>NC_082688.1:78456256-80856256 GCF_949987515.2 Delphinus delphis | reverse complement strand
CCTGCCCCCGCCGCCCCACCTTCTCCAAAGTACCTGTGTTTTAATGGAAAACTTTGTAAGTCCCAGAAGAATGACTCCAAAGCTGTACAAGGTATTCTAAGGCAGAGTCTTCCCTCTGGCACCTCATCCTCAAAGGACCTTACATATAGGCAACTGCCAGGGCCATCTACCTTCTTAAGCCTCAATATCCTCAGCTAAAAAAGTGAGCAGCAGAATCAGGTCATTTTCCAGGTCCCTTCCAACTCTGATGTATGAGGTCTTAACATTTTGAGATTCCACAGACTCCCATGTTGAGTGCACAGGGCCAGCCAGCCCTTGTTAGTCTGTGGTTTGGCACCACTGCCCAGCAGGCACTTATTAAATCAGTGGGATGTGGTCCCTGCTGGCCTGGAAGGAGAGCACTAAGCTCCAAAAACTTCCTGTAGCAGGCCTCCTAGGGGAGTGCTGCTCCGAGGGGTGAGGAACAAAACCATTCAGGTCCCTGGCAGTGCTCCAGAATCCTGTTCGCTAGTACTTTTGCCCTGTCTGCACGGAGAACCAGTGACTGAAAACATCTGGAGGCCTGATCGAAGACCTGGGTGACTTCCTCTGGGGGTGGCTGTTCTTGACCCTGGTAATCCAGGTTGACCTTTGCCAATGCCCCTTCCCATCCAAGCTTCTGCACTTCATTGGGCAACAACCCTCTAATGAAATCCACATGAATCCAGCTGCTAACAGCTCCTGGAAGGGCTGTAGGATCTAACACCTGCCCTGCATTCCTTGAGCCCTAGTAGCAAGGGGAAAGAGGGCTGAGACCCAGCTCTTGCGGCTCTGGATCTTACAGTTGAATTGTGGAAAAAGGGAGCAGGTGGGAACAGAGAAATGCCAATGATGAGGGCTTGCTAAAGGCGGGGAAGGCAGCGGCAGGCGAGGAATGCACGGGGTAGTGACAGGGCTGCCGGGTGGCCCAGCTGAGCCCCCCAGGCTCAGGCCTGCCCCTTGCCAGTGGCCTCAGTCATGCTGACAACCACGCTGACCCTGGGAGTCAGGACTGGGCTGGGAGGTTGGAGTGTATGTGTCACTGACCTGATGGCCCAGGGTTGCCTGTCCTTCCTTTCCCTGTTGTGACTGGGGATTTGTTCCAATGTTCCTTGGGTCTCGAATTACCTTAGGAAATATTTACTGAGAACCTATAACGTATGTGCCTGGTGCCAGGGAATGATACATTAGCGAGTACAATCGTCCTTCGTTATCCGCGGAGGATTGGTTTGAGGACCCACTGAGGATACCAAATTCTGAGGATGTTTGAGTCCCACCTTCGGCCCTTGATATCCGCGGATACGGTGGGCCGTATTGTATAGCAGACTCCATTCCTGCGCTCCAGTCCCACTCGCTTGTATATCCTGTCCGCTGCAAGTCATTACGTCTCAGGTACACCGGTGGGGTGGGGTGAGGGTGCTTGGAGGTCCAGAGGCAGGAGAGCCACCCGGTAGCGTTGGGTCTCTCTGATTCTGACTCCGTCCCTCAGCTTCTCTGGGGTACAGTGCTTGGACACAGGATTCCCTCCAGCTAAGGTCAGAGCTCTGATTAACTCTAGCTTTTCTCCCCACCCAAGGCAAGAGCCCATGAAATAAATACAGCAGGTTAGAAGGAGAGATAAGCTGCTTGAGGTTTATTCATAAAGTATAAGGATGCACTCACTGGGCTTGGCCTTTTTTTTTTTTTTTAAACTCCTTTCCCTTCCTTTCCACCCAGCTGAGATTTTTGCTTGCTCTTCTCTGAGGGTCCTCAGCTGATTTTACCAGCCTGTCTGCAATCTGCTATAATGAGCCAAAGACCAGCACAGGCTTCCCTGGAAGCAAAGGTAGTTCACCTCAGAAACCCTCAAGGATCCTACGGAGGCAAAAGACCCTGATCCGGTCAGTTCAGACCACTGTGGAGCAGAGAAACTGGTGTCCTTCCTGGAGCACCGCCTTCATCTCCTTGAACTGAGCCAACTGGCAGGCCTCATGCAGCCCCAGCCAGCGATAGGCCTGGTGCTCGTGGGAGAGACGGACCTCCACGTCGTAGTCCTTTACCTCCGCCAGCCAGTAGATGACGGTTTTAGGCTTCTCCCTGGCCACATAATTGAGCTCCCTTCTGAATCCCTCAATGATGGTCAGCTGGTCTGCTTCTATGCCTGCTTCCTCCTGAGCCTCCCGAAGGGCTGTTTCCAAGTCACTTTCTCCTGGTTCCACATGGCCTGGTTAGGAGAAAAGAAGAGGAGGTGGATATAATCTTCAACAAAGCTGGATTTTCCAGGTCAGATGATTTAAAGCTGGGGTCTCTGGCGACTTTTCTAGGTGTTGCTAAGCTTTGGCAATATTCTAACATGCCTAGGGATGGGGTACAGGGCAGGCAGTGTCTGGCTCTGTGGTGTCTGGGCAATCCCTCTTCCCCACCCCATCTTCTCTACAGAGAGTGAAACAAAACATGTATTTGGCAAGTCTGGTCTAGAATACTGCCCTTCGATGGTGAGAGAGACAGCCTCCCTCAGACCTCTACTTTATTTTTCTTTGGAGTTCTCTTCATCCCATATTCTCAGGGAGACCCTTCCCTGGGACACCTTAACGTGATTTTCCCAAAGAGGGGCAGTCCTTTCTTGCCAGGTGGGAGCTGGCTGAAGAGGGAGCACTTCACCTACAATGCACAGTGAAGACTTAACACTGTCTGCAGTTGGTCTCTGAAGTCCCAGGGCCAACGGTCTGTCTCCGAACCCTGCACCGAGGCACCGGCAGCAGCTGTTTCCAAGTAGCTATCAAGGCTCTTCCAAATTGTTTTCATCTTTCTAACTGAGCAAGGCCAGTTTCCAGTTTCATAGGGAAAGTCCTCATGGGAACTTAGACTAAGGACAAGCTGAGAGCCAGTTCTAAGAAAATTTGTTGGCAAGGCCCAAACCCAATCAGACAACTGCCAAGAAACTGTTGTAAGAGAACTTGAAGCTCTGCAGACTGCGAGCAGCCCTCAGCTTTGCCTCAAGCCCTCCCTGCAAGTTCTCAGCTTGCCCAGGGGGTGCCAAGAAGGCCTGAGAGGGGTCTGGCAGCCTCGGTCAACACATGGCTCCAGCAAGTTGCTGGGGGCCTGCTGGTTCAGGAGCTCATAGAGAGCAGGAATTCTTAGCTGTTCTCTTCTTAGTTCAAAGACAGGGCTACATCCTAGCCTCCTCCTTCCCAGCGGTCCTCAGAGCACTGCCCTGAGTCAGCTGCTGCTGCACAGCTCCCACAGAAAGCAGCCAGGAGCTTGGACTTAAAAGCCCATTTTCATTCACAGCTGCTAGCGAATTTTCTCTGTATAGCACCTCATATAGCCACGGACACAAAGACAGGTAGGTAATGCACCAGGGGAGGAAGGTGGGAGGGATGCTGGTGGTGAGACAGGTGATGCTGATCCAGGATGCCCGACCTTCCCTCAGAACTGTGTGGGAGTCTCTGAGCACACCCTGCCCAGCAGCATCTATTCAGCACTCTGCCCATCGGTGTTAACAGGGTAACTTCTCCCCCAGGCCCAAGCAGGGAAAAATTCAGAGAGGTCCTTTGAAATCTTTCAGCGAGAGGGACCGTGCAGTGTGACTCTGGTGATCAGGAGGCAAGTGTGAATATTCCTATTCATAGTATCTGTGACACTTCTCTTTTTTTTCACCTTGTTTCTCCTCAGTGAAACTTGAATGTGGAAATTTTATTTCCTATTCCCACTTCCTTGTTTTCTTCCAACCTTGGAGTCTTGTTCACCCCTCCCCGACCCCACTTGCTCCCTTCTGTCTGGGGGCTGTTCACTATGGGCTCCTGACCTGTAGCCCAATAATAACTTGACCCCAAGGTCCTCAATTCCCAGCCCAGTGCCTCTTCCCCTACCCAGCCGTTCACCACAGAGGCTCTGGTGACTGATGCAAGAAAACCAGGTGTTATGACTTCCCTGGCAGTCCAGTGGTTAAGACGCCGTGCTTTCACTGCAGGGGGCACGGGTTCAATCCCTGGTCGGGAACTAAGATCCCACATGCTGCATGGCGCGGAGAAGAGGAAAAAAAAAAGGAAAGAAAACCAGGTCTTGCTTCTGCCCTGGAATTCAGCCACAGAGTTCTATTTCCAGTTCTTCTCTGGCCTGGCATGGAGACTTTGTATGTAGAAAGGATCAAGAGCTCTTGCCCACCCCACCCCCTCCTGCTACACAATCACTGGGAAGCAAGCCTAGCAGGGTGCCTGGCAGGGTGGATTTCTGCATAGTGCTTGGCATTTCCCCAAAGCCCGCCCCTCTGGCCTCACACCTTTGGGAGGAGTCCAGTGATGAATGCCATCTGATGCCTGCAGCAGTAGAAACTCAATTGCAGTGTTGTCCATCTTGGGAATGAGACATCTTCGGAAGATGATCAAGCCACATGCTCTCAGGGCCATGGTCTATCTGAAGGCGTAACAAAAAAGATGTTCGAAGTTACACAAAACGGGAAGATCCATACTGGCGGGCAGCACTCTGGTGCTGCGGAGTAGCACAGACCAGCTAACAGTGACCTCATCACCTATAGACAGAGGCAGCATGCTGAGAACCAATGGGGGGAAACCAGGTGTCAGAGACAGGCCTTTGTGTGGTCAGCTGGTCTGCTGAGACAGGCCTTTGTGTGTAACTGCAGGACCTTGGTCCCTACCTGTTAGTGTAGCTCTATCCCAATTCCTCTAGGTCTCCCAGCTAAAACAGGGCTGGCATGTGTATGTAGAGACTGGAGATCCTCAGAAGCAACCCCCCTGAAACTGGAGAGGTACGGGGAATGGGAGAGATGCAGTACAATATTATCATCAAATTCACAATCCCATTTCCCTCAGCCTCCAACCTGAGTCTCTGGAGCAAAGAGACCCCAACAATGTGGTTTCTGATGGCTCAGAGGGGTCACTTAGAAAGGGTAGCTTAGTGTACTAAAAATTTATTATTAATTTTTTTTCAATCTTTTATCCGTTTTGGAATGTTATACATTCACATGGTTCAAAACTCAAAATATAAAGGGGAACACATGGTAGAAAGTCTCTTTCCTACCCCATCAGAAGTGAACTGGCAGAGTAGTCAAGAGTGTGAACCTGGAGCCTGGGTTCAAGTTCTGGCTCTGCCACTTATTCACTGTGTGATTAGCTCCTAAGCCTGTTTCCACAGCTGTAAGACAGGATAGTAATAGCTCTACTCTAAAGAGCTGCTATGAGGATTACATGACTTAACTTTTGTAAAGTGCTTTAGAACAGTGCTTGGAATGTAATCTCAATACATTTCATTATGCACAGAAAAATGTCTGAAGGATACACATCATTAATCCTGTTTTCTGGGGGGATGAGATTATGGGGAGACTTCCATTTTCTGCTCCATATATATCTGTATTATTTGAAATTTTACAGAGAACATTTATTATTTTTATAATCAGAAAGACAGTGAAGACAGACTTTTTTAGTCTTTTCCATTTAGCCTTTTTTCCATTTCAGAAAAAAATGTCAACAACAACGAAAGACAGGAAGGGAGTAGGAATATCTGCAGAAGTGAAAAAAGAATTCATCATCTGAAGGAGGACATGTAATCAAAGTAACAAAAAATATGGAAGATCCTTTATGTGAAGCCCTGCAAAAGAAAAACCTGTACCATTTGTTCACTCGACAAATATTTGTTGAGTACCTACTATGTACCAAGTACTGTGCTTGGCCTTTGCCCTCACAAGAATATAGAATATAGTTTATATTCTAGTGGAAGAGGCAGACTTTAATCAAATAGTTAAGCAAATTTAAAAATAATTGCCAATAAGGTATGTGCTCCAAAGGGGAAATGTGTGATTGGTAACTTAACCCTGACTGAGGGATCAAGGAATGCTTCCTGGAAGAAGGGATGTTTGAGCAGAGGAGTAAAGGATGAGTAGAAGGTAAGCTGTCAAAGGGAAAGAGGAGAGAAGATGTGTTCCAGGTAGAGGGAACAGCATGGGCAAAGGTTCTGAGGTGAGACAGCAGAACTGAAAGAAAACCAGGTGTCTCAAATGCAGCGGAGGCCTGAGAGAGTGGCCCCGGCAGGGAGAGGCCCGAGTCGGAGGGTCTCATCTCCAAGATTCTAGGGCCAAAGAAGGAGCTGGTGCTCATAGGTGGCAGAGCTGATGCTAAAAGTGTGGCGGGAGTAGACGCTGATGGTCTCCATGGCCCCCTTGTTGGTGCTCAATCAAGATGAGCTTGCATTTGTCAAAGGCATAAAAATCAGACCCAAATCACAACCTGTTCCAGGGCAGTTCTCAGGGCTACCAACAGATGGTAATGTTACTCTAGAGAACAGTGGTTCCTTACTCAAAAAACCAAGCACACCCAACACTGTGACCTTTCCAAACCTTTCTATACCTGTAATGAGAGTTTTTAAGGATTGGAAATAATCTCAAAATGGGTTTTCGAAATGGTCTGTGCTCTCATTTACTGGTGGTGGGAGATTAAATTAGCATATCCCCTTAGGAGGACAATTTGGTAATAATTATCAAAACATAAAATGCACATTCCCTTAGACCCAGGAATTCCAATTCTAGGCATACTGACATATACAAATACATGTTTAAGATGTACACACACACACACACACAAAAGAAAAAAAGGGCAGAAACAAATATCCATCAATATGGGAATGGTTAAATAAGTACAGTATTTCATCTATATGATGGAAGATTATGAGGCCTTTAAAAAAGTGAGGTAGAGTCAAATGTGCTGCTTGTAAAAAGATTTTCAGTGGAAAAAGAATGGCTCATAACTATGTAAAGTATGGTTCTTTTTGAGTTTAAAATTCATATGTAAACTGGTATCAGGCTTTTACTAAATATGGTGTTCTGTTTCCCTGGTCTCCCCATTTATGCTGAGAACGTTCCTTACTCTGGAAGCCAGAAGGAACCCTGTCACCAAAGAACTCGTGAAGCAAGATTTCAAATGACTGGTTCCAGGTTTAGGCTGAAACAGGTACCTGATCCCATGCTTTCCTATCAAGATGCTCAGAAAGTATTAGCAAGTTATAGGTATAGGGCACCTTGCCCCTGCTTCGAGTGGAGTCCCATGGAATGGATGTTGGAACCCCTCAATAAGCTTAGGGATCCCAGACTAGTGGGCACAGTGTCCTCCCTCCACACCACTGCTATCGCCAATACAGCATGAGGAAACAAAGTTGCTGCATGGGAGGGTGGGCCAAGAAAGACAGGCCTGGGGTGGCCATGTGGAACTACTGGGGAGAGGGGAGCAGGCCAATATTCTCCTATGGGGAGGAGGCTTAGGTTACTGACAGGGGTGCACCCAGCAAAAATGTATCTCAGTAGATACCAGTATTCAGCAGTGACCACATCTAAGAAGCAGACTGACCAACAGTTCATCTTGATGCAACAAGAAGAGCTAGGATCAGATAGATGCTCACTTTCTCTCTATGCTCTGCACCCACAGAGAGGACAGAAAGGCAGAACTCCTATTTGCCCTTCAATTGCTTGGCTTGAGCCAGCTGTCCTCTAGAATTTCTCCTTCCTTCCCCATCCATTTAACCACCTCCTCATCCTTTCAGCAACAACTCAGATGTCACCTCTCCTGTGAAGCCTTCTGGCTTCTAATCATGCCATCTTCTGGGCCTTTAACATGGCTTGAATAATCTTCTACTGTAGGGTTTGATAAGAGAAACAGAACACTATGAGCACAGTAAAGTAAGAATTTAGTATAGGGATTAGACCTTGTCCAATTAGGAAGTTGATGGAGAAGTCCACACAACTCTGTCACTTCTGCATCTGGTGTTAGGCCTGAAGTCTCTGTAAGTCGGGGAGGCCAGCGGTTGGGAAGGAAAGCTGGCTGTGGAGGAGAGAAAGAACTGGAACCTGTGAGAACAAATTGACTTCTGTTCACTGTCTCCAAGCTCACTGACTCCAGTGAGTTGCAGGAGAAGCAAGGGCCCTTTGCCACAGAGCTGAACATTCATCTAGCCTAGGACTCTCAGAGCAGCTGAAGGAGGAGATTCAGCAGGAGTTGGGGGGCTGCAGGCCTGGGTGCTGTCCTGCACAACCAAGGTGAGCCAGCAGGTCAGGGTCAAAAGTTATGCCACCATGCCCGGTGTCCTTCACAGTGTACTGGCTGCTACTTCACTTCAGTTTTCCAAATCTTGCACAAAATTTTCTTGAGGTCAACCCCAACTGGAACCATACAGGAAGGGAATCCTGGGAAACTCAGTTCCAGCTCAGCTAAGTGGACACAGTACAAAGCCACCACAAGCACGCACGCCTAGTATGGTAAATCTCTGTCTGTACCTCTGGCAGGGAAGAGCCAGACTATGAGCTGTCTCCTGGGACCCAGCACAGCAGCTCTCAACAGATGTTCATTGACTCAACAGAACTGTCTCCCCACCTCCCACTCAAACAAATGTTCAGGGTACGTTCTGGGACTTTGGGAAATAGCCCAGTGTTTTCCTGAGGAGTGCCATTTACATAAAAGTCAATGGAGCTATTGTTGGAGGCTTTCTGTTTTTCTGGAGACCACGGAGCTGAAACTGTCCTGGGGTTTGAAAGTAGCCAGATTTCTCTCTCTCTCCCTCACACACACACATACACATACACACACACACACACACACACACACGCACACACACACGTTCTGGCACGCACAAACTCTGAGTGGATTCAAACCTCAGGGGTTAAAGAACACAGCGTCTAATATGCAAAGATGCCTGCAGCCAGGATTGCGGAGGTGAGAACTCCAGGCTGACAGCAGGCAATTCACACTTCAGAAAAGTGGCAAAGTGCCTTAGGTGGTTAAAAAAAACTGAACAAAAAAACCCTCAATGTCATCAGAAGGTTCCAGAAGCTAACGAAAAATACTCTTGGCTTTCTCTATAGATACGAGGTTCAGGACTTAGGTGCCAAAAAATAATTCACAGATAAATGGCTCTACTGATGTGCTGTGTTCCAATATTTTCATCAAATTAATCAGAGTGCTACTGCAAGCATAGTTCAACCCTCAAAGCCCTCATAAATGTACCTTTACAGACAGAAAGAGCTCTCCAAATCCTACCCCCCGACTTGTTCCTCCTAGTGTAAAATCCCTCTAGCAGAAACAGTATTTCATCCCACCATGTTATCAATTAAGCATCTACCCTGTGCAAGGTTCTTCACGTGTATCTTTTCTAATGCTCAAGACAACTCTTCACAATAAGCATTATTATCTCCAGTTTACGATGTGGAAACTGAGATTCAGAAAGTTTAAAATACTTGCCCAAAGGCATAGCTGGTCTGTGAATGCTGAGATTTGAATTCAAGTAAGTCTAACTCCAAAATCTGTATTTTTTCCCCTTTATACTGCTTTGCTTACTGTGAAAGAGCAGGACTTAGGGCACAAGTGGCCCTGAGAGAGGACACGAAAATGATTTATAAAATCATTTCCAGTTCCAGAATTCCCACCCTTTGATCTAGATTCATATGGAGGATTTTAAAGTTGTCTAACTGGACTCCTTGCCACAGAAGAGGTTTTAGTTGGAGGGTGGTATAGATGAAGGTCTTGGTACCCAGAGACAACCCTGGAGGGGTAAAGTGTAGTCTAAGGCCCCTAAACTTTGTGTCTCTGAAAGGAGTGGACAGAAATGAGGCTCCCATCTTTGAATAAAGCTCTCTCTTATAACAATAGCAAAAAGATAAAACTAAAAAGAAAGAAAGAAAAAAGCTCCCAACTACCATAAATTGACAAAGAAAATGTTCCCTCAACTGCACCTTTCCCTGGGCATCTGCCACTCTTTTCTCAGAGACCAAGCTGCTGAGTCATCTTGCTATCTTTGCTATTTGGCTGAGGGAGGAAACAGGAGATTTCACCTGTAATGACAAGAATATTGGCTTCTAGGATGAAGCCAAGTCAGACAAGGTTGGGACAAAAATCATTTCTAGTGAAGGAGATCTGTTAAATGGCCTATTAGTGCCATCTGCTGTACAATTCTGGAAAGCCAACATGGGGAATTCTAATACTAGAGCCTGAAAGGATTCATTCGCTCATCTAATGTCTGTTGAGTGTGTCCCATGCGACAGGCAGTGGTAACAGGATTGAAGAGTAGATGGGAAGCTGAATACTAGTGAAAGTGGAAGATGTTTAAACAGACAAGTTACCAAATGTGTTTTTTGCCTCACAAGGGTATGTGTAAGATGTAAATGTAGCAAAGAAGGGGTGATATCTTTAGGTCAAGGGGTACGCCATAAGGATTTTGAGGGATGACTAGGAGTTAACCAAGCAGAATAAAGGTGGCAAGGGGCACTCCAGGCCAAGGGAGGAGTGTGAGCAAAGACCCTCAAGCACAAGATGACATGCCATTGATAAAACTTAGTTTCTATCCCGTAGGCAATGAGGAGCCTTGGACTGGTTTTGGACATGGCTGTAATATGGTTAGGTTGACATTTTACAGAGACATTCTGACAGCAATGAAAGTGGAGAAAGAATTAGAAGGTAAGGAGGCCAACCAGTTACAAGCCTGTTGCAAACAGTCCAGATGACAAATGATACAGAGTCAAATTAAGGCAGACGCAGTGAGAAAGGAGAGGAAGGGATGAATTTGAGAGGTCTCAAAGAGAAAATCAACACTATTTGCTGTTTCACTGTCCAAGGGAGAGGGAAAGGGAGAGGTATTTGGTTTGAGTGACTAGGTAGAAGTAGGAGTAGAATGTACGCAAATGATTCCTGTTTGGGACAAGTTGAATTTGAAGTGCGATAGACTACCCACGAAGTAAATGGACACATGCGTCTAGAGTTCAGTGATCACCTCATCCCATCTCTTCATTTCCCAAGGCTGAAATTACCTGTTAGAGAAAGATTTTGCTTCCACTGTAGGTATCTCTGCAGCCCACCTCCCTCCATTTGGGTAAAGCTGCTTGTACATCTGGTATTCTAAGTATTTTCATCCTCTTTCAGTCAGAAACAGCACGGCACAACACAGAAGCATGGCTGGCTTCACAGTGAGACTTAGCTCCCTAATTTAACAGTGTCTTACTTTGAGCAAAATACTTAACTATTCTAGGCCTCACTTTCCTCATCTTACAAACAAGGAAACAACAACCTACTATTCACGGTTGCTGTAGAGTTTAAAAGAAATAATGTATATGTAGGGTCTGACACAGACGTACTGAATATACGAGTGTCGCTTACCCCTGTTATCATACAAGATTATCAGAAAGCTTCTCTATGTTATGTTTTAAGGGCATGCTCTTAGCTTTTATTGACAGTTGAATCAAGAAATGGCTTTTCACATTTTCTGCAAAACTACCGGTGATCACACCATGTATATCCCTGATGGCCCCACAAGATAAATTCCTCTTGATATAGCTACTAGGAAGAAATTCCACTCTTTTGAAGAATGTATTGCTTCCTGAATTATTAGTTATTTAACTGACAAGTTTTGAACTAAATTGGGTACTCAGTTACAGTACATCTGCTGGCTCCATTGGCTAGTATATTTGCTTGTTTCTATTATGAAGATAATAGCTATCATTTTTGGAAGAGTTACTACTTGTCAGGCATTGTGCCAAGTGCTTTACCTTTGTTATTTCACTTAATCTTCACAACAACCCCACGAGGCACTACTGACGGTTTTCAGAAGAGGAAAAAGGAATTTACAGCTCAGACATGTGTCTGAGTAGTGACTCAAAAGCAGATCTGCCTGTCTCCCAACATCACTGCTCTCAGCCTCTACGTTAGCTACATTTGCCTATTTGATTGCATTCAGTTTATTTTAATTTGTCATGCATATATTTTCCCCTTAGGAGATATAATAAATACATAAGGTCCAAACCAAGCCACAACAAGGAAAAAGGAAGTTATTTTTTTAGGTAGTGGGACTCTCGTGTGACTTTCTTTACTTCTACTATAATTGCCACGATATTATCCATTCAATAAATGAAGCTATTAGAAAATATAAAACCTCTTTTGGAAAGTACGCAGGGCTTAAAAGGTAACAACAATGTTAAAACTGAGGCCCAAGGAGGGGAAGGAATGGACCTCGAGTCGCTGGGCCCTACACACGGAACTCTGGGCTTCCGACGACCCACCCGATCACCACTTGCATGCGGGCAAGCAAAGCTCGCTGGGCCACTGATCCCTTCTCCCTACGCATATAGAAAAACTGAGGTCCTGCGAGCGTCTGGGGCCTAACCTAACCACGCCCCACTGCCAGCTTGGAGGAAGGAACGTCCACCTCTGACCCTACAGCGACGGGAGATTAGTCAACCGCAAACTCCCATATCTCCGAGCCTCAGTTCCGCCGCGGAGAACTAAAGCCAGTGGTCCCTCCCTAAGGTTTACTCACCTTCCGAAGTGGAAGCAGGCAGGAGGCGGGCCTTGAACGGAGACCTGGGGTACGTCGACCAATCCGGAGAGCTCCATTGCGCTTTGGGCGACCAACAGCTCCGGGCATTAGGATTCTGGACCCGCCTCTAAGGTGAGGTTCTCTCGCTTAGAACATCGCGAGATCTTCACTTAAGTGGAGTAATTGGTTGAAAGACCGAAAGACTGAACTTGAGAGATACGCCCACTGTTTCATTAGTTCCCTGATTGGTCTTCTAGAAGAGAAGGCGGCCCACGTCCACGAGTTCCCTGGATACCCATTGGTGAACGGTGCTGTACTGCCAGCGCGCTGGCGTCGGCGCGGGCGTTCGAACCGGCGCTTGGCGGCGTTACCATGGGGGTGCGGCCTGGCGGCAGGCTCAAGCTACTGAGCTGACAGCACGCCTCGGTCGCCCGCCTTGGGGCTCTTTGCTGTCAGCTTTTTCTCCTGTCTTCAGACAGAGGAGGAATTTGGAAGCCTCCGAGGTGAGAAATGGCAGGGGAGAACCGGGGCGGGGTGGGCTGCTCGGGAGCCTTGCTGCCTGCCCCGCGGGAGAGGGTGCGCAGGGCGCCCGCCAAGCGCGTGAGGAGGCGGGCAGTTGGGAGGGAACTGGGAGTTGACCTCTCCCGATGGTCCGAACGTTCACCCACTCGCCTACCGTCTCCCTCACTTCTCCCGTGAAACCTTTTCTGAGTCTCGAAGTCCTCTTTACCCCTTTGAATCTATAGACCTGACTGGAACCTCTCTTAGAGAGCTTCTGTTCCTCCTTGGGTACTTCGGTGAACCCCATTCTCTTCCCTTCTACCATATAATTCTGAGGTCTTTGAGGCAAGGCAAGCATCTTTCACAATGTTTTACACATAGTAGAGTTTTCAGGAAATATTTGTTGAGTTGAATTTAATTCACCACAAATAAATTGGATTCCCCTCTATGCCCTGCCCCTTTTTCCCTCCATACAGAGATTATTTTTTTATCTTTATGGGGGGAAGGGGGAGGGCATCCTGATCTCATATGCAAAAGGACCTGAAAGTTTACGGTTGGGCTTTCCACTCTTCGTGAAAGGGAAAACTTTTGGATTGCTTACTACAACTCTTCCCGCATTGTGGCTTTTAGTCTGGGTCTCCCAGTGTTTTTATTAGACTCCCGGTTGGTCTTTACTTAAAACAAACCATTCTGTTGTTGCTGTATGCCAAAAGACTTGATCTCAGTTTCTTAATGACCCACAGCTGTTGTCACATTTTAAGTGTTTTCTCTGTTGTATTTCTGTTCTGCTTGTAGTCTCTCTACTTCGGCACATAAAACAGCTGCTCCGGTAGCCTATCCATTTATCAGGTGTCCGTGATAGAACTGCATTACCAAGACTGTTGTTTCATTGTTAACTCCTAAGGCTATATTCCCAATATGCTTTGTTGATTCTTATATCAAAATCATAGCTCAATGATGACTTTAATGAAAGGATTGAAAAAAGTCAGGTATAGCAGCTCTGTTCTTATTACCTTCTTATAAAACTTTGAACATAACCTTATAGCTAAACTTTATACCTCTGGCATGTAATGGAACCCGGACTGGGGATTCAGGGTTTGGTCTTGGCTCTGTCTCTCTCACTGTGGCTGGCTTTGCAGGTCATTTAGCCCTTTTAGATTTCACGTTTTCCATGTGGAAAATCAAATGTTTGAATTAGATTAGAAGTCATGTGGCTCTATTATCAATTTAGTCAAGCGGTTGATGCCAGGTAGACATCATGCACTCAGCCTTCCAAAGACCATATAGCTGGAAGTAATAGCTACCATTATTGAGCATCTACCCTGTGCAAAGCACTATATCATATCAAGGGCTTTACATAAATATTACATTTTTCTTAGCATAATACATTAATCTACTGCCCACATAACATTTCATTAAAAACTGTTGGTTTATGTTGTTAATGAAAATCTTTGGCTATTCATAGTATGTCCTTGGGGTAAACTAGGGCATGATTCTCTCATCTTCCAGTTTAGGAGGAACAGCAGTTTCTTCCTCTGGGCTGCAGTTTTGTTTGTAAAGTGAGGGGTTGATTGAACCACTCTTCTCAGATCCCTTCAGTTTAATTGATGAATTAATCCAGTTTCCTGCGCTGGCTCAGCAAACCTATTCATAATTTGTTCAGAGTAGGCCCTCAACAGATTTTGTTAAATGAGTAATAGGATTCTACTTCTTGTACTTTTGAGTGTTGTGGTCATTGTATACTTTCCGAGATATTGTCTCAAGGATTTTGATGTTCATATCCTATTAAACAAGAAGACTTTTCCATAGGCATAAACTAATAGGTACCATTCGTACTGGAAAAATTCAGTTTTCCACAAGTTTGTCTTTTTCCTGTGTAGGGAAAAACCAAATATGCGGGGTCCCCACAATTCTCTGTGACACCAGCTGGGTGTCCTACCGTTTAACTCAATCTAACAGTTTACCTGGAGATAGTGTCAGGTCCCAGAGGTTAAGGGCTTAGTCCCACAAGACTGCTCCCATACCACTTCAGATGCCAATCACAACTAGTTAGGTCCCCAGATACCCAAACTTCTCTCAGATTTGGCTACAAATTGGAGGTTCCCACGTCCCCCTCCTCAGGTTTGATTAATTTGCTACAGCAGCTCCCAGAACTCAGAGAAACACGTTTATCACCATCAGAAGTTATCTTGCTTATTTGATTATTGATTATCTCCTTCCATTAGAATAATAGCACCTTGAGGGCAGTGACCTTATCTGTTTTGTTCCTCAATGTCTAGAAAGGGCCCAGCTCATAAAAGTCCCTCAAGCTATTTCTTGAATGACTGGATGAAAGGTTTTTGTTGTAACTGTGACCATAACTGTGCCCATAGCAATTCGTTTGAGTGATAGAAACTTCCTTCATTTTTTTGCTCAGGGGCAGTGAGTCAGGGCACCACCAACTCTGCTTTAGTTTTCTTGAGTAATCAAACTACCCTGATACAAAAGTTTCTATCACCTATGACTGCAAATGGTATCAAATGCTTTTGTATAGTTCTAAAAATAGTGTAGGGATATTTATTCATTAAATAATTATGGAATGTTTATTATTCCCAGACATTGTATTAGATTCCAGGGATAAAAAGATCAATAAGACACATTCCTTGACCACAAGATCATATTCTAATGGAGGAAATAGACATACTCATAGATAATTATTACAGAATGTAACTGCAATGATAGAGATATGCAAAAGGTATGATATGAACATAGAAGGGAAATCCAACCACATCTGGGGAGACCAGAAAAGAACTCATTTGTGTTTTAATCAATGGGTAAGAGGTAGACAGGTAAAGTGAGGTTTGATGAGAGTTGGAGGAGACCATTTAAGAGCACAATGTGAATAAATGCACAGAGATAAGCTGACTAAACTGAAGAGTAGGTGGGAGAGAGAGGAATGGGCTAGACTGTAGAAGGCTTTGTAGGACATGCTAAGGAGCTTGGACTTTGTCCTTTAGATAGGTGACAGGATGCCACTGAAAGGTTTTAAATAAGGGAGCAGCATGGTCATAACGGTGCTTTCAAAACAATGACCTGGTTCTGTAGTGTGGAGGATGGTTTGGAGGGGGCAAAACTGGAGGCAGGGAGAGCGGTTAAGAGACATGTAATGATCTAGGTGAACCACCATCTGAGGCAGAACCACCAGGGCTGTGGTAGTAGGAATGAGGATAGCAAAGAGGAAATCTGACAGATATTTAGGAGATTAAATTGACTGGACCTGTTGATCAGATTTGGGATTAAAGGAGAAGGAGGAGTCTAAGGATGCTTCCTAGTTTAGCTCTGAGTGACTGGATAGATAGTATTTTGTCACTTACCCTACCTCAGCCCTCACTTCCCCAAGGAACAAAGAGATGGAGGAACAGATTTTGTGGGGAGTTAATGAGTTTGGTTATTGACAAGTAGTTCAGATGCTGAATCATGAGGACATTTTGATAGTGATACCTGCATGTTTTTGCTGCAAGACAACTGTAAGATTGTTAGTTTTATTGTGAGGTGAACTAAAGTTACACTGGAATTCTGAAAGTACTCAGTTAATAACATTGTGCAATATCCAGGCCAAAAAGACTAGTTGAGATTTCACAAGCAATGAGGAGCAGTACTGTGTCTCTTATAGTCTTTTTTTTTTTTTTTTTGCGGTATGCGGGCCTCTCACTGTTGTGGCCTCTCCTGTTGTGGAGCACAGGCTCCGGACGCGCAGGCTCAGCGGCCATGGCTTACGGGCCCAGCCGCTCCGCGGCATGTGGGATCTTCCCGGACCAGGGCACGAACCTGTGTCCCCTGCATCGGCAGGCAGACTCTCAACCACTGCGCCACCAGGGAAGCCCTCTTATAGTCTTTTAAGTTACCTGCTTATGCTGGGATTTGATTGGTTAAAACTAGTGGTGTAGAATTATGTAGCCAACAAATAGATATCTAATCACTTTCAAAAACAAATTCATGTAGTTTTTAATAAATTATGCCTTTGTTTCTTCATCTGTATAAAGTGAGGTGATGACAACGTCCATCTCTCACAAAAAGTCTTGGAAGATTAATCAGGTAGCATAATTATGTATTAATAATTTAGATCCCAGTGAATGGAATTGTTGTTTTAATCGTTCTTTGCTTTCTCAGCATCACTCCTTTAGAAATAATTTCTGGTGCCATTGTGGCAACGGTTCCCAAGAGGATGTAACCCTGAGTAAAAGCATCTCTGTCATCTTAATAATTCATAAAAACTGATTGTAATCGTTATTTTTCCAATTAAACATGTGAGATATATTTTGTTGAAAGTATTTTATAACTGCAAAATGGCAAAAAATCTGAAAATGACAACTTCTGCAATTGGATTAGACCAAGATTTAAAAAATAAAACACTGAGTTTAAACCCAATATTGGTTACCACCTGTTCCTGGGAATTCTTTCAAAATTAAACCTCTATATTTAGAAGGGTAATACTTGAACTGTTTTAAGATAACTGGGTTCAACAATTTTGTTATGCTTATTTTTAGGTGATTGCTCCCATGTTTTGCACCAGACTTAGAAATTTTTAAATGTCATAGTGGGGCTCTTGAAAGGAATTGCAGTAATTGCAAAGCATTAGCTACTTAACCATAAACAAAGGTGAAGCTTGTTTTTCAGTTACAAAAAGAAACAATCTTTCAAAAACTACTTTTGGGTATAACTCACATGATTTGTATCCCCAAATTCACATCCAGCCTTAAGAATTACATTAGGTATCATATATTCTCACTCTTTGCAGCTGTTGTTTTAAGCAGCTGTCTAGTATCCCTTGTCTTTTAAGACCAGTGGTCTATAGATAGAATAATCCCTAGAGTTTGAAATAACTTAATTCCCTTGTTGGAGGAAAAGTGTATACTTTATTATCCACCTTTTAATCTCTCACTGATAATAATGCATTTCTTGTGTTCTTAATTAGGGGTCTTATGCCTAATGTGGGGTACACAAACATCTTAATGCAAATTCATTGAGAATGTTGGGTTTGTATTTTATCTGTTACTAATGGTACAGTGGGTTCGATGACTTTTTAAAAAAGTTATCATTATTAGTGGTTGCCTAGGGCTGGATGGGTTGGGGGTTTAGTATGTAAATATATTAAAAGCCATTGAATTCACTTTAAATGGGTGAATTCTACGGTATGTGAACTATATCTCAATAAAGTTGTTATATATGTATATTTTGAAAAATTAATTAATTAATTAATTTTGTGGTACGCCGGCCTCTCACTGTTCTGGCCTCTACCGTTGTGGAGCGCAGGCTCAGCGGCCATGGCTCACGGGCCTAGCCGCTCCGTGGCATGTGCGATCTTCCCGGACTGGGGCACGAACCTGTGTCCCCTGCATCGGCAGGCAGACTCTCAACCACTGCGCTACCAGGGAAGCCCTATTTATTTATTTTTGGCTGTTTTGGGTCTTCGTTTCTGTGCGAGGGCTTTCTCTAGTTGTGGCAAGTAGGGGCCACTTTTCATCGCGGTGTGCGGGCCTCTCACTATCGTGGCCTCTCTTGTTGCGGAGCACAGGCTCCAGACGCACAGGCTCAGTAGTTGTGGCTCACGGGCCTAGTTGCTCCGCAGCATGTGGGATCTTCCCAGACCAGGGCTCGAACGCGTGTTCCCTGCATTGGCAGGCAGATTCTCAACCACTGCGCCACCAAGGAAGCCCTATTTTTTTAAGTGGTCCTTGTCACAGTTTAGGGGAACTCAGTTGAAGAAATATTTCTTGGCAATCAGAAGCTATTTTAGTCCTTGTATTTCATACTACCTCTGTATTAATGAGAGCGTATAATATGTTCTAATGCCTGCTGACCTTCCCGTGTAGTCCCTTACTTTCAGGAGCAGTATATTCATTTAAAACATGTATAATTGAGGAAGTAGAAAGTGGAAAATAGTAAGGTGTTCGAAAAGGCCACTGAGGTTTAGCGTATCAAAGCTGTGTAACCTTAGGCAAGTCACTTAATCATTCAGAGCCTCAGTTACCACACAAAATGAAGGTGTTGGATCAGATCCTAGTTCTCAAACTCTGATGCCCACAGGGCTAACCAATTAAAGTAAATAAATAAAGTTGGTGGGTATAAAGGAACCGGTAGCAGGGGACCATGGCGTATGGATAGTATATGCTCTTCTAAAGAGATCAGCTATAACTCAATTTTGATCCGTTGTTGCTTTATCTTGTAGGCCCAATGTAACTGTATCTTTAATTTTCAAGAAAAGCAGAAACTGGATTTTTTTTTTTTTTTTTTTTTTTTTTTTTTGCGGTACGCGGGCCTCTCACTGTTGTGGCCTCTCCCGTTGCGGAGCGCAGGCTCAGCGGCCATGGCTCACGGGCCCAGCCGCTCTGCGGCATGTGGGATCTTCTAGGACCGGGGCACGAACCCGTGTCCCCTGCATCGGAAGGCGGACTCTCAACCACTGTGCCACCAGGGAAGCCCTCTGTGAACTTTTTTGTATGTGCCTCCTGAAGCACACATGCAGAAGCTTTTCTGAGGTATATACCTAGGAGTTGAGTTGCTTGGTTGTATACTGTATGAACACTCAACTTGGTAAGATAATGCCAAACTGTTTTTCAGTGTTTCTGATTTAGCCCCATGATCCTTTACCCTGAGAGTTCTCCATAACTCTCTGCCTTCTCTAATTTATTGTATTCTCTCCTTCCACACCTTTTTCCCCTTAGTGAAGATAACCTGCCTCACTGCCCCTTATTTTCTTTCTAGACAACCATATGTTCTCTGCCATTAAGAACTTTTCCTCTAACATAATAGAATCATATTTAGAAATAAATATTACACTTTTACAGTTACATTATAAATAACTTGTTAAAAATGCCTTTTAAATGCTTTTCCATGCAGAAATATTTATTTTAAAATTTAATGGTCATTTAAAGAACTTTGTAAGTTTTATTTGTCAGGTTTGATCTAAGATTAATTACATTTAAGTTCTGTTTACTGTGTGGTTTTTTTAATTACCTCACAAATGATCAGGTTATTTCTGGCATTTGTGAACTTTTAGTTTCCAGGGTTGCTCAGCATAAATAATTTGAAATTTTATTTTCGAACGGAGAGGATTTTTTTAAACTTGGGAACATGAATTATTTCTGAAGTAACTTTGAATATTTTTCTTTTAAAAAGGCTGTGACACACAGATGCTTTCAACTTTTGTTTTTTCTACTATAAATGCTACCCAAAGCCACATTTTAATTTCCTCTTCATTATATTCTTTGTAACAAAAATAAATACACCTTTAAAGAGGAATTATTTAATTAACCATTATAAAAATAACAAAGATTATTTGATACTATGAAATCCATGTACAAACGAGTCAGACTTTTTTCTCTTTTTTTTAAACAGGCTGGTTTATTTTATTTAAAATAAGTAAGGGGGCTTCCCTGGTGGCGCAGTGGTTGGGAGTCCGCCTGCCGATGCAGGGGACACGGGTTCGTGCCCCGGTCCGGGAGGATCCCACGTGCCGCGGGGCGGCTGGGCCCGTGGGCCATGGCCGCTGAGCCTGCGCGTCCGGAGCCTGTGCTCCGCAACGGGAGAGGCCACAACAGTGAGAGGCCCGCGTAACGCAAAAAAATAAATAAATAAATAAAAATAAAATAAAATAAGTAAGGGTAGAGTTCCTAAGATTCTTCATAGAATGAAATTGGCTTTGGTTTATGCATTATTAGACTTATACTGAATTACTTCTTGAAAATTATTGGCATCACACCCACCTAGAACATGTTTGGTATGCCCTTCTAATTTATTCAACTGAAGCTCTTGAAATTTTCATTCTGTGCTAGAAGAGTGTAAAAAATAACTCAGCCTGTGCATTCTTAATAGCTCTTGACCACAGCTCACATTTCCCCAGAAAACTTCAATACATTTTCTCAATTTCTTCCATGGTTAATTTTGTTTTTGATAATTATAGAAGTGAATGTTTTAGGAAAAGCACTTTTCTCTGTTAGATACTAGTGTAACATCTAAAATTTAATGGTACAGTGTTTCTTTTTGGAGTGATAAAAGTGCTCTAAAATTGGATTGTGGTGATGGTTGCACAACCTTGTGAATATACTAAAAACTATTGAATTGTACACTTTAAATGGGTGAGTTTTTTGGTATGTGAATTATATCTCAGTAAAGTTATTAAAGTTTAATGATGTCCTAGAGGGATTTATTGACCCTTTTTTTCCTTTTCCTCTTTGATAATTGAAGTTTTGGGAATGTCACATAAATTTGAGAAACTAAAAATAGCTTGGATGCTTTAGAACTTGGGCCATTTTCCCCCCGTTTTTCTGATTGGCAAGGAATATATAGACCTTAGATTTAAGTTTTCTACTTTTATAGTGATCAAAAACCTTTATTAGAGATATTGAATAATCTTGACAATTATACAAGCAACAGTAGATTATGCTATTTTCTTCAAATTTGTTTCACTACTTGTTTTTCTCAGCTAAATTAGACTGATGTAAGAAATTTTTTCCTTTATTAGCAGATGTCATTTAGGTCAGTGAAAAAAGAGCTACGGTAAATAGTATGATCATTTTAACTTTTTTCCAAAGGCCTAAGAAAGGAAAATCACAAAATTTTCAGTCACTAAATGTTAAATAGATTTAAACTAACAATGACACTATATGATTTTATTTTACGACAAATTGTAGAAAATACAACTCATCTATAGCGACAGAAGGCGAGTCAAAGATTACCTGGGACCAAGGGTGGAGGAGAGAGTTGATTGCCAAGGGGCCTTAGGAACTTTTCTGATGGGACTGTCTTGATTGTATTTTGATTAATGTGGTGGTTACATGGTTATATATTTGTCAAAACTTATGGAACTGTACACTTAAAATGGGTCTAGTTTGTTATACATAAATTATACCTCAGTAAAGTTGATTAAAAGAAAATCAATTAAAATGACCACACATACACATGACTTATATTTGTATCAAGTGTTGGTCTTTTGATATGTAGCATCATCTAGTGTTTGCACATTATATATAGTAACCAGGCACTTATGTCAACTATTTATGCCAGTGAAGGAGAGAAAAGTATTTGTACAATTGTCATCGATGAAACAGTATTACATTAGTAGAAGCCTACACATAGCATTACTATTAATTAATTAGTATATTTTGCAAGTATAGTACATCTACTTCAGTATATCTAATTTCTTACCTTTAGATTCTGTTATGTATTCAGCTTTTCATCAGTCGAATAATAGAAACCATCTTTTAATAGTGTTAAAAGTTTTTAATATGTTTTATCTATTTGTTTCTAATAAGTCAACACTTTCTACATGCCAGGCACAGTGATCCAGTGCTGAATCAGAGAGCATAGCTCCATCCTTATGGAGTACTTTACAATTTTAAAATTAGTTTTACATAAATTTTTTTTTTTGCGGAACGCGGGCCTCTCACTGTTGTGGCCTCTCCCGTTGCAGAGCACAGGCTCTGGATGCACAGGCTCAGCGGCTATGGCTCACGGGCCCAGCCGCTCCATGGCATGTGGGATCTTCCCGGATCGGGACACGAACCCGTGTCCCCTGCATCGGCAGGCGGACTCTCAACCACTGCGCCACCAGGGAAGCCCTAGTTTTACATAAATAATTTTATCACATCCTTTGAGAGAGGGAAATAAAACTCAGAGAAACTAAGTGACTTTGTCCAAGTTTACACAGCTAAATGACTGAGAGTTATCTGGTTCCAAATTCAGGTTCAGGCAGTTTAGGTGGGTAGAGTTACATAGTTTAGGTGGATGAATGGAAAATTTGAGGGGACATGTTAAATAGTTGGATCTTATCCACATCCTGGAATTTGAATAAACTTCCTTAATTGTGTATAAAGTTGCATGTATTCCCCTTCCAGTTTATCTTCTCTGCCACCAGGATAAGAAAGTTTGAATTTCTGCCAACTGGATTTCTTCCAAGACCCTATTTCTGATTGTTACCCCAACAGCTGAGACCTAGCAGTCTCTGGGTTTGTCACAAAGGAGCACTCTGCATACTAGTGACATTGAACGTGAGTGGGCCCTACATGTAAAAACCTGCCCATCTGGCCTCCGTTGGATTTTGCTGATTTGCAGGGCATTTTCCAGGTGGTGGCAGCTGTGAAAGATTCCATGCTGCAGCACAGATCTGCAGGAGACAGCCACTCTGTTGAGCAGGGTAGATAGAGGGCCTGTTAGGGGGGCTGGCAAGGAGCTGTCTGCAGCTACTTTTGAAGGAGGCAGCATGGAATAGTGCAAAGAACATGGGACTAGCCATGAGAAGACCTAAGTTTGAATCTTAGAACTGTCACTTGATAGCTGTGTTACCTTGGGCAGGCAACTCAATTCATTCCAGTCTTTCTCCTCCTAAGTAAAATGAGGGCATAATATGTGCATTATGGATGAATCTCATAATCATTATGCTAAGTGAAAGAACCCAGATACAAAAAAGAATATATTGTATAATTCCATTTATATAAACTTTTAGAAAAGCAAACTTATGTATAATGGCAGAAACATCATACAGATCAGTGGTTGCCTAGGGCCAGGGGCAGAGGGAAGGATGGAATGCAAAGAGGCGTGAGGAATCTTTTGAGGATGATGGAAATATTCTGTATTTTAATTGTGGTGATGGTTTCACAGGTGTATTCAACTGTCAAAACGCATGGATTTGTACCCTATTGTGCACACACACCCAAAAGGGGATCTTGAAGCTATTTCAGGGCTTAATAAGAAAGAATTGAGGGAATTCCCTGGCAGTCCAGTGGTTAGGACTTAGCGCTTCCACTGCAGGGAACATGGGTTCCATCCCTGGTCAGGGAACTAAGATCCCGCATGCTGTGTGGCACGGCCAGAAAAAGAAAGAAAGAAAGAAAAACTTGAAATAGATTTGGATTATTTACCATTTGTACAGGAGGGGAGAGAAGCAGCACAGATTGGTATTTGTGTTGTGTATTTATAGGCTGCATATTTACCCTTTCTGCTCTAGGTTACCCAGTAAAGTTATAGCTAATATAATGGGAATTCTCCAATACTAAACAAAATCAACAATCGTCCATCTTGACCTCTAACTCTTCCTTTACCCCTTTGTCATTTTTATCTGAATTTTTATGAACTATTAATAGGGGACATTTGAAATCAGATTTCTTAAAATATTTGAAATACTTAATTTACTAAAAATTTTTATTTATATTCCATTGTCCGGTCATTCTGCTTCTTAGTGGTTATTATATCCTATCACCTTTATGTTGAGGAACTCTATTGACATCCTTATAGTCACAGTGCGACAAAGATGTCAATTGTAAATGCTTAACTCCAGTATGTAGGGAGGGCTGCAAGAAATAAAATGGAAATGACTTGCCCTCCCCAGCCCCCCAAATTCTCATCCTGTATTCTATTAGTGATTGTAAATGCCTCAATGTCCTTCTTAATAAAGCCTCCCAGAAGCCACAACTAACTGTTTGGGGTTGACACTGAAGTCAGAACTTGATCTAGAAATACTATTCAGTAACTCAAATATGAAGTGAGTAGTGACTTTCCTGGATTAGCTACTTGTAGCTGTATAGCGTTATTCCTGATCTCCAAAGGGAAGAGAAGGGCCGGTGTGGTTGTGCTTATTCTGTCCCCTCTTTCCCTAATGCCCAGGCCCTCTTTGCTTAAGACTTGCCAGGAATATGTAACCTTTAGCTGGATGTGGGACAAAGGGCAGCTACTTCTAAAACAGAGATATGTGTTTCTTGGAAGAAAGCTGATTTTAGGTTTTGGCCAGGAAATATACAAGATGAATCTCTCAAAGACTAAGGCAATTGATAGAAACACATGAAATATATAAAACCCATGAATTAATAATGAATTTGAACCTGCCTCGCCCCCTCAAAAAAAAGCAAAAGCAAAACCCCAAAAGAACTCATTGGACACCATCCAAAATAGGGCACTACTACAACTTAACTCTGAAAATTAGAAATTAAAAGAAAGAATACTTTTATGCCCGCCTTCATGTGCAAACTCTACTTTGGATAATCAAAGAGCCCTAGTTGTTGACAGAAAGTTTTTCTTTGTAGGAAAATTCCACAAAGAATGATAGATTCAGAAAATCACCGTTTTGCAACCCCAGTGAAATAATTGAGGCAGGTAGCGATCAACAGAGGATGAAACCATTGGATTGATTGGTTGATGAGAGAACTTTACAATGAAGGAAATCAGTCTGCAATTTGCAGACATTTGTATGTATTCTGATGTGATGTATTATGAAGCACATGATAACACCTATGAAGTATTTTTGCCCCAAATGTGGAACTTGATTCTAATATAGGGTTGCCAGATTAAGCCAACACAAAACAGGACACTTAACCACTGTGCCACCAGGGAAGCCCCAACAGGGTTTTTAAAATAGAATTCTGGTATAACCAGACTAAATAAAATAGTTTATGTAAAGTACTTAAGCATAGCGCTTGGCATAAAATAAAACTTAGTAAATTTTAGTTTCATCAGATCATCAAGGTAGTATGACCATCAGCTGAAATAATGGGATTGGCCTTGTTATATAAAATGTGGTTTTTTTAACAGGGTATTTATTTATTTTTATTTATGTATTTTTGGCTGTGTTGGGTCTTTGTTGCTGTGCGCAGGCTTTCTCTAGTTGTGGCGAGCTTGCGGTGTGAGGGCTTCTCATTGCGGTGGCTTCTCCTGTTGTGGAGCACGGGCTCTAGGCATGCTGGCTTCAGTAGTTGCGGCACGTGGGCTCCAGGACACATGGGCTTTGTTGCTTCACAGCATGTGGGATCTTCCCGGACCAGGGATCAAACCCATGTCCCCTGCATTGGCAGGTGGATTCTTAACTACTGCACCACAGGGGAAATCCCTATATAAAATGCTTCTTTGACCTATATGAAGTATTCAGGGTGATATTGGTAAAGACACTATATGTTAGGCTCTTCTTGGTTGTAAGGACTCTGAGATTGTGTCCATTACCTTGGATGATGGGTCTTGTAGAGAGTTAGGAAATAGAAAAAATGGCTCCATAGCCACATAAGCAGGCTTAATGGAGTATTCTTTATATTTTTTGATGTGGACCATTTTTAAAGTCTTTATTGAATTTGTTACAATATTGCTTCTGTTTTATGTTTTGGTTTTTTGGCCATGAGGCATGTGGGATCTTAGCTCCCCAAGCAGGGATCAAACCCACACCCCCTGCGTTGGAAGGTGAAGTCTTAACCACTGGACCGCCACGGAAGTCCCTTAATGGAGTCTTTTAATCATTTAGTTGCCTTAGGTAAAAAGTAGAAATGGTAGAACCTTTTGTCCTGTGTCCTATCTAAGCAGATTCTGTTCATTTGACAAATATTTGTTGCTAGCACAGTGCTAGGCTGGGTGGGATCGTATTCCTTTTCTCTTTAAGAATTCTCACTATAAAAAAAAAAAAAGCTCACTATAGTATAAGGCAGAGCCACCTTATCGTCTCTGGAACAAGGCTGGCAATAAATTAAAAAATAAAAAATATAAGTCTGTAATACATACCCTGTAAGTTTTACAATTAAAACACTATAGCTGGAAGAGAGAAATCACATCTCCCTGGGGTAATTCATCTATTCAGCAAACATTATAATAGTGTGGATTGTTTTTAATGGCTATAACAAACAGGTATGAAAATGCTTAAATTAAATAGAAAAGTAGATTTCAGTATAGTTATGAGTACAGTGTAAAATAGTACACTTAAAAGGCTGGGAGGTGGGGGGGAGGTGGACGAAATAGGTGAAAGGGACTGAGAGATACAGACCTCTGGTTATATAATAAAGTAGTCATGGGGACATAGTATACAGCGTAAGGAATATGGTCAATAATATTGTAAGAACTTTGAGGATAGATGGTTACTGGACTTACCATGGTAATCATTTCTTAACTTATGCAAATGTCAAATCATTATGTCATACACTTGAAACTAATATAATATTGTACATCAACCATATATTTTTTAAAAAGGCTAGAGGGAAAAACACCAAAATAGTAACAAGTAGTTGTATCAGATCAATTTGGGGAGATTGGGAAGAAGGGAAGTAGATAAAATTAAAAATATATATTTTAAAATCAGTAATATAGTTACATAGTTTCACAATTTACAAAACAGCTCTTCTAGGTCTTGCTCTGGGTGATGGAGACAGCAGTGAAATAGAAATAACAATAGGAAAGGTAATAATAACTACCACATTTATTGGCATAAGTAGTCTCCTTCCCATGCTTACCTTCCACCAACTAGTCCCCCCACACCAGTATTATTACTTTCTTGTGCATCCTGTCAAAGATATTTTATGCCTGATAAGCGAATATATAGGTCTATTATAGATAAATTATCTCTTTCTCTTTAACAAATGATACCTTTACTATACAAACTGTTCTGTACCTTGTTTTAGTCGCTTAATATATTGTAGAGCTTTCTTTCTCTTCAGTAATATTTTGAGAGTTTATTCTTTATAGTTGCTACATAGTATTATGTTTAATGGAGTACCATAATTTATTTAACCAGTCTCTATTCCATTTCTTTGCTATTATATAAAGTGCAGCAATGAATAATTTTGTACCTATGTCATTTTATACTTGTACGTAGTATCTATAGGATATGTTCCTAGAAGTGGAATTGCTAGGTCAGTGTATTTGCATTTGTAATTTTGATAGCTATATCAATGCAGTACAATCATAATCACCTGGGGAAACCTTTTCAGTGTTCTTATGTCTGTTCCCCCTCAAGATCTGGGAGGGTTTTTTTGTTTTGTTTTCTTATGGATCTGGGATGGGCTCAGGTATCTATATTTTTTAAAGTTCCTGGAGTGATTCTGATGATTATCCCAGAAGAAGAGAGGGGCTGGACCTTTGTGAAATGAAATGTGGTACAAAGAAGCATATCTAATTAAAAAAAAATTTTTATTGGAATATAGTTGATTTACAATGTTGTGTTAGTTTCTACTGTACAGCAAAGTGAATCAGTTATACATACACATATATCTACTCTTTTTTAGATTCTTTTCCCATATAGGTCATTACAGAGTATTGAGTAGAGTTCCCTTTGCTATACAGTAGGTCCTTATTAGTTATCTATTTTATATATAGGAAGCATATCCAATTTTAAAACAAAAGAACATAGGCTAACTATAGGGCTCAGAAAGGTACTATGCTGCCAATTTATGTAGAAGCATGCTGTTGGCTGCTATAATCTGCATGTCCAGATTACTGCTAACTCCGGTATCTTCCCCTCCCGTGATATTATGGGATATCCAAGCATCACAATATAAATATGTTGGTCTTGAAGGTACTGATTAAGGGATGCAATAGAAGCCATGATTATCAGAGTTGGATTGGGAAATGTTGGGTATGTCACTGAGGGAATAAGTATGTGAAATACAGGATCTGTACAGCCTGTGGAAATTGAGAAGTCTGCATAGCACTTAACCTCTTCCCCTAGGTTAGGCTGAGCCAAGTAGGGAATATAACTTTTTAGAAATAACTTAAAACACACCAAAACATTGAAGGCTTATTCTTTTCTAGGTTCTGGGTGAGTAGCAGTAATACAGTAATAGTAATACAGAAATAACAATCTCAGTAGTGATAGCTACCAACACTTACTGGGTACTACGTACATACTGGGCATTATTGCTGATTAATAATTGCATTATTACAAGTATTTTCTCATTGAATCCTAACCCTAGAAACTGTGGGGACTATTGTATTTCCATTTTACAGTTGAGAAAAATGAGTTTCAGAGATGTTAAATAAGTAACTTGCTGAAGGTCACACATTTATTTTATAGGATTGTTTAGAGGTTAACAAAGTGCTTAGAACAGTGCTTGGTACATAATAAATGCTCAGTACGTACCAGCTGCTATTATTGTTATTACTGAAGCACAGAGTAAATACCAGTTATCCCTTGCTAGGGCATGCCTCACAGAAGAAAAATGTAAATAGGGTTTTTCCAAGGAAAAACGGGTATTCCAGGTAGAAGACACTGTAGTAAAGGGATTGTTTGGTGGCCTGGTTTAACTACTGCGTAGGGTGCTTGGTGGTAAAATGGTAGAAGAGGCTGAGATAAGAAAGAAGGCTTCACGGGGGTGAAGAGAAGCTATTGAGCTCTCTTGAAAGAATGGACA
Source organism: Delphinus delphis (assembly GCF_949987515.2). Lineage (NCBI taxonomy): Eukaryota > Metazoa > Chordata > Mammalia > Artiodactyla > Delphinidae > Delphinus > Delphinus delphis. The sequence continues at coordinate 80,827,325 of NC_082688.1, read as the reverse complement.
TGGCTCATTTTAGTAGGCAGAGGGAGTTGGGAACATTTCAGGCAAAGATACAGCATTTAAAAAGGCATAGAAGCTGTCAGTGTTGCAGTTACCTACTGCTGTGTAGTAAACTACCCCAAAACTTAGTGGCTTGAAACAATTACTGTTTTATTTGCTCACATTTCTGGTCTCACCTGGGACCATCATATGGCTGCAGTCATCTGGTGGCGCCACTGGGGCTAAATAGTCTCAGATGGCTTCTCTAATATGTCTGGCTTTGAATATGGCTGTTGGCTGGGTTTCTTCACATGACAGCAGAAGAGTCCCTAGAGAACAGTAGAAGCTGCAAGGGCTCTTGAGGACTAGGCATGGAAGTCACAGAGTGTCATTTCCACCACATTGTGTTGGCCAAAACATGTCACAAAGCCAGCCTAGAGGCTTCCCTGGTGGAGCAGTGGTTGAGAATCTGCCTGCCAATGCAGGGGACACGGGGTCGAGCCCTGGTCTGGGAAGATCCCACATGCCATGGAGCAACTGGGCCCGTGAGCCACAATTACTGAGCCTGCGCGTCTGGAGCCTGTACTCCACAACAAGAGAGGCCGCGACAGTGAGAGGCCCGCGCACCGCGATGAAGAGTGGCCCCTGCTTGCCCCAACTAGAGAAAGCCCTCCCACAGAAACGAAGACCCAACACAGCCATAAATAAATTAATTAATTAATTAAAAAAAATAGCCAGCCTAGATGCAACAGGAGAAATAAATTCCATCTCTTGATGGAAGGACCTGCAAAGAATTTGTGACTTTTTTTTTTTTAATCTACCACAAATGGAAAAGGGCAGGATGAGTTTAGAATGTGTTACTTATTAGCCCCTTTGGCCTTTTCTTTAGCTTAAGTAGCATTTCCTCCAACATTTATTACACAGGGTCCTTTTTTTAAAAAAAAAAAAATTACTTATTTGGTTGCATGGGGTCTTAGTTGTGGCAGGCGGGCTCCTTAGTTGTGGCTTGTGGGCTCCTTAGTTGCAACACATGGACTCCTTAGTTGTGGCATGCGAACTCTTCATTGCAGCAGGCATGTGGGATCTAGTTCCTTGACCAGGAATCGAACCCGGGCCCCTTTCATTGGGAGTGCAGAGTCTTACCCACGGTGCCACCAGGGAAGTCCCAACACAAGGTCCTTTAATCATCACTTTTACCTGGCCCTGACCTCTTTCTCTGTTTCTCCTAGAGTGAAGATAAAGTATAAACTAAAATGAAAAACAAAAAAGCTTTACCAAGAACTAACTAATAGAATTTTGAAAACTCTGAATTATTATTTTTTAAAATAAATAAATTTATTTATTTATTTAATTTTGACTGCATTGGGTCTTCATTGCTGCGCGCGGGCTTTCTTTAGTTGTGGCTAGCAGAGCCTACTCTTCATTGCGGCGCACGGGCTTCTCATTGCAGTGCCTTCTCTTTTTGCAGAGTACGGGCTCTAGGCGCGCAGGCTTCTGTAGTTGTGGCTGGTGGACTCTAGAGCACAGGCTCAGTAGTTGTGGCACATGGTCTTAGTTGCTCCGCGGCCTGTGGGATCTTCCCGGACCAGGGCTCAAACCCGTTTCCCCTGCATTGGCAGGCAGATTCTCAACCACTGCGCCACCAGGGAAGGCCCCCAAAACTCTGAATTATTTTTTTAAAATTTTAAAGAGAAAAATGTAGTTTACTTACTTTTGAATATTCTCTTGAACCTGATTAACAGTGATTAACTGTTAACAGTGATTAACAGGAATTAACTCATCAGGGAGTTCTCCAGGATTTTAATAATAGTCCAGGATTATGTGTTATTACCACATCATTTGTTAGTATTTAATTAAATAGCTTGGTGTTAAATTTTTTTAAGGATTTTACTGTATAACCATTTAAAATCTTGACCATAGTATTAATTGCCTAGGTAAATTCTTTTTTTTAATTAATAAATTAATTAATTTGGTTACACTGGGTCTTAGTTGTGGCAGGTGGGCTCCTTAGTTGTGGCATGCGAAACTTTTAGTTGCGGCATGCGTGTGGGATCTAGTTTCCTGACCAGGGATCAAACCCAGGTCCCCTGCATTGGGAGCACAGTCTTAACCACTGTGCCACCAGGGAAGTCCCCCTAGGTGAATTCTTTTATTTATGTTCTGTATAGATGGACATCTACAACCAGCTACCTTTTAGAATAATCTGAAATCCTGAATTAGTAGGTTCTAAATTAATCATGTTTTTATCTCTTTATTCAACTAACTTCTGCCAATACTCAGCAAACACAAATGTGATTTTCTCTGAGTTATATTCATTTATGATCCTCTGTGGTCCACTATTTAATTCTGCTTTCCATTCTGAAAGAGCTCTTAACCTTTGTTCATTAATCATGGGAAACAGTTGTGCAACATGCCTTGACATTAAGTTGAACATCTAAAATTAGTCCTGTAACAATCAGCAGTTGGGAACAAGGTTTTAGTAGTTTGTGGTATATGTTAAGTAGACATTGCAAGGTTGGAAGGAACTCCCTGGAAATAAGTAAGTGACTTGTGTTATGTGTGTGTGCATGTACCTGTGTGTATACACAATTGAAAGTCTCTTTTTATTAAGCAGATGGACAAATTACATCTGTTACTACAAATGCATTATAAGCATCTTTATGCACTATGCTGTTTAATCATTTTAGAAGAAAAATATATTTATTGAAAACCTGGTATGCTAGAATGGATTTTTCTGGATGTTTCTTTTGTGGTTTTCAGTTTTTAAAGGAATAATTGTATTACATATACTATATTTCAAGTGAATGAATTTTTTTTTTCTCTTCAGAGTTTATAGAAACCCATTCACAAAAATGACATCCTGGTTATATGAATGTCTTTGTGAAGCTGAACTAGCACAGTATTATCCTCATTTTACTGCCCTTGGCCTTCAGAAAATAGATGAATTAGCCAATGTTACAATGAAGGACTACTCCAAATTGGGAGTCCATGACATGAACGACCGCAAACGTCTCTTCCAACTTATCAAAATCATTAAGATTATGCAGGAAGAAGATAAAGCAGTCAGTAGCCCAGAGTATCCTCTACAGACAAGCAGTCTGTGCATCAAGCCTCAGAAATCTAGATCTGGCCCTCGAAGGCAACTGCATTTTGATTCTCCTGCTGACAACAAAGACAGAACTACCAGCAGCAATCAGTTTGAACTGTGCAATTTATCACATTTATCTGCAAGTGAACAAAAGTCTAGTTACCTAAAAGTACTAGAGCATTTGCTACCAGATGATTCCCAGTACTGTACAAAAACAAGAATTCTGAATGCCACAGCTGCTGATTCCTACCTACAAGAAGAAACTAACACTTCACTCTTTTCATCAAATCACTTTTCTCCAATACAGGGAGATTGTGATAGTCCCGTTATACGAAGAGTCTCTCATGTTTCAGGGTATAACTATGGAATCCCTCATTCCTATATCAGGTAATAACTTATTTTTTTCTTTTTTAATTTTGGAGGGAGGGTAGCCTTAGGCAAGGGCAGGCTTCTCCATGACCAGAGGAGACCAACTATTCCATATTTACAGAAAACGATAGTGAACAGCTTCTGCGGTGATAATGGAAGTAACTTGATAGGGCAAAATTAATGAAGAAGTTGGACTTTCCAGATGATATTGTTCATATGCATCAAGCAGCTGCTACTTACCAGGGTCTGCTGTTATTCCTATAGCAGACATATTTTTATTATTATAGTGCATGTAACATAATACATCTAATGCATCCATGAAGGTAAAATATCAGTAGTTAACTAGCCTCTGCAGTGAAAAAAAAATTACACAATTCACAGGATTCTTTTTAAGGCTATCAAATTCACTTCAGCCAGAAGGCATGAAGCTTAGTTAAAAACAACTGTTTAATTCGACTAGTTGAATTAAATAGGTCTTTGGAGCAATTGATTTACCTGCACATATTGAAATATGGTCCTGATTTTGAGTGCTTTCTACAATTCCAGCCCTGGAAGGACAGATGATTTTGGTCATTTCAAAGAGTAAGACCCTTTTGATGGAGTTTAGAGTTTGGTTGTCAGAGTGACAGTGCTTTGAGTTAGGATTTGAAATAAGGTCCCTAAGAGGTGAAATATCAAGTAATCCCTAATACCAACCTTGGTATATGATAGAAAATACATTCTTTTAAAAATAATGTGTATTGTTTGTTTTGTTATTTTAAAAGTTATAGATGGTGAGTTGTGGAGAAATAAAATACATTCTTAAGCCACTTTTTTTAAAAAAAAAAATAAAGGCTATTATTCATACCTTAAAACAAAGTATTTACCTCTGGTCTTATATTGGCTAAGGTTTCAGAGGATTTCATAACCAACTAGTTCTTTTATTCTAAAAAAATAGAAGACCCAATTTTAAAGGTAAAAATGCCTTTAGTAATTTGAAATACGTAAGTGAATTCGATAGTGTTTTTGGAAGAAAAAAAATTTTTTTTTTGGTTTGGTTTAGCAAAGCACAGAGCATATAGTACTGTTTTCTTCTTTCAGTTGTCAAAGGACTAGATTGTTCTATGATCATCAATGCCAGGATTGTTGCTGTCCTATTGGTGAGCTCAGTGGTGAAAGAACAAATAGTTTCTTGAATGTTAGTCTTTTACTGAAAAACACATAAAAATCTAAATTGGAATTATTTATAAATAGACTAAGATGTGACTTTGCATTATTTATTTAGATAGAATGGATATTTTAGTTTAAATATTGCTGTTTTATTTATTTGGCAAATATAAAGTACCACCTCTGCTTGCCCTGATCCTAGATATAAAGATAATTAGGATATCTGGAGACTCTCAGACTCATAGGGGGCAGGGTAAGTGGGAAGACAGGCAACCATATAGTGAGATAAGAGCTCTCACAGAGGTTTGTACGTGGCAAACCCAGAACGAAAGCTATTCAATTGAGCTTTCTCACTTTATATCATTATTATCATACTCTTCCCATTCCTTTTTATATTAGAGAAATAGAGGTAAGAAAGTACATTTTCCCCAATAATTCTCAATATTGTCTTCTCACCCAAACCCGAAGTAGGAGCCAGAGTTTCAGAACCCTGAGAAACTCCCTCACCAACTTAAGGCTTCCTATTAGTGAGTCATCCCTGTCCAAAGAGCATTCTCTTTGGACACCTCAAATCAGGTAAGTTCAAAATAAATTACTGGACTCAGAACTTTAATGAAAGTCTAAGGCGTTTAGATAACTGGCTGCCCTGACTTATTTAAGATCTTGAACAGACCTAACTCTAGATGTATTAACTCTGCATGTCAAACAGATATATTTGATTTCTTCTAAGGAAGGTTGAGCAGTAAAACCAGAGCGTTTTAGAATACATTAAAACTTTTTCCCCCCCCCCGGGGAATTCCTTGGCGGTCCAGTGGTTAGGACTCAGCGCTTTCACTGCTGGCCCGGGGTTCAGTCCCTGGTTGGGGAACTAAGATCTGCAAGCCATGCAGCATGGCCAAAAAAGAAAAAAAATTGTTCTTTTCTTATAAAAAAAATCTAACATATGCAAAAGAAGAGAAAATAGAACAGTGAGCCCCCACATGCCCATCATTCACTTTCAATGATTGTCAAGATTTTGCCACACTTACTGTCAAAATGGTACATTTTTTTAGACGTCTACTCTACATTGGTTAAAAAAACAAAACATGCTTCAAAGGGCTTGAGTAGTCTTTTTTTTTAATTGGTGTATAATTGCTTTATAATGTTGTGTTAGTTTCTGCTGTACAATGAAGTGAATCAGCTATATGTATACCTGTATCCCCTCCCTCTTGGACCTTCCTCCCACCCCCACCCCCCATCCCACCCATCTAGGTCATCACAGAGCACTGAGCTGAGCTTCCTGTGCTTCACAGCATGTTCCTAACCCAAGGAATATTGCCTCAATATTCTGGGTGTTAAGGTTGATGAGTTCACTGAAGTCAGCCAGAGAAGAAATGTATCTGAACAGAAAGATGAATTAGTGGTGAATTAGCACCAGTGGTGAATTAGCACCAGTCATAAAGGGAAGAGGAAATATAGGATCGTGTTCTAACAAATAAATATATATCAGGGTAGGCAAAAAGAGGATGCAAGAAAACAAGACAAAGGGAGTACCAGAATATACCTGGGAGAAACAGGGGGAAAATACATTGAAACCTACCACCAAATTCAAGGTATTTAATAAACCCAGGTAGGATTAAAAAAAGAAATTAGATTGAATGGTCCAGAAAACAGTAAATGTACAATAATAACTGGATTGAAAGGAAGCAAGAAACCTGCTTTTGGGTGGGGTGGAGTAGAGAGGGAGATAGAAGTAATCAGGAGGATTTATAGCGAATAAAAGAACTCAGTGTCAACACTTCAGTATGTAACATATCGTGTGTATATGTGTGTGTGCGTGTATTACACCTAATATGTAACAAAATGTACTGATACTTTGACCTCTTAAGTAGTTTTATTGTATTATTAAAAATTAAAGCCCACTTATATATCAGCCAGAACACCTCAGAGAAAGAGAATCCTTGGAATGAGATGGAGAAAATCAGAGTTTGTGTTCGAAAACGCCCTCTGGGCATGAGGGAGGTACGTCGTGGAGAAATTAATATTATTACTGTAGAAGACAAAGAAACTCTACTTGTTCATGAGAAGAAAGAAGCAGTTGACCTCACACAATATATTCTGCAGGTATGATGCTTTCCTTCTATGTTTGGAACTAACATTATCAAGTGTCAATTTTCTGTTTTTTGTTTGAGTAGCAGTACAAATTCTAAAATCCAGTTCTGGGTTTGGGTGCTGGCATTCATTCCTGATGTGACATTGCATTAAATCATTGATAAACCTTAGCCTTCATTTTTAAAAAATATAGCGCAGTGGGGGATACAAAAACGTAACTCCTCCACTCTTGTGTAATAGAGTTGCATCATTCAGTCACTTAACATGCTTTATGTGAACTTAATTACATATATTCAGTCAGAAAAGAGCGAATGAGGGAATAAAAAGAGTTTAAATAATGAACTGGTGGTAAGCAGGGCCAGTCACTGAGCGTATGCACCAGAGCGACTATGAGATAGTCACACAGTCTCAGTTCTCTCCTGTCTCTCACAGTGTGAACTTCTCATTCTGCTGAGTGCGAGTCTGGAGTTTAATGATGGAGGGTATATTTTTGAGCAAAAAGACCCCAGATTGCCAGCCAACTGCTTATTTTGATTCTCACTTGTATTTGGGCCTAGGCTTAATTTGGTGGACATTGGGCTCCTGAACAGGCCACTTTGTACAAGGTAGATTGCAGTGAGTAAATATAACCCAGGGATGTGATTTTACATCGAACATGTAAGGAGTTAAATAAAACACTGTAGTTCAAACACATTAAAAAATGTTCACTCCCTGCCAGAATGATCATGATGAGTCCAAGGACAAAGTGTTTGATACTGAAAGGAATTTATTCCTAGCTGATAGGTACCCTTGCGATAATTCCTTCAGTCTCTATAAAAGCAGCAAACCCCAAAGATCGAAGATACCATAATTTAGGTACTCTTAAAATTATGAAGCAATTATGAATAATCTTAAACAGGGGATAATCCACCAGATGTTAAGATTTGGGAATTCAGAGTTTCTCTTATCTGAATCTTCCTCCCTGCATGTTCATATTATGTTCATTCTATTCTCTCTCTCGCTTCAAAACCCAGTGACTGGGAGTTCCTTGGTGGTCTAGTGGTTAGGATTTGGTGTTTTTCACTGCCGTGGCCTGGGTTCATTCCCTGGTCAGGGAACTGAGATCCTGCAAGCCACGTGGTGCACAAAAACAAAACAAAACCCAGTGACAGGTAGAAAGAAAAAAAAAAAAAAGTGGTGAGTAATCTGGTGTGCAAGCAATTCACCTTAGTCAGCTGAGATATTACTCTACTGGAATAAATCCTTTAACACTGATGTCAAATTGTTAATACTCTCCCCTCTTTAACACTTGCATTGTTCTTTTTTTTCTTTGCTTACCAAAATTGGCTTTCACAGTAACATTCAAAGCAATCTACTGTGTCTTTCTATGGGCACTAAATTACTAGGCCACTCTATAACCAGCCCAGTCACTTTAACAGCCTTATTGATTGCTGGTCAATGCACAGTCTATTAGGTCTGGGTGGGAGGTATTTATATTGAAGATGGTCCAGATGACCAATTAGTTGTAATACTATCCAGTTCCATGGCTACTTATAGCCATGGTAATAGCCCTATCCAATCACCATCTACCCAAGACTGTCTTAATGATGCTTCTGTCGCAGTAATTCCCTCAAGGAGGCATCATCTTATCTTTTGTATTTTTCCATTATCCCAAAACACAATAACCTTACTTCTTTGTCATTGCCATTGGTCAATACTTATTGAATACCCATAGGTTCCTTAGCACTTTCTCTGCTGTTTGAACTTTGGACCTTCGCTCTCATAGGTCAAAGTCCTTACCTGTCAATGCTTATAATATATGTGTTGAGAGGCCTTTTTTCTCCCCCTTTTTCTTAAGTAGAAAGAAGAAAAGGGAGGTTCATAGCAAACATAGCAAATAAATATTGATACTAGATTCTTTGGGTTTTATTTTTAAACTTATTCAGGAATTCAAATAGGTTTATGTGTCCTTTAATTAAACATCTTACCCTTTCAAATCTTCTTTTGTTACTTATGTGATCATATACATATAGTGTGCTGTCCTACTTACCATTAAATTTTAGGATATCAACGTAATAAGTGAAAAAACAAGGAGACATATCTGTATGTGTTTCATTCCAATTTCTTAAAGAAAAAAATATATATAGAGAGAAAAAAAGATGGTACTGAAATATATCAAAGTCAATAGTGGCCATCTCTAGTAGTAGTAAGATTTACAGATAATTTCCTTTTCTTATCTGTTGTTATCCATGTTTAAAATCTTTTTATGCAATCAGCAGTGTTACTCTTATAAAAAAAAAAGTAAGAACTTTTGAATAGGATAGATTTACCTATTTCAAAATCAAAACGGTATGCAATGAAGAGTGTCTCTAGTCCCATTTCCTCCTTGAAGACAACCAGTATTACTTAAGTGTTTTTTTCCAGAGATATTCTCTAAAGACACTAATAACTTTTTTAAAAACTTCTTTAAAAAATAAACTATGCAACTCTGATCATATCAAAGCTGAAGTGAGTTGTTTTTTTTTTTTGACTGCGCTGCACTGCTTGCAGGATCTCAATTCTCTGACCAGGGATTGAACCCAGGCCACGGCAGTGAAAGTCCAAATCCTAACCAGTAGGCCACCAGGGAACTGCCTAAAGTGAATGTTAATCCAACTTCATTGATAAAATATGATCAAATGAAAGCATATGTGATGCACATGAATTATAATAGTAATCTTGTATGTTTACATATCTTTCATGAAAGATTCATACAAAATTACTGGGAAAATCAGTACTTAAATCCTATTGGAAGGAAAGATACTCATTCCTTTAGTCAATACATGCTTTCAAAGGTGTTTACTCAAGAGCACTTATAGAAAGAGAAGAATAGCCATATACTCACGAAATAAAAGAAAACCCCCCAAAAATGTATATCCACATTTACTTCCGTTCATTTTTTTATTTTCCTGAGAAATGCCAAAAGTGCTTTTGACTTCGTACTTAACTATAAAAACCTACAGTGATATTTGAGCAAAGAATGGATTTGTCTCCTTGCTTAAAGACCAGTTATGAGTTAGATATAAATCATGTCCATTAAAGTCAGATTTTAGAAATATATTTTACTCTTTATTATTGCCATTTTCAAGCTTAATCAAAAGTATAATGAACCCCCATCTACCTATGATCGAGCTAAAACAGAAACATTTAACTGTTCTTAAAATCAATCATATTTTTCAGAGCACTAAATGTTCACAGATCTCTCTATTATGCTGCACAGATTCATTTTTTTTCTCAATTCCTAACTTTTGGAGATTTTTTATTCTTTCTTTCTTTTTTTTGGTCATGCCGTGTGGCTTGCGGGATCTTAATTCCCTGACTGGGGATTGAACCTGTGCCCCCTGCAGTAGAAGCGTGGAGTCCTAGCCACTGGACCTCCAGAAAATTCCCTGGAAATTTTTTCTAATTGATAAATTTGACTTTGTGGACCCAATTTCTTTTCAGATGACCTAACAAATTTCCATTCTAATGTAATGGTACAGGAAACAGAATTGAATTTGGGGTACAGTGACCCACGACAAATTGGATCAAGTCCACTTTTCCAGACTTGCCCATAAAATTTTTTCTTAACTGAATATTTAGAGCAGGCCCAGAAGGTAGCAGAAGATAGGGCCTCATCTCTCATTCATTATGTGTAGACTGCCATTATTATGCTACAGTCACACTTGAAATTATTAGGATTTCTTACTCAGATATAGTTGGGCTGCCAACATAGTGATCCTCTAAATTATGGAAATTATTACGGCTGCTGAAGTAATGCTTTCCAGACCCAATTTAATGGGATTTCCTATCTCTTTCAGATTACCATGGTTTTTCATTTGGGAGTCATCTTGGACTCCTTTCTCTCCCCAGATATCACAACCAGTCATTGCCAAATTTCTTATGCATCCATTTCCTTTTTATTTCCATTGTCATTGTCTAATTTAGACCCTTCTTAACCTCACCACTGAATTACTAGTGTTTCTGTTTCCAATCCAGTCACAGTATTAAGCCAGATTAGTCTTCCAATAAAATGGCTCAGGTCATCCCTCTCCTTTGCACAGTTTTTTGTCTTTCCACTTTTACTGAATTAAATATAAGCATTCTACCCCTTCCCTTAAGGCTGGTGCCCCAAGACCCCTACAACATAGTCCTAACTCATTATTCTCACCTTCTATTTCACTTTTCTACCTGCCAAGATCCTATATGTCAGACACATTGAATCCTCCCTGTCCCCTAAAGATTCTTTGTGCTTTCCTGCTTTGACTCTTTGCTCATGTTTCCCCTGTGCGGAGAATACCTTCCCTGCCTCAGTCCCTACCTCTTAAATTCCTCTTCTTCCCCCATGGCCCATTCTTAGTACAAGCTTTTTCAGAATGTCTTTCCCAATCAGAGAGATTATGTTTTTCTTTTGAATTCCACATGTGCTTTATCTCTCAAATTTTTTCTACCTTGTGGTCATTTGTATACTTGTCCGGATTAACATCTTTAGGTTGTGGAGTAGGGTAATGGTAGGGTAATGTCTGTTTCTTTGGGCCCCTTGAAGTGCCTACTGCAATATACATGCTACCAGCTGAGCAATAAATATTTATGGAATTATAAATTAAGCTATGTAACCTATGGAATAAAGATCTTCCTTTAGAATTCCCCCCAAATTTCAAATATGCTGGCTCTAGGTGGGCTATGAGGATAATTTCCATAGAATTCAGTTCCTCTCCTAGACCTAGGGAAGATTGGCTCACTGTTGGACTCTTTAATTTACTTCCCTTAAGAGAGAACAAAAATTGTGTGGTTTAGTTTTTACATTGTGAGAACATGTCTACAGAGATTTCAAGTAAAAGAAGGCCCTGTCATTTGACAGTTAATGATTGCTTATTATCTCTAAGTTTGTCATGGACAATTACTATTAGTTAAAAATGTATTTGCGCTGTTATCGTGTGTTAACTAGAATAGTGATGAAGAAAATCAAGAAAGTGTCTCTTTCTATAAAAACCAAATTTCTTTTTCAGCATGTTTTTTATTTTGATGAAGTCTTTGATGAGGTGTGCACCAATCAAGATGTATACATGAAAACTACTCACCCACTCATTCAGCATATTTTCAATGGGTACGATAGATATTATTTGCTCCTCCTGCCTTTTATTTTCTATTTTCCATAAATTTTATTTCTTTATAAATGTTACTTATGTTTTTCAGTTATTTTGAATTAAACATGAAATTGTGTTTTGACCTAATGAATTTAAATTAGACTCTTCTGGAAAATTCAGTGTCTCTATTTATAGGATTCACAAAGCATTTAGAAATATTCAGCAAAATTTCCATTTATACTGAAGATATTGAGTCTCTGTGCTTAGTGGAAAAATATAAGCTGTCAACAATATATATATATATATATTTTTTTTTAATTTTTTTGGTTGCACCGGGTCTTAGTTGCGGCAGGCAGCCTCCTTAGTTGCAGCTCACTGGCTCGTTAGTTGCAGCACATGGACTCCTTATTTGCGGCATGCGAACTCTTAGTTATGGCATGCACATGGGATCTAGTTCCCTGACCAGGGGTTGAACCTGGGCCCCCTGCATTGGGAGCACAGAGTTTTATCCACTGCACCACCAGGGAAGTCCCTCTCAACAATATTATTTTATCAAAGTCCTCAGAATAAGAAGGTGTAAGTGGTTGTAGTTAGTCTGAACTTTTGATAATAGGAATTATGTATTCTAGCTATAGTTTCATTTTAATTTTAAAATAATTATTCACACATAAACATTAAATGGGACAGAGTAGGTACTAGGGGCCTCTGTTGTATATTTAAAATGTAGTCAGGTACAGGTAGAAAATGTTGAACAGCCTGCTAGAGTAACTGATTTCAGAGTATTTTTACTTTTATTTTTTAAAATAACTTTTATAACTTAAAAAAGTTGAGGTATAATTTACATACATTAAGATGCACAGATCTTAAGAAGTACTCAGGTTTGATGAGTTTTGATAGTTGCACGTATCCAAGTAACCAATACCTGGAACAAGATATAGAACATTTCTATCGCCCCAGAAAGTTCTCATGTGTCCCTTTTTAGTTAATCCTCCCACCTTCACCCCCAGGTCTTATATAACCACTGACTTGCTTTCTGTCACTATAGATTAGTTTTGCCTGTTCTAGAATGTCATAGAAACAGAATCATTACAATATGTATCTTATGCCTGGCTCCTTTTGCATAGCATAATGATGTTTTTTTTTTATAAATTTATTTTTATTTATTTTTGGCTGCATTGGGTCTTCATTGCTGCGCGCAGGCTTTCTCTAGTTGCAGCGAGTGAGGGCTACTCTTTGTTGCAGTGCACGGGCTTCTCATTGCAGTGGCTTCTCTTCTCTAGGGCTTCCCCTAGAGCATGGGCTCTAGGCTCACAGGATTCAGTAGTTGTGGCACACGGGCTTCAGTAGTTGTGGCACACGGGCTTAGTTGCTCCACGGCATGTGGGATCTTCCCGGACCAGGGCTCGAACCCGTGTCCCCTGCATTGGCAGGCGGATTCTTAACCACTGAACCACCAGGGAAGTCCCTAATTTTTTTTTTTTTTTTTTTTTTATTTTTGGCTGTGTTGGGTCTTCATTGCTGCCCTCTGGCTTTCTTTAGTTGCAGCGGGAGAGGTCTACTCTTCGTTGTAGTGCGTGGGCTTCTCATTGCGGTGGCTTCTCTTTTTGCAGCGCGTGGGCTCTAGGGCACACGGGCTTCAGTAGTTGTGGCTCGTGGGCTCTAAAGTTCAGGCTCAGTAGTTGTGGCGCACAGGCTTAGTTGCTCTATGGCATGTGGGATCTTCCTGGACCAGGGATCAAACCCATGTCCCCTACATTGGCAGGCGGATGCTTAACCACTGCGCCACCAGGGAAATCCCTGTGTTGTCTTTATTGTTGTTGTGTAGAAGTTACTTTTTTTTTTTCCATGAGCAGGTTAAACTGAAGTCTCTGGGGACTTCCCTGGTGGTCCAGTGGGTAAGACTCCACACTTGCAACAGCGGGAGCCTGGGTTCGATCCCTGCTCGGGGAACTAGATCCTGTACACATGCTGCAGCTAAGAGTTTGCATGCCACAACTAAGAGTTTGCATGGCGCAACTAAGAAGACCGCATGCCACAACTAAGAAGTCCACATGCTGCAACTAAGAAGTCTGCATGCCACAAGTAAAAGATCCCTCATGCCGCAACTAAGACCCAGTGCAGCCAAAATAAATTAATTAATTAAAATAAATGTTTTAAAAAAGTGAAATCTCTTTCAGGTTCAATTCCTATGCACCAAATTTAGGGAGTGCTTTTTTAGAGAGCAAGTTTCTAAAATAAGTTAGAATGTTAAGACATTAGTAAAAAGAGAATTGCAAGTTAGGTGAAATTATTAGGTTCTTGTAAAGTGTAATAAGAGCTTTCTTCATCTTTTTTTTTTAGAAGTTCATCACGAAAATGTTCAGAAGATAAGGTGGATATTATTCTTTATTATTCTCATTTTGCTAGCTCTTCTTCAGTGTGTTCAAATTTTCCTCTTGTAATTCTTTTCCTAACTGTGTCTGCCAGTGTGTTCAAGTGCCCACACTGCTGAGAGCCATGGTTTAAAACACAAGGAGTAAACCGGTCTCTGCTTCTTAACAGCTTAAATCTGATTAGCTCCCATCTCTTGATTCTCACACTTCCATGGTTACTTTGCTCTTGTCATATCATTCTTTCTTTGGTTTCTATCTGGCTTCATGTCCTTCTATGTATTCTTCTCTCTGCCCACCTCCAGCCTCCCTCCCCTGTGTCCATACATAGAATTTTTTTCTTGCTGCAAGTAGCTACTTTTATCATTAATCCATGTGATTCCTTTTCAATAGTCTGCAATAGCTACTGACTGCATAACGTTATGTTCACTCTCTACTTAGTACTACATAGTACTAGGGCTACATAGTACGTAGGACCTCACAGTACTCAGGTGATCTTGGCCTCATCTCCTCCTAAAACATACTTTGGCTGGCAGGTTGGCCTCCCAACTCTTCTGTCCATCTCTTATTTTGCATTTTTTCACACTCATACAGGTTGTGTGTACATGCACGTATCCACATGCAAGAATAGTGACTCCCACTTTGAATCATAGGACATCAGGGCTAGAAGGGATCTTGGAAATCAAGTAGTCCAGTAACTTATCAATGAAAGTGAAAACTGAGGCCCTAAGATCTCTTTTCTGAGTCCTTCAAATATTTTACTTAAGTTGATTTTACCTCTGTCTAAACTTCCTTAGTATTCATATGAGTGGTCACTACCATCCTGTTTATCGTATGATCTTCTATTATTTATTGTATTTAATTCTCAATTACTTCTTTCACCAAACTTATCTTTCAGGATTAACACAATTTTTTTTTTCTCTAGGATCCTCTAAAGCACCTAACATGAGGTCTTTGTTTCCTTATTTTCTAGAGTTGTCTTATGGTCTTACCAGTTCCATAAAAAATTCCTAGTAAAAAAATCTCACGTACTGCTTTGAGAATTTTTTTCCTCCTCCCTTGTTTTTATGATGTAAAGCCCTCTTCTCCTTAAAGGGCTCTATATTTTCTAGCTGAATTTTGTTAAGGATTCTTTTTCCACCTGACTTTTGTCATTTAAAAATCTGTGTGTAGGGCTCCCCTGGTGGCGCAGTGGTTGAGAGTCCGCCTGCTGATGCAGGGGACACGGGTTCGTACCCCGGTCCAGTAGGATCCCACATGCCACGGAGCCGCTGAGCCTGTGCGTCCGGAGCCTGTGCTCCGCAACGGGAGAGGCCACAGCAGTGAGAAGCCCGCATACCACCAAAAAAAAAAAAAAATCTGTGTGTAGATTAGCATTTCTCTTAATATTTAAAAGTAAATACAAATGATTCTTCCCCCAGAGGCAATGCCACTTGCTTCGCATATGGACAGACAGGTGCCGGAAAGACCTATACCATGATAGGAACTCATCAGAACCCAGGACTGTATGCTCTGGCTGCCAAAGATATCTTCAGACAACTAGAAGTGTCCCAGCCAAGAAGGCACTGTTTTGTGTGGATCAGCTTCTATGAAATCTACTGTGGACAGCTTTATGACCTCCTAAATAGAAGAAAAAGGTATTGGATATGAGTAGGAAACTGTAAATCTGTTCTTTATTGTTTTAAGCCAGAGTCCCACTGAATCATGGGATTTAATCAGAGGCTTTGGTACACTAATGCCCTTTTGTGAAATGAGAGTCTCCTGAATCAGATGCATATTTTTTCCAAACTGTCAGTTCAGCTAAAGAAGAATATAAACTAGCCTTCCATTAGTATTTTTTAAGTGATCAATATCCTAATGCTCATCAAAAAAACTATATCCCTTTTATTTTGGTCTGTGAAAAAGATTATAATTTCAGGAAGTCAGGAAAGCAACATATACTTAAATCCCTTCCTATTCTTTTGACCTATTATTGCACTGGAAGAACTATAATGTTTCCCACTTCCTCTTGTTTTTCTTATCAATAATCTTAGGGTAAACTTAATGATAGTTTTCTGATATCAGTAAAAAGAAAAGAAAATCTTTTCTTCACATTAACTCTTATAAGCCTTAACCTATTGCCCTTGCCACATAATACAATACTTTGGAAATGTATTCATTCAGTAACTGATTTTAAATCCCTATTGTATTTTTCTGGCATAAAGTTTTGTTTAGGTTGAAACAGATGATTTTAACTGAGTAGGAGGCCACAAAGTTGTGGAGGTATCAACTGACTGGGAGAACAGGGAGGAGAGAGAGGGAACGGGACGTGGAAGGATAAGAGGTTGTCAGGACAGAATTAACCAGACCTGAGACATGTTGGGAGCAGCCACACCAGGTGAAGAGGAGTGAGTTGAGGCTGAGCATGGTGGAAGTCTGGGGAAACCAAATCAGTGAAAGAGACTAGCCCCCAGCAAAGATACCTAAGCCCCTACAGAGCTGTCCAAAAGGTCGTGCAAGTTTCGTGTGCTCCAGGAAAGCACTGGAATGGGGAGTAGGGGTGGAGGAGCAGCTCCGGTTCGTGGAGAGCATTGATAGGGCGGCCCCCGTCATAGAGGGGCACTAGAGTATTGGGTAGCATAACTGGAGAAGTCACTGGAGTGGGCTTAGGCAGGCCACCATCTTATGGACTATTTCAACAAAAGGGACCTTCAGTATGCCACAATTCAGAGAATGTACAGGTGTTGGGGGTTCAGTCATGACACAATTGCCAGATAAAGAAGGGTGCTACTTTGGGGTTGCTTTGGGGAAGACTTGCTTTTCTTTTCTACTCTCTCTGTGTTGGTTTTGAAGCCTCAAGTTAGCTCCATCACAGCTTCTCTTTCAAGCCTCAATACCCTTATTAGGAGCCCTTTCCAGTCAGAATGGCCACTTCCTTTAAAGAACAGTTAGCATGAAAATAAAAGCCACTGTTGTGTGTGTGTGCGTGCGCGTTTTGTTTCTTTGTGTGAAGGGACAGTCAGGATATCCAGCTGTTTTCGAGTGCAGTTCTTTAGTGAATGACCCCAATATACTGTCCTGTTATTTCTACATTCTTTAATTATAGCCAAGGGGATGGGAATATGCTAACTCCTGGGTTTAAAGCTTCTCTAGGGCTCACTAGGGAATACCCACACTTATTCTCCAAGTGTCTTGAGCTGTGGGATTTTTTTTTTTTTATGTCTCTGGTTAATTGGCTAATACCTCTTTATTTCCTGCTTTTCTGAGACTTCTGAAATGTCCTGCTCCATTGATAATACTCTTTCTTGTTTGCCTAGAGCTGTTATGACTTATCCTGTTGTTTTTAAAATAAAATATATTTTCTATAAGAGGGGCTTTGTCAAAGGTAGATAGAAGTATATGTGCTCAGTCTACCTCTTAAACTAGAAACCAAAGTTTAAAGATCTTAAAATTAACTCTTTAAAGTAGAAAATAAGTTGTCTTTATCTTTGCATAAAAAGTGATAAAAATATACTTCTTTCTTCTATGATTTAAAAATACAGCAGTGCATTTTAGGCTATTCATTAGGAACTTTTCTGGGGCCTGGGAAGTATGTTCAGGTGTGATGTGAAGGCTCTGAAAGCTAGATCTTTCTTTTATTCCAGAAGCCTAACTTTTCCAATAGAGTTGTCTTCTGAGAGATCAAGGGCATTGGTGAGGCTGTTTTCCTATCCTTCTGTAAAAATTTGGAAACTTGGGGTAAGGTTTAGATGGAGAAAAAAATTTTTTGAGAAAATCTTTTTTTGGCTGTGAAGTGAAACTCCATTATTTTATTTTACTTTATTTTATTTTATTTGGCAATCATTATCTTATTAAGGGAGAAAATAATCTTAGAGTCTTTGATAGATTCAATACATGCCCCTTGGTGGATCTGGTTCAGTGATGATGGTAGACCGTAACCATTCATTTTGTTACACGCAGGCCTGAGACTTTCAGGTGCAACACCAGCTCTTCCTTGCTTCCTTAGAAAATGTATCAGGACTCCTTATGTTGCAAGTATTTAGTAAAATAAGACCCCATTCTTACTGGCTTATGCATTTAGGGAAGCCATTGGCTCGTATAACTAGAAAGCCTAGAGGACAGTCAAGCCTTAGGGTCTTTATACTCTAGCAGTTCAGTGATGTTATAGAGACCCGGTTTCTTTGCATCTCTCTGCTCTACCTTCCATTGTATTAGCATCATTCCAAAACTGTCTCTTTTGTGGATGTAGAATGGCTGCCACTGCTCCCAGGGCCACATGCTTTCACTTCTAGAGAGAAAAAGAGAGCACCTAACAACCAGAGACTAGGACTTTATTTTGATGGGACCAGCGAAGATCCCATATCCACTCCTGAACCAATCACTGTAGCCAGGAATACACCATCCATTGATTGGCATAGGTCTGGCTTAAATGGTCATTCTATTCATTGTAGCCAAAGATGCTGATTTGTTTAAAACAATCAAAGACTGCCTCTGAAGCCTGGGGCTGGAATCAGGAGGTGTGGGGGGTGGTGAGGAGAATGCATATCGATGCCACACAAACAGCAAAACTGCTACTTAATGGGGAGTGGTGGGTTGGGTTCTGGGGAGTCTGTTACTGAAGCTCTGCCAAACCAACCATGTTCTTGCATCCACAGGCTCTTCGCAAGAGAAGATAGCAAGCATGTGGTACAGATAGTGGGACTGCGAGAACTTCAGGTGGATAGTGTGGAGCTTCTCTTAGAGGTAATTCTTCCTCCTTTACTACCCCACTGTAGCAGCCTAAGTACCAGGGAAGACTTCATTTTGCTATCTCCTAAATATAATGGACTCAGGTTTAGGCAAAGGGCGATGACAAACATACCATTTCACACTTATAAAATATGAATCCTCCTCTGAGAGGTTGGCTCCTTTCTCTACAAGGTTGTTGTCTCAGTGCCTTGATGGTGGGAAGTAAGGCATGTGGGAGAGCCTAATGCATGAGAGGATACTTTTGAGCCAGTTTCAAAAGCTGCTAATGTGTATTTTTATGGTAGTGGGCTCTAGTAAAGGCTGCTGGAGAGAAATATTCTATTTTCAATAAAAATTTTAATGGGTAGTACCTTCACATGGATTCAAAATTCAGAAAGTACAATGAAAATATTCCTTCCATTCCCTTTTCCTGAGGCAACTAATATATTTTTTAGTTTTTTGTGTATCATTCCAAAGGTATTTTAAAATCTGCTTTTTTCACCCTTTTAAAATATGTAATTTAGTGATTTTTTTTTTAGTATTTTCAGAAAGTTGTACAGCTATCACCACTATCAAATTCCAGAACATTTTCATCACACCAAAATGAAACCCTGTACCATTAACAGTTACTCTTTATTTCCCCTGTGCCTGGTGCCTGACAACCACTAATTTCTATCTCTTTGGATTTACCTTTTCTGGCCATATCATATAAATGTAATCACACAATATGCAACATTTTGTCTCTGCATTCTTTCACTTAGCATAATGTTTTCAAGGTTCATCCATGTCGTTGAATGTATCAGTATTTCATTCCTTTTTATGGCGGAATAATATTCTGTTGTATGTATGTACCATATTTTATTCATCAGTTGATGGGCATGTGGGTTGTTTCAACCTTTTGGCTATTATGAATAATGCTGCTATGAACATTCAGGTACAGGTTTTTGTATGGACGTACGTTTTCAGTTTTCTTGAGTATATGCCTAGGAGTGGAATTGCTGAGTCACTTTTTGGGGAACTGCCAAACTGTTTTCTAAAGTGGCTGCACCATTTTATATTCCCACCAGCAATGTATGAAGATGGGTATTATTTTAAAAGCTCCCAAGGTTATTCTAACATGCAGCCATCATAGTCATGCTAGTATATCCAACAAGTATATCCAAGCCAGTATATCCAACAGCCTGGCTAGAGTCAAAGGGAGAGGGCTCGAAGGACAGGCTGGGTACTTGACAATACCCACCTTTAGAACAGCTTCACAGTACATCCCTCCAGGGACTTGGGTGTGTGAAATGGCGAGGTGGCCCACCATTAATACGTGTCTTTTTCTAACAGTTTCTTTTTTTTTTGCGGTACGCGGGCCTCTCACTGTTGTGGCCTCTCCCGTTGCGGAGCAACAGGCTCCGGATGCGCAGGCCCAGCGGCCATGGCTCACGGGCCCAGCCGCTCCTCGGCATGTGGGATCTTCCCTGACCGGGGCACGAGCCCGTGTCCCCTGCATTGGCAGGCGGACTCTCAACCACTGCGCCACCAGGGAAGCCCTCTAACAGTTTCTTTTTCTTGGGACAAATAGGTAAATTTTGTTTAAGGGCTGGAACCTTGTATTTATGTGATTATCAGATTCCTGAATCCTGGTACCCAAAATCCAAGGATGGCACCTTAGTGTGGCTGTTCTAGGCAGGCACCTAAGAGCCCCTTTTTAGTGACTGCAAAGGCAGGCACAGAACAAAGGTGTGGGGGACATGTTGAAGGGTTCTTCTGAGGCTGTTGACCATTCTTAACCTGTCCAGAGCTCCCTCCACTGCAGAGTCCTGAGGAAATTGTTTCTTACACACCTATTCCCTGTGGTCCTCTTGCCGCTACCTCCCCTAGTCGTTCCTTCATTTGGCTGGGAGTTTCAGGAGAGTTGGTCCTCATGATGCTGTTGTCCTTGGAAATTAGACCAATTGAATGGGAAAGGATCAAACACTAAAAAGTCCCTTTTCCTTGGCTATGGGTCATAACTATGTTAGTGGGCAATCTGGTGTCAAATCACTCTCACCCTGGAAGAGTTTATGGCACTGCTCTATCCTAAGGTGTGTTTTCTAAGACAAGCAGAAGTTTCTTGTTAGTGGACATATTATTGCCATTGATACCCTCAGTCTGTAATACATACAAGGTTGTACAAGAAGGAAGCCAGCTGAGATCAAGGTGGAAAGTTGATATAAATTATGGATATCTGACATGGTTACCCTCATAAACATTTACTGACTTGAAACAACAGCACTTGCCAACTCAGGTGTCACACTTTCACTCTCTCTCAGGTGTCACCATTCACGCTCACTCAGGTATCACCTATGTGTTTGCTCAAGTGTCACCCTCAGGTGTCATCTTCATGTATGTCACCATCGCAGATCACCCTCAGGCTCACTCAGGCATGGCTACTTGTTACCTGCCTGCACAACTGGCAGCTTCATTTTTCACACAGGATTGTCCTTCCTCCAAGAAGTTTCTCCTTCCAGGTGTATTTTATTACCCGGTCTTACCAATGCAGGGACCAGGACTTCCCTGCCTTTACAGAGGACTTGCTGATGCAACCAGATTTGGAATCAAGGTTTTGCTTGTCAGGCAAATAAATGATGGACATTTTTTCCCTTGTAGAGTTTTTTGGGCTTTTAAGTCATTCCTACAGACAGTTCATGTACTTATAGGTATCCATTTGTGAACTTCTAATAAATCTGCTTCGTGTTTTAACATTGCCTTGGCTGTAGTTGGTAGCAGAGGCCCACAGAGTAAGAGCTTCCCCTAGATAAGCCTCAGTTGTATGCCGGTGATAGAGACTTAGTCTATACACAGTGCCTACCCTGCTGAAGTGCTCATAGCCTGTCTTTGGTATTTGTGCAGGAAGCTTCGTGATTAAAGTCTGGATGGAGCTGGGTCCCAGTGCCGTGTGTCCTTGAGCACATCCTTTACCTTTCTGAGCCCGAAATATGTGGATGTTAGCAGACGATTGGGTTGTGTGACAGAGAAGGAAATGAGATAATATACATATAATGCTTACTGTGATGCTAGTTAAATTTGTCATGTCTATTATTCTTATTAATAAGTCCCTGGGGCTTCCCTGGTGGCGCAGTGGTTGGGAGTCCACCTGCCGATGCGGGGGACACGGGTTCGTGCCCCGGTCCAGGGAGATTCCACATGCCGCGGAGTGGCTAGGCCCATGCGCCATAGCCGGTGAGCCTGCGCGTCCGGAGCCTGTGCTCCGCAACAGGAGAGGCCACAACAGTGAGAGGCCTGCGTACCCGCCCCCCCCAAAAAAAAGTCCCTGAATATTTCCCAGTGCCACAGAATTCCATAGTTGTCTCTACTTTCTATTGTTGCAGGTCCCCATTTTACTACTCACATAACATGATTTGTCTAAAGCAGCGGTCCCCAACCTTTTTGGCACCAGGGACCGCTTTCATGGAAGACAGTTTTTCCATGGATGGGTGGGATGGGGGGTGGGGGGAGGATGGTTCAGGTGATAATGCGTAATGTGAGTGATGGGGAGCAGCAGATGAAGCTTTGCTTCCTGCTGTGCGGATCCTAGTTCCCTGACCAAGGATCAAAGCCATGCTCCCTGCACTGGAAGCACGGAGTCTTAATCACTGGACCACCAGGGAAGTCCCTACATTTTTTAAAAGAAATAGTTTAAGTTTTGGAAGTTTACACAAAGATGTTAGTTCTTGGGACTTCCCATGTGGCACAGTAGTTAAGAATCCGCCTGCCAATGCAGGGGACACGGGTTCGATCTCTGGTCCAGGAAGATCCCACAGGCTGCGGAGCAATTAAGCCCGTGTGCCACAACTACCGAGCCTGCGCTCTAGAGCCCGTGAACCAGAACTACTGAAGCCTGCACGCCTAGAGCCCGTGCTCCACAACAAGAGAAGCCACCGCAGTGAGAAGCCTGCGCACCGCAACAAACATAACCCCTGCTCACCGCAAGTAGAGAAAGCCCGCGCCCAGCAACAAAGACCCAATGCAGCCAAAAATAAATAAATACATTAAAAAAAGAAAAATATGTTAGTTCTTTAGTATAGTTTCTTTTTTTTTTTTAATTTATTTATTTATTATTTTTGGCTGTGTTAGGTCTTCGTTTCTGTGCGAGGGCTTTCTCTAGTTGCGGCGAGCGGGGGCCACTCTTCATCGCGGTGCGCGGGCCTCTCACTATTCGCGACCTCTCTTGTTGTGGAGCACAGGCTCCAGACGCGCAGGCTCAGTAGTTGTGGCTCATGGGCCTAGTTGCTCCATGGCATGTGGGATCTTCCCAGACCAGGGTTCGAACGCGTGTCCCCTGCCTTGGCAGGCAAGTTCTCAACCACTGCGCCACCAGGGAAGCCCAGTATATTTTCTTTAATTAATATTTATTGAGAACATATAATGTGCCATTCGTAGTACTAAGTGCTTTACATACTACGTATTATCTCTTTTAGTCCTCAAAAGTAACCTATGAAATTACCATTTTATAGATAAGAAACTGAGGCCCTGAAAAGTTAAGTGATTTGTAAAAGTTCTCACAATGCAAAAGTTTAAACAACCGTATTGTCAGAGCTGGCATGTAAACCCAGACAGTCTAACTTCAGATTTCACTGTTAACTGCTACACTTGAGTTGTATATCATTTACAAAAGTCTGTCTAATGATCTTCACAGACTGCCTCATTTTTACTCCTCAGAGCTCAGCTGCTTTATACCACAGTTTCTGAAAAACATGGTGGTTGCAGACTGTTACTGAAGCTGAGGAAACTGGACCATGGAGCAAAAATTCCTTCATGTTTTCTCTAAAAGGCATTTAGTCAGGAAAAGTCACCTCAACATGTTAGATTTTCTGAGATGCACTCACAGGTATCTAGTACATCATGGCACAATGAAAAGCCAAGTATAAAACTCTATAATAGAACCTCAGAAGACAGTCTTTCTTGACTCCCCTGGGGATGAACCACAAGGTCACCCCTTGAGCTTCCTGTCAGTATCCACAGTTCCTGACTAGGTATGGCCTTAAGGCCTCTCTGAGCTCTCATCATATTCCAGCAGAAGTAGCATCATTGATTACACGTGGCAGAGAGTACCTGGCTTCTATCCCTAGCCTGACCATATTCTGCCTGTGTGACCTTGGATAAGCCACTTAACTTCTCTGTGATTGTTCCTTTATCCAGCAAGCATATTGCTTACACAATTCACAAATGTAGGCATTTAAAAGATCTCCCCTGTCTCTTCATGGGGTTTGTAAAAGACATATATATATATCAAAAGAGCTCTGAGACCCCTAAAACCCTGGGAGGAAATGCACCAGAATCTTGTTAACTCTGGGGTTATGGAAGGTATATATTTTCTTCTTTATATTTTTCCTATATTTTCTAAGTTTTCCCCAGTAAGCATGTCTTCCTTTTCTAATGAAAAAGAAGTTTGATAAAAAAGACTAATACAAATCTAAAATAATCCCTCATCATTGCATTGTAATCTATGAAAATATGAAATCAGAGTGATAGAGAAAGGCCAGGATGAGGAAGTGCATTTAAACTAGATAGTTCATGGGAATTCTCTGGCGGTCCAGTGATTAGGACTTTGTGCTTTCACTGCAGTGGCCCCGATTTCAATCCCTAGCTGGGGAACTAAGATCCGGCAAGCCTTGCAGCGAGGCATGGATGGATGGGTGGTTAGATAGATAGATAGATAGATAGATAGATAGATAGCCAGACAAACTAGATGGTTCAGTCATAGATTTGGCCTTAAGTGACCTAGCCAGCATCCAGGTTTAGTTATCAGTGCTTTTTTTTTGTGGGGGGGGGGGGCAGTTGCCCCACCCAGTATAAGGGATTACTGCTCTAATTCTTCTGATTTCTGATTAGCAGCAACATGCTATCCATGCAGTTGATAATCCAGTTTTGTAAATTAACAATTTCTGCTCTTTACAAAAGGATTCATCAGATAGTCCCTTTAAACTTTAAGCAAGCTATATACAAAATGAGTGCATTTAAAATTTGATTCTAAATTTGATTCTAAAATACAATTCTGAATCTCACTGATAATCTTTAGAGACATAACTATTGCTTATGCCATGGAGGAATTTATTATTAGTTAATTTTTTAAAAAGTACCTACCCCTGTTTGTTAAGATATTTTATGGACTATTGTTGAAGGTTTGACTCTGTCAACTTTTGGACTCTTTAATCTGGAAACTGTAGCTATGTTCAATATGATAAAAATTAAACTTCTGAGAGATTGAGAAAAAAATTAAATAGGACTTTCTTAGTCTAATTCACTGCAAAATAGATGAATTTGTCCTAAGTGCCCCACAGTGTAGTAGAAGCTACATGGGCTTTGGAATCAGACATACTAGATGTGGAATTTGGTTCTGCCACAAAACAGCTGTTTGTGAGCAAATCAACCTTTGAATTTATTCCTCAGCTGTAAATTGGGCATAATAATCATACTCACCTCACCTTAGGCTACTGTGAGGATCCTGTCAAATATTTTTAAAGTTCTTCACCTTCTTGATTCTCAATAATCAACACTCCCCCAAACCAGGGCAGGATATATATATATAATTTTTACATCTTTATTGGAGTATAATTGCTTTACAATGGTGTGTTAGTTTCTGCTTTATAACAAAGTGAATCAGTTATACATATACATATGTTCCCATATCTCTTCCCTCTTGCGTCTCCCTTCCTCCCACCCTCCCTAGGATATTCTTATATGGCTGTGTTTTCAGTGGCTTGAGGCCATTCCTGAGGCTTCACCTCTTCTCCCCCATTCCTTTGTGGCCAGAGGGACCCGAGTTAGCCTTTACTCCCATTTGGAGGGGCAGTGGTCTCAAGGGAAATCATGGGCTCATGGCAATTGTGATAACTCATCACTTCCATGTTCCCACACATCAGTCCTGGTCTCCTTTATGACTGCATCGTGGTGGAAGAGGTGGATGTGATCATTCATTCTGTGATGCACATTTCTGTCCTTTGCTTCGGTTACTACAACAGATGGGTATGATGGGACCTTACTTTGGAGCCAAGTTATGCCCTGGGGATTTTAGTCAGGATAAATCCATCAAAGATATTAAAAAGAGTGTATGAGATCAAGAAGTAAATTAGCTCTTGAGCTATTGAATGTTCTCCCCCAAGATTAGTATTCCACATTGTTTTCATTGCTCTTGGGCACTTATTCTATATGATTTAGAGTTTAGGCAACTTTCCTCATAGAGGGAAAAGACTGCAGTCTACTGACAAAGCTATATGTCTGGTCTCTACTGCTCTCAGCCGACTCTTAGGAGCCAGAGGGCTTTGTTTACTCCTTGCAGAAGTCACCCTGTGGATTTTATTTTCAGGTGATCTTGAAGGGCAGCAAGGAGCGCAGCACTGGGGCCACTGGAGTTAATGCAGACTCCTCCCGCTCTCATGCTATCATCCAAATTCAGATCAAAGATTCAGCCAAGAGGACATTTGGCAGGTGAGCTGGAAATACACAGGGAATCGCATTGTGTGCCTTTCCCTAATGTGACTTTGAAATATGTGTTGTCAACAACAGGACATCCTGCCACTGTGGAGTTCTTTATTTATATCTTACAGGGATACACAGTAGAGTTATCAACTCTGAAATAAATCATTGTACTAAAGTGCCATCAGTTGATTAACCATGAAGTAATGACCTATTGTTGGTCAACCCTAAGTTATTAAAAGGGACATTGATTGCTTCTAATGTGAAAAACAGTATCAGCAGAGGAATAGTAGGAAATGCATCTCAGAGAGCTTACAGGCAAAAAAAAAGAAAAAAGAAAGAAAGAAAATTAATCCATCCTTCCTGAAAGAAGCCATAAGACAACTGGGTACATTCATTGCCTTTCTGGTGCTATCTTAGCAAACTCTGCCACAGTGATGGATGAACCTATCTCACCTCTGAGTAATGAGTCTTTTTTTTTTTTTTACGGGGAGGGGGGGTTTGCTGGAAAGCAGCCCACGGAAGTTTCTATTTAATTATCTAAGTGGTCACCTAAGTGATTTGCATTGTGGTCATTTAGCCTTATGGGAAGAATGTTTAATTAATTTCAGTCATACTTTCTCACAAATGATTAAAACCAACAGAAGGATCTAAGTGAACAGTGCCAGCAGTAACTGACAGATTAGAATCTTGCAATACTTTTGGAAAGCTGACAGTAATATCTTTTACTTTCCTGAGGATGGGTCAGTGCTGATTTCTTGCTGGGTTCACAAAATGCTGGCTGATGTAAAAATAAACCAAAGCCCCAAAGAAGTCATCCTTGCTGTGTCTTTTCTCTAGGATCTCTTTTATTGACTTGGCTGGCAGTGAAAGAGCAGCAGATGCCAGAGACTCAGATAGACAGACAAAGATGGAAGGTGCGGAAATAAACCAGAGTCTTCTGGCTGTAAGTTGTTCAAAACCTTTAATCTAAAAATCATTCTTGGGCTTCCCTGGTGGCGCAGTGGTTGAGAGTCCGCCTGCGGATGCAGGGGACACGGGTTCGTGCCCCAGTCCAGGAAGATCCCACATACCACAGAGCGGCTGGGCCCCTGAGCCACGGCCACTGAGCCTGCACGTCCGGAGCCTGTGCTCCGCAGCGGGAGAGGCCACGGCAGTGAGAGGCCCGCGTACCGCAAAAAAAAATAAAATAAATTAAAAATCATTCTTGAGAGATTTTGCCCCTCTTTACATGCAGACAAAGTAGGAGAGGGTGGGGTGGAATAAGGCAGTGGAATTCCAAGGCTGGAGACGGAGACGAAGGGTGCCCAATCAGATTCTTGGCAGTTCTCGACAACTCTTCTTTCTCTCCCTGCCTTCTCTTCCTCTGGTCAATCCCTGACAATTAGGAACAGAGAAGTATTTCTGCAGTTGCTTGAATGGTTAACTTAGGTACACTTTCTCCCTCTCATCAAGTCTTAAAATTATTTTTTCAAACATATAATAGTAGAATAAATAGTATAATGATCTCCCAAATACTTGTCTCCCAGCTTCAACATGTGAAAAATCTAACCAACCCTTTCCTTCTCCTGGTTGGATTATTTTAAAACAAATCCTGTCATCATGTCATTTCTTCCACAAATATTTAATGATGTATTTCAGAGATAAGGACTCTTATCTTTTAATATAACATAATACCATTGCACACCTAAAGAAATAATTATTTAATGATACCTGTTATCCAGTAAGTGTTATAATTTTACCAGTTGTCCCATAAATGTCATTTTAGAGTTGATTTATTCAAATCAAGATACAAACAAGATCCTCGGATTGCTTTTGGTTGATATTCCTCTTTCATGCCATATCAGTTCTTCCCCCCTCTCTCTTTTTTTAATATTAATGTATTTGTTGAAGAAAACTCAGTCACTTGACATATGAGATTTCCTACATTCTGGATTAGGCTATCTGCATTCCATGTTGATGTTTAACATGGTACTCTATCCTCTATTTTCTATAAAGTGGTTAAGATTTATATTTGTGCTGTCCGAAATGGGAGCCACTAAGCCACATGTGGCTATTGGGTACTTGAAATGTGGCTAGTCTGAATTGAGATGTGCTCTAAGTGTAAATTACACGTTGAAGCATGTAAGATATCATTAATATTTTTTCATACTGATTACATGCCAAAATATTATTGGATGTGTCAGATTAACTAAAATATATAATTAAGATTATATCTTTAATATAATATACAATTAAGATTATATGTTTAATATATAATTTCATCTGGTTTTATTTCTTTTTATTTTTTTCTCTCTTTTTTTTTTATTGGGGTATAGTTGTCTTACAATGTTGTGTTAGTTGCTACTGTACAGCGAAATTAAGTAGAGTTCCCTGTGCTATACAGCAGGTTCTTATTCTCTATTTTATACATACTAGTTTTATTTCTTTTTAATATGGTTATATTTCTTTTTAATATGGCTATTATAATAAAATTACATATATGGTTTGTATTTGTGGCTCACAGATTTTGATTGGGAAAATGCTGATCTAGAGCCTTGATCAGATTTAAGTTCTGTTTTTTTGGCAAGAATAATTCATGAGTAGTTCTTACACTTTCTATAGGAACACATCAGGAGGTACAGAATGTCTGATTATCTCTTTTTGTGATTTTGAAGTGTTATCACTCTAATTCCTCCATTACTATTTCCCATCAACCTTTTTCACCTTATGGTTTTAGCAGCTGTCAATGAGCATTATTACCTTTATCCATTGCTTCATTAGGGATTCCAAAATGGTGATATTCTAATTCTAATATTCCTTCTGTATTTATTAATTAACTGGAAAGAACTTTCCCCCAACTATCTGATTATCCTGAAATATAATTCATACAACAGAGGCAAGATAAATGCTTGATATTTTGCCTTCACTCACCAGTTTTCAGAATGAGTTGATGTCCTGGTAACCTAAACATGACCATGAGTTTGTTGTTGTTGTTTATTTTTTTGTTTGTTTTCATATTATTATAAACATTGTCATCTTTTTTTCTTCTTCTTCTTAAATTACACATTTTTGGCCAGTGGGAGTCTTTTCAAATATGTTCCTACTAGTCTCTGGCTTTCTGGTATGACAAGATGTTGTAGGCTCATCTTGTACATTTCTTTCCCCAGACCTTGAATCAGCCATTTCTTCAACAAGCCTTGGTTTTTAGAGGGAAATGGTATTTAGAGACCATTTAGAGTGCTAGTGGTACTTACTACCACTGTTAGTCCTCGCTACTAGGCCTTTTTGGTGGACAGAGCTTGGAAATTTTTTTTTTTTTTTTTTTTTTTTGGCTGCATTGGGTCTTTGTTGCTGCGCGCGGCTTTCTCTAGTTGCCTCAAGAAGGGGCTACTCTTCGTTGCGCAGCTGGGCCTCTAGGCGCGTAGGCTTCAGTACTTGTGGCTCGTGGGCTCCAGTGTGCAGGCTCAGCAACCGTGGCGCACGGGATCAGCCGCTCCCTGGCATGTGGGATCCTCCCGGACCAGGGCTCGAACCCGTGTCCCCTGCATTGGCAGGCAGATTCCTAACCACTGCGCCACCAGGGAAGCCCTAGATATTTTTTTTTAAAGGTAAAAGTATATCAGGGATTCATACTAATAAATTAATTCAAAATTAAGACTGCAGGATTTTTGCTTAACTTTTTAAAATTTATATTTCCCTCCCTTTTCTCTTATGCTAAAATTCTTAGTTCCTAACATTAATATAATTTATTTGCTCTACTTCAATACATATGTATACCCAAATCATGTTAATATTACTCATAATATGATTACTGAATTCAGATTAAGATTTCTTTGCAGTTTCCTTTTTACCCTTAAATTGTATCCCACTAGGGATGTACAGTCATAATACTGTGTTGCAAAGTCACTTGAAATAATTCTTCTCTGTGTGTTTAAGCTTACCAATTTTGTATTGAATTAAAGTTATAAAATAAGCCACATTCAGAAAAGTCTAGTGTTCAACCCTGTCCTCTCAATCCTGTTACCTCCCTCCCCTTAGATAATGATTTTCTACCAATATATATGTTTGTATTCACCCCTTTCTCAGGAGGGAAAAAATAAAAGGTAGCATACTGTAAACACTTTACTTTTTGCACTTAACAGTATCCTGGAGCTCACTCCATGGCTGTGTACAGAGACCCTCATTCCTTCTTATAGATGCATAGTCCTGTCTTGTGCCCCTCCACAGTATTTAAGTCCTTTTGATCAGAACTGAAATCTCCAGCTAGACACATTATTTCCAGGCCTCATGAGGGATAAATTGGGAGGCTGAGAGAGGTGAGAGAATCAGCATCTTTTTATTATTGTTTAAAATTTTTGAATAATTTTAGATTTTAAAAAAGTTACAGAAATAAACATGTAGCATTCCTTCACCCAGCCTTCCTAATGTTAACATCTTATATAACTATAGTAATCTAAATCAGGAAATGAACATTGATATAATACTATTAACTATCTACAGACCTTGTTTGAATTTCATCAATAGTCCCACTAATGTTCTTTTTCAGGTCCAGGATTCTATGTTACATTTAGTTATCATGGGTCTGTAGTCTCCTCAGTTTTTGTCAATTTCTACCTTAACACCTTTGAAGAATGCTGGCCAGTTATTCTGCAGAATGTCTCTGAATTTGTGTTTGCATAATGTTTTCTCATTATTAGATTGAGATAATGAATTTTTAGCAAGAATACCACAGAAGTTGTGTACTTCTCAGTGTATTGTATCAGTCAATATGTCTTATTACTGGTGATGTTAAACTTGATCACTGAGTTAAGGTGGTTTGTGCTAGGTTACTCCACTGTAAAGTTATGATTATTCCCTTTGTAATAAGTATCTTATGGAGAGATACTTTGAAACTATGCAAATATCCTGTTTACATCACACTTTTGCTGCCTAATTTTAGTATCCATTGATGATTCTTACCTGCAACAATTATTACTGTGGTGTTTACCTGATGGGATTTTCTATGTTCATCATTCTACATTAATTAGTTAGAATGCTACTGTAAGAAAGAGCTGTTTTTTCTCTTTAATTTATTTATTTGGTTATTTAGTTATAATAGTAAATGGAGGGCTTCCCTGGTGGTGCAGTGATTGAGAGTCCGCCTGCCGATGCAGACGACACGGGTTCGTGCCCCAGTCTGGGAAGATCCCACATGCCGCGGAGCAGCTGGGCCTGTGAGCCATGGCCACTGAGCCTGCGTGTCCGGAGCTGCAACGGGAGAGGCCACAGCAGTGAGAGGACCGCGTACCGCAAAAAAAAAAAAAAAAAAAAAAAAAGAATAGTAAATGGATATTTCTTTTATTTGCTAAATTAGAATCCATTTCTATCATTATTTATTTTCTTGCTCAAATTATCCCAGATGGCCATTGGGAGTTCTTTCAGGTTGGTTTCTGTATCCTTTTGACATGCCCCCATCATTTTTTGAGCAGCTCCTTGTCTTTTGGCACTATAAGGTGTCACACACTCTTCCCTGCCTTAGCCCTGGAATCAACCATTTCTCCAAGGAGCCCCAGAACCAATATATTTGAGCATGTACTATATGCTAGTCAGTTTACCCTTCACAACAAAGCAGGTTCTCTTATTCCCACTTTATGGATCAGGATTCTGAAGCTCAGGTTAAGTGAATTGGCCAAGGGTCCACAGCCTCTAGCTAGAAATCTTTGATTCTCATATTTAAATTTATGGTCCAGGAATTAACCAAGAAACCCAAGAAGTACCTGTGAAGTTGGAGAACCCTCTGGGGCTTGACTGTGTCTGTCTCACATGGGCGATAGCATGTAAAGGGGCCTGAGAACAAGCCTTATAGAATAGGATCAAAATCTTGTGCTTTGTGAGGTGCACAGAGGTGCCCCTTTTTCTTTCCTGGGTGCTTCCCTTGGTTTTCCCTTAGAGTTTAGTAAAGTCTACTTTCCATTCTGATTCAAGGCTAAAGGGACCCAAAGGCTCATAGAGAATTGATAGCCACACTTGGATTTGAGTACATAAGGGGCAGGTGTAACTCAGGGACCAGGTTTGGGTACCTGCTCGTCCCTTCTAGAGAATCTTCCCAGTGCTAAAGTTTGGGGATATTGGACTGATTTGTAATAAAAGAGGAAATTCCCTTATACCTTCTTATAACCCGGCAGCTTCTTAGATAGAGAGGAGTTAGTTGTGGGCATCTGTAGCTGCTGCCACAGCAGACTCTCAAAGCTAATTACCTGTTCTTGGTGAACTCCCAGAACTGGCACTGCCAAGGGATTCCTTCCATTCTTTTCCCTGCCTTTCTTCTCATTTACTGCCACCTAGCGGAGATGCAGGACTCAGAAATAGAAGATCTCTCCTCCCTGATCCTGTCCCCCCAACCCCTGCTCTTTCTGATAGGCATGTTGCCCCTAGAGATCTACATATGCAGGTTTCTGCTAGCACTAGTGATATCCAATGAGCACTTCTTTGAGGGGCTCTGCCCAGGAGCAAGTGACATGCCCTTGCCTTTGGGCCACAGTCCCCCCTTGTTTTTAAATGAGGAGGTAGACCTAGATGATTTCTCAGTTCCTTCCCAGCTCTGACTCTAGAATTTCTCCTGTCCCATCCAGACAACTTGAATCTGCACTTGAGTCCATACCTATAGGTGTGCATGTGTGAGCAGGGAGGCGGGGGAGTAGTATAGTATCTTTCTATTTAAGTGCATCTTGTAGTTGGGAAGAGTGTGAGAAGAGCAGAGAAAGGGAGCTGGCAAGCCAGAACTGCCACCATGTAAGCTGGACTCTGGGACCTGTGGGAATGTCCCTGGGTTTGTCTGTTCTACACTATCAGGGCTAATTCTAGGATCACAGCCTTTAAATTGGTGGGGGGAGGGGGGCTTAACTAGGCACAGCTAGCACAGGATGATGTTTCCCAGTCTAGCTTGATTTTTCTTGTCGAACGAGAAACTAGCACGGCATTTTGACTTCCTTTTGGGAATTGCATGACTGTGATTTACTTAAGAAAAATATGATCTGTTATTCTCACTTTGCATGTGATATCTGATGTGCTTATTATTCTACCACTTTGCAGCTGAAGGAATGTATCCGTGCATTGGATCAGGAACACACTCACACTCCTTTCAGGCAAAGCAAATTAACTCAGGTAAAGTTATATATGAGCTTTGAGTTCTGGTTCACTCATGTGTTCCTTCTTCCATTCATTTATTCCTTCAGCAGAGCATCCACTGCCAGCAAGGCGTGATGCTCCCTGGAGTGGGGGAGGGGGGAGGGGGAAGGGAGGGGGCAGAGAGAGGAGGGGGAGTAGTCACATTCCTTCCAGGAGCTCTCAGTCTTGGAGAAGAAAGGGGCATCCTCGGGCAGGGATACCTGCACTACGAAGCAGCCAGGCTCCCTGCGGGGCAGCAGTGGTCACCATCCTACAGCTTTCTGCTTATTTCTTATGTAAAGAAACCTTGTTGATTTAGTGGAGTCTCTGAGCCTTTGAAGGGGATGGTAGTGCAGCTGTACTTGGTACTTTCTTAGTTGTAAGACTTAGACCAGTGTTTCAAGACAAAAAATAATAGCTGCAGTTAAAAAGAATGAGATAGATTTTTGACATGTCCTGACAGGAAAGATGACCAAGATCTATAGTTTAAAAATATGAAATGAGAAGAAAAAACTACACAGAAATTATGCATGTGTTCGCTGATTATTTTGAGTGGTAGAACCATAAGTAATTTTTTTCTTCCATTTTTCTGTCACGAAAATGTGCTTCTTTATTAATGGGAAACGCCAATAAGTGTGCATCTATAATGGCTGCAGAAGAGTGGCCCACGGAGGGGTCTGCCTAGGTACAAACAGCTGTGAAGACAGTTATGGGTGCCCCTGGTTCCCTTCTGCACCGAATCCTATGCACAGTAGGGACAGACTAGGTAGAAGGCAGTCTAGGTGAGGATCTTTGTATTCTGGGAGAGATTTTCACCCTGTGCAGCTAGATCGGCAGCCCCACAGGACCTGGGGCAGAACCTATAATAACATAGCTCCTTACTAGTCAGAACTGGGTTAGATTGTTTCTTCTCAAACATGATTTCAACCAGGGATCCAGGAAACCCTTCTTATAGGTGGTTAGTCCTGATTCTGACATTGGCTTTGTTATTTTTCAAAACATGTCCTCCATCCCCAGAAATTGTGTCCTATTTAATTAAAAAAATAATTCCACACATGGATCCACTTACAGAATAATATACCTTTTTCACTCAAACATAAGTTTTAGATCTTTCCAGGTACCTAAGTACATATATACATAATTATTTTTTATGGTTGTATGCAGTTTACAATTATTTAGTTTGTTACCTGTTTATAGACTTGTAGATTTTCCAAATTTTACTATTATAATAAGGTAAGGAATATCCTGTGTATACTTTTTGGGGGGGGGATCAACTGAGCAATTATTATCTCTTTAGGATAAAGTCCTGGAAGTGTGATTGCCAAACCAAGAGTGTGAACATTTTTTACCAAATTTTTACCATATTGCCAAACTGCCCTCCCAAAGGCATGTACCAATTCATGCTACACGGTATACAGGCAGTGTAGCAGTGTACAAGAGCGCCCTTTCCCTAGACCCTCAGCAGAGCAGGGTAGTATGAGTCTTAATCTTATAGGTGCAAAAATTTTAGTTTTTCAAAATGGTTTTTTTGCATTTCTTTGATTAGTGGTGAAGTGAGTACCTTTTGTTTATTGACTGTGTTTCTCCTTTTGTGAATTACCTTTTCGTAGAAGGGGGTGAGGGTGACTGTGGCCCAGTGTCCTGCACACAGTAAGTAGTCAGTAGGCCCTTGGTTAGTTGACTTCATTGACCTGCCTTCTGTTTCAAACAGGTTCTGAAGGACTCTTTCATTGGCAATGCCAAAACCTGCATGATCGCCAACATCTCGCCAAGCCATGTGGCCACCGAACACACTCTGAATACCTTGCGCTATGCTGACCGGTGAGTCCCCTTCAGGTGGCGGGTCGTGTGTGTATGTGTGTGTGATACACACACAAGGATCTGAC
This sequence comes from Delphinus delphis, assembly GCF_949987515.2. Taxonomy (NCBI): domain Eukaryota; kingdom Metazoa; phylum Chordata; class Mammalia; order Artiodactyla; family Delphinidae; genus Delphinus; species Delphinus delphis. The sequence goes on along the minus strand of NC_082688.1, from coordinate 80,792,035 downwards.
CTTGAGCTCCACAAGCCTGTTCTTGGGACAGTAATTCTACTGCCAGGGGAATGTGCAATTGGTCATTTGGAGAATGTGACGTAGGAGGCCCTGCCATTTTACAAGCGTGAATGTGACAAGAGGAAGGTGACACGCTCCTTTGTTTAGGAGACAACTCCATCAGTGGCTTTTTTTTTTTTTTTCCAGCCACGCTGCGTGGCATGTGGGATCTTAGTTCCCCAACCAGGGATCAAACCCGCATCCCCTGCATTGGAAGCGTGGAGTCTTAACCACTGGACTGCCAGGGAATTCCCCATCAGTGGCGTTTAAATGGCTAGCGGGGGATGAAATATTTCTCCAGAGTAGAAGGCTTAGTGAGGTTTTCTTCCTGCTAGCCTCAGCTCTAATTATTAGGGATAGAATACCTATTACTTGTCAAGGCAGAAGTACTCAGAGCTGTGTAGGTCCAGAAGAGACCAACCTTGTGTTATAGAAGGAGAAACTGAGGCCCAGAAAAGGGTGGAAACATTAATAGGGCTCACTGGGAGTTGGTGGCAGAACTAGCACCTCTTATTGCCAGGTCAGGGCTCTGGTGACTTTGGTATCTGCCAGGGTCCCTCCCATCTCTTACCCTGGGGTCACGTGTCTCCTTCACGTGTGAAAATGCTCTCATTACCATTCTTTCCTCTGGCTGCTTTGCTGCTGGTCCTGTCTTACAACACCTCCTCTTCAGTCTCCCAAGAATCCATCTCCAAAGTTAACAAACTATTTGAGGGGAACCTGTTGGGTTTTTTTTTTAATTACTGTTGAAGAATCTTTAGTATCCATGGCATTTAATGAAACTCATTGGGAAGGAAAGAGAAGCTACCATCTAAGTTCCGTGAGAACAGGAACCTTATCTTTTTCTCCACTGTATCTCTCCTGCCCAGACAGTACTTGGTACCTAGTAGCTGTGTAATAAATATTTGTGAATGAAAGGAGGAGCTCCTCCTGGGCTTGGGGGCTTGAGTGAGGTTCTCTGTGTACCTTATCTCATTTAAATAGGAGAGATCATTTACAAAGTGGCTACCAGAGTGGACTCTGGAGTTAGACTATCTGGGCCAATACCCTGCCTCTGCCACTAGCTAGCTGAGTGGTCTTGGACAAATTTGCAACTTCTCTGGGCCCCAATTTCCTTAATGTGAACAGGGATAATGATAGCACCTATCTCATAACAGTTATGTGGAATCACTGATGCGATATGTTTGAAGGGCTTAGCACCACACCTGGCAAATAGTGAGCACTCATTATATGTTAACTTTAACAATAGTAATATTACAGGCATACTGTGGAGATATTGCAGGTTTGGTTCCAGACCACCACAATAGATCAAAGATCACAGTAAAGTGATTTAAAATATATATATACATACCTTAATTTAAAAATAATGCTGTTGGAAAAATGGCACCAATAGACTTGCTCTATGCAGGGTTGCTACCCACCTTCAATTTGTTAAAAAAAAACGCACTATCCAAAAAGCAAAGCACAAGAAAATGAAGTATGCCTATAATAGGCATAAGTTTCCTCGAGGAGGTTTTCTTGTTGCATGGTTTCCTAATGCCAGCACCCTAGCACTACTAGAAGACAGTGAAGACTGAGATCAGATAGAAGACATGGGATGATCCAAAATTGTTCCCCAAAAACCAGTATGGCTTCAGGTTCTTTCCCCCCATGTATCCATTACCCAGCTTCAACAATTATTAACCCTAAGTCAGTCTTGTTTCATAACCCCATTCACTCCCCAAATCACAGACATATCAAGTACTTGAAGTAAGAACATCACTAAGGAGCAGAGAACAAGACTTTCCTCTCAGTGCCTCAGTAACGGAGGATGAAAGTAACCCTTTCTCAGAGGGGATGCATTGAGTACGATTGAGAAATTATTTGAAATAATTTTGGTTAAAAAATAGAATAAGTATAATAGAAATAATCTCTTTCATTTAAAGCAGTCTGACAAATTATTGAAAATAAATATGAAAGTCATTTGTTTTATGTGTTCAAATTAATTGTTGGTAACAATCCATACACACACAGGATGAGGATGATTGTATTGCTTATTTAAAATTTTCCTCTGATTTAAAATTTTCATCTCTGCACATACTAGAAGAATGTTGCTAAATAGTCCAAAAATAAAGTTCCAGCTGGACCCCTAACAGGTGTATCAGAAGAGAACTCAGTAACAGGAGTGATTTTGGTAAAAGGTAGAGTACACTGGAAGCCTTTAGCATCAACGACCAAAAATTATCTGTAAGATTTCTTCCGGCACCCTCAGGTTTCGAGAATTATTTACTATGACTGCTAGGAGGAGATTTTGGTGTTTCTCTTTTAACAAAACTAATAGCTCAGATTTTTATAACAGGAAGTAATTTGGAACCATCTAGACTTGCTGTGGGACCTCTCGACCCATTCCGTGGATGTATGCCCTACTGCAATACCTCAGCAAAGGCCCAAGGACACAATTCACGTGTCTTTAGTCACATCCTATGTCTCTTTGCTTACTGTGTTATCTGCTTGCCTTGCCTCCCAGACCTAAAAGGAAGATTTAAGTCAAGTCTCAGTGTCAGGTTTACTATATTGGTCTTCAGTAATGGCCAGAGGGGTCATTTGGCTACTATTGAGTGGATTAAAATCAAAACAATGGAAAAGACATTTTCTGGGAGCTCCCAGGCAGAAGTACTGCTCCCACCTAGGGGATTTCAACACAGAATCTACGAACAAACTACTGGAGAGTCATATTTTACTTGATGTCTCCTTGTAAATCCAAATTCTTACACTGTTTGTATTTTGTTTTAGGTATCACAGAGTGAGAGACTCTGATCTTGGCAACTGAATCCTAGCAGAGACTTAATTCTGGATTTTTCCATGCTCTCTAAAATTCCCTTGTAAAATAGAGCATGGTTCTCTATTTCTCTATCTACGGTGCGATTTTGCCTCCTAGGGGACATTTGGCAATGTCTGGAGACAATTTTGATTGTTGTGACTGGGGAGAAATGCTGCTGGGATCTCGGGTAGAAGCCAAGGAGGTTGCTAAACACTCCACAGGACAGCTCCCCACAACACAGAATTATCTGACCCCAAACACCACTAGTGCTAAGGTTGAGAAACCCTGTGAATAGACAGGTCATTTTTCCCTTAATGGAATTAGCACAAGCCTGCTTATTTCCAGAGGGCTTTTGCTTCTTGAAGTGCCCAGCAGGTTCGAGGGAACTCATTTTCTCAGAGAAGCCTGAAAGGAGGTGGTTGCAGGGAAAAGAAGACTCTGATTATGGAAGACTGGGTAAGGGGTAGACACTAGGCTCCTGAGTTGGCCGATCTTCAGGAAGCGTGGCATGGGCCCTGCGTGGGCATAGTTCTGAGACTAGCTCCTCTGGCCTGGCCCTCACATGGGACTGTGGTATTTCCAGAACTCTCCTGATCATGGAATACTGGATGCACACTACTATCCTGAGAGAAGACACTGGTCTTCTTTGTTCAGGTAAAGAGAGGTATTTCATGCTGAAATAGAATCTCCCCATTTCCTCCATTTCTCTCCCAGATAAAAAACTAATTCCCAGGGGCTTCCCTGGTGGCACAGTGGTTGAGAGTCCACCTGCCGATGCAGGGGACGCGGGTTCATGCCCTGGTCTGGGAAGATCCCACATGCCGCGGAGCAGCTGGGCCCGTGAGCCATGGCCGCTGAGCCTGCGCATCCGGAGCCTGTGCTCTGCAACGGGAGAGGCCACAACAGTGAGGGGCCCGCGTACCGCAAAAAAAAAAAAAAAAAAGTAATTCCCAGTCCTTGTAATAGTTTTCTTTGGTTTTTGTTTTCCCTGAAAGCTATAGGAAATAAGTTACAGAACATGCAAGAATGCACATTTAACATAAAATGGTCGTTTACAGGGTCAAAGAACTAAAGAAAGGCATTAAATGTTGCACTTCAGCTAGCAGTCGAAATCGAACATCTGGAAACTCTTCTCCAAAACGAATTCAGAGCTCTCCTGTGGCCCTGCCAGGGGACAAGTGTTCTCCCAAAAAAGTCAAGCTGGGGCTCCAACAGTCACTCACAGTGGCACCTGACTCCACGAGAACGAAGGCCCATCCTCTGGCCAGTCACCCAGCCAATATCCCTTTTGCTTCTGTACCTAAGGCTCCTGGTAAAAGGGGTGGCTCTAGAGGGAGTCCTCCCCAAGAGTGGGTCATTCAAACTAGCTCTATCAAAGGAACCATGCGGCCTGGACATTTAGCCAAAAAAGGGGCAGAAGAATCAGCTGCATCATGCTCTGAGAAAAATCCAATCGGCAACAAAACTGCCCTCGGGTGGGGAAGCAGGGCCCCTGGCCCAGGAGAAGCAGCAGTCCGTGGTAAGCTGCCTTCCCGGTGCAAGAAAGTGCAGACTGTGCAGCCAGTGCAAAAGCAGCTTGTGTCACGAGTTGAACTCTCCTTTGGCAACGTCCATCACTTAGTAGAGTACAGTCAGGGCAGCAAGGGGGGCACACCTACTAGGCCTGCCTCTGAAGCTTGGACAGACATCCCTCCACATCAGAAGGAGAGGGAAGAACATTTGCGCTTCTATCACCAGCAGTTCCAGCAGCCACCTCTCCTCCAACAGAAGTTAAAGCACCAACCACTGGAAAGGTTTTTATGCCAGTCCCGGCCTCCAGAGGGGCAGCTCCAGAATGACACCCCTCCTCCCTTCCACTCTTGTTGTGAGAGCCATGATGGAGCCCAAGCTGAGGACCTTGATGACAGCGATTTCAGTGAAGATTCTTTTTCACATGTTTCCTGTCAGAGGACCACAAAGCAGGGAAACACCCTGGAGAATAGCGAAGGCTCGTTCTTCCTTCATCAGAGGGAGCAAGGTCCTGAGGAACAGGTAGCCGAAAGGCGGCAGAGTCTGTGTTTTAGCCCCAGGACAGAAGGTGACGAGAAGGGTCTAACTGGAAGCTGGATGTACTCCAGGGACCCCGCAAGCCACAGGATAGCACTTGATCACGGCCACAGCCCAAGTCAGGTGCCCTTGGACTGGAGCAGAGAGGAGGACTCCACCTCCTCAGGGCCTCCTCCTGGAGAAAACCTGGCAGAGAAGCCTTACTGCTCACAGGCAGACTTTGTATATAACCAGAAAAGGGGGGGCGGACCAGCCTTTGACCTCAGACAGGATGCCTTCAAAAATGAGGTTCCTCGGCAGGCTGAGGGCAGCTCACCATCCCTGGAGGAAGATGGTTGCACTTTCTCACTATCCCACATCACAGTTCCTGGATCCCCAGACCAAAGAGACACAGTGAGCACACCTCTGAGAGAAGTCAGTGAAGATAGCCCAACTGTGGCAACCAGAACAATGAAAAACAGTAACCCTTTCCAAGGAGAAGACTCTAGAGGGGAACTAGGCACGTGCTCTGAGCATGCTTCTGAACTGATGGCTCCCCTCACCATGTCTCTCCTGGAGAGCCCAGATGATGAGGGCTCTCCTCCCTTGGAGCAGTCGGCCCAGGATGGAGCTGCGCACAGTCTAGTGGCAGCAGACACAGGGGGGCAAGCTGTGGGCCACACAGTGTCATCTGGTGATCAAGAGGCAGACCTGCCAATGTCTTCAGCAACTGAGCACCTGTGGCTCTCATCATCTCCCCCCGACAGTAAGCCTGGGGGTGATCTTCCAGCTCTGTCCCTGTCACCCATCCATCAGCACCCACCTGACAAGCTGCCCAACAGGGAGGCTGACCTGGGGGAGCCCTGTCAAAGCAAAGAGACTGCACTCTTCTCCCAGGGGCACTATGATGGCGATGCTGAGACAGAGCTGGGCTGCTCCCAGGGTTTCCCAGAAAAACCCTGCCTCACCATACATACTGGGGGACCCCACTCTGGGCCTACATTCACCCCCCAAACAGGAAGTAGTGATGTGGCTGACCAGCCCTGGGCCCAGGAGAGAAAGCACCTGGTAGGGCTTGGCTGGCAGGAGCTGGATTTGTCCACAGATCCCATCAAGCTCTCTTGCTACAATGAGGACATCACGTGGCTCAAACGCAGGCCAATCCCAAGGTACTTAGCAAGGCTAGGTTCTCCCAAGACTGCCAGGACACTCCGTCAGCCCATCCTGGGGCACGCACAGTAAGTTGGACTTTCCTACCTAGACTTGAGCCCCTTTGGCACCCCTACTCCCACTACAGCTGAATGTTTTGTCTGTTCTGGGAATGGCTGTGGTTGGCTCAGAGAAAGGCTTTTTGTCCACCTTATCAAGGGAGCCTGCCTAGATGCATCTGACATGAACAGCAGGAATAAAATGTATTGGAGCAGGCCTGCCAGGTAGGGTAGGTGGGATGTGAGTGAAAGAAGCTTGGGAAAGCTGAGATGTGAGTGAAAGAAGGGAGGATCTGACCCTATAAGTAAGCCTAAGACCTATGGTGAGATCAGAATCCTCTTCTTCATTCTGTTGGGCCTGTGCTCCTGGAAGTGCTCCCCAGGGACACAGCAGCAGCAGCCTTGTGACCCCAGAGCCAAGGCTGGCTGGTCACCTTCCAAGATGGTGAAGGTAAAAAACAGGGGCTGGTGATTTGTGCTGCTTTCCCTGAAGGAGGCTGTGGATGGTACAGCAGAATGAGAGAGCCTTTGAGAATGTGAGAGAAAGGAGGGCAAGAGGTCTAGCAGCATCAGAGGCCCAGGAGCAGGAAGGCAGGGCAGGCCTATGGGAACAGATGCTTCCTATGTGAGGCTGCGGCCCTCTGCTAGGGCTCCTGATACCTGGGCAGACCGTCTGCCAGCTGCTCGCTGGGGCTCAGGCCTGGGCCTTGGGCGAAGAGAAGGGCGTGTAGGGATGTGCACCTCTACAAGGTAGACAGTCTTGCTGTTTCCGTGGTCTCTATCCATCAGTGGAGTCTGACACAGTCAGGTCTAATGACCCTGTAGATGTTTCTAAATTTGGGGATCAGAGGATGGGGGGATGGTCAGTGGTAACCTAGAGGTTGGAGGTCACAAGCTAGGGAAGATAACATGCTGAGCCCAGAGGTTTTATTAGCTGGATTCTTCTGACAGAAGGCAGATCCTCCAGCTTCTAGCTCAAACCCCCTTGCTTTGGTCCCTGAACTCCCCAAAGAAAGTAGAAATCACAGCAGGCTAGGTGGCTGGCTCTACCTTGTGCCAAGTGTGCCAGCTGCAGTGGCACAGCCTTGAGCTTTCTTGCAGGGAAGATGTGGGCAGCTCCTGTGGAGGAGAAGCAGCATCCAGCCCTGTGCCTCAGTGTATCTGGAGGCAGGGGGCTGCTCCAGAAGCCCATCTCTTCTCAGAATCTCATTTGTACCCCCCTAGCCCCTTGACAAGGCCTGAAAAGAATGGGTGAGGGGCAGGAGGTGCTGGGGAGCTGGTCCTGGTCACAGCCTCGGCCTCTTTGGGCAGAAGCAGCTCCTGGCCTGGAAATGAGGCTCACTTCCAGAAAGCTGCCCAGGAGAGATGGGAGGCCCGGAGGACCACAGCATCCCCTCTGGTTCCCAGGCAGGTACTCATCCGAGCACACCAGGAACAGCTGGATGAAATGGCCAAGCTGGGCTTCAAGGAGGAGACCCTGATGAGCCAGCTGGCTCCTAATGTAAGTGGTCTTGGCCGGACTCTCAGGGGTTGTTGGGAATTAGCCTGCAGCTAGTTTGACAGTCATCCTTTTTTGATGCAGCTGTGTGTACAGAAAGGGTCTGCTGTCACACTCTAACCTTGTTGAGGCCTTGGACCTGCTCTTGCCACCCCTCTGAGTTGGCTTGAGGGCGTGCAAGGACAGGTGGGAGATGGTGCTACACTCCCCATTCCCAGGCCAAAATGTTTCCAGCCTCTGTTCTTTGCCATTCTGCCCTCCTAGTGGCTTGTTGGTGCCCCTCCCTGTGATGGTAACAGTGACTTACTTGCCTTATGCAGACCAGAGGTACTTCTACAAAACCACCCTTCTGCCCTGCGAAATACCTCTCTGTGTAGAAAAGTGGTCCCACACTGTGCCATGGTGACTGTCCTGCAGATTTTCCAGCTGGAGGAAGGGCCTGGGCTCTGAAATCTTCATACAAGAGAAGGGACTAGAAAAGCTGATCTGGCAGCAACAGCAAAAGCTCCACTTGTCCTTTGTTTCCTTTCCAGGATTTTGAAGATTTTGTGACCCAGTTAGATGAAATCATGGCTCTGAAGTCCAAGTGCATCCAGAGTCTGAGGAGCCAGCTGCAGCTATACCTGGCCTGCCACAGGCCAGCTGCGGCCCCTGAGAGGACAGCAGTGTCTTAGAACAAGATCCAGTATGTGGTGGCTGGGCTCTCAAGAGCTGGAGGGCCTCTGCCAGGTCCCCCTACAGATATCAGAACCCACTCCCTGGTCCTGCCCATGCTAGCCTCTCCCTAGCCACATGTGGCCTTGGCTGGGCCCCAGCCCCTCTCTCAGGGCCAAGCATCCTTCTCTCAATTCTAAGCACAGGAGCATCTGTAAGGAAGGACAGATCAGCCTGAAAAACTTAATAGGCCCCTCCCTTTTCTTTGGGACTGGAGGAGGATTTGCCTTTACTGACCCCTTGTCTGTGGAAACACAGGTCTAATAACCCTGTAGATGTTTCTAAATTTGGGGATCAGTGGATGGGGGGATGGTCAGTGGTAACCTAGAGGTTGTGTTGAGGTCACAAGCTAGGGAAGATAACATGCTGAGCCCAGAGGTTTTATCAGCTGGATTCTGTGCCTTTCTCCAGGACTTGGTCAAAAATGAAAACATTGGTGCTAGTGGGGCGGGGGAGGGTGAGCTCTGCCCCATCAGCCCTTGGAGATTGATTTGGGACTTTAGTTAGCTTTTGAAAATGTAAAATGAATAAACCTTGATGTCTTTAATAGCAGCAGATGTGGGACAGGCTTTATGCTTCCAGTTCCCCTCCTTCCCTGCAATCCAGTATTTAGACAGAAGAGGGTGCTCGCGTCACTGCATTATTCTTTTCCAATCTCTACCTTGTGCTGGGACCATCCACCTGCGTCATGCTCTGGCTCCTGTCTGTGAATCCTCACCCCCACGCCCTCACGGAATAGTGGAAGAGCTGCAGTTATCTCAGGCAAGTCTGTCTCCTAGCCTCACCCTCATCCGGGACTGCCCTGGCAATCTACTCCCCCCTCAATGGCCTGTGTTCAGGGTCTTGGCACTGAGTGCTCTGGTCAGTAGTGTGAGATGAGAGTGAAAGAAGGGAGGAGTAAAGCAGTTCTACACACATACACGCACACCTTCATGTGAGTTCCTTCTGTATCTTTTTAGCAGAAAGAAGCTTAAGAAATACCAAGTGGCCTCCAGGTGGCCCACTTAACCAAGGCTACCCTGGATCAAGTTGAAATTCATGTCAAAGCCCTTGGCCCTGGCACCATTTTGGTATGAAACTTTGATTTCCTACAGGTAAAGGATAACTTTTACAGGTTTTTAAAAGAAGGGTTTAATTAATTTTAAAGGCCAGAAGAGGGGCTTTCTGAGACAATGGCCATGCCTGACCTGACCACCAGAGGGCAGCCTCTTTCCAGCTTGGTGCTTCCCAGCCCAAAGGTTCTGTACCCGCTCCTCACGTGATCACTAAAAAAAAATTAGAGACCCATCCAAGCCAAGAGCACAGGAGGGACTGTGGGGCAGTATTAAGTATAAGGACAAGAAACTCTAGGGATAAATCTAGTTCCATCAGCTACATCAGCACTACTGAGAGCTAATAAAGCAGTCTGAATCCCAGTCCTGCCTGTGGAACACATAATTATGCATGATGCTGCTCAGAGGACAAGGGGCTTGTTCCTCATTTCTGAGTGATTCCCCTGAAGGCCCAGCCTGTCTCACCGCCACAGTCAGTCTTGCAGGAAGGCATATGTCTATGTCCTTGACCCAGAGACTGGGCTAGGTCAAGTTTAAACAGACCCTTGTCTACACCTGCCTTTACAAACCAAAAACCAGGGCAGACTGGGGGGCCAGCTCCTGGGTCCCATGGGCCTAAGAGTTGGAAGAAAGTACTGAAATGACAGAAAATGGTTAGCTCCTGTTCCATCCCCAGCAAATCCCTTTACCACTCACTCACTTCCACCCTGCAGTATAACAGTCCTTGGCAATAAAGAAGTTATCACAGCAGGATATACCTTTTAGATTTTTATTAGTAGTTCTCTCTGAAAAATCAAAATAGTTAGCAAATTACTTTAGATTCATCAAGACTGTATATCCTTTGTATTTAGATCTTTAATGATGTACAACATAATACAAAACAAACCAAAGACTAATTTCTATGACTAGGTGTTATTCATTGTGTCATCCTAGAGCAGGGGGCTGGAGGGAGAGGCTGTTCTCCAGGGAGAACTGAGGTGGAGTTAGTGCTGGGTGACTAAATCACAGCCTCTTTCTTCCCCACTTGATGTGCTAGGAAGGGGCCAATGATTTCTTAAACTGACAACTGTTTTCTAGAGCAGGGGGCTCTAAAATCTCGGGTAGCAGAAGACTGTGGTCCAAACCAGGCCAAAAGAAACAGGCTGGGGCAGGGAAGTATGGTAACTGCCTGGCAGAAAAGGCAAACTCAGGGCCCCAAGGGGAAAAGGGCATTCTTTGCACCTCAGAGACATTGCAGAGCCAGTGTTAACACTAAGTGACATCGTTAAAGGGGGAAAAAAACAAAACCCTGGAAGAACCTTTCAATTGCACTCAACTTGGATTAGAGGTCAGTCCACCCTTGCAGAGAAGGGAAACATCTAGCCCCAGAGCAGCACTGAGTCTGGCCCTCCCACCTCCTTCTCCCCAACTCCTTTTGGCAGCTGGGACAGGTTTCGGCTGAGGCCATACAGACCCCAGAAAGACCAGAGAAGTCTCTCTGGATGGCCAAGGTGGGAAGGACACTTCTCAGAATACAAATACTTTTACTGTGGAAGGAGCCGGGACAGTTCCGGGGGCATATGCACGCCCAAATCTTCCCCACTTTCTCCCCAGCTCAGGACCTAGGCTCATAGAGACTTGGCAAACACAGTCTCTACACCTGACCTTCCACCCCCAAAAGAAAATCCGGAAGCGTGCCCCTTCTTCCCCACAGGTGGTCTCCTCAGGGCCTTCGGCGGGGGGGGGGGGGGCTCCGTGGCAGGGCCTAGGCAGGGCCTGGTCTCAGCTGGCTCCCGCCCGAGCCATGAGGTCTTCCAAAGCATTGTCCTGGTCATTGTTGTGTAATAGCAGAACTTCCTTAATATCTTTCAGTTCAAAGCCCATTTCCTTAAATTTGCTCATTAACTGAAGAAACTCCATCATCTAAGGGAAATAAGAGAATACAGACTCAAGAAAGGGGTCCAAGCCACACAGCACAGCTGAGTGGAGGAATATGTGTGTAAGGGGGCTGCTTGGGGGAGCGTTCTTTGCCGGAGCCTCATGAGCCTCTCTGAGGTTCCCCTAGCAAGCAGAGGAGGGCCGTAGAGGAAGCGAGGCTGTGGAGGAAGACAGGTTGATGCCATGGCCAATCGTCCATCAGGAGCCATGCCCAGTCCCAAACCTTGCTGACCTTCACTCAGGTCCCACCATCCACATCTGTGTTCCCACCCAGCAGGATACTGAACCCAGAAATGGCTGCTTTCTGGCTAGCAGCCTAGGTGAAGTGACTAGCAATCTCCCCCAACATCCAAAAATATGGCTTTTTGCCCAGGTCATTTTTCCCGTCTCTTCCCTGGGATTCTAGATAGTCTTCAACCCGATACTTTATCTGAGCCAAACTAGCCAAATGCCTTTCTGGACATGAGAAATTCTGTGCTTCAACTACCTCTGCCTACAGTCACTGGAAGGGATGAAGGTTGTAGTCCAGGAGGACCAAGACAGACTACTTTGTCCCTTCTTTCCAGAGGGTTCCCGTGAAGCATGAAGGTTCCTACCTTTTCCTCTGAACACTGCTGCATTTCCAGAGCCTCTTCCACTAAAAGAGGGTCAAAGCCCTTCTCACAGAGCTGTCCATGTGCAAAGAGATAGTCGAGAATCTAAGAAAAGAGAAAGGTTTAAGCACCTATTGCCACTCTTGTCTGTGCTTCCCAAAAGTCTTACACAAACCTACCAAGTGTGACATCTGCTCCCCACCCTGGCTATTAGATCCTAGATAGGACTTGATTTTGTGCCTTGAATTGTGTCCAACACAGCAGTACCTCAGTGGCTACTTGCTGATAGGTACACCCTTCTAAACATGCATAGCCATTTTTCAAAGGAGTTCCTGTCACAGCTGACTCACATCTCCCAGCTGATGTCAATTCCACAGCCTAGGCAGGATATTCTTTTTTTTTTAATGGTAACTTTTCTTTTTTCTAAATTTATTTATTTATTATTATTAGCATCATTATCATCATTGGCTGCACTGGGTCTTCATTGCTGCGCACAGGCTTTCTCCCTAGTTGTGGTGTGCGGGTTTCTCACTGCAGTGACTTCTTGTCACAGAGCACGAGCTCTAGGCACATGGGCTTCAGTAGTGGTGGCACGTGGGCTCAGTACTCGTGGCTCATGGGCTCTACAGCACAGGCTCAGTAGTTGTGGCGCACGGGCTTAGTTGCTCCGTGGCATGTGGGATCTTCCCGGACCGGGGCTCGAACCCGTGTCCCCTGCACTGGCAGGTGGATTCTTAACCACTGCGCCACCAGGGAAGTCCCAAGATATTCTTCTAAGAAACCACCCAAGTCAGAAAGTTCCCCCAAGGTTTAGGACTCCAGTACACTATTTTGGAACTCCCTGGGCAGTCCTGACAGGATAAACATTTCTGGAAGAAGACCTCTGACCATACCTCAAGCCTAGAATGCTGTCTCAGGAGAGGCAGAGAAGGGGATAACTGGGTAACAGTCAACAACTCCAATACTCTCAAAGCTCTCCTTCAGCCTAGGTCTCAGAGCAGCCCCCAAAGCAGAAGCTGCAAAGCACTGCTGCTGAGGCTGCTGGTTTGCCCAACAAAGCACCCTGAGTCCTGCCCACACCCCCTCAAGTCACAGGAAAAGACAATGGTGCTGTGAGTCTGAGGGACTCTAGGATAAAGGCAAGACACTATTCCAGCTCCAGAGATGTGGGACCTCTCTCCTACCCCCGCCCTGCCCCATGGCTGACTAACCGCTCACCTGCTCAATATTCTCTCCTTTCTTCTTCATGGCTTTCAAGACACACTCATATGAGTAGCCCATGCTGACCACCGTCTCCACACAATGCCGCTCACTGGGGGACAGCGTCTGCAGTTCAGAGTAAGCCTGGGGACAGCTGGGAGTGTTGGGCACTTGTGACATTGAGAGATTAGGAGGTGTGACCTGGTGGTGGAGAAACAAAAGGATTAAGGCAAGAAGAAAGACATGTAGCCCAATCCAGGGGCTTGTCGTTTCTGACCTAATGAAACCTCCCAGTCAAGCAACCTGCCTGCAAGCAAGGGCCAGGTTTCTGGCCAGACATCCTGAAGAAGACTGAATAGTGGTAGGGGAGCTCCAGCTGAGAGAGAGAAAAACTGGGAAGACACCTGCAACTGTGGCTGTCCTCTGCCTTCATCCCACCTTGCAGAGTGAGGAAGCACCACAAGAGCCACATGCCCTTCCATGCCCAAACCCCCTGGGCTTGAGGTGGAGAAAGAAGTTCTGAAAACTACATTCGGGACTGATGCTCAAGCTGGCTGCTGTTATTTCTCTCCAAGGCTCCTTTATCCCTTTCGTAGGCTGCCGTATCTGAGTCCTAAAGGGATCAGTAACCTCAAACACCCCCACTCTGGACTGACTCTGCCAGTAATGTGTCCATCCTCGCTTCTACTATCGCTGGCTGGGCAGAGACTGCCAGCGCAGTTCCCACACTTGGCCAGCTCAGGGCTCCCGTGCTCTGAGGGCACTCCATCTCTGCCCCACACCATGCACTGTGCTTTGATTCCCTGCAATAGCCGCTGTTGTACGGAGCCAAGACTGAAGGACTGCTACCCACTCCAGGCTGTGCCCTCAAGGACTGGACTGTGGTCTCTAGGGCCCTGCTGCTACTGGACCTTACTAACCCCAGCCTGACTGGTGGACAGATTCCCAGGATTAAATCCTCCCACCACTTCTGATAATGAGTCAGCCCCAAGGCAAAAAGGCAGCTCACTCCCAGGCCAAAGGACAGAACCACCATGGGAACAAGGTCACAAGCTGTTTGACAGCTTGGCCCAGCTCTGAAGAACCAGGGAAAGTTTTTCAACAAAATTTTCTTTATTTCTTTTTTTTTTTTTTGCGGGGGGCCGGGGTGGGGGAGGGAGGAGGGAAAGGAGCCTGCTATCCTAAAAGCATGTTCAAAATTATATAGCTCCGGACTTCCCTGGTGGTGCAGTGGTTTGAAATCCGCCTGCCAATGCAGGGGACACGGGTTCGAGCCCTGGTCCGGGAAGATCCCACATGCTGCAGAACAACTAAGCCCGTGCACAACTACTGAGCCTGTGCACCAGAGCCCACGAGCCACAGCTACTGAAGCCCACGCTCCACAACTACTGAAGCCCACGTGCCTAGAGCCCGTGCTCCACAACAAGAGAAGCCACAGCAATGAGAAGCCCGCGCACCACAATGAAGAGTAGCCCCTGCTAGCCGCAACTAGAGAAAGCCCGTGCGCAGCAATGAAGACCCAAAGTGGCCAAAAACAAACAAATAAATATTTTAAAATATATTATTAAACTAAAAATAAAATATTAAAAACAAATTATATAGCTATAACCGGATGCTCTCCTCCAAGTCAGCTGGGAAAAACCAAGAAGATTCTACAGGCCTAAAAGCCAGTAGTTTCTGCTTAACCATCTCACCCACAGCATACTCCAGGCAGTCCAATCGTGGGGCTCAGTCATTAGGTTACAGGAGTCACGACAGGGCATGGGAACTGCATCACACCCTCTGGCCAATGCAGGCCCCAAGATTGTCTCTCTCTTTTCAGGGGCAGGCTCTACCTGGGCTTGAGAATACCAATAGCCAAACAGCATTTTGGTCGCACTGCTGGCACAGTACTTATTACACACAGTATGAGCTCCTAGAGGTTAGTTTCCATGACACATGCATTTCTAGATGCCTAAGGCCTGGCTTTGAGCTTGAAACTTACCCCTAATCAGTTACTGAATAAGTGGAGCTCTATTAGGATTTCAAAGGGGGGATTTTCATTTAACACAATAAGTTGACACTGATTCTCCTCCCCTCCAAAACCCACTAAAATGATAATAAAACAATTAAAACTGTATTAACCTTTAAGGTCAAAGAAAAAGAGGGAACAGCAGAGGACAATATATTTCAATGAAATTTTAGAAGGTGGAATGCTAATGGAGGCAGAGTAATGGGCAGAGGCAATGAAGTTACACGCCCCTGGAGACCCCGAGAGAGACGGGTTCAGCATTTGGAAGCACCCGGTACTGTTGGGATAAGGCAAGAAACGAAGGCAGTGATCAGAGCAGAAAACCCTCAAGCAGACCTTCCCCACCTCACCTTTGCAGGAGGCAGAACATTAAGTCTCTAGAAAACGTGAGCCAAAAGGACTAAGGGTACCAAGCACAGCATATGGCAGAGTGAGGTGCAAGAACCAAAAGGGACTAAGTAACTACACCAGCATTCCCCACCTTCTTTAGCATTCAAGCAGAACTCTCTAGATAAATTTTAATAGCCCCCAAGACCTTCACATGTTGATGTTTTGCAGAGCTCCCCTCAAAGCCAACTAACCTTCAGCCTATAGTGAATCTTCATGATCAGCAAGCACACCCCAACATACACATTCTCCGTTTTGATTTATTTTAGTGCCTCACTCTTAAATGTGAATAGAAAGCCAAAGCCACCAACATAAGACCAAACCAGAAGAGGGAAAAGACAAAACACTTGGAAATTTAAAATAAAGTAAAAATTTTATTTAAAAGATTATGATATTAAAAAAAAAAAAGGGTTATACACAGGCAAGGATATATCCCAGAAAGTAAAACATAAAGTCAAAGAGATAGAAAATACAAAAAAGAAAATACAAAGCAACGAACCACATCAACCAGATTTTGAAAACTGAGCTGAGCCTTTGGATCCAGGAGGGCCAAGCACAATGAATGAACAAAGCCCATCACTGGTAAATTTCTAATCTCCAGAAATGAAGAAAAGAAAGCTTGTGGGAGTAGGGGAAGAAATCAGAATAGCACTGTATTGCTAGAAATCAGTGGAGCTTATACTTAAATTTGAATTTTTTTTTTTAAGGGAGCAATGTCTTAAAAATTCTTGAAGAAAAATGACCTTCAACTAAGAAATCTAAATCCAAAGTATTATTCACATGTGAGGGTAAAATTAAGACATTTTTAGATATTCAAGGACTCAAAAATAGGACTTCCCTGGTGGCGCAGTCGTTAAGAATCTGCCTGCCAACACAGGGGACACGGGTTTGATCCCTGGTCTGGGAAGATCCCACATGCTGTGGAGCAACTAAGCCCACGCGCCACAACTACTGAGCTTGTGTTCTGCAGCCCACGAGCCACAACTACTGAAACCTGCACACCACAACTACTGAGCCCATGCGCAGCAACTACTGAAGCCCGTGTGCCTAGAGCCCGTGCTCCGCAACGAGAAGCCCCTGCACTGAGAAGCCCGCGCGCCGCAACGAAGAGTAGCTCTCGCTCACTACAGGTAGAGAAAGCCCGCACGCAGCAACAAAGAACCCCCCCCCCCAAAAAGACAAAATCAGACAGGTTGACCAACATGCTTGAATGTATTTGAACAAGAAAATTATCATTAGGTCTTTGGCAGCTCTTTTGGAGCATTTGGACAAAATTAGCAACAGGCACAAAGAAACCATGCAGACTTTTTTAATGGGGCAGTTAAACTAGAGAAACAAAAAGCTACCAAAAAAATCATCATCATCACCAGAGTACACCATCTGAACTCAGTAATAAATATTTACCCAACCATAATAATATCAACAATAACATTAACTGAACCGAAATTTGTGATATAAATATGATGGGAGGTACAGGAAGAAGGTAGAGAAGGGGCTATTATCAGAGCTAAATCCTCAACTACTGCAACAGGAAGTATAAACCTGTCTAAAATTGATAAATTTAGAAAAATGTAAGCATCTAATTCAGAAATACAGAGATAAATCCCAGCATAAACAGTTTAAAGGTCAAAAGTGCCTGACTATGGGAAGCAAAACTGGAACTGGGGAGAGGTGAGGCAGGGAGCTACTGTTTTTCAATACAAGCCTTTTAAATGCTACTTGATTTCATTAAAATATGTTTGTAGTACTTTGATAAAAATAAATTCATTTTTTATTTTTATTTATTAAAAATGTTTTTCATTTGTTTATTTCTTTTTTGAGGCTTCCTATTTCTTCCTTTTCTTTTTCTTCTTTTTTTGGCTGTACCACATGGCTTGTGGGATCTTAGTTCCCCAACCAGGGATCGAACCTGGGGCCACAGCAGTGAAAGCGCCAAGTCCTAACCACTGGACTGGTAGGGAAGTCCCTCATTTTTTAAATCTAGAGATGGAGAAGGACTCTACTGTAAGTATTAAAGCAATGGCAACATAAGAAACGATCAACAGATTCAAACACCGAAAAGCTAAGAGATTGTATGTAATGAAAATTATTTAGGATACAATTTAAAAGCAAACTGGCACTACTCGTATGCTTCTTGGCCAAAATTAGTAAATTGAGAACTCAGAAGTATAAGGAAAAAGGCAAATATTTTGCTGAAGTAACTGTGAAAAAGTGGGAAATAGATATCCATAGCCGGAGAAAGAGAACCCAATGGCAGAATGAGCCTAACCTGTGAGCAGAGCAAGACTCCTTGAAGGGTTGAGGGGCAGTGGGAAGAGGCCCTGGTGCTAGGTCAGGCAGGTCTATGCTGGACACAGAATAAGGGCACATCACAAGATTGTTCCTCTTAACATGATCCCATGGAGTTCTCAACTTCTAAGATTAGTTTATATAAAACAGTGAAACATGAAATCAAAATCTAAAAAATGAGACCCAAACACTGGGCCTGAAATAGCCGACAAGAACCAAATTCCAGGAACACTTCCCTAGGAGTTCCTATTTGAAGGATGTATACAGTCCAGCTGACCACCATCACCACCCACCTGCCTCAAGTCCCTATCTTGGAGAGAAGTGCTTCTCTCACTGGGAAGCTCCTACCGTGGGCCTCAAAGACTCGCACTAAGGATAGAAAGCCAGGATGGGAACTAGGCTTTGCTCCCTGGAGGTAAGGGTCATGACTTCCTTAAAAGATCACCAGAACTCTGGGCTTCCCTGGTGGCGCAGTGGTTGAGAATCCACCTGCCAATGCAGGGGACGCGGTCCGGGAGGATCCCGCATGCCACAGAGCTGCTGGGCCCGTGAGCCATGGCCACTGAGCCTGTGCGTCCGGAGCCTGTGCTCCGCAACAGGAGAGGCCACAACGGTGAGAGGCCCACATACCGCAAAAAAAAAAAAAAAGATCATCAGAACTCCAACTCTGTTTATATTTGCCCCCCAAAGGCAGTCAGTCCCCAGGCCAGGGAGAAGCATGGTTTCCGCTGACACTCTAAGTCGGTGGGGGTGGGGGAACCTTTCAGAGTGCTTTTAATTCCTCTAAAGCACACAATGAGTCACAAAGCGAAGAGGAGTATCCTGCTGACCAAAGTCCAACCACAAACCAGGAGGAATTAGGATAAGGTCCACCCTAGGAGATGTTATGCACTCTATTTAGTTTCTCTGGGCCAGGGTCCATGGAAGTTTACGGGCAGCAGTAAGCTCTGACAATGGAAGCACTCACACAGAGAAAATCATTTACCAAGAATGTCACTGCTGGGAACTTGCACTCTTTGTAAGGCAGGCCAAGGCTCATCTTTTCTACCAGCTAATAGCAGGCTTATTATGGTCTCTCAGAGATTTCCCACTAATACAATCAGGCTCCTTTCTGGCTCTAAATACTGTCTTGATATGCTGTCATTTAAAAAATCTGAACTGGTGTAGCAAAAGGTTCTTGGTCTTCTGTGATTTCTATTCTATAATGCAATTGTTCTGTGGGGCTGAAACAACCACATAAAGTAACCTCCCTATATATGTATGCATCTCTCTTGTGTGACAAATCAGATTTTCTTCAAGATGATACAAATTACAACTTTCGTATCAATCCACCCTTCAACACTAAATCTGACTTCCAACCTTCCCCTCTCCCTCCCTTTGGAGAAAACTGCACAATTCTTAGTAGTAAGAAAAAAAAAGTAATTGCAGGATTAAAACCTATAGGTTTAAAAATGACAAATTTCTATCTTTTGCTGAAACTTCCAATACAAATTATGCCCCAGTTACTAAAGTACCGCCCAGTTTGAAAAACATAACCCCAAATTAGTCAAACACAAAAGAGCCAAACTTCAAGGCAGAGTGAGATGGAAAGAGGAAGGAGAGGGAGGTAGGGAGAAGATAAAAGGAGGAATACCAAGCAACCATAAAAAAATTAAGAAAGCTAATAGGAAAAAGTAAAAAGGTACAAAGAAAGAAAGCCTTTAAAAAATGCAAACACAAGACATGGCAGCACAGAAAACAACAAATTGATTAGGCAGGAAAACATCATTCACATGATACACATTATCTTTTTGAAGGAAAAGACCAAAAAGATGCAGGGAGGAACAAGCCAACATTAACCAGGTTAGGTGCAAAGCTAATAATCTCTGTCCTCAGAAAAATAAACAGAACTACATATACTTAATGTAAGCAAGGTCAATTTGGTCATGCCCCATCCTGCCCTAAACCTTGCAAAGAAGAATGTGAGGGTGGCAACTGCTGGGTAGAATTTAGAAATCTGTGGAGCTTTATTTTTAATTCAGGGGGATTTAAAAGGCTTACTGTGGGACTTCCCTGGTGGCACAGTGGTTAAGAACCCGCCTGCCAATGCAGGGGACATGGATTTGATTCCTGGTCTGGGAAGATCCCACGTGCCGTGGAGCAACTAAGCCCGTGTGCCACAACTACTAAGCCCTAGAGCCCACGAGCCACAGCTACTGAGGCCGTGTGCCACAACTACTGAAGCCCGCGTGCCTAGAGCCCATGCTCCACAACAAGAGAAGCCACCACAATGAGAAGCCCGCGCACCGCAATGAAGAGTAGCCCCCGCTCACCACAACTAGAGAAAGCCCGCCCGCAGCACTGAAGACCCAACGCAACCAAAAATAAATAAATAAATTTATAAAAGGCTTACCGTGGGACAGGTATTTGGAGGTGATGATTCTTCTGTGCACACAGACAAGACAGAGAGGGAAGGCATCTGGGAATGGGTGAGGGTTGGCACCTCTGTGCCACTGTCCAAGTTCAAAGCTGAAAGCCCAAGAGCATGATGCCCATTGAGCTCACTGGCACTGCTTTGGGTGGAAGGCTTTAGGGAATTCCGGAACGTGCCACTGCGGAGGCAGGATGTGCTATGGAAAGTGCTTGCCATCTTGGCTGTCTTCTGACTGCTGTCATCAGAGTCAAGTTTGGGGAAGGACAGGGACTTGATATTGCTTACTGCAGGGATAGGGGGAAGGGATACTTTGGAAGACAGCGACATCTTTTCACAGTTGCCCAACTGTGGTAAGGTTATAAAGCCATTGGGTTTGTGAAGAGGCTTGAAATCTAGGGTTGCCCGCTCCAGGGATGCCAGGACCTCCTCATCCTGTAACACAGACCCAGAGCCACCTCTAGGCAAGTTACTGTCCAATAACTGGGCCATAATGGGTCCACTGGTTCCTACCAGAATGTTTCTCAGCTCTTCCTTCTCATCAATAGTTTTTAACTCCAGATTATCAAACGGGTCTTCTTCACACTCAAAGTCAGCAGGATTGAAATCTGCCTTTGTGTGGGGTGGGCTGAGAACTTTCTGTTTTGTGGCACTGCTGCTGACCCGAGTCGGCATGAGGATGCTGTTGTGCTGTAAGCTGGCAAGGATGGGATTGATAGGAGGTGGCATTGTGGCTGTACCGTGAGTCTTGGAGAAGCTCATTTTGCTGTCACCCTCTGGGCCACTCTTAGAATTCACCTTAGCTTCTGCTTCCTCAGCCTTGCGCTCTGCTTCCCACTGGGCTTCTTGGATTTTCTTAATATCTTCAGCCCACTCAATGGTTTTCTTTTCCAAAGAGAAGTCATACTGCAAAGATATATCAGATAAAGGAAGTGTGAACCCAGGTGGCTGCCCCTCCCCCACCCAATTCCTCCACCCAATTCACTTCTTCCTCACCCTGGCAAGGCAGCATTTATTAAGGTGTATGGGAGGATCCCCACTCAGGAAAACTAAGACTTCCTAATCTTACTTGATTTAATCAAACTATGCTCCCTGGTTACTTCTAGAAATTAACTAGAAAGAGCTCCTCTCACCTCTAATCCTACATACCAGGCCAAATGTACCTTGCCACTTCCCTTGCTTCTCTCCCCTCAGGCTATTTCCCTTCTTAGAATTCTTCATTGGTGGCTCAGGCAGAACTCAGCTGCCTCCTCTATAAAGCTTTCCTGATGGCCCATTCCTTCCTCTGAACTCTTACATAGTGTCTGTCTCTATTATTTGATGCTGAGCACATGTGACCACAAGTAGCTTTAGTCTTCCTCTAAACATTTCCCCAACACTATCACAAGCCTCTTGTGGGCAGCAACTGGGCTTTAGACCCTCTTAAGGTCTCCATTATCTAACACAATGCCCTAAATAGATCCCGCACTCAATAAAAACAACAGCCCCTAGTATTTAAGCACTTACAAGGTGCCATGCATGATTCTAAGCACTTTTTATATATTAGTTCTCTAGATTTTTTCAGCAATTACAGGGGCTATGCTCAAGGTCATAAAGCTGTTAAGCGGTAGAGCCTGGATCTGAACCCAGGCAGTCTGACAACAGATTCTATGCTCTAAACCACTACCAAATTACAGTGAACAGACTGTACTCTAAATGTAGAAAAACTGCTTATTAAGAAATCTAGACATAACCAAATTAAGATTTTACGATACAAACTCAACAAAAAGCAAACAACCTGATTAAAAAATGGCCAGAGGATCTGAATAGACATTCTTCCAAAGAAGCCATATAGATGGCCAAGAGGCACATGAAGAGATGTTCAACATCACTAATTATTAGGGAAATGCAAATCAAAGCCACAATAAGATATCACCTCACGCCCAGCGAAATGGCTATTATCAAAAAGGCAAGAAATAACAAGTGTTGGAGAGGATGGGGAGAAAAGGGAGCCTTCATACACACTGTTGGTGGCAGTGTAAACTGGCACAGCCACTGTGGAAAAGAGTAAAAGCTAAACAATCTGTGCACATTCAAGGTTGGAGGCGCGATAAGAGTAAAGAGGAGAAAGGGAGAGGAAGGAGGCCTACCATGACCTAGAGCCACGGTAGGCCTAGAGTTTTAGAGTAGAAGAAACATAATAAAGTGCCTCAGGTCATCCCTAAACGTTTCAGCTTCAAACAACACAAAAGAAGCCTGGAAATGCACATGTCAAGAAGTTCACTTATACACCCTGAGCCAGTCACTGGGCCCCAAAAAGACACTTGGGGGATCACAGGGCTTCCTTTCTACCACTAACTGAATAGTGAGAAAATAGCACTGGGCAAAGGTTGCTGCTTCTAACTGTGGAGGAAATCCAATTATGCAACTGGTTTCCTCCATCAAAAACTGAGGCTGTGACCAACTTCCCACTGCCTGTAAACACAGATCTCTGAAGTTTTACTCCCAAAAACAAGTGTAAATTTCTTTCCTCTTTAGTGTTTTGTTTTTTTGTAATTACCAAAGTAATGTAGAATACTTGGAACATAAGAAAAAACAGAAAGGAAAAAAACAGCAGAAATATTACAGTGAAAAAGAATGTGATTTTTGAGTGTACAATAATAAATAATAACATCATCTAACATTTATGGAGTACCAGGAACCAGAATAAGCATTATAAATGCATTATTTTACTTAATCCTTATAAAAACCTTAAAATATGTACAAGATTACACAGCTATTACATGGCAATTCCAGCTCATGAATCGCTGAACCAGAGTCTGCTCTAAACCGTGACACTAAAGGCCACCCTCCACTACTGTGGCCACTACCACCATTTCAGTACTTTCCGGACCTGGGTGCAAAGGTTTATGTATGTTTTACGGGCTCACTTTGATGATTTTTAATTTGAAATCTCAAGTTTGTATTGTCATGCAAGGGCAAATATGAAAAAGTTACAGGAAGCTTCAAGCTGTCTAGGGCTCTAGGTCTGACTCTTCTCTGGATAGAGAGGGAGCCAGCGCCAACACCACACCAATACCACAGCCAAATCCCCCGCTGGAGACCCTAGGCAGTCGAAGTTTAAGGAAGCTACCTGCAATTAGAGAACAAAAACACTGCAGCCAGCCCACACAGGAATGGAGCTTGGAGCCTTGATCTCCTCTTTTGTTATTAGTGGGTGTGATGAGTATGACAGGCACAGTACCAGGCACTCATTAGTGCATCACACTGATCAAACAGAAAATTCCCAGCAAAGCCTATTAACAGCAACGATGTGGGATTCCAAAAGCCTTCTGAATGAATCAATGAGGCAGCAAATAATATGAGGACTACTGAAATAAAATGGAGGTGTTATTTAAATCATATTGCTAGCAGTATTCTGCACACAGAGTGGTATTTACTGAATATTTGTTGCTGCCAATAAAAAAGCCACCAAGGAAACAGAACAAGGTAAAACTTCATAAGGGAAATCTCTATCTCTTCTGGCCCAATAAAGTCTCCATACACAAAAGGAGTATCGATTCAGTATTCAAAAACATCTAAGATAGTCAACATTATTAGTAGCTAGAGAAATGTACATCAAAACCACCATAAGAGGGGTAATTCCCTGGCGGTCCAGTGGTTAAGATGCCATGCTTCCACTGCAGGGGGCGTGGGTTCAAACCCTGGTCTGGCAACTAGGATCCCAAATGCCACGCGGCCAAAAAACCGAAAACAAAAACCGTAAGACCACTGCACACCCATTAGGATGTACATAAATAACTAAAAAGACAGATGATAACAAAAGTTGGCAAGGATGTAGAGGAACTGGAAACTTCATGCAGTGTAGGTAGGATTGTAAAATGGTGCAGCCACTTTGGAAATTAGTCTGGCAATTCCTCAAAAGGTTAAACATAGTTAATATATGACCCAGCAATTCCACTCCTATGTATATACCCAAGAAAGCTGAAAGCATATGTCTGCACAAAAACCTGTAGACAAATGTTCACAACACAGATTTCCCTGGTGGCGCAGTGGTTAAGAATCTGCCCGCCAATGCAGGGGACATGGGTTCGATCCCTGGTCAGGGAAGATCCCACATGCCGCGGAGCAAATAAGCCCGCTCGCCACAACTACTGAGCCCACGTGCTGCAACTACGGAAGCCCGCTCGCCTAGAGCCCATGCTCTGCAACAAGAAAAGCCACCGCAATGAGAAGCCCATGCACCACAAGGAGGAGTAGCTCTGGCTTGCCACAACTAGAGAAAGCCCACACGCAGCAATGAAGACCCAATGCAGCCAAAAAAAAAAGTTCACAGCAGCATTATTCCTAAAAGCCAAAAAATTGGAAACCATCAAAAATGTCTATCAATTGGGGACTTCCCTGGTGGTCCAGTGGTTTTAAGACTCCACGCTTCCACTGTAGGGGGCGTGGGTTCGATCCCTGGTCGGGAACTAAGATCCCGTAAGCCACACAGCCAAAAAAAAAAAAAAAAGTCTATCAACTGATGAATGGATATACAAACTGTGGTATATATCAATACAATGGAATTATTCAGCCATAATAATGAATGAAGTACTAATACTTCATTCATACAATATAGATAAAACTTGAAAACACTGAAGTAAAATAAACCAGTCACATATATATTTATGAATAGTTATATATAAAAGACTAAATATTGTATTATTCCACTTATATGATATTCCAGAATAGGCAAATGCAGAGAGACAGAAAGTAGATTTAGTGGTTGCCAGGGGCTGGGGGAAGGGGAAAATAGGGAGTGACTGCTAATGGACACTGGGTCTCTTTTCAGGGTGATGAAAATATTCTGGAATGAGATGGTAATGATAGTTATGCAACTGTGAATATACTAAAAACAAATTTATTTGCATACCTTAAAAGGGAAAATTTTGTGGTATGTGAATTATATCAATAAAACTTTTATTTAAAAAATATAACTGAAGTTCTCCCACTACGATTATTTCCTAAAAAAGACTGGAAGGTAAAACAAAGAATACATTTTATTTTATTTATTTATTTATTTTCATTATTATTATTTTTTTTGGCCACACTGCCTGGCTTGTGGGATCTTAGTTCCCCAACCAGGGATTGAACCCGGGCCCTTGGCAGTGAAAACACGGCATCCTTTCCACTGGACTACCAGGGAATTCCCAATTTTTTTTTTTCAAAGAATACATTTTAGAGTAACATGGTAATTCCTTAGTAAATCCCCCTTCTTTGCCAGGAAGTTGTATTTTAAAAAATCTAGAGTCACAGGAAGAAGTGTTTGGGTGAGTAGCGTACCTTTCTGTTTTTCCATGTAACTCCTTCTCTAAACTGTAAGCTCCTTGAGGAAAGTGGTTAAGGCATTTATCTTTATCCTCAACCCTAGCAGAGCGTCACTCAAAATCAGGCAGTCAATAAGTGTGTAGGAAGTCACGTAACATGGCGCTATTTGCTGCTTTCAAGATGTAATTTTATACATTTATAAATAACTGAGCTTTAAAAATGTAAGGGCTGAAAAAGAAGCTACTGAGGAGATGGCATTTAAGCACAGTCTAGAATAGATAAATTTTTAACAAGCAGACAGCTTTTAGTATGGTGAGAAAGAGAATAATATTTCAAGTGGGGATAACAACTCATGAGAAAAGCATGGTAAAGACAGGTAATACACACAGTACATTCAACAAATTGCTACAGTATCCTGGTTTGGAGGGAATATAGAGGAGATGATGAGCTAAGGTACTCGACCATAACCTTATGTCTAGACTTGATTCAGTAAGGTTGGTGAATCACTGTAAGTTTTTAAATTCAGGAATATTATTCTAGAAACAATATGAAAAATAGAAGGAAAATGCTGTAAGCAGAGGAGCCCATTAAAGAGGCTACTGAAATAGCCCAGTGAAAAAATAAGGTAAGGAATAACTGAATGGCAAAGGGAAGACACAGCAGAGAGAAAATACTACGTAACTTGAGTGACCAAGAAGGTAATGAGGACATTAATAGAGAGAAGGAAAGAGGGGAAGAAGCACGTCAGATGAGCAATGGGGATTTGTTTTGGACAAGGCACAGAATCCCAGGAACATACAATCAGATTACACAAAATCTGTAACAGATATATAAACATATATAAATGTGCGTGTGTGTGTACGCACGCCTGTGTGTGAGTGAGTGAGACAGTGTGAGCCAAGCGATAACAGGAGCTATCAGAAACACAAATAAGAGACAGGAGAAATTTTTTTTCTATTTCACTATACAGCAAATTCTTACTCCTTAAAATGTTAAATGTACTAAACTTTAACTAAAAATTACCACTTACCTGTACTTCTCTGACAACCTGCAAACAATCAGGCAAGGAGAAGCCAATAGGTAGACCAACTTTAGCTGGTGTTTTGAATTTGTCTCCTATCTTAAATGGGACATCATCAAGGTAACTGAAAGTCCCTACAATCAAAAATAAAGTACAAAATATCAGCAAAGAACTTATTATTTGTTTTGGTATAATCTTACATCTAGGATACAACATTAATTTATGCTATCCTAAGACTAGAAGTTACAGAGTTCCTTCTCTGACTGCTTACCTTCTCCTGACCCTAGATCTCTAATAAGGACTCCTATTTGAGGTTACTTGATCTTATTAGGGTTTATATTCACTTATACTTAGCATAAAAGCCAAAGTACTCATAGTAGCCTAAAAGTCCTCCCCAACGTCCATTACCTCTCTTGCCCTCAATTCCTGGCTCACTGAACTAAGTCACAGTGATCCTCTGTTCCTCAACTATGACATGGTCAAAACTACTTCAAAAATTCTGCACTGGCTGCTTCCTCTAACTGGAATGTTCTTCCCTCAGATATTCACATGGCTTACTCCTTCACCTCCTTCAAGTCTTTGCTCAAATGGCACTTTCTAAGTGAGGCTTACCCTGACCACCCTATTTAAAATTACTACCACACCCTCACTGCAGTAATCCCACATTATCATCTATCTTTTCTCCATAGCACTTATTACCTTCTAACATATATGTAATTTGCCTTTTAATTATATTTATTGTCTGTCTTGCCCAGTGGAATATAAGCTCCCTGCAGGTAAGTATTTAAGTCTGTTTTATTCACTGATGTAGTCTCAAAACCTCAGCACTTCCTGGTACATATTAGGCACTTATTAAATATTGATGATAGAATCTTCACAAAAGAACCTCCTTGATTAGGATTTCTTTAGTAAGAATCATTTTTTAATTAACACAAAGAACTACTCTAGATTTTTTTTTAAGCTACATTCTAGAGATATGGAAATATTTAAGAAGTACAGCACTTATGGAAAAAAGGAAAACCAGACAAGACCATGGGAATCAGACCAGGATTATCAGGAGACACAAACCATACACAACTGAACTGCTTTAACTCCCTAAATGTTCTCTGCCCATCACAGATGCATAATACAGAAAGATCGGGACATTATCATCGATTTATAGGGTCAGACAAAAATGAGAGTGGTTCTTGTATGTGACTCTCACTAGGTATACACTCCAAATCAGGTCATGATTTCTTTTCTGGACCAGGTTTGGGGCTAACTTAACTCGCAGAAGCATCAGGGAGAATGAAACATAGTTCATAAAATAAATTTTGCTTTTTGAGTATTAGCAGCTAGTAAAATAAGGCTTACTTCTGGGTCTCACACTAGTATATTTTCTTGAGTGCTCATGTCCAGAATAAGACAATTACACCTCTTCCATAAAGAGATTTCTCTTCCTTTTAAGAACTCTGTAGATTTCAAGACTTATCAAGCAAGGTCAGGATATACTTGTAATCTTGTCATCATTCCCATTTCCCAAGGTAGATATTGCTCTGATATACCTGAAATCCTCCAAAAGAAAGAAGAATAGGCCCCCTCTCCCACTCCTGGGGGAGGGCGTCTACCTCTTTCCCATATAACTTCTAGCTAGAATTAAAACATTTTAACTATCTCTCACTCAGCTAGCAAATTACATCTACAACTGTGTTCAATTTAATAATTTTTCTGAGGCATAACCATAACTGTTAACACTCTAGCAAAGTTTCCAAGTTGGTCATACCTTTGTAAGTGTTCTCTCAGCTGGCAATGCCTGTCACATTCCCACCCTTATTTACTTGATTAATTATGTCTTGCCCTTTAAGAATGAGCTTAAGAACAACTCCCTTCTCAATCTCAGAATAGGTCTTACCATTCTGTATTGTTAATAGTTTGTTTCCTTATACTACTCCCCACCCTGCACCAGAGACTTTGATCAAGGATTTGATCAAATTCCTATCCACACCCCCCCAAGCTCAGCATAACATCCAGCAGATGAGATTTGCTCAATGAGAATAAATAAAGAAGACATGGTCTTACACTTCTCTTGTATTTAACTCTCACACTAACTCACACTCAATTAGTATTTATTAAAATTCAAAATGATTTACCTAAAATGGCAAAGCTAGTCCTGAAAATGTTTTAACAGAGTACTCATGCAAGATGTAAGCACATTTCTAAGGTTCTGCAGAAAGTCACAAAAATGTACCAGAGGTACCAAAAAAAAGTATCAGGTACCATCACAGCTTGCCAACAAAACTCTGGTTATAACACTAAAACCTTCTGCCACTTATAAAATGCTTTATATTATAGAGATCAAAAGCAACGCTCTTTTTAATTGTAGAGAACTTTTATCCGTCTTCCATGGAAACAGGTGCTCAAAAGTTACTGAAAGTTAGAGTCTAACTTTGGCTAGTGCCCTGATTAACTGGAAACAAAGCTGGAACTAGCATTTTCTAGGAAGCATTGGAAAGATTTACAGTCAAGTTAATAATCACAAAAATTAAGTCTTTTGTTTAAGAAAATTTTAAGTATACATTCAAAGTAGGTTCATTATATAACGCACACATATTAGAAAAATCCTATCTATAATAATACTTATATGCATATATGATATACAAATCTAAGAAAACCTATCCACATTAATACTAACAAAATTTTCTTAATTGAATACTTCTATTATAGATTGGTAATGGGGAGTTGAGGGGAGAAAACCATCTGTTAAAAAGTACTATACTTGAGATATCTGAGCCAAATGATAGTATCTTTCAAGAAGGGTGTTCAGTTTCCTTGCCTACCCTTTCAGTTAGGAAACTATGACAGTGTTGTATACACTGACAATTTATATTCTATAAATGGAACTAGGCCCTGGCTTAGAGACAGACCAGGGCCTTAGAGACAGACCAGATCAACTGCTGTTTCCCTTCATTAGCACCAATTACAGGTAATTGCTTTAAAAAGCAGTTTCATTTCACTAACAAAGCCAATGCCAAGGTGACTTAGCACATCTTCTAACCTTCCCCCCCCCCTTTAAGCTCTGTTAACCGGGAATGAGTAAACAGTTTTGTGATTATTGGGAGGAGGGGGTAGGGCTAAAGGGCAAAAGGCATTAAGAGGCGGCAACAAGAAAAGCAACTTTTTGAATGATGGCCAGAGACTACCATAAGTACAATGAATGATGTTGCTGTGAGGATTAAAAAGAACATTTTTGCAAATATAACCAACTATGCCTTAGGAACTATTCATTTTTATCCAATATATCAGAATATCTATTTAAAGACATCAATTTCTCTTATTTCTCAATACATTTTATTTTTTAAATAGATTCAATAAAAACTCAACCACATGGCCCAGAGAATTAAGCACTGTGGTTAACAATCTTCTGGCTCACCCCCAAGTACCTTTTAGTTTCAGTCTTTATTACTGAAAATCTTTCTAAGATGTCTGAGCCCATTTTCCTCAGTTCCATTTAGAAAAAAGAAAGTACATCTCTGATGGCTGTGGCAGTTCCTTGAAGTCAGGTTCTGCACACTGCTCGCCATTATGCTATGGTGGAAGGAACTGGGCTGAACGTGTAATGACTCAGGATAAATTCTGGGAAGGTTTCATTCTGTTTCCTTTCTTTCTACATTGCTGATAATGTTTATGATCTTGTGACCTGCCTGTTTTTCTGAAAAAAGGTAATTCCATGTGGGGAGAGAAATTCCTAATAGAGGGTAGCAACTGGATTATGCTTAATTCAGATTTTACTGTGCGTTCAAATTGAGGTTTTTGAAAAAGAAGAATAAAACAGATCAAACTCAAAATTAACTGAAAATTGCAATCCCATGACTATCATTACCTTAAAGCTGTAAGTCAGGTAACACTTGCAAAATTACATCAATAGATAAATAGAGCGAGACACACGCATACACATACATACACACACACACACACACACACACACACACACACAATTATACAGATATCAATACAGGATGTGAAGTCAAAAGAAAATGTTACTCATGTCCTAACAAAAAACAAGATAACCTACAAAATCAGCTTTTTAATATGCAGTATCTGGCATTAAATTTTAAAAAAGACACACAAAAAAGGAAGAAAATGTGATCCATCATCAAGAGAAGAAACAGTCATCAGACCCAAATTCAGGGGTAGCCAAGATACTGGAATTATCAGAGAACTTTAAAATAACTATAATAAATATGTTAAAGGATCTAATAGAATAGGTGAACATGTGTGAGCAGGTAGGGAATTTCAACAGAGAGATGGAAATAGAAAGAGACAAATGGAAACGCTAAAAATGAAAACTTAAGTATCATAGAAAAAAAATTTTGGTAGTTCATAAGCCAGGCTATGCTAATCAGAAGACAATACTCATAAGATGAAAGAATCAAAGAACTTGAAATTAAGTCAAAAGAAATTAAAAGAATTGAAACACAAAGAGAAAAAAAGAAAAAAAAAAGGAACAGAGCCTTAAGAGATCTCTGGGACAATATCAAACAGCCTATGCATATGTGATTAGAGTCTCAAAAGGATAAGAGAGAGACATGGAGCAAAAGAAATGTGAGAAGAGATTATGGCTGCAAATTTTCAAAAGTAGTAAAAGACATCAACTAACAGATCCAAGAAGTTTAGCTAACTCCAAGCAGGATAAATACATAGAAAATCAAACCAAGGTACATCATAGTTGAAATGTTGCAAACAAAAGAAAGTCTTAAAAGAAGGGGGATGGGCAGCATATGACATACAGGAGAACAATGATTAAATGATGGCTGACTGCTCTACATTACTCTGTACTTAAAAAGCAATAACAGATTGGGATTTCCCCAGCAGTACAGTGGTTAAGACTCCGCACTTCCACTGCAGGGGGCACGGGTTCGATCCCTGGTCGGGGAACTAAGATCCCATATGCCGCACAGTGTGAACAAAAAATTAAAAAACAATAATAAAAATAAGAAAACAATCTAAAATAAAACACCTTTTTCTATCACTCAATAGAAAAAGTATTTCAATATCTTAGTAGAAATTAAACCAAGAGAAAAATAAACCTTTCCAGAAGTTAGCTAAATGGTCATAAATATGACAGCTTGGCATTTCAAAGGAGGGAGTTTAGTTTTATTAAGTCCAATTACAGAGACTTATTTTTTTCCCAAATTAGAATATCAGGGCATTTTTCCAGATATTAAAAGAGTAACTTATCTGTTTGCTGAAACATTTTAAAAAATCCTTTAAAAGTCACTTCTGGAAAATAACTTTTTTCTTAGATTAAACAAGTGGAAAATGAGTCAAAAATTAAAGAGAATTGACAGTCGGAAAGGCGTGCTTTAAACTAAGCCAAAGGTTTGCAATTTGCATGATATAAGGACAATATTTTTAAAGGCCTTTGAAAAGTAACTGTTTGTATTTCTTATTCTATTATTTAGGGGTATGTGGTTATTAATGACAGTGGAAGAAGTTCAACCTCAGTTGAAAAGAATGAACTTGAAGAAAAATCAAATACTAGTGCTAAGACAGCACAGCATAAGATATAGTCAGCCCAAGTATTTAAACAGAATAAAAAGCATTTTCATATCCAGTCATGAGAGCAGTTGTCACCTCCTTGTCCACACCCCAAGTGCCCTAGAATTACACACTCTCACTATCTCTCTCTCTCTCTCTCTCTCTCTCTCTAACCCCGAGTCAGATAATACCTAACTTGGGGGGAACCAACCCAGAGGCTCATAAACTAAAATGTTCCCGTCAGATACGCCCTTGACCAAAAGATACAAAAACTTCAGCTATATGATGCTAGCCACTATATGATCAAGCAAGAAGCACCATAACTGGGGTGGCCATTTTTAGCCCTGTGCACTCTACACAAGTAGGCCAAAAAAGCAAGTCTATAAACAGAAGAATAAAAATGGAGCACATCTGCAGAGAAAAGCAGTGAAAGATGGAGGGAGTAGTAGCCTCAGTTTCCTGGCTTTCTAATTTCAGCCTTGTAAGGCCAGTCTGAATTTGATTTCCTGCATGCAGATGCCTACAAGATTGCCTATTAAATATTCTCCACCTATTCCCTTTAATTTCTATTCCTTAAACTACATGATATCTAAAAATAAGATTCGTTATTCAAACAGCCCAACTAAAGCCACTGAAATTCAAGTAGGAGCTTAGCAAATTAAAGCAGAAGCAGCCGAAGAGAGAAAGAGAAAATCCTTCTCAAATTTTACTCAGGTAGAGCATTTCATTTAAACAATAAAATTTTGGTTAGGAATGTAAAGAGATGGAGGAAGGCCTAAAAAAATAAGTCATCATTGATCAGGTAACTTCAGAATTATAATCTTCTCTCTGGATTGTTGAGCTGGAACATATAAACTGGGGTCCAACTTATTTTCATTCCAATCAAAAAGGAGTTTCTAAAGATTCAAGATAGAAAACATATCTTTTGAAATAAGATTATAAATTTAAGTTTTTCATTTTTGCTCTTTTCTCTCCCTAGGTCTTTCCTCTCTCCTTGGCTCTGTCCTCTCTTTTCCCTTGAGAAAGTGATCAGAGGCAACTACAGATCTGCCTCTCTATATCATTTGAAGACTTTGAAAGAGCCCTGTAATAATCCTTAAACAACAGGAGATACCTTACCTGAAGATCTGATGCCTGACAGGTTATACAGAATGCAAATTCCAGAGCCTGAATGACTTAATTCCAAAAGAATTTAACAAAACATACGCAAGCAATGTATGTAAGTATATGCACAGTGGCAGTTCAAAATATTAAAGCTGTTGTATAAAAATATACAAGCAAGTTAAAAACCAAGGAACTGCTGCACCACCCTGACTCAGAAAAGTGATATTATCAAGTAACCATTTGTAGATCAGAAGAGTATAACGATACATGTTGCCACACAGTCTAACAAATCATTCTTACAATGACACGATTTTTTAAATGGAACATTAGTTTTAAAACCCCTTTTAAAATAATTGTGTTGTCTGGATATTTCTGATGTTTAATTCTTATCTTTGTACAAAAAGAGGGTCTAATTTTAACTTCTTAGGCACCTCCATTCCTATCAAATGCAGATAATAAAAGTTTATTAATGTACTCCATTTTGGAAGGCCATATCTTAGAAAAAGATGATAAACTATTAGTTACAAACGCAAAATTGTAATTACTACTACTGATACTTCTGGAATATATTGATCTGCTAATCATGTCTTATTTGTAGTAAATCATTTCTTTTTATGGGAGGAGAAACCTAAACCAAAACATCATAAAACGTTAACTAAAGGCTTAGAATTTTTCACATCTGATGGAGAAGAGATGGATTTTTCACACCTGATGGAGAAGAGATGGACCTTCTCCTGATGGAGAAGGAATGGTAACTACTTCAAAATACTGCTGAAAAACAACAAAAATAGGCAGACTCCCTATCCACCTCCAGCAGTTTCAAGTACAATAAATACAGAGATACTCTAAAGTTTATCCATTTGAACTTCACATTAAAGTTATGTGAAGTCCTATGGAATGAATGTTACATTGTTGTACAACTTTATTTTCCTCAAGCCGCTCATTTAAATAAACAAAAAGGGACACTTACTTAATGTGATTTCAAATTCTCTGATCAGATCAAAACTTAAACCATGATATCTAACAGTCCACTTACCATGAAAATCTGCACCCAACTTCTTAGAAGCCATTTAGAACCTGAAAAACAAAGAAATATTTCTTAGGCGCATTATGCCTTGAGGGGATACAAACAAACCATTATAAGAAAATTGAGGATTTCCCAGGTTGCGCAGCGGTTAAGAACCCGCCTGCCGATGCAGAGGACGCGGGTTCGACCCCTGGTCCTGGAAGATCCCACATGCTGCGGAGCAACTAAGCCCATGCGCCACAACTACTGAGCCTGCGCTCTAGAGCCCACAAGTCACAACTATTGAGCTCATGCGGCACAACTACTGAGCCCACACACCGCAACTACTGAAGCCCTCGTGCCTAGAGCCCATGCTCCTCAACAAGAGAAGCCACTGCAATGAGAAGCCCATGCACTGCAACAAAGGGTAGTTTCCTCCTGCCGCAACTAGAGAAAGCCGCAGGCAGCAACAAAGACCCAACGCAGCCAATCAATCAATAAATAGCTTAAAAAAAGAAAATTCAGACTACAAAAAGAAACTAGAAGACTAAAAGGTTCCAGGACTGACATAACCCTCAAACTTCTCAGTCCCAAAGTCTCAAAAAAGAAAGCAGAAAGGGGGAGAAACCACTTTTCCAGAAAAAAAACATTTCTCAATCTGCATGTTCTGGAAAATAAAAACATTAGAACAGCAAACTGGCCATTGACCAATTTATACACAAACTGTCAAAAAAAAATTACTAAACATTTATCTTCCTGATATAAGCTACTAATGTCAATATTTGTAGTTCTGTCAAGATTTTTTATATATCCCATTTTATTCAGTATGTAAATATAGACCTTTTACTGACAAATGTAACTGTAAGACTGACATTTCTGAATTAGGGAATCAATGACATACAACCTTCTGTACTGTTTTAATTTTGTATACAATTTCAAAAAAGGGGAATTCCCTGGCAATCCAGTGGTTAGGACTCGGAGCTTTCACTGCCAGGCTGGGTTTAATTCCTGGTCGGGGAACTGAGATCCCACAAGCCGTGTGGTGTGGCCAAAAAAAAAAAAAATCCAAAACAGGAAGGAAGAAAAACCCATAAAACCACACATCTAGCTTAGTATTATCTTTGCACTTTGAGCAGTACAAAGTCCTTTTCTTGCAAAGACAATCTGAGACCTTCAACCTAAAAGTTTATTTCCCTTGATATGATGTTTAGACCTTTAACTTGCCTGAGACATAAGCATATAATGAATATATGGTATGATTTCTACTAGTCTGTATTACCTACAGTACAATGCAAGGCATCATACTTAAAATGATCTACAGGCATACCTCATTTTATTGCACTTCACTTTACTGCGCAAATTGAAGGTATGCTCAACCTTGCATTCAGCAAGTCTGAGGCCTAAGGCGCCATCTTTCCAAGAGCATTTATTTGCTCACCTCGTGTCTGTGTCACATTTAGGTAATTCTCACCATATTTCAAACTTTTTCATTATAATTGTATTTGTCATGGTGATCAATGACCTTCGATGTTACTATTATAATTGTTATGACATTTTTTAGCAATAACCTTTTTTTTTTTTTTTGGCTGCATCAGGTCTTAGTTGCAGCACGTGGGAAATTCATTGTGGCACGCAGGCTTCTCTCTAGTTGTGGCTCGTGGGCTCTGTAGTTGCGGCACAAAGCTCTCTAGCTGTGGCCCACGTGCTCGGTAGTTGTGGCCCTCGGGCTTAGTTGCCCACCCCCCCACCCAGCATATGGGATCTTAGTCCCCTCACCAGAATATAACTTCTACATGCACTGGGCAACCAAAAAACCTTGCATGACTTGCTTTATTGTGATATTCGTTTTACTTCAGTGGTCTGGAACTGAACCCACAATATCTGAGGTATGCCTGTATGTTCTACTGTAAGTTTTTTTTAAAGAAGGCGAGTATATTGCACCTATCATGTGAAAAGTATTCAAAATAATTAAATCTGTACAGGATTTTAAGAAACTGACAAGTTGATTTTAAAATTTACACGTAAAGGCAAAGGAAACAATAGCCAAAACAATTTTGAAAAAGAACAAAGCTGGAGAACTTACCACCTAACTTCAAGACTTACTATTAGAGTAATTAAGACAGTATGGAAATGGCATAAATATATCACACAGACCAACAGAACAGAGTACAGATAGACCCATATGAAAAAAATGTCCCGAAGATGTACCATAACGACCAACCACGCAAGTACTTTAGGCTGTACTTCACTGAGAAAAGAATTCAAACTGACCCAGATATGTGTAGATCAGAAGAGCTGCGTGCTGTGAAGTATGCAACAAGTGGATTTTTTGTTCAAAATGAAATTAAAATAATGACAGTGGAAAAAAAAAAGAAATATACCCATATGCATATAGTTAACTGATTTTCAACAAAGGTGCAAGGCAATTCAAAGGGGAAAGGATAGTCTTCTCAACAAATGATGCCAGACATTTGTATGCAAAAAATAAACCTCAATCCATACCTTGCACCGTATATAAAAATTAACTCAGGGGGATGGGGAAATTATGGCTAAGAACTACAGGGTTTCTTTTGGGGGTGATGAAAATATTCTAAATGTGATTATGGTGATGACTGCACAACTCTGTGAATATACTAAAAGCCACTGGATTGTACACTTTAAATGGGTGGACTGTATGTGATATGCTAATACACTACAACAACTTGGATGAATCTCAAATGCATTATGGTAAGTGAAAGAAGCCAAACTCAAAAGGTTACATACATATATGTATGGAATAGGATTCCATTTACAATATTCCAGAATAGGCAAAACTACAAGAACAAAAAAGTAATCTAGCTACTGGACACTAATAGTGGGGGAAGGAACTGACTATATAAAAGGGAATGTGGGAATTTTTTGAAGTTATTGAAACTTCTATATTTGATTGCACTAATGGTTACAGGACTATATGCATTTGTCACAAATCACAGAACTGAAAACAGGGTAAATTTTACTTTGTGTAAATTATACCTTCAAATTTTTAAAAAGTGTATATATATATACCCATCACATTGAAATTAGATAAAATAGAATCACTGAATAACACTAATAATATTTTAAGCTACTCCACTAGGAGTAGAATAAAGTTTCATTTTTAAAATGCCAAAATTCAAAATAACATATTATATGGCTGTACCAAATTCTATTAGTATGCTTTCTGCCTGATGACAAGGGTTTTCTACAGTGAAGTATGGTTTCTAACAATGGATTTCTTCCCAATTTAAAAGCAAAAAAAAAATTTTAAGTGCAAGTAAATCAGTTTATCTCTCTCTTAGCTTAGGCTCCTTTAGAAAGAAAGAATGAAACACAAGTTGAAAATTACAAATTCAATTAACATTATTTTAACATTATGTCTTTAACTGGTAAAATACCTTTTAAACTTCGCAAAGAGCAAGGCTAAAACCGTTTTTACAATGCAGTCATCATGGCTAGCAGGAACCAAATTTCTCTATGGGGTGATGAAAATGTTCTAAAACTGACTGTGGTGATAGTCCCAAAACTCTGTGAATATACTAAACACTGTTGAATTGTATTCTTAAATGGTTGAATTGTATGAGATATGAATTATATCAATAAAGCTGTTACCAAAAAAAAAAAAGTAGCTCTGAATTTGATAAGGTATGCAAACTAAAGAATGATTATTTAGGTACAGAGGAAGGGAAAGGAAAGATGAGTGATATTTTTTCACTTTCATAATGGCTATTATGAGTGAAATAAGTAACAATTTCAGTCATTGGTAAAAGAGAAATTTATTCATTAATTTTTACAATCTGAAGGATAATAAATTAACTCTCTTTAGTGGGGCGGGGGGGGGAAGCAGCTACCAAACAAACAAAACAAACCACTTCCAATAGCCCATTCTTGATTCTAACTTTGCCAAGGCCACTTCACAGAGGCATTTCCGTAGCTTATTTCACATCCCAACTTATCTGTCCTACATTGGTTAGAAAGTCATACTATAACAGTAGCAAGTGCATATATTTGTCCTGACGTCCAGTGATGCCACATTGTAGGTAGTGTAGGTGACCCCATATTAAGGCCTAATAGCCAGCAAATGTCATTCAAGTATAGTTTTAAGTGTCAACAGCGAACAGTTACTGTGCCATTTCCATTAGTCACAGAAAGTTACTGGTTAGTTAACTGCTATGGACTTAACCACAACAGTGAGTAGAAGACAAAGGTTGTGCTCAACCCCTTTAAGGAAAAAAAGTATTATGGAAAAAGTAAGTATTCACAGATTTTAAAAGAAACGACGTTTTTTAATTTGTGAAAAGAAAAACATCGGAAGGAAATACATTAAACATATTTAAAGTGGCTACCTCTAAGTGGTAGCACTAGGAATAATTCATAAAATTTTTCTACAGTTTCTGAACACTGTATGGCAAACAAATATTAATTTTATAATTTCTTCAACGCTTTACTTTAAAAGTTTTCCAGCATGATATTGGCATGAAACATTCTGGTTGATATTCTACTAGTTAATGGAGAGCTAAAATTTTAAAGTATATGGATCATCAATTTTCAAAGAACCAACAAACCACACTGAAAATGATTTAACTTTCTTCTATGTATAGAAGACATTTCATAGACTCTTACAGGCTTCAGAGTCATCATAATGTACATAAACCACAATAATACAGGGAAACTTTTAAACCCAGAAGCAAGATTCTTGGCAGCCTCAATCTTCCCACAGAGGTACGGACCAGAAATGTATTTTTTCTAAATCTCTGTTGAAAGCAGCAGAATCTAAGCATCCAGCAATGAGACCTGGGAATATGTTCACAGACAGGTGCAGGAAATCAGTGTTTTCATCTCTGTGTTCCTAATATTTATTGATATTGTGGGATATCAGCTGTTTGAAGCAGCAGCTGTTTTTGAGAGGTAAATGGCTTGGGAGAGGCTCTGATTTCTTTTTGGAGGGGGGGACTCTGATTTAATAAATAATTCTGTGAACAAGCTAACATCAGGAATGTTTTAAAGAAGTTCCACCAAATTTAAATGAATTTTTTTCCCTCGAAGAGTTTTGAATTTTATTTTGTTTTTTTATATAGCAGGTTCTTATTATTCATTTTATACATATTAGTGTATATATATCAATCAAATTTAAATGAATTTTTAATGGCTTTTTTAAAAACGCCTCAACCAAAGAAAACCTACAGAAAGGGAGAAAATATTGAAAATTATCTATCTGAGGGACTTGTATCTAGAATATATAAATAACTCTACAATTCAATAATAAAAAGACATCCAATTAGAAAGTTGGCAAAAGAATCTGAATAGTCAATTCTCCAAAGAAGATACACAAATGACTAAGAAGCACATGAGATGTTTAACACATTTTTCACTAGTCAGGGAAATGCAAATCAATAACTACACCCTACCCCATTAAAACATGCATATTGGGACTTCCCTGGTGGTGCAGTGGTTAAGAATCCACCTACCAATGCAGGGGACGCGGGTTTGATCCCTGGTCCAGGAAGGTCCCACATGCTGAGGAGCAACTAAGCCCGTATGCCACAACTACTGAAACCTGCGCATCTAGAGCCCATGCT
The DNA here is from genome assembly GCF_949987515.2 of Delphinus delphis. NCBI lineage: Eukaryota > Metazoa > Chordata > Mammalia > Artiodactyla > Delphinidae > Delphinus > Delphinus delphis. Next base: position 80,752,361 of record NC_082688.1, on the reverse strand, counting down.
CCGCAACAAGAGAAGCCACCACAATGAGAAGCATGCGCACCACAGCGAAGAGTAGCCCCCGCTCACCTCAACTAGAGAAAGCCCACGTGCAGCAACGAAGACCCAACACAACCAAAAATAAATAATAAAATTAAATTAAAAAAAGAAACATGCATATTATCAGCAACAAAGCAAAATTTGTTGAAAAGACTAATAAATGAAAATTAAAACACAGTACCCCTTATTACTAAAAAACAGGTGAAAATTCTTTAAAATTATGCCTCAATAGAGCTGATAAAATGCAGATTATCTAGGGGTTTTCTTTAAATATTAAAAGAGTTCACTGAATGTAACTCCTATTATATTTTCCACAAACCATAAGAATATGAGAAATCCATCCATATTTGGTCACTTAAAGATTTTTCTAATGTCTGCTATGCAGTAACACTTCACTATCTCTGAAGTATCAAAAGCATTTTAGGGCTTCCCTGGTGGCGCAGTGGTTGAGAGTCCGCCTGCCAATGCAGGGGACACGGGTTCGTGCCCCAGTCCGGGAAGATCCCACATGCTGCGGAGCGGCTGGGCCCGTGAGCCATGGCCACTGAGCCTGCGCGTCTGGAGCCTGTGCTCCATAACGGGAGAGGCCACAACAGTGGGGGACCCGCGTACCACAAAAAAAAAAAAAAAGCATTTTAATAGCTACTTAGGGTCAAGTTTTTTTTCCTGGAACATCTGAGCAAAATTAAGTGTGGTGTGTGTGTGTGTGTGTGTGTGTGTGTGTGTGTGTGTGTGTGTGTGTGTGTGTGTGAGCTACCACATAAACTTCCTATATTTTATTTAATTGTAAATACTTATTTTATAATACTTTCCTATAATCTAAATGTTCAATCATGAAAATGATTAAATTATGGAAAATTCAGAAAATAGGTTGTGATGGCACAGAGTGTTCATTAAAAGCATATAAGTGATGGGAAATAAGTATAAGTTTTAAAATGTTTTTACAAGTTGCTTTTCCTAAGTAACAAATGTACACAAAACAAGACTGAAAAAAATGTATTTGCCCCAAATGTAAAATTACAAATGCTCACGTGAGAAAAAAAATCTTAAGCATCATAAATTTCCGCTAAAATAAATATAAATGCTTCTATTAAATATAAATGCTTCTACTAACAATAACACACTTTTTTTTTTTTTTTTTTGCGGTACGCAGACCTCTCACTGTTGTGTCCTCTCCCGTTGCGTAGCACAGGCTCCGGACGTGCAGGCTCATCAGCCATGGCTCACGGGCCCAGCCGCTCCACGGCACGTGGGATCTTCCCGGACCGGGACACGAACCCATGTCCCCTGCATCGGCAGGCGAACTCTCAACCACTGCACCACCAGGGAAGCCCCGTACACACATTTTTAATTCATAAACTTTACACTAATAAAGTGTAGAACTCCCTGAAGCAACCAAGAATTAAAAGCAATGTTTTATTTTGCTGGTTCAATGCCACTTTAGTTCATATGCTACAGGAAGAAAACCGGATAACTTAAAATTTTGAATCACTGATTAAAGACATCTAAGAACAAAGAGAGATGGGGAAATAGGTAACAAGAATAGAACTGCAGGGAGAGAAGGAGTTAGAATGCAAGAGGCAGAAGAGATAGAGTAAGGAATGAAAAAAGGGAAAGGTGAGGAGGGTAGGGGAAAGGAAGTAAGGGTAGGAGACCAGGAGAATGAAAACATATTAGCAAGGCCCAGGCAGCTTCGTAAGGGGAAGAGAAAGCCCAAGGGCAATTTAATATTAATGTTCTAATTTTCTTTCTTCCCTTTCTTGTATCATCATTAAATTACACACTACAAACATCTTCCCAATACAAAACAGCAATTTAACAACTCAGTAAGCTATCCCAATCACACAATGTGAGCTGTAATCAGGAATTTCCCAAGATGCAAATTAATCCTGGAAATTCTCCAATTTACAGAGAAAGACGGCTTTGGAAATCATCAAATTTCAAGTCTGAAAACCAAGTTAACACCCATACAACATATATATGACAAAAATCACATGTGTAGGGAATTCCCTGGCATAGTCCAGTGGTTGGGACTCAGTGGCTGGGACTCCAAGCTTTCACTGCCAAGGGCGCGGGTTCAATCCCTGGTCGGGGAGCCAAGACCCCACAAGCCCTGTGGCATGGCCAAAGAAAAAGAAAACAAAATCACACACGTAGATGCCATTAAAATGTCAAAGCCATGTGGCACAGCCAAAAGAAAAAAAAAATCACACATGTAAATGCCATGAAAATGTCAATACTAGACTATATTATACTCATTGACAAAAAGCTTTCTTCTCTCTCAGGTCTCAAGAGACATTTTGGAGCCTCAGTTTCTTCATGGGTAAGATAAGGGTAGTAGACTGAATAATCAGCCAACTCTAAACATACCATAAATCTATAATGGTATAATAAAATGAAGGAAAAATATTCATGTTTCCAAATTAAATATTCAGTATTCAGGTTAAGTGATATCATTTACACAGTAACGTCTTAAAGATGTCTTTAGGGACATCCCTGGTGGTACAGTGGTTAAGAATCTGTCTGCCAATGCAGGGGACACGGGTTTGATCCCTGGTCTCGGAAGATCCCACAGAGCAAATAAGCCCGCAAGCCACAACTACTGAGCCCATGTGCCACAACTACTGAAGCCTGCGCTCCTTGAGCCCGTGCTTTGCGATAAGAGAAGCCACTGCAATGAGAAGCCCGTTCGCCGCAACTAGAGAAAGCCCACGCGCAGCAACGAAGACCCAATGCAGCCAAAAATAAATAAATAAAACAAATTTATGGGGCTTCCCTGGTTGCACAGTGGTTGAGAGTCCGCCTGCCGATGCAGGGGACACGGGTTCGTGCCCCAGTCCGGGAAGATCCCACATGCCGCGGAGCAGCTAGGCCGTGAGCCATGGCCGCTGAGCCTGCGCGTCCGGAGCCTGTGCTCCGCAATGGGAGAGGCCACAACAGTGAGAGGCCAGCGTACCACAAAAAAAAAAAAAAAAAAAAAATTTATTGTATAAATAAATAAATAAAGATGTCTTTACTGGCAAAATTAAAAGTTGGCAACCATATGTTAAACACCTTGCCATTTTGGAAAAGAGGGCAGTATATCTATGTGAATATGGAAACAAATAAGGATAAGACATAGTCTTATAATGGTGGTTATATCTGGGTGATGGGTTTACAGGTGAGGCTTTTGGTTTTTTCTTTTTATGCTATTTGCTTTCCAACTTTCCTATATTGAGAACAAATCTACCAACTGACATACATACACATACTTTGTAATTAAGGGGAAAAAAATATAGTGAGCAACAGAGGGAAAACAAACCCCAGACATTGATAAGAGAACTATTTTTTCTTATTTTTTTCCCCTTGTGCTGTCTGCTAAAATGAGCAAATGCCACAATAGTGCTTTTCCAAAGAAGCAGAACTATTAACAATTTATAGCCTGTCATGTAGGTTGTGTTTCAAACTGACGCTTGAATTTTCAATAGCTGTGGGGAAAATGATGTAAAACACAGAAAAGATGTACAGTATTGCAGTGGGTTTTTTTAACTGTTAGTGCATTATTGCACTGAGCATAGTAAATATCTGTGATAGACTGAATATTAGTTCTAATCTTATTTTTGACTTTGGGAACCCAAAATAAAGGAAGTGATGTTTTCATGTTAAAACAAAACAAAACAAAAAGAGAAACAATATAGTATGTAACTAGTAAAAGGTTGTAATCTCAGAGACAGAAGAAAGAATAAATCGGAGGTTTCTAGACCACTAAGAATACCTGAAAACATACAAATGGTTCTAGGTAACAGACTTCATGGAAGTGTAATAGGTGTCCTACTTTACTGACGATAAAGAATGCAATCCATGATGAAAAGCAGAATACACCTTTTCAAGTACCCACAGAACACTTTACAAAAAACTGAGTAATTATTAGGCCACAAAGAAAATTCCAATGAATTTCAAAAATCAACAGTAGCACAGCCAATAGTCAAAAGGCAAAAAATTATAATTTAATTACATCAGAAAACAAAAAAGTCCTACTACCTGAATTACTAAACTGTCTCTTACAGAACTCATGGATCAAAGCAGGAACCAAAAGGGAATTCCCTGGCAGTCAAGTGGTTAGGACTCCACGCTTCCACTTCTGGGGACCCAGGTTCGATCCCTGGTCAGGGAACTAGGATCCCACAAGCCGCGTGGCAAAAAGATAACGACAATGAAAATACTGCACTTGAGATCCTACAACATGCAGCTAAAGCAGTACTCAGGAAAATCTATAGCACACAGCAGTCTCAGAGGAAAATTCACAGCATGAGAACTTAGGGTATAAATAACCACACCCACAGAAAACACAAGAATGGAAACAGCAAAGATATAAACAGAACATAATCAATTAAGAATCAGAAAAACAGGGCTTCCCTAGTGGCGCAGCGGTTGAGAGTCCGCCTGCCGATGCAGGGGACATGGGTTCGTGTCCCGGTCCGGGAGGATCCCACATGCCACGGAGCGGCTAGGCCTGTGAGCCATGGCCGCTGAGCCTGCGCATCCGGAGCCTGTGCTCCGCAACGGGAGGGGCCACAACAGTGAGAGGCCCGCGTACCGCAAAAAAAAAAAATAAGAAAAATAGATCAACTAATAAATAAACCCAAGAGCTGGTTCTTTGGAAAATTATAACCATCCAGCTAACTTAATTTTAAAAGGGGGCGGGGGGTGGATATGTATACAAAATAATAGAGGAAATTAAAATAATCCCAAGTCATTGCTTTGTTCCCCTTCTGTCAAATACATTTGAGAACCTGGATAAAATGGATTATCTTCTAGAAAAATATTAACTATCAAAACTGACCACAGACGAGGCAGAAATGTTAACCAGACCTATAACCAAAGAGGAAAGAGAAAAAAATTATCAAAGAGCTCTCGCCACCCAAAAGAAACCTTAGTCCAATGAGATTTTCATGGTTCTAAAACATAAGAAAAGAAGGAAGGTTTCTAATTTTTTTTAAGTAAGAATATGACACCATAAAAGAAAAAAACTACAGAAAAATCTCATGTATAAATACAGATTAAAAAATCCTCAAAATAAAAAACACAAATTTAGTAGTACATTATAGGAATACATCATGTCCAAGTGGGATTTATTCCATCAATACAGGATAGTTCAACATTAGGAATCTGTTGATATAATTCACCATATATTAATAGATCTAAGAAGAAAAATCATATAGCCATGTCCTTAACATAAGGTTAAAACAATAACAAAAATCATCCCTCTCAATACCAAAGCCAGAGAATGCTGACTAATGGGGAAACTATACAAAGATTCCACTAAGCACAGGAACAAGACAAAGATGTCCATTATCACAATTGCTTTATTTAACATCAGATGAAAGAAGTAAAAAGTATAAAATGTCAGAAGATAGACTTTCCCAAGGAAGACCAAAAACTGAAAAACTATTACAAATATAATACAAAAAGGTGTTTCATTACAAATGAATATTCTGAAACAAATACTCTTCATATATACAATGACCAGATAAGAAGTATAAAGGAAGCATGATATACCACAGGAGATAAGAAGTAGGAATAAACTAAGGTGTAACGGAAGAAAACTAAAGCTACTGAGACACAAAAGAAGACTTATACAATTGCAGAAAAATATATAATAATCTTGGCTAGGACACACAACATCATTAAGATCAATTCTTCCTAAGTTGCTATATTAATTTGGCACGATGCAAATGAAAACTGGAGTCTTCTGTTTTCATTTTTTTAACTAGACAAGCTGACTCTAAAGGTCATATGGAAATAACAATTAACAGTAGCCAAGAAAATTCCAAAGAAAATAATAAAGGGAGAATAGCCTATCAGATATTAAAATACTTATTACAAAATACAACACTTAAAGCTGTGCTGTACTGGCACATAAACAGATCAATGGAACAGAGTAGAAATCCCTAAAGATACCCCAAATGTAGACATTTAAAGTGCCATTTAAGGGACTTCTCTGGTGGTCCAGCAGTTAAGACTCCACGCTCCCAGTGCAGGGAGCCCAGGTTCGATCCCCGGTCAGGGAACTAGATCCTGCGTGCCGCAAGTAAGACCTGGAGCAACCAAATAAATAAATATTTTTTTAAAAATAAATAAAGTGGGGCTTCCCTGGTGGCACAGTGGTTGAGAGTCCACCTGCCAGTGCAGGGGACACAGGTTCGTGCCTCGGTCCGGGAATATCCCACATGCCGTGGAGCGGCTGGGCCTGTGAGCCATGGCCGCTGAGCCTGCGCATCCGGAGCCTGTGTTCCGCAATGGGAGAGGCCACAACAGTGAGAGCCCCGCATACCGTCAAAAATAAATAATTAAATAAATAAATAAATAAAGTGCCATTTAAAATCTGTGAAGTGATGAGACAGCTAAGTAGCCACCTAGAAAAAAGTAAAGTTGGATGCTCACCTCACACTTCCATACCAAAATAAATTCCAAACAAACAAAAGTACAGTAACAGTGCACAACTGCCCAAGTACATAAAAACTATTTCACTCTATACAGAAAGCTAGTGGGCAAAAACAACTTTCTGAGACTTAAAATCCAACAAAGTGCTTGCCTCATGAAAAACTCTGAAAACAAAAGATTATTTTTAAAGTCAAATTCTGGTACTGTACAAGGTTTCTCACTAATTTCTCTTGCAAATGAGGTTTTTACCAAAGCTACTAACCATATAGTATACTAAAGGCTTTAAAACAAGCAAATGTGACTGAATGCAAAGTTCATTTCACAGTTTAATAAAAACTGGTTATAGTTAAATATCAGCTCACTAAAATTTAAAAAGCAACAAGTAGTACATAAAAAAGATAATATAGTAGTGTCAAAGCAAGTTACTGACCCAATGTGATTTTATCAGAACTGCAGTTAAGAACTCTAGTTAATTCCAAAATGGGTCAAGAAAAATCCAAACAAGGATTTTCCTGGACTCTGGGCTCCTCTTAATCCTCTAAGCACAGTGTCTAATCTTTAGCAGAGGTGGCCTTTTCATATCTTCTTGCCCTCTCAAACTTTCTGAAAATATGATAATTTTATATCGCTAACTAATACGTAACTTGGGAATGAAACTAGACAAAACAATGCCCTTAAAAAAGTTAAACAATGATTTCCTGTAGTTACCAATAAATAGTATGAAATGGTAAGGCCTGTGAGGGTAACATAATGTAAGAACAGGAAAGTACTGACTAGCTAAAAGCTAGAATTGGGAGTCATGACATAAAGCATTAGCCAATTAAAAATTTCAAGTCAATATCTTAACCAATTCATTAAAATTCACTTAACATTCCCTTTAATGTAATTTAGAGTTCAGCAAGTAAGAGCACAACATCCCAAGAGGAAATAAAGCCATAAACCTATCCAACTTAATTTTTTAAACTATTAATAAACATTAACTGGGAAAAAATAATTTCAAGAAATTGCTGAACCAAAAATATCATCTCCTCCGCAACTCTTTCAAAAACCACATCACAACTTATGGCAGAATACAAGCGAGAAAAGAGCACTCTGGACAGTTAAAAACTTAGGTTCTAGTCTCACTTCTTTCATCAATTTGGTATGGCTTAGAGCCAGTCAAAACCTTTCAAAGAAAGAAGAAGAAGAAAAAAAAAAATTCACGGCTTCTTCTGTAAAAAGAGAGGTCTGGAGTAAATTACCTCTGACAATCTTTGCAAAACCTTTAAGGGTCTAGACACATTCTTTTATAACTAAGTACTTCAATCGTTTTTATAGTAATATATATAAGAAAGATATCACAAGACTTCATATTCTTAGTTATGAGGGCACATAAACACATGTAATTACTGGTTGAATCTATGACTCAGTAGGTATACACAGTCCACACCCATGTTTTTTGAAGGAGAAGAAAACGCTTACTATTTGACACTAATAAAACAATTTCACTCTACTAGAAGCCCATACAAAATAATTGATCAATTTAAAATACAAAAAAGCTAATTATCATACCAGAGGCTATTAATCTGACCTGAGAGAAGTAATCAAAAACATAATTTTTCTGTCTTTTCAAGAGTCTTCACACTCAGTGGATTGCATCATTCTGACTGTTTCAGTCATGTGAAATCTCAATGATTTTTCTCCCATAGAAACAAAGAAGTAACAGAACCTTGCTCACCAAACTTGAGAACTCATACCCCCAGGGGAACACTGTGCAATACCAGGGAACAAACAATATAAAAATGGCACAACTTCACAGAATATCAAGGATCTGAGGGGAGAAGGTAAGGGTTGCTAAGTAATTCCACAGGCAAATAAAATAATTTTATGTAAATATAAGCATCAGAATAGATGATTTTATTTAAAGTTCTAGCAAGTCTTTAAGCAACAAATTATTCCTATTTTACTTAAATTATTCCAACATGTAAAATGGAAACAAACACAGCTTTGCACTTTGTAGTTTTATACAGGGTTTATTTATTGCCTATCTTTCCCCACTAGGCTTTAAGCACTATGAGTACAAGAACCACTTTGGTTTTGTTCACCATTTCACCAAGCATAGTGTCTGTAAATAGTGCTCAGTTAGTACCTATTGAATTAATGTTGCCAAATTTCCAAGTTACCATATGAGATTAGCATAATACTGATACCAAAACTTGACAAAGGAAGGAGAAAAAAAGGAAAATAAGAAACAAACCTCATATATTTGTATATATGTATACTTGTATTTATATATAGACACTAAATTCTAATTGAAATAGTAGTAAATTGAATTAAACAGCAAACTCCTAGCTATAAGACACTTTTCAGGAAAAACTGTTTCCTTCAACACAGAATTTCAAAGAAAAAAAAAGAAAAATAGAAAGGAGGGAATCTGTAAGTTAAAAAAGAGCATAAGCAATAAATCTAAATCAATCACAGGGACTTCTCTGGTGGTGCAGTGGTTAAGACTCTGCTCTCCCAATGCACAGGGCCCAGGTTCAATCCCTGGTCAAGGAACTAGATCCCACATGCATGACGCAACTAAGAGTTTGCATGCCGAAACTAAGGAGCCCACGTGCTGCAACTAAGGAGCCGGTGAGCCACAACTAAGACCTGGCGCAACCAAATAAATTAAATTAAATTAAAATTTTAAAAAATATTATTTAAATAAATAAAGCAATCACAACATACAGATCTTATTTGGATCCCAATCCGAACACACTGAAGAAAAAAGTGAAAACAATTGGGAAAATATGAACACTAACTGGATATCTGATAATATTAAATAAGTTAAATTTTAAGCTAGGACAATGGTATTACAGTTTTTTTATAATTCCTATCTTTCAGGGATACACAAAAATATATTTACAGATGAAATGATATGACTGAGATTTGCTCCAAAATAACTGGGAAGAGGGCATGTATATGAAATAAGATTGTTATAATAACTATAAATGGAGTATAACCTCTAAAAATTGTGAATCACTATGTTGTACACCTGAAATTTATTAAAAAGAAAGAAAGAAAGAAAAAGAGGAAGGGAGGGAGAGAGGGAGGAAGAAAGGCAGATTGACAGCTGTTATGGCTAGATCTACATTTATAAGTTTGGAACTTTCTAAAATAAAGAAATAAAAAGATGCTACTGCTATAGTGTAAAATGAAAGAGGCTGCAGAATAATCACATTTTAATTTTCTAAAACTGTGAATTAAACCTAACTCATAATTGGCAACCATCATATCAATAATCTGAAGAATCAGTATCAGTAGATGCTAAAACAAGTGGGTTCAAGTTCCACAAGGGTAACGGGATATGTACATAGTATCAGAGTATCTCCCACAATATATTTTTTATTAAGTATGGTGGAGAAAACAGTAACTTTATCTTGGCAGACACCACCTTAACCAAGTGATCAAAATTAACATTACCAGTAATGGAACAAACTGACACCTCCATATATGATACACTGAGAACACATCAACTCTGTGGTATTCCTGCCAAAAGTGAAACTATCATGAGGAAGTATCAAACAACCTGAATCTAATCACGAAGAAATATCAAACAAACCCATCTTGAGAGACATTCTATAAAATAAATGGTCTGTACTCTACAAATATGTCAAAGTCATAAGACAAAGACTAAGAAACTGTTTCAGATGAAAGGCAATTAAAACTACAAAACCACTAAATGTAATGCATGATCCAGGATGTTCTTTTGCTATAAGAATGCTGCTGGACAATGGGTGATTCAACAACAGTTAATTTCCTGATTTTGATCATTAGTATGTAGCTATGTAAGAGAATGTTCTTATTTTTAGGAAGCACGCACTGAAAAGCAGTAATAGGGTACCGTGTCTTCAACTTACTTTTCTTTTTTTTTTCCTTTTTTTTTTGTTAACTTATTTATTTTTGGCTGTGTTAGGTCTTCGTTGCTGTGCACAGGCTTTCTCTAGTTGCAGCAAGCAGGGGCTACTCTTCATTGCAGTGCACAGGCTTCTCATTGTGGTGGCTTCTCTTGTTGTGGAGCACGGGATCTAGGCACACGGGCTTCAGTAGTTGTGGCACGTGGGCTCAGCAGTTGTGACGTACAGGCTTGGTTGCTCTGCAGCATGTGGGACCTCCCCGGACCAGGGATCGAACCCATGTCCCCTGCATTGTCAGGCGGATTCTCAACCACTGCGCCACCAGGGAAGTCCCCAACTTACTTTCAAGCAATTATGAAAAAAATAATATGTATATGTAAATACAAATAGAGAACAGATAGATGATAGGAAAGGAGAATGAGTGAAGAACATAACAAAAATACGAAACATGTAGGTAATCTCAATAGAAGGTATACAGGAACTCTGTACTATCATTGTAAGTTTTCTGGTAAATGTGAAATTGTATCAAAATAAAAAGCTTTAAAAAACCTCAACAAAAAACAAAAAAAAACAAAAAACAAACAAACGAAAAAAAAACCTCAACAAGCACATATATTTGCATGGCTTTTTGTATGTACACAAAAATCAGAAAGGATTCATGGTTAGTTCTGGAAGAAGGTAAAAGAAGGCTTTCATGTTCAACTTTCTATACTTCAGTAGTTTTAATTCTGGAGCTAAAAATATACTAACTGAAACAAAAAGTTCACTAGATGGGTACGACAGCAGATCTGAGCAGGCAAAACGAAGAATCAGCAAACTTGAATATAGAGCAATGTCTACAAAGAAAGAATAAAGAAAAGCAGACTGAGCCTAAAAGACCTGTGGGATGCCATTAAGCATATCAACATCCACATTACAGGAGTCCCAGAAAAGAGAAAAGGGCAGAAAGACTATTTTAAAAAATAACAGCCAAGGGCTTCCCTGGTGGCGCAGTGGCTGAGAGTCCGCCTGCCGATGCAGGGGACACGGGTTCGTGCCCCGGTATGGGAAGATCCCACATGCCACGGAGCGGCTAGGCCCGTAAGCCATGGCCGCTGAGCCTGTGTGTCCAGAGCCTGTGCTCCACAATGGGAGAAGCCGCAACAGTGAGAGGCCCGTGTACCACAAAAAAAAATAATAATAAAAAAAATAAATAAATAAAAAATAATGGCCAAAATCTTCCCAGATTTGATGAAAGACAAATCTACAAATCCAAGAAGCTCAATGAACTCCAAGTAGGATAAAGTCAAAGAGATTCAAACCAAGACACATTATAAGCAAACTGTTGAAAAAAAAGAATGAATCATTAAAAGCAAGAGAAGCAACTCATCATTTACAAGGGAGCCTCAACAGACTAACAGTCAATTTCTAATCAGAAACTATGGAGGACAGAAGAGAGGAGGATGACATATTTAAATTACCAAAAGAAAAAAAAAACTGTCAACCAAGAATACTGTATCTGGCAAAAACTGTCCTTCAAAAATGACGGAGGGGGACTTTCCTGGTGGCGCAGTGGTTAGGAATCCATCTGCCAATGGAGGGGACACAGGTTTGAGCCCTGGTCCAGGAAGATCCCACATGCTACTGAGCAACTAAGCCTGTGCGCTGCAACTACTGAGCCTGCGCTCTAGAGCCCATGAGCCACAATTTCTGAGCCCTCATGCCACAACTACTGAGGTCTGCACACCTAGAGGCCGTGCTCTGCAACAAGAGAAGCCACCGCAATGAGAAGCCCGCACATCATGAAGAAGAGTAGCCCCCACTCGCGACAGCTAGAGAAAGCCCACGCACAGCAAGGAAGACCCAATGCAACCAAAAATAAATTAATTAAAAAAACAAAAAATGAGGGAGGGGGACTCCCCTGGTGGTCCAGTGGTTAAGAATCCACCTTCCAATGAAGGGGACAGGTTCGATCCCTGGTCAGAGAACTAGGATCCCACATGCCACAGGGCAACTAAGCCTGCCCACCACAACTACAGAGCCCACATGCCACAACTACAGAGCCCTACGCTCTGGAGACTGCACGCCACAACTACAGAGCCCACGTGCTCTGGAGCCTGCACCAGAGCTACAGAGCCCATGTGCTCTGGAGCCCACATGCCACAACCTGAGAGCCCACGTGCCACAACTACTGAGCCTGTACACCAGAAAGAGAGAAGCCCACGCATTGCAACGAAGAGCCCTCGCACTGCAATGAAAGATCCCACATGCCGCAACTAGGACCCCGACACAGCGCAAAAAAAATAGATAATTTTTTTTTTTTAATGAGGGAGAAACTGAAACATTCTCAGATAAATAAACCTGAGAGAGTTTGTTGCCTACAAGAAATGTTAAAAGTCCTTCAGGCTGAAATAGCAGAATACCACAGTAACTCAAAGCCTCAGGAAGAAATAAAGACCTCTGCTAAGAATAAATGGGCTAAGACTTCCCTGGTGGCACAGTGGTTAAGAATCTGCCTGCCAATGCAGGGGACACAGGTTTGAGCCCTGGTCTGGGAAGATCCCACATGCCGTGGAGCAACTAAGCCCGTGAGCCACAACTACTGAGCCCGCACTCTAGAGCCTGCAGGCCACAGCTACTGAGCCCACGTGCCACAACCACCGAAGCCTGTGCACCTAGAACCTGTGCTCCACAACAAGAGAAGCCACTGCAATGAGAGGCCCGTGCACCACAGCGAAGAGTAGCCCCCACTCCCCGCAACTAGAGAAAGCCTGCACACAGCAACAAAGACCCAACGCAGCCAAAATTAAATAAATTTATTTAAAAAAAAGAATAAATGGGCTAACAGCTAGTATTGTTTTTGGTTTCCAACTCCCCTTTTTATTTAGTACAGATTTTTTTTAATGCACAAAAATTATTATAAATCTATGTCACTGGACTTCCCTGGTGGCACAGTGCTTAAGAATCCACCTATGCAGAGAACACGGGTTTGAGCCCTGGTCTGTGAAGATCCCACATGCCGCAGAGCAACTAAGCCCGTGCGCCACAACTGCTAAGCCTGCGCTCTAGAGCCCACACACCACAACTACTGAAGCCTGCGTGCCCTAGAGCCCACGTGCTGCAACTACTGAGCCCATGTGCTGCAACTACTGAAGCCCACGTGCCTAGAGCCCATGCTCTGCAACAAGAGAAGCCACCGCAATGAGAAGCAAGCACACCTCAATGAAGAGTAGCCACCACTCACCGCAACTAAAGAAAGCCCACCCGCAGCAATGAAGACCCAACGCAACCAAAAAAAAAAAAATCTATGCTATTGTCTTTCTATGCCTGGCTTATTTCACTTACCATAATGCCCTCCAGGTTCATCCATGTTGCACATAAGTTGCAATTTGTGACAACAACGTTTAAAGGGGGTAGTACAGAACCATACAGGATCAGAGTCTTTGTATGATATTGAAGTTAAGTCGGTTATCAGTTCAAACTAGACTGTTTGAAATTTAAGATGTTAATCCCTGAGAGAAATGAAAACATACATCCACATAGACAAAGTGGAAACAACCCAACTGTCCATCAACTGACAAATGGATAAATAAAACATGATACATACATACAATGGAATATTATTTGGCAATAAAAAACAATGGCATGGGGCTTCCCTGGTGGTGCAGTAGTTAAGAATGTGCCTGCCAATGCAGGGGACACAGGTTCGAGCCTTGGTCCGGGAAGATCCCACATGCCGCAGAGCAACTAAACCTATGTGCCACAACTACTGAGCCTGCATGCCACAACTACTGAAACCCACACACCTAGACCCCATGCTCCTCAACAAGAGAAGCCACTGCAAGCCCGCGCACCACAATGAAGAGTGGCCCCCGCTTGCTGCAACTAGGGAAAGCCCGTGCGCAGCAACGAAGACCCAACGCAGCCAAAAATAAATAAATAAAATAAACTTATGGGAAAAAAATGGCATGGTTGAACACAGAAAACACGCTAAATGAAAGAAGCAAGTCACAAAAGACTACATATTTCCATTTATGTGAAATGTCTAAAATAGGCAAATCCAGAAACAGAAAGTAAATAAGTGGTTGCTAGGGGCTGTGGGGAGAGTGGAATAGGGAGTGAATGCTAATGGACATGAGGTTTCTTTTTGGGGTACTGAAAATGCTCTGGAACATTTTCAACAGACTGTAGTGGCAGTTTCACCACACTGTGAATACTAAAAAAACACTGAACTGTACACTTTTTATTTTGAACTGTACATTTTTAATGACTGAATTTTGTGATATATGAACTATACCTTAATAAAGCTATTTTTAAAAATCCAGCCCTAAATACAGACGAGTTTAGAAGGTGGAAAAAATATGCCATGGTGAAAGTGTTTCAAGCTCAGGATCAATAGTTTTAAGCAGTTCTCAAATTGGTCTACCAGGACTTTCAGGAGAGAACTGAGAGTACGGAAAAAGAGAAATAAAACCTCTAAGAGCTAAATAAATAAATAACACAGTCTTGAAACTAGAAGAGGTGAGTACCAAGCAAAATGCACTGGTAAAAACTGAAATCTAGACACATCACAAAAATTTAGATCATCACCAGATTTTTAAAAGTCTGAACAACAAACAGCTTCCAGATAGAAAGTGGTTATATACAAAGGAAAGAGAATAAGACTAGCTTCAAGAACTCACTATCAACGAGAGAGGCTATAAAATTATGGAGCAATTATCTTCAAAAATCTGATTAAGGACAGTTGTAAAATTAGAGCCCTAGTATCCAAATAAGGGAGCAAAATGAAAACATTTCAAGATCTAAAGACTGAAAATTCACTCTTCATTGATTCCTCCCTGAAAAAAGAATTCAGAGATATAGTTTACCAAAGCATAAAATTAATCTAAAGTAGGAGAAATGGAAAACATCAGAAAAAGCAGTGGGCAAATAAATCAGTAAAATATACGTTGTCCAAGGCAACTCCTGACATAAAAGTAAATAAGTGATCTGGAAGTAAAATCTGAGGTGACCTGAAAATGGGAGAAATTTGGGAGAGAGGAGGAAGTAAAACAAACTTGTCTTATTGTAGAGATTACATATACAGTACACATGGATTTTATGCATAAAAATTACATACATTGGACTTCCCTGGTGTCCACTGGCTGATACTCCACGCTCCCAATGCAGGGGACCCAGGTTCGATCCCTGATCAGGGAACTGGATCCCACATGCCACAACTCAGAGTTCGCATGACACAACTAAAGATACCATACACCACAACGAAGATTCTGCATGCAGCAACTAAGACCCGGAACAGCCAAATAAATAAATAAATTTAAAAATTACACATAAAAATTTTAACAACAACCAACATAAAAAAAGGAATAGGATGAGCAACTTTCAAATAACTAAAGCAAAGAAGTCAAATACAGAAAATTAATCAAAAGGAAGAAAAAGATTTTAAAAAGCAAGAAAAAGGGAGGGTAAACAGAAAACGTAGAATAAGAATAAAACTAAATAGATTTATAAACATAATATGATAGAATTTACTCCCCCTGTTCAAAGACCAATATTCGGCCTGGGTTCAAAAAAAGAAAAAGCATAAAAGACAAGCCTTTTAGAAAATGGGAAATTAGGATAGGAAATGTTATAGAAAAGATATCTGTGTGGTTAGAGTCTCGGAAACAAAATCAACAAAGGCTCCTCATCCTTTGAAAATTATCCACTAACAGATTTGCTTCAGATTACCGAACGTAGCAATTAACATAATAAGGTTATTGGCAATTGTCTTAAGAGCTCTACTTCTAGGGGCTTCCCTGGTGGCGCAGTGGTTGAGAGTCCGTCTGCAGATGCAGGGGACACGGGTTCGTGCCCCAGTCCGGGAAGATCCCACATGCCGCAGAGCGGCTGGGCCCGTGAGCCATGGCCGCTGAGCCTGCGCATCCGGAGCCTGTGCTCCGCAATGGGAGAGAGGCCGCAACAGTGAGAGGCCCGCGTACAGAAAAAAAAAAAAAAAAAAGAAAGAAAGAAAAGAGCTCTACTTCTAAAGCTAAAGGTACATACAATACATATACAAAAGAATTTTCTTCTATATTTTATAACTTCATATATTTTATTATGAAATGATTTCTAATAAAGGAAAACAAAAAGCACATGGCAGACCTTTCAACAAATCTTAGTTGTTGTACAAGTATCTATCAAAACGGGTTGTAATATATCTCTAATAACAAAACTCAACAAACACATTCTTCTTATAAGTAAAAGCAAAGATTAATAATATAAGAAATGTTAATATGAAGTAAATCAAAAGGGTTATTATAAGGACAAAATAAGATAACACAAGCAACAGTTACCACTGTCTACTGGGACCTCCTCACCTTCCTAAACCAAATCTTATTTTAGTAAGAGTATTTCCCCACTTCAATGGCTTGTACATACTCTAAATAAAGAAAGCTGGTACCAAGAGACTGTCACCCATAATAAGAAACCCATTCATTTTTTACATTGACTTAAAAGTGAGTCCCTGAAGATCAAATAGGAAACCCTCTATAAAGGTTAAAGATTAAAAATAAAAATTAAAAAAAGGTTGGGACTTCCTGGGTAGTAAGTGGTTAAGAATCCACCTGCCAATGCAGGGGACACGGGTTCGATCCCTGGTCCGGGAAGATCCCACATGCCACGGAGCAACTAGGCCTGTGCACCACAACTACTGAGCCTGCACTCTAGAGCCCGCGAGCTACAACTACTGAGCCCGCGCGCTGCAACTACTGAAGCCCGCACACCTAGAGCCCCTGCTCCGCAACAAGAGAAGCCACCGCAATGAGAAGCCTGCAAACTGCAATGAAGAGTAGCCCCTGCTCGCTGCAACTAGAGAAAGCCCACGTGCAGCAAAGAAGACCCAACGCAGCCAAAAAATAATAAAAAGAAAGAAAACACAGGAATATGCAAATAGAATTCTACAGTGAAGAGAGATGTTATCTGGCTTTTATTCTTTTCCCCCAATTGAAAAACTAGCTAAATAATTACTTTTTTTTTTTAATTTTGTGTGTGTGTGTGTGCACATTTTGGGTGAAAGGGAAAATTCTTTTTTTTTTCTTTTTTTAAATTTATTTATTTTTGGCTGCGTTGGGTCTTTGTTGCTGTGCATGGGCTTTCTCTAGTTGTGGCGAGTGGGGGCTACTCTTCCTTGTGGTGCTCGGGCTTCTCACTGCGGTGCACAGGCTTCTCACTGTGGTGGCTTGTCTTTGTTGTGGAGCATGGACTGTAGGCGCGCGGGCCTCAGTAGTTGTAGCACGCAGGCTCAGTAGTTGTGGCTTATGGGCTCTAGAGCGCAGGCTCAGTAGCTGTGGCACATGGGCTTAGCTGCTCCACAGCATGTGGGATCTTCCTGGACCAGGGCTCAAACTTGTGTCCCCTGCATTGCAGGCGGATTCTTAACCACTGCACCAGCAGAGAAGTCCCTAAATAATTACTTTTTTGTTCCCCCCTTGCTGGTTCCCAATCAAATTTTGTTCACTTGAAAAACTATCCCTGCCTGGTCACAGCAAAAGGCAATTTCTCAGGCTTCATGCCTCATTCACTCAACATCTGTTTAAGGTGTACCTACAATTATTGCTTGGTACTTCTCTAAGTGGCAACTATAACAGGACAAAATCCCTCATTAAAATTAATTCTAATGGAAAAAGACAAACATTAAGCATAAAAAAATAAATAAAAGTTACTGAGAATTCCTGGATAAAATGCAGTATATTAGCTTTAGAAAAATAAGAATGTTAGCTAACAGTGGAAAAGTATTATGCTTCTAACAAAGTATATGTTAAAAACTTTATAATTTTTAAAACTATATGTTAAAGTCTTAGGTACTTTTGAAAAGACCATCACATACATCATCTTATATGAACCTCACATGCTAGGAGATGTAAGCAGGTACCCCCATTCTACAAACTAAAAAGTTCAAGTCTGAAAGAGATGGTTAGTTTTAAATGGGAAACCAGAACTAGAACTTTAGATCTTTCAACTCACTGTCCAGAGTTCTGTCCATTACAATATAATCTCTCCTGGCAAAAGATGTTAATTAAAAAGCTTATAATATATTTAGAAAACATCTCATAAAAAGGTCCCAAATCAACCTCACGTTAAAGTAAATTCAAAACTTTACTATTGAGGGACTTCCCTGGTGGCTCAGTGGTTACGAATCTGTCTGCCAATGCAGGGGACACGGATTCGAGCCCTGGTCTGGGAAGATCCCACATGCCACGGAGCAACTAAGCCGGCGAGCCACAACTACTGATCCCGTGCACCACAACTACTGAAGTCCACACACCTAGAGCCCGTGCTCCACAACAAGGAGAAGCCACCGCAATGAGAACCCCACGCCCCGCAGCAAAGTGTAGCCCCCATTTGCTGCAACTAGAGAAAGCCCACGCACAGCAACAAAGACCCAACGCAGCCCAAAAATAAAATAAATTATTTTTTTAAATTACTATTCAAAGTATGGTCCTTGAGACATCAACATAACCTGGGAGCTTATTAAAAATACACAATCGCAAGCCCACCCAGAACTACTGAATCAGAATCTACATTTTACCACAATCTCCAGGTGATCTACACGCACAATAAAATTTGACAAGCATCTGTCGAGAACAGTGCTGTCCAAAAGAACTTTCCATAATGATAAAAATGTTTTATATCTGCACTATGTGGCTATCGTGTTGGACAGATCAAGAACGTCTCAAACTAGAACTGTGCCTAAATATAATTTCTTACAATACTAAATAAAATAAGCCTCAGTTACCCAATATGTACACTCTTTCATTAAATTTTACTGCCAGTAATACATACAGACCAAAAACATTTTTTTTTAAACAGAGACCCAACAACTCAAAAAGCATAGCTTCCTAGAGACATTTGGAGTAAGACCTACATTATTATGGAGTAAGCCATACATTATTACTGACTGCATTATAAAAGGTATAGTTATAAAAGATTCTCATTTAATAATCTACCAATAATTTTAACATGGGCTCTCAAAGAAGAAACGTTCCATTATCTTAAAATTCTACTTATATAAAACACCGAGGGGGCTTCCCTGGTGGCGCAGTGGTTGAGAGTCTGGCTGCCAATGCAGGGGACACGGGTTCGTGCCCCGGTCCGGGAGGATCCCACATGCCGCGGAGCGGCTGGGCCCGTGAGCCATGGCCGCTGAGCCTGTGCGTCTGGAGCCTGTGCTCCACAACGGGAGAGGCCACAACAGTGAGAGGCCCGCGTACAGAAAAGAAAAAAAAACGAAACACCGAGGTCTCTGAATAAGCCAGGTAAGTGAAATATTATTGTAAAAACTATCTACTACAAGGATAAAGTTAGATTCCCTATTAAATTATAAGAACTAGCTAGAATTTCCAGTTTCAGAAAATGGATGGGACAGGATATAAACAATTCAAGACCTTCAGTAATTTTAAAGTATTTCAGAACAAAATTTGTGGTAAGTTGGCTGGTTGATTTCCTATTGTTATTATCACTTGGAAATAGAGTAACCTTTGATGAAAGAAAATTTTTTGAGAATTCACAAGCTACCCCTAAATTCCACTCCATATAATAATTTGTAATCTAGCTGACATTTGACTTTGAATTCCACCCACAGAAAGGAGTCATTTATCATACATGGTGTGGTATAAGGTATAATCTGCCTGAAGGAGAAAATAGGAAGTTACTGCCCATATCCTTTGCCACTGAACTCTAGAAGGAAATATTAACACTCACAAACTATAGGAAGATGTCAGGATTAGGAGGATTCCATTCTTACTTAACGAAGGAAGAAATGAGGATATGAACCCTGCCTAGGACTAAGACCATGATGATAAGATGCAGCACAAGACAAGCAAAGCCAGTCTGACCTTGAGTCTCCAAAGGGTTATTAAAAGAGGCTGGGGGGGCTTCCCTGGTGGCGCAGTGGTTGGGAGTTCGCCTGCCGATGCAGGGGACACGGGTTCGTGCTCCAGTCCGGGAAGATCCCACATGCCGCAGAGCGGCTGGGCCCGTGGGCCGTGGCCGCTGGGTCTGCACGTCCAGAGCCTGTGCTTTGCGGCGGGAGAGGCCACAGCGGTGAGAGGCCCGTGTACCGCAAAAAAAAAAAAAAAAAGAGGCTGGGGATAGGCCAGCCAGCAGTGACAAACAGCAAAAGATTGGGAATTAAAGGTAGCTGAAGGCTGAGTTTAGCATCAAAATCTCTAACTTTGTTGTTCTCTTCTATTTACCCATCAAATCTGATGGTAACTAAAAATTTTCCATTATACTCTTCTATAAGCTATGAGAGACATTCTAAAGTATGGTATTTATGCAAGGATTCTCAAAACTTTAGGGACATATCTTTCACAAATAACCAAGGGTGTACTGTATATCACTATACAGTATTTACAGTATAATTAAAGTCTGGTGGATGTTTTATATTTCAACATGATCTTTGCCAGGATCAGAACATCCAACTGCTTAGAAGAACAGTTCCCAAAGTTCATAGTACTCCATAGTCTTCTCATGAAAAAAAGAAAAAAGTTTTTAGAGGCTTTAATACATGACAGAGTAAATCAAATCGCTCAAGATTTTTATAAAAATAACCTAAGAGATAAGGGTTTAATGGTGGATAGGAGCCACACAGTCCAAAGAACTGGGTAGGGAGTTTAAAAAACAAAACAGAAAAACTATATCCTCCCTCATATATGTTCTAGTCAGTTTGCAATGTTCATCATAATTTTTTTTTTTTTTTGGCCACACCATGTGGTTTGCAGGATCTTAGTTCCCTGACCAGGGATTGAACCTGCTCCCTTGGCAGTGAAAGCTCGGAGTCCTAACCACTGGACCACTAGGGAATTCCCCATCATAACTTTAAACAGATGTAGTTTCTCCAATACTAAGAAGAGTATTTCATTCTTTTAAATGTATCTAATTTAAGTTAAATACCATAAACATACGAGCAAAAAAACCCAAAAAACACCCCCCCACACACAGGAACAAGTTGTTGTTTTGTTTTGTTTTGTTCTGGGGTTTTTTTTAATTATTTTATTTATTTTTGGCTGCTTTGGGTCGTCGTTGCTGCGTGCGGGCTTTCTCTAGTTGTGGCAAGAGGGGGCTACTCTTTGTTGTGGTGCACGGGCTTCTCATCGCAGTGGCTTCTCTTGTTGCAGAGCACAGGCTCTAGGCACGCAGGCTTCAGTAGTTGTGGCTCGCGGGCTCTACAGCACAGGCTCAGTAGTTGTGGCTCACAGGCTTAGTTGTTCTGCAGCCTGTGGGATTTTCCCAGACCAGGGCTTGAACCTGTGGCCCCTGCATTGGCAGGCGAATTCTTAACCACTGCACCACCAGGGAAGTCCAAAGTTGTTTAACTATGAAAATTTACATATTTCTCCTTTTTACTTAATGTAATTACATTCCACCTAATTTTATCCTAATTATATAATATTGTATTACTTGAAAATAAAAACAAAAAAACTCTTCCAAAATGTTTCCACGTCAGCTCTCTCACAAACCACAATTATTCTTTATTCTTCTTTTTTTTTTTGCAGTACGCGGGCCTCTCACTGTTGCGGCCTCTCCCATTGCGGAGCACAGGCTCCGGATGCGCAGGCCCAACAGCCATGGCTCAGGAGCCCAGCCGCTCCGCGGCATGCGGGATCCTCCCGGACCGGGGCACAAACCCGTGTCCACTGCATCGGCAGGCGGACACCCAGCCACTGCACCACCAGGGAAGACCCACAATTATTCTTGATAAAGCCCACACTAGACAGGACTAGATATCAAAAAATCTTTCTGAACATATTTTAGTAGAAATCCTAACTGCTCAGAATGAGTGACTCATGAATTGTGCGCACAAGAAAACTCTCTCACCGTCATACCACATTATTAACATTTTGTAAAATGCATACATCATTCACAAATCTATTAGTTTCCCAGTTGGGGGAAATATATGTAACCTGTGTATAAGGCACAACTCAAGCTGCTTTTAAAACCCTCTGGCCCAGGACTTCCCTGGCAGCGCAGTGGTTAAGAATCCGCCTGCCAATTCAGGGGACACAGGTTCGATCCCTGGTCTGGGAAGATCCCACGTGCTGCAGAGTAACTAGGCCCGTGCACCACAACTACTGAGTCCACGAGCCTAAGGCCCGTGCTCTGCAACAAGAGAAGCAACCACAATGAGAAGCCCACACACCCACAACAAAGAGTAGTCCCCGCTCACCGCAACTATGCGCAGCAACGAAGACCCAATGCAGCCAAAACTAAATAAATAAATAAATAAACTTATTTTTTTAAAAAAGTCTGGCCCTGTAACTCCAAAGACAATACAAACACAACTCTTGAGAAGCTGGCCTTTCTAATCAAGCAAATATTGGTACTAAATGTCACATTAGATGCCACGTGACAGACACGTATACTCTTATTTATTAAAACAGCATGCCTAGTAGAAGAGGATTTCCTAAATATGAAAAGTTCAGTTCATTAAAATTATGAACTTTTCTCATCAAAAGACTATGAAGAGATAAGACAAGTCACAAATTGGGAGAGGATATTTGCAAACCATCAACTAACAAATAATTAGTATACAAAATAAATAAAGAACTCTTAAAAATCAGTAAGAAAAAAAGAAAACTCAAAAATAGGCAGAGAACTTGAATATACACATCACAGAAGCACAAATGGCCAAGGAACATACAAAAAGGATGCTCAACTTTGGGAAATGGTAATAAAAACACAGTAGATCCTATTTCAAACCCAAGAGATAAGAAAAAAATTTTAAACTCTGACAATATTAAGTGTTGGGGAGGAAATGAAACAACCAAAACACACACACTGCTGGCTCTTGACTCAGTAAACCACAAGATTCACAATTACCATGAGCCAATTCAGTGACTCAAACCCTGGAAGTGTTTGGTAAGCATTAAGCAACTGACAATGACCAACCCAAAATTCTGAGAACACATGAGGATTACTGCCAAATACAAATTTTGGCCCTTACTGAAGCAGGTCCAACCTGACTCAGCAATACAAGTATAAAAACTTTTAGTCCCTTATCCAGTTTATCCAGTTTATTTTGTAAAGTACAAAATATTCAGGTATTTACTTCCTCCTAGAATACTGATGATATATTAAGTGACTAAAATTGTAATGAACTATTTATCCTTCCAGTTACACTACTATTTCAGTGAGAACAAGTAGTTTAAAATGGTATTACTTTAAAACTCATGCTTATACTTTAAATTTACTTGATAGGAATTAAATGGCCCTGTGACCATCTAAGTGGGGCAAAATGATGTAACAGATGCAGTAAAGGCACTGAAATTGGACAAATTTAGTAACCTTGGTTACGTTACTCAACTTTACTAATCCTCAGTTTCCTCAACACCTAAAAACCATGCCTCTCACGGCCTGCTTACCTAAACGAATTGTAAGGATTAAGTGAGATTATGTAAAGTGTTTAACAATGCCTAGCTCATTAATATAGACCCAATTTTAGCACATATCCCTTTGTAAATCTAGCTGCCCTCACCTAAAATTTTTTAAATCTGAAATTATAATTCTCAATTCATAGGAAAATATTATTCTTACATTCAAATTATTTTCCAATATTACAAGAAATTGTGTGCTACAGGTTAGAAGAGCAACACTCCGCTTACATCTTTCTCTGACTGAAAGGCTCTTTCCTATAACGAATTAGATTCTGGAAAAGAGGATAGATTTTCACTTATCTTCGTGATACAGATGCAAGGATTCCCATGCTATGTGGGAAACTAAATCCAGTTATTTCTAAGCTTCAACTCAAGGTTTTCTTGACTCCAAGAAGAAGCTTATTTAATACCTAATTTAAGGTACTGTATGCTACCTTTTGCATTTCTTGAGAAAGACTGTCTGAAGAAAATTACTTGGTTAATGATAAACTGATGGTCTGGTTTTGGTTTTGGTTCCTCTGTGGGGAAAATGTTTACACTTAAAATAATCTACATATAAAAAAACCTCAAAACATTCAACAATATAATTAAATAACAGGAAAAATGTATAATACTGACTACACTCTGAGGTAATGAAGATACATTTATAATGCTGAAAAAATTCAGAGAATTTTAGTCACTGAATTAAACTTCAGGAATCCTCATTTTAAATACCTTACCACAGTCAAGATATCAAAGAAAAGTCACCCAAGATAAAGTGATGTTTGCCAGTCTGAGAAATGGGAACTAAAAACTACTGATGAGAACTGTCCACAGACCTAATATTATCATATTAGGATACTGTTACTGTCTTCTTCAAAATTAAAAAGAAAAATAAAATCTTTCAGATATACATAAAGTATGTCATGATGAAATAATGAGTCAAATACTAAACAACAGAAAAATTCAGTAAGTTCTTATATTTACATAATTTTATAAGACTTCCTTAGTCTTCATTTCCAAAAAACACTTTTTCTTCCAATGAGGCTGTGCAATTATATTCTCACTAGAGAAATATTAATTTTGCCATTTCCATAATTATAATGACTTATTAATGCAACACACATTTGGCAGTCAATAAACGTTGAATAAGTAACAAAGAATGAATAGGATGGATTAGAAACAAAAATTTAATTTATAAAATCCCACTTTAAAAAGTAGGTTAATGCAGACAATGTAATTCTTTTAGACTTCAGACATTTTACATTCTTTGCTACAAAATAATACAGAAACTTTCAGTTTAACTAGTTTGGGACATTAACTAGAAAGAGCTGTCTATCACTAAAGACTAAGTGCCCCGTTTTTCACATCATCAAATCTGACAAAATTCTAAAGAGAAACATCCATCATATCTATCCAAATTCTCAAATTCTAATAATTAGAACTGAGGAAAGAAAGAAGCCCTAGTAAGGTGAGTTAGAACAGAAGCTATTTAATAGATAACTAAATTACCAAATCTGGTTTTGCAACACTCCGTGGTGTCTAAAAACTCTCAAAATTTTATTTCAGTTTAATATAAAATGTATTTTTATGCCTAGCCACACTTTTAAGAAACTGTCTGTAAACAAAAATGTGGCGACAACACAAAGGTCAGAGATCGCTGACAGAGATCAAATAAATGAACTATATCTTAATGATCCACAAGAAAGATTAGGGGCTGTTTATGAAGCCCAGGGGGACTGTACAGATAAGTCTCCATCCAAGAAACAAACAAAAGAAGCAAGATTAACATACCTGGAGAAGACCAGGCAAGGCCAAATATATCCCCAAAGATCACTCGCCCCGGATCTGGTCTCCTCCCTTTCCCCCTAACCTCATCGCCTCAGGGAAAACTAAATCTGTATCTCACGTCCCCAGCTCACCCTCAAGTCGCCCCCATCACTAACCTTTACTAAAACCTGGGTCCCTCTCCCCAACATCCTCTAATTCCCACCGAGCTCTCGCTCCAGCCACATAGATGTCTACTGCGCCTATTTTCCAGTAGAGTATTAGTCCCCTTAATCCGAACTCATTTATTTTCCCGCGTCCCATCTGCCCTCCGCCCCTTCAACTCTGGTCCCCTCACTCCGACCGTTCTCCCAGAATCCTCTCCAAGTCACCCGTCTCTGGCCCCTTCGCCTTCACACCCCCTGAGCTGCCGCTCCTCTCATTCCACTCAGCCTCCAGCTTCCTCCCTATCCCTCCCCCATCCGTCTCCCGGTACCTGCTCCCTCCCCCAACTCCGCCCCTCTCCCCCTCCCCCAGCGGGAGGCCCCCTCACCTGAACGCCGGCGCCGCTGTCCCAGAAGCCGAAAGGTGCTGCCGCCGACCGGCCTCCCAGGCTCGGTCCCCGCTGAGCTCCTGACGGCCCCTAGGGAGAGCGAAGACCACCACCTCCAACTCTGCTCTCCCCAGGCCAGGCCGTCACCGTAGCCACCGCCACTGCCACAGCCGCCATGTTGAAGCCCCACTTCCCTCCTCCTTCCCCTCACCGCTCCTCCCCTTTGGGCGTCTGACGTCATAGCGCCGCGCTCCATCCCTCGAGCCAATGGGAGGAGTCAACGGTGACGTGACTAATCTCCACAAGGGCTGAACATTGCTAGGTTTGAGAGCGTCGCTGTTGGAACCAGTGAACCCGGCACACCCAAGGGGAGGGAGGAAAGGTGGGGGTCACTGAGAGGGTAATGCGTAAGGGTTGGAGAAGGGGCCCAGGTGGGAGTCCGAGAGACTTGAATCTCGAAGGGAAGCACAAAGGCTTACCAAGCAGACCCACTTGGAAATCAGGATGTCTGGCTTCTGGTCCTCCTGGGTCATTGACTTGGTACAAAGTCCTATCCTTTCTGGGCCTCACTTTCCCCATTTACAAATTGTAAGGGAGCACGACCCTATGAGGCCTTACCAGAACAGACCCCCACCCATGTCCTCTGCCTGCCTTTTGTCTGTAAAAAAAATTTAGTCGAAGAATAAATTTAATCAGAGAACTGAAAAAAATGCAGAAAAAAAGAAAAACAGTCAAGCAAGACACAATAATAATACTTTAGCCATTAAACAAAGTCAAGGACCTTTAGTTCTTCCTGAAGGACTATAGATAATATTCTGAGCTATGTCCTTTGAGCTGTTTTGCAGATACTGAACCCCTGCCCCCACCAGGTGGAAGAAGTTAACTGTAGGCTGCCCACAAGCATGTAGACCCCAGACCAGTTGAAACCAGAAGGTTGATGATGCACTCCTGATTACCTCATCACCAACCAATCAGAAGAATGTCCACGAGCTGACCACTCCCTGCTCCTTGAACACTGTAAGACTCCTCACTACCTCCTCCAGGGCGGGACACAGTCTTGAGGGCATTAGCCCACTGTGACCCCCTTTGCCTGCAAAGCAATAAAGCTGTTCTTTTCTACTTCACCCTAAACTGTCTCCATGTTTCTATTAGGCACCAGTGAACAGAGGCCGAATTTCAGCAACACAATGAATGGGTTGAAAGGTGACCTCTAAATCTCCCTCCAGTTCTGACATTCAACGGGTTTAAACCAGGTAATCCAATCCCAAACCTTTACTGCCTTCTGTACTTATTGGATGTCTCCTAGAATCAAGTGCATTGAGGTTCATAACTGAATGAGATGAGTCATTGTTCCCAAAAGTTCCTAACTGGTGGGAAAAATAGAAGCATAAACAGTAACTCTAGAAAAAGTCAGGGTGATGATGACATCAGTTGCTCTGGAAAAATTGACCTTTGGCTAAAGGATTAGGAGAGATTTACATCTCTATACTTTCTTGGTACTGTAGTAAAGAATGTGTACACTCTGGTGTCTAATTCTCTAGCCCTGTTTTCTCTCCAGAACTCCAGAGAAGATTAATTGTATTTTGAAGAGTGCAGCAGTTTTAATCCACAATGAGAGAAAGTGGGCATTCCAGAAGGGGGCAGTTAAAATGAACAGAGAGGGACTTCCCTGGTGATCCAGTGGGTAACACTCTGTGCTCCCTGTGCAGGTGTCCAGAGTTCAATCCCTGGTCGGGGAACTAGATCCCACGTGCATGCTGCAACTAAGAGTTTGCATGCCGCAACTATGAGCCCGCACGCCGCAACTAAAAAAAAAATTCCGGGCTTCCCTGGTGGTGCAGTGGTTGAGAGTCCGCCTGCCGATGCAGGGACACGGGTTCGTGCCCCAGTCTGGGAGGATCTCACATGCCGCGGAGCGGCTGGGCCCGTGAACCGTGGCCGCTGAGCCTGCACGTCCGGAGCCTGTGCTCCGCAAAACGGGAGACGCCACAACAGTGAGAGGCCCGCGTACCGCAAAACAAACAAACAAACAAACAAACAAAAATCCCACATGCCACAAGGAAGATCCCACGTGCTGCAACTAAGACCCAGCACAGCCAAAATAAATAAATAAATAAAAATACATATTAAGGGACTTCCCTGGTGGCACAGTGGTTACAAATGTGCCTGCCGGGCTTCCCTGGTGGCGCAGTGGTTAAGAATCTGCCTGCCAATGCAGGGGACACGGATTTGAGCCCTGGTCCAGGAAGATCCCACATGCCCCGGAGCAACTAAGCCTGTGCGCTGCAACTACTGAGCCTGCGCTCTAGAGCCCATGAGCCACAACTACGGAAGCCCATGCACCACAACTACTAAAGGCCACGCGCCTAGAGCCCATGCTCCTCAACAAGAGAAGCCACCGCAATGAGAAGCCCGCGCACCACAACAAAGAGTAGCCCCCGCTCCTGCAACTAGAGAAAGCCCACACGCAGCAATGAAGACCAAATGTAGCCATAAGTAAGTAAATAAATAAATAAAAAAAAGTAAAATAAATAAAAGTAAATAAATAAAAAAAACATTTTTTAAAATACATGTTAAAAAAATAAACTGAACAGAGAATAGCAAATCATCACTTTTGGACTGCTTTCCTACTTAATTCAACAGATAATGGGCAGCCACAGAAGGTTTGTGGAGAGAGCAGTATCTGAGCAAATCTCTTCATCAGGAGAATTAAAATGGTAGCAGTGAATAAAATGGATTGGAGACTACCTTGTAGACTTCTACACTGAGTAAAAGACTTACACCTGAACTAAAGCATAGACAGTGGGAATGGAGACTAGGAGATAAGCTGGAGCAAGACTTAGGAAATGGACTCAACAAGATTTAGAGACCTGCTATATGGAGGGAGAAATCACAAAGAAGAAAGAGCCAAGTTTTGGAGGTGTCTTATTAACAGAAATAAGGCCTAAGGTTTACTGAAGCACTAGGGGAGATAATAATGAGTCTAGCTGGCCAAACTGAGATTAAGATGATGGCAGATTTTCTGCAGAGATGCTCAGGAGGAAATGTGAGCTTGGAAATCAGGAAAGAGATAAGGAGTACACAGGTATAACATAGTGGTACTCCTTGAACAAATAAATTTGTCATTCGTTTATCCAGCAAGTACTAATCAAGTGCCTGCAGTATACCAGACACTGTTCTATGCACTAGGGATACAACAGTATATAAAAATACCCCCCCCAAAAAAAAACCTGCTCTCACAAATCTTACCTTCTAGAGGAAAATAATAATAGTGGTGACAGGTTTTACAAAGAAGAATAAAGCAAGGAAAGGAAATAGAAAGTATCCAGGGTTGAAATTTATAAAGGATGGCCAGGGAAAGATGACATCTGAGAAAAGACCGGAAGGAAGTGAGGACATGAGTCATGCAGACACCTAGGAGAACAAAATGCCAGGACAAGGGAACAGAAAGTACAAACACCCTGAGATGAAAGCTCACCTTCTATGTTCTAGGATCAGTAAGCAGCCAGGTATGGCTGGCATGGAGTGAGTGAGCAATGAAGAGAATAAGGCAGGTGAAAGCCCAGAGGTAACAGGGGGCTAAATCATACAGGGTTTTGTAGATCATTTTAAGGACTTTGACTTTTACTCTAAGTGAGAGTTTTGGCAGAGAAGGAAAATGATCTAAATTTTTAGCAGGATCACTGTAGTGACTACACTGAGCATAGCTAAAGAAGGGCAAGGGTAGAAGAAGAAAGACCATTAGGAGGTTATTGCAGTAATCCAGACAGGAAATGATAGTGCTGTAGACTGAGAAATAGTAGTAGTGAAGGTGATAAGAAATGGTTGGATTCTGGGTAGGTTTTGAAGATAAAGCTGTAAGAATTTGCTCACAGATTAGATGCACAGTGTGAGAAAATGAGAAGACACAAGGATGACTTTAAAGTTTTTGACCTGAGTCAAATTTTTGCAGGTATGGCTACAAGAATGGAAAATCAGATTAATTCAAATTTCTGGGGATACGACCCTTTGGAACACTGACAAATACAGCATGGGAAGATAAAGCAGAGAGATGGAAAAGTGGTGGCCAGAGAAGTAGAAAAGGAATCAGGAACTGTGGTGCCAGGGAGGATTAGGAAGGAAAACTCTTTGGAGGACTGGGCCTGTGCCTCCTCTCAGAGTAGGAGTCCCTGAGGCCAGAGACAAACCTCCCCCATCAGGCAGGGACTTCCTGAGGTTCCTCATAAGCCTAGGTCTCCTGATCTAGTAATTTTTCCTTCTCTGCCTTCTTGCTTTAAGTGGGGACCAAGTTGCTGACCACCTACTACTGGGGCAGCCTGCCACGTCCCTCCAACCCCCATGGAGACAACTCATCCTTAGGAAATGGAAAGGCACAGAGAACTATATTCAGTATACTATGATAAACCATAATGGAAAAGAATATTACCCAAAAAAGAATGTATATATATGTATAACTGAATCACTTGTCTGTACAGAAGAAATTAACACAACATTGTAAATCAACTATACTTCAATATTTTTAATTTTTTAAAAATATTTTTAAAAAGAGAAAT
The DNA here is from genome assembly GCF_949987515.2 of Delphinus delphis. Lineage (NCBI taxonomy): Eukaryota > Metazoa > Chordata > Mammalia > Artiodactyla > Delphinidae > Delphinus > Delphinus delphis. Next base: position 80,721,775 of record NC_082688.1, on the reverse strand, counting down.
GGAAAGGAAGTGAGAATATTTCCTAGAAAAACAAATAGTTCTTCATCTTCCTAGGAATGACTCATACTTGTCAGTTTCCACACATGAATCCCAGTGCTGGCTCACCTGGGGCCAGAAGATGGTGAACAGGGTGCCAGTCCTCTACTTTCCCTGCCCTGTGTCTTTCCCTCCCAGTGCCAGCATACCTGCTGGCCTAGAAGCAGCTCTCCAGGCAAGGAGCACCAGTTTGTGCTTCTCCCACTTTTCCTCTTTTTTCTCCCTCCCTTCATACACTAGGCTTTGGGGTACTTAAAAGCAGGCACAGGAAACACATACAAGCAGCCCTAGAATCTTTCATTCACTTAGCCATCCAACATGGACTAAATCCTACTATATGCCAGGCACCATGAGTCTATAAAGATGCTCCAAAGAAGGTTAAGTAAGGAAATCAGACAGGTGTACAGATAATGATGGTACCTGGCAGAAAATAACCTGAGTTTCCTAGGTAGCACTTTTCCTGCCTGAGGGGTAGGGAAGAGAGAGAATTCAGGCAGACTTGAGAAATCAAAGAAGACTTCATGGAGAGCTGAAGCAGATAAGTTAGGCCTTAACAGACAGGTAGAACAAAGGGTTCCCAAATCAATGAGAACAAAGCAGTTTGAGCAAAGGCATGGATGCAGGAAAGTTCCAGGAAATCCAGATTTAATAAGTAGAGCAAAGGGTATATGTAGAAGAGCAGAGGGAGATAAGGCTGGAGAGACAAGGGGGACAAGGCTTGGCTTGGGTTTAACAATTCTAAAGCTGTAAATAAAATTACTGACATCTTTCCTCCTGGGAAATTCAAGAGAAAAGTCTGGATGAGTCCTTACAATCTTGGAGGTCAGGTTGAAACCCTCTGCCCTTCCCCAGAAGCTCAAGGACTCTGGGTGACTTCTGGAGTTCCTTCTGATTGTAAGACCTATGTGATGACCATCATATGAAGATGCAATTATCCTGATGACCATGAATGGATAAAGATGATTTCAAATTCCAAAAGGATGAAAATATAAACACACATACACACACACACATTCTAAAATATTAGAAGAGAATATAGAAAAATATTTTTTGAATCATGCATTGGGAAGAACTTTTCTAATCATGACGTCAAATTCAGAACGCATAAAGGAAATGATTGACAGATTTGATAATGGCAAAAGACCCCCTACACAAAGTGAAAAGATAAACTGGCAGAAAACATCTGTGACCTATATAATAGGAAAAGGGTTAATTTCCCCCACATACAAAGAGTCCCTACAAATCAGTAAGAAAAATAGAATGATTCAATAGAAAAATATGGGTGTAACTTGTTAAGAGGCAATCACTAAAGAAGAAACACAAATAGCTAGTGAACATATGAAAAGATGGCCCATATCACTGATTTTTTTTTAGTTTGAAATAGGTTATATGCCATTTATCTGTTTTTAAAATTAATTAATTTACTTATTTATTAGTTTTGGCTGTGTTGGGTCTTCGTTGCTGCGCACAGGCTTTCTCTAGTTGCAGTGAGCAGGGGCTACTCTTCCTTGCGGTGCGCGGGCTTCTCATTGTCGTGGCTTCTCTTGTTGTGGAGCACAGGATCTAGGTGCGCAGGCTTCAGTATTTGTGGCACGTGGGCTCAGTAGTTGTGACTCGCGGGCTCTAGAGCTCAGGCTCAGTAGTTGTGGTGCACGGGCTTAGTTGCTCCGTGGCATGTGGGATCTTCACGGACCAGGGTTGGAACCCGTGTCCCCTGCATTGGCAGGTGGATTCTTAACCACTGCACCACCAGGAAAGTCCCATTTATCTGTTCATTAAAAGTTTTCAGCTCTTCACTGGTTGACAAACTATGGTCATGGGCCAAATCTAGCTCTACTGCATGCTTTATTTCCCCCAGTTTTACTGAGCTATAGTCGACATACAGCACTGTGTAAGTTTAAGGTGTACAGCATAATGATTTGACTTACATATATAATGAACTGATTATCATAAGTTTAGTGAACATCCATCACTTCATATAGATATAAAATTAAAGAAATAGAAAAAAAATTTTGTGTGTGTGATGAAGCTCTTAGAACTTACTCTACACAACTTTCACATACAACATACAGCAGTGTTCATTATATTCATCATGTTGTACATTACATCCTAGTACTTATTTACGTTCTACCTGGAAGTTTGTACCTTTTGACCGCCTTCATCCAATTCCCCCTTCCCACACCCTTATCTATGGTAGCCACAAATCTCTTTTTCTATGAGTTTGTTTGTTTTTGAAATATTTGACTTACAACACTATGTTAGTTCCTGTTACACAACATAGTTGTTTGGCATTTCTATACATTTCAAAATGATCACCACAGTAAGTCTAGTTACAATATGTTATCTTACAAAGGTATTACATAGTCGTTGACTGTATTTGCCACACTGTATATTTCAACCCCATAACTCATTTATTTTGCAGCTGGAAGTTTGTACCTCTTAATCTCCCTCACCTGCTTATTTCCTCCCCCTACTCTCCTCCCCTCTAGCAACCATTTGTTTGTTCTCCATGTCTATAACTCTGTTTCTGTATCACTGGTCATTTTTAAAATGAAACGAGGCCCCATGTTTCACCTAACAGATTGGCAAGAGCTAAAAGGATTAATTACATCCAAAGCTGGCATGGATGGAGAAATAAGCATTCTTATACACTTTTTTTTTGTATCTTTAAAAAAATTTTTATACAGTTTCTAAAGGTTACTTTCCATTTACAATTATTACAAAATATTGGCTATATTCTATGTGTTGTACAGTACATCCTTCAGCCTGTCTTACATCAAGTAGTTTGTACTTCCCACTGCCTCACCCCTATGTTGCCCCTCCCCCATTCTCCACTGGTAACCACTGTTTTTTCTCTATATCCGTGTCTGCTTCTTTTATCTTATATTCACTGTATATTTTAGATTCCATATGTAAATGATATCATAAAGTATTTATCTTTCTCTGTTTGACTTATTTCACTTAGCATTAGGTCCTCCAAGTCCATCAATGTTGCTGCAAATGGCAAAATTTCGTTCTTTTTTATGGCTGAGTAGCATTCCATTGTGTATATATACCACATCTTCTTTAACCTTTCATCTGTTGATGGACACTTAGGTTGTTTTCATGACAATTTACTAATTGGAAATAGTGTTGCCACGAACATTGGGGTGCATGTATCTTTTCAAATTAGTGTTTTCATTTTTTTCTGATATATACCCAAGAGTGGAATTACTGGGTCATATGATAGTTCCATTTTTAGTTTTTTGAAAAACCTCCATGCTGTTTTCCATAGTGGCTGCACCAATTTACAGTCCCACCAACAGAGTACAAGTGTTCTCTACATCCTCACAAACATTTATTTGTGTTCTTTTTGTTTGTTTGTTTGTTTCTGTATGCAGGCCTCTCACTGTTGTGGCCTCTCCCGTTGTGGAGCACAGGTTCCGGACGTGCAGGCTCAGCGGCCATGGCTCACGGGGCCAGCCACTCCGCGGCATGTGGGATTTTCCCGGACTGGGGCACGAACCCGTGTCTCTTGCATCGGCAGGTGGACTCTCAACCACTGCGCCACCAGGGAAGCCCTATTTGTGTTCTTTTTAAAAAAATATTATTTAGTTGCACTGGGTCTTAGTTGCAGCAGGCGGGCTCTTCAGTTGTGGCTTGCCAGCTCCTCAGTTTTAGCACGTGGGGTCCTTAGTGGTGGCACTAGAACTCTTAGTTGAGGCATGCATGTGGGATCTAGCTCCGTGACCAGGAATCGAACCTGGGCGCCTTGCACTGGGAGCACAGAGTCTTAACCACTGCACCACCAGGGAAGTCCCATTTGTGTTCTTTTTGATGATAGCCATTCTGACATGTGTGAGGTGATATTTCACTGTGGATTTGATTTGCATTGCCCTGATGATTAACGATGGTGAGTATACACACTCCTGATGACAGTATAAATTGGTGAAAAATTTTTGTAGAGCAATTTGGCAGTGACTATCACAATATATTGTGGAATAAAAAAGCAAATTGCAGAACAATGCATATTGTATTCATTTTTGAAAAATTAAAAGTACATATAGACAGATATTAAAATGCATAGATAGGGACTTCCCTGGTGGCGCAGCAGTTAAGAATCTGCCTGCCACTGCAGGGGACACGGGTTCGAGCCCTGGTCCGTGAAGATCCCACATGCCATGAAGCAACTAAGCCCATGTGCCACAACTACTGAGCCTGCGCTCTAGAGCCCGCGAGCCACAACTACTGAGCCCGTGTGCCACAACTACTGAAGGTCGCGTGCCTAGAGCCCATGCTCCACAACAAGAGAAGCCACCACAATGAGAAGCCCGTGCACCGCAATGAAGAGTAGCCCCTGCTCGCCACAACTAGAGAAAGTCCGTGCCCAGCAATGCAGCCAAAAATAAAATAAATAAATTAAAAAAAAAAAAGAATCCGCCTGCCAATGCAGGGGACATAGGTTCAATCCCTGGTCCAGGAAGCTGTGGAGCAACAAAGCCTATGCGCCACAACTACTGAGCCTGCACTCCAGAGCCCGTAAGCCACAACTACTGAAGCCCGCATGCCTAGAGCCCATGCTCCGCAACAAGAGAAGCCACTGCAATGAGAAGCCCGCACACTGTAACAAAGAGTAGCCCCCGCTCTCCACAACTAGAGAAAGCCTGCACACACCAACGAAGGCCCAACGCCAAAAACAAACAAATAAATAAAATGCATAGATAAAAACCTGAAAGGATACACACCAAACTATCAACTGTATCTCTGGAGGGAGCAGGACTTGTCTGGAGGTGTATGGGCAGCAGGACCTGGAACGAAGGGAGAAGGGAAGTAGAAACCGTGTAAAAGACAGCAGGCCCTGCTGGAAAATGCTCCCACAGTTATAAGAAAGAGGAAGAACCACCCTGACTTCTCCCTTCTTCCCTCCCCTGTCAGTGCCTAGCTGGCAGTGAATCTAGCTAGTATTCAGTTGGCAAAGGAGCTGGGAAATGTAGCTTTCAGGAGAAAAACAGAGAATTGGTTTGAGAATGACAAAGTAATGACCAACTTCAAAAAGTTATTGTGGGGCTTCCCTGGTGGCGCAGTGGTTGAGAGTCAGCCTGCCAATGCAGGGGACGCGCGCGAGTTCGTGCCCCGGTCCGGGAGGATCCCACATGCCATGGAGCGGCTGGGCCCGTGAGCCATGGCCGCTGAGCCTGCGCGTCCGGAGCCTGTGCTCCGCAACAGGAGAGGCCACAACAGTGAGAGGCCCACGTACCGGAAAAAAAAAAAAAAAAAGTTATTGTGTAGTTCACAGAATCAGTAAGAGAGATGGATGTGAAAAACAGGAGAAAACCTAGTAAAAACACAGCAGAAGGTATGGGAAGAGTCATTCTGTAAAAGAGTAAAAGTAAATAGTAAAATATAATTAATTGATTTTATTTTAAAAATCTTAATGGTATAGGTAGACTGTCCTGGCACTGAGCTAAAAGAGTCTGTCCCTAGTAATCATTTAGCTAATACACTGATGTCAACTATAAACCAAACCCTGCACTGCAAGGGGAACAAAGATTAAATAAGACCAGGTTTCAGTCATCAAGAATCTTTGGGGGGCTTCCCTGGTGGTGCAGTGGTTGAGAGTCCGCCTGCCGATGCAGGGGACACAGGTTTGTGCCCCGGTCCGGGAAGATCCCACATGCCGCGGAGCGGCTGGACCCGAGAGCCATGGCCGCTGAGCCTGCGCGTCCAGAGCCTGTGCTCCGCAACGGGAGAGGCCACAACAGTGAGAAGCCCGCGTACTGCAAAAAAAGTAAAAGAACCTTTGGGAAATTCCCTGGCGGTCCAGTGGTTAGGACCCAGCGCTTTCACTACTGTGACCTAGGTTCAATCCCTGGTCGGGGAACTAAGATCCTGCAAGCCAAAAAAAAAAAAAAATTTTTTTTTGGAAGAAGACAAACATGTAGACAGACAGCTACAACAGAGTTAATTTCAGCAAGCTCAAGGACAAGGCCGGCAACTAAACTAAACTGTGCCTTTGTGTAAGATGGAAAAAGTCACCCTCTCTGAGTGGATGCAATGCCAAGGTTGACAATTTGGCAGGCTGAATGCAGCTGAATTTCAGCTCTCTGGATCTTCAGCCAGGTACTTCTGTGCAGAGGACAAAATGCACATCCATGCATAGCTGACTGGCTTGAGGAGGTAGATACAGGCACCTATGAAGCAGAGTAGAGGTAGCCTATATGGATGTGCACCTGCGCAACAGAAATCTCTGGGAGCCCAGCCTCCTGACCCAGAACATCATTAGAAACCTCAATGATTTTGTTTTTGGTGCTGCTGTGACAACGATTTGGCAAAGCAAACCTCCAGAAATTTGTAAAGGCTCCTTTGGAAGGCAAAATTGACAGATGGTGTTTACAGCTTTGCTTTGGTTCTTCCATCAGAGTGAATGCCAGATGTTTTCTTTGGTTTCCAAGATAGTGTGTGAGATCTAAAAGGCTCCTTTGCCCAACGATTATGAAACATCAGTACACACAGTTAAGTGTGAGTATGTGGGCAAGTGAATCAATCATGTGCCCAAGGTTGGCAAAATTTGATTTGCTGCTGTGTGAATACAAGGTTTGGTGTTATCATTCTAGTCTTTAGGTCATGTAACAAAATCAGTGAAACTGAGCGGTGGGGCTCCCAGGCACAGAGGCCCTTTTGTCCCCTGTTTCTTGTAAGCAAGACTCCAACCTCAACGACGTTCCCCGGATTCCTGAGGGCAGATTCGAAAAGTTGCTAATCAAGGGAGGAGCAGCCAAGAAACCACCTGAGGCAAGATTAAAGGGACCAGAGAAGCTCATCAAGATTAGCAGACCTGGGCTTCCCTGGTGGCACAGTGATTGAGAGTCCGCCTGCCGATGCAGGGAACGCGGGTTCGTGCCCCGGTCCGGGAAGATCCCACATGCCGTGTAGCGGCTGGGCGGGCCCGTGAGCCATGGCCGCTGAGCCTGCGCATCCGGAGCCTGTGCTCCGCAACCGGAGAGGCCACAACGATGAGAGGCCCGCGTACCGCAAAAAAAAAAAAAAAAAAAAAAAGATTAGCAGACCTGACCACCTGAGATGAGATTAAGGGCATGCAAGCCCTGCTCACGCCCTAATCTTGGCAGAGACCCCACCTTTGAACCATTGTCATAAAACCCTCAATCAAATCCTCCCGGGTTGGGACACATAGTTTTTTGAGGCAAAAGTCCATTGTGGCTCCCTTTGCCTGGCAAAGCAATAAAGCTATCCTTCTCTACTTCACCCAAAACTCTGTCTGGGACTTCCCTGGCAGTCCAGTGGTTAAGACGCTGTGCTTCTAATGCAGGGGACGCAGCTTCTATCCCTGGTTGGGGAACTAAGATCCCACATGCCATGCGGTGAGGCCAAAAACAAAAAAACAAACAATCAGAAGAAAACTGTCTCCAAGATTTGATTCGGCACCAGTGTACAAAGAGGCAGAGCTTTCGGTAACATCAGAGTCCCTTAATAGAGGGTAAGTTGGACAAATCCACATGAGACAATGTTATGCAGCCATCAAAAAGGATGTTATAAAAGACAGAATTATAGACAAAGTAAGATCAGTGGTTTGCAGGGCTTGGAGAAGGGGGATGAATAGGGGAAATACATAGCATTATTAGGCCCGTGTCTGTATGATATTGTAATGGTGAATACATGACATGGGTTTGTCAAAATCCACACAACTGTACAAAGAATGAACCTTAATGTAAACTATGGACTTTAACCAGTAATAGTGCTTCAATACTGATTCACTAATTGTAACAGATGTACCACGCTAATGCAGCGTGTTAATATTGATAGTAGGGGAGGGCTTCCCTGGTGGCGCAGTGGTTAAGAATCCACCTGCCAATGCAGGGGACACGGGTTTGAGCCCTGGTCCGGGAAGGTCCTACATGCCGCGGAGCAACTAAGCCCATGCGCCACTACTGAGCCTGCGCTCTAGAGCCCGCGAGCCACAACTACTGAAGCCCGCGTGTCTAGAGCCCGTGCTCCGCAACAAGAGAAGCCCCTGCAATAAGTCTGTGCACTGCAACGAAGAGTAGCCCCCACTCACCACAACTAAAGAACGCCTGTGCGCAGCAACAAAGACCCAACGCAGCCAAAAATTAATTAATTAATTTTTTAAAAATTGATAGTAGTGGAAATAATAGTGGGGCTGGGGGAATATGGGAACGCTGCACTATCTACTCAATTTGTTTCTGTAAATCTAAAACTGTTCTAAAAAATAAAGTCTAAAAAAGGATGTTAGAGTATTAGATTATTATAAAACATTACTGTTTACTAAGTAAGATTATGAAATCTTACTAAGTTTAAAAAGAGCTACTAGCAATGTATACAGTATGGTTTCGTTTTTTTGGTAACATTATACACACATGCACAATATAATTTTGAATCTGAAATTCTGAAAGGACATATGCCAAAATATTTACAGTGGTTAAATCAGTGGAAAGATTATGGGTAATTTCTAATTTCTTTTTGCTTGCTTATTTTAAAATGCTTTTGAACATTTTTTATTACACAAAACGCACAAATACTTTCCCACTGTAAATGGTTCAAAGAATAGGAAGTATATTTTAGGACTGTTTTGGTGTGCTCCCCATATCTCCACCCTTCAAAACTGAAACATTCATTCTCCCAGCTGCTAGCAGTGTTAATGACTGATAGTTTGCAGTTAAGCTCCCCATACAACCTTACCTGAGGTTCATTTAAAATCATGCCTTCTTCCCCAGGGCAGCCCACATTCAAAGACTGATTGGTGCAAGGGCCTCGTAATAAAGGCCTCGTTACCCTGGCTTCAAATGTTGCAGGAAGGGGGATCCCTTCCAGGGCCTGAGAGTGGGGTCTTGTCTAACACTCAGAAATGAATTGTCTGAGGAGACACACGTGCTAACAAAGCAAGAGACTTTACTGGGAAGGGGCGCCCGGGCAGAGAGCAGCAGGGGAAGGGAAACCAGGAGGACTGCTCTGCCACCTGGCTCGCGGTCTTGGGTTTTATGGTGATGGGATTAGTTTCTGGCTTGTCTCTGGCCAATCATTCTTTCTCAGGGTCCTTCCTGGTGGTGAGGGCAGCCACTCAGCCAAGATGGATTCCAGCGAGGAGGATTCTGGGAGGTTGGTAGGCCATGTGGACGGGCATCTCCTCTCTCCTTTTGACCTTTCCCAAATTCTTCTGATCGGTGGTGGCTTCTTAGTTCCACGTTCCTTACCAGGATCTCCTGTCATAAAATAACTCATGCAAACTGTTACTGTCTTTGCCTGGCCAGGGCAGGCGGTTTCAGTCAGTGTTTCCCCTAACACAAATAGGGACAATTCCACAGGGCCATCCTAGCTCCAGTGCTCTGCCTGGAATAGACTGAAGCTTTTTTGTGAATACATTGCAGCCTAACTTCTGCCCAGCCTTGCTTCCTTCCCTCTCCCACAATGAACCCAAGAGCTTTCTCCAATAAGCTTCCACGATTCAACTTTCTGCTTCCTGGGGAAGCTGATTGACAATAATTGGTGCCAGGAGTGAGCCAAGAAAGCAAACTCTAAAATGGGATTTCAGAGATGGATCACTCACCAGCCTGTTGGCAATGAGGATTCCATCACTAGTGGTAGGTGCAGCATTGTGTAGCCTGTGGTAGTAATGCAATTGTTAAATTTTTCACCAATAGTGGGGCTTCCCTGGTGGCGCAGTGGTTAAGAATCTGCCTGCCAATGCAGCAGACACGGGTTCGAGCCATGGTCGGGGAAGATCCCACATGCCGCGGAGCAGCTAGGCCCATGTGCCACAACTACTGAGCCTGTGCTCTAGAGCCTGCGAGCCACAACTACTGAAGCCCGCATGCCTAGAGCCCATGCTCCACAACCAGAGAAGCCACCGCAATGAGAAGCCCACACACCACAACAAAGAGCAGCCCCCGCTCGTCACAACTAGAGAAAGCTGGCGCGCAGCAACGAAGACCCAACGCAGCCAAAAATTAAATAAATTAAAAAAATTTTTTCACCAATAGTAAATTGGAATGTTTTTGCCTGAGGAAAGGAATACGTGGGGGGTGGGGGAGAACAATGTACCAGGCATTTGAGAATAGGATGTTTGTCACTGAGAGTAATAAATACTTTGGAGTAAGACTATAAAGGTTAAGTGTGAAAGTCAAAGGGTCTTCTTGGCCACCTATAAAGAGACTATCATCTCCTGTAGCCAGAGGGCAGAAAAACTTGAGGATCAGGATCAGGCCAAGGACTTAATTATAAGATTTTCAGGGTTTCCTTGGTGTCGCTGTGGTTGAGAGTCCGCCTGCTGATGCAGGGGACGCAGGTTCATGCCCCGGTCCGGGAGGATCCCACATGCCACAGAGTGGCTGGGCCCGTGAACCATGGCCACTGAGCCTGCGCGTCCGGAGCCTGTGCTCCGCAACGGGAGAGGCCACAACAGTGAGGCCCACGTACAGCAAAAAAAAAAGATTTTCAGGAATTCCAGAGAATTGAAATCTCAACCATGGCAAATTGACTACACCCAGGTTAGAGTCCTGATTGAGGAGAGGAAATCGGAGGCATAGGATGGTAAAATCTAATTGCCTGTACCTCTTGAACCTCCAGTTACCCCTGTACCTCTGGGCCTTTATAAGTTACCCACTCCTTAAAGATTAGTTCTCCCCATTGCTTGAAAATGATGCAGAAATCTCTGCCTTACTACAAATGTGCCTCCCCATCTGGATCTACCCCAACATCCCAACCCGGCCATTAGACCAATAACTGGGATTAAGTAACAACACAAATGTCCAGGACCTGACAAGGGAGTAAAGGAGCCTAAAAGAGCTGGAGAACATAACCAATATGATCTGACAGAAGCCAGGAGAATATAAATGGGAATGCATTTTGAAAATTCTGAGGCTGCATCTACGTTGGGAGAAGTTGAACCTAAAATTAGGTGAGGGAGAGGTTATCAATATGGGAGTATTTCCTAGGACACAGGCTTTAACACCCTGACAAGGACTCTGAGAGACAGTGCTAACATGTTGCTAGGAAGATTCTTGCAGAAAGCTATGTATATGAAGTAGAAATGTCAGAACCGCTATGGGAGATGGTGCCGGTAGGGATCGAAGGCTCAGAGAAGAGGAAAGTTGAAGTGGATATAGCATGTAAAAACCAGAAAACTCACCAATGACCATTCCACAGGAGGACCCTGAGGAATGCTCTGGGGAAAGGGGCATTGGCATCACTGAGAAGCTTAGTGGTGGCTACTTCTGCATTTTCAGAACAGGGCTCCTTGGTAGCAATAGGAATGGTAGTGAAACAGGAGGGAAGGAGGCAGAGCACAACCTTTGAAAGAATGACATAACCCGAGGACATGACATAAACTGATTAGAACTAACTGGGTCCCAGATGGCAGACAAGTCAACTTTTTCCACTAGACCTTGAGCCTCAGTATACACTTACATCAGCAAGCTAAATGACACACCAACAGGTGCCATGACAGTTCCAAGACCGACCATAATGATCAAAATGTGGGCGGTGGCCCAATTCCTGGAAATCCCCACCCCTTCCTAAAATAGCTGGAATATTCCTCCCACTCATTAGCCTATGAAATTACCCACTCCTATAAAAACTGACAACCCCATACCCTGGTGCCTTTCTCACCTTCTGAGATGGCCCACACTCTGTCTGTGGAGTGTGTTTCTCTCTAAATAAATCTACTTCTTACCTATCCCTTTGTCTCTCACTGAATTCTTTCTGCAATGAGACATCAAGAACCTGAGCTTCATTAAGTCCTGAAACCAGGTGTGTGGTCTCAGTTGGAAGACTACAGGTTTTGGCCAGGTTCGAGTCCTGGCACATCGGTTCAAGTCCCAATCTGAGGTGCACTGTTTCATCAGGATCCCAAAATAATAAGAGGCCAGATGGCAGGACTTAACCATCAGAAGCACCATGGAAAAGGAGACCCAGAAATATACATAGTGGCCTCATTGAATCTGATGCTGAATACACACTAAGCTGCGTGTGACTAGGGTGAAACTCCGTAAGGCTAGATAAATACCTTTTCAAAGATAAACAAAGCCAGTTGCTAGCTAAAGTGGGAAGGACAAATTTTCATCTGTAACATACTGTTGCAACAGGGAAGGGAGTCCAGCATGAACCAAGCCTAACTTTGATTGGTACAGGGGTGACTGGGAGAGAATGAGGGAGTAGGCAGGGAGAAAGGTAGAGGCCTGAAAAGACTAAGGGACTTAAAAAATTACAAAGGCCTGGTCAGGGTAAATGCCAGTTAAGTCAGCTGTGTCTGTTAGCTGGCAATTATCTAAGTCTATCCTTCAACGGAGCCTGGCAGAGCCTTATCTATCCTGATGATTACATTTCAGCCCTTGAGAAAGACACTTTGGGGTTATAAAAGATATAGATACATCTCAAAAGGACAGAAGAAAGACTCATAATTGTAAGCCCTTTTTAGTACATGTGTTAGGGGAAACACTAACTAAAACCGCCCTCCCTGGCCAGGCAGGGTAGTAGTATTCTAAGTTATCTTAGAATAGGAGGTCCTGGTAAGGAACGCGGAACTAACAAGCCACCACCAATCGGAAGAATTCTGGAAAGGTCAAAGGGAGAGAGGAGACGCCAGTCCACATGATCTACCAACCTCCCAGAATCCTCCTTGCTGGAATCCATCTTGGCTGAGCGGCTGCCCTCACCACCAGGAAGGACCCTGAGAAAGAATGATTGGCCAGAGACAAGCCAGAAACTAATCCCATCACCATAAAACCCAAGACTGCGAGCCAGGTAAAAGAGCAGTCCTCCTGGTTTCCCTTCCCCTGCTGCTCTCTGCCCGGGCACCCCTTCCCAGTAAAGTCTCTTGCTTTGTTAGCACGTGTGTCTCCTCAGACAATTCATTTCTGAGTGTTAGACAAGACCCCACTCTCGGGCCCTGGAAGGGGTCCCCTTTCCTGAAACACATGCTCTAAGAAAGAGCGGTCAGGGGCCTATTGTCAGGTGTTGGATAAAACAAATTCCTTTGGTAACTTTGAGCTTTCTAGGGCACTTTAAGGAGAATTATTCTAAGGATGCACCCTTGAGCTGTTAGAAACAATGTTAGTGTTTGTGTAAGACTTTTAATGTGGGGGAAGGGGACTGAACAAAATAATTTGTGCTGAGAGTCTATAGATTTTATAGGCCAAAATTGAGTCCATGAATAAGAGGGCTCAGAGGAGCCTGGCTAGAGTTTAATCAAAGAGAGTCTTTGTCAGACTATGAGAGAACTGTTGGCTAAACAAGTCCCAGAGCTCACACAGGGCTGAAGGAAGTTCAGTTTCCAGCCAGACAGAGAGGAGAGAACCCACTGAAAACCTGGGGAATTTAGTAGAGAGCCCCAGAGGATCTCACCTTAAAGTGGGACTGAACAAGCCCTAGAGCAAAAGCTGCTCTAGACCTTTCCCAACAAATGTTAAAAATAAGGCTTGAAAGGCTCAAGCTTATCTGAAAGTAATTTAACAGCAAGCCAAAACAAGAGTCAATGCTATATAAAGGGGAAAAAAAAATCCAGACTCTCAACAATGTAACATTCACAATCTCTGGCATGAAATTTTTAAAAATGCAGGACATGCAAAGAAGCAGAAAAATGTGACCCAGAACCAGGAGAAAAAAATTCAGCCATTAGTCCAATCAAAAAGACGTCCCTGGTGGTCCAGTGGGTAAGACTCCATGCTCCTAATGCAGGAGGCCTTGGTTCGATCCCTGGTCAGGGAACTAGATCCCACATGCATGCTGCAACTATGTCCACATGCCGCAACTAATAAGCCCGCATGCTGCAACTAAAAGATCCTGTGTGCTGCGATGAAGACCCGGCGCAGCCAAAATAAATAAATTAATTAAATAAATATATTTTTTAAAATGGCCTGGGACTTCCCTGGCAATCCAGTGGTTGGGACTCTGCTCTTCCACTGCAGGGGACGTGGGTTCGATCACTGGTTGGGGAACTGAGATCTTGCGTGCCATGTGGTGCATGTGGCCAAAAAAAAAAGGGCAGAAGACCTAAATAGACATTTCTCCAAAGAAGATATACAGATGGCCAACAGGCACATGAAAAGATGCTCAACGCCACTAATTATTAGAGAAATACAAATTAAAACTACAATGAGATTGGGACTTCCCTGGTGGTGCAGTGGTTAAGAATCCACCTGCCAATGCAGGGGACATGGGTTTGAGCCCTGGTCTGGGAAGATCCCACATGCCACGGAGAAACAAAGCTTGTGCACCACAACTGCTAAGCCTGTGATCTAGAGCTTGTGAGCCACAACTACTGAGCCCACGTGCCACAACTACTGAAGCCCATGCACTTAGAGCCCGTGCTCTGCAAGAAGAGAAGCCACTGCAATGGGAAGCCCACGCACCACAACGAAGAGTGACCCCCGCTCATCACAACCAGAGAAAAGCTCACGTGCAGCAACAAAGACCCAACACAGCCAAAAGAAAAAAAGAGAAACTACAGTGAGATACCACCTCACACCAGTCAGAATGGCCATCATTGAAAAGTCTACAATAACAAATGCTGGAGAGGGTGTAGAGAAAAGGGAACCCTTCCACACTGTTGGTGGGAATGTAAGTTGGTGCAGCCACTATGAACAACAGTATGGTGGTTCCTCAAAAAACTAAAATAGAGTTGCCATATGACCCAGCAATCCCACTCCTGGGCATATATCTGGACAAAACTATAATTTCAAAAGATAACTGCACCCCTGTGTTCACAGCAACACTGTTCACAATAGCCAAGATGTGAAAAAAACCTAAATGTCCATTGACAGATGAATGGAGAAAGAAGATGTGGTACATATATACAACAGAATACTACTCAGCCATAAAAAAGAATGAAATAATGCCATTTGCTGCAACATGGATGAACCTAGAGATTATCATACTAAATGAAGTAAGTCAGAAAGAGAAAGACAAATACCATACGATATCACCTATATGCAGAATCTAAAATATGACACAAATGAACTTATCTACGAAACAGAAACAGACTCACAGACACATAGAACAGACTAGTGGTTGCCAAGGGGGAGGGGAGGTGAGAGAAGGGTGGAGTAGGAATTTGGGGTTAGCAGATGCAAACTAGTATGTATAGAATAGATAAACAACAAGGTCTTACTGTATAGCACAGGGAACTATATTCAATATCCTGTGATAAATCATAATGGAAGGGAATATAAAAAATGTATATATATGTATAACTGAATCACTTTGCTGTACAGCAGAAATTAAACAACACGGTAAATCAACTATACTTCAATTTAAAAAATCAATCATTAGAAACAGAGATGGTGGAATTAACAGGCAAGAACTTTAAAAGAATTATTATAAATATTTTAAATATGCTCAAACATTTAAAGAAAAGTTTGAACATAATGGAGAGAGATGGAAGACGTAAAAGAAAAACAAAATGTTCTAGACATGAAAACTACAATATTCAAAAAGAAAATTTTAACTGGATGATCTTAATAGCAGATTAGATACCATAAAAAGGAAAGATCAGTGAAACTGAAGACATAGCAATAGAAACTATACAGAATAAAATACAAGGAAAAAAAAAGACTAGAAAAAAAAGTGAACAGTCTCACTGCTCTGTGAGACAATATCTAGTGTTCTAACATATGTGTAATTGGAGTACCAGAAGGAGGAGTTGGGGAATTTTTTTGAATATATAATGTCCACATTTTCTCAATTTTTCTGAAAAACCATTTATGTACAGATCTAGAAAGTTCAATAAATCCTAATCAGGATAAAGACAAACCACACCAAAGTATATTACTGAAAAACAGTAATATAGACAAAAATCTTAAAGGCAATCAGAAAAAAGAAAAAGAAAGAAAAGAAAAGAAAAAGAAAATCCACAGGAATAAATATAAGAAAGGTCAAAGACTTCTCATCTGAAATTATGCAAGCCAGACAATGGAATGACGTTGATGAAGCATTTAGTGGCAACCCATAATTCTCTACTCACAAAAAATATCCATCAAAATTGAAGGAAAGGGACTTCCCTGGTGGTCCAGTGGTTAAGATTCTGTGCTCCCAATGCAGGGGGCCCAGGTTCAATCCCTGGTCAGGGAACTGGATCCCACATGCTGCAACTCAAAGATCCCGCCCACCACAACTAAGACCTGGCGTAGCCAAATAAATAAATATTTTTTATTTTAATGAAGTAAAAATAGCACACTGAAAAATGATTATACATATAATGGAATATTATTCAGTCTTAAAAGGCAATTCTGGGAATTGCCTGGCAATCCAGTGGTTAGAATTCTGTGCTTTCACTGCCAAGGGCCCAGGTTCAATCCCTGGTCAGGGAACTAAGATCCCACAAGTCTCACAGTGCAGCCAAAAAAAAAAGGGAAATTCTGACACATGCTGCAACATGGATAAACCTTGAAGACACTATGGTAAGTAAAATAAACCAGTCACAAAAGGACAAACATTTTATGATTCCACTTACATGAAGTATCTAGAGTAGTCAAATTCATAGAGACAGAAAGTAGAATGATGGTTGCCAGGGGCTGGCAGAAATGAGGGAATGGAGTTTCAGTTTTGCAAGATGAAAAAGTTCTGGAAACTGGTTATACAACAACATGAGTATACGTAACACTATTGAACTGTACAATTAAAAATGGTTAAGATAGTAAGTTTTATGTTATGTGTATTTTACCTGCTTAAAAATTTAAAATTTTCAACAGAACATTGTAAATCAACCGTACTCCAATAAGAATTAATTTTTAAAAATTTAAAATTTTTAAATGGTTAAGATGATCAGTTTTATGTTATCTGTGTTTTCCAAAATTTTTTTAATTTAAAAATTAATTTTTAAAATGAAGGAAAAATAAAGACTTTTTAAAAACAAACAGAAGCTGAGAGATTTCACCCTCATATACTGTTGGTGGGACTGTAAATTGGTGCAGTCACTGTGGAACAGTATGGAGATTCCTCAAAAAATTAAGACTAGAACTACTATATGTTACAGCAATTCCACTTCTGAATATTTATCTGAAGAACACAAAAACACTAATTTGAAAAGATATTGCACCCCTGCGTTCATTGCAGTATTATTTACAATAGCCAAGATATGGAAACAATCACAAGTGTCCATTGATGGATGAATGGATAAAGAAGATGTGGAATACTACTCAGCCATAAAAATAAATGAAATCCTGCCACAGGATTTGGGACAGGAGTTGGGACGTCCCTGGTGGCACAGTGGTTAAGAATCCACCTGCCAGTGCAGGGGACACGGGTTTGATCCTTGGTCCGGGAAGATCCCACATGCCATGGAGAAACTAAGCCTGTGCTCCACAACTACTGAGCCTGCGCTCTATAGCCCTCGAGCCACAACTACTGAAGCCCACGTGCCTAGATCCCATGCTCCGCAACAAGGGAAGCCACCGCAAAGAGAAGCCCGTGCACTGCAGCAAAGAGTAGCCCCCACTTGCTGCAAGTAGAGAAAGCCCACATGCAACAATGAAGACCCAACACAGCCTAAATAAATAAATTTATTTTAAAAAAAAGAGCTCACAGGAGTTAATATTTTGTTGTTGTTTTTGGCTGCGCTGGGCCTTCGTTGCTGCACACAGGCTTTCTCTAGTTGCAGCAAGCAGGGGCTACTCTTCCTTGTGGTGCACGGGCTTCAGTAGTTGTGGCACTTGGGCTCAGTAGTTGCTGCTCGCGGGCTTAGTTGCTTGGCAGCACGTGGGATCTTCCTGGACCAGGGATTGAACCCATGTCCCCTGCATTGGCAGGCAGATTCTTAACCACTGGACCACCAGGGAAGTCCCCACAGGAGTTGATCTTGAAGGAGTTCCTATTGGCCAAAGCTAGGTCAATTTGAGAACTGAAAATATAATGATTGTTATTGAATGAAACATAATGAATCTTTAAAAATTCAAAATGAAATCCAAAGACATAAAGCCAGAAGAAAAGTACTTTTACCATTTGAAGCAGCTACAAATTAAACAGAAAGAATTAAACATTTATCCTACCTTTCCAGGTATTTCATTGAAACTAAATTGCCCAAGTAATGAGAGAATATTCTGCTATATCAAAGATGGCTTGCTAATAAAGGTATATAAAAAGAAAATAGTTGAAAAACCATCATTTCCCAGTACTTAATCATATTATTAATTCAGGCAAAGTTTATTAATTGGTGCTAATCATTAGTGAGTGGTTGATAGGGAACTGTACATTTGCATGTCCAAAGCAACCCCACTCTGATGGTAAGGGGAAGAAAAATGTAATTTTCAAGTGGAGGGATCAAGCTGTCACTTCCTCAGTCCAGTGATTGAGGTAAGTCTCACTTTCATTAATGGTGGGACAAACCAGGGAGGTGACGGGGAGGCAATATACAATATCATCCATGATGTATTTTGGTTAAAAGTGCTTAACTTGAACTAATCAAGCCTTTAAATCTAACTCCCACTTACAGGAAATAGAAGACCAAATTTAATGACAGCTCAAGGAAGCCATCAGAATAATTTAGAAAGTGGAACATTCTACAGGAAACCTGGCCTGGGTTCTTTAGCTAGCCAGTGTCATTTAAACAAAGGGAAAAAAAAAAAAGAAAGAAAAGAAAAATATACTTTAAAATGGTTAAAAAGGCAAAGTTTATGTTATATATTGTTTATCAAATTTAAAAAAAGAAAACTCCTCCAGTGTGGGAGGTCGAAAGTTGAAGAGGCAGTGCATGTGGAGGGGCAGGGCCTACATAGCAACTCTCTGTACTTTCTGCCCAATTTTGCCATGAACATAAAAATGCTCTAAAAAATAAAGTTTATTTAAAAAAAATACTCTCATAGATTTAAAAAGCCTTAAGAGACATAACAACCAGATTCAAAGATTTGCAATCTGATCTGTGATTGGATTCTACTTTGGACAGACCACCTGTATAAGTCATTTTTGGTACAACTGGAGAAATGTGAATAGAAACTGAGAATTAGATCGTTTGGGGATGCAAGAAAAGAGATTTAGTAATGTCTAGATTACCTTAAAATACTTCAGCATAAAAAGCTGAATTGAAAAAAAAATTGAATTGAAAGGGGAAAAATAATTGACTAATATCTAAAGAAGTTTCAAGAGAAATGTTTATCTGTTCCTAAAGTAATTACTCCTTTCATAAAATCATTACAAAATTAAATTTAAAATTTTTAAATTAAACAAAATAATTAAATTAAAATACTATAAAAATATGCAAGTGTTTCTGAAGAGCATTCCTAATTAAATTTATTTTTGACCTAGGTTATCACTGCACATTAATTTTTCACTATATCTAGATAAATTAAAAGTTATGAGAGAAAAAAAGTGAAGGAACACTATATGTCAACACATTTTATTACAGTTAGCACTATGAACTCAAGCAGACCAAAAAAAAAAAAAAAAAAAAGATATTACAAAATTTAATGGTACCAAATTATAACAATTTCTGTCCTAGGTTTATTAAATATTTTCTTTTCTCTAGTTCACTACTAATTTTTGTAATTACTAGTTTTTATTGAAGAAGCAATTTTATCATGAATATGATTTTAAAAATTAAGTAGAACAAAAGGATATGCAGTGAAAAGTCTCCCTCGTAGATAGTAGAGTGATGTTATCAATTTCTTATGTAAATTTCCATAAGTACATCTTTTTACCAAGAGGAAGCCTATTACACACAATGTACTGTATATTTTTTCTTTCTTTTTTATTACTTTACATTATATCTTAGAGGTCATTCCATATTAGCACATTCTACCTTATTCTTTTCCAACAGTTTCAGAGTATTCCATTTTATTGATATATCAGAACTCTATCCATTCATTAATTCAACAAGTATCTATCTTTTGTGCATCCACTCTGTGCGAGGAAGAGAGCAGAGAACCATGCAAATTCATGAGAAGGGGGACACCTAGGGAACAGCAGGTGCAAAGGTCGAAGACGAGAACAAGCTTGGCATGCTCAAAGGGCACAAGGCCACTGTTGGTGAAGAGCAGTAAGCAAGGATGAGAGTGGAAGGGAATGAGATCGAAGAAGTGGCCAGGAGCCAGATCATACAGAGTCTTGTAAGGTCACGGAAAGACTTTGGTGCTATTCAAAACATGATGGGAAATCATTGGAAAGTTGAGAGCTGGATGTGGCATGATCTAACTTATAATTTTAAAAGATCACATTGGCTTCCAGGTGGTGAATGGATCGTAATGGGCAAGAATGAGAACATGGAGAGCACTTAGGAAATGATTACAGTAGTCTTGGCAAGAGATGATGGTAGCTTATGCTAGTGAAGTAGTAAAGAGTTGAAGGTGATAAGATCCTGCAGATTTTAAATGTAGAACTGATAAGAATTGCTGATGGGGCTTCCCTGGTGGCGCAGTGGTTGAGAGTCCGCCTGCCAATGCAGGGGACACGGGTTCGTGCCCCGATCCGGGAGGATCCCACATGCCGCGGAGCAGCTGGGCCCGTGAGCCACGGCCGCTGAGCCTGTGCGTCCGGAGCCTGTGCTCCGCAATGGGAGAGGCCACAACAGTGAGAGGTCCGCGTATCGCAAAAAAAAAAAAAAAAAAAAAAAGGAATTGCTGATGGATTGGTAACATCAACTGAATCAATGGTCTAGACCTAATTCCAGCCTAAGTACAACAGAAGTCCACTGTTTAGGTTGTCCTGAAACACTGGAATATTCTGTATGTGAGGAGGACATGAGAGTATGGAGGATTGCTGGGAGGAGGTAAGCAGATAAGAGAGAACTAACATTTACCTAACATCTGTGCAGCAATTAGGGTTCCGAGGTTGCTAGTAACAGAAACTGTCTCTGGCTAATATGATATAGAAAAAGGAAGTCATTGGAAGGACACGGGGTGCTCACAACCTTGAAAGAACAGCTGGACCACCAGGCCTTAGAAAAGACAAGAACCAGGTGGCTCCAAGGATCTAGATGACACCTGGGAAGAATCAGATCCAACCAGTTTTCATCTCTGTTTCACTCTGCAAAGGGTTCACATTACAGGAATCAAGGGTCTGGCTAGCCTAAGTTGGGTCATAAGCCCACTTGTCCTAGGCAGAAGGGCACCTTGACTGCCAGATCCACCATTAGAGTGTGCAGTGGGGGAAAGGGAGCTCTCCAAAGAAAAATCAAAATATGCTACTAGAATAAGAGAAAGTAAATACTGGAATTGGCAAAAGCAATAGATTCCACCACTACTTAGATGTGCTTGGCATACAAATACATAATCTTGTTTACTCCTCACAATAACCCTGTGTGATAGGTATTAATATCTCTCAGAAAGACTCAAAGATGTGATGGAATTTGTCCAACATCATGAACAAATTAGGCAGCGTAAACAGCATTTGAACTCAGGTCAAAACCTTACTTTCAAAACCCATGCTCTTTCTGTTACAGCATGCTATTCCACTGGGTAGAAGATTAAATTTCTACTCCTTCTCAGTTTTCCCATCAGTAGAAAGAAGTAATTACTTGCTCTGGGTGTCCTGAGTAGCTTGGATATCTTAGCTAACAGGGTTGCAGAGCATCCAGGGCTCTCTTGGAAGTGAGTGGCCTCCTATTTCCTTTGTTTCTTCTGTCATTGATTAGAAGATGAAGAAAAAATAAAGCATGGTGTAATGAAATACATAATATTAGCCATTTTTCAAATGCTTACTATTTGACTTACTAAAGCCTTGCTTACTTCTAAGCAAGGCTTTAATGTGGCGATGTTTTGGTTGCTTTTGATTACATTCAGCATTTCAGAGGCTCCAGATCTCTGGGGCCACCAGAGGTAACTGGAGTAGGAGAGCAAGAGGAGGGGTTCTTCCCATAACACAGGAGCCAGTCTTCGTAGTTTATCACTTTATTACTCCAAGCCCAGCTCTGCCCACAGGCTCCTGTGGCCACGGGCATGCTGATGGACCTGGCCCTTGTGGGTGTGTGTTCTCTCGACCCTCATCTGCCTGAACCCCATGCAAATATTAAAGTCGTGCAGCCACGATGGAAAACAGTATGGTGGTTCCTCGAAAACCGGCTCCACACGGCATGTGGGATCTTCCTGGACCAGGGCTCTAACCTCTTGAGCTCACAGCTGATTCCCTGGACACGTCACACTCAGAAACAGGATGACGTTTCTGTAAAAGAAACAGTATGGGGCTTCCCTGGTGGCGCAGTGGTTGAGAGTCCGCCTGCCGATGCAGGGGACACGGGTTCGTGCCCCGGTCCGGGAAGATCCCACATACCGCGGGGCGGCTGGGCCCGTGAGCCATGGCCGCTGAGCCTGCGCATCCGGAGCCTGTGCTCCGCAACGGGAGAGGCCACAACAGTGAGAGGCCCACATACCGCAAAAAAAAAAAAAAAAAGAAAAAAGAAACAGTATGAAGTTTCTGTAAAACCCAGACAGAGGGAAAAGCAAGGTCCCACATAATGGACTTTGTGCCAGGACCAGCCCTGAACCAAGCTCTGAACCAAGGGACTTGGTTTATTCAAGTAAAGAAGGGGGCTCCGGAAGGCTGGGTGTGGGGAGGTAGGCTGCAGATCAGTCGGAGAAATGTCTGGGTAGAGTGAACAGTGAGCTACAAGAAAGAGAATTTGTTAAGAAAAGTGGGCCACCCTTTGAGGAAACTTCATTTTCTACTCCTCTTGCCCTCATCTTTAGCTCTATTTTCTTTCTTTCCCATATTCTTGGGAGAGTAGGGAGGAGTAGATGAAGTTGAAAGGAGTTTGCTGCTCAATGGCAAAAAAAAAAAAAAAAAAAAAGCAATAATTTAAACCAACTTTCTCCTCTTCCCAAACAGCCCACAATCAGTGTCATTCTAAATGGTAAATAGGAATCTGAAAAATTCATTTTTGCTCATGATTTTTCATTATAGAGAATCAATTTTAACCAGATCAATATACTATCGTTACTAGAATTCTGCTGTAATGTCATTAAACTGCATTTGAGTGCAGAAAAGATATTTCCTTGCTCACCCTGATGACTCAGGCTTCAACTGAAGTCAGGTCTGCAAAAGGGAGATAAATGTGCAGAAGTCTCTATGGAGAGAGGAAAAAAACACTCCTTCAGCCAGAGTCGGTTTCCACCCAGATGCAGCTCTTGGATATTGGTTGGTGGCCAAGAGTGGGAGGATGTCAAATGGTCCCCTGATGTTTGCCAATGCCCAGGGTATTGGGGCACAGCTGGATGGGAAGGATTTCTGCCTAGAGCTCCATCTCCCAGCCCTATTCTCTGACAAAAGTGATCCCATAGCCAGATGGTAGGGAATGGGGAGTAAGGAAGTCTGGAGAAGAGGAGGACTGGCCAGATTAACAGGCAGTCCCTTCACCAGAGCAGGGGCTTATGTGTCAAAGAAGGGCACAGATGGTCTTCCAAGTAATTAGAGAAATTGAATCCCCAGCATTTTTTAATCCCTGTACCGCCAGACTGCTAAAAAAAAAAAAAAAAAGAAAAAGAAAGGAAGGAGGGAAGAAAGAAGGAAGGGAGAGAGGGAGGAGGGTGAAAGGCTCTTTGAATCGCTTGGGCAAAGGGGTACATCTTGATATTCCTTCCCAGAAGCACTAGGGTTTCTCATCTTCCTCTTTTACAATTTCCTGAATCATGTTTCATCCTTTGTCTCTTCCTCTAGCCCCCACCCTCTCCCATCCGGCTCATATAATTAGGAGAATTGGCTGAAATATAATCTCTTGGCTGAGGCCAGAAATTTCTCCCTTATAGGTTCTTGCTGATTGTTTCAGCTGAATTCCCATTAATCGTAGAAAAACTTCATTATCAACATCCTCAGTAATGTTACAACTTGACCTGGGAGCCTGGGATAGTGATTACTGCTTGATTTTGACCCCATCCTTAACTAGTTGTGAAGGATGAGTGAACCCTTTGTCACTAGCTCTGACTACACACTGATGGTGACAGGTGTACAGGATCTAGTGTAAGAGGTACCTCTTGGCTCTGGCCAAGGAGAAAGGGCTTTACAAAGAACCAGAGGGACAGATGCCCTTAACAGAGCTACCTGTTCCTAGAATGAACTTCCTAGACTGTGATGGGGCTTTGTGAGTATTATCTCACCACTACAGAAGGTGAACAGTGTCCTTAACAGTGTGATATAGGGGAAAGACTGTTGGATTGGGTGAGAGTTGATATGGTTTTAGCCCTGCCTCTGCCATAATTCACTGTGTTGCTTCTGCAACTTGCCTTACCTCTCTGGGCCTCAAATTCCTCCTTGGTAGAATGGAGATGATACTGTCTATTTCTCAGGGTTTTTGAAAGGCTTAATCAGAATAGTGCTGTGATAGTGTTTTGAAAAGCATAAAGAGTTATAAAATAGAATAGAATATTATTTTATCCATCTTTTCCCCTAATCATTCTTTTATATTTTAAATGTATGAATAGGTCCCTCATCCCAGATACTTACTCCTGGGAGAACAAAGTTGAACTGAATGATTTCAGAAGTTACCAAGCATGGACCGAAATGGATTTGAAGAGATGTGGATCATTGGACCATGATGGAGCAGGTTCACTGAGGGTGTGTGTTCGCTCCTTCACACAACAAATGAGGCAGAAGTGAAGGTGTCCTTTTCTGCTGCCACAACAGCCTGTAAAAGCCTCTGGCCAACTATTTTATCTAACTGCCATGCTGAACAGTCAGCTGGTACTAGGGCAGGAGAAAAGCAGTTGCTGCTCTGCTCTTTGTGCAGATTTTAGGATGCTGGTTTGGAAGATTTTTAAAAATATCTCCAGCTGCCTGGAAAGCACCATTCACAAGGCTAAAATGTAGCAATTAGCTGCTTTTTTCAGACTAGCAAATATTTTAAAAATTGATAATACTGAGTGTTGGCTGGGATGTGGGAAAATAGACACTCTCATAAGGAAAGTGTAAATAGCAGAATCTTTGGAGGATGATGAGGCCTTTCTACTCTACCCCAAATTTCACAACACAATCAGGCTATGGAAAGGAAGAAAGATTCCCTAGATCCTGAAAGTCCACTTTATAATAATCCTTAACATGTTTAAAGCATTTTATAATTTATATATGTGATCTTATGTGATCCACAGTATAAGTCAATACATGTATGTAATCATACATCAATTTGACAAATAAGGAAACCAAGGTTCAGATGTATTCCCTTAATTTGTTCAGAGTCTTACTGTTAGGAAGTGGTGGAGGTGGGAATAAGAACCTTAAATTCCAGTTGATGCTCCTTTTCCTACACAGCAAAATGGACAGAACACAAAGGAGGGATCTTCTTACTAGAAGGGACCAACAATACTTTCTGGAATAGGATGGAACATAAGTCAATATTTTAAAAAGAAACATATGGGTAGGCATAACAACTGTCAAAGTGTCACTTAGATGTTTTTGATATGCCCAGTGGATTGTCAAGACTTGTTTAGTTGCAAGTGAGAGAAACTCTACTTAAACTGCAGCGGGTTCCCAGACAAAGTCATCAGGCTTGGCTTTTATCCCTTGGTTCTGTTTTCCTCAGTGTTGACTTTATTTTTAGTTAGGCTCCCCCCATGGCAAACTGATCCCAGCAGCTCCAGCCTTATACTCTTCTAGTGTAGTAACCCCAGCATTATGAAAGTCTTTTTCCCAATACCTCCAGCTTTGACCAGAACTGGATTACGTATGCAATCCTAGGGTCAAATGACTGGGTCAGCCCCAGGCCAAACCCCATGACCTGAAACTGAAAGTAAAAACAGGATTCTGTTACCAAAAGCATGGATACTGAGAAGACCAAAACAATACTTACAATACTCTGTAAAGTAACATAGAGAAGTTAGACATTTTGATTGGAAAAGAGGAACATAAGGCTTTTGTGATTCCCACATTGAAGACTTCCTCAAAACACCCTTTTATGGTAAAAGAGAAAGCTTCCCAGGAAAAATACAGTTCCTCTATTCCCTACAAATCGATTTGTACAAAGAAAGCAATACCCTCTGCCCACTGTGATCAAGAAGACGTCCTGTCCACTGCTTGTCCAGATGCCTACTGCCTCACTGTGCTCTGTGGGGAGCCTCTGAGGAAGGAAATGGTTTCCATACTTAGAGCTGTTTCACTGGTGGCTAGATTAAGCAGGAAGAACATAGAAGATGTGAATCTGTTGATATGTCTAGAGCTAAAAATCTGGAACCAAGGGGATATGGAAGAGCAAATGTGTGTGTATATGTGTGTTTGTGTGTGTATATACATTTATGTATAACTGTAGGAAACAAAGGATAGATTAGAAGAGGGGAAGGGAAGGAAAAAAAAGAAAGAAGAAAGGAAAAAGTGAGAGTTTGTCTTTCTAAGTATGTTCCATATCCTCATTGCCTTTCTTCTCTTCTTCCTGCTTTTATTAGTTAGGATATTGACTAGACGGAGACAAAAATATCCATGGCTTAATCAAGGTAGAAGTTCTGTTTCTCTCCCAGGTAAAACTCTGAACTAGTAGACTGTGCAGGGCTGATCAGAAGCACTGTTCCCCAAGGTCATCCTGGGACTCAGTTCTAGCCATCTTGCTACTCCACGCATGGTAATACACTCATCCACAGGGTCAATGTTGATTCACCATTATTATATCCCAAAGAGAGGATGAGAAAGGCATGCAGCTTCCTGTTAAAGATGTGACCTGGGGGTTGCCAGCATCGCTTTGGCTCACTTCCCTTTTGGCCAGAATGTAGTCACATTGTCATAGCCAGCTGTAAGAGAGGTTAAAAATGTATTATAACTGACTGCCAAGCACCCAGCTAAACTTAGGGAGAATTCATTACTAACTGAAAGATGGGGGTATTGGGGAACAATTAGCAGTCACTGTCTTTCACTCCTCCAAACAAAGCCAGCTTCTACCCATCTGTCTCCCTTGAAACACTCTACAGCCTTCAAGAATTAGCTTATATGACCCATTTTAAGAAGCCATTCCTGTTCCTCTCCCTCCGTTGAGCTCCCATGGTCCCATTTCACACATCATACGGCCCTTAGACTGTCTGGCATTTTAGGTAGATGGATTCCTCTACTAGTCTATGAGTTCCTGGAGGACAGGGATGAAGTCCAAGTCAGATCTCTGCCATCCACCACACCCATCACACAGAAGGGCCTAAGAAATGATTACTAAATTAGCAAACTTGCTTCTCTTTTCTGAACCTCTTGAGAATAAGTTGGAAATATCACTAGAGTGTTGGAAAGTTAGAAACCCCTAAGTACTTGAGTGTTTATTTTCTAAAAGCAAGTAACTTCTCCTACGTAACCATATTTCTTTATTGTGGTTTACAGGGAGATATCCTTACATTCTTGGAGGAAAAGAAAGAAGGAAGAAAAAACAAAGCAGAAAAGGAAAAAAAATGTATCTCCAAGTCTTTGCAGTGATCTATGTTGGATCACTCCCATGCTTAGCCAGGTTGTTTGCAACCCCAGCTTAACCTCCACTTTCTGCTCTCCCTGAGCCTAAAGAACAGCCAGAGGTGAACGTGTACGGTCATCTCAGTTCTTCTCTAAGCATGTGTCCTTCTCTTTGCATGTATATGGCTTTCTAGATTCTCCAATATACACAGGAAATTTTCAAAGCCCTTATTCCCTCCCCTCTCCAAATATCACCTCCGGGATTTTCCTCCCAGGATTTTGGTGTGTCTGTTGTTTGCCCCAACTATTATTTTTTACCCAGGCAGGTGCTAGTTTGTTCATTTGCCTTTCAATGTTTTTAGGGAAAGTCCTCTGTGTAGCTTCTCTGCCCTGATAGAGTTCCAGGTTAAGTGAAACAAAAGAAAGCCCTTTGGGGAAAACCCAGTCAAGACAAAAAGACAAACTCTATTCCTTTGGAACAAGGTCCACTCTGCTTCTTCCAGAAGCAGGCACCCACACCAGGAACATTGCCTGCCATCTTTAAGACTGCCACTGTACCAGTGAGCAGGGAGGATGGTGGGGCTAGGGTAAGATAAAACATCACAAGGATATCCTGCTGTGTTTCAGTGGCCTTCCTCCTGGGTTAACATTTATTTGCTAAACTTCTAGCATATAGTTGCTTTAAACTTTTGAATATCTCCCATTTAGTTGCTTTAAACTTTTGACTATCTCCCAAAGTTCTGGTGAGATTGAGACAGCTTTTGCCAAGTCTTTTCAGAGTTTCTGGAGACAGAACCCATACTTTGCCATTTTTTCTCTGATGCCCCTTCTATCCTCCATGTCTTTTTACTATACTTTATCTTTTTGTGCCATCCTCTAGGTGAATTCCTCAGAAAAATATTCCAATTCACTAAGTCTCCTTTGACTGTGTCTATTTAAAATTGTGTATCTTGTTTATTGAGGGTTCCCCCCACCTCCATAACTGTACTTTTCCATTTAAGGAAATCCTTTTAAGGATTTCTAATTGGTTCATTTGTTTATATTTTTTAAACTTTCCATTTTGAAATAATTTTATATTTACAGAAGAATTATGAGATCATATAGAGATTTCCTGTGTATTCTTCACCCCGCTCCCCCTAATGGTAACACCTCACATAACCATGATACATTTATCATGTCAGAATGTGAGAAAATAATATTGATACAATGTTATTAACTTTATTCAGATTTCCTCAAGTTTTTCACTAATGTCCTTTATATGTTCAGAGTCCACTCCAAGATACCACATTACATCCAGTATTCAGGTCCTCTTAGTCTCCTCCAGTCTGTGACAGTTTCTCAGTCTTTCCTTGTCTCTCATAACCTCAGCGCTTTTGAAGAGTACTGGACAGACGTGTAGTAGAATGTCCTTTAACTTAGTTTTTTCTGATGTTTTCTCATTATTAAACTAGGGTTATAGATTTTGGGGAAGAATACCATAGGCGTGAAGTGCTCATCTCATCACATCACATCAGAGAGTTTATAATATCAGTCTGTCAATATTATTGAATTTAACCTTGATCGCTTGGCTAAGGTGGTATCTGCCAAGTTCTTCTACTGTAAAGTTACTATTTTTCCCTTTCCATACTATGTGCCTCAGAAATGAGCCACTAAGCCCAGCCTACACTCAAGAAGAAGGAAATTAAGCTCTACCTCCTGGAGGGAGAAGTGTCAAATAAGTTGTGGACATTATTAAAACCACCACAGTACTTATTAATTAAATTGATTGATTTTATATATATCTGCTCATGTTTTATTTTTGCCTGTTTTAATTTAACAATACTTTTTTCTTCTTTATGCTTTATTCAATTTCTTATTCTTCCTTTATTCCTTTGAGGATCCAAAGCATACTTATGGATCTTAAAGCATAGTTAAAGTCTTTTCAAGATTGTTCTTGGGGCTTCCCTGGTGGCTTAGTGGTTAAGAATCCGCCTGCCAAATCAGGGAACACGGGTTTGAGCCCTGGTCCGGGAAGATCCCACATGCCACGGAGCAACTAAGCCTGTGCACTGCAACTACTGAGCCTGCGCTCTAGCGCCCGTGCTCTAGAGCCCGCGAAGCCACAACTACTGAGCCAGCGTGCCACAACTACTGAAGCCTGCGTGCCTAGAGCCCATGCTCTGCAACAAGAGAAGCCACCGCAATGAGAAACTCATGCACCGCAACGAAGATTAGCCCCCGCTCGCTGCAACTAGAGAAAACCGTGTGCAGCAACGAAGACCCAATGCAGCCAAAAAATAATAAATTAATTAATTTTAAAAAAATTGTTCTTTTTACTTTTTCGGGAGAAAAAGACAGATGAATTTACTTGTTCCAAATTACAGGTCCTCCACGTTGGATCAAAACTTATTAGGAGGGGCTTCCCTGGTGGCGCAGTGGTTGAGCATCCGCCTGCCGATGCAGGGGACACGGGTTCGTGCCCCGGTCCGGGAGGTTCCCACGTGCCGCGGAGCGACTGGGCCCGTGAGCCATGGCCGCTGACCCTGCGCGTCCGGGGCCTGTGCTCCGCAACGGGAGAGGCCACAACAGTGAGAGGCCCGCGTACCGCAAAAAAAAAAAAAAAAAAAAACTTATTAGGATATTTTCTTTTAAAGATAAGGTAACTCAAGATAATGGTGGTACAATTTCAACTAGTTACTGTCATGATTTAGGGCTCCTTGGAAGCCTCTAGGCTGGTAGAGAGGTGTTGTGATACAGCCAGAAAGCAACAGCTTCTTTGTTGTATGTGTGTGTTATATTTGTGTGTGTGTGTATTGTGTATTGTCTATAATATGTAATGTGTGTCCTGTGTGTTGAGTGATGTGCTGTATGTCTTGTGTGTATTGTGTGTGGTGTGTATGTGTGTATGTGTTTCTTGTGTGTGTTGTGGGTATGTGGTGTGTGTCTTATGTGCTGTGTTTGTGTGTTGCTGTCTTGTGTGTTGGGTGTGTATGGTAGTGTCTTGCATCTTCTGTGTGTCTTTTTTAAGTGCAATTGACTTACAATAATACATTAATTTCAGGTGTACAGCATGGTGATTCAATATTTTTATACATTATGAAATGATCACCATGAGAAATCATTACTATCTGTCACCTACAAAGTTATTACAATATTACTGACTACATTCTGTATGCTGTACATTACATCCCCATGACTTACTTATTTTATAACTGAAAGATTGTACCTCTTAATCTCCCTCACCTATTTCACTCATGCCCCAACCCTCCTCCCCTCTGTCAACCACCTGTTTGTTCTCTGTATCTATGAGTCTGTTCCTGTATTGTTATGTTTGTTCACTGTTTTGTTTTCTAGATTCCACATGTAAGTGAAATCATACAATATTTTTATTTGTCTGACTTATTTCACTTAGCATAATACCCTCTACGTCCATCCATGTTGTCACAAATGGCAAGATTTTATTCTTTTTTATGGCTCAGTACTATTCCAGTATGTGTGTGTGTGTGTGTGTGTGTGTATACATACATCACATCTCTTTATCCATTCATCCATTGATGGATACCTAGGTTACTTCCATATCTTGGCTATTGTAAATAATGCTGCAATGAACGTAAGATGCTAATATCTTTTAGAGTTAGTGTTTTTATATTCTTTGGGAAAATACCCAAGTGGAATTCCTGGAATATATGGTGTTTCTATTTTTAAGTTTTTGAGGTACCTCCATACTATTTTCCATAGTGGCTGTACCAATTTACATTCCCACTAACAGCACATGAGGGTTCTCTTTTCTCCACATCCTCACCAACACTTACAATTTATTATCTTTTTGACAATATCCATCTGACACATGTGAGGTAGTATCTCATTGTGGTTTTGATTTTCATTTCCCTGATGATTAGTGATGTTGACAATATTTTTATGTATCTGTTGACCATCCGTATGTCTTCTTTGGAAAAAAAATGCCTATTCAGGTCCCCTGCCCATTTTTTAATCAGATTGTTCTTGTGATGTTGAGTGGTATGAATTCTTTGTATATTTTGGATATTAAACTCTTATCAGATATATTATTTACAAATATATTTTCCCATTTAGTTGGCTGCCTTTTTGCTTTGTTGATAGTTTCTTTCACTGGGCAAAAATTTTTTAGCTTGATGTAGTCCAGTTTGTTTATTTTTTATTTTATTTCCCTTGCCTGAGGAGACATATCCAAAAAAATATTACTAAGACTGTTGTCAAAGAGCATACTGCCTATGTTTTCCTGTAGAAGTTTTATGGTTTCAGGTCTTACATTTGTCTTTAATCCACTTTGAATTTATTTTTGTTCATAGTGTGAGAGAGTAGTCCAGTTTGATTCTTTTCCACATAACTGTACAATTTTCCCAACAATATTTACTGAAGAGGCTCTCTTTTTCCCATTGTACATTCCTGTCTCCTTTGTCATAGATTAATTGCCCATATAAGTATGGGTTCATTTCTGGGCTCTCTATTCTGTTCCATTGATCTATCTGTCTTTGTGTCAGTATCATACTGTTTTGATTACTGTGTGTTTGTTGTATAGTCTGAAGTCAGGAAGCATGATTCCTCTAGCTCTGTTCTTTCTCAAGATTGTTTGGCTATCTGGAATCTTTTGTGTTTCCAAACAAATTTTAGAATTACTTGTTCTAGTTCTGTGAAAAGTGCCATCAGTATTTCAATAAGGATTGTACTGAATCTGTAGATTGCCTTTGGTAATGTGGTCATTATAACAATATTAATTCTTCCAATCCATGAGCACAGTGTATTTTTCCATTTGTTTGTGTCTTCTTTAATTTCCTTCATTAATGTCCTATCATTTTCTGCGTACAGGTCTTTTACTTCCTTAGTTAGATTTATTCCTAGGTATTTTATTCTTTTTGATGTGATAGTAAATGGAATTATTTTCTTTATTTCTCTTTCTGATAGTTTGTTTTTAGTGTATAGAAATGCAACTGATTTCTGTATATTAATTTTGTATGCTGCAACTTTACTGAATTCATTTATTCGTTCTGATAGTTTTTTGGTGGTGTCTTTAGGATTTTCTATATAGAGTATCACATCATCTGCAAGTAGTGACAGTTTTACTTCTTCATTTCCATTTGGATTTATTTTATTTCTTTGTCTTGTCCAGTTTGGATTCTTTCTGTTTCTTTCTCTTCTCTGATTGCTGTGGCTAGGACTTCCAATATTAAGTTAAATGAAAGAGGCAAAAGTGGGCACTCTTGTCTTGTTTGTGACCTTAGAGGAAATGCTTTCAGCTTTTCACCATTGAGTATGCTACAAGCTGTAGGTTTGTCATATATGACCTTTATTATGTTGTGGTATATTCCCTCTATACCCTCTCTGTTGAGAGTTATTATCATAAATGGATGTTGAATTTTGTCAAAATCTTTTTCTGCCTCTATTGAGATAATCATATGATTTTGATTCTTCAGTTAGTTAATGTGATATATCATATTGACTGATTTGCAGATATCACATCCCTGGGATAAATCTCACTTGATTATGGTGTATGATCCTTTCAGTGTATTGTTGAATTCAATTTGCCGATTTTTTTTTCAATTTGCCGATTTTTATTGAGGATTTTTGCATCTATGTTCATGAGTGACATTAGCCTGAAATTATATTTTTGTGTAGTGTCTTTAATTTTGACACCAGGTGATGCTGGCCTCATAGAATGAGTTCAGAAGTGTTCTTTCATCTTCAGTTTTTTAGAATAATTTGAGAAGAATAGGTGTTAACTCTTCTTTAAATGTTTGGTAGAATTCACTTGTGAAGCCATCTGGTCCTGTTCTTTTGTTTGTTGGGAGGGTTTTTTCTTTTTTTTCTGATTCAGTTTCATTACTGGTAATCAGTCTGTTCATATTTTGTATTTCTTCCTGATTAAATCTTTTTTTAATATAAATTTATTTATTTTATTTATTTACTTTTGGCTGCCTTGGGTCTTTGTTGCTGCATGCAGCTCTTCTCTAGTTGTGGCAAGCAGGGGCTACTCTTTGTTGTGGTGCGTGGGCTTCTCATTGTGGTGGCTTCTCTTGTTGCAGAGCACGGGCTCTAGGCGCACGGGCTTCAGTAGTTACGGCACGAGGGCTCAGTAGTTGTGACTCACAGGCTCTAGAGTGCAGGCTCAGTAGTTGGGGCGCACGGGCTTAGTTGCTCCGCAGCATGTGGGATCTTCCCGGATCAGAGCTCGAACCTGTGTCCCCTGCATTGGCAGGCGGATTCTTAACCACTGCGCCACCAGGGAAGCCCCTGATTCAATCTTGGAAGATTGTTTCTAGGAATTTATCAATTTCTTCTAGGTTGTCCATTTTATTGGCTTATAATTGTAGTAATCTCTTATGATCCTTTGTATTTATATGGTGTCAGTTGTAACTTCTCTTGCATTTCAGTTTTACTGATTTGGGTCCAGTCTGGCTAGAGGTTTATCAATTTTGTTTATCTCTTCAAAGAACCAGTTCCTAGCTTTTTAATCTTTTCTATTATTTTTTTGTCTTTATTTCATTTATTTCTGCTCTGATATTTATGGTTTCTTTCATTCTACTTTGGGTTTTATTTGTTCTTCTCTTTCTAGTTCCTTTAGGTGTAAGTTTATATTATTTATTTGAGATTTTTCTTGTTTCCTGAGGTAGGCTTGTATCACTATAAACTTCCCTCTTAGAATTGCTTTTGCTGCCTCCCATAGATTTTGGGTCATCCATTTTCATTTGTTTCCAGGTATTTTTAAATTTCTTCTTTGATTTCTTCAGTGAACTATTGGTTGTTTAGTAGTATATTGTTTATCCTCCATGTTATTGTGTTTTTTGCAGTTTCTTAATTACAGTTGATTTCTATTTTCATACTATTGGGTCAGAAAAGATCCTTGATATGATTTCTATCTTTTTAAATTTATTGAGACTTGTTTTGTGGCTTGGCATGTGATCAATTCTGGAAAATGTTCCATGTTCACTTGAAAAGAGTGTGTTGTGCTTTCTGCTGCTTTTGGATGGAATGGTCTATATATAGGTCTATATAATATATTAAGTCCATCTGGTTTAATGTGTCATTTAAGGCCAAAAAATCTTATTGATTTTCTGTCTGGATAATCTGTCCATTGGTATAAGTGGAGTGTCAAAGTCCCCTACTTTTTGGACTTCCCTGGTGGCTCAGTGGATAAGAATCCATGCTCCCAATGCAGGGGACCCAGGTTTGATCCCTGGTCAGGGAACTAGCTCCCACACGCATGCCACAACTAAGGAGCCTGCGTGTCACAACTAGGGAGCCTGTGAGCCGCAAGTAAGGAGCCCTGGAGCCTCAACTAAGGAGGCTGCCTGCCATAACTAAGACCCAGTGCAACCAAATAAATAAATACTTTAAAAAAAATTATTTATTTTATTTATTTATTTTTGGCTGCATTGGGTCTTCATTGCTGCATGCATGCTATCTCTAGTTGCAGAGAGCAGGGGTTACTCTTTGTTGTGGTGTGTGGGCTTCTCATTGCAGTAGCTTCTCTTGTTGCAGAGCACGGGCTCTAGGCGTGTGGGCTTCAGTAGTCGTGGCACGCAAGCTCAATAGTTGTGTCTCGCGGGCTCTAGAGCGCAGGCTCAGTAGTTGTGGCACACAGGCTTAGTTGCTCCGCAGCATGTGGCATCTTCCCAGACCAGGGCTCGAACCTGTGTCCTCTGCATTGGCAGGCGGATTCTCAACCACTGCACCACAGCGAAGCCCAATAAATACTTTTTTAAAAAAGTCCCCTACTATTATTGTGTTACTGTCAAATTCTCCCTTTACTTTTGTTAATATTTGCTACTTTTGTTAATATTTGCTTTATGTATTTAGGTGAACCTATGTTAGGTGCAAAAGTTATGGCCATAGTATGTGATAAGTGCTTAGTTAAGATGGAAAAGGCATTAAATATGTACAATAAGATATTTTGAGAGAGACCACATTCACATAACTTTTATTATAGTATGTTGTTATAATTGTTCTATTTTATTATTATTCTTGTTTATCTCTTCCTGTGCCAAATTTATAGATTAAACTTTAGCATAAGTATGGATGTACGGGAAAAAAACATAGTGTATATAGGGTTCAGTACTATCCACAGTTTCAGCCATCCTCTGGGGGTTTTGGAACATATACCCTGTGGATAAGGGGAGACTGCTCTATATCCATAAATGTTTTATTATCCATTTCTTTTTTAAAAAACCCAGAATACTATTATCAATAACACTTGAAAATAAAAATAAATTGTTAATATTATGAAAAATTCATACTATGTTAAAACTTTGAGTA
Organism: Delphinus delphis; assembly: GCF_949987515.2. Classification (NCBI taxonomy): domain Eukaryota; kingdom Metazoa; phylum Chordata; class Mammalia; order Artiodactyla; family Delphinidae; genus Delphinus; species Delphinus delphis. The sequence continues at coordinate 80,686,198 of NC_082688.1, read as the reverse complement.
GGGCACTTTTAATCCATGTTACCCTACATGAACAGATTTCCTAGCTGCCTTTTCTGCTTCCAGACCCTTAAGTTTGGTGTTTTAAAACTCTATGATCAGAACTTTCCTGGCAATCCAGTTGTTAAACCTCTGTGCTCCCACTGCAGGGGGCAGAGATTTGATCCCTGGTCAGGGAACTAACATCCTGCATGCTGCTCTGTGATACAGCAAAACAAACAAACATCAACGATCAATTAGGCAGATATATAGAAATGAGAACAGACACAAGGATCCTTGTTCCAGTTCCAATTCCCTGTTCATTCAGTTCTGCAAGATACACTTGAACTGCCTGCTTCATCGGAAACTAGTTTTTTTCACCTATAAATGGGTCTGTCCAATCACAAAGCTAGCTTTTGTATGATCATTTTTTTATTGGCCACCAGCAAACAGAATGAGTGCTGCCTGCTCTAATGAGGTTGGAGGTGATGATATTAAGAAGAGGGTAAGGTAGCTTTGGAAATTTCTTTATCATAATTGCAGCAATTTTCCAACAAGTGCAGCAATTTTCCTGCCAGAAAGACCTTGCCAGTCTTTCTCTATCAATGTACTATACCTAAAAAAATCTGGCCCATGTTGGCTATAAGATTTTTTATTTACTTCAACAGAAAGTTCTTCTGAGAACAGTTTATTCAAAGTAGTTGACAATGATAATATGCAGTAGCAGTAATGATAACAATGCGTTAAAATAGGTAATACTCATGCTGCTAAAGGGTGCAAACTCTGACATGAACTTTCTGAAGGGCAATGGGACATAATCTATCAAGAGCCTTAAAAATGCTTATACCCATTGACTTAGTACTCTTACTTCTGGGGATTTATCCCATGAAATCAGAGATATGCACAAAGATTTCTCCAGGAGCCTACATATTCTCTAAATCAGCATGTACTATTTAGCGCTGTTTCTTCAATATCCAATATTCATAGGTCCAGGAATCAAGGGGTGAAAATAGGAGTGGCACCCTCACTGTTATGCCTAGTAATCTACTAGCAAACTGTTTGCTTTCTGTCCCCATGACCTAATGCTCTGCTTGTCTAGAAATCTTAGTTCCAAAGGGAAGAATGCATCTGCTGGGAGATAACAACGATTCCATTGAACCAAAGTTAAGACTGCCACCCGGCTAATTTGAGCTCCTTATGCCTCCAATCAACAGGCAAAGAAGGGAGTTACTATACTGGCTGGGGTGATTGATCCTGATTACCAAGGGAAAGTTGGACTGCTACTATACATTGGAGTTATGGAAGATTACATCTGGAATACAGGTGATCTCTTAGGGAGTCTCTTAGTATTACCAGGCCCTGTAATGAAAGCCTATGGAAAACTACAACAACCCAATTCAGGCAGGACTACTTATGACCCAGACTCTTCAAGAATCAAGGTTTAACTCCTCCTGCCACAAAATACCACAACCAGCTGAGGCGCTTGCTGAGGGCAAAGGGAGTATGGAATGGGTATTGGTAGAAGCTATTAGCTATGACCACATGACCAGTTGCAGAAACAAGAAGACTCTAAGTTTATGCATAATTCTTCCCTTTTTTGTTCTGAATATGTTTGTGATGTGTATCAAATATTTTTTTTCTTCCCTCTCTTATCCTCCTACCATATAATATAAGATGCATTAATAAAGTTACCTTTACATCAAAGTATTTCAGTTACAGGATATCAAAGAGAAGAGTGAACATCACCCAGAGATTTTGTGTCCTCTTCTGGGGAAAGAGTTGGTGTATTTTTGGTTGTATGCAGGATAGTTGTATTATGTTAGGCAAAAGTATGATTTTGTTATTGTCCTTATCTGGAGGTTAAGTATAGCTTAAGGAATTAAGTATAGGTGTCAAGTTGACAAGGGGTGGACTGCGATAATTAGTTTTATGTGTCAACTTGGCTAGGCTGTAGTACAGTTATTTAATCAAACATTAGTCTAGGTGTTGCTGTGGAGGTATTTTGTAGATATGGCCAATATTCTACTTAGTTAACAATACTGTGTTGTACAGTTGAAAGTTACTAAGATAGTAAATCTTAAAAGTTCTCATCACACATAAAAAAAGGTAACTATGTGAGGTGGTGGATGTGTTAGTTAACCTTAACTTAATTGTGGTAATCTATAAAGAAAATTGCAGTCTTCCTCCTGTGTTTTTTTTCCTAACAAGCAATTAACTCAATTCTGACACTATAGTGTCAGATCCCACAGGTTAAGGGCTCAGTCCCTCAAACTGCCCCCTACTTCAGATGTGAATCACAAGTAGTAGGTCACCAGGTTACCCACAACTTCTGTTCGACTTGGATACAAATTGGAGATTCCCATGACCTCCACTGCCTTGGATTTGATTATTTGCTGGAACAGCTCACAGAACTCAGGGAAATGCTTACACTTAGAATTATTATATAACAAAGGATATGATAAAGAATACAGGTAAACAGCCAGATGAAGAGATACATCAAGGTGGTATGGGAAAGGCCTGAGCACAAGAGCTTCTGTCCCTGTAGAGCTGGGAGTGTGTTGCCCTCCCAGTATATGGATGTGTTCACCAACCTGAAGTCCCCTGAACACTATATTATTGGAATTTTTATGGCAACCTCATCATGGTAAGTATGATCGATTATTAGCTTCATTCCCTCCTCTGGAGAATTGGAGGTGGGAATGAGAATTCCATGCTTCTAATCATGGCTTGGTCTTTCTGGTGACTAGCCTCCCCCCCAGGAGCCAACCAAGAGTCACCTCATTAAAACAAAAGACATTGCTATCACCCAGAAAATTCCAAGGGATTTAGGAAACCTGTCAGGAAACAGGATCAAAGACTAACTATTAGAACAAAAGATGCTCCTAGTGCTCTTTATCACTTAGGAAATTACAGGGTTTTAGGAGCTCTGTGCCAGGAACTAGAGGCAGAGATCAATATATATTTTTCCTATTTTTCACATAATCATTTTGCAGTATCTATGTGTATCAAGTCATCATGTTGTACACCTTAAACTCACCATAAGGTTATATGTCAATTATGTTTCAATGAAACCAGAAAAAATTTTTATTCAATTCTACAATCAGTTGATTTTAAGTAATGAAGCTTACCCTTGATAAAGTGGGTGGGCCTCATTCAGTCAGTTGAAAGCCCTTAAGAGGAAAACAGATTTCCCTGAGGAAGACTGCCATATCAACTCTTGCCTGAGCATTTCCAGCTTGCCCTGCAGATTTCAGACTTGCCAACCTCCACAATCACGTAAGCCAATTCTCTGAAATAAATCCCTCTCTAATATCTCTCTCTCCCTCTTTCTCTCCTTCTGAGAGATATATATACATATATAATATTAATATCCTTATATTATATATAAATATATACATATATCCTCTGGTTCTTTTTCTCTAGAGAACCCTGCCGGATACACAGCCTAAAATCTAACAGTAGGGAATTCCTTGGCCATCCAGTGGTTAGGACTCCACGCTTTCACTGCACGGGGCACGGATTTGATCCCTGGTCGGGGAACTAAGATCCTGCAAGCCACGTGGCCAAAAATAATAATAATAATAAATAAAATAAAATCCAACAATAATTAAAGTATGATATATTCTTTCATTGAATTATTTTCCAGCATTAAAAACGATGTTGTTGGGCTTCCCTGGTGGTGCAGTTGTTGAGAATCCGCCTGCCGATGAAGCGGACGCGGGTTCGTGCCCTGGTCCAGGAGGATCCCACATGCTGCGGAGCGGCTGGGCCTGTGAGCCATGGCCGCTGAGCCTGCGTGTCCGGAGCCTGTGCTCCGCAACGGGAGAGGCCACAACAGTGAGAGGCCCGCGTACCGCAAAAAAAAAACCCCGATGTTGTCAGAAAATATATAAATAACATGGGGAAGTTCTCATAATATTATGTTAAGTTTGAAGAATAGGAGATGGGACTTCCCTGGTGGTCCAGTGATTAATACTCCTCACTTCCAGTGCAGGGGACACAGGTTTGATCCCTGGTTGGGAACTAAGATCCCACATGCACCATGTTGTAGCCAAAAAATTAAAAAAAAAAAAGAAGAAGAAGAAAGAAAGAATAGGGGAAATTTATGTGTGCAATTTTATTTCAAAAAATAAACACACCCATAGATGGTAGGAAATAAAAAAATAATTCATTGCATTTATTTCTTGGTAATGATTTTTTTTAAGGTTTTTTTTTTTATCATTTTTATTTTTGGCTGCATTGGGTCTTCGTTTCTGTGTGCAGGCTTTCTCCAGTTGTGGCGAGTGGGGGCCTACTCTTCATTGGGGTGCGTGGGCTTCTCATTGCTGTGGCTTCTCTTGTTGCAGAGCACGGGTTCTAGACTCGTGGGCTCTAGAGTGCAGGCTCAGTGGTTGTGGCGCACGGACTTAGTTGCTCTGCGGCATGTGCGATCTTCCCAGATCAGGGTTCGAACCCGTGTCCTCTGCATTGGCAGGCGGACTCTTAACCACTGCACCACCAGGGAAGCCCTTGGTAATTATTTTTCAATTATTTTCTGGAAATTTGCTATTTTTGTTATCAGAACAAAAATGTTATTATGTAATTGCCTTAATGATAAGAGAATCCTTGCTCCACTTTGTAAGTCATTTTACTTTTCTTTTTTTTTATTTTTATAAATTTACTTATTTTATTTATTTATTTTTGGCTGTGTTGGGTGTTCGCTGCTGCATGTGGGCTTTCTCTAGTTACAGCAAGCGGGGTCTATTCTTTGTTGCAGTGCATGGGTTTATTGTACTGGCTTCTCATTGCAGAGCACGGGCTCTAGGCACGCAGGCTTCAGTAGTTGTGGCTCACAGGCTGTAGAGCACAGGCTCAGTAGTTGTGGCGCACGGGCTTAGTTGCTCCGCAGCATGTGGGATCTTCCCGGTCCAGGGCTCGAACCCATGTCCCCTGCATTGGCAGGTGGATTCTCAACCACTGCGCCACCAGGGAAGCCCTACTTTTCTATCATTAACTGATGCTTATGTGTTTGTTTTTATGCCAAGATTTCCTTGCATTTGAGACAACAGATATAGCTGGTAAAAGATACTTCAATAAAATTGTACATAATATTCTTTTAAAATTCTTACATTTATATTTAATTCCCAGTTAGGCATTTGGGAAAAGTATGAAGGAGGTAGAATAACACTGTGAAATGTATTTTTTAATGAGCCATTTTTTGCTTAGCTTTTTCCAAATAAATTACTGAGTTTATAAGTGGAAAAGTTTCATCTCTTCTTTTGCTTTCTTATCTTATTGAGATTACACATAAAAGTGAGATTGCTTAAGGGTAAAGAGGAAGAGAAAACAAGGAACCTGGATAATTTAAACACTATTTCAATTCCTAAATGGTTAGAACTTGTCTGTATTTACAAATTCTATCAGTGTGTGTCAAATTATACCTAAAATGCAGAAACAGAATTTCTGGTCTCAATGTAGTTGATATTCTGGCTAAAATATTTCAGGTTCTGAATAAAGAGAAAACATAAGAATACTAGGAAAATGCTAAAATAAATACCAATTACAAGTTCAACTGGGCCCAGATGTTTAACATGGCAGAGTTGAAAAAATGGCAGAGACCCCGGGTTCCATTTCTCACTCATGGGCTATCTGCCTACGTGACTTGATTTTTTTGGCTTCAGTTTTCTATAAAAGTATGAGTTTAATGAGATAAGCTATCTTTATAATATCTTCCACCTTTAATAATCTATGCCCCAGGATCTGAAAACATTTCCACAGGGGTGAAATAATTACCATTCACATACCTTGGAGACTTCTAACATTTTTACTTCACAAGAGAGCAGTTATTAAGCACTTACCAACTGTGCCAGTTCATGTTCCTATGTCTTCCGGGTCTCTTTTTTTACTATGTTTTATTATGGTTTGTATGAATTAAAATTCCAAGTACTTTTCCTAACAGAAATGCTTTCCTCCTGAGCCATTTGCCAGCAAGGATAGTTAATTAGCTTGTACACATTAAGGGAAATGTGTCATAGCAACATCTGCTTTGTTTGTTCCAAGGAATCTATGCAAATAAACAAGAGGAATTAGTTACTAAGCGTATATAATACAATTCAATTTGTCCAAAGTACTTTATAGTATTTCTTGTTATTTATTCTTCCTGGCAAGACCAAGACAAAGAGAAGGTAAGAGGTTAGCAGGTCCTGGGTCCCCCGCCCATTGATGGGCTTCCTACAGTATATTACATTGTGATGGAATGGTTACAAGGACTGATTTGGAGGGGTTGAAGTGAAGGACATGAGAATTGTTTAGTTTTTAATTTAAGTATATAAAATAGTATAGGTTGAAATAATCTTTTAAAAGAACTATATATGGATATATAGACACAGATACAGTTACATACAAAAAAAGAATTGGAAGATCACACATCAAGATGTAAACAGTTGCTATCTGGAGGCTGGAATTATGGGCAATTTATTTTTTGTCTTTTTTTTCCTTTCTTGCTTTCCAAGTTTATACTTTGAGAACATATTATTTTTTAATTAAAAAAAAGCTACCTTAAATAAGTAAATAGATTTACCCAAGATTCTGGAAGCGAGTTATTGCAGCATTACTCTCATCACAGTTTCTTCCTCATGCCTACTATTAACACCACCATGAACATACCTAGAGCACTTTGTAAAACATACATTTGACTTACTCTTCATTCAATCATTCAACATCTAGGGAATACATCAAATATGCTAGGTGCCTTCCCACACACTAGGGATGTGGAGATGAATAAGGGTGTCCTTTGCTTGAGTAGCTCTCAAGCTAGTGGGAGAGACAGACATAGTGGGAGAGAAAACAGACCATTACAATACAGTGTGACAAATTAACCATGAAAATTTTCTGTGAGGGCACAGAAGAAGAGTATCTTAGCCAGGTTGAAAGATGAGTGATGGTAGGAGGGGACCAGTCACGGAGAAGGTGATTCTCAAGTCCAAGAAATTATTTACTAAGAATGAATGATTCTTATTAGATGTGGGGATGAGTGGACAAACCAGAGACATTTTTCTTAATCTTGGGAGGAAGTTTCAAATTGCATTCATTCATTAATTTATCCATTTATTCAACAAATATTTGTTGAGTGCTAGCATGTGCTAGGCACCAGAGATATAATGGTAGCAAAAATAACCATAGTCCCTGTTCTTGAGGAGCTTATATTCTAGTGGAGGAGACAGACATTAATCAAATAATCATACAAATAAATGTAAAATTTTAATTGTGTTAAGTGCTGCAAAGGAGAAGTGTATGGTGCTATGAAACTGATAATGGGGAAGGGAAGGATTACTAGTCAAGGAGGCCAGGGAACACTTTCCTGAGGAAGTAATGTTTAAACTGAGATCCAAGGAATGACTAAGTATTACAACAGCAAAGAGGCAAAAGAGTGAACCAAATAGAGGTAAAGCTGTGCACAGGCCCTGTGGCAGGAGGAAGCATTTTGGTTAGGAAGGATTGAAAGAGGGCCAGTATGGCTGGACCTGAGGAAGGGGGAAGACTATGGTATGAGATGTGGCTGGAGTCAAGTTAGGAATCAGGTCATGCAGGGTCTTATAGGCCAGATTAAGGATTTTATCTTTATCCACAGAGCAAGAGAAAGACATTGAAGAAAGTTAACCTGGAGGTGAGAAAGTTAACGTGAGGTGAGAAATGAAGAAAGTTAACCTGGAGGTGAGAATGCGGATGACTTGTTCAAATTTGCATTAAAAAAGATAAGTATCTGCAGAATGCAGAACAGAATAACAAAAGAGGTCAGAGTGGATGCTGGTAGCTATTCTAGGAGACTTTCACAAATGGTGGGACCAATAGGTGACAGACTTGGACTAGGGTAATGGAGAGATGTGAGTTGACTCAAGATACTAATAAGGTAAAATAATTAGGACTTGGTGATGGAATAGATGTGTGAGTGTGTGAGAGAAGAAGGTACAAGAATTGGGAGAGGACTTCCCTGGTGGCGCAGTGGTTAGGAATCCGCCTGCCAATGCAGAGGACACGGGTTTGAGGCCTGGTCTGGGAAGATCCCACATGCCATGGAGCAACTAAGCCCGTGCGCCACAACTACTGAGCCTGCGCTCTAGAGACCACAAGCCACAGCTACTGAAGCCTTTGTGCCTAGAGCCCCTGCTCCTCAACAAGAGAAGTTACCGTAATGAGAAGCCTGTGCACCACGATGAAAAGTAGCCCCCGCTCGCCTCAACTAGAGAAAGCCCGTGCACAGCAACGAAGACCCAAAAGAGCCAAAAATAAATAAATAAAATAAATAAATTTTAAAATAACAATAATAAAAATTTTTTTAAAAAAGGAATGGGAGAGATAAAGGTGATTCCCAGGTTTTCATATGTCTGGAGAGTATTTTTGTTTTGTTTATAGAGCTGAGGACAAAGTGATGAATTCAATGTCCTCTCAGGTTCATTTCAGCCTGCAGCATGGTTTTAAAATTTTTCCTCTTCCTAGCCTGATTGTCTCTTATAAAGTACAGAGGAGGAACCCAGGTGAAAGAATTTAGAATGTTTAATTTTTTTAATTAATTTATTTTTAAAATTTATTTTATTTTTGGCTGCGTTGGGTCTTCATTGCTGCGAGCGGGTTTTCTCTAGTTGCGGTGAGCAGGCTCCTAATTGCGGGGGCGTCTATTGTTGCGGAGCACCGACTCTAGGTGCGCGGACTTCAGTAGTTGTGGCTTGCAGGCTCTAGAGCGCAGGCTCAGTAGTTGTGGTGCACGGGCTTAGTTGCTCCACGGCATGTGGGATCTTCCCAGACCAAGGATCGAACCTGTGTCCCTTGCATTGGCAGGCGGATTCCTAACCACTGTGCCACCAGGGAAGCCCCTAGAATGTTCGTTTGTTTGTTTCTTTTTTTTTTTTTGGCCGTTCCGTGCAGCATGCAGGATCTTAGTTTCCCGACTAGGGATCGAACCTGTGCCCCCTACAGTGGAAGCACAGAGTCCTAACCACCGAACCACCAGGGAATTCCCATAGAATGTTTATTTCTTTATATTGAGGTATACTTACATAAACTGCACAAATCTTAAATGTACAACTTGATGAAATTTTACATATGTATACACTAGTATAATCACCACCAAGGTCAAGATATAGAAATTTCCAGCACACCAGAAGCCTCCTTGGGTTCTCTTCCCAGCTAGTAACTGTAAGGTCGGATCTTAACAAACGGCACCGCGAAACAGAGGAAAGCTTCAAGTGAGCTTTATTAGGGAGCGCTCCCGGGCGAGGCTCACTGGTCGGAGAGAAAGGGGCCAGAGAAGTCGCACCCGGGCGAGGGTTGGGCAAGATTTTATAGGGGAAGAAGGGAAAGGGGTGTGGTGAATCTGGGAGGGCGCAGGGTATTCCTTATTTGGTGGTCTTTTCGGGTATCCTGGGGGACCGTTAGTCCCGCCCCTCGAAAGGCGGGAAGTCTGGGCTGGGCTCAAAGTCCCCAGGTCAGTTCCTGGAACTGGGTGGTCCGGAGAATTCGGTCTGATGCAACCTGTGAATCTGATTGTGTTCCCCTGCCTCGGGCCAGTTGGCCTTACAGTAACCACCAAGAATAATGACTATTCTGACTTCTATGACTGTGATATTGTGATATAAGAAATATATACATTTGATCATGACACAAGAGCTCCTAAAACTCTTTTCCCAAATGATAATGGTTAGAGGAGCAGCTCTTATTATTCATAATAAGTTCCTTTCAACCATACGTGAGTTTATGTTAATGGGGTGACTCAAGATGGGCCCCTAGGTAACTTTAGGATGGGGGCTATTTGCCAGGGGAACCAACCTTGTGATTAGAGCATTGGAACTTTCAGCCCCACCCTCTCAACCACCAGGAAGGGGAGAGGGACAGGGGATTGAGTTAATAAATGGCTAATGATCTAATCAATCATGCCTATATAATGGAACCTCCATATAAACCCTAAACTATAGGGTTTGAAAAGTTTCCAAGTTGGTGGACATATCCACGTGCCATGACAGTAGCACACCCCAAACTCCATGGGGACAGAAGTTCCCATGCTCAGGACCCTTCCAGACCTCACCCTATGTACCTCTTCATCTGGCTGTTTATTTGCATCCTTTTTTAAATCCTTTTTAATAAACCAGTAATAGTATTTATTTTCCTGAGTTCAATGACCAATTACAGCAAATTATCGCACCTGAAGAGGTCATGGGAACCCCAGTTTATCTTTTTTACCATTGATTGACATTTGAACTATTTCCAGTTTAGAGCTATTATGAATAAAGTTGCTATGAATATTCTTGTAAATGCCTTTTGGTGGACATAAACACTCATTTCTGTTGGGTTTACAACCAGAAGTAGAACTGCTCCATCACAAGGTACACGTGTTTAGCTTTGGTAGGTACTGCCATAGATTTCTTCCAAATTGTTTGTACCAATTTACAAACCCACTAGCAATATATAAGAGTTCTAGTCATTCTACCTCCTCACCAATAGTTCATATTATCAGTCTTTTAAAAACAATTGTAAACTTTCAAATAAATCTTCATTCTATTTTATTTCCACAGAAATGGTGAGCTCTGCTGGAAGGTGCATTAGGGGATAGTTCCTGGGATGTCAAAAGGAAGTGCACCAACCTCGAGGATGAACCTACAGCCTGTGACACTGGCAGAGGAGACCAAGATCCAAGCACAGCCCAACAAAAACCTAGAGATTCTCAAAGGAATTCCAGATTCTTGTCCTAGGTCATCCAGGGCATTGTGACGCAAGACAGAATTGGAACAACAGGCTATAAAAAGGAAGCTGACCCACTACTGACCCACTCACTGCGTGTATGTTTCTGAAGGGATAGGTCTGACCAAGTAAGACGGAGCTGCCTTTCCCAAGGTGGCATTAGGGGTCAGTGGCAGTGCTGACTTGGGATGGCGGAGGACACTGTCTCAATCTGGTCTTTGGTTCCGATTGGAAAACAAATCCAAATCTCCTCGTAGGCAGAACTTCAGATGGGCCAACAGAGCTCCCTGGAGGTATGAGGCTTGAAGCCTGAAGGGATCATCGGGTAACTGGGCACTACAGCCTGAGGGCCATCAGCCCCAAGGAAGAGCTTCCTGCTTCCTCAGAGGATTTCTTTGCCTGAGGAAAGGTGGGAGCTGGCACACAAATCCGTACAGAATCTTCTGAAAATGGAGGCAAGGGTGATCCTGAAGAAGCCCCCTTGTCTGGTGACCAATGACTGTCCTAACTGGACTGACAAGTTAAAGGCTCCTCTCTTTGTGGTTCAGAATTTCACCCAATCTGCCCTATGGAGACGTAATCTGGGCCCCAAGGAAGAGGCAGGCAGTAGCAGTCCCCTGTTCTAGTCCTCACCTTAGGACTGCATGGAAGACGTAAGAAACATAAATTACGGAGGGAGGCCTATTTCATAGAGCACAAAAGACTGTGTGGCCGGCAGGTCACGGGACTCTAAAGGGAGGCGAGGTACCACGCTGCAGCTAAGGAAGAGGTAACTGAGAGGCTGCTGCGATTAGGGCAACACAGAGGGTCAGGCGGGGCGAGGAGGAGGCCAGCAGAGGGAGAAGACTGAGTGGAAAATGAAGCCTGAGAGCTCCCCAGGAGTGGGGAGAGGGTGGCCTGAGGCCCTGGGTCTGGTGTTGGGGGGACCTGGGCTGACTGTGCCCAGCGTGGATTTCGAGTCGGACACCACCTTGCGGATTGGGAAAAGGAAGTTAATGCCCCCTCTCCACAGTGTCCAGCCCTTGGCGCCAGGGCTCGGCTTCATAGGTTTGGGGAAACATGCAGCGCTTGTTTGAGATAACCAGCGGTGACTGCGGGGTAAAGGCGTGTTGGGAGGGATTCCTTCCCCGAGCGAGGGTAATCGCCCTCACTTCCGGGTGCCTGAGGATGGGAGGGTGGGGCTCCGAGGTCGGGGGCCAGAACCCAGATTCCTTTGCCCCCAGGTCGCCCACCTCCAGCGGCAGTCAAATGGCCCTTGAAAAAGGGCTGGAGGCCGCTGAGCAACTGCCGGGAACTCTACAGCGAGCCCTAAACCCAATCCTTCTGTCCGCACTGCATCTCCGTGGCGACGCGCTACGAAGTGCGGCTGCGCGAGGATGACGGAGCGCGGGCGAAAGGGAGAGGGTGTTTTGGTTCCAGCCGCTCGCCGTCCTTTCCAGACTTGGTCGTCGGAAAGCTTCGGGTTCCTGTCTCCCCTTCCCCTTCCCCTTCCCTTTCCCGGCCCCGGTCCTCCCTCCCTCCCTGCCTCCCTGTTTTTCTACTGCCGCCCGGGGTCCGGGCCATTTTCTGGACCGGGCGCACTACGGTGCGTGGCCCCGGGGCCCAGTATATGACCTGCCGCCTTGCTCCCGCTCGCTTCCCCCGCCCCATGTGGCTGCGGGGCCGCGGCGGCGCTGCCCACTATGGCCCGGAAAGCAGTTAGCAGGAAGCGGAAAGCGCCCGCCTCGCCGGGAGCTGGGAGCGACGCTCAGGGCCCACAGGTGAGGGCTGAGAGGCCGGGCCCCGGGTGATAAGGCCGAGGCACCCAGAGGATAGGGTTCGCAAATCAGGGAACCGGAACGAGGTCCAAGGTCTTGGGGGGACGGGGGGCGGGTGAAGAGCGGAGCCGTGGTCAATAGGATCCGGGCTGGGCCAGCAGGAGTTCACTGAAAAGCAGATAGGCAGCAGGGGTGAGGAACTAAAGGGGAACGTGAAAACGAGACATATTCCGGGGAGGCCTGCAGCCGGGAACGGGGCTTGAGGAGAAAACAAACTGGGTTTCTGAGGAAGGGAAACCGAAGTCGAGGAGAATCGGGAACAAAACCTCCCGTAAAATACCGGGAGAGACCGTGAAGTCCGCCTTCCTGTGGCCCGGGGAAGGGGAAATGATTGCGTCTCTCGTATAGGAATGAGCCTCCCTTTGGATACCCAAGCTCTGAGCTGGGCCTTTTGGCACTTGGACCCCTAGATGAAACAGCAGGTTCCAGGTATCACTCCTGTCCTGCTCTCTGGGTCCCTTCAGACTCAGATTTCCCGTGCCTCCCACCCCGTTGGTGTTTGATTTTTGGAATGCTGTAACTGCTTGGAGCGCAGACCTGGTGACAGGAAGGCGGCCACTGATAGGGCATCCCTGAAAGACCTGGGACCCCAGTTGGGCTCCTTGGGTTGCACCGTCCATGCTTCGCGGGGAGTACAGGCTGAGAGGGAGAAGGGGGTCCGTTAGAGATGCAGCCGAGGTCTGTATGTTAATCTCTCGGCCCTTCACTCCCTTCTCTATCAAGGATAGCTTTAAGGTACCTGATTTCCTTCACTTATAAAAGGCCTTAGTAAACCTTTCATACTCTTTTCTGCTTACATTCCTTTCCTTTTCAGCCCTTGTTTTCCATAGGTATCACTATGAGCAGCATCTTTTCAATGTTGGAAGAGTTAAACTGGACTTCTAGCTTGACTTTCCTGTTCCATTGTATTTGTATTTCTGTTGTATGTAAATCCTGCAGGTTGAGTTCTTAGTGATTTCTCTAATACAGTAGGATCCCTTATTCTGACAAAGGTAGCCAAAGCAGTGATTTCTAATTTTGCTTTCCACAGTTTGGCTGGGATCACTCACTTCACAAAAGGAAAAGACTCCCCCCAGTGAAGAGATCCTTAGTGTACTACCTGAAGAACCGAGAAGTCAGGCTACAGAATGAAACCAACTACTCTCGAGTGTTGCATGGTTATGCAGCACAGCAACTTCCCAGCCTCCTGAAGGAGAGAGAGTTTCACTTGGGGACACTTAATAAAGTGTTTGCATCTCAGTGGCTGAATCATAGGCAAGTGGTGTGTGGCACAAAATGCAACACGGTAAGTTTCTGGGTGGATGTGAACTATCTCTTAGTTCTGGTTATATGGCTCCACATGTCCTAGAATCTCTCACTGCTGGTTTTCCCCTTTAGTTCTTTGGGGGAGGAGATTGCCTTATTCTCCTTTCCATTCCCTCCTATCTGTTCATGACTTCTTCCCTTTTCTATTCCTTTTCCCACTTCCACATTTCTTTTCTGGTAAATCTTCAGAGGAGTCTGTTTCTTTAGGCCTCTTGCCATATGGATATGCCACTGCTTCTTGATTTTTTCCCCCCGTTTTTATGTTGTCTTTTAAGTCAGAGGCCTCAGAGGAAAGAATGATGGTCTGGGCATCATTCAGGATACAGGATAGTGAAAACCTAGGTGTTGTCTGCTAGGCTAAAGGCATATGTAGAAGTATTTAAACTCGTACTTGGCTAAAGATAGGAATAAGACAAACACTTTCTTTTTAGGGGATAGAATCTAAAGATGTATTTCCTATAAGAAAGGGCAGGGAAGTATGTTCGGTGGTATATTTCAGGATGTATTAGGTTGGCCAAAACGTTCATTCGGGTTTTTCCATAAGATTTTATGAAAGCCCTGAACAAACGTTTTGGCCAACCCAATAAATGTTTGGTCTTTGCAAAGTAGCCTTCTGAAAAGAATTCAGTAGCAAGAAAAATTGAATATGACATGAGTAGGAGAGTATTTTTATGTAGAATGACTTAGAAGATCGTTATAAGTGAATGAAGGGGAAATTTTATCAGTAAATTTAACCAGAACAATTAAAGGCATGGATAAAATATCAATCCATGATTGGATATTGTGGATATGATTAGAACAGAAGAGCACAAATAGCATGATGTCAGAGGAATGGCAAGTGAGAAAAAACAGGGCCTACAGGTGGGAAGTGAATCTTTTTTTTTTTTTTTAAATAAATTTATTTATTTATTTATTTTTGGCTGCTTTGGGTCTTTGTTGCTGTGCGCAGGCTTTCTCTAGTTGCGGCGAGCAGGGGCTACTCTTTCATTGTGGTGCACAGGCTTCTCATTGCGGTGGCTTCTCTTGTTGCAGAGCACGGGCTGTAGGCATGCGGGCTTCAGTAGTTGTGGCACATGGGCTCAGTAGTTGTGGCTCACAGCATTAGTTGCTCTGCGCCATGTGGGATCTTCCCGGACCAGGGCTTGAACCCGTGTCCCCTGCATTGGCAGGCTGATTCTTAACCACTGCACCACCAGGGAAGCCCTGGAAAGTGATTCTGATTAACATGTGAGAAAAGATCAGATGTAGGTCCAGCTGCTCTGTTTTCACCTCACCCTGGGTGAATAGACAAGAAATGTCATAATGGCTGGGTGAATTTACCCTGGACAGAAACACATCTTGGATTAATTGAAAGAGAAGATGGCTCTAGATCAAGAAAGTCTTAAGTACTAGGAGAAGTATTTATTTATAAAGGACATAGGCAAAGGTTTAAACATGAGTTTTAAGGAACGATATAATACCATGGTGGTTGAGGCCAAGCTTTCATTTCCTCTTTTGTTGAAGGTTGCTTGTTATAAAGAAGGCTTTCAAAAGTAAATAGTGGTGGCAAGCTCCTACAAAACTTCCTTTTCCTAGTCTCTCAGGTTTAAGAGAACTGTCTTGGTTTAAGAGAACTGTCATCGTTGTCACTTGGATTAGAAAGAGTCTTCCATTTAGAGGAATTCATTTCATACCCCATAACCATACAAACCATCATAGTGTTTTGCCCCAGCAAATGTTGCTGAATTTTAAACTGAATTGATCATCATAATCTCCTGCTTCTTGAATTTATTTACCCTCTTTTGAAGGTGAGAATAATGTTGAGTAGTAATTTAACCTACTCTTGATACGTGCCTTTCTGTCTTCCTGTTTCCTCATGACTTAAAGTATTTAAGTAGAGTCTTGCTTTCTTTTCTTTTTATAATTAGTGTTTTTCTTTGCTTAGCTTTCAGAACCAAAATTGGGAATCAGGAACAGTATTCTTCTCTGAACTTTGTAATATTTGGCAAATGATTCTCTTATCTGTGCCTTTGTTTTCCCATCTGTAAAATGCAAGTGCTGAGAAGGTAGCTGTATACATCTTGGGAAATATTTCAAGTTAGCAGTATCTTACTTGTTCAGAAATAGTAGTAGTGATAATGAATCCAAAGCCTTTTCCAATGCTCTTGGCACTCCCTGGGACTTCCCTCAGTTTAAAAGGAAAATTACTTAAATAGTTAGCACTATCTTTGGATAATATCTGAAGAGTTTGGGGAGGGAGGAGTTCATGTTGGATTCTCAAGAGTAAATTAAGTTTTGATGTATTGAAATTTTACCATCAGTGAAATGATTTAAATGTATTCAGTAGGAAAGGTATACCACAACTGTTTATATTCTAAAATAATCTTTTTAATATGTATCTGTGGGTTAGAAGTGCTTTTTCTCTTGGCTGCTGTTGGTATTCATGAGCGTTTAACTAAGCGTTTAACTGTTAGCGTTAACTAACAGATGCTAAAAAGTTAGGCCATTTCCGAGTTAACTGACTTGGGGCTATAGTATAGAAACATTTGCTGAGGCAGTGGGTCATCTGTGAAAAAAGCAGTAGAGGTTTTGTAAATTATTCTGTAGCTTGATTGGTGGGGTGGGAATTTCCCTGTGCTATGGGCTAACACTCAAACTAGGGGCAGTCCATTCAACCTCTCTGAATTCCCTGGGCCTAATAAGCACAGGAATAAGATTGCTAGCCTATGTTTTTTGCTTTTTTTTTTGCCGCACCACACAGCTTGCAGGATGTTAGTTCCCCGACCGGGGATCGAATCCATGCCCCCTGCATTGGAAGCTCGGAGTCCTAACCACTGAACTGCCAGGGAATTCCCCAGCCTATGTTTTAATCATTAACAACATTACAACACTCATATTTTTACTAAATTATTTAAAGAAGGAGAGGTAGTATAACCTTAATTGAAATGTGGGTTTGGGAACCAGGATGGGTAGGTATATTTTCCCGGTTTAGTGTTACAAACTCAGGTTATGTACAGAGCCATACAGAAAAGCTAAATAAGAGAAGCTTGCCAGAAAAACGTTTGAAACAAAAAAACATTTAAAGAGAAAATGTTTAGTTTTGTGCTTTCAATCAGTTGAAGTTTGAGAGGGGGTAAAGATTGAAGTTAGTGGTTTAGGATTCACATATGTATAAGGGATTATTAAAATTGTTCTATTACCATGGAGAGAGGGTAGAGAAGTCACTCTTGGGTTCCATAAACCTTCCCTAAAATTGCAAAAATATCATTAGGTGTATATTTTCTGAGCATGATGTGGGAGGGTGGTGTAGGGGAGCAGTCCATAGATTTCATTACATTTTCGGAGGGAACATTGTGAGCCAAAAATGGGTAAGAACCATTGATATTGACAGGGGGGTTAAGAACAGAACCTTGGAGAACACCTACATTTATGGTGCAGGAAGATCTGCTACAGGGGGAGCAGGGAGGTCAGAGGAAAACCAGGAGAGTACCAAAAACAATTCAAGAAAGTGGATATTTTGAGAGGGGTTGCTTTGGGAAGGATGGTGATAGGCAGAGTGATAACGTGTGCAGAGTTTGAGGTTTTTAATTTTAGACAACTCTTATTTCCCATATTTTGACTTTCAAGGACTCACTCACCTATAATAGATAAAATTGCTCCTTGCAGCTAGGGTGAACCTCCACCGCAGGGAACCATGAAGCCACTCAGTAAGAGAGTGTTAGAAAGGATTTGCAAGGGTGATTTGGGGAAAGGCTTAAGTGGATAGGATTTTCACAGGAAAATCTCCTGTGGAATTATTTTCAGCAAGACCCCAAAGCCTAAGTGATAGTACCAGGCTAACTCCTGTTGCCATAGCTGCTTTTATCTTTCTCACCAATTCCCAAAGTAATGGTCAGAGGTATACTGCTGACTTCACAGGTAGGCTTGGTGGATCACAATGAAGCAGACAAGATGAGGCTTGGGCTGCAATTTGCTGCCAGATGAGAGGAAGAAGCACTTGGAGAAGCCTAATTTGGGGGGTGGGGTGGAATAGTAGTTACCAGGGTTGAGAAAATAGCTATAATATTATAAACTTGAGTTTACATATTCAAACTCCCGAAATCATAAAAGCAGAATATGAAACTCAATTTGAGACACATGGAAACAAACAAAGGAAAAATGTGGGAGTTTTTTTCTGACTGGATTTTTTATTCATTCCTCCTCGTATTACTATTTTATTTTTCCAATAGGGTTACAGCCCTTTAGAAAATGCTTTAAAATGCTTGCAGAATTCCTTGGGTTTGGCCAAGTGTACATCTCGGGTTAACAGCATTCTTCTTTTTTTTTTGGAATTTTATTTTATTTTATTTTTTTTCTGTCTTAGCAGTACACGGGCCTCTCACTGTTGCGGCCCCTCCCGCTGCGGAGCACAGGCTCCGGATGCGCAGGCCCAGCGGCCATGGCTCACGGGCCCAGCCGCTCCGCGGCATGTGGGATCCTCCCGGACCGGGGCACGAACCCATGTCCCCTGCATCGGCAGGCAGACTCTCAACCACTGCACCACCAGGGAAGCCCTTGAATTTTATTTTATTTTTTATACAGCAGGTTCTTATTAGTTCTTTACTTTATACATATTGGTGTATACATGTCAATCCCAATCTCCCAACTCATCTCAGCACATCCCCCCCACCCCACCCCACCCCACTCCACCCCACTTTCCCCCCTTGGTGTCCATATGATTGTTCTCTACATCTGTGTCTCTATTTCTGCCTTGCAAACCAGTTCACCTGTACCATTTTTCTAGGTTCCACATATATGCGTTAATATACCATATTTGTTTTTCTCTTTCTGACTTACTTTACTCTGTATGACAGTCTCTAGGTCCATCCACGTCTCTACAAATGACCCAATTTCGTTCCTTTTTATGGCTGAGTAATATTCCATTGTATATATATACCACATCTTTATCCATTCGTCCATCAATGGGCATTTAGGTTGCTTCCATGAGCTGGCTCTCGTAAATAGTGCTGCAATGAATTATTGCATGTGTGTGTGTGCATGCAATAGTGGGTGCATGTGTCTTTTTGAATTATTATGGTTTTCTCTGGGTATATGGCCAGTGGTGGGATTGCTGGGTCATATGGTAATTCTATTTTTAGTTCTTTAAGGAACCTCCATACAGTTCTCCATAGTGGCTGTATCAATTTACATTCCCACCAACAGTGCAAGAGGGTTCCCTTTTCTCCACACCCTCTCCAGCTTTTGTTGTTTGTAGATTTTCTGATGATGCCCATTCTAACAGGTGTGAGGTGATACCTCATTGTAGTTTTGATTTGCATTTCTCTAATAATTAGTGATGTCGAGCAGCTTTTCATGTATTTGTTGGCCAGCTGTATGTCTTCTTTGGAGAAATGTCTATTTAGGTCTTCTGCCCTTTTTTTAAATATAAATTTATTTTATTTATTTATTTTTATTTTTGGCTGTGTTGGGTCTCCGTTGCTGTGCTCCGACTTTCTCTAGTTGTGGCGAGCAGGGGCTACTCTTCATTGTGGTGTGCGGGCTTCTCGTTGTGGTGGCTTCTCTTGTGGAGCACAGGCTCAAGGCACTCGGGCTTCAGTAGTTGTGGCTTGAGGGCTCTATAGAGTGCAGGCTCAGTAGTTGTGGTGCATGGGCTTAGTTGCTCCACGGCATGTGGGATCTTCCCGGACCAGGTCTGAAACCCATGTCCCCTGTATTGGCAGGCAGATTCTTAACTCCTGTGCCACCAGGGAAGCCCTCTGCCCATTTTTTGACAGGGTTGTTTGTTTTTTTAATATTGAGCTGCATAAGCTGTTTATATATTTTAGAGATTAATCCTTTGTCAACAGCATTCTTATCTGTATGATCCTTCTATATTTTGTAGTTAGGATATTAACCTGCTAATTAGGTTTTAGTTTTTTAAATGGCATATGGTTATTCTTTGTCTAGTAAGAAATGTTCACAGTTATCCCAGAATTAGTTTTTATCTTATTTTGAGAATATTTGACTCTTTTGAGAGGAAGATTTTAGATGTGGAAGTGATAGAATTGCTATCTTGGCAAGTTCATTCTGCTGGGCACATGTGCAGAAGTGTTTGTAGATTGAAAATCATTGTGTAAATGCTTCAAAAAGTCTAAAGTACTATGTCAGGTTAATTGATGTTATAAGGCTTTAGGAAGAGGAGCAGTAGGAATAAGTTTATGCCTCTTATATGTGATGGTGCTAGAGTTGGCTGCCCTTTTCTGACTTGTCTTCATCTTGAGAAGGTCTTGCTTGGATTAACGCAGGTATGGGCTCCAGGAATCCTGTTTCATGTAGTGTGTTGCAGACTTTAGTCACCCTCTGTATGTGAGGGAATTAATGGTCAAGAATGTTAGGGTGTGACCCATGTACTTATGATCAGTTAATCTATAGCAAGAGAGACAAGAATATACAATGGACAAAAGACAGTCTCTTCAATGAAAATTGGTGCTGGGAAAACTGGACAGCTACTTGTAAAAGAGTGACATTAGAACATTTTCTCATACCATATACAAAAATAAACTCAAAATGGATTAAAGCCCTAAGTTTAAGACTGGAAACCGTAAAACACCTAGAAGAAAATATAGGCAGAAAACTCTGACATAAATCATAGCAGTATTTTTTGGGTATATCTCCTAAGGGAAAAGAAAACAAGCATAATAAGCAAATGGGACCCAATTAAAAGCTTTTGCACAGCAAAGGAAAGCATCCACAAAATGAGAAGACAACATACTGAATGAGAAAATATTTGCAAGTGATATAAACAATAAGGGGTTAATACCCCCAATATGTAAACAGTTTCTACAACTCAATATCAGAAGAACAAACAACCTGATTAAAAATTGGGCAGGGGCTTCCCTGGTGGTGCAGTGGTTGAGAGTCTGCCTGCCGATGCAGGGGACACGGGTTCGTGCCGCGGTCCGGGAAGATCCCACATGCCGTGGAGCAGCTGAGCCCGTGAGCCATGGCCGCTGAGCCTGCGCTTCCGGAGCCTGTGCTCCGCAACGGGAGAAGCCACGACAGTGAGAGGCCCGCGTACCGCAAAAAAAAAAAAAAAAAAATGGGCCGGGGACTTCTCTGGTGGCGTAGTGGTTAAGAATCCGCCAGCCAATGCAGGGGACACGGGTTCAAGCCCTGGTCGGGGAAGATCCCACATGCTGCAGAGTAGCTAAGCCCATGCACCACAACTACTGAGCCTGCACTCCAGAGCCCGCAAGCCACAACTAGTGAAGCCTGCACACCTGGAGCTCGTGCTCCACAACAAGAGAAGCCACCACAATGAGAAGCCCACGCACTGCAATGAAGAGTAGCCCCCGGTCGCCACAACTAGAGAAAGCCTGCGCACAGCAATGAAGATCCAGCGCAGCCAAAAACAAAATAAATAAAATAAATAAATAAATTTATTTATTAAAAAAAAATTGGGCAGAAGGCCTGAATAGACATTTTTTCAAAGAAGACATACACATGACCAACAGGCATGTGAAAAAATGCTCAATATCCCTAGTCATCAGAGAAGTGCAAATCAAAACCACAGTGAGGTATCACTTTACACTTGTGAGAATGGCTTTTATCAAAAAGACCACAAACAACAAATGTTGGTGAGGATGTGGAGAAAAGAGACCCCTTGTATGCTGTTGGTGGGAATGTAAATTGGTGCAGCCACTATGGAAAACAGCATGGAGGTTCCTCAAAAAACTAAAAATAAAACTACTATATGATCCAGCAGTTCCACTCCTGGGTATATAGCCAAAGAAAAAGAAAGAAAAAACTCTTAATTCAAAAAGGTAACGTGCACCCTAATGTTCATAGCAGCATTATTTACAATTGCCAAGATATGGACGCAACCTAAATGTCTTAACAACAGATGAACAGATAAGATGTGAGATATACACACACACACACAGACACACACACATACATATATATATATACATACACTTGCACACAACAATGGAATACTCCTCAACTATAAAAAATGAAATTTTGCCATTTGCGACAACATGGGTGGACCTGGAGGGTATTATGCTTAGTGTAATAAGTTAGAGAAAGACAAATACTGTATGTTATCACTTATATGTGGAATCTAAAAAATAAAATGAATGTATATACAAAACAGAAACTGACTCACAGATATAAAGAATAAACTAGTGGTTTCCAGTGGGGAGAGGGAAGGGGGGGAGGGGTAAGATAGAGGTTGGGGATTAAGAGATACCAACTACTATGTATAAAATAAATAAGCTACAAGGATATATTGTACGACACAGGGAATATAGCCAATATTTTATAACAACTTTAAATGGAGTATAAGCCATAAAAGTTTTGAATCATTATGTTGTACACCTGAAATGAATATAATATTGTAAATTAGCTATATACGTCAATAAAAATTTAAAAATTAATAAAAAGGGTTAGGGCCGTGCTTCCCAGGTGGCGCAGTGGTTGAGAGTCCGCCTGCCGATGCAGGGGACACAGGTTCGTGCCCCGATCCGGGAAGATCCCACATGCCGCAGAGCCATGGCCGCTGAGCCTGCGCGTCCGGAGCCTGTGCTCTGCAACGGGAGAGGCCACGGCAGTGAGAGGCCCGCGTACCGCAAAAAAAAAAAAAAAAAAAAAAAAAAAAAGGGTTAGGGCCTGAACAGCAGTCCTATGGAAGGATTCAAGAATTTTAGGGCAGCTTTTCTCAACAAGAATATTGATGGTGTTTTGGTGGTTTCTTCCTTCTCTGGGACTTTACCTCGTATTGCTGGAGATTTCACATTCTTGGCTTCTGCTCCATAGATGCCAGCAGTCCCCCTCTACCCTGCACCCTCAGTTATTGTGACAATCAGGCACATGCATGTGTACACGCAGGCACACATGCATGCATTTTCAAACATTGTGCCCTCAGTTGACAACCACCTCAGAGCTTGAGGCGGGCAGTTTTTCTCTTAAGTGATCTGAGCCCTTTATTTCAGGTATAGTCTGTTGGAAGCTTGGGACGTTGGAGAATGAACATAGGAGTAACATAGTGACTCTTGCACTCCAGGCTTTTTTTCTAGCTGGATCCTTGATAGACATTACAGTCAGAGAAAAAGGTCTTCTCAAGCTCACACATGGACGTTTTTTCTGTTGGAATGGGAGCAGTGCCCGGGTCGGGTTCAAGATGAATGAGAGTTTTTCCTGGTGGTATCTAGGAGTATTGCTTTTTAGCTTGACCTTAAGCAGGATTCTTCATATATTTCCTGGTGTAGAGATAAAAGGGAGAAACTGACCCAGAATTGGCAACTGGGTTCAATCCAGGATTATGGTTGGACTGCAACATTTGGCTTCTTCTTCTTCTTTTTTTTTTTATTAATTTATTTCTGGCTGCGTTGGGTCTTCATTGCTGCGCGCAGGCTTTCTCTAGTTGTAGCAAGTGGGAGCTACCATTGCGGTGCATGGGCTTCTCATTGGGGTGGCTTCTCTTGTTTCAGAGCACGGGCTCTAGGCACACGGGCTCAGTAGCTGTGGCTCGCGGGCTCTAGAGCGCAGGCTCAGTAGTTGTGGCACACGGGCTTAGTTGCTCCGCAGCATGTGGGATCTTCTTGGACCAGGGCTCAAACCCATGTCCCCTGCATTGGCAGGGGGATTCTTAACCGCTGCGCCACCAGGGAAGTCCCAACATTCAGCTACTTAAACTGCTGATTCCACTTGAATGCCCTTATATGCCTTTGGATCCTTGGAGGCCATCAGTCCCTCTCACTTGTAGGTGGGGATGTTTTCATCAGGACAGTTTTTGAATGTGAGAAGAAATGGAGTAATATTTCTGCATTTCATTGGCTAGAATGTAGTGGGACAGCTTTGTGTTTTGTGTCTGCTTTTACTAAATTTATAACCATTGATTGAGTTTTTCCCATGTGTAGCAAGACACTGCTTCATGTGGGGTTGCAGTGATATAGAAACAAATCTCAGACAGAGCTGGAAGGGACTGTAACCACTGGCCTCCACTTTGTTTTAGAGTTGAAGAAACAGACCCAAAGGGAGAAAAGTTATTTGCCTGAGATTCTATAATGAGTTAAGTTTGGGTCCTAATTTTCCTTATTCCTTGTCAGAATTCTTTATGTTATGCCTAGTACTCCTCAAACTTTCACTGCAATACCCGTAATGGCAGAGGACTGCCTGACCTCTGCTTAGCTTGGCTGGGATACAATACATAGCTGTGTGCAGAGTTAATAACAACATAGATGCCTCATTAGACACGCCAACCAGGAGTGCTCCCGAGAGGAAGTCATTCCTAGCTAGGGTATTCAGAGAGGATTTGCTAGAGGAGGAAGAGTCTTCAACTGTGGGAAGGAAGCAGGGATGTCCATTCCATAGCAGAGTCAGGAATATACAAGGAATGTTGAGCAACTCTGGATAGACCCATTTGGCTGATGCTGGGAAGAAACAAGGGAGAGTGACTCAAGTCGCTGGGGATTTGGTTGACAAGACTAACTGAATCTCCTGTAGGTAACTTTTTTTTTTCTTTTCCTTCTGACTCATGTCTAGCCTTTAATAATGAATAATCCTGTTCATCACCTTTCTCATCTGGAGAATTGAGTCACATGCTTCGCCGCATGGCCCCTGGTGAATTTATGGCCTCTTCCTGCAGCCCTGTAGACTTGGAGGATGGGGAAACGTGGGTAGCTGAGAGCAGAGGTTTGCTGGGAGGTGCCTGGCAGGCTAACTACCTGCTGAAAGTTAGTAATGAGGTAGTCTGGTTACTTGATTTGGTTCCTGTTTTCCTTGGGCTCTTCCTTTAGTCTTCTTTTGCCAGTCAGCCTTCTTCTAAATTGATGTATATTTGATTTCTGATTGCTTAGGCCTTTGTTTCCTAAGCATGACTCAGGAACTGTCTGCATCACAATCACTTGAGCTATGTGTTTAAAATGCAAGTTTCCTGGTCCCCACTCCAGTACTGATTCAGGATTTTTCCTTCTGTGAAACCTAGGAATTGGAATTTTAAACAAGCTCTCAGGCAATTTTTATATGAATCACTGGCTTAGACTTTATGCTGTATAGCAATAATTTTTTTGTCACCTTATTAAATCTAGACCATTCATTTGAATTCTCCTTGTATTTTCTAAACCACACTCAGGGCATAGGTGGAACATCATGTTTAATGGATCTGAAAGAATTTTCTTGTAGGCATCTTGGTTAATATCTGTTCAGCAACCAGTAGTATGCAATCAGATCTTATTTCTGCACTTTGAGGAAGCCCTTGACAAATAATTATTTTCCTTATATGCCAGTTCTGGTCTCAACAGACAAAGCAAGAAATTTGCCCATTCTTTTTTTGTGTGTGTGTGGCTGCGTTGGGTTTTTGTTGCTGCGCGTGGGCTTTCTCTAGTAGCAGCGAGCGGGGGCTACTCTTCATTGCGGTGTGTGGGCTTCTCATTGCGGTGGCTTCTCTTGTTGTGGAGCACGGGCTCTAGGCGCGCAGGTTTCAGTAGTTGTGGCACGCAGGCTTCAGTAGTTGTGGCATGCAGGCTTCAGTAGTGTGGCTTGCGGGTTCTAGAACGCAGACTCAGTAGTTGTGGCACATGGGCTTAGTTGCTCCACAGCATGTGGGATCTTCCTGGCCCAGGGCTCGAACCCCTGTCCCCTGCATTGGCAGGCAGATTCTTAACCACTGTGCCACCAGGGGAGACCCTGCCCATTCTTTTTTTAAGTCAGATCTTAGCTTAAGTCATTACTTTCCAATTTTTTGGTCTCTTTACTAGAAGAGTTATAGTAAACAAGTCAGAAGTATCAACAAGTTTAAGTCATTTTGTATTGTGTATTTGGATTCAGAGAATCATGGGTTGAATCTGGGCTCCATTTCTTACTAGCTTTGTACCCTTGGACAAGCCAGGTAATTTCTCCTTAGCCTTTCTTTCACCTTTAAAATAAATGGAGTGGGGACTTCCCTGGTGGTCCAGTGGTTAAGACTCCACGCTCCCAGTGCAGGGGGCCCGGGTTTGATCCCTCGTCAGGGAGCTAGATCCCACATGCATGCCGCAACTAAGAGTCCGCGTGCCACAACGAAGATCCTACATGCAGCAACGAAGATACCACGTGCCTCAACTAAGACCCAGTGCAGCCAAATAAGTAAATAAATACATATTTAAAAAATAATAATAATAATGGAGTGAGTAGTATCTGCCTAGCTCAGTCATGAAGAAAATTAAATAAGATGTTGGTTAGCTCGGTGCCTAGAACATGTACTTAGTAAATTGTTGATGTAATTAATGGCAGTGGAGGAGGAAGTGGTAACAGTAGTTTGATGGTTCTAGCCTCTAGGTGTATTTCTGGCCAAATTCAGGTACATAAGATAAGATAAGAAGTGACCATTTTTCTACCCTGTAAATTGGTTATTTTCTGTATGTCAGTCACATCCCAAGGAGCTTAAACATTTAAAAATAATTCATTTAGATATAATTTATATAAGAAAAAATACAATTAGGAAATTATAGTTAATTTCATCATAAAAGGGATATAGATAAAAGCAAAATATTTTTCTGTATACAAATTAAAGTGTAAACCAGTTCTGATAAGGATGTGGTGGAACAGGTCATATATTTATTGTCACTAAAACCCTTTTTTGAAAGTAATTTGGCATTATGTTTCAAAGACCTGGGGTGTATTGTTTGTTGAATGAAGAGCCTAATAAGTATTATACCCTTTGACCTAATATTTTCATACTTTGGAAATTATCCAAAGGAAGAAAGAAGTCTTTTTTAACAAAATAATTATTGGAAGCTATTTTATCAAAATGTTAACAATAGAATACTTAAGTAATTTATGGTAAATCAAATCTGCATGATATTATGGAGGTATTGACATAATTGTGAAGACTGTAGTAACATGTAGAGCTTTTGATATGTTAAATGTAATGAGATACAGAATTCTCTCTGCTGATTATAGCTATGCACCATTATACATGCATGTGATTAAGGACTGAACAGGAACTTGACAAATGAAAAACAGACTTGAAAAGAGGGATAGGATTATTTTTTTTTTTTTTTTTTGGCTGTGTCGTGTCTTGCGGCACACAAGATCTTTCGTTGTGGTGTGCGGGCTCTTTGTTGCAGCGCGTGGGCTTCTCTCCAGTTGTGGCGCAGGGGCTCCAGGGCACGTGAGCTCTGTAGTTGTGGCACACAGGCTCAGTAGTTGCAGCGTGCGAGCTTAGTTGCCCCGTGGCATGTGGGATCTTAGTTCCCTGACCAGGGATGGTACCGGAGTCTCCTGCATTGGAAGGTGGATTCTTAATCACTGGACCACCAGCGAAGTCCCAAGAGATAGGATTCTGAGCAATCTTTCTTGCATTTTTTATTTCCAGTATTGTAGGTAAAGTATTGTCAATAAACTCTATAATTAAAAGAAAAAGTTACTTAAGCTAGATGTTTTTTCTTAGCCTAAAGCAATGGTGAAAGTGGCCTTGCCAGGTTGCCATTCAATGCTTGTCTTGTTTGCTGACGAAGATTGAGCAGTCATGGAGTATACCTCCTCTCTAGGGAAAGGGTGTAAAGAAAGAGCTTGGAAATACAGTGGTAGGCTATACGGCAAAAGGAGTTCCCCTCTCAAGTCACAGAAGATTTTTGGAGCTCCAGATAACACCTGGAGAGAGTTCTTGCTTTTCAGTGGGCAGATACATAATCATATTATCATTAAGTCTTTGTGCTGTAAGGCTCAGGAAGTAAGAATGAGAGAATAGGGATTATGTTATTGTTTTAAACTGTTATTATTAAAAGTTTATAATCTCTTAATATACTAGATAATTAATTAGTGTGTAATGACAATCTGCTCTCCAGTAGTTTGCAGTTTAGAGATAAGGCTTCCTTTTAATTCTGAGTAGAAGGTCTTATGCCTTGAAATGCTCTGGGGAACAAAAAGCTGAGAATATCTTGTTTTCTTCTGAATAATCTATACATTAACTATTAGTATCCTTCAGTACTATAGGAGTTAATTTTCATCTTCCATAGGAAGAAATGAGGATCTGTGTAAAATCAGGCTAGTTGACCAATTCTTTTGTTTACCCTTCTATTCTCTGATTGGATGGTATATCACTTGGAAGTAGGACATGGGCTTTGTATTTAGATAAAGGCAACACTCAGTTGAGTTCTGATTTTACAACCTAAGAGAAATTTTTTACCAAATGTTTGTCACGGTGCTTGAGGTAGCTCTCTGTGGTGTACTGTCAGAGGCTCTTCACTAGATGACTTTGGCGGATACCAGGCAAAATCTTAGGTGTCTTGCCAAAGCTGACTCTCAGGACTTATTCCATTTTCAACAGAGCCCTCCAAGATCAGGGGTTAAGAATCAGTTTACTGGACATGTTAAATGCTTGTAAAGAATTATGTTACTGGGAATTCCCTGGTGATCCAGTGGTTAGGACTCCATGCTTTCATTGCCGAGGGCCTGGGTTCAGTCGCTGGTTGGGGAACTAAGATCCTGCAAGCTGCGCGCCCCCCCACCAAAAAAAAAAAAGAATTATTATGTTACTTAAATTCAGGATAATTGTAAATCCTAATTTGGTCCTCCTCCCACAAAATCATGATTCTAGTGGGAAAGTATCAGAACTCAGGACCTAATACCAAGTACCATTGCTGATTTCAGCAAGCCAGCCCTATAGCCGTCTTTTGGAGGAGCAGCTTAGATTCACAATTCAAAGAGTAAGAGATCTTAGCATAGCACAGGCACCTGGATTTAGATACAAGAATGTTCACTGCAGTGTGTTTTGCATTACTGAAAATTTGGATACAGCATAAATGTTCGATAACAGGGAATGTGTTCGATAAATTCTAGCATACCCATGCAGCGAATCACCTTAAAGCCATTAAAAATTATTTAAAGGTATATAGATTAATTTGAAAAGGTGTTAAAAGATATAAAATAATATATATGAGGTCACATTTTTATAAATGGAGAAAAATATGTATGCATTTGACTGGGTATATAGTGAAGGACCTGAAAAAAATACACCAAGTGGTAGTAGTGGTGGTGTTCATTTTCTGATTTCCCTTTTTCTATGTTTTACAAGTTTATGACGTGTTACTTTTGTAATTTGGACCCCAACCATGTTATTTTACTTTAAACAACCACATGGGTCTTTCCTTTAATAGACTTGCAATAGAAACAGTGACTCAACTTTCTAGGTGTGACAACTCTTCTAGCTCCTGAACAGTCTAAAATATTTATAGCTATAGAGTCTTGATATTGTTCAAGCAGCTTATTGATCTCGGCCATACCCCTGTCTCCTGCACAGCAGGATGCAGGTGAGTAGGCAGCAAGCTTTTAGAGATGGGCTGGACAGAATGCCCGATTCTCTTGGACATCATTGGAGTCCTGAGTAAGTGCAGCTCATTTCACGGCCTGTGGTCCTTTTCTTTTATCTTTTAATTATGCACGTCATATGTGTTCCCTGAGGGAAAAAAAAAAAAATCAACATTCCTGGATGCATTTTTATTTTTTATTTGTTATTATTTTTTTAAAATATTTATTTGGTTGCACTGTGTTTTAGTTGTGGCAGGTGGGCTCCTTAGTTGTGGCACATGGGCTCCTTCGTTGCAGCAAGCAGGCTCCTTAGTTGTGGCTCACAGGCTCCTTGTTGCAGCTCGCCGGCTCCATGGCATGCAAACTCTTAGTTGAGGCATGCATTTGGGATCTAGTTCCCTGACCAGGGGTCAAACCTAGGCCCCCTGCATTGGGAATCTTCACCACTGAGCCACCAGGGAAGTCCCTGGACTCATGTTTTTAAAAGGGAGGGTATTCATTTAATAACATAGCATGACCAACTTTCCATGTTAATAAATATCCTCTACTCCATCATTCTTAAAGGCTGTATAATAATCCATTGTGTGGATATTCCCAATCCCCTGTGGTGTTTCACTGGTTTAAAATTCACTTTAATTTGGGACTTCTCTGGCAGTCCAGTAGTTAAGACTCTGTGCTTCCGTTATAGGGGGCACTGGTTCAGTCCCTGGTCAGGGAACTAAGATCCCACGTGCTGCACAGCAGGACCAAATAAATAAATTAATTAATTAAATTCACTATAATTAAAATTGTTCACCTGTCATTATTTCCTTATCATAAATTTCTAAAATTGAAATTGCAGAGTTTACACATTTTTCATTTTAGATACATATTGTCTAACCATTTCCTGTTGTGTTTCTGGATCTTGGCTCTCTCCTTTGCTCCTCCCCATCTCCGTTTGGGAGAGGAAATGTATTCCTCTGCTTGATTTCAATTATCCTCTCTTTCCCATACTTAAGCTGCCCTCTTGCCTTTTACCATCTGACTTGGTGTAGTCATCTTCTCTGTGCGACCTATGTGGATTTGCTTTCCTTTCTCCATTAACCTCCATCTAAAACACTCTGATACTTTGTGAATCTCCCCTCCCCCCATTTTATTAAGCCACCTTGACTTTCTATACACACAATTGCATATGTCTATATGCAGATACATACATTTAGAGGTGTACTCACTAGTCATACAATCTTCCTGATTGTAAGGCCTTTGCTTTCTTTTTTCCCTCTGTCCTAACTTGTAAGTTGCAGGGAGCCATTAAGCCTCAAGCTTATCTTGCCGTGCTGCTGGTTTCTGGCAGGGATCCCAGTAGGTTAATGTGGAGCAGCCTCATTCTGGGAAATGTTACAGGAGCTGTTTGAAGCCTTGACCCTTTGTCAGACAGCTTGGGGAGATAGTCTCTGGCACTCCATCCACATCCCTGTTCCTTCCTTTGAAAAAGCAAAAAGGCTCTGTCCTTCACATGGTGCTTAGTCATTCCTCTGCAAGGATGAGGGTGAGGTTGGGGGTAAACTCTTGGTTTCCTGGGCCTCTACAGAGCCAGCTGTTTGCATTTCCCTTGTATGAAATCTTTTTCATCTAGTGTAGAAGCCATTATAACCTACTGAATGAAACAAACATTAGAATAGAATGTTACTATTAGCTAGTACTTGTTAAGTACCTATTCTGTGCTGAGCCCTGTGCTAGATACTTTACATTTTATTAGACCTCCTAGCAACCCTATTAGATAAATAATATTATTCAAGTTTTATAGATAAGAAACAAGATTCAGAAAGGTGAAAGTGACTTGACCAAGATCACATAGCTACTAAGTAACCAATGGAATTCAAACCTAGGTCTCTCCCAAGTCCAAAACTGGAGAGGTTGGGCTTAAGACTTTCTTGGACATGAATAGATGAAGCTTTTTCTCTTCACCTTTTCTGGGTGGCAGAAATGGAGCCCTGTTTTAAGGCATAGGGTTGTGTCTTATCAAATGCATCGTCCTTAGTGTACAGAGTAGATTTCTCTCTACATCAGTGCTTCTCAAACTTCAGTGTACTTGGAGATCTTGAGAAACTCCAGATGCTGATTTAATAGGTCTAGGGTGAAGGCCTGAGATTCTTTGTTTCTAACAAGCTTCCAGATACTCCTTTGAATAGCAAAGCTCTAGATCAGTGATTGTTAAACATGGGCAGTCATTAGATTCACCTGGAGATCCTTGAAAAAAATTCACTTTTACTGGCCCCAAACTCAGAAATTCTAATTGGAGGAGTTTTAGGGTAGGGCCTGGGAATTGTTTTTAAATATTTATTTATTTATTATTTATTTGGCTGTGCTGGCTCTTAGTTGCGGCATGCGGGCTCTTAGTTGTGACATGCAGGATCTAGTTCCCTGACCAGGGATCGAACCCAGGCCCCCTGCATTGGGAACACGGAGTCTTAACCACTGGACCACCAGGGAAGTCCTTGGGAGTTGTGTTTGTTTTGTAGTATTTTTTAAAAAAAGAAAATTCCCCAGGTTATTGTATTATATTATATTGTGTTATAATCAGTTTGAGAATCACTGATCTAGAAGCCAATATATTATGGTTGCACTGTCCCACACAACACAAAAGTGTAAGTGGGCAGTACATTTTGCTTTATTAAACATTTGAGGGGCTGTGTTGGTTAGAGATCGTTTGTTTAAAAGGGTAAGAAATCCACTCACATTTATTGGAAGGGCTAGCTTGCAAACCTGAAGAGCAGGAAGTATCCCTGGATCTCAGAAAAACAACTAGGAATTGGAAAGCCCCTAGGAACCAGGGATGTCCATGCTTCCTGTCTTCTGTTTCCTTTTCTCTGGGGACTGGCTTTGGTAGAAAATGGCCACCCAGACAGTTTGGTTTAGTGCCACCAGCCAGTTCCATATTGCTGAGAGAATTTGAATGACCCAGTCCAGTCTAGCCTCTGGACTGGTTCTCCTTGAGCCAGGAGGCCACCCCAGGACAGTGCTGTGATCTGGAAATCTGGGCTGTATCAAACTCAGCTACAGGCCCCCACTCTGAGTGCAGGGATGTGGGGGCCCCCTAACATCATTGGGCAGGTCCCTTGAAAGGTGGTTACTGTAAGCACTTACTATGTAGCTCTGCATGGTTGCGGCAGGAGAATAGAACCAAATAGGGTAAACCCCCTGCTCTTGGAATTGGAAGGACATTATTAGCTTAATGGAGAAGAGAGACAAGTAAAGAATTTTTTTTTTTTTTTGGCTGTGTTGGGTCTTTGTTGCGGTGCGTGGGCTTCTCATTGCGGTGGCTTTTCTTGTTGCAAAGCATGGGCTCTAGACACACAGGCTTCAGTAGTTGCAGCACTTGGGCTCAGTAGTTGTGGCTCGCAGGCTCTAGAGCACAGGCTCAGTAGTTGTAGTGCACAGGCTTAGTTGTTCCGTGGAGTGTGGGATCTTCCCAGATCAGGGCTCGAACCCGTGTCCCCTGCATTGGCAGGCGGCTTCTTAACCACTGCGCCACCAGGGAAGCCCGAGACAAGTAAAGATTTTGAAACTGTGATAATATCTAAGTATTGTGGGTAGAGGGCTGTCTTGGAAGCCTACAAGAGAGGAACTTAACCAGCCTGGACATTAAGGAATATTCATAGAGGACATGTCTGAACTGAATCATGAAAGGTAAGGACGTGATGGCCAGGTAAAGAAAAGAGTAGGAGGAAGCATTTCTGGCATTGTGAACAGCATGAGCATGAAACAAAATAATTGTATTTCATTGGAGAGTCTTCATTGAAGACCCAATGCAGTCAAAAATAAAATAATTATTATTTGTGTGAATAATAATTAATAAGCAGTTCTTTCTAGAGTATAAGGTCCATGGCAGGATTTGAAGCTAGAGAGATAGGTAGGGGCCACATTGAGAAGAGTCTTGATGCCATGCTAAGGGGCTTGAATTTAGGTAAAGGGGAACCATTGGATATTTTTTAATTGACATGGGAAGATTTCCATTTTTATGAAGATGAATGATTATAGTATGGAGAATAGGTTTTTTTGTTTGTTTGTTTGTTTGTTTTGCGGTATGCGGGCCTCTCTCTGTTGTGGCCTCTCCCGTTGCGGAGCACAGGCTCCGGACGCGCAGGCTCAGCGGCCATGGCTCACGGGCCTAGCCACTCTGCGGCATGTGGGATCTTCCTGGACCGGGGCACGAACCCACGCACATCCCCTGCATCAGCAGGCGGACTCTCAACCACTGCGCCACCAGGGAAGCCCAGGAGGATAGTTTTGATGGTGACCTTGCCTGAAGGCACAAAGACCAGTTGCAGTTGTCTAGAGGAGAGAGGATGGAGAGGAAGGAGCCAACTGTAAGAATATTTAGGAGATAGTTTGGCAGGACTAGCTGGGATGGGGGGAATGAGGGAGGAGGAGTCTAGGATGAATCCCAGGCTTGTGTGACCAGGGAGATTTTGGTGGCATTAGATGAAATGAGCAATTTGGGGAGGAAGAGTATTTGTTTTAGACACATTGAGTTTAAAAATGCCTGTCAAAAAAAAAAAAAAATGCCTGTCAGACCCATCAGACACATCAGTGACTGTGACTGTTAGGCAGGAGGTCTGCCTTAAGTAGTTGTCAGGGCCTACAGACTCAGGAGTGGTTCCCCTCTCTCCACCTTTCCTTTTAAAATTTTTCCTCAGTCTCTACCTGGCGGTCTTGTTCTAGCTACTCTTCCTTTCCTTTTTCTATTTTAAATTTAAGGCTTACCTGCTTTCTCCTTTCATAGATCTTCCTGTGCAAGCAGTAGGTTATTTTATACAACGATATAACATGATTTGGCTTCACTCTGAGAATTGCTGATAGGATTTTAAATGAACTACCTAGACTATAAGGTATATGAGGCCAGAGATCATTCCTAGTAGTTATATTTCTAGCATCTAGAACAATTATTGGCATTTAGTTGGTGCTGAATCAGTGAGTGAATAAATGAATCATTGAATCACATAAAGAGTTTAATAATAATAGACTCCAGGGACTTCCCTGGTGGCGCAGTGGTTAAGACTCTGCACTCCCAATGCAGGGGGCCCGGGTTCAATCCCTGGTAAGGGAACTAGATCCCACATGCATGCCGCAACTAAGAGTTCATGTGCCACAGCTAAGGAGCCCGCCTGCCACAACTAAGGAGCTCATGTGCCGCAACTAAGGAGCCTGCGAGCCACAACTAAGGAGCTGCCTGCCGCAACTAAGACCCAGCACACCCTAAAAAATAAATATTAAAAAAAAAAAAAAAAACTCCACTGGGAATGCCCTTTGTCTAAGACTGATCTTTTCCATAAAGTATTTCTCTGAATTGAATTTTGGAGAGTGAAAAGGGGTTAGTTTGGTACAGAAGTGGATAAGAGCATTTCAGGCAGAAGCAGCAGCATGAGCAAAGGCATGGTGGCACAAAACAGAATGTGTGTGTAATAGATAAGCAGTGAGATGAATATCTCTTACCTTGTCTTGTCTCAGGTCACTCTTGCAAATGTGGTAATGTTTATAGGTATGTCTAATAGTGGTTTTGATGTGTTTTGTTTATAAGCTTCTATGCATGGTTAGATAAGAATTAGTTATATAGGGACTTCCCTGGTGGTCCAGTGGTAAAGAATCCACCTTCTCCACTGCAATGAGAAGCCCGCGCACTGCAATGAAGAGCCCCCGCTCACCGCAACAAAGAGCCCCCGCTCACCGCAACTAGAGAAAGCCCGCACTCAGCAAGGAAGACCCAATGCAGTCAAAAATAAAATAAATAAATTTTTAAAAAAATCTTTAAAAAACAAAACAGAAAAAGAATCCACCTTCTAATGCAGGGGACACAGGTTTGATCCCTGCTCGGGAAACTAAGATCCCACATGCCACAGGGCAACTAAGCCTGCATGCCACATCTAGCAAGCTCACGCACCTCAACGAGAGAGCCCACGTGCCACAAACTACAGAGCCCATGTGCTCTGGAGCCCACTCGCCACAACTAGAGAGAAACCCAAGCAGACCATGCTCCATGATGAAAAGATCTGGCATGATTCAACAAGGATCCTGTGTGCCGCAACTAAGACCCAACACAGCCAAAAAAAAAGTTAAGGAAAATAAAGAAATAAAATAAATAAATAGTAAAAAAGAAGAGTTATATAAAATATGCTTGAACTGGTAGAAAACCTTTCATCAGGTTCATTAGATCCATAATCCTCTTTGAAGCCATCTTTGAATCCCAGGCAGAATTTACTTCTTCCTCTCTGTGTTTATGTAGCATATTATATCTATCTCTGTTATGCTTTCTTATTTACATGTTTCATTTGACTAGTGTCGCCCTGACCATGCGTTTAATAATGCCCAGGGTCTAACGTAGTAGACATTAATTAAATGTTTGATGGGTAACTGAGTGAATGAATGGATGTTTGTACCCAGCGTTAGCCACACTGAAGAGAAACTGCGTTCAGCTTCTTTATCCCTTTTCTCTTGTAGCTGTTTGTAGTGGATGTCCAGACAAGCCAGATCACCAAGATCCCCATTCTGAAGGACCGGGAGCCCGGCGGTGTGACACAGCAGGGCTGTGGTATCCATGCTATCGAGCTGAATCCCTCTAGAACACTGTTAGCCACCGGAGGAGACAACCCCAACAGCCTTGCTATCTACCGGCTGCCTACACTAGATCCTGTGTGTGTGGGAGATGTAAGTCTCCCCAATAATTGTAGATAGAGGTAGCCTTGTTTTTTAACAGAGCCCAGTCCTCATCCCACAAGCCCCCCAGGAAGGGACAGTTTCCTCTAGACTTCTGTGGACTTGGGTTGGGGGTGCGTAATGGTGAGGTATGGGGGTGGAGATTTCAGAGTTGGTATTCCACTCACCACAGGGAGTATCAGATATGTTGGCAGAGGGTATGTCTGATAAAGAGGCGAGCAGTACACCTCAGAGGCCATCAGCGGTGGGTTGGTGTTTGAGTCCACACCACAGTGGTTACACATCTCCTACTGCCCACAGTCAGAAGGGTTTATTAAGTTATTCATTCAGCAACTATTTTTTGACCCTTCTATGGCCGGTCATTGTTTCAGACACTGGGGACATAGCAGTGAATAAAACAGACAAAGCCCCTACCCTCTTGAAGCCTGCACTCAAGTGAAGGGAGGCATATAAACCAACAAAAATGTACCAGCAGTATGTCAGAGTGTGATGAGTGCCGTGGAGAAGAGTAAAGGCAGGCTAAAGGGAGAGAGCATGGTGGAGAATGCTATTTCAGAGGATAGTTGGGAGGGCCTCTTTGATAAGAATGACATTTGAGCAGGGAGACTTAAAGGAAATGAGGGTGCAAGATACGCTGATGTCTGGAGGAAGAGAGTACCAAACAGATGGAACAGCATAGAGGTCAGTTGTAGCTATATTCTCCCAGGAAGCAAGGGGAGAGTGCGAGGGGGTGTGTTGGAGGGACGAGAAGTGGGTAATTGTGCGTAGGAACCACAAGTAGAACATCCAGAGATAGAATGCTAGAGCTGTGTGTCCACCGGCCATGTTTATTGTCCACAAGAATGCCAGTTTTATTCCAGCTTTGAGCTTCTCAAGACAGAAGTTAAAAATTGTGGGATCATTCCATTTGGGTTGAAATCACCAGAGATTAGAATTGTAATTTTTACAAAGATATTTTCAGTCAGACTCGTAAGCTTTTCAGGGGTGTACATTGTAATCCTTATTTTACTGATTTCTTTTTTCCTTTTTTTTTTTTCTCTCTCTGTACCTGTCACTCCCTCCTCTTGAAGGATGGACACAAGGACTGGATCTTTTCCATTGCATGGATCAGTGACACTATGGCGGTATCTGGTAAAATTGCCCTTTTGTAGGGAGTTCTGGTGTGGCAGGGAGGGAGGGAAGCTAGAATTTGAAGAAGGAGAGTAGTGTGATTGGAAATAGCCCAGTAAACCGACCATCAGCGAGGGGCCAGGAAACCTTGTTTCTAATACTCTTTCTCCTGACTTACCATGTGACCTTGGATAAGTCATCCCCCTTGTATATTCCTGATCTGCAAAGTGGAAGTACTAACACAATTATTATTCATACTCTGCCTTGTTCCAAAGAGCCTGTGTATTAGCATGTTAGCCTCAACATTTTTGTGGGGCTTCACTGAGACAATAGTTGTGAAAGTGCTTTTGGAAATAGTTGTTGGTGTGCTCTGCAAAGTATTAGGAGCAACTGTTACTTTCTGTACAACTATATAGTGTTGATAAAGCTATATAGGATTAGGGGAATTTCTCTCCCAGTGGTAGAACAGTCAGAAAAAATACATGGAAATGAGTGTAGAGAAGATAACCTAGAGATACTCAAATGCTTTCTGAATACCCACAGCAGCCTAGAAAGTAGGCTCAGAGTGCCAAGCAGTTTTGCTGGGTACGTATATGTAAAAATATAATCCCCCATTCCAGATTCCCAAATCTAAAAAAAAAATTGTAAGAATTGCTAAATTAAGTACTTCATGTGTGTTATCTCATAGAATCCTCAGAACAGTCCTAGAAGGTTTGCATTATGAGCCTTATTTCACAAATGAGAAAATGTAGATTCTGAGAAGTTATGATTTGCCAAAGGCTACACAGATGGTGAGAGATGGACTCAGGATCTGAATCCAGCTCTGAGTTCCAAGCCCATGCTTAGAACTGCTACGCACAAAGCTAAGGGAACGTAAATGTTTCTTCTTTGGATTCTTTGCAAGGCAATAGAAAGCAGCCAGGAGGGAAAATAAATCTAATGGACAAGCATAGTCACAGTTCAGAATTATTCAGTAGTGGTTCAGAAGCTTTTGGATTCCCTGTCATTTGTCTCCCCAAGAAATGAGAGCTCCTTGAAGGCAAAGGCTGAATCATGTCACCTCTATAGGGAATATCTGTATGACAGTAACTTGCACTAAGTGTGATTGTTAGGAGCCAGGACGTGGCTTATTCTGGGAGCTTCCCTTCTCTTTTTTCATATAGGCTGTGAGTATTCTATGTTTTCAGGCTGATAGCTTCCAAGTCTACATTTTGTGAACAGTATAGCAGGTTTTAAGAATATTGGCTCTAAAACAGGAACAGACTCACAGATATAGAATACAAAGCTGTGGTTACCAAAGGGGAGAGGGAGGGGGGAGGGACAAATTAGGATTATGGGATTAACCAATATAAACTACTGTATGTAAAATAGATTAGCAACAAGGATATACTGTATAGCAGGGATCCCCAACCCCCAGACCACGGACCACTACCGGTCCATGGCCTGTTAGGAACTGGGCCACACAGCAGGAGGTGAGCTGCGGATGAGCGAGCAAAGCTTCATCTGCCGTTCCCCATCGCTCCCCAATGCTTGCATTACTGCCTGAACCATCTCCACTCCCCTACCCCCCCCAACCCCCCGGTCCATGGAAAAATTGTCTTCCATGAAACCGGTCCCTAGTCCCAGCAGTTGGGGACTGCTGCACAGGGAATTATACCCAGTATCTTGTAATAACCTATAATGGAATGTAATCTGCAAAAATACTGAGTCACTTTGCTGTACACCTGAAACTAATATAATATTGTAAATCAGCTATATTTCAATTTAAAAAGAAAAAAGAATATTGGCTCTGAGTGAAAGACCTATATTCTGAAAACTGTAAAACATTTATGAAGGAAATTGAAGATGATACAAAGGAATGGAAAGATATCCCATGTTCTTGGATTGGAGGAATTAATATTGTTAAAATGTCTCTATTTCCCTAAGCAATCTACAGATTTAATGCCATCCTTATCAAAATACCCATGACGTTTTTCATAGAAGTAGAACAAACAATCCTAAAATCTATATGGAATCACAAAAGACCCCAAATTGCCAGAGCAATCTTGAGGAAAAAAAGAACAAAGCTAGAGATAGCATGCTCCCTGACTTCAGACTAAACGACAAAGCTTTGGTCATCAAAACAGCGTGGTAAGACTTCCCTGGTGGCATAGTGGTTAAGAATCCACCTGCCAATGCAAGGGACACGGGTTCGAGCCCTGGTCCGGGAAGATCTCACATGCTGCGGAGCAACTAGGCCCATGCACCACAACTGCCAAGCCTGCGCTCTAGAGCCCACGTGCCAAGAGCCCGTGCTCGGCAACAAGAGAAGCCACCACAGTGAGGTGCCCATGTACCGCAGCGAAGAGCAGCCTCTGCTCGCCGCAACTAGAGAAAGCCTGTGTGCGGCAACGAAGACCCAACGCAGCCATAAAGTAATTAATTAATTATTTTTTTAAAAAACCCAGCATGGTACTGGAACAAAAAGAGACATATAGATCCATGGGACAGAACAGAGAGCCCAGAAGTAAACCCACACACTTCTGGTCAATAAATCTATGACAAAGAATATACTATGGAGAAAAAACAGTCTCCAGTGAAGAGCGGTGCTGGAAAAACTGGACAGCTACATGTAAAAGAGTGAAATTAGAACATTTTCTCACGCCAATATGCAAAACTAACAAAATGGTTTAAAGACCTAAATGGAAGACTGGAAACCATAAAACTCCTAGAAGAAAACATAGGCAGAACACTCTTTGACATAAATTGTAGCAATATTTTTCATCTCTCTCTCCTAAGGCAAAAGAAACGAGCAAAATTAAGCAAATGGGACCTAATTAAACTTAAAAGCTTTTGCATAGCAAAGGAAACCATCAACAGAACAGAAAGACAACCTATGGAATGGGAGAAAATGTTTGCAAATGATATGACCAATAAGGGTTATCCAAAATATATAAACAGCTCATACAACTCAATATAAAAAAATAAACAACCCATTTAAAAATTGGGCAGAAAACCTGGATAGACATTTTTCCAAAGAAGATATACAGTGGCCAACAGGCACATGAGGAAATGCTCAAAATTGCTAATCATCAGAGAAATGCAAATCAAAACCACAGTGAGATAATAATCACTTCACACCTGTCAGAATGGCTGTCATCAAAAAGTCTTCAAATGTTGGTGAGGATGTGGAGGAGAGGGAACCCTAGTACACTGCTGGTAGGAATGTAAATTGGTGTGGCCATTATGAAAAAAAGTATAAATGTTCCTCAAAAAACTAAAAATAGGGACTTCCCTGGTGGTCTGGTGGTTAAGAATCTGCCTTCGTTAAGAATCTGCCTTCCAATGCAGGGGATGTGGGTTCGATCCCTGGTCAGGGAACTAAGATCCCACATGCTTCAGGGCAGCTAAGCCTGCATGCCACAACTACTGAGCCCTGACACTCTAGAGCCCATGCACCACAACTAGAGAGCCTGCGTGCCACAACTACTGAGCCCATGTGCCACAACTAGAGAGAGGCCCGTGTGCCACAACAAAAGATCCCATATGCCGCACCGAAGATCCCATGTGCCGCAACTAAGACCCAACGCAGCCAAATAAATAAATATTTTTTCAATTTAAAAAAATTGAAAAAAAACCCTAAAAATAGGACTACTATATGATCCAGCAATTCTACAGCTAGATATATATTTAAAGAAAATGAAAACCCTAATTCGAAAAAATACACGCATCCCAGTATTCCTAGTAGCATCATATGTAATAGTCAAGATATGGAAGCAACCTATGTGTCTTATCAACAGATGAATGGATAAAGAAGATGTGGTACATATATACAATGGAATATTACTCAGCCATTAAAAAGAATGAAATAATGCCATTTGCAGCAACATGGATGGACCTGGAGATTATCATCCTAAGTGAAGTAAGTCAGACAGAGAAAGACAAATATCATATGATATTGCTTACATGTGGAATATAAAAAAAAACACAACAACAAAAGTTCATACAAATGAACTTACTTACAAAACAGAAACAGACTCACAAACTTAGAGAATGAACTTACGGTTACCGGCGGGGAGGGATAGATTGGGAGTTTGGGATTGACATGTACACACTGCTATGTTTAAAATAGATAACCAGGGAATTCCCTGGTGGTCCAGTTGTTAGGACTCTGTGGTTTCACTGCAGAGGGTGCAGGTTCAATCCCTGGTCAGGGAACTAAGATCCCACAAGCCACGTGGCGTGGCCATAAAAAAATAAAATAGAAAATAAAATAGATACCCAACAAGGACCTACTGTATAGCACAGGGAACTCTGCTCAACATTCTATAATAACCTAAATGGGAAAAGAATTTGAAAGAGAATAGATACATGTATATGTATAACTGAATCACTTTGCTGTACACCTGAAACTAACATACTATTGTTAGTCAACTATACTCCAATATGAAATAAGTTTTTTAAAAAGATGTGGTATATATACACAACGGACTATTACTCAGCCATTAAAGAAGAATGAAATTCTGCCATTTGCAACAACGTGGATGAACCCAGAGGGTATTATGCTTAGTGAAATAAGTCAGAGAAAGACAAACACTTTACTACTTATATGTGGAATCAAAAAAATAAATTAAATGAACGTATATAACAAAACAGAAACAAATT
The DNA here is from genome assembly GCF_949987515.2 of Delphinus delphis. Lineage (NCBI taxonomy): Eukaryota > Metazoa > Chordata > Mammalia > Artiodactyla > Delphinidae > Delphinus > Delphinus delphis. Next base: position 80,644,694 of record NC_082688.1, on the reverse strand, counting down.
CACAGATAAAGAGAACAAACTAGTGGTTACCAGGGGAGAGAAGGAGGGGGCAAGATAGAAGTATAGAATTAAGAGATACAAAGTACTATGTATAAAATAAGCAACAGGGCTTCCCTGGTGGCACAGTGGTTAAGCATCCGCTTGCCAATGCAGGGGACATGGGTTCAAGCCCTGGTCCGGGAAGATCCCACATGCCACGGAGCAACTAAGCCCATGTGCCACAACTACTGAGCGTGTGCTCTAGAACCTGTGAGCCACAACTGCTGAAGCCTGTGCACCTAGAGCCTATGCTCTGCAACAAGAGAAGCCACCGCAATGAGAAACCTGCGCACTGCAACGAAGAGTAGTCCCCGCTCGCCGCAACTGGAGAAAACCCGCGTGCAGCAATGAAGACCCAACGCAGCCAAAAATAAAATAAATAAATTTATAAAAAATAAAATAAGCAACAGGATATATTGTATGGCACAGGGAAATATGGTCATTATTTTATAATAACCTTAAATAGAGTATAAAAATAATGCATCACTGTGCTGTACACCTGAAACTAATATTATATTGTAAGTGAATTATACTTTAATGAAAAATTAAAATCTAAATGTTCGTGATAATTCTCATCTTCTACTGAGACTTTAATTATGATAATATAGAATGCACCTTCCTTATAAACTGTAGAATCACTATAAATCAACATACACAACAAAAATCCTTCCATCGATGTTCCTAATATATAATTTTGCCATCTAAATTGAGGAAATATAGCTTTGTAAAAGTACTAATCTTCAAATGCTCTGTTCTCCAAATTGTTAAATGTTGAAAGAAGCTGTGTTTCAGTTTCCTAATCATCAAAGTAAGTTAGTACACTTCCCTACCTTAGTGATGGAGTTGCTGTGTGACATACTGTTGACAATTATGGAAGACAGTAAAAACACAGTATACATTTTATTTATTTATTTTTTAAAAATCCTCCCAGCTCAACCTTCCCATTTGTTCAAAGGCAGAACAACCACAGTGAAAGAAGCCCAGGAAGTGTTAGCTACTGATCTGTGCTGTCTTTTTTTTTTTTTTAATATTTATTTATTGGCTGTGTTGGATCTTAGTTGAGGCACACGGGATCATTCGCTGGCGCGCGGGCCTCTCAGCAGTTACAGCACGTGGGCTCTCTAGTGGCGCAAGAGCTCTAGAACGCCCGGGTTTAGTTGCCCTGCGGCATGTGGGATCTTAGTTCCCCGATCAGGAATCGAACCTGCGTCCCCTGCATTGGAAGGCAGATTCTTAACCACTGGCTCACCAGGGAAGTCCCCAGTATACATTTTAAAACTAATATGTGCAGAGACAATTAACCAGGAGCCCAATTTGGAGGAGTGTTATACTATACAAAGATTGAGAAACTGCCTCAAAATTTTGCAGTAAGCAGCTCAGTTGGAAATAGTTCTAACGTTCAGCTGTGCAGGAGGGCAGGGGACAGTGTTTCTCTTGGGGAGTTCCCTGGCGGTCCAGTGGTTAGGACTCCATGCTTCCACTGTAGGGGGCCTGGGTTCAATCCCTGGTCAGGGAACTAAGATCCCGGAAGCTGCATGGTACGGCCAAAAAAAAAAAAGTTTCTTTTGAATTTTCAGTTCTGCTTTGTTCACATCCAAATGAGGAATTTCATACTCTGAGAGGTCACATCAGCAAGAAAGTCCAAATAGTTTTAAGTCAATGTAGATGTCTTGTTAAATTGGAAATAAACAAGGTTTTATTATTTATAAAAAAGTGTTTGATGTACCATTAACAGTAGTTTTTGCTGCATTTAAAAAAAAAAGATTATTGGCTCTGATAATAAAGATCTGAATTTGAATCCTGGTCTTACCACTTATTAGCACAGAGGGCAAGTTATTTAAGGCTTTTGAGACTTGGATTTCCTCATCTGTAACATGGATAATGATTATATATACTTCACAGGATCATTGGGAAGATCAGATGAGGTAGTGCTTAGTGGCTGCCATATTGAAAATGCTCAATACTTGTTAACCAGTGTTAATGTTTAGACTTGATGATGAGCATCAACCCCTGAACATTCCCCTCAAATTCAGTGTATTCAAACTCATCATCTCCCTTCCAGGACCTCACCTCCCCCTGCCATTGACATATATTCGTAAATTCTCCTACCTTCCACCTAGGTGCACAGCCAGAGAACTAAGACTCTTCAGTATCCTTAGATTACCAAGCCATGTTGATTCTGTTTTCTAAAATATCTCTTATATCCATCAATTTCTTTTCTATCTTGTCTACTTGAGTGCTCATCGTCTATCTTTTGAATTACCCCAATGTCCTTCCATATTTTCTCTCTGCCTCTAGTCTTGTCTCCTCCAATCTAATCTTCATGTTGCTGCCAGATTAGTTCTTAAAATAATTTTTTCTTTACTGTAAAAGTAATACATGTTTATTGTAAGAATTTTTTTTAATTCAAATAAACAAAAAAGGAAAGAATTACCCACACAGTTTGTGCCCAGAGATAGTCACTGTTAACAATTTGAAATCAATCCTGCTAGTCTTTTTTCAGTACGTATTTGAGTTGTTAAAATGGGATTATCAGTAGGTTAAAATGGGATCATATAGAGGGATGGATATATGTATAGATATATGATATGCTGAATATAAGAAAATGTTGATAGTAGACTATAGGTGTAAGTATACAATTCATTGTAAAATTCTTTCAACATTTCAATATGCTTGAAATTTTTCATAATAAGACTTGTATAGTTTTATTTTTTTAATTTGTATTATAAACTGTACGTAGTTCTCTAGATGTGCCCTTCACTCTCTGGCCTTTTCTAGATTTCACACATGATGAGCCCTCTACTTTGAACCTTTGTCCACAAACCTTATGATACAAACAAGTTGGATGATATTTATCCCATGTTAGACAATTTTTACTGTGAACTATTCAGGAGATTTGCAGTGTGAGAAGGGCACCTTCTGGTCTCAAAGGAGTGTTGGCAGATAATGCTACTGGAAAGGAATTTGAAAGCACTTTTTTTATTGGTTATTTTATTTTATTTTTTTATTTATTTTTGGTTGAGTGGGGTCTTTGTTGCTGGGTGTGGGCTTTCTCTAGTTGTGGGAGCGGGGGCTACTCTTCGTTGTGGTGCACGGGCTTCTCATTGCAGTGGCTTCTCTTGTTGCGGAGCATGGGCTCTAGGCTTGTGGGCTTCAGTAGTTGAGGCTCACGGGCTCTAGAGCGCAGGCTCAGTAGTTGTGGCGCACGGGCTTAGTTGCTCCGCGGCATGTGGGATCTTCCCAGACCAGTGCTGAAACCCCTGTCCTCTGCATTGGCAGGCGGATTCTTAACTACTGCACCACCAGGGAAGCTCTTTTTATTGGTTCTTGATATACTGTTTTATGACTATACCATAGACTTGTTTTTAAGTGCTTCATTATGTTCCCTAAGGAAAACTGTTTATGTTTTTAAGCATTCATCTTAATGTAGAACAGTCATTCTTAAGGCATTTTGTTTTAATTTATTTTATTTTATTTATTTTTGGCTGTGTTGAGTCTTCGTCGCGGTGCGCGGGCTTCTCACTGCGGTGGCTTCTCTTGTTGAGGAGCACGGGCTCTAGGCGCACGGGCTTCAGTAGTTGCAGCACGCAGGCTCCATTGTTGTGGCTCGCGGGCTCTAGAGCGCAGGCTCAGTAGTTGTGGCGCACGGGCTTAGTTGCTCCGCGGCATGTGGGATCTTCCTGGACCAGGGCTCGAACCTGTGTCCCCTGCATTGACAGGCAGATTCTTAACCACTGCACCACCAGGGAAGCCCAGAACAGTCATTCTTAATTCAGGGATTATGGTTTCTTCAAGAGGCCCATGAAGCTCCCTGAAACTGAGTGTGCAAGGTAGGTTTTTTGTGTATTTTTCTAGAGAAAGGGGTCTTTAACATTCCTAAGAGGGGTACATGACTCAGAAAATATTAAGCATCACTGATCTAGAGTGGAAGTTCCCAAACCCTATTGCCTAGTAGAAATCACCTATGCATGCATGCCCAAGTGACCTAAGCATTTGGCTTGGAAAATTACTGAGCTTTATCAAATGTATTCTCTTTGCAAAAGTCCCACCAACTACGTTACACTTAAAGGTTATATTTTAACTCCTACACCTCAGTTGAATCATCCTCTTGGTGTAGCTATTAAAATACATACTGCTTTCTGTTTTGGTGTGGGCCACCTGGCCAGGCTTCAACACATATGAGCATGGTGCACAAAGAGCTAGACTAAGAAATCCCATTTGGCTTCTGTGGGACTGTCTCATGGAAAGTTGGATATGTCTGACATCTGTGGTTTCCTTGCCCTACAGGCTCACGCGATGGTTCTATGGGACTCTGGGAGGTGACAGATGATGTGTTAACCAAAAGTGACGCAAGGCACAATGTGTCACAGGTCCCTGTGTATGCTCACATCACTCACAAGGCCTTAAAGGACATCCCCAAGGAGGACACAAACCCTGACAACTGCAAGGTCCGAGCTCTGGCCTTCAACAACAAGAACAAGGTATGAGCTTGCCAAAGGTTCCCTGAAGCCTGTTCCTCTTGCTTCAGATTCTTGGCTTATGTCTTGGGAGGTGCACTGTCCTCCTTCTCCTTCCCCAAGTCAGACCTTACTACATAACTCAGTTCTGAGCCCACAGAGCATCTCTTGAAGGCTGAGGGATGCTTAGTTATAATCTCTCTCTGAGAAAGATTATAACTGAAATTATGAAAGCCACCCCTTGCATTGAGTATTCTCTGGATGGTTCATATCTGTTAGCCTCTCAGAGTTTCCCCAGGGCCACTCTGATTTGACTGTCTTCATTTGCACGTGATCCTGCCGGTGCTCTATTTTGGGTGTGATTTTCCTACATGCAATCACTTTCTTCTCTCTTGTATTCAGTTTCTTTTCATTCTTTACTGCCTCTTCTCAACACTGCCATCAAGTCTTAACTTAATCATTGGAGTCAGATCTGAAACTGCTGGGCTATTAAGTAGAGTGTTAGTATGGAGACCCAGAGCCAGAAGAGAAGAAAGGCTCTTTTCCCAAAATTTGAATTGGGCCACAATTTGAGGGGTAGTTCCCTTAGCCGCCTCCTATCTCTCATCCATATTTATGGGTTAGGGGTAGACTTATCTCTCCCAGCTTAGACCCTCTACTTATAGAAGCTCTCACACTGAGACTTACAAAACTGTCTTTCATGTGCATGCTCTGCTCTAACTATCAAACAGGATGTCATGTGTATGATTGTATAGTATGGGCTTTTTTAACCATGGGTGTCTATGTTCAAACCAGGACTTGCTTCTTGGGTTCTGTCAAGAAGCAGCCTTGCTTTAATATGTTGTACAGCTGCATTTTCTAGGGTAAGAAGATGGGCTGATAATCCCTGGCACCATCATAGGATAGGAGTGAGTAATGGGAGGACCCCAACCTGCAGGGTCTTCCCCTGCTTACTGTTATATATTAGTTGCTGTGAGTATAACCTGTTTTTCATTGCTTTTGCAGGAATTGGGAGCAGTATCTCTGGATGGCTACTTTCATCTCTGGAAGGCTGAAAATACACTGTCTAAGGTATGATGAACATGACTTAGTAGTTTCACCTTATAGTTAAAGTACTTTAATCCTCCCTAAACTTTTTCATTCTTGTCTAAGGCACGAATTCTCCAAGGATCTGGGCATGTGATTGCATAGTGAATGAAATTCTGAGTCTGGCCTGCCCCTCTTAAAAGTCTTTTAAAGAAGTCAGAGGGAACCCAGCAGAAACTATGTTATCAGTTGATCGGAGTAACATGTACAGGATAATCTACACATTTCCATTACCCAACAATAAGAGATCTGTCTATTTCCTGTGAAATAATTAATATAGAACAACTTACAGCAATTTCATGACAGGGATACTGGCAAACTGAGTAAATTTTTATGCTCTTCAGAGAAGGTGAAAATGACTGATTAAACTAATGTCCAGAACTGGAAAAAAAAAAAAAAGAGGGGGTGATTCTTTCACATTGCAAAGACTTGCTGAGAGACTCCTTTAACTAGCAGTCTTCCAATCCACAGTGCATTTAAGTATTTGCTTATGGATTATTGACTAATTGCAATATTGTGAGGGCAGGAAAAACCTAAATGTTAGGAGCCATTGGCAACCGAAGATCAATTAAACTAAGATTAATCATCTCTAAAATAATCATGTATGGTATGGATTTAATTTACAGTATTTGCAAGCACCTTTTACCTAAAGTTAAACCTACCCGTGGATCGTTTGTCCTCTTCTTATTCCAGAGGCCTTTGCTGCTTATAACTTCTATGATAGACTCTTTTTCAAGAGGAAGCAGAGCTCCAGGAATTATTGATCTCCTTCGTGTCACAGCAGCCGTTGAGCTCCACTGACCTTGCTTGGTCCCTTACGTGCAGTAGCCACTGAGGATTGGCTAAATGACAAGGATCCAGGGTTAAGGCTGATTGGGGTTACCTGGGGTTGAGCAGTCCCACGAGTGTGCTTTCTATAGTGTACAACTCCCATACAGTTGGGGAGTTAGGCTGAGGGTAGCCAGAAATCAGCCCCTTTACCTGAAGATCAGTGAGAAGGGTAGTGGCTCTTCCCAGCAGAGAGAACAGAGTGGGACCTTGGCTTTAGTGCCCTGGGGTTATCCCTGGAAACAGCCTGTGGCTTTTGGCCTTTCTCTCTGCTTCTGATTATTTAATTCGAGCTTGACCTTTTTCCCTAACTGGTCCTCTTCAGTACCTAGATCTTGTTTAGTATCATCATTCTTTCTTTCTCTTACATACGTAGGGGTGGAGCAGGATGTTATTTCCTTAATTGGTACATGTCTTTTTGTCTGTGACTTTGTTTGTCTGGTATATGAGGAAAGCCCACAGAGGTGGGCATCTAAGAACAATGCCCTGCCGTGTGCTTTCCGGTAATGCCATAGGTGCATCTCTTCTCTCTCTGTTTTCAGCTCCTCTCCACCAAATTGCCATATTGCCGTGAGAATGTGTGCCTGGCCTATGGTAGTGAGTGGTCAGTGTATGCAGTGGGCTCCCAAGCTCATGTCTCCTTCTTGGATCCACGGCAACCATCATACAACGTCAAGTCTGTCTGCTCCAGGGAGCGAGGCAGTGGTAAGAGGCCCCCATGTGCCCCTCAGGCTTACAGCTGCGTTGTGAATGGGTTTTGACCTTCAGTTTCAATATTGATCCAAACAAATATAGTGATCTTTATGGAACTTGGTGAAGCAAATATAGTGATCTTTATGGAACCTGGTGGAGGTGTTTGGTGACACAGAGGGGAGATGGAATACCTGCATATGGCAGCAAAGCTTCGCACACCGCACACAAACGTGTGGCCACAGAAGCCTTTGATGGAAACCAATAGTCAGCGTATTGGTGGTTTCCTTGTTCTTCCACAGAGCCCTACTCCTTGTGGTAGTTTTTTGCTGGGACCCTACCTGAACTATAAAATTCTTTTATGCTAAGGGATGATGTGGTGGGGTGAGGAGGATTTTACAGAGGGGCATGAGGAAACTTTTGGGGGTGATAAATATGTTATTTTGATTGTGGTGGTGGTGTCATGGATATATACATATATTAAAACTTCAAATTGTATACCTTGAATATGTGCAGTGTATTCTATGTCAATTATACCTCAATAAAGCTGAAGAAAATTTTCAGTTTAGTTCTTACCCACTGGGTGAATTAGGCTTCAGGCCCCCCCGCCTCCCAATCTTTAATAGCATATTCTCTCTGAGGGCACCCTCATTCTTCATTGAGGAATAAAAAGAGACTTACATTTGTACTGTACTTTAAGATTTCAGAATACCTTTGTCTGACATCTCATTTCATCTTACCAAGGACCCTGTGGGAAGCAGTTTACACCCTATTTTATAGATGAGGAGACTGAGACCCAGATTGGTTAAATAACTTGCCAAACACCACACAGGTTGGTAGGGGAACAGCCAGGGACCAGAATCCAGGTTGTCCAACTTAACAAAATGTGTTTCCTTCTTCATCTGACATTGTCCCCCTTCTCGTGCAAAAATGTGGCTACGTTATCCTGGGAGTCCTAAAAGGCACAGTATCTTCTCTTTCAAGTAGTATTTATTTTTGTGTAGATGCTGCAGTTTTGGCCATTGTTTTAGATTTGGTTTCAGTTATTCTTGAAATACATTTCAGAACAGAGAGAATAATGTGTGTAAGGAAAGTAGTAAGGGAAAGAATAAATAGTCTTGGCCGGAATGATGTCTGCAATGAAGTTTTAAGAGATTTTGGTTACTGTTACAGGAGTAGCTTGCAAACCTAATAAGGAAATACTGATTTCACAGATATTAGTGAGCACCTCTTTTGTACTTAGAGATATCTTCACATCCCATGCACTTATCTGATCCACAGATGCAGCAGATGTATTTTCCCTGTGACCCAAAGTGATCAGGTGACTTGTCTTAAATTCACAGTGAGAGACAGTGCACCTTTGAGTGCTTCAGTTCTAGGCTGTTTGCCACTCTCATAACACACTTAATACCAGATAAAGACCTCTTGCAGTGCCATGGTAGTGGTTTTAGGTCAAATACAAGAAAGTCCTTGTTAATGTAATGATTTGTAAATATGCAGATTACCCTCAGTTTCAGTACGGGTTGGAAACATACAATGGAGAAGAACTTAGAGTTATGAAAGGTGGCTTCAGAGTGAGTCGAGGGGAGGCAAGCAGGTTCAGGGCATACTTACGGTCTTGGGCCCAAAGCATCTTGGGCATCATCAGGCATTTGGTACTTCTGAGGCTTATGGGAAAATTCCTGTTAGTGTGTGGATGGGCAGTGTGGCATCGGGGTTCTCTGGCTTGTGTGTGAGCTAGGTCTGCCTTGGGAAAGGCGCTGTGGTATTTAGGGGTGCCATGTGAACTCAGTGTCAGAGAAGTTCCGGCTAGCAGACCTGATTGCCCTTTACTTTTCTCTCTCTCAGGTATCCGGTCAGTGAGCTTCTATGAGCACATCATCACTGTGGGCACAGGGCAGGGCTCCCTGCTATTCTATGACATCCGAGCTCAGAGGTTCCTGGAAGAGAGGCTCTCAGCTTGTTATGGGTCCAAGCCCAGACTAGCAGGGGAGAATCTGAAACTAACAACTGGCAGAGGCTGGCTGGTGAGTAAGCCCATGCCTCACATGGTTACTGGACAGTGACGGAAAAGTTGTATTCACTCTACCCACCCACTCCCACCCCCACTGACACACCACCTACCACATAGTTTTTCACTAGTAAGAGACACTCCTTGGAGCAGAGAAAGGCACTTTCCCTTGGTTTTGTTTTTGTGTCTGCATGTCTGTGGGAAAACAGGCCCAGTAAGACACACCGGTTGGCCCAGAATAACCCCCAGGTGATAATAGAGCTGGAAGGAGAGGAACCTCCCACTGAGGCTGCCAGTGAATTGTGAAAGCATTTGGTTCCAGCAGTCCTGAGAAGACCTTCGGTTTGTGTAGCAGTTCTTCAGCCTGCTTGGCTCCTCCCTAATGTTCATTTGGAAAAATGGGGCTCCAGCTCCCCTGAGCACCAGTCTCCTGTATAGATATAGGACCCTCTCCTCTTAAGGAGCCCAGAAAGCATTCTTGTCCCTTGTTTCCCTTTTCTGCCCCACGGCGAGTGCTCAGAGTCTCTTGTTTCCCACAGAATCATGACGAAACCTGGAGGAGTTACTTTTCGGACACTGATTCCTTCCCCAACGCTGTCTACACACACTGCTACGACTCGTCTGGAACGAAGCTCTTCGTGGCAGGAGGACCCCTCCCTTCAGGACTCCATGGAAACTACGCTGGGCTCTGGAGTTAACGGCAACTAAGTCTCTCCCAGAATGCACAGAAATTCACTAACTTCCATCCTCAGTTTCCATTTCTTATTTTGATTTTTTTCCAGTGGTGTGAGTCCCTCATATTTTAGTGGGAATGCCAGAGTTTGCCTATGGTTTAGGCACTTGACAGGAAGAACCTCTGTACAGAAATCTAAAGGGTTTTCTCTTTTTTTTTTTCCTTTTTTCCCTTTTGGTAAGCAGAATTTTACTTTACTATCTTTTTTCTTTCTGGCTTCTCAATCAGACATTGTTAATTCCTGTTTATATATTTTTTTTAAGTGACACACAGTCTCCCCTCTGGCTTCTTTAGGTTGACATAGTCATTCTCACCCTTACTTCACTCTTGAGAGGTGGGGGCTCCTTTATAATTATATGGTTGCTGTCAGACTTTCTGTGAAAGTTTGGGGGCTGTGTGTGTGTGTGTGTGTGTGTGTATGTGTGTGTGAGTGAGAACTTGTGTGCCTGCGAGTACCGTTTGTCACTGAAATTATCTGGAGTGAGGATTACTGTAATTAAAATATTTATAAAAGAAACAACTATATTCACAGAGTCCAGCTTTGGGACTAGTTTTTATCTTGTTTTGTAAAGTCTAACAACACTGATTATAGGAAGTAAAAATAGAAAGGAAAACAAATCACCAGTAGGAAACCCTTTGAGTTAGATTGAAAGCTTCCTGGGGACTCATGCCAGGACTCCAAAGTAATCCATCTCCCACCTGCCTTCCCATCTGTGTGTCCCCCAGGTGAGAACATTTCTGTGTATGTGTCACTTCCACTTCAGTTTCCCATCTGGTTAAATCAATGGCCACTCCCCCCAAAACATCAGGGTCTCCATCCAAGATGCAGCTCTGGAGGCTACAGAAGCCTTGGTAGGACTTCGTAAAAAGAATCTACATCCAAACCTCCCTCTCCCTCCTCTCAAATAAGACCTGATCTGGTTTCTCAGGGGCCTGGAGCTGGGGGCCTCAAGTCTGCTAAAATTCACATACTCGGTCCCCTTGGCTTTGGGGAGAAACTTCTTTGCCCTTCTTCGAATCTCCCCAGTGGATTTTGCTTTTGTTTTCTAAATTGGGTTCAGTTCTGGAGGGTGGGGGTGAACAGGGGATTTATCTGTGTGTAGTGAGTGCTTCCTGTGTGTAATGTTTGTTTTTCTTAGTACAGTGGAGCCACTCTGTTGGCTCAGCCCTGGGATGGCGATGAGGTGGCCTACAGCCAACAGTGGTGTGCATGTAAAGCATCTATGTGATTAGTAATTTGTTCCTCCCTCGAACTGTCTGTTTAGTCTGAGGTTTTTAAACTTGCAGGCAACTGACCGTGATGTCCAGTTACTCCTTGCTTTTTATGCATCATGTTGCAGATAATAGCTGTTCCCACCCACAAACTCCTCCACCATTCTAAACACATACTCTGCTTCTGTCAGCAGCCCATTCTGGGGAAAGGAAGTCATATTCCTGCACTCTGATTTCTAAGTTGCTTTCCCAGTTATCCCCCTCTGCTCTGGGAGTAAGTGGGGAGATTGAAAAAAAAGAGTGTCTTCTCCTTGGTGATGGGGGCTGGTGGGGAGGGGAGACAGCAGGTCCACCCTATCTTGCTGTGGTACAAGGCATACACCACAGGTTCTAGAATTCTCATCTTCTAACCTAGAGAAATAGGTGCTATAAAACAGGGAATTAAGCAAAATGCTGGATGCTACAGATCTTTTAATTGTCTTAATTTTTTTCTATTATTAAACTACAAGCTGTAGATTTCTTAGTTCTCACAGAACTCATTTTAAACCTACTTGTATAAAAAAAAAAATCTTAAGTAGGATGTTTTGTACTGTTGCCAGACCCTCTTCTGTGATGGGTAATGCATTTGATTGTTTGAGATTTTGTTTTTAAAAATGTAGCACTTGACTTTTTGCCAAGTAAAAAAAATAAATAAATCTTATTCCAATGCAAAGTTTGAGTATGTATAGCCAAGAGACAGCAGGAAAAAGGCCCCAAATGACTGGTTGGAAGGTCAGCTTGGGGTGGTTGGATTGCTTGGAGCAGAAGAACACAGGAGTTCCCTCAAGGGTAAAGGCAGGTCAAGGGCAAACACACAAACACTAAGACCTGCTTTTGCTCCTTGTCCCCAGCCCTGGCCCAAGATCAGTTGCTCTGGAGTCCAGTTGAGAGTGGGTATGCCCGGGGGAAGTCGTGCGATACTTGGAGAGAAAAACAGACTGAAGATGAGGGAGCGTGCTAGTCCTTGCTCTGAATCACTGTGGATGTGAGCAACGTGACCAGCTCCTCTAACATAAACGAGGGTTGGTGATAGGCCCCGTCTGCTTCAGTGGATAGTGTGATAGTGCCCTGGGAACAGTATCATTTTTTTGAAGTTGGAACCATAGCTCTAAGAGAGGATACAGTGTCCATAGTGAGTGATGCTCTTCCCGGAAGCTGTTTGGGGCTGTAGCTGAGAGAAAGGCAGACTGCTGAACCCTACCACTCTCCTCAGTCATCTCTGGGAGACCCATCAGGGCTGGGCCACAGAGCCAGGCAAGCTGAATACAGCTGCCCCAAACTTAGAGACTGATTCAGAACATGACTCATACAGGCACCTACCTATATGATCACAGGCTGCAAAACAGGAAGGGGGAGGTGAATGAGTTGAAGCAAGTGAGAGGGCTTCCTAGAGGAGAAGAGTTAACATTTGGAAAAGGACTGGAATTGGCCTTTCCCAAAATGAGATTTTCAGAATCCCCAATCCATGGAACAGTAATTGGTGTTTGCAAAATGCTCCATGGTCAAATTATTTTGGGGAAATGCAGATTAAAACAGACATGCTTCTTACAACCTGAGGTTTGGGGTTACCATGGGACTCATGTGCATGAAACATGCTCAGAGAAAGGCGACACAGGATGTGGGAAGGGCCTGGCCTGGACCTCTGGCCTCTGTGGAATCTTGGCCCTGCTCTCACTTTCCAACCAAACTTTGCAGCAAAGTGTGTATCACAGAAGGGCTTTGTGGACTTTATGTGGTCCCTCCCTTTCCTGCCAGCAGTCCTTACTCCCAGGCCATGAAAGAACTTCCTTGTTCTCAGGCGCATGCCTCATTCCAGATGGGCTGCTGGCTCCTCCCATCATCCTTTGGGTCCTTTTGCAGAAGTCTTTGGAACCTCATTTATGCCCCAGGTTCCCTCATGCCTGCCACTTCCGAAGTTGATTAGTATTAATCTGGTCCATTAAATTAATTAACTAGGGCTTCCCTGGTCCTGCAGTGGTTAGGAATCTGCCTGCCAATGCAGGGGACACAGGTTCGAGCCGTGGTCTGGGAAGATCCCACATGCCGTGGAGCCACTAAGCCCGTGTGCCATAACTACTGAGCCTGTGCTCTAGAGCCCACGTGCCACAACTACTGAAGCCCACGTGCCTAGAGCCCGTGCTCCGCAGCAAGAGAAGCTACCGCAACGAGAAGCCTGCGCACCACAAGGAAGAGTAGCCCCCGCTCACCACGACTAGAGAAAGCCCGCATGCAGCAACGAAGACCCAATGCAGTCAAAATAAATATATTTTTTTAATTAACTATTAATTTTCTATTAAATTTATTAGTGTTCCTAATAAAGCTAAAGATTGCCAGTCCAGGGCCCTCTGATCCCATACATTTCCTAGAGCAGGTACCCAGGAAAAGTAAGCAGGGTGTCAAGACCCATGGCTTAGGATTGGGGGGGGTCAATCTTGTAAGATCCTATGACCCAAGTGTTTTTTTCCTTCCTTTTCAGTTGGCTGGTGTCTGGGAGACAACAATGTGGAGAGGAAAGGGGAGAAGAGGAACACTCAATGTTTCTTGCTTTTAGCCACATCTCATTTCATGCTATTGTGCTGAAATGGCTGGAAGCTTTGGGAAGGTAGAAACGTGGGCTTCTAATTCTGGAATTACTGATGAAGACAAAAGAAAGTTCGGGTTTATTAGCTTGGTTCTCCTGCCCTCATTTCAGCTCCTCCAAAGAATAATCTAGAGAAACAAATGTGAGAAATTTGTTTCTAAACTACCACTAAAGACAGAGGTGTGAACTGAACTCAAGATGGGACTGTAAACTCATGATTCAGCTCTCCAAGACAGGTATGAGCTGTCCTCTTAAACTCCCCCTGGGTTGAGCCTCATATGTGAACACTCTTGATTAGTGTGTAATTGCCGAAATCAGAATTTTTAAAAGATAATAATACTCATTAACTGAGCTCAGAGTCACATGTTTCCTGCGTTTCTTGTTAAGCAGTATTCAGAGCTGTAATTAACATCCCTAGTGCTAAGAACAGGAAGAAAACAAATGATCAACTCCCATCTTAAAGAAAATAAACTTCCCTTACTCGTAGCTACATTTTTCTTAGCTGGTGACAGCCTGGACAGAGGACTGGAAAAAATAATGCAGCTTCTTTTGTCTCCAGGGTCAAGGCCGTTTGTTGATGCATAGAACACTGTGCTGGGTACGTTGGCCTGAGGAGTGTACGTTTGGGCCGTGTAATGTGTTGCTTGCCCAAGAAACATCCTTAACTACCACCACTGCAGCTCTCTGCCCCCAGGGCCTTCTGCTAGAAACACAGAATTATTGTGCCAATCACCATGCTTAAGTTCCCACCATTAGCCCTTTCTTTTTTCTTGAGGAAGGGGGATGTTATATTACCTAATTAAAGATACTAAAAAAAAAGAGAGAGACTTTCCTGGCAGTCCAGTGGTTAAGACTCTGCACTCCCAGTGCAGGGAGCCCAGGGGTTCAATCCCTGGATCCCTGGTTGGGGAACCAGCATGCCGCACGGCACGCCCCCCCCAAAAAAAAAAGATACTATTGCTCTTCCCTGGAGGAGGTAAATTCATGCCACCCCCAAATGCCAATTGCGCAAGGTAAGTGTGGACTGAAAGGGGAGGATATGGGCTCAGTTATAGATCTCCTGCTGCTGCTTATGAGCATGACTTTAAACAAGTCTTTTCCCCTCTGGACATCATTTTTCTTTTTAATCTTTTATGATGAGGACAGGAGTTCAAATTAGACATTAGATTTCCTGGATCCACAACAACTATTCTAGTGGTGCAGGGAAGGCTAAGAAGAATAAGCAGTGATCCTCAAGCAGTTTGTCCTCAAAGCAGGTAAATATAGCAGGTTTGTTAAATGAATCTTATTTTCCTAACGGTTTCCAGTAAAACATTGGGAATTGTAGGTTGAATAGTGTCGCCGCAAAATTCAAGTCTACCAGAAGAACCTCAGTGTGACTTTAATTGGAAATAAGGTCTTTGCAGATGTAATTAGGGGAAGGATTAAGATGGGCTCATACTGTGTTAGGCTAGGCCCTAACTCCAATGAGAGTGTCCTTATGAGACAGAAAAGGATGTACAGGGACACACAGAGAAGATGACCTGAAGACAGGAGGAGATTGGAGTGATGCATTTATAAGCCAAAGAATGCCAGGAGCCACCAGAAGCTGGAAGAGTCAAGGAAAGAGTCTCCCTTAGAGCCTTGCGAAGGATTGTGGCCCTGTTGACACCTTGATTTTGGATTTCTGGCCTCCAAAACTGTGAGAGAATGAATTTCTGTCGTTTTAAAACCACCAAGTTTGTGGTAATTTGTTTCAGCAGCCCTAGCAAATTAATACAGGAGTAGTCTAAGGAATTTTCAGATACCAATTTTTATGAAATCACATTTGAGATTTAAGAAAAACTTTTTTCTATGATGATACAAAGAGGAAATGTACTTAAATAGTAGTGCTAAGACTTGTAAACGCAAAAATTAAAGCTCAGAACCATAATTTAATTGCTTCTGTCTGACAAACCTGTTCCTTCCAGGACCGAGGCAGTAATCCCCCAAACTGCCTACCTCTGGTTGCTTTTTCCTAACTGTGTCAAACTGCCTCAACATTTTTAACTTTTACCCTAGGTCATCTTTTCACAGTGTAGACAGCAGAGTCTCAGGATGCTTTCCCATCCTGAATTTATTAGCCAATAACATGGACAGCTCTCTGCAGTCCCCTTGATACCAGGAGAAAATAGAAGATCTAGCTAAGGCCTAACATACCTAAACTAGCTTTACAATAGGATCTGCCCTGTGCCTGCCTGTGCAGACCTGGACCTGCTCGCCAGAATGAGAAGGATGCCCAAGTCAGCAGAAAAAGTCAGCATTGACTTTATTGTTCCTGGGCTACTGGTTTATTTTATTTACTGTGGTCTTTATTAGGAAGGCTTAGCCTATCAAACTGGTATTTATTGCACTGAAAAGTTATTGATTGGGCTTCCCTAGTGGCGCAGTGGTTGAGAGTCCGCCTGCCGATGCAGGTGACATGGGTTCGTGCCCCCGTCCGGGAAGATCCCACATGCCGGTCTGGGAAGATCCCACATGCTGCGGAGCGGTGGGGCCCGTGAGCCATGGCCGCTGAGCCTGCGCGTCCAGAGCCTGTGCTCCGCAGCGGGAGAGGCCACAGCAGTGAGAGGCCCGCGTACCTCAAAAAAAAAAAAAAAAAAAAAAAGTTATTGATTATATCCATTGACCCAGACTTCTGGGAATTTTAGGAAATATTCTAGGCAAGCATGCAAAGACAGATGTATAAGAATGGTTGTCGTAGCGTTAATTAGCAAAAAAACAAAACAAAAAACTGGAAGTATCCTAAGTCTATTAATAAGGAAATGGTTAAATAAAAATTTTAAATATTCTCTGGTCAATCTTATTACAGAGAGAGACCACTACATACTATGTTCCTCCTGATGGGTCACAATAGGAAGTTAACAGCATTGCCTAAGAAGTATTCTTGCCAGGAAATCAAACTTGATCTGAGTAAGCTTTTAGATCTATCAGTTCTCAGAAAATACAGTGGATGGAAGAACATATTAATGGTAGAGCAGGGATGCAAACAACCAAATGCTGAATGTAAGGAAAATGATCTACTTTTTTCAATAAACAACTAGCACAAAAAAAAGAGAACTATTGTATATTAAGGGAGACTTGAGACAGGCGTAGAAAACTAATGTGTAGAGGGTGTTTACATCCTAATTCAAAACAATGTAACTGAAAAATATAATCAGGGAGGGAATTCCTGGCGGTGCAGTGGTTAGGACTCGGAGCTTTCACTGCCGGCCCGGGTTCAATCCCTGGTCAACCCCACAAGCCACACGATGCGGCCAAGAAAAAAAAAATTACTATTAAAAAAAAAAGGTAATCAGGGAAAACTTAACACTGACTGAGTATTAGATAATAGCAAAGAATTACTGTTACTTTTTCTAGGTATAACAATGATACCTTGATTATGTTTGTTTGTTTGTTTTACTGATTATGTTTTTTTAATCTTACCTCTTAGAGATATTTTATTTACAGCTGAAATTACATGATGTCAAGGTTATGTTTTAAAATAATCCAGAGGGGGACTTCCCTGGCAGTCCAATGCTTAAGAATCTGCACTTCCACTGCAAAGAGCACAGGTTCAATCCCTGGCTGGGGAAGTAAGATCCCACATGCCACGCAGTGTGGCCAAAAAAATACTAATAAATAAATAATCCAGAGGGTTAGATTATTTTTATTTTTTTGGCTGCATTGGGTCTTCATTGCTGTGCACGGGCTTTCTCTAGTTGCGGTGGGCAGGCTTCTCATTGCATTCTCTTGTGGAGCGCAGGCTCTAGGCCCACAAGCTCAGTATTGTGGCTCACAGGCTCTAGAGCGCGGGCTCAGTAGTTGTGGCGCACGGGCTTAGTTGCTCCGCGGCATGTGGGATCTTCACGGACCAGGGATTGAACCCATGTCCCCTGCCTTGGCAGGTGGATTCTTAAGCACTGTGCCACCAGAGAAGTCCCTAGATTATTTTAAAGAGGTAATTTTATAATTGTTGAAGCTGCAAGATGGGTATATGGGGGCTTATGATGCTAGTATTTCTAATTATGTAATGTTAGAATTTTTTTATAATAGGTTTTAAAAGTGGTATATAACAAGTAAATATATATGTAGTGACATAGGATGATTATAACATAGAATATATTATTAACAAAGTTATAAGCCAGCTTCTAATGCAGGATCTCTTGTAAAATTCATACATATCTACATTTAGATACAGGAAAAATCTAAAATGTTATAACTAGAATGTCAGTAGTGGGTCTCTTGGCAGCAGAGTTTCAATGATTTTTTTAAATTAATGAATTTATTTATTTTTGGCTGCATTGGGTCTTCGTTGCTGCGTGTGGGCTTTCTCTAGTTGTGGCGAGCACGGGTTACTCTTGGTTGTGGTGTGCAGGCTTCTCATTGCGGTGGCTTCTCTTGTTGAGGAGCATGAGCTCTAGGCACATGGGCTTCAGTAGTTGTGGCACACAGGCTCAGTAGTTGTGATTCACAGGCTCTAGAGCGCAGGCTCAGTAGTTGTGGTGCACAGGCTTAGTTGCACCGCGGCATGTGGGATCTTCCCGGACCAGGGCTCGAACCCATGTCCCCTGCATTGGCAGGCGGATTCCTAACCACACTGCACCGCCAGGGAAGTCCCTCAATGATATTTTTTTTATTCCTTTGCTTATCTGTATTTTCTAGTAGTGTCACTTAAAATACACCCTCCCAGTTTTTCTTCAACATGTGCTGGTTGTGAATAAGAAGTTAGTAATAAAGGAGGAGAGAGAATATTGATTGCTCCTTTGCTCAAAAATCCTAGAACGAAAATTCCTCACTTCCCTTTCCTGGGGTACAAACATCCTGCTTAGGCCAGCCAGCTCATCCAATCCTCTCAATTCACACAGCACTTCCCTTTCTCAAGATTGCTCACCACCAACTCCTCCTGTCAAAATCTTTCAAGGTGTAGTTCAGGACCTAACTCTTTTAGAAAGTCTTCTATGATCACACCCTTCCTCAGGGAGCCCTGTTTTTTGGGGTGTTTCCAAGCACAGGCAGGAACATGATCGTCCCCAGAGCCCCAGAATCTTCTGGGGAGACTGAGAAAATTCCTTTGGGCCAATGAATTCATCATGAGCCCAGTAGGGGGAGCCAGAACTTACTTCCCAACCTCTGGAGGCACCACCCCTGTATAAACAAACTCCATATGGAGTGTGATCAAAGATATGCACAAAACATTTTTTTAAGAAGGGAGGGAGGAGAGGTAGGCAGGGCTGTAGTGTAATGTAAGTCTTAAAGGAGGTCTTTTTGTTTTGTTTTGTAATGAACTTTTCAGAGTGACAATCCTTGAACCAAGCTCCCCTATGCATTTATGTACAGATTTGACTTACAAAAATATATGCACACAATTTCTCAAAAGTATGTGTGTGTGTGTGTGTTGTTTAAAGCCAGATAGACCTTGCTGTTCGAGGAACAACAGGATGTTGCCAGGGCATCTCCAAATTCAATAAACTGAGCATTGGTTGGAGGAATTAGGTAGGAGGCAGCTTGGAGAAAGAGCACTGGATCTGAGGTTGATGTTCCTAGTTGTATCCTGTCTCTAATCATTAACCAGCTGTTTGACTGTAGGCTGTTTGAGTCTCTCTGGGCTGATTGTGAACTTCTGCGATAAGGGATGTGAAGGTGCTTTGAAATAGGGCACAACTGTGAAGCATTCGTAGATTTCACAGTCCCTGGAAGATGGCCAACCTCCCTCACCTAAACTCAGTCCAAATAATTGTGACTATGGGACAGCCAGGAGCATGGGAACTAGCTGGAGTTATCTTGGACAAAAGGATCCAAGCCTTCAAGCATCCAGCCAGGCCTTTACCCAAGCTAGAACTAGGGGCCCCTTTACACTTCCTGGTTGCATCCTCCCCTTTTAACCACAGAGAGGTGAGAGGCTTAGCCAGGCTGCTCCTGCCAAAGGGAGCCATGTGTGGCTTTTCCCTAGGACACAGGGGACCTGAACAACCCTAGAGAGAGAAGCTGAAAGCTGGGCTTCTTGAGTCATTGTTGGAATGCAGCTTCTCTTAGAACTCTGCTAGAAGCTGAGCTGGTAGAATTGGAGCAAGGCCTCAGGAAAGAGATGTTTTTAGAAGTGGCCAGTGCTGACCAGGGTTAGGGCACGATGAGCCTTAGCTCTGCCCTGCAGGCAAGGCCCCAGCATCTACAGGTCCAGTTTGGGTTCATCTATGTTTGGAGTCAGGTGCCGATTTGTGTTTTCTCTGAGCTCTTACCCCTCTTTCTGCACTATTTGTAGCTGACTGTGGCTACAGTTGGGGACAGTAGTTTTCTGCAGGGGCTACTCCTCAACAGAACATGTTCAGGCCTGCAGGAACTGGCTTAACTTGCTTTTGAGAATCTTATTAACTCCACCTCAGACTCCTTTGGCTTCAGGGAGGAGAGGTATAAGAGTGGGAGAGGAGGAGACAAGATACAGCCAAA
Source organism: Delphinus delphis (assembly GCF_949987515.2). Classification (NCBI taxonomy): domain Eukaryota; kingdom Metazoa; phylum Chordata; class Mammalia; order Artiodactyla; family Delphinidae; genus Delphinus; species Delphinus delphis. The sequence continues at coordinate 80,624,574 of NC_082688.1, read as the reverse complement.
AGGAACTGTGAAATCAGGAGATGCCTGCAGAAGTAACTTTATTCTGAGGAAGGAGAAGGTTCCCTAGGTCTCCCCGAGCTTCCACCAAACTATCTCCTCACACGTCCCAGGACAGAGACGCCAGCCCCTCTCTCCTATAGTTGGCATCACTTTTTTTTTTTTTTAACTTTTTTTTTTTTTTTTTGCGGTACACGGGCCTCTCACTGCTGTGGCCTCTCCCGTTGCGGAGCACAGGCTCCAGACGCGCAGGCTCAGCGGCCATGGCTCACAGGCCCAGCCGCTCCGCGGCATGTGGGATCTTCCCAGACAGGGGCACGAACCCGTGTCCCCTGCATCGGCAGGCGGACTCTCAACCACTGTGCCACCAGGGAAGCCCTAGTTGGCATCACTTTTGATTCTCCAGAAAGTCGCCCTGGTGGAGAAGTCTTCCCTGCCCATCAGCATCATGCAGGTCTCCAGGAGGAGTCATCTACGGTCAGGCCTCACCCTTTGCAGACTAGACTTGCATTCCTTGAGGGCAGGGCCTGGGCTGTTGAAAGGCTCTCCGCCAAGTCTGTGTGGGTTCGGCACTGGGCTGAGGAGCAGAGCAGCCCCTGGAAACTTCCATCCACCCAGCTAGTCTTCTGCTTCCAGCACTATATGACAGCTCAGTGTCCTAACTTGGAGCTTTCTTGACTCCTGTTGTATCTTATGTTCCTGACAACTTGCTGTGTTGCACACTTTAAGGCCAAATTATGGGGCATGAACAGCATTGTTTGAAATTTCAGTGAATAGAATGGTGATAGGTTGCTTCCTTGTAGCCTCCAGATCTGCTTTCCACCCTCCCTGTTCAGTGCCTCAGTTTGGTCTTTTATCAACAGACTTCCTTGTCCTCTGGCTTCTAGTTACGTTCAGCCAATGGAGGCTAAAAGTGGGAAAAAGAGGAATGTGAGATTGTTTATTCCCCATCATACACCCCACCTTCCTAAAAGCAGGGTCTCTGCAGACACCTTTCATACGCTCTCTGCTTCCTCCCTTTGTCCCCTCAGGTCCCATAGTGATCAAGTTTCCCACTGTCATTGGCCCTGGGATACTGCATCATTTCTTGTTGCTTTTCCTTTATTAAACTCTCAATTATCCATCTGTTTATTTCTGGGACCCTCATAGATAGGACAAGTGCCACTGAGATATATGAATTACCACCTAACCTAGCTCTGTCACATGTCTGTGGTACCTTGACAAGTTACTCAACCTCTCTGAGCCTTGGTTTCTTCATATGTAAAATACTGCAGGGAGAGGAGGTATGCTCTGAGGTCACTTTTCAGTTTAGAATCTTTGGTTCTAAGGTGATAAGTGTAGGTCCTACAGAATTTAACCAGGAGAATATGGGTCTGAATGGAAAAATATGTAAAATTATTCCATTGGGCATTCGGGAGTAGGGGTTACAGGAGTTACCTCAGACTTAAGAGTTGGTAGAGGAAAAGGCAAGAAATACCTCCACCTGTGCTGCATGTGTATTTATTTTAAACATGATCCTTTCCAAGAAATTCTCCAGACTTGTGGTAGGAATCAGCTCTTATTTTGTCTTCAGCTCTGTTTGTATTTGTCTTCTTTTGTTAGAAAATGTAGGAAAAATCTCTTTCTCTTGGTGTTTTTTTCTCTACTTCTATTAATCTATTTCTATTAACCTAGTCTCTCTCTGTATTTGTTTTCTTCTTTTTATTACTGTTTCTTTCCATTAAAACAAAGAAAAGAGGGACTTCTCTGGTGGCACAGTGGTTAGGAATCCACCTGCCAATGCAGGGGACAGGGGTTCGAGCACTGGTCCAGGAAGATCCCACATGCCGCAAAGCAACTAAGCCTATGCGCCACAACTAGTGAGCCTACACTCTAGAGCCTGCGAGCCACAACTACTGAGCCCACGTGCCGCAACTGCTGAAGCCCTCACGCCTAGAGCCCGTGCTCTGCAACAAGAGAAGCCACCGCAATGAGAAGCCCGTGCACCGCAACGAAGAGTAACCCCCGCTTGCTGCAAGTAGAGAAAGCCTGCATGCAGCAACGAAGACCCAACACAGCCAAAAATAAATAAGTAAATAAATAAAATTTAAAAAAAAACCAAACAACAAAGAAAAGAAAAGAAAAAAAAGGTATTCCCTTCAGTACCTACTTAGCAGGGGAAAATCAGAAAGTTCCTAAACAAAGGCTCCTGGCAGGCATCCAAATGAAGCAGTTCAAACTGACCAGCACCTGGAGCTGCCAGTTAAAGAGTCGCAAATGCTGGAAATTTTTGGCTCAGGAGGAGTTTTCCCAGGCTGAGATCAAGCCTGACAATTTTAACTTTCCACTTCAGACTGAATCCACTTTGGAATCTACCTGGCTGTTTCTCACACCACTCAGGTGCCTTGTACCTGTGATTTCAGGAATAGAGCTTAAAACCCAGAGAGGGAGGCTGAGATTTCTCTGTAACTGGAGTCATAGAAGGCCCTAAGACTTCTAGAGCTGGAAGGACTTCAAAGAGTATTTATAACAAAACCTCTATGTTTTACAAATACAGGAACTAAGATGCAGAGAGAGGAAGGGTCTTGCCCAAGGACACACAGTAAAGTAACAGCAGAGCTATTAACAGTTAAAAGGTACAAGATGCCACATATTAACTCCTTTAATCCTCATAACAACCCTATGGAGACAGCATTAGTAGCACCTTCTCATTTTACAGATGAGGAAACAGTCCCAGAGAGGTAAAGAACTTGCCTGCACTGAAGTCTGTGTTCTCCACTACTTCAATCTACCGCCTCCAAGGATGATGTTGTAGCTTGATGTAGCCTGTGGCTTGAAATATGGTGGGAATATTGATGTCACAGAAATCAGCAAATACTACAAATCAGCTTGTTTTGTTGATTGTCACAGTTTAAGAAAGTGATGAAGGACTTCCCTGGTGATGCAGTGGTTAAAAATCCACCTGCCAATGCAGGGGACATGGGTTTGATCTCTGGTCCGGGAAGATCCCACATGCCACAGAGCAACTAAGCCCATGAGCCACAACTCCTGAGCCCGCGTGCTGCGACTACTGAAACCTGCATGCCTACAGCCCATGCTCCACAACAAGAGAAGCCACCACAATGAGAAGCCCGCGCAGCACAATGAAAGAGTAGCCACAAGAGTAGCCCCCACTCGCCACAACTAGAGAAAGCCCACACGCAGCAATGAAGACCCAAGGCAGACAAAAAAAGTAAAATAAAATAAAATAAATAAATGAAATAAAATAAAATTATTAACAAAAAAAGAGAAAGTGATGAAGATGCCGAAGCACGGGGAGATGCAGGGACCCCCATGAGAGAGATGGGAGGATCAATTTCAACGAGTTTCCAATATGGATCCCATTCTCTGTCATGTGTAACCTTTAAAATAAACTCCTTTTTTCTTAAGTCTTCCCCGTTATCAATAAAAGTGTGTGTGTGTGTTTAGGTATAATTTATATAAAATAAAATGCAGAGATACTAAAAATTCAGTTCACTGAGTTTTTACAGTGTTTACCCCCAGGCAACCACCACTCTAAATGAGAGAACATCCCCATCATTCCAGAAAGTTCGTTCAAGCCTCTAACCAGTAAAATTTCCACCATGGCTTCCAACCTGCCCTCCCCCAGCCATTTTCTGATTTCTTTCATATATATGGTATTTCAGTCTTCCGGTTGCTCAGGCCAAAAACCTTAGAGTCATCCTTGACTCATTTCTTTCTCTCACACCCGACATCCACAGTGTTTCCTGTCAGGTAGATTTTCAAAATATATCTAAAATCTAACTGCTTCTCATCAACTCCACTGCTGCCTCCTTGGTCCAAGCCACATCATCTCTCACCTTCTGACCGGTCTCCAGCTTCCTTACCTTCCCAAGCTCCTCCACTCCTCATACAGTCTGTTCACACAGCTGCCTGAGCAATCTTTTAAAAATGTAAATTCAGATCATGACACCGCTCTGTAAATTCAGATCATGACACCGCTTACCATCTCTCAGAGTAGAATCAACCTCAAGCTCTCTACCGTTGTAAGGTCGTCTCCAATTTTTGGATCTCAATCTACTGCTCCCTGCTGGCTTACCAGGCTCAAGCCAAACCAGCCTCTTTGCTATTCCCAGAACACACAAGCACATTCCCCCCTCACAGACTTTGTCCTTTCTGGTTCTTTTTTTTAAATCAGCTCGTGTGTGTGTGTGTGTGTGTGTGTGTGTGTGTGTGTGTGTGTGTGTGTTTTATTTATTTGCTTGCATTGGGTCTTAGCTGCAGCTCACCAGCTCCTTAGTTGTGGCATGCTAACTCTTAGTTGCTGCATGCTTGTGGGATCTAGCTCCCAGACCAGGGGTCAAACCCAGGCCTCCTGCATTGGGAGCACAGAGTCTTAACCACTGCGCCACCAGGGAAGTCCCTGTCCTTGCTGGTTTTGAAACAGGAGAGAAGGGGCAGGGCACAACCTTTAAAAGAATGACATAGAGCCTCATCCACCAGAGGGCAGACAGCAGAAGCAAGAAGAACTTCTGCAGCCTGTGGAAGGAAAACCACACTCACAGAAGAATAGACAAAATGAAAAGGCAGAGGACTTTGTACCAGATGAAGGAACAAGATAAAACCCCAGAAATACAACTAAATGAAGTGGAGATAGGAAACCTTCCAGAAAAAGAGTTCAGAATAACGATATGACGATGATCCAGGACCTCGGAAAAAGAATGGAGGCAAAGATTGAGAAGATGAAAGAAATGTTTAACAAAGACCTAGAAGAATTAAAGAACAAACACGTAGAAGAATTAACAAACAGAGACGAACAATACGATCACTGAGATGAAAAATACACTAGAAGGAATCAATAGCAGAATAACTGAGGCAGAAGAACGGATAAGTGACCTGGAAGACTGAATGGTGGAATTCACTGCCTTGGAACAGAATAAAGAAAAAAGAATGGCTTTTCCGCCCACTCCCCCCTCCCTGCAAGTGCCGCTTCTGCTGCACTGCGCTCTCTCTGAGCTCCGGGCTCCTACTAAGCTAGTGCCACCGTTGTCTCCCTCCAGTCGCCATCATGATCATCTACCGGGGCCTCATCAACCATGATGAGATGTTCCCTGACATCTCATCAGAGATCAAGATCCGGGAGATTGCGGATAGGCTGTGTCTGGAGGTGGAGGGGAAGATGGTCAGTAGGAGAGAGGGTAACATTGATGACTCGCTCATTGGTGGAAATGCCTCCTCTGAAGGCCCTGAGGGCAAAGGTACTGAAAGCACAGTAATCACTGGTGTGGATACTGTCATGAACAATCACGTGCAAGAAACCAGCTTCACAAAGGAAGCCTACAAGAACTACATCAAGGATTACATGAAGTCAATCAAAGGGAAACTTGAAGAACAGAGACCAGAAAGAGTAAAACCTATTATGACAGGGACTGCAGAACAAATCAAGCACATCCTTGCTAATTTCAAAAACTATCAGTTCTTTATTGGTGAAAACATGAATCCAGATGGCATGGTTGCTCTGCTGGACTACTGTGAGGATTGTGTGATACCAAATAGGATTTTCTTTAAGGATGGTCTAGAAATTGAAAAATGTTAACAAATTTGGCTGTTTGGATCTATCACCTGCTCATCAGAACTGGCTGGCTGCTGCTTTTCATCCACATAAAACCAGGACTTAGACAAATGGGACTGATGTCAACTTGAGCTCTTCATTTTGATGTTGATTTGTTTGGAGCGGAGGCACTGTTTTTGAGGAAAATAAAAAAACATGTCATGTAGGTTGTCTAAAAATAAAATGAAAAGAAAAAGGAATGTAAAGAAATGAAGACAGCCTAAGAGACTTTTGGGACAATATTAAACACAACAACATTCACATTATAAGGGTCCCAGAAGGAGAAGAGAGAAAGGACCCAAGAAAATATTTGAAGAGATTATAGTCGAAAACTTCCCTAACGTGGGAAAGGAAATAGCCACCCAAGTCCAGAAAGCACAGAGAGTCCAAGGCAGGATAAACCCAAGAAGAAACACGCCGAGACACATAGTAATCAAACTGACAAAAAATAAAGACAAAGAAAAATTATTGAAAGCAACAAGGGAAAAACGACAAATAACATACAAGGGAACTCCCATAAGGTTAACAGCTGATTTCTCATCAGAAACTCTACAAGCCAGAAGGGACTGACACAATATATTTAAAGTGATGAAAGAGAAGAACCTACAACCAAGATTACTCTACCTGGCAAGGATCTCATTCAGATTTGATGGAGAAATCAAAAACTTTACAGACAACGCAGGGAGGAGGGGTGGTGGTGTGATGAATTGGGCGATTGGGATTGACAGGTATACACTGATGTGTATAAAATTGATGATTAATAAGAACCTGCTGTATAAAAAATAAATAAAATAAAATTTTAAAAAAGAGAACAGGTGAAAAGCCAAAACTGATTATTTTATTCCTAGTGACATTTTATATGTTAAATAATTATTTTATAAATTTTTCAGTTGATTATATTGGATTTGATAGGAATAAAAAAAACAAAAAAGCTTTACAGACAAGCAAAAGCTAAGAGAATGCAGCATCACCAAACCAGCTCTACAACAAATGCTAAAAGGACTTCTCTAAGTGGGAAACACAAGAGAAGAAAAGGACCTACAAAAACAAATCCATAACAATTAAGAAAATGGTCATAGGAACATACATACTGATAATTACCTAAAACGTGAATGGATTAAATGCTCCAACCAAAAGACACAGGCTTGCTGAATGGATACAAAAACAAGACCCATATATATGCTGTCTCCAAGAGACTCACTTCAGACCTAGGGACACATACAGGCTGTGAAGGGATAGAAAAAGATATTCCATGCAAATGGAAATCAAAAGAAAGATAGAGTAGCAATACTCATATCGATAAAATAGACTTTAAAATAAAGAATGTTACAAGAGACAAGGAAGGATACTACATAATGATCAAGGGATCAATCTAAGAAGAAGATATAACAATTATAAATACATATGCACCCAACATAGGAGCACCTCAATACATAAGGGAAATGCTACCAGCTATAAAAGAGGAAATCAACAGTAACACAATAATAGTGGGGGACTTTAACACCTCACTTACACCAATGGACAGATGATCGAGACAGAAAATTAATAAGGAAACACAAGCTTTAAATGACACATAGACCAGATAGATTTAATTGATATTTATAGGACATTCCATCTGAAAACAGCAGATTACACTTTCTTCTCAAGTGTACATGGAACATTCTCCAGGATAGATCATATCTTGGGTCACGAATCAAGCCTCCATAAATTTAAGAAAATTGAAATCATATCAAGCATCTTTTCTGACCACAATGCTATGAGATTAGAAATAAATTATAGAGAAAAAACGTAAAAACACGGACACATGGAGGCTAAACAATATGTTACTAAATAACCAAGAGATCACTGAAGAAATCAAAGAGGGAATCAAAAAATACCTCAAGGCAAATGACAATGAAAACATGACGATCCAAAACCTATGGGATGCAGCACAAGCAGTTCTAAGAGGGAAGTTTATAACCATACAAGCTCACCTTAAGAAACAAGAAAAATCTCAAATAAACAATCTAACCTTACACCTAAAGCAACTAGAGGAAGAAGGACAAACAAAACCCAAAGTTAGTAGAAGGACACAAATCATGAAGATCAGAGCAGAAATAAATGAAATAGAAACAAAGAAAACAATAGCAAAGATCAATAAAACTAAAAGCTGGTTCTTTGAGAAGATAAACAAAATTGATAAACCTTTAGCCAGACTCATCAAGAAAAAGAGGGAGAGGACTCAAATCAATAAAATTAGAAATGAAAAAGGAGAAGTTACAACAGACACTGCAGAAAAACAAAGCATCCTAAGAGACTACTACAAGCAACTCTATGCCAAAAAAATGGACAACTTGAAAGAAATGGACAAATTCTTAGAAAGGTATAAGCTTCCAAGACCGAACCAGGAAGAAACAGAAAATATGAACAGACCAATGACAAGCAGTGAAATTGAAACTGTGATTTAAAATCTTCCAACAAAGAAAAGTCCAGGGCCAGATGGCTTCACAGGTGAATTCTATCAAACATTTAGAGAAGAGCTAACACCCATCCTTCTCAAACTCTTCCAAAAAATGGCAGAGGAAGGAACACTCCCAAACTCGTTCTGTGAGGCCACCATCACACTGATACCAAAACCAGACAAAGATACTACAAAAAAAGAAAATTACAGACCAATATCACTGAAGAATATAGATGTAAAAATCCTCAACAAAATACTAGCAGACAGAATCCAACAACACATTAAAAGGATTATACACCATGATCAAGTGGGATTTATCCCAGGGATGCAAGGATTCTTCAATACATGCAAATCAATCAATGTGATACACCATATTAACAAACTGAAGAATAAAAACCATATGATCATCTCAATACATGCAGGAAAAACTTTTGACAAAATTCAACACCCATTTATGATAAAAACTCTCCAGAAAGTGGGCATAGAGGGAACCAACCTCAACATAATTAAGGCCATATACGACAAACCCACAGCAAACATTCTCAATTGTAAAAAACTGGAAGCATTTCCTCTAAGACCAGGAACAAGACAAGAATGTCCACTCTTGCCACTATTATTCAACATAGTTTTAGAAGTCCTAGCCACAGCTATCAGAGAAGAAAAAGAAATAAAAGGAACACAAATTGGAAAACAAGAAGTAAAATTATCACTGTTTGTAGATGACATGATGTTGTACGTGGAGAATCCTAAAGATGCCACCAGAAAACTACTAGAGCTAATCAATGAATTTGGCAAAGTTGCAAGATACAAAATTAATGTATAGAAATCTCTTGCATTCCTATACACTAACAATGAAAGATTAGAAAAAGAAATTAAGGAAACAATCCCATTCACCATTGCAACAAAAAGAATAAAATACCTAGGAATAAACCTACCTAAGGAGGTAAAAGACCTGTACTCAGAAAACTATAAGACACTGATGAAAGAAATCAAAGATGACACAAACAGATGGAGAGATATACCATGTTCTTGGATTGGAAGAATCAATACTGTGAAAATGACCATACTACCCAAAGCAATCTACAGATTCAATGGAATCCCTATCAAATTACAAGTGGCATATTTTACAGAGCTAGAACAAAAAATCTTAAAATTTGTATGGAGACACAAAAGACCCCAAATAGCCAAAGCAGTCTTGAGGGAAAAAAACGGAGCTGGAGGAATCAGACTCCCTGACTTCAGACTATACTACAAAGCTACAGTAATCAAGACAATATAGTGCTGGCACAAAAACAGAAATATAGATCAATGGAACAGGATAGAAAGCCCAGAGATAAACCCACACACCTATGGTCAACTAATCTATGACAAAGGAGGCAAGAGTATACAATGGAGAAAAAAGAGTCTCTTCAATAAGTGGTGCTGGGAAATCTGGACAGCTACATGTAAAAGAATGAAATTAGAACACTCCCGTCATACACAAAAATAAACTCAAAATGGATTAGAGACCTAAATGTAAGACCGGGCCCTATAAAACTCTTAGAGGAAAATATAGGAAGAACACTCTTTGACATAAATCACAGCAAAATCTTTTTTTTTTTTGGCGGTACGCGGGTCTCTCACTGTTGTGGCCTCTCCCGTTGCGGAGCACAGGCTCCGGACACGCAGGCTCAGCGGCCATGGCTCACGGGCCCAGCCGCTCTGCGGCATGTGGGATCTTCCCGGACCGGGGCACGAACCCGTGTCCCCTGCATCGGCAGGCGGACTCTCAACCACTGTGCCACCAGGGAAGCCCTAGTTGGCATCACTTTTGATTCTCCAGAAAGTCGCCCTGGTGGAGAAGTCTTCCCTGCCCATCAGCATCATGCAGGTCTCCAGGAGGAGTCATCTACGGTCAGGCCTCACCCTTTGCAGACTAGACTTGCATTCCTTGAGGGCAGGGCCTGGGCTGTTGAAAGGCTCTCCGCCAAGTCTGTGTGGGTTCGGCACTGGGCTGAGGAGCAGAGCAGCCCCTGGAAACTTCCATCCACCCAGCTAGTCTTCTGCTTCCAGCACTATATGACAGCTCAGTGTCCTAACTTGGAGCTTTCTTGACTCCTGTTGTATCTTATGTTCCTGACAACTTGCTGTGTTGCACACTTTAAGGCCAAATTATGGGGCATGAACAGCATTGTTTGAAATTTCAGTGAATAGAATGGTGATAGGTTGCTTCCTTGTAGCCTCCAGATCTGCTTTCCACCCTCCCTGTTCAGTGCCTCAGTTTGGTCTTTTATCAACAGACTTCCTTGTCCTCTGGCTTCTAGTTACGTTCAGCCAATGGAGGCTAAAAGTGGGAAAAAGAGGAATGTGAGATTGTTTATTCCCCATCATACACCCCACCTTCCTAAAAGCAGGGTCTCTGCAGACACCTTTCATACGCTCTCTGCTTCCTCCCTTTGTCCCCTCAGGTCCCATAGTGATCAAGTTTCCCACTGTCATTGGCCCTGGGATACTGCATCATTTCTTGTTGCTTTTCCTTTATTAAACTCTCAATTATCCATCTGTTTATTTCTGGGACCCTCATAGATAGGACAAGTGCCACTGAGATATATGAATTACCACCTAACCTAGCTCTGTCACATGTCTGTGGTACCTTGACAAGTTACTCAACCTCTCTGGGCCTTGGTTTCTTCATATGTAAAATACTGCAGGGAGAGGAGGTATGCTCTGAGGTCACTTTTCAGTTTAGAATCTTTGGTTCTAAGGTGATAAGTGTAGGTCCTACAGAATTTAACCAGGAGAATATGGGTCTGAATGGAAAAATATGTAAAATTATTCCATTGGGCATTCGGGAGTAGGGGTTACAGGAGTTACCTCAGACTTAAGAGTTGGTAGAGGAAAAGGCAAGAAATACCTCCACCTGTGCTGCATGTGTATTTATTTTAAACATGATCCTTTCCAAGAAATTCTCCAGACTTGTGGTAGGAATCAGCTCTTATTTTGTCTTCAGCTCTGTTTGTATTTGTCTTCTTTTGTTAGAAAATGTAGGAAAAATCTCTTTCTCTTGGTGTTTTTTTCTCTACTTCTATTAATCTATTTCTATTAACCTAGTCTCTCTCTGTATTTGTTTTCTTCTTTTTATTACTGTTTCTTTCCATTAAAACAAAGAAAAGAGGGACTTCTCTGGTGGCACAGTGGTTAGGAATCCACCTGCCAATGCAGGGGACAGGGGTTCGAGCACTGGTCCAGGAAGATCCCACATGCCGCAAAGCAACTAAGCCTATGCGCCACAACTAGTGAGCCTACACTCTAGAGCCTGCGAGCCACAACTACTGAGCCCACGTGCCGCAACTGCTGAAGCCCTCACGCCTAGAGCCCGTGCTCTGCAACAAGAGAAGCCACCGCAATGAGAAGCCCGTGCACCGCAACGAAGAGTAACCCCCGCTTGCTGCAAGTAGAGAAAGCCTGCATGCAGCAACGAAGACCCAACACAGCCAAAAATAAATAAGTAAATAAATAAAATTTAAAAAAAAACCAAACAACAAAGAAAAGAAAAGAAAAAAAAGGTATTCCCTTCAGTACCTACTTAGCAGGGGAAAATCAGAAAGTTCCTAAACAAAGGCTCCTGGCAGGCATCCAAATGAAGCAGTTCAAACTGACCAGCACCTGGAGCTGCCAGTTAAAGAGTCGCAAATGCTGGAAATTTTTGGCTCAGGAGGAGTTTTCCCAGGCTGAGATCAAGCCTGACAATTTTAACTTTCCACTTCAGACTGAATCCACTTTGGAATCTACCTGGCTGTTTCTCACACCACTCAGGTGCCTTGTACCTGTGATTTCAGGAATAGAGCTTAAAACCCAGAGAGGGAGGCTGAGATTTCTCTGTAACTGGAGTCATAGAAGGCCCTAAGACTTCTAGAGCTGGAAGGACTTCAAAGAGTATTTATAACAAAACCTCTATGTTTTACAAATACAGGAACTAAGATGCAGAGAGAGGAAGGGTCTTGCCCAAGGACACACAGTAAAGTAACAGCAGAGCTATTAACAGTTAAAAGGTACAAGATGCCACATATTAACTCCTTTAATCCTCATAACAACCCTATGGAGACAGCATTAGTAGCACCTTCTCATTTTACAGATGAGGAAACAGTCCCAGAGAGGTAAAGAACTTGCCTGCACTGAAGTCTGTGTTCTCCACTACTTCAATCTACCGCCTCCAAGGATGATGTTGTAGCTTGATGTAGCCTGTGGCTTGAAATATGGTGGGAATATTGATGTCACAGAAATCAGCAAATACTACAAATCAGCTTGTTTTGTTGATTGTCACAGTTTAAGAAAGTGATGAAGGACTTCCCTGGTGATGCAGTGGTTAAAAATCCACCTGCCAATGCAGGGGACATGGGTTTGATCTCTGGTCCGGGAAGATCCCACATGCCACAGAGCAACTAAGCCCATGAGCCACAACTCCTGAGCCCGCGTGCTGCGACTACTGAAACCTGCATGCCTACAGCCCATGCTCCACAACAAGAGAAGCCACCACAATGAGAAGCCCGCGCAGCACAATGAAAGAGTAGCCACAAGAGTAGCCCCCACTCGCCACAACTAGAGAAAGCCCACACGCAGCAATGAAGACCCAAGGCAGACAAAAAAAGTAAAATAAAATAAAATAAATAAATGAAATAAAATAAAATTATTAACAAAAAAAGAGAAAGTGATGAAGATGCCGAAGCACGGGGAGATGCAGGGACCCCCATGAGAGAGATGGGAGGATCAATTTCAACGAGTTTCCAATATGGATCCCATTCTCTGTCATGTGTAACCTTTAAAATAAACTCCTTTTTTCTTAAGTCTTCCCCGTTATCAATAAAAGTGTGTGTGTGTGTTTAGGTATAATTTATATAAAATAAAATGCAGAGATACTAAAAATTCAGTTCACTGAGTTTTTACAGTGTTTACCCCCAGGCAACCACCACTCTAAATGAGAGAACATCCCCATCATTCCAGAAAGTTCGTTCAAGCCTCTAACCAGTAAAATTTCCACCATGGCTTCCAACCTGCCCTCCCCCAGCCATTTTCTGATTTCTTTCATATATATGGTATTTCAGTCTTCCGGTTGCTCAGGCCAAAAACCTTAGAGTCATCCTTGACTCATTTCTTTCTCTCACACCCGACATCCACAGTGTTTCCTGTCAGGTAGATTTTCAAAATATATCTAAAATCTAACTGCTTCTCATCAACTCCACTGCTGCCTCCTTGGTCCAAGCCACATCATCTCTCACCTTCTGACCGGTCTCCAGCTTCCTTACCTTCCCAAGCTCCTCCACTCCTCATACAGTCTGTTCACACAGCTGCCTGAGCAATCTTTTAAAAATGTAAATTCAGATCATGACACCGCTCTGTAAATTCAGATCATGACACCGCTTACCATCTCTCAGAGTAGAATCAACCTCAAGCTCTCTACCGTTGTAAGGTCGTCTCCAATTTTTGGATCTCAATCTACTGCTCCCTGCTGGCTTACCAGGCTCAAGCCAAACCAGCCTCTTTGCTATTCCCAGAACACACAAGCACATTCCCCCCTCACAGACTTTGTCCTTTCTGGTTCTTTTTTTTAAATCAGCTCGTGTGTGTGTGTGTGTGTGTGTGTGTGTGTGTGTGTGTGTGTGTGTTTTATTTATTTGCTTGCATTGGGTCTTAGCTGCAGCTCACCAGCTCCTTAGTTGTGGCATGCTAACTCTTAGTTGCTGCATGCTTGTGGGATCTAGCTCCCAGACCAGGGGTCAAACCCAGGCCTCCTGCATTGGGAGCACAGAGTCTTAACCACTGCGCCACCAGGGAAGTCCCTGTCCTTGCTGGTTTTGAAACAGGAGAGAAGGGGCAGGGCACAACCTTTAAAAGAATGACATAGAGCCTCATCCACCAGAGGGCAGACAGCAGAAGCAAGAAGAACTTCTGCAGCCTGTGGAAGGAAAACCACACTCACAGAAGAATAGACAAAATGAAAAGGCAGAGGACTTTGTACCAGATGAAGGAACAAGATAAAACCCCAGAAATACAACTAAATGAAGTGGAGATAGGAAACCTTCCAGAAAAAGAGTTCAGAATAACGATATGACGATGATCCAGGACCTCGGAAAAAGAATGGAGGCAAAGATTGAGAAGATGAAAGAAATGTTTAACAAAGACCTAGAAGAATTAAAGAACAAACACGTAGAAGAATTAACAAACAGAGACGAACAATACGATCACTGAGATGAAAAATACACTAGAAGGAATCAATAGCAGAATAACTGAGGCAGAAGAACGGATAAGTGACCTGGAAGACTGAATGGTGGAATTCACTGCCTTGGAACAGAATAAAGAAAAAAGAATGGCTTTTCCGCCCACTCCCCCCTCCCTGCAAGTGCCGCTTCTGCTGCACTGCGCTCTCTCTGAGCTCCGGGCTCCTACTAAGCTAGTGCCACCGTTGTCTCCCTCCAGTCGCCATCATGATCATCTACCGGGGCCTCATCAACCATGATGAGATGTTCCCTGACATCTCATCAGAGATCAAGATCCGGGAGATTGCGGATAGGCTGTGTCTGGAGGTGGAGGGGAAGATGGTCAGTAGGAGAGAGGGTAACATTGATGACTCGCTCATTGGTGGAAATGCCTCCTCTGAAGGCCCTGAGGGCAAAGGTACTGAAAGCACAGTAATCACTGGTGTGGATACTGTCATGAACAATCACGTGCAAGAAACCAGCTTCACAAAGGAAGCCTACAAGAACTACATCAAGGATTACATGAAGTCAATCAAAGGGAAACTTGAAGAACAGAGACCAGAAAGAGTAAAACCTATTATGACAGGGACTGCAGAACAAATCAAGCACATCCTTGCTAATTTCAAAAACTATCAGTTCTTTATTGGTGAAAACATGAATCCAGATGGCATGGTTGCTCTGCTGGACTACTGTGAGGATTGTGTGATACCAAATAGGATTTTCTTTAAGGATGGTCTAGAAATTGAAAAATGTTAACAAATTTGGCTGTTTGGATCTATCACCTGCTCATCAGAACTGGCTGGCTGCTGCTTTTCATCCACATAAAACCAGGACTTAGACAAATGGGACTGATGTCAACTTGAGCTCTTCATTTTGATGTTGATTTGTTTGGAGCGGAGGCACTGTTTTTGAGGAAAATAAAAAAACATGTCATGTAGGTTGTCTAAAAATAAAATGAAAAGAAAAAGGAATGTAAAGAAATGAAGACAGCCTAAGAGACTTTTGGGACAATATTAAACACAACAACATTCACATTATAAGGGTCCCAGAAGGAGAAGAGAGAAAGGACCCAAGAAAATATTTGAAGAGATTATAGTCGAAAACTTCCCTAACGTGGGAAAGGAAATAGCCACCCAAGTCCAGAAAGCACAGAGAGTCCAAGGCAGGATAAACCCAAGAAGAAACACGCCGAGACACATAGTAATCAAACTGACAAAAAATAAAGACAAAGAAAAATTATTGAAAGCAACAAGGGAAAAACGACAAATAACATACAAGGGAACTCCCATAAGGTTAACAGCTGATTTCTCATCAGAAACTCTACAAGCCAGAAGGGACTGACACAATATATTTAAAGTGATGAAAGAGAAGAACCTACAACCAAGATTACTCTACCTGGCAAGGATCTCATTCAGATTTGATGGAGAAATCAAAAACTTTACAGACAACGCAGGGAGGAGGGGTGGTGGTGTGATGAATTGGGCGATTGGGATTGACAGGTATACACTGATGTGTATAAAATTGATGATTAATAAGAACCTGCTGTATAAAAAATAAATAAAATAAAATTTTAAAAAAGAGAACAGGTGAAAAGCCAAAACTGATTATTTTATTCCTAGTGACATTTTATATGTTAAATAATTATTTTATAAATTTTTCAGTTGATTATATTGGATTTGATAGGAATAAAAAAAACAAAAAAGCTTTACAGACAAGCAAAAGCTAAGAGAATGCAGCATCACCAAACCAGCTCTACAACAAATGCTAAAAGGACTTCTCTAAGTGGGAAACACAAGAGAAGAAAAGGACCTACAAAAACAAATCCATAACAATTAAGAAAATGGTCATAGGAACATACATACTGATAATTACCTAAAACGTGAATGGATTAAATGCTCCAACCAAAAGACACAGGCTTGCTGAATGGATACAAAAACAAGACCCATATATATGCTGTCTCCAAGAGACTCACTTCAGACCTAGGGACACATACAGGCTGTGAAGGGATAGAAAAAGATATTCCATGCAAATGGAAATCAAAAGAAAGATAGAGTAGCAATACTCATATCGATAAAATAGACTTTAAAATAAAGAATGTTACAAGAGACAAGGAAGGATACTACATAATGATCAAGGGATCAATCTAAGAAGAAGATATAACAATTATAAATACATATGCACCCAACATAGGAGCACCTCAATACATAAGGGAAATGCTACCAGCTATAAAAGAGGAAATCAACAGTAACACAATAATAGTGGGGGACTTTAACACCTCACTTACACCAATGGACAGATGATCGAGACAGAAAATTAATAAGGAAACACAAGCTTTAAATGACACATAGACCAGATAGATTTAATTGATATTTATAGGACATTCCATCTGAAAACAGCAGATTACACTTTCTTCTCAAGTGTACATGGAACATTCTCCAGGATAGATCATATCTTGGGTCACGAATCAAGCCTCCATAAATTTAAGAAAATTGAAATCATATCAAGCATCTTTTCTGACCACAATGCTATGAGATTAGAAATAAATTATAGAGAAAAAACGTAAAAACACGGACACATGGAGGCTAAACAATATGTTACTAAATAACCAAGAGATCACTGAAGAAATCAAAGAGGGAATCAAAAAATACCTCAAGGCAAATGACAATGAAAACATGACGATCCAAAACCTATGGGATGCAGCACAAGCAGTTCTAAGAGGGAAGTTTATAACCATACAAGCTCACCTTAAGAAACAAGAAAAATCTCAAATAAACAATCTAACCTTACACCTAAAGCAACTAGAGGAAGAAGGACAAACAAAACCCAAAGTTAGTAGAAGGACACAAATCATGAAGATCAGAGCAGAAATAAATGAAATAGAAACAAAGAAAACAATAGCAAAGATCAATAAAACTAAAAGCTGGTTCTTTGAGAAGATAAACAAAATTGATAAACCTTTAGCCAGACTCATCAAGAAAAAGAGGGAGAGGACTCAAATCAATAAAATTAGAAATGAAAAAGGAGAAGTTACAACAGACACTGCAGAAAAACAAAGCATCCTAAGAGACTACTACAAGCAACTCTATGCCAAAAAAATGGACAACTTGAAAGAAATGGACAAATTCTTAGAAAGGTATAAGCTTCCAAGACCGAACCAGGAAGAAACAGAAAATATGAACAGACCAATGACAAGCAGTGAAATTGAAACTGTGATTTAAAATCTTCCAACAAAGAAAAGTCCAGGGCCAGATGGCTTCACAGGTGAATTCTATCAAACATTTAGAGAAGAGCTAACACCCATCCTTCTCAAACTCTTCCAAAAAATGGCAGAGGAAGGAACACTCCCAAACTCGTTCTGTGAGGCCACCATCACACTGATACCAAAACCAGACAAAGATACTACAAAAAAAGAAAATTACAGACCAATATCACTGAAGAATATAGATGTAAAAATCCTCAACAAAATACTAGCAGACAGAATCCAACAACACATTAAAAGGATTATACACCATGATCAAGTGGGATTTATCCCAGGGATGCAAGGATTCTTCAATACATGCAAATCAATCAATGTGATACACCATATTAACAAACTGAAGAATAAAAACCATATGATCATCTCAATACATGCAGGAAAAACTTTTGACAAAATTCAACACCCATTTATGATAAAAACTCTCCAGAAAGTGGGCATAGAGGGAACCAACCTCAACATAATTAAGGCCATATACGACAAACCCACAGCAAACATTCTCAATTGTAAAAAACTGGAAGCATTTCCTCTAAGACCAGGAACAAGACAAGAATGTCCACTCTTGCCACTATTATTCAACATAGTTTTAGAAGTCCTAGCCACAGCTATCAGAGAAGAAAAAGAAATAAAAGGAACACAAATTGGAAAACAAGAAGTAAAATTATCACTGTTTGTAGATGACATGATGTTGTACGTGGAGAATCCTAAAGATGCCACCAGAAAACTACTAGAGCTAATCAATGAATTTGGCAAAGTTGCAAGATACAAAATTAATGTATAGAAATCTCTTGCATTCCTATACACTAACAATGAAAGATTAGAAAAAGAAATTAAGGAAACAATCCCATTCACCATTGCAACAAAAAGAATAAAATACCTAGGAATAAACCTACCTAAGGAGGTAAAAGACCTGTACTCAGAAAACTATAAGACACTGATGAAAGAAATCAAAGATGACACAAACAGATGGAGAGATATACCATGTTCTTGGATTGGAAGAATCAATACTGTGAAAATGACCATACTACCCAAAGCAATCTACAGATTCAATGGAATCCCTATCAAATTACAAGTGGCATATTTTACAGAGCTAGAACAAAAAATCTTAAAATTTGTATGGAGACACAAAAGACCCCAAATAGCCAAAGCAGTCTTGAGGGAAAAAAACGGAGCTGGAGGAATCAGACTCCCTGACTTCAGACTATACTACAAAGCTACAGTAATCAAGACAATATAGTGCTGGCACAAAAACAGAAATATAGATCAATGGAACAGGATAGAAAGCCCAGAGATAAACCCACACACCTATGGTCAACTAATCTATGACAAAGGAGGCAAGAGTATACAATGGAGAAAAAAGAGTCTCTTCAATAAGTGGTGCTGGGAAATCTGGACAGCTACATGTAAAAGAATGAAATTAGAACACTCCCGTCATACACAAAAATAAACTCAAAATGGATTAGAGACCTAAATGTAAGACCGGGCCCTATAAAACTCTTAGAGGAAAATATAGGAAGAACACTCTTTGACATAAATCACAGCAAAATCTTTTTTTTTTTTGGCGGTACGCGGGTCTCTCACTGTTGTGGCCTCTCCCGTTGCGGAGCACAGGCTCCGGACACGCAGGCTCAGCGGCCATGGCTCACGGGCCCAGCCGCTCCGCGGCATGTGGGATCTTCCCGGACCGGGGCACGAACCCGTGTCCCCTGCATCGGCAGGCGGACTCTCAACCACTACGCCACCAGGGAAACCTGCAAGATCTTTTTTGATCCACCTCCTAGAGTAATGGAAATAAAAACAAAGATATACAAATGGGACCTAATGAAACTTAAAAGCTTTTGCAAAGCAAAGAAAACTACAAACAAGACAAAAACACAACTCTCAGAATGGGAGAAAATATTTGCAAATGAATCAACGGACAAAGGATTAATCTCCAAAATATATAAATAGCTCATGCAGCTCAATATTAAAAAACAAGCAACCCAATCCAAAAATGGGCAGAAGACCTAAATAGACATTTCTCCAAAGAAGACATACAGATGGCCAAGAAGCACATGAAAAGCTGCTCAACATCACCAATTATTAGAGAAATGCAAATCAAAACTACAATGAGGTATCACCTCACACCAGTTAGAATGGGCATCATCAGAAAATCTGCAAACAACAAAAGCTGGAGATGGTGTGGAGAAAAGGGAACCCTCTTGCACTGTTGGTGGGAATGTAAATTGATACAGCCACTATGGAGAACAGTATGGAGGTTCCTTAAGAAACTAAAACTAGAACTACCATATGACCCAGCAATCCCACTACTGGACATATACCTAGAGAAAACCATAATTCAAAAAGACACATGCACCCCAATATTCATTGCAGCACTATTTACAATAGCCAGGTCATGGAAGCAACCTAAATGCCCATCGACAGACGAATGGATAAAGAAGATGTGGTACATATATACAATGGCATATTACTCAGCCATAAAAAGGAACGAAATTGGGTCATTTGTAGAGACGTGGATGAATCTAGAGACTGTCATACAGAGTGAAGTAAGTCAGAAAGAGAAAAACAAATATGGTATATTAACGCATATATGTGGAACCTAGAAAAATGGTACAGATGAACTGGTTTGCAGGGGGGGGTGGTGGTGGGATGAATTGGGAGATTGGGATTGATATATATACACTAATATGTATAAAATAGATAACTGAGAAGAATCTGCTATATAAAAAAATAAATAAAATAAAATTCAAAAAAAAAGAATCACATAGTCCGAGGACATGACATAAACTGGTTAGAACCAATAGGTCCAAGTTGGCTGATGATTGACTTCCGCCAGACCCTGAACACACTAAATGACACACCCACGGGTGCCATGACAGTTCCAAGGCCTACCATAAAGGTGAAAAAGTGGACGGTGGCCCAATTTCTGGGAATCCCCACCCCTTTCCCAAAATAGCTGGCATACTCCTCCCACTCATTAGCCTATGAAATTACCCACCTCTATAAAAACTGACAAACCCATACCCTGGTGCTGCTCTCTCCTGAGATGGTCCACATTCTGTCTGTGGAGTGTGTTTCTCTCTAAATAAACACATTTCTTACCTATCACTTTGTCTTTGAATTCTTTCTGTAATGAGACCTTAAGAAACTGAGACAAGGTGTGTGATCTCCATTAAAAGACCATGAGTTCAAGTCCCAATCTGGGTTTTTGCTGGGTTCAAGTCCCAACCCATGGGTTCAAGTCCCAATCTGAGTTACACAGTTTCAGTTTCTCTACTTGAGACACTCTTCACGTGGCTCACTCCCTCAGTTCATTCAGGTCTCTGTTCAGCTGTTATCTTATTATAGAGACCTTCCCTGACTGCCCATCCAAAATAGCACATTCCCTGACACTCTGACCCCAGTCTCTGTTTATTATTTCTCCTAGTCCTTAAGACCTCACGTTTTGTTTTTCAATTAATTAATTAATTTATTTATTTATTTATTTATTTTTGGCTGTGTTGGGTCTTCATTGCTGCGTGCGGGCTTTCTCTAGTTGTGGCGAACGGGGGCTACTCTTTGTTGTGGTGCGTGGGCTATTCATTGTGGTGGCTTTTCTTTGTTGCAGAGCATGGGCTCTAGGCGCGTGGGCTTCAGTGGTTGTGATACATGGGCTCAGTCGTTGCAGCTCACGGGCTCTAGAGCACAGGCTCAGTAGTGTGGCACACAGGCTTAGTTGCTCCGTGGCATGTGGGATCTTCAAGGACCAGGGCTCGAACCCGTGTCCCCTGCATTGGCAGGCAGATTCTTAACCACTGCGCCACCAGGGAAGTCCCAAAACCTCACGTTATATTATGTCTATTTACTGTCTTTTTCTCCGAACGGGTATGCTGGTAAAATGTTTAACAACTAGCTCTCTGAAAACTATTGAAACCGAGCGGGGCCCGGTGGGGCTCCCAGGCGTGGAGGCCTTTTTGTCCCCCACTTCTTGTGGCCAAGACACCAGCCTCCATGACCTTCCCTGAGTTCCAAAGGGCAGATTCAAATGGTTGCTCATCAAGGGAGGAGTAGCCAAAAAACCACGCAAGCAAGATTAAAGGGATCAGAGAAGCTCATCAAGATTAGGAGACCAAGGCGAGATTAAGGAGGGCAGGCCTTGCTCGCACTCTAATCTTGTCAGAGACCCCACCTTTGAACTATTGTTATAAACCCTCATCAAATCCTCCCGGGTTGAGACACATAGTTTTTCCGAGGCAGGAGCCCACTGTGCCCCCTTTTGCCTGGCAAAGTAATAAAGCTATCCTTCTCTACTTCACCCAAAACTCTGTCTCTGAGATTTGATTTGTCACCAGTGTACAGAAAGGCCAAGCTTTTGGTAACGGTATGAATGTGTTACAGAACACAGTTCATGTGCCTGACGGACAGTGAGGGCAAACATACCGAAACATCGGAGTTTGGAGCAGAGAAAGGTTTATTGCAGGGCCACGCTCAAACTCCCCAGTGGTTTTTGTTTTTAATTTTTTTAACACCTTTATTAGAGTATAATTGCTTTACAATGGTGTGTTAGTTTCTGCTTTATAACAAAGTGAATCAGCTATACTCCCTAATGGTTTTTGGGGAAAGGTTTTTATAGGCAAAATTTGGGGTGAGGGCTGCAGGGTGTGTGACTTTCTTCCAGTTGGTTGGTGGTGAGGTAACAGGGCAGAGCTCCAGGAATCTTGTGCTCAGGGACCTTAGTTCTCACAGAATAACTCAAAGATATTGTTTTGTATATTCCCCCCCCCCCTTTATTTTTGGCCACACTGCGAGGCATGTGGAATCCTAGTTCCCCAACCAGGGATCGAACCCATGCCCCTTGCAGTGGAGGTCCCTATTTTGTATATTCCTTGAGGAGGAAACAGGACCCTACCCCAAGGCTGCACTAATGTTTCTTGACTGTTCCTCCCTTGTTTCTGCAACCCCTCCCTTCCCTGATTAGCAACTTTCTGAATCTGCCCTTTTAAACTTAGGGAAGGTCAAGGAAGCTTAATGAAGCCTTTTTCCTACAAACAAGAAATAGGGGACACAGAAAGGCTTTTGTATCCTGGAGGGCCCCACAGAGCCCTTCTCAGTTTCAAACGTGTATATATACATACCTAATTTTTTTTTAATTTATTTCATTTTTGGCTGCATTGGGTCTTAGTTGCTGCACGTGGGCTTTTCTCTGGTTGCAGCGGGGGGGGGGGGGAAGCGGGGTGCCACTCTTTGTTGCGGTACGCGGGCTTCTCATCGCAGTGGCTTCTCTTGTTGCGGAGCATGGGCTCTAGGTGTGTGGGCTTCAGTAGTTGTGGCTCACGGGCTCAGTAGTTGTGGCTCACAGGCTCTAGAGTGCAGGCTCAGTAGTTGTGGTACACGGGCTTAGCTGCTCCGCGGCATGCGGGATCTTCCCGGACCAGGGCTTGAACCCATGTCCCCTGCCTTGGCAGGCAGATTCTTAACCACTGTGCCCCAGGGAAGCCCTACATACCTAATTTTATTTATAAGTTTAGTGATACAAAGGATGTGTAAAACACAATTTACATATAACAAAATATAAATGCTCTTACTGGAAATTCCATATTCTCACAGAATGCTTTTGTTGCTATTTGACAAACTCTTGTATCCATAGCCAGTCTATCTTTGCAGCCAGCAAGTGTAGTTCCAGCATAAAAATTGGCTGATATTTTTGTGTATAGAGTGTTGTCCAACACCACCAAGTAATGCTCCAGTTCTCAGGTGGACACAGACTGGGTACCCTCCATTGTAACTCAGTTCTGACACTATGTGTCAGATCTCACAGGTCAGGGGCTCAGACCTACAGGACTGCCCTCAATTTAGATGCCAACTGCAAGCGCACGTTGCACCTGGACTTCTGACCAACCGGCTGTAAACTAGAGGTTCCCATGACCCACTCCTTGGGTTCTTCATTTGTTAAAACAGGTCACAAATCTCAGGGAAATATTTACTTATGTTTACCAGTTTATTGTAAAGGATATTATAAAGGATACAGATGAGCAGCCAGATAAAGAGGTACACAGGTCAAGGTCCAGAAGGATCTTGAGAGCAAGAGTGGAATTGGGGTGTACCACCATCCAGTCCAGAAGCTCATCAAATCTTCCCTGAGTTCCGTGGGCGGGACTCAAAGTTCCAACTCTCTAATCACTGGGTCTTCCTGATAACCAGCTCCATCCTGAGGCTGTGTAGGGAACTCCTCCAGGTCATCCATTAGGATAACTCAGGTGGGAGAGAAAGGGCTTATTATGAATAACAAAAGACAGACAATCCTCCCACTGAGATAATTACAAAGATTTTAGGAGCTTTGTGCCAGGAACCAGGGGCCAAATACAGTTTGTCTTCCAGCCCTCTGTATCTGTGGGTTCACATCCACAGATTCAACCAAGAGAGGTTGGAAAATATTTTTTAAAAAGTTCCACAAAGTTCCAAAAAGCAAAACTTGAATTTCTTGTGCACCAGAAACTCTTTACATAGCATTTACATTGTATTAGGTATTATAAGTAATCTAGATAATTTAAAGTATACGGGAGGGGGAATTCCCTGGCAGTCCAGTGGTTAGGACTCCGAGCTTTCATTGTCTAGGGTGTGGGTTCAACCCCTGGTCGGGGAACTAAGATCTTGCAAGCCCCTGGCACTGCCAAAAAAAAAAAAAAACAGTACACGGGAGGACACGTGTATAGCTAGGTTAAATGCAAATACTATGCCATTTTATATAATATACTTGAACATCTGTGGATACATCCTCTCGGGGGTGGGGTGGGATCCTGGAACCAATCCCTCTGGATGCTAATGAAATAAAATTCATAATTAATGGCAAGACAAAAATACTTAAACATAAATTTTTTCTTTGCCCCTTTGGGCCTCCTCCCTCCCCTTGACTGTGTATTGTGCATCTGCATTAACCAGACCTCCTTAGGCGATAACATTCCTTTTTAATCTCATCAAGAGTCACAACTCATTAGGAGATAACCTTCCTTCTTAATCTTGCAAGGGGCCAACGTGACCCAGGAGCCACTGCTTTGTACCTGTAGATCTGGATTGTGTAAACGATCAATAATATGTCATTTGATGTAAACCCTTTGTCTCAAGAACTTCTATAATTGTACTTTGACCTCCAAGGGACAGAACAGCCCTCAAAGCTTTCTGAAAAACTGTCTCCCAGGTTATAATCCTCAGGTTGGCTCTAGTAAAATTTTCCACTTTTTTTAGATTGACTATTGATTAATTTTTTCATCAACAATACCAAGGGACAACTGTATATTTCCTTAAAATTTTTGTTTCTAAATTTTATTGAAGTATAGTTGATGTACAATATTATGTGAGTTACAGTTGTACAATATAGTGATTCATAATTTTTAAAGATTATACTCCATTCATAGTTATTATAAAATATTGGCTATATTCCCTGTGTTGTACAATCCATCCTTGTAGCTTTTTTTTTTTGGCCATGCCACTTTTGGCTTGCAGGATCTTAGTTTCCTGTAAAGGGATTGAACCCGGGCAGTGAAAACCCCAGGTCTTAACCATTGGACTACCAGGGAATTCCCCTGTAGCTTATTTTATTTATTTATTCGTAATTTTTATTTATTTATTTATTGGGCTGCTTTGGGTCTTCATTGCTACGTGTGGGCTGTCTCTAGTTGCAGCGAGTAGGGGCTACTCTTTGTTGCAGTGCGTGGGCTTCTCATTGTGGTGGCTTCTCCTGTTGAGGAGCATGGGCCCTAGAGTGCACGGACTTCAGTACTTGTAGCATTAGGGCTCGGTAGTTGTGGCTTGTGGACTCTAGAGTGCAGGCTCAGTAGTCATGGTGCACGAGCTTAGTTGCTCCTCGGCATGTGGAATCTTCCCAGACCAGGGCTCGAACCTGTGTCCCCTGCACTGGCAGGCGGATTCTTAACCACTGCGCCACCAGGGAAGCCCCTGTAGCTTATTTTATACATAATAGTTTGTTTTGTTTGTGGTACGCGGGCCTCTCACTGTTGTGGCCTCTCCCTTTGCGGAGCACAGGCTCCGGACGCGCAGGCTCAGCGGCGATGGCTCACAGGCCTAGCCGCTCTGCGGCATGTGGGATCTTCCCAGACCGCGGCACGAACCCGTGTCCCCTGCATCGGTAGGCGGACTCTCAACCACTGCGCCACCAGGGAAGCCGCCAAATTTCATTCTTTTATATGGCTGAGTAGTATTCCATTGTATATATACACCACATCTTCTTTATCCTTTCATCTGTTAATGTACACTTAGATTGCTTCCATATCTTGGGAATTGTAAATAGTGTTACTTTGAACATTGGGGTGCATGTATATTTTTGAATTAGTGTTTTTGTTTTTTTCTAACATATACCCAGGAGCAGAATTGCTGGGTTACATGTGTATACTTTTTTTTTTTGGCCACGACACCTGGCATGTGAGATCTTAGTTCCCTGACTAGGAATCAAACCCGTGCCCCGTGCAGTGGAAGCACAGAGTCCTAACCACTGGACCACCCAGGAATTCCCAACATGTGTATACTTCTTATCACACAGTAAGTAAGAGGAAAGTGTAGGAACGTCTCTCATTCATCAGAGACATGAGCAACTTACTTGCTGAATTGAACAATAGCTTTTTATTTATTTATTTGACAAATTTATTTATTTGTTTTAGTTGCCGGCACGTGGGATCTTCGTTGTGGTGCAAGGGCTTCTCTCTACTTGTGGCGTGTGGGCTCCAGAGTGCGCGGGCTCAGTAGTTGCAGAGTGTGGGCTCTCTAGTTGTGGCATGCAGTTTTAGTTGCCCTGCGGCATGTGGGATCTTAGTTCCCTGGCCAGGGATCGAACCCGCTTCCTCTGCATTGGAAGGCGGATTTTTAACCACTGGACCACTGGGGAAGTCCCTGAATGACAGCTTTTGAATGGTGGAAAAATATTTATTTAATTTTTGTGGTATCCACAATGTAACAGCTACAGACACATTTTTAATATGCATTATTCATATTTTCTCCATCACTTTCTTAAGTCTAGACAATGACCGAAACTAGCCCTGATTTGTAGCATTTGCTGATTTCTGTGGGTAAATACTCCCACCATAGCCTATCTCAAGCTGCCAACAATGATGTCACTGAACATGAGTTAGGAAGAAATGCATAGTAGCACACCATTATGTAGTTTTTCCACCACACAGATACATTAGCATAGATAATAGTAAAATTATTAGAAGGCAATGAATTGGAATATTTATTATCTTTTTTTTATATAACTTATTTAACTTTAAGTTTATGTAATTTAATTTTTGAGGACTTGCAAAATTTCTGAAAATTTAGCAATTGACTCTCATGAGCCCACAGGAGCCAGCTCCAGCACACCCTGGTTTCCTTACTAGATTGTAAGCTCCATGAAAATAATACCTGGCACATAATATGTACTCAATAAATTCTTCTGGCATAAATGAATGAAAGTAATTTTAGTGTTATTTAGTTCCTTGCCACCTAAAGAACCTGATTAAATTAATTTGGGAGGGAAGTAAGACATGGGCACTATTTGAGCTGTTGTCAGACTCTCATGCCTTTTCTGAAGAAATCTGGGAGCAGGTTAGATAAAGGGGTAAATTGGTCAGGGAGGCCTGAAATCTCCAGACTGAGGATGAAGAGTGGGAATGTCCATAACATTATCAGTTCAGTCATCCTCCACAATGCCGCCATAACTTATTATTTTTAAGAAACACATTTCTGGGCTTCCCTGGTGGCGCAGTGGTTGAGAGTCCGCCTGCCGATGCAGGGGACGCGGGTTTGTGCCCCGGTCCGGGAAGATCCCACATGCCGCGGAGCGGCTGGGCCCGTGAGCCATGGCCGCTGAGCCTGCGCGTCCGGAGCCTGTGCTCCGCAACGGGAGAGGCCACAACGGTGAGAGGCCCGCGTACCGCAAAACAAACAAACAAACAAACAAAAAAAACAACACATTTCTGCTGAAATCCCTGCCAGATCTTCCAGCCTTCAAGATAAAATTCTAAATTTTATCTAGGTCCTTCATGTTTCCAGCTTAATCACTATTACTGCATTCTATACCCCTATATCCAGCCTCATGGGGCCATTTACCTTCCCCTGAACTTGCTCTGCACTGTCTTGTCTTCAGACGTTTGACCATGCTGGAGTCCCTTCCCTACCAGGAATGCCCCCCTACTCCTTTCTAACCCAGAGGCATCTCCATTTTTTCACATCCTGCTTGCATAGTTTCTCCTCTCTGAGGTCTTAGCTGGTACCCCATCCCCGTCCCCTCTGGCATAATTAATTCTCTAGTATTTTCCTACACTGGAAGGATTTACATGGAGGAGATGTTGGTCAAGGATACAAACTTTCAGTTATAAGACAATAAGTTCTGAAGATCTAATGTACAGTATGGTGATTACAGTTAACAATACTGTCTTGTATACTTAAAGCTGCTATGAGAGTAGAGCTTTCATGTTCTCACCATAACAACACCACAAAAAAGGGAATTCCCTGGCAGGCCAGTGGTTAGGACTCTGTGCTTCCACTGCAGGGCACAGGTTTGATCCCTGGTCGGGGAACAAAGATCCCTCCTGCAGGCCACACAGTGCCACCAAAACAAACAAACAAACAAAACCCCCACAAAATGGTAATAATGTAAAGTGAAGGACTTGTTAACTAACCCTATTGTGTAAACATTCAGCAACATATATGTGTATCAAATCATCACATTGTATATCTTAAATTTATACAATGTTATATGTCAGTTATATCTCATCAAAGCTGGAGAAAAAAAGAATTGACATATCTGTTTCCCTAATAGATTATGAAAGCCTTGAGGACAGAATCTGATTCATTGTCTCCCATTGTCCAATTTAGTCTCAGGCATGTATTTAGTAGGCAACAATAATTGTTCATCAAAGGGGCAGCCTAGGGAGAGGAAAGCATAACAGCTAATCTCTCTGGGCCTCAGATCCTCCTTTTCACAATAAGGATAATGTTTCCTTGCCTGCCAGGAAGCTGAAGGAGATGAGCTCACAAGTCATTTCCCAGATCCATGACCTAACGTCACAATTTCCCCTAGAGCAGAGCCCGGTATCAGAAATGTTGAGAAGCACTGTGGTTTTGTCCTTCACCCCAAAGACATTTGATCTTACTTTAAGAAGCCAACAGGTGTAGCCATTCTGTCCCTGCAAAAGGCCATACTGAGCTATCTTTGGCCCGGAACAAGGCCCAGGCTGCTGGGAGATTAGTGTTTGGCTGGCGGAATGTCAGGGAAGGTCTGGGCTGAACAGGTTATTAAGCCCCCGCCTTCCCCTGCCAGTGTGCTATGGGAGGTGCACTTTCTTCCACAGCCAGGCTGGGAATTTTCCTCATCCTTGTCAGAGCAGATTTCTCCTGGCGACTACCATGTGCATGTTCTTGGAAGCCCAATAGGAAAGTTTTGCTTAAGTTTACTCAGGAACTGAAAATTGACAGGCAAGTGAGTGCTGAGTGAAAATATTCTTTCTTTAGCGAGCACAGCTGCCCACCCTCAAGTTGGCAGAACTGGCACCATATCAGCAGAGGATCTGAGGGGGTGGCCTCCTCATCTAAAATATCCACCCCTCCACCTGTCATTCCACCATTAGATCTTAATTCCTCAGCGTCTCTAAGGAGGCTTTTCTGCTTCTAGAAACCCATTTGACATTCCAATTCCTCTGGAAAGTGCATTTTAGCTGGGATTAGTAATAGGAAGAAATAAATTCCTTAGCTTAGCATCAAGATACTATACAATCAGATGCTACTGACCTCTATAATTTTATCATCCACTACACTGACCCCCAAAGAACACTCCCTTTAGCCAAACTATTCTTTGAGCCTACCTTGCGTTTATTTCCCCCTCTGCCTGCTGTTCACACAACTTCCCCTGCCTGGAATATTCGGCAACCCACCTTCCCCTAGTCTGTCTCTCTTCCTTTTCTTTTTCTTTCTTCTTTTTTTTAATGGCTGCGTCAGGTCTTAGTTGAGGCATGCGGGATCTTTCGTTGCGGCTCACAGGCTTCTCTCTAGTTGTGGCGTGCTGGTTTTCTCTCTCTAGTTGTGGCGAGTGGGCTCCAGAGTGCATGGGCTCTGTAGTTTGCAGCACGTGGGCTCTCTCATTGAAGTGCGCAAGCTCAGTAGTTGTGGCGCACGGGCTGCATTGCCCCACTGCATGTGGGATCTTAGTTCCTGCACCAGGGATTGAACCCGTGTCCCCTGTATTGGAAGGCGGATTCTTTACCACTGGACCATCAGGGAAGTCCCTCTCTTCCTTTTCTCAGTAGACATTTATTTATCACCTACTACAGTGAAGCACTGTGTCAGGTTTTTTGTTTTTAATTGTTCACAGAGCCCAGAGCAAAGCTAGGCACATAGCGGGCAAACAATAAACCCAAGGTCAAACTTGCCTTGTATTCTTTCCATCTCTAGAATTTGCTGAGTTATAATTTGGACATGCAGGTGGGTATGTATTGGTTTCTGCATCTCCCTTGTAAGCAAAACATAGAAGTGAAGGGCTCCCCTTGTGGCACAATGGTTAAGATTCCGCCTGCCAATGCAGGGGACACGGGTTTGAGCCCTGGTCCGGGAAGATCCCACATGCCATGGAGCAACTAAGCCTGTGCGCCACAACTACTGAGCCTGTGCTCTAGAGCCTGCAAGCCACAACTACTGAAGCCTGCGCGCCTGGAGCCCGTGCTCTGCAATAAGAGAAGCCACCGCAATGAGAAGCCCTTGCACCGCAACGAAGAGTAGCCCCCGCTTGGTGCAACTAGAGAAAGCCCGCACACAGCAATGAAGACCCAACACAGCCAATAAATAAATAAATAAAATATATAAAAAAAAGTGAAAAACAGAATTTTAAAAGATAACCATTGAAAGTATCACTCTTCATTTAAAAAATACTGAGTATGCCTGCTATGAGCTAGAAATTCAGACATGAAAAGACATGCTCCCCTTGTCTCTAGAAGCTTACAGTCCCATGGGGAGGGGCAGGCAAAAACACTAATGATTTTGGAGAAAATAAAGCACTATGTTTGGAGTTAGGGAGACCTGGGTTTTAATCCTGACTCTGCAACTTGTTAGCAGTATGTTTTGAATTAACTCTTTCTGAGGAGTGATGATGATGATGATGATGATGGTACTTCAGAGTTGCTGTGGAAAAGTAAAGTAATTTCTATAAAACATCTTGCACTGGGCACTTCACATGGGCTCGTTTTCCTTCTTTTCTCTTTAAACCACAAGTATTTACAGAGTCACTCCTCTGAGTCTCATGAGGGCTAGACCATGTGGGAATTTAGAACAAGTACCAGCTGTGATTTTCTGCTAATTTATAGTCTGTTAGAGTAGCAAGATCCACACATATGAAGAGTTAATAATACTGTGAGACTGGATTAAGGAGGGCTGGGATTCCCTGGAGAGGTGGGCCTGGAGAGGAGGTGAGATCTACGTTGTGGAAGTGTAGGTATTGGGCGGATAGTGAAGGTAGGGAGTCATGAAGGTCTTGCGATGCAGGAGTGGAGGGGCTCCAATGGGTAGGAGAGATAAATAAAGTGGAGCAGGTAGTACGAACTGGACTGTGGAGGGCTTTGAGAAAAAGTCAGAGTTATTTTATGCTTATTTTCAAAGTACCGTGTTGATTTTTGAACAGAGGAGTGGTGTGTTTTAAAAATATAATTTCTCTATACATGTAAAACGTACTTAATCTATAAAGGATGGATATACAATTGTCTTTGAAGGAGACATTTATGCATTAAGTGAGGTCTCTGACCTTGAGGACCAATGAAGGTTGGGTACAAGGTGTGTGTGGGGTGTCCTATTCTTTTTTTTTTTTTTTTATTCAAACAGGGTGTCCTGTTCTTCATCAGACAGTAATGGTCCTAGGTCTTTCTACTTCCCCAACTATGCAATTACCAGAATGAAAACAAATCTCTTCCAAGGGGAAGGAAGGCAATTCTTTGCCAGTCCATATTCTTCCTGCTTAGTAGTGCTCTAACATCCCATGTGTACTAGTTTGTTAGGCCTGCTCTAGGACAGTACCGTAGACTGGGTGATTTAAACAACAGAACTCTCACAGTTCAGGAGAAGTCCAAGATCAAGGTGTTGGCAGCATTGTTTTTTGTTTTTTTTCCTGAGACTTCTCTCCTTGGCTTACAGATGGCTATCTTCTCCCTTTATCTTCACATGGTCTTTCCTCTCTCACTAATGTTCTTATAAGGACCTAAGTCATATTGGATTACTGCTCACCCCAGTGACCTCATTTAACCTTAATTACCTCTTTAAAGAAACTGTCTCCAAATACAGTCACATTCGGTAATACTACTAGTGGTTAGGACTTCAGCATATGAATTTGAAGGAGACATAATTCAGCCTGTAACGCCACCCTAGAAATTCAGTCTTCTCTTGTAAGTTATTATATTCATATTTATATATCTTGGAGTCCTCTCTTAAAGCATACAGCTTTCAATATCCCAGCTCTAAATGCTTTGTTCAAACTTTTTTTTTTTTTTTTTTTGGCTGCGCTGCGGGGCATGAGGGATCTTAGTCCTTAGTTTTCTTAGTTCCCTGACCAGGGATCAAACCCGCACCCCTTGCAGTGGAAGCGTGGAGTCTTAAACACTGGATTGCCAGGGAAGTCCCTGTTTAAACATTTTTTAAATCATAAAAGACTTGAGTATTAAAGGTAATTTGAAAATACAGAAGTGAAAATGAGAAAATATTAGCTACAATCCCATTATCTAAACATGGTCCATATTAATATTCTTTTGATGTATTTTTATAGCTTTTCCTATGCACAGTGTTCTTACATAGTTACATTCACCCAGCAGATTTGGTTCTGGCTTTTTATACCTAGCAGTATATAGCCAGCATTTCCCCATGTCCTGGCATGTTCTTTGTAAATGTTATTTATAAAGACTGCATAGTGTGGGATCTAGTAAGAATGCCATAATTTACTTAACCATTCCTCTACAGTCAGACGTGGAAGATGCTTCCAATTTTTTGCTGTTATAAATAAAGCTGTGAGAAACGTTTTTTTCCACATAACAATTTTTCCATATTTAAAATTATTTCCTTAGGGCAGAGTACCAGAATTGCTTTGGATGAAGGAGTTTTAATATAACTTTTTGCTTTCCAAAGGGTTTATGCCAACATATATTTCTATTAGGCAAATAAGAGAGTGCCTCTTTTATGAAACACTGATTAGCATTAAGTAACACCATTATTTTCACTCTTTATTAATTTGGTAGGCAAAATGCATATTATTGTTATAACTTTCAACTTAAAGAATTGTGAGTCAAACATCTTCCCATGTTTGTTGATGGGCTCTATTCCCTCTTTTAGGAATTGTTGGTATGCTTTGTCCTATTATCTACAGAAATTTCAGGTTCTCAATTTGTATGAGCTTTTTTTAAAAAAATATATTTACCTATTAATTTATTTGTTGCACTCGGTCTTAGTTGCGGCAGGCAGGTGCCTTAGTCACGGCTCCAGGGCTCCTTAGTTGCGGCAGGTGGGCTCCTTAGTTGTGGCATGTGAACTCTTAGTTGCAGCATGCATGTGGGATCTAGTTCCCTGACCAGGGATTGAACCCAGACCCCCCCTGCATTGGGAGTGCGGAGTCTTATCCACTGCGCCACCAGGGAAGTCCCTGTACGTGGTTGTTTGTTTGTTTGTTTGCGGTACGCGGGCCTCTCACTGTTGTGGCCTTTCCCGTTGCAGAGCACAGGCTCCGGACGCGCAGGCTTAGTGGCCATGGCTCACGGGCCTAGCCGCTCCACGGCATGTGGGATCTTCCTGGACCGGGGCACAAACCTGTGTCCCCTGCATCGGCAGGCGGACTCTCAACTACTGTGCCACCAGGGAAGCCCATGTACGAGGTTTTTTAATGGTAAAAATATTAGACATTCAAAAATTTGTTTCCTCCATCTATTATCTTTTTTCTAATGTTACATAAAGAAGTTTTCTATTTAAGAGTTGTTTTATCTGTTGATTGCTTCCTTTCTGCTTCTCCATGGCTTGAATATTTATTTGTTTCCTTCAAGCCTTTCTATTTTATTTATTTATTTAAATTAAAATTTTAAAATTTATTTATTTTATTTTGGCTACACTGGGTCTTCGTTGCGGTGTGTGGGCTTCTCTAGTTGCAGTGTGCAGGCTCTCTAGTTGTGGTGTGTGGGCTTAGTTGCCCCATGGCATGTGGGATTTTAGTTCCCTAACCAGGGATCAAACCCATGTACCCTGCATTGGAAGGTGGATGCTCAACCACTGGACCACCAGGGAAGTCCCAAGGTTTCTATTTTAAAAATATGACAGTTCTTGTTCACTAAATCAGGCTGTTTTTTTTGACTAAACCAAGCTGAGTGGCGGCTTGGTTTAGTGGAAAGAGCAGGCTTTGAAGTCATAGTTTAGAATACTGGGTCTGCTATTTAAGGTGTCCTCTCCTCTCTGTTCTGTAAAATCTGAATATCTACCTTGAATATTTGTAATTGGGATAAAAATAAGATGGACATATATATAGCACTGTGCCTGAAGACAATAAATATTTACCGCCTTATCTTTAAACCATTTTGGTACAGAGTGCAGTGTAGCTCTAAATCTTTCCCCCAGATTGGTAATAAATTGTCTCACTACTTACTTTTTTTTTTTTAATATTTATTTATTTATTTGGCTGCGCCGGGTCTCAGTTGCCCCAGGCAGGATCTTCGTTGCCGCATGGGGGATCCTTTTTTTTTTTTTCAGTTGTGGCATGCAGACTTCTTAGTTGTGGCATGAATGCAGGATCTAGTTCCCCAACCAGGGATCGAACCCAGGCCCCCTGCACTGGAGCTCGGAGTCTTACCCACTGGACCACAAGGGAAGTCCCATCTCACTACTTACTGTTTTTTTCTTTTTATTTATTTAGTTTTGGCCGCATTGGGTCTTCATTGCTGCGCGTGGGCTTTCTCTAGTTGCAGTGAACGGGGGCTACTCTTAATTGTGGTGCACGGGTTTCTCATTACGGTGGCTTCTCTTGTTGCAGAGCACGGGCTCTACGCGCGCAGGCTTCAGTAGTTGTGGCACGCAGGCTCAGTAGTCGTGGTTTATGGGCTCTAGAGCACAGGCTCAGTAGTTGTGGCACACGGGCTTAGTTGCTCTGCGGCATGTGGGATCTTCCCGGACCAGGGCTCGAACCCGTGTTCCCTGCATTGGCAGGCGGATTCTTAACCACTGTGCCACCAGGGAAGTCCGTTCCTTACAATTCTTATGGTCCAATTATTTTCTGAGGACTTTCATAGGCAGTATCTTGTATGAACCTGACAATGCATTATAAAGTAAGCAGAATTTAGCTCCTTTATATAGATGAAGAAACAAGTTTAGAAAGGACAAGTTATTAATTAGTAGAGTTAGGAAGGAACTGGACTTTTAATTTTATTTATTTATTTATTTATTTTTGGCTGTGTTAGGTCTTCGTTTCTGTGCGAGGGCTTTCTCTAGCAGCGGAGAGCCGGGGCCACTCTTCATCGCGGTGCGCAGGCCTCTCACTGTCGCGGCCTCTCTTGTTGCAGAGCATAAACTCCAGACGCACAGGCTCAGTAGTGTGGCTCACGGGCCTAGTTGCTCCACGGCATGCGGGACCTTCCCAGACCAGGGCTGGAACCCGTGTCCTCTTAATTGGCAGGCAGATTCTCAACCACTGCGCCACCAGGGAAGCCCAGGAACTGGGTTTAAAGAAACAAGGCACAACAGTGTTACCAGGGAGTCTTTTTGGCTATTCCACACAGGTCTCACACAGACTCATTCACACATTAACTGTTTGTTTACTACTTTCAAAGGTCAGCATGCCCACACAGCTTAGCTGGCTCTGGGCATAAACATACCTCAGAAACTGACGGTATATTGTAAATTGTCATTGTCACTGTACTAATTTTCAGCCAAACAAACAGCATATGGTCCTCTGGTTAATAACACATTCACATCTCTTGTGGAAAAATCTTCATGAGAGGCCAAATTTTAATCAGAAGGTTGTTGGTGACATGGAAATTTCAGGGTATCTTTATGACTAATAGGCATGGAGCCCCCATTTCTATCTGCCAAATGCAGAGATCTGCCAAAGGGACCAAAATATTCCATGTGCCGGTCAGGTCACCCTTTTCCCTGCATGGTGTACATTTTTGCTTAAGGTTTTTTTTTTTTTTTAAAGATTCTATATAGACCATTCTTTCCGAGTTATCACATTCTTCATGCAGGGTATACTGTATTTGATTATGACCATTTATTTTACTGTAAGTGAGTAGATTAGGTTTGAATTGTGATTAGCTTTATCTAGGTTGTGACAATTCTTTGGAATTTATACACTTTGATTCTACCTTCCTAAATGTCAGCCACCTATTACTGACTTTTTCTGAAATGGGCCTCATTTAAAAATGACTGATTTCACTCACCTACCTTAGGTACAGACTTGAAAATAAAAAACCCAGGCTTCTGAGAATTTCTCCAGTGTATTTTCCATCACATTAAAATGCTCTCACTTCAGTCCAGCCAAGAGCAATTAAACAAAAACTAGTGAAAGGGATGGTGATGTTCTTTGCAGTTACAGGATGTGAAATTAGTTTCAGAGTCGATGTCTCAGTCAGGCTGGGTAGAACAGGGTGGTAGTAATATCCCTTAGGAGAGATTATTTTGAGAGGATAGTTCTATTGCATCCAGGTGGTAATAACTTTATTCAGTGAGGTTTTAGGACTTTGACGCCCTTATTTTTCCCACTGATCCTAGGTCTTAGGTAGGACTTCCTCCTTGATGAATGATAATTTAGTGAAAGCACCCAGTGCAGTAAGCCTGGAATAGAAAGACAGATTAAAAAAATATTTATTTAGGTCTGTGTTAGGTTTTCGTTGCTGTGCGTGGGCTTTCTCTAGATGTGGTGAGCAGAGGCTACTCTTTGTTGGGGTACACGGGCTTCTCATTTGCGGTGGCTTCTCTTGTTGCAGAGCATGGGCTCTAGGCGCGTGGGCTTCAGTAGTTGTGGCATCAGTAGTTGTGGCACACAGGCTTAGTTGCTCTGCGGCATGTGGGATCTTCTCGGACCAGGGATTGAACCCGTGTCCCCTGCATTGGCAGGCAGATTCTTAACCACTGCCCCACCAGGGAAGCCAGACAGATGTTTTAAAATATATTAACGAGAGGAAATTGAGGTCTGGAGAGGTAACATAGCATGTACAAGCTAACACATGGTCTCTGGTCTCTCTCTTTTTAAAATAAATTTATTTATTTTTGGCTGCGTTGGGTCTTCGTTGTTGCGTGCAGGCTTTCTCTAGCTGTGGTGAGAGGGGCCTACTCTTCCTTGCGGTGAACGTGCTTCTCATTGCGTGACTTCTTTTGTTGCAGAGCACGGGCTCTAGGCATGCGGGTTTCAGTAGTTGTGGCACTTGTGCTCGGTAGTTGTGGCTCGTGGGCTCTAGAGTGCAGGCTCAGTAGTTGTGGTGCACGGGTTTAGTTGCTCCGCGGCACGTGGGATCTTCCTGAACCAGGGATTGAACCTGTGTCCCCTGCATTGGCAGGTGGATTCTTAACCACTGTGCCACCAGGGAAGTCCCTGGTCTCTCTTTTCTTAAAAGTTAATCTTTAATTAAAACACCAGTACTACTCCGTGTAGAAAATTAAAACATTATAGATTTGACTAGCACCCTCAATCACAACCCTCTTTCCCACTTCTCAGATACAGCTGTTATCAGGTTTGTATACATCCTTTTGGAAGTGTTTTCTTATGCTCTTTTCATCAAGTCTTTGCTTCTCAAGGGTAATTTTCATCTTAGACTCTCCCACACCTTTCGGTAGGGCAGGAATACAAAAAGGAGAAAGACTGAATTGACCAGACAAAATCCTAGCTTACTGTCAAAAGAGAGATAAGATACATCTACACATGAATGGTCATGATAATAAGTTGTTTGTTAAAGGCACAGCCTGAGCATTCTTTGATCAATGCAGATGAATAACAAAGGCTTCCCCTGAACTGAGCAGGACATTAAGGTTTCAAGTGTTTTTCATCAAGTAATTTAATCTGTAACTAGTCTATTATTGAAACTAGCAAGTTAGTAATTAGCATAGTGCCCTACACAAAGATCACTCACTATATGGTAACTCCCTTCTCACCTTTACTTAGACATGTTGTGCCCAAAGGATGCATACAGGGTGTGAAAATAATTACTAATACTTACTGAAGGTTTATTCTGTGCCAAAGTGGTAGTTCACGTAATCTCATTTAATTTCACAAGCAGGTGAAGTGGTGTTATCACAAAGAAAAGCTCGAATTGAGGTAAGGCCTGGTGGACTCCAAAGTTCGTGTGTCTAACCAGTCTCAGATACTGCCTTTGAGGATCAAATAGGCCAGTAAATGAGAAAATACTTTAAACTCTAAAATACTATGCTACAATTATAAACCATTGTCTTCTTTTTATGCCTAATTCCTGGAGTTAAAACAGGTGAGGTCATTTTGCAAGGCGGGTTATTCATTGTTCGGAGATAGAAAACCTGGTTTGGGTCTCTTCAGCCAGCAAACCGAATGATTTCCCTACGCTTAAAACCGGGACAATCCCTTCCTCAAAGAGTTGATTCTGTGATTTAATAACAGTGGTTGTATAAACGACCGACAACGAGTGGGCTTTCAATAAATGTGTTTTCAGGCATAAGGGGCTTGGGGGTGCAGAATTCGAGCCCACATTCAACAGGGCCGACGCTGCGAGGCTCCTCCCGCCCAGTGGAGGTGCTGCTTGAAGCCAGGTGGGTGCCGCGGCAACCTTCGCGGGCCGTTGGCATTTTCCCGCGCAGGAGGGCGGGGCGGAGCGTGGGCCCGGCAACGAGGTAGCGGAACCCCACGCCCCCACCGGGACTACATCTCCCAGTAGGAACCACGCTCAGCCACCTGGCGGTGTCCACGGTTATTAGTCTCAGATGCTAACCCTGTCCACTTTCCGTCTCGGCCTTCCGTCGGTCCGAAGTCACAGGCGC
Organism: Delphinus delphis; assembly: GCF_949987515.2. NCBI lineage: Eukaryota > Metazoa > Chordata > Mammalia > Artiodactyla > Delphinidae > Delphinus > Delphinus delphis. The sequence goes on along the minus strand of NC_082688.1, from coordinate 80,586,091 downwards.
ACCATCTACGAACACGGGAGGGAAAGGATGTGGTGGTGGGTGCCTTTGCTGTGCAGCAGGTTGGGAGTCGTGGCCCCCTCGCACAACGTTTGGGAGGCTAGGGTCGTCTGGAGTGGTTGAACTATATCACGTGACGGGGGGAAAGCGGCCGCAGGGGAGTGACCTGCGGTGCCTTGAGAGGTCATCACAGAGCGACAACGCTGCTCTTGTGGGCATCCTGGATGCTGTGGGTAGTACGTCCCTGATAACTCCGAGTATGAGAAACTCCGTGAAATCTCCCTTGTTGGCTCCATCCGCGTACCTCCCCGCCCCACCTCGGAGCTGTTGGCCTCGCCTGGTGGGCGTCGGGGGCGGCTAAAGGAAGCGACGCGCTCTGTGGGCGGGCTGATGAGCTACCGCAGCGAGCTAAGTGCAGCGGCCCCTCCTTCGCGCGTGACGTAGAGGTCACGTGACAGGTCGGACCGCCTCTGCCGCCGCCGCCGCTTTGTAAGAGGCACATTGGCAGGTAACGAACGGCGGCGGCGGCGGTGGGTCCCGAGTCCAGCGAGAGCAGCTGCGGTAATTGCCACCCTCTCTCTCTCCTTTCCCGTTCCAGGTCGCTGAGCGCTGCAGCTTGCGCTTCGTAGTCCTGGGTTCAGCTCTTCTTTCCTCCAGACTCCTTCATACTGCCCCAGCGCCCACCGTGAGGTCTGGCCGAGCTTCCCTCGCCGGCTTCGTGCGTCCTCAGTTTGCCCAGGCCTGGGTGCTGTCCTTCCTCTCCCCCGCGGGTTGTCCTGTGCTCCTTCCTGCCTACCCGGATCCTTGGCGGCCCGGCTCCACCCAGCCCCAGGGGGCGCCTACCCCTCCCCCCCGTCGGGTTTCTGCCCTGGAGGGTGTGGTTTTCTCTCCCACCGTTGTCCCTCCCTGCCTGTCCGCTCGCGCTCCCGCGCCACGCTGTCGCTGACCACCTTTCCGCTTTCACGCCTGTCTCCAGTCCTGGGACTGGACATCTCAGAGCCCAACTTCTACACTCTCTAGCCTTTCCCGGCTACCCGGAGGCAAAGTTCAGTTCTGTTTCTCCTCATTCTGGAAGGCTTTGGTGTCGGACACTTGGGACTCAGTTTTCCTCCTCAGTCCTAGTTTCTGTAGTCTGGCTGTGTCACAGTTGTTCTTTAGCGTAGGTTTGAGAGGGGCTTTGTAATTAAAGCGCTCTCTTTTATAACATTATTCCAAATGTTATTTTTTAATTGGTGCATTGCATCTCAGTTTTCTTTGCCGTGGAATCGCTTTCCCACTCTGCTTTCCCACCTTTTCCCCTGGATTTTCAATCTAATTAGTTGTCCAGGCATTTCAGGTGCCATCACTAAACTCACCACTCTGGTCTTCGTTTATCCTTGTTCTCTCTAGGAGTTGATTCCATCATTATTCCTGTTATTTCCTGTTTGACATAGCCCTGTAGTTTACTTCCACCTCTGTTGGAGATTGTTTCTACTTGTATCCGAGGTGTCTCCACCAGTATTTAGGCTTACTTTCTTCTGCTCTTCTGTGCCCTAACAATTGAGAGCTGAGGTCTCCATAAGATATCCAAAGATCATCTTTTATTTGAAGGGCATATAATTCACTTTTTGGGTGAACCCAGTTATTTTATATTTTCTCTTCGATTATGATAGTAATTTTTTAAACCAAGGGGTATGTCAGTAGTTAGTGTGTTCCTCACTTTTCACCATGAATTGTACATTCGTAATTTTTAGTGTCAGTTTGTCTAACAAAAGTGGAAGGAAGGTGAACATAATACCTAAGCTCTCCTATATCCTGGGGATTGGGTGACTCGGGTGGTGTCTGTCTCAGGAAGGGGAATAAATTCCACTCTCCGGAGATGGTAGGGTCTTCCAGTGCACCAGCGTCTCTTACCTACCTGCAGAGCCCCTTGGTTAGGGCTATCCTCCCATTGCTGTGGAGCCTTCACTTATCATTAGGCAGAAGTGATTAGTTCTCCCCACACTACGTTTCTGCTCGCTTGCAATGTGTTCCTCCTGGTTTTTCCTCCTTAAGGCTAGTTCACATGTGTGGTGAGATTTTTCCCCCGCCCCTGTCCTCTTGCTTCCCACAGCTCTGATTTTCTCCACCTGCTTCCTTGTTGTTTCTGACCTTAGATAATTAAAACGATTGAGAGAAGGCAGGTTTTTGTTGTGATTGAAATATGACTGGAAGTGGTGCCATGGGAATGAGGCCATGGGAAAGGGTTGTGGTAGTTGCCCCTCCTGCCTATTTCCTGCTGCTCTGGTTTCCTCTGGCCTCTCTCTTTAAATGTGGGAGGGACCAGCAGTAGTCACATGGAGCTGCCTTTAGAACCAGGCTGAAACAACAGTTAACACCTCTGCTTCCCTTTCCTCGTTAACTGGTGCAGCCTGTGCCGTGCTCACTAGGAGTGTCTCTTGGTATTAGCCTGAGTGACTTTTATTGTTTGGTGAGAAATGGTAGGAGAACATGGAGGAGAATGGGTTTATTTCAGTATCTGTGTTTTGATGGGAACTGGTTGCTCTCTCTACTCTCTTGAGTATAAACTACACATAGAGAGTATAAATCAGTCTTGAAGGTTTGATCTGGTCTGAAGTGAAGCCTTTACTTTTGAAGTGTTGATTCCTCAGTCCTTTTTTTTTTTTTAATGACAACTTAACTGTTAAGATTTTGTTGTTGTTGTTATAAGACACTTTTTTTGGGGGGGGTAAGTGTATTATAAAGGATTAATGCCTGCTCAAAAGAAATGGTCTGCATGAATTCACAGACTGTGAAGTTCCTTTGCTTTTAAACAAATCTATCTTGTGAGGCAACCGGTAAGTCAGCAATTATCAGTTAGCTCTTAGTTGTTAATTTGAGTATATGGAGTGTCCTTTAAAAGCTAAATAGTGTGGCACTGGTGGTGTTGACTGGTGAGATGGTGGATCTCTGATAGAGCTTAGAAGCAGCTGTTTTCTCTTTTTTTCCCCCAAAAGGAGAGTGGAGATACAACTTGAAGTAAGGCAAAGACAGGAAATATCACTTGGAAGCCTGTGGTAGGTTTTGAAATATTTTTGATCCAACTATCAAATAAGTGTTTAGGGATGGAGTCCTTTTTCTTTTTTAAGTCCAAAGACCAAATTAGTTGGGTTTGTTTTGACAATTATAATGCAAACTTTGTATGCTGAAATTTCCTATTCTTTTGTTTTTAAATTTATTTTATTTTTTGGCCATGTCGCGCAGCATGTGGGATCTTAGTTCCCACACCAGGGATCAAACCTGCGCCCCCTGCAGTGGAAGCGCAGAGTCTTAACCACTGGACCGCCAGGGAAGTCCCCCTCCTACCTTTTGTTTGTTTGTTTGTTTTCTTGACAGTGTTCCTTTCAAAGATGTGCCTCCTGTGCTTTTTAAAGAAAGTTATTTTAGTTTTTTTTAAAAAAATATTTATTTTTGTCTGCGTTGGGTCTTCGTTGCTGCAGCGGGCTTTCTCTAGTTGTGGTGAGCAGGGGCTACTCTTTGTTGCGGTGAGCAGGCTTCTTATTGTGGTGGCTTCTCTTGTTGCGGAGCACGGGCTCTAGGCGAGTGGGCTCAGTAGTTGTGGCTCGCGGGCTCTAGAGTGCAGGCTCAGTAGTTGTGGCACACAGGCTTAGTTGCTTTGCGGCATGTGGGATCTTCCCGGACTAGGGCTCGAACCTGTGTCCCCTGCATTGGCAGGCGGATTCTTAACCACTGCACCACCAGGGAAGTCCCATTATTTTAGTTGTGAAAATTCTTGGCCTAGGTATTGAAGAACAGGTTCGTGAATTTCTGGCTGACATGGCATGTGTACTACAGTGAGTTTCAATTTTCAGAAAACTCATTTTCATACTGGAGTTATGAGCTCAATTAAATTGGAACCCAGTTAACTATTTGGAATTAATTTATGAAACAGGGCTTGGACTAAGGAATAGGTGTTTCATTTTAGACTAGGCAATGCTCTACTTTTAAAGATTGTTAGGAATGTATTGCTTGTTTTTCTTCGTTTGGAACTCTAAAAATAAAAGAACGTATATTTGATTAGGTCAGAAATTTCATTAATGAGAATATTTTCAAGGATTTGTAGACTAGAGAATTTCATTTGGATTTAGACCTGTTGCTGTAACTTTGTTTCTTGTGTTATAATTAACTTTTTAAGTAAGATGTCACATAGGAACTTACTCATTTAAAGTTATGTTGTACATACACAAGCCAGTAATACTTTATTTGGCCGTGTCACAGCCTGTGGGATCTTAGTTCCCCGATCGGGGATCGAACACGTGCCTTCTGCAGTGGAAGTGTGAAATCCTAACCACTGGACTGCCAGGGAATTCCCCCCAAAATACTTCAGTGCTTTAATATTTACTCAAAAATTTTTACCTGTCTTAATCTTCTCATCAAATCAGTTCTAGATATACCTATGAAGACTTTTGGAAGCTCAGAGTTGCTTCTCTTTATTAATGTCTTTCTCTCTGTGCCTTCTTTAATTCTTTCCATTCCCATCCTCCTTTCTGTTTTCCTCTTATTCCTCTCTTTCCCTTGTTTTCTCTCTCTCTCTCTCTCTCTCTCTTTTTTTTGTTGCCTTCTTCTGTTCCTTCACCCCCCTACAAAAACACTCAAGTCTCAAGTGAGGAGGTTGTATTCCTTCTGACTTTCTTTGCCACCATAACATGCTGCTTCCCAAGCGAGCAGATGAAAACCTGAAATATCTTTGCAATCTCATGGGCTTGGGGAAGGTGTATAGTGCTACCTGTATTGTGCATGTCTATGCAGCTGGAATGTGTGCTCTTTGAAGGGTGGGATTTTTCATTTGATAATAATATAATGTTTGTCAGATCATAAGCAAGGGAATAAGTAGGCTTAAAAAATACAAGTTTAACTGAAGTAGGGTCTGGGAAACAAGTGACTGGCTTTAGGATTGATTGACAAGCCTCACTTTAAGTTGTTTTCTATACCAAACCAGTTCCTCTCCCTCTCTTTTTTCAAGTTAATTTACAAATTTCCATTTTAAAGTTGGTTTTTGAGTCAGGCTGGCTGGCACTATTTTACATAAGAAAATACGTTTTAGAAAATTTGAAAAAAAAAGACTTAAAATGGTTTTAACATTTTAGTATAAATCCTTTTTTTCCCTACGTGAAGTATATACCTTTTAAAAAATGAGATTGTACTTTGCATACTTACTGATTTTTTATTGAAAAATATAGAATACACACCAAAGGAGGTATATGAGGTAGAAAAACACGTGTAGAGTTTTCAAAAACTAGTTAAATGACCAAAAATGGAACATTAATGCTACCTAAAATCCCCATCTCCTAGATGTTACTTTTTCTCTTTCCCAGGGGTTATCATTACCCTATATTTTGACCTTATTATTTTTTAAAATAATGTTTACTTGGTATGTATCCATAAACAATATATAGTTTAGTATTTCCCGTTTTCAATCTTGATCTAAATGGGATTGTATGATTTTCTGATACTTCTTTTATATGTTTTAGATTCATCCACATTGATTCTTACAACTCTCCATCATTTTCAGTAGTGTGGTATTCCATTGTAAGGATATGCCACATCTTATTCTATTGTGATGGATGTTCGTTTCATTTCCGGTTTTTTGCAATTACAAATTATACTCGTTCCCCTTGTGAATATTTGCACGCCACCTCAAAACAAGTACAGTAAACTGATTTGCTGAGACTATGTATAACTGAGAGTGGAATTTTTGGGTTGTGTGTGGGGTGTGTGTAACTTCACCAGGTAATCCCAAACTATTTTCCATAGTATTGTACAGTCGTTCTTAATTAGGCACCACATTTGAACCACAGAACACAGAAAGTTGAGTGACTATTTTCTCAATTCTCTTGAGGATGTTCCATAGCTAGTATCATTCTAGACACCTACAGAAGAATTTAATTCGTACATAGAATGGATACTATAGACATTAGAACTTAATTCTCAAGACCGAATGGGTAAGAGCTCCACATCCTTGCTAACATTTGGTAGTGATTTAATTTTTAGTTTTAGCCAATTCTAGTGGGATGTTTTAGGTAGATCTTTTATGAACACCACACGGCTGGATTTTGCTTTTTAATACAGGCTGCCAACTGCTCTTTTAACTGGAGCATGGAGACCATTCATGTTTATGGTAATTATGGATGTTTTGGATATATTTCTGCCATACCTTTTTTAAAAAAAATTATTTATTTTTGGCTGCATTGGGTCTTTGTTGCTGCATGCGGGCTTTCTCTAGTTGCGGTGAGCTGGGGGTTACTCCTCATTGCAGTGTGCGGGCTTCTCATTGCGGTGGTTTCTCTTGTTGCAGAGCACAGGCTCTAGGTGTGTGGGCTTCAGTGATTGTGGCACGTGGGCTCCGTAGTTGTGGTTCACGGTCTCTAGAGCACAGGCTCAGTAGTTGTGGCACAGGGGCTTAGTTGCTGCCCAGCATGTGGGATCTTCCTGGAGCAGGGATTGAACCTGTGTCCCCTGCAGTGGCAGGTGGATTCTTAACCACTGTGCCACCAGGGAAGTCCTGCCATACGGTCTTATGCTTGCCTGGTGTTTATTGTTTCTCTGTCCTTTTGCAGTTTTAATTCTTTTTTCTGTTTGCTTTCCTCCAATTAAAAAGTTTTTTCAAATCTATAAAATCTGGAAGAATATAATGTGTACCTTTTAAGTAGAGTTACTACTTAATATTTTGCCACATTGACTTTTTTTTTTTTTTTTTGGCTGTACGCGGGCCTCTCACTGTTGTGGTCTCTCTCGTTGCGGAGCACAGGCTCCGGACGCGCGGGCTCAGCGGCTGTGGCTCACGGGTCCAGCTGCTCCGCGGCATGTGGGATCTTCTCAGACCGGCATGTGGGATCTTCCCGGACCGGGGCACGAACCTGTGTCCCCTGCATCGGCAGGTGGACTCTCAACCACTGCGCCACCAGGGAAGCCCTACATTGACTTTTTTCTGTATATACTCCACACATTATCTTCTGTGGCTAAATGATTTGAAAGTAAAATGCAGACATCTTGACATTTATGCCTAAATATTTCCTTAGCAAGTGTCTCTTTACAACAAAAAGCTTCTCTTACAAACAGTCACAGTAACATTATTACACCTAGGAAAGTGAATAATTATTTAAAATATAATGTATAATGTCAGTAAAAATCTGATATAAATCCACATTCAGATTTTCCCAGTTGTTCAGAAAATGTCTTTTATAACTCCCTGTTCAATCAGGGTTTCTGATTTACCCTATTTAGGTATTGTCACTGAAGTATACTACTGAATGATAATCCATTTCTTTCTTTTTTTTTTTTTTTTTTAAAGCTTAGGCTAGTATTTTTAGTACTTATTTATTTTGGCTGCACCAGGTCTTAGCTGCGGGATCTTCGTTGCAGCATGCATGCGGGATCTAGTTCCCTGACCAGGGATTGAACCCAGGCCCCCTGTATTGGGAGCACAGAGTCTTACCCACTGGACCACCAGGGAAGTCCTGATAATCCATTTCTTAACTGATTATTTTCTCAATTATTTATCAGATGTAACTGCCAGTCAGATGATCTGATAAGCAAGAGGTAACTACTGCTGTTACTCAGTTAAGATAATTCTTGCAAATGTTAAGTAAATTGCAGTTTATTGTAGGATAAGTGTAATTTTCTTGGGCCATTGGAAGACTGAAAGTGTCCTATTACTCCTTTGCCCACCCCAAGTTTTGAAACACTGATGAAATTTCCTTTTTGATGTGGGAATGAAGCTAAGCTATTACATTTATAAAAACTTTTTTACATAGTATATTCTCATGATATTTTATTTCTCTGAAATGCTCAGAATGTAGGTTAATCCAAATTAGGCCTGAATGACAGTTTTTTGTTGTTGTTAATGATATATGCTACTATACAGGTGTTTACTTGAACAAAGATTTATTGTTGCTACTTGTTAGCAACTGTTAGGTGCTAGGGATACAGATGAATAATGCACTGTCCCTGTTCTCTAGGTGCTTAATTCTAGTGGGAAGACAGTGCAGTTAGGAATGAGGATGCTGTTGGGAGTGACAGAGGAAAGCACTGCCAGTTGATTCCAGGTACTGGGCAAGTCTTCCTTGAGGTATTGGGAGTCTGAGCCTTACTTTTCCTGGGTTATTCCTGTAGGATCAATTATGGGCATATTCCTGAAGTTATAATTGTTTCTTTTGTTAAAACACTTGGAATGTTAAAACATTTTGAACGTTCAAAATTAAGTTTTATTGGAATTTGCTGTTATTTGGATTACCATATTATTGTTATCTTGTTTGGCCTTGACTTGGTAGTTTATTTGTAGCAACTAGTAAAAGAGAAACAAAGTTATTCTTAATGTAATTTAGTCACATTAAACATTTTCTTTGGGGCAGTTTTTTATTATAACTTAATGAATGTCTCAATTTTTCCCCTCCAATCAAGATCTCATTGTATTTTGATGAGAAATTTCCTGGTATAATATCAGTTACTTGGTGAAATACTTCTTTGAATTGCTGAAGATCAGATGGCTTCTTAAAAAAATCCTTAGCTTATTTAGTACCTTTTTTTAAAAAAAATAAATTTATATATTTATTTTTGGCTGCGTTGGGTCTTCGTTGCTGCACGCGGGCTTTCTCTAGTTGTGGCGAGCTGGGGCTACTCTTCGTTGTGGTGCGCAGGCTTCTCATTGCGGTGGCTTCTCTTGTTGTAGAGCACGGGGCTCTAGGTGTGTAGGCTTCAGTAGTTGTGGCTTGCGGGCTCTAAAGCGCAGGCTCAGTAGTTGTGTGGCACATGGGCTTAGTTGTTCTGCGGCATGTGGGATCTTCCCGGACCAGGGCTCGAACCCACGTTCCCTGCATTGGCAGGCAGATTCCTAACCACTGTGCCACCAGGGAAGTCCCTATTTAGTACCTTTTTAATTCCTTGTGACTGGGTGTGCTAAGGTAATGGTGGAAAAAATACCCCTGTATATTACAGAACAATCCAGGTGTTGGTAACAGGAATAAAATCCTTGTTAGCTAAAGCAGACCATTTACTATTTTATTATCACAGAAGAACTTTCATTTTTTTAAAGGCAGTTTGAGCTGTTTAATTGTTCTAATGCTTATCTCACTTTATCGAAAGATCCTAGCTGTAATGGGATGTAGCTAGCTTACCATGAACCAATTTATATACTCTGACGGTCTAGCCATCTGTAGGACAAAGAAATGACCAGGAAGCCTATAAAATTACACTAAGAACTCAAGCTGCTATTAAGTAGGGCTGTTTAGTATATCGTTAAGTGACCCTAAAACACCATGGAGTTATTATGGATGTCAAGTAAAGAGTAATTGCTGTTTACATTGAAGGACAGAAAATGAGAAAATGGGTGTTGGAGTGAGAGTTGGCCGTGGTGATAGTTGTACAGCTTCGTAAATTCTAAAAATCATTGAATTGTACACTTAAGAAGGGTGAACTACTCATTATACCACAGTAAAGTTATTTGAATTGTTTGAATAAATTGACAGTATTTTGAAATAGAATCAACAGAAAAGAAAGTGGTCAGTGTACATTAATCTGATAGTTGCTACCCTTTATGGTAGCGATTAGGATCTAGGCTAAGCATCTGAGGTACATTATCTTCTTTGGTGCTCCTCACAGACTTGAGAAAGAGTAAAGTGGTCAAGGTTGCTTAATCTAGTAATTTTTGCGACTTCCAAGCCTGTGATTTTCCAAGGACAGAAAATGAGAAAATGGGTGTTATGTTCAGTATGCTGTTGAGAAAACATGTCTGTGGAGGTTGGAGGCAAAAAACAAAACAAAACAAAAAAACAGGTGCAATTTGGGAGAATGACAAGTGTAGGGATCAGAAAGGAATAAAGACCTTGTATTTGTGGTGGTTGGTGGTTTGTGAACAGAAGTTGATGGAGTTTAACAGTTAGCATTAAGCAGTATTCTAAAAGATTAAACATTCCACTTTGACATCAGTTTCATAATTAAGATAGTTCAGACAGATAAATAAGGGTGTGACATTTCAGTGAAGTAGAGAAGAGACAATTATTGATATTCTGGTTGATACAGATACCTTAGAAATTCTTAGAACCTTTGAGGCTTTAAGTACAGTGACCCTTAATTCAGGTACCTGTAGAAAGTTGATGGCAGAGAGAATGTAAAGGAAGGCATAGATTTAAGGCCTTAAATCCTTTATTACTTGAATATGGGTATAGGAAGAAATGGTGCACTAAAAGAATGGCTTAAAGGTTTTGAGCTCTGGAACACTTGAAAAATGCTGTTGGTTACTTGGAAAATTTTGGAAATCTTCAAATGAGGCAGTTTTGGATGAATTCCATTATAGATGTAGCGATCTAATAGGCAGTTACCTGGAGGCTGAATCTCTGGAGAGACATAGTCTTTAGCTTTTGCTTTGAAGTTGGAGGTAATTATTGATGCCAGTAGGGTATAAAATTTCTGTGAGAAGAGAGAACGTGCTTAAGAATTGAACAATTTTGTTGTTTCAGCGGTGGGAGAAAGATGGGATGCCGCTTAGGATTTGAGAACAAAAGAACTAAGATGGTGTAGTGTCTTAAAAACCAAGGGAAAAAGTTATACAATGTGTTGTATGCCAGAGACAGGTGAAAGAATGAGAACAAGAAATATTCGACAATTATGTGGAGGTCAGTGGTGACCTGGGGAAATAGTATCTTTCCTTCTGTTGCAGTGGTAGGGTGGTGGAAAGCAGACTGAAAGTTAAGGAGTTGTTTAGTGAGGAAATGGAGGCAGTGAGTGTATTCTTTTTGAGAAATATAGTTTATGTAGTCATTGCTTACAATTACATGCAGTTTCCAAGAGTACATGGAAGATAATTTTTCTAAGCCATTGTTTTTGAAATTAATCTGGATGTATAGAATAGTTGAACAGGTTTTGATGCACATCCTTGTGAGAAGGAAAAGGGTATGGAATATTTTCTCAATGTAGTCGTAGGAGAGTTCCTTATTAAGGAATTTTGTATTTGGTTTGAATGAAAACTGAGCCTGGTGCATAAGTGACAGGTGTGGTAACATTTAAATGGATTGTGTGACTATGTTTTGATGGATACATTCTTCAGGTAACTGACATTTTTTAAAAAGTTGCTTTTGGCATGAGTGAAACAATAATAAGGATGCCATTAGAATAAAACAAATATGCTGTAAAAAAAAAAAAAAAAAGCCAAGCAGTTCAAGACTTTATATCTTGAATATATGAGGAAAGCTGAAGAACTGTAATGAAAAGCTGTGGGTGTGAAGTACTTAAAAAATCAGTGTTTATATTTTTGGCTTATGATATAGCTGTTTTCAAATAGCTTAGTAATGGATATACTGAACCTTTTACATCAATTGTGAAATATTTGTGTATTTGTAACAATTGAGTGCCAAATGTTTAAATGATTTGTGCAGAGATGTGAAAAATGAGAGTACTTGAAATATTTTATGTCTTCAGTAAGAATTGAAGATTTGTAATGTAATATTGTAAATCAACTAAGCTTCAATTAAAAAAATAAAAAGAATTGAAAATTTGTAAAGTTTTGTCTGTTGTGAAAGTATAGTTGGGATTTAATCACTTTTGGCAGTAAAAGTGATTACTATGTGAGAGGGGTTAGCAGAGATGCCGCTTTGCCCCAAAACCAAAACAATAAATTAATGTGAGATAATGGATTAAAACTTTTAAGTGATTAGGAGTTGAACTAGGTAACATTTTGAGTGTTGTTGAATAGGGCTATTTCCTGAAGTTCTTTTCACATCTTGGGGAGTTTGGAGATTTTCCTGTGTTGAGTATTGTTACGGCTTTTCTGTGCTTGAAAATAAGAAGCAAGAGTTAAACTGATATTACAGTTTAAGATAATGTTTTAGCTTAGAGTATCAAGAATCAAAAATCTTTGATTCTTTAATTTTTTAAAAAATTTTATTTTTGGCTGTGTCGGGTCTTCGTTGCAGCACGCGGGGTCTTTCGTTGCGGCGCGTGGGCGCTGTAGTTGTGGTGTGTGGGTTCCAGAGTGTGTGGGCTCTGCAATTGAGGCACGCCTGGGCTCAGTAGTTGTGGTGCAGGCTTAGTTGCCCCGCAGCATGTGGGATCTTAGTTCCCCAACCAGGGATCAAACCCATGTCCCCTGCATTGGAAGGCGGATTCTTAATCACTGGACCACCAGGGAAATCCTGAAAATCTTTGATTCTTGATCTTTGTAACTGGTTCTGGTCAATATGACTTCACTAAAAGAAAGACTTGGCTTATTGAACTTGTATCCCCAAGATTGGTAAGATAGATTAGCCTATATAGCTCGACACCTTCCCCTTTCTTTCTTTTTTTTTAAAATAAATTTATTTATTTTATTTATTTATTTTTGACTGTGTTGGGTCTTCACTGCTGCACACGGGCTTTCTCTAGTTGCGGCTAGCGTGGGCTACTCTTGGTTGCAGTGCGCAGGCTTCTCATTGCTGTGGCTTCTCATTGCGGAGCACAGTCTCTAGGCATGCAGGCTTCAATAGTTGTGGATCATGGGCTCTAGAGTGCAGGCTCAGTAGTTGGGGAGCACGGACTTAGTTGCTCCGCAGCGTGTGGGATCTTCCTGGACCAGGGCTTGGACCCGTGTCCCCTGCATTGGCAGGTGGATTCTCAACCACTGCGCCACCAGGGAAGCCCCACCTTCCCCTTTCTGACTGGGTCTCAGGAAGAGGAAATAAATAACCCAAAGGGAGAAGGCGACTTCCTTGCTTATCCCTTTCCCTATGAAGGCCTTGGGATGGAGCAACTAGCAAGAAGTTAATCTTGCTCTGATGGATGTGGAGCTGGAGGGTGGTGGCAGAATGGGAGTGAGGGTGTGAAGGCAAAAAATTTACAAAAATATGTCTCAGTCTTCATCACAGACTAAGACTATTGGCATTACGTCTATCCTGTTCTAGTGACTCTGAGACTTCACTTGATTCTCGCGAGAGGATAGGTGGGGTTAAATGCAGCTGAACATGGTTGTGGAAGAGCCAAGTCAAACTAAAGTTAGGGATAGGAGAATTTGAGATGGGAACATTCAGTTGGCGATTTATTACTCTTAGTTGTGGCATGCATGCAGGATCTAGTTCCCCGACCAGGGATTGAACCCGGGCCCCCTGCATTGGGAGCATGGAGTTTTACCCACTGGACCACCAGGGAAGTCCCTCTCTTTTCTTTTCTGTTTTTTTTTTTTTTTGATGCTTGATATAATGCATGCTAACATCAGTGAATCAGTGGTTGTCTCTTAATCATTCAAGCTACCATAGAACAACCTGGGGAAAATCAAGAAGCATTGAGGGTTTACTCTGTGTAAGGCTTGGGTGGAAAGTCGTCTTGCCCCCCGGCCCCCCCCCCCCCCCCCGCAAAGACAGCGAATCAGTGATTAAAAACAATGCAGATGATTTTAAAACAAATGACAAGGAAACAGCCTGAAAGATTGTATTGTCGTTGGGTTCAGAAATTATTTTTGGAATGTGGCCATACTATGCTGCCCAGAAGCCATGCACATATGTCAATGCTGCCACTTTTGAGAAAGAGGCCAAGGACAAGAAGGATGATGATACAATGAATTTATTTAGGAAAGTAAGTTCCTAGGTATGTCCTGGAGTTAGAATAGTTCATACTAATTCCTCCCATTACCCATCATGTGGCTAAAATAACTGATGTAGAATCAGAAACAGTTAAATCATGTTTATTGTACTGTATTTGCCAAGGAAGAGAAGTATTGCATTTTAGAAGGCAATTATATCAAAAAAGCTTGGAGCCAAAAACATTTTGGCCCCTAAAGAATTTTCTTTCATATTCCCATAATATATCCAACTTCTCAGCTGAATAGTGTAATTGAGGTGCTAATTATTATGCTACCTTGCTTTTCCATAATAGTTTATATGTTAATGTTCTGTGATAAAAGTACAATATAGTCATTTCTTGTGGATTACAATGATGCAAAACAAGTGAAAACACTGGAAGGCTATTCACTAAACTATTAACAGTAGTTATTTTGGGGTGGTGGAACTGTAGGTGGTGGTTTTATTTTTTCCCACTTTTCAGTGTTTTTTGGAACTTTGTATGACTGTTACACAGTCATACAGTAAAATAATAAAGCAAAATTATGCTTTTTGCAGCTTTCTCACCTTTCCATTTGAACCAGTTGGATCAAAGTTTTCATCTAAGTTTCTTTGAGGGCAGCAATTCTCAAATTTTATTGTTCATCAAGCCTTGTTTAAACATTTCTGATTCACTAGGTCTGGGATGACCTTGGAATTTGCATTTGTGACAAGTTCTCCGGTGATGCTGATGCTGCTGGTCCAGACACCACACTTTGAGGGCCGCTGTTCCAGAGTGGTGGCTTGACATCCTGGCTGCACATTAGAAATATGGAGAGCTTGTGGGGTTTTTTTGTTTTTGTTTTTTAATTAATTTTTATTGGAGTATGGTTGCTTGACAATGTTGTGTTAGCCTCCACTGCACAACAAAATGAATCAGCCATACACATACAGATATCCCCTCCCTTTTGGACTTCCCTCCCATTTAGGTTACCACAGGACATTAGGTAGAGTTCCCTGTGCTATACAGTATGTTCCCATTAGATGTCTATTTTATACATAGTATCTGTAATGTATATGTGTCAATCCCAGTCTCCCAATTCCTCCCCCCCCACCCCTTTCCCCCTTGGTATCCATACGTTTGTTCCCCATACATTTGTTCTCTTTGTCTGTGTCTCTGTTTCTGCTTTGCAAACAGGTTCATCTGTACCATTTTTCTAGATTCTACATACATGCGTTATTATATGATATTTGCTTTTCTGTTTCTGACTTACTTTACTCTGTATAACACTCTCTAGGTCCATCCAGGTCTGTACAAATGACCCAGTTTCGTTCCTTTCTATGGCTGAGTAATATTCCATTGTATGTATGTACCACATCTTCTTTATCCATTCCTCTGTTGATGGACATTTAGGTTGCTTCCATGTCCTGGCTGTTGTAAATAGTGCTGCTCTGAACATCTGGGGTGCGTGTGTTTTTTTGCTCTGGGTATATGCCCAGTAGCGGGATTGTTGGGTCATATGTTCTGTTTTTAGTTTTTTAAGGACCCTCCATACTGTTTTCCATAGTGGTCGTATCAATTTACATTCCCACCAACAGTGTATGAGGGTTCCCTTTTCTCCACACCCTCTCCAGCATTTGTTTGTAGATTTTTTGGTGATGGCCATTCTGACCGTTGTGAGGTGATACCTCATTGTAGTTTTGATTTGCATTTCTCTAATAATTAGTGATGTTGAGCATCTTTTCATGTGTTTCTTGGCCATCTGTATGTCTTCTTTGGAGAAATGTCTATTTAGGTCTTCTGCCTATTTTTAGATTGGGTTGTTTGTTTTTTTGATATTGAGCTGTATGAGCTGCTTGTATATTTTGGAGATTAATCGTTTGTTGATTCGTTTGCAAATATTTTCTCCCATTCTGAGGGTTGTCTTTTCGTCTTGTTTATGGTTTCCTTTGCTGTGCAAAAGCTTTTAAGTGGAGAGCTTTGTCTTTTAAAAATAGATATATAATTTATATACCATAAAATTCATCCTTTTAAAGTATGCAATTCAGTGGTTTTTAGTATATTCACAAGGTTGTGCAAACATCACTATTTCTAGAACATTTTCATCACCCCAAAAAGAAGCCCCCCATTCCCATTAGCATCTATCCATTCTCTCCTGATCCCATCTACTGATCTACTTTCTGGCTCTATGGATTTGCCTCTTCTGGAAATTACATATAAATGGAATAATACAGTATACATATGTGATCTTTTGTGACTGGCTTCTTTCACTTAGCATAACATTTTCAAGTTTCATCCATGTTGTAGTTTTTATCAGAAATTTTATTCCTTTCAGTACTTGAATAATATGGATAATACTTTATTGTGTGGTTATGTCACATTTTGTTTATCCATTCATCATTGGGTTGTTTCTACTTTCTGGCTGTTATGACTAATACTGCTTATGAACACATGTGCACATTTCTGGGTGAATATATGTTTTCAATTCTTTTGGGTATGTACCTAGGATTGGAATTGCTTGGTCATATGGTAAGTCTTTGTTTAACTTTTTAGAAACTGCTTGGAGAACTTTTAAAAAAGAATACTGATGTTTGGGTTTTACCTATTCTGAGCAGCCTGATTTTAATAGGACCTGGTTTCATTTTTTAGAAGTTGCTCAAGTGATTGTACTATGCAATGAGGGGTGGTGATGGTTGGTGATCCACTATTCCAGAGTCTTAAACTTTGTTTATTTGATGATGGGAAATTCCCGATGCTTCTGGAGATACCATCACTGTTAAGAACCGGACATGGATAGAAAGGCACTTTTAGCTAATAAGTAAGCTGACAAACCTGGGTTGACATTCTGGTGTTTTCATGGAGCAGCAGTTTTTCTGGGCTCCTCCTTTACTTGTTTCACCATTCTATTGGTTCCTTAGGCCCACTGTGCAACCACAGGATCAGAACATGGCAGGAGATAATAGCATAGTTATCTAGTAATTCCTTTTCTTTTTTTTTTAATTGAAGTATAGTAGCTTTACAATATTGTGTTAAATTCAGCACAGTGGTTCAGTATTTTTGCAGGTTATATTTTATTAGAGGTTATTAAAGATAATAGGTATATAGTAATTCCTTGTTGCCAGAGCCTGTGAGGAGCTTAGAAGGTTTCAGAAATGGAGGCTGAAAGCAGAAAGCAAACTCTGGATGTGTCACTGTATATGTGGGTGGGTACTAATTCTGGGGGAGCAAGACCAGAGAATAACACACAGGAAGGTAAACAGAATCTGATATACGTAGAGCAAGAAAAAAAAGTGTGTGTGAGTGTGTTTAGCAAGAATTATTACTGGATTTATAAGAAAGCCATTAATATATTCTGGTAAGTGGATGATTTATAGAAATTCTATTTTAATCTAGTTCCAGTGTAAGTTTTTTTTTTTTTAAATTAAAAAAAACTAGACCCTTTACTAGTCTTTGTCTATGGTGTAGTAACCCTCTAATGAATGTAACATCTTGGTATTTGGAGAGTGCTTGTTTGATTGCAATCTAAATAAAAAGTACAGTATTACAACTTGTAGGTCTTCTGAAATGCCGTATAGTATAGGTACCCCCTCCAAGCCCCCTCCCTTTAAAAAAAATTTTTTCTTTTTTTTTTTTTTAAGATTTTTTTTGGCCATGCTGCAAGGCATGTGGGATCCTAGTTCCCCGACCAAGGATCAAACTCACTCCCCCTGCATTGGAAGCGTGGAGTCATAACCACTGGAAGTCTGAAACCCCCTTCCCTACCTTTTTTGAGAGAAAGGGCTGTTAGAAGAAGGGATTAAGACTGGTCATGAACAACGAGGGGCTTCTAAGGGATAGGAGGGCAAAGAATCATAAGATAGCTACTGAACTAGGGTCTTGGTTAAAGATAGGGTTTAGAGCCAAGAAATAGCAGTGTAGGAGTGGGACAGATGTAAGGAAGCAGCCATAGGCAGTTAAATCCTTTTTCTCCCCTGACCTTAGGTAACCTAAAAGAGAAATATGACTATACCAAATACTTTTTGATGTCCTATAATGTTCAAGGGTTCATCAGCACTCATCTTTTCTGTGGGCAGATCATATGTACAGAATAGCAGATAACATTGTCAGCCAAGCCTGGGCGTAGGGGAGTTAACCTTGTCCACCAACTGCTAGAGGCCTGACCTTGCCCTCAGCAGCTGTGGAGAATAAAAGTATCAGCTTGGTCAGCTCCTGGCACGCAGGGCACAATAAGTTTAGTTGCGTGTAATTGGGTCTCATACTAGAGTTCCTTGGCACTCCTTGGCACTGTAGCTGCCTTACTCTCTCCTGAGTTGGGGATGTAGACTTCCTCTTGTTGGCTGCTTTGGGCTTCCCAAATTTGTTGAGGTTCTTAATACAAATCAGTGTTCTCTGCAGGAATGAGAAAATGAATTTCCTCTGCAGAAAAAGGTTGAGAATGATGGGTATTTTCTTAATAGAAAAAGCAAGAACAGGGCTTCCCTGGTGGTGCAGTGGTTAGGAATCCGCCTGCTAATGCAGGGGACACGGGTTCGAGCCCTGGGCCGGGAAGATCCCACATGCCGTGGAGCAGCTAAGCCCGTGGGCCACAACTACCGAGCCTGCGCTCTAGAGCCCGCAAGCCACAGCTACTGAGCCTGCGTGCCACAACTACTGAAGCCCACGCGCCTAGAGCCCGTGCCCCGCAACAAGAGAAGCCACTGCAATGAGAAGCCTGTGAACCACAACGAAGAGTAGCCCCTGCTCGCCACAACTAGAGAAAGCCCGCTCACAGCAACAAAGACCCAACGCAGCCAAGCAATAAATAAATAAAATAAATGTATTAAAAAAACCCAAAACCCAAAACACATTACAATAGACAACCAAGGGAGCACCTGTGGGTATCTGAAAGGCTGGGAAGCTAGGTGAGATTCTGACCCAGAACCAGATCTTTTGCATCAGGTATGAGTTATGAAGGTGACGCCAACAGTAGTTATGCCGTCTTAAAGAAGAGGAAGCTGAGTTGGAGTCTGTTGTATATCTGTAATTGATATATATGCTTGCAGCATAGCATAGCGGGTGAGAACACAGACTGTGGAGCCAGATGGCCTGGGTTTGAATCTTGACCTTACCACTTAACTAGCTGTGAATCTTTGTATGTCTTAATTTCCTGTCTGTAAAATAGGAGTAGTATTAGGATGTATTTCAGAGTGTTGTCGGTAAGGTAATGACTTAATTCTGTATGCGTAAAGCACTTCAGTGGTGTCTGGCACTTGGTAAACAGTATGCATTTGTTGCTATATTATTGTCATTACTTAATGGTTTCAGGCTATTGAGAATGAGTGAATGAGTCTTTGATACAGATGAAGGACCTCCTACCCATCCTTGCCAGTCTAACTAAGACAGACCTGGCCCCATTGGCCTAAGGACCGAGTGAACAGCATCTCTGTGAGCATTCTTTTTTTTTTTTTTTTTTTTGAGCTGCGCCATGCAGCATGTGAGATCTTAGTTCCCTGACCAGGGATCGAACCCGTGCCCCCTGCAGTGGAAGCACGGAGTCTAAACCACTGGACCGCCAGGGAAGTCCCCTCTGTGAGCATTCTTCATGCAGACTAGTTTCTGTTCTTAGTAGTTGAGCTCTTAGCTGATTAAGTAATTCATGTTGTGTGGGTTAATTATATTCTGTTTGAAAAAAAAAAAAGACATTTATTTTGCTGTTTCTGGAATATAATTATTTCTTGATGCAGTGGATGAAATACTCTATGAACCTCCTGGTTTCAGAGGTACCTTCCAATGCTGACACTTTGTGATACTTACTATCTTAAATAAAGCCCTTGGTGCTTTCACCAAAGTCTTCACAGTTCTCAGCATGTTATCAACAAGTGTTCTGTAACATCTCAGGATGACCAGATGTATCCTTGTTTTTCTGTTAGGGTTTACGTGGTTTGTAGATAAATTTTTACCCAACAATTTTTTTTTTTTTGGCCGCTCTGCGTGGCATGTGGGATCCTAGTTCCCCAGCCAGAGATAGAACCCGCACCCCCAGATTGGAAGCGCAGTCTTAACCACTGGACTGCCAGGGAAGTCCCCCAACAATATTTTTTTTATGCCTTTTTAATGTCTAACGTTAGGTAGGGTTCTCTTATGAGTTTGTGGTATTTGCTTATGTAAACTTTAATAGAAGTGCAGGTGGCTGTTAACCATGTCCAGTTCATTCTGAAATTCTGGAACACTTGAAAATGCAGCTCTTTCACTGAGGTATCTTATCTACAAAAAGTCCTTGAAAAAAATAACAGTTAATAAAACATTTTCTAAAAGTGTCCCTTTACAGAGACAGTCTTTGT
The DNA here is from genome assembly GCF_949987515.2 of Delphinus delphis. NCBI lineage: Eukaryota > Metazoa > Chordata > Mammalia > Artiodactyla > Delphinidae > Delphinus > Delphinus delphis. The sequence continues at coordinate 80,566,256 of NC_082688.1, read as the reverse complement.
AGTTTAATCAAATTGGTTTATTCTGCTGGTTTACTTTCCTTCTATTACAAGTAATTTTAGACCATTCTTGCACTTTAGATAATCTAGGAAGCTTTATATGGTATTTTGCTGATTTTGTTTTTAAAGAGGTTAAAAATGTAGTAGCATTTCTTACCCCTGTTAAAATCTATCACATCTTTAATTTACTTTGAATGAGGTGAGGTTAAAATCGGTGTTAAAATTTGGTTGTATAGATTGAATAACCTGGTGCTTCCTGCCACTCAAGAACTTGAGATATGTATGTTTGAGTTTCTACTGGATTATTTTTAGAATCTCTTGCTCTTGTCTGTTTCTATTCTAAGAATTCTCTTGGAACCTGTTCCAGGATAGTAGTTCTTGGGGGTGGAGAGTGATAGGATGGAACACAAGAGTAAACTGAATTCCTGTGGCCTGGCAACTCGGTTGCTTATTGGAGAAGCACTCTCATTTACTACACAGAGCTTTTTTTCCCAGAGAAGGGAACAGAGAATTTCCCCATATGTCAGTATGCTAAAGGTGTTGAGTTTTTAAAAAATTAATTAATTAATTATATTTTTGGCTGCATTGGGTCCTCGTTGCTGCGCACGGGCTTTTCTCTAGTTGCAGCGAGCGGGAGCTTCTCTTTTTTGCAGTGTGCAGGCTTCTCATTGCCGTGGCTTCTCTTGTTGTGGAGCATGGGCTCTAGGTGCTTGGCTTTCAGTAGTTGTGGCACACGGGCTCAGTAGTTGTGGTTTGTGGGCTCTAGAGCGCAGGCTCAGTAGTTGTGGCCTACGGGCTTAGTTGCTCCGCGGCCTGTGGGATCTTCCCGGACCAGGGTTGAACCCGTTTCCCCTGCATTGGCAGGCAGATTCTTAACCACTGCGCCACCAGGGAAGTCCCAAGGTGTTGATTTTTATAGTCTAATTTCCGTGACTTACTCATTTTCACAATTCACTCGTGGTAATTTTTAAGGATGTCGATAATGATTTTGGTAACTTATGCTTTTTACCTTGTTTTATGAATTCATTTTCTCCAGAGGCTTTATGTAAGACATAAGAAAATTTGTTGAATCATACATCCTGTTGACTTTGTTTTCTGAGCTCTGTTTTTTCCCAGAGGATTTTAGTAACACTTTTCCCCCCTCTGCTTACTTTATAAACTTGCACGTTTATCTTTAGAGCATGTGCTCTAGGTGTGCGGGCTTCAGTAGTTGCAGCACTCAGGCTCAGTAGTTGTGGCTTGCGGGCTCTAGAGCTCAGCGTCAGTAGTTGTGGCGCACGAGCTTAGCTGCTCTGTGGCATGTGGGATCTTCCTGGACCAGAGCTTGAACCCGTGTCCCCTGCATTGGCAGGCGGATTCTTAACCACTGTGCCACCAAGGAATTCCCTAGAGATATAAAGTCTTAATGTTTATATTGAGGCAGTGAATTAGTAAATTTTTTATAGTTTGAAATATAAGGAGTTTATGGTTTTTCTGATTGACAAGTGAGATTCAGATACATTACAGCAAAGTGTTTGGTTTTAATAGCAAGACTATTAAGACTAAAAGTCTTCTGTAAATCAAAAAACTCGATCTAAGCATCCATTCAATTTAGCTTATTTCTGTACATGCAGATTTTCATCACCAGATGGCACTGCTGTAAGAAGAGATTCTCATTTTGTTATATTTAATGTACCTAGTTTATTTTCATAAATGGGGGCACTGAGGATTAAACAGTTAAAGATGAGTGAGAAAAGGATCACATAATTCAATTAAAAAAAGAACTGTTGAAATCTGTGGGTAAACTAAAAATGACTTTTTTAAAAAAAGGTTTTACTCTGGGAATACCACTCAGCCAGGCAGGTTTTGGTTGGATGCTTAACTTTTAGATATTTAGCATAGAATTATAGAGTATTAGTGCTCAAAGTGATTTTAGAAAGAATCAAGTAGTCCCTTTATTTCAGAAATACTAGTTTCACATTTGTATGATGCTTGACAGTTTCATATGTTTGTATTCATATCTGAGAACACTAAACTCAAAGAAAGCTCTTAAAATAATCGTGACAAAACAATTAACCTTGTTTATATAATACAACCAAAACAGTAAACCCAAACCAAAAAAAATCTCAAAATCTTTAACTCAAAAAAGTATGCAAAGTGTGTATTCATACTGACAGTGAGAGATGGATTCAAATAGAGTAAAAAGTTTTAAACCGGCATATTAGGCATGTGAGATATTCTGGTTAATTGGTTATTTGCTATTTACAGTGTATGTATAAGGCAGTGCAGTAATATGCCTGTGGCCTTTAGCATTCCAGTTGACAGAGGACCTATTAAGAAAATTAGTAAATAATATTAGAATAGCTGATTCAATGAAAAGCTTGTGAAACCTTTTCTAGCTAAAATAGGTTTCAGGGACATAATTTTCCTTGTGATGCCTGAAATGGTATCCTGAATTATGATTCGTCTCTTCTCTAAATTTAAGATACACAGGTCCAAAAGATAACTAGAAATACTTGTATAATGTCATTTCATTAACCTGAGATGTGTAAGATTTATAAATAGGGGAACATTGTTTCACATCCTGGGAGTGCTTGCTTTGAGGTGTCTGTAACTGATTGTTTTAGAAAACAGAATTCAATTCATGTATTGTTCTTTTTTGGAATCATTGGCTCTGTTATGATTTGGTCTTTCTTACGTCATTCTTAATTTTTATAAGTTACCAGCTTCTATCACATGTCATTTCAACATATTTATCAAATGTCTCTTACATTGACACCTATTTAGTAGTGAAGGGAAAAAACAAAATAAAATGAATTTCTGGTCTTAACTCGTTTATGATTTAAGGTTAGGAAGACAAGTTAGATATAGAAGAAACAGAATTGATAAGCTAAAATATGAATTGCATGTATGTACTGTAGAACTCAAAGGAAAGTTAATATATAAAAAGTATTAGGAAATATAATCCTAGAAATCTGTAGGCTGTTTTGGGATATTTTAAATGGACTGTGATGGAAACTTAAGCGCTATTTTGGTTATCTACTATGAAGTTCTGACAAACTCTTGCTGGTTTTCCTATTGGATAATTTTCTGTTGCTTTGTGTTTCATGGTATTTCTCTTTTTTTTTTTGGCTGCACTGAGTGGCTTATGGGATCTTAGTTCCCTGATGACCGGGTATTGAACCCGGGCCCTCAGCAGTGAAAGCAGAGTCTTAACCACTCTGCACAGGGAATTCCCCATAGTATTTCTTTCTTTCTTTGTATTTTAATTGAAGTATAGTTGATTTACAATGTTAGTTTCTGGTATACAGCAAAGTGATTCAGTTTTACATATATATTTTTCATATTCTTTTCCATTATGGTTTATTACAGGATATTGAATGTAGTTCCCTGTGCTATACAACAGGACCTTGTTTATCCATCAGAGTATTTTGTGTTTTTTTTTAAGATTTCTTTGATGTGGACCTTTTTTTTTTTTTTTTTGGTGGTATGTGGGCCTCTCACTGTTGTGGCCTCTCCTGTTGCGGAGCACAGGCTCCAGACGCGCAGGCTCAACGGCCATGGCTCACGGGCCCAGCCGCTTCACGGCATGTGGGATCTTCCCGGACCAGGGCACGAACCCGTGTCCCCTGCATCGGCAGGCGGACTCTCAACCACTGCACTACCAGGGAAGCCCAATGTGGACCATTTTTAAAGTCTTTATTAAATTTGTTACAATATTCCTTCTGTTTTATGTTTTGGTTTTTTGGCCCCGAGGCACGTGGGAGCTTAGCTTCCTGACCAGGGATTGAACCCGCACCCCCTTGCATTGGAAGGCAAAATGTTAACTACTGGACCACCAGGGAAGTCCCCAGTATTTCTTAATATTGATAAAATCCAAATACTAATTCTTGTTACATGTATGTTGATAAAAAATTTCCCAGTTTATGGCTTGTATTTTCACAGGGCCAGCTGCTTTTTTATGAACAGAAGTTTTTAATTTTAAAGTTATTAATCTTTGGGACTTCCCTGGAGGTCCAGTGGTTAGGACTCTGCTCTTCCACTGCAGGGGGCCTGGGTTCAATCCCTGGTTGGGGAACTAAGATCCCGCATGCCGCTTGTGTGGCCAAAAGAAAAAAAAGGTATTAATCTTTGCAATTTTAGCAGTTCTTATATTGACACCTATTTAGTAGTGAAGGGGGCTGTAGAGTAGTGAGTAGAGCGGGGGCTGCTCTTGGTTGCAGTGCACGGGCTTCTCTTAAGAAAATAATTACTATTATGAGATAAAAATTCCTTTATACAGGGTGAAAAAATTAACCTTATTTTCTTCTGAAATCAATACTTTTGACTTTTGTATATTCTTAAAATACCTGTTAAACAACTTTTTTTACGTATGGCCTAGTAAAAGACATTTTTTAAAGCTATAGTCAGCCAGTTCTTTCAACCTCTTTGAAAGTTGTTCTTTCCTGACCACATGCATTGCCATCTTTTTGGAAATCATATTTCTGGGCTTTCTCTTCTGATCCATTGCACGGGTTGTCTCTCCCTGTACCAGTCTTGTAGTGTTGTAATTACTGTGGCATTATAATCCTTGCTACCTGGACGATCAGCCTTGGGCCTTGTTGTTTTTGTTTTAAGGAGCGTCTTAGCTGTTGACTATTTGCTCCCCTGTGTAATTTTAGAATCACCTTGTCAGATTTGAGACAAACCCTTGTTAGACTTTCGTTGGGAATTTGTCGAATCTAGTTGAGGAAGAATGATAACTTTTATTGAGTGAATAGGTATTGGAGCACGTTTTTCAAGGGCCAGATAGGAAATATTTTCTGCTTTGCCTGTGTTATAACTATTCAGTACTGCCACTGTAGTGCAAAAGCAGCCATAGACATAGAATTTTTTTTGTTAGCTGGTATATAGGTGTAATTAATTTTTGTACATTTATTTTTATTTTGTATCTAGAAGTTTTGCTAAACTTAACCAATTATAATAATATAGCTGAAGATTCTTTACACTTCTTTTGTTGAAGTATAGTTGATTTACAATGTTGTGTTAGTTTCAGGTGTTTACACTTGTTTGTACAATTATTAGGGAAGTGGGATATTTTAAAATATTATTTTCTAATCTTTTGAGTGTGTCTTTTAATTGCCACAGTGAGCTGGCTAGGACCTCCAAATCAGTGTTTAAATGGAAGTGATCACGGCAGTGATGCCTGTATTTTGTTGTTTATTTTTGTTATCTTAAAGGAATGCTTTTAATTCAGTGTGGTTTTTGCTGCAGGTTTATATTGATAACCTTTTATCAAGTCAAAGAAGTATTCTTGTTTTCTAAGAATTTTTATTTTGAGTGAATGTTGAATTTCACTAATGTCTTTATTGAAATGCTTATATGATCATAAATTTTTTTTTTGCGGTACGCGGGCCTCTCACTGTTGTGGCCTCTCCTGTTGCGGAGCACAGGCTCCGGACACGTAGGCTCAGCAGCCATGGCTCACGGACCTAGCCGCTCCGCGGCATGTGGGATCTTCCCGGACCGGGGCACGAACCCGTGTCCCCTGCATCGGCAGGCGGACTCTCAACCACTGCGCCACCAGGGAAGCCCGATCATAAATTTTTAAATTTTATTCTGTGAAAGTGATTTTATTAAATGATTTTTCATTTCTTCAGAATTTTATTTTTATTTAAAAATTAAAAAAAATTTTATATTGGAGTATAGTTGATTAACAATGTTGTGTTAGTTTCAGGTGTACAGCAAAGTGATTCAGTTACACATATACATGTATCTGTTCTTTTTCAAATTCTTTTCCCATTTAGGTTGTTACAGAATATGGAGCAGAGTTCCCTATGCTATACAGTAGGTCCTTTTTGGTATATATATAATATAATAAACTATTTTTTAAAGGTAGTAGTGTGTATATATCAATCCCAGACTCCCAGTTTATCCCTCCCTCCCACCTTTCCCCTTTGGTAACCATAAGTTTGGTTTCTAAGTCTGTGAGGATTTTTCATTTCTTAAACCAACTTTATTCTTGGGACATCCTAGACATGGTTATGGTGTATTTTCTTTTTTATACAATGCTGGATTCAATTTAGAATTTTTATGGCTACATCTGTCAGTGAGATTGACTTATAATTATTGTTTCTTCTACTGTCCTTATCAGGTTCTAGTATCAAGGCTAATTTCATCCTCATATTTTCATTTTCATGTCTTGCCTCTTTAATATAATTAGAATGACTTGTTCTTTAATTATGTGATAGTAATTGTGGGCGAAATTGTTGGGTGAATTGATTTTTTAAATTGTGATAAAATGTGTGTAACATAAAATTTACCTTTTTAACCATTTTAAGGTGTACAGTTCAGTGACGTTAAGTACATTCATATTGTTGTACAGCCATAGGGGTGCATTAATTTTTGAATGCCTTGGGTCCACAGTTTTCTGAAGAGAACTTATTAAGGAGCTAGAATGTGTGAAGTAGTGGAAAGAGTCCAAACTTTGGCATCAAGACAGACCTGTACATCCCAACTCCCTTATTACTTGGCCTAGGTCTATGTGATAGGTTATATATTCACCTATAAAACAGATATCGTAATACCCACCTTGCACAGATAATGTGATAATTTGGAGGTAAAGTGGTTCCTGGAGTGTCGATAATACGATGGCAGTTGCTACTATTATAATAAATTTGCAGCTCTAAATATTAAAAAGTGTACTTAGCTTTGCTAGGAATGCCTCTGTTCTACAAATTAGGATGTTTGTAATGCTGCTTGACCTCAGTTCTTTTTGTAATACTTTTTTTTTTTTTTGGCCACACTGCGTGGCCTCCAGGATCTTCGTTCCCTGACCAGGGATCGAACCTGGGCCCCCAGCAGTGGAAGTGCAGAGTCCTAACCACTGGACCGCCAGGGAATTCCTCATAAATATTTCTTGACCACAGCTTTAGTCCAGTACAAGCTTTATTTTTTGGCTGCATTTGGTCTTCGTTGCTGCATGCGGGCTTTCTCTAGTTGCGGCGAGCGGGGGCTGCTCTTGGTTGTGGTGTGCGGGCTTCTCATTGCGGTGGCTTCTCTTGTTGTGGAGCATGTCCTCTAGGCTCACAGCTTCAGCAGTTGTGGCACGCAGGCTCAGTAGTCGTGGCTCGCGGGCTCTAGAGCGCAGGCTCAGTAGTTGTGGCACACGGGCCTAGTTGCTCCGTGGCATGTGGGATCTTCCTGGACCAGGGCTCGAACTCATGTCTCCTGCATTGGCAGGCGGATTCTTAACCACTGCGCCATGAGGGAAGCCCCCCAGTACAAGCTTTGAACTTATATTTCTTGTCTTTTTCTGCTCAGTTTCTCAGATTTATCCAGGATTGATTTCAGGAGCCACTTTTTTTTTTAAAAAAAAACTATGATTAGTACATGTTCTTTACAGCAGAAGTCTTGTTGATTTCCAGGATTGTGGTCCTCTAGTCTCCTCATTCACAATTGTGGATTTACCTCCTATCTTCAGTCTTTTTTGCTTTCCTTAATATTATAGTGTAGAATTGAGTCTGCATGGAACTTCTCTTTTTCTTAAGAGGCTTTCCCCCTATATCTACAGTGTTCCAGTCAAGCCTTCTTTGTTTGTTTGTTTTTTGGCCTCTCTGTGTGGATTATGGGATTTTAGTTCCCTGACCAGGGATTGAACCCGGGCCTGTGGCAGTGAAAGCACAGAATCCTATCCATTGGACTGCCAGGGAATTACCCAGTCAGGCCTTTCTGATAGCCCATCACCTGCCAAGTAGGTTATTCCATGCTGGGGGTAGATATTTTGTCATTTTTCTGCGGCTGACTCAGCCCCTTCTACCCATCATTCCTCTCAGAGTGGTGAGTGACAATGAGGTATGGTAATATTGTCTTTTATTTACTTATTTATTTTTTGGCCTTTTATTTTTTTTAATTTTTTTTTTTTTTTTTTTTTGCGGTACGCGGGCCTCTCACTGTTGTGGCCTCTCCCGTTGCGGAGCACAGGCTCCGGACGCGCAGGCTTAGCGGCCATGGCTCACAGGCCCAGCCGCTCCGCGGCATGTGGGATCTTCCCGGACCGGGGCACGAACCCATGTCCCCTGCATCGGCAGGCGGACTCTCAACCACTGCGCCACCAGGGAAGCCCTTTTTAATTAATTTTTATTGGAGTATGGTTGCTTTACAACGTTGTGTTAAAAAAAAGTGGAATGCTTCATGAATTTGCTTGTCATCCTTGTGCAGGGGCCATGCTAATCTTCTCTGTATCGTTCCAGTTTTAGTATATGTGCTGCTGAAACGAGCACTGACCTTTTATTTTTTAACTAATGTTCCTCATTCCTCTGAATCGTACACTTGAAAAGCAGGGTCCTTTCAAAACTGTCTCGCTAACCCCTTATAGGTGACTCCATTATTTCTGGTTTCAATCCAGGGTGTTATCATTTGTATTTTTTTGTTGGCAATTACCTCATGGTAGACCCAGAACCTCTAACCTTTGTCAGCAGCTGTGGATGCAAAGATACTCTGGGGATGGCGGTGGAGTGCAAGGCTAAGGGAAATAAGAATTTGGGGCCCTGATGGTTATAATCTGGGTAGAGATGAGCATAGATACAGATGTGTGTGTTTGCTTGCTTATTATAAATAAATAAGTCAATAGATAGGCCACTTTAAGGGGCAGTGGAGACTTCTTACGAAATATGACCAAAAGAATATTAAGGAAATTGTTTCCGAGTGGATATTCTTGTTTTACTGCTACCCTTTTGTAAAAATGATTTGTTACTAAAATGGATTCTTAAAACTTTTAACATGTTCCCTAAGCATGAAATATTATGGCCGTTCTACATTAAAGTTTTCATTTTGCCATATATATTGCCACGCTCCATTTTCAGCTTTTTATTTAACTTGATATAACATTTTATATTTAGCCACTGGAATTGGTTTTGTGTTTCTGTTTTCCAATTCCTCTCCTGCCTTCTTTTTTGAAGCCTCTGTTTCTGGAGGCAGGGTTCCGGCAATTTCAAATGCCTTGTAGTAGCTCTTGGAGCAGTAACAGAGCCAAACCAAAAACTTAGTAGGTTTGATTCTGCTTTGAAAAGTGCTGGTTTTTTACATAATGCTTTCCCCATTTTAGGCCTTGGCAGCAGAGAGAGAAATCTGGCTTTTTAAAAAGAGGGCCTTGAGAAGGCTGATAACGGGTTTCTAGGCTTCCCTAGTTGGATATGATACAGTCTAAAGGGGATAGGTTGGATCAGTTAGGGCGTTGTAGTATACCTTTGTCTTGGACATCTCATCCATTGAATCATCTTTTAAGTGGCAGACAGTGTTAAATCCCAAATTTAATTTTCAATCTAGTAGGCTCAACATTTAAAATTTTTTGATGTGAAATACGTTGTTATTATTATTTTGTACTTCCCCAGGGAGTATTTTTATTTTTTTAAATTGAAGTATAGTTGGTTTAAAATATTGTGTTAGTTTCAGGTGTACAGCAAAGTGATTGAGTTATACATATATTTTTTTCTGATTATTTTCCATTATAGGTTATTACAAGATATTTAATATAGTTCCCTGTGCTATACAGTAAATCCTTGTTGCTTAACTATTTTATGTATAGTGGTGTGTATCTGTTAATTCCATATTCCTAATTTATTGATATCTTCCCCCTAATCCTTTGGTAACCATAAGTTTGTTTTCTGTGTCTGTGTGTCTGTTTCTGTTTTGTAAGTTCATTTGTATTATTTTTTAGATTCTGCATATAGGTTATATCATATATTTGGCTTACTTCACTCAGTATGATAATCTGTAAGGTGCATCCATGTTGCTACAAATGGCAATATTTCATTTTTCATGGCTGAGTAATATTCCATTGAAGTACATAATTTTTTATGTGCCACATTTAGGCCAGTTGATTCAAGCAGATATTTGTAGGGCATAGATGGTTAGTCTGTTTCCAATTCATGCTCTTAAGTGTGGTTCAGAGGGGAGGATGTATACGTTTTCCTGCTAATTATATTCACCTAAAACAGCAGACTCTTAACATTACAATTAGTTGATTGGGTTTGTACCATCTCAGCAGATCTTGATAACAGTTTCGTCAGAAAGGACATAGGTAGTATGTTGATTAAATACTAAGTGTAAGTTTATTGAGGGTCAGAGTTTTCCCCTAATTGTTCCTTTGGGAACAAAGCAGGTGCCTTTTGTTTTTAAGGGAGAATAGAGCCCATTAAAAAATTGTGAATTATATGATGTTGTTTAATGACCAAATTAGCAGTTATAGTTTTAAATTTTGCTTGATCCTGGGATACCCTTAAGCTTTAAGTACAGTTTAGAGCTCTACTAAATTCTTAGAGCAGGGTTTTTGGCCTGGGTATCCATCCATGGGCATTGAGGAGGTGGAGTGGGCTGTTCATGGATGGGTTTTGGGGGAAGGCAGGGGAGAGATGAGATATAATTCTCCTGAAATTTCAGGCAGAAATTTCTGTGGATATGCCTTTTTCTGAGGTGGGGGGGTCCATAGTTTTCTTCAAATTGTCTAAGTACTTAATGGCCCAAAAGATTGAGTCACCATATTATATTAGAATGAAACACATGTTTAATGCAAAACATTACTTTAAAGTGTTATTTTTACCTTTAATGGGGTTGCGAATCTGGCATCCAGGGTTGTAATAAACTGGAGAGAGAACATTCTTTAGGAAGGGATGTTTTCAAATATGTATTGAAGCTTAAAGCTTATGAGAAAGGCCCCAGTGTTAGAGGTAGATATGAGCAGCTCTTCACCTGGCGACATCATCCGTGACTTGAGTAAGTGGACTCTTTCTAGTTTGAAATTCAAGTTCTTTTTATTTTGTGGGATATTTCAGCAAAGGATCTGTTCATCTTAACCCACTTCTACCTTGATTATTCATTTAAGTTGTGATCCTGAATTTTTGACAGTCTAGTTGATTTCATGGTAATATGTGGATTAGTGCCACTAGAAGGTCAAGATTTCTGCTTTCATTTGGGATCCTCCATATCACTTTTCTGTTCTTTTTACTTCTTTTAGCTTCCTCTCATATTCAGGTTAGTAGCAGTTAAAACCTTTGCCATTTTCTTACATTCCTCCACCCCCACTCGTCTAGTATGCATTCTCTGCAGGTGTTTTTTCTCTTTTACTAAAAAAGTAAAGGCAAATACAACCGACTCCATTGTACGTCTCCTAATCTCCTAAAAATTTAGCTGCTGCCATACCTGCCCTTCATTCTGTTGGCCTGAGGAGAGGGCACTCTCTTCCTGTCCAAGTGAATCATTTTTCTTTATTGCTATCTCAATTTAATGCCTCTCAATTATCTCCTCTTCAGCTTATAGATAGGCCTCTTTTGTTCAGTAAATATATATTAACTAATTAAGCGCACACCCTGTGTTAGGCCCTGGAAGAACAAAAGCGACAGGACAGATGTAATCACTGTCCTCATGGGGCTTACAGTGTATTAGAATTGCTCAATGTACCTCATCCTGACAAAATTCTGCTTTGATGCTCTGTATCTCTTTCTAGCTACCACCTCTTGCAAGTATGATTAGTTTACTGCCACTCTCCCTCACTCACCTTGGCTTTTTCCACACCACTGTTTCAAAGCTGTATTGGCAGTGATCACCAGTGACCTCCTAGTTGTGAAGTTCCAATGGACCTTCGATTCAAGCAGTGATTTAAAATTCTTGAAAATATAAAAGGGTTTACTTTGATGTTATTTTAAATGTTCATGTTGTTCAACATTGCTATTTTTCTGAGTGTATATGACTGTCAGGAAAAGTTAGGGAGATGGTAAGGCGTGCTAAAGATAGGCTACAAATAATGGTGTCTCTAGCTATAAGTCTTGTGTTTTGGAGACTGCAGTGTCTACAGCTGGATGTTGTGTGGCTTGTTTTCATAATTAAGAGTTTTGTCTCCTCCATCCTGGCCTCTTGCTACTGTTTTGCTAGTTTAGGATTATGAAGGCAACAGTTATTTTGTAATTTAGTACCTGGTTTGGTTTGTAGGCTCTGTACCCTAGGAAATAAGCGATTGGGACTTAACTATATTACATCTCATTGGCCTGTGCAGAACCTTTTCAAGTTTTATTTCCCATCCTTAAAATGGGGATTATGCCAAATTCTATAGAGTGTTGAGGATTACAGGGAGAAATTTATGTAAAACATTCACCTTGGTGCTCAGCACATAGTAAATTTAAATAAAAAGTTGCTGTGATCATATAGGCATTACAGTTGAGCCGTGTTGCCTTTTATGGGGAAAAATAATTGTTTTGGTTTTTTTTCCCACAGTTGCTTAGGTTTCTATGTACCCACCACTGATTAAACTCTATACTTTTTCTTTTTTTTAAAAAAAATAAATTAATTTATTTAAATTTTGTTTGCATTGTGTCTTCATTGCTGAGCGTGGGCTTTTTCTAGTTGCGGCAAGCGGGGGCTCCTCTTCATTGCGGAGCATGGGCCCTAGGCGCATGGGCTTCAGTAGTTGTGGCTCGCAGGCTTTAGAGCACAGGCTCAGTAGTTGTGGCGCACGGGCTTAGTTGCTCCGCAGCATGTGGGATCTTCCCGGACTAGGGCTCAAACCCGTGTCCCCTGCATTGGCAGGTGGATTCTTAACCACTGTGCCACCGGGGGAGTCCCTATACTTTTTCATATGTGCAAATTAACTTCTTTAGATGGTCAAGAACGTTTTCTTGGAGGCGTCTCTTTGGTATCCCACTATTTTCCTGCTCTGATTAGATTTGGTTGCTCTATAGGCCTCCTGTCAGCTGTCAGCAGTCAAGATGTCATCTTGATCTTTTTTGACTGTCATTTGGGGGAGCCTCCTGTCTCCTGTGTTAGACCCCCTTGTCATCCCCCAGTTCTTGGCAATCTCTGATCTGCTTTATTTTTCTAGTTTTGTCTTTTCCAGAATGTCATAAAAATTGCATCATACAGTATGCAGCCTTTTAAGTCTGGCTTCTTTCGTTTAGCATAATGCATTTGAGATTCGTGTTGTTCAATAGTTGATTCCTTTTCATTCGTGAGTAATATTCAACTGTATGGTTATGCTACATTTACTCACTCTTTGAAGGACAGTTGGTGTATTTACAGTTTTGGGAGACTGTAAATAAAGGCGCTATGACTATTCAGATTATTTTCGAGAAAAGTGGCCTATGGCTATCCCAAGCTACAAGGGAGGCTGAGAAAGTATTTAGCTTTTCACCCTCTTTGCAAGAGAACTGCAAGGGAAAAATATGTTGTAAATGGATTTTGGTAGGTAATTTGTGGTGTCAGTTGCAAACGGCCCCTTCTTGTTTTGCTGTTTTAGAGGTTTTGTTTATTCCAGGAGCTTCCTGAGTTTATGAGGTATTGTATGTGTGAACTCAACTTGTTTCTTTGTTCACATTGATTGGAATTTTTGCTGAGTATAGAATTCTAGGTTGGAAGTTAAACTCTTAAGGCATTGCTGCACTGTTTTTTAAATTGGGGTAAAACATACATAACAAAAATTATCACTTTAACCATTTTTATTTTTATTTTTGGCTGCATTGGGTCTTCGTTGCTGCATGCGGGCTTCCTCTAGTTGCAGCGAAGTGGGGGCTACTCTTCATTGTGGTGCACAGGCTTCTCGTTGCGGTGGCTTCTCTTGTTGCAGAGCACGGGCTCTAGGGCGCGTGGGCTCAGTAGTTGTGGCTTGTGGACTCTAGAGCGCAGTCTCAGTAGTTGTGGCACACGGGCTTAGTTGCTCCGCGGCATGTGGGATCTTCCCGGACCAGGGCTTGAACCCTTGTCCCCTGCATTGGCAGGCGGATTCTTAACCACCAGGGAAGTCCCTAACCATTTTTAAAGTGTACTTTTTTGTGGCATTACGTGCATTTACTTGGTGTTGTGACCATCCATCTTCAGAAGTTTTTATGTTTCTTCCTCAATGGAAACTCCATACCCAGTAAACAGTAACTCTCCATTTCCGCATGCTCCCAGCCTCTGGTAACCACTACTCAACTTTGCCTGTGAAATTGACTATTCCAAGTAACTCATATAAGTAGAGTCGTAGGGTATTTGTCCTTTTGTGCCTGGCTTATTTTATTTAGTATAATGTCCTCAAGGTTCATCCATGTTTGTTGCATGCATCAGAAATTCCTCCCTTTTTAAGGCTAAATAACATTCCATTGTATGTGTATACACCATATATGCTTATCCTTTTATCTATAGATAGAAACTTGGGTTGCTTCTATTTTTTAGCTACTGTGATTAATACTGCTATGAACATGGGTGTGCAACTATCTCTTTGAGACCCTACTTTTAATTTTTTTTTGGTGTATATCCAGAAGTGGAATTACTGAATCGACGGTAATTCTACTTTTGATTTTTTTTTTTTTCTTGAGGACCTGCCATACTGGTTTCCGTAGTGGCTGCACCATTTTACATTCCTACCAGTGGTATTCAAGGATTCCAATTTCTCTGCATCTTCTCCAAAACGTATTTTCTATTTTTAATTTTTTATCATAATAGCTATCCTACTGGGTGTGAAGTGTGTTTTGTTGTTATAATCGTGTTTTCATGGCATATTATATTTAGTTGTATGCTTGGCACTTAGTAGCTCTTCAATAAGTGTTGAGTAAATAAAGGAAAATTACAGTCATTTTTGTCTGTTTGGAAGGTTTATTGTTTATAAGTGGTTTTTGCCTTAACGTATAACTTGCTCCTAGACATCACATTCTTTAAAAAAAAAATTTATTTATTTTTGGCTGCATTGGGTCTTATTTGAGGCACATGGGATCTTTCGTTGCGGCACGCAGGCTTAGTTGCCCCACAGCCTGTGGGATCTCAGTTCCCTGACCAGAGATCGAACCTGCGTCCCCTGCATTGGAAGGTGGATTCTTAACCACTGGGCCACCAGAGAAGTCCCCTAGACATCACATTTTGAATTACATTATTGCCGGTAAAATCCAGGCTGGACATAACGTCACCTTTGGGTTCAAATACTAACTGTAAATGGGAAGAGGCAGATAAAACTACATGTAGTACGGGGTTCCCCAACCCCCAGGCCACAGACTGGTACTGGTCCGTGGCCTGTTAGGAACTGGGTTGCACAGCAAGAGGTGAGCAGCGAGTAAGTGAGTGAAGCTTCATCTGTATTTACAGCCGTTCCCCATCACTTGCATTACCGCTTGAGCTCTGCCTCCTGTCAGATCAGCAGCAGCATTAGATTCTCAAAGGAGCTCAAACCCTACTGTGCACTGTGCATGCGAGGGATCTAGGTTGCGTGCTCCTTATGAGAATCTAATGCCTGATGATCTGAGGTTGAGCTGAGGCGGTGATGCTAGCACTGGGGAGCAGCTGCAAATACAGATTATCATCAGCAGAGGTTTGACTGCAGAGACCATAATAAATCAATTGCCTGCAGACTCCTCTCAAAACCCTATGTGGGAGTGGCAAGTGAAAACAAGCTCAGGGCTCCCACTGATTCTGCATTATGGTGAGTTGTGTAGTTATTTCATTATATATTACAGTGTAATAATAGTAGAAATAAAGTGCCCAATAAATGTAATGCGCTTGAATCATCCCAAAACCATCCCATCAACACACCCGCCCACCAGCCACCATCCGTGGAAAAATTGTCTTCCAGGAAAACGGTCCCTGGTGCCAAAAAGGTTGGGGACCGCTGATGTAATAGTAACTACATACACTTGTCCCTTGGTATCTGCACAGGATTGGTTCTAGGACCTCCCTCAGATACCAAAATTTGTGGATGCTCATGTCCCTTATAGAAATGGCATAATAGGGACATCCTTGGTGGTCCAGTGGTTAAGACTCTGTGCTTGCATTGCATGGGACACGGGTTCTATCTCTGGTTGGGGAACGAAGATTCCGCATGCCACATGGCGTGGCCAAAAAAAAAAAGAAATGGCATGATATTTCTTGAATATAACCTATACACATCCTCCTGTATACTTTAGATCATCTCTAGGACTTCCCCAGTGGCAGTAGTTAAGAATCCGCCTGCCAATGCAGGGGTCACAGGTTTGATCCCTCTTCCGGGAAGATTCCACATGCTGCGGAGCAGCTAAGCTCATGCGCCACAACTACTGAGCCTGCGCTCTAGAGCCCACGAGCCACAACTACTGAGCCCTGTGTGCCACAACTACTGAAGCCTGCGCACCTAGAGCCCCTGCTCCACAACAAGAGAAGCCACTGTGGTGAGAAGCCCGTGCACCACAACTAGGGAAAGCAACGAAGACCCAATGCAGCCAAAAATAAATAAATAAATAAATAAATTTAAAGAATGGGAAATCATCTCTAGATTACTTATAATACCTAATATAATGTAAATGCTATGTAAATAATTGCGATAGTGTGGCAGACTCAAAGTTTTGCTTTTTGAAACTTTCTGAAAAAAATTTTTTCTAATATTTTGCGTGGTTGGTTGAATCTGTGGATGCAGAGGGCTGGTTATATAGTGGTAAAATAATTGCTGGTTAAAATTGGTGATATTTGATATTTTTGTTTAAAATTGGTATAATCATAAACCATAGGCATTTAGACTGCTTTAGTAAATTGGCTTGAGAGCTACCAGGAAAATCTAAAATCCTAATGGTTTGTTTCTTGAGAATTTGCATTCTAGAGAACCTTTATGTTTTATCTCACATTTCTTCCTTATCCCTGAATTTTATCCGTGTCGTTTTCTATAATCTGGAAGTTTTGCTTACTGTGTCTGCTTTCTTTCAGATTTTCTATTTTGTGCATACATTATTTTGTATATACTGTATATGATGACTTCGGTGAGCAGTGACCGGTCCAGAGGTGCTCGGGAAAAGCCACAGATTTCAGCGACACAGGCAACACAACTACAGAAACAAGTGGTACAGGTAAGTTTTTGTGGAACTCTTGTTTGCTTTGTTTAAAATTACAGAAATTAAGGGGGCACATGTACTTTAATGTTTTCTTTTTTAGGAAACCTGGGATTTTGAAACTTGTTTTTAAAAGGTAGGTAGTATATAATAGGAAAGAGTAGATACTGATTCAGGTAACGTGGGACGTTGTTTCTTAACTATTTAATCCTGAACTTTTTCCTCCTACCTGTTAGCACCTAGGCCATCTCCTTTTCTTTATTATTATTAAAAAAAAATTATTTATTTGGCTGCGCCTGGTCTTAGTTGTGGCTAGCTGGCTCTTAGTTGCGGCATGCAGGATCTAGTTCCGGACCAGAGGTCGAACCCAGGCCCCCCTGCATTGGGAGTGTGGAGTCTTAACCACTGGACCACCAGAGAAGTCCCTTCTTTTCTTTATTATTAATCTAGGTGTGTCCCTGGAATGTAATGCGAAAATCCCAAGTATATGGAGACGTAATACTCTGAAGTAGAGAAATATCTGAATCATGCAAGTTTTAAAAAATATTTATTTATTTTTGGCTGCGTTTGGTCTTCGTTGCTGCGCGCGGGCTTTCTCTAGTTGTGGCGAGGGGGGGCTACTCTTTGTTGCGGTGCACGGGCTTCTCATTGCAGTGGCTTCTCCTGTTGCAGAGCAAGGGCTCTAGGCACGCGGGCTTTAGTAGTTGCAGCTTGCAGGCTCAGTAATTGTGGCTCGCAGGCTCTAGAGCACAGGCTTAGTAGTTGTGGCACACGGGCTTAGTTGCTCTGCAGCATGTGGGATCTTTCCTGACCAGGGCTCGAACCCATGTCCCCTGAATTGGCAGGTGGATTCTTAACCACTGCACCACCTGGGAAGTCCCTGAATTATACAGTTTTAAAAAGCTGCCTTTTCTGGGACTTCCTTGGTGGTCTAGTGGTTAAGACTCTGCACTTCCACTGCAGGGGGTGCGGGTTCGATACCTGTTCTGGGAACTAAAATCCCACATGCTGCATGGTGTGGCCAAAACAACAAACAAACAAAACCTTCCTTTTCTTTCATGCATCATTACCTAGGAAGAGTGCTTTTTTTTCTTTTTTTTTTTTTTTGTGGTACGCGGGCCTCTCACTGTTGTGGCCTCTCCCGTTGCGGAGCAGAGGCTCCGGACGCACAGGCTCAGCGGCTATGGCTCAAGGGCCCAGCCACTCTGCGGCATGTGGGATCTTCCCGGACCGGGGCACGAACCCGTGTCCCCTGCATCGACAGGCAGACTCTCAACCACTGCGCCACCAGGGAAGCCCCCTAGGAAGAGTGCTTTAATCTTAGAAAGGATTTTTTTTTTTAATTAATTAATTAATTTTTGGCTGTGTTGGGTCTTCGTTGCTGTGCGTGGGCTTTCTGTAGTTGTGGTGAGTGGGGGCTACTCTTCTTTGTGGTGTGCGGGCTTCTCATTGTGGTGGCTTCTCTTGTCGTGGAGCACAGGCTATAGGCACATGGGTTTCAGTAGTTGTAGCACACGGACTCAGTAGTTGTGGCGCACGGGCTTAGTTGCTCCGCGGCATATGGGATCTTCCCGGACCAGGGCTCGAACCCGTGTCCCCTGCATTGGCAGCAGGTTCGCAACCACTGCGCCACCAGGGAAGTCCCTTAGAAAGGCTTTTAATGAACAAGATCCATTTGTATAAAATATTTAATGTTAAATAGTCCCTCCTTCTCAATTTGTATTATTTTAAATGAAGTGAGATAATCCAAGTAAAATGCTAGCTAAGCACAGTACATGGTACAGAATTGAGCATTTTATACATGTTGTTGATTAGATTGGCAAACATTTTTTCAGAGACAGTTTGGAAGTAAGTAAATAAACCTTATGCAGTCTATCATAATTTCAGATTGATGATTTGACTGTACTTTGATAGCTAATTACAGGTACTTTTTTTTTTTGCGGTACGTGGGCCTCTCACTGTTGTGGCCTATCCCGTTGCGGAGCACAGGCTCCGGACGCGCAGGCCCAGCGGCTGTGGCTAATGGGCCCAGCCGCTCTGCGGCATGTGGGATCTTCCTGGACCGGGGCACGAACCCGTGTCCCCTGCATCGGCAGGCGGTCTCTCAACACTGCGCCACCAGGGAAGCCCTACAGGTACTTTTTTTAAACAAGTTCCCTGTTGATGTTAAGGGACATAGGAGATGGAGTCAACTCAGTGGTTGCATCATATCTTCCAGTATAAGGTTAGTCTTGTATTTTGCTGCTATCAACAAACATCTTTTATTTAGTGTTTGCTCCTAAATACCCTTACCCTGGTAGGTATTTATTCACAACTGACCGAGAAAGACTGGCTATTGTGGGAAAAATTTGGACTTTCTGTATGGAGTAGGCCTTCTCTGTATAGATGAATGCTTAAGAAAATGTTTGTTTCATGAATAGCCTAAATACAAGTTATGAGTAATCATAGGTACAATCCTGCTACAGTCAAATATAAATTAAAATATTTTATTTTGTTATTTATCAAATCAGTAAAGACTAAATATTAAAAGTGAATTGTTGGGAATGTAAACTATCTCCATCTTCCACCCAAATAAAATCCTTGGAATGATTTCCAGAGAATCAAAGTCTCCGGAATGGAGGAAGGAGGGCTCCCTTCCTGCCAAGTGTTGTCCCTAATCATTTTTCCATTGGCCCTTTGGGGATGGCTCATTTTATATAATTAGAAGAAAAAAGCTGCCCACTGAGCTTTGAGAAGGATTCCTAGACCCTTAGATTTCTGATTTTCCTTGTAAAAAAAAAAAAAAAGTTTTGTGAGAATTTCTCAAAGGAGTATTAGTAAAATTGTCCATGTTCATTTATCCATTAACCCCATTCTGGGAAGTACTTCCTAAGGAAGTAACCTGAAATTGGGGGTGGGGTGTGTGTGCTTCATTCCACAAGATGCTTATCGCCCAATTCTAAATGTGTAATGGTAGAGGTGTACTGCGATACCCTATGAAGGTAGCAGGATGTAAGAGAAAAACCGCTGAGCTCTTTTGAATCTGAATAAACCTGGGTTTGGGACCTAAGTTTACCACTTTACCAATTAGATGTATTACTTAAGTCTCTTTGAACCTCAGTTTAAAAAAAAAAAATGCTTGGAGAGTTAGAGAAAAGTTTCAAGAGTAGTATACATAATTCTCAAATATCCTTCTTCCATATCCCCCCAGATTTTACATATTTACCGTGTTTACTAATTTATCCTTTTCTCTCTCCTTCTACAAAGGAGAAACTACACACAGCTTTTCCCCTGAACCTTTGGAGAATAAGTTGCAGATATGGTGCATCTTTACCCCTAAATACTTTAGTGTGTATATTGTTAAAAAACGAGGATCTTATTTTATGTAATCACAGTACAGTTATCAAAAATCAGGATGTTAACTCATCTAATATAACCTGTACATTGTATTCATATTTTCCGGATTGTCCCAATAGTGTCGTTTTTAGCTAATTAAGTCCTTGATCATACATTGTATTCAGGTGTCAATTCTTTTTAGTCTCTTTTTTTTAAAATAAATGTATTTATATATTTATTTTATTTATTTGGCTGTGTTGGGTCTTTGTTGCTGTGCGCGGGCTTACTGTAGTTGCAGGGAGTGGGGGCCACACTTCGTGGGCTTTCTTTAGTTGCAGCAAGCGGGGGCTACGCTTTGTTGCAGTGGCTTTTCTTGTTGCGGAGCACGGGCAGAGGGGGGTTATGCATTTTTGGTAGAAATACCACAGAAACGATGATCTTTTTTTTAAATTAATTTAATTTTGGCTGCGTTGGGTCTTTGTTGCTGTGTGCGAACTTTTCTCTAGTTGCAGCGAGCGGGGGCTACTCTTGGTTGTGGTGCGTGGACTTGTCATTGTGGTGGCTTCTCTTGTTGTGGAGCACGGGCTGTAGGGCGTGCTGGCTCAGTAGTTTTGGTGCATGGGCTTAGTTGCTCCGTGGCATGTGGGATCTTCCCAGACCAGGGCTCGAACCCATGTCCCCTGCATTGGCAGGCGGATTCTTAACCACTGCGCCACCAGGGAAGTCCTGATGATCTGTCCTTAATGCATCATATTATGACGTATAGGACATAGGTTTGTCTTATAAACTCGTAATCAGTTTTGTCATTTGATTATATAGTATCATGTGGGGAGATAAAAAACTCCGGTTTTTAAAAATGTAAAATGAAGTATGGTAATATTGAACTTAAAAATAAAAGTTATTTTATGAGCAAAAATGGGCTTATTTGGGAATAGCAGAGAATTGCAATTCAGAACAAGCAAGCCACGGCAAAAACCATAGGCAAGGGACTTCCCTGGTGGTCCAGTGGTAGAAAATCTGCCTTCCTATGCAGGGGATGTGGGTTCGATCCCTGATCGGGGAACTAAGATCCCACATGCCGCGGGGCAACTGAGGCTGCGCGCCACAACTACTGAGCCCGCATGCCGCAAACTACAGAGCCCACGTGCTCTGGAGCCTGCGCCACAACCAGAGAAGAGAAAACCCACATGCCATAACTAGAGAGAAGCCCGCGCACTGCAACGAAGAGCCCACGCGCCGCAGTGAAAGATCCTGCATGCCTCAACGAAGATCCAGCGTGCCACAAGTAAGACCCGACACAGCCAAAGAAATTAAAAAAACAAAACAAAAACAACCATAGGCGAGTCCCAGAAACAGAGGAACCTTATTTTATAGAGGAAGAGGAAGTTGGGAGGGGTTGTTTGGAGCAAGTCCATTAGAGAAAAGTGAGGTTCAGGGTAATAGGGGTTTCTCATTAGCTGAGTTGCTGGAGTAGTTGATTTCTTGTAGGGATGCAGTGTACATCTTTTCCCATTGGGGCCTACAATGATAGTTTTTCCTGTAATTGACCTCTAGTGGTACTGCATGAGAGCTTCCCCTTCTGGCCTCCTGATTCCATTTTAGCGAGGTTTCCCGTTATTATTCTCACAATATTTACTTTGCAGGATGGTTGGAAGGAATTAGAAATTGCATAAGTTGTGTTCAGGAAGTGGCAGCTTTTATTGTATATTCCACATAAGTTATGAAGTGATTATAATATTTGAAATTTTGATGGAAAAGGCCCGGTTATTGAAAGGACCCAATATTATAGCACAACTGTTAAAACATTTAAGAGAAAAGACTAGTAGGCTATATTAATAATGCTTATCTTTGGATGGTGGGCATAAGGATGATTAAAAACAAAAAATCCTACTTCATTATATTTTCCAAATTTACTGGGTGACAGATCCAGCACAAAACATTTGGCTCCACTAGAAAAGCTATGAACACATTCTTCATTGTGAAAGTAGCTTTAGCTTCTTATGAGCCAAGTGAATGAAAGAGAGATCCAGGGAAAGAGAGTTAGTAATGCTATTTTTCTTGGCAAGAGTTTTTTTCCACTTGACAGTTGTATGGTAAATGTCACTGATGTTTGTTGTAGGGGAGGGTGTATAACCTTGTTAACTTACCCCTTTATTCTGCTTTTTCCTCTGATTTCACAAACTGTACAGATCTCTTGACACATTCTGGAGCTCAGCCTGACAACTTGCCTATCATACTCTAATTTGTTTGGTGCTTTGATTTTCGAATATTTAAAGATTTTCTCTGGACTAGGTCAGTCAGCAAAGGAAAAAAATATTTAAAATTCTGATTTAAAACGTTTTATACTTCATCACTGTGCTATGCTAGTATTGCAATACTGTACTTGTTAAACCACTGTCAAGTGCATCAGCTGTGCTGCTTTCAGAAGTTATGTCTAGGTGGTCTGTAATCTCTTAGGAATAAAACAGATGATATCACTGAAGAGAAGTGCAAAGAATCACAGTATTTAAGCTGAAAAAGCTAAGTCTGAATAAATTAGTAATTGGTATTTACCTTACATATGGTAATGAATAGTGACTTCAGGGTTAGAAATGTGTGGGCACAACAGAAGCAGCCGCATAGCACAGGGAGATCAGCTCTGTGCTTTGTGACCACCTAGAGGGGTGGGATGGGGGGGTGGGAGGGAGACACAAGGGGGAGGAGATATGGGGATGTATGTTTATGTATAGCTGATTCACTTTGTTATAAAGCAGAAACTAACACACTGTTGTAAAGCAATTATACTCCAATAAAGATGTTAAAAAAATAAAATGAAAATAAATATGTAGAAGCCCTAGACTGTTGTCTACAGCAAAATGCTGTTGGTAATAACTATTCTGCTTATAATCTTTACTGGAAGTCTGTCAACTTGAGTGTTTTCTTATTAATATTTTATAAGATAATAGAATTGGGGAGCTTTCTTTGTTTCTGTAATTTGTATACATTTAGGAAGCACAGGCAATTCTCTGGCAGTTTTTAAGTTTAAATATTCCTACCTTTAGAGCTATTATTGTAGTTATCTTCTCCTTTGCCCTATTACTTTTAATTGATCCTACATCCCTTTTCAGAAAGATATTACAGCCAGAGTCCCTGGCTTTGGTGTATCTTATACTCTGTGAAATTTCTATATGCCATATTTTCTGTGTGAGGAGTCTTGAACCAGGCACATTCTGCTAATAAACATCATACAGTGAGTGAGTGAATTTCTACAACTGGTTTGCAGTTCACTTTCTTGCATTTTTTCCCATTTATTATATATGCGTGTGTGTGTGTGTGTGTGTGTTTTAATTGAAGTATAGTTGATTTACACATTGTTAGTTTCAGGTGTACAGCAGAGTGATTCAGTTTTATATATATATATATTTTTTCAGATTATTGTCCATTATAGGTTATTATATCAAATACAGTTCCCTTTTTCTTGCAGTAAATCCTTGTTGCTTAACTATTTTCTGTAAAATAGTTTGTATCTGTTAATCCCGTACTCCTCTAATTTATCCCTCCTCTGCTTTCTTTCCCCTTTGGTAACTATAAGTTTGTTTTCTATGTCTGTGAGTCCATTTCTGTTTTGTATATCGATTCATTGCTATTATTTTTTATTTTACTGGTTGATTGATTTATTGATTGATTGCTGCACTGCGTGGCATGCGGAACTTTCCTGATCAGGGATTGAACCCACACCTCCTGCAGTGGAAGTGTGGAGTCTTAACAGCTGGACCACCAGGGAAGTCCGGTATTATTTTTTAGATTCCATATATAAGTGATATCATATAATACTTGTCTTTCTCTGTCTTCGTTTATATTTTTTATTTTAGCTGCTGTTTAACATCTGTGTTTTCCTCTTCTTTTCCTTTGCTTCTCCTTCCCTCCCTCCCTCCCTCCCTCCCTCCCTCCCTTCCTTCCTTCCTTCCTTCTTTGTTGGGTCTTCGTTGCTGCACGTGGTCTTTCTCTAGTTGCAGCGAGAGGGGGCTACTCTTCGTTGCTGTGCGCGGGCTTCTTATTGCTGTGGCTTCTCTTGTTGCGGAGCACAGGCTCTACGTGCGTGGGCTTCAGTAGTTGTGGCACATGGGCTCAGTAGTTGTGGCTCGCGGGCTCTAGAGCGCAGGCTCAGTAGTTGTGGTGCATGGGCTTAGCTGCTCCACGGCATGTGGGATCTTCCTGGACCAGGGCTCGAACCCGTGTCCTCTGCATTGGCAGGCGGATTCTTAAGCACTGCGCCACCAGGGAAGTCCCTTGCCCTTTCTTTTTGACCTTTTTCCAGACCTCTTTTTTTGATCTGCTGAAATTTTTCCCCCCTAACATTTTATTATGAAAATGTTCAAATATAACGAGAAGCTGAAAGAGTTGTACAGCAAACACCCATACACTCACAATTACCTTTTTTGCTGTATTTGTTTTACCACATCTGACTAGCTATCCATCATGCTATCTTATTTTTTTTTTGATGCGTTTCAAAGTGAAGACATACTTTACCCTTGAACACTTTAGCTTATATATCATTAACTAGAGTTTAATATTTATCTAGGTTTCTCTTTTTTTATATGTGAAATTTACATACAGACATTTTAAGTGTATCAGATCATTTTTTGTAGGATGCATATACTTGTGTAACCCAGTCTCCTATCAAGATACAGAACATCACCCTCATCCCAGAAAGTTCTGCTCATTGTATTTTTCAAAAAAACATAATTTTTATTTTATATTTATTTATTTATTAATTATTTGTTTATTTTGGGTGTGCTGGGTCTGAGCTGTAGCATGCGTGATCTTTAGTTACGGCATGCCGGCTCTAGTTGCGGCATGCGAACTCTTAGTTGCAGCATGTAGGATCTAGTTCCCTGACCAGGGATCGAACTCAGGCCCCCTACATGGGGAGCGCAGAGTCTTACCTACTGGACCACTGGGGAAGTCCCTCATTTTATTTTCTTGGTACAGACACCTGCTTTAGAGTTCTGGTGATTTTCTTAATGTACCGTTGACTGCTTTCCACCTTGCCTGGAACTCTCATTTCCATCTTTCTCTGTGCCTCTTTTCATTTGATTCTTGAAGATTTCCTATGACTAATGCAGACTGGGTTCTCCCAGTTCTTGTGCATGTTGTAGTCACTTTTCTCAGTCTTCAAATGTAAAGTGACAGAAGAAACATCTCCTTTTACATTCCTTCCTTCTTGTGGCCACACTAGCCTAGACTGTCATGACTGCATTCTTAGACTGTTCAAATAGCTTCTTCCCTTGTTGGGAGGCAGCATGATTGATATACTGGATATTACACACCTCTGGTAGTTAGGAGGTTTGTGCCAGTAACACCTAGCATAAAGCGTGAGTAAATTACTTGGTACAGTATGGAGTTGAACTGTATTACTACCTCTTAAGATCTTTCTAGCGATAAAACAGAAGCTCTACTTTATGATTTAAAAATTTTTATAATAGAAACTTTTTGATTTTATAGAAAGATAATGCTTCATGGATGAATAGTTTCATGATGGTTATTTACCAAATTGCTGTTGGCCCTATCCTGTATAATACTTTTAATGTGTTCTTCTCAAGTTTTAGCATTTTTCTGAGAGAGTGTGTGTCTGTGTGTACTAATATTTTAAAGCTGTAAGAATTTAGTTCATGCATATATTCTACTTTCCTTGCTTAATTGCCTAAGGACTTTTCCTGTCTAATTGCATTGATTAGACTCTTCAGTACAAATGGCTGGAACAGACATCCTTATTTTGTTCTTGATCTTAGGAGGAAAGCTTTCAGTTGTCTTTCACCATTAAGTAGAATGTTAAATTGTAGGTTTTTTAAGTTGACTTTATTAGGTTGAGGAAGTTCCCTTCTATTTCTGATTTGTTGGGGTTTTTTTGTTTGTTTATCCTAAAAGGGTATTGGATCTTATCAAATTCTTTTTCTATGTCTACTGAAATAATCATGTGGGTATTGTCTGTTATTCTATTAATATGGTGTATTACGTTAAAATGTTAAACAACCTTGCGTTCTTAGGGTAAACTTAACTTGGTCATTGTACATATTGGTAAGTTGCTGGTATGGTAAGGTTTGCTAGGATTTTGTGGGGGGATATTTTTCTCTAGTTGTCTTTGCTTTTGGTATCAGGGTAATACTGGCCACATAGAATGATATAGAAAATGTTCCCTTCTCTATTTTTTCGGGAAAGTTTGTGAAAAATTGGTGATTGATGTTCTTTCATTGTTCGGTAGAATTTACCAGTGAAGCCATCTGGGCCTGGGTTTTTCTTTCTGGGAACTTCTTTGATGACGAGTTCAATCACTTGTTAACAGATTTTCAGTTCTTCTTGAGTCAGTTTCAGTAGTTTGTGTCTTTTTAGGAATTTGCCTTTTTAGACAAAATTGTTGATTTTTGTCTAGGTTATCCAGCTTGATGGCATACACTTGTTCATGGTTCTTTTCTTACAATCCTTTTTATTCCTCTAAAGTTTGTAGTGATGTTCCCTATTTCATTCCTAATTTTAATAACTTGAGGCTTCTCTCTCTTTTCTTGCTTGTTCTAGCTAAAAGGTTTGTCAATTTTGTTGTTTTTCTCTTGTTTATTTCGTTTATTTCTACTGTAGTTTCTATTCTTTCTTTCTTTAAAAAACTGTTTTGGAATGAGTGTTTTGGAAGATTTGCTGAAAAGTTGGAAAATGATACAGAGGTCTCTACAACATGTACCAATCTTCCCTTAATGCTAACATTTTATATCAAATGTTGGAAAACTTTTCCCAAAAAGGGTCAGATGGCAAGTATTTCATGCTCTGCAGGCCACACACAATCTCTGTTGCATGTTCCTTCTTTGTTTTTGTTGTATTACAACATTTTTTTTTTTTAATTTATTTATGTTTGGTTGTGTTGGGTCTTAGTTGTAGCTTGCGGGGCATGAGGGATTTTTGTTGCAGCATGCGGGTTCTTCAATGTGGCGTGCGGGCTTCTCTCTAGTTGTGGCTTGCGGGTTTTCTCTAGTTGAGGTGTGTAGGCACCAGAGTGCATGGGCTCTGTAGTTTGCGGCACCCAGGCTCTCTAGTTGAGACGCCTGAGCTCAGTAGTTGTGGCGCATGGGCTTAGTTGTCCTATGGCATATGGGATCTTAGTTCTCCAACCAGGGATCGAACCCGTGTCCCCTGCATTGGAAGGCAGATTCTTTACCACTGGACCACCAGGGAAGTCCCTACAACATTTAAAAAATTTTAAAACCTTTCTTAGCTGGCACACCATACAAAAATCAGATCTTAGGCTATAGTTTACTAACTTCTGTCTTATATAATTATTTGTCAAGAGTAAGATAATAACATTGGCACAATATTATTAAATTAATACAGTCTTTATTTGGGTTTCCCTAGTTTTTCCACTAAGGTCTCTTTTCTTTCTTGTTTTAAATATTTATTTATTTATTTGGCTGAGTCAGGTCTTAGTTGTGGCACGCGGGATCTTCCTTGTGGCATGTGGGATCTTTTTGTTGCAGTGCACAGGCTTAGTTGCCCCATGGCATGTGGGATCTTAGTTCCCTGACCAGAGATCGAACCTGCGTCCTGTGCATTGGAAGGCAGATTCTTAACCACTAGACCACCAAGGAAGTCCCAAGTTCTCTTTTCTGTTCCAGGATTTGTTTTCATGTCTCCTTAGTCTCTTCCGATCTGCAACAGTTTTTCAGTCTTTCCTTGTTTTTCCTGACCATTGCACATTTGAAGAGTATATTTATAGGTTTGTTTTGTTTTGTTTTTCGTACACGGCCTCTCACTGCTGTGGCCTCTCCTGTTGCAGAGCATAGGCTCCGGACGCGCAGGCTCAGTGGCCATGGCTCACGGGCCCAGCCGCTCCGCAGCATGTGGGATCTTCCTGGACCGGGGCACGAACCTGTGTCCCCTGCATTGGCAGGCGAACTCTCAACTGTGCCACCAGGGAAGCCCCTATTTACAGGTTTTTAAAGTAATTACTTGGTTACCTGTCATCCTCCAAAGGTGAATAATTAGTATTAAAAATATTATTGTGAACCTATGAATTTAAACATTTGAAGGATTTCAGTTATTTCTAGTTATTACCCTTTTTGAAGTTGAAATTATCCTATCTTTGGCCAGGTCTCTTCAAATTGGCTCCTGAGGGCTTTTTGACTTTCTAGTAATCTTTGATGGTTTCTTCATAAACTGGTATGATGAGTTATTCCAGACTTATTTTGTATAATTCCTGCTGTGTACCTAGATCAGACATTGCTCTAAGGAATCCTGGCATCTTTTAGTAGGAAATGGCACTTAGAGACCTCAATCTGGTAACTGATGTTTATTGTTACTGGGCTTGTCATTGTTTATAGGTCTCTCCAGTGGACAGTTAAAAGTAAAATGCCTTATGAGTTAGTAATGCTGATAGTTCAAATTCAGGACTACAGGATTTTCACTTCTTTTATATTACATTTTGATCACTTCTACACTGAGAATACTAGTTTCTTCAGAACCAGGGGATGGTATAATTATATATATACATATTTTTTTAATTTAAGTTTTTTGGCTGCGTTGGGTCTTCGTTGCTGCGTGCGGGCTTTCTCTAGTTGGGGCAAGTGGTGGCTACTCTGTTGCGGTGCGCGGGCTTCTCATTGCGGTGGCTTCTCTTGTTGCGGAGCATGGGCTCTAGGCACGTGGGCTCAGTAGTTGTGGCTCGCAGGCTCTAGAGCACAGGCTCAGTAGTTGTGGCGCATGGGCTTAGTTACTCCGCGGCATGTGGGATCTTCCCGGACCAGGGCTCGAACCCATGTCCCCTGCATTGGCAGGCGGATTCTTTTTTTTTTGTTTTTTTGCGGTACGCGGGCCTCTCACTGTTGTGACCTCTCCCGTTGCGGAGCAACAGCCTCCCGACGTGCAGGCTCAGCGGCCATGGCTCACGGGCCCAGCCGCTCTGCCGCATGTGGGATCTTCCCGGACCGGGGCACGAACCCGTGTCCCCTGCATCGGCAGGCGGACTCTCAACCACTGCGCCACCAGGGAAGCCCGGCAGGCGGATTCTTAACCACTGCGCCACCAGGGGAGTCCTGATATAAATGTTTACATCCTTTGCTGGAGCAACAACGTGTGTATCAGTCTCTGATTCTGTAAAAATGTTCTGAATTTAGAATTTTAAACTTTATCTTGAAGTCAGTTGATAGAACAAATGTCTAACTGAATAATTTCTGCCGACTTGAAATTTCAAGGAAACTGCTTCGTTTATTTGCTTCAGCTTCTTTTGTAGTAGCTTTTAAACTGATAGTAACTTGCAGGATGATCACACTTGCACATCTGAGGGCCTTGATCTTTATTAGTATTGGTGAAAATTATTCAACAACCAAGAGGCACTCTGTGTATGGACCTGGGAAGTAAGTGTCTACAATTCTTCGACACAAACAGGGATCTCATAGCCATCCTTTTTTTGCTGTTTGCTGTCTCATAATGTGACTCTGTACCTGGGAACCATTGTCAGCAGTCATTCCATTATTTCATGACACAGCGTTTTTGGTTATCTAGAATAAGTTAGTCACTCTGCTGGAATTTAGTAACTTGTTATCTGCTTTCTTTTATGATGGTTACTACTTGGTTTTTCACTGTGAGAGCCTTAATACAAGACCGCCTCCATTAATAGCCTTGAAAGCATATTTTACTTGATAGAGGTGGTCCTCAAGTGAAAAAATGATGTGGCTGCTAATGCCAGCCTGAAGGACAGATTGGTGCACCCACTGCTCCAGGGTACAGCCTTTGGTACCCATTGCACCTGAATCAGCCGATAAGCTCCATCTGAAACTTGTAAGATTCCCCCTCTACCCCCCTTTAAATATTATACTGTATCTACATACCCTATTCATGTGCCCATTGTATACTGTACTTTCTCCATTTGAGACATCATTTAGTTTTACTTCTACAATAAGTATATGCTTAACAGTCACCATTAATACTTAGGTCAGTATCTCTAGTCATTTTGGTTGTTTGAAGCCAATGCTGTTATTGATTCCTCAGGAAAGGCTCATGAGAATAAGCCTTTTTCCTGTTTTCTTCCGTGCTGGTAACAATTTATGCCCTTTCTATTTGAGCATAAAGTCAGTTTTGCTCTCTATAAATGCTAGGCTCATATTTTCTGTACTTGAGTATCTTAAAATGTTACTTAATTTTCTTTTTGCATAAAGCACTGCTTTTGACAAGTTTAATGACACACTGATTTCTTTCCCTTGTAAGTCTTTTGTCATTTCTGCCTACATGCACGATGGATATTTTTTAGAGTCCAGATATTTTACTAGAAAATTTCTCAGTATGGGTTGTTATGGGTTGATGTTCTTAAGTATGGTGTGTTTTCTTTCACAAATTTGAACATTATTCTATTTGCTTTCCAGACATTTCTCTTGAATTTTAGCTTTAAACACTTGTACTGTTTCCTTTCTGTCCTTGTCTTCTTCAGAGACTTGTATTCTCCACAGATTCAGGTTGAGTTGTCTTTTGCCTACATTCAACATTTGACACTTTCTTTCTACCATTCTTTTATCTTTTCTTTTTCCTTTTTTAAATTTTTTACTTAAAGTATTTTTCCTCTTTCACCTTTTATTTCTCTTGTAGCATTAACTGTTAAGTTTATTTTTGTGTTCCTTCTAGTTTAGTCTTCATTTTCATTTCTGAATTAGAAAAACTTAGATATAAAATGTTATTCTTTTACGTCTTTATTGTTTTCTTCATGCTCAGTCTTTTAGTGCATTTTGAAACAGAAGATAGCAGTTTTGCTTTTTTCCTAGGCACCTTTTTTGGTGTACTGTCATTGGTTTTGGTGGGTATTAATCTGCTTATATTCTTTTTCTCTTATAGTAACTTTGTATGGGATTTGACCTTTAATTTTCTATTGCTCATTTTTATGTGAAATGAGTCTTCTTGGACTTTAACATGGCACCATGGTGCCATGTTAAAGTGCCATGTTCATAGTGTTTCCTCTTTTTCTGAATAATTATGTTGGCTTGCTTTCTGAGATTTCCTGTCTTTGTTCTCCTCCCTCAGTGTGGACTTTTTTAGATTTTTCTATATATGTGGCCCAGTTTTGATTTTACTCCCAGTATTTTCTCTTGATGGGAACCTTAGCTGGTTAGTTTCAGTAGTTTATGATGGTAACTACCCCAGCCTATTTAAACCTTTCTGCAATCCTCACACATAGTTTGCTCTTGGAGTTGTCAGAACCCTATAGTGCCAGGTGCTGTGCTCAAATTGGCCCACCTTACTTTCCAGTAAGTGCCTCTTGGCTACTTGGGGTTTTCCTGTTCTTAGGCCAGTCAAACACCCCAGTGCTGGCCTCTGCCACAATTATTACCATGCAGATCTTGTATCTGTTGTTTTTTCTTTTCCTCTTTGTATTTTGAGGTTTGTAAGGGATACCTTGTCACCTAGTTTTATCCTGTGTTGTTGTTGTCCACGGGATTTTAGGTTTGCTATAAAGTTAGAACAAAGATGTTTCTTTATACAAACATAATTCCACTATCAAATTTCTTAAATGTATCATTGTTACAGTGTTCTTTCTCTACAGTTAATATTCCGGTTTTGTCAATGTGGAACTTTCATTTATTCCAGTAATGTCAGTTACTCCAGTAATGTCCTTTATAGCACGTTTTCTTCTTCCAGTATAGCATCATCACATCCCCTTTGCTTGACATGCTTTTTTAGTCTTCATTAATCTGGAACTGTTCTTAACCTTTCTTGGTCTTCTGAAATAATAGCAATTTTGAAGAAGGCCAATTACTGTAAAAAATGTTCAATTTGAATTTGTGTTTTGATGTTTCCTTCTGATGAGATTCAGGTTATAGATCTCAGGAATGCTGTTTAACCGACATTGAGTATTTCTGAGTACCATATGTAGAGTCACGTGATGTCTCTCTGCCCCTCCCTGAGGATGTTAATTTTGATCACTGAGTCCAGATTTTCCCATTTCCCCTAATTTGTTGTTTACTAGATTTCTGCCAGCAACTAAAAAATAATCTTTGTGGAGACACTTCGAGACCATGTGTAAATAACCTCTTCCTCATCAAGCTTTCCCCTTTAGAATCAGCATTCGTTGATGATTCTTGTTTGAAATAGGCTTTACTGTGATGGTTGCAAAATGAAGATGTTTTCGGCTCTACTACTCCCTCTTATAGTCTTTTTATCATTGCCATATTAGTAAGTGTATTTTTATTTTTTAAAAATTTATTTATGTATTTATTTTTGGCTGTGTTGGTTCTTTGTTGCTGTGCACGGGCTTTCTCTAGTTGCAGCAAGCAGGGGCTACTCTTCGTTGTGGTGCGCGGGTTTCTCATCGCGGTGGCTTCTCTTGTTGGGGAGCATGGGCTCTAGGCGCACCAGCTTCAGTAGCTGTGGCATGTGGGCTCAGTAGTTGTGGCTTGCAGGCTCTAGAGTGCAGGCTTGGTAGTTGTGGCGCACGGGCTTAGTTGCTCTGCGGCATGTGGGATCTTCCCGGACCAGGACTTGAACCCATGTCCCCTGCATTGGCAGGCGGATTCTTAATCACTGCGCCACCAGGGAAGTCCCAGTAAGTGTATTTTTAAAAGATTACTCTAATGATCTAAGAAGTAAAAATCAAACCAAATAGAGATCATTTTTAATTGGTTAAATTTGCATTTTTTTAGACTGGAGTTTGAGGAAGCAGGCTCTTTTACACTGTTAATTGAGTATAAAGTTTTGCAGCCTTTGTGAAGAGCATTTTTGAGCAGATGGTATGAAACTACTTTTAACATTTTTCTATATACTTCTTTGACCTAGTAGTTTCACATCTTTGTATTTATTCTAAGAAAGCTATCCTGGATGTATTAGATGTAACAATGGCTCCCTGTAGTGTTTGGGTAGTAATGAAGAATTCAGAGTAAGTAAAATGCAAGACCTATCCTGTAGACTTGTATGCAGCTAATAAGCATTATGATATAGGTATTTACAATTGATTATGTATTCCTACAAAGTAGTGTGATTAGTATTTTGTTTTTGATATAAGAGAAAAATATGTAAGTACCAAATAAATAGTTTTTGGTATTAGATAGTTACCTTATGGGTCACTGTTATTTTCTTGTGGGCTTTGTGAAAATTTTGTAATTTAAGGAAATTTAATGGTAAGTGATGAACATTCATATTGCTTGGGTTGCAGCAGGGCTCAATGAATATGTGTTGAGGTACAATTTCTAGATTTGAAATTCAGAGTAGAAGTGATTGCTATCAGGAAAAATGGGCAAAAATTAATCATGCAGGGTTTTGGCACTAAGGGCCACATTGGTTTACTTTTTTTCTTTTTAGTTTATTATTTTTTAATTTTTAAATTATTTTTTATTTTTATTGAAGTATAGTTGATTTACAATGTTGTGTTAATTACTGCTGTACAGCAGAGTGATTCAGTTTTTATTTATATATATATATATATATAGTTTTTTTATCCCAGTGGCTTACTTTCATAAAAGGTTGCCACTACCCAAAGCTCAAATGTATAACGTGGAAGTGCCGTCTTCCAGAACTCACCTTCCCCTTTGGTTTTCCTTTTTACTTCATTCAGTTATTTCATACCTTGGTCCCTTTGGCTGCTGCATTGGGACTTCTCACTTGAGGGTGTGTGTAAAAAAGGCCCTTATATATACTGGTTAGGATTGAGGTAAAATTTGCCGTGTGTGTAGAAACTGTACAAACATCTTTCTGGGTGTAATGTAACACTACAACTGAGGTCACACCAGGCATAGGTTGGGATGAAAGGATTGGCCATTGGATTGGAGGGAACAGACCAAAGGTAGTGGGAGCTTGTATAATCAACCAACAACATGGACTGGAAAGCTCTTATGAGAAGTGTTTTTACATTGTAAAAAACACTAACAACCTCTCCCCCTCCACCCCCATTGAGATTATTATGAATCTATATTAAAAGCAAAGGTGAAAAGTTGTTTGTTGGGACTTCCTTGGTGGCACAGTGGTTAAGAATCAGCCTGCCAATGCAGGGGACACGGGTTCGAGCCCTAGTCCGGGAAGATCCCACATGCTGCAGAGCAACTAAACCCGTGCGCCACAACTACTGAGCCTGCGCTCTAGAGCCCGTAAGCCACGACTACTGAGCTTGCGTGCCACAACTACTGAAGCCCACACGCCTAGAGCTCGTGCTCCGCAACAAGAGAAGCCACCGCAATGAGAAGCACGCACACTGCAAAGAAGAATAGCCCCTGCTCTGCGCAACTAGAGAAAGCCTGCACACAGCAATGAAGACCCAATGCAGCCGTACATACATACATACATACATACATAAATATATTTTTAAAAAGTTGTTTATTATTAGCACTTGGTGGGTCTCCCCTCCCCCCCAAGCTCATTCAGTAATTTAAATGATTTAACTTTAAAAATATTTATGTTGGGAGTTAGTAAAGATTTTAGCTAGCAATGGTTGGTATGTTACTATTAACTGATGCACAAGAGTTACCTTTTTCAAATTTCTTATTTTTTATTATTTCTTTGGCTGTGCCACATGGCTTGTGGGATCTTAGTTCCCTGACCAGGGACAGAACCCACACCCTTGGCAGTGAAAACACGGAGTTGTAACCACTGAACTGCCAGGGAATTCCCCAAAGTTTCCTCATTTAAAAAATATCTTTCTGGGCTTCCCTGGTGGTGCAGTGGTTAAGAATCTGCATGCCAATGCAGGGGACACGGGTTCGAGCCCTGGTCTGGGAAGATCCCACATGCCACGGAGCAACTAAGCCTGTGCGCCACAACTACTGAGCCTGTGCTCTAGAGCCCGCGAGCCACAACTACCAAAGCCCGCACGCCTAGAGCCTGTGCTCCGCAACAAGAGAAGCCACGGCAATAAGAAGCCCGCACACCGCAACAAGAGTAGTCCCCGCTCACCACAACTAGAGAAAAGCCCGCGCACAGCAGCAAAGACCCAACGCAGCCATAAATAAATAAATAAATAAAACCTTTCTAATTTTTAATTGCCAGAAATACTACAAAAGGAAACCTCAAAAATTCGGTAATTTGAATTTTTTTTTAAGAAGGATTTTGAGTGAAAAAAGCAACTGGAAAAGAGTTTTCTACATAGTTGACTAAGCGTTTGAAAGTTGCTTCCTTAAAATTCTGTTAAATTAAAACCATTTTAAAATTGTGGTTAAAAATAAAAATGTAACTTAAAAAATAATTTTTATTTAGATAAATACAGCCTTTTCCCTTCCGAACTGACCTTTTTTGAGTTGATAGCAGAGGTTTTTTGCTTTTTGACAGCAAGGTTGTGTCTAAGCCTGTATCCTGGCGGTTGTTTCCACTGCTTCCTGTTCTTCCACTTTCTGTTATGCTGTAACTTCATCTGCCCAGGGGAAAGAAAATTCAAAAAAGAAAATTCAAATGAGTCACAAGGCTAATGAAGATGAACAGGACTTCAGGTCTTTTGGTCAAAGGACTGGGACCTTTATGCTATTTAATTTGATGCTTATTTACCTTTTGGGAATACACTGTAGACATTTAAGAGGTCTAAATTCAGAGTCCTTTTTTTTAGTCAATCAGTATTTCTGTTACCACAGTGATAGAGAGTTTTTATCTGTTTATACCAGATTTTGGCATCTAACTTGTATTTTTGGTGCTCCAATCTTGAACAGTTGTATGTGCTTTTCCAGGCAACAGCTGAACAGATGCGTCTTGCTCAAGTGATCTTTGATAAAAATGATTCAGAGTTTGAAGCTAAAGTTAAACAGGTATGTTTCTGGCAAAGGATACTGTCATTTTTGTAATCTATTCTTACTGTGCTTAAAAAGATAATTTCACTAGAGATTCTTATTTTAAATTATGCTTCTTGCTTAGTTGTAAATAATTGGATTTTGAACTTGTGATTCAAAATCAAAATACCTGTATTGGTGGCTAGAGCGAAGGAGTTTTGGCAGTAGAACCTTTCTGAGTTACTAGTGTTACATGTGAACAATGAGCATTTGTGAAAGTACAGTGGCATTGTATATACCTGTGCATAGAAAGTATATTTAGTATATGGCAGGTTCTCAGAAAATTTTGTTCAGTGTTACAGAAGAGCTGATTTGCCTTTTCACATATTGTGGTGGTCCCAAACGTAGATTGGAAAAGTTATAAAATTAAATTTTAGGGTGATGTCTTCACTTAGAACTTCACTGATATAATATTATTTTAATTGCACATTCTTCTTTCCTGATAAGACTTCTTTTCCCTTCAAGATTCTAGAAACGAAGCAATAACCTTTGCCTTGGTAGAGGTCTACCAGTAATTCCTTGGAGTGAAAGTCCCTTGGTGAACTCTTTATTTTAGCCCTTTAGTATGTAAACTCTTTCTTCTTACTTATAGTTGCTGTCATTAGACTTAATGGTGATATTTTTGGAAAGCCACAAAAATTATTTATTAAAAATCATAGAACTTATTCGCTGGAATGAGATTTATGAATTGTTTGAGACATACTTCTACATATTATATCGCCTTTTATCTGAGTAGCATAGCAGATACACAAAAAAGAGCCCTGGTAGAGGAGTTCAGAGCTTTAAGTTTTTTTTTTTTTTTTGTGGTACGCGGGCCTCTCACTGTTGTGGCCTCTCCCGTTGCGGAGCACAGGCTCCGGACGCGCAGGCTCAGCGGCCATGGCTCACGGGCCCAGCCGCTCCGCGGCATGTGGGATCTTCCCAGACCGGGGCACGAACCCACGTCCCCTGCATTGGCAGGTGGACTCTCAACCACTGCACCACCAGGGAAGCCCCAGAGCTTTAAGTTTTAACGATGATTCTCTCTCTTACTAATCCAATCACTGGGGGAGTTTTGAAGGTTACTATAAATCTTTTTTTTTTTAAATAAATATTATTTATTAATTTATTTGGCTGCATTGGGTCTTGCTTGTTGTGCGTGGGCTTTCTCTAGTTGCAGCGAGTGGGGGCTATCCTTTGTTGTGATGCCTGGTCTTCTCATTGCGGTGGCTTCTCTTGTTGCGGAGCACAGGCTCTAGGTGCGTGAGCTTCAGTAGTTGTGGCATGCAGGCTCAGTAGTTGTGGCTTGTGGGCTTAGTTGTTCCATGGCATGTGGGATCTTCCAGGACCAGGGCTCGAACCTGTGTCCCCTGCATTGGCAGGTGGATTCTTAACCACTGCGCCGCCAGGGAAGTCCCTGCTGTGCATCTTAACAACTGCATGTGACGGGTATTGACCTACTATAGATCGTTGATAAAAATCTGACCTTATTAGTAGACATCCAAAGACTGAAGCATGGGAAAGCTGTAGAATGTATAGAACCTTGCTGGGTAACACAGGGAGGAAATCAGATGGAATGATGTGGTGTAAAGAGCTGTATTTATGAGACCAGGAGACCTGGCTTCCCGAAAGGCTAATTGTTTTGTGACCACAGAGAAATCGCTTCAGATGTTGGGGGTCAAACTGTTTTGAACTGCAGCTGATACATACTAAAATAGTTAAAGATACTTAAAACACAGCAGATATTTAAATCATACATTTGTTCACTGATAACTGAGAAACCTATATTGTGCCTAATCTGTGATTGTTCCTTGTGTTGAAAATATTAAGTAGCTTAATTATCCCTTGTTAAAGGGAATGCACCAAGGAGATTTCTTTGATTTCAAACATAGCACCCTGTTGAGGCTACTTGAGAAAATAGTATGTCCAGGAGTGAGTTTTGTGATAGCTGCCAAATTCTAATTTTTTTCTTATTTATTTATTTATACAGCAGGTTCTTATTAGTTACGCGTTTTATACATATTAGTGTATATATATGTCAATCCCAATCTCCCAGTTCATCCCACCACTATTAGCCCCGCTTTCCCCCTTTGGTGTCCATACGTTTGTTCTCTACATCTGTGTCACTGTTTCTGCCTTGCAAACCAGTTCATCTGTACCATTTTTCTAGATTCCACATATATGCATTAATATACGATATTTGTTTTTCTCTTTCTGACTTACTTCACTCTGTATGACAGTCTCTAGGTCCATCCACCTCATGACAAATATCTCAATTTCGTTTCTTTTTATGGCTGAGTAATATTCCATTGTATATATGTACCACATCTTTTTTATCCATTTGTCTGTCAATGAGCATTTAGGTTGCTTCCATGAGCTGGCTCTTGTAAATAGTGATGCAGTGAACATTGGGGTGCATATGTCTTTTTGAATTATGGTTTTCTCTGGGTATGTGGCCAGTAGTGGGATTGCTGGGTCATATGGTAATTCTATTTTTAGTTCTTTAAGGAACCTCCATACTGTTCTCCATAGTGGCTGTATCAATTTACATTTCCACCAACAGTGCAAGAGGGTTCACTTTTCTCCACACCCTCTCCAGCATTTGTTGTTTGTAGATTTTCTCAAGATGCCCATTCTAACTGGTTTGAGGTGATACCTCATTGTAGTTTTGACTTGCATTTCTCTAATAATTAGTGATGTTGAGCAGCTTTTCATGTGCCTCTTGGCCATCTGTATGTCTTCTTTGGAGAAATGTCTATTTAGGTCTTCTGCCCATTTTTGGATTGGGTTGTTTGTTTTTTCAATATTGAGCTGCATGAGCTGTTTATATATTTTGGAGATTAATCCTTTGTCCGTTGATTCATTTGCAAATATTTTCTCCCATTCTGAGGGTTGTCTTTTCGTCTTGTTTATGGTTTCCTTTGCTGTGCAAAATCTTTTAAGTTTCATTAGGTCCCATTGTTTATTTTTGTTTTTATTTCCATTACTCTAGGAGGTGGATCAAAAAAGATCTTGCTGTGATTTATGTCAAAGAGTGTTCTGCCTATGTTTTCCTCTAAGAGTTTTATAGTGTCCAGTCTTACATTTAGGTCTTTAATCCATTTTGAGTTTATTTTTGTGTATGATGTTAGGAAGTGTTCTAATTTCATTCTTTAACATGTAGCTGTCTGGTTTTCCCAGCAGCACTTATTGAAGAGGCTACCTTTTCTCCATTGTATATGCTTGCCTCCTTTGTCAAAGATAAGATGACCATATGTGCGTGGGTTTATCTCTGGGCTTTCTATCCTGTTCCATTGATCTATATTTCTGTTTTTGTGCCATTACCATACTGTCTTGATTACTGTAGCTTTGTAGTATAGTCTGAAGTCAGGGAGCCTGATTCCTCTATCTCTGTTTTTCTTTCTTAAGGTTGCTTCGGCTGTTCAGGGTCTTTTGTGTCTCCATACAAATTTTAAGATTTTTTGTTGTAGTTCTGTAAAAAATACCATTGGTAATTTGATAGGGATTTCATTGAATCTGTAGATTGCTTTGCCAAATTCTAATTGTGAGACTTTAGGGTGTTAAAAATTATTTTATATGTGCAGTGTTCTAATCCAAGCAGTGATAGCCCATGTATGGAACATTGATGGAGTCAACTGGACTGTTGGACAGTGCAAATAGTTGGACTGGATGTTCGGCTAATTGTGGCCACATACTCATGCTTGGTCTTTGGGAAACATATAGTTCCACTTAATATTTGAGTAGCTCAGAAATATGGGAGTCCCAGGCCATTGAACTAGTTTGAGCAGTCACATAGCTCATCCTGAGTATTCTGAGAATGTTGGTATGTATGTGCTGCCGATTAAGAATTGATACTTTGTCAGCTTGGAGGAGGGTTGATTTATAGCTTGACTTTACCAGTATTGGTCGAAAGACATGGAGTAGCCCCCAAAAACAGGTAAACCTGATCTTGGATTGTAATCTCAGAGTGTTGAAAAGGCCATCTTCATGTGGAAGGATTGCATAATCTCTGTCTTTATATAGTAGAATCTTAGGATTAATATCAAGTGCCATTCTTCTGTTTCCCTAATCATTGCCTTATAATTCCAACAGCTTATGGAAGTGACAGGAAAAAATCAGGATGAATGCATAGTGGCTTTGCATGACTGTAATGGAGATGTCAACAAAGCTATCAATATATTGCTGGAAGGGAATTCAGACACGGTAAGTATTATTAATTGATTTGCAATGCTAAGATTTCTCTCCAGTTCCATATTAGATTTTCAACTTCACCTTATTCGGGGGTGGTGGTAGAGGGGGATTATGGGTGCCATTACATATATGTTTTGAGTCCAGAAAGAACACTAACCTGAAATGACTGTTTTTGTTATGTATGTTTTCTTCATGAAGTTGTAGAATCTGAAGACTTGAAAGAGAACTTGGTCATCTACTCCAGCCTTACACAGTTGCCAAAATTATCTGGGCCTGTGGACATTTTCACCACCTGAAAAACTTCTCTTGGCTCCACAGCTCATGTTTCTTCATCTCAATTGTCACCTTTTACCACTCCTTATATCTCTAGACTAACAGAAAACCAGGATTTGCTGGTATCTCTATTTGCTTATGTGTGAATATTCTACAGACACATTTTCATGACAATCTGACAGATATATAAAATAAGAAAAAAAATTTTTTAAGCTTAATCAATTTTGAGGAATGCACATGCACACTAAAGCTCCTCCCTTTTATTTTAGGAAGGATGCAGCTAAAGCCACACCAGAGGCAGGTGTCGGCCCTAATCTTTTGATTTCTACATGGAAATTACACAGTATTTCATTTGTATTTTTTCATTGAGGAAACCAGTTCAGAGCAGATTAAAACAAATAATGATTCACCTAAGTGGGGTATAAAGATGAACACATCAAAAAGTGCCTTCCTTATCATTGTTTAGGTTTAATCGAGTTCTCGTTTTTAGGGGTAGGCTTTTTTAGGCACAGGCTGTATTAAAATGAACTACTGTGACAAGCTCAAAACTGAAATGAGTATATTTTTATTTAATAGGAAACAAGCAGAATAAAATTTGTAATTATAAAAATTAATGATAATTGGGAAAATATTTTGTTATTTGAGTATATAGCAGTATTTGTGCGTAAAATTCTATGCAAGATTACACTGGTCCAGCATGATGAACTACCAAGTATGTGAGTTTGTTGGGAAAATATATCATGTTAAGTGAGGAAATAAAATTTTGAAGAGTTTTTGTTTGCTGACACTTGGGCATGTATTTGCTGGGTTTTATAAACTATGGGGGATGTTCACCTCATTGCTAATGGATGCAGTGTAGAATAGTTCTCCCTTATTTTTAAAATGAACTGAAGGGCTTAACTGCTTTCTTATTAAAAAAAAATCACTGTGAATAAATGAAATATTTCCAAATCATTAATTGGAGGGCATATTTTCTTTTATATGGTAGAGATAAGCTTGAATACTGTTTTCCTGTTGCCTTTCCTTTAGCTCCCGCAGATTCATCACTCCTTTTCTTTGGTGGCTGGGTGAATCTTTTAAGTTTTACATGATCAGCCAGTTCTATCTCAATAAAGACTTTCAGCTTCCTCTCCTCATTTGGGACTGAACCTAAAGGAGGTGGTTCTAGGCTGAAAGTTACATAAAGATCTCTTTGGTTACCTCTTTTTTTTTTTTTTAAATTAATTAATTTATTTATTTTTGGCTGCATTGGGTCTTTGTTGCTGTATGCGGACTCTTCTCTAGTAGCAGCGAGCAGGGTCTACTCTTCATTGGCGGTGCACAGGCTTCTCATTGCGGTGGCTTCTTGTCACAGAGCATGGGCTCTAGGAGCATGGACTTCAGTAGTTGTGGCACGCAGGCTCAGTAGTTGTGGCTTACTGACTCAAGAGTACAGTCTCAGTAGTTGTGGCACACGGGCTTAGTTGCTCCGCGGCATGTGGGATCTTCCAGGACAAGGGCTGGAACATGTGTCTCCTGCATTGGCAGGCAGATTCTTAACCACTGTGCCACCAGGGAAGCCCTTTGGTTACCTCTTGAACCTAGAAGTCACACGGTTGGGGCTAGATCTGGCATGTTGTTTTCTTAAAAGGTGAGAAACTAGCAAATTAGGGCCTGAATACAGACACAAAAGGCATTTGCCTGTTTGGAGATGAGAAGGCTATAGGGAAAATGGAGAGGCAGAGGGGAAGTCCTTTGAAACCCTGGTTTGTTTAGGATTACTCCATGGTCCATCTTTTCTTTCATCCTGTTTGCCTTCTTACCTTGTTGTCTGCAGTAGCCATGGCTACTACTGAGGTAGGTGGGGATGGCATAGAGTGGGAGCTTGGGGAAATAACATTTACTTTATGCTTATCAGCATAGGAAAAGGCTCTGTGGTGGGACAACATATAGTATGTTGTCAGTTCAACTAGTTGCTGTAATCTTTTGTGCTCTCTGTAGCAACAGGAACCTAACGAGATTTGCTGTCGTTATCATCAGAGAGTACAGTACGTTTATGGAGAAGAATTAAAATGGTAGGCATGCAAGCTGTAAGGCATGCGTAATTAGGTCTGAAAGATAAATGCACACACTCTTGATGATTGTCCACACTTTGAGTGGTAACTCTGAATAAATGCTCTTATTTTCGATAGACTTCATGGGAGACTGTAGGAGGGAAGAAGAAGAATTTTGGAAAAGAAAGTTCAGAAAACAAAGAGAATAGAGAGAAGAGAAGTGAGAGAGAAGTGAGCCGTGGACGCGGAAGCAACAACCGGAAAGTAAGAGGTGGCAATCGTGGGAGAGACTGTAAGTACAGACCTTTCTCCTCACCTTTGGTTTTATGAAAATTTTCGTGCATGTTGAAAAGCTGATAGAATGATCCAATGAATGCCTATAAATCCACTTTCTCAGTGCCGTATTTGTTAGTATAGTTAACAGTTAGAAATGAGCTACAACTGAGTAGTTTATTAGCACCCTAACTGATACAATTTCATATTAGCACTGACCTGGGCTGTAGGTATTTGTGTTGTGTCTTAAGACTGCCTTCTGTTATGAATCAAGTGCATCGTCTAATTTTAAAGAAGGTTTTTTTGTTGGCTGGTAGCTAAAGCTGTTTATTCTTCCCCACTTATGGATACTCATGATATATGCAAGGTTTAGATTAAGAGGAAAGTTGTTGAATAGGAAAGGTTTTTCTCAGTTCTCTCCATTTGACTCAGGTTTTGGCATCATTCACCCAAAACAACACTACCTCCTATGCAGACGTACCAAAGTGGCTAAATGATGATAAATATTTAACATGTTCCTTCATAGACTTTTGCTAGTTTATTTATACCACAGATGTTTATTGAGTATCTACAGTGTAGTGGATAGTCTTCAAGTCATACAGCAATGAAGAAAACAGAAATCTTTGCCCTTCTAAAACATCTTTTAAGGGAGGTAGAGTGAGATGTAACAATAAAAAAGAGAAGTAACATTTCATATTGATATTGTAATATTTTAATGGCATTATGTAGAAAATTATGCTCTGGGGAAAAACAAAGGCAGAGAGATGGGAATTATAGGTACGGGTTTGACAAATTTAAAGACAGTGACCAAGGAAGGCCTCACTGACAACTCACATACTTAAGCCATAAAAGAGATGAGGGGAGCAAGCTGTGCCAATATTGTTCATAAAATTTCTGTATTATACAGAGTCATTAACGCCAATATAGAAATAAGGAGAAGAAAAGACTGTGTTGGCATCTTCTGGACAGTAACCTGGAAAAACCTCTCTCTAACAGTGATTTCCCCAAGAATTCAGTGTTTCCTTGGTATTGCAGTTTGCTAATCTGTGCCTTTCCAGGCTTTGAACTTAACCAATGAGCAGATTTTGTTGTGTATGGTTACATAACAAAGGTATTTTTTTTTTTTTGGAAGTAAACTTACTTTACAGGAGGGCACGTCAAAACAGAAAATAAAGGTGGTACATCATTTTAATTTCTTTTTGAATTTTCACCTATGAATTAAGCAGGTTGTGCTGTCATTCAGTTTTTTGAGCCACGCTGGTTTGGTTTTTCTTGTTTTCCAAACCCTTTGGTTAAATTTTAACCTTTTTTTAAAAAACCTTTTTTTGTTGAGGGGTGGAGGGAGTCTTTTTGTCCTTGTCTTTAATAGCTGTAATAGCTGTTAGTTTGATTATGTATAAGGGGTGCTCTTTTTCTTCCTTAGTTAGAGGTGAAGAGAATGGAATTGATTGCAATCAAGGGGACAAGCCTTCAGACCGTGGCAAGAGAGCTCGTGGTAGAGGTAAGACAGAATAAGGCGGACGGAGATGCTTGTGATCGGGAGAAGGAGGCAGGCTGTTCATATACTCAGTACATTAAGCCATGGCAGTGTACTCTGAAAGAATGGTTGATCTGAAATCTTCTGATTCATTTACTGATGCCAATGAATGAAGTGTTTGGATTATGTAATTTTGAGGAAACCTATTGGTTGTTTTCAGATGAGCTGAGAAAGGCCCTTTCTATGAATAATTTAAAACTTGAAACTCTGACCAAAAAGTTATTAATTCTCCTATGTTGGACTTTACCCATAGTAAAGTGTTTTACCATATGATGCTTTTTTGTTTGTTTGTTTCTAATGTTTATTTATGT
Source organism: Delphinus delphis (assembly GCF_949987515.2). Classification (NCBI taxonomy): domain Eukaryota; kingdom Metazoa; phylum Chordata; class Mammalia; order Artiodactyla; family Delphinidae; genus Delphinus; species Delphinus delphis. The sequence goes on along the minus strand of NC_082688.1, from coordinate 80,521,838 downwards.
ATTTATTTATTTGGCTGCATTGGGTCTTAGTTGCAGCACACGGGATCTTCGTTCAGGCATGTAGGATCTTTCGTTGTGGCATGCAGGCTTCTCTCTAGTTGTACTTCTTTTTTTTTTTTTTGCGGTACGCGGGCCTCTCACCGCTGTGGCCCCTCCCGTTGCGGAGCACATGCTCCGGACGCGCAGGCTCAGCGGCCATGGCTCACGGGCCCAGCCGCTCCGCGGCATGTGGGATCTTCCCGGACCGGGGCATGAACCCGTGTCCCCTGCATCGGCAGGCGGACTCTCAACTACTGCGCCACCAGGGAAGCCCATGTATCTATCCTTTTTCAAATTGTTTTCCTGTTTAGGTTATTACTGCATATTAAGCAAAGTTCCCTGTGCTATACAGTAGATCCTTGTTGGTTATCTATTTTAAATATAGTAGTGTGTACATGCCAATCTCAAACTCAGATTGGGAGTATTCTTGATAAAGTTCTTCATCATGTGCCATGTTAGTTAGTAAAAAAATAATATAATTCTGTGTTCCAGGATGAAACTTCTTGGCTTTTGAAGTTACAATATAATCAAGACACTCAGCTAACTTTTTTTTTTTAATTTTTATTTTTGGCTGTGTTGGGTTACAATATAAGAAGTTACAATATAATCAAGAAGTTACAATATAATCAAGCCACTCAGCTAACTTTTTTTTTTTTAATTTTTATTTTTGGCTGCGTTGGGTCTTCATTGCTGCACGTGGGCTTTCTCTAGTTGCGGCAAATGGGGGCTACTCTTCGTTGTGGTGCACGGGCTTCTCATTGTGGTGGCTTCTCTTGTTGCGAAGCACGGGCTCTAGGCGCGCAGGCTTCAATAGTTGTGGCACACAGGTGCAGTAGTTGTGGCTCACAGGCTCTAGAGCACAGGCTCAGTAGTTGGGGCACATGGGCTTAGTTGCTCCATGGCATGTGGGATCTTCCTGGACCAGGGCTCAAACCCGTGTCCTCTGCATTGGCAGGTGCATTCTTAACCACTGCGCCACCAGGGAAACTAATTTATGAATATGGCCTATATAATATAACTGAAAGGTTAATTGTTGAGCACCTACTAGGTGCTGACATTCTAGTTTTAATTCTTGAATTTTCTATAATGCCTTCTCGGGTCATGGTACAAAAAGTATTTTACAAAATGCAGTGCTCTAAAATAAGTTGCTGAACAACTAGGTTATTTCCTGTAATTGAATAGTAATATTATTATTATGCCTCTAAATATGGGTCCATGAAAAAAAATCCATGTTTATGACATTGGGGTTACATATCAGTCTTTAACGTAACAACTGATACTTAGGTACCTGTTATATTGTTGATGATACTGCTGTGCATAAGACATGGTTCCTCACATCCTTAGTGGGGAAGGAGGAGAGATAATCAAGTAAAAGCACTGTTCGACTTACTTAAGAAAATGATTGGTGACGTGATCAACTGCCAATAGGGTTTCCTTTAGATGGACCTAGGGAGGTCTCTGAGGAGATGGTATTTAAAGTGAGGAGGAAGAAAGCCATGTGAAAATCTGGATAGGAACATTCTGTGTAGAAGGATCAGCTTAGCTAGTGCAAACATGAAGAACAACTTAGATTTTTCACAGAATAAAATGTATTCACTGGAATATAAAATATACATATAAGTGCTTAGGGTGCGGTTTTAACATTTTACTTTGAAATAAAAAAGTACAGCAGAATTTTACATAGTGTTTACCCAGAGTCCCCAAGCTTTAATATTTTGCTACATTTGCTATATTTCCTCTCTGTATGTACATATTACTGTTTTTTTCTGAAACCCTTGTGTGTTCATTTCAAACATAATGCCATTTTACCCCTTAATATTTTAGTGTGTAACTCTTATGAAAAAATATATTGCCTTAAAGAGCTACCTTAAAATGATAAAATCACGAAATTACCATCAATACAATGTATAGGCCTTATTCAAAAATTTCCAGTTATCCTGCTAATGTTCTTTATAACAAAAAGCAAATATTCTGGTCCAGGATCCAGTCTGGGATCACACACAGTATTTAGTTCCCATGTCTGTGTAGTGTCCTTCAATCTAGAACAGTTTATCAATCTGGAATAGTCTTTCTTTGTCTTTCATGCCCTTGACACTTTGGAAGTATCTCTTTTGTAGAATGTCCTTGATTAGCAAACTGAGAAGTTTCCTCATGATTAGATTCATGTTACCAGTTTTTGGCCGGAATGCCACAGAATGATATAGCTGTACCTCATGTTAGAGTGTACATGATGCAGATTTATCCCATTGCTAGTGACGTTAACTTTGATTAGTTAAGGAAAGTGGTTTCTGCTAAGTTTCTCCTTTGTAAAGTTACTCCCTCATTCTTTGTAATTAATACATATTTTGGGGGGGGGAGTGCTCTGAGACTGTGTAAATAACCGTTTTCCCATCAGAATTTTATTCGCTGGTATTAGAATCCATTAATTGTTTCCTGAAATAATTACTGTGACACATTTATAATCAGACTTATTTGCTAAGGAAAAGCTAATATATGAGATATGAGGATAAGACTCGAAATAAGATCTCTTTCTCACTGAGTCCCTGCGGCATTTGCTGTTGTCATTTGACTCATTTACGCTACTTTGCGATTGGGGAAGACGTATTCCTATCTCTGTGGATAAACCCTGACCCAGGGACAAAGAGGCACAACTTGCCTGAGTCCTAAGTCTCTGAGCCACAAGCCCCAGAGTGCCCTGTTCTCTTTGTGGGCTGAACAGGTCTCTGGACAGGTGGGCAGCTTGTGGTCAACACAGCAACCATCTTGATCATTGAACTAGCCCTGAAAATCTGGGAACTTTTGTCTGTACAAAAAACTTTAGAACTACTCAGTATCTTAAAGATCATGACCCAGAGTGTGCAGTGATAAATTCAAGAGCCCACAGTTTCTGGTGCATTTGCTGTTATCAAAGCCCTGCTTACAGTCTCCTGGGGGTGAAGGAAAGGGATTGCTTTCTATCTTCTTATTTTTCTTTAGGTTGCACATGTTCAGCCCCAGGGGGGATATCTGTTCTTTAGATTTGCCTTCTCCACTAGAGGTGGTTAGCTGTTCTCTGTGTTTTGGCTTTTTTCAAGGGAAATGGGCAACTTTTCTACTCTGGCTCTCAGTGTTAGACATAAATATTAAACAATTAAAAACTTGAGCAATTATTCAACATAGATGTAGTGCAGAGTCACTAGATAGACCTCTATGAGTAAAGGTTAACATTTATCATAACATTGGTTTATTCTTTATGATAATTTACTTTAATGTTGTTTTTCTCAATTATAAGAACCCAGGTCTCTCTTCCGAGCTGTTAGGTGAAAACAGCTATTTGTATCAGATAACAGTATAGGAAAATGTATATACACAGATAACAATGTTACTGGTAGTGTAACTAGCCAGGTGAATAGGAAAGAACAATTTTGTTAGCTTGCTAAAATGTACATGAAGATGGATTTGATTTTTTAAAATCTACTTAAGATAATTGGCTTGTTTGTGTTTCATACTTGGGTGTGGCTACTGCTCTCTGGAGACATGGAGATATTTAGTTGATACTGACTTTTTCCAGGGGACTTGGAGGATTTCTTGAATTTTTGGCCTGAGGATATGTTTTTCTTTTATAAATTCCTTTCTTCTCTTTCATGTACATCTTGCTTTCTGGCTCAAGTATTAGATAATTGTTTAATGATTTTTTAGCAGAATCCTTTTTTAAAAATTGCCCCTATTTTCTTAATACTTAACCACTGTTAAATATTCCTTTTGTCACACAGTTTGCCACTGAATGGGTGCACATGAATGCACTTAATCAAGAGCAGTTGTGTTGTTCTCTGTTTTCTTCACTGGTAACAGTGTTTATTATCGCCTTCTAAAATTTCTTGAGATGTAATTTACATACTGTACAATTCACCCATTTACATTGCATAATTCAGTGGTTTTTAGTACATTTTTAGAATTATGCAGCCATCACCATAATCAATTTCAGAACATTTTCATCACCTCAAAAAGAATATCCCATACCCTTTAAGTATCAATTTCCAATTCCTTCATCACTTCCCCCTCCCCCCGCCATCCCAGCAGTAAACAACCGGTAATCTATTTCCTGTGTTTATAGATTCTCCTGTTCTGGACATATGATATGTAAATGGAATCTATCAATATGTGCTCTTTTGTGACTGGCTTCTTTGACCTAGCTTAATGTTTTAAAGATTCATTGATGTTCTACCACATATCAGCACAATGTTGTAGCGTGTATAAATACTTCATTTCTTTTTATAGCCAAATAATATTCCATTGTATGGACATACTAAAGTTTGTTTGCTTTTTTTTTTTTTTTACAGTTAAGTGTTTTATGTCCTGTGAATTCGTTTTCTTACATGATGACTCTCCTCCTCCCACCCTACCACCTCTCTTAACTGTAAGGAGTCTTGCCAAAACTTGGTCATTGAAAGCTTTCTTCTTAGAGTTAAGTTTGTTTTTTTTTAAACCCAAGTTTCCAACCTTCTTTTAGACTTACCTGAAGTCTTACCTTTGCCTTTCGACAGTGTTAAAATAGATAGTAGCCACTAATATGCATTATTAGAATTCTTCCACTTTTTAGGACATTTCCGTCTCTTCCCCTGTCTCTGGGGATAGGGTAGATTTTTGTTAAGACCGTATCTTTTAATAGTTTAACTTGAACTACTGGATAAGTTAACTGTACATGATTAAATATACATTTAGTTATATTAGCATGGCTAACATATCCCTTGGCAACAACCTTTTTCTGCATTTGAGTACTCTTACATACCTCATATAAGTGGAATCATGAAATATTTGTCCTTTTGTGACTGGCTTGTTTCACTTAGCAAAATGTCCTCAAGGTTCATCCACATTGTAGCATTTGTCAGAATTTCCTTCCGTTTTTTTTTTTTTATAATTTATTTATTTTATTTTTGGCTGCATTGGGTCTTCGTTGCTGCGTGCGGGCTTTTCTCTGGTTGTGGCGAGCGGGGACTACTCTTTGTTGTGGTGTGTGGGCTTCTCATTGTGGTGGCTTCTCTTATTGCGAAGCACGGGCTCTAGGCGCACGGGCTTCAGTAGTTGTGGCATGCGGACTCAGTAGCTGTGGCTCGCAGGCTCAGTAGTTGTGGCGCATGGGCTTAGTTGCTCTGCAGCACGTGGGATCTTCCCAGACCAGGGCTCAAACCCGTGTCCCCTGCATTGGCAGGCAGATTCTTAACCACTGTGCCACCAGGGAAACCCCTTCCTTCCTTTTTAAGGCTGAATAATATTACATTGTATGTATATACCACATTCATTCATCAGTGGACACTTAGGTTGATTCTGCCTTTTGGCTATTATGAGTAAGGCTGCTATGAACGTGAACATGGGTGTACAAGTATCTCTTCAAGACCCTATTTTCAAATTCTCTTGGATACGTATACCCACAAGTGGAATTGCAGGATCATATAATTCTTTTTTTTTTTCTTAAAAATTTTTTTTAAATTTTATATTGGACTACAGTTGATTTATAATGTTGTGTTAGTTTCAGGTGTACAGCAAAGTGCTTCAGTTATACCTATACATGTATCTATTCTTTTCAAATTCTTTCCCATTTAGGTTATTACAGAATATTGAGCAGAGTTCTCTGTGCTATAAGGATCATATAGTTCTATTTTTAATTTTGGGGGCAATTGCCATAACTGTTTTCCACAGTGGCTACACTATTGTACATTCCCATGAAACAGTGTACAAAGGCTTCAGTTTCTGTACATATTTGCCAACACTTATTTTCTCTTCTCTCTCTCTCTCTTTCTCTGTTTCTCACTCGTAGCCATTGTAATGGGTGCCACATTGCCCTAATGATTAGTGATGTTGAGAATATTTTCATCTGCTCATTGACCATTTTTATATTATATTTGGAGAGATGTCTATTCAAGTCCCTTGCCCATTTTTTAATCTGGTTATTTGTTTTGTTAGAGAGTTGTAGAATTTCGTTATGTATTCTCAGTGTTACTCCCTTATCAAATGTAGAATGTGTAAATATTCTTTGGGTTTTCTTTTTAGTCTGTTCATGCCTTTTGATACGCCAGTTTAAAGTCTTAATTTTTTCCTTTTCTTGCCTGAGTCTTTGGTGTCATATCCAAGAAATCATTACCAAATTCAGTGTCATGAAGCTTTTGCTCTATATTTTCTTCTAAGGGCTATATAGTTTTAGCTCTTGTGTTTAGGTCTTTAATCCACAATTTAGTATTCGATTAAGAAAAACTGGAGAGTCACTGAATAGAACTGTTTCTTCTTGCTTGCTCGCTCTCTTGTTTGCTGCCCTTTTGGTCATCAGTCAGAATCTTAGTATTAAAAATGGTATGTAATAACACCATCAGGGGCTTCCCTAGTGGTGCAGTGGTTAAGAATCCACCTGCCAATGCAGGGGACGTGAGTTTGATCCCTGGTCCGGGAAGATCCCACATGTCACAGAGCAGCTAAGCCCATGCGCCACAACTACTGAGCCTGTGCTCTAGAGCCTGCGAGCCACAACTACTGAGCCCACGTACTGCAACTACTGAAGCCCACACCTAGAGCCCATGCTCCGCAACAAGAGAAGCCACTGCGATGAGAAGCCCACGCACTGCAATGAAGAGTAGCCCCTGCTCGCCGCAACTAGAGAAAGCCCGCGGCCAGCAATGTAGACCCAATGCAGCCAAAAATAAATTTTTTATATATATATATATATATATATATATAAAACCTGCCCGTGTTAAGCTGCTAAATATGACAAGTGTTGTACAAGCAGAATTAAATTCTTTTCTATCCTTTGAGATCAATAACTGTAGATATTTGTGTCATTAGGGACCAGCAGATTGGGTGTACTGGTTGGGAATGTTGGTGCTGTTAGGAACAATGACAGTAATGTTTGGGTAGGTGTGTAAGGGATGAAGTCGGTAGAATTATAGTTGTGTAGGACATAAGTATTATTTTTACACTATATTTTCTTTAAAAGCGTTTGGACGTGGCAGAGGGAGAGGGGCAGGAAGATTCTCAACACAAGGCATGGGGTAAGTCTTAGCCATCCTATTTTTGAAGTAATTAATTACCTTCTGTAGTTTAAAGAGACAATACTGAAAAAGCAAAATAACACAAATAAAATTGTATTGCAGTAGGCCTTAGAGCAGTTTTCTAGCCTTGGCTTTATTGACATTTTGGATTGGATAATAGTTTGTTGAGGTGGTGGGGTTCCCTTTACATTGTAGGATGTTTAGCAACATCCCTGGCCTCTCCCTACTAGATGCCAGTAGCACCCCTCCTCAAGTTGTGACAGTCAAAAATGTCTCCAGACATCGCCAAATGTTCCCTGGGAGGGAGGTGCACAGCCACCCCAGTTGAAAACCATTGCTTAAGAGAGTTATGTTGGTAAATCCAGCAATTATCTTTGAATGGTAAGTAAATGAAATGTTTTTGTTTTGTTTTTTTATGAAAAGCAATCATTTTTATCTTGAATTGTGAAGGATGAGTATATTGTTATTAAATAGATGGTATAATCAGTTATTTATTCATTATTTCTGGTTCTCTCACTTTTTGCTGTTATCCAAAACATTAGCTCCCCCCCGATCTTTATAAAAAGTTTTTAAGCTTCTTATAGAGGCCATAAGTAGATGACAGTCAAGAAAGGAAAAGTCCTTTGTTTCTCCATATCTCCAGGGCAGCACTGTTGGGGGTCACTGCCTTCAGGTGGTGACTCCTGCCATCTCTGTTTTCTGCCTGAGCTCCCTGTGGACAAAGGAAGGATGAAAACACAGGGAGCAAACTGGCCGGAACATATGAACGTATGTGCCCAACCCAGTAGCTTTAAACGATTTTGTGGATTTTGCTGTCTACTTTAAAAAATACTCTTGTGGTTCTTTTTGTCAGTGACACCCCAATAATGCTGAAAAAAAATTTTTTTAATTCTGTTGTGAAAATTTTAGCAGTGCTATTTAATTTGGCTCTAGTTAGACATCTGAATCGTGGGTATTGAGGATTTTAATTTAAAAAGAGGCACTGAACAAAACGTTTTCTTTTTATTTACATCCATCTAAACAAAAAGAATCATATACTTCTACTGTAAAAGGTTCAAATCCAAAATTGGATTCTGACTTCGGAAGAAAAGACCTATTGCCTATTTAAGTCTAGGCTTAGTTGGGAGGGGGTGGGTGAGTTTTTCATTAGAGCCATTACCCTGCCTAGAACTATTATAGGTCTCCACACTTGCTTTAGGATGCAGAGGACAACAACTTAGGGAAGTAGGAGCATCATACAAGAGTGTATGGAAGGTTCTAGGCAACCTCTGCTTTTCAGAAGATCTGCATTCCGATGGCAAGAAGAGTTGGCTGTAATTAAATAGGAGAAGGAGGGTGAAGTTTCTTATAGTGGTTCTTAGAAGGGACAGGGCTTGTTTCGGGGAAGATGATGTACAGTTAATTTTGTGATTTGCCTTTATTCTTTATTTCAAACCCAAGGACATTTAACCCTGCGGACTATTCAGATTCTCCATCTATAGATGGGTGTGGGACAAAACCAGTAGGTTGGGAAGCTGCTCAGAATGGTGCAGATGAGGGAACTGGTAAGTGTCTGTTCTCACCAGAGATGTACTTTAATTGTTTGAGCTCATAACGTACAAAGATGACATCAAAGTGTGCTGGTGGAGAAGAATGAAAAACAGGCAGCTGTCCTACCTCTGAGACTACTCTTAGCTGCTTCTTACCTCCAAAGTTTCTCACTTATAAATCTCATTGACGATAAAGTATGTGGTTTACCCCTTTTGCACTCTGAAGAAGAGGCTGTAATAAATCTGTGTAAGGCAGTACAAACCCACACTCAAATCTCAGTGTCAGGGATATATAGAATTTCTTAGTGCAAGACTTGAAACAAAGTATTTACCATTCATAATGGTGAACACAAATTTGGCCAGATAAAGAGGTAGATGATGATAGATGGGTTTAGGGCAACAGTTGCTTTTGCAGATTTTTCTGTGTCCTGCAGTTTTAAGATTATTTCTTTACTGAAATTCACAGATAAATACTTGTTAATTGGCTTATTTATTTAGTAAAGCTCGTTTGAAGATTTTTTCCTGATAATATATATTAACTGTTGTGATTATATTTATAAAAACATAATTTGACACTTCGTGAATTATAACCCAAAATATAAAAGTATAGCTCAATAATTAGCTAAAAAAGACAGTTGCCACCATCACAGAAGCACAGCGAACTAGAAATCAAATATACTATCAAGAGGACCAACGAAAGTTATAAAAACAGTAATTTGAAAAGACTAGTATCAATAGAATTGATAAGTTTATTGTGAGACTTATCAAGGGAAACAGAAGAAACATATAATTCGTTGTAGGAATGAGAAAAGGAATATTGATATTAATTATCTTTATAATCTATTATAATTAATATTATAGCTATTAAAAATCATCAGAAGATACTTTGTCAATAAATTTTTTGCTAACATTTGCAATTACAGATTAATCTCATTCTTCAAAACAGCTGTAAAACTTTTAAGTCACAATATTGGAAATCAATTCAGTAGACTAGAAAAAGGCTAATGTATCATGGCCATGTTAAGTTTATACTTAATATTCAAGTTTAACATTTAAAAAATCAGATGACTCCTAGATATATACCCAAGAGAATGGAAGATACAGGTTCACATAAAAGCCAAATGTCCTTCAGTGGCTGAATGTGTAAGAAAAATTATCCAGATTAGTCAGATACATAGAAACAGAAGTAGACTGGTGGCTGTTGGGGGCTGGGAATGTTTAGGAGAAATGGGGAGTGGCTAGGAACGGGTGCCAGATTTTTTTGGAGCAATGAAAATATTCTGGAATAGGTAGTTGTGATTGTTGTACACCTTGTGAATATACTGAAAACCAATCAGTTCTTTGCCTTAGAAGTGTGGATTTTATGTTATATGAGTTATATCTCAATAAAAAAAGGATTATTCACCCCTTTAACAGAATAAAGGAGAAACTCCATATCATTTTGATAAGGAAAAGCATTTGACAAAACCCAACATTCATTCCCGATTTCTACAAAAGTCACCGCAGACCTCAAAATTAATAGTGATGTGTAGAATATTTTTCTTTTGTAACAAGATCAAGGGGCTTACTCTCACTACTCTTACCCTCTTACCTTTTTTTTTTTTTAAATAAAGGCAAAAAATTTAGTTGAACTGAAGAGAAACAGGAGTATTACTCTCATTATTTCTATTCACCCCTGTACCAGAGGTCATAAACACTGAAACAAAGATTGAAAAAGAAAAGAAGGGTAAAGGGAGGAAAAAACCTGTCATTTCTGGCAATGATATAAAAGAATCTATAGATAAATTAATGAAATTAATTAGGAAGCTTTAAACAGTGCAGATAGTTGACAGGTGATATTTCTATAAACCATCAACAAAGAGAAAATGGAAAAAAAATTAGTGGCCTCAAAAAATATCAGATGCTTATGAAGAAGTCTAATGATGTGCAAGATAAGACTTCTAAATGAAAATATAAATTATAAAATCTTACAGTAAAATGTAAAATTGAGTGTTTGAAGAAGCATTAATAAACAGAAGGATATACCACTTATAGTAGTACAAAAACACGAAGCACTTAGGTATAAATCTGACAAAATATGTGCAAGATTTATATGTTGAAAATTATGCAACACGATGATAAATATCAAAGATGACCCAAAAAGGGAGCAAGATACTCAGTGTTTATGCATTGGAAGATTCAATATTATTGACATGTTGTTTCTCCCCTAATTGATATACAGGTTCAGTACAAGTTCATTCAAAATCCTAACAAATTTTTTGTGTGTCAGTAACTTGATTCTAAAATTTTTATGGAAAAGTATAGGTCTGAACATAGCCCAAACAGTTTTGAAAACTAACAGTGTTCAAAGATTCACACTCCTTGATTTCAAGAAGTTACCCTAAAGGTACAGTAGTCAAGACTGTGGAATTGGCAAAAGCACAGAGACAGATCAATTATATAATAGCAAATCTAGAAATAAACCCACAGATACAATTGGTTTTGGACAAAGGTTCCAAGGCAATTCAGTGGTATACATTATACTGTATATAAAAAATAACCACAATTGGATAATAGCTCTACATGTGAAACCTGAAAGCACAACTTCTAAAGAAAATACAGGGCAAATCTTAGCCACCTTGGATTAAGCAAAAATTTCTTACGTAGGGCATAATAAACATGAGTCTAAAAGAAAAACATGGTTCTTCAGAAGAGAATAAAGAGAATGAAGGAGCAAGGCATAGTTTAGGAGGAAATATTTATTTAAAACCTCTATTTGAAAAGGGACTTGTATACAGAATGGGTAAAGAATTATCACAACTCGTTGAGAAGAAAACAAACAACCTAGTAAAATGAGCAATTAAAAATGAACAAAAAATGAAAAGTTGTGGAAATGGATGGTGATACTGGTTATATCACATTGTGAATTACTCAATGCCAGTGAACTGTACACTTAAAAAGGTTAGCATCGGGCTTCCCTGGTGGCGCAGTGGTTGAGAGTCCGCCTGCCGATGCAGGGGACACGGGTTCATGCCCTGGTCTGGGAAGATCCCACATGCCGCAGGGCGGCTAGGCCCATGAGCCATGGCCACTGAGCCTGTGCGTCCAGAGCCTTTGCTCCGCAACAGCAGAGGCCACAACAGTGAGAGGCCCACGTACCACCAAAAAAAAAAAAAAAAAAAAAAAAAAAGGTTAGCATGGTAAATTTTATTTACCACATAAACATTATTTTACCACAATACAAACTTGACATAGAACGGTATGTGCATTCTGTATCTGTGTCAGTTTTTTTGCTATAATATTTTACTGGAATTATGTGAGATGTAATCATAGGGGGAGACTGGGTGAAGGATAACTTCTTGTGAATGTATAATTATTTCAAAATAAAAAGTTAATGAAAAATGAGCAAATGATTTGAACAGGTGCTTCACAAAGGAAGATATATGGATGGCAATAAGCACACAAAAATGTGCTAATCATCATTGGTCATTGGGGAAATACAAATTAAAACCACAGTAGGCTACCACCTTTCATCCATTAAAATAGCTTTAAAAAAACCTGACAGTTCCAAGTGTTAGTGAAGGTGACAGAGTAACTCGAACTTCTACGTTCCTGGTGTGAAAGTGTACATATACTATACAGTCTTACAATCCCAACCCTAAGTTTTTACTGAAGAGGAATGAAAACACCCACACAAAGGCCTGCATGTGATGTTTATAGTGGCTTTATTTATAACCGCCACTGATTTTTAAATCAGATGTTTGAAACAGAATGTTGAATTAGTCCATTAACTGCTATTTTTCTTTTTTCATATTCCTCCATCTCTTCTTCCTTCTCCTTTTGTCTTTATCTCTTCCCTCTCATTCCTCTTATTTTCATTTAGAGTAGCAGAATGTGTTCGATGCAAAATACAGTTAAAAGATGTCATCTGATGGAGTGCTGGCTATTTCTCTAGAAGCCTCACAGAATGGTATTGTCTTGTTGATAACCCAGAGTTCTGAGTCTAGCCCACAGCCTCATAGGCTCAGAAACCTGACTTGACAGGATAATAATCAAATCCATTCCCTAGAGTCAGAATCAAACATTACCCAAAATAGAAAGACTGAAGGGTAGTCAAAATGCTAATTTATAAATTTACTAAAAACATACCTTTTAAACAGATTGGAATGTTTTCTTTGACAAGTGGGAAGGGAACTTGGTGAACATGGGAATGAGAACAAGCATAATTGATGTAAATTGAATGTTCAAGATCTGTCTGGCTGTTAAGGTTCATAGTTGGACCATAGCAGTCTGTCATAGCATGGATTGCAGTAAGTTTCTTTTTCCTTGGACACACAGCATATACTTAGTTTGATGCTTTCCCTCCTTCGTTTAATTTGCTGACCAATTTCTCTTCTGATGAATACCTTAATTGTTGTGATATGTTAAAACCTTCCATTTTACATTGATCCACAGAACTGGCATCAAATGCTCAAAATGTAGCTCAGAATCTGCCAAACAAAAATTCTTTGGGACTCAAAGGTATGAATTTTTTTTTTAATTTCTTAGTTAAGAATCTGATAAAATGCTTCAAATATCTTCCATTTTTATCAAGGCTAGCTAATAAAAATTCATCAGATGAATGTTTGTAAACTATATTTCTACAACTGCTTGATAAAGTAATTATCAGCTTTTGATAATGGAAGTGTTTTTCACATTGGCCTTCAAGGTGACACAGATTTTTGCATCACTGCTGTCCTTTTTTCTGTAAGGCTGCCTTATATGTCCTTTTGATAGAGGGCTAACGTCAAGTTAAACTGAACATAAAGCATACATCTCAAATTTATTGTTTTAAGCTAGAAATAAATTAATGTCATTGAATTTTTCTCGTATGTTTGATGTGAAGGTCTGTAGGTCTACAATGGGGAGCAAGGTCTTCCTGTAAAATTTTAATATTCCAAAATAAGATTTTAGGACCTGACTCTGTATTCTTCTGTATCTAATGTCATGTAGTTTTTCGAGTCCGTGTATCTAGGGTGGGTCACTGCAACAGCTTGACCTTGGCTACTGACACGGGGCTTCCCCTCTGTTGCTTGACATAACACCATACCATGTTGGACTTCTGCTTACAATTTCATACGTTGTCTTCTGCCTGCTTTTAAATGTACTTGGGGCTTTCCTGTTGGCGCAGTGGTTAAGAATCCACCTGTCGGTGCAGGGGACACAGGTTCGAGCCCTGGTCCAGGAAGATCCCACACGTCGCAGGGCAACTGAGCCCGTGCGCCACGGCTACTGAGCCCATGCTCCCTAGAGCTGCAACAAGAGAAGCCACCACAATGAGAAGCCTGCACACTGCCACGAAGAGTAGCCCTGGCTTTCTGCAACTAGAGAAAGGCTGCGCGCAGTAATGAAGACCCAATGCAGCCAGAAATAAGTAGAAATAAAATAAGTAAATGTACTCAGCTTCTCATCCTCTTCTACATGTCTAAGTTTGCATTTTAATTATTTTCATAATACTCCTCTCTAAGTGGTAGGCCAGTCTCTTTACATATCATGTATAAGAACGTGTGTTTTAAATTAGTATCACTGAATTGTACACTTAAAAAATGATTACCGTAGTAAATTTTATAAGTATTTTGCCACAACTTACACATTTTTTGGGGAAAAAAAAGGATGTTCTGAACTTTAGGTTAATTTTAATATTTTATAATTTTTTGTAATGCCTCATCATTGTTTCTCTCCCCTGGAATATCCCTTCTTTTTTTTGTGTTTTTTTTAAAAAATATTTAGGGCTTCCCTGGTGGCGCAGTGGTTGGGAGTCCGCCTGCCGATGCGGGGGACGCGGGTTAGTGCCCCAGTCTGGGAAGATCCCACATGCCGCAGAGCGGCTGGGCCCTTGAGCCATGGCCGCTGGGCCTGCGCGTCCGGGGCCTGTGCTCCGCGGCGGGAGGGGCCACAACAGTGAGAGGCCCGCGTACTGCAAAAAAAAAAAAAAAAAAATTCATTCATTTATTTATTTGGCTGCACCAGGTCTTAGTTGCGGCATTCGGACTCTTAGCTGAGGCATGAGGGATCTAGTTCTCTGACCAGGAATCGAACCTGGGCCTCCTGCATTGGGAGCACAGAGTCTAACCACTGAACCACCAGGGAAGTCCCGAATATCCCTTCTTAAATATCTGTTCAGATATTTTCCAGCCTTCAAGGTTTTTGCTGTGATTCATCTTCCCCATAAAGTTTCTCTTAGCATTCTAGCTTTCCATAACTTTTTCATCCTGTAAATTTCCAGTGTATTAATCAGATTCATGTAATTTATATATCATTCAGTAATATACTACCCTGATCACTCCCTAAATTTTTACTTGTCTTTTCAGTGAGATATGACTTTGGTACCTAGCATCATGCTTTCTTTACATGTAGGCTTTTAACCCAGGATTAGTTGGTTGATGATTGATGATGAAAGGTTCCTAAGGAAAATTCATCATAAATTGTTTCCTGTTATAGTCTTAGTTGCTTTGAAGGTGAAAGTTTTATGAATGACTTGAGGCTTTTTCTATTTCTTGACTAGAGTGTTCCTAAATCTGCTTAGAATGAGGCTCAGCTTTTTATAGAATTTGTAGTCTTTAGAGTACTGTCTCCTATGATGAATTTGACAGCATGAACACAGGGTAAGTTGGATGGAGGTGGCACCAAGACCACTATGTACCGGCCATCTTTGAAATTAGTCCACTTGTAAACTTTTAAAACTACGCATGTACTTAGACAAAAGTCTGGAAGGAAATATAGTAAAAGGTTGGAGATTATGTATAAGTACTTAAGAAAGGCACTAGTTAGTACTTAAGAAAGGAAGATTATATTGAATTATAGGTGGATGGCTTGTGTTGGATTCATTTAGTTTTGTGTACAGTGTGCTAAGAGGCCTGTGCAGGGGTCTGGAGATCCAGGTTCCAGTACTGATTTCTGACTGGGACTAATTGCACCTTGTGTTTCTTCACTTAAAACTATTAGTTTTTCTGCTTTCGTTTATGAAAATATTTTAATTCAAAGAGATGTTTTGGGGGCACATAAATTGATAGTTGTTTTGTGACATTTCTGGAGAAATTATGGAAACCATTTAAAGATATGATAAATTAGCCAAAACAAAGGAGCAGATTGTCAGTTCAGATATTGAAACCTGGGACTTCCCTGCTGGAACAGTGGTTAAGAATCCGCCTGCCAATGCAGGGGACACGGGTTCGAGCCCTGGTCCGGGAAGATCCCACATGCCGCGGAGCAACTAAGCCTGTGCGCCACAACTACTGAGCCTGCACTCTAGAGTCTGCGAGCCACAACTACTGAGCCTGCGTGCCACAACTACTGAAGCCCGCGCGCCTAGAGCCTGTGCTCCGCAACAAGAGAAGCCCCCGCAATGAGAAGCCCATGCACTGCAATGAAGAGTAGCCACCGCTCGCCACAACTAGAGAAAGCCCACGCACAGTAATGAAGACCCAATGCAGCCAAAAGTAAATAAATAAATTTATTTTAAAAAATATTGAAACCTTTATCTATCAAGCTTTACTGTTATTTCAAGGATACATGCAATTGAGAGGGACAGAAGAGCAGGGAGTTCTTCCCTGCAGTGCATATGCCCTGTAATCCACAGCATAGGTGATGTCTCTAAGTGGTGTGTGTAGGTTTCTCACACAATAGAGAATGTTTTCAGGTTTGAAACATCTCTGTTTTATAATCACAGAGTAGCATATCTGGGGTGGTATTTTACAAGGAGCCATGCTCCATAAATCCATAGATTCTACTTTTGTTTGCCATGATCAATCTCAAATTAGGGACATCCTATTGAAAGCATTCCATAGAAAAGGACTCTTTTCTTAGGTGACACCATCAGTTTAGTTATTAGGTTATTGACATGATTCCAAGGAAGTTAGATCTGTTCATCTGCCTTTTTCCTTCAGGGGTATGCCCTTCCTTTTCCCACACACAAACCTCATTGTAAGTCAGATGCTCAACTTATTTCTTCCCATTGAAGGAACTGAAAACATTCACAGTCCCACTTCATGATTTTGGTTATAGTTAGTATCTTGGTGTGCTTCCTTTTAAAAGCATTTTATCTGGGTATGTGTTTGCACGTATGCTTTAAAATAATGGGAGGGCTTCCCTGGTGGCGCAGTGGTTGAGAGTCTGCCTGCCGATGCAGGGGACGCGGGTTCGTGCCCCGGTCTGGGAAGATCACACATGCCGCGGAGCAGCTGGGCCCGTGAGCCATGGCCGCTGAGCCAGTGCGTCCGGAGCCTGTGCAGTGAGAGGCCCGCGTACCGCAAAAAAATACAAAAAAAATAAAATAAAATAATGGGAATATACTTATACAGAATCGCTAAGCACTAGTGTCAGCATATCTGAACTCATGCTTTTCTTTAAAGCATTTAATTGTTTTATATATAAATGATTGTTCTGTAAGAATTGTTTGAGCACATATTCTGTACCTGCTTATCAGGAGTTAATAGCCACAGACTTTATATGAATAGGACTAATGTTTAGCTTTGCTGGAGACCTATTAGGAAACCATACAGTGGAACTAATATAAAAAGCATACTTCTCGGGTCTTTCCTGATGGCACGGTGGTTAAGAATCTGCTCTGAGCCTGTGCTCTAGAGCCCATGAGCCACAACTACTGAGCCCAGGCGCTCTAGGGCCCATATGCTGCAACTACAGAGCCCGCATGCTCCACAACAAGAGAGGCCACTGCAATGAGAAGAGTAGCCCCTGCTCACCACAACAAAGCCTGCGCACAGCAACGAAGACCCAATACAGCCAAGAAAAGAAAAGCATACTTCTCTAAATTTGATAATCCACCTGAAATGAGGGCCCAAAGCAGAGCTGCCTTATACTGAATTGTGTTCTCTTTTAAATAATATATATCATAAGGAACTCCTTGTTAAACATATTTGTTTGTGCTGTGCCATACTTTCTTTAAGGCAGAATTGCTTGGATATCATCCAAAAGCAATCTGAGACATTGCTTTTGAGTTTTTGTGGATAGTACTTAGCCAACTTGCATTTGAAAACATGACTGATTTTCTTGAGATAGATTAAGAGCCTCATATTTCTTGGATTGTAAAGTATATTGCTGATGGTATATGTGATATATCTTGTGCCGTACACAGTAGAGAACCACTTGGAATCAGACATTATTTGACTTTGTGGTGTAAACTGTGATTGTCAACAGGGGCCTGGAAGAATTCTGTGGACGAGTGGACAACGGAAGACTGGACTGAAGATGTAAGTGTTTACACTTACAATCACAGACTTCTGTGATTACCATGTTTTTTTTAGCAGATGCTTCTCAGAAGGAAGTTGGTGTTTTCAGGTTTTTGCGAAACTTGGTTTTAAAGCAACCGTTTAAAGATGACCAGGTGTTGGGGCTTCCCTGGCAGTCCAGTGGTTAAGACTCTGTGCCTCCAGTGCAGGGGGCACAGGTTCAGTCCCTGGTCAGGGAACTAAGATCCCACATGCCATGTGGTGCGGCCCAAAAAAAAAAAAAAGACCAGGTGTTAAGTAGGAGTGACATCATTTTTTTTCTCTATCTTTGTTTTATTTGGCCTGATAACTAGCTGATGCTATTATCCTGGCCTGTGAACGATACTTACTCTTTATAACCTTTTTATTAAAGGAGGCAGTCTATGTTTGGGGTTTATAGTTGAAATTAACCTGAATAAATCATTCTGGTTCTAGGCCCAACCAATTCCCTTTTCAACTAGACTGGCTCTTTTTGTATTCATTTATTCCACAGACATTTTTGAATATACTGTACTAGCTTCTGGGTAGTGTTGGTCTCTAGGTTCTGTGTTCAGCATAAGATATCTTAACTATTTTTCTGTTTCACTCTTAAGGCCCAGAACAAAAGTATGTACATGTTAGTTACAGCTGACATTGGAAGGGAGAGAATAAAGGGTTTACAAGTATTGACCTTCAAAGTTGCATAAAGTGATCCAGACTTTGAGATTTTATTTTTCTTTTTGAGATTATTCCCCCTCTCCCCATTTTGTACTCACAAACAGTTTTTAAAAAGAAACAAAAGTGCACTTGTGCTTTCTTTCTTTTTAGCACTATTTTATCTGACTTGTTAGGGAATGAGCTGGGTAGGGCATGAAAAAGAAAGATGCTCATTTGATTGGAATTTGGGAAATTTAGGGTTTTTTATTTTCTTCTGCTACATACTAACCATAAGTCCTTGGGGTATGATGTCAGCAGGCTCTCTGTTACGTGTAATCTGAGGAGACTGAGTTAGATGGGTGGCTATTAGAATCAGTGGAGGGATGGTACCAGTGATGATAGGAAGTGAGAGTGAGCAGCCTGTGGACACCATACCTTATTTCAAACAGAGCTGTCCTACTTTTAAATGTTTTGTGTTACTAGAATTTTTGCTAAGAGTTTGTTGGGAGAAAAAAAGGCTTCCAGAGCTAAAAGCTTTATATCTCCTTGCCTGTTGTCTGGGTCAGTAGGCAGGTTAGAAAGTCAACAGGCTGTCAGAGGGCAGATGACCCGTATTCAGATTCTAGCTGGGTTGACCTGTTGACCTCAGATGAGGCATCTTTCCTTTCTGAGCCTCCTATTTTTCATCCCCAAAATGAATATCATAATAACTGTCATGCCTAACTGATGGGATTTTTCTGTGCTTCAGATGAGGTCTTACGATGTAAATCTGCTAACAAGCAGTTCAAATGTACACACATATAGGCAGTAATATTCTGCTGTATAGACCATATTGAATCACAATATAATTACTGAAAAGAATTACAGTAGGGAATTTGGGCATCTTCTTTTCTCGGGAAATATCAAAATTACTTCAGAGTTTTCTGACATATACAAAGTAATGGTGATTGAAAGGTGAGTAATTTAAAATGCAAATCCTAAATTCCTTCTAGAGCTTAGGAGAAGAAAACTGCAATTTTCTGTACTCTACCGGGTTAGATAGGATTTCAGTGATAAATGTAGTTCTCATTTTCCTTGAACTTAATATTTTCAAGGCTTTAAATCTACTCTATTGTTACTTTTAATAGAATTACTCCTTAATTGCTTCTGTCTTTGTCTTAATTTAATTTGTAAGATTCTTTAAGGCAAAAATGGATTCCTTAGAATTCTTAAGATACTACCTTGGATTAGGGTGCAGCATAGCATAAGCCTTTCTTGTTGAAACAGTATAATCAATTCAGCACTTTTGTTTTTATGGAGAATGAACATCTACTGTCTGCTCTGCCCCTGCCTTAATATCAGTGTCTTAGGAAGTCTGATTTTATGCTGGGTTTCAGAGTTCTGAGACATTTAGCATTGTTAAGAATTACAGCAGTCTTCGAATAGCATTTTCATTAATTTTTCACATTATGTCATTAGATCAACAAAATCGGCCTTTAAAAGTCCATGCCCCACTTTGAAAACATAAAAAGAGTCTGCCTTTCAATAATGTCAATTGAGGTTTCAAGAAATTTTATCCTGTGTGCCTTAAAACAATATGCATGAATCTCAACGCAATTATGTTGAGTCAAAAAAGTCAGACAAAAAAGACTGTATGTTTAAAAAAATTCCACTTAAAATTCTGGAAAATACAGCCTAATCTGTAGTGACAGAAAACATACCGGTGGTTTCCTGGGGACGAAAGTGAGTGCTCGAGGAATTGATTACACAGGGACAGGAGCAAACTTTTAGGGTAATAGATACGTTCATTGTCTTGATTTGGTGATGGTGTCACGGAGTATACATATGACACAACTCATTCAGTTATTCGGTTTGAATATTCGCAGTTTATTGTATGTGTTATACCTCAATAAAATTATTTTGATAAAAACAGTAAGGAAATCTATGACTAGTAAACCTATTACTAATAAACAAAATACTAAAACCATCTGTGTTTGGGGAAAGAACGTCAATTATTTTGCCTTTCAAACTTTCCTACTCCTTTTTGGAGTTTATAGTAACATTAGTGGTGGTTTTTATTGGTGTTCTCATTTTATATAATGTGAAGTAGAATAGTGAAACTGGGACTTGAACTATGGCACAAGGGTCTGGCTTTACTACTTCACTTTCTTGTTTCACTGATGTGGAATTCTTTTGTGGGATTATCAGTCTAAATTTATCTTCACCATAAGAAAATTATGTGCCATAATCACTTGTATATTTCTTTTCCTTTGACCACCTTTTGGGTGAACTAGAATAAGAGTACCAGTGACTAAAAATTGTCAGGAATTTGATACATTTTGATTAAAATAAGATTAAAATACTTTTAATCCTTTCATAACAGCTTTCTGAAACAAAGGTCTTCACTTCCTCATCTGCTCCAGCAGAGCATCTTGTCACACCTGGGCAAAGGTAAACGCTTTCCCCCACCTTTTGTTTTTTAGTCAAAGCATAATTGAAATTTCTTGTCTCAGGAGAGTTGTTTTCTTCCTCAGATCTCTTTCTGTTTTTTACCCTTTTCTTGACTCTCTTTCTGTTTTTTCTCTTCTTTGTGTGAGACTTTTATTTTATCCCTAACTTACTTGGTGAGCTGACAGAGCCTCCATCATTTCCTAATTTGTTGTGATCAGTGATGAATTAAAATAGCGATTATGTTTGTGTTAGAATTTGTGACAGAGATAATGTTAAATCTATTTAATGGTTCTTTTTTTTACTTTTGTAAGCATACTGTTTTTGACAAATAAACTTAACAGAACTATCCTTTGGTTTCTTCATATAATACCATTTGTTTAGATCTTCTCAGGGTAGTACAAACTTCTCATTTTATATGGGTTCTACTAGTTTTAATCTACTGATTTCATGGATTACAGAAAAGGAAGGAGCTTTTGGGGTAATAGAAACATTGTTAGAAGTGTGCAGAATTGAATTATTGAAAAGCATTTATTTGCATCCTAAAAACCTTTGATTATGGTTTCAAAATGCAGTGATCTAGAAGGATGAGAGCCTTGATATATATGACATCTGAGCATTGAAGACAGTTTTGAGCCCAACATGCTCAATCTCTTGCTAAATGTGATGGTTATAAGACTTCATTATAGGGAAATAAAAACGATCAAAGGTTATGTCTTGCAATATATTTTGTGAATTGCTCAGAATTTCTCCTTAAACGGATATAACTTCTGCATTGTATTTAGTACTCAATGAATTTGATAGGATCATTTTCATTTAAAAAATAAGAAATGGACCTTTTCAGTGGTTATTTTTCAGAAGACAGTGCTGGACTGTTTTTCATGCATATGTCTTATCAATCTTTTGGAATCGAACTTGGTTCTGGTTTTTTTAGTAATGGAACTTTTAAGATGGGTCATATGTAATATAACCACCATGGATTTGTATCCCTAGAATTAGTCTGTCATAAGTTAGAACAGTAACTTGGGGTCCAAAGTACTAGATCCCATAACTTCAATCCGGTTATGGGAACATGAGAGTTGGTAGTGGATAAGGAGAGAAACTTCGGCCTAGGAACTTTGCTATATATCACAAGTGAGTTTTGAATTATTTGACCTTCCAGAATCCGCCTCACTGGCATGGTGAGAGTTTCCGTTAGGAGAACTGCCTGGGAACTGGCCTTTAAAAAGATTTAATGGAGCAAATTATCATGTTAGGTCATCCTGTGGAGAAATTAGTGGCTCATTCCCATGTTAAGTAGTATATTACTTGGAAGATCACTTCTTCCTCATGCTTTCAGGTTTTAAGACCATGATTCTCAAATTTGGATCTCTGTCTTTCTGGGGACATTATAAGAATCCTAGTTAACAGAGTATTTGTTAATACATTGTGCATTTTTTCCTAAATATTTAAGAGAGAAATTATATGAGATTTATATAAATGTAAATATATTATTGGATAGAATGCAGAACTTATAGGAATATTTATGATAAATGTCAGACTGCTTCAGTGGTCTAGTACGGCTTTGGTCCTCATTCCTCAAAAATATGGATTCACTCTCCTTTAGGGAAGTTTAAGAGAGACTGGTTTCAAGTGATAAAGGGAGCCAAATATTCTAAAGGAAACAAGCCAAACTTGAGAGAACTGTTTAAGTGTACTCAGTTGCTCCAGGTTTTCAAATCACTTGTCATTGTGCCATTTCTGTGGAAACATCTTAATGCACCTTTTCGTTTCTCTTCTCTGCAAAGCCCTGTTTCACTCTCTGTGCCTTGGTATGCCTTTTTGGGGAGGAGGAGTGTGTGGCGGATGATTGATTCCCTGCTTTTGGCTCCCTTAAACTCCAGTTTCCAAAGGTTTTCGTCACTGGGATTATTTTTAGCATGAACTTATTACTTAATATTGACTCCCTTCTCAAATTCATTTTTTTGGTGAGATTTGCCTGTGACTCATTCTTCATTTGCTTTTTGTCTGCTTAGTGTTGATCTGGTAGCCTTGCTCCAGAAGCCTGTTCCTCACAACAGTCAAGCCTCAGAAGTCAACTCCTTTGAAACTTCCCAACAGCAGGGCTTTGGCCAAGCCCTTGTCTTCACAAATTCTCAGCACAACAGTCAGATGGCACAAGGGACTGGCAGCTCCACTGCTGTCAATCCCTATCCACCTCAGAGTCTGGTAACTCACTTTTATTTCAGTATGGGATTTTAAGGAATGTACCCATGAGCAAATGTATTCTAGAATGACACATGCCTTATGGTTATTTTTTACATATAAAAGTTTCTACACTAGATCTCAGTCCAGAAAACAATGATGTGATAATTTCCAAGCACATATCTGATGATGCCATGTGGAATTCAACTACTGAGTTTTCTGGATGAAGATAAAAATACTTCTTTATGATTCATTGAATTATGAATTAGTTTAGTTATAATCATTTAGTTAGGCATCCTTCTTACTAATGATTTTTTTTTCTTGGATTTTGTTTCAAAGTCTGTCTCTGTACTTAAGATGTTAAATTTTCATTTGTTTTCCAGTTTACTTAAATGCTAATGTTTGTGAGTATTGGCTTGCTAATATGCAAGAACAGTTTTTTCTAGGTCTGCCTAGGTTCTTATATTTTTTTCATTTTTATTTGTTATTCCTAAAAATTATGTAGTAGAGGCCCTTAAAAATTTAAATGCGTTTTCAATGGAACAGTGTCATCTGTTGCTGCATATATGACTCTGGCTCCCATAAGAATTAAACTCCCATCAGAAAGAAGTTCAGGAACCTTTAGTGAAGCATATGAAGATAGGTGATGGGAATAAAAGAGCATAGAACGTGAAAGAATGTAGCTGCAGAATGGTGAACTCAAGTCCCTGTCCAAGTGTGGGCAGTTCTGAGTTGGCAGAGGGGAGGTTGGAAGGACTATAAACACAGATCCACAGCTTTCCCTAGTGACAATTACTTTGGTTCATTCTTTGCTGTGTCTTACCTGAAATCTACAGTTGAAATGGAATTTCTTATGAATACGATATATGATAATCACCCTCTCCCACTTGACTCAAAATCCTTTGCTGTTCCCTAAAAAAATGGAGAATTGAATATGTAAACTTTTCATTGCTGTCTTCTACTCTACATAGTCATGTCATGTCAAGTATAACTGGCTTGGGAACTTGACATTTTTAGTGCCATTGTTGATAGTGTTTGAGAGGGTATCAGTGCTTGAAGTCGGACAGGCCCAAGGCAGGGTGCTGTCTCTGTTTTGAGAGGGCCCAGTAATACCCCTGAGTTTGATTGAACCATCCAATTTCTTTCCTCCATCTACCACTGGTATACTGATGTGATGTCCTTGCTGACTTGCTGGAATCATAGTCAGGCCACTGAGAGCGTAGATAAGACGTGAGTTGAGTTTTTGTTTTTGTTTCTGCTTTTTACAGCATCCCCCAGGTATGTTGCTTTTTGTTGTGGACAACATCTTGAGAAACTGGAGTAAGAATTGTTTGTTTAGCATATTAGAGCAGTGGTTCTCAACCCTACTGTACTTTTTTAAAAAAAAAAAAAATTTATTTGGCTACATTGGGTCTTAGCTGCAGCACACGGGATCTTCACTGCAGCATGCAGCATCTTTCATTGCAGTGCACGGGCTTTTCTCTAGTTGTGGCGTGTGGGCTCTAGAGCACGCAGGCTTAGTTGCCCCACAGCATGTGGGATCTTAGTTCCGCAATCAGGAATTAAGTGTCCCCTGCATTGGAAGGTGGATTCTTATACCACTGGACTACCAGGGAAGTTCCAACCCTACTATACTTTTATAATCATTGGAAAACTTTAGTTAATAGCAACATTAATAATGATAATAATAATAAAATTATACCAGATTCTACACAAGACCAGTCAGAATCTTTGGGCTTGGGCACTTGTGTGTGCTTATGTATATGTGAGTGCATGTGCACAAGTGTACCAATAGACACATTTGTAAACTGCCCCCATTGATTGAAATGCATAGGTGGAATTAAAGTCCTGTGCTAAGTGTTACCTAAAGCAAGGTGCTAGTCATTGATGCAGTGATGTCATCGTGTTGTGAAACACACAGAAAGTGCGTTAAGATTAAATGCTGAAACAGGATAGAGATTCGGTAAGAAAACAGAATAGAAGCATCATCCAAGAAGCCTTTATTGAGCAAGTAGGCTTGAGCTGGGTTTTGGCGGATTTATAGCAACATAAGAGTAGTGTAGCGGGCAGCATGAGCACAGAATCAGGAGTAGCAATAAGTAATGTTAGCACAACTTTCTAATAGAAGCAGATTCTGTGTTTGATGTGCAATAATTGCCGACAGCCTAGTTTTGGAGAATTTGGATATCTTTAGAACAACTGGGATAGATAGTCCATGCCTTTGGGAATTGATAGCAGAAATAATTCTGCTCTCTAGATCTGACCTCTTGATGAAATGCAAATCATTTCTATTTTTAACCTTTAAGATGGTTATGGAAAGGGTTTTTTAAAATTTTTTTAATATTTGCTTGTTTACTTATTTATTTATTGACCACACTACACGGCATGTGGGATCTTAGTTCCCCTACCAGGGATCGAACCTGTGCCCCCCTGTAGTGGAAGCATAGAATTTTAACCACTGGAATGCCAGGGAAGTCCCTGCAAAGTTATTTTTGACAAAGGACTTAACCTTTCCAGAAACTGAATGATCGTGATAAGTAAAAATGCAGTTGATCTGCAACTGTATGTTGTTTAGTCATAGGCTTTCATTCGCATTGGGAGCGTATTTGGTGTAGTTAGTCATCTAAACACCTTGTAATAAACACAGCAGTGTCTAGGGAATCTGCTCAATACACAGATACCACCTGTGTAGTTCATATCTGATTTTAGAATACAAACTTTTTAAGTAAGTACTGTGACCTGCGTCTGATCTTGCCGGGTGACCCGATGGCTGATCTCTCTGACTAAACCTATTAAAAACATTAAAAAGTTAAAGACTGTATTTTGTTTTTCAGGCTTGTCTCTGTCATTTTATTCATGGTATTTCTCTTTACTTTAAAAAGAGTAGTATTGTGTTTGTGAACTTGTGACATCACTTTTTAAATAAAAATCAATTTCTTAAAGTCTAGGGCAAATATTCCCCTTCCCTCTAACCTCTTTTTAAAATTTATTTATTTATTTATTTTTGGCTGCGTTGGGTCTTTGTTGCTGCGCACGGGCTTTCTCTAGTTGCCTCGAGCGGGGGCTACTCTTTGTTGCGATGCACGGGCTTTTCTTGTGGAGCATGGGCTCTAGGTACGCGGGCTTCAGTAGTTGTGGCACGTGGGCTCAGTAGTTGTGGCTCACAGGCTTAGTTGCTCCACGGCGTGTGGGATCTTCCCGGACCAGGGATCGAACGCATGTCCCCTGCATTGGCAGGTGGATTCTTAACCACTGCACCACCAGGGAAGCCCCCCTCTAACCTCTTGTATCAGAATCAGGAAGGACTGTTGGATTTATGTAGTCAGATCTTGTAATGTTTTCATGTAGTATTTACTCAGATGATTCTTACTAATTCAGAATGTTTTAGGTTATAATTTTTTAAATCCTTGTGAAAATACATGGTGTGTTTTAGAGCCTGTTGTAGAAATTCTGTATCGCTGAGGACTTTTGCTTTTCTTTCCCTTTAAAGTCATCCGTCCTTGGTTCAGGATTTGGAGAGCTCGCACCTTCCAAAATGGCAAACATCACCAGCTCCCAGATTTTGGACCAGTTGGAAGCTCCAAGTTTGGGCCAGTTTACCACCACCCCAAGTTCACAGCAGAATAATACAGGTCCTCCCACAACCGCTTCTTCTTGGGACCTCAAGCCCTCAGCATCCCAGTCCTCAGTCCTTAGTCATTTTGGTAAGTGTATTTTGGTAAGTGTGGTGGTTTGCCCCTAGTGAGGACATGCCGAACATTAGCAGAGCAGGTTGACTTTTGCACACTAATGTGGATTTGACCAGACATATTTCTTTTTTAGTAGAACTTCTGCAGAGTTGCTGAGTTAAATCAGTCAGCTTGGCATTGTATAAATACCTGCATTTATTTGTTAATATTAGTAGTAGTAGTAAGTACATACCTTGAAGAGATGTGCAAAAACATGGAAATATTCATGCAAATATAAGGAAACAACACTTTGAATAAATGCCTAGACAGATTTTTTGAGCTTTATTAGAATAAGAAGGTGGAATGTGGACACCACTTTAAATCACATCCTCTGGTTGCTTTCTGATTCTAACACATGCATGTATCCACCATGATTTGGTCCAGCCTTAATGTCTGTGGTTTATAATTTAAAGGCATCATGTGTAAGTTGGATGTTTTCTAAGCTGTACTCCCATAGATTTTTTGACATTAAACCACCATTTCTCACCAACACACACATGCCACAATAGCAGGGGGTTACTTTAACCATAGGGTCAGCTGTCTGGTTTGTGTTTAGGGTGTATTGAGAGACATGGAAGCACATTTCTCTGCTGAATGAAATGGTTTACTGTTACGGAAGTACCTGAGGCTACTCTAGGTTTGAAGTCGTGTCTACCAAGGAATTCACTAAAGATTCAGTGCCCAAGGTTTTTACTGGGGGACTTGGTTACATGGGCACCCTCCACCTAGTACAAACCAAAATTGTAGAATCCCAGAAGGAAAGCAAGTATTCAACATAAACCACATTGTACAAATAATCGAGGAGCAGAGAATCCCTTTTATCAGTTAGAGTGTAGGCATCCTTTGTCTAGAACATACCAAAATTCCCTGTTCCCAGACAGAAGCTGAGAGCCCATCTGCAAGCTGGCATTTCTGATGGCAGCTATAGGCCTCCTATGTATGTTAACTTTTTTCTGCACACTTAACAGATGAGTGGTGTGAGTTTTTAGATTTGAGCGTGCTATTCCCATATTCTTTAAAAGCCTGTCTTCTTTGTACATGCCTCTAATATCAAGCCAAAAGTAGATTCATCTATGATGGAAATATACTAAGTCATGGGATGGCAAACCTTCAACTGGATTTGCCACCGTTTGTGTAAGTACACTTTTATAGGAACACAGCCACAGCCATTCATTTCTGTTTTTCCTATAACTACTTTCAATCTACAAAGGCAGAGTTGAGAATTTGCTAACAGAAGGCCTTCAGAGCCTAAAATATTTACTGTCTTGTCCTTTGCAGAAAAGGATTGCCAACCTCTATCCTATATGGCAGAGGTAGCTTTTCAACTCAATGATGGAAAGACGGTTTATTTCTGTTTGGTAACTGGCTGGAAAATGAAGTTGGATCCCTAACTCCCACTCTTCAGCAAAGTGCCAAATGAGTGAAATACCCAAACATAAATAATGAATCTAGAACAATAATAGAGAAAAACATGGGAAGATTTTGATATACTCTGTGTGAGGTAGACCTTTCTAGATATGATAGGAAACACCATAACCAAATGAAAAGGGAGACAACCTATGAAAAAAAAATTTGTATCATAGGCAGAGGGCTAACTTCCTTAATATAAAAACTAACTAAAAATCAAGGAGACCAACAACGAAGTAAAAAAATGGTCAAGAGAGGGTATGGACAGAGTTCATAGGCAAAGAAAACTTACGTGTATGCAATGATTTTTAGCCAAACATATCATTTTTTTAAAAAAATTTATTTATTTTTGGCTGCGTTGGGCCTTCATTGCTGCGCGTGGACTTTCTCTAGTTGTGGCAAGCGGGGGCTGCTCTTTGTTGTGGTGCGCTGGCTTCTCATTGCGGTGGCTTCTCTTGTTGCGGAGCACAGGCTCTAGGCGCACGGGCTCAGTAGTTGTGGTGCACAGGCTTAGTTGCTCCGCGGCATGTGGGTTCTTCCCGGACCAGGGCTCGAACCCATGTCCCCTGCATTGGCAGGCGGATTCTTAACCAATGAGCCACCAGGGAAGCCCTGAAACTTATATCATTTTAATTTGTGTCTTTTCTGCCATTTTTCCACCAATCAAACGAAGAAGGATAAAAGTGTGGTATTACAGTATGTTAAAAAGTTTGTGTTCTGTCTATGGATAGGAATTTTGAAGTGTTTGTCAAAATTTAAAATATAGTCACTCTTTGAACCAGCAACTGTATTTTAGCAATTGATCCTACAGATATACTTGCACTTGACCAAAATGTCTTACGTAGAAATATATTCATTGCAGCATTGTTTTTCATAGCAAGAGATTGGAAAACCTAAAAGTTTATTAATACAGTACTGGTTTTAAAAATCAATACCTATGTATGATGGATTACTTTGTAATCATAAAAATGAAGTAGCTCTTTATACGTTAATGTGGAACAGTCTCTGAAAACTAAATGGTTTGCGAGGAAGCAAGATATATGTGTGTGTGTGTGTCTCTATGTATATATACTGAAACAGTATATCTGAAGATATTCAAGAAACTGGGTACTGTGTCTGCTTCTGTGGATCAAATTTGGGGATGGGGTGGAAGGGTGATTTGTATTCACATCACATTCATGTGTATTTTTGTACCTTTTAGATTTTGTAATATCACATATGTTACTTACTGAAAAAATCAATAAAATAGTTTTCAGAAGTTAATATAAAACACCTATTCCCCACCCCATATGCTTTAGCATAAACTGAATCTCCTCTCTGCATAAGACATTAGCTACAAACCCATTCAGGTGTTCTTTTCAATCTATCATATACCAGTTGTTAAACATTATAGACACACTCACACACCACGTTTGGGATTCAGCTAGAAGACGGTTGGGAGAAACTAGTGATGACAGCAACCCTTCAGCATCAGTGCTGGTGGAAGAGGGAGCTGTGAGCTCATGTGCCTAAATGATTGATTGTTGCCCCCCACCCCCCCACCTTCTTAGACTTCAAATCTCAGCCTGAGCCATCTCCTGTTCTTAGCCAACTGAGCCAACGACAGCAGCAGCAGACTCAGGCAGTCACTGTTCCTCCTCCTGGGTTGGAGTCCTTTCCTTCCCAGGTGAAACTCCGAGAGTCAGCACCCAGAGACAGCAGTACCTCCACTGTGAACAAACTTCTGCAGCTTCCCAGCATGACTGTCGAAAACATCGCCGTGTCTGCTCACCAGCCACAGCCTAAACACATCAAACTCCCTAAACGGCGAATACCTCCAGCTTCTAAGGTGGGTCTTCCATCGTGAAGTCACAGTCCCAAAGATGGACGTATTTTAACACTTAGTTCCTGTGGTATTTTCAAGTACATAGTTTACTGCTTTATGAGGACTCAGTCATTTCTGAGCAACTGGGCTAATATAGAGGGAATGGGTTTGTGCTAAGAGACAGGGACTGTGCATTCAAATTACAGGTCTGGCTCAGGAAATCTGATGGTCTTGTGTATTTAACTCAGGACCTGCTGTTCTTACGTATTTAGCTGTGTTCTGTAGACAGAGGATGAGTGGTTCGTTGACCAGGTAATGCTTTCATTAGAGGCCCCTCTTCTTCAGTCATCCTTCACCACAATCCTCCCCCCTCTCTTTGCTCAAAGAAGCAGTTGGTGACACTGACCATTGTCCTGTTAACTTTTTTTTTTTTGTCCTGTTAACTTTCTAATTTTTCTTTGCTCTGTTCCTTTCTCTCTCTTTAAAAAAAATCATCTTCCTTTTTCCTTCCTTTCAGCCTTTCACTCCTTGTTCCTCAGGCCTGCCCACAATGCCCTGGGAACCCAGTGCTTGTTAGCTTTGTAGGCCTTGGGACTTGGAATCTCTGACCTCTGTTGCTGACATCATGGTTTTGCTTTTTCAGATCCCAGCTTCTGCAGTGGAAATGCCTGGTTCAGCAGATGTCACAGGATTAAATGTCCAGTTTGGCGCCTTGGAATTTGGATCAGAACCGTCTCTCTCTGAATTTGGATCAGCTGCAAGCAGTGAAAATAGTAGCCAGATTCCCATTAGCTTGTATTCGAAATCTTTAAGGTATACAACTTCCTACTTCTCTCTCCGGTTTTGACTGAGTTAAGTCCTTTGCAAAGTAAAACAAAATAGAGCCTAAGAAATCACCTGGTGGAGAAAAGACACCCTGTAGTGATGGGTTTGTGCTGTCATCACCAGTATCTAATTACAGAACATTTCTTCCATCACCCTAAAAAGAAATCCTGTGCCTGTTAGCAGTCACTCCCAATTTCCCCCCTCCCCCATCCCCTGGAAAGCAGTAATCTGTCTCTGAATTTGCCTGTTTTGGACACTGCACATAACTAGAAAAAAATGCAGTAAGTGGCCTTTTGTATCTGACTTCTTTCACTTAGCATCGTGTTTTCAAGGGTCATCCATGTTATAGTGTGCATGCATTTTGTTTCCAAATAATATTTCATTTTGCAGATACATCACATTTTGTTTATTCATTCATTAGTTTATGGACATTTGGTTGCATCCACTTTTTGGCTATTATAAATCATGCTGTGTGAAAATTCAGTTAAAAATTTTGTGTGCTTTAATTTCTTTTGTATATATACCTAGGAATTGCTGGATCATATGGTAACTCTCATATTTAACCGCTTGAGGAACTGTCAAACGTTTCCCACAGAGGCTGCAGCATTTAGATTCCTACCAGTAGTTTATGAGGGATGCAGTTTCTATACATCTTCGTCAACACTTATTTTCTTTCAGTGGAATATTTTATAAATAGAGAATCCCAGATTTTAGATTCTATTTTATTAAATTTTTTACTTTCTAGAGCCAAAATCTGATAATTGCTTGAGTTCCCTTTTCTAAGGAAGGACTCACAATATCTGGATTCTGTAAAGATTCTTAAGGATCCTTAAAGATGTCACCCTGCCTGTCAGTTAAATTAGGTGGGTCTAATTTGGGAGGGGGGAGGGGTGGTTCTTTTGAATCTTCAGTTGCATCATTTAAATAATGCAGTAGTAACTGTGATTAAAAATCTTCCAACAAAAGCCCAGGACCAGATGGCTTCACAGGTGAATTCTATCAAACATTTAGAGAAGAGCTAACACCTATCCTTCTCGAACTCTTCCAAAATATAGCAGGGGGAGGAACACTCCCAAACTCATTCTGCGAGGCCACCATCACCCTGATACCAAAACCAGACAAAGATGTCACAAAGAAAGAAAACTATAGGCCAATATCAGTGGTGAACATAGACGCAAAAATCCTCAACAAAATACTAGCAAACAGAATCCAACAGCATATTAAAAGCATCATACACCATGATCAAGTAGGGTTTATCCCAGGAATGCAGGGATTCTTCAGTATACACAAATCAGTCAACGTGGTACACCATATTAACAAACTGAAGGAGAAAAACCATATGATCATCTCAATAGATGCAGAGAAAGCTTTCAACAAAATTCAACACCCATTTATGATAAAAACTGTCCAGAAAATGGGCATAGAGGGAACCTACCTCAATATAATAAAGGCCATATATTACAAATCCACAGCCAACATCGTTCTCAGTGGTGAAAAACTGAAACCATATCCTCTCTGATCAGGAACAAGACAAGGTTGCCCACTCTCACTGCTGTTATTCAACATAGTTTTGGAAGTTTTAGTCACAGCAGTCAGAGAAGAAGAAAAAGAAATAAAAGGATTCCAAATCAGAAAAGAAGAAGTAAAACTGCCACTGTTTGCAGATGACATGATACTACACGTGAGAATCCTAAAGATACCACCAGAAAACTACTAGAGCTAATCAATGAATTTGGTAAAGTAGCAGAATACAAAATTAATGCACAGAAATCTCTTGCGTTCCTATACACTAACGACAAAAAATCTGAAAGACAAATTAAGGAAACAACCCCATTTACCTTTGCAACAAAAAGAATAAAATACCTAGGAATAAACTTCCTGAGGAGACAAAAGACCTGTATGCAGAAAACTGTAAGACAATGATGAAAGAAATTAAAGACGATACAGACAGATGGAGAGATATACCATGTTGTTGGATTAGAAGAATCAACATTGTGAAAATGACTCTACTACCCAAAGCAATCTACAGATTCAGTGCAATCCCTATCAAGCTACCAATGGTGTTTTTCATAGAAATAGAAACAAAAAATTTTACAATGTTTATGGAAATGCAAAAGACCCCGAATAGCCAAAGCAATCTTTTTTTTTTTTTTAAATAAATTTATTTGTTTTTGGCTGCATTGGGTCTTTGTTCCTGCATGCGGGCTTTCTCTAGTTGCAATGAATGGGGGCCACTCTTCATTGCAGTGCACAGGCTTCTCGTTGTGGCGGCCTCTCCTGTCACAGAGCACAGGCTCCAGGTGTACGGGCTTCAGTAGTTGTGACATGTGGGCTCAGTAGTTGTGGCTCGTGGGCTCTAGAGTGCAGGCTCAGTAGTTCTGGTGCACGGGCTTAGTTGCTCTGCAGCATGTGGGATCTTCCCAGACCAGGGCTCTAACCTGTGTCCCCTGCATTGACAGGCGGATTCCCAACCACTGTGCCACAGGGAAGCCTCCCAAAGCAATCTTGAGAAGGAAAAACGGAGCTGGAGGAATCAGGCTCCCTGACTTTAGACTATACTACAAATGTACAATAATCAAGACAGTATGGTACTGGCACAAAAACAGAAATGGATCAGTGGAACAGGGTAGAAAGCCCAGAGATAAAGCCACGCACATATGGTCACCTAGTTTATGACAAAGGAAGCAAGAATATACAATGGAGAAAAGACAGCCTCTTCAGTAAGTGGTGCTGGGAAAACTGGACAGCTACATGTAAAAGGAATGAAATTAGAACACTTCCTAACACCATATACAAAAATAAACTCAAAATGGATTAGAGACCTAAATGTAGGACCGGACACTATAAAACTCAGAGGAAAACATAGGCAGAACACTCTGACATAAATCACAGCAAGATCCTATTTGACCCACCTCCTAGAGAAATGGAAATAAAAACAAAAATAAACACATGGGACCTAATGAAACTTGAAAGCTTTTGCACAACAAGGGAAACCATAAACAAGACGAAAAGACAGCCCTCAGAATGGGAGAAAATATTCGCAAACGAAGCAACTGACAAAGGATTAATCTCCAAAATATACAAGCAGCTCATGCAGCTCAATGTCAAAAGAGCCAACAACCCAATGCAAAAATGGGTGTAAGACCTAAATAGACATTTCTCCAAAGAAGATACACAGATTGCCAACAAACACATGAAAGGATGCTCAACATCACTAATCATTAGAGAAATGCAAATCAAAACCACAATGAGGTATCACTTCACACCGATCAGAAGGGCCATCATCAAAAAATCTACAAACGTTCTTCAGAACCTAGGGGCAGGACAGGAATAAAGACACAGATGTAGAGAATGGACTTGAGGACCCGGGGAGGGGGACAGGTAAGAAGCTGGGGCGAAGTGAGAGAGTGGCATGGACTTATATATACTACCAAATGTAAAACAGATAGTGGGAAGCAGCCGCATAGCACAGGACGATCAGCTCGGTGCTTTGTGACCACCTTAGAGGGGTGGGATAGGGAGGGTGGGAGAGAAACACAAGCGGGAGGAGATTTGGGGATATATGTGTATATGTATAGCTGATTTACTTTGTTATACAGCAGAAACTAACACCATTGTAAAGCAATTAAAATAAAGATGTTACAAAAAAATAAAAAGTAATGCAGATGATCCTGGATTGGATCCTGCACGAGAAAAATTAACAACTAAATAAATAATGCAGTAGTGTAAATTTGTAGTTACAGATATGTTTATTTAATTTAGAATATGACAATAAAGAGATGAAACCACTCCATGAAAACCTGTAAAGTGACACAAATTTATGTCTCATGTCTTTTATTCTTTGTAGTGACTCTTTGAATACCTCCCTAGCAGTGACCAGTGCAGTGCAGAACTCCACCCACACAACTTCAGTCATTACCTCCTCCAGTCTGACCAGCTCATCGCTGAGCTCCACTAGTCCCATAACAACATCTTCCTCCTACGACCAGAGTTCTGTGCATGACAGGAGCGCGTACCAAAGCTCTGTGAGTCCATCGGAGTCAGCTCCAGGAACCATCATGGTTAGTGGTGTTTCCGGTTTCTCCTCATAGGAAATCCTATTTGGAGTTCGGTGTGTAGTTGGGAAATCATGCTTTTTGGCTAAGATTTCCTTTTAGAAATGGCTAACCTTTTAAGTAGAATCCGTATAGTTCGTTGGATTTGCCATTAGTGGCCATCTCATTTGAAACCTGTGTTTCAAGCACCCTTGCACAAGGATTGTGTGAATGGACCCAGACACTTGGTATAAGGATAGTGTAAGGATATACCCTGAGTTGTTCAGAGCGGCTTGGATGGCGTAGGCTGGGACTATAGTCTGTAATATTTCACTTTCCTGTAAGGCAAAGACATTCAAGCATTATAGAGAGAGCTACTTTAAAGAGTGGATGAGAACATGAAAATAATGAAAACAATTGAATTGGCATAGCAGAAATTTGGGTATGTTGTCTTTTCTTAGGTTTCCTTCTAAGATTCTGAGGAAATATTTATACGTATCAACTTAAGAGACTTTTCCTCCCTTCCTTTTCCATCTTTCATGTTAGATGTTTTCCTCAAATGTCTGGTGATTCCAGGCTGCCCACTTGACACTGAAAGGTTAACTGCCTGTGGCAGTAGGTTGTTGGATGTGGGCTTTCGTGAGGGACAGTGTGGGCGGCCATTTCTCTAGGGGTGGGGAGTTCCTTCATCAGCCCCTGTGGGCCTTTTCTGTTGAGTTTGTTTAGATTCTCCAGGGACTGTTCTTCTAGTCTCTTCCCTGTAGGGCCTATACCTGTCTGTTAGTGTCTTAAGAGCCTAGTGCAGACAGAAGGCTGCCGTTGGAATAATTTGTTTTGTCTGCATTGACTTAATCTGTGTTTTTTTAATAGTACTCCTTGCCATGTGTTACCCTCTTGATGAAGTTTAGAGCCTGTGGGAGACGGTGGAAGGGGGCATTCACCCTGCTGTACAAGAGTTTAAAACATTTCTCCTATGTTTAGCCCTACCTCCATACCCACTTCCAAAGTTATGTGATATATATAAGTACTGAGTTGCTCGGTGTGGTTCTTTGATGTCAGTTGAGTGGTTTTCTGGTTTTCCCTACTGGTTGCTTATGATTTGGCTTTACCCGGTCAGCTAAGTCAGAGTTACTCTCTGGAATCTGCTTTCTACTGTACAAAATTTTGTTGCTCTCATTTTCCACCTGTATTTGCCTTTCTTGGTTTACATGTTTTTAAAAAGCCGTGTATTCTTCATATATCTTCTTTAAGAAGTTTATTTTTGTGATTTCCGACATGGCAACCACTAGCCACATGTAGTAGTTTATTTAAATTAAATACACAATTAAAAGTTTAGTTTCTCAGACATACCACATTTTAATGCTGACTGTCTAGATATGGTTAGTCACTACAATATAAGACCAAGCACACACAGACAGTATTTCCATTATTGCAGAATATTCTGTTCCCGGGCTTCCCTGGTGGCGCAGTGGTTAAGAATCCACCTGCCAATGCAGGGGACACAGGTTCAAGCCCTGGTCCGGGAAGATCCCACGTGCTGCGGAGCAGCAAAGCCCGTGCGCCACAACTACTGAGCCTGCACTCTAGAGCCCACGAGCCAAAACTACTGAGCCTGCGTGCCACAGCTTCTGAAGCCCACGTGCGCCAAGAGCCCGTGCTCCGCAACAATAGAAGCCACTGCTATGAGGAGCCCACGCACCGCAGCAAAGAGTAGCCCCCGCTCACCACAACTAGAGACAGTCAGCGCACAGCAACAAAGACCCAATGCAGCCAAAAATAAATAAATAATTAAAAAAATATATTCCGTTGCCTTGGAACGTGCTGGTCTATAGTTTCTAAAACATAAATCAGACTGTGTGCTTAAATCTGTCATCTCCATGACATCTCAGTTCCAGCTCTAACTTTACCTCTTGTTCTGCTTGTCTGTATCACTGTTCACCTCGTTTCTTGCTCAGCTCATTGAACCAGATTTCTGATCTCTCCCGATCATCTGATACTTTATTTTTGTTCCCACCATGCTTCTGCCTAGAATTTCCCCCATCCCAAATAATATGGCTCCTTTGTTGTGTCAATTTGTCCATTGTTTGTGGAGTGTTTTGGTTTTGTTTATAATATTTTTTAATAGAAGTATAGTTAATTTACAATGTTGTGTTAGTTTCAGGTATACAGCAAAGTGATTCAGTTATACACATATATTCTTTTTTAGATTCTTTTCCATTATAGATTATTACAAGATATTAAATATAGTTCCTTGTGCTATACAGTAGGACCTTGTTGTTTCGTTGTTTGTATTTAAAAATGATTTTCTAGGGACTTCCCTGGTGATCCAGTGGCTAAGACTCCACGATGCCAATGTAGGGGCTCCAGGTTCAATCCCTGGTCAGGGAACAGGCACAGCCAAATAAATTAAAAAAATGATTTTCTAGGTGGGATCAAGTGTTCCTAAGTTATGATGGCAGCTGTTTCGTTCCCCTTTTCTATTTTTTTTTGTCTGGTGTAGTTTTTTTGGTTTGTTTTTTGTTTGTTTGTTTTTGCAGTATGTGGGCCTCTCACTGTTGTGGCCTCTCCCGTTGCGGAGCACAGGCTCCGGACGCGCAGGCTCAGCGGCCATGGCTCACGGGCCCAGCCGCTCCACGGCATGTGGGATCTTCCCGGACCGGGGCATGAACCCGTGTCCCCTGCATCGGCAGGCGGACTCTCAACCACTGCGCCACCAGGGAAGCCCTCTGGTGTAGTTTTGAGAAGACTTTGTATGTCAGGGTTTGTGCTGTCTTGGCTGCACATGCTTGATGTCATGTGTATGTATTTACTGAATAGTGAACCCCTGTTGAGAGGGAGGCAAAAGAGTAGAACTTTGATTGCTCTCCACCTGTCTTTGTATATTGGTGTTTCCCTTTCTCTGACTTCAGTCTTTTAACTCGTTTTGTTTTTTCCTAGCAGTTCTGTTTTATTGTCTACATTTCTTGTAAATAATCTCATTGTTTTAAGACTAAAATGTGTTGTAAATTAAGATTTTATGAGCAGAAATTGTACTGGATTTTGGTTAAGGCAGAGTCAAAAGCTATAAGGTTTGTCTTTTTTTTTTAAGTAGTTTTGACATTTGTGAGAAGGTTATTTCCTCAGCTTCCTTCTTCCATCCAGGACCAGTGTCTGAGCCCAATAGGTTCCAGTGTCAATCACTCTTTGCCGGGTCTCCCCACCCAGTCTGTGGAAGTAAAGTTTTCCTTGTGAGGATGCCTCCTTCTGTGAGAAGGTTCCAGTGAAGTGCTTTATGGTTAACTCAAACCAGTTGTTTTCAGATTCTGTTCTTTTTGGGACTGACTACCAAACAGTCCTAACTCACTCTTTCCCCACCCAGTTCAGAAAAAAACATGTTTCAAAGTAACGTCTTTCTCTGAGAACCATTTTGTTAATAATATAAAATATGATAATTTCTTGTATGAAAGTTATCTTTGTTATAATTTGGAAACATTTTCTTTCTTGTATGGGGGGTACTCAGGAGACAGAATGTGCTTGAGACAGGAAGGCTTGTGGAGATTTCAATATAATGAGAATTCCTAAGTCCTTCCTATGGCTTAATAATTTTTAGGACTGTTTCATTGCTTCCTGTGCTTTTGGTCTTATGTTTTATCCTTGTTACTTCCTTAAATACCCAGTTTGTTTTAAAAAAAAATGTCAGCTTGTTGAGATTTATTAAGAATTTGTTGTATTGCCTCTCCTTTTATTAAGAAACAAAACAAAATAGGCCATAGTTCTTTGCTTAATTCATAATGCTTCATATGTTTGTGGCTAAATCCCGTAGAAAGTCATCTAGGTTGTCATTTGATTCTGCAGGTTTACTTTCTTTTCTCTTTCTTACAGAATGGACATGGTGGTAGTCGAAGTCAGCAGACAGTAGACAGTAAGTATGTGAGCTAACTATTCTTGTCGTGGCTGGTGGAAACCACAGACAGAAAAAGAGCGTAGCTAATGCGATGGGAAAACAATTGGCCAATGGCTAATTCTGCAAAAATAGTCCTTCTACATTTTTTCTGAGAGCTGTGTCTGATCCATCGTTGGCATCATTTCTTTGCGTTTAGAGTTTAGATAGAGATTCCCCGTGACCAGGTTGGAGCTGATGGTATTATTAGAAATGTTATATCCACAGCAAGAAGGAGGTATTGTATTATTCTGCCCTTGTCAGACTGCACCCCCAAGTGTAGAGTGTAGGCTGGATTTAAAAGATGCTTGGCTCAGAGGCCCAGGTTCCAGGATGCTCGGAGGGCTCTCACTTCAATAATGTGAAAGACATTTCAAGCAGAAATTGGCATGCTAGTTCAGGAAAGACATTGTGAGGAAGAGAGATAAAATGTTGCTCACTATAAACACTTGGGAGAAAAGGAGGGGGCCCTCCACATCCAGCACAGCTCAGTGATCACTGGAGATAGTGTAGGTGAATCCCCGTTAGTTGTTTCCTTTGTTCTTAGCTAATTTATCTATGGTTATGATCATAGTCTAAAATGAAACTGATTTTCATTCATCATTCAGTAAAGCAAATGGGTATCCACTATCGGTATGGAAGTCAAAAAGACCCTCTTTATTTAGGAATTTTTGCAGAGTGGCCATGGGATTTTGCCAGACCAGGAGTGGGCCTCAGTTGGAATTGAAATGACACATGTGATAACGTGGGTAGCTCTGAGAACACTGGTGTCACAGGAAGTATGAATTCCACAAGCCGTAGTGGGAAGTTTCTTTTGTCCAGGCATGGGGTCGAGAGCACATAGAGGTGTACTGGAGATTTTAAGTGAGATAATGAGATGTGAAATGACCGTAAAACATAGTGCACGTTTTAGATAGGTTTTTATGTCCTGTGCTCTCTTCTCCAACCGTCTCTCTCTCTCTCTCTCTCTCTCTCTCTCTCTCTCTCTCTCTCTCTCTCTCTCTCTCTCTCTGTCTCTCTCTCTCTGTCTCTGTCTCACACACACACACACACATACACACTCAAATTCATACAAACACACGTTCTTTGAGAGGCTTTCTGTGAACCTGTCATTAACGTGATCCGACACTCAGGGAGGTGAGTTTGGGGCCAGGGACATCTATGGTGTGTTTATCTAGTTTCTGTAAGAACAGGTGTCATTTGGGAAGGACTGTGAGTAAAAAACAAGCCTCAGGGTTGTGAAGACCACTCTTAAGAACTGACTGTGCTGTGTTGCCCTGTTGCTGTCTGTTCTGGTTTTCGAGCTATCCTCCATTTAGAGACTAGTGTGTGTCCCCTGGACTCCCAGGGCCTCCCAAGGAAAGGTGCTGCCACCTCCTAACTGGAAAAGACAATGATGCTTTATTCCCAAGCACATATCTGAGTTGTATGTGTGGATGGCACTAAAACTGAGTCTTTTCTGCAGCTAGGATTGATCGCATTCATGCTCTTCTGAAAGCCTAACGCGTGCGTTTGTGTGCTCTGAGGTCTGTTCTGTTCAAGCACATGCGAAGGAAGTGCTCACTGCGCTTTTGAAAGTAGGTGTGGACAGCAGGGGTGTCTTCTGCAGATTTTAGGCCTGTGTAGCTCTCCACAGTATATGTACCCTGGGCTATCAACCCCTTCCTGCCCTAAACTGTCTGTGACCTTTCACAAAGTCAGCCTGATTTGATAGAAGCAGACCTAACCCCTGGGTGGTTCGCCTACCAGATTTTCACTGTCCCTTGCTGTGCTCATGTTGTAACTGTATTTGTCAAACTTAGAGCCTCTTTCCCTTTCTGGGTGTGGCTCAGGGTCGGGTTCCTTTAGTTGGGAGGAGTATGTTCACCCCAGAGGGGCTGTGTATGCTGGTAAAGATGTCATTTCTCTCCTTGCCTGGGACCTGTGTTCTGACAGTCCTCTCCATAGTCGCAGCAGACAGAGAAGGGCCTACCTGTGGCATGCTTGTGCATTTTCCCCAGGGGTGTAACTTTGTATATGTCTCAGCTGAGCCTGACGTGTCACAAAACATTGAGCATATTTCTGATACTTAACGGTTGGTTCTGGCGCTAAACAGATCTGTTTCTTACAGTTCCTTCATCTGTTCCAGCTCCAAAGACAACAGACCCTCCCTCCGCCCTCCCATCCGTGGGCTCCCTGCCCAGCACCACCTCTTGCACTCCGCTTCTGCCCTCTGTACCCCAGCACACTGCCGCTCTGCCCTCCTTGTCCCAGCCTGGTGACCTGTCCAGCAGCCCCCTCTCTCAACTTAGCAGGTATGTGGAAAATACGGGCCCAGAGTCCGAGGCACACGGGGGCGAAGTCCTGGAGCCCTTCTACATGGCTGTTCCCATGAGCAGAACCCACTGTTGCTCCCTGCATGATGTCCTGGCCTTTTGCAGTAAGGCCGCAGCATAGGTGGCTGGGTAGGGTCTCACAGGCACCGAGTGTGAAAGCCTTGCTGTCCTGTAATGCCCCTGCTGTCACAGAGCCCTGGGTCCCCTGGGAATCAGGTGGGTCCAAGGGGTCACTGCTACTCTTCTTCAGCCCTCAGGAGGGTGCCCCGAACCTTGTCTCTCCTCCGCATTCTGGGCCCCGTTGCTGTGATGTGGGGTGAGAGTGCTGGGGGTTTTCTGAGCAGGTCACTGCCTCGCACTTGTCGTGGTG
Organism: Delphinus delphis; assembly: GCF_949987515.2. Taxonomy (NCBI): domain Eukaryota; kingdom Metazoa; phylum Chordata; class Mammalia; order Artiodactyla; family Delphinidae; genus Delphinus; species Delphinus delphis. The sequence goes on along the minus strand of NC_082688.1, from coordinate 80,480,360 downwards.
TCAGAGATCAAGTTATCAGAACAGGGTGCAGGAGAATGGGATTTGTCTGGTCCTTACCCTGTCTTCTGAGTAGACTTCTCCTCTTTCCTCCTGTAGCCAGGAACAAAAGCGTTTGGTTTGAGTTCTGCATTTGATGGGAATTCAAGCTCTGTCTCTGGCATGTGGGGTTGAACATAGGAACTTTCTTCCCTCACACACAAATATAATGGGGTCTCTGGGGCTGGCCGTGTTCTTAGTGCAATCCTGTTCTTAGCATTTACAGTCTGCAGAGCAAATGGTTAGAGTTGTCTGAGCTGGCTCTGTAGCTTTCCTAGGGCAGGATGTCCCAGATCCTCATGGTGAGTGACCCTTTAGATCATTTCTGACCACAGAGCACCTGGACTGGGTTCCAAGGCCACATGGAAGGAAGGATGTGAAGGGATGGGCAAGCTCGTGTGCAGCCCTCCTAGACGCGTGGGTCCCTCGAGTGGAGTGCTGGGGGGTGCACACGCGGGGCTCTGCCTTGTCTTCCAGCTCTCTCTCCGGCCACCAGAGCAGCCTCTCCTCTGCGCACACGGTGCTCTCCACCAGCACGTCACACACGGTAAGTGTTTTCCTTGCTCCCTCGCCCAGCACCCTGCTTAGCCAGCTTGGAGCTTAGTCATGTGCAGGTGGGGCTTTAGTTTGTGGATTTTAAATATCTGAAATACTCTAATAGCTTGGCTGTAATGTCTCCATCTAGGTACATGGTTTGAACAGATGATTTCCTAGGCAACATGGAGGACATCTTGCTTCCTAAGTCCATGTCTCTGTGGAAGAATTGGTTCTCCACACCTGATAGATGATTGGCAGGGCTGTCAGGTGGTGAATTTGTTCCCAAGAACTCACTGAGCTCCCTGTTCATGATAGGAGACCTTTCTACCTGGCAGGGTTGGTTTTATTTGCTGGGGCTTCTTATGTTGAGGTCTTTGCAAGTTTTGTAGAGGAAAGTAGACTCGTTGCTAACTTCCACATGGCCTCTACTAAAAGTCAAGTTTAATCAAGAGCAGTGTTCCTGGGGAATGCTCTGTTACTTTGTGAAGCCCACTGTAGGGAGAGTGCTTGAAAGGAAAGGGAGAGCTCGCGTGTCTCTGAGACTGACAGCCCAGTCAGTGTAACTGCATTCCAGGTTGCTGGTGGTCGTGGAGACTTCACTCTTGCCGTCTCAGGCCATCTTCCCCAGCTCAGAGGCAGAGGCTTTGGGAAGGTTGCTGTTGAAGAAGGAAGTGTGGGTATGGAGAGGCAAGAGTGGAAGCACAAGCGGGCGAGTGTCCTGGTGCGCTGAAGAGTGACCTAGATGGTGGTTGCTGAGGTGCGGCTTCTGAGCTGTGGAGCTGGGAGCGTGGTCTTGGGTAGGACTCGGTCTAGACCGAGCAGGCTGAGGGCTGGCAGCCGGGCCGTGCAAGGAGGCAGGGCAGCAGGCGGGTGTTGTGCTAGCAGCCGGGGAGGCTGGAACGTGGAAGGAAAGGTGCCTGGAGAGAGCACAGTGTCCCTCTCCTGGGAGACAGCAGGCTTCCACAAGGTGGAAGTAGATGGTTCCTCAAGTAGGGAAGGAAGTTTTGGGTGCAGATGAACGGGAGAGTCGGGAAACTGGGGGAAATTGGTTTCCTCTGAAGAAGAAGTCGAATCTTTCGCTGTAGAATGAAGCAATGGAAGATTCAGGTCCTATCCTTTATCAGGACCTGGCTAACATCATGGCTTTCATACTCTAGCTTTCCAAGTGAAATCAGTTTACACATAATTCTTTGTCTTAAAACACATAGATCACTGTCTTCATAGCAGAGATTGGTGTGAATATCTCTGCCCTTGGAGTAAGTTGCCCACCAGCCAGTGCCTCCTGTTTGGCCAGTGGGAGCCCTGAGATGTTCCCTTTGTGAGCCCTGCAGAGCTGGCCTCCTGTTCCGGGCACTGTGTGTTGGAGCCCAGAGCTCTTGCTCTCATGGGTTAGCTGCACTCTGTGTCTTAGCAGGAAACGCCAAATCTTACAGTCCCAATGGCCACAGCCAGAATCACCTAGTACAATTGCTAACATCGTCACAGATTCAATAACGAAAGACATAAAGAGATATATACTGAAAAGTTTTTGTCTCTTTTCTACTTGGTTGTACGCCTTTTCCTCCTATTTTCTTGATCCTCTAGTTTGTATTTTATAAACCCATAAAATGCATACATAGCAGTTTTCCTTCTGCCCTTTTTCTTTTCCTGTAATATAAATGGGAGTATTCTCTACATAGTGTCCTTTATCTTTTTCCCTCACTTAACAGTGTAGCTTCAGGAGGTTTCTGTGTTGAATCAGAGTTCTTTGTTCTTTTTTCACAGCCCTGCTGCATTACATTATTTAATCAGGCCTCCTCTGATGGAACTTTAGGGCCATTTTCAGTCTTGATACCTTGGAAATACTGTGGGTTCAGTTATAGACCACCACCGTGGGAATATTGTGGGAAAGTGAGTCATATATCTTTTGATTTCTTAGTGCATATAAGTTTTGTTTACACTATACTGTAGTCTGTTAAGGTGTGCAATAACATGTCTACAAAAACAACATATCTTAATTTAAAAATACATTATTAGCTAAAAATGCTAGCCATCACTTGAGCCTTGAGCAAGTTGTAATCTTTTTGCATTTGTAACATCAGAGGTCACTGATCATTATAGCAAATATAATAATGAAAAGACTTGAAATATTGTGAGAATTAACAAAATGTGACGCAGAGAGAGGAAGTGAGCCAATGCTGTTGGAAAAATGGTGCTGATAGACTTTCTTGACCCAGGGTTGCCTCAGACCCTCACTTTGTAAGAAACGCAGTATCTGAGAAGCACAAGAACATGAGATGTGCCTGTACAAACAACGGTGGATAACCTTCTGCACGTGTTTCACGTGTGCAGCTGTGTCTAGAGTGTAAACCCTGGAGGTGGAATTGCTAGGCATTTGTCATTTTATACAAATTGCTCTGCATAGTGATTTTAACCCACTTAGATCTCACTGGCAAAGAATGAAATGTCCTCTTTCCCCACGTCCTCCTGAAATGATGTTACCAAATATTTGTATTTTTCCAATGTGTTAATAGAAAAATGACCTGTCAGTATAGTGTTTAATCGAAAGAGCTTGAACATCTATTTTATATATTGGAAAGCCATTAATTTCTTTTTGGGTGAGCTGTTTACATTTTTCATTTTCCTGTCAGGTCTGTGGTCTTTATTTCTGTAGTAGGTAGCCCTTTGTGATGGGAAGTGCAAATATTTTTCCTAGGTTTGTCATTTTATGAATTGATTTTTGAATAGTCGGATATATCATAGTCTGTCACAGCCAGGTCTTTCCTACCTTGTCTGTAAAGGAAATCTAGTGTATTCTCCTGCCCTTCGTGTTCTGTGGAAGGTTTGGTGCAGCTGTGCTTTTCTGGGCCCATCTGAGGGGCTGAGTGGCAGCCCCGTCGGATGGTCCGAGCGAGCCAGCAGCTTGTCTCCCTCACAGGTTTGAGAGGTGAGGGGGCAGATACGGGAACGCCGCCAGGGTCCACTGAAGTAGGAGACGCTTGCTGGATGACTCTGGAGTTCCCGTGGATTCCTCATACTCCCCAGTCTGGGAATGTTCTTTTTTTTTCTTTTTTTAATCCTGTGGTTGAAAGGTTGTGTGGCCAGTGCCACCATCACAGTGCGGTGGTCAGAGCCATTCCTGATCCTGTGGCGGGTGCCCTTGGCTCCACGCAGGGGGCCGTGGAATGGGTGCTGGGCAGCCCTGGCCCTACCCTGGGCTCTCGTCTTCCTGGTTCTGTCTGTCCATCTAGGCGGAAGGGGCAGGAGTCCCGAGGAGCCCCAGAAGACCATAATTTCAGCGGTCTTCACTTGCTGAGCCAATTCTGGATACTAGTGCTCGGGTGGGCAGGGCGGCCCGCGGGGCTGGGACCCGCACGGCGCCGTCTGTGCCGTGGAAAGCAGAGCACACGGGGGCCCCCTTTCTCCTGGTCCTTCGCTTCTTCAGCTTCCCCTCCAGGAGTTTCCCGGCTTCTTTGTTGTGCACAAGTTCTGATTTGGAGGCTGGTCTCAGTCTTACAGAGCCTTTTCCTCCCTCTTTGACCCTTGCTTTGCCCAGCCAGGTGTATCTCTTCCACCCACCCCTCAGGCCCTGAAGCCCTTCCTGATGCCTCGTTTACTAGCAGCTGGGCAGGACCCTTGGCACTCAGGCTCTTCACAGCTTTCTGCTAGGCTTTGCCCTTCTTTCCTCGGTGGCTCTTGTCGGGCAGGCCTAGGGCCGGGCTGGGCCCTGCTTGGTAGTCCCTGGTGACCCACAAAGTGTCACCAGATCCTGGAGCAAAGGCCTCTCTTGGCCACCTGTGACTTCAGGTCAGAGGAGCCAGGAAGGCTCTGACTTGGGTTGGGCTGCTTGTGGCCGCAGGCTCGACTCTCCTGAGGCTCCTTGCTTTTCTGTGAGGTGGCTTTTCACCTCATATTGAGATGCTCTGTGCTCATCTGTGTCTGTGCTTTGTTTCACTTACCAAAGCCTGAGCAACTTTAATGATTTTTTAGGAGGGTTTTTTGGTCGTAAATCTCCATTTTAATGGTCTTGAAAGCTCAGCTGATGAGTTGTGTCCCAATGGCCTACTGTGGCTGCAGTGTGAGAGGCCACGGTGAGCACACTGGTCCATCTGAGACTGCGGGCACACAGGCCAGGCCGGTTCTTGTGCACTCTTGTGCTTTGCCCCCAGATCCATGTGTCCTGGCTTTTGTCTTGCCAGCATGCCGGCGTGGAGAGCGCCCCTTCCCTCCAGTCCTCAGCCACCTTCTCAACGGCAGCAACCTGTGCCTCGAGTGCCGCGTCCTCAGGGCTCAGCCTGCCAAGCAGCATGAACACGGTCAACAGCCTCTGCCTGGGCGGTACCGCTGTGAGTGCCCCCAGCAGCAGTGCCAGGGCCACGCCCTTGGTGACCTCAGGTGTGTGCCCCCCGGGGCCTTTCCAGCTCCCCCGCCCCTCGAAGGTGCTGCTCTGCTTCCCGGGAGGAGGCCGAGGCGGGCAGGCCTGGGGGGGTCCACGAGCATCGGAAGCTCACAGTCTCCCTCCGGCTGTGCCGCCACTTGCTTGTCTTCTTTGTTCCACTCACCTCTTGAGGCCGGATCTTCCAGAGCTAATGTGGGGGCCAGGTTCTGGGTGATTCTGAAATCAGTGTCTGGGGGCACGCTCCCCTGGGCAGCCTTTGTGCTCGTAGCTCCCCATTCTTTTCTGTCCTCGCTCATCCCTGGAGCTGAGATGACGGAGCAGCTCTCGTGGGCTCTTCTGCTCTTGCTGTGACTGCCTGGCAGCCAGACCCGGGCAGACTGTGGTTTGGTAGCGACTGCTCGCCCGCCTTTGGCCCAGCTGTGCCTCTCCTGGCGCTGCCCGGCCTGCTTTGTTCTGAGGGGCAGGCGGTTCCTGCTGCTCGGGCCCTCTCGGCGCAGTGCGGCCTTCAGGAGAGGGTGGCGGTGTTTTGTGCCGCAGGGCGCGGACCCCTCTGGTAACACAGCCTGGATGTGGTGGCACGTGCTCTGTCTCCCCCGCCCCCTAGCATGGCTTCCGTTTCTCTCGGCTGCTGCCCTCCCCTCTTGCCCGTGGCCTCGTCTGGGACGGCACCGTGACAGTGGGCTCGACACCCGCCGTGCCCACAGTACGTGAGGAATCTCGCCCTTGTGGTGGCCCCTTCACTCCATTTGAGTTTGCCTTCACAGGCAAAGCGCCCCCCAGCCTGCCCCAGGGGGCGCCTCCCCTGCTGCACAGCCAGTACCTCGTGGGCCCCGGAGGACTGCTTCCTGCCTACCCGGTGAGCGCACGTGGGGCTCTGGGCCGGCCCCCGGCAGGACCTGGGGGCCTTGGGTTGCTGCTGCTCCTTCCCTGAGCCCACCTCTGCCGCTCGGATCCCGGGCGTTTCTCCAGCTAGACTCCGTCAAGGCAGGGCATCTAACAGCCTTGTTGGTCCTCACACAGGTTTATGGCTATGACGAGCTCCAGATGCTGCAGTCACGGCTGCCGATGGTGAGTGGGATTTCGGCTGGTGGCCGGGGGGATTCAGACTCTTGAGTCTCGCGCATCTCACCCGCGCGGCCGTGACCGCTACCCTCTCTGGCCTTCAGGACACTCGGCCTGAGGACTTCCCTCAGCACCACAGCTGAGAAAGCTGCTTCCATCTGGTGGTTGTGCCTGCTGCACCTACAGCCTGGGCACTCGAGCGTCCTGCGCTCGTGCCTGGGGATCTTGAAGATCATTGGGACCTGGGGCCCCAGTAGGCAGTGTCCCTACCAAACGTGGGTCCTTCTCTTCCCTCAAGTTCCACCCCTCCCCCCACCAAAACAAACAAACAAACAGGACGTGGCGCTGCTTACGTGCCCCTAGACTTTTTATTAAAAAAGTGCTCTCCGAAGTACCATCTAGTGTTTTTGGCTTCTGAAGTGGCCATTGGTGATGCTCGTGATGGCAGCTTTGTTATTCTGAGTGAGTGGCTGGAGCCAGCAGTCTTTAAGGGCCCTTCTGGGTTTAGCCTGCCATCCCGTGTATAAGAACGCTGGCCCCAGGATCTCTCTGGTTGCTGCAGTCTCACTCTGAGGGCAGCATTGCCTCTTTATTCTGGCCCTTGCTACCAGGATGAAGCACTGGGCCTTCTCTGGGATGGCCACGTGAGCAGGACTGCAGTGCAGAAGAGGTACAGGATGAGGCACGCTCCCTGCCCGGACAGCCTGCAGGCTCCTGTACCCCCTTCTTGGTCTGGCGTTTCCCAGACTCCTGATCATTTGCAGCAGACCAGGGCATCTGTCACATTGTCTGGGAGTAAATAGCTATTTGGACCCCGATGTCAACTCTCCTGGGTATGGTCTTTCCTTTTCCCCAAGTGAAGGTGAGGTGTCCTTCCTCAGACTCCTCTCCACTGGTGTTAGCCCCTCTTGGGCTGGCCACAGAGAGCTCAGGGAGCTGCAGGCACCACCTCTACCTCCCAGGCCCCAGTGGCTGATGCTCGTGTCTCTCAGAAGACCCTTTCATCTGCTTGGAATGTTTCCATAGGTTGGTAGCTGGGCAGCTCTTCCCCAGTGTGCAAACCAGCAGCCAATTACACTACTGCTCAAGGGGCCTGCGGGACTTTCCAGCTGCTGCCCATGTCCCTGGAGGGCCCAGAAAGGATATTGAGGACATGATGACAGATTTCTAGAGTGGAAAACAGAACTTAGGGTTTCTGGGGATGCCTTAAGCCCTAGGGCTTTGCAGGGAAACCAGAAGCGGCCCTAGTCCCCCTGACACTCAGGAAACCTTGCAGCCAGGAGCCCCAGGGCATCAGAGATGGAATGCAGGAGGTGGTCCTGAATGAGTCTGAAGGTGGTGCCTGGTTGGGCCCCTAGGAATGACTCAGTGGGATTCTAGCCCTGGGAATCATCCTGGGCTGCTGCATATTGCTTCAATCTTTTTGTGCCTTAGAAGCAATCACCTCTGAGCCTGCCTTTTGAGATGCATTTCTTTCATTTTCCCCTTTGGTTATTTCTTAGATTCTGATACTTTTGTGCCTCATTTCCACCTTTGGATTTTCTTGTGTCAAAGAGCTCCCCCTCCTGGGCTTCCTCCAGGCCTGTCCCCGCTTGTGTTCTACTAACTGTGCTTTTCTAGCCCTGCCTTCTGTTGTGGTTCTGGTCTGAGGGTGCCGTGGGTTTCCTGGAGGTGTCTGGGAGATGGGGCCAAAGGAGGCTGTAGGTGCCTTTCCTAGACACTGCTGCCCACGAGGAAAGCAGGAGGGCTTTCCCTCGGCTCAGAGGACCGGGGTGTAGTATGTCCAGGGCTGCCAGAGCCCTGGGCGGTGGGTGAGGGTCAGGGCAGGCCTCCCCTTCTTCATAGAGCTCCACTGTGTTTTGCCTCAGCATCCACGCTTGTCCTGACTCCTGTGCAATGTCAGCGTTGCCAGGGCAGAGTGGGCGGTCTCTCCTAGCTCAGGACCTGACCCCTGTTAAACCCTTTTGGCCCCTCCTTCTCCTCAGGTTTCTCCTTGTCCTGTTAACTTTCCTAGCTGCCCTTCAGAATCCCTCTCACTGGAGAAGCCAGGAGAGTTGGTTTGGCCCATGACATTCACCAGCATCCATCTGTGATGTAGAATGGATGTGTGTGACTGGGCCTCCGCTGGCTCTGCCCGGGGAAGGCTGAGGGATCGGTCAGTGCGTCTACATGCTGTGTGCCTGCCACACTGCACAGCTCTGACCGGCACCATTTGTTTTGAATTCTCTGTGAGTGCTGCCCTCTGGTGGTGTGCCTGTGACGTCCCTGCGGTCTGGTCGGCCTGGGGAATGTGGCATTGCCTGGAGCATCCGTACTGCCTGCAGGTTCTGCTGTCTTGGGAGTGGGGTGAGGCTCTTGTGCTGACTGAACCTCTCTGGTCTCTCCTAGGATTACTATGGGATTCCTTTCGCTACACCCGCAGCCCTCGCCAGTCGAGATGGGAACCTTGCTAATAATCCCTATTCAGGTTAGTCTTGTTCAGGGGGTTAGGCATGGGGGCGGAGTGCTCATCGGACTGGCCTGTGGCTCATCCCGGGAGTCTGGAAACAGACGCAGAAGGGCTGCAGAGACCTACCGGCTTCCTGTTGTTGTGCTGGCAGCCAGGCCTGTTCCTGTTCACGGGGACCAGTCTGGCTTTTTCCTGGCTGGATAGGGGGCAGTGACTGGATTCAGTGCCCCGTTTCTCCCAGGTGATGTCACAAAGTTTGGCCGAGGAGACTCTGCGTCCCCTGCACCTGCCACCACCCTGGCTCAGCCCCAGCAGAGCCAGTCCCAGGCCCACCACACAGCCCAGCAGCCCTTTCTGAACCCTGCCCTGCCACCTGGCTACAGCTACACTGGCCTCCCCTACTATACAGGCGTACCCAGTGCCTTCCAGTATGGGCCCACCGTGTTTGTGAGTATTCAGGGGGGTGTTACTCCAGCTCCAGGGAACAGAAGCAGGGAGGGAGGGACAGGTCCCCACTCAGAGTGTCACCTGGCCTTGAGGAATGAGTCCGGCTTGGGGGCGAGGTTCCTTTCCCATCTGTTTTGAGATCTAGCGTGTTGCGCTACTGAAGACACCTCCCTAGTGGTTGTGCCACGAACTGCCTGAGGCTAAGCCGGGGTGACCTGCTCCCCCAGCTCTGTCCCCCTACTAATGCCTCTCCTGCTTGCCTGCCACCAGGTCCCCCCGGCCTCAGCCAAGCAGCACGGTGTGAGCCTCAGCAGCCCCACCACCCCTTTCCAGCAGGCCAGTGGCTATGGCCAGCACAGCTACAGCGCAGGTGAGGGGTGCTTCCGCCACGGAGAGGCACGGGAAGGACAGGCTCACCTAGCTCACACGTGCCTCTTGTCCCCTGCCGTGCTAGGTTACGATGACGTGATACAGGGGGCGGCGGCGGGAGACTACACCAAGGGTGGCTATGGTGGATCATCGCAGGCACAGAGCAAGTCTGCAGGTTCTGGGCCTGGCAAAGGTAGGCCTTTCCAGGATTGCGGCCCAGAGCAGTCGTCTCCTCCCCTGACTCCTTCTCAGGCGAGGCTGCCCCAGAGGGCCCCTGGAGCGGGGGGAGGCTGGCGCTGGGGCCAGCTGATGTGGGAACAGCCGCTTTTCCTTCTAGGAGTGTCGGCGTCTTCGAGCGGCCCCGGCCTCCCTGACGTGACTGGGTCCGTCTACAGCAAGACTCAGGTGAGGGAGGGCCGGCACTGGCGGGAGGGCTGGCAGAGTGCTGCCAAGCGAGCCTCACTGTCGTCTCTCTGCCCTGCAGACTTTCGACAGGCAGGGATTTCACGCAGGGACCCCACCACCGTTCAGCCTGCCCTCGGCCTTGGGCTCCCCTGGGCCCCTGGGCCCCGGTTACGCGCCCTCACCGCTCGTGCACGTCCTGCCCGCCCACCAGCAGCCTCACTCACAGCTGCTGCACCACCACCTCCCACAGGACGCTCAGGTGAGCCCGGTGGAGCAGGCGGCCATCCTGCCCTGGGCTGGGGGCTCCGCTGCAGCCTTGACAGCCTTCTCTCCTCCTCCTCAGAGCGGCGCGGGTCAGCGCAGCCAGCCCAGCTCCCTGCAGCCCAAGTCACAAGCCTCCAAACCTGCCTACGGCACCTCTCCATACTGGACAAACTGAACCCTGAAGAGCTGGGGGGCCAGGGCGGGGCCTGGCCAGGGCGGGGCCTACCCCGGGCAGGAGAGCGCACAGAGCCCGGCACCCTCCCCAGAGTTTCTGAGACGTGTCAGCCGAGCCTCTGTGGGGAGCCTGCCTCCCAGACTCCCTGTTGTATGTAATGTATTTATGTATGTATTTGTAAATGTGGTAGAAGGCTTGGGGGAGGGGGGAGCAGCTGCTCCTCTCCCCACTCAAGCCCCTTCCTGCTGTAGCAGCAGCAGCCCCCTTCCCCCCTTCTGCCTTCAGGCCTTCTACAGAGCCCCCCGGTGGGCAGCATCTGGAAGGGCTGGCTGGAGGCAGTTTGGGGACTGGGGTCAGGTACCAATGAAGAATCACGGCTCATCTCCCTCCCTTCTCCCTCCCTTGTAAACCATTCTTTGAGTTTTCGTCCCTGTGTAATTACTTTATCCCTTGCTTTTTGAGAAACTGGTCCTTTTGTCATCTGTCATGTTCCCCTCCCTCCAAACCTTGATCTGGGAATGGCAGAGAGATAGCCCTGCCCCGCCCCCCCCCCCCCCTTAGAGGTGGCACCTGTTTGTCTCCACAGAGAGCTGGGGCTTCGGCTTCTGATCTGGTCTTGTCCCCAGAGACTTGCCTTCCTCTGGCTGACCATTTTTAAAATAATCTGAATTTGCGCTCAGAGATACTCAGCCAGTCAGCTCCCCTTTAAAAAAAAAAAAATCAAAGATATGCCTTCATCTCAGTGACAACATGTCTCCAAGCAAAGGCTCCTCTATTCCAGTCGTCCTGAACCAGGTGGGCGACTGTTTCAGAGGTTTTCTCTTTTGCCCAAACTCCACCTAATAAAGTTCTGAGAGCATACTTTCTCTGTGTGGTGTGACTCAGGGAGAGCTCAGGGCAGAGACCATCTTCATTATGGTTCCAGGGACCCTGGACTTCACAGGGCTGAAGTAGAGCTCCCATGGTCACAGGCTTCTGATAACAGGGTGTTAGGGCTTCAGTGGGTATTCCTTGCTTTGCTGGGCCCTTCTCTTGTCCCAAAACAATCAGCATTCAGGGAGGGAAAAGGTAAAGGACGCAGCTGACAAGGTAGCTAACCCTCCTGACAGGCAGTGCTTATCAACGGTTACCTTTGTTTTTCTTGCAACTCTGTAACAGACTTAGGGGACAAGGCGGTCTCTAAAAGGGTCTTGTCAACAGGATATTACGGTAGGGTAATTTCTTTTCCAAAGGAACAAAGGTAAGAACTCTGAGAATACAGTTCCAGGCCTAAGTTTGCACAGCTAAACCTCTCTGCCCTTTGCTCTTCATCAACCAAATGCAATCTTGATTGACCGTCGAGGACTGTGGCGGGACAGAAGACTAGTGAGCCAGGGTGGTGTGAAGTAGGTAAGTGGGTCCTGGGCTAAATATCTGCTCCAGAAAGTCCCAAGGAACCATTCACCTGGGGCCAGGATTCTGACTTCTCTTAAGCTCCTCCCTCCTGATTCCAGGCCACCAGTCCAGAAGGAACTGGGGCCGTAAAACTATACATGTCTCCGCCAGGAGGCAGATCTCCATGCTTGTCTGAGGCGCAGCTGTATTCCAGCCTGGCAGCTGGCTCAAGGCCTTGAGGTGTTGCCCGAGACATTATAGCATCCCGTTTCAAGTCAGCGTGCCAGAACCAGCCCAGGGGGTACAGTCTTTACCTTGTCTGTTTTTGACCTCCAAAATCAATGGTCATTCATCAGATAGGTCAAGCACTGCTGGCTTAAAAAAAAAAGTGTCCACAACTGAAACTTACTAAATTATGTGATCTATTGCTTTCTGATCCCTTCTTTTAGCAGCGGGAAGTTGACAAGTGACAATGAAAACAAAAAACTTGCGTAAGGAGGGCAGTGGAGCACTCCTCCATCACTTCACCGACCTACTTATACTGGCAGCTTGTGCCCTATTTCAGAATTAAGGTTAACAAATGGCTTTGTCTTTAATAACCTTTCTTAAAAGCTGGTAAGGATTTGGGGATATTTATTCTGCAAGGAGGTGAGTTGAGCAGACTGTCAAAAGGCAGGTGAGCAAGATTTGGTTTTTGTTTTAGTTTTTCAGCTGACTCCTGTGCATAATCTGCAAGGGAACAGAGCAAGTATTAAGACCACCTTTTAATTTTAATACACAAAAAAAGAAGAGGGTCATCCCATGGGGAAGTAGCAATACAGGTATATTTTATTTCACATTTTATTAGTAGACAGATGGGCAGAAAAAGACAAAAAATAAACCACTAAAGGGGAAATTGAACACAAAATGCATCAGATAATCTTTTCTCATAAGTTAAACTAAAGAAAAACATCTACAATTTCAGCTAAGAAAACTATTAAAGTCAGGTGTGTCCTGCTGGTTTCAGAATAGTTGAAAATTGCATCTGAATCTTTGTAAATGTAAACCTTTTTAAAAATCAGGGTGGGAGGGTAGAGAGTTAATTTTCAGTGGAGAACTACACATTTTCCCCTTCAATCGCTTACTATGTATTTTCCAAACATAAGGAAACCAGCAAATAAAGAAGCAAATAATTACCAGGGAAGAGGAAAGAAGGGACTACAAAAAAGCTTGGCTAATAGAAAAAAGAACTCTGGAATGATGTGAAATGAAAGGGGAAGACTGCGAGAAGCAACAACAGAATCATAATGTACGTTCTCCACCCAGCCTCAAAATACACAGACCTGAAGAGCGTCCAGAGGCCTCCACTAGAATCGAAAGGAACCTAAAAATGCAGGATGGATCCTGAATTCATGTTACACCAAATAATCAGCACAACTGTACTCACAAGGTTGTGGCCTAAGCCTGAGATCTCCACTCCCGAAAGAAGTTACGTGCTTCAGTTTTCTTTTGCCACAGTATGTGTTCGCAGGACAGAGCTCTGGAACCAGCACCTGGGTTTTACAAGTCAGTCTGAGCTATCAGAATGTCCCACCTCCTAGCAAATCACCATACCCCAGTCTTTTCTGGAACTGACGACTACTCTCATCAGAGGCAAACCCAGCTCTGAAGAGTAACACCCCAAAGGCTGAGAGGTACAACCTCCACCTGGCTCTCTGAGTCAACGTAAAACAGAGGCCAGCAGGGCCTGTGCGACAGGGCTGAGCAGCACAGCACCTCCCACAGTGCCAAGGAGTCTGGCCTGCCCTGGGGGAGAGACGCTTTGGCAGGAAGAGAAAAGGCTTAGTTTTAGGGCTCCGAGAGAGCGTAAGACCAAGCACGCGGTGCACGCGTGTGTGTTTTGGGAGTGTGGAGTGATTGATAGGGGGTGATCAGAGCATTATGAGTATGTGTGGGGCAAAAGACTAGTTTCAACGTCCTTCTATGAGAGTTTGCACTCGGTGTTTTGTCACAGGAGAGCTGCTCTGTTCTCTGAATCTGACTGGAGTCGCTTGACTCAGGGGTGCAAGTAGGCCATGGAGTTTGGACAGATTCTGGGACCAGGCTCAACAGTGTCCCATGTGAACCTTAGCACGTTCAACATTCCCACTTTTTTAAGACTAGATTCCAGAGAAGGCTGCTGGGAATTAGTTGGCAAATGTTTGGAGAGTTTGAAGAGCGAATGAAAACCCTGAGATCAGAAAGGAAGGAGGAACTAAGGACCTAAGTATCACAGACTGTGTCCTAGGGTCCATCCTACCTCTGTCCCTCATCAACCCTTTCGTTCTTTCTGAGCTATACGATCTGAAGAAAAGGAGTTGAACGCTAGCACGCAGGGATCTGAAGTAGGTTCATAGCGGTATTTTCCCCACTGAAAGAACACTGCCCTCCTGTGAACTGACCCGCCCCCATAAGAAACAAAAATCATCGCCAAGTACTGAAGAAGTCCCTGGTTGGTGAAGGCTGATGGAACTCGGTATTGATTGAAGTAACACACGATCGACACCGGGGAGATCAAGGCTGCAGCAATTGCGTGGCAGGAAGATCTAGCGTTGCCCAGACACTGCTTGCAGCCAACTCCCTTGGCTCTGCCAGAAGAGTCAAAGAAGCTCAGGGGAAAGCTCCATGCACAACTTCCGCTTGCACTCCATAGCCCGAGCACATTGAAAGGAGAGAAAAGTCCAGGTCACATCCAGTGAGAAAAGCGGGAACCGGTCACGCATGTCTCACATATATCCACAGTTACCACTATCAGTATAAGCAGCTCAATGAAAACCAAAATCTTAACACATGCACCTAGTATTAATACTAAGTAATTAAAACTCGCTACTTAAAAAAAATCCTCATGGTGAGAGTGTATCTTTCAGGGAAAGGCCATGTTAAATATATAAAACAGATGTTTTCTCTCCCAACAGTGGTCCCCAGTAGTTTGACTTTTTCCCCCAGCAGCATCAACCAAAACCAGCATAGTGATTTTAACTCTTCGTTCCCGTCACTAAGACTCCACACACACACACACACACGCACACGCACACACACGCACACACACACACACTAATCCCCACTCTCTCCCCACTCCCTGGGGGAAAAAAATAACTCTGCCTTCAAAATAAATAGCAATCAGTTCTATGTAAAGTATGAATATTTATTTCAGGCTTTAGATCCCAATCGATTTCGAAAAACAAAATCTGATCTCTCAGAGTAGCTGAGGCCTCTGTGTTAGGCTGAAGGGCCCTGTGCCCTTAGGAACACGTTTCAACAGGTTCAGAACAAAGTCCCTGACGCCTGCTGTACCCCAGCCTTAAGAAGGGAAAGAAAATTCACCACCACGGGGCTGAACGAATGCACACACACTAAGGTAAATGAGCAGCTAAAACTTGGCAAATTTGCTTTGTTAAGAAATGTTTTGTGGGGCTTTTATGGTTTTTTTTTTCTTTTGCTACCCAGCATATGCAGCACTTGTGAACTCCCGATGGGTTCCCAGCTTTAAACACATTAAACGTCTTGATGAAAGACTAATTCTTCAAGAATCTAAAAACAGACCAAACGTGTTTTGCTGTGAACACTTTGCAGAGACGAAGTGAGGTGGGAGTTTGAGTTTAAAGAAAAAAAAAAAAGAATCAATACAGTGATGGAAGGGTAAAGAATGCAAGAATTCAGACATTCTGTGGAGGATTAGTTTCTCTCCGTTAAGAGGTCCATAAAAAGGAGCAAACTGAGATCCATAAGGGGAGTCACCAGGAGCCGTTTGTTTTCCCCACCCCCATGATAGGTTTTTGCTGAGGGGCCACTGCTAGGTCCCCACTTGCTCCCCTCCCTTTGGCCTGAGACGGCAGGGCAGTACAGGGGCCTCGAAGGAGCACGTCACGACTCCTCATTCCCAGAATCATCATCGTCATAACAGTCGGCATCTTCCTCCTCCTCATCTTCATCATCAATGTCGTCGTCGTACAAGTCGTCATAAAGCAAATCTGAGCTGTTGTCATTGGAAGGCACTTTAGTTTTGATGCAGTATTCCGCCAGGGTCGTGGGGACCTTCACTCCATCCTTTTCTGCTTCGGCTTTAGTGGCTGACACCTGTTTCCTGAAGGGAGGATAGTTTATGTAAGTCTCTGGAAGATGGATTTATAATTGGCCTAAACAATCCAAAATTCCTTACTGGTTTCTGAACTTTAGTACCTACCTACCTGAAAGCATCTTTGATAAGATACCCTCTACTACACCAAAGGTTCTAGCCCATCAGGTACCATTCTGAAGGACACTTAAAAATGACCCTTCTGAGGGCTTCCCTGGTGGCGCAGTGGTTGAGAGTCCGCCTGCCGATGCAGGGGACGCGGGTTCGTGCCCCGGTCCGGGAAGATCCCACATGCCGTGGAGCGGCTGGGCCCGCGAGCCATGGCCGCTGGGCCTGCGCGTCCGGAGCCTGTGCTCCGCAACGGGAGAAGCCACAACAGTGAGAGGCCCGCGTACCGCAAAAAAAAAAAAAAAAAAAAAGACCCTTCTGAAGGGCATTTAAAGCCATGCACCTCACATGCTGGTTGGCCAGAAATCACCTCAGGTTTTCCGCCTTGTCTTCCCGCACTAAACTCGGAATGCAGTCCCATCAACTCAATAGTCCTCCTACTTAGAGAAAAATCCAAATATCTTATGTTGGATTCCAAAGTCTTGCACGATCCACCTGCCTATCGCTTCATTCTCGCCACCCATTACTTTCTCCAATTCCAAAACATTCAGGCCACTCGGGGGGTTTTTTAGTACCTGCAAACATACCTAGTTGATTTTTCTGTGAGGACCAGTTGCTCTTCTGCCCTACATACGGTTGACTGCTTCTTGTCACTCAGATATGAACTTATATGTCACCTTAGAGGAGGCCTATTCGGACAATCCAACTTAAAGCAGCCATCTTGTAATTCCTTCATCTTATCCTACTCATCTTCCTCATTTGTTCATTTTTCCGTTGTTCTCCTTGCGCCCCTGAATGTGAGCAGAGACCTTGTCTATCTTAGTTAATTCTATTTCCCCAGTGCTTAGAACACCGCCTGGGCACATACAGCTGTGCAACAAATACTGACTGTATGAACGCATGAAGGTTAATGTTTCCTTCAACAAGTATGAAAATTCGACCCCTCAAGGGACTAGAAAAACTGAACTTAAAAACATCAAACCACTATTCTCAGGACTTCCCTGGTGGTCCAGTGGCTAAGACTCTGTGCTCCCAATGCAGGGGGGGCCCGGGTTCGATCCCTGGTCAGGGAACTAGATCCCGCATGCCACAACTAAGAGTTCGCATGCCGCAACTAAAGATCCCGCATGCCGCAGCTTAAAAAAATTTAAAAAAAAAACCCCACATGCCGCAACTAAGACCCGGCGCAGCCAAATAAAGAAAGTACTTTAAAAAGCCCCACAAAAACACAACCACTATTCTCCCTTTTAATTAGACCTCTCTTGGTGGATCCTGTTGCCTTACATCCTGATGCTGCTGAGGCTTTCAGGCTTGAATCTCTCTTCTCACAGCTTTCTCCTTGAACCATCTTGTCCATTCCCATGGTTCTAACCCTTCATGCTGACAGCTCTCAAATCATCAGGGTCCAGCCTAAACTTTTCTTCTGAGCTCTATACCCTTATATGAGCAACTGGATGTCTCCGTCCTGACGTTCCATAGGAATCCTAACTCCGGAAGTCTGCATTTGTCATTGTCCACCTCCATGGAGTATTCAGTTCCTAAAATTATAACTCTTACTACTCCAAAGTCTTAAATGTTTTCAAATCTGTTTTCTCATTCTTGATTGTTACTACGTCAGTTTAGTCTTCATCTCAGCCTCCTCAAACCTCAGCCGGTATCCTGGTCAGTTGTGTTCTTTTGGAACTCAAATAGGATTATCCTTTCACACAAAATCTTTAAGTGACACTCCAACACCTCTAAGATTAAGGACCAAACCCACCCTATGACTTCAGTGTCTTTTAAGACCTGATGCATTTCTTAATTTCCCATTACTTCTCAAATCAGAATTTATAATTCTCTTGATGTGTCATGCTGTTATTATACACCCGTGTTTTAGCAAGCATGTTTCTCTCTCCCTGAAAAATTCTTGGTTATGAAGCATTATCTCTCCTAGGAACCATATTATATGTTCCTTCCACTGTATTTTGTTTATGCTTCTACAGTTGCACTTATCATATTACATGTTCATTTCTTTGTTTACAAACAAAAGTATGAGCTCTCTAAGGAGAAAGACTATGCCTCACACCCTCCCTTTCCTTGAACATCAGGCTCCAGTCCTGACTATTTTATGAAGCATTCCCATTTTCCAATCCTCAGTCCACTCTCACTCTAAACTTCTACAGGTCTTTACTATTTACACTAGTTATCTTCAATCTTTGGTATATACCAGTCACCTAAGTGGCTTGGTAAAAACAAAATACAGATGCCCAGATTCTATCCTTGTAATTTCATTAAATGACTCTGGATTAGGGAGAGGGTCTAAGAAGCTGATTACGGTGGGCAGAAAGCTTATTCAGCTGTCAGATGACATGCATTTTTTTTTCATATCACATGGTATAATGCCAACTAGATTTATAGAGAGGGACTTTGAAAAGTCACAGAATGTGCTGCAATTGTCCTTGGGGCTCTACCAATCACTAAGTACTGTTAGGAAAATCTTATATCCTATGTAGGATATAATTTGAGAGATGAATGGTTGAGCCTAATACCTTTTTTTTTTTTTTTACAGATGGAAATATTAAAAACCCCCAAAACTTAACTGATAAAAGGTCACATGACAGTGGCAGAGCTACTCTGTTAGAAGTAGAATAAGAATCTACTCCTTATTCTTATTCAGTCTCCTGATTCTTATTCTAGGGCTCTGTTAGACCATATACTAGAGTTGCTGATAATGGGGATTCCTAGAAGATACTTGCTGCTATGGTCAGAAAGGCCATATAAGGTTTCATTAATAAAAAATTTGAAAACAGAAATACCTGGAATGTCTGGAATACACTGGGTGTTTTGATACATTTAAAGGACATGTTCAAAACCCAGAACAGTGTCCCTAAAATGATCAGGAGGAAGAGTTTGCAAATGTGACTAGTTTAGAACCTGGAAGTTCTGTGTCCTGGGAAATCAGATCTGCTGTCTCAAAAGCCAAACTCATTAGGCTCAGGCAGAAACCTCTTCCCAAACAATAAATCTAACTGACAGAAGTGGAGTGGATATTTAAGTTCAATTTAAACCCTTGGTTCTAGGATATACTTTGGTTCTGTATGAAGACTTGAAGTAATCAAACAGAAGACAAAACAAAACACCTTACCTAATGATTTCAGCATATTCTTTGTCTTTTCCTTTACTGTCCCTCCATTTCCTGAACATAACCGAGGCATCCACATTGGCTGGGGAGAAGGTGTTGGGCTCATTAAGCAATGAGATTACACTTAACAGGATAGTCCTAGAAACAGGAAAAAAGGGTCAGCTATGAATATTCATATTCACAGTATTCAATAGTATTTTGTTTTAAATTTAAGACTATAGGGAAATGGAAATAGAGTATCAAAATTTTGTTTTCAGTACTCATCTGGCTAGGCTAGGAACAAGCTGCTACCTGGGAGACAAAGCAGAGGGAATCTGAGTTTAGCATAAAAGTTAGGTTGCAGGGCAAAATATGAACTCTGTAGAAGGCACTGTCTTAACTGGCAACATGTTCCAATCTACAAAAATTGGAGGTCTGGAAGCTTTTCAAATAACATTTAAAAAATTAACAAGTTAAGTGCAATAGGAAAAAGCAGGAGCAAAAAACATTTAGCTTGAAGGCAATCTTTTTGTGGAAAAGGGTAAAAATGATGCTACTCCATATATCTAATTCATACCATGGCTGCTTAGAAGATCTGAAAACCAATATCACATACAAATGTATTTCTTTTCCATACTTCTAAGGGAAGCAAGATAAGAGTTAAGCAGGTGAATGGAGAAAAAGCAATAGCCTTGACATGGAAGAACTAGTCTCTGAATAACAGAAATCTTGATTCAAAAAATATTTACTAAACCCTTACTATTGTGCCAGAGGCATCTAGTGAGATGTTGGATGTACAATAGTGAGAGAGTTAGTTGCCATCCCTGATCTCGCAGGGCTCAGAAATCTTGTGGGAAATTTTCATCCACAGATAAAAACTAGACACCTTAATCACAGGGAATAAAGTTTCTGTGAAATAAAATAAGCTCAATAAGCTCCAAAAATGTTTGAAATAGTTCCCAGGCTTTTTTCTCCCCTAAAAGCTATGTGCATGTAGGTAAGGAGAAACATGGGAGGAAAAATTAAATTTCTCTACCTTTTCTCATTGGTGCGAGGTTATAGATTTTGTTGTTGCAAAATAGCCTTTTGCTCCTGGCCCCAAGCAAAAAATAAAGGGAGGGAACCAGGCAATTAGATGTTTGATTTGATGAAACCTTTTCCTAAAAAGGGTAGAGAGTTTCTGTTATGTGATTATACAAGATTACGACAAAGGCACTTTCAAAGAAAACTTTCCCATCTAGTTCAAATTCATTTACCACATATACACTTCCCACCTTTCTGTTAGGGTAAGAATAACTCCCTGTACCCCCACTTCCATCCTTCTGGACTTCTTCAGTAATTACACTAAGAAAATTTAAAGAAACTCATCATTGCCAAAAATGCAAAATGGACTGACAATATCCTAGAAGCGAAAGAAAAATTCCGTAAGGATTGCTTCAGAAGAAAACATATACAAAACCTGATAGAAAGATAAGCAGGATAAGGACAAACTGTGGTACAGTTTAATGGTCCAGATCAGCATTTCTTTACAACTTTCTGTGATGATGGAAATGTATAATCTGTGTGTTATCCAATATGGTAACCACTAGCCACATGTGGCCACTGAGCACTTTGAAAAGTAGATTATGCAACTGAAGAAATGAGGTTTTTAGTACTAATTTTAATTAAGTTTAAATAGCCACATGTAGTCAGTGGCTATCATACTGGACAACACAGGTCTAGATGAATTATATTAACTGAATTAGGAAATTTTTCCCAGGAGTGGTTTCACCAGGTTGATTTTCTTATATCTTGTGTTTATTATTAAAATGCCATATTGGGAAGTACAATTTTTTAAAATGGTGAATCATCTAGTTCTATCATAAGAAACTCACTTCTAATACCATGTACTCACTCCCTAAACTGAAATACATGATGCTTTCAGAAGCCTCAGGCACTAACTGTAGTTGACTGTGATAATAGTTATTAACCCAGCACGTTTTCACTTCCTCCCTTTGTCTGGAGAGTAGAGCCATTTTTTGTACAGGGAATCCATTCCACTGATTCAGATGGGGTTAATCTCCTTCCTCTAGTACACCTTCAAACAACAACCATGCCACACCTTCATAAAAACCTACCTACCCACAGCAGTAGACATACCACCAAGTGCTGGCAAAGGACTCCAACACTAATGAAGATTCCTGATGCAATTCATATGCAATATACTATTCAAAATTTCCCAACCAGTATGTTGTGAGTGGGTTACAGGTAAACTGTATGTGATTCCCTCAGGCAGATTGGTAGGTAGGACCTGGGACAACTTGAGCCTCTGGAACAATAACTTCTGGCCAAAGGAGCATCTTCAGCTTACTACATTGTGATCTACGAATACTATCATTTCATATTTTCTATGTAACGTGACTGGAAAAGGATGGGAAGCAATATCATACATAGTTTAAACTGTCTGGCACTTGTACCAAAATAATTTAACACAGGTGTTACATCTGTAGCATGATAAACAACTCTGCAAGGTAGTATTATTAATCCTATTTTTATAGAGTGGAAAAATGAAATGTATGTAGAACATACAAAACACAATTGAATCCTGAAGCTATTCCAACAATTACCTTTTTTTGTTGTTGTTGCTATTATTTGGTTAGTTTCAGTTGTTAGTTTCAGTTGTTAGTTTCAGTATTTTAAAATCCTTTCTCATTTATTGTATTTTTTTCACAAGAAAAAAGAAGTATTTAAGGGAGATAAGAGATCATAATTAAACATCTATGACCCAATGGGTAATACTGTATTTGTCCCTTTTCAACATACAGACAGTAATTAGTGAGATGGGTCTGCCCTTTCT
The DNA here is from genome assembly GCF_949987515.2 of Delphinus delphis. Classification (NCBI taxonomy): domain Eukaryota; kingdom Metazoa; phylum Chordata; class Mammalia; order Artiodactyla; family Delphinidae; genus Delphinus; species Delphinus delphis. The sequence continues at coordinate 80,458,727 of NC_082688.1, read as the reverse complement.
CTGTTAGCTACTATGTCACCGCAAGTACAATTTTAGCAGGGAGGGCAGAAACTGGCCTTAGCTCAACAAAGAAGACATGGCTTATGGGTCTCCCCAGAAGCCAAGCAGCGAAAGTTTGGAATTCTGTAGGATTAAAGATGGGCACTTTTCATCCAGTGCATACACAGACCCTCCCAGGCAACGTGTGAGGTTGAAAGGGTTCATTCTTTAAAACTTCAACTTACTTGACTCTTAAAACATACATAGAAATACTGAAAGAGAGTTTGAATGATTGAGATTCTTAGATTTTACAGGCCTTAATTTGTTAAAAAGTGACGTACAGAGAAGCAAAGCTCACTGCCTGACCCTTCTAGTTGACCTAGAAGGGCTCTTTTAAGCTCTCATTTACACTATTTCAAAAGATGGACCAGTAACACCAGAAGATCACCCAATTAAAACTCAATCCTCATTATATGCTTTCAAGATGGGAGAGAAATTTAAAGAGGACATCATGGTAAAGAAGTCTGTTATGACTGGGAAGATAAAACGTGGTAGCTTAATGAGTCCACACGCTACAAACAGTTTTTCTTTATGCTGCTAAAGCACCTAACAGGGACTTCCTGGTGGTCCAGTGGCTAAGACTACCAGCTCCCAATGCAGGGGGCCTGGGTTCGCTCCCTGGTCAGGGAACTAGATCCCACATGCTGTAACTAAGAGTTCGCATGCCACAACCAAAGATCCTGCATGCCACAACGAAGATCCCATGTGCCACAACCAAGACCCAGAGCAGCCAAATAAATAAATATTTTTAAAAAAATAATAAAGCAACTAACAAATACAACAGTTCCTGCTGTGCAGTCCCTGGAGCTACCGTTGACTGACATACCCCTGAGAACACATGGTAGGAATAAGGGTCTCAGATTAAAATACACAAAATGACCAAATCACATTTTAGTTTAAAAAGGAAAAATTTTAAATACACAAAATACATATCATTTTCACAGAATGAAACTAGCAATCTGAGTGCAGTGGGACCCAATATGCAAACATCAAGGGAGCAAATAAATAAAATAGTCCTGGCCCAGAATGGGGTTTACAGGAGCCCTAGGAACAGCACAGCCATAGCCATTTCCTATGACCTTGTCTACTTTGCCACCCAATCATTGCAGCAGTCTCTAGCTCCCTGCCCTTTCAGTGGGTTATAGAGAATACTAGATAGGAAAACAACACCCTATCCTACTCCTGAGAGACGCTTCTACATGAAGGTGTGGCCTCTGGAGTGGATCCATAAATCTGGTCCCATGATACATCTTCACAGTGGCAAAGAAAACACTGTTATCTATCCTTCAAAGGAAAGCAAATCCCTACCAAAGACCACTTTCCTATCCAAGAGCCTGCAGCAGGTATGGCAGGTAGTTCTGGGGCTGGTGCCTCAGAGAAAGCACTTGTGAATTCTACTGCAAGGTCTGAGAGACCCCCTACCCACCCACCTCACCCACCCCCTGGAAGCTCCCACTTGGTTCTGGACAGAACATGGATTAAGGCACATTTTCTTTCTTTCACCAAGAAGAGGCATGGTGTTGTGGACTCCTAATCACATACATGTAGCAGCATCGGGGGGCCCTATCCTCCCAACTTCTTTCTTTGCTGACTAATGCCTACTCCTCAAAACTTCCCAATTCCATAAGGAACTCTCACCCCCTAAACTTAATCCTGGACATCTGAGGATAGGACTGTGGATCTCTTCTTCCAGAAAGTATGCTGGCTTCCTGAGCTTTTAGTGGAAGCTAGCTGGCTGCCACTCTGGATCCCTACAGTTGTAGCATAGTACATTTTTCTTGGTTTCCCCTTTAGCCAACTCTCACTACTCACTAGATCTTGTTATATAAATCGACTTCGGCTCTCAAAGGTAACAGGAATTCCTTACTCTTCTTCAGGTTACAAAAGCCTGTACAACTTTATTTTCTGAATATGTTCACTGAGGTGTTAAATGAAAGACTAGTGCAGGTGGTCATGGAGGAGTCCAAACACATGTGAACATGGAACCACTTTCAGATTAACAGTGCCATTCAGCAGTCAAGACCCTACAACAGGCTGAATTGAACCTTCTGCCACCTCCACTGCTGTCTTGGCTACAGCCATAAACTGGATATGGAGCTTAGAACCCTTAGTCAGACAGTGCTTACTCTGCATAATTTAGTAGCAAAGGGATATAAAGGAAAATCCCTGGCATCTCATATCTTGCCTCTTGATATTTCAGTGCCGTAAATAACCTGTGAGAAATATGTACAGTTTACTACCTTAAGGAGCTCCCTTGTCTCAAAACAAATAACACAGAAACAAATGGGAAAGGGAAAAGTGTCCCACATTAGGTAGTACCTTCCTGACTTTTCAGAGTTCTGGACATCACCAGGTGTTCCAGATGACGTTCCACAAGGCATGCAAAACACTCTATGTCCCCCCCTAGAAATCCACAAACACCAAAACTCTCCATTCACTCTCCCACCCCAAGCAACACATTGAAGAACCATCCAATGATTATATGGAACTAAGAAAGAAACAAAAAGGTCCAAGAAGGTAACGATTTCCTATGCAAATACCTTTTAGAGCCATGGATGAAGATCAAAGGGGCAATCTGAAGATAACTAAGTTCTGGTTGTGAAGCCTCTAAATAAAAAAAGCATAAATGCAGGGAAGGCAATCCCTCATGTGAAGTCCAGGTGCTTCTAAATTGGGGCTCAGGTGACCTGAGGACCCAGAGAGAAAAAAAAATGATGCTGGTGCCCAAAGTGGCTAAGGTAGTTTTAAAGGGCAGATTAATATGAAAGGAGTTCCCTGCCCCGAAAGGAATGGATTAAATGAGAAACAGGCCTTTCTTTTTTTTTTTGGCCATGCCACATGGTTTGTGGGATCTTAGTTCTCTGACCAGGGATTGAACCTGGGCCACAGCAGTGAAAGCACTAAATCCTAACCACTGGACCACCAGGGAATTCCCCAAACAGACCTTTCTTAAAAAGAAAAAATGTTTATAATATTTTAGGCTGAGACAAGGCAAATACAGTCTGTGTGTATTTACATAGAAGTAAAGGCAAAAATTTTGAATTCCTGTGGGTAATGGTAATAGATTGTCCATCCAAGCAGCACGAGAATGCAATGTTTGGGGCTTTGCATCTAAAGAACAGGGAGGCTTCAAATTCTATACTGAAGTTTTAACCCCCAGTACCTCAGACTATATTTGGAGACAGAGTCTTTCAAGAGGTAATTAAGTTAAAATGAGGTCCTTAGAACAGGTCTTAATCCAGTATAACTAATGTCCTTATAAGAAGAGGCAATTAGGACACAGACATGAACAGAGGGAAGACCATGTGAAGACAAAGAGAGAAGACAAGATGAGGAGAGAAGCCTCAGAAGAAACCAACCTTGCCGGTACCTTATAGAGTCCAGAACTGTGAAAAAATAAATTTCTGTTGTTTAAGCCGCACCAAAAAAAAAAAAAAGAGGCTTGTTTTCTCAAAGGGTGGGTGTGGTGGTGGTATGTGAAGCATTTGATTCAACATTCAACCTCCAAAAGCAAGAATCACTAACACCTTAGAGCTACTACTTCTTCTATTCTAGGGTTACTACTAGTCCTGAAAAACAAGCACCAAAATCATACTTAAAGGACAACCCTGGGGCTTCCCTTGTGGCGCAGTGGTTGAAAGTCCGCCTGCCGATGCAGGGGACACGGGTTTGTGCCCCGGTCCGGGAAGATCCCACATGCCGCGGAGCGGCTGGGCCCGTGAGCCATGGCCACTGAGCCTGCACGTCCGGGGCCTGTGCTCCGCAGCGGGGGAGGCCACAACAGTGAGAGGCCCGCGTACCGCAAAAAAAAAAAAAAAAAGACAACTCTGCATTTTTGGTCCAATTTTTCAACAAATCTTCCAAGATATTTAAAACCTTTTCTCTACATTGTCAGTTTAATTTTACTGATAAAATAATGTGTTTCTTTCGAAAGCATGCCAGCCTCTTAAACAATTATATAGTGTGAAAGAGATGAGAAATAGGGTAGCCAAACGTCTCCAAGGCAACAGAGTAATAATGCCCATAATATCCTCAAGGAAAGAAAGCATGATCCTGAAATCTTATATCTAGTTAAAATCTGTCATTTGAAGTATAATGGCAAACACACACGTATACTCCCATATACACAAGCACATAGTACTTTGAACACGTAACAACTCGGAATGTAATATAGCTCCTAGGAGCAATCCCTTGAGAAATTACTGATGGACAATTTCAGCCAGTTAATAGACCAAAGGAAGTAAAATAATGAGGAACAAACAATGAATTCATTTAACAACAGGAATAAGAATTTTTAAAACTGGGATTAAGCTACAGATTATAAATTTTATAACCCTGACAATAAAGAAACAATAATATTTAAAAGTTAGAAGGGGGAGGTAGAAGGTTTCCTTTTCTTTTATATCTAAGTGTCAGTATACCATCTGATGCTGAAAAATCAAGTAATAAGTACGTATAAATTAAAGGTCTAAATAATCAGCTAACAACTGTGTGATATACGGATATGAGGGGATGAAGTAGAAATATACTAATTTTACTAATGATCATAAAAGATCCCGTGTAAAACAATGGTCTTAAAACTAATATATACATGCCCCTGAAGACATACGAAATATCCTATCAGTTCTCCTTTCCAGCTTCCCTTTTCACAACTGCCCTTTACAAGAAATGCATACCTCCCACACATCCCAAATATTTCTATGGTGCATTGCCTAGTGATGAAACATAAGATGTACAAAACGAAGAGAAATTTACAAATAGAGCCGACTGCTTTTCCCTTCTCATAAATAATTTTGTTAAAAGCATAGAGTGATGTTAAAAAAAAAAGTATTTTGCTATATAGTGGAGTATAATAAATTCAGATGTGTATAGATTGGGGCTGCTGGAATTATATTTTCACTAAAACAAATTAATTCCATCTCTGATGTTAAGAAATGCATCAGGGCTTCCCTGGTGGCGCAGTGGTTGAGAGACGGGTTCGTGCCCCGGTCCGGGAAGATCCCACATGCCGTGGAGCGGCTGGGCCCGTGAGCCATGGCCACTGAGCCTGCGAGTCCGGAGCCTGTGCTCCACAACGGGCGAGGCCACAACAGTGAGAGGCCCGAATGCATCATTGCCGAGGGAGAGTCCCACTAAAGTAAAGCAGAAAGTATATGGAATATGCAATGATTCCTTATTTTAATAGACATAATAAACTTATGGCAAGTCTCAACGCCTGATCTGAGAATTATTCAGAGGCATGATGTTTGTCAAGGTGAGATGTATCAACACACTTATTTAAATTAAAAAGGGAAGTCAGTTTTTTCTCATTAAAAAAATATACTGGCAAGATGTGTTGAAATCTAAAATGTATCTTTTTTCCCAATCCTTTCTAAGTATACTGGATGGAACAAAGTACCTAAAGAAATGAGTAACCAGCATAATCAATAGTATTTGATATGTCTTGAATAGACTTTTTGGTCTACTCTTCCCAGAAGGTGGGAAGCAAACACATAACTTGATAAGAGACAGGTAAGAAATCCTTGTGTGCATCAGGAAGCTTCAAGTTCTTTGCTTTTGACAAAAATGGAGATTCTAATTGAGTTACTAGCTTCCAGATCATTAAAAATGATTAACAAAATGAATGAATGAGTAAATGGGGGAGAGCAGATTAATCTCCTGTGCAGAGGAATTGAAGTAACTTATACAGATATCTCAGCCTTGTGGGAGTATAACTCCCCCCTCCTTAGTGTGGGCTGCACCTAGGACTTCCCTTATACAGAACAGAAAGGGGGACAGGAGGAACTTTACAGAGGGGAAACCCTAAAAACAAGAGTCTCAGCCAGGTGATGAATGTTAACATCAAGAGTGGTAAGTCAGGCTGACAGTATATACCCCTGCTATGACGTGATGAAAATGTACTTTACCTCCATGTCTTCCTCCCCAACACTCATAACTCCAGTATAATAAGCAGAAAAACATCAAAAAAAAAAAATCCCATTTGGGGGGCATTCTACAAAATACCTGATCAGTATTCCTCAAAATTGTTAAGGTCATCAAAACCAAGGAAAGTCCAAGAAACTGTTGCAGTTGTCTAAGGAGAACTGTCTATTAAATATAATGTGCTATCTATCATGCATGGGGATCTCAGAGCAGAAAAATGACATTAGGTAAAAATTAAGGAAACGTGAAAGAGTATGGACTTTAGTCAATAATAATGTACTAATACAGGTTCACTAACTGTAACAAATGAACCAAATGAATGTTAGATGTTAATAACAAAGAAATCTGCAGGTGTGGGGAATATGGGAACTATCTGTACTTTCCTCATAATTTTTCTAAAAATCTAAAACCATTCTAAAATTTTGACAGTTATTTTAAAAGAAACACACTGATGACAAAACTACAATGAGAATACCATGTCCACCGTCTGGGATGGCTATAATAAAAGACATGGAAAATAACAAGTGTTAACAAAGATGTGGAGAAATTAGAATTCACACACTGCTGGTGGGAATGCTATAAAATTTAGTGCAGCCATGTTGGAAAATACGGCAGTTCCTCAAGAAGTTAAACACTGAGTTATGCACCCCCAATTCCATTTCCAGGTATATGTCCAAGGAAATGAAAACATATGTACACATAAAAACTTGCACACAATGTTCAATGTCACACAATGTTCACAGCAGCATTATTCATAATAGCCAAGAAGCAGAAACAACCCAAATGTCCATCAACTGGTGAATGGATAAACAAAGTGTAAAGACTAAGACTTTTCAGCAAAAAGTAATAAGAATCCTAGAATAAGGAAGCAACCAATCCAAACATGGAACTCATGAAATCCAAAGCTGCAGGATGGAACTTAATGTAAGAGGAAGAATTCAGAGTAGAAAAATTCTTCCAAAGTGAACACAGAGAAATGAGTAACATATGCATTATTACTCCAGAATTACAACTCTTCAAAATGAGGCATACATGCTATTTAAAGCTCCAGTAGAAGACAAAACAACCAAATATAGAAAGGATTTGTTTGTACCTGTTAAAAGATAATATCCAATCTTAAGAGCCACCTAAAAACCAGATTATTCCTTATGTAATTCCTCACCTGACATTTTGAGTAGGATTCCACCTTTCAGACGGCAGTTCTCCACTCTGTGGGTCATCTACAGGTGGATGAAGAATTGAAATGCATACATCTCCATTCTACGAGACACAAATATCACATTCAGTAAATACTCAAAAGTATGTTATTGAAAAAATATCAATTCCGCTGAAATTTCTTTTACTCCTAGAAGACTTGTTTTCTTACCATTAGGGGAGTAAACAATCCTGCTTTTTCTTCTTGTTTGGAATCAATGATAAAGAAGAATTAAACATTTTTTATATTATAAATATTCATTTTGACCAATCTCCAAAATACATTTCTTAGGTAAAAAAAGAAACACTATTATCTGTAACACCATCCTTCTAAAACAAATCATTTAAAAATAGAAACAAACATGATAAATCAATGATTCAAGAGTCTTGAGAAGCAACTAAATCTCTCTATTTTTACACATCTAACATTAAAAGAAACAAAAAAAAAATCTGACCTTGCTTAAAATATGCCTGGAGAGAAGCTATAATCACTTTTTTTTTTTTTTTGTGGTACACGGGCCTCTCACTGTTGTGGCCTCTCCCGTTGCGGAGCACAGGCTCCGGACGCGCAGGCTCAGCGGCCATGGCTCACGGGCCCCGCCACTCCACGGCATGTGGGATCTTCCCGGACCGGGGCACGAACCCGTGTCCCCTGCATTGGCAGGCGGACTCTCAACCATTGCGCCACCAGGGAAGCACTATAATCACCTTTAATATTAATCACTGGTTTCAATAAATATGGTTTATATAAACTGACACATGCCTCACAACAACTTAATTATATATATAACTCCCTCAGTATATGGATAGAAAGAATTCACCACTATAATATTCTGGTTCATAAATGTAAATTATAGGACCTAAATTACAAGCACATTTAAAGTCAAACATATATGGATTGTCTACCATATGCAATACAGATTGTTAACAGAAAAGACAAGACTGAGAACGATACAGTTGCCTATCTCTCAGTCTAAAATGAAACAAAAGATTCAAATGTTTAAAAAATTAGAGGTGTAACCATATAAAGTGAAAAAAACTTACATACAAACCCAAATTTACACACACCAAGATAACAGAACATTTTTTAAAGGATAATAAAATTTTAATAAAGCCAATACCGAATACTATATTCCAAAACTCTGTATTGTTAGATAACATGAGGAAGGTAAAAAAGCACTGCAGAAACAAGGAGAGAGAAACTAGGTATATTTGGAGAGGACACCTGGGAGATGGTGTGGAAGAAAAACAAAAAGCTTAATCGTTGAGGAAGCTTTGAGATGGGCTTTCAATAATGATTACAATTTTAATAACCTAAGGGAAATCCAGACATGAGATTGCCTGAAGAAACCAGCATCATAAATAAAATATGTTCAGGCAGTTACATTTATTTTGTATTATTACACCAATACCACAAACTTAGTGGCTTAAAACAACACAAATTTATTATTTTACAGTTTTGTAGGTCTAAGTCTGACACTGCTCTCCACGGAGCTAAAGTCAATGTGTGGGCAGCAATGCATTCCTTCCTGGAGGCTCTAAGAAAGAATCCCTTTCCTTGCCCTTTCTGTCTTCTAAAGGCCACCCACACTCCTTTGTTCTTGGCCCCCTTCCTCTAATCCTCAAAGCAAGCAATGTTGCATTTTTGAGCCTTTCTTCCAAAGTCACATCTCCTCACTCTCATTTTCTGCCTACCCTACCTCTTCCACTTTAAAGGACCCTTGTGATTACACTGGGCCCACCTAGATAATCCAGAATAATCTTAGTTTAAGGTCATCTGATAAGCAACCTTAATTCCTCTTAACATGTAATCTAACATAACACAGGTTCCAGGGATTAGAATGTAGACATCTCTGAGGGACCATTATTCTACCTACCACAGGAGTGAAGAACACAGCTTGAATGAAAAATAGAGCACAAAAATTAGTCGAGAGGAGTATGTTACTTTGTTCAGAGTTTAATATGTGTGTAAGTAAAATTTCTTAGTAGTGAAATGACAAAAATAGATCTGTACTTAGAAATGACATATTAAAAGATGGGCATCTCAACTGATGCAGACAAAGCACTTGACAAGACCCAACACTTTCTCATAATAAAAACACTCAGAAAACTATAGTTACCTTCTAGCTATCTTAAAATTGTAAAGGGAATTTATTTAAAAAAACAAAAACAAAAAACCCACAGCTAATAAACAGCATACTTAATTAATGGTGAAAACTCTCCTCCTAAGATCAGAAATAAGACAAGGGCACCCACTTTCACCACTGCTATTTAACACTGTCCTGGAAGTTATAGCCAGAGCAATTAGAGAAGAAAAAGAAAATTTTAAAGTGTACAGATTGAAAAGGAAGTAAATCTATTTCCATTGCAAATGTCAAAGAAAATTCCAAAGAATTCACAAGAAAGCTACTAGACCTAATCAATTCAGCAAAGTTGTAGGATACAAGATCAACACTCAAAAATCAGTTTTATTTTGGGATTCCCTGGCGGTCCAGTGGTTAGGACTCTGCACTTTCACTGCCAAGGGCCCGGGTTTGATCCCTGGTCAGGGAACTAAGATCCTGCAAGCTGTGTAGCATGGCAAAAAAAAATTCATTTTTATACACCAGTGATGAATAACCTAAAAAAAAAATTAAGCAGGACTTCCCTGGTGGTACAGTGGTTAAGACTCTGTGCTCCCAATGCAGGGGGCTGGGGGATTCAATCCCTGGTGAGGGAACTAGATCCGACATGCGTGCCACAACTAAGAGTTCCCATGCCACAACTAAGGAGCCCACCTGCTGCAACTAAGACCCAGCACAAATAAATAAATAAATAAATATTAACAACAACAACAAAAAAAAAAACAAATTAAGCAAACAATTCCATTTACAATGCCCTCTAAAAGAATAAAATATCTAGGAATAAATCTAACCAGGGAGGTGAAAGTCCTGTACACAGAAAGCCACAAAACATTGCTCAAAGAAATTAAAGAAGACTACAAAAAGCTACAGAAAGCTACAAAACATTGCTCAAAGAAATTAAAGACCTAAATAAATAGAAAAACAGCCTGCATTCATGGGTAGGAAGACTTGACGTTGGCAATATTCCCCAGTTTGAGCTACAGACTCAATGCAATCCCAATCAAAATCCTAGCTTCCCTTTCTGTAGAAACTGACACACTGTTCCTAAAACTTATACGGAAATTTAAGGGACCCACAATAGCCAAAACAATCTTGGAGAAGAATAATAAAGTCGAAGGACTCACACTTCCTGATTTCAAAACTTACTATAAAGCTACAGACAAGAAGACAGTTTAGGACTGGCATAATGATAGACCAGGGCAATAGAACTGAGAGTCCATAAACGGACCCATACGTTGCCAACTGATTTTTGACAAGATGGTTAAGTCCATTCAATGGGGAAAGAACAGTCTCTTCAGCAAATGATGCTGGGACTGGATTTCCAAAAACAAAAGAAGGAAACTGAACTCCTACCTCATACCATATACAAAATTAACTCAAGATGGAACAAAGATCTAAGAGCTAAAATCATCAACTCTTAAAAAGGGTGTGTGTGTGTGTGTGTGTGTGTGTAAAATTTTCATGACCTTGGATTTGGCAATGGATATTTTAGGTATGACACAAAAAGCATGAGCAACAAACAAGCAAACAAAAACAGATAAACTAGACCTCATTAAAATGAAAAAATTTTGTGCAAAGGACATTACCAAAGAAAGTGAAAAAAACAACCTATAAATACAGAAGTATCTGCAAGTCATACATCTAATAAGAATTTAATGTCCATAATATATAAGGAACTTCTATGACTCAATGACAAAAAGACAAACTAGCCAATTAAAAAATGAACAAAGGACTTGAACAGACATTTCTCAAAAGAAGATACATAAACGGACAATAAGCACATGAAAGAATGCTCAATATCATTAGTCGTTAGGGAAATACAAATCAAAATGACAGTGAGTTATCACATCATATCCCCTTAGGATAGCTATAATTAAAATTTTTAAATGCAAAATAAGGATGGATGTAGAGAAACTGGAACCCTCATAAATTGCTGGTGGTTGGTGAGGGGGTTCATCTGCTATAGAACAGTTTGGCAGTTCCTCAAAGAGCAAAACACAGGATCACAATTTGACCCCTGCAATTCCATTCCTAGGTATACAACCAAAAGAAGTGAAAAAAGTACTTAAACAAGTACATGTATACACATGGTTATAGCAGCACTATTTATATATACAAAAGGTGGACACAAAAAAAATGGTTCTGAAGAACCTAGTAGCAGGACAGGTATAAAGACGCAGACGTAGAGAATGGACTTGAGGACACAGGGAGGGGGACAGGTAAGCTGGGATGAAGTGAGAGAGTGGCATGGACATATATACACCACCAAATGTAAAATAGATAGCTAGTGGGAAGCAGCTGCATAGCACAGGGAGATCAGCTCGGTGCTTTGTGACCACCTAGAGGGGTGGGATAAAGAGGATGGGAGGGAGACGCAAGAGGGAGGAGATATGGGGATATATGTATAGCTGATTCGCTTTGTTATAAAGCAGAAACTAACACACCATTTTAAAGCAATTATACTCCAATAAAGATATTAAAAAAAAAAAGGTGGACACAGACCAAATGCCCATCAATAGAGAAATGGATAAACTGTGATATATCCAACCAATGCAATATTATTCAGCCATGAAGAGGAATGAAGTACTAATACATGCTACAACATGGATGAACCTCCAAAACATTATGCTAAGTGAAAGCCACACAAAAAAGGTCACATATTGTATGATTCCATTTATATGAAATACCCAGAATGGATAAATAGAGACATAAACCTGACTGGTGGTTGTCAGAGACTAGGGAGAAATGGGAATGGAGAAGTATCACTTCATGGGTAAGATGTTTTACATTGGAGTGATGGAAATGCCTTACAAATAGAGGTGTTAGATGTACGACGCTGGGAATGTACTAAATGTCACCGAATTGTGTTCACTTTAAATGGTTAATTTTATGTATGTGAAATTTTATCTCAATAAATTATTGGGTTTTTAAATAAATTTATTTATTTTTGGCCGCATCAGGTCTTCATTGCAGTGTGTGGGCTTCTCATTGCAAAGCCCGGGCTCTAGGCACGCGGGCTTCAGTAGTTGTAGCACACGGGCTCAGCAGTTGTGGCTCACAGGCTCTAGAGCACAGGCTCAGTAGTTGTGGCGCACGGGCTTAGTTGCTCCGCGGCATGTGGGACCTTCTGGACCAGGGACCATGTCCCCTGGATTGGCAGGCAGATTCTTAACCACTGCGCCACCAGGGAAGCCCCCTCACCCTTTTTTTTTTAATGGGAGAAGTTCTCAGCCTCCAGAAAGGCAGTTCTAAGATGTAAAATGAAGGCTATATAGCCTAGGCCCTACCTAATCCAATCAAACCAAAATCTCCAGTATTCTTTATTTTTAACAACTGCTCCACAAGATTCTGATAAGCTGCCAAATTTGGGGACATCACTGCCTAGAGAAACCTATTCCCTGTACCTTAAAGTTAGAGAGAATGCATAATATCTGCAAATCCATGAATATAATTACATAAAAATACATAAAATCCTGCTTGTCACAAATTATTTACAAACCAGAGCTCAGCTCTAAAAAGGACAAATTTGGTGGCCCAAATATCATCATGTTCTAAATGGTGGTTAATGTATCTATAGTTAAATCCTTAAGGTATATATATCTTCATAGAGCAAACTGGCATCCTAATTTACATTTTTTAAAAGAAAAAAATACGAGGAAAAAGAAGCAAAATCTAAACAAGCACAAGATAGAGTTCAAACCTTTAATAATGTGTAATACTAAATTACATTTACTAGGAAAACTTTCAACACCAAATCAAAGTCTTCTGGTTTCTGTTAACTTTCTACCTTACTCATCTGGTATAAACCAAGATGAAACTCACATTGTAGACTTGAGAAGTTTTATAGGAACATTCTACCACTAAACTTTTCTCTAATATTTTAGAAATAAAGAATATTTTACAAGTCAATTAATGATGAGTTATTTTAATGATAAAAACCACTGAAAGAAAACAAAGATATTTTACCAGGTACCAAAGAGAAGTTATTTCTGTCAATTTATCCTAGTAGCTAAAGCAAATAAAATATATTGCATAACACATTTCTGATTAGCTGATTAAGCAAGCATTCATTCATTTGAAGAATCTTTTGTTTTATTCAGGTCCCTTCTTAAAGACAACTGAGTAAAAATTATGTAAATTTAAAATGTTCATCAAATGCATATTTTAAAAAATGAACACAATAAATTCTGATAATATAACAAAATCTTATAACACAGCACTCAGCACCTTTATGTGAATCAAGATCAGAGTTCAAGCATGTTGTTTCTGATGGTTTAATAACACAATACAGAAACAGGGTTTGTCTCACCTAGCTAAGGACAAGTAATACATGTTTTAGGTTCCCCATGCCATACTTTATTCCAAATGAAGTCTAGTTTACTTAATAGTATTGTACCAAAGTTAATTTCTTGGTTTTGATAAATGTATCATGGTTGTAAAAGATATTAACATTAGAAGAATATGAGTAAAAGGTACATATATGAGAACTTTCTGTACTAATTTTGAAACTCTTCAAGCCCAAAATTATTTCAAAATTTAAAAAATTAGTGGGTTTAAACTTAATATTTTAGTATGTTTATAGCATAGATATTAAAATCAAAGCATTTTAACAAAACGTATTCTAAATTTTTTATAATTTAGAAACTTTGTATTTAAAATTTATATGAAATGAGTTCAAGAATAATGAACTAATAAAGCAGTTTGTCCTAGTCTTGAAAGATCATCAGAGAATGTAATATTCCAACTTTGTAATCAATCCTAATGTATTTTGCGGGGTTCATTATTTGATTCTTCGGTGGAAAAACCATTAAAATAAATTCTCAAAGAAATTACGGAAATACCACAGAAGCTCTGAGATAATTCCACTAAACAGAGAAAAGAATAATAATTTAATTAGAGAGAAAAATGTGTGTTAAATGATCAGAGGAGATGAAGCAGAACCAGCTAGGCTACCATTGTTTTTCTATCTAAATATAATTTTACTATATGTAATGAAATAAGAAGGGCATAAACCCTTACTATAAACAACTTGCTATTTCAAGGATTCAAGTGTAGTGCCAGTCAAATTACACCCCCTGAGAACATAATGATGTACACAGAGTATAGAAGGACCATAATGTAGATGACAAGGGGGGAATGGTAGAAAAAGAGAGCTATCTGTGATGGTTAATTTTGTGTGTCAACTTGACTGGGCTATGGGATGCTCAGATAGCTGGTAGAACATTATTTCTGAGTGTATCTGTGAGGGTGTTTCTGGAAAAGATTAGTATTTGAATCAGTAGATTGAGTAAAAAAGACTTGCCCTCATCATGATGATGTGATAGGCATTATCGAATTCTTTGATGGCCTGAACAGAACAAACAGGCAGAGGAAAGACAAATTGTCTCTCTTCTTGGGCTACTACATCTGAACTCCTAGTTCTTGGGTCCTGGGACTCCGGGACTCACACCAACAGCTCCCAGTCCTACGGCCTCAAAATGAATTATAATTCCAGACTTCCCGGCTCTATAGCTTGCAGAAGGCAGACTGTGGGATTTCTCAGTCTTCATAACCACGTGAGCCGATTCCTATGATAAACCTCCTCTTACATATATCTCTATATATCCTATTGGTTCTGTTTCTCTGAATACTCCCAACTGACACAGTATCTTTGCTTTTACCTGATCTTTTCTGTGTAATTTCAAAATATAATTTATAATGACAGCTTTATTGTAAAGGACCTCTTGATACACTGAGTTCTTTTCAGTTTTTGAAGCGCTGATTGTGGGTCTCATCCACTTTGCTCCTAATGGGTTATAATCCATATAAATAAATACAAAGATCATAAACTATATGTAATTAGACCCACTTTCCACTTACATAGCCTAAATTTTACTATTCCAAAAGCAATTGCTCTGCAGACTTGGCAAAAACCTTTTAAGAGGGACTTCCCTGGTGGCGCAGTGGTTAAGAATCCACCTGCCAATGCAGGGGATATGGGCTCAAGCCCTGGTCCAGGAAGACCCCATGTGCCGCGGAGCAACTAAGCCCATGTGCCACAACTTCTGAGCCTGTGTGCCACAACTACTGAGCCTGTGTGCCACAACTACTGAAGCCCGTGCACCTAGAGCCCATGCTCTGCAACAAAGAGAAGCCACCACAATGAGAAGCCCGTGCACCGCAATGAAGAGTAGACCCCGCTCTCCACAACTAGAGAAAGCCCGCACACAGCAACGAAGACCCAACGCAGCCAATAATTAATAAATAAATAAATTAAAAAAAAAAAAACCTTGTAAGAGACACCAGAGAGCTAGCTTGTGCTCTCTCTCCTCTCAAGCCACATGAAGACACAGAGATAAGCCAGGAGGAGTCTTCAGTAGAAACTATGTTTCCTAAACTGTGAGAAAGTTAATTTCTGTTGTTGTAAGCCACCGCATCTATGGTATTTATGGCAGCCGGAGTTATATTAAAACAGTAGGATCTATTTTTAATCATTATTAGAACAATAACATTTAAAAATACCATGCCCTAATGATAGTGGAATAGTAGCCAAACTGGTATATCCTTGCAGTGTCAGTGGCTACAGAGATTAGTATAATGTCTTGAGAATCATCTGAGCCTAGAATCAAGAATAACTCTTCAGAGCTAGAACCTTACGTAAAACAGTAAAATATTTTCCTACTGGCTATCAAGTATCCTAAAATACACCATCTTACTGTAACATTTATTTCATGACTACACGTGTGACATTCACCTGTAAACACTATACAGGAAAAATGATCTGTATACTCCTTCAAAAAACATCCAACATCTTTATTATTTTTTTAAAAGAAAGAGCCATACTGTGTCCTACAATTCACTAGTACTAAAAGGATCATCAAATGCTAAATACTTCTGTATAATTTCCACTTAATTTTGTGGCAAAACTAAAACTATTCTAAATATTAGTCTATTACATAAAAAATTATTTAAATAAATACATACTAAGAGCAGTGAGATTCTGAGTTGCCATAGCTCTGAAGTTCACAGTGAAGAGTGTACAAAAACCTCATTTTAATACATGGTTTGTGAAGCAAATGGGCTTCATTGGTTATCTACTTCTGAGCACACAGTAACAAACATAACCAGGAAACTATTATTGAGATCACTCAACATATTATGAAGCAAAAAGGAGTAGACTGTGCAGTATGATCATTGATGACAAGCTCATATTAAATTTCTTTTGTTCTCCGAGCTTCCCCTTGGTATTTATAAATTTCACAAATGTGGCAATGATATTAGAAATGTTAAATAATTAATTAAGTTCATTCATATAACACAGCAGTATTTATAACTTTTGGGGCTGCAGTAATGTGTCTGTGAATATATTTAATAAAACTGTAACCAAAACTAAAAACTTGATAAAATAAACTATTTTCTACCAAAAATAGTCCTTATGATATTTTTAATACTCATGAAGTTATTATATACAAAAACTCATCAATTCACATATTTTGGCATTTGAGTACACTTTTCCTTTTGTATTTTTGTCTTGTTGCTGTTGACATTGTTGCCATTGTTCCCCCATTTCATCTCCAGTTCTATTACAAATAACTCTGCAGTAAACAATTTGGTGACCAGAGCAATTTGACATTGAGGTCCATTGTGTTTCTAGGTGACAACATAAGATGGATGAGGAGAGAGCAACTTCCTGGAATATCCCTTTGGCTAAGAACCATGAGCCCTAATGGCTAAAATCACAAATACTGACTTGGGCCCTCAAAAAGTTCAATTCTGATACTGTTTCCAGAATGTAGCAAAGTAAATTAACGTATTATTAGTTTGTAAGAAGAGTCTCTTGTGACTCATTTGATTACATCAAATTTAATTCCTAACTATGACTTAACACTTCTTTAAAAACAGAACTTTTATGGCATGGAAAACAACTGCATATTTATAAGATATGCATGTTTTATTTTACTGCTGAAATTTTTATTATGAATATGAAACCTATTTTAAAAAACAATGATCCAATGCTAAATCTTAAGAGACAGAACTAAACAGCCTAAGTGGTGAAAAAGCAGTGGAAAGTGGAGTGTATCTACCTACACCTTCTTCTGAAAGAGCTTTGAATCCTTTATTCTGTTTTTTGTTTTTCCTTTTTGCTTCTTTGTTGAGAAGGGTTTGAGAATTAGATAACTGAGATGGAAACAGGCGAATATATGGCTCTAAGGTGAATTAGTTCTCAGTAGCAAGACAAAAAAAGCTTGAGCCTTCTCACTTCTCTTTTGCTATCTAAAAAATCTATACATACCACATAGTTGGGTTTTTCTTCTTGAATTCACGTTCCTTTTAAATTTTTTAAATTAATTTTTATTGGAGTATAGTTGCTTTTATACCACATAGTTCTGAAGGCAAGAATTTTTGATTATTAAATGGACAGGGACAGAAAAATATTTCTATGTGTATTAAACCCAGTTTGAACTTATGAACAGTGAATTATTTCTATAGTCTCTCCCTACAACAGGATAACTTTGTTATATAGAATAGTACAACATATTCATTGTTGTTTATTTGTAGGATGATTATGTCAAATACTAAAGATACTAAAGAAAACAATATTCTGGGAACCTATTTCTGGAAATGTTACTATGCATCACCTTTTGAGCACTAGTTTATCCTGTTTTAAGAAGGAAAGAAAAATGAAGAAAATGACTGACAGAAAAAGCAGGTTGTGAAAAATAATAAAGCTACCCCAGTGTGCTCATTTATAGACTGAGATCCAAATTCAGGACTATAGAGTAAGTTCTCCATCCCTTGCCTATAAGCATTTTAAAGGCTCTGTAGCTCTGTTTCTGGAGGAAAGGTGCTTGCCAATAACCACCTGACCAAAAAAAGAACTATGACTAAGGCTGCAAATTTTAAAAAACAATTTTAATGCCTGGGCCTCAGCTACAACTTCACAGCACTACTGCAATGAAAAAGATTACAGAATGGTAAAGGAGTAGACTCAGGATATTTTAGTGGGCCTTGACATATATCCTGAGAAACATAATGCATTGTTCCAGCATCCTTATAAATTAGCACAAAGCTAAGTACATTTCATAAGAAAAGCTACAAATTATTTTCCCAGGCATGTGGACTTGTCTAGTAGAAGAACCTAACCTTGGATTTATTCCAAAAGAGGCTCTCAACTGGTATGCAGCAACTCCTTAAAGGACACCAGTACAAATATAGTAGGATAAATTCCCACCCCCTCCTGTCCCAAAGCTGAATCTCTGATCAAAGCAACAAACAAACCCTTGCTGTGAAGCTAGAGGATAGGTACACAAATAAATTTGTATGACTTTATCTACTAAATTAAAAAAATGCAAATGTTAACAAATATGAATTATAATCTTAGCGATGAGCAGCAAAGGTTTAAAGCCTCAACCTTAAATTAACCATAATATACACTGGTATTAAAAAACCCCAATTTTTGAGCAATTCAACTACAGACTGCTAACCAAAAATGGGAAACCATGAATACTTCTCTGTGGCTACAGCATAACTACCACAGCATACTGAGCTATGGAGGCTATTTTAAAGGATATTATCTTAAATAAATCTTCAGAGAAATTCATGATAGACTTCTCTTACCTCATAAATGTTGGGGTGCCACATTTTGGTCAAGAATCTGAAGGTAGGTGGTGAATATGGGTAGTCAATAGGAAATTTAATATGCGCCTGAAAAGAAAAAGAATGAAATGCTAGTAAGATTACAGGTTATTCATCTAACTAACAATTCACCCTGATATACTCCAGCGCAACAAAACTCCTTTCTACACAGTAGACTATGGAGATTAAAATAGCTCATATATATTTTGTTAGCCCCAATGCCAGGGTTATTATTAGCATGTGTTCTAACTATCTCTTTAAATATTTATAAAAATTAATGTTAAATTGCCAAAGTTCAACAGTTATATAATTGAACACACGAATGAAAAACAGTTTAATATGTGTGTCACATTAATGGGTATATTTTATTTTAATAACAAAAAATAATTAATACAACCTTATGGTACATAATACAGAACAAAGATAATTTGTTTTACTTAACACCGTTTACCAACCAGAAGTAACAAATGCTACCATTTTGATATGGCTCCTCCAAGAGTTTTTGATGCTAATATATGCTTATCTCTTTACAAAACTTATTTTCAAAAACTTGAATGTATTTCAAGTTTTCAAAACTTATTTTCGAAAACTTGAATATATTTTATTTTATACTGTTTTTTCAATCTGTATCATATCATAAACATTTTCCTTTGTATATATGATTGTTAGTATGTGCATAATGTTCCATCATACAGATATATAGATGAACCATTAAAAGAAAAAAAACTACTTCCTTATTTTGGAACAGCTGGGTTGTTTTTCACTCTATTGCTATTGTAAATACTGCTACAGTGAATGTCCTTGGCAGTGTCCCACATTTCACATATGAAAAAATCCAGACAAATTCTCATCTAACAGTACTAGTAAAAGGGAGTGAAGAAGGGAATGAAAGAACAAGGTAAGAATAAATAAGCTAAGGACAGCAGTGAAAATGGCAGAGTCAGTAACCTCAAAAATTCTGTCTTCAGGACTTCCCCGGTGGCGCGGGAAATGTTTGGGAATCCGCCTGCCGATGCAGGGGACACAGGTTCAAGCCCTGGTCCAGGAAGATCTCACATGCTGCAGAGCAACTAAGCCCATGTGCCACAGCTACTGAGCCTGTGCTCTAGAGCCAGCGAGCCACAACCACTGAACCTGCATGCCACAACTACTGAAGCCCACACACCTAGAGCCCGTGCTCTGCAACGAGAAGCCACCGCGATGAGAAGCCCATGCACCTCAATGAAGAGTAGCCCCTGGTCACCGCAACTAGAGAAAGCCCGTGTGCAACAACAAAGACCCAACCCAGCCAAAAATAAATAAATTAAAAAAAAAACAAAAAGAAACACTAAAGGAGTCCTTCAGGCTGAAATGAAAGGACACTAGCCAGTACATGAAACAACATGAAGGAAGAGCACAAATCAAAACATAGGATAAGTATAGGATAAATATGAAAGAAACAATAAATGTACTTTTTGTTTATAACTTTTTTCCTCCTAATTTAAAAGATAATTAGATAGTATAATAATTATAAATCTATTGAAAGGCAAAAAATACACAAAGAAGGAATTTGTTTACCAATAAAAAACAAAGTAAAGGGGAGGGATCAGAGTTACATAAGAGCAAAGTTTCTGTACACCACTGAAATTAAGATGGTTATTAACTGAACTTAGATACAGTTATATGATGTTGATTGTAATCCCGAGGGTAACCACTAAGAAATAACTCAAAAATTCAATACCCCTTCATGACTGAAAACATCCAACAAACTAGGAATACAAGGTAAATTCCTCAACTTGAAAAAGGGAATGTAGTAAACAAAACTGTAACTAACATTATACTTAGTGGTGAAGTAATTTCAGAAATAAGACAGGGATGTCCACTCTCACCACTTCTATTCAACACTATACTGGAGATGATAGGCCAGCTGGCAAGGAAATGAAATAAAACGCATCTTGGTTGGAAAGTAAGAAGCAAAGTTATTTCTATTTGCAAATTAGATAATCCTGTATATAGATTTTCAAAAGGAACCCACTAAATATATTAGAATAACAAATTCAGCAGAATTGAAAGATAAAAGATCAATATACCAGCATCAATTATATTTCTACACTGCAGCACTGAACAAACTGAAAATGAAATTAAGAAAATTCCATTTATAATAGCATCAAGGGGCTTCCCTGGTGGCGCAGTGGTTGAGAGTCCGCCTGCCGATGCAGGGGACACGGGTCTGTGCCCCGGTCCGGGAAGATCCCACATGCCGCGGAGCGGCTGGGCCCGTGAGCCATGGCCGCTGA
Source organism: Delphinus delphis (assembly GCF_949987515.2). NCBI lineage: Eukaryota > Metazoa > Chordata > Mammalia > Artiodactyla > Delphinidae > Delphinus > Delphinus delphis. The sequence continues at coordinate 80,437,558 of NC_082688.1, read as the reverse complement.
GCCTGCACGTCCGGAGCCTGTGCTCCGCAACGGAAGAGGCCACAACAGTGAGAGGCCCGCGTACCGCAAAAAACAAAACAAAACAAAACAAAAACCTGTATAATAGCATCAAAAAGAATAAAATACTTAGGAATAAGTATAATGAAAGAAATACAAAACTTACACTCTGAAAAGTACAAAACACTTTTAAAAGAAATTAAAGACTTAAATAAATGTTAAATATCCATGATATTATATGTTCATAGATTGCAAGACTCAATACTGTTAAGATGGTAATCCTCCTCAAGCTTATCTACAGATTCAGCATCACTGTATGGAACCCCTGTTGCCTTCTTTACAGAAATGGAAAAGCTGGTACTCATGGGACCCAGAATAGCCAAAACAATCTTGAAAAATAAAAACAAAGTTAGACAACTCACACTTTCCAGTTTCAAAACACTACAAATCTATAGTGATCAAGACAGTTTGGTACTAATATAAGGCCAATTCAATGGGGGGAAAGGCCTTTTCAACAAATTGTGCTGAGACAACTGGATATTCACATGCAAAAGAATGGAGTCAAATCCTTTGAAATACACCAATGGACTCTGTATTTAACAAGGCCTGCCTTCAGGAGAAACCAGTTACAGCCTAACTTGCTAGGATATTGTCAGAGCCTAACTGACCTAGGGAAAGAGAAATATTGGGTTAGCCGAAAGTTCGTTAGGGTTTCTCCATAACATCTTACGGAAAATATTCCAGCCCTAATATCCCACGTAGGGGGTGAGGAAAAAACAGAAACTCTTCAGTCCAGAGTCAAAGCCTCATTAAAAAGACTGAAAACTAATCATAGGAGAACAGAACTCTTCCCCTTCCCCTCACACTTCACCACCATATTACTAAGGCATTTATAGCAGTTCCTTTTACCCAGTACATCACAGCTAACTAACATGAAAAAATGATAAGGCATACTTAAAGGAAAAATCACAAATGAAGAGAGAGCAATTATCACAACCAGACATGGGAAAGATGTTGGAATTATTAGACTGGGAATTTAAAACAACGATGATTAATAATTAATAGTGGACATCAAATATTGAAGGATAATTAATAGTGGACAAAGTAAACAGCATGCAAAAAGAGATAGGCAATGTAAGCAGAGAGATGGAAATCTTAAGAAAGAACCAAAGACAAATGCTAGAGATAAAAACACTGAAGAATGCCTTTGATGGGCTGAGTAAGACTGACACAGCTGAGGGAAAAAACCTCTGCACTAGAGGATATTATCAATAGAATCCTCGAAAGCAGAAAAGCAAAGAGAACAAAGACTGGGGGGGAAAAACAGAACAGAATATCCAAGGAGTGTGGGACAACTACAAGAAGTGTAAGATACATGTAATAGGAATACCTGAAGGAATAAAAGACACCATAACGAAAATGAAAAGACAACCCACAGGATGGGAGAAAATACTTGCAAATCATTTATCTGATAAGGGACATGTACCCAGAATACGTAAAGAATGCTTATAACTCAGTAATAAAGAGAAATAACTCAATTTAAAAATGAGCCCAGGGCTTCCCTGCTGGCGCAGTGGTTAAGAATCTGCCTGCCAATGCAGGGGACACGGATTCGAGTCCCGCTCCGGGAAGATCCCACATGCCACGGAGCAACTAAGCCCGTGTGCCACAACTACTGAGCCTGCGCTCTAGAGCCCACAAGCCACAACTACTGAAGCCCACACACCTAGAGCCCTTGCTCTGCAACAAGAGAAGCCACAGCAGTGAGAAGCCCGCACACTGCAACAAAGAGTAGCCCCCACTTGCCTCAACTAGAGACAGCCTGAGCGCAGCAACGAAGACCCAACGGAGCCAAAAGTAAATTAATTAATTAATTAAACAAACAAACAAAATGTTTGGCCAGGATGTCATGAAATTAGAATGCTTTATACATGGCTGGAAGGGATCAAAATGGTATAGCCACTTTGAAAAACAGTCTAGCATTTCCTTGAAAGAATAAACATAGTTAACCATGTACCACGCAAGTCCACTACCAGGTATATGTCCAAGAGAAATGAAAACATTACATCCACATGAGAACTTGTACAGAAATGTTCACAGCAGCATAACAGACAAAATGTAGAATCACCCCAAATGTCCATCACCTGAGGAAATGAACAAAAGGTGGTATATATCCATACACTAGAATATTATGTGGCAGTTAAAAGGAATGAAGTACTGGACTTCCCTGGTGGTCCAGTGGTAAACAATCCGCTTTACAATGCTTACAACGCAGGGGACGCGGGTTCCATCCCTGGTCAGGGAACTAAGATCCCATATGCCCCAGGGCAACTAAGCCCGTGAACCACAACCACTGAGCTCATGCGCCTCAACTAGAGAGCCTGTGCGCCGCAAACTACAGAGCCCACGTGCCCTGGAGCCTGCGCACAACTAGAGAAGAGAAAACCCACACACCACAACTAGAGAAGCCCAAGCGCCACAACTAGAGAAGAGAAAACCTGCATGCCACAACTAGAGAGCAGCCTGTGCACCGCAACGAAGAGCCCACATGCTGCAACTAAGACCCGATGCAGCCAAAAATAAATAATAAATAAATCTTTAAAAATAAATAAAAATTAAAGCAAACAAAAAACTGGAGTCCAAAAGCAGTCACACCCCAATAGCAACAAGAATACTCAGTTCCTCAGATCTTGGTTTCAAAATACCATTTTCTAATAAAAAGAAACAAGGCTCTTTGGAGAAATACTTGATTCTACATGTGGGGCAAGGAAAATACAAGATGAGCATGGAGCATCTTATAGTGCCTGAAAGTAAGGAAATGCTAAAGAAAAAATATGGAGGCATGTCAAAAACAAACAAAAAAAAGCAAACAACAACAAAAAGCCATAGGAGCCAACCTGAAAGAGCCCCTGCTGGCCAAAAGTAAAGCAATTCATAGTACTGGATGATAACCCAAGGTATAAAATAAATATAAATGAGTGCATTTTGGTATAAATTATTGAATGAAAAAATACTGGGGAAGGGACAAATCTTCCTCACAGCATATATTATCTTTCTCCAGATAATATATGTAGATATATCCCATTAAGGAGGTGGAGTTTAATTCCCCTCCCCACAAGTGTGGGCAGGGCTGAATGACTCACTTCCTAAGAATATGGAAAGGAAGACATACTAACTTTATAATAGAGAAAGCTGGCAGACAACACCTTAACCAAGTGATCAAGGTTAACATCACTGGTGTTAAGTCGCTGAAATCATGACCTCCCTCATAAGATGTGCTGAGAAACGCAGCTCATCTCTGTGGTGCTCTTAACCCCAAAACCCATAACCCAGTCTGATCATGAGACAAACATCAGACAAACCCAAATGGAGGGACATTCTACACAATACCCAACCACTTCTTTTCAAAACTATGAAGGTCATGAAAAACAAAGAAAGATGGGGAAACCATCAAATATTGAAGGAAACTAAGGAGACATCACAACTAAATGCAATCAGTATTCTGAATTGTATACAGGAATAATAAAAGGACATTAGGGGTGGTAGGGGAGAACTGAGCATGACTGCTAATAGATATGAGGTTTCTTTTGGAGGTGATGAAATAAACTGGAGTTAGATGGTGGTGATGGCTGTATGACCTGGTGAATAAAAAACCACTGAATTGTACACTTTGAAAGCCTACAAAGTATTGGTACCATGGTTAGGTGTTGTCTGAGTAGGTCCCTGGGTGGATAAAAGCAAAGGAAATAGCAAGGCACCAGGTGCAAAGAATGTGGAGTGGTCAGGTATGGCTAGTGGGATGCCTGGTGGTAACTACAGGAGATAGAAGATTGGATGAAGGTAGGCTGAAGCCTTGTTTAGGTGTTTTAGTGGGAAATTACATAAAGTCAGAAAATCAGGGACTTCCCTGGTGGCGCAGTGGTTAAGAATCCGCCTGCCAATTCAGGGGACACAGGTTCAAGCCCTGGTCCAGGAAGATTCCACATGCCGCAGAGCAACTAAGCCCGTAGGTCACAACTACTGAGCCCGTGCGCCTAGAGCCCATGCTCCGCAACCAGAAGCCACCGCAATGAGAAGCGCGTGAACCGAAAGAGTAGTCCCTGCTTGCCACGACTGCAGAAAACCCGCGCACAGCAATGAAGACCCTACACAACCATAAATAAATAAATAAATTAAAAAAAAAAAGAAATGAAAATCAAAGGCAAGATGTCTATTTTAGAATAAATGACTCTATGACAGCACTGTAAAAGATGGATTGAATGGGATAAAAGACAGAAGTTAGGAGTGGTTTCCTATCTTTTTCATTTAATCAGCCTCATCTCCAGAATATGCATATACTTTAGAAAGCTTCAGTAATGATGACATAGTTATATAATGCATATCTGAATAAAACAGGATTGTAAAAATTTCCATACAAAATTGGAACTCTGATCGTTGAAAATGTAACCTCCTTTAACATATTTCTATGGGAAATTAGATTATCCTTTCTAAAAATAATCAATAAAATTTAGTATTGTTAGTCAAATCTTTAGGTCCCCAAAAACGTCCTCCTAGACTACTAACTATATTAAAAGAAATCTTTACAGAGTAACTAGGAATGGTTGCACGAAAATTTATAAAGAACATGCACCAATATGAAAGAGTAGTAAAAGAACATCCACTCGGGCTTCCCTGGTGGCGCAGTGGTTGAGAGTCCGCCTGCCGATGCAGGGGACACGGGTTCGTGCCCCGGTCTGGGAGGATCCCACATGCCGCGGAGCAGCTGGGCCCGTGAGCCGTGGCCGCTGAGCCGGCGCGTCCGGAGCCTGTGCTCCGCAACGGGAGAGGCCACAACAGCGAGAGGCCCGCATACCGCAAAAAAAAAAAGAACATCCACTCAAGAAGCTAGACTGCCTGGGTTTGAATCCTGGCTCTGCCATTCATTAGCTGTTTTTTGAAGTTATTTGTGTCTCCAGTTTCCTCATCAGTAAAATAAGGCTTATAGTACTTATTAAACAGCTTGGTATGAGAATTAAATGAGTAAATGCTTGTGTAAAATGCATTAGAACAGTGTTTAACATATAATAAAAGATATGTAAGAGTTCTGTTTAAAAACTGCAAATTAAACTGGCAGAGGTTATGTCAGAAAACCTTCTTTAATAAAAAGTGTCTTTTATAGACTGCTCATTTTCGCTTTGTTTTATTGCTTTTACTTACCTGCCTTTTGATTATAACACTACCAGCTTTAGAAAAGACAACTAGAGAGATTCTTCCCAACCTAAGAACTTGAATCTTACGGAACCAGTTTTCTAAGAGCTTTACAAATCTTAATTACTTTTTACTTAAATATAATTAATAAACATTAATTACTTACTATTGTTAATTGGGTTTCTATATTTTCTGTAAGCATCTAATAATATTTTGAGCTTTTATCTGTATCTCTGTACCTTGAACCCTACTTATCGCCACAAAATTTTTAAAAGTAGCATCTCCAGAATAAAGTCAAAAACTATTTTTGATTTTTAAAAGTATCATGCCTGGGAGTTCCCTGGCGGTCCAATGGTTAGGACTCAGTGCTTTCACTGCCGTGGCCCAGGTTCAATCCCTGGTCGGGGAGTTAAGCCACGTGGCGCAGCTGGGGGAAAAAAAAAAAGATGTATCATGCCTAAATTATGCTTATGTTACAACTGAAAAAGGTAACATTGGGTGGTGTACCCCTGTAAGGCTACTTAAAATTGTTATAAGAACTCCTTCAATGGAATTTACAATCCTAAAGAATTTAGCTGAAGTTAAAATCAAGGGGAATATTCTGCTACAGTGCTTCCCTGAGATTATTCAGTTTTACCACTATTACTTTTTTTCAGAATCTTATTAATAATTTAAACATATTATATCATATTTATGTTCACCCACAATCATATCGGTGAAAATTTTTTAAGTTTAATTAAGTATAAAACTTGCTCTTATCCATTTCCAATCCTAGTAAATCTTAGGATGTGATTTGAACAAACTATAAACTTATTTATAAGTTTATAACAAGGAACAAGGGAAATGTGAACATTGACTGGATATTAAGGAATTAACTTTTTCAGCTGTAATAATAGCATTGTGGTTACTTTTTTAAAGGAGGCCCTTATATTTTAGAAATACATTCTGAAATATTCACAAGTGCAATGATATCTTGTCTGAAATCAGTTACAAAATAATGTGAAGAGGAGTAGATAAGGTATAGATTAAACATATTTGCTATGAGTTAATCATGGATGCTGAGTGATGGGTACACAAAGAGTTTACTGTACTCCTATTTCTAATTTCATATTATGGAAAATTTCAAACATACAAAAAGCTTAAGAAGTGAGATGACTAATATACAATTATTTTTTTAAAGCATTACAGTGCTTTGCATAACTAGCATAACCATACCATTATGATAGCAATAGATGCCATTATTTTTTTTTTTTTTTTTTTTTTTTTTGCGGTACGCGGGCATCTCACTGTTGTGGCCTCTCCCGTTGCGGAGCACAGGCTCCGGACGCGCAGGCTCAGCGGCCATGGCTCACGGGCCCAGCCGCTCCGCCGCATGTGGGATCTTCCCGGACCGGGGCACAAACCCGTGTCCCCTGCATCGGCAGGTGGACTCTCAACCACTGCGCCACCAGGGAAGCCCAGATGCCACTATTAACCACGTGAACATGATGGAACTTGGCAAGGTGATAACAAAGTTCATGTGAAAGAGAAAATACTTGAAAATAATACTGTTTTTGATAAAAACCAGTAACAGGGAGGGGTTCACACTAGCAGATAGAAAAACATCCTACAGAGATACTATTAAAGGAGGAGACTACACACAGATCAATGATATAGAATAAGTTATTCAGAAAACAATAAAGGCAACATTTCAAATAAGTAAGAGAAAGATTCAAATGTTGGGGGAAATGACTCTTCCTTTGGATAAAGGGGTAAAGATGCTTATAGACACTTGAAAAGAAAATCAGATTTTACTTTCAAGGAGAAAAAGATCAAACCTCATCTTCAAGAAGAATCAACAACAGTGGTGAAGAACTGGACAATCCTTGATCTCCAAGAGTAAAAAGGAGTTCATATGCTAGTAGCAAAAGATAGATTGTTCTGTTGCCACAGTAACAAAGAGCCACCAGAATGAGTTTTTTAAAATGAAGTATAGTTGATTTATAATGTTTTGTTAATTTCTGCTGTACAACAAAGTGATTCAGTTACAAATATGTATATACACATACATTCTTTTTTTATATTCTTTTCCATTATGGTTTATCACAGGACACTGAATATAGTTCCCTGTGCTATACATACAGTAGGACCTTGTTTTTATCCATTCTATATATAATCAGAATCAGTTTTAAATTGCTTAAACAATACCTGACAGTTCTGTAGGCATGGAACAAGAACCAACTTTAAACCCATTTAAACAACTTTTTTGGTGAGTATGTTTTGGCAAGCCAACCTATCAGTAACGGTCCCTTGTTTCTGAAAGCCAGCCAACTGGGAACACACTCCTGCCAATGAACACACTTCTGAATACCAACCAATCAGTAATGGTCTCAGCCAAGTACCCATGCTTCCACAGCTGATGCCAACCCCACAAAGACTGTGAAAAATCCACCAATCCTTAAACTTCACACTTCTCAAAAACCCTATAATAAGATCAGCAGTCTGCTCTATGTGTAGAGACTGTGATTTGACCAGCAAAACTCTCTTAAGTAAGCAATAAACTCAGCTTTGTGATTTTTGGTTTAAGTACTGAAGAGTGGTCTTTTACACCTTTTACAAATTTATTCATGAAGTACAGTTTTAAATTTCATATATGACTGTACCAAGAAATATGGGAAATAAATCTGAAAAGTCACACCTTAAAACATACAAATTGTTTAACAAGTAATTTAGACTCTGACTCTTTTTTAAGGCAGCTCCTTATATCTTTCTTGACTAACCTGCAAACGCCTAAGAAGTATCTCCAAAATATTTTCTGTACCATTACCACATATGCTTTCTCTAAAATGCTCAGGTTACTCCTAAGTGTACCCTTAATGAAATCACTGAACTCACCAGACATCTATGTTTAGTTATTCACACACTGAGCATTTATGTTAATGTTTTCATTTATTCAATCATTCAACATATCACTGTTGAAAACCAATGATACTGGGACTTCCCTGGTGGCACAGTGGCTAAGAATCCACCTGCCAATGCAGGGGACATGGGTTTGAGCCCTGGTCCGGGAAAATCCCACCTGCCGTGGAGCAACTAAGCCCGTGTGCTGCTACTGAGCCTGCACTCTAGAGCCTGCGAGCCACAACTACTGAACCCGCGAGCCACAACTACTGAGCCCGCAAGCCACAACTACTGAAGCCCTCGCGCCTAGAGGCCATGTTGGGCAACAAAGAGAAGCCGCAGCAATGAGAAGCCCGCGTACCGCAACAAAGAGTAGCCCCCGCTCTCCACAACTAGAGGAAGCCCACGCACAGCAACGAAGACACAATGCAGCCATAAATAAATAAATAAATAAAACAAAGTATGTACTAAATGGCAGGCACTGGGTTAAATGCTTCATATGCATCATTTCATTTCATCACTCAGTTGTAAAATTAAAAGGTGAGATGCATGTACAGCCACAAATTGCAGATGACTTTTAACTTAGGAACAGATTATCTTCCAGTCCATATTGCTGACTACCAAGAAGCATCTCCGCAATGTTTATCATTTTGTCTAACCATGTATTTACTGGGCTTCACCAATTCCACTGTCTCCTCATGCTCTAGCTTTTCTGTCCATTCTTTCTTATACTCCTTAGCTCCTCTCATCTTCTTTTTAACTTAATGTGCTCTCATTATAACTTTTCCCTGTTTCTTTAAAGAATACTTTTCTTCTTTGAAGAATCTTCTCCCCAGATGTGACACATTACAAAAACCAAAAACTTCTGGGCAAAGAAAAAGAAACACTAAAATGCATAACACCAAAAACTAATTTAGATAACATTAATATATGGAAATGAAGTATACATCAGCTTAGGACAAAATTTTGCTAACCCAGTGTGCAACATTAAAGTAATTTTGTTATCCCACTAAGTATTTTCATATGGAATTTCAGCTATAACATAACAAAAAACAAATATGAATAGAGAAATATATTCTAATTATTCCTGCTACCTGATTATTAATATGAGTAAGTTAAGAAAAAGCTTCCCAGTCCTAAACACAACTATATTTGGTAATAGGTCAGCTGACAACAAATGTAGAGTTGCTGTTGCATTTGGATTAGTGCCTGAAGATAGTGTGAAATGAGGATACTCCCACTGCTGAGTTTTTCTGCTATGTCATCAGCTCACATCTGCTATTGGATATGTTTCCAACATGACAGCAAAAGCAATCAAAACATGTTTTCTTATTAACTTGCTGCAAGTTTCAAAAGTCTGCCAACCACCAGTACAAACTCAAATAGTTCATTAACAATATGTAATTAATATACTGAATAGCTATACCTAGTGATGCTATAATATGTGCCACAGGCTTTAAAGTCAAGAAATTATGTCTTTATGGATTACAAATCTCAATATAAAAAGTTAATTTAGAATTACTATAATACTTAATATAATTATTCTAAAGTTAAGATGAAATATAAATAACAGGAAATCCCTGATGCTCCAACTGGACTCTTTTTTTTTGGCTGCACCACGGGGCATGTGGGATCCTAGTTCCCTGACCAGGGTTCAAATCGGTGTCCCCTGCAGTGGAAGCACGGAGTCCTAACCACTGGACCACCAGGGAAGTCCCCTGGACTCTTAAAAGTAAACTTCTGACAATTAAGGAGAAGTAACTCTCAGTATTAATTCTCATAGTCCTCTATTTTTTTAACAGAATAATATAAAAATGTTTCTTTCAGCTTAGAAAGTAAAGCCTTTTTGTTCCCAAGATACACTACTAGGTTACAAGACGTACCATACGCTATAGTTACTGACTGTTATTGGTACAAGGCTAGACAAACAGACAAATGGTACAGAAAAGAGGATCCAAAAACAGATATATATAGAGTCACCTAGTTTACAATGAAAACAACACTACAGTTCAGTGGGTGACAGGATAGTGTTTTCAATAAATGGTACTACAGCAACTGGATATCCACAAAGAAAAATTAACCTTGACCCTTGTCTCACATCATTTACAGATAGATCACAGATCTAACTGCAAAACTAGAACTATAAAGGTTTCTAAATGAAAACATAAAAGAATATCTTCACGCTGGAATTCCTAACCAGAGCAATTAGACAAGAAAAAAGAAATAAAAGGCACCCAAATTTCCAAATTAGAAAAAATTATCTGTTTGCAGACATGATCTTATAAATAGAAAACCCTGAAGATTCCACACAAAACAAAAACCGTTACAACTAATAAACAAATTTAGCAATATTGCAAGATGTAAAAATCACATGCAAAAAAAAAAGTATTACAGGGCTTCCCTGGTGGTGCAGTGGTTGAGAGTCCGCCTGCCGATGCAGGGGACATGAGTTCGTGCCCCGGTCCGGGAAGATCCCACATGCCGCGGAGCGGCTGGGCCCGTAAGCCATGGCCGCTGAGCCTGCGCGTCCGGAGCCTGTGCTCCGCGATGGGAGAGGCCACAACAGTGAGAGGCCCACGTACCGCCAAAAAAAAAAAAAAAAAAAAAAGTATACAATAGCAATGAATTCAAAGAGGAAATTAAGCAAATAATTCTGTTTACAATAATATCAGCAAGAATAAAATATTTAGGTATAGGGAATTCCCTGGCGGTCCACTAGTTAGGGCTCTGCGCTTCCACTGTAAGGGGGCACGGGTTCAATCCCCGTTTGGGGAATTAAGATCTCGCATGCCCCACAGCACAGCCAAAAAAATAAATAAATAAAAGGAAGAAATAAAATGTATGCTGTACGATGCTCTATTCTCACATGTTGTTTTTTGTTTGTCTGTTTGTTTGTTTTTTGCGGTACGCGGGCCTCTCACTGTTGTAGCCTCTCCCGTTGCGGAGCACAGGCTCTGGACGCGCGGGCTCAGCGGCCATGGCTCACGGGCCCAGCCACTCCGCGGCATGTGGGATCCTCCCAGACCGGGGCACGAACCCGTGTCCCCTGCATCGGCAGGCAGACTCTCAACCACTGTGCCACCAGGGAAGCCCCTCTCACAGGTATTTTTGTAATGAAGTATTTATATAAAAAAAGAGAATAAAATACTTAGGCATTACGTTAACCAAAGGTGAAAGACTTATACACTGACAACTACAAAACACTGTTGAAAGAAATTAAAGATGACAACAAACAAATGGAAAGACAACCCATGTTCATGGGGTTGGAAGACTTAATACTGTTAAGCTGTCAATACTACCAAAAGCGATCTACAGATTCGATGCAATCCTTATCAAAATCCCAATTATGATTTTTGCAGAAATAGAAAAAGTCATCCTAAAATTCATATGGAACCTCAAGGGACTCCAAACAGCTAAAACAATGTTGCAAAAGAAGAACAAAGTTTGGAGGTCTCATACTTCCTGATATCAAAACTTAATATAAAGCTACAGTAATCAAGACAATGCGATACTTGCATAAAGACATATACATTGATGGAACACAATAGAAAGCCCAAAAATAAACTCTCACTTATATGATCAAATAATTTTTTACAAGGGTGCCAAGACCATTCAATGGGGAAGGTACAATCTTTTCAACAAATGATAGAAAAACTGGGTATCTATATGGAAAAGAATGAAATTGGACCCTTACCTTACACCATATATGAATATTAACTCAAAATGGATCATAGACCTAAATATAACACGTAAATTTATAAAACTCTTAGAAGAAAATGGGAAGAGCTTCATGACACTCAGTTTGGCAATGATTTCTAGGACATGACATCAAAAGCACAGCAACAAAAGAAAAAAATGTAAATTGGCCTATATCAAAATTAAAAATGTTTATGTATCAAATGACACTATCGAGGGACTTTCCTGGTGGTCCAGTGGTTAAGAACCCACCTTCCAATACAGGGGACATGGGTTCTATCCCTGGTTGGGGAACTAAGATCCCACATGCCACAGGGCAACTAAGCCCGCACACCGCAACTACTGAGCCTGCGCGTCACAACTAGAGAAAAGCCTGTGCGCCATGAAAGATCCCACATGCCATAACAAAGATCCCACATGCCACAACTAAGACCCAACGCAGCCAAATAAAAATAAATAAATAAATAAATGTTTCATCAAATGACACTATCAACAGAGTGAAAAGGCAACCCACAGGAGAAAATATCTGCAAATCATATATCTGATGAGGGATTAATATCCAAAATATATATAGTGAACTACATACAACTCAACAACAACAGGATTAAAAATCAGACAAAAGACAAGTAGACATTTCTCCAAAGAAAATTTACAAATGGCCAATAAGCACACGAAAAGATGCTCAACAGCAACAGTCATTAAGGAAACATAATGACTAAACCACAAAACCACAATGAGATACCACTTTACAGCCATTAGGATGACTATTAACAAATCAAAACAAAATAAATGTTGGTGAGGATGTGGAGAAACTGGAAACACTTTTCATGCAGTGCTGGTAGGAATGTAAAATGGTGCAGCCACTATGGAAAACAATAGGGTGGTTCCTTAAAAAATTAAAAATAGAATTACCATATGATTCAGCAATTCCACTTCTAGGTATACACCCAAAAGAATCAAAAGCAGAGTCTCAAACAGATATTTGCACACCTCTAGTCATAGCAGCTTATTCATAACAGCAAATGGTGAAAGCAACCCAGGAATCCACCAATGGAAAAATGGATAAACAAAATGTGATATATACACAGGATGGAATATTTAGCCTCTAAAAGGAAGGAAATTCTGACACATGCTACGAACATGGAGAACCCTGGAAGGTATTATGCTAAGTTAAGCCAGTCATAAAAGGACATAGAGCTGGAAGAGGGGCAGGGGGTAAAGAGTTATTATTTAATGGTTCAGTTTGAGAAGATGTCAGAAGTTCTGGAGAAGGATGGTGGTGATGGTTACACAACAACATGAATGTACTTAAAATTCCACTGAACTGTACACTTCGATATATTTTATCACACACACACACACACACACACACACACACACAGAATATCTTCATGACACTGCAGAAGACAAATGTTCTTAAATAAGACACAAAAGGCACTAACCACAAAAGAAAACATTGATAAATCTGACTCCATTAAAACTAAGAACTTCTGGTTCATCAGAAGACATCATTGGGCTTCCCTGGTGGCGCAGTGGTTGAGAGTCCGCCTGCCAATGCAGGGGACACGGGTTCGTGCCCCAGTCCGGGAAGATCCCACATGAGCCATGGCCTCTGAGCCTGCGCATGTTCGGAGCCTGTGCTCCGCAATGGGAGAGGCCACAACAGTGAGAGGCCCGCATACCACAAACAAACAAACAAACAAACAAAAAAAAACAAAAAAAAAAAAACAAAAAGACATCATTAAGACAGAGAACAAGCACAAGTAGAAGAAGATAATTCACAATACATATATCCAACAAATGATCTGTACCCAGAGTATATGAAGAACTCCTGCAAATTAATAAGAAAAAGACAAAAGAATAAAAATGGGCAAAAGACTTAAACAGGCACACCATAAAAGAGAATATCCAAATGCCAAGAGTAAAATAAAAAATAAAGATAGATATTCAACTCCATTAGTCATTAGAGAAGTGCAAATGTAAAACACAATACTTAAAATGAAACAGACTGGCAAGGCAATGATGCAGAAAAACAATAACTCTCACACAGTCCTTGTGGGAATATAAACCACTTTAGAAAACTGTTGGTATCTACTACAGCTGTTCATATGTATACCCTATGACTCAGAAATTCCATTCCTAAATATATATACCCAACAGAAAGATATATATTTTTACCAAAATACATGCACTGGAAGGTTCATAGTAGGAATATTCATATGGACAAAAATCTGAAACTACCCAAGTGGCCATCAACAGGAGAATGGGTAAAGTGAAATAGTCATGTAATAGAATACTATATAGCAATGAGAAGGAGTGATCTACAACTACACAATAATGATTTGTTTAAATCACAGAAATGTAACTTTGAGAGAAAGAAGCCAGACACAAAATAGACTGATACTGTATAAATCTATTCATAATAAAATTCAAGAACAGGCAAGACTAATTTATACTTTTAGAAATTAGGATTATTCCAGGTAGTGGGAGGACAGTTCTGTAAGGAAGCACAAAAAAGGGCTCTTGGAGTGCTGGTTTTTTATATATATATATATATTTTTTTTTTTTTTTTTTTTTTTTTTTTTTGTGGTACGTGGGCCTCTCATTGCTGTGGCCTCTCCCATTGCGGAGCACAGGCTCCGGACGCGCAGGTTCAGCGGCCATGGCTCACGGGCCCAGCTGCTCCGCGGCATGTGGGATCTTCCCGGACCGGGGCAGGAACCCATGTCCCTTGCATCGGCAGGCGGACTCTCAACCACTGCGCCACCAGGGAAGCCCTGGTAATATTTTTTTTCTTGATCTGGGTACTGGCTACATGGATGACCCAGTTTATGAAAATTCATTAAGCTACATACTTATGACATATATACTTTTCTGCCTTCATATAATTTGATAAAATTAAAATGTAATATTTTCATTAGAGTTAAAATACAATAACCTTGTATATTTGAACATTTTGAGGAGAGACTTACACTTCTGGCAGAGTTCATTTACTAAATACTAATGTATTTACTGATAAATACATTAGAAAACTAGTTTAGTAAATAGGAGGTGGGGAGGTCAATCAACTCCACCAGAAAACAAAACACCATATGTAAAAGAAAAAGTAATTATGGTATATGACATGATTCAACTGGGACTATTTCATATTACAACACTGAAAATAAATCTAAACCAAAATTATGACTAAATTGGAAGGATGGGAGGGCCAATGAGTTTGTGGGCTAGGGTGTTATCATAATGCACAAAATCCTTATCTTCCATAGTAAAAATTCAATAGTTAATAACAAAATAAAAAATAAATCTAGAAACAGCAATGGAAACATTTAGAAATATGGGGGCAAATACCAGAACACAAGGTTGAAAAGTTTCAAAGTAGTTGTCTTTGGGGAGAAGGGTTCAGGGGTAGGAAGAGGACAGTGCAAGTGATTATAAATCTCATAGGATTATCAGACTCTTCAAACCATTTACATATATTAATTTGACAACAACTTTTGAAAAATATAGTTAATTGCTATTAACAATTATGTAGCATTTTGGCCTCTCACAGAGTTCCTACTACTACATAACTGTGTTACAGGTAATCCATGAATGATTTGTTATGGATAACCTAAGAATGATGAGACCGTTGGCAGCCAGGGTAAGACATCCTGGATTCCTGATCTTCTGAACATATGAGCTCAAAGCTAAAAAGCGGGACACTTCCCTGGTGGTCCAGTGGGTAGTCTCCATGCTCTCAATGCAGAGGGCCTGGGTTCGCTCCCTGGTCGGGGAACTAGATACTGCATGCATGCTGCAAGTAAAGAGTCCACATGCCACAACTAATAAGTCTGCATGCCACAACTAAGAAGCCCACATGCCGCAACTAAGACCAGGCGCAGCCTAAATAAATAAATACATATTTTATTTTTAAAAAAAAAAAAAGCTAGTATGCTTTCAGTCACAAGAAAAGGCATTCTAGTGCTAAGGAATTTTTCCTCTCAGCCTCTTCTGCCTTTATTAACAAGGCATCTTTAGCACCTCATATGTTCACATATGTGGAACAATGGCAGATAAAATTACTAACCAGTTTTGATGCTATACTGGGAGAGTGTACCTAAGACAAGTTAAAAATGATTATGCATAAGCAATTGTAAAATGGTACAGTAAGATAAAAAATAAAGATCAATTATAGGGAATTCCCTGGTGGTTCAGTGGTTAGCACTCAGCACTCTCACTGCCGGAGCCCGAGTTCGATCCCTGGTCAGGGGAACATAAATCCCGCAAGCCATAAAGTACAGCCAAAAAAAAAAAGATGAATTATTTTCTCTCTACATTTTTCATGAAAAACTTTATTAATTCCATCATGCACTTTCTTTAGGCATGACAGCAAAGGTTAAAAACCCTAAAGGAGGGGCTTCCCTGGCGGCACAGTGGTTGAGAGTCTGTCTGCCGATGCAGGGGACACGAGTTCGTGCCCCGGTCCAGGAAGATCCCACATGCCGTGGAGCAGCTAGGCCCGTGAGCCATGGCCGCTGAGCCTGCGCGTCCGGAGCCTGTGCTCTGCAACGGGAGAGGCCACAACAGTGAGAGGCCCGCGTACCGCAAAAAAAAAAAAAAAAAACCCTAAAGGAAATGATTGATGAATTTTATAACATGAAAATTAAACAATGACACAGCAAAATACACCATAAATATGGTTAAAGGCAAAACCACAAACTAGGAAAGATGTATATAACTTCTGACAAAAGGTTAATATATTTACATAAAGAATGCTTCTAAATCAAAGCATAAAGACAAACCTGTCTATAGTAAAACAGGTAAAGGATGCAAACAAGCCCAAAACAGAGAAATACATTCTACTACTTAGCAGCCTTTTCATGGACTCTCCAGGACTCTGAGAAATTTAGATAGAAAACCACTTCTATATATGCAAAATGAGTCAGCAACTTTTACAAATATAAATATTTGTAAATTTTTTTGTATATACCAGTGGGAAATCAGAGTATACAGCATATAATTCAGCCAAGCAGAGAGAAATACGCGAAGCATCAAGTTTATCAAAAGAAGAAAAGGAATCTAATAGTATTCTGCCTATATATACTATCTTCTGCATTCCTACCTAACTAAACACCAGGGAAAGACACTACAGTTTCTCCAGCAGGAGACTGGCATAATGAGCAAGGAGGTATTTGATAAGGGTATGCATGACAGCTGAAGGGGTTTAAATTAACTCACCAGATATGAAGGGGGGAAAGTCTAGATTTTGATAGTGGCAATGGCAAAAGAGAAAAAGGAACAAATTGCTAACTCTTGGCTCTGTTTCTCATATCAAATGACAAGCAATAACATTTTATTACCAAAGATGAAAGCAGATCAACAAACGATACCTCCAGTGACAATCATCTGGAGAAGAAACAACAGAACGAAAAGATTTAAAACCCCTTTCTTCACTAAACCATATTTTACTCTGTCAAATAATAATAAAGCTTAATATAATTACTTGTCACCTTTTTTCAAAATCAAAAATTTCTCAAGTACAGAAAATAGATCCTCACTAAAATTGCAGAGGAAGCTAGATCTTATCTTGCATTATCTAATTACTGAAGAATAGCTTGTTAAAACTTAACACTGAGTTAACTCATATTCTCTTTTACCACACCACCCCCAGAAAGAAAAAAAGTAGGTGTCAGACATGACAAACAAGTAAAAAATGGGTATCTGATGTTATACAACCACGAATCTGTGAAAATTCTGATATCAAATACATATGAATTCAACAATGAACACATGTGACATACAAGAACTCAGTTAGAAAAGGTATTGGCAGCAATGTTTTTACTTAGCCAAAGAGTGCTATGGAATATTATGCCATGCCAACATAACAAGACGTTGCATCCTCACTCTCTCAAAATGGTACTTGCTGTTTGAGACCTAACTAATGATAGAAAAATGTTAGGGAAAAGCCATTAGGAATCAGAGGCAATAAAATACAAACTTATACCAAAGGCTAAGATGTCAGGAGAAAAAGAGGCTTATGTATCAATATTTGGCATGTCATGAAAGTGTTATTCCCAACTAAGAGAATTTCCTTTGGCAAAATTACTTGGAAAATGTGCATTCCTAAAATGCAATTATATTAAAATAAAATAGCTTGAACACCCACAAGGATTATATGCTAAACATTAAATTTATTTTTAAATAATCAAATTTGTTTTATTGAATACAAAAATCATTCTGTAAAACAAAAAAAAGCTTAAATAAGGTCTTCTATGTCACAAAAAAACATAGGGGGAAAAATCCTAGTTCTAATAAGTTTTCCAAAATAAAGACATAAAAAGAAAAACAGTATCTACAAGACCATCCCAGTCTTAAGATTTTATGATGACCTTCCGTGTTAAAACAGGGATATTCTCAAGGGTCTAAAACTGTCAAGGTAGGGCAGGAATTCTAAACTAAACTTGGGCAATGAGCCTAAACAAATTTAAATATAAATTGTCCTTCCTAGTTCAGCTGTTTTCATGAGGATCCAAGTGTGTCAGCTTAGGGCAGGTATTAATCTACCAAGAGATAAAATACACAAAGCGACACTATAGTAGCAATTACATATACTGATGAGATAATGAACATTTTCAAAGTAAGAATTTATAAAGGCTAAATGGTTTTCAAAGTATTTGCATTTCTGCTCCCAAATACAGGAACCATAACTCATAGTGTATTTTTAAAAGGCATTAAAATGAACTCTTCTATAAACTGAAACGTAAAGAAAATAGACTATTACATGGCATAGTCCTGGAGTGGAATACAACAGTTTAGTTATAATTAGAAATTTAACATTTATACCGTATTATTATAGATCATCAATTTCCAAAAACCTAAGCTTAACGAAGTATAATTATTGCCTTCACCTGTTCCTCTGGTAACTGTCTTCATATTTTCTTTAATCTCTGATTAGAATACAACAGTAAGAAGACATTTTATAAGAGAATAAAGAGCACTACCTCACAATAATGGAAAGCCATCTTTCTAAATCTAACTTAGCCTTCCTGAGAGGATTCTGAAGATACATCAGGATACTACATCAAAACTGTTATTTACATCACTCAGTAACGTACTACAGGTAGATATGTGAAAGTGCATAAGTATTTTATCTGCAATGAATAAATAGGTTAGCTTTTACTATATGCGATTATTCCATGAGTTCCAAAAAAAAAAAAAAATTCTAAATGAGCAGTATTAATGCCTAAAAAAGTTAGTCTTAGCCTCAGAATAGTATAAAACAGAATATGACCCAAGACTTCCTAACTTATATGTAAAAATATGGAAAAAGCTACCCCTCTAAGGATTTAGCCCTTATTAAGGAACTCTGAAAGACAAAAAATTCTTAAGTCACTGTATACTACTATAAGCAAAACAGCTTGCATGCCTTTCAACAATTAGTCAATTTTTTGCATAGTTAAATCATAAAAGGTTAACAATCTCACCAGTCTAATCAGCTAGCTGAGTTATTTCCCTCACACACGCACATACACAAGACTAAATACTGCCTTATAAATTAAATAATACCTAATATGACTTTCAAGTACAGGAAATAACACTTTCTAACCTAAAATTATTTAAAAGTCAATACTAATTGTGGCTTGAACACAAAAGAAGAAACTTAAGTATTCACTTCTACTCTCTTCTGAAACCCTAACAAAAAGACCATAAGAAGAATAAAGATATATATAAAATCAAAAGGATAAAGAAAATAGAAGAGGACAGTGGACCAGATATTGGGAGAATATTGCAATATGAAAAAAGATGAATTTAGCAGACTGGTAGAAGGCTGAAACCTAACAGGATGGGGGGAGAGAATGGGAGAGAATGAGGGGTTGAAGCAAGCTCTTGTGTATAGATAAACCTGAAAAGGCTTAGGATCGAAACAGTTTGAAAGTCAAGGTGTGGGCTTCCCTGGTGGCGCAGTGGTTGAGAATCTGCCTGCCAATGCAGGCGACACGGGTTCTGAGCCCTGGTCTGGGAAGATCCCACATGCCGCGGAGCAACTGGGCCCGTAAGCCACAATTACTGAGCCTGCGCGTCTGGAGCTTCTGCTCCGCAACAAGACAGGCCATGATAGTGAGAGGCCCGCGCACCTTGATGAAGAGTGGCCCCCACTTGCCACAACTAGAGAAAGCCCTCGCATAGAAACGAAGACCCAACACAGCCATAAATAAATATTTTTTAAAGTAAGTCAAGGTGTGAGACGGGGCTGAAAATAAAAGGATAAAAGGTGTATAAAGTTATAAGCAGTTAAACACATAAATCTCTTCCTCTGGCTCTTCAGTCAGGTGACTACTCCTATATGGCAGAAGGTTTGTACTCTGGGAAGGTTAAACAAGAGAACCACTAGCTGAGAGCAGAAGTAAGATTTATTGAAAAACAAGGAGATTAAATAAAATTCTGTAACTAAATGCTAAAACCACAGGCTTGTCCCATTCATGTACCAATCCAGACACCAATCTTTTCTCTCTCAGGTGGAACATTAGAGGATTCCTATCCAGAGAAACTACTCACTCAGGAGAAAAGGCCTATAGATACTGATACTCGTGGGTTTCCCATAAAAAGATTGATGCCCTAATCTAAACTCGTTGAGACCCACTAATCAACATGTGCACTCACACAGTTTCCCACTTGCAGCTTCTTAGTGATTCACTCTTAAATATAAATCAAGGGCTAAAGAAAACTAGAAATTTTAGGAAAACCTCCAGAATGAGAGGCAAAATTAGAAGAAAAAAAAAGTAAAAAGCACACAGACAGAGACAAATGAAAAGAATGAAAACCAACACTATAATTAATATCTTCTGGTAATTTCTGTTTCACAAAACAGTAACATTAAGTTATGAAAAGGGTAAACGTGGAAAAAGAAAGCCTTCCAGTTAATAATAAGATAACCATAGTAAGAGAAGCATATTGAATTATTTATGGGTAAAATGGCATGATGTCTAAACCTGCTCTCAGAAACTAGAGAGATGAAACATTGGCAAAATGTTAATCACTAAACTGGGTGATAGGTAGATCATAGTTCATTTTAAGATTCTCTCCCCACTTTTGTTTATGTTTACATTTTCAGTAATAAAGTTTTTTAAATGACCAAAAATTTTTTTTTTTTTCTCAGTACATGGGCCTCTCACTGTCGTCGCCTCTCCCGTTGCGGAGCACAGGCTCCAGACGCGCAGGCTCAGTGGCCATGGCTCACGGGCCCAGCTGCTCCGCAGCATGTGGGATCCTCCCTGATCGGGGCACGAACCTGTGTCCCCTGCATCGGCAGGTGGACTCTCAACCACTGTGCCACCAGGGAAGCCCAAAATGACCAAAAATTTTAAAACACATTTCAAAAGATTGTGAATATAAAAGTTGAGAAAATTATTGAGTAGAACAAAAAGACAAAAATGTAGAAAATACAAGAGAACATGAAAATTAGAGAATCAATCTAACTCATCATCTAAGTAATAGGGGTTCCAGAAAGAGAGAAAAGAAAATGTCAGAAAGAGAATTAAAGAATTTAATAAAATTTCCCAGAACTAAAGGACTGGAGTTTCAAGAGAAGCCTCCAAAGTAAGGTAAGTATAATAAATGATAAAAGACCTAAAACAAAATCAAGAATAATCTATTTGACCATATGGAAAACAGTATTCAAAGGGGTTTTACAATTCTATTAGAGAATTTAGAATCATAAATGAGAGTGACAAAGGAAACCAAGGAAAACGGGAAAACAAGACAACTATTAACTCCAGGAAAAATAAAAGATTTTCCAAGAAAGGAAATATAATCACACTGTACAGCTGGGGACGGAGTCAACATAATACTTACATATATAGTCGACCCTCGGTATCCATGGTTTCAGGACCCCCATGGATACCAAAATCTGAGGATGCTCCAAGTCCCTTATATAAAATAGCACAGTATTTGCATTAACCTACACACATCCTCCCATATACTTTAAATTATCTCTAGATTACTTGTATAAGATGACTAAATTGTTAGGTTCCATTACAGCAATTCAAAAGAAAATGTTAAAAATTGAAAAATCATTTACATATCAGCATACCATTTAGAAATCTGGAGGTAAAAACTGTTATCAGAAAAGAAGACTGAAAAGAGGAAAGACAGGAGGGAATAGGTAAAACAGGGTACTTCTATTTAACATCATAAATCTAGAAGTATTTTTTAATAACTATGTACACATTATTCACA
Organism: Delphinus delphis; assembly: GCF_949987515.2. Lineage (NCBI taxonomy): Eukaryota > Metazoa > Chordata > Mammalia > Artiodactyla > Delphinidae > Delphinus > Delphinus delphis. Next base: position 80,415,583 of record NC_082688.1, on the reverse strand, counting down.
ATAGCCAAAATATCCCAAGAATTCAAATGTCCATCAACAGACTAACAGACAAAAGGAAATGTGGTATATACGTACAACAGGATATAATTCATCCTTAAAAAAGAAGGAAACCCCACCATTTGCAATAACATGGATGGCACTGTGCTAAGTGAAGTCAGTCAGTTACAGAAGGACAAATATTGCATGATTCCCCTTATATGAGGTATAGTCAAACTCACAGAAGCAGAGAACAGAATGGTGGTTGCCAGGGAATGGGGGGGAGGGGAAATGAGGAAGTTGATGTTCAAAGGGTACAAAGTTACCAAAAAAAACAACCCCCCAAAACCCCAAAAAAACCCACAACTATATACACATATTACTTTGATAAAAGTAGAACAAAATAAAGACTGCCCGCGGGGAGGGTGGTGAAAGAACAGGGTGGTGAGAAGTTTTTACATTTTGTCCTTAGTTCTCCCCTGTTTATGCTTTGGGATAATGACTGCCTGTCCCTTTCTCCAAATAAATCAACAGTCTAATCACACTTTGCAGTATAAAGTCAGGACAGTGCAAAAGCCTTGCTACTACAGGGGGATGAGCTCGGTGCTTTGTGACCACCTAGAGGGGTGGGAGAGGGAGGGTGGGAGGGAGACACAAGAGGGAGAGGATATAGGGATATATGTATACATATAGCTGATTCACTTTGTTATACAGCAGAAACTAACACACCATTGTAAAGCAATTATACTCCAATAAAGATGTTAAAAAAAAAAAAGCCTTGCTACCGTAAGGCACTGAGGAAAACGGGTGCAAGGTGATTAGTTTACCCTCGGCATTCACTCTTCCAAGACTTTCTTCCTTTCCTCCTCCAGATCCCCAGGGAAGATAGATTATAATCTAAGGCCTCCTTCCACTACTTTTTCCCATGAGTTTCAAAGTAAAACCCTGGCCAGTGTTGTTGTACGGTGCAGCACAGGAATGACCGACACTGATTTTATGGTGCCTGGGGCTCATTCTTCCCCTACAAATGTACACAGATTTCAACCTGGACTTTAATTATTTCCCCAAAATAGTAGCTGAAAACCAAACACAGGAGCTGAAAACCTCAGGAAAAAGCAGCTAATGAACCAAAATAATCAACTGAAGATACATACAACTATAATAAGAGACAGATAGAACCAGACAACAAATACCATTTCAATTCTTTATTTCCTTAAATATACTATACCATGCTTATTTTAGTTCTCAATCCATCTGTTCCAAAACCCAACAATTTGTTATCTATAAGATTAAAAAAATTTGGAAAAAATAAAAGGATAGAAAAATGTACTAAGAAAAAATAAGCTAAAAGAAGCTGGAGAAGCAATCTGATAAAATGCAATTCAAGACCAAGAAATGTCTTTAACAGACAAAGAAGGACAGTACGTACATTTATAGATTGGCCAAAGTAAGAAAGTTGCATATTGTTAAGTGCTGGCAAAGATAAAAGAAATATCATGCACTGTTAGTTAAGAGTACAGGTTCATTTCTTCCCTATTCTATTCCCTATACTAGAGAACAATTCTACACTCTTCAGTCAAATTAAGTATGCATCCCCTATAATCCAGCAATTCTGCTCCTGGCTCTATATTCCAAAGAAATTCTCATAAAGGTACATAATAAGATCCATACCTGGATGTTCACTATATATAGCAGAGACAATCACAAAGTAAAGATGGAGTCAACCTGGGTGGTCATCATTGAAAATCAACAGCTAAATTGTGATGGACTCATACTACAATATTAAGTAACAGTCAGGAGCAATTAGGTGTATACATAGCAACATGGATGGATCTTTAAAATATACTGCTTAGGAGGAAAAAACTTAATAGAAAGAAATAAGAAAAACAATACCTAAATAACATAAAGTACATGTACATGAACAAAACACATTGTATAGGAACAAGAACAAGTAAAGTAGAATGGTTGCCTGTGGCAGGAGGAGAGAAATGAAAGTGGAGTTTGGGCATAAAAGGAAGGAAATAATGAGAGGTATAATTTGCACAGACCAATGACAACACAACAATGTGCTACAAACTGAGGATTATGATTAATTTAACCCTCTGCACCTAAGATCCAAAAAGAAAATGTTGTGGGTGGATAATCAGCAAAAATTTGAAAATAATTCAAGAATGGTGATAATACATAATAGAATTAAAATAGAAAAGTTAAAGACACTAAGACTTGCTTTGGAAGAGAGAATTCTTTTACACAGCCAGAACAAGTCCTAAGGGTAGGCCTTAAATAAGTACTACTTGAAAATTTTTTTGCAGTCCTGGAAAACAGTTTCTACATAAATGACCTACCCACTTGCCTTTTTCTCTGTTAAAAATTAATCTTGAAACTTCCCTGGCGGCACAGTGGTTAAGGATCCTCCTGGCCAATGCAGGGGACATGAGTTGGAGCCCTGGTCCTGGAAGATCCCACATGCCTCGGAGCAACTAAGCCCATGCGCCACAACTACTGAGCCTGCGCTCTAGAGCCCGTGAGCCACAAATACTGAAGCCCGCCCGCCCTAGAGCCGGTGCTCCGCAACAGGAGAAGCCACTGCAATGAGAAGCCCACGCACCACAACGAAGAGTAGCCCACGAGCTTCCCTGGTGGTGCAGTGGTTGAGAATCTGCCTGCCAATGCAGGGGACACGGGTTCGAGCCCTGGTCTCGGAAGATCCCAGATGCCGCGGAGCAACTAGGCCCATGAGCCACAACTACTGAGCCTGTGCGTCTGGAGCCTGTGCTCCGCAACAAGAGAGGCCGCGATGGTGAGAGGCCCGCGCACCGCAATGAAGAGTGGCCCCCACTTGCCGCAACTAGAGAAAGCCCTCACACAGAAATGAAGACCCAACACAGCCATAAATAAATAAATAAATAAATAAGAGTAGCCCCCGCTCACCACAACTAGAGAAAGTCCATGTGCAGCAACGAAGTCCCAATCAGCCAAAAATAAATAAATAGATAAATCATGTTTAAAAGAGTACCTACCAAAGGATATTCATAAATTTGAATGGTTGCCCAAGGGATAGAAGGGGAGAAATGGAATGGGAATAAAAAGAAATGAATACATATATACATACCAACCAACAAAAGAAAAGGTCTGGTATAGGCAAAATAATGATAAAGAGCCATGAATTGATAAGTATGATTATTAATTCAATCCTAGGAACAATAACAAAAAACTGGTTTAAAAATATATGTGACTGAGTCTGGGGGTAAGGCTCACTTCAGGTGTGGCTTTATGCTAGACATAACCATAGGAGTAACCGGAGACTCACTTTCTCTCCATTTCTAAAACAGCTACAAGAGGTATCTGGTCCTCTTACCAGACAACTTCGGGACAAACCTCCCTGTCTGAAGAGGTTGCTTTCTGAGTAGTGGGGAGCGGTAAGGAACTACTGTTCCTTATAAACTTTATAGTATATTTGACTTTTAAAACTATATATATATGAATTATTTTTATAAATGAAAAATAAATTTAATTAAAAGAAAGAAGCAAGTGTCAAATCAGTAATGGGAAGGCAGTAAGGAATCTAAATTAGCAGGATTTGGAGGAAAAAGAGTAAACCGGTAGTCAGGAATCCAGATAGGCAGGTCAGTTATCAGCCATCAGGATGCAGGTTATTGCAAAGGGCATCTAAACCATGAGTTCAGCAGCTCATGAGTCCAGCTGTTATCAGGGGAACATCTGGTCTAGTATCATAAGAAGAAGAGTAAATACAGGTGATTTACTCTTCCCAGTTTCTCCCATAATCGTACCTATCGCCACATTCAACATCCACAGAATCAGTACATCTCTAACTCCCAGGGACAATTCTGACTTACTATTTAAAACCGTCAACCAGGACTTCCCTGGTGGCGCAGTGGTTGGGAATCCGCCTGCCAGTGCAGGGGACTCGATCCCTGGTCTGGGAGGATCCCACATGCCGCGGAGCACCTAAGCCCATGTGCCACAACTACTGAGCCTGTGCTCTAGAGCCCACGAGCCACAACTACTGAGCCACAGAAATCAACATGTGCCAGGCACTGCTCTACATTTTTTACATATATTAACTCATTTAATTTTTTTTGGCTGTGCCATGTGGCTTGCAGAATCTTTGTTCCCTGACCAGGGATTGAACCCGGGCCTTTGGCAGTGAAAGCAAGGAGTCCTAACCACTGGACTACCAGGGAATTCCCTTAACTCATTTAATTCTTAAAACCACCTATGAGGTAGGTATTATCATCAAACCCTTATTACAAAGAGGAAGATAAATAAAAAGAATTTTAGAAATTTGCACAAGGTCACACATTTAGTAACTAATGAAGTCTGGATATTTCTCTCTGTCTCTGTCTCTGTCTGTCTGTCTGTCTCTCTCTCTCTATCTATATATATATATATTTTTTTTTAATTCCCCTTAGCACAGGGCAAGGCACATGTTAATCACTCAAACAGTGCCTGGGACTTCCCTGGCAGTCCAGTGGTTAAGACTTTGCCTTCCAATGCAGGGGGTGCAGGTTTGATCACTGGTTGAGGAGCTAAGATCCCAAGTGCCTTGTGGCCAAAAAAACCAAAAACATAAAACAGAAGCAATATTGTAACAAATTCAATAAAGACTTTAAAAATAGTCCACATCAAAAAAACAAATAAAAATAAACAGTGCCTATTATTAACTCCGTAAATCTCTGTTAAGACAATATTCTCATCTCAGATTAGACTCATCCTGGCCTGAAAATTGCCCAGCCCATTAGACTGGACCGTTTTTCTACATGTGTGAGGCTGGGCCAGTTCCAGGCAGTCTTATTTCAAACAAGTGGGCAAGTCTTGACCTTCTCCACCTTCCTTAACTGGTTCTAAATAATAACCATACACCACCAGGTTTATTTATTTATCAAATGGTTCAATGATTAATAGAATTGGGAGTGAAAAACCAGATGATCATCTCCAAAGATACTGAAAACTCATGCAACAGAATTCAACATCCATTCTTGACTATTTTTTAAAAAGCCAGATACTTCAATAACATAGTAAAGCATATATGTCTAACCCAAAACCCAATATAATCTTTGATAGGTGCCCCAAGCACTCTCAGTCAAGTCAGAAAGAAGATAGGATATTCTTTATCATTATAGTTTTTAACATTATTCTGCATATACCAGTCAATGTAATTAACAGGAAAAAGAAAAGTGCAAAAATAAGAAAACTATCATGATTTTCAGTTATATGATTTATTTAGAAATCTAAAAAGAATCAACTGGAAAATTATTTCAAACGGTTAACAGAATCCATTTGGGTGCTGGTACAAATTTAACACCAATAAATTCAACAGTACTCCCACATACAAAAATCTATTTAGAAAGTAGAAGCAAATATCCTGTTTGAAATAACAACAATAAAGATTAATTACTTAGCAATAAACTTAAATGTGCAAAATTAATAACTAAAGAAAAAGGATGAAGATACTCTTTAATACGGAAAGTATATATTAAGGGAAAAAAAGAAGGGTGCTGCAAATTAAGTGTGCGATTTGTGTAAAAATAGGTATCTAGACACAGATCTTACACCCTTCACAAAAATTAACTCAAAATGGATCACAGACCTAAAGTAAAACATAAACCATAAATCTCCTAGAACGTAACATAGGAAAAAATTTTAAATGACCTTGAATTTGGTAATAACTTTTCAGATATAATGCCAAAGGCACAAAAGAATTGATCAGTTGAACTTCATTAAAATTAAAAACACGCTCTGTGGAAGACACTGCCAAGAGAATGAAAAGACAAGCCACACACTAGGAGAAAATATTTGCATAAGACACATCTGATAAAAGACTTATCCAAAATATACAAAGACCTCTTAAAGCTCAACAGTAGGAAAATGAACAACCTGACTTAAAAATGGGCAAAATATTTGAACAGATATCTCACTAAGGAAGATATACAGATGGCAAATAAGCATATGAAAATATTCTCAACATTACACATCATAGGAATTGCAAGTTAAAACAATGAGATTCCACTACATACCTATTAGACTGGTTAAAATTCAAAACACTGGGCTTCCCCAGTGGCACAGTGGTTAAGAATCCGCCTGCCAATGCAGGGGACACAGGTTCGAGCCCTGGTCCAGGAAGATCCCCCCCATGCCACGGAGCAACTAAGCCCGTGTGCCACAACTACCGCGTCTGTGCTTTAGGGCCCGTGTGCCACAACTACTGAAGCCCACGCACCACAAATATTGAAGCCCGCGTGGTTAGAGCCCATGCTCCACAACAAGAGAAGCCACCGCAACAAGAAGCCTGCACACTGCAACGAAGAGTAGCTCCTGCTCACCGCAACTAGAGAAAGCCCGCACGCAGCAACAAAGACCCAATGCAGCCATAAATAAATAAATTGATTGATTAATTAATTTAATTTATATATATACATATAAAAATCCAAAACACTGACAAACACCAAATGCTGGTGAGGATTAGGAACTAACAGAACTCTCATTTATTGCTGGTGGGAATACAAAGTGATACAGCCACTTTGAAAGACAGCTGGCAGTCTCTTACAAAATTAAAGTCTCTTACATACTCTTATCATACAATCCAGCAATTGTGCTCCTTGGTATTTAAAACCCGAATCAGTTGAAAACTTATGTCTACATAAAAACCTGTACATGAATGTTTACAGCAGCCTTATTCGTAATTGCCAAAACCTGGAAGCAACCAAGATGTCCTTCAATAGGTAAATACATAAGCAAATCGTGATGCATCCAGACAATGGAATATTATTCAGTGATAAAAAAGAAACGAGCTATCAAGCTACTAAAAGACATGGACATCCTCAATGCATATTTCTAAGTAAAAGCCAATCTGAAAAGGCAACATACTATATGATTCCAAATATAGGACATTCTGAAAAAGATAAAACTATGACGACAGAAAAAAGATCAGTAGTTGCCAGTGGTTGGGGAGTGGCAGGGTGAACAGGCAGAGCACAGAGGATTTTTAGGACAGTGAAAATACTCTGTATTATACTATAATGATGGATACATGTTGTCCTGCATTTGTGAATGTATAGGACCAAGAGTGAACCTTAATGTAAACTACAACCTATAGCTGACTGTGATGTGTCAATGTAGGTTCATCAATTGTAACAAATGTACCTCCCTGCTGGGGGATGCTGACAATGAGGAAAGCTATACATGCATGAGGGCAGGGGATATATGGGAAACCTCTGTACCTTCCTCTCAATTTTGCTGGAAACCTAAAACTGCTCTAAGAAAATAGTCTTTATTTACCAAAAAAATACAAGTAAAACACACACACACACACACACACACACACACACACACACCCCTAAAATGTCTAAAGTCTGAAAGAAACGAAAAAGAAGCTTTGAATAAATGGAAGGTCAGAGAAAGATTTTAATATGTCAAGATGTCAACTCTCTTCAAACTAATTTATAAATGTAAACGACAAAAAATGCAACGACAAAAAACATATACACTCAAAGGATTGGGGTGGGGGGGGCGGCTAGCTAATTTGATTCAAAGATTCATACAAAAAAAAATAAGGAAGAACAGCCAAGAAATTTCTCAGGGAAAAACAAAAGTAATGAGAGGGCAATAACCCTAACAGACATTAAAAATATATTCTAAGCCAAAATAAGTAGAACTAGGTAGAGATTATTAAAAATATATTCTAAGCCAAAATAAGTAGAACTAGGTAGAGATTAATGTTAACAAATAACAGAAATAGACTCAAGTAAACAGGGGAATTTGGATTATGAAAAAGGTAGCATTTCAAATCAATAGAGAAAAAATAGATTATTCAGACTAACTTTTTGCTGTATGTCTCCTTTTATACCTTATGAATTTGAAACCATATTACCTTTTTTTAGTGCTATAGACTGAACAGACAACAGTTCTATTTTTGCCCACTCTCAAAATCCACTAAAAGTTAAAATATAGGGATTTAAAAAAAAAAAAGCACACACAAGGACAAACACAATTGGCAAAGAGACAACAGCAATTAAATTTTGGACAGTAGAAAACAGATGGAAAAGAAAGAAATTATTCCAAATGACCAGAGAAAGCCAAATCTTAAACTGGTGGTGGGAAAAGTAGAAAACCAACATAATTTACACAAACAATCCCCCAAAATCTTGAGAATTAGAAGTATCAAATCACTCTAGAAGTGGGAGTATGAAGAGGCTAAGAGGAGGAAGACTGCCTGAAAGTTTATTTATGAAGCATATAGATTTTTCAGATCCCCTCCCTTACTTTATGTAGCTGGGTACTCATGCCAGAAGATGGACACCTTATTCTCTGGGGAAGGTCTTTGAGCTGGGCAACATCAGGCTCAGATTGGTGCAGGAGCCCCATGCTGCAAATAGGGGGGGATGAAGGAAAAGTTAATATGCTAAACGTTGACAACCCTAGTCCTCTTCCCCAGGTGACTCACAGGATGATGGCAGTTAGTCCCTTACCCTCCAGAAACAGAAAAATGGAAGAGCCTTCACTGGGAAAACTCACAGACCCAAGAGAAAGGCCCAACAATAGTGACATTGGGAGGTTCCATTAGGAAAAGGCCAGCCAGATCACTCTATAAAGAAGTTAAAAGTTGCCAGTCCCCCCAATCCATGCACTGAGAACTCTGTCAGCTTTCAGTCACTCACTCAGACACTAAAAAAGACAGTTCTGCTTCCAATGCTCCCACTGCAATAATCTGGGGGAGTAGTTTTGCAAAAATGGTATTTTTAAAAAGATTTCGTAAACCTACAAAAGTAATAACTGTAGGAACTAAAATTTCAGAAGGGGAGAGCCCTTTCTTGGTGAGCCAGAAGTTGTTGGCCATTTTCTTCATTTTCTTTTTCTGGGGGGCATTTGCCAATTTTGGAGGTAGGCTAAAAAACCAGACTGGGCACAGGCAGAAGGACGCTACTAAAAGAAAGAAATCAGCTCAATTTTTGGTGGTCACACAGAGCTGAAATGAAGGACAGGAAGCGCATAAAAACACATGATCAATTTTCCCCAAGGGAGGGAGGGAGGGAGGGATGGTCTGTCTGTCTATCTATCTATCTATCTATTTGCCATGCCGCACAGCATATGGGATTTTAGTTCCCTAACCAGGGTTCGAACCCATAGCCCCTGCAGTGGAAGCGTGGAGTCTTCACCACTGGACCACCAGGAAGTCCTGCCTAAAGGATTTTGATGGCGTTAGGGCACTGACAGAAAAACATAATCTCCTTTCAGATTTTACAGCTGCAATGTGTTGGAGGGTAAAAAAATAAACTCAGAACCTCCGAAGGCCAGAATTCAATCTCCTACAGTCATTCAAAGCTGAGGAAACCAAGATTTACCTCTCTCAATCAAAAGCCCATAGTGGCACACCAGAAGCACAAGGACAGAGATAGACTGAGTCTTACTAAAACTGTAACCCAAGCTCCAACCTAAATTAATCCTTGAACTGGTTTGAAGAGAACAACCCCACAACCTATTTACCTAACTGAAGCAAGGGGAAAGCATCTTTGGAGAAAAATATCTTAGCCTCTCTATTCTTTTATATGCAACATCTGGCATACAATCAATCAATCTATCTATTTATTTGTTTATTTATGGCTACGCTGGGTCTTCATTGCTGCGCGCCCGCTTTCTCTAGTTGCAACGAGTGGGGGCTACTCTTTGTTGCAGCGCGCGGGCTTCTCAGTGCAGTTGTTTCTCTTGTTGCGGAGCATGGGCTCTAGGCACCCGGGCTTCAGTATTTGTGGCACGTGGGCTCAGCAGTTGTGGCTTGCAGGCTCTAGAGCGCAGGCTCTGTAGTTGTGGCACGCGGGCTTAGTTGCTCCACAGCATGTGGGATCTTCCTGGACCAGGGCTCGTACCTGTGTCCCCTGCACTGGCAGGCAGATTCTTATCCACTGTGCCACCAGGGAAGCCCTGGCATACGACTGAAAAAAAAAAAAAGAAAAAAAAAAACTGTTCTGGGCTTCCCTGGTGGCGCAGTGGTTGAGAGTCCGCCTGCCGATGCAGGGGACACGGGTTCGTGACCCGGTCCGGGAAGATCCCACATGCCGCGGATCGGCTAGGCCCGTGAGCCATGGCCGCTAAGCCTGCGCGCCCGGAGCACAGGCTCCGCAACAGGAGAGGCCACAACAGTGAGAGGCCTGCGTACCGCAAAACAAACAAACAAACAAACAAACTGTTCTGCAGAAAGGCAGAATAACGACTGATAATCAAGAGAAGAAAAAAGTATAGAAACAAATTCAAAGATGACCCAGGTATTCGAGTTAGCAAACAGGACTTTTAAATAAAAATGAGGGACTTCCCTGACGCTCAATGGTTAAGACTCCCCCTTTCCAATGCAGGGGGTGCAGGTTCAATCCCTGATCAGGGAGCTTAGATCCCACATGCCTCGGGGCCAAAAAAATCAAAACATAAAACTGAAGCAATATTGTAACAAATTCAATAAAGAATTTATTTTTTTAATAAATTTATTTATTTTTGGTTGCATTGGGTCTGTTCTCGGGCTTACTTGCTCTGCAGCAATGTGGGATCTTCCCGGACCAGGGATCGAACCCATGTCCCCTGCACTGGCAGGCAGATTCTTAACCACTGCACCACCAGGGATATCCCTCAATAAAGACTTTAAAAATGGTCCACATCAAAAAAACAAAAATTCGGGGCTTCCCTGGTGGCACAGTGGTTGAGAGTCCGCCTGCCAATGCAGGAGACGTGGGTTCGTGACCCCGTCCAGGAGGATCCCACATGCCGCGGAGCAGCTGGGCCCGTGAGCCATGGCCGCTGAGCCTGTGCATCCGGAGCCCATGCTCTGCAACGGGAGAGGCCACAATGGTGAGAGGCCCGTGTACTGCCAAAAAAAAAAAAAAAAATCTTTAAAATAAATAAACCAATAAATAACAATGATTTAGTATGTTAAAGGAAAATAGAGGAAAAGATTTAATTTAAAAAATAAAATTCAGGACTTCCCTGGTGGTCCAGTGGTAAAGAATCTGCCTTATAATGCAAGGGACGCACGTTCTATCCCTGGTCAGGAACTAAGATTCCACATGCCGCAGGGCGACTAAGCCCCGCGTGCCACAACTACGCAGCTTGTGGGCCACAAAACTACAGAGCCCACACGCCACAAGTAGAGAGAGGAAACCCGCACACCACAACTAAAGAGAAGCCCACGCACTGCACTGAAGATCCTGAGTGCCGCAACTAAGACCCGACCCAGCCAAAAAAAGAAAATAAAGTTTTTTTTTTAAAAAAAAAGAGGGAGAGGGCTCCTCTGGTGGCACAGCGGTTGAGAGTCTGCCTGCCGATGCAGGGGACGCGGGTTCGTGCCCCGGTCCGGGAGGAACCCACATGCCGCGGAGTGGCTGGGCCCGTGAGCCATGATTGCTGGGCCTGCACGTCCGGAGCCTGTGCTCCGCAGCGGCAGAGGCCACAACAGTGAGAGGCCCGCGTACCGCAAAAAAAATAAATAAATAAAATAGAAATAAAAATAAAAAAGGGGGAGGACAGGACAGAACAGAGTGTAGTAGGTAGGTGGAACCTAGTTATAAAAGGTCCAATACATATGTAAATAGAGGTGGGAGGGGAAGAGAGGGAGGGAGGGAAGGAAGGAAGGAACAGGGAAGAAGGAATATCTGAAGAGATAATAGCCAAGAACTTCTTCCAAAACTGATGAAATATATCTACACACAGATTTAAGAAGCTCAGTGAATCAGAACAGGATTTAAAAAATAAAAAGTCCAGGCAAGCCATAAACTGTTGAAAACAAAGACAAAGAAAATCTTAAAAGTAACCAGAAGAAAAAGATATTACCTTAAAGTAGCAATAACAGTATTAATGGCTGACTTGTCAAAAGAAAATAAGTGTGTGTGTGCGTACACACACACACACACACACACACACACACACACACAGTGGAATATTATTCAGCCATTAAAAGGGGGAATCCTACCATTTGGGACAACATGGATGAACACTGAGACCATTATGCTAAGCGAAATAAGTTAGAGAAATACAAATGCTGTATGATCTCACTTATGTGTGTAATCTAAAAGAGCCAAAGTCATAGAAACAGAGAGTAGACTGGTGGTTGCCAGGGGCTGGCAGTGAGGGGAGGTGGGATGGGAGACATGAGGAGATGTTGGTCAAAGGGTATGAACTTCCAGTTATAAGAGGAATAAGTTCTAGGGATCTAATGTACAGCATGGTGATTTACAGTTAACAAGAATGTATTGTATACTTGAAAGCTGGGAAGAGAGTAAATCTTAAATGTTACCACCACCACCACAACATGGTAATTATGTGAGATGAAGGATGTGTTAACTAACTTTGTTGTGGTTATCTTTTTGCAATACAAATATCAAAATTATCATATTGTACACCTTAAACTTACACAAGGTTGCATGTCAATTATAGCTTAATAAAGCTAGAAAAGAGAAATTAAGGAAGTCAGAAAACACTGAAATGACAACGTAGACGTGCTGAAAGGAGATGATTTTAAAAGAAAAAGCCAACTTAGAAATCTACACCCAGTCAAAAAAGGTTTCAAAAAAATAAAGATGCTTGGGACTCCCTTGGTGGTCCAGTGGGTAAGAATCTGTGCTCCCAATGCAGGAGGCCCAGGTTTGATCCCTGGTCTTGGAACTAAATCCCCCATGCATGCCACAACTAAGAAGTCCACGTGCCACAACTACGAGTCTTGCATGCTGCAACTAAGACCCGGTGCAGCCAAAATAAATAAATATTAAAAAACAAAACAAAAAATAAAGATGCTTTCAGGCAAAATCTGAGAGAGGTTGCTGCTAGCAGATTTGCACACAAAATTTATTAAAAGTTCTGTAGACTGAAGGAAAGTATCTTAGATAAAAATACCACTGCAGGAAGTAATGAAAAACACTGGAAAGGGAACATAAATACAAAAGAACATTTGTGCCACATGAAAATATATATATAAAATTCAAATTTCACTATCTATAAAATAAAGTTTTATTGGAACACAGTCATGGTCATTTATTTATGACTTGTCTGTGGCTGCTTTGACACTGCAATGGCAAAATGAGTAGTTGCAATAGAGCCCATATGTGGTGCCCATATGCAGTGCTTATGGCTTCAAACTCCTGCATCATGGTACACTAAAAACTGCAGTGATATAGTTATATCCAACAGCATTTTGGGTGTCACACATGCTGCTGCACCGTGACATTTTAATTTTATTTACGAGTGCATAACCCATCACGTAAAAACAAGAAAAGTGCACTTCAAATGCCACACATTAAGGCACAGTGGAGTGTGTTTTGTCACCAAATTAAATGGCAAAGCCTTGTCTTTATTATGCAATAACACTATAACTATGCTAAAGAATACAATATACCTAGACATTACTAGACTGCACTCATCACAACAATCCCCAACTCACAGGAAAGCAATAGTCAGAAAAATTAGAAAATTTTAAATTGAATATCATATTGTAGAATTTTTTCATAAAACAAAAAATGAAACTGCAAATAAACTCAGTGCGTGAGTGGTCATTTGTCAGCCTAGCAAGGAAAGCCATTTACTGTTGGCAAGTTAATTAAATCGTGTTTGATTACAGTAGTCAAAGAAATGCGTCCAGAGAAAATAAACTTGTTTGAGATTGTCAGCTTTTCAGCGAGAACAGTTGTTCAAGCAAGTTGAGGATAATGGTAGCAAGATCAATAGTCAATTAAGGGGACTAGCCTGGAGGTCCAGTGATTAAGGCTCTGCACTTCCAATGCAGGGGGCATGGGTTTGATCCCTGGTCGGGGAACTAAGATCCCACATGCCTCTCGGCATGGCCAAAAAAAATTTTTTTAATTAAAAAAAAATAGTCAGTTAAAAAATAAGACAAATGGGGGCTTGCTTCCCTGGTGGTGCAGTGATTAAGAATCCGCATGCCAATGCAGGGGACACGGGTTTGAGCCCTGGTCTGGGAGGATCCCACATGCCACGGAGCAACTAAGCCCTCGCACCACAACTACTGAGCCTGCACTCTAGAGCCCGCGAGCCACAACTACTGAAGCCCACATGCCTAGAGCCCATGCTTGGCAACAAAGAGAAGCCACCGCAGTGAGAAGCCCGCTCACTGCAACGAAGAGTAGCCCCTGCTCGCCGCAACCAGAGCAAGCCCGCGCACAGCAACAAAGACCCAACGCAGCCAAAAATAAATAAATTTATTTAAAAAAAAAAAAGACAAATGGTTTCCAGTGGGTTTCCTTGGCTTTAGAGGAGTCAACAGATGTTACTGATTACTATTCAGTTGTTTATTTGAGCAGTCAGTACAGAATTTGAAGTGACTAAGGAATTAACCTCTAAGAGTATCTGTGAAACTACAAAAGGAAACAGTATTTTCAAACTTGAGAAAACACGAAGTCAGTACAACCTGAAGTGGAATCTGCTAAAGAATGTTACAAGTGATGGTGGCAAAAATATGTGTGTAACAGAAAAAGGCTTAGTTGGACAAATTAACAAAACCTGTGGGAATGTAAAATGTATATGGTATTGCAAACCTATGGTTATTCATCAGCAGGTACTTTGTGGAAAACATTTGAATCTATCATGTCTTATTGACCATGTCTTATTGCCAAAAGATATATTTCATTTGCTTTCGTGGATTTAGCCATCTTCCGTTCCAAAACAGAAGCCAAATATCCTGACTTGCCACCACACACTAGATCAATGGCTTGGCAGTTGATTAATGTTTTATTGTGATTTTTTGAGCTCAGGAATGAGCTCAAATTTTTTCTAAAGGAAAAAACTAGCCTGAACCATTATTACAAAACACCAAATGGCTTCGGAAATCAGCTTTTGCTACAAACTTGATAATGTTCCTTAATGAATTTTAAATAAAATTATAAGGCAAAATACTGCTTATATGCAAAATTTATATTGTAGTAAAACTTAAAATATTCTGATGACAACTAAAGCCTGTTGGAATCACAGGTAATGTTAAACTGCTTTATTCACTTCCTATTCAGTCAAAATTTAAAACAAGGAGTGAGATCTCCATTCCCATACAAATTTGCAACAGATATATTTTCTGAGCTCAAAGGATAGTTTCAGCAGTGTTTTCCAAACCTTGAGCAAAAGTATGAGAGAAATTTACATATTCTTAAATCTACTTGTGCAGTTGAAGAGCTTCCACCTAAACTTCAATTGGAAGTGATTAATCTGCATTGTAATGATGTGCTAAAAGACAAATATCAAGAGGAGAAATCTATGCCAGGGAACAACTAAGCCCGTGTGCCACAACTACTGAGGCTGCGCTCCAGAGCCTGCGAGCCACAACTACTGAAGCTCATGCACCTAGAGCCCGTGCTCTGCAACAGAAGCCACCACAAGGAGAAGCCTGCGCACTGCAACAAAGAGTAGTCCCCGTTCACCACAACTAGAGAAAGTCTGAACACAGCAACAAAGACCCAGTGCAGCCATAAATAAATTTATTTTTTAAAAAAGAAAAAAGAGTACAGTATTGCCCCCTTATCCACGGATTTGCTTTCCACACTTTCAGCTTCCTGCAGGCAAGGGGTCCAAAAACATTATATGGAAAATTCCAGAATAAGCAATTCATAACTTTTAAATTGAGTTGCTGTTCTGAGTGAACAGCAACTCAATGAACAGCAATGAAATCTTGCACCATCCTCTCCATCCTGCCCTGGATGTGAATCATCCCTTTGTCCAGTGTATCCATGCTGTACATGCTACCCACCTGTTACTCACTTAGTAGCTGTCTGGGTTATGGGGATCAACTGTCGCAGTACCGCAGTGGTTGTATTCAAGTAATCCTTATTTTACTAAATAATGGCCCCAAAGCACAAGAGTAGTGGCAATTCAGATGTTCTCTTACTGTGCCTAATTTATAAATTAAACTTTATCATATGTATGTGCATACAGAAAAAACATAGTATATATAGGGTTCAGTACTATCCGCATTTTCAAGCATCCACTGAGGGTCTTGGAACGTATCCCCCACGGATAAGGGGTGACTACTATATAATATGTAATGGCAATATAATCTGATGATATAGTATAGTACAGATACAAAGTGAGAAGGGAATGAGGATAACATATGCAAGACATTTTATGCAACTGCTCTCAGTAATCATATTGGAAATGGTAATACTAGTATTGCTATTGTGAGACTATTGTATAATGTGGAATAAAACAAATGAGTAATTAATAATGAGGATATTCTAATTCATTATCCCCTGTATCCTTGAGAACCAGCATTTTTGGTATAGAAAAAAGGAAGTATAGATGTAATATATTAGAGAGTAAATTTTTAAAATCTTTATGTGTGTGCGTATATGTACAGATAGATATACAGATATATACAGATGTACATATATCACCCTTAACTGTCCTAGACACAATAACTCACAGCAATGAGCACCCTCAATGCCCAGATTGGAGAAAACAGCTGGTTACAACTCTGGAGCAGGAAATGTAAAAGATAAGCCTGGAACACTTGGTCATATCAGATAACAAGGATGCTACAAAGACTACCTGGAGTGGATCAAGTTATCTAGCAGCCAACTTGAGGAGGCTCCAACTTGTCAAAGACAGGACAATTTGAGCGTAAATAATAACTGCCATTGATTAAAAACCAGCAAATATGTTTGAATCCCTGAATTCACAATGGTATTTTTAAAAATAGCTGTTTCTTGGGAATTCCCTGGTGGTCCAGTGGTTAGGACTCCACCCTTCCACTGCCAAGGGCCTGGGTTCAATCCCTGGTCAGGTAACTAAGATCCCACAAGCTGCGCAGCATGGCGGAAAAAAAAAGCTGTTTCTCTTAGGGGATAATAAGGAACTAACCTGCTATCTTGAAAAGTGATAAAAGCAAAGAATCAAGCATCTATCCTACCTTTCCTATACAACTTGTACTCCTGAATAACTATATACAGTTGAGGGACTTCCCTGGTGGCGCAATGGTTAAGAATCTGCCTGCCAGTGCAGGGGACACAGGTTCGAGCCCTGCTCTGGGAAAATCCCACACACCAAGGAGCAACTAGGCCCGTGGGCCACAACTACTGAGCCTGTGCTCTAGAGCCCACAAGCCACAACTAATGAAGCCTGCGCGCCTAGAGCCTGTGCTCCACAACAAGAGAAGCCACCACGATGAGAAGCGCACGCACTGCAACAAAGAGTAGGCCCCGCTCGTCACAACTAGAGAAAGCCCGTGCACTGCAACAAAGACCCAATGCAGCCAAATTAATTAATTAATTAAATTTTTATAAATAAATATATAAATACACTTGACCCTTGAACAATACACGGGTTAGGGGTGCCGACCCTCCATGCAGCTGAAAATCTGCACATAACTATACAGTTAGTCCTCCATATATGTGATTCTGCATCCACGGACTCAACCAACAGCAGATTGTGTAGTACTGTAGTACATATTTATTGAAAAAAGTCCACATATAAGTGAACCCACACAGTTCAAATCCTTGTCTTTATGTTCAAATCCACGTCATTCAAGGGTCAACTGTAGTAGACAAGCAGAAGCATCTCTTAATAAAAGTATTCCAACTAATAAATGAAAAAGAAATAGCAGAACGGTCACTATTCTGCAACTACAAATAATTTAACAGATCTGGGCATTGAGCCCAACTGCTGTCATCATAAAAAGAGAGAAAGCCCGTAATGTGCCTCCTGATGAAAGAACACAACACTGCCTGTAATAATATCAGAGACTGAACCAGAGTCTGACCAAGACTCTGAATCCAACTACCAATTTGCAACAAATACAGAGGATGAAGGAACATGCTGAACTGCAACATGAGTGTGCAATCAGTAAAATTCACATTTTGGCAAGCATTCTTCAACAGAAAGACTGTAAGTAAAAGAAAGGGACCGAGAGGTAAACTGTAGATTAAAAGATATTTAAAAAGATACCAAACTTAAAAAACTCAATAACACTAAACTACAGTGTCTAAGAATGCACACTTGGTGATAAAACAAAAAGAATAAGGAAATGAATTACTATAAAAGTCAGAACAGTAGTTATGGGAGGGGGGAGGCACAGGTTTATAACTGAAATGGGACACGTAGAGGGATTCCGGGATGGCTGAAAAGTTCTACTTCTTGACCTAGGTGGCGTGGTTACAAGGATGTTTGCCTTATTTATTTTAAAAAAAAAAAAAAAAAAAAAGTTTGTGTGTGAGATTTTCTGCTTATTTTACAATACAAAGATTAAAAATGATAACTATATAAAACTACAATGCTATTGCCTTAGAGGTTTATAAGACAGGTGGAACTGAAATATACAACATCGATAGCACAAAGGGCAAGGGGGATGGGATGGAGTTAAACTGTTGTACGGTTCTTGCAGTCTTTGAAAAGCATTAACTTAAACTGTAATAAATTAACAATGCATACTGAAATATCTAGGGCAATGGTTCTTAACCAGGGGGTATTCTGCCCCCGAGGGGACATTCAGTAATGTCTGAAGACATTTTTGGTTGTCAAAACTGGGAAATGGGGGGTTGCTACTGATATCTAGTGGGTAGTGACCAGGGATACTGTTAAAGATCCTACAACACACAGGACAGCCCCTTCCACCCCCAAACAAAAAACTATCTGGCCCCAAATGTCAATAGTGCTAAGGTTGAAAAACTCTGATCCAGGGTAACCACTGAAACCAATTAAAGAATGTATAACAAACAAGTAGAGAAGAAAAAAAAATGGAACAATTTCACTTATATGAAGTTGAAAAATAGGCAAGACTAAATCGTGGTGATATAAGTCATCAGAATAATTAATGGTTATAGGAGAATGAAGGTACTGACTTGGAAGTGGTACAATGGTGCCTTCTGGGGAACTAAAAATGTTCTCTCTCTTGTTCTAGGCAGTGAATATATGAGAGAGTATACAGTAAAAGTTCATTAAGCTGTACACTTAAGATATATACTCTTTCCTGTACATATGTTATACCTCAACTAAAAACCATTAAGCAGATAACCAAAGATTATAAGACATCTGGGGAAAGTATTTAACATGAAACACACCTATCAAAAACAAATAAGAATCTAGAGGAAACAGCCTACAAGGGAAAGTAAACGTTTAAAATATACATATTATACATTACATTATACGTATGTATTTATATATAGTGTGTTCAGAGAATTAAGAGGAGACACTTCAACCATGACTCAAAAACAGAATGTTGTTTTTTTAATTTATTTTAGAATGTTAGTTTTTAAAATCGTATATCAAAAGAGAGCTCTTAGAAATTAAATAAAACAGCAGAAATAAACATACAACAAATTCCACTCCTAGGTATTTACCCAAGAGAAATAAGTAAATGCCCACTAGAAGACCTTAACATGAATGTTCATAATAACTGCTTTATTCAGAATAGCCAAAAATCGGAAGCAATTCAAGTATCTATCAATAGAGAAATGGATAAACAAATTAAGGTATACTGATACAGTGGAATACTACTCATCAAAAGGAACAAACTACCATACATGTAACATATGTGAATCTCAAAAACACTGTGTTGAGCAAAAGAAGCTAAACCCAAGAATACATACTGTATGATTTCCTGGAACAGGAAAAACTAAGAGCTATGGTGATAGAAAACCACAGTGGTTGTCTAGAATGGTGTGGGAGAAATGACTAGAAAGGGAGGGAACTTTCTGGAATAATGGAAATGTTCCATAATTTTACTGTGGTGGTGGCTAAATGGGGTGTATGCATTTCTCAAAACTAATCAAATCACACACTTGAAACTGCCACATTTTATTGTATGTAAATTATACTCCAAAAAAAACGCCAGACAAAACACAAACAAAAAGCTCCATTGAAAGGACAGAAGATAAAGGTGAGATAAAAAGTAGTAAAAACACAAAGAAACTGAAAATCAGATCAGAGAAAAAGACTTTTTAAATTAGAGGATTAATCTAGGCAATCCAATATCCTGATAATCGGTGCTTCCAAAAGAAAACAGCAAAAATGAATAGGAGAAAATATCATTTAAATAATTCAAGAAAATTTCCCAATGTTGAAGAACATGAGTTTCCAGACTGAAAGTACCTATAGTAATGTGAAATTTCAGAACACTGGGAACACAGAGAAGATCCTGCAAACTTCCAGAAGAAAACAGTTCACATACAACGGACAGGACTTAGAATGGCTTTGAATTTCAAACAGCACTTCTAGAACCAAGAAGACAAAAAGCAATAGCCTCAAAATTCTAAAGCGTGATTCCCAACCTAGAATTCTATACCCTGCCAAGCAATTCAAGTATAAAGTTAGATGAAGAATTCAAAAAATTTACCTGCTATGCATACTTCCTCAAAAATCTACTCAAGGATGTGATAAACCAAAACAAAAGAATCAATCAAAGAGGACAGAGAAGATATAGGAAACAGCCACTCCAACACAGGTAGAAGGAGCTTTCATGAAATACCCAGGACTATGGTAAAGGGTGTGAACTCAGATAACAGCTGTGAACTAGATACAGAAAAAGCAACCATACAGAATGAAGTTCAGAATACTCCAGGAGACCAAGTGGGAAGGTAAGATGATGCAGCCACTTTGAAAGACAGTCTGGCAATTCCCCAAAAGGCTAATATAAACACAGTTACCACATGATCTAGCAATCTGACTCCTAGGTATACATCCAAGAGAAATGAATGTATGTTCACACAAAACTTGTACATAAATAGTCACAGAAGCATTATTCATAACAGCAAAAAAGTATAAATAACCCAAATGTCCATCAACAGATGAATGGATAAACAAAATGTGGTATGTCCATACAATGGAGTATTATTCAGCAATAAAAAGGAATGAAGCACTGATACGTGCTAAAACACGGAT
The DNA here is from genome assembly GCF_949987515.2 of Delphinus delphis. Taxonomy (NCBI): domain Eukaryota; kingdom Metazoa; phylum Chordata; class Mammalia; order Artiodactyla; family Delphinidae; genus Delphinus; species Delphinus delphis. The sequence continues at coordinate 80,394,739 of NC_082688.1, read as the reverse complement.
GAATCTTGAAACCATTACGCTAAGTAAAAGAAGTCAGTCACAAAAGATCACATATTACGTATTGTATAATTCCATTTATATGAAATGTTCAGAATAGGCACATCTATACAGATAGAAAGTAGACTGGTGGTTGCCTAAGTTTGAAGAGGATGAGGGGAAATGGGGTGTGACTGCTAATGGACAAAAGGTTGTCTTGGGGGGTGATGAAAATATCTTCTAAAAATGATTATAATAATGGCTGCACAACTCTAAATATATTAAAACCACTGAATTATATACTTTAAATTGGTGAATTATATGATAATGTGAATTATACTGCAACAAAGCTGTTAGTAAAAATTCTTAGAATTAGTGGTAAATATATAGAAAACTAAGAAAAAAGGATAATTACATGGAAAACAAAATATGTGGGAAATGAAAAATATTTAATTACATCTTAAGATTGTAAGCAGTGAAGATCTATAATTATGATATAACTTTACTGGGAGACTGGAGAAATCTACGTGCATGTATATGTGAATGTATGTACATGTATGCTGCAGGGAGAGAGGAGGAGGTTGAGGGAAAAGAATGAAATCCTTATCTGCCGTGGGGAGCTATCATATATGATGAATAAAATTTAGAAATCGAAAAGTAGTGGGACTTCCCTTTAGGTCCAGCGGTTAAGACTCCACACTTTCACTGCTGAGGGCCGGGGTTTGATCCCTGCTGGGGGGAATAAGATCCCTCAAGCCATGCAGGGTGTGGCCAAAAAAAAAAAAAAAGTAGCAACAGAAGCAGACTATTTACAAGTAGGTAAATGCCAAAATAATAAGCTGAAAGAATTAGAAGTTGTTTCATGTAGAGTGGTAGAAATGGGGAAGAGGGGTGTTTGGAGGACAGTTATTTTATGTAATAACTTTGTCGAACTCATTTGATTCTTTAAATTAGGGGCATTCATAACTTCTACTTTTTAAAAATGCTTTAACTCAAAACAAGAAATTTTAAAGTTTTAAGAAACTATTACAAAATTGGGAGGCTATACAACAGAGGGGAAGTAGATGATATATTATGTGTTTTTCTCCCATAGCAAAAAAACTAGATAGCTTTTAAAATACAAAAATCAGGGAATTCCCTGGCAGTCCAGCACTTAGGACTCCACATTTTCACTGCCAAAAGACTGGATCGGGGAACTAAGATCCTGCAGGCTGCGCAGCATGGCCAAATAAATAAATAAATAAAATTTAAAAATCAATGGCATTAAGTACTGAATACACACTTTTAAAAGGTCAAAAATGGGAATTTTTATGTTATGTACACTTCACCACAACTTTTTAAATAAATTATTTTTTAAATTAAAAAACCGCTAGGAGGTAAGACCAGGGATATGGGGAGGGGTGTTAATGTAGTATGCATATAAAACTCATCACCTAATATCACTTTATACTATTTTTACCTTGCACATGTATTAACTTATAAAGTGAAAAGTACCATTCAAAACAGTATAGCTGGGCTTCCCTGGTGGCGCAGTGGTTGAGAGTCCGCCTGCCGATGCAGGGGACACGGGTTCGTGCCCCGGTCCAGGAGGATCCCACGTGCCACGGAGCGGCTGGGCCCGTGAGCCGTGACCGCTGAGCCTGCGTGTCCAGAGCCTGTGCTCTGCAGCAGGAGAGGCCACAACAGTGAGAGGCCCGCGTACCGCAAAAAAAAAAAAAAACAGTATAGCTAACACTAGTAGCAACTAACACTAATCGAGTGCTTTTTCTATAGCAGGCACATTCTAAGTACTTCTACATGTACTAACATACTGTATTTAATTCTCACAGTATCCCTAACAGAGTAGATGCCATACTTTCCCCCATTTTACAAAAGAAATTAAGACATACAGAGGTTAAATAATCTGCCCAAGATCACCGCTATAGACCCTGAACTGGAACCTAGCTGTCCAACTCTAGAGTTAATATTTTTAACCACTATACTATACTGCCTCTCTGTTCTTTAACATTGAGAACAAGATTTAGCACAGTAAAATTCAAAGGATCACTAAAATACTTAACGCCTACTCTCCAACTCCACTGAGAAATAAATATCATCAATAGTTTTAAGTGACAACCTTGAGGCTATAATCTCTAAATCTGCTTATAGACTCAAATCATAGCCCATAAAAGCCCAATAACTTAGTTAAAACTAAACAGCACTTTAAAAAAAAAATCTAACCACAAGCCTTTTTACAACAGAAAACAATTCAACTTTTACTCACTGCCTTCTACTTGATTAACCCAGGAGGGCAAAAAGAACAATATTCTTTTTTTTTAAATTATTTATTTATTTGGTTGCACCAGGTCTTAGTTGCAGCACGTGGGCTCCTCAGTTGCAGCTCCAGGGCTCCTTTAGTTGCGGCTTGCCAGCTCCTCAGTTGTGGCATGTGAACCCCTAGCCTGCGCGTCCGGAGCCTGTGCTCCGCAACGGGAGAGGCCACAACAGTGAGAGGCCCGCGTACCGCAAAAAAAAAAAAAAAAAAAAATCATACATACACAACACTGTGAATTAACTATACTTCAATTTTTAAAAATCATGCACAAAAATCCTTTGAATAAAATTAGGCAAGCTATTAACAACAATTCAAAAGCTTAAAAAAATTTGTTTATAATTTCACGGGTGTGTGTTTCACCTGTAGGAGGGCAAGATAAGTATTTGGTGGTAGAGAGAAGCTACATAACAATGAATTTTAAAGTATCCTTTTTTGGCTAATAAAGAACTTATAGATACATTACCTTTGGAACATAAATGCACTCTACCCAAAAAATAAAGCAAAACATAGAATCATACTGAATCTCAGCAATAGGAACCTTGCTTTACATCAGAACCACCTGGAGATGCCCACCAGAGTCTCAAAAGATTCTGATTCTAGAGACTTCCCTGGAGGTCCAGTGGTTAAGACCCAGTGCTTCTACTACATGGGGCATGGGTTCGATTCCTGGTCGGGGAACTAAGATCCCACATGCCACAAGGCGCAACCAAACAAACAAACAAAAAAAGGGTGAATCTATAAAATAGTGTGTGAGAATAGAGCCAGGAATCTTTTATTTCTAAAAGTTTCCAACATGATTCTAAAGCAGTTTAATCACTCATGCAGATGATTAATATCCTCTTAGAACACTATCCCTAGGTGTCATCCAACATGCATTTGACTATCCCCAGGGACAAAAAATTCACTACTTCCCAAAATACTTTAATTCTAATGGAAAGCACTAAATTTTGGGAATCCTTATTTATGTTGAAATGGATTGATATCTGTCTTCCTTTACTTTTTCTCCTCCTCTAGCTTCTACGTAACTGGTTATTAAACTTAAAAGTTGTTAGTATTCAATACCAATACTACTCAGGCATTGGATATCACTCAGGAAAGAAAATGAAAATCTAAATATCCTTCAGGAACTTGCTTCAATCTAATTTTTATGAAAATCATATTAAATTTGTAACAAATGTCTTTAGATGTAAACATATTTGAACCATAAAATCTATTCCTAGGAATTTATCCTAAAGATACAACTAAATTGTAATATTTTATGCCAAAGCTGGATGTTGTTTGCAATGGACCAAATTTATGTCCCCCAAAACTCATGCTGAAATCCTAACCCCAAATGTGATATTAGAAGAAGGACCTTTGGGCTGCAATTAGGTCTTAAGGGTAGAATGCTCGTTAATGGAATCAGCACCCTTAAAACAAGGGAACCCAGAGAGCTCTCTTGCCCTCTTTCTTACCACGTAAGGATACAATAAGTCTACAACCTGGAAGAGAGCCCTCACTAGAACCTGACCATGATGGCAACCTGATCTCAGACTTCAAGCCTTCAGAACTGTGAGAAATAAATTTCTGTTGTTTATAAGCCACTCAGTCTGTGGTACTCTGTTATTTATAAAAAGTCATTTCTGCATCTTTTTCTAAAACAAGGACATTTTCTTTTATTCTTTAAAATTTTTACTGTGTCTTATTTTTTCAGCCTTACTGAGGTATAATCGACAAATAAAATTATAAGATAATTAAATCTGTAAGTTTTTTACTTTTTAAATTTACATCTAGCAGTATTCACTTCCTCGGCATACACTTTTATAAGTTTTAGCATGTACATAGATTCTTGTAAGCACCACCATAAATAGAATACAAAACAATTCCAATATCCACAAAGAATTCCCTCACGCTATCCCTTTGTAGTCAAACCCTTCCTCCACCCCCAAACCCTGGCAACCACTGATCTGTTGTTCTCTGTGCCTACGGTTTTGTCTTTTCGAGAATATCATGTTAGACCCATTCAGAATGTAATCTTATGTGACTGCCATAATGCTTTGATACTTATCCATATTACTAGTATGTCAATACTTGATTCCTTTTTATTGCTGAATAGCATTCCATAATATAGATATAGCAGTTTACTTATCCATTCACCCACTGAAGGACATTTGGGTTGTTTCCAGTTTGGGGCAATTATGAATAGTGCTGCTACAAACATTCACATACACATTTTTGTGTAAACAGTGAGTTTATATTGCCCTAAGACAAATTCCTAGAAATGGGCTTGTTGAGACAGATGGTAATTGTATACTTTGTAATAAACTGACAGACTTTTCCAGAGTCTGCATTCTCACCAGAAGTATTAGTTTCAGCTAATCCTCATCCTCACCAATACTCAGTACTGTCAGTGCAATATTTTATTATTTTATTTTAGCCATGCTAAAAGATACGTAAATGGCACTTCATTGAGTGGTTTTAATTTGCATTTCCCTAATGACTAAAGATGAGCATCTTTACATGTGCTTATAAGCCATCCAAACATCTTTATTGAAATATCTGTTCAAATCTTTCACCCATTTTTGAAATTGGGTTGTTGATTTTTTAGGGGTTTTTCCCCCTATGTTGAGTTTTGAAAGCTCTTCAGAAATTCTGGATATAAGTCCTTTCTAAGATATGTGCTTTGCAAATATATTCTCCCAATTCATGGCATATCTTTTCATTCTCTTTAACTGTGTCCTTCACAGGAAAAAGTGTTTTGTTTTTGGTTTTTTTTTGCGGTACGCGGGCCTCTCACTGTTGTGGCCTCTCCCGTTGCAGAGCACAGGCTCCGGACGCACAGGCTCAGCGGCCATGGCTCACGGGCCCAGCCATTCCGCGGCATGTGGGATCTTCCCGGACCAGGGCACGAACCCGTGTCCCCTGCATCGGCAGGTGGACTCTCAACCACTGCGCCACCAGGGAAGCCCAGGAAAAAGTTTTAAATTCTGATGAAGTTCACTTCACCAATTTTTTCTTTCACAGATCATGCTTTTGGTACTGTATCTAAGAGCTCTTTGCCAAACCCTAGGTCAAGAAGACTTTTCCCAATGCTTTCTTCTAAAGGTTTTACTGCTTTATGTTTTACATTTAGGTTTATGATTCAAGTTAATTTGTGTATAAGATATATGTTACATAGGTTGAGGCTCACTTTACATGTGGATCCCCAGTTTTCCAACATCGTATATTTGAAAAGACTGTCCTTTCTCCATTGAAGTATGTTTGCACCTTTGTCAAAAAATCGGTTGACTATATCTGAATAAGTCTATTTCTGGGCCCCCTATTCCATGCCTTTGGCCAATACACCACACTGTCTTGATTAGTGTAGCTTTACAGTACATCTTAAAATTGGACATTGTGAGTCTTCCAACTTCATTCTTTTTCAAAATTGTTTTGATTATTCTAGTTCCTTTAACTTTTCGATACATAGTGATTTGAAACTAAAGCCATAATAGTCATCTCTCTTTAGTGGTTTCCTTGACCTCAAGAAAACTGTCATTTTTTTTTTTTTTTTGAAAACTGTCATTTTTACTGTTGCATTTTATCTTGTCAAAACCAGTTCAAAATATGTTCTCTAAATATGATAATATGTAGGCACTCATAACTTTTGACCCAATATATCCAGTACCAGAAACTTATGTGAAAAACACAAATATAGATATAAAAATGTGTTCAACATAGTATTCTTTAGAAAGCAAAATAAATCTCCAGATCCAACAAAAGGGGAAAGGTTAAATAATGACTAGTTGGGAAAATGTTCAAAATATGTTAAGTTTTTTTAAAATGGATACACGGTATCCAACTTTTTAGATGAAATACAGTGTATTTCAGAAGAAATATACTTTAAAGTATTATTTCTGGATAGCATCATTACAAGTGACTTTTTAAAAGATTTTTTTAAATTAATTTATTTCATTTATTTATTTTTGGCTCTGTTGGGTCTTCGTTGCTGCATGTGAGCTTTCTGCAGTTGTGTGTACTCTTCATTGCGATGCGCGGGCTTCTCATTGCAGTGGCTTCTCTTGCTGCGGAGCACAGGCTCTAGGAACGCGGGCTTCAGTAGTTGTGGCTCACGGGCTTTAAAATGCAGGCTCAGTAGTTGTGGCGCACGGGCTTAGTTGCTCCGCGGCATGTGGGATCTTCCCGGATCAGGGCTCAAACCCATGTCCCCTGCATTGGCAGGCAGATTCTTAACCACTGCACCAACAGGGAAGCCCACAAGTGACTTTTTTCTTCGTAGTTTCAAGAACTTTAAAAACTTTCTACCATAAACATGTGTTCACTTATAACTGGGTATAAATATTTTGAGGTGTTTTTTAAAAATTTATTTATGTTCAATTTATTTTTGGCTGTGTTGGGTCTTTGTTGCTATGGGCGGGCTTTCTCTGGTGGCAGCAAGCGGGGGCTACTCTTCCTTGCAGTGCACGGGCTTCTCATTGCAGTGGCTTCTCTTGTTGCAGAGCACAGGCTCTAGGCTCACGCGGGCTCAGTAGTTGTGGCTCGCGGGCTATAGAGCACAGGCTCGGCAGTTGTGGCGCACGGGCTTAGTTGCTCCGCAGCATGTGGGATCTTCCCGGACCAGGGCTCGAACCCGTGTCTCCTGCATTGGCAGGTGGATTCTTAACCACTGCGCCACCAGAGAAGCCCGTATTTTGAGTTTAAAAAAAAAAAAAAAAGTGTTACTGCCACGTACACAGAAAAATGCAGGTACCTCCGTATCAGCTTGTACATTATTAGTATCAAGCTTGTTCATTAAGATATGAGAAAAAAAAAAAGATATGAGTAACCCACATGACAATGTTAAGAGAACTTATTCTAAACCCTACAAATTCTTCTTCTCAGCTGTTACAACAGTTACAACACAATTTTCTCTACACTTGTCTTCATGTTTAACATTGGACAGAATTCTAGGCACAATATTTTAAATTACATCATTAATAAATGACACACAAAGAAAAGATATTTGCAACATGCAATACATCTGACCAATGACTAACTTCCTTTATGCAAGCAGCCTTTATTCTATTTAAAAAAAAAAAACCTAAAGAAAAATGGGCAAAGAACAAGGATAGTTAACTTGCATAAATGTTACAAATGGCCAATGACATGAAAGTAAGCTAAATTTCATTCACAATTAAAAGAAACAACTGGGGCTTCCCTGGTGGCAGAGTGGTTAAGAATCCGCCTGCCAATGCAGGGGACACGGGTTCGAGCCCTGGTCCAGGAAGATCCCACATGCTGGGGAGCAACTAAGCCCGTGAGCCACAACTGCCGAGCCTGCGCTCTAGAGCCCCTGTGCCACAACTACTTGAGCCCATGTGCCTAGAGCCCGTGCTCCGCAACAAGAGAAGACACCACAATGAAAAGCCCACAAACCACAACCAAGAGTAGCCCCTGCTCAGCGCAACTAAAGAAAGCCCGCATGCAGCAACTAAGACCCAACGCAGCCATAAATAAATAAGAAACAAACAAACAAACAACCAGACTTCCCTGGTGGTGCAGTCATTAAGAATCTGCCTGCCAATGCTGAAACACGGGTTCAATCCCTGGTTCAGGAAGATCCCACATGCCATGGAGCAACTAAGCCCGTGCGCCACAACTACTGAGCCTGTGCTCTAGAGCCCGCAAGTCACAACTACTGAAGCCTGCATGCCTAGAGGCTGTGCTCCACAACAAGAGAAGCCACCACAACGAAAAGTCCACGCACCGCAACGAAGAGTAGCCCCTGCTCACCGCAACTAAAGAAAGCCCTCACGCAGCAACGAAGACCCAACACAGCCAAAAATAAACAAATAAATAAAAAAGAAAAGAAACAACCATCATAAAGGCTGATTTATCAGGACTGCAAATTTTATACTTTGACAATACTCATGTTTCATCACAGAATATATATTAACATTTTTGAAGGGTAATTTGACTATCTAGTAAAATTAAATACACATACCCTTTAATCCAACAAATCCACTCACAAAAGTATAGAGGTATGTAAAAATTTCCTGTTCAGCCTTGCTTGTCAGAGTAAAGAGCTGAAAACAATTTTTCATGAATAGGGGAATAAATAAAGTACTTCCTTAACGACTTGAATATTGTGCAACAGTTACAAATGATGAGATAACCCATAAATATTAATAATGGAAAGATCTCCAAAATAAACTGTTTTTTAAGTAGCAAGATGCATGGACTTCCCTGGTGGTGCAGTGGTTAAGAATCTGCCTGCTAATGCAGGGAACATAGGTTCCAACCCTGATCCAGGAAGACTCCACATGCCACGGAGCAACTAAGCCTATGCGCCACAACTACTGAGCCTGTGCTCTACAGCCTGCGAGCCACAACTACTGAGCCTGCGTGCCACAACTACTGAAGCCTGTGCGCCTAGAGCCAGTGCTCCACAACGAGAAGCCACTGCAATGAGAAGCCCACGCATCACAATGAAGAGTAGCCTCCGCTCGAAGCAACTAGAGAAAAGCCCGCGCACAGCAACACAGACCCAATGCAGCCAAAAATAAGTAAATAAATAAATTTAAAAAAAAAAAGCAAGACATAGAAAAATACTTATAGTATAACCACATTCATAGTTTTAAAATGCATAGATATGTTTGTAGATACATAGAATATTTCTGGAGGATTACATTCAAACAGTTAAGTGATTTTCGGGGGAGAGAAAGACTTTCATACTGCTTGAATTATTTTCCTAGACTAATTTTAAGAAAAATAATAAATGAACACCCTTAATAAATGTTCCTCATTACATCTTTGTTAGGAAAAAATATATTCCTATATAATAGCTACATGATAAGATTAATCCATCATGAACTTAGTATTTTTCCCCACTAAATCTACTAAACTAAATTTAAGTGGCTCCATGTTGAAGCTGAGATAAGACTAAGTCCTGCACAAAGATGTCTGAGTTAAAGCAGAGAAGAAATAATGTGGAAAAAATAGGTAGCTAACCAGATTTGGGGCCAAAACTTACCATAATTACTTTATAACAAATGTCTGGTGACCTCCAGGGCTAGAAACATTGTAACTTTACTTTTGGTACTATAATAATATCTTCAGTTTGGAATAAAATATAATTATCATCAGTCTAGTTTTAATGTCTTAAAACTGAAGACAGCAGTTCAGTAATTAAATATATTCAGTTGCCAACAAACAATTTTTCTTTTTTAAAGAGACAGAGAACAAGTGTTGCTGAAGATGTAGAGAAATTAGAACCACCATACTACCAGTGGGAATGTAAAATTGGAAAACAGTCTGGCAGTTCCTCAAATAGTTACACATAGAGTTATCATATGACCCAGTAATTCTATTCCTAGGTAAATACTCAAGAGAAATGAAAACACTTGTACACAAATGTTTGTATCAGCATTATTTATAACGGCCAAACAGTGGAAAACAACCCAAATGTTCATGAACTGATAAATGGATAAATAAAATGTCCATACAATGGAACATTATTTAACAATGAAAAGGAATGAAGTATTGGTACATGCCACAACATATATGAATCTTGTAAACAATATGCTAAATGAAAGGCCACATATTATATGATTACATTTATATGAAATACAAATCTATATGTTTACAGAATAGGCAAACCTATAGTCCCAGGAAGCAGACAGGTTGCCTAGAGCATGGGGAGAAATGGGGAGTGACTGCTAAAGGGTATGGGGTTTCTTTTTGGAGTGATGAAAATATTCTAAAATTGTGGTGATGGTTGTACAACTCTGTGAATATACTAAAAGTCACTGAATTGTACATTTAAATGGGTGAATTGTATGTAAATTATATCTCAATAAAGCTGCTATTTTTTTTAAAAGGAAGAAGGGAAATCTATTACAGTCTTAAGAGGCACATCACCAAATGCAATCGTGGACCTTACTGTGGATTTTGACTCAAACTAACTTAAAATTATGTCTGTGAGACAATTGGGAAAATCTGAACACTGACTGGATATTAGATAATATTAAGGAATTGTTTATTTAATAAGTGTAAGGATAATACAATTATGTTTTTAGAAAGATTCTTTATCTTTTACGGACTCTAATATTTAGGGATGAAAGGATATGATATCTGGGGTTTATTTTAAAACAATCTAATTAGGGAGAGTGGGGATTAACAGGAGAGAATCCAAGAGGTCATTCACAGTGAACTGGGTCTTAAGATACAAGCTGGAGTTCACGGACTAAAGAGGATGCGAGAAACATTGAAAAATGAAAAAGGCATTCCAGACAGGTAACGGCTTAGGCAATGGCACTGTCAAAGACCACCTATGGGGCAAGAACAGAAAATACAGTTGGAAAAGTAAGCAACAACCAGATCATGAAGGGCCTTATATGTCACACAAAGGAATTTTTATTTAATTTTGTGGAAGATGAACTGATAAGTTGTTTTTGTTTTTGTTTTTTTGGTGGGGACAGGTCAGATTAGAGCTTTAGATAGGTTACTCTGGTGGCATTATAGGCTGAAGGGGCACAAAACACTGCTGTCGAAGTCCAAGTGAGTGACAACTGAATGGGAATTTACATGGTGAGAGTAGGAATAAAGATTAGGGGCTAAATACCAGAGACATGAGATACTAAAAATAACTGGATATGTGGAAAGAGGAAGCAGAAATCATCTGAACTGATTTCCAGCTTCTAGGCTTGTGTGACTAGGTAGACAATGTCCAATATCCAGGAGAATTAATATAGAAGAGGCTTATGGGAAAGGTAGAGTTCAGTTTAGTGTTTAGTGTAAGTAGGACACACTGGTGTAAATGTGTACTAGGCAGGCAAAAACTCAAGAGAGGTCTAATTAGAGATGCAGACATGTAAGTCTTCGGGACATATCTGGTAGCTGGAACAATAACCCAGGAGAGCTTGTTTGTTACAGTTCACAAGCGACAGAAATGTAACCTATTTTAAAAGTTCCCTCCCTACTCTACCTTGTTAAGAATTATTTCATTCAAGGTGTATATGTAAACAGAATGATCAAGATGTAGTTAATCTTATATTTAGGAGACTTTATATATATTGGAGAGGGGAGAAAAAAAAATATATATATATATTTGGCTAAAAGTCACCAAAATTATTCTTTAACAAACTGCATGCATGCAGAGTATTATCAAAGCACAAGTACAGTGATAAAAATATACTTTTCTAATTATTCTGATTCCTTTAATGTATCAAGAACCATTAAAATATTCATAATTTATTTCAAAATCCTCCACTTTATAAGAAATTCTGCACTTCTGAAATGCACTTCTAGTCTGCTTTTAAAAGATCTAATGTCTTCTGATATTCTAAAAAGTAAGGCTAAAACAAAACTGGGTTTAATTGTTTTGTTTTATTCATTAGATTTTCCAAAATGAGGTTAAGCAATCTTGATCTTCATGGGACTACAGAAGTCAAGGTTGCTATATCTAGCAGGTTTTGCTAATGCCTCTCATTATCACTGCTCCAAAATTCTTAACCTCTCCTAAATGTTTTATAATACTTAAATTATAAGAGAAGCCCTTTACAGAGATCCTAATTTGCTATATTACTATATAACCAAGAACTCAATCTTAATTTTTAGCTAAACCTTCAGTCACCAAGAACATTAGATTTAATTGAGGCAACCTGGCAACTATAGAAAAATGTCACTGATGGAAAAACCCAAATAAAATCCAATTTCTTCCAGAAAGGGAAAGCACAACTAGAAGAACTAAGCAATCCAAATATTGAGCCACTAGTCTTACCACTGTGTTCTAGACGAGGGACTGAATCACCTAAGATCTAAGGAAGAAATTCAGGTATCAGTAATTTCTTGAAACTGCATGCAGAATTCGGGGGCACAACTATCATTCTCAAAGGATGTGACCTCCCTCAAAAGATAACTTATTCTACAATTTACCAATTAAAAAAAATAATAACTTCAGAAAAAAATGGTTATATAAGAAAAGGGGCAACTCATCAATTCAAAACTCAGTAAGTGCTCTCCCCTTAAAACCCTTTCAATATTAGATTCCTTAGATCTTAATCTAAATTCTACAGAATTTCCATATCTTCAGTAAGACTTCTCTTTTTTTGTCTAGTAATTTTTCCCTCATTCTTATTTAGAGTAAATGTTGAAATATGATTAACAAAGTCCAAAGAACTCAGAGTAGAAACCCTGAGGACACAGTTACTATAATTTTTTTCTTTTTAAGTTTTATTGAAGTACAGTAGATTCATAATGTTGTGTTAATTTCTGCTGTACAGCAAAGGACGCAGTTATACACATATATATTCTTTTTCATATTCTTTTCCATTATGGTTTATCACAGGATATTGGCTATAGTTCCCTATGTTATCCAGTAGGACCTTGTTGTTGTTGTGGTTTTTTTCTTTTTTTACCTTTAGGGCTGAAGTTTTCCCACAGGGGTTAGCCCTTAATGGCTTAAATATATTACTCCTACCCCTATTTAGCCAATGGGAGAAACAGCAGTTATGTGACAAGACCAAGAGGAGCCTTCTTAAGTAATAAGGTTTTTTTGTTTGTTTGTTTTAAACCCAACTACCAGACCTCAAATGAGCTTTGCCCCCTTCAGAGCAAACACCTCAGAAGGCTGGCTATACACCCACTCCAACAATGCCAGACTGCCACTATTCAAAACAATTCAAGACTTCTTTTTTTGAGAACTGCCTTCAGAACCTATTACACACTTCTTAATGTTCTTATTAGTGGCAAATCTTTACTTCTTCAGTGTGGACTTTTTTTTAAAACATCCAAAGGTGATTCAGATTCAACTTGGTAAATGAGGGAAATAATCTGAGTAATAGTATATTTTAGTCAAAAATGAAATGTGAACATGAAGTATTAGACTAATTTTACCTGTGCCTCTACCAACAATTTCAAAAGTAAAGTTTCAAATCATAAGAATATTCCTTTGAATAATGACACTTTTTTATTTTGCCTTATATATATCAGGTATGGTTTCAAGTAAACTTAAAAATCTGTTTTCTAAGCTTTAAATCACTGTTTCTATAAAGAATTACTACATATTGTCCAAGGTTTTGTGACTTTGCCAATTCTTAATATTATCTTATAAATGGGACCATGGTTATTTTCAATGAGGTAGTAAACATTCAATGTTTACAATCTGAATTTCTATGTATGCTACTAAATGAGCCACATAATCCAAATTATTTCAAGGGATTTATCCCTCAAATTAAGCATCAGCTGCCCATGCAGCAAATACAGAAAAGCAGATAACTGTGAAATTTTAAAATCCAAATACACAACAGACTGAAACTATGGCAATGATCTTAAGATGCTGTAATTAACGCATGAATATATGGCTTCCTCTGATGATTAAATTTTTTAACATCTTATTTTAGAATAGTTATAGATTCACAACATATATTTGCAAAGATAGTAATGAGAGATCTGTACCTTTCACTAAACTTCCCCCAATGGTTGCATCTTACATAATTATAGTCTCATATTAGAACTAGGAATTTGACACTGGTACAATATGTGAGTGTAGTTCTGTGTCATTTTATGGTCTGTGTAGATCTGTGTAACTACCAACACAATTAAGTTACAGAACTACTCCATCCACAAAGATCTCCCCTATGCTCCTCCTTCATAATCACATCCACCTCCTTCCCCCCACCCCAACATCTCTAACCCCCTAGCAACCACTGACTTGTTTTTGTTTATACTTCTGACATTTCAAGAATGTTATATAGGGCTTCCCTGGTGGTACAGTGATTGGGAATCCGCCTGCCGGCGTAGGGGACACAGATTCAAGCCCTGGTCCAGGAGGATCCCACATGCCGCGGAGCAACCGAGCCTGTGCACCACAGCTGCTGAGCCTGCGTCCTAGAGCCCACAAGCCACAACTATTGAAGCCCATGTGCCACAACTACTGAAGCGCACACGCCTGGGGCCCATGCTCGGCAATGGGAGAGGCCACCGCAATGAGAGGCCCGCGCACCACAGTGAGGAGTATAGCCCCTGCTCGCCGCTACTGGAGAAGGCCTGCACACAGCGGCGAGGACCCAACGCAGCCAAAAATAAATAAATAAAATAAATTTATTAAAAAAGAAAAAAAAAGAATGTTATATAAATGGGACCATACAATATGTAACCTTTTGAGATTGACTTTTTTTCACTCAGTGTAATGCTCATCCAAATTATTACATGTATCAATAGTTCCAAAAGTAAATAAAGATGCTGTCAACAGAGATAAGGAACACCAGGGCTTCCCTGGTGGCGCAGTGGTTGAGAATCTGCCTGCCAATGCAGGGGACATGGGTTTGAGCCTTGGTCTCGGAAGATCCCACATGCCACGGAGCAACTAGGCCCGTAAGCCACAACTACTGAGTCTGCGCGTCTGGAGCTTGTGCTCCGCAACAAGGGAGGCCGCCATAGTGAGAGGCCCGCACACCGCGATGAAGAGTGGCCCCTGCTCACCGCAACTAGAGAAAAGCCCTCGCACAGAAACGAAGACCCAACACAGCCAAAATAAATAAATAAATAAACAGCATTCCCTTTAAAAAAAAAAAAAGGAATACCAGTTAACAGACTCAACTGAAAGAACAACAAAGTAAGTTTTAATCTTACACTGATTAAGTTTCCTATGGTGCTTAAATATACTTGGAAAAGCATTAAGACTATTATTTTAAAAGCATAAATGTCCATTGACAGATGAATGGATAAAGATGTGGCACATATATACAATAGAATATTACTCAGCCATAAAAAGAAACGAAATTGAGTTATCTGTAGTGAGGTGGATGGACCTAGAGTCTGTCATACAGAGTGAAGTCAGTCAGAAAGAGAAAAACAAATACCGTATGCTAACGCATATATATGGAATCTAAAAAGAAAAAAAAAATGGTACTGATGAACCTAGTTTCAGGGCAGGAATAAAGAGGTAGACACAGAGAATGGACTTGAGGACATGGGGTGGGAGGGCGAAGCTGGGGCAAAGGGAGAGTAGCATCGACATATATATACTACGGAATGTAAAATAGTTGGCTGGTGGGAAGCAGCAGCATAGCACAGGGAGATCGGCTTGGTGCTCTGCAATGACCTAGAGGGGTGGGATAGGGAGGATGGGAGGGAGGCTCAAGAGGGAGAGGATATGGTAACATGTGTATGCATATGGCTGATTCGCTTTGTTGTGCAACAGGAACTAACACGGTATTGTGAAACAATTATATACTCCAATAAAGATCTATTAAAAAAAAAGCATAAACCAATATTGTATTAAGAAATTTAACTCCCGCTATGATCTCCCACCATCACTTCAGAGGTGTTTTATCATCATTTCTAACCTCAAGATTAGTTTTTTTAGACATATTTCTCAACTCTAGCACCTTCCCACTCTCCCCTTAAAGTAATGAGAAAGTTGCTATTAAAGGAATCAATTTGCCAATAAAAAAAATCCTTCTGCAATATGATTTGTTACTCTCTAATCCAAGTAGTCCAAGAACAACAACAAATCCAATTTTTCCAGTGAATTTAACAGTTATAAGCTGAAGTCATAACAATCTCTCCCCATAATTTGAAGGGACAATTACCTTGTGACCTTTAAACTTATAAAATTTAAAATAAAAATAGTTCCTTTTCAAATGCTCCATAAAGTTTCTTTTCCTTTTTTTTTTTGAACCGCACCATGCAGCATATGGGATCTTAGTCACCCGACTAGGGATCGAACCTGTGCCCCCTGCAGTGGAAGCACAGAGTCTTAACCACTGGACCACCAGGGAAGTCTCATCCATAAATTTTATTTTCTTAAAGCTCCACTTTTATACCTTCAAACAACATCCTGAGAGATAAAAGATCTCACCAAGAGAATAACACAGGCTTTAGAGTCAAGTAGTCTGGTAGTCCAGCTTGGTATTACAACTTTCTAGCTGAGGACCCCGAGCAAGTTAAACAAACTCTATGATTGTTTCCATATATATATAATAGCAGCCACACCTCACAGGAGGATTATATGAGATATTCTATTTAAAGTATGTGGCACACAGTAAGCACTCAATAAATGTTAGCTACTAATATCTATATTACTGTAATAAGGATAGTAGCGTGTATCTGCAATTAGATATGACCTTCAGAGTTTTAGCATGTTCTAAGTGCTCATTCTACTTACCTTACCAATAGGTTTACAACAGAAATTTAATTTATTGGATTGTAACAAAAACATTTTTATATTTGTTATTAAAACAAATCAAGTAAAGGTGCTTAAAGTGGATATTCATTTTCTATCTTAAATACATATTCCCAAATCTGAATATTCCAATTCTCATATGGAAGAATATTTATGTAAAATCAAACCTTGGCAATCCAAACTAAAATTATCTCTTCAATTTAGTATCTATCATTCCATTCACTTCAGAATCAATTAGTTTAAAGAAACATTAAGCATACAACTCTGAATAACAATTTCTCTCTGAATAAAGCTGAAATGAATTAATTCTGTGTTGACAAAACACTTTCAAAGAGGCTCAGCTCAGTCTTATTTGGATATCTATGTAGCTGTACACGAAACAGTCCAAAAGAATTTCAGGAACATAAAAGAATTAAAACTTTTAAATAGGACCTTTCAGCAAGATGGAGTTCTATAGTCGTAAACCCTGAATTTGTAACTCTTCCTGTTATTTTCCCATAACTAGATTAGCAGAAGTAGGCCAATTTCTTAGGTGATCTCCTTTATTTCACCTGTCTCCAACAGATTCTTCTGGAAACTTAGACTAGGACCACTAATACTAAGTTGCAAAGATGGAACAGAACATTTCATCATGACAAACTGTGGTTATGTTGACCAATGTGCTAACTGGCCTTAAAACTCTGATTTTAATTACCATTACAATTCTGTCAGTAACACCTACACCTCACATTTCTGTATTTCAAAGTCTGCACAAAGATTTTTATGAAGATCATTCATAAAAGCTCTAAGGTTATCAATGTCCGAATTCTTTTCCTTACTAACTAAAAGGTAGTAACACTTCCTACAGTGCTTGCCTTTGATGTGTGTTCGATAAATATTGTTTACGAACACAAACCTCTGAAAAAGGGGAATCAATAAGCAGCAAAAAGTACTGAGGACACAAATCCTTGGTTCAAAAAGAAATAATCCTTATTTTATCAAATTTAAGACACTGATGCTGGCATTTAAAAAAATTTTATCAGAAGATTTCAATGGAAGGGTCTCTTACACCTAGGTCACTAGTGTCAGCTGGCTGATGGCAATTCTAAGACTTCATGGACTCATTCCAAATTTGAGAAGTGAAACTAGAAAAATATGCATCTTGGAATCAACTTAATACAGTAAAAGCATACTCTATGAAATACTGAGGTGTTATATTTGCCAGAGGTGGGGGCTGGGGATAGGGGACTAAAATTGCATTTAGTGCCCCAAACCATTGGACATTAACCACGTTTCCATTTACAATGTTGCTTTAGTTCACCCAGCACTCAAGACAAGTTCAGCTTCCAGAAAAGGTAACAGCTAAAAGCCCAAGAGGTGTTCTTAAAGCAACTGGGGAAAAACTTAAAACTAAGAAAATTTTAACTGACTGATTCATCATAAAATTGTTTTCTAAAAAAATAGCAATACTTTTATAATGTCAAAGGTGTTTGTTTAATTTTGTTTTTAAAGTTGCCAATCCAATCCCTTAAAACAGAGATTCTTTTTTGTTGTTTTTTTTTTAAATATTTATTTATTTATTTGGCTGTGTCGGGTCTTAGTTCCCAGACCCTTGTCCCCTGCATTGGAAGGCGGAGTCTTAACCACTGGACCACCAGGGAAGTCCCAAAAGAGGGATTCTTAACAGGTCAGTTAACCATCTGAAAATGCATACAAACTACTTTCTGTGTCCTCATTGTCTTTTGAAGAAAATTTATCAAGTTCTCAAAAGGATCCCTACACCAAAAAGACTAACAGTTGCTTAGAAAAATTGTTTCAACTGTATGTTAAGAATTTTAAAGTCATAAAATAGAATGTGCTATATATAATCTGAAGACCATTGCCAGGCACAGAGGTTAAGTTTGGTAGTTTGATGTGTTTTTTTTTTTTTTTTGGGGGGGGGGTGGCATGCAAAGAATACATTCATTTACTCTAGAACAAATGAAAATAATGCATGTCCTTTATTTTAAAAAACAACTATTGAAGAGTTTCTTTAATACAAAACAAAGCGGTAAGTCTGATGAAGAAGATCCTATTAAGGAAAACTTTGAGTATATCACAAATACTTCCTAAATTTTGTTAGTTGGGAGTTATCCAAAAAAGAAACACGCCTATATTTCATTCCCTTACATTACTGAATAAAACCAAAACTACAAAAACTGCAATACTTTAAACATTCTGCATCACTTAAACTTCAACGTTATTCCTATCACGAAAGAGTCACTCTCATTTTCTGGTATCTAGACTCACTGCTATTGTGCATTTAGATAAATAATGCAGGCGTTCCAAGGAGGTTCTATACTAAAGCAGCCACACTAAGTTATGATCATTATCAGGACTTACTTGAAAAGACAGTTCTTTTTAAAGGAACGGAGGTGAACGTGTTAAAAGTCATCACTAACTGCTCACTTGATCGACAAGTTATTCTTCCAGTAACATAATAAAATTCCAACTTGCTCCACATTAGCAAAATTAAGTTCAGACGTGTTCTGGGTGTTCTAAGTCATCTCCTACTTTATGTTCTATAATGTTTGACCCCAGAGGAAAAATTCGAAGCAGCGAAGAAATTCACTGGGTGAATAATGAGATCAAGAAATTAGACAAAAAGATAGTGAAGCCAAAGAAGAGTTTATAACATGCAGAAAATCAGACACAAGAAACTACCTTTGCCCATCATATATCTAGATTCCCCCTGCCCACCCAAGCTAAGAATCATACAGATTCAAGATATTTAAAAAAGAAAAATAGGATGAAAAAACAAATTTGTGAAATACAGGTCTCACAAATCTCTACTACAACAGATGCCACAGTTAAAACAGACTGGAACCAACTATTTCATGATGAAAAAGATCAGTTAGAAGCCTATTAATATGTAAAAAGTAAAGGAGTTACGTTATGAAAAATTTAAAGAATGACTGGCAGCCCACTGCCTTCGGAAACTGTAATGCAAAATAGAAAAAAGAGTTTAACTTGAAAATATTGATAAATTATATTAAATGTTCAAGGACCCCCATTTGATAAGGGAGAACAGTAGTACAGAAAAGTCTGTGCCAACTTTTAACTGCAGCTGTAGTGAAACACACTAAAAGCCTTGTTTCACAAAAGCAGTGAAATAAAAAACAATGGTTTTAAACTTATCACCAGTGTCAACTGCTCATGACCATAAATTTGCCTTTTTCCAACGAAGAACTTTGGTATAAAAAGCCAAAGTCCTTTGCCAAAAGCAGAAGAAACAAAACTGACCAAAATTCTTACACAAGACTAAAACATTAAACCTGTTTAAGAATTTTCATATATTTTTTTACATGTCACAATTAAAGGTAAAAAAAAGATTAAGATATCTAACGCAACAAAATTGGAGATCAAACCATTCTTTTTAAATAAGACAAATTAAAAAGCAGTTAGTTTAAATCAGTGTATACTACAGGGAATCCTCCTTCCAAACTACCTATTCCAAACTGAGAGGGGTCACCACACTCCCTTCCCAATTACTTAAGCAAAAATATTACAATTTTTAACCCATTATTTCCTTCCATGTACAGTTTGTTGTTGTTTTGTTGTTTTAACAAACTGCATAGGAATAAGATCATTCTAGCTAGTATCCATTTATCTTGACTACTGATTGTCCCAAACAATGATACTTTTTGGAAATTAAACTTCATTTCACTAAAGTTAGCCAGTAGATTTTGCAAGTATCTGCATCTGAGTACAGCGTATGGTGACCACAAAACATGAAGCATACAGTTGGTATACACGATATTCTAAACACTGAATACATGTTTTTAACTAGGTATTTAGTGACTATCAGAGACATGAATATTAAACATTCCCCTATCAATTCCTGACATTTTCTACAAAATAGACCCAATTTCAAGCCTGAAACTGAGGCTTCTACCTTTAGAGGAGTAGAAACTAAAGTAATTGGGTACTCCTTAAAAATACACGTAACTACATGACTAAGATACTCATTTAAAACTTTTGCCAAGATAGCCCCTCCCTTCAAAACAAACCAAGACTGACTCACAGCCCTATTTTACTTAATTTTGGAAACAAAAAATTAAATTAAATGAATTCCTAAGCACTCTTTTCCTCTCTCTGTTCCCCCACCATTTAAAGCATTCGACCTTCAACCTGTGATTTGCCCCTTAAAAAATGGTAAAATAAAAACAAAAACAAAAAGAAAAACCCCTCAGTATCTCCAAGTTATCTGTCTTGGAATAAAGAAACTACTGGATTCAGGAATGATAATAACCACTGTTCTAACATCCTGGAAAACAACAGAAACAATGTCTATGGTCGTTAAGGAGCGGTCCTACTCTGCGAAACCATCCCACCTCAGATGATACTTTTCATCCGTAAGACCACCCCCCCCCCATTTGCTAGAGTTAACCATCTGAGCGAAAGGTTTCAATTTTGTGTCCCTAAAGTGGGAAACTCTCTCTCTACATAACATGTACCGCCCTCTGTGGATATTTCTACATGGGAGGCGGGGGGTGAGGGGAGCGGGGGCAGTAAAGTTGGTGGCAGGGTGAGGACAAAGGGCATTTTGAAACACCACTGAAGTAAATACAAAACGAGGACAGAAAGGGGGCTAAATTACAGTTCCCTCAAGTGGCTAATGGCAAGAAAATGCAGGCACCCTTGTTTAGCACCCCTAGGGTTCCTATTCTCCATTAACGCCCGCTGGAATGCGAAGCTGGAACCACCAGTAGGCAAGAAGCCCATCAAACCCCCCAAATGTCAGGCCACTAAGCAGCCTCCGGAATGACAGGCCGGTACCCCTCCCCCACCCCACCCCAAAAAAGGTCCAATCCCATAAGTGCAGGTCACTCTGCCCTCTGGGGTAGTTCCAGCCGGCGCACAGATGGGAAGACGAGAGGGGAAAGCCAGACCACCTCTCTTTACGTACACCCTCGGCTGGTGAAACAAAACAAAGACCGCCCTCCTCCTCCGGTAGCCACTACCCTAGCCAAAGAGGCTTTCCTATTTCCCGGTGCAGTCTGGCCTCCCGCCCCCGCCCCCATGACAAAGAAAAGGGACTTGGTGAGCGAGCGAGGCCTTCCTGCCTCCACCGATGGGGGGAGGGAGCTGCCGAGGTGAGCAGCCCCCTCCGCTCACCCGCGCTCCCACTCTCGGCCGGGAAAACTACCGAAAGCGGCAGCCTCCACCTGGGGAAGCCTGGTCTGAGATGGGGTCGGAGGTACCTTGAAGTAGCCGCCTTCGTAGAGGGTGTTAGGGGGTCCGAAGATGGCAACCTCCCAGTTGTAGAGGTCGGACTCATCCACCAGGGTGATCCGGAAGCCCTCCACCGGCTCCTCCTGAAGGGATTTCAGCTCGAGCATCAGGGCCTTCTGCGAACTGGTCATCTGCTGCTGGGCCATCGCGGCGACGGCGTCGCCGGGCCGGGGCCCCAGTCCTCACGCACCGGCCGGGCCGGACCAGGCCCCTCCCCTCCGCTCCGCTCGCCCTCGGGCGGCCCGCACCGGGCCCCTGTCTTCACACGCCCGGCGGCCCAGACCAGGCCCCAGACGGCCCGTGGGCCGGCCCGGTTCCTCCTCACACACGACGCGGGCCGGGCCGGGCCCTTCTCCTCACACTCGGGCCGGGTGGGGGAAAGGTGGAGAGAGTTAGAGAAATTCGCTCCGGGTCCCGGGCCTCCCCCCCCCGGAGGGGGCCTCAACTTGGCGGGGGGGGGGGAGAGGAGGTGGAAGCGGAGGAAGGCGGCGGAGGGCCGGCGATGGTGAGCGGACGGGGCCGAGCCGGCCCGGGAGCGCCGCGCTCGCTCGCCCTCTCGTTTCCTCCGGGGCCGCCGGGGCCGAAGGGCGCGCGGGGCCGAAGGGCGGGGGGGGGAGCACGGCACGCGGGGGTCTCGCGGCGGCGGCGGCGGCTGCGCGGGGGGAGGGGCGACGGCGGAGGAGGAGGAGAAGAGCAAGAGCGCCTCGCGCCGCGGGAGCGACGGAGCCGAGAAGAAGGAGGGAGGGAGAGTGGGAGGAGGGGCGCACGTCGGGAGGGAGGGCGGCTCTCGGCGGCAGGCGGCCCGACGCGACGCGCGTGCGCGCGCCCCTCCCTCCCCCGCCCTCCTCTCCCTCCTCCTCCTCCTCCTCCTCCTCCTCCTCCTCCTCCTCCTCCTCCCCCTCCCCCTCCCCCTCCCACTCCTCCCACTCCTCCCACTTCCCTGCCTCCTCTCCACCGCCCCGCGCAGTGGCGGCGCTTTGTGACGCCTGGCGAGTGTCCCCCGCCCTTAAAGGGCCAAGCGGCAGTGGGGGGGTCGAGGGTGGCAGTGGGGGTCGAGGGTGGCCAGAGGGGATGCCCTTGGCCCCAAAATGACGGCTGTGCGGCTTGACGCCGCGGTTCCAAACGCGCGCCCCGGAAGGGACCTCTGTCCTCGAGCTGTCATCGCCCTCCTCCCCACTACTTGTATCCACTGGCCTCCCGCAGTCATCCTACGAGCCCCAGATCCTCTGCAGGCCTAACCCCCCGCCCCCCGCGCCATGACACACAGTCCGTCGTCCCCGCACTCAGTAGGTGCTTGACAAGGATGTGCTGACAATGTGGGTTTTGTCGGTGCAAACAAGCTTCCTGACATCTCTTCTGCAGGTCCAGTCCTCATGCCATTGTGTCCTTGGAGAGCAGTGTGTCACCAACTTAGGGGGCTGGGGGGCAGTTTCCCATCCGAGAAATGGGGAAGGCAGATAGGTCAGTTAATACTTCCCTTCTTAACTACAAAGAGGAAGTTGTAGGAAATAAGGAGAGAAATAATAATACAGACTGAACCTGGGTTCTTGGCCCTTTTCTGTGTGATTTGGGGCAAATGCTCTAGCTATCCCCCAATTTACCCATTTGTCAAATGGCGTATTTGGTTGAACTTTGACCCCCTACAGATCTTTTCCGGCTTGAAAGTCCAACTTAGACCTGGGGGACTTTTAAGATAATCCTGGCAGAAGTGAGATGTAGAGGTCTTCAATCCCCATGATTTAGAATACCCCTTTCTCTTTGGAAGGCATGTCCTATGATAACTCCATGAACGTTTCCTAGAAAAGCCAGGATACTGTGAGAGTTCCGTACACTTAGAATTTGGGGATCAGAAAGATCCTTGGTACCAACCCCTGCTCCACCATTTACATTATAAGACCTCTTCCTTTTTCATCAGCTTCTGTAAAAGAGGGTTAATTGTGCCTAATAAATAAACAATTGTAAATATTTAAATGAGATCATCCATGTACAGAGTTTATCACTGGCATATGGTAAATGATCCATAAATAGGAAATTTTATTTTTAAAAAAATTTAAGGCAGGGCTTCCCTGGTGGCGCAGTGGTTGAGAGTCCGCCTGCCGATGCAGGGGACACGGGTTCGTGCCCCAGTCCGGGAAGATCCCACATGCCGCGGAGCGGCTGGGCCCGTGAGCCGTGGCCGCTGAGCCTGCGCGTCCGGAGCCTGTGCTCCGCAACGGGAGAGGCCACAACAGTGAGAGGCCCGCGTACCGCAAGAAAAAAAAAAAAATTTATGGCAAAGTTATTTTCTGGATACCACCCCCTCCATTTTTTAAATAGACTTTTTTTTTAAACAGTTTTAGATTTATAGAAAAATGGAGAAGATAGTACAGATAGTTCCCATATACCTGGTACCCAATTTCCCCTATTATTAACATCTTACATTAGTGTAGTACATTTATTACAATTAATGAACCAATATTGATATATCATTTTTTAAATAAATTTATTTATTTTTGGCTGCATTGGGTCTTCGTTGCTGCACGAGGGCTTCTCCCTAGTTGCGGCGAGCGGGGGGCTACTCTTCATTGCAGTGCACGGGCTTCTTGTTGCGATGGCTTCTCTTGTTGCAGAGCATGGGCTCTAGGTGCACGGGTTTCAGTAGTTGTGGCACACGGGCTCAGTAGTTGTGGCTTGCGGGCTCTAGAGCTCAGGCTCAGTAGTTGTGGCACACGGGCTTAGCTGGTCCGTGGCATGTGGGATCTTCCCAGACCAGGGCTCAAAGCCGTGTCCCCTGCATTGGCAGGTGGATTCTTAACCACTGTGCCACCAGGGAAGCCCTGATATATTATTAATGACTAAAGTCTTTACTCACATTTCCTTAGTTCTTACCTAAAGTCGCTTTTCTATTCCAGGATCCTATCCTAGATGCCATATTTAGTTTTCATGTTTTATTAGACTCCTCTTGACTGTGACAGTTTCTCAGACTTTCCTTGTTTTTGATGACCTTAAAAGTTTTGAAGAGTACTAGTCAAGGATACTGTAGAATGTCCCTCAGTTAGAATTTGTGATGTTTTTCTCATGATTAAACTGGAGTTTTGGGGTTTTGAAGGGGAGATCACAGGAGTAAAATGATATTTTCATCACATCATATCAAGAGCACATAATATCAACACGACGTAGTGTTGATATTGACCTCAGTCACCTGGCTGACAGAATATGTCAGCCACTCTTCTCCACTGTAAAGTTACTCCTTTTACCTCCTTTCTATACTGTACTCTTTAGAAGGAAGTCACTCTGCACAATCCACAATGAAAGAGCCCCTTCATTTTGTTGTTGTTGTTATTTTTTCTCAGAGATGAGGCCTCAGTATTTTAAAGAATCATTCCTTAGCCTCCCAACTCTATTCCCTCAGTTTTGAGACTAAACTCCACTGGAATTAGAGCGTATTTTAGTCAATTCAGCCCCTCCTCCCCAAAGGATGGTGTTTGACTGGTTCTGACTTCCCCTCTTCCACCATTCAATTTAGGGAGATTGCTGACCTGGAAACGTGGGAGATGATGTTGACACTTTTAATAGCAAGGCTGTGAGTAGACAAATAGGCAGAAAGTTCATCTTCAAAGCATTTCACCCACATAGACTCATGATAGCCCCACCCTGACCCAGAAGATGGCAGATCCCTAGCCTAAGTCACTGGAACATACACCTGGCACCCAGACCAGAAGCCTGTCTCTGGACTCAGATCAACTCACAAACTCATACTAAATATTCACAATGCCATGACCCTAAGATGGGTGACTAATAAACATATACCTATCTAGGAAGCTCACAGCCTAGTGTGTTAATGAGTTGCGTACTTAAGACTCCATACTCACATCAGAGGAACTCAAATTCCATGGAACTTGTCTCATGGCTTTTTATCTCAGCGGGCAAGACATTGTTTATTTGTAGGTTACAACTGTGTCTTATTCATCCCTGGATCCTCAGCAACCAGCACACTGTCTGACACAAAATAAACACTAAGTAATTGTTCTCATGGGCTCACGGCCAAGGGCAGGAAGATAATCAGTAACAACAACAAATCACAAATTGAACCCCACCCTCCACCCCTCCCCCCGTGTCTAATAGGGTCTCTCAGACACATGCTCAAGGTTATAAATTCCAGAAGGACAACAGATCTTTCTCATAACCATATACAAGCTACTATAATGTTTGGTGCATAGTGGGTACTTACAACACAAGGAATGAATGGCAGAGATAGCTTCCTAGAGCTTTCTTATAGTTTCACGACAGGTAGAGATTGACTTGACTGACTGGTGCCCTCTAGTGGCAAAGAAAACAGGACTTTCACCCCCTAATCTGTACGGCATCACCTAGTATTCTCCAACCAGGGCTCCTATAAAGAATCTATTACCTTTCTTCCAAAAAGAAAAGATGTGGAAATCTTGGTGAAATAACTGAGAGAGAGGGTTATTTTGCTTTATAAAGGTTAATTCTGACCTTATAGAATGACTTTTTTTTTTTGGCCATGCTGCTCGGCTTGCAGGATCTCAGTTCCCCAACCAGGATCGAACCCGGGCCATGCAGTAAAAGCCCAGAATCCTAACCACTAGGGCTCCAGGGAACTCCCTAGAATGACTTTTTTAAAAGAGTCCACCGTTTTTGTTTTTGTTTTTCATTCTGCATATGTTAATACATGTAAGTTTTGAATAGTGCTCTAAAGGAGCCTCAGTCTTCCTTTGATAACAACAGCTAACATTTGTTATGCATCAGTATGTGACAGGCTCTGCACATGCAGTAAACCTCATTTAATTCTCACAAAAATCCTCGACATGGTCATTACTAGAATATCTAAATCTTAGGGAGATTAAGAAAGTTACTCAAGGTCACCCAGTGAGTGAATGGCAGAACCTGAAGTTGAACCTTGGCCATCCCACTTTAGTGTGACTGCTTTTAACCACCATGCTGTAATGTTCCTAGTCTAATGTGCCCACAGCAATCTGTACATATCATATCACCCCGTGCTCTACTGCAACTATTTGTTTACATTTTTCTCCCAGCCTGTGAGTTGCTCTTAAGAAAGAGCCATTTGGGCTTCCCTGGTGGCGCAGTGGTTGAGAGTCCACCTGCCGATGCAGGGGACACCAGGTCCGGGAAGATCCCACATGCCGCGGAGCGGCTGGGCCCGTGAGCCATGGCCACTGAGTCTGCGCGTCCGGAACCTGTGCTCCGCAATGGGAGAGGCCACAACAGGGAGAGGCCCGCATACCGCAAAAAAAAAAGAAAGAGCCATTCATTCATTCAACAAATATTTATTGAGGGCCTGCTATGTGACAGGCCCTGTGCTAAATCCCAAGGATACAGTAGTGAATGAGACACAAATGACTGGGTCCTGCCCTCATGGAGCTGACATTCTAGTGATTGAGACAGAAACAGACAAAAACAAGAAATTAGTAGACAAATAACATTGCAAGTTTTGGTGAGTACTAATGAAGGTGATTGGGGGGGCTAAGATGGAAACTGTTGGGGTGGATGCAATGTTAAATGGAGGCAGGGGCTTCCCTGGTGGCGCAGTGGTTGAGAGTCCGCCTGCTGAAGCAGGGGACATGGGTTCGTGCCCTGGTCCAGGAAGATCCCACATGCCGCAGAGCGGCTGGGCCCGTGAGCCGTGGCCACAGAGCCTGCGCGTCTGGAGCCTGTGCTCCGCAACGGGAGAGGCCACAACAGTGAGAGGCCTGTGTACCGCAAAAAAATTAAAAATTAAAAATTAAAAAATTAAATAAATAAATGGAGGCAGGGTCAGAAGAAACCTCGCTGAGGTTACTTTTAAATGTAAGAGCAGGGACTAGCCTGTGAAATGTGAAGGCAAGAGCATTATTCCAGATTTCTGGCTT
The DNA here is from genome assembly GCF_949987515.2 of Delphinus delphis. Lineage (NCBI taxonomy): Eukaryota > Metazoa > Chordata > Mammalia > Artiodactyla > Delphinidae > Delphinus > Delphinus delphis. Next base: position 80,367,180 of record NC_082688.1, on the reverse strand, counting down.
GTGATCATCATGTCTTATTTATCTTTATCCTTGACACAGCACAGGGCTGACATTTCTTAAGTATCATCCAGTGTGGAATGAATGGTTGACCAATCTCTGGCCCCTTTGGTCTTCCTCCGACTGCCACAGTGGTGCTTTCTCCTCTCAATCAATTCAAAGTCAAATCATGCTTCAAGACTTAGCACCAGCCCCATCTCCTCCAGGAAACCTTCCTTAAATATCAAAATACCCTTCAGGTATAAAGAAGGAAATCCTACCATTTGTGACATTTAAAGCCCCACTGATGAGTTTTTAAAAGGAGAGTGGCATGATAGGATTTTAGTTGCAGAATACTCATTCTGGTAACCGTGTGGAATGGATTGAAGAAGGACAAGACCACTTTTGTGAAAATTCCTTTAAAAGCCATTGCATAAAATATCCTATGCTATTAGAAGTTGGGATAGTGGTTACTGTTGGGGGGCAGTGACTAGACGGCAGAATGAAGGGAGATTGGCAAGGTGCAGGAAATGTTCTGCTTTTTTTTTTTTTTTTCTGGAAGCTGATTACATGTGTATGTTTGGTTTGTGAATATCCAAGCTGTATCCTTGAGATATGTGAATTTTTCTATATGTGTATTGTACTTCAATAAAAAAGATTAAAAGAAAAAGTTATTAAATGAAACTGTCCTATATTCCTCAAAACTGTTGTCAAAAAAACAACAGGGCTTCCCTGGTGGCGCAGTGGTTGAGAGTCTGCCTGCCAATGCAGGGGATGCAGGTTCGTGCCCCGGTCTGGGAAGATCCCACATGCTGCGGAGCGGCTGGGTCCATGAGCCATGAGCCTGTGCGTCCAGAGCCTGTGCTCCGCAACGGGAGAGGCCACAACAGTGAGAGGCTCGTGTACCACAAAAACAACAACAAAAACAAAAACAAAAAAAAAACCCCACAACAACAAAAAAACCTCACAAAAAACAAAAAAGGGAGAGCTAAGAAAATGTTCCAGATTAAGAGAGAGAAAAGAAACATGATGACTAAATAGATGCCTGATCTTGCACTGCGAAATAAAACGCTGCTATGTAAGGTTATTGGGATAATTGCAAAATTTGACTATGGACTTTATATAATGGCATTGAATCAAGGTTAAATTTACTGAATTTTATAATTGAATTATGACTACATAAGAGATAGTCCTTATTCTTGGTAGACACAGGCCAAAGTACTTAGGCATGGTTTTTAAGAACCATTGATTCTCAAATGGTTATGATAAATAATAAAACATAAATACACAGGGACTTCCCCAGTGGTCCAGTAGTTAAGAATCTGCCTTCCAATGCAGGGGACGTGGGTTCGACCCCTGGTCAGGGAACTAAGATCCCACATGCCATGGGGCAACTAAGCCCACGTGCCACGCAGCTACTGAGCCCGTGTGCTCTAGAGCCTGCACGCCACAACTAGATAGCCTGCGCGCCACAAAGATCCCACATGCCGCAAGGAAGATCCCGCCTGCCACAACTAAGACCCGATGCAGCCAAATAAATAAATAAATATTAAACAAATAAATCTCAGGCGTCTAAAAAAAACCATAAAGAGGAAACAAATTTGGTAAAACATCAACACTAAGTTATGGTGGGTAGGTGAAGGGTATATGGGCGTTCATCATAATATTATAGCAACGCTTCAGTAGACTTGGAAAATGTAATAAACTGGAAAAAAGCTGTTACATTATTCTAGGCACAAGATGATGTGATGCGCACCAAACTCGGCAGTAAATACAGAGTACAGTGAATAAACTCAAGATATACTTTGGAAGTGGAACTTACGAGATTGGTTAATTGATAAGATGAGAAAAGAAAAGGACTCACTGGCGTTAAGTAAGCAAACCCTCCCCAGAGGGCCCAATCTAGCCCCGCCCTTCCCCTTTCGACCCAAATGGAGGAAGTGAGGAAAAAGGAAGCGACCGCCAAGTTACGAGCATGCTTCAGGCCTGGCGTCGCAAGGAGGCCGTAAATCGGAAAACCCTATTTGGCCCCTCCCCCATAATGGGCGGCCCCGGAGAGTGACAGAAACCAATGACAAGCGACTCGTCGGGCACTCACCCTATGGCTCTTGAACTGGGTGGAGTCCTGTGCCACGAGGCTAGCTTCCGCTCTCCGCAGCAAAGCTGCCGCTCTGGGCTGCATATCTGACGCGGTTTGGGCATTTCTGTCAACGTGGGAAGAAGTTGTGCAGAGCAAGTGGACTTTAAACCCGGAGTGCGGGAGCAGTACGGGAGGGATGGGCTCCGCACATAAGGGAGCGCAGCATCGCGGAACTGCCGGGGAGCCGGAGGTGGGTGAGCCATCTGGGAGGAAGGAATGCGCAACGTGTCGGAGATGGCAGAACCTAACAGTTCTCTAGCGAGGGCACGAGAACGGTCCCTTCTGGAAGAGCCCCATTTCCCCTGATGCTTCCAGCCCAGGGTACCGAGACAATCAGAGCTTGCTAAAGGAGATGGAACTTGGCATTATCCGGATGGAAATAGTAAAGACAATTGAGCTGCTCTCTGTTTGCTAGCTCTACACCTTGAAACTGAAAAAAACCCCACCCCCTTCTGCGGCTTGGGTCTTTTTCTTGACGAAGTCCTCCTGGAGGTTGGACGGGATCTTCTTTCCTCTTGTGTCTAGTTTTGTGCTCTCCACGTGGTGGCGCTCCTGGAGCGCTACAGTAAGGCTCTCCAGGGTGTGGGATCGTGGAGGGGGGCGGGGCCCAGGGCTGTAGGGGAGAAGGTTTGGGATCCTGCAGCCCAGAGTTCGAAGCCTGCTCACAGTTTAGGCATACCAACTGGAACCTCTAGCTCACTGGGCTTCGTTCGGGTGTCCGTTTTCTGCTAGGATTATTGTGAGGATTGGATGATTTCACTGAGTGTGTCCTTCAGAGTCAGTAGGCTCTTCCATCATTGAGCACTTAATGTGTACTTACATAGTTTATAGTCAGGGCTTGCTGGGGCAGGGGGTGTGTGTGTGTGTGTGTGTAACCTGGCAGGATTTGGATAGAGCAAGAGTGGAGATGGCATTTGCAAAGTCCCAGGATTAACCCAGCAGAAGAGGAAGCTCCTGGTACTTACAAGGACCTGAGGCATTGCTTGGTGCATGGCCCAGTCAGCTACTACCCCTAGCAACTTGTGCTATCAGGTAGATGGGGAACCCTCAACTCAGGGAGATTTCAGCATAGAGCTCAGTAATGTTCTTTTCAGTAAAAGTTATTCTGCGTTTTACACAATCTGACTCCTATTCAAGAGAGCCCAGGAGCAGGTAAAGCCTTTACCCACATTCCTGTCATGGTGGCACATCAGGCAGTGGACGCTAGATATCTGTGATGTCACCCTGGGTTCTCCCTCTCATTGGCCACAGGTGATGGCGTCAGCTCTGGAAGGCATAGGCAAGGAGGGGAAGAAGGAATCCTCAAAGAAGCGTTCTGGTTCTCCAGTGGAGGGCCTCCTGCAGCCCGTGAAGCTCAGCCGGGCAGAACTGTACAAGGAGCCTACCAATGAGGAGCTGAATCGCCTTCGGGAGACTGAGAGTCTGTTCCATTCCAGCTTGCTTCGTTTACAGGTACCATTGGGTGGTTGGGAATTGGGTTAGAGAGGTGGGCCTGAGACACTGAGGCTGAAGTACTACTCACCCCTGCCACTTCTTACAGGTAGAGGAGCTACTGAAGGAAGTGAGGCTGTCAGAGAAGAAGAAAGAGCGGATTGATGCTTTCCTACAGAAGGTCAACCAGCGGATCATGAGGGTGCCCTCAACCCCTGAGACAGAGGTAAGGCAGGTAGTGGAGGGAACTGGAAAGCCCAGAAGAGGTCCTTAGGGGCCTTGTTATTCTCTGAAGGGGATGGGGTGCTAGGGAGCTCATTCTCACTGCCAAGAGTCTCAGCTAGGAGTGCAGTCAATTATGTGTTCATTCATTTAGCAAACACTTACGTGCCTTGCAGTAGTTGTGTTCTTAGGGTACATCAGTGAACAAAGCAGCCTATGTTCTAGTATTAGACTTATGGACGATAGATAATGAACACGACAAGTAAACTGTATGGCAGTGTTAGATGGTGGTAAGTACTATGGAAAAAGGAAGAAGAACAAGGTAAGGGGATTATGGGAATATCAGAGGGTGAGAGTGTTTGGCAACTTTAAGTAGCGTGGTTGAGGTAGGCCTTATTGAAGTGACATTTGTGTGAAGGAAGTGAGTCAGGTATATAGATATCTAAGGAAGGGAAGGGAAGGGAAGGGATTCCAGGAAGGGAAAATAGCCAACACAAAGGTTCAAAGGCAAGAATAGGTCTGGTATGATGAGTTGGGAGATTGGGATTGACATATATACACTAATATACATAAGATGGATAACTAAAAAGAACCTGCTGTATAAAAAAATAAAGTTAAACTAAAAAATTTTAAAAAAAGGGTGGGTCTGGTACATTCCTTGGAAAGAATGAGGGGAAGATAGAAGGAGGTAAGTTCAGAAAGGTTATGGAGGAGGGGGCATATTATGCAGGGCCTTGTGCACCAAAACCAGGACTTTGGCTGTTGCTCTGGATAAGATGGGGAATAACTGCAGGCATTTTGTTTGTGATCTAACTTCAGTATTAAAAAGTTCACCCAGGTTTTTGCGTTAAAAGTAGAATGGAGGGGGCTTCCCTGGTAGCGCAGTGGTTGAGAGTCCGCCTGCCGATGCTGGGGACATGGGTTCGTGCCCCGGTCCGGGAAGATCCCACATGCCGCGGAGCGGCTGGGCCGTGAGCCACGGCCGCTGAGCCTGCGCGTCCAGAGCCTGTGCTCTGCAACGGGAGAGGCCACAACAGTGAGAGGCCCGCGTACCGCAAAAAAAAAAAAAAAAAAAAAAGTAGAATGGAGGGGGACAAAGGTGAAATCAAGGAGACTAGTTAGAAACCTATTGTACAATGATCCACTGAAAAATGGCTCAGACTAGGGTAGAGTAGAGAAGTGGTCAGTGTCTGGATACCTTTTGAAAGTGAAATGGATGTTCTTAACAGAGATGAGTCAAGATGATTTAAATGTTTTTAGCTTGAGCAGCTAGTATGGAGTTGTCTTAATGGGGAAGACATGTTTATAGGAAGATCAGAAGTTTGGTTTCAAACATTTTGACATGTTGAATTTGAGATGTCTACTAGACATCAAGGGGACATGTTAGGAAGGCCGTCAAATTAATACGTGTCACTGTCTCTGTCCCCACAGCTGACCAACCAGGCATGGCTCCGGGATGGGGTTCGAGTCCCCCTCCACCAAGTGCCCTATACTGTGAAGGGCTGTTTCCGCTTCCTGCCCCCAGCCCAGGTCACTGTTGTGGGCAGTTACCTTCTGGGCACCTGCATCCGGCCGGACATCAATGTGGATGTGGCATTGACCATGCCCAGGGTGAGGTTCAGAGTTTGGGGAATGGAGAGGTCTGCCATTTCACCACCTACAAATCCCTCGATCCCTCTCTTTTTCCCACCTCTCGCTTGCCGGGGCATTGAAATCTGAATTCTAAATCCAAAGAACAGACCACTGCAGTTGTCCTGAGGGAGCTTAGATTTGCCATTTGGAACTTTGTCTTCCTCATCTGAGTTGTGGTATTGCTAGCCGTGGCTTAAGCATCCTGGCCAGCAGATGGGGTTGCCAAGCTTTGACCTTGGCTTCATCTCGGCCCCCAAGTTCTCCAACAACGAGGACTTAAGTGACTGAACATCTCTCTCTTCTCCTGACCCCCTCCAGGAGATCCTACAGGACAAGGATGGGCTGAACCAGCGCTACTTCCGCAAGCGTGCCCTCTACCTGGCCCACTTGGCTCACCACCTGTCCCAAGACCCACTCTTTGGCAGTGTTCGCTTTTCCTACACCAATGGCTGCCACCTGAAACCCTCGCTGCTGCTGCGGCCGCATGGTGGGAGGCATATACCGGGTGGAGGGCACCTCATGGGGTGACAAATCCAGTGGGGGAGGAACTAGGGCCTCAAGTCCACGGTGAGAAGCTTGGGCCTCAAGTTGGACGGGAAAGGTGTAAGGCCCTCAAATGGGGAGTGGGGGTGGTGTGGGTGGTACAGGGGCTCCTCCGGCTCCAGGGGGCTGCAGGGTCTCAGCATCTCCCATCTACCCCCAGGGAAGGATGAGCGTCTGGTCACTGTCCGTCTGCATCCATGCCCTCCACCTGACTTTTTCCGCCCGTGCCGCCTGCTGCCGTCCAAGAACAATGTGCGGACTGCCTGGTACCAAGGGCAGAGTCCTTCAGGGGATGGTGAGTATCAAGGTGGAGTTGGAGGGAAGGGTCTTGCGGGGACTTCTCCTCTCACGACTTCCCCTTTCCTCCCACAGGTAGCCCAGAGCCCCCCACCCCCCACTATAACACATGGGTCCTGCAGGACACAGCCCTTGAGTCCCATGCGCAGCTGCTATCAACCGTGCTGGGCTCAGCCTCGGGGCTGAAGGATGGTGTGGCACTTCTGAAGGTCTGGCTGCGGCAGCGGGAACTGGACAAGGTGAGTGGGGACTGGCCCAGCTTCCCTGCCTCACTGAGTGGTGGGTTGGCCCTGAGCTCCGGCCTTTCCCTCCGTCTCCCCCTCAGGGCCTGGGAGGATTCAGTGGGTTCCTTGTCTCCATGCTGGTTGCCTTCCTGGTGTCTACACACAAGATCCATACCACCATGAGCGGCTACCAGGTCCTGAGAAGCACCTTGCAGTTTCTGGGTGAGGCGGCTGGACTCGGAAAGGCCAAGGGCCCCACTCATACCCATCAGGGATCATTCGATCTCTGGTCCTCAGACAGAGGAGCAAACCGAATCCCAGAGGCAGGCAGTTGCAGCCACCTGTCCGGAGAGTGGGTGTCACGAGGGCTGGGTCCCTAGGGAGGGGGATACCTTCTGACACACCCACCTTCTCTGGCTCATTTCAGCCAGTACAGATCTGACGGTCAACGGGATCAGTTTGTGCTTCAGCTCAGATCCCTCCCTGGTGAGTAGGGCAGTGCTGAGTCTGGGCAAGGCATCCTGAAGTTAAGGCCCAGCCCTGACTGGCTTCTCTCTCCCCCTCCCAGCCGGCCCTGGCTGACTTCCACCAGGCCTTCCCTGTTGTCTTCCTGGACTCCTCAGGCCGTCTCAACCTCTGTGCTGATGTCACTGCCTCCACTTGCCACCAGGTACAGGTGTCGCCCACTCCTGGCTTCCCCAGATGTCCCAGCCCAGACCCTGTCCCTTCTGCCAGCACCAGAACCCCAGAAACTCCTCTCCAGAGACCTTTGGTCAGGCACGTCTCTGGGTCTGGGCCCTGTGTTCCGTAAGGGGAGGGGTGCAGTGCTGGTGGTCTCACGCGGGAGTTCCCTCCTTACTCTGTGGCCCCAGGTGCAGCACGAGGCACGGCTGTCTATGGTGTTGCTGGACAGCAAAGCTGACGATGGGTTCCAGCTGCTGTTGATGACTCCCAAACCTATGGTCCGGGCTTTTGACCACATACTGCAGTAAGTTTCGGGGTGCCAGGATATGCCAGTGAGTCCTGTATCCCTGGGGCTAGTGATGGGGCAAAGGTCCTCAGGCAAGTGCTCAGATAGATCATCCTGGGGGTGGGGGTGGTGATACTTGGGACCAGCAGTACCTGATTCCCCCTCATTGTCCCTCTCTGCCCCCCCAGTCTCCGTCCACTGAGTCGCCTGCAGGCAGCGTGTCACCGACTAAAGCTGTGGCCAGAGTTGCAGGATCATGGTGGGGACTATGTCTCAGCTGCTTTGGGCCCACTAACCACCCTTCTGGAGCAGGGCCTGGGGTCCCGGCTGCACCTGCTGGCCCACTCTCGGCCCCCAGTCTCAGAGGTGAGATGGTGTTGGTTGGGGAGTTTGTGGGACCGAGGCGGGTGGACCCAGGGTCCCAAGAGATACAAAAGACAAACCATCCCTCTCACTAGAAAGTGGGTTTCCAGACCAAGCTGTGGGATGCTTGGATTGAGCTCAGCCTTTCTACATCCTACAGTGGGACATCAGCCAGGATCCACCGAAACACAGAGACTCCGGGGTCCTGACCCTGGGATTGCTCCTCCGGCCTGAGGGGCTGACCAGTGTTCTTGAGCTGGGTCCAGAGGCTGACCAGCCTGAGGTGAGGAGCCCTGGAGTCTGAGGGGTGATTTTGTCCTGTCTTGCATTGGAAGGAGTGGAGTGGACTGTCCTCATGCCACCTGGATTGAGGCCTGTCAGGAGACTTCTTTCTTTTTTCTCTTTTTTGCAAGATTTATTTATTATCTATTTAGTTAGTTTATTTTTGGCCGCATTGGTTCTTAGTTGCGGCACGCGGGATCTTTGTTGAGGCATGCAGGATCTTTCATTTTGGTTCACGGACTTCTCTCTAGTTGTGGCGTGTGGGATTTTTCTCCCTAGTTGTGGCGTTCAGGCTCCAGGGTGCATGGGCTCTGTAGTTTGCGGCACGCAGGCTCTCTCGTTGAGGTACGCGAGCTCTGTAGTTGTGGCACGCGGGCTTAGTTGCCCCGCGGCATGTGGCATCTTATTTCCCCGACCAGGGACTGAACCCACATCCCCTGCCTTGTACGGCGGATTCTTTATCACTGGACCACCAGGGAAGTCCCCTGTTGGGAGATTTCTGACAGAGCCCTTCTTTATTGATCTCTACCACTACCCCTTTCCTCTTCCCAGGCTGCTGACTTCCGCCAGTTCTGGGGATCTCGCTCCGAGCTTCGGCGTTTCCAGGATGGAGCCATTCGGGAAGCTGTAGTCTGGGAGGCAGCCTCTATGGCCCAGAAGCGCCTTATTCCCCACCAGGTGGTCACTCATCTCTTAACGCTGTGAGTGTTAGCATCTGAATGCCAGGAGGTAGCCATGGGCTGGGGAGCCTTTTAGGAGGGTCTGGCCCAAGCTTTCGGGGTGAGCAGCCCACATCCAGTAGCTCTCGGCATGGCCCCCAGTGCCCACACTGTGCCTGTGCCCCTTTTCCAGCCATGCTGACATCCCAGATACCTGTGTCCACTATACGGGGGGCCTCCTGGATGCACTGATTCAAAGCCTGAAAGAGGTAAGGGCCCTGCTTCAGGGCTTGGGTTAAGGCTAGGGACTGTAGAGTAAGCAGCCTGTGTGGCTGGATTTGGGGGTGGGGATGGGGGTGGAGAGCCCCATCTTAGCCAGGCTGCACTTCCCAGAGCGTCCAGCAGGGGACTCCCTGGCTCTGCAGCAGCAGCCTGAGCCATGGCTGTATCCCAGGTGGTGGGGCTCTTCTGAAAGGTCGTGCCCTCCTGTCTTTCTTTTCCCTCTCAGACCTCCAGCACAGGTGAGGAGGCCCTGGCAGCTGCGGTGCGTTGCTACGATGACCTCAGTCGCTTGCTGTGGGGACTGGAAGGTCTGCCGCTGACCGTGTCTGCCGTGCAGGGAGCTCACCCAGTGCTGCGCTACACTGAGGTGAGGCGCAAGGGGCAGGGAGCTCTTTCTGCATCGTGACACCCACCTCTGCTCCACTCACCCGGTATTCTCCCTTCCAGCTTCTTGACTCTGGGCACTCCCTCCCAGTCCCAGGCCTCTTCCTCAGCCCCCCTTCTTCCATAGGTGTTCCCACCAACCGCAGTCCGGCCAGCCTACTCCTTCTATGAACAGCTGCAAGAGCGGGCCTCACTGTTGCCCCGGCCTGACAAGCCCTGTCCAGCCTACGTGGAGCCCATGACTGGTGAGGGAGCTCTTGCGAGGGGGTGAGAGGGACTGTTCTCACCCCAGGCCGCAGGCTGAGGCCTCTCACTCTTCTCCACAGTGGTATGTCACCTGGAGGGCAGTGGGCAGTGGCCGCAGGATGCTGAGGCCATACGGAGGGTCCGGGCTGCCTTCCAGCTGCGCCTGGCAGAGCTGCTGACGCAGCAGCATGGGCTGCAGTGCCGCGCCACAGCCACGCACACCGATGTCCTCAAGGTTCGGCTGGTGCAGGGCAGGGATACCCAGGGAGGGAGGGGACAGGGGTATCAGGGTGGCCCGCCTCCCATGCCATCCCCTCTTCCAACAGGATGGGTTTGTGTTCCGGATTCGTGTGGCCTATCAGCGGGAGCCCCAGATCCTGAGGGAGACGCGGAGCCCCGAGGGGATCATCTCCTTGAGGGACACTCCCGCCTCCCTCCGCCTTGAGAGGGACACTAGGCAGTTGCCCCTGCTCACCAGCACCTTGCATGGGTATGGCCACCCCCACAGGCTCTTATGTCCATAGACCCTTTCCTGGCCCCATTCTGCTCTCCTGGCCATCTGTCTCGCTGGAAGGCCGGTTGGAGAGATGAGTTCTGGAGTCAGGCAAGTGCCAGAACCCTGGCCCTGCCACTTCACTGGCTGTGTCCCTTGGGCAGGATTCCCCCTCCCCTCAACCTTATTTTTCTCACCTGTAAAATGGGAATCATGCTAGGACCAACCTCTTGGGGTACTAATTAGGAAGATGTGAGATGATACGTGTAATGCATTAGCACAGAAGCCAGTGTTGGGTAAAGTTGAGTAAGTAGCAGCAGCGGGGCTGAAACACTGTTCTTGGGCCCTGAGGGCCTCACTGTCATGGCCACTACCCTCCTCTCCCCGCAGACTCCAGCAGCAGCACCCAGCCTTCTCGGGTGTGGCTCGGCTGGCCAAGCGGTGGGTGCGCGCCCAGCTCCTAGGTGAGGAGCTCACGGATGAGAGCCTGGACCTGGTGGCTGCTGCCCTTTTCCTGCACCCTGAGCCCTTCACCCCTCCCAGGTGATTCCCTCCACCTTTCCCCTAGCCAGGAAGTTCCACTGGGGCCAGCTTTCATCCCCTGTGCTTCAGTCCACATGGGAGAGGTGGCTGAACCAAGGGACAGAAGGGGTTCTAACCCTTGCAATCCACCAGGGGGGCCTAGGCTCTCTGGGCCACGGGGGGCCTGGGCATGTGTGACTGGCCCAGATGCTTTGCTTACCCCTTCTTCTCAGCTCCCCCCAGGTGGGCTTCCTTCGGTTCCTTTTCCTGATATCAACCTTTGATTGGAAGAACAACCCCCTAATTGTCAACCTCAATAATGAGCTCACTGGTAAGTGGTAGGATCAGGGTCGGACTAGTGCAAGAACTACCCTTTGTGGATTGTAGAATAGGGCAGGCAAGGGTTTTCCCTGTCAGTCTGTTAGGTTTTCTCTCTGCCTCCCCTATCCCGGATATCCACTCCTGACCCTGACTGCCTGGGGGTAGGGAATTATTAAGGAGGAAGAGGACCAAATCAAGCCTTTAGGGAGCTCCAAGACTGTAGAGATATGGTTTGCCCACGTGATGATCAGAAACACAGCGGACTGGGGATGGTAAGCAGGCTACTTGGGGGGCTGTGAAGGGAAGAGGAGAGAGGAAGAGGGGCTCTGAACACCAGGTGAGAAGTCTTACGGTGGGGAGCAGGGAACGGTTCAGGCTAGAATACATGCCCAGACCTCTTGGGTCCGGGGTCGGTGGCAGGGGGGGGGGTGGTGAGTGATGATTTCTGGTTGTAATATGAGGAGCTTCTGGTCCCAGCAGAGAGGAAGGTATCAGCTTTCTAATTCCCCAGGTGTGTGGGAGCCCAGGGTAGGAAGGGGCCAGGGGCAGGCCTCAGCTTGTGCAGGCCCAGAAAGCAGACTAGGGTGCCAGGCAGTGGAAAATTCTGCTTCTGGTCCCAGGCTGGGAGTTTAACACCCTGCCCAGTTGAGGCAGATGCGGTGTCCCTTTCATCGCTTTTGCCATTTGGGGGATGTTGGAACGTCCCTGTGATGGGCAGCTGCTAAGTGTACAGTAGGAGGACCCAGGGCAGTAGAGGGTGTCTGGGGGGAGGAATAGGCTGACCCAAGACCCCCTCTCCTCCGCAGCGGAGGAGCAGGTGGAGATCCGCAGTGTCTTCCTGGCAACCCGGACAAAACTTCCCGTCATGGTCATCATTACCCCCCAGGATCGCAAAAGCTCTGTATGGACACAGGATGGACCCTCGCCCCAGGTTTAATTTCATTCCTGCTCCCAAATGTGTGGTTTTCTCCCCCAAGGAAAAAGCAGGCCCAGCCTGAGCTATGAGAGACCTGTGGTCAGGTGTGACCTTTCTGATGTATGTGTGTCCCCCAGATCCTACACCAGCTCATGGTCCTGGCAGCCGAGGCCTTGCCTGTCCTAGAGAAGCAGCTAATGGATCCCCAGGGTCCTGGGGACATCAGGGTAAGCCCTGGGCCCAGACTGACTCCACGGGCTCTGGGGACGCTGCCTTTGAACCATGGAAGTCTGGAGCTCTAGGGGCCCCTGTCTGGTGAGACTGAATCCAGAGAAGGCGTTGCAGCTGCCCACGGCGCCTGGCAGTGGGGGAGCCTGCAGGAGAATCGGGGCCCTGGCTTCACACTTCTACCCTGCTCTCCTCCTGGGGACCCAAGCTGCCACCAACTGGGTCTTGTTGTTCCTGCCTTCAAATGAGCATTTGGGCCCATAGTGGGCGGGTCAGACAAAAGGGAAGGGGGGAGCCAGAGTGGGCATGTGGAGGGGTTTGTGGTCCAGTTCCCAGCTCCCAAGTGGGCACTACCCCTCCTCAGACAGTGTTCCGGCCACCGTTGGACATGTACGACGTGCTGATCCACCTGTCTCCCCGCCACATCCCCCGGCACCGCCAGGCTGTGGACTCGCCAGCTGCCTCCTTCTGCCGGGGCCTGCTTAGTGAGCCGGGGCCTTCCTCCTTGATGCCCGTGCTGGGCTACGATCCTCCTCAGCTCTACCTGGCGCAGCTCAGGGTAGGTCCTCAAGGGCTGACTGACCCTGGGGAGGGGACATCCAGGTGGAGCTGGGGCCGTGGGGGTGGCTCTCAGGTGTCCACCTGTAATCTTGTCTCTGTCCTGCCTTTTCCTAGGAGGCCTTTGGGGACCTGGCCCTTTTCTTCTATGACCAGCATGGCGGAAAGGTGATCGGTGTCCTCTGGAAGCCCACCAGCTTCCAGCCCCAGCCGTTAAAGGTGAGCTGGCTGGGGACAGTTGTCTGTTCCTGAGTGTGTACATGTGTTCCACATGGGCATGTGTGTCTGTGTGTGGTTCCACGAGTGACCCGGTGGCGGGTGTGAAACGTGTTTTGGTGTCTCTGCGTGTGCCTCTCGTGACACCTCCATCTACATTTCTCTGATTCTCTCAGGCCTCCAACACAAAGGGGCGCATGGTGGTGTCTCAAGGTGGGGAGCTGGTGATGGTGCCCAATGTAGAAGCCATCCTGGAGGACTTTGCCATCCTGGGCGAAGGCCTAGTCCAGGCTGTGGAGGCCCGAAGTGAGAGGTGGACCGTGTGACCTCCAGCCCAGGAGCAAGCTGTAGATGGACAACAGGACTGCAGACCTCTGGAGCAAGATGTCAATGCTGTGACCACCCTTGCTGCATGTGGACCGTCCAAGGAGGGCTTGCTGGCCCGAGCATGCTGAATCATCCCCAACAAAGCCCTGTCCCAGTTTCCTGTCTGATGCCCCAGCATTGGGGCAGGGGCCATGGTGTCCTGTGGAGCCCCCTGAATGAACCCAGGAGATCCATCTACTTGTCAGCCTGGCCTGGGCCTTTTTTATTTTTTCCTTCCCAGGCTGCTCCCAGAAGCCCGGAGAAGAGGCTGTGTGCCCAGGGCTGAGGCTCTGTCCCCACCCCTCTGCCAGGATGTGTGCCTCGACCTCAGTATGCCCTTCGGTGCATCGTCAGGCCTTTTAAATGGGGCTCAGAGAAGGTGTGGCACTGCCTGAGAGTCACAGAGCACCAGCACTGAGCAGTGGAGAGGGGGCTACGTGGGATGAATACACCGCATTGAAGGGGCACAATGCCCTCCTGGGTTGGTTCCACTGCATCCCGGGGTGGGGACATGGAAAAGCACAGAGGACAGGAAGGGGCTGGGTGGGTGAAGGGGTGAGGGGGACTGGTGGTCCCCCATCCAGGAGAGATGCAGAAAGCACTGATTGCTGCCCTGGCCTCTGGTGTCTGACCCCCTCAGGCTCTGTGCTCCTTCAGTGGTGGTGCAGAGGTGAGTGGGACCCAAGACCTGCTCTCCAGGAGCTCCCAGTGCCCTGGGGGAGGGGGTGCTGGTTCCTTTCAGTCTGGTCCACACCCCCTTTGCAGCAGCCTCTCCCTAATCCTGGCTTTTTCCAGACTCAGCTCAAACAGTGACTCCTCCTTAAGCGCTTCCTCGCCCTCAGCCTAAGGTGCACTTTCTCTCCTCTGAAACATTAGAGCAATTACTGCCTGTTCATTTCTCTTTGCAGTCACGTACAGTGGCATGAACTCCCTTGTTTTAAACTGTGATTTAAAATTAAATCATCTAATTTCCCTATGTTATTGGCTTGTCTGCCTTTTCTGCGTGGTTTTGACCTTGTCTCCTACATGTCAGCTCTTTGAGGGCAGGAAACATATTTGAACAGATTTCATGGCACCTAGTACAGTGCTCTGCCCAAGTAGGATACAGGTGTGTGCAGAAGGGGCACCTGGCCCAGGCAGATGGAGGACAGGGCAGGCCACCAGAAGACTTCAAGGAAAAGAGAATCATGATTTGTGATCTCTGCCTAGAATGGGTAGGGTTTTGATGGTGAAAGGCCTGAGAATTAAAAAGTTGATGTTGGGAATTGCTTGGCAGTCCAATGGTTAGGATTCCACACTCTCACAGCTGAGGGCCCAGGTTCAATCCCTGGTTGAGGAACTAAAATCACTCAAGCCATGCAATGCAGCCAAAAAAAAAAAAAAAAGGTTTATTGAGTGCCTGCCTAATAAGATACCCTTTGTTATTTTTCATATCTTACATAAGGAAATTGATTATATACCAGCCCTATGAAGTACCTGCTTTTCCTCATTATCATTTTCTGAATGAGGTCAAGTTCAGCTGCAGGTGGGGGCTTGTTTGTAGAGGGACTTGGAGGTCTGGCTATCTGGCTTTATCCTCAAGATGCTTAGCCACACATGGGAACTCTGGTTTCCAATTTTGTCCCAATTCTGTTAGTCTTTGTGAACCTATGCCAGTCCCTGCCTGTCACTGTCATGGGACAGCTTGGCCTGGGGTTGAAATTAGTATAGGGAATACACTGATTGGCTGTGTGAACTGTGTCCATCTCTCTCCCTGTGCCATTCATTCATGTACTCCAGATCTCAGTGTGCCAGGCTGTATTTTCAGTGAGATACAAGAGATGCAGTCCCAGCCCTGTGGTCGTCCCTGGCTTCTCAGCTTTCCTTTTTCTTAGTCCCTCACATGTGGCAGTCCCTCCGTGGACTCTGGGGAGGGGCAGGGGGTACAGGCTGGTTTCAAACCATCCCGTTTCATCCCAGGGTCAGCTTCAGGCTCGTAGCTTCCTTCACAACTCCAGTGCAGGCAACGCGTGGGATCTGCCTCCTGGTAAGCTCGTGGCTCCAAGAAGTGCAGATACCAGTCCCAATCAGGGGAAATGAGCCTTGGCCCTGCTACCTCCCCATGTGGTCCTGGGCAAGTCACTTTCCCTTGCTGGGCTCAACCTCCCCATCTTTAAAATGGGCATGATAGGGACTTCCTTGGCAGTCCAGTGCTTAGGACTCTGTGTTTCCACTGCAAGGAGCATGGGTTTGATCCCTGGTCAGGGAGCTAAGATCCCTCAAGCCATGCAGTGTGGCCAAAAAAAAAAAAAGAAAAGAAAAGAAAAGAAAGAAGCCATGATAATGGCTTTGTCAGGTGCCAAGTGTGGCAAGGGAAGAGGGCAGATGACTCAGAAGCCCAAGGAGGTACATCCGCCATGCTTTCTGCACTCCCTGCTCCAGCTTGGGGTGCGGGGTGAGGGGAGCACGAAATCCAGGCTCCAATTTCAATGCTTGCTCCAACCTGTTTTCCTTGGATTTTCTCTGGGAAGTAGGTGAGGAGGCTGGTGTGGTCTAACATGACCTTGGGGGAGAGGGGACATGAGGAGCTGGAACCTCAGGGGAAGAGGACAGGAGCCTAGGAGGAACTCCTGCTGGAGCGAGGGTGTGCAGGGGGATGTGTGTTACAGCGCCGCCCCACGTGCGTCTGCCCCTGTGGGCCTCTGCGTTTGCAGGTAGACATGGATGGGGCGGGAGGCTGTGTGTGACGTATGGTGTGATCTGTCTGCTCTGTGTGTGTTGGACTCGGGTGTGTGCACATCTGTATGTACTAGTGTGCTTGTGCAGGTTTTTGCCTCCAGCTCTGGGTTGCTGTAAAAGGCAAAATCTGCTCTGTTTTTAAAGAGCAAGTCAGGAGGAAAAGCTCTCAGGAGGCAGGAACTCTGGATTCCTTCCTGTAAATCTAAATGGCTGTAAATAAAGGCTTCCCCTTCTTGGGGCTTCAGTTTCCCCAGTTCTGTCAGACCTCCCAAGCCTCTCTATGTAGTCACATTCAGTGAATTCTCAAAGGGTCCTCTCTTCGGGCTGTGCTATCTGACAACCTCCTCTAAACCAGAATCCTTTTAGCTGAAGACCCTGTTTTCCTCTGCCCAGCTCCTTACTTTGGAGAAAAAAAGCAAGACCCCAAAGCCCAGGGGTCCCTGCAGCAGGTTACATTCAGTGAAATCCTGAGGGCTGCTGCATCCCTGACCTAGTAAGTCAGATTGGGCTAGTCTGAGGCCCACCACTTCCACCCCAAAAAATATGCACCTAACCCCCTCAACATCTGGTACTCGCTTTGCGAGTCACAGATTAATCTAGGTGAGCGATAAAGATAAAGGGGAGGAGAAGTCTGGGGCACGTGAGTCACCCCCACCTTCCTCAGGAAAGGCCAGCCTGCCCATCTCTCTGCTGCAGAGAGAAGGTGGCATCTTGGGCTGCCCTGGGGAACTAAGGGGGACAAGAGTGTTCCAAACCCAGAGGGAGACTCACTTCCCTCTCCCACTTCAGTTTCTGGAAGAGGGATGGAGAGGATAAGTTTTCTGGTTTGCAACAGGCCCAGAGAGGTGTTGGAACTTGTCTAGGGTCACACAGGGAGTTACAGAGAATCTATGTATCCTGGCTGCAGGCCTTGCTTCTGAGCCTGGGCTTTCCTGGGGCTAAGGGGTTGGGTGATGAGGAATAAAAGAGTAGAGAGGCCGGAGCTCTGGATCTCTCCAGTGAGGCGGGGAGGAGTGAAAAGCCGGGCCCCTCCCCTGTCCTGGGCTGACTGCCAGTCTTGCCCCTTCCCTTCTGCACAAGGCAGCAGAATGAAGCTGTTATTAGACCCAGGGGAGCAAGGTCAAGGATAGGGGTAGCGGGTGGGAGCATGAGCATTCTGGTCTACCGCAAACCTATGTCTCTGTTTCCCTGTCTGGGAGCTCTCCTCTGTTCTCCCAGACTAGAAACCTCCACAGAACAGAGCTGCGGTCTCCTAGAGACTGCCAAGGCCAAGGTTGGACCCTGACTGAGGGGTCATTGACAGGCATTGAGACCCATCTCCTGTTCCACCTGATGACCAAATGGTTTGGATGAAAAAGATAGATATGATATCCTGGCCTTTCCCCAGTCTCCCTCTCCACTGCCCCAAGGTCTAGAGACGCTCAGGAAGTCATTCCTGAAGTCTGACTGCAGAATCTCCTGCTGCGGGCTGTCCTCTCCTCTTGATCCTTCCCCTGAGACTTCTCTCCCTTGGGGCCAGCAGTGGGTGGCTGCCCTGTAATTAGCACCCAGACTGGGCTTGGATGAGGGGAGAGTATACTGGGGCTCATACATACCCATCACCTTTCTGGAACACCAGATGCAGAGCCTTCCACCACCTGTCCTCCTACAGCCACCTTCAGACCGCAGGCCTCTCAGAGAGCAGTTGTCCTGGGCCCCACCCAGATTCAGGTTCCTGTCTACGCAATTCTGCCTACCTTCAACCTCATCTTCTTGCCGACCTGCCCTGCCCATTCTGCCTCCTAAATCCCAAATCCAAACCCTCTCATCATGTTGTACCAGGTCACTTTGTCTCCAGACTCCTCAACAGATTCCCCACCTCCTATCTCTGGCTTTTATAAACACTGAACCCAGACCCACAGCCAAGCCCAGACAGGGATACACACAGATAGGCACACAGAACCCCAGGGTCACCCACATGTACACACAGACCTCCATGGGTACACGCATACACAGAGCCAAGAATGCACATGGATACGCACGACATTCATACAGGAGGAAACGTGACTCTAACGAGGCAGCTTCTGGAATGAACCTTTCCTTCTACGTTGACTGTAATACAGTTTTCAAAGCCTGAAACATCCATAATCTTGTCTGATTCTTACAGTGGCCCTGGGTGTGTGTGTGTTGGGGGGAACTCCACCTGAAACCTGCAGGTGACTGATGAGGAAACTGAAACTGAGGGGCCGGGAAAGGGAGCTGGCTCGGCCACCTGACTGGTCAGTGGCCAAGTGAGGCTTGGAGCTGAGCTTCTGGGTCTACAGGAGGGCTCTGCCCCCATCAGCCCAGCCCCTGTGGCTCTGGGCTCTTCCTCAGCACAGGGCCTAGGCCTCCCGTCCCATTCCTCTGCCTCCTCTCTGTGACCCTCTGCTGTCCTCAAAGGGTGCCGAGGGCAGCTCAGGGTGACACCAGAAGGTGAACACAGAGTCCCCAGGGTATGGGTCAAAAGGTAGATTTTCTCAAGTTCCATCTGGACATCTGGCCGGAGGTGCCCCGGGGTGTGGTTTGTGTTCACAGGCTCTCCTCCATCTCGTCTGCCTGGAGACAGTGGGTGACTGTTGGTGCAGCAGGAGGAACTGCTTGCCCACTCCCAAGTCTGGGGACGCTCATAAGAGGGTGATTCATCTCTGCCCTCCACTCCCCGTTCCTGTCCAGAGCCAGCCCCCGACTCTCAAGGCCCAGAAATAGGAATAGCATCCAGCAGTGGCCTAAGAGTGGGGCACCCTCTAGACAGGGTGCTGAAGCATGGAGGGACCTGTGGCTCCCTGGCCTCCCTGCCCTCTTCACGTCTCCTCCATATCCGCATGGCGTTTGAATCCAGCTCAACACTTAATGGGGGGGCTTCCCTGGTGGCGCAGTGGTTAAGAATCCACCTGCCAATGCAGGGGACATGGGTTCGAGCCCTGGTCTGGGAACATCCCACATGCCACGGAGCAACTAAGCCCGTGCACCATAACTACTGAAGCCTGTGCGCCACAGCTACGGAAATCTGCGCGCCTAGAGCCCGTGCTCCACAAAAAGAGAAGCCACTGCAGTGAGAAGCCCACGTACTGTAGGGAAGAGTAGCCCCGCTCGCCGCAACTAGAGAAGGCCCGCGCACAGCAGCAAAGACCCAATGCAGCCAAAAATAATAAATAACTAAAATAAATAAATTTATTAAAAAAAAAAGCACCTAACGGCAAGTGACTTCTCTCCAACTGTTAGTTTTATCATTTGTGAAAGGGTAAAGTATACACCCACTTCTGGGGGTTGTTTCACAAATGGGAGGAAGTACTTTTTAAAAAAAATAAATTTATTTATTTTTATTTTATTTACTTATTTTATTGTATAAATTTATTATTTTTTTTTGGCTGCCTTGGGTCTTTGTTGCTGTGCATGGGCTTTTTCCACTTGCAGCGAGCGGGGGCTACTCTTTGTTGTGGTGCGCAGGCTCCTTCTCATTGCGGTGGCTTCTCTTGCTACGGAGCACAGGCTCTAGGCACGCAGGCTTCAGTAGTTGTGGAGCACGGGCTCAGTAGCTGTGGCTTGCAAACTCTAGAGTGCAGGCTCAGTAGTCGTGGCGCACAGGCTTAGCTGCTCCGCGGCATGTGGGATCTTCCCGGAGCAGGGCTCGAACCCGTGTCCCCTGCATTGGCAGGCAGATTCTTAACCACTGTGCCACCAGGGAAGCCCCAGGAAGTACTTTCTAAACTTGAAAAATGTATGTATGTCTGTTTTGGTCAGCCCCTCCCCCATCCCACTCCAATGCTCGGGAAGAGGTTAGGGGTTCAGGGAGGCCGGGGGTCTGTAGTATGACTTGTTTTCTATGTCTACACTCTTCTCCACTCCACTTGCTGACAGCAAGGCCCATGTCTCCTCCTATGCTGGTTCAAACTGCTCTCATACAGGCAAAAAGAGTTTGGGGGACAGGAAATGAAGGGTGTGTCACCCCTACCCCTTACAGGGCCCCAGCCAGTCCCTCTGGTCCAACAGGCTGGCACTTGAGTCTTCAGCCCTTCCCTTGCCTGGGAACCCACTCCCCCAGCTTCTGACCTCAAGGAGTCACGGCGTCCCATGGGGTGGATCGGCTGTCAGTCGCCTTCCTGGGCACAGCCCTCCTGCCCTCAGCCCTCCTGCACAGGTGAGACACAGACCTTGCTCAAGATGTGTTGGGAGGAGATAGGGCCTCGACATGTGCCTCGTCCTGGAGCTCCCAGGCAGGCAGGCTGGCTTCCAGCCCGTACTCAGGCTTTCCTTCCCTAAGCACAGGAGGGAGCCCAGATGGCTCTGGGTAAGCCGCGTGACTCAGGGTCAGGGCCTGCCTCACCAAGCTCAGGCTCTTCCTGTGAAGCTGAGCTTCCTTCTATCTTTTGCTCCTGGGGGCGCCATTCACACTGACTACAATGAGAATGAGCCCCCTCACCCCAACACCTGCATTCAGTTGTGCAATGAGGTCCTGCTTCAGCCCCCCAGACTCTGGCCAGCCAGCCCAGTGCTTCTGGACAAGCATCCTCAGGCCCTGACCCCTCTTATTCCCAGATGACCCGAGGCGGGCTGACAGGAGTAAGGGACCCTTGGAAAGCATTGCATCCTTCCCCCTCCTCCAGGCAGGGTCCTCTCAGGCCCACTAAGAAGCATGAAGCCCTACCCATACCTCCTCAGCTCCAACCCTAAACCATCCCAATATGCATGGTGTGTACATGTATGAACATGTGTGTACACCCTAGTTACAGAAAAGAACCAGTTTGGTGGGAGTATATGGGGTCATGGTCTTGAAGGTTGGACCTTGATTTGGAGTGAGGGGGCATTGGGAACTGGCTCTCGTTCCACTTGCCAAGCCATGTGCTTCGGCATGGCGCTGCATCCACTTGGGAAGTGGGAGGTTGCAAAGATGCTCTATGGTGAGCTGCAGCCCCAGGATTATAGGTGAGCATGTACACGCATGTGCACATGTGTGAGTACATGTAAGTGCACATGTGTAAATAGATGCTACTCGCAAGATACACAGATCCACAGTTATGTGTGTGACCTGCTCCCTCAGGGTGCAGCCCATGTGAACACCTATGTGAACTGAGTGCAAACACATGTGTATATGGGGCCGGGGGGAGGTGTGTGCTCTGCCTGCTGATGGTGGAGCTGCCCCTGTTTTTCTCTGGTTTCCAGGCCAGGCTCGGCTGCTGGCAGGCCCAGGACCAGCAGGAGTGAGGATGGGGTTCTGTGGGCTGGGGCTCCCTACTTTCTTTCAGTGTTGAGGAACCACTTTGCCACTTCCTGCCCTGTGCAGCCCCACCTGGGGCTGTGAGGGGCTGAGAAGCATACCAGGGAGTGGGGAGAAGAGAGTGAAGCCTTGTGACAAGCTTTCCCCCCTTCCCACAGTCTGGGCTCCGGCACCAGGAGTCTAGGGTTTTGTCCTGAGTCACAGATGGGCAGTGGGGCCTCCGACAGGCATTCAGTAATGGCTCCCTGATTCACTCTGGGCCCTCCCAGCCTGTGGGGTTCAGGGGGTACGGTGCTTCTTCCTGGGCCAAGGGTCATGGGGGACCTCTTGTGTGGGGATTACATATGTATGTGAGCCTATGGCTAGACTCTCATGGGCAATGGGATCCTGGGAGCATGTGAACAAAGCTCAGGGTCTATAGGCAAGTACGGCTGCCAGCCTTGGGGGTAGTGTGTGTGCTGCACACCTGCACGTGCACCTGTGACTCTATCTATGTGTGTTGCCAAACCCTATCTATTTGGGCATGAGTCGCCTCTGGAGCCCTCATTTTTTTTTTTTTTTTGCGGTACGCGGGCCTCTCACTGTTGTGGCCTCTCCGGTTGCGGAGCACAGGCTCCGGACGCGCAGGCCCAGCGGCCATGGCTCACGGGCCCAGCTGCTCCGCGGCATGTGGGATCTTCCCAGACCGGGGCACGAACCCGTGTCCCCTGCATCGGCAGGCGGACTCTCAACCACTGTGCCACCAGGGAAGCCCTGGAGCCCTCATTTTTGACAGACATTCCTCAAGGGACAAGTCCCCTGGGCCCTTAGCCCACCTGGATTAAGTCCCTTTGGAAAATGTGCTCTTCCCTGGCAAAGCTGCCTTTAGAGACTGGGGTGAGGGCATATTTGCTCCCAGTCCTGTGGGAGTAAGGCCCAGGCTACCAGACCTCCGTTTCCCAATTATCAGATGCAGCATAGGGAACAGGGTTGCCCCATGCCTCCCCTGAGATGGGACTGACACACCCTCAGTTCAGCCAGCTTAATCTCTTAAAGGGACAGACTTGCCCCTGGCCAGGGATCAGCCGGAGTGGGAGAGGCGAGGGTTAAAAGCAGCTGGAACTCGGGACTTCCCCGGTGGTCCAGGGGTTAAGACTCTGCCCTCCCAATGCAGGGGGACTGGGGTTTGATCCCTGGTCAGGGAACTAGATCTGAGTGTGCAGCCAAATAAATAAATATTAAAAACCAAAAAACAAAACAGCTGGAACTCACCTTGCCGGCAAGCATGTGGCCTATGGCATGTCAGGACAACTGCAGCTCAGCCTCTGGAGCCATGTGCAAGATGCACGCAGGTACACGTGTGACAGCTCTGTTAACCCAGCCATGTTCAACAGGCATGAGCAAAGCCATGAAAAATGCCCAGAAAGGCGGGCTTCCCTGGTGGCGCAGTGGTTGAGAGTCCACCTGCTGATGCAGGGGACGCAGGTTCGTGCCCCGGTCTGGGAGGATCCCACATGCCGCAGAGCAGCTGGGCCCGTGAGCCATGGCCGCTGGGCCTGCGCGTCCGGAGCCTGTGCTCCGCGGCGGGAGAGGCCACAGCAGTGAGAGGCCCACGAACCGCCAAAAAAAAAAAAAATGCCCAGAAAGTGTGATCAGGCACATAGGACAGATGTCATGTGTGGACACAGCTGAGAACGGAGCAGGTCAAGACATGAAACATGTGACATGTACTAACTGTGCAAGAAGCAAAGGCCGGTGTACTCTGGCTGGAACTCAGCACCTGTGTTCCTGAGTCCACCTGGGTCTGGACTCTGAGAGGATCTCTTCTCCCTTGGGGCCCACAGCCTCCTCCCTCCAGGCCCCTGACTGAGGACACGCCAGGTCCAGCCATCGTGTAGAGCTGGGGCTAGTTCCTTTCCTTTCTCTCTTTAAAAAAAAAAAAAAAAATTCTTTTTGTATTAGCTGATTTTTACTGGAGTACAGCTGCTTTACAATGCTGTATTAGCTTCTACTGCACAGCAAAATGAATCAGCCATACTTATACATATATCCCCTCCCTTTTGGGTTTCCCTCCCACGTAGGACACCACAGTGAATTAAGCAGAGTTCCTTTTCTTTCTGACATGTCTCCTCTCCCCTCCACCGTGGTGAGGATGGCAGCGAGGCTCACTGAGAGTGGCCCAAGGAGGTGTTTTTGGCGGCTCCTTTTCCCCCGTGAGCCCCCGTCCTGCACGTGCCTACACCCCACCATCGGCTCTCAGACTCCACAATCCCGCAGTCTGGTCTCAGCCCCCACACACCTCCTCCCCGGGCCAACACCAGCCCTAAAGCCTCCTCACACCACACACCCCTACCTTCCTTATCAGCGTCCCCCCAACCCAGCGTCCCCTCCAGCCTCCCTAGGCGAGCAGTGCGGGGTGGCCGCCCACTCCTGAGACCGGCACCCGGCTCGGCAGGCGGCGGTGCCGGCGGGCGGGGCGCTGCCTCCGGCTTCTATAAAAGGCGCCACTCGGCGCTGACGGCCACTGCTGCTGCGTCCCCCGCCCGCCCGCCCGCCCGACAGCACCGCCGCCTGCCCCAGCCATGGGTCGACAGAAGGAGCTGGTGTCCCGCTGCGGGGAGATGCTCCACATCCGCTACCAGCTGCTTCGCCAGGCGCTGGCTGAGTGCCTGGGGACCCTCATCCTCGTGGTGAGTGGCAGGAGAAGCCTCTCTCCAGCCCCACACTCCCCAGTCCCTCTGTTCACCGGAGGGTCTGTGTTTTTTAAGACAGCCTTGACCCCTCTCCCAGCTCTGATCCCTCGCCCCCAACTTGACCCCTTCCGGAGCACTCTTCGCCCATAGCGTTAACCCCCTCAGTGACTGACAGTTTCGACTCTTGCCAGGATGACAGCTGTTATGCCCCAGTGACAGCTCTGATCCTTTACCCTCTCACCAGTGACCCAGCCCACAGGCTGGGGACAGCAGTCACCTCTGCAGTCTGGGACCTCCAGCCCTTTCTGGCTTCCACAGCTCCCCAGGTTCCTAGAGTCCCAGCCCTGGGAGGCAGTGGAGGCAGTGGCAAATGGGTCCCTCTTGGGTTATTTGGGTCTTGGATGCCTGGCCCCTAATGAATAATTAAGCCTCAGAAGAAAGTCCAAAAGTTGCCCTGCCATAAGGACAGTTTGCCACAGGTGGGGGCAGAGGGCGGGGGCTACACAGCAAACAGCAAGCGGGAAGGAGGGAGGATCCTGAAGACAGGAGTCTGTGGAAGGCAGCTGTGCCCCAGGCACAAAGGACGCGGTGTCACTAAAATTCCTCCCCTAGTGCTGAGCAACTCCCAGACAGATGCTGTCAGCTTCCATGCAGAAGCACTCTGACTTACTTCCCGGGGCCTGAGTTACTGTACAGGTTCTCTGAGGGGGACGCTTCCCTGCCTGGGTTACTCCCCAGTCCCAGTTATGCCCTGGTTATGCCAGTTTGGGTCTGGGTTGTTCCTGGGTGACTCTGCACTTTTGGGTCTGACAGACACACCAGTTATGGGCTCCATTTCCTGTCCCAGTTACTCGCAGATTTTCGGCCACTCTTGTGGTTACACCTGTTTCCCTCTGGGTTACGTCTGGGTTCATTTGCTCTGTTGCAGGGGATGGGGTACTCCGTGTCCCACTTCCAACCCTAGGTGACGTAGACCAGGCGGCCCCCTGTGAACTAGCAAGATTAACTAGGGGCAAGTAGGGCTGGATGGCCCACCCTAAATGGGTGGTGGTGGTGGAGCAGATTCTATAGGGAGAGGAAAGCTGGACTCACCTCTGGCTTCCAGGAACAAGAAGGGGGGAAGCCAGGTGGGGCACTTTATCCATACCCCCTCCGCAGACTAGTAGACCTCCCAGTCATCTGCCTCTCTTCTCTCCCAGTGCCAAGTGCCAAGAAGGGAATAGGGGCAAACGCTTGTTTTCCTCCTGCCCCCGAGCCGTGTGTCCCCCCGTCCCTGTCTGATTTTTAGTCCAGCCCCCTGTTTGAGAGCAGC
This sequence comes from Delphinus delphis, assembly GCF_949987515.2. Lineage (NCBI taxonomy): Eukaryota > Metazoa > Chordata > Mammalia > Artiodactyla > Delphinidae > Delphinus > Delphinus delphis. The sequence goes on along the minus strand of NC_082688.1, from coordinate 80,341,971 downwards.
CAGGACAGAGCAAGTTGTCTTCCCTTCACAGAGGGGTCTTCCAATCTCCTCCCTAGTCTCAGTTTGCCTTCCCCCAAAGGAGCAGTCAGGCCTCCCGCTGAGCCCCAGGATCATTTGGCTTCTCCCTGACCACAGAAGGAGGGTGTTATGTCTGTGAAGGCGTTCAGGCTCAGGTGGCTGAGGGGCATTTTGTGTCAGTGCCTGGAGAGGAGAGGCTAGGCCCGGGAGACGGCCAAGTGGTCGGTGAAGGCTTACCTGCATACCTCTGTGGGTTGGGGACCGAGAGCCTGCAGTGGCAGAAGCAAGGCTGGCTTTCGGGCGAGGGAAGCCCCTTTCTCTGAGGCTCCTAGTAAGGTGAGGAGAGGGAGAGTGAGCCCGGAGGAAGAGGAAGAAGAGTCTCAAGGTGGTGGAACTGGCTCTGACAGCTTCTCCCTCCAAGGCCCCCTGGGATGGAGCCAGGTTTGGGCCTCAGGCAGGCAAGGAGCTGAGGCCAGGGCCGGCCAAGCTGGGCAGGGTGCCCCAGACCCTCACATGCCTGTTCCAACACACATACATACTTACACTCTCTGACCTTTGCTCTCACTTGCCTGCACACCTTTGCCCTGCATCACGGCTGCTGGCTTCCCCACTATCTCTTGGTCTTCGTGAAGGATGATAATCAAAATGCTCAACCACCCAGTACAGCAGGACACTGACCCTTTAGAAGTGACGAGGGCCCTGAGCACAGGTTTTGGAAAATTTCTGCTGGATAGGCATAAAGACTTTAGTTATGGAGAGGTGGGAGAGGAGAGCTGGGGCAGGGCTGGAGCAGCTTCGGGGGACACTTTGGGGGCTCAGGGCAATGGCTCTTTGCAGAGGAGCTAGTACAGAAACATTTTTACATTTGAACAAGGGGAACGGACAAATAGCACATTCTGTACTTGCAGGACATCAGGGATTTTAGTCCTCTTGAATACGCACCACCCCCCCAATTTCCAGCAGAAAGCTTAGAACTAGTCTCCCCACTTCCACTGCTCTGGGGGTCCTGGACTATGGCAAGTGAGACTAGACAGATCGCTGTCTTTGGGACCTCCAAATCTGAGTGGGGAACCTGGACCTCTGAGGGCAGGGAGGTCAGGGCAAGTGGAGAGAGGAGGCTCTGGGTCAGGAACAGGTCAAGGAGGCTGAAGATCCTGAGAGGGAGAGCAGGGAGAGGCAGGAGCTCTGACACCCCAGATTCAGGAGGACTTCTGCCTTCCTCCCTTTCGTTGTGCCCTCTCCCCCTCAGCTCTTCTTTGGGGCAGGGAGGGAGGCAATTGCAGGTAGGGGATGAGTGAGAGCCTTCCCACCCCTATGGGCCAGGCCTGAAGGGCTGGAGGAGGAACTGCTCAGGTGAGAGTGTCCCCTTCCACCCACTCCTACTGAGAGTCAAGAAAAATCAGTGGAGATGGTTCAGCCATCTTCTGGGCTCGAGGTTGCAAACTTTGCTTCCAGTCCCTTCCATAGGACCCTGTTATTAGTAGAGTTGGGACAGTGGGTAAGACATTGGGTAAGACATTGGGACATTGGGGCTAAGAGGCCATGTCTGCTTCTTCTACGGGTTATAACTGCAGCAGGAGGAGGAGGGGTTCGATTCCAGGAAAGGGCTTCTCGCCCTCCCGTCCTCCCCATGAAGGCAGGGGGAGGTTGTTGGCTTCATCCCTGCCCTCTGGAGTGAGACTCACTGGTCCTCACCCTCCCTGCTTTGTTCTGTTTCCTGACACAGCTGTTTGGCTGTGGCTCTGTGGCCCAGGTCGTGCTCAGCCGGGGCACCCACGGTGGTTTCCTCACCATCAACCTGGCCTTTGGCTTCGCCGTCACCCTAGGCATCCTTATCGCTGGCCAGGTCTCTGGTAAGGCCTTACCCCACCCTCAGCCATCACCCCTCCACAGCATTCCCACAAGGTGTCCCGCTGGAGAATAGGGTGGGAGTGGAAGTCATCTCAGAACAGGGCATAGCCAGGGCTTAGCTTTGGGTCCTTGGAAAAGAAGAGTGGTGAAGGAACTTGATACTTGGAAATTTTGACTCTGACCTTGGAATCAGAGATTAGTCGAGTTGGTCTGTTACATAGTCCAACACACCATTCTGTACAAGAAACCCTTCTCTGCATCCCTGGTCACCAGGCCAGAGAGGGGGAGTATGGGGCGGGGGAATCCTGGCCTCCCCACTGTGGCAGGCAGGGGTTAATAGGTTCCATCTCCCCTCTGCCCAGGGGCCCACATGAACCCTGCCGTGACCTTTGCTATGTGCTTGCTGGCGCGTGAGCCCTGGATCAAGCTGCCCATCTACGCCATGGCTCAGACTCTGGGAGCCTTCCTGGGTGCCGGGATCGTTTTTGGGCTGTATTATGGTGAGGCTTCCTACCCTGCCTTCCTCCACTACCCCCTCCCTCTGCTTGGGACCTGCTGGCACCAGGCCTTTCGATGACAGATGGCTGGGGCCTGCCCAGGCCCCGGGCTTATGACTCATTCACGCACAGGCCCCAGGTGGGGGTCATGAGGGGAAAGAAATGAGTCGGGCAACAATGGAGTCAGGCCCTCCACCCCTCCACCTTCCCACCCCCGACTCCAGGGTAATAAAGCAGCGATCACACTCACCTGTGACCCCTGGGAGGGTGGGCCTAACCTGAGAGGGGAGATGGGGCTCAGGCCTCTGCCCTCACCCACTTGATATCTAATCTGTGACCAGATGCAATCTGGGGCTTCGCCAACAACGAGCTTATAGTTTCGGGCCCCAATGGCACAGCCGGCATCTTTGCCACCTACCCCTCTGGACATTTGGACATGGTCAATGGCTTCTTCGACCAGGTACGGGCTGGGGGTGAGTGAGGGGAACTCGGGGAGGAGGACCAGGCTGCCTTGGGTTGCTCATGGGCTGGCTGGGGGAGAGGACTCCTCGTCTAGAGCAGATTCCTAGGAATCTGCAAAGTTAACCAGCAAAAGTCTTAGTACCACTGCTCTGGAGAGCAGAGAACGGGAGATGCCAAGACTCTGAGAGTGGAGGGAGGCTGGAAGGTGGAAGGAGGGGCCGGAAGGTGGACGGGGGCTCTTCTCACCCTGTTCTCCCCACTCCCCAGTTAATTGGCACAGCCTCCCTCATCGTGTGTGTGCTGGCCATTGTGGACCCCTACAATAACCCTGTCCCGCCTGGCCTGGAGGCCTTCACTGTGGGCCTGGTGGTCCTGGTCATCGGCACGTCCATGGGCTTCAACTCTGGCTACGCCGTCAACCCCGCCCGGGACTTCGGCCCTCGCCTTTTCACAGCCATTGCCGGCTGGGGCCCGGAAGTCTTCACGTGAGTGCAGTCCCCGCCAGCGTGCGCCAGCCCGTCTCCCCTCTGCCCTGCCCCACGCGTCCCTGACCACATCTGTCTGCCCCCAGGACCGGCCGCCACTGGTGGTGGGTGCCCATCATCTCCCCACTCCTGGGTTCCATCGCGGGTGTCCTCGTGTATCAGCTCATGATCGGCTGGCACCTGGAACCACCTCCACCCTCCACCGATGAGGAGAATGTGAAGCTGTCCCACGTGAAGCACAAGGGGCAGATGTGAATGGGCAGGGGCCTCCCCCTCAACCCCTCTCATGAGCATCCTTTGACTGTGCAGGGGCTGCTTCCTAGAAGCCCTCTTCACGACACCCCTCCCAGGCTAAGAAGCTCCTTGTCTACCACCGCCCCTCTAGAAAGCCCCCTTCAGGATTTTCCATCCTGAAGGAAATAGGATCCAATAGGACCGCTGGCCACTGCCTGTAAGCTGGTGGCACAGGGAGTAGGGCCAATCTAGTCCTTTGTCTCTCAAAGAGAGAGAATGGGCAGCAGATGTGTGCGTGTGCGTGTGTGTGGTTTTCCAGATATTCAGGGCAAAGGACCAAGTGGAAAGGATTCTATCTGTGGGCGTGTGGGGGAGGCCCGGAGGGAGGGAGGGTGTTGTGTCTGTCTATGAGTGAGGAAAGCACCAGGGATCTGCATGTTTCAGGGGCTCCGTGTGGAGGAGGGTCCAGGTACATGTGTTTCTTAGTATGTGTGTGTCTGCTGTTTTTTCTACACAGGGGGCTTCTATAGGCTTTGGGGGAGGTAGGGTGGGAATATGAGTAGGGCTAGGAGGAGGGGACCACAGCCCAGATGAGGAGCTCTAGCTATTCATACATAAGTAAGAGCGGAGTGATGTGTTTCTGTCACGATGGAGGCATGAGGTGGGTGGGGTGAAGTCCAGGTCATAAGTTTCACGTCTGCTCTTTAAAAAAAGAAAAAAAAAGTATATATATATATATATATATATATATATATATTTGTGTGTGTGTGTATGTAAAAATATTACAGTTTTAGGGATGGGGTTGGGAGACTCTAATAGGCTCTTCATTCCTTTTTTTTTTTTCCTTCACTCCTTTAATCCTCAACTCATGTACTCTTTTGCCTTTTATAAAAAAATAATAAAATATATGCCAATTGTGTAAATATCTCTCTGCTCGCTCTGCTGTTTTCATGGCACCAGCTAAAGAGCTTCGGTGACTTTGGCCACAGATAGCCAGGGCACCCTCAGGGTAATACTCAAACCTGCCCTAGGGGCAGGGGTCAGTCACACAGACAGGTCAGAGAGCTCCTTCAGCTCAGCTTGAACACAAGAGTCCCACACTCTCCCCCAAGTTTCCATCTTCCTGGGATCCCCCAGTACAATGAATCACATCTTCCCAACCCCTGCACCCACCTACTACCCCAGGAAGGCAGGCTGAAGCCTGGCTTAGGGAAGAACTTTCTCCCAGGCAGAGCTGCCCAAAGGAGAGGACTGCTACCCAAGAAATAGTGAGCTCCCTGTTGTTGGAAGAGACCAATCAGACTGGGAACCTGTTATTGCCTTCTACACCTCGCAGCTGTTTGGGCTCTATCACCTTCAACTAGACCTTGGCCACAGCCCCCTGAGCAGCCTCTCTGACTCCAGTTTGCCCCAGTCAGTCCACACAGCAACCAGAGGGATCTTTCTGAAAACCCCCGCTGAAAGTGGGCCTCTTTCTACCGCTACCCAGCGACCATTCAAATCCCTCCATCCTGCAGTCAGGCCCTCCAGGACCTGGCCCTGGTCCCTACACCTTCCCTCACGATGCTCCATCCACCCCAGACTACTTTGTGTGCTCCTGTGCCTTCTGACCTCACTGCCCACTCACTAAAATCCTCCTGATCTTCTCCATCACCTCCTCCAGGAAGTCATCCCTGCCTTACCCATTCTTTCACCATCTCTACAGTCAGTTGTCTGAACCCAGAGACCACAGCTGCATTCATTCGTGCCTCCTGTGCTTCAGTTCTTCAGTCTGAGGCACCCCTGTGTCCTGTAAGGCTGGGATCTGGGATTGGACTAACTCTGGTGCCCTGACTGAAGCCTGGGAAGCTCTGCTGGGAGATCACACGCCCTTTCCCACCTCCTGCTCCTTCCTTACCGAATCCTCCTCAACTTTCACTGGGAATAAAAAGGGAAGGCGGCCCCAACCCAAGCTCTCCTGCAGAGTTAACCACGTTGGGATGCCTGGGTCTGGAGGAGAACTGTGGTTTTAAGAGGATAAGCCAACTCTTGCTCCCCAGCCACTTCACAGATAAGGAGACCATGGCCCAGAGTGGGTGGGTCGCACAGCCTGGACTCTGGGCAGGTGGGGCTGGGGGAAGGCAGTTCCATCTCAGGTCTCCACCCACTCGTCCCCAGCTCCCAGGAGGCGTGTCTGGAATGTTGAAGGGACCTGAGCCAGAGGGAGTGTCCCCTTCTCAGGCCCTGGGGGGAGAAAGGGCAAACCAAGGGAGGAGAATGTGTGCTTCAGAGTTTCACTGCAGCCACACCTGTCCCGCTTTGGGTACCCTCACTCTGCTATCCTCCCCAGCATGCCCCATGCCCTTTGTCTTCTCTTACTCTCAACTCCTGCAGTTGACCCTGACCAGGGGGTGGTGGGAGGGCTTCTGGACCAGTGGTGAACAAGTAGTCAGACCTGGATTCCAAGCCCAGCTTGGCCTCTCTCTAGCTGTGTGATACTGGGGTGGTCATTTTCTTTCCCTGAACCTCAGTTTCCTCATCTGTGAATTGGGAGACATTGAGAGGAGGAGGTAATGGAAGATAATAGTCAATAAATGTCAAAAAAATGATTTTTTCCTGCAGAACAGGGGAGGGGGGATGGTGGTTGGTGGAGAGATCTGAAGGCTGTTTTTTAAAGGTCATTGAATTTAATATCCTCTTCCGCCTCAGATTCCTTCCACGAATCTGAAGTTCCTGAGAGGGGGGAGGGAGAACAGGGTGATGGCTTGCCGTGCCCTAACTTGAGGAGGGTTTTGGGAGGAATAGAAGGGAGGCACAAGAGGGGGCCACCACGGGTGTAGAGAGCAGAGGAGCATGCAGCCTAGGGAACACGCTGGATGGAAGGTCAGACCGAGTGAGGAAGAGGAAGGCCTGGCCGCCCAGTGACAGAAGCCAAGTAGCAGCATGACCCCTGGGGGCAGGAGCGAAGCTTCCCACCTCCCCACTCCCTTCTAAGATATGCCTCCTACCAGCAGTTCTGTCTGATAGCAAGTTCTAGAAATAAACCTCTTCATCTCTTTCAGAAAAGTAATTTAATCCGTTTGCCAGGGTGGACTTGAGAGAGAACAAGATCCCACGTCTCATCTCTGTCCCTTCTTCCTGAGCTAGTCCTCTCCACAGCCATCTTTGGAGGAGCTCATTGTTCCTTAAAGCTCTGACTTGCTGGCATTGAAATCCACCTCCCTGAAACCTGAGCTGGGTTTCCGTTTCCTTGTGTGCCTGCTCGTGTGTGCGCACACGCAGGTTTGCATCTCTCAGTGCTGCTGGGTGTACCTATCTTTCTCTCAGTCTGTCTGGTATGGCTCTGGGTCTGTGCCCCTGGCTGACCATGCCTCTGTCTCTTTCTGTGTCTCTGTCCCTGCCTGACTCTTTGTGTCTGGGTCTTTCTATGTGTACTTCTAAGTGAACATGTCATGTACCTAAGAGAGTCTGAGTGACCAGTCCCGCTCATCTTACCTCAGGGCATATCTCCTCCTTAATTCCTAGTAATGAGCTCCCTCCTTCTTGCTAACTCTTTCCCCTTGATTTTGTTTGTCTAAAAGCCTGGGTGTGGCCACCCCAGGCTTGGGGAAGCATGGGTGGGGTAGAATTGGGTGGGGTGGGAAGGGGAGAGGAGGGACTACTCCACCCTGAACAGAGACCCCAGAGGCCAGAGATGCCCTTGGTCCCCCACAGGAGGGTCTGTGCAGGTACTGGCCTCCTCATTGGGAGGAGGGAGCCTGTCCTGAGGTGGGGACACTGAGTTGTGCACCTGGGAATGCTGGCAGTGCAAAGGAAGGAGAAAGTCAGGTGGGGAGCCTCCTTCACCTGCAACTTTACCGAATTCATCAATTCATTCATCAATGAATTTGATAAAGCTGCAGGATACAAAATTAATATACAGAAATCTGTTGCATTTCTATAGACTAACAATGAACTAACAGAAAGAGAAACTAAGGGAACAATCCTATTTACCATCGCATCAAAAAGAATAAGATACCTAGGAAAAAGCATACCTAAGGAGGGAAAAGACCTGTACTTGGAAAACTATAAGACACGGATGAAAGAAATTGGAGACAGCACAAACAGATAGAAAGATATACTGTGTTCTTGGACTGGAAGAATTAATATTGTTAAAATGGCTATACTACCTGAGGCCATCTACAGATTCAATGCAATCCTTATCAAAATAGCAAGGATATTTTTCACAGAACTAGAACAAATAATCTTAAATTTTGTATGGACCCTAAGTAGGCAAAACAATCTTGAGAAAGAAGAACAGAGCTGGAGGAATCACGTCCCACCTGACTTTCAGACTATACTACAGTAATCAGAACACTATGGTACTGGCACAGAAAGAGACACATAGATCGATGGAACAGAATAGAGAGCCCAGAAATAAACTCATGCACTTTTTGTCAATTAATCTATGACAAAGGAGGCAAGAATATACAATGGAGAAAAGATAGTCTCTTCAATAAGTGGTGCTGGGAAAACTGGACAACTACATGTAAACTAATGAAATTAGAACACTCTCTAACACTATATACAAAAATAAACTAAAAATGGATTAAAGACCTAAATGTAAGACCAGAGACCATGGGCTTCCCTGGTGGCACGGTGGCTAACAATCCACCTGCCAATGCAGGGGACATGGGTTCAAGCCCTGGTCCGGGAAGATCCCACATGCCGCAGAGCAGCTAAGTCTGCGAGTCACAACTACTGAGCCCACATGCCACAACTACTGAAGCCCATGCACCTAGAGCCCATGCTCCGCAATAAGAGAAGCCACTGCAATGAGAAGCCTGAGCACCGCAATGAAGAGTAGCCCCCGCTCGCCACAACTAGAGAAAGCCCAGCAACAAAGCAACGAAGCAACGAAGACCCAACACAGCCAAAAAAAAAAAAAAGTCCAGAGACAGTAAAACTCCTAGAGGAATACAGGCAGAACACTCTTTGACATAAATAGTAGCAATATTTTTTTTTGGATCAGTCTCCTAAAGCAAAGGAAATAAAACAAAAATGAGCAAATGGGATCTAATTAAACTTAAGAGCTTTTGCACAGCAAAGGAAACCACTGACAAAACGAAAAGACACCTACTGAATGGGAGAAAATATTTGCAAATGATATGACTGATAAGGAGTTAATACCCAACATATATAAACAGCTCATAAAACTCAACATCAAAAAAATAAACAACCCGATTAAAAAATGGTCAGAAGACTTGGATAGACATTTCTCCAAAGAGAACATGCAGATGGCCAAGCAGCACGTGAAAAGATGCTCAACATCACTAATCATCAGGGAAATGCAAATCAAAACCACAATGAGCTATCACCTCATACCTGTCAGAATGGCTATCATCAAAAATAACACAAGTAACAAACATTGGTGAGGATGTGGAGAAAAGGGAACCCTTGGGACTGGTGGTCCAGTGGCTAAGACTCCGAGCTCCCAATGCAGGGGGCGGGCCAGGTTCAATCCCTGGTCAGGGAACTAGATCCCACGTGCATGCTGCAACTAAGAGTTCGCACACTGCAACTAAATATCCCGCATGCTGCAACTGAGGCCCAGCACAGCCTAAATAAATAAATAAATAAATATGTTTTTTCCAAAAAGAAAGGGAACCCTCATACACTGTTGGTGGGAATATAAATTGGTGCAGCCACTGTGGAAACAGTATGGAGGTTTCTCAAGAAACTAAAAATAGAACTATTATATGACCCAGAAATACCACTCCTGGATATATATCTGAAAAAACCAAAAACACTCATTCTAAAAGATACATGCACTCCAATGTTCATAGTAGCATTGTTTACAATTGATATGGAAAATGATATGGAAACAACCTAAATGTCCATCAACAGATGAATGGATTAAGATGTGGTATATATATTATCCATTCATCTGTTAATCTTAATTCATTCATCTGCTGAATAATATTCCATTATATACATATAATGGAATACTACTTATACTATATGTATACTACATACATGTATATATATATATAAATATATATACAATGGAATACTATTCAGCCATAAAAAAGAATGAAAATTTGTCCTTTGCAACAAAATGGATAGACTTGGAGGGTATTATGTTAAGTGAAATAAGTCAGACAGAGAAAAATACTGTATGATATCACTTTGTGTGTGTGTGTGTGTGTTTGTGTGTGTGATGTGACTGTAGCAGTCTTATATTTGAAACTCAAGGAGGAAACAACTGTGTTCCAAAACACCTAAATAAGCAGGTCCAAAAACTGAAGGCATTTTTTTTTAACTGCCACATTCATTCCGAAGCCCATTCATCTCCTTCAGCATCCCAAAGATTAAGCACATGTTCTGCTTAGCTATATAGTAAAGTGGCAAACACGCTGCACCACTGACATCACAGGACAGTTGCCTATAAAACTAGACTTCTGACGTTGGGGTCCAGCTTCACTTTCTCTTCATCTGGGAGGGCAGTTTTCTGAGGAACCTCTAGATCCTGCCTGTACTGCGCTGCCAACGCTGAGTCCATGACCACCTCTGGCGGGGCGAGAGCAGGCATGGAGATGAACTCCAAGTTAGGGTCTCCCATCAGTTTTCTAGCAAGCCAGAGGAAGGGCTTTTCAAAGTTGTAGTTACTTTTGGCAGAAGTGTCATAGTACTGAAGATTCTTCTTTCGGTAGAAGACAATTGACTGTGCCTTAACCTTTCTGTCCTTAATACCCACTTTGTTGCCACACAACACGATGGGGATGTTCTCACACACTTGTACAAGATCTCTATGCCAGTTAGGCACGTTCTTGTAAGTAACTCTCAATGTTACATCAAATGGCACACTGAGCTTGGATATAATAGCCATCTCTCAGTCCACCAAATTTCTCCTGACCAGCTGTATCCCATACATTGAACTTAATAGGTCCTCTGTTGGTATGGAACACAAGGCGATGGACCTCAACACCCAAGGTAGCTACATACTTCTCAAATTCACCAGATGACGTTTCACAAATGTAGTTTTTCCAGTACCACCATCACCAACCAATACAAGTTTGAACTGAACTTGGGGTTCTCATTGGGCAGCCATCGTGATGTTACTTCTAGAAGCGTCTCCACGCCTGTCTGACTGAGGGCTGGAAAGATGGCAGAAGCCTGTATGATATCATTTATATGTGGAATCTAAAAAATATAACAAACTAGTGAATATAACAAAAAAGAAACTGACTCATAGATACAGAGAACAAACTGGTGGTTATCAGATGGGATATGGAAGGTGGGGGAGGGGTAATATAGGGGTAGGGGATTAAGAGGTACAAACTACTATATATAAAATAAGCTACAAGGATATACTGTACAAACCAAGGAGGGACTTCCCTGGTGGTCCAGTAGTTAAGACTTCACGCTCCCAATGCAGGGGGCACAGGTTTGATCCCTGGTCGGGGAACTAAGATCCCACCTGCTGCATGGTGTGGCCAGAAAAAAAAAAAAAACAAAAAAAAACACACAAAAAGAGCACAGGGAATATAGCCAATATTATTATTATTATTTTGCGGTACGCGGGCCTCTCACTGTTGTGGCCTCTCCCGCTGCGGAGCACAGGCTCCGGATGCGCAGGCTCAGAGACCATGGCTCACGGGCCCAGCCGCTCCGCGGCATGTGGGATCCTCCCGGACTGGGGCACGAACCCGCGTCCGTGTATTGGCAGGCAGACTCTCAACCACTGCGCCACCAGGGAAGCCCTATAGCCAATATTTTATAGTAACTATAAATGGAGTATAACCTTTAAAAATTGTGAATTACTATACTGTACACCTGTAACTTATATAATGTACATCAACTGTACTTCAATTAAAAAAATAAAGGGCTTCAGCCTGGTTGTTTAGCCCCAATCCCTCCAACTCAAGTGGAACCAACTTTCCCTAGGAAGACTGGAGTCAGGGGAGATGAAACCAGAGCCCCTTTCCCATCCTGGTTCTTCTCCAGAAAACTCAGGTTCCTGAGTGATGGAGAGGTAGGCACCCCACCATTTTGTGGGGCTCTGGGGATCTGGTAGAGGTGGAGAATGGTTGCAGTGATGCATTAGGGGTTTAGAGGGAGAGGGTTGAACCCAGGGTGGCTGAAGACAGAAGCAAAAATCCCAGTCTGTGTTTCCAAACCTTGTTTCTTTGCTACTCAGGAAATCCTTCCTCAGGGTTCACTGCCATCCTGCTTCAGCTCCCAGGACAATTACCATGACACTGGGGGTCTTTTCCAGCTCTCACCAATGCACCGGGAGTTCCAGTAGCTTTGGGAGGAGAAAGAGGGTCTGTGTGCCCCTACCCAATCCTGCATATGACCCAAGGAGAGGAGGTCTGGGGGTCACTAATGGGGGGGGTCTTATGGACAGCTGAGGTTGCCAGTGGGGTGAGGTTATGAAGAGGCTGAAAACTGACTAATAATCTGACACCTCCCTGGATTGCCTTGGTCATACCTTCAAGTCAGATGTGATGTGGTGTGGAGAAGGGGTGGGTGTTACTCTTCTCTGTCTCCAGAGCTCTTTGGGGATAAAGGCTTAAACCAGATGCAGTCATCTCAACCAGCTTCTCTGATCCTTGCTCTGGGAAGTCTTCTTGGCCCACTCCCAGGAACCTCTAGCCCCTGTCTCTTCTCTGGAAGCCCCTTTGAGGAATGATGGACTTTTGCCAGGCTTCCTCACTGTGCTCAGAGCCAAGGAGGCCTGACTGGGTGAGGGAAGGGAGGACTCTGGGAATTCTGATAACCACCTGGACATGGTCCACCGCTCATCTCCATGGAGACACCCCACCCCCACCCCATAGCCAAGGAAGTACCTGGAATGTCCTGCCTCCCACCCTCATCCTTTGCCTCTCTGCTCAGGGTCACTGCCAGGGCCTGGCCGGAAACAGATGAGATGGGGGAGTAGGGAGGGGACTGGCTTAAGCAGGGAGGCAGGCTGCAGGCTCTGGTCTGAGGGAGCTCCTTCCTAGGAGAGGTAGCCTTTAGCTACCCAGGGAAGTCAGCTCCCCAGTTCCAAGTCAGGGGTGGAGAAGGGAAACTGATCCCGGCCTGTGGACAAAGTCTCCCCTTCATTGGACTGAAGGTTTATAGCTTGAGCCACCTTTGGCCCTAAGAGGTACGAGCATGCCCACATACATGTGAGGGTGTGTCTGCTGTAACTGGTGAAGGACTGGAGGGGTTGTGCATTTTTTCTTAGTTCCCCAACCAAGGATTGAACCGTCACCTTCAGCAGTGAAAGCTCGGAGTTCTAACCACTGGACTGCCAGGGAATTCTGGGGGCTGGGGGTGTGTGTACCTATTCACACAAGTGCATTTACACGCTCACTCACTCACTCACCAACACACCCAGGCACACTCACTTCACATTCAACCCACCTATATTCATACATGCACACTCATACTCTGACAGTGACTCACACTCACCCACACTCTGGTGCTCAAACACACTTAGATACATTCCTGTACACCCAGTACTTCCACGTTCAAACTCTGACGCGCACCTCCACTCCATGGCCTCACACACACATACTCTTACAGCCATGCACGCTTAAGTACACGTCAACACACCCACTCACAGTTGAATACACACTTACCCAGCTCGAAGGCACTCCTCCTTGCAGGTCGCCAGAAGCCACACATCTGTGCAATGAGTCTGATGTGTGTGTGTGGGTGAGTGCAGAGACAGGAGGTAAAGAGGTGGGCATCACAGGGGTCAGGATGTGGGCTTGGGAAGCCTTTAGGTGTTGAGGTCACAACCCAGATTTTCAGGGCAAGGGGTCAGGAAGCAGGAGGTTTAGAGAATGTGGATGAGAGTCCCAGTGCCTGGGCAGGACACATAGTAACTGTTGACAAATACTTGCTGAATAAGAGAACAGCAGGATTGACTAAAACTCCCCATTTCCAGTTGGTAGAGCTGCCTGTCTGTGTCACAGAAGTTTAGAATCCTAGGCAACCAAAGAGTCAGGGCCATCTCACCCTCTGAAGTCAACGGCTCTCCATCCTCACTGCCATCCCCCAGAGCAGGAGGCTGAGTCTTAGATGCAGGTGACTTCAGACATAGAGAACAGGCTTCTGGTTTCCAAGGGGGAGGGAGGTGGGGAAGGGATGGAGTGGGAGTTTGGGATTAACAGATGCAAACTATTATATATAGGATGGATAAACAACAAGATCCTACTGTATAGCACAGGGAACCATATTCAGTATCTTATGATAAACCATAATGGAAAAGAATTTTTTAAAAATCTTGTATTCCCCAGCCTTCAGAACTGTGAGAAATAAATGTTTATTGTTTAAGCCAATAAATAAATGAATAAATAAATAAATAAATACAGGTGACTTACATGAAGCTACTAGGTCAGGCAGTGCCAGTCCAGACCTAGGTCCCAGTCTCAGGGGAAGCTTCTAAGCCCAGTGACACTTGAGTGAAGACAGAAGCCACAGCAGGCCTAGCTGCTTGGGGATGAACAGAAAGTGACTAAGCTCTGGCCTGTCCCAGGGATTTGGGCCCTAGCCAGGAAAGATGGGGACCTGTTGGGGTCCCTTAAGGTATACAGGATCAAGAAGACCAGCAGAAACTCTGCAGAAAAACTCCTGGAAAAGTCTCATATATAAATTTGTACCTCTGGTCTTTCTGCCAGAGGGCTTGGGTTTAATTCATTTGTTTCCTTATTATTTCATCAAATATTTATTGAGGATCTTTTTCATGCCAGGTTGCGGTAGATACCAGGATTACTATAATGAGCAAGATATATACAAGATCATATAGGGTGCACCTGGGTGCACAAAAATCTGACTCGATCTGATTTGGGCAGCAGTGGTAATTCATTGGCTCAGAAAACTGAAAAATCAGAGGAAAACTTCAGGTGAGGCTTGATCCAGCACTCATTTCCATTCTGTTTTTCCTTTCCTCCTTCCATGAGGCGTCAGCCTCATCCTAAACCTGGATTCTCTTATGGTTCCAAGACACCTGACTCCAGGCTACATGCTTCTTGTTAATGTCCAGCAGGGAAGAGGGAGCATCATTGTCACCACAGTTCCAGAAAATACCCAGAGGCACACTCTGATTGGACCAGCTTGGCTTCATGCCCAGCCCTGTGTCACAAGCATGGCCCAATTAATTGGATTAGCTTAAGTCACATGTTCCATCTCTGGCCCCAAGAGAGATGTCAGCTGCACCCAAACAAAATGGATTACCAAATGGAAATGAGGACTGTTAGGAAAAGGGAAACCAGAGCCTACCAAATAGTTCCTGTCTTCATGGAACTTAAAGATGAATTAGTGGAGGAGACTACAAATACAATCAAACAGGTGAAATTGGGAATTGGGACATTTTACCAGAACAAAACATTTCTACAGGACTGGATACATAATTTGTGGGGCCTAGTGTAAAATGAAAATGCCCTTTATTCAAAAATTATTTAGAATTTCAAGACAGCAACAGTATTAAATCAAGTGTAGGGCCCTTTTAAGGCCCAGGTCACCTGTCCATAAAGCCAGCCCTGTACCTCTTCATTGAGACCTGAAGAAGGAGAAGGAATCAGCCAGATGGGGTACTCCAGGTAGCAGTAACAGTTTGTGCAAAAGCCTGGTGGCAGGAGATCAGGTTCCCTGGAAAAGCTGGAGGGAATTCAGTTGCGGCTGGAGCTTAGAGTACTAGATGAGACTGGAAAGTGGGTGTGGCCATGTCGGGTAGGATACCGGTCATGGAATATCTGGGAAACTGAAGCTTCCTAAGTCTCCTGTTTAGTGGCCCCGTGAGCCCATCCATCACCAAGCTAACAGGCAGGGAGGAGCCAGCTGGGGGCCAGACCCTGCCTTGGAAGGAGATCAGATGATCAGGGAAGTAAGTGGAGTATGATGAGAGGCCTGGGTGTCAAGAGCACCAGGCTGCTCTGAGACCCAAAGCAAGTTCCAGCACAGAAGTTCTATGATTCTCTTCTGGGGTTCCTAACAGTCTTAGATTCAGATGATGGAAGGAAGGAAGGAAAGAAGGAAAGGAGGGAGGGAGAGAGGAGGGAGGGAGGGAAGGAAGAAGGAAGGAAGGAGGGAAGGGAGGAGAGGAAGAAATTCCCTTTTTATAGCAGGTCTTATGTTAGTAACAAACTGCTGAAGGCTTGGGGAGATGGAGGGAGTTTACTCTGCACAAACCTAACACGTTCAAGTTGAGTATCAGGCACTCCTGTTCTTGGAAATCAGGCTGGTGGTGATTTCTCACTGGCCCTTTATCCTACTTAGCATCCTAGCCTCTGGCCACATCACAGGTTTTTTTTCTCTTCTTACTTTCCCTCCTCACTTTCTCCCCCTGGATTGCTCACTATACTCTAAACGTTTTTGGTAAAGTATTCAGCTGAGCAAAGGGTCACTAACACAGGTCCTGAGATTTTCTTTAATGGGACCCACTCTCCTCAGGTTTTAAAAAGCAGTCTGCCCTCCTCCTTTACAAGGGAATAGAACTCTCTCTCCATGGTGACTGCCATTTACCTGTCTGTCCCCGAGACTGAGCTTCATGGAGACAGGGAAACAGGTCTGACTGTAAAAGCTAGCGCCTCATATGATGCAAGGGGTTCAGTAAATATTTGCCGAATGAATGGATGGGATTATTCAGATCTCCCCTCGAAGCCCACGTTTTTTCTCTCTCCTTCCAGGGAATGGTTATGACAAAGCATTAGAAGAATCAGCTGTGGAAGAAGCTGGTGGAATAGACAAATCCCCGGCTAGGACAGCTGTGGAAGCTGTAGTCTCCAAGGAGAGGGAGTTTAGGGGTTCTTGGTGGACCTCAGATTGGGGTGGATGTGTGCCCAGGACAGAGGAGGCAGAGGCAACACTAAGGTTTCTTTCTTTTTTTTTTGTGGTACGCGGACCTCTCACTGTTGTGGCCTCTCCCGTTGCGGAACACAG
Source organism: Delphinus delphis (assembly GCF_949987515.2). NCBI lineage: Eukaryota > Metazoa > Chordata > Mammalia > Artiodactyla > Delphinidae > Delphinus > Delphinus delphis. Next base: position 80,325,530 of record NC_082688.1, on the reverse strand, counting down.
GCTCTGGAACACTAAGGTTTCTTGATGAGCCTGGACGTAGCCAAGAAAGGCACCCAGCCAGCCCCTCTGGCTGTGGCTGCACCCAGAGATCTTATCTGGGGGCAGCTGATGGATGGTCCTGAGTCATGGGACCTGCAGCCTAGAAAACAGTTCTGATGTTGAAACAGGCCCAGGGGAGGGGGCAGGGTAGGTGTCTCTACAGCACAGACATCTTCACCTCCCACATTTCGTGTCAACCCCGGGTCACCTTTATTGTCATCACTCATCTCCCATCCTGTCACTCATTTGCCACCCTCATCAGCATCCCTGCATCACAACCACTGTCACTTTCTTAACCGTGCTGTCACTCGACCCAGTTTCCATCACCGTGTTACCGTCTCCAGATTGCCACCATCCCTGTCCCAGCCCCATGCCCAAGGCTGTTGCTACCTGAACCCACACTGTCTTCTTTATTAAAGGCCTTTACCCAACCCTGCCACTGGCTAGTTCCATTCCCGTCTCCCTGTCACTTTCACTGTTACCACCTGTGCCTATCATCCTCGTCATCCTAGTCACTACAGCCCTTACCACCTGTCCCAGTCTCTATCACCTCTAAGTCCTCTGCACCGTCACCACCTTTCCCAGGTTAGTTCACCAGCACCGCCCATCTCCGCCACCCCCATCACTGTCATCAACATCTTCCTGTTTCCAGCCCCTCACCTAGGTCTCGAAATGGGCTTTCCCCTCTGGGGTAGACATTCTCAGCATGGGCCCACCTCTGAGCCTTTGCTCCTGCCTTTCCAGCCTCTGGCCTCCTCTGGGTTTCTGTATCTGGAATTGCCAAGCTCTTTACCTTTGCTCTCTGCTCTGGCCAGGGGTGCTTCATTTCACCATGTTGTCTGGACCCTGGGGCCATGCACTTATTCCCAGAGTATTGAAAGAGTACTAGGTAGAGGCCTTACCAGGAAGCCCTGAACCTTCTCTGCCTATACCTATGACATCTGGCAGTTCTTCCACCCAGGCGAGACCTAAACTTTCCAGTTATTGGTGAATTTCTTGAATTTTGTTCAGATTCTTTTGCGTTGGTACCACTTTTTGAAGGGAAGCTCTGCCAAGATGCACTTACGGCAGTGCTCTGATAAGGGCATTCCTCCCTCAGTGGGGTCCCAGTCTGGTTCAGCTGTGGGTACTGTCAAGCGCTTCAGGTGTACCATTTGGGTCTGTTAGGTGGAGCTAGTACGCTTCTTCCCTGGCCTTATCAATGACCGTTCTCCTTTCATCTCCTGTAAACATTATATTGAGAAGAATGTCTGCCCATGAAGGGTGGTAGGTAGCAAAAATAGAAGTGAGGATCCTCCCTATAAGGAAGGTTGTGATCTTTCTCATTAAACAAGTCTGAGGTGGAGAAAGGACCGTGCATCCATAGAAACCCAGCCAGCTGGCCATTTGCATTTAGACTTCCTACAGGATAACTGCGTAAGGGAAATTGCCCTGCCCCGGGAGTGGCTCCTGGCCCTAACTGGGTGCCCTGTCAGGTTTAGATGGACAATACCAGACCAGGTCCATGTGCCTCAGGAACAAACACAAGATTTTCTCTTTCTTTTTCTTTTTTTTTTTCAAATATTTATTTGTTTATTATTTATTTATTTGGCTGTGTCAAGTTTTAGTTGTGGCACACGAGATCTTTAGTTGCGGCATGCAGGATCTACCTCCCTGACCAAAGATCAAACCCAGGCCCCCTGCATTGGAAGCACAGAGCCTTAACCACTGGACCGCCAGGGAAGTCCTCACAGGATATTCTTTCTTTCTGTTTTTTTGTTTTGTTTTGTTTTTTAATTAATTAATTAATTTATTGGCTGTGTTGGGTCTTTGTTGCGGTGTGCGGGCTTCTCATTGTGGTGGCTTCTCTTGTTGTGGAGCACGGGCTCTAGGCATGCGGGCTTCAGTAGTTGTGGCGCACGGGCTCAGTTGCTCCGCAGCATGTGGTATCTTCCCCGACCAGGGATCAAACCCGTGTCCCCTGCATTGGCAGGTGGATTCTTAACCACTGCACCACCGGGGAAGGCCCTATTCTTTCTTTTCTTAAATTTAATTTTATTTATTTATTTTTGCCTGTGTTGGGTCTTCGTTGCTGCCCATGGGCTTTCTCTAGTTGTGGCAAGCGGGGGTTACTCTTTGTTGTGGTGCACAGGCTTCTCATTGTGGTGGCTTCTCTTATTGTGGATCATGGGCTCTAGGCACATGGGCCTCAGTAGTTGTGGCACGTGGGCCTCAGTAGTTGTGGTGCACGGGCTCAGTAGTTGTGGCCCACGGGCTCTAGAGCACAGGATCAGTAGTTGTGGAGCAAGGGCTTAGTTGCTCCGCGACATGTGAGATCTTCCCGGACCAGGGCTCGAACCCATGTCCCCTGCATTAGCAGGCGGATTCTTAACCACTGCATCACCAGGGAAGTTCCCCCGTAGGATTTTCTAATTGATGCCTATAAGGATGGGGAGTCAGTCTGACCACTTCCTGAGCCCCAGTGTTAGGAATTGGGTATAGGAATGGGAGGCTGTGGAAGGAGTGGATATCTTGGCATAGCGGCTAGAGTGCCTGGGACAGCCATCTCAGCCAGTAAAGTAACAAATCCTCACTCTAATCTTCCTTTTTAAATTTTAATTACAGAATAGTTCTAATTGCAGGATTGTACAGAGCCATTCAAAAGCCACCATTCAGGCTTCCTTGTGGTGCAGTGGTTGAGAGTCCACCTGCCGATGCAGGGGACACGGGTTCGTGCCCTGGTCCGGGAAGATCCCATGTGCCGCGGAGCGGCTGGGCCCGTGAGCCATGGCCGCTGAGCCTGTGCGTCCGGAGCCTGTGCTCCGCAACGGGAGAGGCCACAACAGTGAGAGGCCCGCATACCGCAAGAAAAAAGAAAAATTATAAAGTGAATGTCCCTTCCTCCAGGAAAGCTTCCCTGGTGTCCCCCTCTGCCCAGCTTGGTTAGGTGCCCCTCCTCTCAACTCCTACAGGCCCTTGTGCTTTTTATCTCTGATCTCTGCATTGTGACTTCTTATTTGCTCACCAGCTTCCCTACAGGCCTTGTAAGCTCTCCAGTGCTGGGCCTATGACTTGTTCTTCATGGCCCGTCCGGCAACCAGAACTTGGTAGGTCTTCCAAGACTGTTGAATGAGTGAATGAATGAATGAATGAGTAATTAATGAATCAAGTACCCTTGTAGGAACTGATTAATACTTCTTAAGATGCTCAGAAGTAGACATTCAGAAAAAAGATGCCCTTGAAGGATCCATAGATTCTCCAAAGGGGATGAAATCGTCTTATGATCTAAGAAATAATGTGAATTTGATAGGCAAGAATTTGGGAGCGAATGTGTCGTTAGGAACAGTGGTGTACTAAGTGAGGGGCAACGTGAGTGATCCACTCTTTCTGAAAGAAGTATTTTATTATTGACATTGTTTAGAATTGCTGCTGCTGATGATAATAAGCAGACTGACTTTTAGTCAGTTCGGTGGTTTTTCAGTTCTCTGCAGGTCACGCACCCCCTGTTGCTTGTCCCCAGGGAGGACTGCTCCCACCCCACCCCCGTGTAGTATGCCACTGGTAAGGAACACTGATTACCGGGTGAGCTGGTCTGTTTTCTTCCCCTCAGCACTGAGCTGGGAGTGATGTCAAAGGTATCCAACTTCTCAAAATTCTGCAGGGCAAGGTTGTCCTCTGCTAGAATTGACGCTGGCCCCTGACTCCTCTGGTACCCCCAGCTTCCTCCGGGGAACCCTCTGAGTCTCCTGGCTAGTGGCTGTCCATGGCAAGGAGGCCATCCTGTGCAGGGATGGGAGACTATGCATAGGACCCAGCCCTGGATCTAGTCTTGTCCCTACCACTAACCCACCCTGAGGCCTTGGGCCGGCTCTCAGGGTCCACACTCTCAAGGCCCTCTGGGGGCCTCATTTTGCCCACTCATAACACTGGGGCTTTTGGTGACCTCTCCTCTCACTGACCTGAGTGAGACAGTCTATACCACAGGGCACTAGCTAGGTTGGGTGTGTCAGCCAGCAGGACAGAAGGCGAGTCTGGACAGGTGGACAGTGGAGCCTGGGCCCCAGGATGGGGTGTGTGTGTATGTGTCGTGGAGAGGGGGTAGGCGAGGGTGGATCCCAGGCAAAGGTCAAAGATGGGAGAGGTGGTTCCAGCAGGTCAGCTGACCTGGCCTGGTTACGGCCCTCAGGAAATGCAGAGATACAAGCTGGGTTGGGCTAGGTCCTGGCTCTGCCGTGGGGTTGGGGAAGGGCCGGGGGTGGAGAGCTACCCCTTGGTGAGGTCACTTCTAAGGTGGGAGCCAAGGTTCCTTTCTGGGAAGGAAAGGCGGTGTCATGAAAGCAGGAAGGATTTAGGTGAGACTGCAGCGGGGGCAGATGATGGTGGATCAGGGGGATGAGGTGCCTCTTCTTGGACTGCTTCCCAGGAGGGTGGGGAAAAGTCATTCCACCCAGCCCCAGTGGGAGAGAGCTGTTTTGTTCGAAGGCAAGGGAGATAGGATGACCCGGGGAACAAAGTAGCCTGTAGCTCTGAGCCAGGGTTTAGGGGATTCACAGTTGAAGAGGAAGCCCTGGGATATCTAAGCCTTGGTTCAGGCACCTGCCAGCCCTGGACTGCGGTTGTTTCTCTGTGAAATGGGGAGAATCTCCTTGGTCCTCGTCTACCAAAGACAAAGTGTTTCCTGATCTGGTCACCAAAGACCAGGGAGTCTCCCTTATAAATTCCTTCTGAAGTGTTGGGGAGCTAAGACAAAACTCCGTTGAAATTTGGGCTGAGTGAGGTGGAGAGTGGAGAGCCTGGACCTGTTGGGGGCAGAGTGATGCTTTAGGATATAAGTCGCCTGACCAGATATCCCCACCCAAAGGTGCCCACAGCAACTAGGCAACATTCTGACCCTGCCTTCCCAGACATTCTGAACTCCTGGATTAAGCCTCTCTCATCAGCCCACTTCCCTAATCCTGTTTCTTTGCTGCAGGGTCCTTCCTCAAGACTCCTCGGCCCTTCCTTGCTTCATTCCATAAATATTTGTCCAGCACCTGTTATTTGCCAGGTATTTTCTAAGCTCTAGGGATTCAGAGGTGAACAAGATTGTTGGTCCTTGTGCTCAGTCCCCCCTCAGGGGAAAACAGGCAGGAAAATAAGTGAGGTAGCTTTGCCTTTACTGGCTACGTGAGAGGGCCACATGGCTGTGGGAGCTCAGAGAAGCCCAGGGGAGGTCAGGGCCAAGGTAACGTAGACCCTTGAGCCTGGAAGGGTCAGTGGGAGTTTGCCAGGGAGGCCATGGGGGACAGCCTGGTTCAGAGACAGAGGCAGAGGTTCTGAAGCCACTCCAATAAGCTTACAAGGGCCAATTGTTACATTTTCAGGAATTTGGCAAACCGCTTGTTAAACACAGACATTATGAAAAATTAAATTGTATACATGTATAATCACAGACATTATTTTTAAAACAAAGGTAATAATTAATGAAACATTCCTTCCTAATTGTTATTACATTTTATGCTCTTGAAGTTATTTATATCTACTGAATCTTTGGGTGGAGGAACTACCTAACGGTGTATGGCTGCTTAGCTCTACGTTGGTAGTTTATAAACAGTCATGGTGGTAGTATTTGCATCATTGAAAAAAAATTTTTTTTTTTTTTCCTGGCCGCACCACGCAGCTTGTGGGATCTTAGTTCCCCGACCAGGGACTGAACCTGGGCCCTCGGTAGTGAGAGTACAGAGTCCTAACCACTGGACCGCCAGGGCATTCTCTGCATCATTGAAATAAACTAACACTACACATCAGGGCTTAATTTATGGTTATGTTGATTGCATGGACCAGGGGTTAACAAACTACAGCTTGCAGGTCAAATCCAGCCTGTGAGCTAATAACGGTTTTTATATTATTTAATAGTTAAGATATTTTGTGACGGAAATTCAAAATTCAGCTATCGCAAATGAAGTTGTATTGGAACACAGCCTCGTGCATTTGTTTACGTACTGTCTGTGGCTGCTTTCATGCGGCCACGGCAGAGCTGAGTAGTTGAACAGGGATTGTATGCCCTACGAAACCTAAAATATTTACCATTTGACCCGTAACAAAAACGTTTATTGACCTCTGGTCTAGACTTAAGAAAGCGATGGAGAAAACATTAACACAGATGAAACATAAACGTTTGTCATTTCTATGGCCGTTACGTTGTGAATAGCACAAAACCTTGAGGAAACATTCTTCCAATATTTGAAGACCGTCATCCAATTCAGCAAAAAAGGTCACGTATCTTTGGTGAATGACTGATGTTTCAAATACGTGTCGTTGTTCTTTTACTTTTGTCTTACTCTTTAATGTAAATGAAAATATCAGCCAACATTAAGGTCAGGACTATGCTCGTTAGTCAATGATGTGAATGACTTTTTGCAGAATTGAATAGTAATCAAGCATTTGTTCACAATCTGATTTTGTCAGATCTTGGATGAACTGCAACCACAGATTGGCTACAGATGTTAAGGGTTGGCAAAAATCGAAGAGAGAATTCTACAGAGCAATTGATGCTGTAGAATTTACAATAAAGAACACTGTATATTTTAGTAGTATTTGTAAATTGTGTGCTATTTCACAGCTTTGTACCAATAAAATGTATGATAAATTTGTGTACGTATATAGAAGTACACATTATTTCTAGAAAGCCAGGTGTTAAGCATTCACCAGCACACCGTGGAACAGAGGGTTCAGGCAGAGAGGGTCCAGGGGAGTCCAGGTATTCAGGGCAGAGTGAGAGGGGAGATGGTGAGGCTGGAGCACTGGAACAGGTGTGAAGGGCCTTGTGAGCAGGGCTCAGGAGCCAGACACCATCCTGAGGGCTATGAGGAGCCACAAAAGGATTTTGAGTACAGGAGAGACCCCACTGGATCTGTGTTTAGATCATGTTGGCAAGTTGTGCGAAGACTGGATTGCTAGGGACACCTTATAAGGCACTAGATTAGTGGAGGGAGGGAGAACAGTCGCAGCAAACTCAGCACTTTCCCTAGGCCAGGCCCTCTCCCAAGAACTTCACATGTGTTATTGCCTCCCTTTTACTGATGAGGAAACTGAGGCCCAGAGAGATTAAATAACTAGTAAGCGGCAGAGTTGGGATTTGAACCCAGGGGTCTGGCTTCAGAGGCAACACTCTTAACCACGACATATTTTCAGACGAGAAAGATAACGAGACCTGGAGTGATGTTTCTTAATATTAATGCATGTACAAAGTGGATCAGTGTTTACAGATATGCTTGGCAGATGGTAGGAGCTTGAGGACATTCTTCAGACCCAGCAAGACTCGACTTGCTGATAATGGTGTATGAGGAGCTTACCAGCTTCCTTCATCTGGTGGACAGTACACTCACCTGGGCTACTCTGGCCACCTGGTTCTCCCTCTGCCCTCAGCGAGCTCCCCGTCTCAGGGACAGCCTCCTGAACAGGCATATACAGGTGGGACAGAGCCTGTCTGGGCCCAGAGTGGGGCTCTTGACTCAAGTGTACGCAAGTTAAGAGGAGAAAGAGATGTGAATGATCATCAATAGGAAGGGCTTCCATGGGGGAGGCATAGATAGGAGGCTTGGGTTTGGATGGGGAGAGGAAAGAGGATGGGTCCTGCTGGATTCATGGTTTTTCTCCTTGGGCATCTGTATTTAACAGCAGAAGTTTGGTGGGAGCCCTTGAGGCAACACAGTGACAGACAGCTAGCTCAGCTGCTGATGTATATATATACATATTTGAAAGGACTAGAGGTGCCTTTCTGGCATGAGTTCTGGCTGAGGGTGTGGGCAGGAGATAATAAGGGTGGAAGTGGAGTGTTACTGGGGTACTGTGGGCTGGTGGCAGGGCGGGCCCCACATGGGGTGTTGGTCCCTCAAGGCCACAGCCTTCAGCTTAGGGCTTCCCATCCTGCTGGCTCAGCAGGTCCCACGGGTTGGCAGGTGACTCACCCCTCACCTTCACGTGACCATGGTCCAGGTTGGGGCAGCAGGTGTATGTAGAATGGAACTGTGTATTCTTCCATATGGGGGTACACGCTGTGTTACATGCCTGAGTCTGAGATGTGTGCTCATGTCTCACTGTGCCTACAGGCCATGTGGGATGTCCAAAGATGTGGGCCACAGGTGTGGAGGGTGTCCCACGGAGACTGGGGGGGTGGTGAACACATAGCTCTTCTGAGGGCACGTGTGCACGGGTTCAGGTGTCTCCCTGAAAGAGGGATGCGGCTTTGGAGCGTGGTGAGCCGTCAGAGAAGGAAGCCTGGGTGGGAGACAGGTGAGGAATCTCCCTGATGATGCTCATTCTCCCCAAGGAAGGCTTGGCTGGACCAGCTGACAATGCCAGGCACTCTAAGCCCGTGCTGATGGCAGCAGCTTCCCTGAGCTTATCCCGTAAGCCCCTGGCTACAGGCCAGGATGGCTCCCCCATCCTAACCCTGAGAGGGCAGGCATGCTCCACAGACCACAGGCAGGCCAGGAGCAGTGAGTGTGGGCATCCAGCCAGAGCGTCCTCTCACTCCCTCTGTGGGTGGGAAGGACATAAGGGTCCGAGTGGTGTCTGGTCTGCTGGGATATGGGGAGAGCATGGCGTCCCCAGGTTGCCTATGCCCCTGGTATGTGTGCTGGCATGCAGTGTGCGTGTGTAGCCGCGTCTGGGTGTGCTGGCCCCTGACGCAGCACCCGGGGCTTGGTGCCGCCTTCCCATCGTGCTCCATGATCTGAGAGATGCTTGAAGTGGGGCAAAGAGCTTGGGCTGGGAGCCAGGAAGCCTGAGTTCTACCCCAAGCTCTTTTATTGACTTTGGAGAGGTCCCTTTACCCTCTCTGAGGCTCAAGTTTCCCGTTGTAAAATGTGGAGGGGCAGCAATCCCTGTGGTGCCACCTCACAGGCTGTTGGGTAACAGAGTCTCATGGAGGTGTTGAAAAGTCAGGAAGGCTTGGTTCTGGGGGCTTCACAAGGGGAATGTTTGGTTGAAGGGCGAGGGGTTGAAAGCAGGGAACAACTTCCAGAGAACCTGCCCTCTTCTCTACAAGGGGTGTTCAAACCTCCTGGTGAAATGAGGTGTTTAGAGTTCTGGGGCTGAACTTCAAAACAACTTGACGTTACAAGCCAAGACCTGCCTGCAGTGAGCCTGGGAAAGTCTGTCCACCCATCCTGGCCCCTCCCAACCCGGCTTGCCTGTAGGGGTTGAACAGCAGATTCCCCCAGACCGAGGTTGGGAACCAGCACACAGCTCTCCCTCTCTCATTCCCTCCCGCCCCACTCCCAGCTTGCTGTCTTTCAGGCTCAAATGCCCTGAGTTCAGACTTCTCATCCTGGGGCTGTTGGCTTAGCCAGAGCAAACAGACAGCAAAAAGTCAACAAAACAAGAAAGGAAGTAGCACAGGTGACGTGGAACAGAAAACTTGGAGGCCACAGCGAAGGTGTTTGGGTTGAGCTGGATGGAGCCGTGCGTCCCTCCTAAGAGCAGGACCCTGGGACTAAGGCTGGCCCAGCCAGTCCCTCGTGGGGCGGGGCAGGAGGGGGCTCCTGGGGGGTGCCTCCTATGGACTCTGGCCGAAGGCGTCAGCTTAGGCCGCCATCAGCGGTCGCTAGCGCTGTCTCATGAGTCTTGCAAAAAGGGTGTGATTGTGAGGGGGATGGGGTTCAACATCCCCTCTCCTTCAACCGCCCCCCTGAAGCCTGGGCTAAGTTGCCTCAGCTGCTGTGGAAAGCAGTTGAGAAGCTAACTGGGGGCCAGGGCTGCAGGTAGAGCAGGAAAGGAACAGCCTAGACCTAGAGCCGGAGTGAGGACCTCCCGGCTGTACTCCCTTCCCGGCTGTTCGCCCCAGGGCTCAGGGTCTCCGAGCCATGAATTCCTGGGGATGCCCAAGACTTCCCCTCACCCCACCCCACCCATAGGCCTAGTTGCCCTCCCTGACAGCCTATTTCTCTCCCACTCGGGGCAGGCGGAGCTCAGTTCTCTTAACATACATTTATTGTGCACCTGCTCTGCACAACATCCTGTGCAGGCTGGGGCATCCCCAGGAGGCTGCCTGCTCAAGGCCCTATCACCCCTGGACCTGACTGCCTGTTGACTGAGCTGGCGATTGTCCGGTGCCTGGGGCAAGCCCCACCCCCAGACCCTGGGTTGGGGGGCGGCAACCGGGAAGTCAAGTCCAAGAGCTGAGCGGCTGAGCTGTAATGGGAAGCGCTGGAGACCAGATGCACCCAGCTGGCTGGAGCATCTTGAGATCTGGGCGGAAGTCCGTGGGCTTTGGTTTTGCTGTCTGCCTGTGGAATGAGCATGGTATCCTTTCCTACCCCATCCCCAGGCCCCGCAGCCCTTCTAGCTTTGGTCCTGGAGTCAGGCAAGAGTCAATCAGGGCAGAAGGGACGGGGTGCAGGGTTTCTTTCCTCGAAGAGGCATCTTCTTGGGAGATTGGACTGACATATATACACTAATATGTATCAAATGGATAACGAATAAGAAAAAAAAAAAAGAGGCGTCCTCTCCACCGCAGAGTGTTTACTCCCCACCAACTCATTCTCCCAAAACACTGCGAGGTGAGGATTAGTATTTCCATCATACAGATGAAGACACCCAATTGAATATCTTGCTCAAAGGCACCCAGCACCAATTAAGAAGCCAAACTGGATTCAAGCTCAGGTCTGCTGTCTATAAAGTCTGAGTTAGGAACCACAGCTCACTACCTGGATGGGGGGAACCACCCCTGAACAGCCAAACCCCAAAACAGCCCCACACTCAGGCTCCCAGCCAGGAGGTCCCTGAGGTTTTCACTGCTCCTTTCTGCTACCACCGCACTCTTTCTTCTTCTCATGAAGCATCCCTGATCTGGACTCCCTCTTTGCTCTGATTAACTCAGTACCTGAGATGCCACCATTATTAGACTCTTTTTTTTAAAATAAATTTATTTATTTTATTTATTTTTGGCGATGTTGGGTCTTCGTTGCTGCACGCGGGCTTTCTACAGTTGTGGTGAGCGGGGGCTACTCTTCGTTGCAATGCGCGGGCTTCTCGTTGCGGTGGCTTCTCTTGTTGTGGAGCACGGGCTGTAGGTGTGCAGGCTTCAGTAGTTGTGGCATACGGGCTCAGTACTTGTGGCTCATGCGCTGTAGAGCGCAGGCTCAGTAGTTGTGGCGCATGGGCTTACTTGCTCCGCGGCATGTGGGATCTTCCCAGACAAGGGCTCGAACCCGTGTCCCCTGCATTGGCAGGTGGATTCTTAACCACTGCGCCACCAGGGAAGCCCTGACTCTTGTTTACTTGTGGGTTAAGAAATTGCTGCTCAGAGCTTCTCCTTTAAAATGTTTTACTGTAGAAGGATTTTTGATATTGATTTAGGCAGAAATCAAAGGATGAAACCAGAAGGTGAATGGCTGATGGGGAACTTGACAGTGGTGGGATCAGGCTGCCACCCTCTGAACCCACTGACAGGTCAGCATCACTAAGCTTGGGGCAACTAGACATTATGTGTCTCTGGATGAAGTACAGTAGGAAGCACACAGGACTGTCCACAAAGGATTCCTACCCCCCAAATTGATCCTAAATAAAATTACATGATTAGAGCTAACTTCCTATATATTCTAAGAAATACAGGGGATGGAGGAAAAGTTAAATGATACCACAAGGAAGCAAACACAAACCCAGAACTGTGACTTCCTATGGAACCACATGTACTCAATAGTGACAGTGACAGGAACAGAATGTGAACAGAACAGAAAGGGGAACGGGTCATGTTTAAGAAAACATTTAACCCAGTGCAATGTGTTTGGATCCTGACTGGAACAAACCAACAAATTAAGATATTTGGAAACAATGTGAGTACTTGGTAAGTCCATGGAATTGTTCATTTTGTTAGGCATGGGATAGTCATTATGTAAGTAAATGTTCATAGATTTTAGAGATGAATACTGAAGAATGCAGGAGTGAAATGCCATAATAGCTGGAATTTGTTTCAAAATACTTCATAAAAGAAAAAAAACCCCAAAACATCTGTGACACCAGAGTGCCAAAAGGTTGATGATTTTATTGGGTGAAGGTTATGTGGAGGTTCATACACTACTTTGGTGCATGTTAGAAATTTTCATTTAAAAATGCTGTAAAGGGGTATGGAGCCTGCTTCCAGGCGTTAGGCTTGGGCATCTGAGCTGGCCTGACTGCTGGGAACTCATCTCTGTCCAGTCCACCGCCTCCATCTCAGCTCCTCTGACATCCACGTAGCTGGTGGGAATCCTTGTTTGGAACTGAAACATAGCGCATTGTCCCCAAGACGGGGCAGGCTCTCTGGGTCAGCCTAGGCAGACATAGGCAGCCCTTCTTCCAACTCCACTCACTCTGTAATCAGTCAAGCCTTCCTGCCCTCCATCCTTGTCTCTCCTGCCATGGAAACATGACCAAAGATGCCCAGTCTTTGGGCTGAGGGACATCAAGAGGAGAGCTCAGAGCTGTAGGCAGAGGAAGGCCTCTGGCCCTGTTACGGACGGTGGGGCGGGGGAGATGAGGGCCGATCTAGTGCCCCCAGCCAGACGAGGTGGGAAGCCCAGAAGACAAGACCAGCTCTCTGGATACCCTCCTTGGTGTGGGACAGGGCAATGGAGGCACCTAGACCATCACCAGAGCTGAACAAGTTGTACTCTGTCTCGGGAGGGTCTCTCCCCCAACCTCTGCTGACTCTTCTAAATTCACTCAGCAACATGTCCTCATTTCCTTCCTGCAATTCCATCCAATTACAATGTCAACCACCGTCATATTAAACCACCCCTTCTGCAGTCACTGCTGCTAATTCTGCACCATGGGGAACAACACTGCTGGGGTGGTCCTCCTCGCTGTACGCTCCATCCTTGTCTCTCCCATGCAGAGATGCATTAGGGCATCCTCAGGCCGGGCTAGGAGCCAGGACACCTGGGCTTGACTCACGCTGGACCTTCGGCTATACCGAGAGCAGAAGAGACTGTGTCTACCTGCTCAGTCCAATCTGGCTCAGCTGGTACTGCAGGGGACCAGCCTGGGCGTGAGAGGAACCTCCATTGATACTGGGAGAGGCCTGGGAACTGGGAAGGCCCCATCTCGCCTTGGGCCCCTGTGTTCCACCAAGCCTTCCTGGGCTCAATGCCTGTGGGTGCCTGGGCCCAAGTCCCTGCCCACACAGACCTCTGAACAGCCCCCTGGGCAATCACTGTGTTCCTGGAAAGCTGTAAGTCAAATCCCACCTTCCCGCAGGCTAACATGGTCATTTCAGAGCTGCTTTCCTGCTGAAGGGGGGCACCTTGTGAGCATTTCCTCGGGGTCTCTATTCTCTCTTTGTCCTCAATGGAACATATATATGTGTGGAGAGGCCTCCAGATTTGGGCAGAGATGACAGGTAGGGAAGGTATCTCAGGGAGCAGCCGACCTTGCCCACCTGGAAGGAGGTAGGGAGACGGCTCCACTCGGGGAGCCGCCAGTGTGATTGGGGCGATGGCGTAGTCACATCACACCCCGGTAGCCAGGCCCTCTGGGCGCGCCTCCTTTTTCATGCTGAGCAGGACAGTGGAGAGAGAGTAGCTTGCCTGGGGTTGCTGAGATAAGCCCTCTGCCCACACTCAGCCCCCTGTTCCAGATCAGATAGGGCACGTTTCTGCAGTGAGTGGCCTGCTGACGGGCACCGTGCTGACGCAGGCAGGAAAATATTAACCCAGAGGAATGGGCGCATGCTCGTGTGTGCACGACTCTGTGTGTTTGTGTATGTGTGTGTGAGAGACAGTGAGTCCACAGAGAGGTTTTCACATTCAAGACCAGACACAGACACGTACATATACACACACACCTACTCATTCACACATATGTTCACATACAGATATATACAAAGATACAAATGCTTCTCACACATGCAAATTTCTTCAGTGTCATCTCCCAACTTCTTCTGTCAATGAGACCCCCTCCTCTAGGAAGCCTTCCCTGATAGCTCCAGCTCATACTAAAAAGTGACGGGCCTGAGCTCTATGCCTGTTTTCTGATGCCAAATTAGGTAGCCTGATGAGGACTTTAGAGAGGAGCAGACAGGGTTTGAATTCTGGTTCCATGACTTATAGGATGTTTGTCCTTGGGCAAGTGGTGGTGCCTCCTGACCCTGTCTGCCTCAGTCTCTGTCCACTCTTCCCTGGAGGCCCACGTATGACTCTGAGAAGGAAGGATGAGAGCCTGGGCTCGGGGGAGGGTCTGGTCATTGGAGAGTGTCAGGGTTAAAGACCATCCTGGGTCCTGACTGTGCCCCCAGCCCTCGCCAGCCCGGCCACCTAGCCCCCAGTTCTCCTAGCTTGGGTCCCTGGCCTCCTGGGCAGATCTGGATGTTCTAGTTCTGGGTCATCTTGGGTAAGTTGCTACCTTGCTCTGAATCTCAGGTTCCCTACTTGAGTTTGAAAGGGAACACTTACCTGGGTGAGGATTAAGGGTCTTTTCTTTTTTGAGCAGTCTGAGAATTTTCAAGATGTCAGGTGATTTCAGAGAGACCAGGGTTTGTCCAGGTACAGGCACTGCTCTCCCACCCCGCTCCCTGCTCCTTCAACCAGAGCTGCTCATTTCTTACAGATTGATACCACAGTGCCTGAGTTATATGGACTCTGTGGCTCCATGCTTCCACTGCAGGGGGCATGGGTTCGATCCCTGGCTGGGGAACTGAGATCCCGTAGGTTGCATGGCGTGGCCCCAAAAAAAAGTTCTTAAAAAAAAAAAGTCTGGAAAATCCCAAGTGGAAAACCATTTGACTGAAAGCCAGTTTACATGATAAATAAGTTAATCAAAGGGCATGTTAGTGGAAATAAATAGTTGAAATGATTCATTTTTTACACATTGATACTTTGGGGGGCATTTGAGGGAAGTTCAGAGAAGTTTTAGTGTATCTGGGCATTTTTCTTTATTCTGATTTTTTTAAATTTCTATTTGCATTTTTATTCCTAACTGGGTTTCAGCCAATTGTCTCTGTCCCATGCTATTCATAATAGAAAAGAGTTGGATACATTTAAAATTGGAGACAATTCTGTGCTGTACAGCCACATATATGACATGGATGTGGACCTACTGGCATGGAAAAGATGTTCTTAATGTTTGAGTGAAAAAAGTACTTTACAAAACTTTATAGAAGTTTCCTTCTACTTATTGTTGACAAAGTGTGGGGCGGGGGAGGAGAATGTGTCTATGTGTATACATAAAAAAAAGGATTAGAAAGAAACTTACCAGAATTTTTGTAGTTGTTGTCACGGAGGGAAAATGCTCTTTTCGCTTATTTCTGTTTTAGGTAATAGAAGAAGTAAAAAAAGAATCTGAGTTTTTTTCCCATTTTTAAAAACTTTCCACTCCAATGATGGACAATTATATCTGCTTGACTTGTTTGGCTATGTGTTCATAAACATTTAAATTTTCAGTTAGGTTGAACATTAATGTCCCCAATCACTAGATCACATTAAAAGATTTTTAGTGTAGTGAGTAAGAAAGGGGAGGTTGATGAGCACTGGGTTTTTTCCAACCTATTTACTAGCAAAAGAAGTGTATTGCAGGCAAAATTAAAATAAGAAAACTGAATGACTTCTGAAAGAGGGACCAAATGCCTAAAGATACATCAGAGTCTGCAAAAATTGCCCTGTAGCACACTAATATTACCAATTCATTTCAACTGATTTATCATTTCAACCAAATTAGTTTTTGAGTTAATGGTCTGCTGCTGCCTTTGTAAACCTTTTCCTGGATCCTTTCTAGAGGCCAAAAGTAGTGGGGTGAGAGGACTGCATACCCTCCAACCCCATTTCACAGGTAGGGAAACAGAGGCTCAGGGGCAGGGACTGAGCCAGGGTTGGGCAGTGAATCTGATGCCCAGCTGGGACTCAAACCCAAGTAAATGTGCAAGGCATCTGGCGGGGTCTTCACTGAAGCCAGAGCTAGGATACTTGGTTAAATTTGAATTTCAGAGAAACTATGGGTAATTTTTTGTTTGTTTTTCCTTTTTTGTTTGTAAACAATGGGTAATTTTTTAGCATAAGTATGTCCCAAATATTGCATATATTGTTTCTCTGAAATTCAAATTCAAAACTGAACGTCTTGCGTTTCATTTGGCGGCCCTACTCAGAGCCCACCCTGTGCAGACAGGACCCCGGGTATTCCCTGTCTGCCTGCACCATCCTCCTTGGCCCTGGAGATCCCCCCAGGCTCTGTCTAGACCCACCTCTGACCCTAGTGCCCAGCCTCGCTGACCCTCTTGCTGCCTGTCTTCTCTCCATGGTTGAACTTTCTGCCGCCTCAGCCTCCACTTCTTCAGTGCTGTGACCGTCCTCCATCCCGCCATTTCACCAAGGCTAGCCTCCCCTCAGCACTCACCTCTGGGGCCACAGCCTCCCGGAGCTTCCAGTGTCCTCTTGGCAGCCTGGTGTCTGGGTTTCTATCTCCCTCCTCACCTGCTCCTTCTCAGTCACCCTCCTGTCCCCAGAATCCTGCCCCCATCCCTTGCCCCACACCCTCATGCTTCCTGGCGAGCCCATTGACTCCTGTGGCAGATGCCCAGGGGCTGACATCTGTTCTGTTTCTCCAGCCTGAGCCTGGGCCCAATCATGCCCCTGCCTGCTGGGTGCTCTGAGGCCACAAGGACCCCAGACTGACTACTTCACTCTTCTCTTTGCTTAGCACCTTTCAAGGGCTCCTCAGGCTCTTGGGATAAAGTCTGCCTCTGTGTCCTGGCAGACAAAGCTCTTCATGGTCTGTCCCTGCCCATTTCTCCAGCCCTGTGCAAACCACTGACAGTCCCCAGAACATATTAGGTTTTCTCACAATCCCACTGGGCTTCAAATGACTTAAAATAACCACTACCGGGGCTTCCCTGGTGATGCAGTGGTTAAGAATCTGCCTGCCAATGCAGGGGACACGGGTTTGAGCCCTGGTCCTGGAAGATCCCACGTGCTGCAGAGCAACTAAGCCTGTGAGCCACAACTACTGAGCCCGTGTGCCACAACTACTGAGCCCACGAGCCACAACTACTGAGCCCACGAACCACAGCTACTGAAGCCTGTTTGCCTAGAGCCTGTGCTCCACAACAAGAGAAGCCACCACAATGAGAAGCCAGTGCACTGCAACAGAGTAGTCCTCTCTCTCCGCAACCAAAGAAAAGCCCGCGTGCAGCAACGAAGACCCAACGCAGCCAGAAATAAAACAAATAAAAAACAAAACAAAACAAAACAAAACCAAAAGACCACTACCACCCCATCCTCCCTCTCTCATTTTAAAAGACTCAGTGCCCATGTCATCTCTTCTGGAAGATTCTTGCCCACCTCCAGGCTGGCTTAGCTGTTCCTGTAACCCCTCTACCTTAACACAGTGTATCCTAAGTCACCTGCAGTTTTTTTTCTTTTGAAGGTTGATTTTAATGAACAAAAATCTCTGTATAAAAACATTTAAACTTTATCAAATTCTTTAAAAATACACACACACACAGATCCAAATCCAATACAGAATCTTTTGAAGATTATCATTTTTCACCTCAGCATAACATGTAGAGGGATTTCTGGATAAAACTTTACATGTGAAAAAAGACCCATAGTCTTACACATGTACACACACAAGAGCACACAATCACAATCAGGAAGAACTAAAGTATATGGTAAGAATGCAAATGGAATGGGAATGAATTTCTTGTAAAGCTTATATAAAAGAATGCTGCAAAGGGGCTTCCCTGGTGGCGCAGTGGTTGAGAGTCTGCCTGCCGATGCAGGGGACACGGGTTCGTGCCCCGGTCCGGGAAGATCCCACATGCCACGGAGCGGCTAGGCCCGTGAGTCATGGCCGCTGGGCCTGTGCGTCCAGAGCCTGTGCTCCGCAACGGGAGAGGCCACAACAGTGAGAGGCCACGTACCGCAAACAAACAAACAAAAAAAAGAATGCTGCATGAGTAAAAGAACTTTCTACACCAAGAGAAGATGCAGAGAGGGGAAAGAGAAAGCAGAGGTTAGTCTAACTCATTAATAAATAGTTTGAGAAGGTCATTCAAGAACAGTGAATTTGGGGAGTTACAGATAATCCCTAGTTTTCACCACCTCAAATTCTGTGAATCTGGTAACTGATGATGCTTTGAAAGTGTCTATGTTTTCATTTTTTTGTAGGTCTTGATTTGTTCATCAATTTTTAGGTGTGGTTTGTCCCTTTTGGTGTTAATTCCTCAGTTCTCCCTCAGTGTTACATCCAATTCACCAGAAGAGCCACAGTAAGAAACGATGGCAAGCACAGAGGACTACAAGCGTGGCAGTCACGGATGGCAGTTAATAAGAGCCAGACGGCCTGGGTTTGCATTTCAGTGTCACTAGCTGCTAGCTTCCTGTTACTCAGCAAGCTCCTCGGCCACTCTCTGTCTCCATTTCCTCATCTTCAATTAGGGATCATTATTACCTACTTCATATAGGGCTATTAAGAGGATTTAAACAAGATAATCCACTTAAAGAATTTATCACACTGGGCTTCCCTGGTGGCGCAGTGGTTGAGAGTCCACCTGCTGATGCAGGGGACACGGGTTCATGCCCCGGTCTGGGAAGATCCCACATGCTGCGGAGCGGCTAGGCCCGTGAGCCATGGCCGCTGAGCCTGCGCGTCCGGAGCCTGTGCTCCGCAACGGGAGAGGCCACAACAGTGAGAGGCCTGCGTACCACAAAAACAAAAACAAACAAACAAAAAAAAGAATTTATCACACTGCCTGACACAACTAAATGTGCAATAAATGTTACCTAAAATTACTATTAGTCATAGAATTACAGGGGAATCAAAAGAATTTTCTTCTTTCTCCGTATTTCTCTTTAATGAGGTTTTCAGAGGCAAAAAAGATTGAGGATCTAGTCTTATGAATATAGCTATTTGCTTTTATGTTAGAAAAAAAAATTACATGGCTCCACATCACAAAATTTAACATCTTTCCATTAAACATCACACAATCCTCATCATCGTTATGCCCTACACACACTCTAAGTGATGTGGAGTTTCTATTGATATTCAACAATAGGGTCCAGAAATTTTAAATAAGAAATAGTTGCAGAAATGCATGTTGGGCAGTAATCTGTGGGTGCCCTAAAAGCTTGGGCCAACACAGATGCCTGGGATTCTGCCTCCAAGGCCTGGACCCACCCACACACAGTCAGATGGGTCAGGTTCCTGCAGCCCTTCAAAGCTCCATTTGAGACCCCCTTCAAGAGGGGAGCTCCTA
This sequence comes from Delphinus delphis, assembly GCF_949987515.2. Taxonomy (NCBI): domain Eukaryota; kingdom Metazoa; phylum Chordata; class Mammalia; order Artiodactyla; family Delphinidae; genus Delphinus; species Delphinus delphis. The sequence goes on along the minus strand of NC_082688.1, from coordinate 80,306,305 downwards.
ATAGGTGAAAGGAGCAGCAGCCACTGAGGATGGAATGCCCCACACCTACTTCAGTACGATATGATAGCGATCATTGGTTTCTTTCATTGTGTCCAGAATAAAACAGGCTTCTTCCTGAAAGCTCTGTATCATCTCATCACTAATGAGCACACGGATTCCTGTGGGCCCCTGCTTGTGGACCTGGCTGATCTGGCAAGGGGAAATGCTGAAAAGCTGAGCCATTTTTTCTGTCGGTTCAACAGCTGTCAGTTCTTCTAGGTAGATGGCATGGTAAACGAAGAAAGTACCATTTGAGTCTCCATCCTCATGCTTCTGCTGCTGTTGCCGCTGCCCCCTCAGCCGCAAGGATTCCTGACAAACATAAATGGTTAGCCTTGGGCGACCATCTGGCCTTTTAATGCTTTAAAAAGTCTGGTTCCATCTGCAGGGCCACAGATTTGAATCACATCATCTCTAGTTAGTTTCAATAAATCTGCCCCTGAGACGTTTGTAAAAAGCCTCGTGAATGTGGAAAAACGGTTTCCATGCAATCACTGCTGAGCCTCCTGAGGTGTGGTTGTTGGCAAGAGGTTATCTGTGACTGGAGGGGGCAGCTCTGGCTGGTGACTTGGTGAACCATTTCCTTCCCCAAGAGAAAGACTGCTATGGGAACTGCTGAAGCCAGGTGATGGGGAATTATTGACATACATGATCTCGGGCCGTGGAGAACACTCTGTGAGTATAGTTGTCTCATGGGAAGGTTGCTATTTCTCCTTCTCATGAGGCGTTCGTTTCTCCATTTTCCCCTGTCTGTTTTTTGTTTTCTGTCTGCACCTTTGGGCTTGAAGACTTTGATCTGGCAGCTGGCTGAGTGTAAGTGCCCAGTATATTCCCCGTTCTCATTCTCCTTGAAGGTATCGGTTTGTACTCGAAATGGCACTCCCTTCTCTCCACCATGTTTCTGCATAGTGAACTCTGTGCTAATACAATGCACTTGAATAAACACAGATGTCCTCTTTGCAGGGTCCCACAGGAACTCCACTGTATTTAGTTGGTTTGGATTAGCCCTAGGATCGATTATACCCACAGACATTGGGATATCTACGTCAAGAATTCTATCTCCAGGTGGGTTCCAACTCCAGCCCTCCAGCTGCTGATGTTCAGTGTATTGGAGCCGTCTGTCATGGAACACGACACGGAATACACTCTTCACCAACTTGCCGTTAATTTCTGGTAGTTCTCCAAGTTTCCTGTTGTCTAGTATTCGGATTTCATAAGACTGGCCTTGATTGAGATGTGTCAGGGTTTCATCATGGAGTTTCACTGCTGGAGAGGTGGCAGCAAAAAGCACATATTGAAAAGAGAGGATTTTATTCTCATTATCTGGAGGCAAACTTGACTCTTCTTGCTTAAAAATGGGCAATGCTTGGACATCACCTGCACTCCCATGTCGCTTTCGCACCTTTTCTCCCGCCCCTTTCTGCGGGAACCACCTGCCGTTTATCTGTCTGTCCCAAGACACAGGCAGGAGGGTGTCTGCTCTACCTCTGGGTCCTCAGCGTACAGCCCAGTAAATGAGTCCAGAGCTGGATCCCTGACTCCAGCATGGATCCCATTTCCCTCCCTCACCAGCCTGATCCCAGCCCAATCCAGCTCTGCTCAAGTTCTGACCTCATCCAAGACCCCAGCTTCACTTTTGACTCTTACCTCGCCCTGGCCTCAACAGCACACAAAGGAAAGGAATAAAGGCAGGTGCCCCTCACTCCAGGGGTACATCTCTACCTCCCTGAAGAAGGACTCAGCGTCCTGAGCCCTCTTCGAGTCTGCAGAGGGGAATGAGGGCAAGTAGGGGTGGGAACCTGGGCAATGCAAGTTCCAGACCTGACCCGGTCTATTGGCACCCTCTAGAGGACAGTTCTATTACCAGAGCTGGCTTTGCAACTAGATCCTATACCACCTCTCCACAATGAGGGGCTACAGTCCTCAGAAGCTTCTGGACCCACTGCCCACCATCCACTACTCCACCTGGGGGGCCTCCTTACGTTCTGCAGACCAGCAACCCCACCCTTGTTTCTCAGCACTGGGTCACCTGCTCAAATCCCAAACTGGCTCATCTTTGGAGGCTCAGCCATTCCCTGGCTCCAGAAGTCCTCTCAGATGGCAGCTGGCGTCCTGGTTTGCTCCTGACCCCTCCTTGGTCACCCCACCTGCAGCCTTACATTTTGGTCCAGCTTGGCTTCTTCCCAGATGCCTTGCTTGCTGTTCCCAAGGGAGGCATCTTCTTGATGGTGGGGTCTAGGGTTCCCCTTCCCCCACTCAGACGGGGGCTCCCAGAGCACGAGGCCCAGGCTCTTTCTCCTCCCCACCAGACTAAGAACCTCCAGAGAACCAGGCCTGGCTTTCTACTTCCTCTCTTAGACTGAGGTTTTCCTGCAAATATGGCTTATGTCTCTTCCTTCCCCTCAGACTGGGAGGCCCCTGAGTCCTGGGCATGAGCCTCTCTTTCTTTCTTCGGGATGCGCGCTTCCTTAGGTCTGACCCAGGGTCTTCTCCCCAACCCTTCCACCTGGCTATTGATCTCCAGACTTTTCCACCTCCAATCCCCATTCTGTGCAGTTCTGCCCACAGCTGGGGCACTCAGGAGCCTCTGGAGCCTCCCCCAGCTCTGGGGCCCTGGGAGGGCTTCCTTCGGCTCTGGGCTGGACCTTTGGCTTGGAGCACAGGGCCTTCCTGTGGGACCGTGAGGCCCAGAGCGCCCACCCAAGCTGCACCTCTGACCTCACAAAGGCTGCCTCAGAACCTGGTCTCCATGGCGCTGCTGGCAGGAGAAGGGATGCTATTTTGGGCAGTGCGTCCGGACTTGGTGATGGGGCCAAACCCCTGCCCCACTGACCTCTTCCCTGGAACAGCAGAGTAGAGCAGTGCTCGGGCCACCCCGAGGAGGGCCGAGAGGCGGGCTCTAGCTTGGGGACGCAGGGACAGCGGAGCCTGAGACAGTCACGGAGGAACAAGTTCAAGATCTGCTGTGACTGAGAGGCCCCCAAGCCAGACGCTGGGAAGCATAAGGCACTTGGGCAGAGTGAGTCGGGCTCTAGGCAGGGCTGGGACAGGGGGCCTCCCCTGGGACCCAGGCCTGGGAGTGCCACTGCTGGGGACCACATGGGGAGGAGGTGACCGTGGGACTGTCTGGGGAAGGAACCCCAGCCGGGAGTTGAAGGCCTGGATATCTGCTCTGGTTTAGTCCTGAGTTGCTGCGTCATATGGGCGCATCACACTTCCTCTCTGGGCTTCAGTTTCCTTACCCGTAAATTGACTGCTGGGAGGCCCAGTGGTGCAGCAGAGACTGGGAGGTTGTGTGGGGCTGGGCTGCCAGCAGAGCCTGGGGGGTGGGAGTCGGGGGGCGAGTAGAGACTGGCGACAAGGGACCAAAGCAGAAGGGATGCAGATCAGAGTAATGGGTGGATTTCTGGCTTTGCTGGAGTGGTTCCTCCCTCTGGAGTCCCCTCCTGAGAGGCTGGGGCTAGAGGGTTTCTGCCATCAGGGCTAGGGATGTGAACTTAGGCTGCAGTTAGAGGGAAGCGGGCTAGAGAAGGGAGCATGCAGGATGGGGAAACTCCAGGGTTACCTTTGTGCTGTCATTTGTGAGGAAAATGGGGATTAAAAGGGGGGAATTTTCAGGAAAAGTGAGAGGGTAGATTTTGTTCTGAGGTGGGGGTTAGGACTAAATGAACTTTCAGGACCTCATCCTGCGTGTGTGTGTGTGTGTGTGTGTGTGTGTGTGTGTGTGAGTGTGTGTGTGTGCAAGGGGAGGCAGACAAGGCCCTGGAAAGTCACAGTGTAAGTCAGCAGCAAGAGAGCTTGAGGTTAGACTGAAGACAATAATACCCGCATATATGAGGGGTGGAGCTGCTGGGGGGAGGCTGTGGGCATCTCCACTGTCCAAAGCTGGGCTGCAGACTTGGGAAGGTCAGAAGGACCTCCGCAGGGCCTGGTCCGGGGACCACGAGTCCGGGGGCCATCAGGGGTGAGGGGGTGTGGCTTTAGTGCCACTCCCCATTGGCTGAAGACACCGACCCCTCCTTCTCCGTCCCTGCCAGCTCGGCTGGGTTGAGGGGTTGGCACTGGCAGCAGCTGTCCCTGTGGCTTCTTCCCTGGGGGAGCTGAGGTCTGATGAGAATGAGGGGCGAAGTTCTGAGCCCCCCAGCCCTAGTGACCTCTCTCTGGCTCCACAGCATCTAAAAATCTCAAAGACAGAATATGGCTCAGGCCGACAGGAAGAAGCGGTAAGCATCCCACCCATTCCCCTACCCCAGCCCTTCCGTCCTGCACCCAGCACACCCCCAGGGCCCTCCCTGCCCCTCTCTCAGCCTCTCCCTCATGGTAGCTGATGCTCCCAGACTCCTTCCTTCCCACCCCGTACCAGCCCATGGGGCCCAGAAGAAGGATCTCTCCCACCTGTGCCCATAGCCAAGCATGGGCTGGGCCCTGGGCTGAGAGGAGGCTCAGAAAGACCCAGATGAGGGTCAAGGAGTTGGGCAGTGGGTTCCAGCTGCCCCTGTGTAGGTTGTGCTCAATTGAACTGAACTCACCACCTCTCACCCGCTCGGGCTCAGGTCTCTTTGGGGTGAAATAAAAGCCAAAGTCCTTGCAATGGCCAAGGCCCTGCCTATCTAGTGCCCATTTCCTCTCTGACCTTCCCCCACCCCACTCTCCCCTCCTTTCCTTCAAACATGCTCAGAGTCCTTCAGTGGCCATCCCCCCTGCCTGAAACGTTCTTTCCGCAGTTCCCCACAGGGCTCGCTCCCTCCCCTCCTCCCTGTCTTTTTCGTTTTAAAAATAAATTTATTTATTTATTGGCTGCTTGGGTCTTCGTTGCTGCGCACAGGCTTTCTCTAGTTGCCGCCAGCGGGGCTGCTCTTCCTTGCGGTGCATGGGCTTCTCATTGCAGTGGCTTCTCTTGTTGCGGAGCATGGGCTCTAGGTGCATGGGCTTGAGTAGTTGCGGTGCACAGGCTCAGTAGTTGCGGCTCGTGAGCTCTAGAGCGCAGGCTCAGTAGTTGTGGTGCACGGGCTTAGTTGCCCCGCGGCATGTGGGATCTTCCCGGACCAGAGCTCAAACCCATGTCTCCTGCATTGGCAGGCGGATTCTTAACCACTGCGCCACCAGGGTAGTCCCCTCCTCCCTGTCTTTGCTCAAATGCCACCTTCTCAGTGAAGCTCACCCTGACTGCCCTACTCAGTCACTGCCCACCCCCTTTTCCTTGCTCTACCTTTTCCCGTAGGATGTACTATCTTCTACCACACAGATGACCTACCTAGGACATTTCATCTCTGCCTGTCAGCTCCACATGAGCATGGATGTTGGTCTGCTTGTGTGCTCTTGGATAGAGAGAATGAATGGGTCCCTTCTGTGCCAATGACATCGCTGTCTCTGCCCAGGACTCTCATAGGGCTTTAGACCCTTTTTCCAGAGACTCACTGGTCCTGCAGGCAGCTCAGTCCCAGCTGAAAACAGCCTTCTCCACTCCTCTCCCGCCACTTCCCATGGTCTCAGCTCAGTCAAGGATCCCCTTCTCCTCCGATGCTCAAGCCAGAAGTCAAGGCCTTGTCCTTGATATTCTGTCCCCCACTAACCACCTCATGTCCCTCACATCTAACCACCAATCTGCTAAAATATGTAAGATATCCTCACTCCCACATCCCTACGCCCTCACAGCCACTTTAGGCCACCACTTGCCCATTCTTCAAGTCTCTTCAGGCCTTGCCTCCCACCCGGGGGCTTCTTGCTCTGATGGTGTTATCCATCTCCTCCACTGGATGAAGCCATCCAAGGGCAGAGACTGGATTTTTACTTTTCCCCCTTGTGCCTGACTTATAAGTAGCTGCTCAACAAACATGTGTTAAATGGATAAATATTGGTTAGCCGGTTAAATGGTTGGCTTGAGGTTAGTTGGATAGTTTGCAGCTGGTTGGTTGATTAGATAATTAAATGAGCTGGTCAATAGGAGAATCAGTTGGTTAAGTTGCTAGGTTGATGAGTCAAAGGGTTGGTTGGTGGGTTGTTAGATATTTAGTTCCTTGGTTAGCACATATTACTTAGGTAATTACCTCATTGGCTGTTAGTTTCTTGGTTTGTAGGCTAGTTTTCTTAGATGCCCTTTATCATTCTATACCCTTCCTTGAGCTCTCTCATCTATGCCAATGGGTCAGACGACCATCTATGACATGGTGACGTCCAAATGGGTATCTCTAAACAAGACCACATGACCGGCAGCCTCCTTACTGGTCACCACCACTTAGCTGTCTAGTGAGCTCCTCAAACTCGCCACACCCAGAAGGGAACCCCTCATTCTCCAGCCTAAGCCTGCAGCTTCTCTCATGTGCCTCACACAGGCCATCGTGCTGCTCTAGCCAGAGCCTGGGGTCATCCCTGACACTTCCTTCTCCATTCTCCTCTCCAATAAGACACCAAGTCTGTCGGTTTGACTGTCTTCCTCTCACCACCGCCACTGCACCTTCCTGGCTCAGGCTGCCATCACCTCTCAGCCTGTCCGATTGCTCACCACGCCTCTACTCATGCTCCCTTATTCCTGCCTCCAAAGAGGAGACAGTGCTTCCGCTTAAATCCGTCACCCCACGGCCCTCTGGGGCGAGGTCAGACTGCCTAACGTGGGCCATGAGGGCATCTGCCCCTCTCTGCCCATCTCGTACCACTCTCCGTTCTCTCTCTGCAGTCCATCCTTATAGAATTCCTCTATACATCACACACTGTCGTAGCTGCAAGCCTTTGTCCAAGCATTAGCCCAGAACCTTCCCCCAGCCTCCTTTGATGCTCCTTCATCTGGCCGGTCTTGTATTCTCGACCTAAATTTCCTCTGGGAGAGCCTCCTACTCCCTCCTCTGGGTCAGCTGCTTCCTCCCTGCAACCCCATAGTGCCCACTCTTCACTGTGGCAACACTCTTTACAATTTTAAGTAACTGCTTAGTTAATTGTTCATCTTCCTAAGAGTGGGGATCATGCCAATGTTCTTTACTGCAGTCACTGAACACAGCAGGCATGGTAGGCATTCAATAAATCTTTGGTTCACTGGCTCCTTGGTGGTTGTCACTTACTGCGTCCTGCCTGCTTTGTGGTGAGGAGGAAGGGGCCAGGGTTCCAGAGCTCTCTTGGTGTCTGTGACTTCCTGCTTTGTCTACTGCTCCTCTGCCTCTGTGGTACCTTCCCAGGACAGTTCTTGAATTCCTGCTGTCTCAGGCTCTTCTTCAGGGCTGAGGAGGCATAGGGGCAAGACGACCCTTATATGATGCTGCATGGGAGCTGCAGCTGGATGGGAGCCAGTGGGCCAACCATTCAGGCAACTCTACATCCCCCTCCATGTGCTCAGTCCTGGGTTTGTTTCCCTGAAGTAAGGAGACAGCAAGGACTAGGGTGGGTGAGGAATGAACATGGGGTCTCAGCCAGGAAAGTGGGAGGGGTTCTATCCATGCCTGGTTTACATTTCTCACTCCCTTACTCTCTGCTGCTGTGAGGCTGGGGAAAGTCAGCAAGCTGAGGCAGGGCGTGGGTGATGTTGCTGACCCCAGCGGGGCGAGGAAGGTGAGGGTCACTCAGCGTGGGAGGCGGGGGAGGGTCACCAGTCTGAACAAGCACTAAGGCTGCACTTAGAGGCATCTGCACCCCACCTCCTCCTTAGCCTCCGGACACCGTCTCCTTCCTCACACTCAAGTCCTGTTCCCCCACCACCAACAGAAGATAGAGCCTCTAACTCACTTTTTCATCCGTCTATCCATCCAATCATGCACTTACTAAACAAACGTTTATCAAGCCTCCACCATGTGTCAGGCACTGTGGGAAGTTCTGGGGATCTAGTGGAGAGTAACAGATGAATTCTCAGTTTTCGTTCATTCGACAGTGTATATTGCACACCTACTATGTGCCCGGCACTGTGCTAGACAATGAGGATACACCAGGGAGTAAGACACAGTCCCTCCTTTCCTCTGTCCCTCCCGTTCATTCGTTCATTCATTCACTCCCTCACAAGCATTCATTTGTGTTGACCTTGCTTCAGAGCCTGGTATATTCTGCCGTCCCCGTCATCTCTGGCAGAACCTGGGGCATGCTTCAGGCCTCAGTGCTGTTTCTAGAGCCCAGGAGCAGACTTTGCCACAACTTGTGCTGTTTGCAGAGCCTCACTGCTGCCAGCTCCTGCCTGCTGCCTTACCTGTGTCCCCAGAGCTCTGGCCCCAGCAGACAGGCAGACAGACAGACAACTGAGCTCCACTCTCGTGCCTGCTCTCTCCCATCTGCTTCTCCCCTGAGGCTCTTTGGCAGCACAGATGGCGCTCACTGGCTTCCCAGCTGCCCCCTCTGCAAACTGGCCTCATTAGTGCTCGCTTCTCAGTGGTCCAGTCCCCCATCAGGAGGAAGAAGGGGCATGATCTGGATACCCCCAGTCCCTCTCCACATCCCTGGGACTCTCACATGCCTCTGACCCCAGCAGTACCAGCTGCCCTGGGCAAGAGGAGGTGTGTGGAGAGGCCACTGGGTTACCCATTAACTCAGCCATGAGTTGAAAACCCGATGGACTGTAAGCGCGCCTGATCTCATTTCTGCCCATGGGCTCGGGCTGCTGCTTCAGGTCCACCTGCATGTCCAAGATGGTCACACCGACTGCAGTAAGAAGGATGCAAACAGTACTGCAGAAGGAGATGGTGCGCGAGTTCCTGGCCGAGTTCCTGAGCACGTTTGTCATGATGGTGAGTGGGTGGGTGGCACAGGGTGAGCAGGCTCTGAGGAAGGGGCCTCAGGAAGCTAGGGCTCAGTAAGGGCAATCCATGACCCCCTCCCCACCGCTGGGCCCTGAGTCACACCGTCCATTTCCCGGCCTCTGAGCTAGGAGCCTGAGGGAGAAGCATAGGAAAATAAGGAGAGCTCTGTCTTTCTCACCAAGCCTTTTTGGGAGAGAAAGGGCTCATGGTACGTGGGAGCAGAATGAAATCCTGGGCTGCTTGGGGATGGGTGGGTCAGGGGGCATGCCTGGAAGTGAGGAGAAGGGAAACAAAGAGCAAAGAGATTGGAGAGGACATTGAGGCTTTGAGAATTAATCCTGAGGGCAATGGGGAGACATCGAAGGTTCTCAAGCAGGGGAATGATATGGCCAGATTTGGATCTTAAAAGGAAATTCCGGGCGCAGTGTGGAGCCTAAGCCGAATGGGCAAAGCTGGAGGGAGGGGAACCGAAGAGGCTGTGGCAATGACCTAGGATAGAGGTAGAGAGGGTGTGGAGAAGAAAGCACACATCTGCGAGAGTTATGGAAGAGGGAACCTGCGAGCAACAGATGTGGGGTAAATGCTTAGGGGCCCGTTCTGCGGAGCCTGCGGCCCAGCGCAGGGTGAGGCATGAGGTCAGTTTTAATGGGACCAGGTGAGGTGCCAGGGAGAAATCTCGGGGGCAGTTGGATATAGAGGTATGGAACTCTAGAGAGTGGCTTGGGCTGGAAGTAAAGAGTTAGACTACATCAGAATATGAATTGTGGTTATAAAAATTGTCCAGTGAGAATGTACAGACAGAGAAAAAAACGGAGTTGAGGACAGAGCCTGAAGAATGAAGAGGAGCACACAAAGGGGCCTGAGAAGGAGTGACCGGAGGGGTGAGGGGAGAAGTGGGGGGGGGACCAGGTTACAGAAGTGGCGGGGTCCACAAGGAGGGAGTGGTCAGCAGCGTGGGAGGCTGCAGACAGGCCAGAGAAGTGAGCGCTGACGCCTTCTTGTAGAGTATGGCAACCTGGAGGTCCTGGGGCACATGGGTGAGGGCTTTTTTAGGGGATCATGGGACAGAAACCATAGGCAAGTGGGATGTGGGTTTTCTTGGAAATTCCCTGTCCGTCCACCTGCGTCGGCCCTGCCACTTATCCCATCCAGCCTCTGCCCTTAAGCTGTGGCCATGCTTGTTTGCACCTTACGAAGGCCCAGGTCCATGAGAAGAAGGGCTAGCCTCTGGGAAGGGAAGTGAAGGTGTCGGGAGTGTCCCAGAGGCGGCAGGGGGCTGGGGGTTGGGGGGAGAGGACGAGTGTGGTTGTGTGTTCGTGTGTGTGTGTGCGTTGAGTCACGGTGTAGGAGGCAGTGGGATCCACAGAGCCCTGGAGACTCTGGACACCGAGGTTCTTATACTGATCATCCTGCCAGTGAGTCACCAGCTGGCCTTGGACAGGTCTCTCTGTGGCTCAGAGCCTGTCTTCTCAGACGTTATTAAGTGTGTTGGATCGGGCCTCCATGGGCTTTGGAGCTGGGTTTGAATTCCGGCTCTGCTATCTTCTAGCTCTGTGATCTTACATAAGCATCTTAACTGTTCAGAATTTTACTAATATCGAGCCGGCCAACTTTGTGAAGAAGGTTAAGAGATCGACACCCAGCGCACATAGGACATATGTGTTGGTTGCTTGTCAAACTAACAAGCGCTCTCAGCTGCTCTCCCCTCCCTGCCACTCGCTGTCTCCCCCTTCTCCATTACCTGCCCTCCTGAGCTGTGACACCAGCATCTGGATCCGCTCTTGCCTTAATCCAGGGCAAAGTAACTCATTTATGACAAGACATTCCAGCCCCGTGAGGGCTGTTAAACCTTGGAACTGTGGAGGCGGGAGGGTGCCTCCTCAGAGAGCTCTTAGGGAAAGCAAGCACTGACCACATGCATTCATGCCTGCCCACTGCCCACGTTTGCGTTTTTCTTCCTTTTATTGAGATTATTATAGAGCACCTACTGCATACCAGGCACTATAATGCCAAGCCCTTATGTGCAGCATCTTCCCAAATCCTCACAACAGCCCTGTAAGGGAGGTACTATTATCCCCATTTCACAGGTGGGGAGACTGAGGCTCCGTGAGACAAAGTCACTTGCCCAAGGTCACATTTTAAGTTAAGATGAAATCCAGTCCAGTCTAATATCCCTGTCTTGACCCTTCAATGCTATGCTCTGTCCCTTAGCTTAGCTGTAGATTTCTGACTGTCCCCCAGCTGAGGTAAGGCCCTCACTTTGGGTAGTTCAAGACCACTCTCCAGGCCTCTGTTTCCCTTGGGAGCAGAAACATTTGCCATTCAGTTGCTGTGAGGATCGAAGGGAAGTTACCCTTGTAAAAGAACTTTGTGAGGTTCATGCTCACAGAGGACATCGTATTGTTGTTATTTTTAGGTGTCGGGCCTGTGTGCCAAGAAGTGGTGGCTTTTTCAGTTGATAGGAAGCTCAGTGAGTCATCAGCACAAAGCTTTCGCCAGAAAAGCTACAGTGACCTTGGGTCCCATTTACTGCCGACAAGATAAGGGAAGCAGACTGTTCCACTCAGTTCCACTCTGTAACCTCCGGGGCTGTTGTCTTCCGGGCTGGGTCCGTGGCTATTGGAGGGACCTGGACAGGCTGGGCCACATTCACTGATCAGAGAGGGTGGGCGCTGGGCTATCAGGGCCCTGGAAAACCAGCTGTAGTTGTGAGTAGTAGGGCAGGGGTTGCAAACTCGTGCTGTGGGGGGCCAGAGAGAGTCACCTGAGGGTGGCGGAGATGGTGGCTAATGGCAGAGTGCTGACCTATGCGAAGACATGGCTGCCACCACTCCAGCCGACTGTTGCCATGCCATGTAGAATGCGGGCCACTGTTGCAGACCTTCTGATTTTGCAAGAGAAGCTGGAACTTCTGTGCTTGTGTCAAGACCAGGCTACCCAAACAAAACGTGGGCTGGACGGCTTAGGTCCAGGGGTTGCCAGTTGGCAACCTTGACACAGGAGATCACGTGGGGTTTATTCACTCATTCATTATTTTTAGTAAATGGTTTTGAGCTCCTACTTGGAAATGGGGACCCTTGGTCTTCAGACCCTCCATGCCTGCTCCAGCCCCTGCACCTCCTGACCCCCCAAGCCTGCCAGCCTGGCCTGGCCTTGCTCCCCACCCCCAGCGCTACTCAGACACTTTGCTCCTCCTTTCCTCTCTCCTTTATCTTCAGCCCCTCCCTCTCTCAACCTTAACACACTCAGGTCTCTCGACCTAAAACAACAGAACACAGAACATCCCTTCATTTATCACACTCGCTCTCCCTCCCTCCTCAGGTAGGTTCTCAAAGGCATGTCTACCGTGGTCCTTTCAACTGTTCACCACCTACCCCCCCTCACGCTTTCTGGGACCTGGCTTCATCAGACCCCATGGCCTGATGACACAGTGCTCACCACGCTACTCATGACCACTGGATGGTCACACCCAAAGGGATGTTTTCCAGGCCTTCTCATGCTTGACCCAGAGTCTGCACATGACCGTGTGGGCCACACCCTTCTTGGGAACTCTGCTTCTCCCTGGGGTCCAGGGCACATTCTCTTTGTTCTTCCATTTCAACTGCTGCTCCAGCTGGGGTTTCTAACGTCCACCCCTGAGGGCTGACGTTTGGTCCTAGGTTCAGCCCTCAGCTGCCCACTCACCCTGCGCCCTCTCCCGGGTGTCTTCATCCAGCCCGACGGCTTCAACTGCAGCCCTTGTGTCCACAGTTCTTCAGGTTTTCTTTTTTCAAAAACTCTAGAACTGTTCAAAGGAAATACAATATGAGCTACATATGTAATCTAAAATTTTCTAGTAGCCACATTAAAAAGGTAAAAAGTGACAGGTGAAATTAATTTTAATAGTTACTCTATTTAACCCACATACCCAGAATGTTACCAGTTCAACATGTAATCAATATACAATTATGAATAAGATCTTCTACATTTTCCTTTTCCTACTAAGCCTTTGAAATCTGGTGTGTGCCTTACACATACAGTAGATCTCAATTTGGACTAGCAGCATTTCAAGTACATAATAGCCACATGTGGCTCATGGCCATCATATTGGATGACACGGGTCTAGACTCTGATTTCCAGCAGTTTGGACATCTAGAGGTCCCTCAAAGACAACATATCCAAAACACATAGACTTTTCAGAGGAGGTGCCGTCTGAATGTGGTCTTTTTTTTTTTTCTTTAAATAATTAACATTTTGGGCTGCATTGGGTCTTAGTTGCGGTGCGCGGGCTTCTCTCTAGTTGTGGCGCAGGGGCTCCAGAGTGTGTGGGCTCTGTAGTTTCTGGTGTGCAGGCTCTCTAGTTGAGGCACGTGGGAGAATGTAAGCTGAGTTGATTGTGTGTGGGGGAGGAGGGAGAGGACATCCAAGTTTCTGGCTTGGCCAACTGGGATGGGGGAACATGGGATGAAGATCACATTTTCTGAGAGATGGTGAGCTTTCAAAATAGAGCTGGAGACGCTTGTGAAGCACCCCGGAGACTTCCAGTGGGTATCTGGAAATAGGGATCTGGCTCTCAGGTAGAGGTTTTGGGAATTAGTGCATCAGGCATATCTGAAGCTCTAGCCCTGGTAAGAAAACGCAGGAGTGACTGGGGTGAGATATGAAAAGGGCCAGGGATAGAACCCTGGGATCATCTGTATTTTATGAGGCAGATGAAGGAAGAAGAATGTGGGAAGGAACTGTGGACCGGGGGAGGCTACAGAGGGAAAAGGAAAACCAGGAGAGGGAGATGTCATGGAAGCCAAAGAGGAGGCACTTTCCAGAAGCACAGTGTGGTTAAGGGGGTGAAAGTCAGCACAAGTGAGACGATGCCTGAAGGGACCTTTGGGCAATCTGGAGGCTGGAGTCCTCGGACAGAGCGCAGATGTCGGTGACAGTTGGAAGCAGAAGCCGGGCTGAGGAGGGAGGGCAAGGGAAGGGATAAAGGAGCCAGCCAGCAGGTCCTTCCTGGAGCCTGACTGACATGGGAGGGGCCGTCCAGGAGTTCACCGGTGGACAGGGAGACCGGGCTGAGGAGGGAGGCTTCACTTTCAGGAAGGAAGAGACCCGAGCGTGTGGCAGCCACTCAAGGGGAGTGTGGAGGATACAGGCCAGGGGAAGGTCTCTGAAGAAGGAGAGAGAGGTGGGAGCAAGGGCCAGAGCTGAAGGGAAGGTGGATATAGGGGCAGGTGGGTGTTGTTGAGTGAGGGCCTCCTTTTAGGTCTCTAACATCCCTGTGAAGGGGGTCAGTGGGCCGTGTCACCTGCTGAGATCTGGTGCTGGGGGATGGGCAAGAAGTTCAGAAGTGATGCCCGAGGGCAATGGGAATGAGGCTGGCTCCAGGGCTGAGTGTGTGGGGCTCTTGATGGTTGGAGGTTCCTGGCAGAGTCCAGATGTGAGGCTTGGAGATTCCTTGAAGAAACTCCCTTCAGGCTAGGCTGAAATGTGAGAAGCTCTGAGGGGTCGAATCCACACCAGCCCTGCCCTCCTGGAAGCCCTGCCTCCTCCAGGCCCTTCAGGTGCACCTGGAATCTAGGGACCTGGACATGCCCGTGAGAGCCCCTCACTCCACCGCCCCGCCCCGGCTCCTTGCACAGCCCTCACCCAGCTCTCACTGGTCATGTCTGAGCAGCCTTGGCAGGGCCAAGGGGGAGAGGTCACGAGGAGGGAAGTCTCTGGAGGAGGGGGGAGGGCAGAGGGTCTCCAAGGGCAATGCCAGGGAGGCGTAGCGTGGGAGGGGCCGAGCGCCACTCTGAGGTTGGGGCTCCTGGGCGGGCAGCTCCCTCAGAGGCCCTCTCCCACAGGTGTTTGGTCTCGGCTCCGTGGCCCACATGGTTCTAGGAGACAAGATGGGGAGCTTCCTCGGTGTCAACTTGGGTTTTGGCTTCGGAGTCACCATGGGAGTGCACATGGCAGGGAACATCTCCGGTGAGTGGGCTGGGCCCCACCTGACAGGCAAGGCCAGGTGTCCCCTGCGGGCTCCTGCTGCCCCCTTCCGGCTGTCCCCTTCTCCAAGTCAGCCAGCACCTTGCCCTCACGGGCAGCTTGGAGGGAGAACACCCTGAGCCCTTTTCCTCTGCCCAGACGCTTCACGAGCCCCCTTGACCCCTTGTTTTTACTAGCTGGGTCAATTTAGGCAAGCGATTGAACCTCTCCATCCCTCACTTTCCGTAATGGTTAAATGGAGATGGTGGTGCCTGCCTCGCCGGGTCCTTTTGAGGACTGAGTGAGTACGCTCCACGAACGTTAGCCGTTATTATTGTTGCTGTCTTTGCTCTCAGTATTACTGATTCTTGTTGTTTGTTTCTACCCCGACACACTTGACCCTCCCTGCAGGGGCCCATATGAACGCAGCCTTGACCTTCACCAACTGTGCACTAGGCCGCATGTCCTGGAAGAAGTTTCCCGTGTATGTTCTGGGTCAGTTCCTGGGTTCCTTCCTGGCTGCTGCCACCATCTACTGCCTCTTCTACAGTGAGTGTCCCGCCCTGGGTTGTCCATCTCTGGCCTCAGCCTCCTCCCCTGAAATATGGGCTGATCCAACCGAGTGTCCTAGCCTGTGAAAATGTCTGGGAGAGAAAAGTCTTGGAGGTACTCCCTGCCCTCTATCCTACAGCCTCATCTCTGAGACTGCAGTGGGGTTTGGCTGCGGGCAGGTCTATACTCAATCTGTGTTTCCACAGCCGCCATCATCGACTACTCGGGGGGAAGTCTGACAGTGACTGGTCCCACAGCCACTGCTAACATTTTTGCCACCTACCTTCCTGACCACATGACCTTGTGGAGGGGCTTCCTGGATGAGGTCAGTGGTCCAGGGTGGGTGCCCCTCCTCAAGCCCTCCCCCACTCAGGAGGGGGCCAGCAGTGAGCCCCTCATGGTGAAGAGGACAAGAACTCTGGATGGGGACTTGTCCTTGTGCCAGGACATGTTTCTGCCAGCGGGTTTGGGCTGGGGGCACTGCTGAGGCCCTATGGCTTGGCTAGGGGTCCCAGGTGGCTGCCACGGTGTCGGCTGCCACGGTGTCTGCTCCCCAGGTGTTAGTGACAGGGATGCTTCAGCTGTGTCTCTTAGCCATCACGGACAAGGGGAACAACCCAGCACTGGAAGGGACACAGGCCTTGGTGATTGGCATCCTTGTTGTCATCATTGGAGTATCCATGGGCATGAACACAGGATATGCCATCAACCCCTCCCGGGACCTGCCTCCACGCTTCTTCACCTTCATTGCTGGCTGGGGCACACAGGTCTTCAGGTACTGCCTTGTCCAGACCATTGCTGTGAGTCTTCTGTAGGCTCCCTATATGTGGAGGGGTGGAGTAGCCCAGGAGCATCCTGCAGAGCTCCCAGTGGCCTGGGGAGGCAAGAGCGGGTCCTGACTTTCCTCCAGACCCTGCTCCTGGACTGAAGGTCAACCCTGCCCCAGACCCGCCTCTGTCCTTGAATCAGGCTGAAGCTGACCGGTGCCCCAGGCTCAGGGGCAACTCCCGGGCTAGGGTGGGGTTTCTCCTCTACTCTCAGGCCCTACTCTCTGTCTCGGCCTGAGGTAGATGCAGGTGCCATGCTGGGCATCGGCCCCCTAAGCAGGCCTCTGCCTCTTGCCTGCAGCACCAAGGACTGGTGGTGGGTGCCAGTGGTGGCCCCACCCCTAGGTGCCTACTTAGGTGCCATCATCTACTTGATCTTCATTGGCTCCAGCATCCAACAGAAGCCCCAGATACTGGAGACTCCCTCGACGTACGAAGACCACGGAACACCTGTGTTGCCCAAGACCACATCTCACACACCCGTGACCTCTTCCCTCACCCCTGTCTCTGTGTCCCCGACAACAGACCTTCAGTCCTGTCCCACCCTTAATTGACTCCATCTGCCTAGAACACCTCTAAGTAAGACTGTTTTTGACCCCATCCCCATCCCAATAAAGAAAGCCTTGTCCCACAGTGGCACCCCCGGTTCCTGGGTGCCTCCTGTGGTTGGGCTTCCCTCCTGGATTCTTCCAGGAGCTCCAGGGTTATGCCATAACCCAAGGCTGAGCATAGAGCTGAGAGGCCTCCGACTCCTTCTGGCTCTGGGAGCTGGGTCGCGCCTGGGGAAGGAAGTGGAAGGGACAACCTGTGGCCTCGGTAAGAACAGGATCAGATCACAGAACACCGGACACAGAACAGTGGACTTTCAGGCACAGGGTAGAAGGGGATAGCTTGGGGGAAGGGACACCAGCTAGCAGGTGGGGGTCAGTTCTGGATATACCTTGAGTGCCCTGGGATAGGACTCTGCACTCTCCCTCAGTTCTGGCCAGTTCTCGGACCAGGCAAGTCATGTCCCAAGTGTGTAGGTCAGAGTTCTCAACCTTGTTTTCATTATCGCCCCCTCAGGAGCCTTTTAGACATTTTTTCCTTAATCACACAGTATTTTAAATACCACAGATACACTGTATATCTGTTTATGTACTGTACACATACCTTTGCTTTATACAAAAAAAAGTAAGATTTAAAAAATCTCTCCCTTCCAAGGATCCATTTTTTCTCCCATGGGAGCAAAGTCTCCCCCACCCTTGAAAACGCCTGATGAAGACTGAAAGGAGGTAAGAGACTGGGCTCCTCTTCCTTCTTCCTGAGGCCAGAGCTCTCCCACAGGAAGGAGCTCCAGAGTTGGAAAGGAAGATGCGGAGAGGAAAATCCTTCCAAAGGGCACAGGAAATGGTCTCGTGGGGTGCAGGGGGACAGGTGCAGAGGTTGGGTGGCGGTGGGGCAGCCAGAGTCCACTGACCCTGGGGCCCGGTGGAATCCTCTGTGTTCTGGGACTCAGAAGGCAGCATCACCCATGGCTCCTGTCACTGCTCGTGCATTTAGCCTTCCAACAATCATGGAGTTCCTCCTGGGTGCAGGCCCTGGGGATGAGGCTGGGTCTCTGCCTTTGAGGGGGGCAGCACCTACTGGGGACAGGCAATCATAAGGAAGGAGCTAAGTGGTGCAGAGGGGGCTCGTAGGCCAGCCTCAGGAGGAGACAGAGCAGAATGGGGGCTGGGGGGTGTCCTTCCTGGGGCTGGTTGCCACACTTTAAGGTAGGAGGAGACAGCGGGCAGAGGAGGCTGAGCTTTCTTCTCGAAGTGTGGGCATGGCGAGACGAGGTTTAGAAAACCCACCTGAGCTGCAGTGTGCAGGATGCTGGAAAACAGGGAGACTGGGGCCTGCAAGGGAGTGTGGTGTGAGGCTGCTCCAGAGGAGTGGCAGGGCAGCTAACAGGTCAGCGCTGGTGGGCGGAGAGGAGAGAAGGGATTCACTTAATACCAAGGAGGTAAAACCTGCAGAACCTGGGCTTGGACTGGAGGAAGGAGTGGGTGAGGAAGAGGCGGGGGCCAGGGCTCACTTCCAGTTTCTGGCTTGGGCCCGGGTGTTGGAGATGTCCCCACTGAGCGTGGGGTGTGGGAGAGGAAATGGTTTGAAGAGGAAGATGATAAATTATATCGTGGACACACTGACTTTGAGGTGCCTATCGGACTTGGGCAAGAGGTGTGTAGGCTTGGGCTTCCCTGGTGGCTCAGTGGTTGAGAGTCCGCCTGCTGACGCAGGGGACACGGGTTCGTGCCCCGGTCCGGGAAGATCCCACATGCCGCGGAGCGGCTGGGCCCGTGAGCCATGGCCGCTGAGCCTGCGCGTCCAGAGCCTGTGCTCCGCAACGGGAGAGGCCACAACAGTGAGAGGCCTGAGTACCGCAAAAAAACAAACAAACAAAAAAAACAAGGTGTGTAGTCTTGGGCAAGTTACTCAGCCTCTCTGGGCCTCGGTTTTCTCATTTGTAAAATGGGTCTAATAATATTACCTGCCATTTGTGTTGATGTGAATATTCAATGAAATAAAATATGTACAATGCTGAGGATAGTGGTTGGCACAGAGTAAGTGCTCAATAAACCATTATGCCTTTTGTGTGGTCTGGAGCTCAGAAGAGAGTTGAAGCAGAGATTGGGGAAACTGTGGTTGTGTGGATACAGCTGGGGCCGAGGAAGGGTGAAAGAAGGGTCAGTGAGCAGGGTCCTGGGAGCACAGCCAAGAGGCAGCTGTGAGGTGGAGTGGGCCTCTCAAGAGGTTTGGTTGACGAGGGGCACAAGCTGGGTGGTCAGGGGACACTGGAAACATCCCAGATGTCCATCAACAGAGGAACAGATACATTGCAGTCTAGTCACATATAGTGGAATACGATACATCAGTGAAAACTAAGGCACAACAGCTACCTGCAACAACACGGGGAAAGTTTGGAGGCATAAAGAGCGAGGGAGTACGACACCTTATACCATTAAAAAACAAGCAAAAAAACGGGACTTCCCTGGTGGCGCAGTGGATAAGATTCCGCACTCCCAATGCAGGGGGCCTGGGTTTGATCCCTGTTCAGGGAACTAGATCCCACATGCTTGCTGCAACTAAGGAGCTGGTGAGCTGCATCTACGGAGCCCGCCTGCTGCAACTAAGACCTGGCACAACCAAACAAATAGTAAAAAAAAAAAAAAAAAACCAACCAAAAAGGAATATATTCTTTGGGTGCACGTATGTGATAAAACTACTTAAAAAAAAAAAGAAGGGATGCTTCCTCCATGGAGACAGAGATGGCTGATAAGATGGGGAGGAGCATGGGCGCAAGCTATTAATAATTTCCTAGTTCTGGAGTTGGGGTAAATTTTTCGGTTTATTATATGATTGTGCTTATAACATACAACTGTGATATATATTCATTCGTAGGTATCATGTATTCTAAAAGACGAAGAAGAAATAGGAATAGCATGAAAACAGGTGGTGGGAAGAGTGACAGGTACGGGACCCACTGAGATTAGGGGGCTGGGGGTGCAGGGAGGAAGGAGAGACTTGAGTGTGTCTGACATCCCACGGTGGGAGGAGCTGAGCCAGGGAACCAGGGCTGGGAGTGGCTAGGGAGGGGCCCACAGCTGGAAATGCCAGCCAGCTGCCTCCCTCTGTGACCTTGGATGGGTCTCTTCCCCTCTCAGCCTCAGTGACCCTGTGAACACAGGGTGGGTGGCCACTCTCATTCCTGGTGTTCCAGAGCAGTGTGACCCTAAGGCCTCAGTCACAGATGAGGGTTCTGGTTCCTACCCTCCTCTGCCCCACTGACCATTTCAGGCTTCTGGCATCCTCATGTTCCCGGGAGGTGGCTTTGGAGGCAGGCCAGCCAGGGGGAGTCTGTCCAGAACCCCTCCTACTGTCCACTGCTCTGCTACAGATCTATACTAGGCCCATTGCCCATAACCTCCTGCAGATGCTGATCCCAGTGTCAGGCTCAGATGAACTCTGACCCTGGTCACAGAGCACTTCTGTGCACAGGGCACACACCCCTTTTGTTCTCTTGGCAGACTTAGGTTGACAGCCTACAAACGTGCCAGACACCGTTCCAGAGCCGAGGATGTAGGCACAATTAAGATGGAAAATGTCCTTGTTCTCACGGAGCTGACATTCTGTGCAAAACATGTGGTGTGTTTGTGATACACACTAAGCAGGAAAAGCGGGAAACGAGGATAGGAATTGTGTGTAGGAGTGAAGACTGGAGGGCTGAGGAGGTAAATGAGTAAAGAACTGAAGGGGGTGAGGCAGTGAGCCATGTGGACATATGGGGGATGAGCATGCCAGACTGAGGGAATAGCCAGTGCAAGGAATCTGAGGTTTGAGCATGGAAGGACCATTGCTGGAATGGAAAGAGTGGGGGAGTGGAAGAAGACAAGGCCAGAGGAGTGTGTGTGTGTGGGGTAGGGTGAACCCAGACCAACCCTGTGGAGAGGTGAGGCCAAGGCTTGGGGCAGAGGTAAGGGAGGTCTCTGGAGGAGAGAGGGAGGTGCCACTGCAGGAGGGAAGGAAAGAAGGGAGGGAGGGAGGGAGGGAGGGAGGGAGGGAGGGAGGAGGTGGGGCGGGTGTCATGGCGCCTAACGGGTCCCTGATCTGAGTTCTGCTCACACACACAGTCCCTCCTGTAACCACTCCCTGGCTGGACTCAGGAGGGACATTTGTGCAGCTCAGGAGGCCAGGCTGGGATGTGAGCTATAGGAGCTCTGGCTCCTCTCCCACTCTCCTAGTCCCAGACCAGCATGGACTGGCTGTGTGACCCAGACAGGACCCTTCCCTTCTCTGGGCCTCAGTTTCCCTGTCTGTACAATGAGGCTTGGATCTGTTGGTGTCTGGGGAGCCTCTCAGCTCTGACTTCTTCCAGCACTTCGAAGCCTCATGTCATGATCCCATTACTGTCCCTTGCCCCTATGCCAGGTGAGGCCATGTTTGAGATGGGGACAGGGATGGGACAAGAATGACCCCCCAGGCCCAGGCCAAGCCCCTCCAGGGCTTTGCCGATGAAGGTTGGGTCCTCAGCTCAGTGGTCCTGGCCTTGGGAAGAGCCCCTAACTCCCTGTCCAGCCTGCTGCTCCCCCACTCAGGGCCTCCGAGGGATAGACACACACAGGCAGCACCTCGGTCTGGCTGGTCTCATTGTCCCTCCTTCAGATGAGGTCTTGCAGCCCCAGAAGAGGTGGGAGAAGCCATCTCGGGCTGGACCTTGGTGTTGGCACCCTCAGAGGGAGAAGGCTGTGGCCACTTAGAGCCATGCAGCCTGAGCTTGGCTCTGCACCCACCCCTGTGCTTAACCCAGAGTGGGAACAGGTGTGACCCCACCCTCCCATGTGCTGCAGGGCTCATAACCGTGGCACCTAAGAGCACAATGAGGCCACCCGGCCCAGATCCAAATACCTGCTCTGCCACTCACTAGCTGTATGACCTTAGGCAGGACAGGAGAATAATAGCTCCCACCCCCCAGGGCTGCTGGGATGATGAAATGAGTTATGCCTGGCACATGGGGAGGGTGCGTGCTGTTATCACTCTACACCGTCTCGTGGTCCTCATGTCACCACGCCCACCTGACACCCAAGGAATCTGGGAGCTGGGGAGGCTGGCTCAGTAAGGGGTACAGAGGAGGGATTCCAGTCCTTTGTTGATATGATCTCTGCCGGGTTTTGTTTGGTCTTTAAATTGTGAAATATATTCTGTAAATGTATGTATAAAACATACAGGTACAGTTAAAATAACAGTAAAACATTAAAAAACAAAAACAAAATCTCTAAATAAACAAAAAAGCCCAAACACTTAAGTGCTCCCTACCTAGCTCTGACAGGTTAATTGAACCTCTCTGGACCTCAGTTTCCTCATCTGCAAAATGGGGGTCACATGGCCCAGAGAAATGAGGTGCTTCAGGTTTCAGTTTTGCCATCAGCATTCCACTATGATGGAACAAGTTTACCAGAGTTCACGGTCTCCCCTTGGGTCTGTGTTCAGGAGCCAAGGTGGTGGGGGGAGGTGCTGGAGGGTGTGTGCAGGGGATGCTCTGGGCTCAGTTGGGGGACTGAGTGAGTGATGGAGCTCAGAGGCTGAGAGATGAGACACATGGTTCAGAGCTAGGTACACCCAGGCACACAGATAAGGTCATAAGTCTGGGGCTGAGCCTTCGAGTCCTCCAGGGACCCAACAAAACCCTTGTTGGCTGATAAAGAGGATTCCTCAGATGAGGGTTCCAACAGGCCCCTGGAACAGCCCTGACAGGGCCAGCAAGAATGTGTTCCTGCCCTCACTGCCCCGCCACATTCCTCCACCTATGCCCTGGCCTCTGGCCCCAGGTCAGGGGACATTAGACCGAAGATAAATTCCTAACGGAGGCCCAGTGCTAGGGCAGGGGAGACTGGATGGGGGAGACTGGTTGGAGACACAGGAGACAGTCTAGAGGTTGGATGTGCTGAATTAGAGGGACTTGTGGGACATCGTGGGAAAGGCAAGGGCCTGGGATAGAGAAAGCGCTTTGAAACCCAGGGTGGTAGCTGAAGGCTTGCAGTTGGATGAGGTGCCCAGGGAGAAACGATGGAGACCTGGGGAGCACCCACGTTTTAGAGACGGCTAAAGAGAAGGAAGCAGCCAAGGCCCATGATCTCCCCGGGCCCCGGGAGCCCGAACACTCTGGGGCCTTAACTGACCTGTGCCTTGGGGATGGTTCCTTCCCTCAGGTGGTTCAGACGGTCAGGGCAAGTGAGGGAAGCTCATGCCCTCCTGGGCAATGTGGAAAAAAGCCCTAGAGACCCTCACTCCACAGCACTTCCCCGTATCACTGAGTCCTGCAGCTTCAGGCCCCAGCTCTGGCTCTGGCAATTTCTGATTCCTGCCCTGTCCTCAGATCCCTGCCCTCTGGATGACAGAGTGCCCAGGGCAAAATCCTTGGACCTCTTCTCTTTCACCCTCCCTCCCAAAATGGCCAGCCTGCTGGAAGGCTGGTGAAATCACCACCCTTTAAATACCATTATATGCCAACAGCTCCCCAAATGAGATCTCCAGCTCAATCCTGTCTCCAGGCTTCAGACTCCCACAGACAACCGCCTACTAGACAGATTCTCATCCTGCAAGCCTGCTCCTCCCACACCCTCTCCTATCCCAGTAAATGGCAAATTCAATCTTCCCCTTGCTCAGGCCCAAAACCTTGAAGTCATTTCTGCTCCTCTCACACTCCACATCCCAGCTGCCAGCAAATCCTATAGGTGTTATCTGCAAATTCTATCTAGAATCCAACCACCTCTCAGCATTACAGCAGTGGTCTTCTGACTGCTCTCCCAGCCTCTCCGCTTGCTCTGACTCAGCCCTACAGTCTAGTCTCAATACAGCAGCTGGGATGATCCTTTCCAAAATTGAGCCAGATCTTATCATTCACTCCTCCGCCCGAAGCCTTCCAATGACCTCAAGGCCCCTGCTACTCTCTCCTTTATTCACCTTTTGGCCTGGTGGCTTTGCTGTTCCTTGAAGGTGCATGGCATGTTTCTACCACTGAGCCTTCGCCACGGCTGCTCCCTCTGCCTGGGATGTTTATCCTCCTGTGCCTATACTGTGTCTATCAATAAGAAGAGAAAAAACAGTATGAAAAAAAGAGATGAAAAGGTGATAAGCTTAAAAGATATTGGTTATAAACTCATCTAAAAAGTTTTAAAGAGTGCTTCCCTGAGGCAAAGTGTAAGTACTTCCCTCGCCCCATTCCCAGGCTCCTGGTTTGGGGATACACACTGCCCCCTCGTGACCACCGTAGGAAAAGGTCTTATCTTCTGGGGGTATTCTCTACATTGGGACATGGTATAAGCTTCCCTCCCACTTGTCCTGACCTGCTGGGCCACGCAGTCTTAGCGACTCCAGGATGAGCTGTGTGAGCTCCCACTGCTCTGCCCGTGGAGTGGGGAGGACACAGGTTTTGGGGTCAGACCTGGTAGGAATTTCAGATCCCCAATTCACTGAGTGGTCTTGGGCAAGTGATCTAACTTCTCCAACCTTCAGTTTCCTCATTGGGAAAATAAGGATACATACTTTATGGGGCTTTGAGGAGTAAAAGAGATGAGCACAGTGCTTGGTGTATCAAAAGTGCTCAAAAGCTATTAGAAGCTATTCTTCTATTAGAAATTCTTGGGAAAGTGTGGGTAGGTGAAGACCCCTGACTCCCTCACCCATGTGGCAGGCTTGGGGTAGGCGGGGGGCGGGCGGGGGGTAAGGGGGCAGGTGACTGAACATCCCAGCCCTTGCCAGAGCAGCTTCACGACTGCTCTGTTCCTTCCCTCCCTACGCCCTGAGAGACAGTCCTGGGACAGGATCCAGAGGCTTGACCATGCTGAGATGCCACATGACACTGGGAGACCCTCCCTACCCACTACCCTCCCAAAGGCTCGGGGCAGGAGGCAGGAACTATCACCCAGCTGACAGGTGGGAAAATCAATGCCCGGACACTGGAAGCAAACTGCTCAGGCACAGAGCAAGCTGAGGCAGCCAATCGGGGGTCCCAGCAGTTCAGCCGGGTTCTCTGCAGCAGGGTCTCCCAAGAGGCTGTGTGCATGAAACCTGGGGCTGAGGGCAGCCTAAGCCACTGGGAAGGACTCCAAGGGAACCGTGTGGGGAAGACAGCTCCCCCTTTCCTGAGGACGCAGCCCCTCCTGGCCTAGGTTGGGAAACCCAAGGCCTGGATTCCAATTCAGGCCTGACACACAGCCCTTAGAGCCCTGTCCATTCTGGCTGGGCCTTTCTAGACTGGGGTTGGTCTGGCTTAGAGAATGCCCTGGGGAATCTGTGAGCGCTCAAAGGCCACGGGAGATGGTATGGGACACCTGTGCTGAGGCCATGTGGGGAGTTTGGGAGGTAGAACTTTCCCGATGGCTGTGGCAGGTGTGTGAGTGAGGGGACCGATGAAGAAGGCAGGTCTGTGAAGGGGAAGGAGCTCTGGCCTGGCCTGGCCATCCCTCCCCAGTTCTGGAAGAGGAGGCACACCGGCAGGTTTTCCTTAGAGAACAAAATCTCCAGGCTCTCAGGCATGAAGCAAGGCCGGCACCACATGGGAAGGACTCCCTAAACTTCAGGATCCACTGTTTGAGACTCTGCACCTCCCCCACAAGACTGACATTCCTTCTTCCCCTCCCCTGGCCTCTTCCGCGGCCTGGCCAGGCCCTGTCCAGGACAGGATCCAGAGCGGCTTCACACAGACCCTGCAATTAGGAGGGCTGCTTTCATCTCCTTCCCGCACACAACCTTCCACCACACGCCAGACTGTACTGCTGTTGAGAGGAGCCAGCCCTGCTAGAAAAGCCAGAGGGAATGCCAGAGTTAAGAACTTGGCCTCTGGAAAGCTCTGGCCCCATGAAGAAACTCCTGTTGGAGGAGACTGTGGGGCTGGAGGGGTGGGAAGATACCACCAGATTCTTAGGGAGCAAAAGTAGGGTCCTGATGCCCACTGGCTCCCTCCATGTAAGGGGTGGAGGTGTCTTTCCCTTTAGCCCACACTAAATGTAATTTACTTTGATGGGTAAAATTTTGTCTAAGGCCACTGCTTAGTGAAGAATCCACCAAACACATGAGAAACAGCTTCCCCTCGCTGAGGGGTCTGAGGTCCCTTTGGTGATCCAAGGGGAGTAGCTCCCTGCTGAACCCGGCAGCCTAGCCTACCTCCTGGATCTCCTGAACCTCTTCCCTCTTTGCAGCACCAACTCCCACCACCCTCTTCCTCTCACTTGGATCACTCTGGCAGCTCTTGGCTGGGTCTCTTGCCTCAAAGTTAGCCCTCCAATCCCTTTTACACACTCTGCCTGAGTAACAGCTCTAGGAACAGGGTGGGCAAACTAAGGTCATGGCCAAATCTAGCCTGTTTTTGAACAACCCACAAGCTAAGAATGTTTTTTTTTTTAATTTCTAAAAGGTTGGAAAAAATAAAATTATTATTTTGAGACATGTAAAAATTCTATGAAATTCCGATTTGGTGTCTATAAAATGTTATTACAACAGAGTCATGCTCATCCCCTCATGTACTGTCTGGCGCTGTGTTCACACGACGGTGGCAGAGTTGGGTAGCCACAACATAAAGTCTAAAGTATCTGGCCCTTTACAGAAAACCTTTGCCAACTCCTGTCCTAGGTCATCAATCCAGCCATGCTGCTCTCTGCTTAGGATCCTTCAGTGGCTCCCTGTGGCTCTCTACAAACTGACCCCTGTCTACCTCTCCAGCTTAACAACTGTCTCTCCAGTTGTCTGCCCACTCTGGACAACTAATCCTTCCTCAAACCTCCCACAAACCACAGCCCTGGGCTTGTCTCATGCCTTTTACCTTTACTCAGCATGCCTCTCTCCTCCAAATGGCAGCCTACCATCTCAAGACTCAGCTCAAATGCTTCCTTCTGTTTTTGTTCCCCATCCAGGGGTCCTTCCCCTAAGCATGAGGGCTAATCCGTTCCTAGCATGCCACAAAAAAATCTTGGTATAGCCCTTCAGCTTTTAATAAACAGACTAATGACCTATTTGTGCCAGTCCAAACAATTTCATTTTATTTGTTCAGGTATGTGTCCCCCACTGGATTACTAACTGTAAAAGAACAGGCCATGTCCATTTCCCACAGCCCTAGCACATGCTGGCATGGGTAGGATGCAAGTATTCACCAGAAGTGGCCTGCTTAGCATTCTAATTTTTCACTTGGCTGGCATTATTTAGAAAGAAGATGCCTATATATTTTCCAGCTACTCTAAACTTTCAGCACCTATAACAGACCAGGCACCTCCATGTACGTTATCTCATTTAATCCTCACAACCCTGGTGAGTTAGGTGATATCTCCACTCCACCAGGCAGCAGCAAGCTGTTACGTGGCAGAGCTGGAATCTGAGATCAGGTCTCCTGCTTCCTGCTGATTTTGAGATGCTCTCAATGTACAGTTCACCCACTGAACTCACTGCTTGAAAGAAGCAACAGATGCTCATGAGCTTCCTGTTGGGTGTGGTGCCACTGACCCTCTACTAAACGGGCTCAGATAGAGGTGGTTTTGTCTCTGCCCTCCAGTCACCTGTTCCCATTGCTGTACATCATGTCCTTCAAGGCAGATCATCTGGGTCAGGACCAAAGGGCAGCCCTGCTCTTCCTAGTAAAATTAAGTGCCAGGCTTGTGATGTCACTTCTCAATTCTCCTTCTGTTGCTCTGGGGCTTGTGGCTTGCTCTGGAGCAGAAGGAAGTTGTTGGAAGTCTGGCCTCCATGCTGGAGAAGTGCCAATGCAGAGAGCCAAACTAATGTAACTATTGATGTACCTGCCTTAAAAGGAGCCTGAAGAATGCCTCCAGTGGGCTGCTGGCATAAGCCCTGGACTGTCCACATGGTTTTTTGAATATTCAAACAGAGGTCCAGAGCTCAGAGACAGGGAAAGCCAATACGGCTGCTGCAGGCCTGGGAGAAAGCAACAGAGGAAAGGTAAGTGTCCCAGAGACTCTTTCTCAACCAGAGAGAAGGGGTTAGGGCTGCACTGGTCAGTACACAGAGGCTGCAGTGTGAACCTGGGAGAAGGAGGAGCTGCTCTATGTCCTCCACCACCACAATGGATAGGCTAACCTGTCTGTCACCACACAGGCTCAGCGATGTGCTATGAGAGGCCCTCCCCCGGACTCCAGAAGATGGAATTCTGTAAAGTCACCCGACCCTTCTCCTAGGTCTGGAACTGATGGTACTGAGGACCACTAAAATAAGTTCAGCTAGGTAGGCCTACAAGAATTTTTGACAAAAGACTCAGCTAAGACAGCTGGGTTTAACCACATGTGTGATTCCAGCTGTGGTGTACCAATTCAGTGTTTGGCATTTTGGATTGAGAAGTTAGCCTATGTCTTTCCAAAGATAGCGATCACTTCGGATTAAAAAAACGAGGTGCACCTGATGCTGCAGGCATTTTCAGGAGGAGGATGGATAACTGGGACAACTGAGACCATGACTAAGTGACATTTTCAGGCTAAAATTCTGGTTTGACTAAATCAAGCCCCATATTCCCCCAACCATCAGGGCGATCACGGTGGTGGTGTGAGGAGCCTCTGCAAATACGACTGAATCACTAGTGACCGTCCAGTGAGAGACATACTGAAATACTTTATACAGACAGAAGAGAGGACACGGGGATTTCTGACACACTCATGCTTTGGATGTATCAGTTCAAGACAGTATGTGAGCTCTGAGTCCACCAGGCAGTTGGGAACAAACATGATCAATCTGCTGGCAAACGAGTCTCCACCCCACCTAATCATTCTTTTTTCTAAGTGCATCTTGATCGCCTCAGTCCTGGACATCAAAGTAGTCAATTACTGGCTCCTTGGCTATTTTCTGTAAATTACTGCTCCCAAGATTCCTGAAAAGCAAACACAGAATGATCAATCTTTTCTTGCTTGGGGGAAACAGATTCAGGTCTTGGAAAGTTCAGGATCAGCTGGTTTACCATGTGTGAAGCTTTGATAAGACAGTGGGGTCCACATGAGCTGGTAACTGTTGAAATTTGGTGATGGGCACACAGGGGTTTATATTAATATATTAATACCATTCTCTCTACTCTAAAAATTTTCCACAATTAAGTCTTACAAAAAAAAATACAGCAAGCAAAGGAAAAAAAAAGATAGCATGTCATAAACAGGCCCGTAACTTTACGTCCCCCAGGCGGTACTGGACACAGCTGTGGAGTAACATGAGGAAACGCAGCTTGTGCTGCTGGGAGTCCAGGCTGCCTGCTTCCAGGGCTAGAGCAGGGCTGGTGCTGGGGAGCTACACGGCCCCAGGTGCTCCTGGCTGAGGCTGTGCCCAATGGGCAACACCTAGTTGTCCCGTCCAGTTCCAGGGGAACACAGATGGCTAGGACGCTCATGGTGACCTTGCAAACTTCCCTACCCAGAGGTTCTGTGTAGGAGGTACTCCTAGGCTTCTGTGTGGAAGGCCAGAACAGGAGGAGGGACCCCACTGTGTTTCCCAGCAACTTCCAGCAGTGTGGCCTTGTCACAGCAGGGCAGCTGGCCCCCTCCTGGGAAGGGAGAGGAAAGGAAGGAGGGATGAAGACCCTCTCTGCTCCTGTCTGAGAAAACACCTGCCAGATTTGCTGCTTGCCAATGTGGTTTTCTTTTCTCCTTAAATCACAAACATATGTTTTTGTTGTAAAAATGCTTCAAACCATATATAAGTAGACAGAGCAAAACATGAAAGTTCCCCCCTTCACTGTCAGCTCCCCGCTAGAATCCCACTTCCATCTCCAGAGTAACTGTTGTGGACCACATGATGTTCCTAAATCATCTGGTGTGACAGACTGAATCCATTTCCCAGTGTCACCACCTACACTGTGGAAATTATGGCCAGTGACTGTGCTCCCTGGAGGGGAAGTGGGCATTACAAACATCAGACTTGGGACCCCTCTGGAATGAACATATGTGTCTGACATCTCAGTCAAACCTTATATATCTGAACACAGCACCCCAAAGCCAGGCCCAAGGAGGCCGCCAATGGCTGGTGCAGCCCAGGGCAGTTCAGCCCCTGCTGGCTTCTCTGAACAGACAGGGCTCTTTGGAAAGCAGCTGAAGAACCCTTACTTGTCTGTCTGATGTCTGTGATGAGGAATCGGTGGTGGAGGCCGTGACTGTATCTCCTTTTCAAGTACACCTGTCAGCGTGGTAGGAGGACATATAGACTTCCCTCTGATAAAAGTAAAAACACAAAGTATTGAAAAGTTAGAACTGTCTGTGGAGAGGGGCAGACAGCTGGAAATCCAGTCCGAGACTTTCACTGTGACGCTGCGGAGCACTCTCTGATATGATCCGTCTCCTCTCAGGCATGATCAACTTTGTTTAACCCTTGTCCCTTTCACCCACCTCTGCTGGGCCTGCTACCTGCTTCCTCTCATCTCACACTTGAGTTTTCTTTGTTGGGAGGTTCTTCCGACTCCCCCTGGTTCTGACAGTGATCTTAGGTCCTACTGTCCCCTCCTGGCCCACACTACTGCCTTGGTTTCCTCTAATGGCAAACACTGTTTACAGAGGATGCCTTGAGTCACAGGTCAGCATTCTTCCTGTTTCCATCATGCAAGGAGGACACAAGGGAAAAAGGGACAGATGTGATGGGCAGGTACCCACTCCAGGCCCTCAGGGTCTGACGTGGATTGTATCCTTTAGGTGTGTCTGGCCTGAGGACTGAAGCATGGGCTTTACTTTCTGGTTTGGACCTTTAGATCAGTCAGAATGGCTGGCCCAGAGGCAGACTTTCCACCTCATCTTCCAAGGAAGGAAGTAAGGAAAGCAAATATTGGCCAGCCCTGTTTCCCAGGTCCAGCTTGCTCCACCGAGCAGTTCCTTCTGTAATGGCAGGATTCACCCACCTGACCGCAGTGACCACGACGTTGCGCTTCGGTTCACTGTCATAGCTCACGCTCTCCAGGCCGTACACCTGGGCCAGGTCGTGGATGATCCGGCGGTGGTCTCTGTTCATGGGAGGGAAGCAGTGGCTCTTCTTACTATTCTTTCCCTGTATTGAGGGAAAAGATGACTGATTGATAAAAATCATCTTGAAAACAGGATATGTCCACAGAGGTCCTTCCCACCATCCCAGAACAGCCTGGGTCAATAAAGAGACAGCTGAGTTTTGGAGGCCCACAGCACACAGCATTTCACTGACTGCTAAGCAAGCCGAGGCTGTGGGAGGATGAGGGCTGATGCACTTCCTTCATCTCCTCTGTGAGCCACAGGGTAGCAGTTGGCCGGGGTTAGAGGAACAGAGGGCAAGTAAACTGAGACTTACACGGACAGTGCAATGGTTCCTCCTGTGGGGCCCGTAACTGGGGAGTGAGTGATGTTCCCAAGAAATGACTAAATAAATTGAAGACTTATAAACAAGAAAATCTCACTTCCTATAAAAAGTACATTCTACGCTAAAAATCACGAGTGTACAGATACAGACACGCAAGCACAGAAATACATTTGCTCAGGCTTCCTAATTAGGAGGGGAACAATGGTCCCATTTTCTCCTCTGTGTTAGTATCCTGCTGGGAAGTGGGAACAGAAAGGAAGGGGATGAGGGGATGGCGGGAAGGAAACCCATCTTCACAAGATGTGGAGCTAAAGTAGCCACCTTGCCCTCACCCACAAGCCCCTGAATGAAGAGGGAGCCACCGAGGGGCTGGCTGCCTCCAGGACAGCTTCACTCTCTTAAAGGAGTCTGTGCCACTACCCATTCAACTTTTCATCCTCGCCCAACGGTTTCTCTCCTGCCTTTGGGGCACTAAGAACCAGTGTGTCCCATTATACAACAGCCCTTCAGAGATCTGAGGACCGAGCATGTCTTCCTAAGTATCCCTACTGAATCTCCTTCGTCCAGAGTTTCTTCACCCATTCTTAGGCACAGAGCTAGGATTTTTATTTACATTTAATATTATTGCAGGTATCTTTTCTGAACCAGGACAGGGTTTCCATGGATGTTATAATGGATGGGCTTTTGGGAAAGATAAGGATCCTCGAGGCAGCTGTGACTTTTTCCTGTAACTACTTTATACCGACAGTGTTTCTGGGACTTGACTTTTTTATCAAGCTGGCCTTAGAGACATGTACAGCTGGATGTTTTGACTTCAACCTTATTCACGGCCTCCACAAGGGCTTCCATTTCCTTCTCAATGTCACTGACAAACTTTAAGTCCTTCCTGAAATGAGAAATAACCACAGTTAATTTCATTTGTTTCTGATCTTCTGAGAATCCCTTCTACCCACCCTCTGCCTGTAAAGTGCAGGCAGTGGACAATGTGGGCAGAAAACCTGCAGAGGTCAGGAACCGTCAGATAACAGAAGGTTGAATGTGATGGAACAAAGGAAGAGAAAGTAAGAAATCAAATATGAGAAAAGGGAAGATGGAAGGAGAACTAGCCACCAGAAGGCCAGGAGACTGGAGGAAAATAAGACTTTTTACCACCCAAGTGAGGACCACCCATGTGATTAAGACCTGGGCACACAGAGGTGGAATGTAACCAGAGATCCTTCAATTCAGGCTAGTCCAGCCCTTGGGGGGCCCCGACTCCCACCACAGGGCCCAAACACACACACACACACACACACACACACACACACACACACACACACACACACACACTCTCTTTCTCCCCAAGTTCAATTCTTCAATGGGACAGTTCTGAGAGACCAAGAGAAGGATTTTTATTAAATATCATATAATCCCTTATAGATATATAAACTGGCTCAATCACAGAGGACTGCATATTAGTTACTACATCTTAAAAGATCACTCTGGTAAGCCACAATTAAGAAAGTAGGTAACAACTTACATACCTAGCATCTTCTTTCAAACTGTCACTGAATTTTGACCCTGAAGAACGTACGTTGAAAGGATCAGAATCATCACTGATATGAAATGCCTCTGCTAACCGCCTGAAAGTGAGAGAGAAGTAAGTAAATGAAAGGAAAGGAGGGGGAGGAAAACTATCTCATAGTAACAGAGTGCCCCCCAGGTCCTAAATTCTTTATACATTAATGATCTCATTTCAATAAACCTAATTATTAAGGAGAATAAGAACAACTTGGGACAAGATATTGAATTGTCTTCAAAGAACAAAAAAAATAAGACAGATCTAGATGGTTCTGAGCAAGCTGTAGGCTGACACTGGGGACTTAGATTGTTAGGTGAAGAGAAGGCTGAGGGAGGGAAAGCACTGGGGATGGTCAATGGGGGATGACTTCCTTTGAGGTTTCACCTAAACATCAGATACATAGACAGATAATATTAAAGTTAATATCACTTTAGAAAATAAAGAATTGCATTTACAACATAAGCTCTGCGTTATTTTTAATGTATTTCCTTTCAGATTTTTCCTCTGTAATTTTAAGAAGTTGCAATCAGTGTATATAAAACTTTGAATCTTTTTTCACCTTATTATTATATGATTAGCATTTCTCATATTACTATTTGATTTTCACACTCCCTGTATTAATAGCTGCATAATCTTCTAATTATATATATCCCCCAATTTACTTAAACAGTCCCCATTTAGGTTTCTTTTGTTTGTTTTTTCTTGTTTTGCTCTTTTTCTTTTTTCATTTTTTTAAAATTTATTAAAAAAGTTTTTTTTATATCCCATTTAGGTTTCTTCAACAGTTCTCCAGCTTCTCAATATTATAAGTAACACAATATCTCTGAACAAAAAGCTTTTGAGATTATTTTTCTGGAAAATGTTTCCAAGGTGTGGGAT
Source organism: Delphinus delphis (assembly GCF_949987515.2). Classification (NCBI taxonomy): domain Eukaryota; kingdom Metazoa; phylum Chordata; class Mammalia; order Artiodactyla; family Delphinidae; genus Delphinus; species Delphinus delphis. The sequence goes on along the minus strand of NC_082688.1, from coordinate 80,272,982 downwards.
AACTGGGTTAAATGGTATGGACATCAGACCCTTGATATCGTGGTCTAAGGGCTCCACAGTGCTGCTTCTGTTTTGACCAGCAGTATGTGAGTTTCGTGGCACCTCACCAACATCCAGGTATATATGTCGGGGTTTTTTTGTTTGTTTGTTTATTTTTAAAGATAGATAAAATTGAGCTTAGCACTTAGTACAGTTTTCTTTTACACAGAGATAGGGGTCTCTTACATGCTTCATGCCCATAAGAATTTGGTTTACTGTTGCTAGATTTTCTAATTTTTTAAGGTTTAATTTTCAAATTTTTAAGAATTCCTAAGGGGGAGATATTTCGATGTTTTGATTAGTTGGCCACTAATTCAAACACAAACACCAATAAAACATGTCTGTGGGATGAATATGGCCAGCCAGTTTTTCATTTTTGCAATGGAGCATATATTTGCAACTTTATTTATCTATCTATTTTTTATTTTGGCTGTGCTGGGTCTTCGTTGCTGGCTTCTCTCTAGTTGCAGCACACAGGCTCCAGAGCACGCGGGCTCAGTAGCTGTGGTGCGTGGGCTCCAAAGCACACAGGCTCAGTAGTTGCAGTGCGCGGGCTTCTCTCTAGCTGCGGCATGTGGGTTTAGTTGCCCCACGGCGTGTGGGAATCTTAGTTCCCCAACCAGGGATTGAACCCATGTTCCCTGGATTGGAAGGCGGGTTCTTAACCACAGGACTACCAGGGAGGTCCCTATTTGCAAGTTTAGATGGTATTCTCAATTCACATTTTTTTTTTCCTTAGGTCTGTGAGTATTTAAGAAAGAATCCTTACATAAAGGGTCATTATGTCATCATTCAAAGATCGAGGAGAAATTCAAAAGGCTTTCAGAAATAGCTAGTTCTAATCAATAACTGACATTTGCCGAGCATCTACTATGGTTTAGGCTTGTGCCAAGAGTTTTATGTATATCTTCCTTAATTTTAATGTATAATCCTCATAACAACTCAGGGAGGTAGGTACTATTATTGTCACCATTTCCCCAAATATTTAAGAAAATTAAGGCTTGGAGAAAGAATGTGATTTGCCCATGGTCACATTGCTAACTGATTTGTGAAGCCAGGATTCAAATCTGGGCAATCTAAGCTAGAGCTCTGGCTGGCTCTAACTACCATGAAATACTGTCTCAACTAAACAAAGGTGCATTTCCATGTTTTTGAGACCTTCTGTGTATTCACCACAGCATTTCTGAATATTTAGGACTCTTAGTTCACATTTTGGAGTGCAGAACAATGTTACAGTCCTTAAGGGACAAGAGTTTTGAATAGCAGTTATTACAAAGTTACCATAAGGGTCAAACCAAGGGAAATTTGGGCAGTGCTATTAATCATCATATTATCTTCTATATATTTAGCCACCTAAAGAGGTATTGTTAACAACTGTTGAAGGTCAAACTTCTAGGTAAAACAAGACTGCACTTTGTCTGCACTTTGTCTGCACTTTGTCTGAAATACTTAAAACTTTCCCTATGAGACTGGAGATAAGTTAGAAATGCCTATTATCACCACCCTTCATTCAACACTGTACTGGAGGATGGCCCTGGTGGCACAGTGGTTAAGAATCTGCCTGCCAATGCAGGGAAAACAGGTTCGAGCCCTGGTCCGGGAAGATCCCACATGCCACAGAGCAACTAAGCCCGTGCACCGCAACTACTGAGCCTGTGCTCTAGAGCCCCTGAGCCACAAGTACTGAGCCCACGTGCCACAAGTACTGAAGCCCACATGCTTAGAGCCCATGCTCCACAAGAGAAGCCACCACAATTAGAAGCCCGCGCACCGCAATGAAAGTAGCCCCCGCTCACCGCAACTAGAGAAAGCCTGCGCGCAGCAATGAAGACCCAATGCGGCCAAAAAATAAATAAATAAAATCAATCAATTAACAAACAAACAAACAAAAAAACACTGTACTGGAGGCCTAGCCAGTGCAATAAGGCAAGAAAAAGATAAAAGTTAAGAATTAGAAAGAAATTAGAAGAGGACATGATTGTGTACATGCAAAATCTAAAAGAAGCTAAACTGTTAGAAATAAGTAATTTAGCAAGGTTGTGAATACAGGTCAACAAATATCAACTGTATTCCTATATGCCAGCAACAAGCAATTAGAGAATTAAATTTTAAAAGTGATACAAGAAAAAATACCAGTTATAATAGCATCAAAATACATCAAATAGCAAGGAACTAAAATCTACTGAAAAATGTACAAAATCTATATAAAGAAAACTATAAAATATCATTGAGAGAAAACATGACTAAATAGAAGGATATACTTTGCTCATGGATTAGAGGCCTCAATATTATAAAGATCTCAAATCTCTCCAAACTGAACTATAAATTAAATACCAGCTCAATCAAAATCCCAGTATTTTCTTTTTTTTTTGCAAATATTGATAAGCTATTTCTAAAATTTAAATGGACATGCAAATGGCCAAGAACAGCCAAGACAATCTTGGAGAAAGACCATGTTTGAAGAGACATGCTACTAGTTATAAAGGTACAGTAATTAAGATAATGTGATACAAGCGCAATGGAATAGAATGAGCTCAGAAGTAACCCATACACAATATGAATACTTGATTTAAGACAAAGGTGGCACTGCCACCTTTCCCAGATCACTGGGAAAAGGATTTCTTGATAAATGATGTTGGTCAAATGAATATTTGTATGGAATCATGAACCCTCCTTATACCATTCTTAGAAAAAAAAAAAAAAAATTGGTCCAGGTCAACTGTAGATCTAAACGTGCAAGGTAAAATAAGGCTCCTAGATAATAACACAGAATATCATCACGACCTCAGGATAGGTAAATATTTCTTAAACAAGACATAAAAAGTACTATTCACTAAGGAAAAGACTGATAAACTGGACTACATTAAAATTAGAAACTTCCGTTTATCAAGACACCAGTTACAGAGTGAAAAGTGAAGGCACGGAGTGTGAGGAAAACAATATATAAAACAAAGGACTCATATCCAAAATATATACAGAATTCCTAGTAATCAATATGAAAAAGACAGATGATACAATTAAAAAAATAAGCAAAGACCTGAATAGGTACTTCACAAAAGAGGATATCCAAATGGCCAACAAACATATGAAAAGGTGTTCAACCTCACCAGTCATCAGACAAATATAAATTAGAAGCTCAATGATATCCAGTTATACATCTACAAAAATGGATTAAAATGAGAAAGACTGACAATTCCAAGGGCTGACACAAACAGAGAGCAACGGAAAATATGACCCTGCTCGTGGGAGCGTACCTGGTACAACCATTTTGGACACTGTTCGGCAGAATCAATTAAAGCTGAAAATATGCATACCCTATTAATCAGCAATTCTACTCCTGAGTTTATATCCAACAGAGATGAGTACATATATATAGCAAGGCAAGTATAAGGATATTCTTAAAAGAGCATTATTTGTAATAGCCCAACACTGATAACAACACATATATCTATAAACTATAGAATAGATAAATGATGAAAAAATTAACACAATAAAATGTCACGCCAAAATGAAAATTAACAAAATGCTGGTACATGTAACAACAGGAATGAACGTCACAAATGTAATGAAAGAAACCAGACAAAAATAATACAAACAATATGATTTCATCATTTACATAAAGTCCAAAAGCAGACAAAAATAATCTAAACTGTTAGAAGTCAGGATAGAGGCTATATCTCGGTGGAGTGTAAGAGTGGGTTCTGGTAGTTTTCTATCTCTTGAACTTGGTGCTGATTACACCACTGTATTCCCTTTGCGATGACTCACTCATCACTATAGTTCTGATCTATATGAAGTATATTATACTTCAACGTAACAGTTCATTAAAAGAATTTTAAGCCTCTTGTCTCCATTGGAATCAGGAAGTCTGTCAGTCTCTGAATTAGTATGCTTTGGAGCATGTGATGTTTATACTTGCCTGAAACCACACAAGCTCATGTTTCAGAAATATGCTGAAATCACCTAACTGGTTTATCCTCAGACACTTTGATTCTTGATGACTGAATTTCTCCTGCTCCCCAACAGCAGCAAAAGACTCAGAGCAGGTGCTGAATGAATGCTTGAAGGGTTGCTCCCTCCCACTAATTTCACAGAGCTCAAGGACAATTAGATAAACAGCAGTTGAAACTACTTACTTTCTCCTTTCCAAGGCTGAACACTCCTCATCACACTCCAGCCTTGAGAAGCAAATGAAAAAAAATTAAGTCAGGGTACAAGTTTCACAGCTCCTACTCAGCAATAAGTTCTTAGATGGTCAACCTGGAGACAGAACAGACTGGCCAAAATAATGGCTGGACGGGGTCCTTCTCAAGGACAGGTGTGCAGGCCTCTGAGTTACGGGAGACTAGGAGTTCTCAGAAAGGCTTCAGAGTGTCCCCTGGTTGCTCAGCCCCCAAAAGTTCCCGGCGCCCCCGCAACAACCCCACCTCCCTCTCTCGACACAGCAAACTACTCTGTTCTCTGTTCTCCTGTGGGTTGGAATAGACACGTCAAGGTCTCTGCTTCCTCTGGCTACTGTCTGCAGTGAGGCCCAGAAAAGCTTCCTCTGGTCTTAGCTGTATCCCAAGTAGGACTCACTGCATTGGAGTGGGTGTGGTCTCTTAATATCAGATGTCTGTTGAACACCGACTGTGTGTGCAAGGCTTTCCTGTTGCAGACTGACACAAATGAATGGTTCCTGCCCTTTGGAAATTAAGTCTAATGGGAGAAAGAAGGCACAGCTACACATCTAAAAAATTACCTGGCTTGGTGAATTTCCTTCTTAGTAATTAACTTGCTGATTTCCACTGAATCTCCAAGCTGCATGTCTGTTATTTTGGAGGCCATGGAAATAGCAGCTATTCTGAAGTATATAAAAGAAAGGGAAGATAAAAAAAGAGAAAGGGAAGGAAGGTGTTGCAGTTTCACAAGAACCTCCCCATACCAGGCACAGAGAACACTTCTTTCAAGGCAAATCTACCACTCGACAATCTGTGTGGCCTTGGAAGCCCATCTATTATGAACTATCCACACGTTTATGTGGTATCTCCTCAATTAGATGCTAAGCAGCTCCATAGGAAATGAGGTAATCCATTCCTCAGTACCCCCTTGAGCATCCGGGCCAATGCCAGGCACTCAGTGTGTATTCAAACACAGTCAATCTGATGTCTGCATACTCCTAAAGTCCCATCTCCATGGTGCATCTTTGCATCTATTCGTCCATCCATCCCTAAACACCTCCACTTCTGTACGGTGTGACCACACAGGTCCCAAGATTTCAGGAGGCTGCAAAGACAACTCACAGAACAGTCAGAACCCCCCAGACCACAGCCGGAGCGCAGGACCTGGTCCTGACTGTGCCCCAAGCGGTGGAACGCTGAAGCAATGCACGCAACTTCAGGACATCTTCCCTTCTGATCTCATGGTGTCATAAGACCAAAAGGGAGAGAGACAGGAAGGAGGAGGAGAGGAGAGAAACAAAAAGGTTATTTCACAAATTAAAGTTAGGGAAGGTAAGGTACATAAAGCAGTACTTTCTCTTTTAACCAGAAAAACTAGACTCAAGAAAATGTATTTAAAAATCCTTCCTTAAAAGTTGCAAAGATCTACAATAGACTCCTGTATACCCTTTATCTAGACCCACCAATTGTTAACATTTAAGTAGCACTAACCTTCGATAAGTACTGGATGCTTCAGAGCAAATCATGATTTCTTTTCTTCGTCCACATTCACACTGCAGCTCTATCTGAAATAAGATTAACATGTAGCAACTTTCAGCCCACGGTAAATATGTGAATGGGCAGGTTTCACTTTTAAAGCCTCTCTCAAATCAAACCACGGCAGAGAATAGAGAGACGGTGAGTGGCTACCCTCCAAGATGGAGGAGCTAACCACACATGCAAACTGACAACGTGGTGGTTCACATGCTAGGAGGGAAGTGTCCAGTTGACAGTGCCCCTTACTGGGAATGACTTCTGTCCTTAATCCTGCCTGAAGGGTCAGGCCTAGAATGAAGTTTTTACCACTGAACCAGAGGTAGACACTTGACCCAGGACCAGCCAAGGTCTAATTGACTCCACTTCATCCCTCTGCTTTCACCTCTTTGGCGGGGAGACCTTGCTTAATCCCTCAGACCAGGTAAGTCCCTCACTCACATGTTCTTGTGGTACCCGCTACAAGGGGGTAACTACTCCTTCACGACATTACCACAGTCACAGTTAATTATCTGAGTAGTTAATTAGTATCTGTCCCTCTAATTAAAGGAACCACGTGTCCACTGTTCACTGGTGGAGCCCCAGCACCTATCACAGCATTACATCTTATATAAAATAGACACTTAAGTATTTGTTGAATAAATGGAGGGGACAATCAGAGTCTCTCTTGAGAATTTGATCGAAGGGAGACAGAAACTGGTCAGGTGGCAGTGGGTACTTTCTGAATTAAAAGACCATCTCAAGCTTGGCAGATAGAAGTCTGTACAATTTACTCCACCCTTCTCTTGTTAACTTAACTTGCAGTTCCTTGCAACCAAAGACCCCTGGTAAGGATGTGTGCCCAGGTGCCACTGTAGGCAGTTCTGGACTCATCAGCAGCCCCAGAACCACAGTCAGTCCCCACCAGGAGCCAGGATTACTCACCTTGGCTTTGCAAGCAGTCACAGGGCAGGGTGAGCTGAGGTGGCAAGGTGCCATACATGGGTGGCCACAGTCAGCTCTGGAGATGGTGCAGGGCTGCTTGCAGACCTCATCCACAAGACACTCTCCTTTGTGACAGAGTCTCTGACACCTGTGCATCCCACACGGTAGCGTGGCACTGCAGGGCAATCCGCAAGAGATATCAACCAGGTGACAAGGGATGTTGCTTCGTAACTAGGAGAGACAGAAGTAGCCAGATTCTCATCTCCATGCAGGATTCAGGGTGGATTTTAACTTCCTACTTAAACATTTCTGAACTTTCAAAAAGAGCAAGTTTTTAAAAAAGTTATTTTTATCTGAAACAAAAATCTGGCTGTTTTTCAAAGTCTGAAAGGTTAGTTTGAAAAGAAAACAAACCTGAACCTTATTTAATAATGCTTGTTATGGGACTTCCCTGGTGGCGCAGTGGTTAAGAATCTGCCTGCCAATGCAGGGAATATGGGTTCAATACCTGGTCCGGGAAGATCCCACGTGCCGTGGAGCAACTAACCCCGTGCACCACAACTACTGAGCCTGCACTCTAGAGCCCACGTGCCACAACTACCGAAGCCCGCGCGCCTAGAGCCTGTGCTCGCAACAAGCCACTGCAGTGAAAAGCCTGCACACCACAACAGAGTAAACCCCACTCGCTGCAACTAAAGAAAGCCTGCGAGCAGCAACAAAGGCCCAATGCAGCCAAAAAAAAAATAATGCTTGCTATGATCTAAAAGGACTTGTTTTAGCAGCCGAGTGTGACTTGCAACATAAACTTCCCAAGGTGGGTAACAAGCATGTGAAACCAGATAACTAGGGAGTTTCTGAAAATTTTATGACTAACTGGGAGGATCAGGTGACCTTTTCCCTTTACAAACAGCTAGGGCACTGAGTTCACAGAAACCCTGGGGGTGGGGGCACCCTTGGCTCATCGTTTCAAGACTGCTTGCAGGGCTGTTTTATGTAATTAATTACTCAACTCTCCTCACATCTCCCAACCCATGATCTCCATAGTTTTAGACAGCTCTGTCATTAAAAAAATTAAGAGGGGCTTCCCTGGTGGCCCAGTGGTTGAGAGTCCGCCTGCCGATGCAGGGGACATGGGTTCGTGCCCTGGTCCGGGAAGATCCCACATGCCGCAGAGCGGCTGGGCCCATGAGCCATGGCCGCTGAGCCTGTGCGTCCGGAGCCTGTGCTCCGCAACGGGAGAGGCCACAACAGTGGGAGGCCTGCGTACCGCAAAAAAAATAAAAATAAAAATTAAGAGGCAACAGGCCGTGGACCAACCAAATCATTTTTTTTTTCTTGAGAAATTGCCTCCATTCAGGATTCTTCACTCCAGGAAAAAGATGCTGGAATTTTATTCCTGTGGAACCAAAGGTTACTCTTACATATTCACTCAAATTCTTTTAAGAACCCTCAAAATGAGGAATATACTTCGGTTCTGGTGACAAACTTGTACTCTTGAAGAGGCCCCCAAAGCCTAGGATGTACATGCTTTGTAATCAGTATTTTGGTAGAATGTAGTTCCCAGTCATTAAACACTCACCTACTCCACCACTGGGATAATTTGTGCACATGCTATGCCCTCTGTTGTCCCCTCCCCACATTACTTGCCTGTCTTCTCACTGTTCTTTAGGATGTTACTTATGCTACTTCCTCCAGAAACACCTTTCCTGGGTAAGGGTAAGGGCCCCTTCTATCCCCTTCAGTACTCTGTACTTCTCACACTACTGTACTTTTTTTTTTTTTCAGTATTTATTTATTTGGCTGTGCCAGGGCTTAGTTGCGGCATGCAAGATCTTTTAGTTGTGGCATGCATGATCTAGTTCCCCGACCAGGGATTGAACCCGAGCCCCGTGCATTGGTAGCACAGAGTCTTAACCACTGGACCACCAGGGAAGTCCCACACACTACTGTACTTATAATCGACTGTTTACATGTCTGCTTCCCGCCTCAGAGTTAAGGCTCCACAAGGGCAGGGGCGGTACCTGTCTTGTTCATTTCTGAATCACCCAAACCTAGCCTGTTACCTAGTACATAGCAGGTACGCAGTAAGTATTTGTTGACTGAAGTCCATCAACACAAAGATGACACATGGATGTCTTAGAATGGTTACTCTCAGAGGAAGTGAGATTTTTAAAGGAAGAATAAATACCAAGGATTATGACTTGAGAACCACTGACAGGAAATAAGTGGAGAAAAATATGTCTATCAAGATAAGAATACTGGGCTTCCCTGGTGGCACAGTGGTTGAGAATCTGCCTGCCAATGCAGGGGACACGGGTTCGAGCCCTGGTCTGGGACGATCCCACATGCCGCGGAGCAACTGGGCCCGTGAGCCACAATTACTGAGCCTGCGCGTCTGGAGCCTGTGCTCCACAACAAGACAGGCCGCGATAGTGAGAGGCCCACGCACCACGATGAAGAGTGGCCCTCACTTGCCACAATTAGAGAAAGCCCTCTCACAGAAAGGAAGACCCAACACAGCCATAAATAAATAAATAAATAAACAAACAAAGCAAACTGTCAACAAGTAAAAATAAATAAACACTATTTAAAAAAAAAAGATAAGAATACTGAAAGCATATTGTCATAGTTGTCAAGAGTTTCAAGAAATGTTGGCCAACATGTTACTAAGTAAAAAAAGCAGGTTACAAAACAGTATAATCTTCATAGAGTAGGGGAAAGAGTGTATTACACATGCCTGGAAGTCTATACACCAGGATGTTAAAAGTATTTCTTTCTGCATAGCAAAACTGTATTATCTTAATCGTCTACAATGAATATGCATTTTTAAAATAAACAAATCTTTTTAAAGTGTTTCAAAGTGTCTATAGTCAGCGGCGCCAAATATAGCTTAGACACTAAGAATAAGGATGAAAGTCCTTCATGGTAATGGCAGCAATTAGCCTGGAGGAAGGTGCATGGCCGATCAGTCAGGATGGAAAGCTGCGTAGGGAGTAGAGAGAAGGAACGGTGGCAACTGGTGGAGAGCCCACTCTCACTCTTGGGATATTCTCGCTGTAACACCTTTCCCCAGACTAGCAACCCCTCCCCATGCTGGCTAACCTAGAAGTTGTCTCTGAACACGGCTCATGCTCTCAAGGCCAACTGGCTGAGTTTCATTTGATTGTAACCAGATTAAAAATGAGAGCAGGGACTTCCCTGGTGGCACAGTGGTTAAGAATCCGCCTGCCAATGCAGGGGACACGGCGGGTTTGAGCCCTGGTCCAGGAAGATCCCACATGCCGCGGAGCAACTAAGCCTGTGCACCACAACTACTGAGCCTGCATTTTAGAGCCCACAAGCCACAACCACTGAGCCATAACTACCGAAGCCCGTGAGCCTAGAGCCCGTGCTCCGCAACAAGAGAAGCCACCGCAATGAGAAGCCCGCGCACTGCAACGAAGAGTAGCCCCTACTCTCACCACAACTAGAGAAAGCCCGTGCACAGCAACAAAGCAGCCAAATAAATTAATTAATTAAAAAATAAAATAAAATAAAAATAAAAATGAGAGCAGAACAGATTCAGAATGCTACCTACTGCATGATTCCATTTATGTGATATTCTGAAAAGGCAAAACTACAGGGGCAGACAACATTGGTTGCCCGGGCCTGGAGGTAAGGGGAGAGTAACTATGAAGTGGCCCAAAGGAATGTTTGGGGGTGAATGAATGCTCCACATCTTGACTGTGGTGGTGGTTACATGACTGTACAAATGCTTCTGTCAACTCATAGACTTGTACACTAGAAAGGGTACATTTCATTTTATGCAAACTATACCTTAATGAAAAGAAAAAGAAAAGAAAAAAGTGGCAACAGCAAATCTCTGCTTCTTGGAGTATATTTATTTTGAGAAACAATGAGGCTAACCCTCTTAACGAAATCCAATCATAAATCTCTGGTTGGAACAATGAACACTTGAGAGAGAAAACTTACCTCATGTTTGCCCATGCACCATTTCTGAGTTAGAAAAGTACAAGGGGGGCACTTGTCCTCACTATGACAAGAATGATACACTGTAGAAAGAGAAAGGTAAAATTAGGAGTAATGTTTAAAATCAGGAATAATGTTTAAACATAGACTACTACACATATCGTAATGGCCTATGACATGGAACTTTTAAATTTCAGAGCTGAGTACTTTTTAAAATGGTCACTGAAAAGTAAAAGTAGTTGGCTTTATATTAAAGTGTTGAAAGATGAACATGAGTGAGAAAAAGAAACCCAACTGAGGGGCAAGAGACACAGAAGCAGAGGAGGAGGCAGTTTTTCTACTCCGTCTCCTGTGGCACTGCCACATGGTCTGTCCACATTACTCAGGGATTCTTTTGGTCCTACCTTACACAGCAACTGCTCCCTTTTGTTCAGACATCTTTGTTATCTCATCTAACATGCTTCCTCTGACTCCTTTCAATCTCTTTACTGCCTGGAAGAGGCAGTTCATTCAAACTCATCTCCTACAACAAAGCCTTCCTTGGCTGACCACACCCTGCCCTGAGCACTCTTGCTCTCCCTGATGTCTCAGTTCTTACACAGATGGCTTGCTGCCATGCTATCTGGCCCTTCTTCATGTATTGGCTAGTTGTGTCAAATGTTTTCAACTACCATCTTCTTCCTCTCAGAAACAACAGAACAACCTCAAGGTCATGGGCTATTTTTTCCCTCCTCTGAACCTCCCTCTATGTCTGACACCATACTGGATATACAAGAAACACTCAAGAAAAGTTAAGTGAATGCTGAATGAAAGCAGGCTAAAACAAAACAACTCACAAATAGTTAAGTTCTCACTATGGACATCAATCAGCAGGATTTGGACTTCATTTGTAATATCTGCAAGTGACTATAAAGGAAGTGTGTACAAGTGAGTGGGTGAGTATCTGTTTGGACATTAACTTCATGCTGGTGTGAACACCACAGCAAGGGTTTGCAAACTAAGCTGGGAGGGCCGCCTTAAGGTCTCCAGGAAAGGAGGGACTTTCCACTTCATGAGGAAGTTACTTAATTCTTTTTCACTCTGTAACTTAAAAAATTGAGAAATGCTTGTCTATTTGTCAGACTAAATCATATGGCCAGATTTATTTTAAGTATCAAATCCAGTGACTTAAATTATATCAGGTTTGCCTCTGGGACTTGGTAAAATGAAATGATAGGGCCAATATGGTCCTAGAGGAAAGCCAGTGACTAGACTGGACAGAAAATGGGTGATGTCAAGTAGCTATTTACCTGGTGTCTACAGCAGTCTATCACAGAAAAACTGGAAACAAATGTCCAACAACATGAAACTGACTGAATCAGTTATGGCCCATCCATGTAACAGGACACTGTACTACCATCTAGAAAAATATTCACTGATAAGGAGAGAGATTAAAATTACAATAATAAGAGGGAAAAATATCTAGTTAAAATAAATTCATTAGGATCCCACTTTTATTTTAGGAAAAAAAGAAGCAAATATATATTTTTGCCCATGGAAAAAGGCCCTGAAAAATATACACCAGGGCATAATTCTTAAAAGGTGACATAAGAGATTATTTAATTTCAATCTTCTGACTTTATCTCTATTTTCTTTCCTTCTCTCTTCCTTTTTATGTAATAACGTATATTGTGTCAACAACAACAAAACCAAATTACTCTTAACTTTACAAAAAGATGCTTAACTTTGAAATATGCACCAGAAGTGGAGGCCACAAAGAAAGAAGACAAGACCAGCTGGGGATTCTCCCAACCCTTTGGGTGTGTTTGACATCCACAGAGTAAAGCACTGGAAGGCACTGTGATTCCCAGCTGTGGCCCAGATCTCAGACCCATCTTCACAGAAGCAGCCCCTGAGCACAGGGAACAAGGAAGGGCTACCACAGTGTAACCTCAGAGCAGTGAAGACCATCATGCAACATCCTAAATGACACAGTGTGAGCAGGCTGTGAGGCGTGGAGGCAAGGAGACAGGACCCACCTGGATGGTCACATTCATGGACTCTGGCACAGGTCTGGGTACACTCAGGGGGCCTGGTACCACAGGGAACTGGAGGGTAGATCACTGACGCGCCACAGTGGCAGGTTAATTCATCAAAACCTGGTGAAGCCACAGGTGAAACAAAACAACCCTTCATGAATTTGAGAATTTGAAGCACAAGATAATTACACACACACTTTTTTTTTTTGGCTTGTATTTTTAGAGGAGAATTTTTTGGGGGGCTGCTCTTTTAAAAAAGGTTTTTATTTCATTAACGTTGAGCTGCTGGCAAAGTGTTCAATTTTTACTTGCAACAAACTTTAAGTCAATGAGTATTCCAAGACATTTTTACATGTATTTTATAAACAAAAGATCTACAGACCATCTCTTTTGACAGAACAGGAGACTTCCACTAAAGAAATAGATTCTTTTCTTTAACTTTTTGGCTAGGAAAATGGATAGAGATTATGAAAGCCACAGGTAGTTAACAAACACAGAAAAATATGCTTTTGAATATAAACTTCAGAGAGCCACTGAAGCCATTAAAAAAAAAATTCTTGTAAGTATAACTGACACCTATCATGATAAAAATATGAAGTTGAGATGAAGCCGAGAGCTACATCTGAGTTCACCAGGCACAGTTCACAAGCCCAATCAAAATGAGAACTCACATGGGGCCTCCAACAAGCGGCCCACTTTGTCAAGAGCTCTACTAACCCTCAGACCCAAAGGGGAGCTAGTTCTTCAATCCTGGTCCTTAGTAGAGGCTGGGTCTTTGGCCATGGTTCTCAACTACGGACCAAGAGTCAGAAAGCCCAGGCCCTCCAGGACTCCTCTACCCACTGCTCTTCTCCAGTCAGCACTCTCCAGAAAACTCTTCAGAGGCTACACAATGTGGTGGAAAGAGCCCTGTAAATACAGCAGGAGACTTAGGCCTCTAGTCCTGGACCTACTTCTCACTTGTGCGGTGACTGTGGGCAGGTAACTTAACGACTCTTGAGATTGCTTCCTTTTGGTCAAATGGGGATACCAAACTTTGACCTGTCCACTCAAAAGTTTATTGTGGGGGTGGGCTAATATATGTGAAACAGCTAGGGAAAGAGTAAGAGGCTACATTACTTGTTTCTACGGAACTCCATGTGTGTGATTTATAACAAAGCACTTAACTCCTTTTTGAAATATGGTAGGCCTAGTATTCCACAGAAGGTATGTTGGGAAACCCTGATATAGGCTAATCTTTTAATGTAGCAGTTCTCAAAGAGTGCTCAGTTGACCCCTAGGACTCCCTGATCCTTTCAGGGAGTCCACAAGGTCAAAATTATTTTCATAATAATACTTAGATACTATTTGCTTTTTTCACTATGTTGACATTTGCACTGATGGTGAAAAAGCAACAGCTGGTAATACTGCCAGGGCATTAGCGCAAATAAGGCAGTAGTGCCAAACTGTAACCATTGTATTTTTCACTGCCACATACTTAGAGTAGATAAAAAATGACAATTTCACTTAAGAAAGTCCTTGAAGTAAAAAAAAATCTTGACCCATAAATACATGTCTTTCTAATATTCTGTGGAACAAAATAGGGTATCTGCTTCAAGCACTTTTGTTGCACACAAAAATACAGTTGTCCCTCAGTATCCTGGCGGGGAGGGATTGGTTCCAGGACCCCCATGGGTACCAAAATCCAAGAATGCTCAAGTCCCTTATATAATATGCTGTAGTATTTGCATACAACCTATGCACATCCTCCTGTATACTTTACATCATCTCTAGGTTACTAATAATACCCAATGCAATGTAAATGCTATATAAATAGTTGCCAGCACAAAACAAATTCAAGTTTTGTTTTTGGAACTTTCTAGAATTTTTCCCCTTGAACATTTTCAACCCACACCTGGTCGAAACTATGGATGTGGAATCCATGGATATGGAACCCTCAGATATGGACGGCTGTCTGACCTCTGGTCATTCTAAAGAACTGTACTTTTCTGAGTCGTGAGCTGAATTGCTGAATTAACTTCTTTTTTCATAACACACCGTTTTACTTGAAAAAGTGGCCGACAAACTATGATTATTCAGACTTGGGTATTTTGGCAGACGTTTATGAAAAATTAACAGTGAGACCATCACTTTAAGAAAACTGACTTTGCTGCCAACAATAACATTCAAGCTTTCAAGTGAAAACAGAATTTTGGAAAATACGCATTTATCACTATGAGCTTGACAACTTCCTAATACTTTTCCCCAGAGTTTTCTGATGGGATTGGTAGTGTATTAATGAATGAGTTTTTAATACTGTAACACAAGCAGACCCCATCTTAGGATCATTGCTTACATCCCAAGTTTCATACATTCAGGGACAACAGAGGAATAACTTCTTTAAAAGTCTCAATAGCTTTTCTGCCCATGGACACCGCCGAGTAAGCATCATTAAAGTCTCTCCCCTCTACTGCCGTCGTGTCTAAGTCAGTCTCCCAAAGGGCCCGAACAGCTGCAGAAGCTCCTCATCAGACGTCTGAGCTTCGAAACAATTGATGCGAGTCTGAGGAGCCACCTGAGCAGCGGGCAGCGCTCACAGACTGTGTGGTAACGAGGGGTCCAAACACCAGGTGCTCCAGAGGCTTCGGGTTTGTCACGTACGCCATTGCAGAGGAGGTGGATGCGGCCATGGATGCGAGGCCACACGAGGTGGATGGAAGAGTTGGGGAACCAAAGAGGGCCGTCTCAAGAGAAGATTCTCAAAGACCTGGCGCCCACTTAACCGTGAAAAAAATTTTTGTTGGTGGCATTAAAGAAGACACTGAAGAACATCACCTAAGAGATTATTTTGAACAGTGTGGGAAAACTGAAGTGATTGAAATCATGACTGACTGAGGCAGTAGCAAAAACAGAGGCTTTGCTTTTGTAACCTTTGATGACCATGACGCCGCAGACAAGATTGTCATTCAGAAATATCACACAGTGAACGGCCACAACTGTGAAATAAGGAAAGCCCTATCTAAGCAAGAGAAGGCTAGCGCTTCATCCAGCCAAAGAGGTCGAAGTGGTTCTGAAACTTTGGTGGTGGTCATGGAGGGGGTTTTGGTGGGAATGACAACTCTGGTCGTGGAGGGAACGTCGGTGGTCGAGATGCCTTTGGTGGCAGCCGTGGTGGTGGGGGATATGGTGGCAGTGGGGATGGCAGTAATGGATTTGGTAATGACAGAAGCCATTTTGTAGGTGGCGGAAGCTACAATGATTTTGGCAATTACAACAATCAATCTACAAATTTTGGACCCATGAAAGGAGGAAACTTTGGAGGCAGAAGTTCTGGCCCCTATGGTGGTGGAGGCCAATACTTTGCCAAACCACGAAACCAAGGTGGCTATGGTGGTTCCAGCAGCAGCAGGAGCTATGGCAGTGGCAGGAGGTTGTAATTACTGCCAGGAAACAAAGCTTAGCAGGAGAGGAAGCCAGGGAAGTGACAGGGAAGCTACAGGTTACAAGAGATTTGTGAACTCGGCCAAGCACAGCGCTGGCAGGGCCTAGCTGCTACAAAGAAGACATGTTTTTGACAATACTCATGTGTATGGGCAAAAAAACTCGAGGACTATATTTGTGACAAATTGTATAACAGGTTATTTTAGTTTCTGTTCTGTAGAAAGTGTAAAGCATTCCAACAAAGGGTTTTAATGTAGATTTTTTTTTGGCACCCATGCTGTTGATTGCTAAATGTAATAGTCCACTCATGAAGCTGAATAAATGTGTCTTTTTAAAAAATGTGCTGTGTAAAGTTAGTCTACTCTGAAGCCATTTTGGTAAACTTCACCCCAACAATGTGAAGTTAGAATTCCTTCAGGGTGATGCCAGGGCCCATTCGAAATTTATTTACAACCCGCTTGGGTGGAGAAGCCATTGTCTTCAGCTGAACTGACAGTTACTGTGTTGTGACCTGGAGTTCACTGTTAAAAGGGTCACCCAAGCAAAGTTAGAGTTTTCTGGTTATTAATATGATTGTTGGCACATCCTATGCAATATATCTAAACTGAATTATGGTACCAGATAAAGTTATAGATGGGAATCATCCATTATCATGTGTAATCAATAAATGATTTAATACCCTCTTTTAAAAAAAAGTCTCAATATATCTGAAATACTAAGGCTTATTAATTCAGTAATCCATACCAACCTAAGAAAATCAATCACTCAGAACATATCATTCCTGACTTTCTAGAAAACTCTATATAATAAAGTATACAGTGAAGACACTCACTAGCTTGCCAGCATGTTTGGCAGTTCCCACGATGACAAGGTTCTTCACATCTATGAAGGCCACAGCGGAGTTTCCTCCCACAAATCAAAGGACACTTGTGTTCCTTATCCTAGGAGGAGAGATACTGATTGATTGATTGATTGATTGCATGCAGGATCTTAGTTCCCCGACCAGGCATCGAACCTGTGCCTCCGGCAATGGAAGCGCAGAGTCCTAACCACTGGACTGCCAGGGAATTCCTGAGAGATTTATATATGTTTACAAAATTATCTCCATTTTATATTTTCCATAAACAAGATTAATAAAGAAGTTCTCCACAATTATAGATCGCATGATATCTGGAATTAGCTTCAAAATAATCAAAGGAGGGGGAGTAGGTGGGGAATGAAACAAGATTAGTCATGACCTGATCACTACTGAAGATAGATGTTGGGCATATGGGACTCATACTTGTCTCTCTGCTTTTATATATGTTTGAAATATTCAGTAATAAGAGGAAGTCTTTAAACTTTCAAACACTGGTTTATAAGTAAGTCTTGATACACAGAACAATTTCATCACTCTTCACACTGTCAAAATAAATGCTAAAAAAACAATTGTGTATTATATATGTGTGTGTATATATGTACTACTTTATTATTGGTACTGTGTTACCTTGTTTACACACACACACACACACGATAACACAATACCCACTGCCAGGTAGTGCTTCCTTTATTTAGTTCCACAGAAGTGAATATTTCAGATAACTGAAAACTGTTTTTTAAAAAATGCCACACTCGGGACTTCCCTGGTGGTCCAGTGGTAAAGAATCCTCCTTCCAATGCAGGGGACGCAGGTTCGATCCCTGGTCGGGGAAATAAGATCCCACATGCCGCGGGGCAACTAAGCCCGTGTGCCACAACTACTGAGCTCGTGCACCTCAACTAGAGAGCCCGTGTGCTGCAAACTACAGAACCCACAAGCTCTGGAACCTGTGAGCCACAACTAGAGAGAGAAAACCTGCATGCCACGACTAGAGAGAAGCCCGTGCGCTGCAACTAAAAAGATCCCGCATGCTTCAACAAAGAACCCATGTGCCACAACTAAAACCTGACACAGCCAAAAAAAAAAAAAGAAAGAAAGAATACCCAAGAATGGAGGCCCCTCTTCTGGGAAAAAAAAAAAAAAAGCCATACTCATTTTGCCTACTGATCTGACCCATGGAATATATGAAACTTGAAGCCTGAGTTGCTAAGGCCAAGCCAGTCTGTGTGCTGGGACAGCATACAGTCTCCTGCAGATGACTACATGCTCATCCAGTGGTCTTGAGCTCTGGGGCCTGAGGCCTTCTGTCTTTCTTCTTTCCTTTCCTCCATGTTGCCATCAGCTGACTTCTTGACCTGGCTGAGGCCTAAAAAGGACCAGTCTGTCTCTCTGGGCAGCATTCTGACTGCTGCTCAGGGGCCTCTCCCAGTGATTTCCAAATCTGGGCTGCATTCTAGATGGCTGAGGCTTCCAGAAGCCCAGCCCCTAGATGAATGCAATCTGATACTGCCTAACGATAGGTCCACTTACCACACAGCATATCTCGTTACATTTATGCCGTCCACATAACCGTTTCTTGTTACACCTCTTGTCACACATAAATGTAGCATCTGCTATGAACAATTAAGAAGAAAAAGAAGTCAGAGGACATGAACATTCATTCAACAAATATTTGTGTGACTACAGGCTGAAGAAATACAAATGTAATAATGTAAATAAATTAGTTATGGTGAAAATGCATACTATTTAAATATCACTTTTCACTTGCCAGACAGTCAAACAAATAGAAAAGAAAATAGGAAGACTACCCAAGTGCCCACTGATAGATGAATGGATAAAGATGTGGAATATATACAATGGAATATTACTCAGCCATTAAAAAAAGAAAAGAAATCTTGCCATTTGTGACAACATGGATGGTCCTAGAGGATATTATGCTAAGTGAAATAAGACAGAGAAAGACAAATACTGTATGATTTCACTTATATGTGGAATCTAAGAAACAAAACAAATGAACAAACATAACAAAACAGAAACAGTATAGATACAGAGAACAAACAGGTGGTTGCCAGAGGAGACGGGGGTGGGTGGAAAAAAGAAATAGGTGAGAGGTACAAACTTCCAGTTGCAAAACCAATGATTCATGCGTATGAAATGCACAGTGTGGGGAATATAGTCAATAACTAAATAATATCTTTGTATGGCGACATAATGTAACTAGACTTATTGCGGTGATCATTTTGAAATGTATAGAAAAAACACTATGCTGTGTAATAGGAACTAACAGAGTGTTGTAGGTCAATTATACTTCAAAAACAAACTCATAAAAAAGAGATCATATTTGTGGTTATCAGAGGTGGAGGGGTGGGTAGAGGGGGAATTGGATGAAGGCAGTCAAAGGGCACAAACTTCCAGTTATCAGATAAATAAGTATTAGGGATGTAATGTACCACATGATAAATATAATTAACACTGCTGTGTGTTATACACGAAAGTTGTTAAGAGAGTGAAGTAAGAGCTCTCATCACAGACAAAAATTTTTTTTCTATTTCTTTCATTTTCCATCTATATGAATTGATGAATGTTCACTAAACTTATTGCAATAATCATTTCATGATGTATGTAAGTCAAATTATTATGCTGGGACAGGAATAAAGACGCAGACAGAGAAAGGACTTGAGGACACGGGGAGGGGGAAGGGTAAGTTGGGACAAAGTGAGAGAGTGGCATGGACATATATACACTACCAAATGTAAAATAGATAGCTAGTGGGAAGCAGTTGCATAGCACAGGGAGATCAGCTCGGTGCTTTGTGACCACCTAGAGGGGTGGGATAGGGAGGATGGGAGGGAGACACAAGAAAGAGGAGATATGGGGATATATGTATATGTATAGCTGATTCACTTTGTTATAAAGCAGAAACTAACAAACCATGGTAAAGCAATTATACCCCAATAAAGATGTTAAAAGCAAAAAATTATTATGCTGTACACTTTAAGCTTATACAGTGCTATATGTCAATTATATCTCAATAAAACTGGAAGAAGAGGGGGCTTCCCTGGTGGCTCAGGGGTTAAGGACCTGCCTGCCAATGTAGGGGACATGGGTTCGAGCCCTGGTCCGGGAAGATCCCACATGCTGTGGAGTGACTAAGCCTGTGCACCACAACTACTGAGCCTGTGCGCCACAACTACTGAAGCCCACGTGCCTAGAGCCTGTGCTCCGCAATGAGAAGCCACTGCAACGAGAAGCCCGCGCACTGCAACGAAGAGTAGCCCCCGCTCACCTCAACTGCAGAAGGCCCGGGCATAGCAACAAAGACCCAACACAGCCAAAAAAAAAAAAAAAAAAAAATTGTAAGAAGAAAAGGAAATAGGAAGACTGATTAATGTATGGAACAGGTGAAGGTGTGGAGAAAAAGGCACACACACTTAGTGGATGGGAGAATAAACTTTTGGAGTACATATGTATCTATCAAAACTTTACGTGGCAATTCCATTTTAAGTAATGCTTCCTACAGATACACTTTCAAAAGTAGCTAGGACACCAAAAGCACAAGCAACAAAAGAAAAATAAATTTGATCAAAATTTAAAGCTTTTGTGCATCAGAGGACATCATCAAGAAAAGACAACAACATAATGGGAGAAAATATTTGCAGATCAGTTATCTCATAAGTGTCTAGGATCCAAAATATATAAAGAACTCTTTCAACTCAATAACAAAAAGACAACCCAATTTAAAAATGGTAAAGGAATAGACTTTTCCAAAGAAGATATACAAATGGCCAAGTACATGAAAAAATGCCCAACATCATTAGTTATTAGGGAATGCAAATCAAAACCACAATGATTTATCATTTCATACCCACTGAGGATGGCAATAACAGTGATAATAATAATAGTAGTAATAAAAAACAGAAAATAACAAGTGTTGGAGAGGATGTGGAGAAAATGAAACCCTCATACATTACTGGTGGGACTGTAAAATAGTGTAGCTACTGTAGAAAACAATATAGCAGTTCTTTTAAAAAAATTCTACCTATAACCAACATATAATCCAGCAATTCCATTTCTAGGTACATAACCAAAAGAATTTACAACAGGTTCTCAGATAAAAGCTTGTGTACAAATGTTCATAGCTGCACTAGTTGCAATAGTCAAAAGAAGGAAACCAAATGTCCATCAACAGATGAATGGATAAACAAACTGTGGTATATATATACAACAGAATATTATTCAGTCATAAAGAGGAATGAAGTACTGATGCGTGCTACAATGTGGATGAACCTTAACAACATGCTAAATGAAAGAAGCCAGAGACAAAAGGTTACATATTATATGATTTCATTTATATGAAATACTCAGAATAATTAAATCCACAGAGACAGGAAGCAGAGTAGTGGTTGCCAGGGCTGGTGGGGAGGGGTGAATGGGGAATGAAAACTCAGTAAACAAAGGGTTTCCTTTTGGGATGATGAACCCATTTTAGAATTGATAGAGGTGATGGTTTTAAAACACTGTGAAGGTACTAAATGCCACTGAATTGTACACTTTAAAATGTTTCACTGGGGACTTCCCTGGTGGTGCAGTGGTTGGGAAGCTGCCTGCCAATGCAGGGGACACGGGTTCGAGCCCTGGTCTGGGAGGACCCCACATGCCGCGGAGCAACGAAGCCTGTGTGCCACAACTGCTGAGCCTGTGCTCTAGAGCCCGCAAGCCACAACTACTGAGCCCGCATGCCACAACTACTGCAGCGTGTGTGCCTAGAGCCTGTGCTCTGCAACAAAGAGGCCACCACAATGAGAAGCCCACGCACCACAACAAAGAGTAGCCCCCGCTCGCCGCAACTAGAGAAAGCCCGTGCACAGCAACGAAGACACAACGCAGCCAAAAAGTAAATAAATTTATTAAAAAAAGAAAAAACAAAACAAAACAAAAAAATGTTTCATTGTATGTTCTGTGAATATTATCTCAATAAAGGTGCTGAAGGCGCTGAAGTGTTTACCGGTGAAATAACGTTTGGGATTTGTTTTTAAAGTACTTCAGTGAAAATTAAAAATAGGAAAGAGAGGTATGGATGAAGAAAGAAGATGGGCAAAATGCTGATAACTGTTGATGACTGGTGATAGGTACATAGGAATTCACTATACTAGTCTCTGTACTTTCACATATGATTGAAAATTTTCATCATAAGCTAAAAAAGTAACAAGATGGTTACAGCATTATCTGTAATGGGGAAAAATTGGAGACAACCTAAATGACCAACAAAAGAGCAATGGTGAACTATACTATGGCATATCCACATAAAGAATGTTCTCAAGAGGGAGAGCTATACACACTGACATGGAAAAATGTCTTTGATATATTACTTAGGGGAAAAAAACAAGTTCCAGTATGTTTAGTAAGAACCATAATAGCACATGTATACACCTGTATGAATACAGAAAAAGATCTGGACCCACACCCAACAAACTAATGATGTGGTTTTATCAGGGGAATGGAACTAGGAGGGGAAAATGGGGTGAGGGTGTATTTCTACTTTTTACTATTTTATTAATTTTTTAATTATTAAAAATTATGTATTAATATAGTAAGTTTTTCAAATTATATTTTTTAATTACCAAAATTTTGACTGTCGTTTTGAGGAAGATATTTCTGGTTATGTCAAATATTCAGATAGTTGAGGCAGATATTCAGCCATTCTCCACCTTCCTCAGGCTAACAGATCCTTAGTTTTGTTCAGAAATTGGGCACCCACGTGTTCCCCCATTACAGGAGTGAATGCTGAATAGTGTAGCCTGTCATGGTAATTCCATTCCCCTTGTTAGTGAAGGGATTGGGCAAGAACATGTGATAAAAAGCATACTGAGGGTCTTTCAGGACTGTCTTCCTTGCTCTCAAGAAGGAAGAGAATAATCTCTCCTTCTTTTCTTTACATGTTGCTGGGAGATGACTCAATGCGTGAAAGTGTTGTAGCTAACTTATACCCATGAGGGGAAAACCAAGAAAATCACAGGAAGCTGGACTGGAGTCCTAGAATCACTGGGTTTGTAATTAAAACCTTGGACTTGTTCTGCCTCCAGACTTCCTGTTATAAGAGACAGTAAACCTCCTGAGAGCTAAAGTCATTTTTCCTTGGGTTTTTTGATACCTGCAGCCAAAAGCACCTTAACCAATACAGCTTTCTTTCTGACCAGAATTAAGAGCTTTTATTTTGTATAAGTTTATCTTCCATCACTTTTCCAAAACAGTTTTAAGGTGGCTTAAACAAAGACTACGTGACGGTTGGTAAAACAAGGACAGAACCATAATAAAGTGGAGTATCAGGATCAAGGACAAAGGAAGAAACAATATTCTAGGCCTAAAGGTTGGCTGAGTCCCCCTGTTCTAGGTATCCAACAGTCCTATCAAGCCATAAGGGGATCAAGCATCAGAGTCAGTTTTTACAAAGTTTGCTTCATTAGGTATTATTTACCTTCCCTTCCCATATCAACATTTTATTATGAAAAAGTTCAAACATATAAAAAAGTTGAAACGAGTTTATAGTGAACATCTATATATGCCCACTACCTAGCCTCTACCAGTAGTTGCTTTTTCTCATAACTCTCTATTCTTCCATCCAACTATCAGTTTATCTTAACTTTGGATGCTTTTCAAAGTAAGCTGCATACATGAATACACTTCCTGGTATTTTACAGCATTTCACTAACTAGAATTCAATTTATGGTTCTTTTTTTTTTCTTTTGAGGTAAAAGTTACATACAGTTAAATGCACAAAGTACCTTCACTGAATTCTGACAAACACATAACCCATCCCCCTGTCAAGATGTAAAAAATTACCTTCACCCCAGAAAGTTACCTCATGCCCCTTCCCAGTCATACCTTCGCTTTTGAGATTGGTACACGGAAGCTCCTATGGAGAAAGAAAAGGGAATAGTAACTACTCTAGGAATAAATGAAACAACACAACTGCAGTATAATGCTAAATGTAACATGCATACCCCAAATACCCAGTACTTCTCTGGCAGTCACTTATTCACCAACTTCACCTATCTGGAGCTACGTTTGCCCAGTCCCTGTAAGCTTTACTCACAACAGGGCCCCAGGTCTAATAACTTTTCATGCAAATATAACATTCTTTGTGGTCTGACCTCCAAACTCACAGCAGATTACGTATTATAAAATCTGAACGGAAAGAAGGACTGACTACTAAAGGTATGCAAAGCAAAGAGAAATAACTGTCTGGCAAGGGTACAGACAGAAAAAGCCATAAAAAGCAGATACAAGAATTGAAAATATGTAACAATCAGCACCATCTGATGCAGGAACAAACAGTTCTACATGCTCAAAAGTATCCCTGGCAATGCAGCTGAACTGTAGCAGAGTGGAATACAGAAGTCCTTTGCCATTCAAAGTTTTGCTACCCTGGTTTCAATCATGTGTGAATGGCCTCAAAGGTCTATCACATGTAATTTTGCTGAAAAATGTTCCTGAATAACATGTGTGGGGAGGCTGCTGTGTGAAGGGTGAGTCAGTCACTTGGGAGAGAGTGAGCCTGGCTGGTTGCCCAGCACCTACATCCGAATTTGGCTTTGATGTCATGGACAGGTTGCTATGTACTCAGAAATAAGCAAAATGATAAAAACATTTCTTCTCAGTGAAAATGATCCTGAAAAAGGGGGGCAGCTGCTGGGGTTGATAACAGACGTGAAGATGTCTAAGAAATTGAAGCTTCTTGGCTAGAAAAATGTTTTCGGTAAATCAATGAGTTGGCTCGGTTCTATGACATGAAAAAATTCCCCATATGCTCTCTAAATATACAAAGCAAAAGTGACTCATGAAATTGCTTGAGTGCTCCAGTTAATACAAACACCGGATTGTACACAGGAAATGCTGGGAGTTTGGGGGTTTTGAGCACAAGCCACCATTCTCCTTGCTTGGCCCTACGATAAACCTTTCTCTGCTCCAAACCCCGAAGTTTTATTTGTTTGGCCTCACTGTGCGTCAGGCGCATTAACTTGTGTTCAGTGACAATTTTGGCGAAGCCAGCCTAGGGGTCTGTGCTCGTGCCGGGTCGACCCTGGCCAGAGGCAGCCCCTTCCCTGAGTGCCCAGCAGCTAGCTGCCAGAGCGCATTCATTCCAGGGAACTGGAAGGGACTCTCCCTGACAGGCGCCAGCCACCCCACAACGTGAGGCTGTTTGGAGTTGAGGAAAAAAAAAAGAAAAAGAAAAAGAAATGACATGCTGGAGTGGTATGTACACCTGCAGGGAAAGACAGAACTCCCATAAATCCCTATACTAAATATGAATTACCAATAAAAACTTAAATACAGGGTTCTTTGTTAATAGGTAGTAAGATAGAGCAAACATTTCTCAAAGACTCCTACCAAAGTGATTAAAAGAGAAGAACTTTTGAAGTTTTAAGAAATAAGTTTTTATTTATCTAGAAAACTCACTTCCCTGGAAAAGCCCATTCCAGTACAAAAGATATTTCAGGAAAAATCTGGCTGAACAATGAGGTGATTATCAGTGTTTCAAAGAGATCTTTCATTTTGTCAAACTGTTTAACAGAATTCATATTGATAGTGAGCTCCTCCAGCAATTTTAGAATAAGACTTTTATTTGCAAAAAAAATTCAGTTTACACATAGCTTTTCAATAATACACTCACTGCCATGGGATCCACTATTAGGGGGAGTGAGGACAGAGAGTGAATGAGAAGCAAAAAAGCACAGAGACAGAGAAAGGGATTGTTGGGGAGAAACAAGCAAACTGACAGCTGTGTATCCCAACCCTGTTTGTAATTCTTGGTTACAAAGAGCACCTCTAGGCATTACTAAATTTATGATTACTAAATCAGAGTATCTCAGTCTTCAAGCTGGTATTTACAAAGCATAAAATGGTCCTGTACCTGACAATCAAAATTCCTTTACTGTCCTATGTATTGTGACTTCATTCAGAAAAAAAACCCACACAATCTCACACAACTTTTGTCACATGTAAATTGCACTACTTTGACAAGTTTTTCTTTAATTCTGAAGCTTACCTATTAAACTAGGTCCCAATTTATGGACAATATCCTCAGAATCATTTGCAAGTCAGCTGCTACCCAGACCTTGGGCTGTATTTAACAAATAGAATCAACTACTCAGAATTCTGTCTCTACCGAGGCCTGTGCTCTGCTGGGACAGGTGCCGATATGCACTGAAATGACCAGAAGTACGTCAGAGAGCAGGACAGATCAACATTCAGTATGTTCCCCAAGTTGGATTACCTAAAGACTTCAGAGGAAAGTTTCTTGCCTCTTCTGGTTACAGACACAGAAATGGGCACTAATTCCAAAATGGTAAGACGACTTTTTATAATACATAGTCCAATGAAGTTTGTCCCAGGCAGAAAGCAGAGATTGACAAAACAGTTGTATAGTGAAAAATTAACACTATCTGAAGAGAGGTCTGGCCTTTGCCATTGGCTTCTGGGAGATAATCTTGGAATATCATGCCTAATGGGAGTGTCATTGTTTCCCTGGAGCCTTGGGTCACCAGACAGTCTAACATGATTTAGGGTGCAGGCTGGCCACACCGAAAGACCAATGATGTGATGTAGGGCATGGGCTTTGGGTCACACAATGGTAGTGGACTTCTGGAGGGACTGGAGGCTGAGATCAGCTACATGGGCAGTCAACCATGCCTACATGATGGAGCCCCAATAAAAACTGACCACCCACTCTCTGGTGGGTGAGGTTCCTTGGTTGGCAATACCCCACGCATACAATCACACACTAGCGCTGAGAAAGTAACGCTGTTCCAACTCCATGGGGAGAGGACAACTGGAAGCTTCGTATTTGGTACTTTCTTGCATTCTGCCCTACATGCTTCTTCCTTTGGTTGATTTTAATCTGTATCCTTTCCCTGTAGTAAATTGTACTCAAGAGTATAACAGTTTTCAATGAGTTCTGTGAGTTCTTCTAGAGAATAATCAAACCTTGAGGGTAGCCTTGGGGGCCACTGGATTGTAGTTGGTATCAGAGGTGAGGGTGGTCATGTGGACTGTTCTAATTCAGCAATTGTCTGAACTCCTGCAGTGGGTGTCAGAAGTGAGGGCGATCTTGTGGACTGTGTTCCCTCTAACTTAGTAAGCTAACTGCTTGCAACGGTGCTATTGTTCTTTTCTTCTGGCATCTAGCATTATCACACTTGTATTTGGTCAAGCTACTTGTATATGTGCCCTAAGCCTATTACTGGTCTCTGACCCTTGCGTGCCATACCCCTTCATACCTATCCTACAACTGGTCCACAGTAGATGTCGGTATACATTGGCTGGATTGAATCAATCATACACAGTATTAACAGGAATAAGCCTGAGGTTATTTTGATTCCTTCCCTCCCACAATCACCAATTTAAAAGGTATTGGGTGCTTCCCCAGTGGCACAGTGGTTAAGAATCCACCTGCCCATGCAGGGGACACGGGTTCGAGCCCTGGTCAGGGAAGATCCCGCATGCCGTGGAGCAACTAAGCCCATGCGCCACAACTACTGAGCCTGAGCTCTAGAGCCTGCTCGCCACAACTACTGAAGCCCATGTGCCTAGAGCCCATGCTCTGCAACAAGAGAAGCCACTGCAACGAGAAGCCCGTGCACCGCAGCGAAGAGTAGCCCCCGCTCGCCGCAACTAGAGAAAGCCCGCGCACAGCAAAGAAGACCCAATGCAGCCATAAACAAACGAACAAACAAACAAATAAAAGGCACTGGTGGCAACAACTCTAGCATTCTGTAGGATTTACCTTTGTTCTGAAAGAGCATCTGCAGGAAATAACTGATGTGCGAGAGCATGGTCCACAGTCTCCTTCATGGCAGAGCTTTTCACAAGTATGAATGAAATCTTTAATAAAAATGAAAAGAACTGGGAATGAAAATTGCAACTACTCATTTTCAGACTCCCAAATTAACTAGCCACAACGGTCTTCCACCTCTGTTCCCTGCAACTCCATCACCAGAGTTGAGGGAAGAAGGATGCTATCAATGCCTCTTCCCCTATCTTCCCTTCATCTGGCAGGCTGAGCCTTTTCCAGCAAGGACAGGGCCCAGCATTAGTCACAGCAAGATGCTCTGGAGCACAAGATGCTCTGCCTAAGTCAAAGAACAGATCTTCTGACTCTTTATTTAGACCTCAAGTCTCCAGGTTAGACTCGGATATCCTTAAAATTGTAGCCATGGGTGACTTACTGAAGTACTCTTGACTCCGAAAATCACCTGGGGATCGTAAGTAATCAGAAACCATCATCCATGATCTCACTAAGTTCTATGAACATCTGGTGATAGGTGGCCTGCTAGTCATTCTGCTAAACTAGATTTTAGGACAAGTCCTGTTTCAAGGACCCCATCAGGGATCATCCATAGTCTTTCTCAATGGCTGCTGTTTACATGATGTATTTTTTCCATCCTTTTACTTTCAGCCTAACTGTACCTTTGACTCTAAAGTCTGCTTCCCAAACATGGCATATAGTTGGATCTTTTTTAAAAATTCGTTTTGACAATCTCTGGTTTTTGTTTAATTCACTGACGGTAATGTTAGTATTGATATAGTTGGATTTATGTCTGCCATTTTACTTTTAGTTTTCTTTATGTCTCATGTCTTTTTTGTTAACTTAATTCTCCTTCGTTGCTTTCTTTTGCATTAAGTGAATATTTTCCAGTGTAACATTTTTTCCCGGTAATGGCATGTTCCATTATGTTTTGAGTTATCTTCTTAATGGCTGCTCTAGGGCTTATCATATGCATCTTACCAGAATCTACTTCAGATTTGTACCAACCTAATTCCAGTGAGATACAGAAGCCTTACACCCATATAGCTCTATTTTCTCTTCTCCTCTTTTGTGCTTTTATTTTTATACATATTACATTTATATGTGTTACAAATTCAACAATACAATGTCAAAATTATTGCTTTATATGTTATGCCTATTAAAGAAGTTGAGAAAAGAAAGGAGAGCAAGTATGTATTTATAACTTGTTGTATTTATCTTATTTACCATTACTGGTTTTCTTCATTTGTTCCTACAGATCTAAGTTACCATCTGGTATCATTTCCTTACTCCAGTACAACTTTGATCCCACCCACCTCCTTTGTGCTGTTATTGTCAGATACATTTCTATATACTGTAGGTCTAACAATACAATTATATGCCTATTTTATACAATCACTTTTTAAATCAGTTGCAAGAAGAAGAAATATGCACTTATACTTTCTTTTATAATTATGCAATTACCTTTACTCTTTGCTTTTTCTTGTGGATTTAAATTTACATCTGGGTTACTTGGTATCAGCCTGAAGACCTCCCTTTACTATTTACTGTAAAGTACATCTGCTAGCAGAGAACTCTGTTTTTCTCATTTTTGAAAGACTTTTCCTGGATATAAGATTCTTGGTTGGTAACTTTTTTCTTTCAGCACTTTGAATAGGTCATCCCACTGCCTTCCTGTTGTGATGCAGTGTTCTCCACTGTTTCTGATAAGAAGTCAGCTGTGAATCTTATAGTGGTTCCCTAGTATGTAATGTGTCATTTTTCTCTTGCTGCTTTCAAGATTTTCTCCTTGTCTTTGGCTTTCAGCATTTTTACTATGTGCCTAGGTGTGGATCTCTTTGAATTTATCCTACTGGAATCTGTTGAGTTTCTTGGATGTGTAGATTAACGTCTTTCAATAAATTTGAAGTTTCCCACCATTATTTCTTTGAATATTTGTCTGCTCCTTTCTCCTCTCCTGGTGTTCCCATTACATGTTTGTGTGCTTAAAGGTGTCCCACATTTCTCTTGAGGTGCTGTTCATTTTTATTCACTTCATTTTCTCTATGTTCTTTGAATTATATAATCTCTATAGATCTATCTTCATATTTATTGATCCTTTCTTCTGCCAGCTCAAACTTACTGTTGAGTCCCTTTAATGAATTAAAAATTTTAATTACTGGAAAACTCCAGATTTTCCATTTGGTTCTTTTTTTATAATTTCTATCTCTTTACTGATATTCTCTATTTGATGAAACATTGCCTTTATACTTTCCTTCCTTTACCTCTTCAGGCATGGTTTCCTTTAGTTCTTTGAATATATTTGTAACGGCTACCTTGAAGTCTCTGTTAAATTTGACATTGGTCACTCTCACAGAAAACTGAAACAGAAAGTTACTGTTACCTGTGGGGTTTTTTGTTTTTGTTTTTTTTCTGTTTGCATACTTTGTAGTTTTTGTTGGAAACTGAACGTTTTTGGTAATATATTGTTTGCAGCAACTCTGGATACTGCTTCCTCTTTCCACAGCTTGTTTTTTTGTTGTTGTCTACTTGTTTGTTTTGTGACTTGGCTAAGCTATTTTAGTGAAGTCTATTTCTATTATAGTATGAAGCCATTGGTGTTGTTCTTTAGATGGCACAGCCTTGGGCATGTGCACAGTCACCCTGGGAGGACAATGGCTTTAGCAGGGTTCTCTTTGACTGTCTCTTTCCCTGATCTCTCTGTTAAGCTGTCTGCCTCATTTGGTATTACACTCAGTCCTGAGGCTCCACTAATTGCTAGCTGATTGCTCTATTATTTTCAACAATGTCCTGGGGCATAAACTGCTCAGCAGTCTGATCCAATAAAATTTGGGCAGAGGTAGTCTTTGAGGCAAATCTGTGAGGTTTGTTCTGACCCCAGCATGGTTACTCTTAGTTATCTCCTTCCCTGGGTCTCTCTGGTGAACCAGTTGGTCTATAGTTTAGCTTGTTGCTCTTAATTAAGAGGAGCTATTGTTTTCTAAAGGGCCCTTAGGCCTGAACTTCCCCACACTCTCTTTCAAATTAAAGTCAGTTCCTTTGGGGAATATTTTGGAACTCTTTCCTTATGGACTGCTTCTCCCCCCACCCTGTCACTCAGTCACTACTATGGGTGCTGGGTGAGATAGCAGCCTCTAGTTTTCTTAGCTTGCTTCTCTCACTGTGAAACC
The DNA here is from genome assembly GCF_949987515.2 of Delphinus delphis. Classification (NCBI taxonomy): domain Eukaryota; kingdom Metazoa; phylum Chordata; class Mammalia; order Artiodactyla; family Delphinidae; genus Delphinus; species Delphinus delphis. The sequence continues at coordinate 80,242,086 of NC_082688.1, read as the reverse complement.
TTCCTCCTACAAGTGAGCTGGGGTGAGGGTGACTGAGGCCCCAGTACTCCTGCCTGTTGCGACTAGAGTACAGCCTCCAATCTATGGGTGGGCTGTGCGGAGGAAGGGAATCCCCAACCTGTCAGCTGTGATTACCAGAAATTTAGCCTTTTCAACTTGGAGTTGGTGGGGTTGGGGGGAGGTGGCGGGGAGGAAAGCTGGTGGTCCACTCCTCCTAGCAAGTAACCCTTGACTGGGAGCTGAGGGTACATGAAGCCCCAATTTCTTGGGCACACCCATCCTGAGTGGAGCTTTTGTTGAGCTGAGCTGGGAAGGGGTGGGGAAGGAGAAAGTAGGTTGTGATTCAAATGACACACACTCTTGCTGTTCTTACTGAGTTCTGGTAGATTTTCTTCATTTGATGTATGCCCATAGGACAATTTCCAGAGACTTTAAATGGTTGCTTTTTTATAGTCTTCCCCAGCTTTGCTTGTTTTGCTCCTCATGCTACCATCCTGAAAGCAGAACTCCACCTAGTCTTTTGTACTAAAGCTATGTGTCTAGGATGGAAATTTCCTACTGGGTGAGATACTAAGACCTAACAAGCTTTCTATAGATAAGCCAGGTCTGAATAAACATGAGAGCCACTGTTACCACTAGCCATGGGCTTTTCTTTGAGATTCTCAATCCAACTCACCTTAGTTCCTTAAAAGTGTTCCATGATTAAAACTCTGCTGAGGTATATAGCAGTTACTCTTCAGTCCCTTGAGCTGGTCTTGTCCCACCCCCAGGTCTGTTCATACTGACAGTTACTGTCCTTCTCTTGCTCAAGTCCCTTTGTATTAACTATTTCACATTTCCTCTTTCTGTCAATGCCAACAAGCTATCTTAGCCTCTGGGTAGGATTTCTGGTCATTATATATGAAATTCTTACAAAACTGACCCATGTGCTTTCTGAAAAGGGAAGATCTTTATCATCCTTCTTGATTTGGAAGTCATCTGATCTCTATTTCACAGGGCTTATCTGAAGATACATTTTCACAGTAGACACAGAGAAGCAACAGACAACTGATTTTCCTGATGAGGTTGAAATGTATTAAAATATGAGAAGAGGGCATTTCTTCTCTATACATAATTTTAAAGTCAGATTGAGAAAAGGAATTAGGTAGGGTGCTTGGAAGAAATGTGAAATCTCTCTTTTTGGAAAAATGCAAAACCAAACCTAAAGATTCTATCTTTATCACAGTTAGTTATAGGAACACATCTCTTATTCAGACTCACTTGCCCAATTTCATTTTTCTAAACACACAGCCTTTGAACACTCACTCAGGAGAGAAGCTGCCAAGTCACTGCAAAAACTGTACATATCCATATCCCAAGGACTGCCTCAAAAAGTCTCTGTCAGAAGCTCAGACTATTACTCTATAGCTAATCCCAACAAATGTTTTCTGGTTTCTATATCCAAGTAATCAGAAGCCCCAAGTCAGAAGAAAGGGAGAGTCACTAAAGGTAGGCACATAGGCATACTGAAAGCATTCATAAGAAAAAAACCAACCAAAAGCTTCAACAAATAAATAAAACAATTCAAACTGTACACTGCTATGGGGAAATCGCCTGAGAAACCCCAGCAAGCCCAGAGGAAATCAGTGTATTCAGCATAATACAATAACTGAGGTTCAGGGAAATGATGACTCTGGGTCAAATAAGGGGAAAGAAATTGTCTTCAGTATCCTCTGTTTAAAGAAAGAAGGGAATGTAAATTTTAGAAAAATGTCCCTCCAAAATGATGCTCAGGAGGTGTTATCCTCAGCTATATGGGAAACCTAGCTGTAGAGAAAGACATTTCTTGAGTGGTTCAAATGAATGAAGTTTAAGTGTACTTAAAATTTCAGTTCTTAAACACCTCACTCCGTTATTTTAAGATGTTTCTATTATATGAAAATGCTTCTAAACACCTGTTGAACCCTAAATTAGTAAAACGATACCTGGCATTCATACTAGTGTAGGCTGCTAAGAGAAATCATAAACACCCCAGTGCCCACTCCCCCACAAAATAGTATCTAACCACAACTGTCCTGAGTCGGCAATAAAATACCTGGATTAGAAAGAGAGATTGTTTGGGCAAATGTGAGTTTTCAGAAGTATAATCTGAGGAGGAAAGAAAAAGTACCCACATAAATTTGATCATAATATTTAGAAAAACCTCTGATATTGTAACTAGAATTATGTACTATTTTGTTTAAGTAGCCATTGCTGCCAAAAATTTACATTCATATTTTTAAAGACAACTTTATGCCTACTAATTACCTAAGGAACCACAAGGCAGAGGCTTGCCGCACACTTTTCCACATGAAGGGACAGGATCCATGCATGTTTTCCGACTGCTACTTCCAAGTTCTAGCAATTGGCTGAGAGGGGTTTGCCCACAAGGGCAACAGCGCACCAGCTGGGGGAGCCGTGGGCATGGCTGGCAGGGCTGAGGGTGGCACACCTGTGAACACATGTGGTTCCCACATTTCAAGTCCCTGTTAAGAAAAACAACAGACTATTACATAATTGTTGCATAAAATACAGCTTTATTCTAACTGAGGAAAACATCAAACCTTACTTGCCACATATCTTTAAACAGCCGAAGTCCCCAAATCCATCAGACTTTCCTACGTCTGTTCCACATAACACGTCTCGGGAGGTGCTGCCACAGTAGCATACTTGAGAACAGAATTTCAGAAACAAAAGATTAGTAATCTGTACAGGTGTTTAAAATATTCTAAACAATCTATAAGAAAACACAAAATGCTATTCACTAGTGTTGATTAGACCTGATGCAGAAATAAATGTGGCTTATACAGCAGCTCTAAGCCCCACTTAAGAGCTTCACCACAGAAAAAGAATTAAAAAGGCCTTGGTAGACTCTGTCCATATCTCATGGTGCCCCTGCAGCACACCTCAACATGAGCATTAAAGTGAAGCAATCCTTTAAAGTAAAAGACTACTCTCTGGTCCATAATGCCATGGTTGAAAACCATGGATTGTGAGGCTTTCTGGGGTACTGCGGAGATGTTGCAAGAGATGGAAGCTAAACTGGTGGTAGTTATGGAGGAGTTGATAACTGGATTCCATCCTCACTTCAACCAAGCAGCAGATATTTAATACTTCATATCTTGGGGTTCACATAAAATGCCTGGAAAAAGTCTCTGATGCTAAAAAGAAATTTAAAAATAGGCACAATATAAAATCCTTATTAATTTGTATTCTACTACTGTTAAATTTGAAGTAATCATGTTTGAGTACTGACAATGAGTAAAAAGTGTTTCAAATAACTTGAGACTTTTATTTACTGCATAGAGAACCCAGTCTAATATCTATAGATTTTTCTATGGGTTGAAGAAATAATGGGTTACTTTATTTCTTGAGATCAGCAATAAGCATGTGTTATATTTAAGGAGTTAGTTTCTAAAGCAAACTAAAAAAAAAAAAAGTTTCTGACTAATATGTAACAAAGTCTGGTAAGGACTAATTTTCATCAACTTAGATAATTTTTCTGATAAGGGCCACTTTACATTTTCAGTTTATAATGAAAACTTTTTGTCAATAAAGACATTAACCAAGACTCTTGATTTTTAAAATATACATTTACTCTTCCAGTAAATACATGTGCAGTTCCATCCCCTGTTCTAAAACTCATTATCAGTAAAGACTTATTAGAAGAATTAATACAGGTGCAGGAAATACAATTAATATTGGTGGAATCAACAAACTGGTAAACAAACACTAGCAACTGAGAGCTTCTGCAAGCAGGCTTTTCTTTGCTAAGTTTCTGCTCAAATAGAGCAGAGGCTTTTTTTCAGAGACATAGGACAGCTGTGAACCAAAGAATCAAGGGTCAGAAAACTATGACAATAAATTCTTTTCAAGTACACATGGAACATTCTCTAGGATTGGCCACATACTAAGGCACAAAACAAACCTCAACAAATTTAAGAGTATAGAAACTATTTCAAGCATCTTCTCTGACCACAATGGCATGAAACTAGAAATCAACCAAGGGAAAAGAAATGAGAAAAAAACGATTACATGAAGACTAAACAACATGCTACTAAAAAACCAATGGGTCAATGAGGAAATCAAAAAGCAAACTAAAGAATACCTCGAGGCAAAAAGTCTGCAAGTAACAAATGCTGGAGAGGGTGTGGAGAAAAGGGAACTCTCTTATACTGTTGGTGGGAATGTAAATTGGTACAGCCACTATGGAAAACAGTATGGAGGTTCCTCAGAAACCTAAAAATAGAATTACCGTATGATCCAGCAATCCCATTCCTGGGCATATATCTGGACAAAACTATAAGTCAAAAAGATACATGCACCCCTATGTTCACAGTAGCACTATTCACAATAGCCAAGACATGGAAACAACCTAAATGTCCATCCACAGATGAATGGATAAAGATGTGGCACATATATACAATGGAATACTACTCAGCCATAAAAAAGAACAAAATAATGTCATTTGCAGCAATGTGGATGCACCTAGAGATTATCATACTAAGTAAAATCAGAAACAGAAAGACAAATACCATATGATACCACTTATATGTAGAATCTAAAATGTGACACAGGGCTTCCCTGGTGGTGCAGTGGTTAAGAATCCACCTGCCAATGCAGGAGAAACGGGTTCAAGCCCTTGTCCGGGAAGATCCCATATGCCGCGGAGCAACCAAGCCTGTGTGCCACAACTACTGAGCCTGCGCTCTGGAGCCTGCGAGCCACAACTACTGAAGCCCACATGCCTAGAGTCCAAGCAACGCAACGAAGAGTAGCCCCCGCTCGCCGCAACTGGAGAAAGCCCGCATGTAGCAATGAAGACCCAATGTCGCCAAAAATAAAATAAAATTAAATTAAAATAAATAAAATATGACACAAATGAACTTATCTATAAAACAGAAACAGACTCACAGACATAGAGAACAGACTTGTGGTTGCCAAGAAAGGGGGGGTGGGGGAGGGATGGACTGGCAGTTTAGGGTTAGTAGATGTAAACTGTTACATATAGAATGGATGGACAACAGGTCCTACTATATAGCACAGGGAACTATATTCAATGTCCTGGGATAAACCATAATGGAAAATATAAAAAAGAATGTATATATATGTAAAACTGAGTTACTTTGCTATACGGCAGAAATTAACGCAACATTGTAAATCAACTATACTTTAATACAAAAAAATTAAGCATGTAGATCTCAAAAAAAAAAAAGAAAGAAAGAAAAGAAAAGAAAATTGTGACAATAAAATCAAAAGTAGAGCCCCTGATCAATCAGGAAATAATCTGAGTACAACACTAAAAACTCTACTATGCTTAGGCACAAGAGACAGAAATATGAGCTGATGACAGAAGAGTTGGGTGGAGTCACTGCTGGTTAAAGAGTATTAAGGAACCAAAGACAGTCTGCAGAAAGGTCTCTGTTGCCAGCCTGAACCTGTTCAGCATTTTTACCAACATGTGAATGAAGACCCAGAAGGAATGCTTATTAAATCTCCAGATAAGGCTGAAAGCGATCTTAGGAGAATTACAATTCAAGAAGATAAATAAACTGCACGGATGGCCAAAATGCTTTGCTAGATATTTAATATAGACAAACAAAAAGTCTTCAACTGGGTTTGAAAAATCAGCTACGTACACAAAAACAAAAAGGAAGAGACTGGGATCCATACAAATCTGACAAAAAAGTGTGATTCAGCCCAATATGTATCAAAAGCTAAAAATGGTCCAAATCAAAGGGACTCTCCCACACTACAATCTACACTGCTAAAACCAAACTGCCAATATATACTTAACTCCTGCCTTATCTCAAAATGGATTTGAGGCAGCATATAAGGATATATGAGATATATCTAGAGAATGTAAATTAAAAGATGTGAAAGGAAGAAGAAAAACAATGGTAAGGATAGAGAATGAATCACAGCTAAAAAGTACACACTATAAAGACGAACATTAGGTCAGTTATACCAGCTTCCTAAGATATAGTCTTTGAGGAAAAACAACTATTCTTGGAACCAAGACCAGACAAGACTTTCTTCCAAGAGGACCCATAAACAGAATACTGAATAGTATATGGCACAATTCCCTATATAAAATCCTTATAGTGCACAGCACAAAACACTTCATAGGGGTATTTTTTTCTTTTCTTTTCTTTTCTTTTTTTTTTTTTGCAGTATGCAGGCCTCTCACTGCTGTGGCCTCTCCCGTTGCGGAGCACAGGCTCCGGACGCGCAGGCTCAGCGGCCATGGCTCACGGGCCCAGCCGCTCCGCGGCATATGGGATCCTCCCAGACTGGGGCACGAACCCGCGTCCCCTGCATCGGCAGGCGGACTCTCAACCACTGCGCCACCAGGGAAGCCCATAGGGGTATTTCTTACTGTAAGTGCAAGCACTGATCAACAGCATCACACCAAAGTAAAATCTAGTAAAATAAAACTATATAACCAATACATAGTAGCTCAGGATCCCTGAAGATTAGAGGCAGTCACACAAACAGAGGAACTACACAATATGTGGTCCTTTGAGACTCACTTCTTTCACTTAGTATAATGTTTTTGGAGGTTCATTCACTTCATAGCATGTATCAATACTTCATTCCTTTTCATGGCTGAATAATATTCCTTTTTATGGACATATCACATTTATTCCATTCATCAGTTGATAGGAATTTGTATTGTTGACACATTTTGACTATTATGAAAAATGCTGCTATGAACATATATTTACAAGTTCTGTATGGACATATATTTTCATTTCTCTTGGGTATATGCCAAGGAGTTGAATTGCTGGATCATATGGTAATTCTATATTTAACCTTTAAAGGAACTACTGGACAGTTTTCTTTTCCTTTTTCTTTTTTGGCCACACCACGTGGCTTGTGGTATCTCAATTCTCCGACCAGGGACTGAACCTGAGCCATGGCCGTGAAAGCCCAGAATCCTAACCATTAGGCCACCAGGGAACTCCCCTGGACTGTTTTCTAAAGTGGTTATACTATTCTACCCTTATTGTGGTTTTAATTTACATTTTCCTAGTGTTTAAAGGTGTTAAGCACCTTTCATGTGTTTACTGGCCATTAACATATTTCTTTTGTGAAGTACCTGTTCAAGTCTTTTGCTCACTGTGTGAGTTGTTCGTCTTTTTTTGTTGATTTGTAGGAGTACTTTATCTTTTTCTTTTTTTCTTTGGTAGGAGTACTTTAAATATTCTGGATACAATCTCTGATTTATCAATTCATTTTCTTAATGTGATAAAGTTCAATTTATCAATTATTTTCTTTTACGGTTAGTACTTTTGCTGCTGCTCTATGAAATCTTTGCCTGATCCCAAAGTCATGAAAATATTCTCTTATAGTTTTATCTGGAAACTATGTTTCTGGGTTTTACATTTAAGCCCATGACCCATATAGTATTAATTTCTGTGTAAAGAGTGAGACAGGGGTTGGGGGTCACTTTTTTCCCATATATACATCCAGCTGTTCTAGGACCACTTGTAAAATGACTCCTTTTTCCACTGAATTAACTTAATATCTTGGTTGAAAATCAACTGACTGTATATATTGAGGTCTATTTCTGGACTCTATTGTCTTCCATTGATCTACTAGTCTACCTTTACACCAATAACCACAATGTCACAATTACTGTAACTTTATAAGTCTTAAAATCAGGTCTTTCAACTGTTCCTTTTCAAGATCACTTTGGCCTTTCTGGGTCTTTTTCAAGTAATTACTGCAAAAAAATTTCACAAGCAGTTACTTTTAAACAGCATTAAAAAAATCTGCCATCCAAATTCTATAGGACAATGACCTATACTGGTAGTATGTAACCAAAATAATGAAAACCACCTAGGGAGTTCCCTGGAGGTCCAGTGGTTAAAGACTCTGCACTTCCACTGCAGGGGGCGTGGATTCGATCCCTGGTAGGGGAACTATGATCCTGCATGCTGCAAGGTGTGGCAGAAAAACCCCCCCAAAACAAAAAAACGTCTAATCATTCATGTATCTCCAGTTCTCTCTACCCAAGGTACCAGACCTAATAGAGTCTTTGTGACTACAGGCTTGAAACAAATCCATGTCATCAAGACAACCATAAATAAGGTTCCAGAAAAGTACCCAAGTACTGCTGGCTGGTGTGCTCACCACTTACCTTGGTTCAATATGATCCGACAAGGCTTGCATGGACCCCCATGGCACAGCTCAGCACAGTGGTGCTGACCACAATTCAAAACATTCTCACAAGGGTTAGAACAGTGGACTGAGATGGCCTGACCACAGCGAACTGTGTGCCTGTAAAAATAGATGTAAAGACAGCATTAGTCTAATGTTGGATATTGAGGTCCTATTTGACAGCTAAACTGACCTTCCCCCAAAACCTACTAAACCTTTTCTCTTTGCCCAGTTTCCCCTACTTTTTCTGTTTCCCTCTTCCAATCATTTCCTCAATTCCTCTTCCCTTCTCCACTCTTTCTTCTTTTTCCTCCTTTGCTTTCCTTATTTCCTATTCTGCCTTTTTTCTCTCCCCTATTTTCTGGCCAGTGAGGAACTGAGGGCCTAAGTATTTGTTACAATGTGATTTCTTCTCTGAGTTGAAACAGCATGCAGGAGGGGAAAGAGCCTGGAGCTCCCATAGTATCTTACAGAGGTGGGTAGGGAGGTTGGGAGGTGTAGTCGTAATGAACATTCTTGGAATGAAAGCACAGTGGCATTCTCCTGGGACCTGGCACTCTGGCATTTTAGGCCGTTATGATACTTAAGAACATACTGTATGTACTTTGATTCAGGATGGGGACATCATTCTGGCTTTTTTCTAATAAACATCCTGATTTTGCCAACTTATTCGCTAGAGAAGGATATGAGGCTGCTGCTCTTAGACAATCATCTTCAGGTTTCTTTCCAGGGTAATGGTTTAGACCTTGGAGTCTACTCTCCCACAGAAAGTTTTATTCTATCCCCCTACTCTCACTTCAACTACATATTTTAAGAAGTCACTGTTACATACATAGATGATCAGTTTCCAGTGCTCAGCGTCAAGGCTAACATCAACCCCTTGAGGAAGACACTATTATTTCTACCATACGATAAGAAAAATGAGGCTCACCAAGAAGAAGCAACTTGCCCAGGTCAACAACTAGTCAGTGGCAGAGCCCAAATCTGACCTGGGCTTTCTAACCCACAGCCCCTTGCATGTGACTCTGTAAGGCCACACTGCTACCCTTGTAAGTTCAGTAAACATTTAAAAAATGCTTATCACTGAAAACCTGCACTATCCCATCTCGTCTTGTGATTCAGAAATCATTTTGTGGTCTTAACTGGGCCTCTGCAGCTATCAGTGATCCTTGCACTGATAAAACAGGAGAACTTGCATTATAATGAAAAGAGAGCGGGCTCTGGGGCTACTTATTCTTTCATTCAACAATATTCACTGAAAACCTACACACCAGATACTATGCTAGGCACAGATAAGTGACCCTTGCCTCCTGGACCTTAGCAGGCCTGGGTTCAATTCCTGGTTCTTTCACCCACTAGAGAGGTTAAGAAAAAAGTCCCTGTCACCTTGGCCTTGCATCTGAAATGGGTAATCTCACTATTTTATAACTTCTTAATCACCTATAAGATTGCAGGATTAAGGCAGCACAGGAAATTACTATTTACAGAAAAGTACTATTTACACCTACCATTTATTAATGGTAGTAAATAAATACTATTTGCACCTACCTACTAATCTTTCATTTTAGAAATTCATACATAAACCATTAATGTGGAAACTGAAGTCTTCTTCGGAGTACAATTCTAACTTTACCTGGTCCGTCCACATTCACATGTTTTAGTCATAAATGCAGGGCAGGGTGGGCAAGGTCCAGGATGGCAGAGACTGAAAAAGAAAGGCTGTGATGAAAGGCCATGTATCCAAACTTAAACAAAGCTGCCCCAGCTGGGCCCTACTATGAATATGGCAGCAAATAAACTTCCTATGAAATGTTTTAGTATTTGTCTAAAGTTGATCAAACTATTTAAACAAAGATACCAACAATGTTTTTATATAGAAAGAATCGATAGCAGTATCATCTTAGAATATTTAACGAGAAAAGTAAAGCCCAAGTCAAAATACTGGTTTTATTTGGGTCTGATAGTCAAAGATAACATTTCTAAATATGGTCTCGGCCCACTTAGTACAGTGAGTAGGGATAAAAAGATCCTGCCACTCAGGATGGCCAATGGGGTCCTTTAGAAGTTCAGAACCTGAGCAAAGTAACAGAGCTTAAATCTGCTAGATCCATGAGAAGTACAGACATTTTCTCATCAGCTGGTAAAGTGATAACCAGGTGATAGGCTAACAACGGGAAAAGAAGGTTGCTTGGGGTGAGGGGAGGCATGCTGGTAAGTAACAAAGGGGAAAGGGACTCATGGAAAAAAACCGTGCCTAATTTTTGCTATAGGTCAGAATTAGGCCTCTGAATAGTACGCTTTTTATAGGAGCTATGCTATAAAGAGACCAAAGAAAAAATGAACAAAATGGAAATAAATTCCAATTCAAATAAATACTGCCCTCTTCGAAGCAGACACCCCTGGTAAATTACACACCTGTACAGAAATATCACTACTTAAAACATTTTGGGAACTTTGCGGGTGGGCAGGGGGGACACCTATGTGATGGCAAATCACAATCCTTTGGGAATTAAAAGCCCATCAGAGGGGACTTCCCTGGTGGTACAGTGATTAAGAACCCGCCTGCAAATACAGGGGACACGGGTTCGAGCCCTGGTCCAGGAAGATTTCACATGCCGCGGAGCAACTAAGCCCGTGCGCCACAACTGAGCCTGCACTCTAGAGCTGGCGAGCCTCAACTACTGAGCCCATGTGCCACAACTACTGAAGCCTGCACGCCTAGAGCCTGTGCTCTGCAACAAAGACAAGCCACAGCAATGAGAAGCCCGCGCACCGCAATGAAGAATAGCAACTGCTCTCCGCAACTAGAGAAAGCCCGCACGCAGCAATGAAGACCCAACGCAGCCAAAACTAAGTAATAAAATAAAATAAATAAATTAAGAAAATAGCCAATCAGAGCCAAGTGTAATTAATCAAGTGGGTAACAGAATTTGCTATAAAAATCAGCTGTGCCTATAAAGTGGTCTGGTTGGATTTTTTATTTTTATGAGCTTTAAACACTGAAAACAGTCCAGGAACATGTGCCCGGTCTCCTAAGATGATCCATTTTGACAGACAGAACCCACAGGAGACATAAGATTAAGCATGCTTCTTTAAGGATGAGTATCATTATTCAACAGTTATATTTCACATGATATACCTCAACCCTTTCAGGTGAAATTATTTTCATGGCTGGACATTTAAATAACTTCATTTCTTTAAACAAATTTATTTATTTTATTTATTTGTTTTTGGCTGCACTGGGTCTTCATTGCTGCACACGGGCTTTCTCTAGTTGCCGTGAGCAGGGGCTACTCTTCATTGTGGTGCGCGGGCTTCTCATTGAGGTGGCTTCTCTTGTACAGTACGGGCTCTAGGCGCGTTGGCTTCAGTAGTTGTGGCATGTGGGCTCAGTAATTGTGGCTCACAGGCTCTAGAGGGCAGGCTCAGTAGTTGTGGCACATGGACTTAGCTGCTCCACGGCATGTGGGATCTTCCTGGACCAGGGCTCGAACCCATGTCCCCTGCATTGGCAGGTGGATTCTTAACCACTGCGTCACCAGGGAAGCCCTTAAATAACTTTAGACTGATAGACAAACTGCTGGTCAAGTGTGGATGATTCCAGGTTATTGCAAATATCCCTGAGGCCTGGACTTAACCCCAGGTTCTCATAACCTTCAGAGCAGTGGTTCAGAACACTGCCTACATATTAGAATCACCTGGAAAAAAACTACAATGCTTAGACCCACCCCAGGAGATTCTGATTCAATTGCTCTGAGGCAGAAACTGGGCACTGGTGTTTTAAAGTGCTCCTTAAATGACTGACCACCTGATCTGTATCACAGTGGTGTTCTCTGACAGTCATGACAGGGCCCCATTTCTGCTGAAGGCTTCCTAAAGATAATTCATGTGTAGGATTAATTTCTTGTTACTGAATTTACTAAAATGCCAACTAAGGGAAGGAACAGATGAGTCCCTGAGTTCTGACCTATGGAAGCAGTCAAAGGAAGAGAAAGGGCTGATTGTCCAGCAGATGGCAGACCATGCTGTTTAGTTCAGTCTGAATAGCTCTCCCGACAATGACATTCCCCAGCACGGTCCCTACATCTTGATCACAAGACCTCTGATCCAACCCTTGCTCCATGCAATAGAAGCGAGGTACCAGTGGAAATAAGTATAACACTCTGATGTCTGTTTTCTCTTAGATTTGGGTAATAAAAGCAAGTGTTACCATTTCTTGACCACTTATCATGTGCCAGGCTCTGTACCAAGTCTCTTGAGTGTGTTAATTTAATATTCATAGAACTCTGTAACTATTTTTTATCTATCATTATAATCTTACAGGTCCAGAAACTGAAGCTCAGAGAAGTAATTTGTCCAACAGCACATAACTGTTAAAGAGACAAAACCAGGAATTAAACCTTTGTCTGAAGCCAAAGCCCACAGAAATTTATTTGTAACTGATCAACCGTTTATTATTGTGCATCTCCCTCCTCATCTGTAAAATGGAGTGATAAATATCTATACATCACTGGGCTGTTGTAAGGATTCAACGAGTCAACTTTTGCAGAGTACCTGGCACAAAGCAAGTGCTCAGTAAATGATACCACACTGTCCCTCACCCAGTCCTGTTACGTGCTAACCCGATATGTGTACTGAGAGCCGCAAGCAAAGCGTGTTCACCAGCAACCTCCAGGAGTATAGTGTTCCAACTTACAGGTTACAGGAATGTGGGCAGTCCTGGCCAGGCTGTTTCTTTCTACAGACCTCACCACAACTATGTGGAATTTCATTTCTGCTCCATTCAGGATTCTTTACCTTGCCTAAAACATATCAAATAAGAGAGTCAATGGTATAAACTTCAACTGCATCCTAGACTTCGATGAAATAATACAATATAGCCAGACAGCATGAAACATCAGGATGGTGTTCGTTAGTTCAATAAACACATTGTCCTAAAATAAGAAGGTGAATGTAATGCTACTCATCAAAAGCTTCACTGAGTATGATAAATTCTGGATTGTCTGGAAAAGACAAATCGTCATTTTTACTGATGAAAATGCCACTTTGACTAATGGACACATTTAATTTAAGATTTAAACAAAACCTACAAGATAAGCTTTCTGTAAATGGGTCTTTGAATTGATATGGGAATATCTACTGTAAGGATCAGAAAGAGGGAATAAGGGAAGAGAGCAATGGGGGGAGGGGAGAGGCAGTAAGAAATGGAAAGGACATAAGTCCCCCAGTATAGTAGGAACTCGCCTATTCTAAAGTTAAAATATAGGCATAAAAGGGTTATAATTTTTAACATCTTTATTGGAGTATAACTGCTTTACAATGGTGTGTTACTTTCTGCTTTATAACAAATGAAACAGTTATACATATATATATATCCCCATATCTCCTCCCTCTTGCTTCTCCCTCCCTCCCACCCTCCCTATCCCACCTCTCTATGTGGTCACAAAGCACAGAGCTGATCTTCCTGTGCTATGTGGCTGCTTCCCACTAGCTATCTATTTTATGTTTGGTAGTGTATATATGTCCATGCCACTCTCTCACTTTGTCACAGCTTATTCTTCCCCCTCCCCATATCCTCAAGTCCATTCTCTAGTAGGTCTGTGTCTTTATTCCCATCTTGCCCCTAGGTTCTTCATGACCATTTTTTTCCCTCTTAGATTACATATATATGTGTTAGCATACGGTATTTGTTTTTCTCTTTCTGACTTACTTCACTCTGTATGACAGACTCTAGGTCCATCCACCTCACTACAAATAACTCAATCTTGTTTCTTTTTATGGCTGAGTAATATTTCATTGTACATATGTGCCACATCTTCTTTATCCATTCATCTATTGATGGACACTTAGGTTGCTTCTATGTTATGGCTATTGTAAATAGAGCTGCAATGAACATTTTGGTACATGACGCTTTTTGAATTATGGTTTTCTCAGGGTATATGCCCAGTAGTGGGATTGCTGGGTCATATGGTAGTTCTATTTGTAGTTTTTTAAGCAACCTCCATACTGTTCTCCATAGTGGCTGTATCAATTTACATTCCCACCAACAGTGCAAGAGGGTACCCTTTTCTCCACACCCTCTCCAGCATTTTTTGTTTGTAGATTTTTTGATGACGGCCATTCTGACTGGTGTGAGATGATATCTCATTGTAGCTTTGATTTGCATTTCTCTAATGATTAATGATGTTGAGCATTCTTTCATGTGTTTGTTGGCAATCTGTATATCTTCTTTGGAGAAATGTCTATTTAGGTCTTCTGCCCATTTTTGGATTGGGTTGTTTTTTTGATATTGAGCTGCATGAGCGCTTGTAAATTTTGGAGATCAATCCTTTGTCAGTTGCTTCATTTGCAAATATTTTCTCCCATTCTTTTCGTCTTGTTTATGGTTTCCTTTGCTGTGCAAAAGCTTTGAAGTTTCATTAGGTCCCATTTGTTTATTTTTGTTTTTTCCATTTCTCTAGGAGGTGGGTCAAAAAGGATCTTGCTGTGATTTATGTCATAGAGTGTTCTGCCTATGTTTTCCTCTAAGAGTTTGATAGTGTCTGGCCTTACATTTAGGTCTTTAATCCATTTTGAGTTTATTTTTGTGTATGGTGTTAGGGAGTGTTCTAATTTCATACTTTTACATGTACCTTTCCAGTTTTCCCAGCACCACTTATTGAAGGCTGTCTTTTCTCCACTGTATATTCTTTCCTCTTTTATCAAAGATAAGGTGACCATATGTGCATGGGTTTATCTCTGGGCTTTCTATCCTGTTCCATTGATCTATCTTTCTGTTTTTGTGCCAGTACCATACTGTCTTGATTACTGTAGCTTTGTAGTATAGTCTGAAGTCAGGGAGTCTGATTCCTCCAGCTCTGTTTTTCTTTCTCAAAATTGCTTTGGCTATTCAGGGTCTTTTGTGTTTCCATACAAATTGTGAAATTTTTTGTTCTAGTTCTGTGAAAAATACCAGTGGTAGTTTGATAGGGATTGCATTGAATCTGTAGATTGCTTTGGGTAGTAGAGTCATTTTCACAATGTTGATTCTTCCAATCCAAGAACGTGGTATATCTCTCCATCTATTTGCATCATCTTTAATTTCTTTCATCAGTGTCTTAAAATTTTCTGCATACAGGTCTTTGGTCTCCTTAGGTATGTTTATTCCTAGATATTTTATTCTTTTTGTTGCAATGGTAAATGGGAGTGTTTTCTTAATTTCACTTTTTCATCATTAGTGTATAGGAATGCTAGAGATTTCTGTGCATTAATTTTGTATCCTGCTACTTTACCAAATTCATTGATTAGCTCTAGCAGTTTTCTGGTAGCATCTTTAGGATTCTCTATGTATAATATCATGTCATCTGCAAACAGTGACAGCTTTACTTCTTTCTTGATTTGGATTCCTTTTATTTCCTTTTCTTCTCTGATTGCTGTGGCTAAAACTTCCAAAACTATGTTGAATAAGAGTGGCGAGAGTGGGCAACCTTGTCTTGTTCCTGATCTTAGCGAAAATGGTTTCAGTTTTTCACCATTGAGGATGATGTTGGCTGTGGGTTTGCCATATATGGCCTTTCTTATGTTGAGGAAAGTTCCCTCCAGGGTTATAATTTTATAATCAATGTCACTCCACAAATTTTAGTAAGCCTATTCCATGAACTTAGTGCAGGGGCAGGATGAGTAAAACTGAGGCGCGGGACTGCTCCTTGCCCTTGAGCTATTCATCCTCACTTGGGCAATTTACACCCTAAATGAAGCCTGTTCCCAGTCCTTGGTCTCTGCTGTTCTCTCCTGTCTGTCTCTTTCAGAAATCTTATTCATGCTGTGCGGTTCAATACATCTAAAGGCCGATGAGTCCCAAATCTACATTTTCTGCATTGCCCTGAATCCTCAGTTTCAGTCCTACATGTCCAACCGTCTGCTGAACATCTGTGCTTGGGGTTTCACAGTCACTTCAAATTGCCTATGTATCTACAGTCAAAGTTAGCATCTTCCCTCTTAGATTCCACCCTCTCCAGGGTTCCCTATCTGTGTGACACCATCACTGTCAGAGTCACACAAACTCAAAAACTAGAGGCATCCTCCTTTTTCTTTCTCTATTCTATTTAGTCACCAAATCTTGTCAATTTTCCTACATAGTGTATCTCACAACTCACCTCCCCCTCTACTCCTGCTGTTCCTCTCTACTGGCCAGAACCTCATCTCTAGACTATTAGAATAGCTCCCCTGCCTCTGTGCTTTCTTGCTCCAATGCGGTGCCCAGGTTTTCTCCTACCATCTCTCAGTGGCCCAACCTCTTTTCCCTGACTCTCAATGATGTTTTTTTCCCTTCATCTGCCAGAGTTCTGCATTAGACTCCTTCTCACCCATTACCCTTTCACCTACTAGAATCTCATCTATTGCTCTCACCTGTGACTATCTTCCCTAATTCCTGATCTTTCTTCAAACATTCCTAACTCCTTGGAGAACATCTTCCACTGGATGTCTTACTCCTCCAACTCAACACTTCAACTCCAACTCCAACTGAACTCATTGTCCCCACCAAACCTGGTTCACTTGCCCTGCCCTTTTCTGTTCTTGGTATCACCATTTCCAAAAGCATGAAACTTTGGAGTCACATTTGGGTTCCTTCCTTTCCCACTGCTGTTAATTCATGTTTACCTTTGAAATCTTATATCCCTTCCCTTCTGTCCCACTCTAAAACCCATTGCAGACTTTTACTATTCTTCATCTGGGTTACTCTAAGTCCCCAAACTGTTTAGGTCCCAGAATACTCTACTCACTGCCACCAGACTAATCTTCATAAAGAATCAGGGAATTCCCTGGCAGTCCAGTGGTTAGGACTCTGCATTTCCATTGGAGGGGGCCCAGGTTTGATCTCTGGTTGGGGAACTAAGATCCCACATGCCTTGGCACGGCCAAAAAAAAAAAAAAAAAAAACAAAACACACTAATGCCCTCAGTGGCTTCCCAGCACCTGACAAATGAAGTCCCAATATCTAGGCCTGGCATGAAGAAGTCAGCCCTACCTTTCCAGTCATCTCGAACTCCTCCATCTTCATAGACCCTGGGCTCCATAACTGGATGACTTCCTCTTCTCCCAGCAGATCCTAAGACTTCTTGGTGTTAAACCTAGTTTTCAAGCCTGGTTCAATTCTACCTCCTTCAGGAAAGCTCTTAATCCTCCAGCCAGAAGTCAAACTCACCCCAAAGATCTCCCACAGACTTTGTAGTAGAACAGCAAGTTAATTGTGTCTTAAATTTTAGACTGTAAGCTCTGGGAAGTCAGTAAAGAGTCTCATTCTTCTCTGTTTCTTCATGGTATCTGTTACATTAATAAGCTCACAATAAGTATATTAAACCAACGGTCTCCTTTTTTTTACTCAGCTGCGTTGCGTGGCTTGCAGAATGTGGGATCTTAGTTCCCCAACCAGGGATTGAACCCAGGCCCTTGGCAGTGAAAGCACAGAGTCGTAACCACTGGACTGCCAGGGAATTCCCGACCAATGGTCTCCTTGAAGAGCAGAGTGGGGCAAAGTCCTCAGGTAAAATCAGGCCATTATTTGCCTTCCCACACCATTCCACCTCACTCAAATCATCGTGACCTTCATCCCCACATTCTTCTGCCTTCTTAGGGTCTCATATCCAATTTGTCAGTGAAGGCTTTAACAAGATTTTAAATTTCATTATGATGCTTCATGTTAAAAAATCCTTTAAAAATAAGGTAATTAAGCCTGGGTATTGGTCTTATTTGTCCAATTTTCAATTGATCTCTTGCTTCCAGTTTCATGCTGCCTTTCCAGTAGTACATTCAAGAATATTCATTCCTTCAGCTAATACTAATTCAGTATCTATTAAGGGTCAGATTTTGGCAAAAGAACATACAGGACCAACAGATTCTGGATAAGAGTGGCCAAAGTGGGAGAGGAGATAAGGAAGGGGAAGCTTCCTTTGGAAGCAGACAGTTGGGGTCAGATCTTGAATGACACAGTGGATGAGATTTAAAGAAAAGAAGGGGAAGAACACTGTAGATAGCTGAGTTCACAAAGAGATTGAGTCTAGAAGTGTTGATGGTCAGTGACTGACTCTTGGTGAAAGCTGGCAGTTAAGTAACAGGAAAGGAGAAATATGAGCAAATTAGAAAAATAAGGAGAACAGGTAGAAGAGAAACAGAAAGAGCTAGTCATTTCAAGAAGTGAATGGTCAAAAGCATTAAGGGCTGCTGTGTGGACAGAAAGGTTAAGAATTTATAAATCAGCCCTGGATTTGGTCAGGAAAGGGTCATTGATGATTTCTGAATAAGTTTCAGTGAGGTAATGAGGACAGAGATAAAAATGCAATGGTTCAAGGAGGGAGATAAATGGTTAAGAAATAAAATCTGAAAAATCGACAGCCAGATGGTAAAGGTTACCCATTAAAAGACAGGCAGGAAAGAGGGGAAAAAAAAAAAAAAAAAAGACACACAGGAAGTAGGTTAGCAACAGATGAGCATGTGGATCATGAAAAGCTTTTTTCCTAACACATGGAAGAACTGACCTATGCAAAACCAGGAAGAAGTATTCCATAAAGAGGGAGGGCACAAGGATAGTTTGCAATGCTGGTTTACAGAAAATCTCTCTTTATTATAAAGAACAATGACTGATTTCTTGGATTAAAATAAAGTACACTTCACCATTACTCTTTACTCATGTTGCTCAAATCCAGAATTTCAAAGCTGTTACCATTAGAGATGAGAAGAAGCCCATGTCTGTATCCACCCCTGCCATCTGGTCAGCTCTGATCTAAACTAAGATCAAGGAGACCTGGTGGGCATGATGAGAAGGCTCACCTCCAGAACAGTCTGCCAAGAACACAAAGGCCTGTGACTCTAGCTGTGTGACAGACCACATGCATGTGATGTCTTACAAACTCCTGTAGCTCTGAAGTCTTATTAGTGACTTCTAAAACATGCCCAGCACACTGCCTCTCCAGGGCTGGGAACTGAGGTACAATAAGCAAAGTGAAAGAAACTCCAGTGTATGCAAAAAAACTCACCACAGAAACAAGTATAGTTATTAGGAACATGTGCAGAAACATTCTGACATGCAGGGCACCTCCAACCACTCTGGCCATCTGTCAAGAAAAATGAGAGGAAATCAAAATAATTTCCTTACAAAAGCACATGTAATTTAAGAATTTTTAAATCTATGGAAAGCCATAATATTGAAGCAGCAGTAGTAATTTCCATGTTAAGGATATCAGACATTTAAGAAACAAATTCACAATACTGAATTCTTTGCTTAAATATTGCATTTAGGCTTATAATTATAAGGACCTCATATCGTGAATACAGTGGGTATCCATTTCATTCCATTTTTAAAAATTGAGATATAATTAACGTATAACATTGTGTAAGTTTAAGGTACACAACATGTTGATTTGATACATTTATATATTACAATATGATTATTACCACAGTCTTATTACCACATATTACAATATGATGATTACCACAATCACTTCATAAAATTAACATTTCATTTTGTGGGACAGTGTTCTATTATTTTTAATATCAAAGTAAGCATCTGAATCTTGGTTTGAAAAAAAAAAGTAGGATACTTGAGTACATGCAGGAAAACTCAAATGTCTTAAATTAGAAGAGCCAAAGTTCAGAAAGCATATTTTTAGTAACATTTGCATTATCCCTAAATACTAGTATACTTTGGGAAAAGCCCACAAAATACTATGGAGAAGATCTGTTAAAGGCAAAGCAACTTCAAAATCCTAAGGGTAAATTAAACATTGTTTTCTATAAATTTTCTAAAGCAAACTATACAAGAAATGTTTTCTAATGAATAAGCTACAAGGATGTATAGTACAACACAGGGAATATAGCTAATATTTTATAATAACTATAAATAGAATATAACCTTTAAAAATGGTGAATCACTATGTTGTACACCCGAAACTGACATAATATTGTACATCAACTATACCCCAATTAAAAAAAAATCGTTCTTTATAGATGCTACTTGGATAAAAGCTACCATTTTCAGTAAAAGTGACTGATTTTGTTGTACCCTAAGTATATTTTAATTTGTTATGCTTAGCTGGTTTAAGATTTATAGCTTAAACCAAATATGTGATCAGGGCAACATATGTGATCAAAATATGTGATCAGGGCAACATACTCTCCCCACAGATAAAACACTTAAGAGGAATTAAGTAGTATTTTTAAAGCTAAGTTTAAAACCTGAACATATCTAATGAGTAAGAATAACTATTCAGAAGAGAGAAATGACTGACCTGCTTGAGACGCTGGAGACCTTGCCCATTTCTTTATGCAGTTCAAATGAAACACATGGTAACAGCTCTGACAACTCCACACTGGGGCTGTGACACGAACCAATTCACAGCACACCATGCACTCATATTTTTCTGTGGTTAGCTGTTCAATTAAAGAACCTGTTTAAAAAACAAAACAGATAAACTGAAACACAGAAAATCATTCCGTAGTCAACCAAGGATCAGCAAGGCATTTGAGAGGAGAATTCAAATGTAGACATTTTAAGGGATGTCTGATTCTGAGCAAGGTGACTCTTCAGAGTTTGAGACCAGGAAGGGGCAGGAATATGCTGAGGTAGAGGACTTAGGAAGCAGACATTCAGGTAGGGATTCCCACAATTGAGGAAACATTCCCAAGAAACTGCCCAGGATTCTAGCAGAATAGCCAAACGCCCCTTGTAACACACGGCTTAAGCATTCACAGGAGAAACATGCTGTAGCACCTTGCCTTGCCCTCTCAATCTGGAAGGCTCTGCATCTACCACATTCATGGATTCAGGTTAGGGAAGGGCTCGTGAAGCTACAGTGGTCAGGTGCAAGAAACCTAAGCCTCGACACGTTCCAACAACCCATGGTGGTGAGATGGTTCTAGTAGATGCCCTGAAAGTCTTTGGTTGTTCACTCAAGAAAGACAGGCTTGATGCCTACCACAAGCCCCATGGTAGGATTACTAGACTGAGGGACACACAGTCTCTGGCTCCAGAAGCTCAGCATCTATGAGAGAGACCAGCGTATAACATCCTAAGACTCCTCCCAGATTTACTCTTCAATACCTTCACCCACTTCCAGACTTTTCCTTCAAATACGATCTCAGCAAAATCTTTCTAAATCCCAAGTGTACCCAGACCTGAGAGTATGTGTGTGTGTATGTTTTTTTTGAGTCCATATTTTTAGCATTTATTTCACAATACTATTTTGTTTGTTATAAGGTCCAAGTAAGTTATAAGAATAAAACAACTAACCTTAAATACACCATGCCAAGTGTTGTGCTAAAGCACTTTACACATATTTAATTCTCTTAACAAGGATATAATAGAGATACCATTTTATAGATGAAGAAACTGAGGCTCAAAGTAGTTAAAGCACTTACCTAAGATCATATAACCAGAAATTTAAAAATCAAAATTCAAACTCATCGCCATCTGACTCAAAAGCTCACATTTTAGTCATTCCATAATATTAGCTCCCTAAGATTACTTTCTGTTTGTCCAGTTCAAAGTCAAAAGAAATACACAACATCAAGACTGTAAGCTCTGGAAGGCAGGACCAGAGGCTCGTCTGCCTTGCTCACTGTAGTATATCCAATGCCTAGCATATACCAAACGTTCAGTAATATTTATTGAATGAATGGATGAAAGAATAAACGAGTATCATCTAGTCTGCTCCATAACCTCTTTCCTTTGAAAGTTTTAGGCTTTAGTAGTTTCTGGGATAGCTCTTTCCCTCTGGAGAAAGCCTGGAATAAAGATACTGCAAGTGACTGATTAAAAGGAAATTACCTGCTTTAGATACAGATGAACACATCATAAAATTGAATTCTATTATAAAAGCCGAAGAATCAGACTTAGATTCTCTTTTAAAAGTAGGGATACCCGGGCGTTCGTGGTGGCGCAGTGGTTGAGAGTCCACCTGCCAATGCAGGGGACACGGGTTCGTGCCCTGGTCCGGGAAGATCCCACATGCCGCGGAGTGGCTGGGCCCGTGAGCCATGGCCACTGAGCCTGCGCGTCTGGAGCCTGTGCTCCGCAACGGGAGAGGCCACAACAGTGAGAGGCCCGCGTACCGCAAAAAAAAAAAAAAAAAAAAAGTAGGGATACCCTACCCTGCATAGGTTAACATTTCTGAATAACAGAGTCAATTATATTTCCTACCAGTTACCATGCTACATGTGGAAGATTCTGGAGCAGTAAGTTAGGTGAGAGCTCATTAGAGAGTGAGATTAAGTCTGAGCCATCTATATGTGAGGCTGATTGGGGCAGAGGAATAGTCTGTGAGAATTATACTTGTGGTGAATTTTATAGAAAATGCCTATTGACCATTCCAGAATAGAACTGAGTTAGAATTAAGAACACAGAAAGTGAAGTAGTACGGAACCCACCTGAGAACACTATAATTTTTACCCTGAGGACTGTCTTTTTATTTTACTGTTTCTCTTATTCATTAGTTTATTGCTTGTTAATGAAGAACTATTGTGATGTTTCTAAGTCCAGTCACGGTGAAATCTGACCACTAGGATGCACGTACATTTAGTTATGTGGTGACAGCTGTCAACTTTGAATAGCCTACAAATTACTGCCTTTCCAAAGCTGTCAACTTTGAATAGCTGACAAATTGCAGCCTTTCCAAAGGCTGTCTCTTTCATCCCATGTTCAGTATGTCGGCAAACCCTGCTGGCTCTACCTTCAAAATATTTCCAGAATCCAACCTCTGCTGCTAACACTCTGGTCTAAGCCACTATCCACTCACCTGGATTATTACAATGGCCTCCTAACTAGTCTCCCTACTTCAGTCTATTCTCACCACAGCAGCCAGAGGGAGCCCGTCAAAATGCAAATTATTAATAGATGATACACTCCTCTGCTCAGAATTTGCCAATGGTTCCTACATCACATGCCTGTAAAAGCCAAAGTCCTTACAATGGCCTTCATTGGCCCCCGGTCCTCATCTGTGATTCCTCTTTCCCTAGGCCACCACTCTGAGACGACATTGCCTCCTTCCCAGCCCTAAACTGGAAGGCAGATTCCTGCGGGAAGGTCTTTACAACTTGCTATTCCCTCTGCCTAGAATACTGTCCCCCAGACATTTGCACAGCTCAGTCCCTCACCCGCTTCAGGTGTTTACTCAAAATGTGGTCTTCTCGGGTTCCCTGGTGGTGCAGTGGTTGACAGTCTGCCTGCCAATGCAGGGGACACGGGCTTGAGCCCTGGTCTGGGAGGATCCCACATGCCGCGAAGCAACTAGGCCCGTGAGCCACAACTACTGAGCCTGCGCGTCTGGAGCCTGTGCTCCGCAACAAGACAGGCCGCGACGGTGAGAGGCCAATGCACTGCGAAGAAGAGTGGCCCCTGCTCGCCACAACTGGAGAAAGCCCTCGCACAGAGACAAAGACCCAACACAGCCAAAACTAAATTAATTAATTAATTAATTTTTTAAAAATGTGGTCTTCTCAATGAGGCAGTCTCTGGCCACACTTTAAAAACTGGAACCCACCCCTCCCCCCAAAAAAACAAAAAAACTGTAACCCACTCCCTAAGCATTCCCTATCTCCCTTATCTTTCTTCACACCACTTAAGTCTATCATATATTTTACCTTGTTTATTTCCTAACTCTACACATAGAAGGTACTCAATAATACCTGTTGTATGAATGAATGAAAATAATAAATAATAGTAAAAGGTTCTAGAAACATACTAGCAAGAGAAACAGTATAATTCTTTCACCAACATTTCAGTTTTATCTAAGCGTGTAACATACGTAAAACATGGTACTATTCTGGAATAGCTCTCTGCTAGTGAACTATCACATTTCAGGTGCAAGACTCTTGTCCATGCTGGATGCAGCCCTATCCTGACCACTGGCTCTTCTTCAATCCTAGGCCCTCTCCCACTAGGGCTTCTCCATCATTCCCCAGTCATGACTGTATATTCTCTATACTTTTACTTTGATAGTATGTCAGTAAAGAGGGTGACAACCCACTTAAAAAACCAGAAGAACAGAGACCTGTCTGGAGAATGCACTACAAACTTTTCAGATACACCAATAAATAACAGTCTTAAAACAAAACAAAACAAAACCTAAAACAATCCTGATTTGAAAAATCCAAGTGTAGGGCTTCCCTGGTGGCGCAGTGGTTGAGAGTCCGCCTGCCGATGCAGGGGACATGGGTTCGTGCCCTGGTCCGGGAAGATCCCACATGCCGCGGAGCGGCTGGGCCCGTGAGCCATGGCCGCTGGGCCTGCGCGTCCGGAGCCTGTGGTCCGCAACGGGAGAGGCCACAACAGTGAGAGGCCCGCGTACCGCAAAAAAATAAAAGAAAAATCCAAGTGTAAAAAGACATTTTTGAGGCAAACAGGGAAATTCAATTGTGGACCAGGTATTAGATGATTTCAAGGAATTATCGCTAATTTTGTTAAGCACAATAACGGCACTATGATTATGTAAGAAAACGGCCATATTTTTTAAATAGATGTAACCTAAAAGTATATGAAGGTGAAATAGCCTGATATCTGGAGTTTACTTTAAAATATATCAGCAAAAAAAAAGGGGGGGAGATAGAGATTGTTTAAATATTAATGCATATCTATTTATGGCATATTATATATTAATTTAAAATAAGGTTTACAAAGATTTCTTAATGAGTGGAAAAATATAACACTATAATAAGCAATAAAAGAATAGAGATTATTTTTATTATATGATTTCAACTATGTAAAACTGAGCATTGAAAAATTCTTTAAGGAAACAGACTAAAAGGTTAAAGCTGATTATATCTGGATGGTGGGAATAAAGGTAAATTAACCTATCAACTTTAGTAAGCTGCCTTATTTAAGGTAAGGCAGCTGTTTTTAAAAAGCTAATACAACGTAAGCATGATCAACGTGTTCAAGATGGTCTTGCTGAGTCTGAAGCATATGTGAGACATCACATTTATTTATGTGAGTCTAAGGCCTATGGCAGAGCTTAGGGGCTGGATGTAAAGGTTTAGAAATCAGTACAGCCCAGAGGTAGTGGTTTGAAAGTACAGAACTGGTTGTAATCTCCCAATGAAGCCTTATCAAGTAAGAAGAGAGGGCTGAGATAAAGCCCTAGGTAACACCAACATTTAGGAAAGAGGTGGAGGAAGAGAATAGTGAAGGACATAAACAGGAACAGTCAAGGAGAACAAGAAGGACCAGAAGTGTGTGGTAACAAAGGAGTCAAGGAAGTTACATTTCAGAAAAGACCCCTTTGTGTCCAACTCAAAGGGAAGTCCAGGATAACAGTAAGGACTGAGTCATTCGTGACCTTACCAGTAGCTCTGAGTCAAGTGGTGATGATGCCAGAGGACTGAGACATGAAATCAGATTAGGGAAAAGGACACAGAGTGGAGGATGACTCTTTTTTTTTTGCGGTACGCGGGCCTCTCACTGTTGTGGCCTCTCCCGTTGCAGAGCACAGGCTCCAGACGCGCAGGCTCAGCGGCCATGGCTCACGGGCCATGGCTCATGGGCTCATGTGGGATCTTCCCGGACCATGGCACAAACCCGTGTCCCCTGCATCGGCAGGCAGACTCTCAACCACTGCGCCACCAGGGAAGCCCCAGAGTGGATGACTCTTGATTAGACTGAATGGAAGGAAAGCAACACTACTGGGAGGTCCCGTATGGGGCAAGTTTTTCTTTTAGAGGGCAGGACAGACTCAGGAAGAGCTTCAGGTTGAGAACTTGGAGTAGTAGATGTGGAAAGGTTGATGAAAGGAAATAAAAGAGATCTCAGAATGAAAGAAAAGGAGTAACAGGCACAGATGTCTCTGAGTTTGCTTAGAGAGAGCAAAAAGTTGAGAAAATTATGCCCTTTCTCAGTGATGACCTCCCCTTTCTCAGTGAAGTAGGAGGCAAGGAGGTCTATTGGGGTTGAGAGATCAATGTTAGGAAGGTTTGAATAAGTGTGGAAAAGGTTTGGAATAGTCTTAGATGAAAATGGGAGGGACAGCTGCCCAAGGTCATATAAACGGAAAACGGCAGTGCTGAAAGCCAGCTGAGCTGGAGACCACTATTCAAAAATATTTACTGGGAACTGACCATGTACCAGACACTCTTTAGACACTAAGGGTATACAGTGAACAAAACAGACAAAAATCTTCTGCCCTTATGAAGTTTACTATCTTGTGGTGGAAGGTAGTCAATAAACAAATAAATAATGAAAATAAGTAGTATCATCAAATAGTAATAAGTGCTATGGAAAAAAATAAGCCAGGAAAAGAGGTTAGCGAGGGTCGGCAGTGGGGGAAGTATTATAGTTTTAAACAGGGTGATCAGGAAGGCTTTCCTCAGAGGGCGAGTGAATTTGCAGCAGTGCCAAATCTATACTGTTATACGATTTCCTGAAATGGCATTCTGTTATCCAGATAGGGTAGAAAAGCTAGACTGCAGCATCCACCCAGGGCTGGGATCCTGCCAAATGTCTTGGCAGAAGGATAATACTTCAAATGACTTACAGTAAGGCCTAGCCTGAAGAGGGGATGAAGAAGGATGGAGACTGAACTGATAGTGGGTGGAAGAGACTGGGAGAGCCAAAAGGATAGGAGGTTACGGTCAGAAAGCAGAACACAGGACTTTAGAATTTCAGAGACGGGGCATCCCCAGGGTCATTTCCTTGGTAGTGGGTGTGGAGGTGGAACGGATATGAAGGTCACTGCAGGTGACAAGATCAAAGAACCTGAGGATGACATAACCCACGTGATCATTGAAGTCACACAGAACAACAGCAGGATTTATGGTAAATCAGTAGTTCTCAAACTTGAATGTGCATGAGAACCACCTGGAGGCTTGTTAAAAGAAGAGACTGCTGGGCCCCACACCCAGAATTTCTGTTTACTAACTCTGAGGTGAGGCCCAAGAATGTGCATTTCTAACAAGTTCCCAGGTATTGCTGACAGCTGCTGATCTGGGACTATACCTTGAGAATCACTGGGGTAGAAAAAAGATACAGGCTAGATGCATTAATAACTGAGGCTGGGGCTGGGAGATGTGGAGGCTAACAGATGACAAAGATAAGGAGACATGGAAGGGGATGGAGAGAAAAGGTCATGCAGCATTAGCTTCAAAAAAGCAGGGATTCTGATACAAAGGTAGAAGAATAATAGCTTAGAAATGACACTGGGGAAGGAGTGTGCTCTTCCCGTCTTCCAGAAACTAAGGTAAGTGGGATAAGGGAAAACAGCAGGCTCTGAGGCTGTAAGGAAGTGGTGACCCGACAGAAGGCCATAGGTCAATTAAGAGCAGGAGCAGAGCCAAAACAAATAAAGGATATAGGGGGTTTTGTTACTGCAGAATGAGGGATCCAGGCAGTCTGGGAGGACTGGGCAGTGCTAGGTTCTCTCAGTTCAGAGTGAGAGTAAGCAAAGCCCACTCTCAAACAGCCACGGACACTTATATTTGGGGTAAGCCTCTCTTTCCATTCCAATCAAGCTTTCATCTCCACTACTCCACTAAAACTGCTCTTAGCAAGACCAGTAACCTTGAGGAAACTTGCTCAAGCTTCTTAGATAGCCTCATCCACCAGAGGACAGAAAGCAGAAACTAGAAGAACTACAATCCTGCAGCCTGTGGAACAAAAACCACATTCACAGATAGACAAGATAAAAAGGCAGAGGGCTATGTACCAGATGAAGAAACAAGATAAAACCCCAGAAAAACAACTAAATGAAGTGGAGATAGGCAACCTTCCAGAAAAAGAATTCAGAATAGTGAAGATGATAGTGAAGATGATCCAGGACCTTGGAAAAAGAATGGAGGCAAATTTCAAGAAATGTTTAACAAAGACCTAGAAGAATTAAAAAACAAACAAACAGAGATGAACAATACAATAAATGAAATGAAAAAGACACTAGAAGGAATCAACAGCAGAATAACTGAGGCAGAAGAACGGAAAAGTGACCTGCAAGACAGAATGGTGGAATTCACTGCTGCGGAACAGAATAAAGAAAAAAGAATGAAAAGAAATGAAGACAGCCTAAGAGACCTTTGGGACAACATTAAATGCAACAACATTCACATTATAGGGATCCCAGAAGGAGAAAACAGACAGAAAGGACCCAAGAAAATATTGGAAGAGATTATAGTCAAAAACTTCCCTAACATGGGAAAGGAGAGAACCACTCAAGTCCAAGAAGCGCAGAGAGTCCCACACAGGTTAACCCAAGGAGAAACACGCCGAGATGCTAGTAATCAAATTGGCAAAAATTAAAGACAAAGAAAAATTATTGAAAGCAGCAAGGGAAAAATGACAAATAACATACAAGGGAACTCCAATAAGGTTAACAGCTGATTTCTCAGCAGAAACTCTACAAGCCAGAAGGGAGTGGCACAACATATTTAAAGTGATGAAAGGGAAGAACCTACAACCAACATTACTCTACCCAGCAAGGACCTCATTCACATTCGATGGAGAAATCAAAAGCTTTACAGACAAGCAAAAGCTAAGAGAATTCAGCACCACCAAACCAGCTCTACAACAAATGCTAAAGGAACATCTTTAAGTGGGAAACACAAGAGAAGAAAAGGACCTACAAAAACAAACCCAAAACAATTAAGAAAATGGTAATAGGAACATACATATCGATAATTACCTTAAACATGAATGGATTAAATGCTCCAACCAAAAGACACAGGCTCGCTGAATAGATACAAAAGCAAGACCTATATATATGCTGTCTACAAGAGACCCACTTCAGACCTAGGGACACATACAGACTGAAAGTGAGGGGATGGAAAAAGATATTCCATGCAAATGGAAATCAAAAGAAAGCTGGAGTAGCAAAACTCATATCAGATAAAGTAGACTTTAAAACAAAGAATGTTACAAGAGACAAGGAAGGACACTACATAATGATCAAAGAATCAATCCAAGAAGAAGACATAACACTTATAAATATATATGTAGCCAACACAGGAGCACCTCAATACATAAGGCAAGTGCTAACAGCTATAAAAGAAGAATTGACAGTAACACTATAATAGTGGGGAACTTTAACACCTCATTTACACCAATGGACAGATCATCCAAACAGAAAACAAATAAGGAAACACAAGCTTTAAATGACACAATAGACCAGATAGATTTAATTGATATTTATAGGACATTCCATCTGAGAACAGCAGATTACACTTTCTTCTCAAGTGCGCATGGAACATTCTCCAAGATAGATCACATCTTGGGTCACAAATCAAGCCTCAGTAAATTTAAGGAAATTGAAATCATATCAAGCATCTTTTCTAACCACAACACTAGGAGATTAGAAATGAATTACAGGGAAAAAAACATAAAAAACATAAACACATGGAGGCTAAACAATACATTACTAAATAACCAAGAGATCACTGAAGACATCAGAGGAAACCAAAAAATACCTAGAGACAAATGACAATGAAAACACGACTATCCAAAACCTATGGGATGCAGCAAATGCAGTTCTAAGAGGAAAGTTTATAGCAATACAATCCTACCTCAAGAAACAAGAAAAATTTCAAATAAACATCTTACCCTTACACCTGAAGGAACTAGAGAAAAAAGAACAAACAAAACCCAAAATTAGCAGAAGGAAAGAAATCATAAAGATCAGAGCAGAAATAAATGAAACAGAAACAAAGAAAACAATAGCAAAGATCAATAAAACTAAAAGCTGGTTTTTTGAGAAGATAAACAAAATTGATAAACCATTAGCCAGACTCATCAAGAAAAAGAGGGAGAGGACTCAAATAAAAATTAGAAATGAAAAAGCATAAGTTAAAACAGACACCACAGAAATACAAAGCATCATAAGAGACTACTACAAGCAACCCCATGCCAATAAAATGGACAACCTGGAAGAAATGGACAAATGCTTAGAATGGTATAACCCTCTAAGACTGAACCAGGAAGAAACAGAAAATATGAACAGACCAATCACAAGTACTGAAATTGAAACTGTGATTAAAAATCTTCCAACAAACAAAAGTCCATGACCAGATGGCTTCACAGGCGAATTCTATCAAACATTTAGAGAAGAGCTAACACCCATCCTTCTTAAAGTCTTCCAAAAAATTGCAGAGGAAGGAACACTCCCAAACTCGTTATGGGAGGTCCCCATCACCCTGATACCAAAACCAGACAAAGATACTACAAAAAAAGAAAATTACAGACCAATATCACTGATAAATATAGATGCAAAAATCCTCAACAAAATACTAGCAAACAGAATCCAACAACACATTAAAATGCTCATACACCATGATCAAGTGGGATTTATCCCAGGGATGCAAGGATTCTTCAATATACGCAAATCAATCAATGTGATACACCATATTAACAAACTGAAAAATAAAAACCATATGATCATCTCAATAGATGCAGAAAAAGCTTTTGACAAAATTCAACACCGATTTATGATAAAAACTCTCCAGAAAGTGGGCACAGAGGGAAACTATCTCAACATAATAAAGGCCATATACGACAAACCCACAGCAAACATCATTCTCAATGGTGACAAACTGAAAGCATTTCCTCTAAGATCAGGAACAAGACAAGGATGTCCACTCTCACCACTATTAGTCAACATAGTTTTGGAAGTCCTAGCCATGGCAATCAGAGAAGAAGAAGAAATAAAAGGAATACAAGTTGGAAAGAAGTAAAACTGTCACTGTTTGCAGATAACTTGATACTATACATAGAGAATCCTGAAGATGCCACCAGAAAACTACTAGAGCTAATCAATGAATTTGGTAAAGTAGCAGAATACAAAATTAATGCACAGAAATCTCTTGCATTCCTATACACTAATGATGAAAAATCTGAAAAAGAAATTAAAGAAACACTCCCATTTACCATTGCAACAAAAAGAATAAAATCCTAGGAATAAACCTACCTAGGGAGAAAAAAGCCCTGTATGCAGAAAACTATAAGACACTAATGAAAGAAATTAAAGATGATACAAACAGATGGAGAGCTATACCATGTTCTTGAATTGGAAGAATTAATATTGTGAAAATGACTCTACTACCCAAAGCAATCTACAGATTCAATGCAATCCCTATCAAATTACCAATGGCATTTTTTACAGAAGTAGAACAAAAAAATCTTAAAATTTGTATGGAGACACAAAAGACCCCAAATAGCCAAAGCAGTCTTGAGGGAAAAAAACCAAGCGGAAGGAATCAGACTCCCTGACTTCAGACTATACTACGAAGCTACAGTAATCAAAACAGTATGGTACTGGCACAAAAACAGAAATATAGATCAATGGAACAGGATAGAAAGCCCAGAGATAAACCCATGCACCTATGGTCAACTAATCTATGACAAAGGAGACAAGGATATACAATGGAGAAAAGACAGCTTCTTCAATAAGTGGTGCTGGGAAAATTGGACAGCTACATGTAAAAGAATGAAATTAGAACACTCCCTAACACCATACACAAAAATAAACTCAAATGGATTAGAAACTTAAATGTAAGACCAGATACTATAAAACTCTTAAAGGAAAACATAGGAAGAACACTCTTTGACATAAATCACCGCAAGACCTTTTTTGCCCACCTCCTAGAGTAATGGAAATAAAAACAAAGATAAACAAACGGGACCTAATGAAACTTAAAAGCTTTTGCAAAGTAAAGGAAACTACAAACAAGACAAAAAGACAACTCTCAGAATGGGAGAAAATATTTGCAAACGAATCAACAGACAAAGGATTAATCTCCAAAATATATAAACAGCTCATGCAGCTCAATATTAAAAAAAAAACAATCCAATCCAAAAAATGGGCAGAAGACCTAAATAGACATTTCTCCAAAGAAGACATACAGATGGCGAAAAAGCACATGAAAAGCTGCTCAACATCACTAATTATTAGAGAAATGCAAGTCAAAAGTACAATGAGGTATCGCCTTACACCAGTCAGAATGGGCATCATCAGAAAATCTATGAAGAACAAATGCTGGAGAGGGTGTGGAGAAAAGGGAACCCTCTTGCACTGTTGGTGGGAATGTAAATTGATACAGCCACTATGGGGAACAGCATGGAGGTTCCTTAAAAAACTAAAAATAGAATTACCATATGACCCAGCAATCCCACTACTGGACATATACCCAGAGAAAACCGTAATTCAAAAAGACACATGCACCCCAATGTTCATTGCAGCACTATTTACAGTAGCCAGGTCATGGAAGCAACCTAAATGCCCACTGACAGATGAATGGATAAAGAAGATGTGGTACATATATACAATGGAATATTACTCAGCCATAAAAAGGAATGAAATTGGGTCATTTGTAGAGACGTGGATCAATCTAGAGACTGTTGTACAGAGTGAAATAAGTCAGAAAGAGAAAAACAAATATCATATATTAACGCATATATGTGGAACCTAGAAAAATGGTACAGATGAACCGGTTTGCAGAACAGAAATTGAAACACAGACGTAGGGAACAAACGTATGGACACCAAGCGGAGAAAGAGGCGGGGCGGGGGGGCGGTGGTGGTGCGATGAATTGGGAGATTGGGATTGACATATATACACTAATATGTATAAAATAGATAACTAATAAGAACCTGCTGTATAAAAAAATAAATAAAATAAAATTCAAAAAAAAAAAAAAACCAGTAACCTTCACATTGCCAAATCCAATAGTCAATGTGCAGTTATCCTGCTGTACTGATCAACAGCATTTAGCACAATTATCACTGCCTCCTCCTTGAATTTCTTTACTTGGTGTTTAGAACGTTTCACATCCTAGTTCAGTTTACTCTTTCTCCGTTTCCTTTACTGGATGCTCATTTTCCAGCCAAGCCTAGGTAGGCTCCATCCTCACTCTTTTTTTGTCTAACTACACTCACACCTTAGGTGACCTCCTCTAGTCCATTAAACACCATCTCTACACTGACAATGCCCAAATTTAAATCTCCAGTCCAGATCTCTTCTGTGAATTTTATATCCAACTCTCTATTTAACATATCCATATGGCAGTCTAGTAGACAACTCAAATCTAATAAATTTAACCAAATTCTTTATCTTTCCTGAACAAGGAGGAGACAAAGCAAAACATACGCAAAAACACGTTTTCCAACAAGGAAAGGCTAAGAAGTTGTCACAGATTGGAGGAGAATAAGGACACATGCTGATTAAATGCAATGTGATATCCTGGATTGCACCCTGGAGCAGGAAAAGGGTATTTGTGGGAAAACTGGTGAAATCCAACTAAAGTCCGGGGGAATTCCCTGGCGGTCCAGTGGTTAGGACTCTGTGTTTTCACTGCCAAGGGCACGAGTTCAATCCCTGGTCAAAAAACTAAGCTCCCACAAGCCTCGCTGGAAGCCTCGCGGCGTAGCCAAAAAAAAAGTCTGAAGTTCAGTCAATACCATGGTACCAGTGTTAATTTCTTAGTTTTGACAAAGATGTTAACATTACAGGGAGCTGGGTGAAGAGTGTATGGGAATTCTCTGTTCTATCTTTGCAAACTTTCTATAAATCTAAAATTATTCCTAAGTGAAAAGTTTAAAACACGAACACTGCTTTCCCCTCCCATGCGCTACCACTGCACTGTGCAGCAATTCTCGCCTTCCACATTGCTCAGGCACAACACCCTGGCTGCGTCCTGGACTCCTCTCATGCTCCCGCATCCAACATCCAGTCTATCTGTAAATTCTGTCAGCTTTACCTCCCAAATACACCCAGAGTCTAACCAATTCTTACCTCTTCCACCACTGATACCTTCATCCAAGTCTCCATCAAGTACCTGAATTACCACAACAGCCTCCTAACTCATTCCCTTGCTTCCTTAGGGCCCATTCCTCACACAGCTGACTGAGTGATCATTTTAGAATGCTTGTAAGATCATGCCATCCCGTCTCCAAAAACCTCCCAGCTACTTCTCACCTTCCTACTCAGAACCAAATCTAAGAGCCTCATATGACCCAGTCCCTGTGATTTCTCTGACCTCCCCTACTGCCCACCTCTTCATTGCTCACAATGGCCCCCCCCCACCCCAATCTACACTTGCTTCTCTCTCTGCCTGAAATGCCCTTCTCCAGAGAGCCACGTGGTGCACTTCTGCACTTCCTTCTGGTCTATGTTCAAATGTCTCCGTATCAAAGAGACCAACCTATGTAAACTGGCGCCCCTGTTACTCTGTCCTCTTAACCTGCTTTATGGGACCTCCCTGGTGGCACAGTGGTTAAGAATCCGCCTGCCAATGCAGGGGACACAGGTCCGAGCCCTGGTCCGGGAAGATCCCACAGGCCGTGGAGCAACTAAGCCCCCGTGCACCACAACTACTGAGCCTGCGCTCTAGAGCTCACGAGCCACCAACTACTGAGCCCGTGTGCCACAACTACTGAAGCCCACGCGCCTAGAGTCCGCTCTCCACAAGAGAAGCCACTGCAATGAGAAGCCTGCACACTGCAACGAAGAGTAGCCCCCACTCGCCACAACTAGAGAAAGTCCACACGCAGCAATGAAGACCCAATGCAGCCAAAAATAAATTTTTTAAAAACCCTGCTTAAAAACACAAACAAGGGCTTCCCTGGTGGCGCAGTGGTTGAGAGTCCGCCTGCCAATGCAGGGGACACGGGTTCGTGCCCCGGTCCGGGAAGATCCCACATGCCGCGGAGCGGCTGGGTCCGTGGGCCATGGCCGCTGAGCCTGCGCGTCCGGAGCCTGTGCTCCGCAACGGGAGAGGCCACAGCAGTGAGAGGCCCGCGTACCACAAAAAAAAACAAACAAACAAACAAAAAAACCCAACCCTGCTTTATATTTTAGCTCTTATCACCTGACATATTAAATATTTAAGTGCTTTCTACCTGTCTTCCCTACCAGAATGTAAATCTCGTTAGTGCTGTATTCCCAGTACCTAGAACAGTGCTTGGCACACAGCATCTACTCAATAAATATGAATAAAGAGGTCTCAAGAAAATGCTGGGATGTGAATCCAGAGAGATTTGTTAGGCAGAACTCTAAGGTGGCCTCCAAGATTCCCAGCTCCTGGTGTGCATGCCCTGGATAATCTCCCCTCAAGTATGGGTAGACCTGATCTAATCAAGTGAGCCCTTTTAAAAGAGTCTAGTGATCAGAGACAGAAGTCAGAGAGATGTAAAGAATCTGTAGCAAATTCTTTCCTGTAGGCTCTGAAGAAGCAAACTACCATGCTGTGAAGGGGGCCATGTGGTAAGGAATTGCGGGTGGCCCCTCGGAGCTGAGAGTGATCCCCAGCCAGCAAGAAAATGGGGACCTCGATCCTACACCCATTAGGAGCTAAATCCTATCAACAACCAGTGAGCATCAAGAAGGACCCCACACATCAGATAAGACTGCATCCCTGGCCAAATTTCAGTCCTGTGAGACCCTGAGTAGAAAGCTCTGTTAACCCGTACCCAGACTCCTGACCCACAGAAACCATGACATGGTAAAGTTGTGTTATCTTAAGCCACTACATTTGTGGTAATTTGTTATGAAGCAATAGGAAACTATCAACCAGCCTTGAGGAT
Source organism: Delphinus delphis (assembly GCF_949987515.2). Taxonomy (NCBI): domain Eukaryota; kingdom Metazoa; phylum Chordata; class Mammalia; order Artiodactyla; family Delphinidae; genus Delphinus; species Delphinus delphis. The sequence continues at coordinate 80,206,385 of NC_082688.1, read as the reverse complement.
TCAAGAACAACTCTGGTATAACATTGCCTTTGTTCACACACAAGTCAAGATCCCAAGAAGGACTGCCTGGTGAAGCAAATGAGAACTAGAACTATAGGCCTGTGTAAAAACAGGCCCGGGCAGGTGGTGGCTCCCTGTATTAGGCTGTATGTCACATTAAACTGGAGGGAGACCGGAATGGTGAAGGTCCATGAGAAAAAGCTGGTGGAATGAAGCTATTTAGCCTGGATAAAATATATACTCAGGGTAAAATGAGAAGTGTCTTCAAATACTGCAAAGAGCTGATGTGTAATGAGTGGGAAGGAAGCTGTGAGGAGAGAGACTAGCTGCTGTGTAGTTCCAGAGGACAGAATTTGAACTAGGAGATAGGAAATATTTACAGGAAAGAAGTTTTCAGTTTAATGTAAGAAAGAACTTTCTAACAGTCAGAGCTGAGTACCTACTGTGTTCTAAGAGATGTGCTAGGCAATAGAGATATAAAACTGAAAGGAAAAATATGGTCTCTGCTTTCAAGGACCATATAAACTAGTGGAGGGCACTGACACATAAACAAATGATGGTTTCCAGTGGTAAGTGCTATAAAGAAGCATATATATGTAAGGGAAGGACATATCACAGGGCTGGAAAAGATTAATGCTATCTGTGGAGGTGACAAAAGGTTTTCTGGACATGTGACTAAACTATAGCTTTTGAAATATGAGTAAGAATTCACCAGTGAGCTGAGTAGTAGACAGTGTAGACAGAAGGAGCCACATATGCAACAGCATGGAAAGATGACAGTATAGAGTCCAGGGAGTAAAATGTGGTGGGGACTGAGGCAGCAGAAGATGAGGCTGTTGGGTAAGGCAGAAGGCAGAATCTGTAGGTGACGAGAAAAAGTGAACAGAATTAAGCAGGGGAGTGACGCAGGTCAATACGTGTTTTAGAAAGATCACTTTCTGATGCTGACGTAAGAGGTGAACTCAAAGAGAAAAACTGGAGATGGCAAGATTAGTTAGGAACTGTTGCAGAAAAGCAGACAAGAGGTGATGCAGGCTGGAACCAGGACAGGCAGTGGAGATGTTACCACCCCCTACTTGTGCTTTCAGAATTCAAAACAAATCTTGTAACCAAACATCTATACCACCCATACCTGCACTTTTTAAATTCCTTATTTGTTAAGAAAAACGTTCCTTACCTGTATTTGCTTATGATATATAAAAACTAAGTAAGTGGTTACCTATTGGGGAGGGGGGCAGGTGGTGGCAGGACCCAAGGAGATGATGAACAAGGAGAGAAAGAGACTTTAACTATGTACGTTTTTATATTTTCTGGTTTCTAAATTGTATGAATGTATTACCTATTCAGAAATTTAAAAAAAAAAAAAGAGAGAGAGAAAACATTTCCACCCATTCAGATAGGTTTACCTGTATGTGTTTCCACATTCTTTAGCATGTGGTTCTGTTTGCCTCGGGGGAAAGATGCTACCTGAGGATCCTGCCTCCTTACAGCACATTTCTCTGGGTCAACCCTTCTGGAAGACTTGCTGGCAACTGCCAAGTTCCCATTGTCACAGGCAGATTTTGCTGGTCTTTCATTGAGATTTTCCTTTGGAACAGAGGCCATGTTGCTTCTGGATCCTGCGTTTGTTTGCCGTTGGCCCTCCTGTTTTGGTGGATTCCTGCCTGGTCGTGGCCTGGCCCCCTCCACTTCCCAGGGAGGCCTCTTCTGTGGGTATCTTCTCTGCTCGCTGCGCCTGGCCCCATACCCATCCGCTACTCCTTTTCTAGAGGATGCATCTGAAGAATCAGGGTGGATAACCCCCACAGGTTTGGTGTTTTCAGGTCCCGCCTCCTCAGGTTTGGGAGTCATTCTGTGACCCCACTCACTTTTGAGTTTCCCCTTGACTTTTGGTCCTCTACCATAGCTGTATACAAATTGGGTTGCCTTTTTGGGTTTTGCTCCCCTGGGATCTGCACCGACAATTTCCTTCTCATTCTCAGAAGGGCTGTGCTCTCTGAGGTTTGTCCCACTCTCTGACTTGGCCACACTTTCTAAGCCAGCTGCATCTGAGGTCTGGTCAGTGAGACCCTGTGTTCTCTTGACTCTGATATGCTGCTTTTCACTCCTCAATTTCTGCCAAGGTTGATTTGGAAGGCCATGGTTCTTGAGTGATTTATTAGTAGCAGAGGATTGGAAAGAAGTCTGTTGACTCTTAGGTTTGCTTCCTGAAAGATAACTGTGATGAACAGCAGAGATGTCATCATAAGGGACTTGCCTGGAAAGGTGACAGGGAGGTGGTGAACTATAATTTCTTCTACCAATTTTATTAGAATCTAGTCTCCTTTGACCCCCACAGTTTAGACCAGAATTTTTTCTCTCCTGAGGAATGAACTCAGCAGCGTCCGTATTCAATTTAAAAGTACCTAGGACATAAGAAACAGACATGCAGGTAAAGAAATTAATTGGTCACTCATGAAGCCTGAAGACTGTAAGCCATATCTAAAAGTTACTTTCCTAGGGACTTTGTATAAAACAGTCTCTATACGAGGTCTATGTTTCCTGTGAAGGTGGTAGGTTCAAGGTGCTTGTGGAAGACTGATCATCTCATAACCAGCAGCCTCACCAACAGCTACTGTTGAATTGCTAAGGAAAACTGCTCACCTGGGCTACCGGGTATTATTTATAAACGTGTTTATCTTTATCGACAAATGTGAGGTCAGCAAACAGTTCGGGGTGAGACACCAATCAGCAGGTTCAATGTGGTATTTCAAAACTCTAAGATAGCATTAAGTAAACAGGCTTTGGAGTCAGCCAAATCAGTTTAAAGTCTGGCCCTCCAACTTATAGAATGAGCTTAGGGATACCACCTGATTGCTTTTAGCCTTAGTTTCCTCATACATGACAAAAGCTGATAATACTATTCCAAAGGGTCATTGTGGAATTTAAGTAAGACTTCACACAGACAGTACTTAGCAGGATTAGTACATCTCATCTCTTCTCCCCAGGAATATATTTTAGGTTTTCCATACATAATCTCTGTAATATGGTCCAGAATTCCAGAGTCTCAAAAATTAAGCACATGCCCCTTCAACCTACTCATTTTTACCCCCTAACATGCTTCTTTATAGTCAACTCAGTCTCTGAAGTCCAAAGATGAAATGATTTGCCTAAGGATACAAAACCAGTTAGTAGCAAAGTCAGAACTATGTGTAGCATACAGAATATTCTATGAATCAACAGGGCCTGGAATTTGCGTTTAAATCCCTGCCCATCACTTGTGTCTTTATGCGAGTTACTTAATCTCAATAATGGAATAGTAAAGAGTTGCTACTTCAAAGAGTTGCTATGAAGATTAAAGCAAGGTTAGTAACATGTATAAAGTGGTTAAAATAGTGCTTTATTATTGCCGTTAGGACTACAAACTATCTGAAACACAGACTTGACCACAGATGGGTGCAGTGCACAGCCTATGGGGTTTCAGGTTTAATAATAAGCCCTAACATTTATTAGGTACTTAACATGTGTCAGGCACTATTCTAAGCACTTTGCATATGTTAACTCATTTAATCTTTACATTCCTGATGAGAAAGTTGAGACACTGTAGAGAGTAAGTAACCTGCCCAAGGCCACAGGGGTATTCCAAAGCAGATTCAGGATTCCACCCCAAGCTATGTGACCCTAGAGATCACACTCTTATACTACGCTCCAATGTGAGAGGTTGGGTGGCCCATACTACAGAAACATATACTTAAGAACTGAGCGAGATCATAAAGGTCACAGGGTAACCTCTCTCTCAATCCAGGATTTGTCCTGAAAGCTTTCAATGGGCAGAATTCTGGGGGTGGGGTGGAGGGCTTTACAAAACAGCAAGAGGATTAGACAAATTCAGAAGGTGGCAGAGAAGCTGTTCCAGAAATATAAGAGATAACTTAGAGGGGTGAATGGGTAGATTAGACCAAGTGGGTATTGTGTAGTTTTCTTCTGCTTGAAGAAGCAAGGCTGTAAAAGGGGCAGAAAAACATCAGTAAAGTTGTCCAGAATAGCCTGGTAAAGGATGGGAAGAGGGTGTTTTCATGTTAAGCAGCAAAGAGTTGATGCAACTTGAGAATCTAGACGGGCAGCACCTATTCATATAAAGTATGTGTTCCACCAGACATGAGGCAGTGGGCAAAGCCCTCTGAAAGATCCTTAAGAGACATAAGGAAGGGGGAAAGGGCACAGGAAACTGAACACAAAGATCTGAGACACCTTTATTTTTTCACTATTTTGAGCAGCTGTAAGTTACTCAACAAATAGGATGTCTCATCCCCAAGGCTTGGCTATAGTGCAAGTGGTACCCAAGATAAGATCAAGATAAAATAAGATAAGATCCAAGATAATACCATGGTAGGTGACCAACGGGTGGGTGGAGCAGAGTAAGGGAAAATCCAACTGTAGATTATAGAGTCCAGAGACAAAGTTGGCACTGGAGAGTCTGCCCATGGGCAGGAAGATACCCCTTGGACTGGGCTGGTGTTCCAGGACAACAGCAGGTAAGAGAATTAAACCTTGAGTGGGGATGGAGGTGTGGGTTAGAGATGATGCTGAAATAAGAACATGGAATAGGAACTAAGGCAAAAACAAACTAAGGCACAGGAGACAGACTGGGGAGGTCTTTGGACTAGGAGACTTTGCCTCAGTAGGTGGGGCAGAGGTTGTAACCTGGGGCACAACACCATAGCCCCAAACTATGACTCACAACTAGCCCCACTCAATTCTGCTTCAAACACTGAATGGTGTAGAAATGGGCCAGAAGTAAGCCTAACGATAGGAAGACCAACGGATCCAATTTAGAGGATTTGGGGAAAAAATGGGTGGGAGAAGAACAAAACACCAGCCTAACAAGGTCCCTACACTCCAAGATGAATTGATACCTAAATCAGGACTAGGGTACACCAATGCAGTGTGTTACCCAACTTTTCTGACCAAGACCCACAGTAGTAAATACATTTTACCTGCCACCAAGTACACAAATACATATATACTCTTCTCGGTGCCCCAACAGCTGGTAGGTAGCAGAACGAAGACTCAAATTCATGACTGTTCACAAACCTCATGCTGCACACTGCTGCCCTGTTTTTCAGGAAGAGTGGGTCACGAAATCAAATCATGCAGTGGGTTGGGACAAGTGTTTTTTCAAACGAAATATGTAGTGGAGTGCATTGCATATAGGAAGGAAAACCACTGCTTCTTGAAATTTTTGGTTCGCTTTTATATTTATGTCTGTGTGCACTGAGATCACCATGTAAAATATTCCTTTCCGGTCACTGTCCAAAGAGTTGGGAAAACAAAGATCTAAGGTACCCCGAAGGAAGTGGAAATGGATGTTTTATTAACAGCCAAATGAGGCTGTCTCTGCACACAAAGGCAACTCCGGGAGGAGAAGTAAGCTAACAATTGTGTAACAGGTACAGCAGCGGCGGGAACCTTCACTGTAATTTACTTATTTACTCCCAATTCACAGATGAGGAAAACGAGACTTCACACTGAGAGTTCGTGGCAGGCTGACACTGGAAACCACGGGTGCTCGGCTCGCGCACGCGCCGCTGCCCCAGGACGCACGAATACATCTTAAGCGCAGCGAGCAAACCCGCCGTGCGTCGAGAGCCCAACACCGTCACTGGCGGTGACCCGGCCGACGCCCGCCTGTCGGATATCACTGCCCTAGGAAGGCCGGGCTGAGCCCTGGAGAGGGCGGGACACCCACATCGACTCAGCAGGACAAACCCATTCTCCTTAGAAACCAGATGCCGGGCTTCACTACGCAGTCAAGGATGGTTAAGATCTCGGTTCGCACGACGCGCGTGGCTTGGCCCTTCCGAGCCACTATCTCCAACCCTAGTACGCGCCACTCTCGCGATACGAATGGCCGGTGCCCTAGGACTCGTCACTGACTCAATTTCCGCTCCCCGAGAGGGGCCCAGTCCCGCGCGGGCCAGGACAGTACCTGAGACAGGAGGCGCCTCCGCCATCCCGTGCCGCAACACCTAAAGCGAGCCCTGCAGCCCAGCGAGCGCTGTCACCCGGTCACGTGCCTTGGACTTCCGGCGCCGCGACAATATTCGCTTCTGCGCGCCCGGTAGACGGCCACGGAGTTTGCGCGGCCCGAGTCAACTGTGCGGTGCGTCCGTGACGTCAGGCAGGCGCGCCAGGCTCCGGGCTGAAGGAGGTTGCTAGTGGCTGTAGGTGGCTAGGATACCAGGAGGATAGGCGGGCCCGGACTTGCGTAATCAATAGTTGTTTTCCTTTGAGAGTCCCTGTGCGCTCCTGTTTCACCCTCCCACCCAACCAGCTTCACCTGGTTTCTGGAGTCACCTCAGACAGCACCTCCTTACTAGAGTAGTTCAGGCTTAGGATTAAAACAAAAACTAAGTAGTCAAAAGGCGGTCTGGGAAAAAATACCTGCAAAACAAACGATCAAAGGCTAACATATTATAAATCAGTTTAGAAAACGAACACCCATTTATTAGAAATGATAAAGGACTTGAACGAGCAGATGGACACAACGTGAGGGGGGAAAAGTTTGGAGGCACTGATAATTTTTTTTTTTTTTTGCAGTATGCGGGCCTCTCACTGTTGTGGCCTCTCCCATTGCGGAGCACAGGCTCCGGACGCGCAGGCCCAGCGGCCAGGGCTCACGGGCCCAGCCACTCCGCGGCATGTGGGATCCTCCTGGACTGGGGCACGAATCCGTGTCCCCTGCATCGGCAGGCGGCCTCTCAACCACTGCGCCACCAGGGAAGCCCGGCACTGATAATTTTTAAAGTGCAAAATGTTTTTGAGCGAATGTGTGGCGTTCTTTTGTTTGTGTGTTTTGTTGTTGCATTACTAACTAGAACACAACGTTTAAGTGTGAAGCACCTGCATTTGTAAAGTAATTCACTGGTCCAGGCTTCCCCCAAAACACAAAATAGAGTCATTCATTCACATACATTCTAATGCCTATTTTTGTCTTAGGCATTGCTCTAAGTGCTGGAGGTTAATGGTGAAAAAGACAAACATGGTCTCTGCCCTCAGTGAAGTGCATTGTCTAGTAGGGGAGGTTAAAACTAAGTAATTTATATTTACAAGCTAATAATTTGCTTTATGAAAGAAATAAGAAGGGTAGCAGTGATAGAGACTTACTAGGATCTGCTCTAGAAAAGGTGGCCAGCTTTCTTTGAGTAAAAGGACAGATGAGAAGGGTAAGCTATGTGAAGATTCAGAGGGAATAGCATGTGCAAAAGCTATGGAGGAAGGAAAGCGCTTGAAGTGTTCAAGTCATTGAAATATTTGCTGGACAGCAGTAAGCAAGGAGAGTGGCACAGTATTAAACTGGAGAGGTAGGTAAGGAGATCACGTGGATCACCTGCAGGCCATGCTAATGGATTTTATTCGAAGAGCAACAGGAAGTTAAAAGGTTCTAAGCAAAGAAATGGTATTGTTACCTAACTGAACACGGGTCTGCTCACTCCATGCGAAGCATAGCCAATCTACTGACACCAGGTTTTGGTGAAGAAAAGTACAGTGCTTATTGCAGGGCACCAAGCAAAAGAGTGAGAAACAAGCCTCAGATCCACTCCAAATTGGTTTTTAAGTTACGGTTTTTTTCGTTTTGTTTTGTTTTTTAAAGAGGAAGATAAAAGAGGCTGGGATTGATGATCATCTGGTGACATTTCTTAATCATAGTTTCAGGAGTCAGGATGTCTCTGGTTTACAAGTCTCTGGGCTGTGGTCCATGGCTTGGGAGCTCATCTTGTCCTGAGTTTGTAAGTTAATGATCCCTATAATAGCGATTTTAGTACATTAACAATGTTACTGACAACAGCAATTTTCGTCATCTGATTCTGGTTGATTAATGTTCAGTTAGCACAGGATGGAGGTCAGAAGGAACACAAGAAAGGGAATAAAGTCTTGGATAGAGAGATTAATCATAAACTCAGTAAGGGAACTCGGTTTTAGGGGCACTCAGTTTCAGTGTCTGAATTACCCTTAAAGATTTCTCATGCTCTCGGGTGAAGAGTGAATTGTGGGGGAGCAAGAATATAAGTGGGCAGAAAAGTTGCATTTTTGTATTATGTTAGTACTGAAGATGGTGGCCTTGGACTAGAGTGACAGCAAATGTGATGGAGAGGAGAGGGCCGATCTAAGGTATATTTGAGATATAACCATTATCCAGCTTCCAAATGTTTTTTAAACCAAAAGGTGTGATGCAATAATCTCATTGTTCTGTTAATTTGAGTTTCTCTGATTACTGAGTCTGAACATTTCTTAGTGCCCTTTTGAGTTTCTCTTTTTAGATTGCTTATTCACATCCTCTGCCCATTTTTCTGTTGGGGTTGCTCAATTTTTCTTGCTGATGGTTTCTTGTACATTGTAGATATACGACTTGTATATCTTGTCAGTTTTAGACATTTCAGCTGTCTTCTATGATGTCCATTAGTTTTATCCTTCATTGATAAAAGGATTAAACATAAATCCTTAATTTTTTTTTTTTTTTTTTTTTTTGCGGTACGTGGGCTTCTCACTGTTGTGGCCTCTCCTGTTGCGGAGCACAGGCTCCAGACGGGCAGGCTCAGCGGCCATGGCTCACGGGCCCAGCCGCTCCGCGGCATGTGGGATCTTCCCGGACCGGGGCACGAACCCGTGTCCCCTGCATCGGCAGGCGGACTCTCAATCACTGCGCCACCAGGGAAGCCCATAAATCCTTAATTTTGACAGATAAGTTCATCAAACAAAAAACCTTATCATCCCCTTTAGAAATTACCAGTTGTATCAGTCTGAGTCTAGTCAGGAGAGAGGAACCACATAGTAATTTGAACAGGGAAGGTTTTATTTACTTAAAGACATTAACTATAACAAGGGATTAGAGTAATAAGGGACTGACTAGTAAAGAAGTAAAAGAGAACTCTCAAAGAATACAGGATTAGCAATGTAAGGAACAGCCACTTCCTCTAGGGCTGAGATAAAGTGTCCAGTGAAGATCACTCCAGAGCTGAGGTGCAGACTTTGTTAGAGGGGATGCGCCTATGGCTCACTAGATAGGGAAGCTGCTGTGGTGCTGCACTGGTGGAAGTTGCCAGAAATCTACCTTATATGGTGCTGGGGAAAGCCATTCTTGGTGACGAGTCTCACAAGAGGCCGTCTACTACAAACCACTTTTCAGGGGGAGGTGCCAGGAGAAATTTCTGGCTGCTGGCCATCATACACTGAAGAAACCAGGTGCTGAAGCACAGGAACCAGACGCTGGAGAAGCTGCCTACAGCACAGAACCCTGCCCAACCCAAGCACTAGAAACAGGAAAGGAAACCCGTTCCTCCTGCAGTATCTCTCTGTTGCCCTCTACTGACAAAGCTTAATACCTGCCAGCTGGTAAAGGATAAGTATTTAAAGGTCCCAAATCCATTTCACAGAGCAGGCAAAAAGGATAAATTTGGAACTGAAAGTCAATAATCCATAACTGGCATACTAGGGAACCCACTCATTATTTCCAAAACTTGTCAATAAATGGAAGTAAGCAAGCATTTATCCTGCCTTTCCTATGCAAACAGTGCTTCACCCAACATACCAAAAGTTATGACAAACAACAAAAGCAGTGCTCAGGTGGGAATTTATAGCTATATATACTTACATTAAAAAAGAAATCCAGGGGCTTCCCTGGTGGCACAGTAGTTGAGAATCTGCCTGCTAACGCAGGGGACACGGGTTTGAGCCCTGGTCTGGGAGGATCCCACATGCCGCGGAGCAACTAGGCCCGTGAGCCACAACTACTGAGCCTGCGCATCTGGAGCCTGTGCTCCACAACAAGAGAAACTGTGATAGTGAGAGGCCCGCGCACCACGATGAAGAGTAACCCCCGCATGCCACAACTAGAGAAAGCCCTCGCACAGAAACGAAGACCCAACACAGCAAAAATAAATAAATTAATTAATAAACTCCTACCCCCAACATTTAAAAAAAAAAGAAATCCAAACAATGGAATATTATTCAGACCTAAATAGAAATGAGCTATCAAGCCATGAAAAACACATGGAGGAAACTTAAATGCAAATACTAAGTGAAAGAAGCCAATGTGAAAAAGCTACATACTGTATGTTCCCAACTATCGTATATAACATTCTGGAAAAGGCAAAACTATGGAGACAGTAAAAAAAAAAAAAAATCGTGGTTTCCAGGGATTAGAGGGAAGGAAGGGATGAATAGGCAGAGCACAGAGGATGTTTAGGGAAGTGAAACAACTCTGTATGATACAATACTATAATAGTGGGTTCACTGTCAAAACCAATAGAATGTACAACACCAAAAGTAAACTCTAATGTAAACCATGGACTTGGGTGATGACGAGTCAATGCAGGTTCATGAATGGTAACGAATGTCCCACTCTGGAGCAGGACGTCTCTAGTGGGAGAGGCTGTACATGTGTGGGGACAGGGTGTGTATGGGAACTCTCTGTACGTCCTGCTCAATGCTGTTGTGAACCTAAACTGCTCTAAAAATATTTGTTTTGGTTTTAATTTTTTGGCTGCTCCACTCGGCCTGCTGGATTTTGGTTCCCTGACCAGGGATCGAACCCACACCCCCTGAAGTGGAAGCGTGGAGTCTTAACCACTGGACCGCCAGAAAAGTCCCCTTAAAAAGATTTATTAATAAAGAAGATAGATCTCAAATCAGTAGCCTAACCTTCTACCTTAAGGAACTAGAAAAAGAAGAGCAAACTAAACCAAAACAAGTAGAAGGAAAGAAATAATAAAAGTCAGAGCAGGAATTAATGAAATAAAAAATAGAAAAACAATAGGAAAAAATCAACAAAAACGAAGTTGATCCATTCACCAAAAACATCAAAGTTGATCAGCTTTTAGCTAGACTGACCAAGAAAAACAAAAAAAGAGAAAAATTCAAATCACTAAAATTAGAAATGAAAGAGGGGACATTACTCCCAACCTTATAAAAATAAAAAAGATCATAGGTAATACTATGAACAAAAGTGTATGCTAGCAAATCAGATCACCTAGATGAAATGGAAAAATTCCTAGAAATACACAAACTATCAAAACGGACTCGGAATTCCCTGGCGGTCCAGTGGTTAGGACTCTGTGCTTCCACTGTAGGAGGCCCAGGTTCAATCCCTGTTCGGCGAACTAAGATCCCACAAACCGTGTTGCGTGGCCAAAATAAATAAATAAATAAATAAAACGGACTCAAGAAGAAATAGAAAATCTGAATAGACCTATAACAAGTAGAGATTGAATTAGTAATTAAAAAAAAAAAAAAAAGCTTCCCACAAAGCCAGGCCCAGATGGCTTCACTGGTGAATTCTACCAAATGTTCAAAAAATTGACACCAATCCTTCGAAATTCTTCCAAAAAACAGAGGAGAAAGTAATACTTCCCAACTCATTCTCTGGATGAAAACTCTGCCTTAGGGCAATCATTGCCTATCTCTTCATTGCAGAAATTTATGGCAACAGTCAGACTGCCTGTCCATGAAAACAGGTTCGTACTGATCAGGCACCCTCGGACAGTGGTTCTTAATGTTAGCTACACATAAGAACTACCTGGGGAGGGCCTCCCTGGTGGCGCAGTGGTTGAGAGGCCGCCTGCCGATGCAGGGGACATGGGTTCATGCCCCAGTCTGGGAAGATCCCACATGCCACGGAGCGGCTGGGCCCGTGAGCCATGGCTGCTGAGCCTGCGCGTCCGGAGCCTGTGCTCCGCGATGGGAGAGGCCACAACAGTGAGAGGCCCGCGTACCGCAAAAAAAAAACAAACCCCTAACTCAAAGACCAAGCTGGAGTGGATCTGAGACTTGTCTCTCACTCCCTTGCTTGGCACCCTGCAATAAACCCTGACTTGGCTGCACACACCCGCTGTCAGTTTGCCTCTCTGTGCCATGGGCACACGAGCCCATTGATCGGTTACTGCTCCAGGGAGGGTAAACTGTATGAGGAGAGGCAGGGAATGACTGTATGGCAGATGCAGGAGAACTAGAACAGGACTCTTACTAGCAAGTGACAGGAACCCAATTCCAACTAGTTTAAGCAGAAAAGGGGGTTTGTTGGCAGAATTCTCAGTTCACAGAACTAAAGGAGGAGTTACAGAGACTTGGAGCACTCTGAGAATCTCAAAGATCAGAAGTCAGGGCTCAGTGCCATGAGGATTCTTTCATTCTGCCTCTTGGCTGCTCTCTTGACTCAATATCTCAAACTTCTCAGACTGATAAAGAGTAAAAAAAAAAAAAAAAAAGGGAAAGCATTTCCCCTTAGAAAATTTGAGGGATGAACTTCAATAGGCACAAATCTGGTTACAAGCCCACTCCCATAGTGGAAAAGTAAAGGTAGGGCTACTCTAATTGGTATTTTTCCAATAATCACACATTTGGAATTGGGGAGGCAGTTCTCTAAATGAAAGAGAATGCTGTTCTGAAAAGACTAAGCAATAAACCATTACAGAGAGGCAGGGGCCAATAGGCAGCTTTTTAAGCCCTGCTGGAGATGTCAGGGAACCAGGACTTTATGCAAGAAGGGAAAGCAGGTCATTTCTTTGCAAAGGCTATGGGAAGGATGTCCAAGCCAAAGAGAGTTGAAAAGAGAAAAGGAGGGGCTGGATTTGAGAAACACAAAGGGGTTAAAAGCAGGGTTTAATGATTAATTGAATGTGTAGGATGAGGCAAAATGTAGGCATCAAGGACAACTCAAGAGCTTTCTGTTTTGCATGATGGAGGATAATGGTTCCATTAGCTGAGGCAGGGAAAACAGGAGGTTAGGTCTGGGGGAAAGATAATGGTTGTCTTGGCTATTTGAATGTGAAGTGTTTGTGGGCTTCTGGAACATCCAGATTACTCTTAGGCAACGAGTGGATATAAACAGTATTCTGAAACTCAGGGTCAAGACCAGGGATACAAGTATAGACTTAGAAGTCAGCAGTTAAAGCCATGAGAATAGCTGAGATTATTAAATATAAGTGAGCAGAGAAAGAAGTACTGTGGATAAAGGCTGGACTCCTGAGGAACACCAACATTACAGGGTTGGAGAGATGAGAATTTCAGAAAGGAATCTTGGAGGGAATAGTCAGAAGAATAGAAGAACCACGGGATACCATCACAAAAGCCAAGGGAAGAGAGACTGGTAGAATGACTGTTCCCTGGTATCCAGTGTACTAAAGTGGTCTAGCTGGAGCACTAAATATCACCCACTAAAACTGGCAATATATGGGTCACTGATTTAACACTGGCAAGACAAGAAATAAGGCAGGAACGTTGGTTGAGTGTGAAGCTCAGGGTAATGAGCTTAATTTGGATGTTAGATTTTAGGTAGTGGTGGGGCATTTAATTTGGAATACCCAGAACTGAAAAAAAGAATAAGGAAAGAGGTCTGGGCTAGTTACAGTTATTTTGAGGCATTAGTTCATAGGTAATAGTTAAAATCATGGGTGTGAGTTATCTCAAGGAAAGTATGAAGGGTAAGAAGTTATCCCAGATTGGAACTATAATGGAAGAAATATTAAAAGGGCTGAGTGAGAACTTGTAAGGAAGCCAAGGAAGGTTTCAAGAAGGTAATGATGAATAGTGTAATATTTGCTCCACTGGAAGTCTTCTTCAAGGGTGAGGTTAGTGGGGATGGGAGAGGGTTACATCCATGTCTCATCCTCACCTATAATTAGACAGTGAAGTTTTGAAGACAGGAGCTGTGATTGTTCTTGGTATCCCCTGGGTTGGTATAGAGACTCTACAGGGCTGGTGTTCAATAAATGTTTATTGATCTGCTGACACATGAAAGGCTGGTGCATGTGACACTGTGAGGCAGCCAGTGAGGCTGGCAGAGGGAGGATGGATCATTAAAGACCCTGAAATCTAGCAGGAATTTGGACTTGCTGTAGCACTCCAGGCACTTCCCAAGAAGGGAATAAAGCCCACTTTTTTTTTTTTTTTTTGCCGAGCTGCGCAGCTTGCAGGACCTTAGTTCCCCGACCAGGGATTGAACCCGAGACCATGGCAGTGAAAGTGCCGAGTGCTAACCACTGGACTGCCAGAGAACTCCCAACCCGATTTTTTTTTTTTTTTTTTTGTGGTACTTGGGCCTCTCACCGTTGTGGCCTCTCCCGTTGCAGAGCATAGGCTCCGGACGCGCAGGCTCAGCGGCCATGGCTCACAGGCCCAGCCGCTCCGCGGCATGTGGGATCTTCCCGGACCAGGGCACGAACCCGTGTCCCCTGCATCGGCAGGCGGACTCTCAACCACTGCGCCACCAGGGAAGCCCAACCCCTGATTTTTAATTGTTAATAACCCCTCATATGAGACGTGGCAGTTAACAAAGTACTCAAGACAATCAATTATTCCTCACAAAAGCTTGTGAGAGAAGCATGATTTTACTAGTAAGGAAATAAAAATTTAGAGGTGTGAGTGGGCTACTTAGTAGTTATTAGATGCAGACCCAGGGCCCAAGCCTGGATTGCTCCTTGCTCTTTCCACTATACCACAATGCTGCCAGCTAAATTCGATTTCTGTAGTGGAGTTTTTAGGCTGAGTTGACATTAAAATTATATTAAATTTGGTTTCTGTAGTGGAAGTTTCAGGCTGAGGTAATACTATTAAAATTATATCCTTTTGAAAAATATTTATTGAGTATAAATAAATGTCCTATACATTAAATATCAAGAAATATTCATTATTGATTACAAGTCCACTGTAATACTGAATGAACCACAGAATCAAAATAGCCACCCATGATACAGTAGTGATAATTCCATTCCAATATTGGACACAGTAATGATTTACTCACAAGACACAACAAAACTCACCAAAAAAGGCCATCACTTTAACCAACCTATAATACCACAAGAGAAAATGGTTTTGAATCATAATATGGACAGTCCCACTAATCTTGTCTTTGTCATCAATTTATCGGGTCAATTTGAGATTGTGGAGATATGCTGTCATAGAACTTAAAGATTCCCATTTCCTTGGTTTTATCTCAAAATTATTATTAAGGAATGAAGTTATACATACCCAATGCTAACTTTAAGTAAGTTAGTCTTTCATAAGAGAAAAGGAATAAAAATCTAGTATGAAGAAAGCTTCCTTCAAGCAATAAGTCTCTTAACGGAAAAAAAATGAAAGCAATGTAGTTAACTTTTCTTCCAAAGAAAGGAAAGAAACCTAAATCTGTTATGGCAAACTTGGAAAGATAAATATTTCCTAGTCCCAGAATATGTGTTTATTTTACATGATGTACTTGAATGATGCAAGTCTACGAAGCAGGGATCTGTGGCAATCCGAATTCATCCACCAAGACTCCATCCTGTGAAAAGGAAGAAATGTTTAGTGCCACTATTTTCCAACTGATAAAAAAAGAAAAAGATTACAAATGTTTAGTAGTCAAAACTCATTTCTAAGTGTTTAGTCAATGAAAAAAATCCCACTGATGAGAACAAGCTGTTTTATGAAAGGTAAAGGGGGAAGTGATAAACCAGGAAAAGAAGTGGAAGAGATCAAAAGGGATGACTCCTTGCAGAGTAAGGGAAGAGTACAGAAAGAAAGAGAAACCTAAGAGTAAACCTAGAAAGGGGAAAAGGGGACTGGGAATGTCCAGGAGTGAAGGCAGAGGAGAGAGTGCTTGTCTCCAGATTCCCACTTTCACTCTGATCCCAAAGTGAACCAATACCTTTTGTAGCCTCATCAATCCTTTTATTTATTTATCTTTAAAAGTTTATTTATTTAATTTATTTAGTTTTGGCTGCATTGGGTCTTTGTTGCTGCATGCAGGCTTTTCTCTAGTTGCGGAGAGTGGGGGCTACTCTTCGTTGCGGTGCGTGGGCTTCTCATTGTAGTGGCTTTTCTTGTTATGGAGCATGGGCTCTAGGCACACGGGCTTCAGTAGTTGTGGCTCGTGGGCTCCAGAGCACAGGCTCAGTAGTTGTGGCGCACGGGCTTAGCTGTTCCGCAGCATGTGGGATCTTCCCGGACCAGGGCTCAAACCTGTGTCCCCTGCATTGGCAGGCGGATTCCTAACCACTGTACCACCAGGGAAGCCCGCCTCATCAATCCTTGAAAGAGCGGTGCCCTGGGACAGGCAGTCACTTCCATATCACACTTTACTACAAACTTATAGGCACTGACACCACTATCAATTCAGAAACCATACCTCAACAG
This sequence comes from Delphinus delphis, assembly GCF_949987515.2. Lineage (NCBI taxonomy): Eukaryota > Metazoa > Chordata > Mammalia > Artiodactyla > Delphinidae > Delphinus > Delphinus delphis. The sequence continues at coordinate 80,190,239 of NC_082688.1, read as the reverse complement.
CACATTCAAGTCAGGAATCTGTGACCTTCTAAAAGTGGAAATAACACACATCCCTCAGGGACCTGTTACCAAGGATGTGAAAAGATGGGCTATGGTAGTGTTAATAAAAATGATTTTAGGTATGCTGAGAAAAAGCAACCTATGCACCTGGTGCCTTGAAGTGGTGAGGGTGGCCTGTGTAGTAGAGAAAGGTAAGACGACCCCAGGCTCAAGTAAGCGGGGGGGAGGGGTAAGGTAGGGGAACACACACATTCGTCAAAACCATTTACAAGGGGGACTTCCCTGGTGGCACGGTGGTTAGGACTCCTCAGTCCCAATGCAAGGGGCTTAGGTTTGATCCCTGGTCTGGGAACTAGATCCCACATGCATGCTGCAACTAAGAGTTTGCATGCCACAACTAAGGAGCTGGCGAGCCGCAACTAAGGAGCCCACTTGTTGTAACCAAGACCCAATGCAACCAAATAAATAAATATTAAAAAAAAAATTCAGTTATAAGGGACCTGAGAAATTACCTACTTTCCCACCTTTTTGTTCCCCACATTGCACAGGTAGGAAAAACATGAGGTTCAGAAAGAAGATATGAACTTCTATTTTGCTCAAAGTCACACAGTGAATAAAGGCAGAGCTGAGACTGGCTCCCACTCTAGGATTCTGTCAACTATACTGTGCACCTCGATGTGCACGTTGGGAGTAGGTAAACACCAGGACTGTAAATGGCCAGTGGCAATAGAAAAAATGACATGTGATACCAGAATCTCAGATGGGGTAAACAGGATTTTATAAGCAGCAAAATTGTATCTATTTATAATGACAAGCATGTAGATTTGAACAGGGCTTTAAGTTCGCAAAGTCCTTTTACATACAAGATCTAATTTGATCTACATAACAATTATGTGAGATAGTTACAGTTATCTGCATTTTATAGATGCAAGGAACAGAAAAGTTCAAAACAGTTAAGTGATTTGCCAAGGTCTCACAGTTAGTGGTGTCAATCTCAGGCTTACACCCATATATCCTGATTCTTTTTCCTTGTTGAAGTAGAATCTTTCTACATTGTTTTATACTTAAATTATGAATCCCTAGTTCAAAAAAAAAATCCACCCTATTATTGATCATCGTGTCTGGAGTGGACCTTTATTTTATGCTGCCACCCCGCATGGTTCATGCATATGTTGCTGCTGCTTTCCCAGGAAATGTCTAAAACCCAATAGCACCCAGTCCAAGCTCACAAAAGTGATTATGTATACTATACAAATTGTCATTGAATAAAACCATCCCTGGGCCTCAGTGACACTATTTATGTAGCCTATCCACAATCCAATGTGGGAAAACTGGGCTTTCAAGGGTTCCCAAAATAATGACAGTCTTTCCTTGTTCTTACTTAAGAATACCTTTTAGATTCCCAGACCATTTTGCATAGAAAATAAAACAGAAAAAGCTTTCACCTTATTCTTTGTGTCAGTGGGAACACCTTCTGGAATTGCAGGTGCAGATGCTGCTTCATCCAAATAAGAACTGTCTTCATCAGCCAGAAGCTCATCGCCCAGGGCATCCAACTCTGAGATTGAAATAGTCAATATTTCAATAAAATGTAAGCAAGAAAACTGGCAGCTAATGTTAAGAAAGTTGGCCAAATTATTTGCAATAAGATGAAAATTTAAGAAACAAAGAGAAGGGATTATTAATTTCTATTTTCAAAATAAAAGATGGCCATTGTAAGAAATTTTCAAGGGAACTGGTGTGGTAAAAATCCATGAAAAATTAAAATAAAACAAACAAACAAAACCATTCCCCACAGGTTTATAAGGCCCAGTCTTCATGAGAAGACTCTATAGTTATCGGTTGGCCAATTCAAATTAGAAAATCCTGATGATAACAAATGTAAAAAATCCTCTCCCATTTATTGATGAACTTGAAAGCAGGCAGTGAAAGGAGGCATGAGATTGTTGTATAGTGAGTGACCATTGCGCGAGATCAGGCTTTAAAAATAAGTCTATGGCAAAGTGAGTTGGAAGTGACCGGGGAAATGGCAACAGCAGGTAGAGACTCATCAGAGGAAACTTAAGATGAGAAATAAGAAAACAAAGAAATAAAGAGGGGAAAAAAGGTTCTAGGCAAAACAGAACATGGAGAGAAAGAAGTAGTAATGGGACAGGGGAATCATGCAACAGAAAATCCAGTGTGGGGTGGTCCTGCCATCTACCCAGTTGCTCATGCTAGAAATTGACAAACACCTCTGACACCTCCCTCTCTCTCCACACCCAATCAATCATTAGGTCTTGTCCATTCAACCTCCTAAAATTTCTTCAATATGTCCACTTATCTCTGTTTTTGCTACCACCACCATAGTCTCAGCCACCACAATTTCTTAAATGGACTACAGGAATAGTTTCTAAACAACTCTCTGTGAGGCCACTTAACAACCCCTTCCATTTTGTCTTGCTACCCTCTGCTCATCCTTCAGGTGCAATGCCTGTCACTGACTCCCAAATAGGTTAGATTCACTGGCTATGTGCTCCTATGGTACCCCATACTTCTCCTTCCCAACAGTTTGTGCTCTTATAATTAATGAATTACTTGAAACAAGCAGTTTCTTACCCCTGCTAGAGGAGAAGCTTCATAAATGCAGGGATTGTGTTTGTTTTCTTCAAGGCTGAATCCCCAGCATCTAATACAGTGCCTGGCATATAGCAGATGCACACTAAGTATTTGCCAACTACTGTTTCTTGATCTGCTTCACTGTTCTGAGGGAGAGGACTCCAGCAGGAAAATAAAGAGAAAAAAAAATCAAAAGGAAAATGGCAGGGAATGGCAGTGTTTGGATACCAAGCACCAGGTCAGCAGAGGACTTTGCCTAGACATTCTTTCAGAGCTTGTCCATCCCAGAGTTGGTGGGGTATGCAAATCTGATATGGCTGCCTCTCAAGCTCTTTGCCCAGAGACTATACCATAAACTCTCAGGGAACTATTGCAGAAATTTTCTTTAACATTTGGGAGAAAAGGTCCCAGGCAGTCGCTCCTCTCAGATGCTAAAACTACATATACAGTGCTTTTCCTATAACTTACCTGCTTCTAGGTCATCTTCATCTAATTCTGGGGTGCCGTAACTACGACTCAGTGCTTCTTGGATTTCATTTGCATCTTCCATCATATCCTCTAGCTGGTCTTGTAGATCCTACAAAAATATATGACAGGATTTTTATTCATTTCTTACCATTTTTCTCTAACTACCACTTGTCCCTATTCTCTCTCCTGAATCTCAGAAACAAGCAATGGCCCACATAATCTTCCTATTTTGGGTGGTAAAATGTAAACTTCAAAATAAAGAATAGAATTGGTAATCTTGCATTTGAATTTAAGGTGCTTCACGGAAATCCAAACTTCTACTGTAAGAATACATGCCCAATCAGCTCTCTCATTACAGAAAGTTTCCTTGAAACATCAAATCAAGCAACAGTTACACTATCAAAATTTTTCTAGTTAATAGAGAAGAGGTAATTGAGACAAGCAAATTACTCTTCTTGAGTCAGCCAAAAACTGACTACGCTGTACAGGGAAAGGAAGCAGTAGCGGAAACAACTGGGTAGTACAAAAGAGTTGTTCTGGGCCCACCCCGGATGGGGAAACAGAAATGTAATCAGGATAGGCTTGATACCTGAGACCAGGCTGGTGAAAAAAACTGATTGAGGGCATAAATCTTCTGGGAATTATCTATTTGTACTTAACTAGGAGACTATTACAAGACCAGAAAGAATGTAAAACCAAGCTGAGAAGTACTATAGCATAATAAAGGGCAGTTAGTATAATGGTTAGAAGAGCAGATTCTGGAGCCAGACATATCTAAGCTAAAATTTGGCCATTACTCAATGAAAAGTAATGTCTCTTAGCCTTTATTTCCTCATCTGTAAGATTGGATTATTAATAGTCATTCTTCATAGGGTTATAATAAGGATTTATTGCAATAATATATGTCATAATATGTGTCAAACACTAAGCACTTAATACTATATATCTTCTACTCTGTTAAGGATGTACAAAACAATATGTTTTTCATATACTGAAAATTCCACATAGAGGGGAATGGACTAGTGTTGATAACACAGAGGGTCCTAATTAGCACGACTTATCCTTCAGGATTTCTAGAGCAATGCAAAACACTTAAAAACTCCTTCCTGGCCCCCAGATTAGGTTTGTTTTTCCATATAAAGGATATAAAATAAAGCGGAGAAAAACATTTCTTTAAAAAGAAAATGCTTTGCTTTTCTGCATTTCCAAGGGCCAAACTATTGTACATATGTAACAGTCTGCTATACAGAGAAGCACTGGCTGAAACAATACTTAAAATAGAGTGAAAATAACATAAACTAATCAAGTTGAACTTATATTATGCTTTTACGTGTCAAGACAAGTCTGCCAAAATCATTTATGGATAGGATTCCTAGCAATAGACTCTAGGATAGACACAGAAAAGAAAAAAATCATCACAAAGAATTAGCAGGTTCAGTTCTGGAAAAACAAACAAAATCAATACAAAACAAATATAAGCACTACACTTGATGTGCAGAAACTGGGAAACAAAAAAGACAGAAACAGGGGAACATACATACATAGAGGAAAATTTTCTGAATGAGTACTATAAAACAGTGAAAATGTTTTACAAGTAAAGGATTTTAGGAAAACAAATGGAATTCAAAATACCTAGACCAGCCAAAGACACATACCCATACACATCAAAAAAGTTACAACGAAAGGGGCTTTCCACCTGTCATGCAAGCAAATCTATGAGGTGACAGGAGAAGGATAATTAGATGGGGAGAGAGCCAGACAACCATAGGTCAAAGACGAAGAAACATACAAAAAACCGCAAAGATCAAAATTTCTATTTTGTTCATTAAATAGCACTAATTAAAACACAAGGAACCCGAAAAGCAGAAAATAAAATTCAGTTTCATTTTATTTTATTATCAAATAATAATATACAAATAAGACACGCATAGTCAGAACATTTTTCTCAGTGAAATCTCCTGGAAGATATCACTAAGCCTAAATTCTTGTAAGCAGAGACTGGTGTGGAGGATTAGAAAGAGGGTCCTGAGAAGTATAAGGAGGGGTGCTGGAAAAGAGCAAGATGGGAGGAATGCTTTCATTTACTAAAGACCAGAACTACCCTACCAGAGAATATGTCTGCAGAAGCCGTAAAATGCTAGGGACATAGTAAATATTCCACCAACAAATAATGCTCCAATTGGGCAGAACTGTTTTATCTCCATGAATGGCCTCTAGTTCATTTGTTCATCAATCATTAGATACTTTCTAAGCACCAACTATGGACAGGCATTGTTTGGGGCACTGGGGATACAACAGTGAACAAAACTGAGTCCATGCCCTCTTAGAAAGAGACATTCTACTCCGGGGGTTAGAACTATCACATACGCAGAAAGGAAGGCTTTTCCTCAGGCCAGTCACTACTCCTTCTGCTAACCCTGTTTGCCATCTGCGCTGTTCAACTGAGAGAGGCAAGAGGGGCCAAACTCTTAGGGCTCAGTGCCCCAGCCAAAACATGATCTCAAAAAGAAATGCTAATTTTAAGGACCTAATGACATTATTATTAAAAATCTAGGGACTTCCATGGTGGGCCAGTGGGTAAGACTCTGTGCTCCCAGTGCAGGGGGCCACGGTTCGATCCCTGGTCAGGGAACTAGATCCCATCTGCCGCAACTAAGAGTCCGCATGCTGCAACTAAGAGTTCGCATGCACAACTAAGAAGCCCGTATGCAACAACTAAGAAGCCCGAATGCCACAGTGAAGATCCTGCGTGCCGCAACTAAGACCCAGTGCAGCCAAAAAAAAAAAAAAAAACAACTAAAGAAATGGGGGTAGGGGATCAAGAGGCACAAACTACTACGTATAAAATACATAAGCTACAAGGATATATTGTACAACAAGGAATACAGTCAATATTTTATAATAATTATAAATGGAATATAACCTTTAAAAAAAAGATGACTCAAGTTCTGGGGATCTAAAGTACATCATGGTGGCTGTATTTAACAATATTTGCAAGTTGCTAGGAAAGTAAACCTTAAATATTCTCACCACAAAAAAATAGTAATTATGTGAGGTTATGAAGGTGTTAACTAACTTTATAGTGGTAACCACTTCACTATATATATATATGTATCAAATCATCATGTTGTATACCTTCAACTTATACAATGTTATATGTCAAGTGTATCTCAATAAAACTGGGAGAAAAAAATATAAAGAGAATTACTAGAAGAGGGAACCAATTCTACACCAGGAACTGTGCTAAGCACTTTATGTATATGTCCTCATTTTACACTCGGGACAATCCTGCGAGATGAGCAGCAACATCACTACTTTACAATTGAGGCAACTGACTAAAAGTCATTAAGTGAGTTAGAAGTAAAAGGAAACTGGGTGCTTATTCACTGGGTGCTTATTATGTGCCAGGCATTGTGCGTTTAGATACACCAGCTCATTTATTTCATTCTAATTATAATTGTATGTGGTATTAGGATCCTTAGGTTAACAATGAGGAAAGTGAGACCTTTGGAACCCTTTCCCAAAGTTACTCTATTAGTAAATGGCAGAACCCAAGATTCAATCCCTCTCCTGTGCTCTTCCCATCACATACACAATCATTTTGATTCTTTCAGAAACAAGTGTATATTCTTGGAGAATCCAGTACACATCTCACCTCAATCTGGTCGATTTTCACTTGCTTGTATGCTTTCTTCATTTCCTTTACACCCAGTTTCATAGCATCAACCTAAAAAAAGGAAAGAAAAAACACCATGTCTTAAGAAGCCGTGTTGGTTAAACTGTCTTTTAAAAACCATGGGAAAAGAGCACAGAGTACAAAAATAAAATAAAATAAAACAAAAATAAAATAAGGGCTTCCCTCGTGGCGCAGTGGTTGAGAATCTGCCTGCTAATGCAGGGTACACGGGTTCGAGCCCTGGTCTGGGAAGATCCCACATGCTGCGGAGCAACTGGGCCCGTGAGCCACAACTACCGAGCCTGCGCGTCTGGAGCCTGTGCTCCGCAACAAGAGAGGCCGCGACAGTGAGAGGCCCGTGCACCACGATGAAGAGTGGCCCTCACTCACCGCAACTGGAGAAAGCCCTTGCACAGAAACGAGGACCCAACACAGCCAAAAATAAATAAATAAATAAATAAAATTTTAAAAAGATAAAATAAAATAAAACCATGGCAACGGTGTTTTGAGAGTACCGTGGTCTTGGTGTCCTTCAATGACTGGATGGTGTAATTGGCTTGTTCCATGTTAAATGACTGTTGGGCAAGATTGTCCCGCTGCTGCTCATACCTTTTTAGAGTCAATTGAGAAGGATAAATGTGAGCCAGATAGAAATCCTCATGAAGAAAGTATCTCTAACACAAAATAAGAGAATTTTCTTAAAAACAATAACAACAAATGTTAAAAAATTAAATATACAGAAAAATTGGGAAAAACAATTTAATCAATCTAACACAAACATCATTTGATGTCCCTCCAGTCTTTTTCCTTTGTATATATTTTAGTTACAACACTATTTTCCACTTAACATTATTATTATTACTGCTGCTTTCTACGTTGCTAAGAAGTCTTAATACATGTTTTTATAATGTTTTAGATTATTTCCTACGCTAAATTCCCAGAAATGGAATTCTTGGGGGAAAGGGCAAGACTGTTTTTAAGGCTCTTCATACATATAGTGAAACTGTTTTTCCAGTAGACTGAACTCCTTGAGGACAGGTATGTTATTTTATTAATCTCGTATCCACAAATAGGTAATCTATCCAAACTAATATAATGCCTGACACTCCATGTTTTTTTAAAATAAAGCTTTATATCAACTTATAATACTGCCTCAAAGACTTATATCCCTATAGCCCTTATACAGTATTTCGAAACCATCTAACCATCCAACCAGAAGAAAAATGGTCAACGATGCAGGCAAATGGTGGTGGAACATTATTACCCCGTTAAAAAGTATGTTTGCAAAGAATATTTAGAAGGACAAAAATACTCATGATATAACATTAAGTGGAAAAGGATAACCTATATACATGCCATTTGTTATCTTCTAAAAATTATATGCACACATACCATGTATGCACAAGCAGAGAAAGAAACTGTAAAAATAGCATTTTAAAGGTGGTTATTTCTGCTAGTAGGAATCTAGGTAGATTTCCTTTTCTTCTACTCATGTTTATGTACTTGCCAAGTTTCTACAATGAATAATATCCTTTTATTAAAAAAAAAAGTTACCTAAAAATTGCAATGCTACCAATTAGAGAGGTAACAGTTTTATCACACTCTCTCACCACTCTAGGCATCATAATTTATTTTTCCAATTCTGTCTAATCTAAAAGGAGTAAGATGGTGTCTGATGTCTTATAAAAAGTTAGTTTATGAATAGGAATAGAGGTATCAACAATTTTTCTGGTTCTTTATTAGCTGATTACATCTGACCTCTATAAACCCTGCAGAGGCTCTCAACAGCTCACAAGGGTAAGTACCAAAGATACTCTTGGGCTTCTGCTCAAACACTGGGACACAGTCACCTAAAACAAATTAAGGACCGTTAAATCTTCTGATGGGAGGGAACAAATATTCAAGATTCCCAATTTTACAGACAAACAAAAATTTAAAAGGCACACTCTAATTAAATAAATGGGACAATCAAACTCTATAGATCTGGGCAGTCCAATACAGAAGCCACTAGCCACACATGGCTACTTAAATTGTTAAAATTAAATAAAATTAAAACTTGAGTTCCTTAGTCACATTAGCTACATTTCAAGTGCTCAATAGCCACACATGGCTAATAGCTACTGTACTGAAGAGCAGAGATACAAAACACCTCCCATCAAAGCAAAAAGTTCTATTTAAATGGACAGTGCTGCAACAGATGTTGCTGAACATGCAGGGGGAGAAAAACCCAGCTAACTGTATGTGTAAATGAAATTTGCAATTAACTCAAGAATACTTATAAAGTGGTATGAAAACCTAAAGGAATGGAAGACCATTTCCCTTTTGGTTAAACCTGCTAGAGGAAAGGAGGTTATGCTTATAACTTACATCCGCTTTTGCTTTAAAACCCGCAAGGCTTTCTGCTTGACCATATTCTAGGGAGAAAAACAGATTTTAATGAAAAGAAGTAGAAAATATACATACGGTAAAAAAAAAAATCTCCTATATCCCCACATACCTCTACTTCCTCTCATCTTCAAAGTAGTAGACACAGTGACTCCTGGATTGTTCACCTCCCAAGCAGGCTTTAAGCCCCAGCTTGTCTCAGTCTTGGCAACCCACATCTCAGTGTACTGAAGTACATTTCCTTTTCCTAGTGCATATTATCTCTACTCCCAGCCCCAAGAGGGCCGATTTTGTATATCTAGGTGCCTTAGGGAGATTCCCAATTTGGACAGTCTGCTATCCACTCAAACTCAGCATGCTCAAACTCCTCAGCCTGCTCTTACCTTGGAAATGACTAATAATGGCCCCGCCAGTCTCTCACTTCTCTAGGTTGAAAACTGTTACACCAACCTTACCTTTCCTCTCTCTATTGTGTCTTCATGCACTGCTATCTTAGATTTTCAAAACTCACTTTTTTTTTTTTTTTTTTTTGCGGTACGCGGGCCTGTCACTGCTGTGGCCTCTCCCGTTGCGGAGCACAGGCTCCGGGCGCGCAGGCTCAGCAGCCATGGCTCACGGGCCCAGCCGCTCTGCGGCATGTGGGATCCTCCCAGACCGGGTCACGAACCCGTGTCCCCTGCATCTGCAGGCGGACTCTCAACCACTGTGCCACCAGGGAAGCCCCAGAACTCACTTTTAAATTGATTCCTCTCATGTCATTCTCATGACTACCACCGTGGTTTAGGCTTTCATCTCAAGTCTAGGTGGGCATTCCTGCCTCTGTTCGCTCTTCATGCCAAGCCATCTAACTAAGATGGCAGAGAAAATCCTCCTGTCACTTCCATTTCTATACTGTTTCATAAATCATTTTATTTGTCTCCTCCAATGAAGAAGGAAAAGCAGGTATTACTACTTCACAGATGATAATAATACCTAACATTTACTGAATGTGTCTATGTACTAGACACAGTGCTATGTAGGTCACATGAATTACCTCATTTAATCTCACACTTTAAAGTAGATATCATCCCCATTTTATAAATGGGCAAACTGAGGTTCAGTGATGCTAAGTAACTTGCTCTAGCTTGAATGTCTAATAAGTTACAGGGATGGGAAAAAAGAAGACAGTTCTACATTCACAGTCCATGCACTTAAATATACAACTCTATGTTTCTACCTAACAGAAGAGAAAAATAAAAAATTAACTGACTTTATAAAGGTCACAGCTAGTAGGTAGTGATGATATTATTAATAGAACACTGGTACTTTTTTCCCAATATGCCACTCCTTAACCAGTCTATTATACTTACCTAACCTGACTAGCCTGGCAACTCATTATTCCTGAGCAGGCCCAGCTCTCCAGGTAGAATATAGCACCTTCTCAGTAGAATATGCTAATTCCCATGTACATTCTTCTGGACATGTAACCAGCATCTTCTCGCCACCAGGTCAAATCCTAGCCTTCCTCTCATATATGGCTGCAAACTCTCCTCCCTGAAGAATACACCCTCACGTATGTTTTCTTATTAGACTGTGAGCATCTCTTCTGTATCTCTCACCAGCCCTTACCACCAGGCCCTACTTCCACAGGTGCTCAAGTTAGGCTGTCACAGTACCTTCTTCAGGTGCTGCCTACCTTACCTTTGCAGGACCCTCTCTCATCTTCTTGATCTGATCCTTATACTTCACTAGTTCAGCATCCAGCCGAGAAATCTTCTTGTCAATAGATTCTGCCCTGCTGTCCACCTTGAGGGGAAAAACATCAAAGGCAGTAGTAGTTATTGCAATACATTTACATGAAAAGTGGCAGGAGAGGAATGAATATAGAGGAAGAAAGGACAAATAAAGAAGAGGGACTTCCCTGGTGGCGCAGTGGTTAAGATTCTGCCTGACAATACAGGGATCACAGGTTCAATCCCTGGTCTGGGAAGATCCCACATGCCACGGAGCAACTAAGCCCATGCGCCACAACTACTGAGCCTGCATGCCACAACTGCTGAAGCCCGTGCACCTAGAGCCAGTGCTCTGCAACAAGAGAAGCCACCGAAATGAGAAGCCTGCGCGTGGCAATGAAGAGTAGTCCCCGCTCGCTGCAACTAGAGAAAGCCCACGTGCAGCAACGAAGACCCAATGCAGCCCAAAATAAATAAATAAAATTAATTAATTTTTTTAAAAAAAGAAGAGCATATGGTGAAAGGTGGAAAACAGTGATTCCTAACTGTTGGTGGTGGGGAGATTCTCAGCCAGAAACACTGGAGAGCTTTTATAAACTATACTCCACCCCCTAAATTCTAATATTCCAGGGTCGCTCTCAAGTGTGCTTGAGCAGAAAAAGAATTTGAGAATCACTGGGCTTAGTTGAGATTCCCCTAGAATCAGAGGCTTGTCAGGCTGAGGGCTCAAGCAGGAGGTGTGTGAAATGGGTTAGTGCCCAGTGGACCCCGGCTAGGGCTTAGATCTAATGCTATTCGCTTGGATAGAAGGTGGTAGCTTAATGTCAGGGGTCAGAGTTCTGAAGTTTTGTTACTGAGATCCAGGATTGGGGTACAGATATGTTGAACTAGAATATCAAGCCGAGGGTCCTGACGTGAGAGAGGGATGAGGGATGGAAGAGGAGTTAGGGGTCAGGCTGGACGAGGTGGGAAAGCTGTGTGGGCCTATGGCTGGTAGGAGTGAGGAGGTAAGGAAACAGCGAGTGGACGCGGCACGGGCACCAGAAGGGGTGGGGCGCAAGAAGGGCGAGACAGTGATGGGTTAGGGGTCCCTGGTTTGTGGAGTCAGCAATGACTTGGGTAACAGGAAAGAAAGTGGGGTGGAGAGAGCTGAGATGCAATAGGTCCGGGACCCAGGAGTAGGCGCCGAAGCCGGGGGTGGGTGGGGTTGGGGGTGTCAGGGTCCCTGAGCCTAGTTATGCGTGTCTAAGTGCCCACCGTGCCAATGCAGTCAGTCAAGCTGGGAGGCGGAGCCTTGGGTTTCGCTTTCCCGAAGAATCGGTTCATCTTGAGCGGCCGCGAAGACAACCCAAACACTGGAGCAAAACCAGAAACGGAAGCAGAATCACCTCCGCCTCCGCCTTGACTTCCGGCCCTCCATGCGCAAGCGCAATGTGCCTATTGGCGTTTACCGATCCTTTTTCCGGATTTTCAGCTCGGTCTTCCGGGGAAGAACTGCAGGAGGTTGGAGGTGATAGACCGAGTTAGCAGGGGGCGTGGCCTCGGTGGCGGGCGTGGGCGTGGCCTCATAAGCCGGGCGGGGCCTCGGCTGAGTGGGTGGGGCCCGGGGCGGCGGTAGCGGAATAGAGCCTGGCGGGAGCAGGGCTGCTCCGAGGGGCGGGGCCCGCAGGTCCGGGCGGAGCGTGGAAGTAGCCGGGCGGGGTCGCGGGGCGCCGCGCTCAGCCTCCACCGCTGGGTGGGCTACTAGCGCGGGTCTGGCGGAGCGCGGCGGCGCTCGGAGATCGCGAGGCGACCGGGAGCGGCTGGGCCCCCGGCGGCGCGCCCCTCGGCTGGGCCGGGAGCCGCGCCAGTCGGTGCCCCCAGCCGAGCGCGGTCCGCCTCTCTCCCAGCGATCAGCCGTCCGGAGTGTGGCCAGAGGGCGTGCCGGATCCACCAGGGGCGCCGCCGCCTGCGTTCGCAGGCCGCGGGTGAAGAAGAAAGCACGGCCTCGCTCGGCCCGGAGCGAAGAGGTGACCCGGAGCGAATAGGGGTCCCGGAGCGAAGAGGCGGTCGGAAGCGAAGAGGTGGCCCTAAGTGAAGAGGTGGCCCGGAGCGAGGAAATGGCGGCAGCCGGGCTCAGCGTAACCGTCACCCACAGTGAGCGCGGGCTGCGAAAAGTCTGGCGGGGGTCTGTGGGTTTGGCCACGTGCCCTCCCGAAGCGTGTGTCCTTGTGTTCTTCTGGCGTCCGGAAGCGTGGGATCTGGTTTGTGTCCGTGGGGCCGGCTTTTGTACGGATCTTTTGTTCAGCACACCTTTGCATGTGGCTGGTGTGTTTTGTCCCAGGCCATTTGTTAGATCCTCGATGTCCGTGCTTCACATCGTGGTCCTGGTTGTATGTGTTAGTGTGTGCCTGCGTAGTTATTGTGGGTCTTTGTGCCTGGCTCTTTTTAGCCATGTTGTGTATGACTGTTGTGTGTCTGGACACCTACGTGTGTGCGAGAGTCTGAACTCTTGTCTGCTTTTTGAGTGAGCCCTGGGTTCAAGCGTACACTCTGGGCACCCTTTGGGTCTGCCTACTTTTGGAGTTGACACAGAACTAGACAAAGTTCTGTGTCGAGTTCTCCAGATAGCTGAGTCCATGAGGTTTCCTCAGGACCAATTAGGGGAGACCCCAGGGCCTCGGAATCTGGTGACCAGGATTCTAGATAATTCAGGTTTAAGTGACCTTGGGATGTCTCCTTTCTAGGCAGCTGGTTTCTACTTCACATAGAAGCAGAGTTGGTAACACCTGTCCCACTCACTACATGTGGCTGTTGAGTAGGCTTAAGGCTTGGCATGATGCACCGGCACAGGCTACCTCCTTATTGTCCACATACCCAGAAAAGAATTAGCACCTCTGCTCCGAAAAGGAATTTCTGCTGTTTGAGTTTATTCATTCGTCTATTCACTGGGCACCAACCATGTATGTGCCGAGGTGTCCCCAGTGGGAGAGACCTGGAGGAAAAACATTTCCTTGCCCATTACAGCAAAGGAGACAAAAATAGTACCTTGCCCAGTACAACACAGAGTAGAGGACAGTCAGGCCACAGGATGCAGATGGCTTGTGAAGAAAGGCACGGACTTTGAAATCAGATAGATCTGAGGTCAAGTTCTAATTCTAGAGTTGGGTCTCATTAGGCAGGTCTTAATTGGACTGAACTCATAGTTTGCTTATCTGTGAAATGGGGAATAATAGGTAGTACCTACTTCATGGGGTTGTTCTGAGAATTAAATAAGATCATGCAGGAAATGAGCCTAGTCAGCCCCTTATGCATGTTAAGTGCTTAAAATGTTAGCTGATATCACTGATATTGTTAGTTACTATAATAAAGGAAACAAAAATCCTTGAGCAGGCCTTGAAGGCTGGGTAAATAAAGTGTCAGCCTATATTGGTTTGTGTGAAAGAGTTTTCTTCAACACTTTTCTCTCTCCCCAGGCAATGAGAAGCACGATCTTCAAGTTATCCCGCAAGAAGGCTGTAGTGAACCAATTGTCCAAGACCTGGCCCAGGTTGTTGAAGAGGCCACAGGGGTCCCGCTGCCTTTTCAGAAACTCATATTTAAGGGTAGGTATTTCTCTTCCAGCTTTGAGCCCTCATTGCTAAAAGGCCTATTTAAAACCGCTTAACTTTAATAATAGAAACTCAGTTTCGAAACTAGGACAATTCTTATTTGCTTGTTAATTTATTCATCACTTCAACAAATATGTATTGAGGACCTACTATGCACTGGACACTTGCAAACATTTGAACAGGTATTAGAGTTGAAGTCACATGAAGGTGACAGAAATATTACCATTTTTGATGAAGCACATGGGCAGTCTTCCCTGGCCAAGTTAGATCCTCTTCCCATTGTGTTCAGATGGCACTCCCTACCACTTTTGCATAACTTGTACTGAAATTCCTATTAAATAATTGTCTTCATAGTCACTGAACATCTGATTTCTCTAATATAATAACAAACTCCACAAGGGCAGAGATGCTGCTATGTGTCCAATGCTTGGCATAGTGCTGGCACAGAGAAGGTATTGAACAAACTTACCAGGGCCTGGATGTGGCAGGCCCAGTGGATGATGCTGATTTCTGCCAGGACACACCCACTCCCATCCCCATTCTCTGGTCTTCCCATTCCCATGGGAACCCATTATTCTGGTATCTGATGAGGCTAAATGTATCCCATTTGGTGCCAGTCATAAAAAATTTAGTGATGGGAAGCATTTATATTTGTACTTCATAGTACAGCTCCTTGTCTTTTCTTTTTAAAAACGTTTCATTTTAGAATTATAAAGGCAATAGAAATCCATGTTTGAAAATAGAGGAAAGCACAAAAAAGAAAATGTTCTCCTGGATAAAACCCCTCATAACAATTCAATATATTTCCGTCCAGCCTCTTTTTGTTTGTTTGTCCTGGCATCCCAAAGTGTGGGTTCTCATTTGTGGCTTTTTTTTTTAGTTGACAAAACTAGGATCATTTCTAGTGATCTTCTTATAACACTGGGTCATCAACATGTATTATGGCATTGAAGTTTCCTGAAAAAAATGAGCTTTGATGCCTACAAAGTCTTCTGTTGTACTGATGTATAGTTAATCAGTCCCCTATTCCTGAATTTTGGGCTCTTTCCAGTTTCTCACTATTATGAATAATAGTTATTGTATAACAGTTTTGTGCAGGCACATGTCCAGTTATGTGTTAGGGTAAATATCTAAAATGAAGTTACTCGGTCAAGAAACCTTCTAAAAAGCTTATACCAATTCATCCTCTTCTTATTAGTGAACACACTACTTCCTGTACCCTTGCTGAAATCTGTTTTCACTGTTGTGCAATTGTTGCAACCTGACATCACTTTCTTCTTTGTTCAGGAAAATCTCTGAAAGAAATGGAGACGCCATTGTCAGCACTTGGAATACAAAATGGTTGCCGGGTCATGTTAATTGGGAAAAAGGTAAGTTGCTTTTTCCACCAGAATACCTCAGAATCAAATGACGAAGGTCTTTTATGCATGTTTCTGTTTAGAAGGCCAAGTCGGGGAGCCAAGGTTGGCACTGGTGAAGTAGGGCTCTCTAAACAAATGTAGTCTCTTTGTTCCCTGGAGTCACCAGTTCTCACACCCTCCAGCTCCTGTTGTTTAGGGCTTTCACTCTGGGAATTAGGAATGGTTATGCTGCCTCAGTAATGTGGCTTTTGTGTTGGTGGTGGAATCAGTCTGGTTAAAATAGTGCCTGAGGCAGTCCCTACTCACTTGGAGGGGGATTTGCAAGAGAGCGTTTTGTTAGAATAAACCTGTAGATTTTAAAAATAAGTACTCTGCAAACTTCAGGAGCCTCTCTTCCTTTAACCATTCTTTTTACCAAAATCTCACATAAGGATAAACCCTCTTTGGCTGGAAAGAAAGGTTCAGACTAAAGAGGTGATGGAGAAAAAGCCAGTTGGTGAGAAAAGTAGGCCCTGGGGTATTGAGAGAGGGCCATAGCCAGCCCTGCATTGTGACACAGTGGAATTGTTGGTCCTGTGAAGTTCCCTTACTTCGAGTGAGGTGGCTGATTCAGAGCGGAGAGAGGGCAGAGATTAGCAAAGTGGAGGCACGGAAAGTCTACTCCAGACTTGGAACTGCCAGGAGACTGGCACTCAGGATTTGGCCACAAAGAAGAATGTGAACAATTTAGGGTAGTGTAAAAGCAGGAAGCTGCTGGCTACCAATTAAGGTGAGAGAAGGGGAAATAATCTAGAGATTTCTTGCTCAAGGGTCAGGGAGAATGGTGATGGGCAATGAGCAGAACCCAAGGGTTGAGTTTGAAGAAGCTTTAGGACCCTCAGTTGGAGCTGTCCTGGAGTATGTGGAGCCAAGTCCAATTTAAGTCTCTTCTACCTATTTTGGGCTGTGTAACCTTAAGTTACTTTACAGTAACCTCAATTTCATCATCTGAAACAGTACCTCCTTCACTGGATTGTGGTAAGGCTTAAACAGTAATACAGGTGAAGTGCTTAGGATGAAACCTGGCATACAGGGGATGCTCAGTAAAAGTATTCATCATCATCATCATATTGAATGAGAGAGCTCAGGAATTCCATTTAAAGGAAGGGTAGAATTCCACCTGTCTCACCGTTCTGGACTCCTCACAGGCATTCACTGTAACTTGTTAACACTCCAGGCTTCAGTCCGGAATCTGTTGGTAATCAGCCCCAGGCTGAGGTTGAATCTGGCACATGGATCAGCTTTGTTCTCTGAACCCAAGCCGTCAGGGCTCTCTTGCCAGAATGTGTACCTGATACCTTCTCTCTATCTAGTCTAGAGTCTTTGTAGATAGAAAACCTTCATGTAAAACCCTCCAGCTTGCCTTCTAAGAAGCAACAGAGTTAAGACGATTTTTTCTAGGTCAGTGGTTTAACCCAATTGTGGTCAGATTTTTTTTTCCTGACAGAAAAAAAATTCTTGACTTCATTTTATTCTTAAACATTTTAGAACAGTCCAGAGGAAGAAGTTGAAATAAAGAAGTTGAAAGATTTGGAGAAGTCTGTGGAGAAGATAGCTGACCAACTGGAAGAGTTGAGTAAAGAGCTTACTGGAATCCAGCAGGTAACCCTCTCCGTGGACTTTGTCGTTCTGCCTTCTATGAGAATTCTCTGGAGATACAAATATGTGGTTACAAGGGCGGACTTTGTTGTCAGACTCCCTGGGTTCAGACCCTGGCTCTATCCTTTCTGTTACTGTGGGCAAGTTTGCCTTTGTCTCAGGTTCCTCATCTGTAAAAAGGGAGTAATGATGGTACCTCCCTCTTAGGGCTGTTGTGGGGATTAAATTACATAATTTGAGCCTGACATATACTAAGTGCTTTGTAAGTGTTATCAACACTGTTATTTCCAAACCCCAGCCAGCATCCATTTGTGCTCCTAGGAGAACACCTGCTGTGCTAGGATCATGTGTCTAAAATAGAATAAGTAGCTTCTCTCAGTCTAGTCAGCTATAATGTATTTGGCAAGGCAAAGAACATTGTGTGGATTCATAGAAGGTCCAAGTTGACCATGATCTTGGGGTGGGCATAGGGGTCATCCTATTCAATTCCTTATAGTATTAGAGGTGGAGTACTGAAACCAAATAAGGATGAGGAACAGCCCCAAAGCACATACTTATTTATGATCCCTTCATTTTATAACATTTATAGATGTATGTTTGTGTTTTAATTACAAAACTAATACATGCTGATTGTACATAGCTTTTAAGAAAACATGGGCACTAATATGAAAAATAATAATTACCTGTAAGACCCCCAACTCAAAGATAATCATTACTAAAAACTGGAATCTATTTTTTCATCTTAAAAAAATTGGTATAATGTTAGGTACACTTTGTTTGTAAATTGTTCCTTTATTGGTTTAAAAAATTGAACATTTTCCCATGTCATTAAAAATGATCATATGTAACCAAATCACTTTGCTGTATACCTGAAACGAACACAGTATTGTAAATCAACTATACCTAAATAAAGAAAAAATGTTTTGACTGAAAAAAAAAAGGTCATACTTTTCAAAACTTCCATAGTATTTATTTCATCATATGAATGGATCATGGTTTACCTAACCAATTCTCTATTATTCATCACCTAATGTTACTTTACCATTATGTATAGTGCTTCCTTTTTTTTTTAACATCTTTATTGGAGTATAATTGCTTTACAGTGGTGTGCTAGTTTCTGCTTTATAACAAAGTGAATAAGCTATACATATACCCATATCCCCGTATCTCCTCCCTCCTCTGTCTCCCTCCCACCTTCCCTACCCCACCCCTCTGGGTGGTCCAAAGCACCGAGCTGATCTCCCTGTGCTATGCGGCTGCTTCCCACTAGCTATCTATTTTACATTTGGTAGTATATATAGGTCCATGCCACTTCGTCCCAGCTTACCCTTCCCCTTCCCCATGTCCTCAAGTCCATTCTCTACATCTGCATCTTTATTCCTGTCCTGCCCCTAGGTTCTTCAGAGCCATCTTTTTTTTTTTTTTAGATTCCATATATGTATATGTTTTAGCATATGGTATTTCTTTTTCTCATTCTGACTTCACTCTGTATGACAGACTCTAGGTCCATCCAACTCACTACAAATAACTTGATTTATTTACTTTTTATGGCTGAGTAATATTCCATTGTATATATGTGCCACATCTTCTTTATCCATTCATCTGTCGATGGACACTTAGGTTGCTTCCATGTACTGGCTATTGTAAATAGAGCTGCAGTAAATATTGTGGTATATGACTCTTTTTGAATTCTGGTTTTCTCAGGGTACATGCCCAGTAGTGGGATTACTGGCTGCTATGGTAGTTCTATTTTTAGTTTTTTAAGGAACCTCCATACTGTTCTCCATAGTGGCTCTATCAATTTACCTTCCTACCAACAGTGCAAGAGGGTTCCCTTTTCTCCACACCCTCTCCAGCATTTATTGTTTGTAGATTTTTTTTTTTTTTTTTTTGCGGTACGCGGGCCTCTCACTGTTGTGGCCTCTCCCGTTGCGGAGCACAGGCTCTGGACACGCAGGCTTAGCGGCCATGGCTCACTGGCCCAGCCACTCCGCGGCATGTGGGATCTTCCCGGACCAGGTCACGAACCCGCGTCCCCTGCATCGGCAGGCGGCCTCTCAACCACTGCACCACCAGGGAAGCCCCCTCATTGTAGTTTTTCTTGTTTGTTTGTTTTTGTTTTTGTTTTTTTTGCGGTACGCGGGCCTCTCACTGTTGTGGCCTCTCCCGTTGCGGAGCACAGGCTCCAGACGCGCAGGCTCAGTGGCCATGGCTCACGGGCCCGGCCGCTCCGCGGCATGTGGGATCTTCCCGGACCGGGGCACGAACCCGCGTCCCCTGCATCGGCAGGCGGACTCTCAACCACTGCGCCACCAGGGAAGCCCCTCATTGTAGTTTTGATTTGCATTTCTCTAATGATTAGTGATGTTGAGCATCCTTTCATGTGTTTGTTGGCAATCTGTATATCTTCTTTGGAGAAATGTCTATTTAGGTCTTCTGCCCATTTTTGGATTGGGTTGTTTGTTTTTTTGATATTGAGCTACATGAGCTGCTTGTAAATTTTGGGGATCAATCCTTTGTCAGTTGCTTCATTTGCAAATATTTTCTCCCATTCTGAGGGTTGTCTTTTCGTCTTGTTTATGGTTTCCTTTGCTGTGCAAAAGCTTTTAAGTTTCATTAGGTCCCATTTGTTTATTTTTGTTTTTATTTCCATTTCGCTAGGAGGTGGGTCAAAAAGGATCTTGCTGTGATTTATGTCATAGAGTGTTCTGCCTATGTTTCCCTCTAAGAGTTTGATAGTGTCTGGCCTTACAT
The DNA here is from genome assembly GCF_949987515.2 of Delphinus delphis. Taxonomy (NCBI): domain Eukaryota; kingdom Metazoa; phylum Chordata; class Mammalia; order Artiodactyla; family Delphinidae; genus Delphinus; species Delphinus delphis. Next base: position 80,170,057 of record NC_082688.1, on the reverse strand, counting down.
TTAGGTCTTTAATCCATTTGAGTTTATTTTTGTATATGGTGTTAGGGAGTGTTCTAATTTCATTCTTTTACATGTACCTGTCCAGTTTTCCCAGCGCCACTTATTGAAGAGGCTGTCTTTTCTCCATTGTATATTCTTGCCTCCTTTATCAAAGATAAGGTAACCATACGTGCATGGGTTTATCTCTGGGCTTTCTATCCTGTTCCATTGATCTGTATTTCTGTTTTTGTGCCAGTACCATACTGTCTTGATTACTGTAGCTTTGTAGTATAGTCTGAAGTCCGGGAGCCTGATTCCTCCAGCTCCGTTTTTCTTTCTCAAGATTGCTTTGGCTATTCGGGGTCTTTTGTGTTTCCATACAAATTGTGAAACTTTTTGTTCTAGTTCTGTGAAAAGTGCCGTTGGTAGTTTGATAGGGATTGCGTTGAATCTGTAGATTGCTTTGGGTAGTATAGTCATTTTCACAATATTGATTCTTCCAATCCAAGAACATGGTATATCTCTCCATCTCTTCATATCATCTCTAATTTATTTCATCAGTGTCTTATAGTTTTCTGCATACAGGTCTTTTGTCTCCTTAGGTAGGTTTATTCTTAGGCATTTTATTCTTTTTGGTGCAATGGTAAATGGGCGGTTTTCCTTAATTTCTCTTTCACATTTTTCATCATTAGTGTGTAGGAATGCAAGAGATTTCTGTGCATTAATTTTGTATCCTGCTACTTTACCAAATTCATTGATTATCTCTAGCAGTTTTCTGGTAGCATCTTTAGGATTTTCTACGTACGGTATCATGTCATCTCCAAACAGTGACAGCTTTACTTCTTCTTTTGCAATTTGGATTCCTTTTATTTCCTTTTCTTCTCTCATTACTGTGGCTAAAACTTCCAAAATTATGTTGAGGAAAGGTGGTGAGAGTGGGCAACCTTGTCTTGTTCCTGATCTTAGCGAAAATGGTTTCAGTTTTTCACCATTGAGAACGATGTTGGTTGTGGGTTTGTCATATATGGCCTTTATTATGTTGAGGTAAGTTCCCTCTATGCCTTCTTTCTGGAGGGTTTTTATCATAAATGGGTGTTGAAGTTTGTCAAAAGCTTTTTCTTCATCTATTGAGATGATCATATGGTTTTTATCCTTCAATTTGTTAATATGGTATATCACATTAATTGATTTGTGTATATTGAAGAATCCTTGCATTCCTGGGATAAACCCCACTTGATCATGGTGTATGATCCTTTTAATGTGTTATTGGATTTTGTTTGCTAGTATTTTGTTGAGGATTTTTGCATCTATGTTCATCAGTGATATTGGCCTGTAGTTTTCTTTCTTTGTGACATCTTTGTCTCATTTTGGTATCAGGGTGATGGGGGCCTTGTAGAATGAGTTTCCGAGTGTTCCTCCCTCTGCTATATTTTGGAAGAGTTTGAGAAGCACAGGTGTTAGCTTTTCTCTAAATGTTTGATAGAATTCACCTGTGAAGCCATCTGGTCCTGGGCTTTTGTTTGTTGGAAGGTTTTTAATCACAGTCTCAATTTCAGTGCTTGTGAATGGTCTGTTTATATTTTCTATTTCTTCCTGGATCAGTCTCAGAAGGTTGTGCTTTTCTAAGAATTTGGCCATTTCTTCCAGGTTGTCCCTTTTATTGGCATAGAGTTGCTTGTAGTAATCTCTCATGATCCTTTGTATTTCTGCAGTGTCAGTTGTTACTTCTCCCTTTTCATTTCTAATCTATTGATTTGAGTCTTCTCCCTTTTGTTCTTGTTGAGTCTGGCTAATGGTTTATCAATTTTGTTTATCTTCTCAAAGAACCAGCTTTTAGTTTTATTGATGTTTGCCATTGTTTCCTTCATTTCTTTTTCATTTATTTCTGTTGTGATCTTTATGATTTCTTTCCTTCTGCTAACTTTGGGAGTTTTTTCGTTCTTCTTTCTCTAATTACTTTAGGTGTAAGGTTAGGTTGTTTATTTGAGATGTTTCTTTTTTCTTGAGGTAGGATTGTATTGCTGTAAACTTCCCCCTTAGAACTGCTTTTGCTGCATTCCATAGGTTTGGGATAGTCGTGTTTTCATTGTCATTTGTTTCTAGGTATTTTTTGATTTCCTCTTTGATTTCTTCAGTGATCTCTTGGTTATTAAGTAGTGTATTGTTTAGTCTCCATATGCTTGTATTTTTTACAGATTTTTTTTCCTGTAATTGTTATCTAGTCTCATAGCTTTGTGGTTGGAAAAGACACTTGATATGATTTCAATTTTCTTAAATTTACCAAGGCTTGATTTGTGACCCAAGATATGATCTATCCTGGAGAATGTTCCATGAGCACTTGAGAAGAAAGTGTATTCTTTTGTTTTTGGATGGAATGTCCTATAAATATCAATTAAGTCCATCTTGTTTAATGTATCATCTAAAGCTTGTGTTTCCTTATTTGTTTTCTGTTTGGATGATCTGTCCATTGGTGAAAGTGGGGTGTGGAAGTCCCCTACTGTGATTGTGTTGCTGTCAATTTCCCCTTTCATGGCTGTTAGCATTTGCCTTATGTACTGAGGTGCTCCTATGTTGGGTGCATAAATATTTACAATTGTTATATCTTCTTCTTGGATTGATCCCTTGATCATTATGTAGTGTCCTTGTCTCTTATAATAGTCTTTATTTTAACATCTGTTTTATCTGATATGAGACTTGCTACTCCAGCTTTCTTTTGATTTTCATTTGCATGGAATATCATTTTCCATCCCCTTACTTTCAGTCTGTATGTGTCCCTAGGTCTGAAGTGGGTCTCTTGTAGACAGCATATATATGGGTCTTGTTTTTGTATCCATTCAGCCAGTCTGTGTCTTTTGGTTGGAGCATTTAATCCATTTACATTTAAGGTAATTATCGATATGTTTGTTCCTATTACCATTTTCTTAATTGTTTTGGGTTTGTTATTGTAGGTCTTTTCCTTCTCTTGTGTTTCCTGCTTAGAGAAGTTCCTTTAGCATTTGTTGTAAACCTGGTTTGGTGGTGCTGAATTCTCTTAGCTTTTGCTTGTCTGGAAAGGTTTTAATTTCTCCATCAAATCTGAATGAGATCCTTCCTGGGTAGAGCAATCTTGGTTGTAGGTTTTTCCCTTTCATCACTTTAAATATGTCCTGCCATTCCCTTCTAGTTTGCAGAGTTTCTGCTGAAAGATCAGCTGTTAACCTTATGGGGATTCCCTTGTATGTTATTTGTTGTTTTTCCTTGCTTTTAATAGTTTTCCTTTGTGTTTAATTTTGGTAGTTTGATTAATGTGTGTCTTGGCATGTTTCTCCTTGGGTTTATTCTGTATGGGACTCTTTGCACTTCCTGGACTTGACTATTTCCTTTCCCGTATTAGGGAAGTTTTCAACTATAATCTCTTCAAATATTTTTTCAGTCCCTTTCTTTTTCTCTTCTTCTTCTCGGACCCCTATAATTCGAATGTTGGTGCGTTTTTTTTTTAATTAATTTATTTTTTTATGTTTGGCTGTGTTGTGTGTTCGTTGCTGTGCGCGGGCTTTCTCTAGTTGCTGCGAGCAGGAGCTACTCTTCGTTGCAGTGCGTAGGATTCTTATGGCAGTGGCTTCTCTTGCTGCAGAGCACTGGCTCTAGGCACACGGGCTTCAGTAGTTGTGGCACACAGGCTCAGCAGTCGTGGCTTGTGGGCTCTAGAGCACAGGCTCAGTAGTTGTGGCACACAGGCATAGTTGCTCCATGGCATGTGGGATCTTCCCCAACTAGGGCTCGAACCCATGACCCCTGCACTGGCAGGCAGATTCTTAACCACTGCGCCATCAGGGAAGCCCTGTTGGTGCATTTAATATTGTCCCAGAGGTCTCTAAGCCTGTCCTCAGTTCTTTTTTTTCCTTTCTTTTTTGTGGTACGCGGGCCCCTCTCACTGTTGTGGCCTCTCCCGTTGCGGAGCACACGCTCTGTTCGCGCAGGCTTAGCAGCCATGGCTCACAGGCCCAGCCGCTCCGTGGCACGTGGGGTCTTCCCAGACCGGGGCACGAACCAGTGCCCGCTGCATCGGCAGGTGGACTCTCAACCACTGTGCCACCAGGGAAGCCCTGTCCTCAATTCTTTTCATTCTTTTTTCTTTATTCTGCTCTGAGGTAGTTATTTCCACTATTTTATCTTCCAGGTCACTTATCCATTCTTCTGCCTCAGTTATTCTGCTATTGATTCCTTCTAGAGAATCTTAAATTTCATTTATTGTGTTGTTCATCATTGTTTGTTTGCTGTTTAGGTCTTCTAGTCCTTGTTAAACGTTTCTTGTATTTTCTCCATCCTATTCCCAAGATTTTGGATCATCTTTACTATCATTTCTCTGAATTCTTTTTCAGGTAGACTGCCTATTTCCTCTTCATTTGTTTGGTCTGATGGGTTTTTACCTTGCTCCTTCATCTGCTGTGTGTTTCTTTGTCTTCTCATTTTGCTTAACTTACTGTGTTTGGGGTCTCCTTTTCGCAGGCTTCAGGTTCATAGTTCCCGCTGTTTTTGGTGTCTGCCCCCAGTGGCTAAGGTTGGTTCAGTGGGTTGTGTGGGCTTACTGGTGGAGGGGACTAGTGCCTGTGTTCTAGTGGACGAGGCTGGATCTTGTCTTTCTGGTGGGCAAGACCGTGTTTTGGGGTGTCTGTGACCTTATTATGATTTTATGCAGACTCTCTGCTAATGGATGGGGTTGTGTTCCTGTCTTGCTAGTTGTTTGGCATAGGGTGTTCAGCACTGTAGCTTGCTGGTCATTGAGCGGAGTTGGGTCTTAGTGTTGAGATGGAGATCTCTGGGAAAGTTTTCACCATTTGATATTACAAGGAGCCGGGAGGTCTCTGGTGCACCAGTGTCCTGAACTTGGCTCTCCCACCTCAGAGGCAGAGGCCTGACACCCGACCGGAGCACCAAGACCCTGTCAGCCACATGGCTCAGAAGAAAAGGGAGAAAAAAAGAAAGAAAGGAAGGAAAGAAAAGAAAGTTATTAAAATAAAAAATAATTATTAAAAATAAAAAATTAAAAAATAGTAAAAAAAAAAAAAAAAAAGAGAGAGAAGAAAGAAGGAAAGAAAGAAAGAAGAGAGCAACCAAACCAAAAAACAAATCCACCAGTGATAACAAGCGCTAAAAACTATACAAAAAAAAAAAATGGACAGCTAGAACCCTAGGACAAATGGTAAAAGCAAAGCTATACAGACAAAATCACACACAGAAGCATACACATACACACTCACAAAAAGAGAAAAAGGAAAAAAAATATGTATATATTTTAAAAAAAGAAAAAAAAAGGAAGAAGAAAGCAACCAAATCAATAAACAAATCTACCAATGATAATAAACTCTAAATACTAAACTAAGATAAACATAAAACCAGGAACAAATTAAATGCAGACAGCAAACCCCAAGTCTACAGTTGCTCCCAAAGTCGACCGCCTCAGTTTGGGATGATTCGTTGTCTATTCAGGTATTCCACAGATGCAGGGTCATGAGGTTGATTGTGGAGATTTAGCCCACTGCTCCTGAGGCTGCTGGGAGAGATTTCCCTTTCTCTTCTTTGTTCGCACAGCTCCTGGGGTTCAGCTTTGGATTTGGCCCCGCCTCTGCGTGTAGGTCGCTGGAGGGCGTCTGTTCTTCGCTCAGACAGGACAGGGTTAAAGGAGAAGCTGATTAGTGGGCTCTCGCTCACTCAGGACGGGGGGAGGGAGGGGTACGGATGCGGGGCGAGCCTGCGGCGTCAGAGGCCAGAGTGATGTTGCACCAGCCTGAGGCGCACTGTGCGTTCTCCCGGGGAAGTTGTCCCTGGATCCCGGGACCCTGGCAGTGGCGGGCGGCACAGGCTCCCCGGAAGGGAGGTGTGGATAGTGACCTGTGCTTGCACACAGGCTTCTTGGTGGCTGCAGCAGTAGCTTTAGCGTTTCATGCCCATCTCTGGGGTGCGCGCTGATAGCCGCGGCTCACGCCTGTCTCTGGAGCTCGTTTACGCGGTGCTCTGAATCCCCTCTCCTTGAGCACCCCCGAAACAACGGTCTCCTTACTCTTAGGCATGTCCAGACTTTTCCCGGACTCCCTCCCGGCTAGCTGTGGCGCACTAGCCCCCTTCAGGCTGTGTTCACGCAGCCAACCCCAGTCCTCTCCTTGGGATCTGACCTCCGAAGCCCAAGCCTCAGCTCCCAGCCTCCGCCCACCCTGGAGGGTGAGCAGACAAGCCTCTCGGGCTGGTGAGTGCTGGTCAGCACGGATCCTCTATGCAGAAATCTCTCCGCTTTGCCCTCTGCACCCCTGTTGCTGCGCTCTCCTCCGTGGCTCTGAAGCTTCCCCTCCCCACCATCCCCCATCTCCGCCAGTGAAGGGGCTTCCTAGTGTGTGGAAACCTTTCCTCCTTCACAGCTCCCTCCCACTGGTGCAGGTCCCGTCCCTATTCTTTTGTCTCTGTTTTTTCTTTTTTCTTTTGCCCTACCCAGGTACGTGGGGAGTTTCTTGCCTTTTGGGAAGTCTGAGGTCTTCTGCCAGCGTTCAGTAGGTGTTCTGTAGGAGTTGTTCCACATGTAGATGTATTTCTGATGTATTTGTGATCTCCACGTCTTACTCCTCCGCCATCTTGAAGCCATAATGCTTCTTTGAACGTCCTCGGACATAAATCTTTTTTGACCATTTCCGATTTTTTTGGTAGGATAAATTCTTTAAGTTGGAATTGCCAGCTAATATATACTACATGTTGTCAAATCTGCATCTGTAGCCTATGGCTTTTATTTCCTCAGAGATACCTGCTGTCCACCTGTTGTCACCAGCTAACTGGTCATTAGGCCAAGCATTGTGAATAAACAGAGAGACAATTTAATAAAAATAATGTAAGTGCTGCCATTTGTTAGCATACATACATCTGTGTCAGGAATTCTATTAAAGGTCTACATTATTTCTCTTTATCCTCATGGTAACCCTCTGGGGTGTGGGTATCATGATCTCCATTTTAAAGATGAGAACACCGAGGCACAGATAGGTAAAGAACTTGCTCAAGGTCACAAGCCAGTACAGTGCAGTCAGAGTTGAAGCCCAGGCCTATCAAACTCTAAACCCTGTGCTCTTAATGTCTGCTTCTCGTGTGCAGGTATACACTAGTGACTGGGGGCTTCACCAGAGCCAGGCCTCCACAGGCATTTGTGACCCCAGTGGACCGTGTAAGATAGACCATGTAATGGCCTGCAGCCTACTACAGTGCTTGGGGTGGCCCAGGGCCAGCTTTTCTGTTTTTCCTAAGAGGTGAAGTTGCAGGCCTGAGGTCTGGCCCAGCCTGTTGGGGAATGTGGACTCAGGGTGTGGCTGCTTCATCAGTGCCTTGGCTTGGAGTTTTCCATCAGCCTCAAGGAAACTTTGCAATAATGCATCATTCCTCCACAGGGTTTTCTGGCCAAGGATTTGCAAGCTGAAGCTCTCTGCAAACTCGACAGGAGAGTAATAGCCACAGTCGGGCAGTTTATGAAGATCTTGGAAGAGATTGACACACTAGTAAGTAAATATTCAGCTGAGAAGAACTAGTTTCCTTTGACTATTTTTCAGTCAGTTTCACTCTTTCAGTATCGCACTCACTGCCTGAGGGTATTGAGCACCTATTGCGTACCAGACACTGCTAGGTCTTTGGTGAATACACAGAAAGGTAAGATGGTTCCTGATTTCTCCTGTCCCACCAACATAGGGCTTTTGTCATATTATTTATGTATTTATTTATTTATTTTGGCCACGGCATGTGGGATCTTAGTTCCCCGATCAGGGATTGAAGCCATGCCCCTGCATTGGGAGTGCAGAATCTTAACCACTGGACTGCCAGGGAAGTCCCTGTTATTTTTATTTATGTATGCCAGTAGCATCTAATCCTCAGGAAGCTGGGATGGTCCATGATCTCATGGTTAGAGAAACACAGGGCTTAACTTTTGTAACACATGTGTCTGACATTTCACTGAGCTCATTAACTGTACAGAATTCAGTCAGACCCAGCTCCTGTGAGGCTGTTGGGAATCATCGATGCCACGCTCCCTCTTAGAGATGACACAGTAATGATATCTCTAGCCTAAACTACTCTGCTTGGGATTCTTGGGGGGAGGTGATAAAGAAGAAGCAAAAAAGCACTGTGCTTTTCCTGCCACCCTGAGCTCATGGTCCAGCCAGGGCACGATATCCATGTACAGGAAACAGTGAGAGGACAAAGTCCATGTTATAGATCTATGGCCCCAACACCAAGAACAAAGGGAACTTGTATAGGGGTGAGAGCCATGGGAAGGGCCATGTAGGGTACAGATCCAGGGAAGTGATTCCTGAAAATGCATGTCATTCACATTAGTGACCTGTGGCCTGTTCGGTATACTGTAGGTATTTCTGACGTGTTATGTCATTTTCACTGAGGATTATTTATACGTCAACTTATTCTTCCATAGGTTCTGCCAGAAAATTTCAAAGACAGTCGAATGAAAAGGAAGGGTTTGGTGAAAAAGATTCAGGTGAGTTGTGTGGTAGGGCATCACAAAGTGTAATGTGTTGGTGCATGTATCTGTTCAAAGTAGGGTAGAGTACAAGTGTGGTGTGGCCTCTCTTTGGTTGTTACATCTCAGCATGAACCCAGAACCTAAGAGAAGAGCTCCTTTCATGTCCCTGTAATTAAATTTGGATTTAAACTAATTGAGAAGGAAGATGGCTGGAGAGCAGATAGGGCTGACATGTTATACTGATCCGATGGACAGGACCCCCTGAAATCGTGCAGTTGCAGTGGCCTGGCTTCCTGTCCTCAGCACCCTTTGGGGGTTGTTGGCATAGAGCACTGTCAGAAGCCCTGGTCCTGTGCTTCCTCTACCTCCCCCTCCTTCCTCTGGAGCCCAGGCCATCTCCATCCCTGCACACCTGTTTCAGCCTGAGTCAGTCGCCCAGGGGTTCCCCAGAGTGGCTGGGCAAAGAGCCTTTTGCAGGTGGGGCTGGCAGGGGTGCCTGGCCCCGAGTGGGCCCTTACTGCTCTGCATTTACCTTGTAGGCATTCCTAGCTGCATGTGATACAGTGGAGCAGAGCATCTGCCAGGAGATGGAGCGACTGCAGGCCACTAACTTGGCCTTGGCTGACTGAGGTGAGGTGGAGAAGGTTGCGCTGCCTTGAAGAACAGCTCCACCAGCTCTGCACTCTCTGGAACAGAAGTTACGTGCTTTCCCCGGGGCTGCTGGGGACAACTGGCTGATTGCAAGTTTTCCTTCTCTTATACCTGCTCTCAGTGAACACTTGTCTGTGCAATCTTAGCGCACCTGTCAGTTTCTTATTCCGTCTGTGTATATCTGTGCTGTCCAGCAGCCCACCTTGTCTGGAGAGGGCCTCCTCTGCCCAAGTCTTCCCAGCTTTTTTGACCTTTGGATGCTTTCTTTGGGCTGGTGAGAGCTCTCATTTGTCCTGGGGTAGTTCTGGGTTTATCAGCTATCCTGTCTTCAGATACATGAGGCCTTTTTGCCCTTATGATCCCATAGTCCCATCTGTGTAAACCAGAATCACCAGGAGGCTACATCTGGTCAGGAATGTTAGGAATGGCTGAGAACAGGTGTTTGGCACACAGGTAGTCCAAGTATCTCTCATTGTGACCTAATTCTGGAACAGCTGGCTGGGTTGTGGGTTCATAGACCCTGTCTTCACCCCCCAGTGACCCTGACCAGTCACAGGCCGTGAGGTCTCGGGGCCGCTCCTGGACTGGGGCCTGTGGTTGATCCATGGGCTTCCTTGTCCCCAAGCAGATCTCTAGGAGGTTACAGCCCAGAGTTGACTAAGTCTCTGCTCGAAACCGGGTCACAACCATGGCTTAGGAGGGGCAGAGAAGAGAGACAGAGTGAATAATAAAGCAGGCAGGTAGTGAGGGCCACCATAAACTTCTCAGGAGTTCCTTCAAAGGCATTTCTGTTAACCGTACCCTTCTGAGATCTACATGTCCTTCGAGTTCTTCGAGGCTGTTTTTGTCTGTTTTGTGGCCTTTTTCCCCTTCATTGTTATTTAAAAAATAAAACAGTTTATATATACGTCAGCAAGCAGAAGAGTGTTTAGACTTTTTTTTCCTTTTGGTAGATGAAGTATGGGAAGCAAAAGCCTTCTGAGGTTCTAGTCTAGTTATGTTATAAAGTTGAGAGTGGCCCTGTGTGCTGGAATGCTTAAACAGGTCAGCGGCCATCACCCCATTTTTTCACACAGTGCCCAGGAGACAGGCTTCCAACAGGCCACTCTGAGGTCAACCTTCTTTGGCAGAGAGGGAGTCTGTGAAGTCCCAGGCATTTAGGGCTGCATGGGTGGGACTAGGACAAGGTGGTGGTTAGGGGTGGACAAATGGACGAGGCTTGGGGCCCGGCCCGCCCACCCCCAGCTTTAATCAGAGCAGTCCAGTATTTCTCTGTTTCTAGGTAGTAGCTGTGTGGCCTTGAGCCCCAGCACATTCCTGTGTGCCAGATACCACTCTAAGTTCTTGAGGTGTATTGGTCATTTAATCCTTACACAATCTAGGAGGTAGACAGATACTATCCCTGTTTTATAGATGAGCTCAGGTAATTTGCTCACAATCACAGAGTAAGTGACAAAGCCAGGACACAAACTGGGTAGCTTGAGTCCGAGCCTAAGTCCTTAATCTCTGCCAGTTTGCCTCCCAACTAACATGGGGTTGCTCACACCCTCTCATTTTCTCTTTTTCTTCTATTTATCTCCCATGTTGGCCTCTGCAGCTCCCCTCTGGCCCTCTCCAGTTCATTCTCCACAGAGCAGCTGAGTGATCATGAAGTACACAAATTACCATGTCAGTCCCCTGCTTAAAAACCTGAGGCCAAGGTCCGTACCCTGCTCCCTTCTCATCTCGGGCCACTCTCCTGTTTGTTCTCTGCTGTCAGCCACTCTGGTCTAGTTCAGGCCCTCAGGTGCTCTGTGCCCTCTCCCGCCCTGGGGTCTTTGCAGACGCTGTTCCTCTGCTTGGACAGCTCCACGCCATCCTTCCCCTTCCCCTACCCCTGTCCTAGGCGACTCCTGTTCATGCTTCAGAACGTAAACGTCTCTTCATGGAGAAACCTCACCTACTACTGTCTGAGAACATCAAGCCTCCAGGTGATATCCTCTCACAGTTTGTCATGACTTTTTACGATAAACAGCGTTTATCATGGTCTATGATGATTTATTTGTGGGATTATTTGATTAATATTTGCCTTTATGCTAGACTGTGAGTTCCTTGGGTTAAGGAGCTTCTTTGTCTTGTTAACAGTGTATTTCAAGCATATTGTCTGGTTTTATATTAGATGCTCAATAAATATTTGGAGAATGAATGAATGTTGACCGCACACATTAATAGTGAAATTTCCACTGCTGCACTCACCCACTGAAGCTCCGTCAGCACTGGGATTTATAGCATCTGCTAGCCACTGTCTTATTTAAGGGTGGGCTGCCCAGCACATGTGCAGGGTAGTAACACGGCCCACTCACATAGATCTGCACATCTACAGGGCATCTCTGCCTATGAACAGGGAAAGTGTACACCTCAGTTGCCCACTTGCGCATAACATGATCAGTCCTGCCGCAGGGGAACAAATGGGGCTCTGTGATCCCACAAACATCCTTCAGCCTCACAGAGTTGGAAGAATTCTCCCACACATTTTCTGTTCAGTCAATTATTTCTGCTTATCCTTCGAGGCACAGCTTAAAGTTTATCCCCTCAGGCTTCCCTTGTGGCGCAGTGGTTGAGAGTCCGCCTGCCGATGCAGGGGATATAGGTTTGTGCCCCGGTCCGGGAAGATCCCACATGCCACAGAGCGGCTGGGCCTGTGAGCCATGGCCGCTGAGCCTGCGTGTCCGGAGCCTGTGCTCTGCAATGGGAGAGGCCACAACAGTGAGAGGCCCGCGTACCGCAAAAAAAAAAAAAAAAAAAAGTTTATCCCCTCTGAGAAGCCCTTCTTCACCTGGTAGTCAGGACTCTTAGTTGAAAACACCACAAACCTATTCCAGAGAGATTGTTGAAATAGAAAATTTGTTGGTAGGATGTTATCTCATGTAACTTTGGGAAGTTCAAGGGCAGTTGGGCTCCAGGAACACAAATGCTGCCTGAAATTTCTGTCTGTATCTCATTGCATGTCACTACCAGAGAGGAACTGCCTCTGTTTCCTTCTTTCTTTTTTCTTTTCTTTCTTTCTTTCTTTCTCTCTCTCTCTCTCTCTCTCCCCCTCTCTCCCTCTCTCCCTCTCCCCCTCCCCCTCCCCCTCCCCCTCTCCCTCTCCCTCTCCCTCTCTCTCTTTCTCTCTTTCTTTCTTTCTTTCTTTCTTTCTTTTTCTTTATTGGAGTATAATTGTTTTACATTGGTGTGTGTTTTCTTATTTCTGATTTGAAAAATCTGGAGAATAATCTTCTGGCCAATCAGCAGTGGCCATGCCAGCAGGGTCACATGCCATAGACAGGCCTTTGGGGCCCACACTTACATTTCAGGGTGGTTCCCAGAGACAGGGCCACAGTTTCCATATCTGTAAAGTAGGGAATTAGGTCTTTCTTTCTGTGTGGTGTTCTGGCACATTGCTCAGGCTTAACCTTTGTGATTCCTCATCATGTGAGTGGAAGCCTGGGAGGGGAGGGTCACTGAGGAGAAGCTTGGCTGAGCTCTGCCACTTGGGTCTAAGAGGGGCTTCCCACTTAGGGCAGAGACTTAGATGTCACCAATATCCACTCTTCCTACACTAAGTGAACTACTAATTTGCAGCTTAATACGTGGCCAACCAGATAAAATAATATTTCCCAGTCTTTTTGCACTAGCATGGCCAAGAGACTACATTTTAGCCAATGGGTTGTGTGTACATCTTAGGGAAGCATCGTCAGATGCAGTAGAGTGCCCCTTCCCCGTCTCTGTGGGCTGAGTGTAGACATGATGGTTGGAATTGAAGCGGCTATTCGGACATTGGGGTGGAAACTGATAAGGATAGCAGAGTATAATATAAAAGGAACATGAAGTTAGCATACTACATACGTCTGTGTGTGAGAGAAATTAACTTCTATCTGTTTAAGCCACTGTTATTTTGGCTTTTTGGTCTCTCACAGCCAGACTTAATCCTATACCAACCCTATGCAGGTGGGAAACAAGTTTCTATTGTCAATAGCCATAGAAGGGCCTTACAGGTGACCTCTCAGTCCCTGCTACCTGCAGACCTATCAGCAACAATTCCTGCCCAGGTTCCCATTTCAGTGGTCCAGGGAATGCTGGTTCCTGTCCTCCCTGCTCCCACTGTCCTCCCAGTGTGTGTTTTCCCACCGAGCATTTCCTGCTCCAGCTGCCTGCCCTGGAGCAGGAATCTGAGTCTGTGTGACCCTGCTGCCGCCTGCCAGGCCCCTCTCCACACTCTTCTGCCCACCACCTCCACCACTACCAAAAGGCTCCTCCTGTAAGCTTTGGCCAAGAGCGGGTATCTGACATATACCACAGGCTGGGATCTCTGTCTATGGTGGGATTTCCCAATGCTACGTGTCCCTGTGGGCCATTGTGTGAGTGCCTGTGAGCTGTGTGTGTCCAATGTCAACATATTTAACAACCAGTCAGAATGGACGTTGACCAAAAGAGAAGAGCAGGGTCTGGACATGATCCTGCTATGGTGGCCAGGGTGCAGGGGGACACTTAAGGGCTTGGGGCAGCACCTGTTGTCAACAATTATAGACCTGGTTCAGTATTGTAATAAGCAGTCAGATGTATGATGAATACCACCTGAATATCAGCCATGATAGTGTCGACATGTGGCGGGGGCGGTCTGTGTGTGTGTGTGTGTGAGTGAGATTTGGGGTGCTGGTACAGCCCAGGGAGAAAACTATGAGGGGTGTGGGACCCTCCCAAAGGCTGTTCGAGGCTGGGCCTTGCAGTGGCAGAGGGTACAGATTTCACTTAGGTTCTTGACCTCAGTGACAGGCCAGGCTGGGGCACACAGGAGCACTGCATAGAGCCCTGGGGACAGGGACTGACTCTCAGAGTCGTGACCCCCTCGAGAAGGCAGAAGATGCCTGGGACCTCTAGGGGAACATGTGACAGGGTTGAGGAGCATCAGAGTGATGGAGAGGACATCAGATTCAGAGTAGGGAGGACAGCAAAACTCCCCGCTATGCCAGCCTCCTCCCCAGGATCCCCAGAGACACTGACCTGCTTGGCCAGGTTGTGCTGAATCTTTTATTTCATGTCACATCCTCTCCATGCCCACCACGGTTCTCCAGCCTGAAGCTTCATGGCTCAAGGGGCTCCTGTGGGGTTAGCATTTGCCATCGTTCATGATCTGGATGTCCTGTCTTTTTTCTAGGATCACAGCAGACAAGGATGAGGCCACCTCCTCAGGAACAGTAATGTACCCTTCAGGAACCCTGGCCCAGTCCAGACCCCCTGCTGAGCTCTGCCCACCCACCCAGTGTACAGTGCGGGGGAGGTCCCAGGGCTCCCTGGGCATATCCTTCTACAGCTTTTCCCTCTGTACACCCTCCCCTGGGGCGGTTTCAGCTTCCTGGGCTTTCAACCACCTCTGCATGCTGTTGGCCACAAATCTGTCTCTGGCCTGGACCTCTGTCTTAGACTCCAGGCCTGTTCATGTGATTGTCCATTGTACATCGCCGCTGGGTTGTCCCAGAGGCTCCACTGTCCACGAACATCATCACCTCACAAACCTGCCACGCACACCCTGCCCCCTGCCACATGACACCACCAGCCACCCAAGCCTACAAGTTAGAAACCAGCATGTTGCTCTTGCTTCCTTCCTGCCTGTCAACCCCTCACATCCAATCTCACAGCTTGTCGATTCTACTCCCAATGTAACCATGAGCCTTTAATTATCATGATTGTTTTCCAAGTTAGGACACTGTCCATCTGTCTAGAGTATTGCAGCTTCCAAAGACTTTCTTCTCTTCTGTGTTCTCACTTAGCTCTGGCCGGCTCAAGGTCTTATGAATGAAGAAATGAGACCAAACAGGAGATCCGATGTACCAAGGTCATATTCCGGCCCTGCTTGCTCTAGACTCATTTCTTGCCTCTCCCCCATTCTCCTTTAAATGAGAATGTCCTCCACCATACCCACCTTCTTATATTTCCTCAAATATAAACTTTCTTTCCCTTCTAGATCTTTCCAAACTCATTTCTCTACTTGGAATTACCTTCCCTTGTTTCTTCTTTTTCCTACCTAGTTTCTACTTATCCCTCAGGGCTGAGCTGAGGTGTCGCCTCCCCTGGGAAGTCTTCCCTGCCTTGTCCTTGCCTGGTACCCACAGTACCCTGTGCGCCCCCATCTGGGCCTTTAGCATTCTGTGCTGCTGTTGGCTGACCTTCAGCTTGGCTTCCCCCTTAGACTGACTGTTTGCCCCAGGAGCCGGTAATGCTGTCTAGCTTATTATGCCCTGTTGTATCCCCAGTGCCCGGCACACAGTAGGTGTTCAATAAATAATTGTTGACTGGAGGAATAAATGAACAAATAAGGTCACCTAGTCAGTCGGGGGCAGAACAAGGAAAAGAGCCCAGAGTTTCTACCCGAACCCTGAACCCCCAACCAGTGGGACTTTCTGCTTGGAACCATGTGCCTTCTTTTGATTTATACTTGCACTCACTCTGTTACGGGCAAATGTTGGAGGACTCTTCCCAGGCCAAGTGTGAGTGAAGGAAGAAGCAGGTCAAGACCTGCTCCTTTCAGACTCATATGCACCACAGATGGGGCCCACCCAAGCCAACCCAGGGGAAGGTGGGGGGGTGGACTTACATGCGAGCCAAGCAGAGCTTGCATTCACTGTCATACGTGACCCCGTCAGTGCCACAAACTGGGTCATATATCTAGGGGCAGACTGGAGATTCTGCCATGTGCTCACAGATGGGCTGTGGAAGAGAGGAAGGGGGAGGCGCTCAGGGATTCGGAGGCAGAGAGGAGGGAACTGGGGGCTCTGCTTGCAGCCAGGCGGGGATCTCCACGGAGGAGCCAGATTCAAGAAGGCCCCAGTGTGGGTCCAAAGAGCATGAAACCAACCACTCAGGGCCCTTTGGCACGTTTGCTTATGTGTGTGTACACGACCGTGGACCGTGGGTGTGTACGTAAGTGTGTACCTATATCTGCTGAGCCCAAGTATGCGGGCATCCAGGTGAGTGCCTGTCTTTATGGGCTCACACACTCCTCACGGGGTCTAATAGAACCCTGCTGCTGGTCCTATTGAGGACCCCGGGAGACGGAACCACCCATCATTCCTAGGAGGCCCCGCCTCCCTGGGGGCTCCTGAACTCACCCTGGCCCGCATGACCTATCAGGCCCCTAGTATGAGAAGGCTGGAGAAATGGGACTTAATTGAAGCTCAGTCTGAAAGGGTTTCAAGCTAGCCCTGAGGTCAGGGTCAGAATTGGGTCAGGACTAGGATTGGGGTCTGGGGTAGGGATATGGTGAGGGGGGCAGTGCCCTGCAGCAGTGAAGGCCCCAGGCCTGAGAGACCTGAGCTCTGCACTGATTAGCCGTGAATCTTTGGCAAAGCGGGTGGGCCTGCTCAGCCTGGAAGGGCTAACCTGGGGAGCATGCATGCTCAGGAGGCCACCCTGGCCACTGCGGAGCCATTGAAGTTGTATGAGCAGGAGTGTAAAGAAGAAGCAGCCCGGTTTCCCAGCATGGATGAGAGGGCTCCCCTCTGCAGAAGGAAGGCCAGATCAGCAGCCCTGAGGCCAGAACTGCAAGCAGCTGCCTTAGCATTCTTGAGAAAATGAACTTTGCTGCCTACACTGGCACTTCTGAAAGGCAAAGAAGCAAGAATTAGGTGATACTGGCTCTAGGCCCCAGGTCCAGGGGCCTGAGGACAGCTTCTTTGGGGCATCTGTCCAGCCACCACCCCATCTGGAATTCCTCAAGGAAAGGTAGTGAGTCACCAGAGAGGGGCTCCCAGAAAGCTCATGTGACCTTGTATTATAAGAACTGAGACAGAAAGTCTAGAATTAGGGAGATCAAAGTCCAGCCTGTTCGTTATTAGTTAGATCCCACTGGGATTGTTATATTCCATATAATAGCAATGAAAATAATTCAGTTACTGTGTACCAGGCCATGACAACACGTGATCTTGACTGCTATTCACAGCTTTCTCAAGCCTGTGTAACAGGCAGGAGAGGAAGCAGTGGTCTGCGACCCCCAGAGGCACTCATTTCCTCAGCTGCCAGGAGTATTGGCTGCTCACGGCAGAGTCCTTTCCTGGGAATTACCCTCAGAGAATGGAGTTGCCTTGCCCAAGGTCGCATTCCCTACCCAGAAACAGCTCGCATCCAATGTCAGCGTGATGTGGGTACAACGGTCTGAACTACTCCTCTCTACTCAGAATGATGCTAATGGGCCATCCCAGCTCTACTACATCACAGTCAACATCCCTCATCCCTCATAGGTGTTACCCCGTGAGCACTCCCCAGAGTCTGCTTCCCGGGAAACTTGACCAACTTATGAAAGAGGCTCACAGGTAAAGCAACACAGTTTGTTAAGGGCAGAGCTTGGATTTGCACATGGATCTGTCACTCCACACACGCAGTCATGCCCCATGGCCCCTTGAGTTCTGGACGAACTTCTTACAGGACATGAGCAAATTGTGATGTGACTGGCGAGTGTGACAGGTGGATGAGGGAACGGGATCTGTATTTAAGACCACAGGTGTAAGAAAAGGTATCCATGTAAGTTGAAGAAGGGCAGGCTGCTTCCTGAAGTCTCTGAAGGGCTGTCATGGGGCCATGGGAGAGATGAGCTATTCTCAGTCTCACAGGGCAGAGCTCATCTGCGTGAGGAGGCTGTAAAGAAGCAGGTGTGGGTTCCAGAATTTTCTCTCAGTGGGAGCTATGCCTTAATGAAGGAGGCTGTCTCCAGAAGTGGAGAGCTCTCTATCCCTAGAGGTGGGCGAGGCGCTGTGGTTTTAGCTTTTCCTGGAGATGCTATTACAAGAGATTTCCAAGGCAGAGAGGAAGAAGGGAACCAAAACTGACCTCTGATGCACTGTTGAAGTGTCAACATGCAAATCTACCCTTGTCACCACACTGCTCAAAACCCTTCCATGTCATAATCACCCAAACTGGAAATTATCCAAATGTCCATCAACAGGCGAATGGATAAACTGTGATACATAGTACAGTACAATACAACTCAACAATGAAAAGCCAATAGGGCTTCCCTGGTGGTGCAGTGGTTAAGAATCAGCCTGCCAGTGCAGGGGACACAGGTTCGAGCCCTGGTCCGGGAAGATCCCACATGCCACGGAGCATCTAAGCCCGTGCGCCACAACTACTGAGCCTGTGCTCTAGAGCCTGCGAGCCACAACTACTGAAGCCCGCATGCCTAGAGCCCGTGCTTCACAACAAGAGAAGGCACCACAGCGAGAAGCCCGCGCACCGCAACAAAGAGTAGCCCCCGCTCGCTGCAACTAGAGAAAGCCCGCGTGCAGCAACAAAGACCCAACGAAGCCATAAATAAATTAATTAATTAATTAATAAACCCCAACAATCCAATAACTGATAACATGCAACACCATGGCTGAATCTCAAAAACATGCCTAAGAAGCCAGACACAAAAGACTCCACACTGCATGGTTTCATCTGTGTGACATTCTAGAGCAGGCAAACTAATGTATGGTGGAAAAAAGTCAGAGCTGTGGTTACCTCTGGGGCAGGGGTGGGGTAGGGGCAGGGATTGACTGACATGAAGGAAATTTCTGGAATGATGGAACTGTTCTGTATCTTGGTAAGGGTCTGGGTTACACAGGTATATGCCTCATCAAAACTCATTGAATAGGGGCTTCCCTGGTGGCGCAGTGGTTGAGAGTCCGCCTGCCGATGCAGGGGACACGGGTTTGTGCCCCGGTCCAGGAAGATCCCACATGCCGCGGAGCGGCTGGGCCCATGAGCCATGGCCGCTGAGGCTGTGCGTCCGGAGCCTGCGCTCCGCAAAAGGGGGGGGCCACAGCGGTGAGAGGCCCGCGTACTGCAAAAAAAAAAAAAAAAACCTCATTGAATAGGATTCATTGAGTGATAAGACTTGTACCTTTCATGGTGCATAATTGTTAGCGGGGGAGAAAAAGCATTAAAAAAATAATAATAAAGCCCTTCCAAGGCTCCCTATTGTGACCACTAAGCCTCTTCATCTTACGTTTAGGGCACCGCATGAGCTGACCCCAAACTTCCCCTGGGCTCACTTCCTCGTACACCTCCCCATGCCCCTATGCCCCCGCCATTCCTCTCTGCTCACTCTTCTGGAACAAGCTCTGTGTTGGCTTATGCTGGTCCCTCTGCCTGAAATGTCCCTATTCTCCTTCTCCTCCTATTGAGTCAGACCCTCCTTTCAAGACACAGACCACCTCCCAGTGAAGTATTCCCTGATATCCCCCAGGGCTTCCTGAGCAGGCCTGGACTTAGGCTTCTGTTTTAGTCCGTCTGGGCTGCTATAACAAAAATAGCATAAACTGGGTGGCTTATCAACAAACGTTTATTACTCATACTTTTGGAGACTGGAAGTCTAAGGTCATGGTGCCGGCAAACTTGGTGTCTGGCAAGAACCCGCTTCCTGGTTAGTAGTCGGTGCCTTCTCACTGTGTCCTCACGTGGTGAAGGGGTGAAGGAGCTCTCTGGGGCCTCGTTTATAAGGGCACCAATCCCATTAATGTGGACTCTGGCTTCATGACCTAATCACCCCAAAAGGTCCCACCACCCAATACTATCACCTTGGGAGTTAGAATCTCAACATATGAATTTGGGGGGGCCACAAGCAGCTAGACCCTAGTAGCTTCTTTCACACCACCATGTGCTCACCCACTCACCGGGTCACTCTTGCCGGGCCTGAGTGCCTTGGGGTTCCTTTGTCTCTGCCTCCAAGTGGCAATGCCCTTCACACAGTGAGTGTCCAGGATTTGACCACTAATGTGCATTGTGGGGGAGAAGTTCAGAACTTCTCTGGTGTCAGAGTTTCTTCCTGGGTGATGTGGGAAGTTGCATTTACCCCCAGCCTGCCCTTGACCTTGGCCCAGTGTGCCCCTTCCTCACACAGCCCAGGCAGGAATCTGCAATGGGCAAAAGGACTCTCTTTAGGGCAGCCTCTTCAGTGTTCCCAACAAGAGAGCTGCTGATGGAATGGATGCCAGGCTGGGAGTAAGCAGGCTGTGCCAGGCCAGAGTCTGCAGACCCATTCTCTATTGTGTCAGCTCCTAGTCTATGTCCCCAGCTGGGGAAATGGGTTTGAGACTGGCCATGAGGCCAATGTCCCTGGGGTCCTGCTGGGCTTTGCTCTGTAACATCATGACTTTGTCCAGGTGTGTCCTAAATAGTCTCCCTGCTTCCCCTTTTAGTCTGTTCTCAACTTAGCAACCAGAGCAAACCTTTTAACACATAACTCTGCTCATTACACTTCAGTGTCTCCCATTTCACTCAAAGGAAAAGCCATGCCCTCACATTGACCTCCAATGCCTTACCCAATATAGTTCCCAGTTGCCTGTATCATCTCTTCTCCTATCTCTCTGCACCCTGCCCCTCACTCTCTTCTAGCCCCGCTGGCCTCCTTGCCGTACCTCAAACGCTCCAGACATGCTCCTACCTCAGGGCCTTTGCACTGCCTGTTCCCTCTGCCTGGAACCCACTTCTCTTAGATACCCCCATGGCTCACTCCTCTGCCTCCTTCAAGCTTTGCTCAAACATCAGCCTCTCAGAGAGAACTCCTCCTATTTAACATTGCAACCCCCTCTCAATCCCCATCACCCTGCCTGGTATTTTTTTCCTTAGGCTTTATCACCTTCTAACATACATTGCACCTGTCTTGTTTATTGTTGGTTCCCCTCCCTCAAACCCCACTGGATTTAAAGACCTATCAGGACAGTTCTTTTTCTGGTGTGCTCACTGATAAGTTCTAAGGGCTCAGAACAATGCCTGATACCCAGCAGGTGCGAGACTGCAGAGGTGCCCTAGGCCCTGAGCAGGCCCCACTCCTGCGGGCATGTGTGTAGCCCAGGGCGAGGGCTCCCTTGTGCTCACAAGGCTGCTCTCAGCCCCACAACCACAGCCTGTCAGAGCAGATGGGAGCTCAGAGGACCCAGGCCAAGCTTTCTTCAGCACCCACCACCCTACAGCCACCAGACTTGCCTATCTCCCCAGAGATAAGACTTCTCTCTTCTGCCTCCCCGATCTCTAGCCCAGTAGTTGCTCAGTGCAGCTTTGAACTAGAACAACCTCCTACTTTATAGCTGGAGAAACAGAGTCCCCAAGAGGGGAGGGGACTTTTGCAATTCTGGGACAGGGTTAGGATTTGAACCCAGGTTTCTTTTCTCCTAGCCCAGTGTGCAGAAAGAAGGTATATGCAGAAAACCAAGGCCTTAGAGGGTGCTCCAGGCCCTGCCTCTGCTCCACGCAAGCTCACCTACCAACACCAAGCCAGAGAATCCAGGCTCTGCCTACTCACCCCTGCCCACAAGGAAGAGGGCAGCCAAGGCCAGGGTGACCACCCACAGGCGAACAGCCATGCTGATCCTGGGCTGACGTGGCCTGAGTGAGCTGGGGCCTGGGCCAGGGACGATAGAGGCCTGTTTATAGTGCTGATCCCCACCTTATCTTACCTGAGGCCAGATGGAGAGGCCGGAGGTGTCACCTATCTGCACCTTGGCATCTAGAAAGGGTTTGTTCTCTGCAGAGACGCTGAGCTTGTGGTGGCCTGGGGCGGGGGCTGGGGCTATGGCCAGCAGATTTTGGAAGTGAGAAAAAGTTTGGACAACTTGCAAAGCTGACTCCAGACTGAGGGCTGAAGCAAGAGGCAGAGGGAAACAAGTAGAAAGAGGAAGACAGGGGCTTCCCTGGTGGCGCAGTGGTTAAGAATCCGCCTGCCAATGCAGGGAACATGGGTTTGAGCCCTGGTCGGGGAAGATCCCATGTGCCACGGAGCAACTAAGCCCGTGCGCCACAACTACTGAGCCTACGCTCTAGAGACCACGTGCCACAACTACTGAAGCCTGCGCTCCTAGAGTCCGTGCTCTGCAACCAGAGAAGCCACTGCAATGAGATGCCTGCGCACTGCAACAAAGAGTAGCCCCCGCTCACCGCAACTAGAGAGAAAGCCTGTGCACAGCAACGAAGACCCAACACAGGCAAAAATAAATAAATAAAATAAATAAATTTATTTAAAAAAAAGAGGAAAACAAAGAGAGACTAATTCAGAGAGACTGAGACAGAGATATCAAAAAGAAAACAAAAAAGCAGCAATTGGAAGGTGGTCAGAGGCAGAGAAAAGGGGCTGGAGTCATGGGTTCCTTTGGCCAGTGCTGACACTAACCAACTTCGTGAGCTCAGAAAAGCTGCTTTTGTTAAACTGGACCTCAGTTTACCCACCATAAAATGGGGAAGATAATTCTGGCTCTGTCTCCCTCCTAGGGCTGCTGTGAAGACGAGAGGTGGTGATAGCAGATGGGAAAACACTTTGCAGAGTATGAAATAAGGTATAAATAGAAATTATTCTTTTCATTTATTTTTATTTCTTTTTTTGCACCATGAAGAGGGTGCAACTGACAGAGGAAAAAAAAGTAAAATAAAACATATTGTAAGGAAGATGCCCTCATGCTTTGCATGTAGTCTATGTTCTTTTACATTTAAATGGGTTAAATACAGATAAGATTCTGTTCAGGAAAAATCAATATCTAGGGGACTTCCTTGGTGGCGCAGTGTTTTAGAATTCGCCTGCCAATGTAGGGGACACGGGTTCGAGCCCTGGTGCAGGAAGATCCCACATACCGCAGAGCAACTAAGCCCGTGAGCCACAACTACTGAAGCCTGCATGCCTAGAGCCCGTGCTCCACAAGAGAAGCCCCCGCTCGCCTCAACTAGAGAAAAGCCCGCACACAGCAACGAAGACCCAACACAGCCAAAATTAATTAATTAATTTTAAAATAAGAATTTAAAAAAGAAAAATCAGTATCTAAAACTTCCCCTTACTTATACAGGTATATGACTAAGATATTTGGTTATCTGTTTTCAAAGAATTTTTTTTTAATTAATTTATTTATTTTTGGCTGCATTTGCTGCGCACAGGCCCTCTCCAGCTGCGGCAGGCGGGAGCCACTCTTTGCTGCCGTGCGCGGGCCTCTCACTGCGGCGGCCTCTCCCATTGAGGAGCACGGGCTCCAGGCGCGCAGGCCTCAGGAGTCGTGGCCCGCGGGCCCAGGAGCTGTGGCTCGTGGGCTCCAGAGCGCAAGCCCAGCAGTTGTAGTGCATGGGCCCAGCCGCTCCGCAGCACGTGAGATCCTCCCGGACCAGGGCCGGAACCCCTGTGTCCTGCATTGGCAGGCTGATTCCCAACCACTGCACCACCAGGGAAGCCTCAAAGAATTTCAGATTATAAAGAGAATAACAAAATTTTATTTACATATGCATTCCTCTAATTCGTTTAGATCCGTGATTTTCAGCTCCATCTGCAGATAAATTTCCCTGGGGAGAACTTTAAACTACAGATGCTGAGCCCTACTCTGAAGTATTTGAATCAGTGTTTTGTTTTTTTAAAAAAAACCTTTTTACTTTGAATGATTTCAAGCCTACGAATAGGTTGTAAAAATAGTTAAATGAATTAATGGGAAGGATTCTTGTTCAAGAATAGCCCCTTTGGGGGCCACAGGCAGCCAGACAATCACCCTCACAGGCTGATAGAAGCCTGGGATCTACAGCCAAGCCCACCTGAGGTCCATAACTCAGCGTTGAGATCCTCCTGCCCCTTCTCAGGAATGCCTCTGAGGTGGAAGGACAGGTGGCAGATGTCCTTCCATTGCCCAGCTGGGCAGAGCAAATATTTAACCATGATTTCCTGCCCTAAGGTAAGAACGCCATCTCATAAAGGAAGGGGAATTTTAAAGGTCATCTAGGTTCTCTCTCCTCTTCCACTCAGACCTTCCTACAGCAGCCCCACCAAGAAGTCATTCATCCTCCAGTGATGGGGAGAAGTTTCATTGTTGGATGGGTTTTTCTTAAGGTTTGATTTCTTTTAATATTTTTAGTGAGGTATAGATAATGTAGAATGTTATATAAGTTTCAGGTGTACGACATAGTGATTCACAATTTTTAAAGTCTATACTCCACTTATAATTATTATAAAATGTTGGCTATATTCTCTGTGCTGTACAATATATCCCTGTAGCTTATTTATTTTATCCACAGTAGTTTGTACCTCTTAATCCCCTACCTGTATCATGCCACTCCCTTCCCTCTCCCCACTGGTAACCACTAGTTTGTTCTCTATATCTGTGAGTCAGTTTCTGTTTTGTTATGTTCATTAGTTTGTTTTATTTTTTAGATTGCACATATAAGTGATATCACACAGTATTTGTCTTCATTGTTGGATGGTTTTGAACGGAGCCCTTCCTCACACAAGAGATCTGCTTCCCTGTCTAGCTTCCTGTACCTGCATGAACCCCAGATGAGCACCTCCAGGCTGAGCAGGTCCAGCCCCTTGCCTGCCCCCACACTTGCTTTTGTTTTTTTTGGCTGCACGGCATGCGGGATCCTAGTTCCCCAACCAGGATCGAACGAGTGCCCCCTGCAGTGGAAGTGTGGAGTCTCAACCACTGGACCACAAGGGAAGTCCCCCCACCCTTGCATATGATGAAGCTCCTGGGTCTCTCAGCATTTCTCACCTGGTCCCCAGGTCTGTCTGCCAGTGTCCCAGGTTAGAGTGAGAAGGGGACAGAATGGAGCAAAGGAGCTTGTCACCTTCCTTGTTTTGGACCTTAGACCTCTATGATTGTGGCAGGAATGGCTGCTAATGGTTTTAGCTGTTCAAGGGAACAGAAAGCTTGAATTCTGCATCCTCCAAAGTCCAGAGTAAAATCAAGGGCAGCCTGTGGGCTGCCAAGCCCACCTACCATTCCCCGCTGCCCAAGGTCTCTTTCCTCAGACAAACACCTTCACTCACAGTAACAAACTTCCTAATCTGTCCTCACAGTAACAAACTTCCTAATCTGTCCTCCCACCAAAGTGTGAGCCTGACTCTTATATCCAACTGCTATTGGACAACATCCCTGTGGATGTTAATGTATCCAAATAAACCTCATTCATTAATTTGAAATTCACCCATTCATTCAACAAGAGTTTAATGAGCAACTAGGTGCCCAGCTCTATGCTGAGTGTTTGGATACAGCAGGGAATAAGTCAGACACAGTTCCTGCCCTCAAGGAGCTTGTGGTTAAGTGAGTGATTGGTACTAAATGAGCAGCGGAACTGTATCATCACTGTTGGGATAAGTCCCATGAATGAGACACGCTCAGTGCTTTAGGAGGATCCAAGACTGACCTGTCCATCTGGGAAATCAGAGAAGGCCACAGGGTGAGTGGGCGGGGCAGGCTGTAGCAGAGTGGAGCAGTGTTGCAGGCAGAGGGAACAGAATGTATAAAAGCCCTGAGGCAGGAAGAAGCTTGGCACATCAGGGAACAGAGAAGCCAGTGTAGCCAAGGTGACGTCAGTGAATAGAGAGGGGCATGAGACAAGCCTGGAACGGTCAGGGGGGCCAAATCACTGGCCCCCACCTTCCAGCTGTGGAATCTGAGAGCCAAGCCTGCGGCCTTCTTTGCTTTTCCACTGAGTGTATAGGTTCTGCTTCCTCAATAGCTCTTGACGCCGTCCCTCTCCACCCAATACCTTACCCTGGGCCTGGCCACCCTCATCTCTGACCTAGACTATCTTTGGCTACCTCAATAGTCTCCTAGCTCATATCCCTGCCTCCTCACCTGCCACTCCAAACCACTGCACACAGCGGCCAGGACGAGCTTCCTAACATGCAAATTGGACCAAGTCACCCCTGCCCAAAGTGCTGTAATGCTGCCCCCTGCCAGCAGGACAAAGCCCAGGCTCCTCAGCTTGTTGTTCAAGGCCCTTCAGCCTCTGATTCCAACCTACATTTTCAGCCTCATCTTTGCCCAGCCCCACTCTGGACCTACACTTCTTCAGTTCTACTGAACCCTTTGAATGATTTATTCTCTCTGCCGGCAATGCCGGGTCTCCCATCTCTATCCCCCTCAGCCCCATCTTATAAAAACCAGCTCAAATATCCCTCTCTTTTGAAACCTTTCCTATTGCCCTCCACCAGCCTGGGCAAGGTCACTGCTGTCCTCCTGAATGCCCCCCTCCCACTGCCCCTCCTTCCTCCATCGGTCTTTGCCCTGTGCTCTCGTGGCATTTGCTTGTCCACCTTGCTCATAAAGCTCTCTGGGTGCCCAGTCCTGGGCCTGGCACACAGTAGGTGCCCAGTAAATACTGAGTAACAGTTCCAAGAGGGGGCAGAAGACAGTGGGTCCAAGGACAGAGATGGTCCCAGCTTTGGAAAAGAGGGAGCAGTGGAGTGAAGGCAATTGCTATCCCCACTGGTCCCTCCATGCTCCTGGGAGGTCGTGAGAACCCTAGAGAGCCCGCTGACACATGCCAGACCCCAGGTGGCACAGCCTGGGTCAGAGTGCCTGGTGCGTCTCTGGCAAAGGGGCTGTCTCCCTCCAGCCTGAGCCAACCCCTCCCTCACTACCTTCCTGCTCTAGCTTCTCCGGGATGCAGAGAGGTACAAGGAGAGAGTTCTGGACCTTGAACTCTCTCCTTTACCTCTCTGCATCCCAGAGATCTGAGTTTGTTCATTCCTTCAACAAATACGTATTAAATGCCTACTATATTTCATGCACTATTCTAGTCACCAGGAATTCAGCTGTGAATAAGGTAGACAAAGTCCCTGCCTTCCATGTGCTTATATTCTAGTGGAGTGACAGACAACAAAGAAATACAAAATGAGCACATGATATGTTATACAGAAGAGAAATTATGGTGTAAGGGGACAATGTGACAGAAGGGGAGGAGGCTGCTTTTAGATGATGACATGTGAGCAAGAAGGAAATGTTCCTGCAGAGATCTGGGGAAGGAGCCTGCCAAGCGAAGGAATGGCGAGTGCAAAGGCCCTGGGACAGGAGCGAGCTTGGCATGCTCAGGCAGTAAGCATCAAGGAGTCCATTGTGGCTGGAGTGGAGTGACCAAAGAAGTGAGTGCCAGGAGGGGAGGGCCAGCTTGTACTTAGGTCTCAGCACAGCCACCAACTTGTTGGATGAACTTGGGTGCCTCCCTTCCTCTCTTTGGGCCTGTGCATGTGTTCCCATCTGAGAAATGGGCCCGCTGATATGTACCACCACCAGCCTGACTCCCAGGGCAGCTGTGAGGGCCCTGATGAGGAGAGTATGAGGGGAGATGTGTGCAGCCACTGTGATGCCAAGGAAGTGCCTTGAGTGGGGATTCCTAGGAGCAGAGCCGAGGCCAAGCCCTAAAAGCCCTGGGCACCTACACAAGTGCTGGGATCAACACAGTAAGGAAAGAACTGTGCTCAAGCAAGGAAGCCAGTGATTTCTCCATCTCCTGCTCCAGGTCAGAGTGAAGGCCTGGGACATGCACACTGGCTGAGCTGACACACCCCAGCCTCACCCAGCAGACTTCACCCCGACTACTGAGACTTGGACTGGCGCCCAGCTTTTCTAGGAATACAGCCCCTCCCTGATGACGGCAACCCAGGATCCATTAGGTCTGAGTCATGAGCCCTGCTGATGGGTGGTGGGTACAGAGGCCTTGTTTGGCTTAAGGTGAATAAACCGAACTCAGTCAGGTCTTGGGCCTGCCAGAGGGCATGGCCAATACAGCCAGCTTGTCCCTGGACCGTCTTACCTGGCCCCTTATCCAACATCCTGCTCCACCCTTCCACCAGCCTCAAGTGCCCCTCCCAGCCCATCTACCTGTTGTGAGCAGCAGGAATGGGTGTGGGCACCTACTCCAGGGAGGCCTGGTCTGGACACAGCCAGCTCCACAACCTGTCTTATCCTGGCCTCCTCAGCCACCCAACATGTCCCAGGTCTGACCACTTCCCATTCCACCTGGTCCAAAGCTGCAGGACCCCACACGATGGCAGTGGGAGGAAAGGGCACCCTTCTACTCCTTTAAGAGGAGATTTCATCTACTAGTCTGGGATCTGACTCCAAGAAGGACTCAGTGATGGGAATGGGCTGAAGTCATCTCTCCATGGGGACACCCAGCCTGCCATTCAATGGACACTAATTGAGCACCTACTGTTGGGTACCTGTCATTGTGCTGGTCCTGGAACCACAGAGATGAGTGAGACTTGGATCTCCATGCTCAAAGGGCTTGCAGTTCACAAGTGGTGGGAAGGTGGAATGGACACATGGACACTTGAGCCATATTTATAAAATGCTGTGGTTGGGGCAGTGATAGAAATAGTGAGAGAGAGATTTCACGGACCCCTCACTCAATCTGTCCAAAAGTCCACTTACCATCTCCTCTCTACCCAGAGATGTCCTACCTCCCAGTTCCTCCATCTGGGTAAAGAGCACCATCATCTAAACCCACGCACCTATGGTCAACTAATCTATGACAAAGGAGGCAAGGATATACAGTGGAGAAAAGACAGTCTCTTCAATACGTGGTGCTGGGAAAACTGGACAACTACATGTAAAAGAATGAAATTAGAACACTCCCTAACACCATACACAAAAATAAACTCAAAATGGGTTAGAGACCTAAATGTAAGACCGGACACTATAAAACTCTTAGAGGAAAACATAGGAAGAACACTGACATAAATCACAGCAAGATCTTTTTTGATCCACCTCCTACAGGAATGGAAATAAAAACAAAAATAAACAAATGGGACCTAAGGAAACTTAAAATCTTTTGCAAAGCAAAGGAAAATACAAAGAAGATGAAAAGACAACCCTCAGAATGGGAAAAAATACTTGCAAACGAATCAACAGACAAAGGATTAATCTCCAATATATATAAACAGCTCATGCAGCTCAATATTAAAAAAACAAACAACCCAATCTAAAAATAGGCAGAAGACCTAAATAGACATCTCTCCAAAGAAGACATACAGATGGCCAAGAAGCACATGAAAAGCTGCTCAACATCACTAATTATTAGAGAAATGCAAATCAAAACTACAATGAGGTACTACCTCACACCAGTCAGAATGACAATCATCAAAAAATCTACAAACAGGGCTTCCCTGGTGGCGCAGTGGTTGAGGGTCCGCCTGCGGATGCAGGGGACGCGGGTTCGTGCCCCGGTCCGGGAAGATCCCACATGCCGCGGAGCGGCTGGGCCCGTGAGCGATGGCCGCTGAGCCTGCGTGTCCGGAGCCTGTGCTCCGCAACGGGAGAGGCCACAGCAGTGAGAGGCCCGCGTACTGCAAAAAAAAAAAAAAAAAAAATATACAAACAACAAATGCTGGAGAGGGTGTGGAGAAAAGAGAACCCTCTTGCACTGTTGGTGGGAATGTAAATTGATACAGCCACCATGGAGAACAGTATGGAGGTTCCTTAAAAAACTAAAAGTAGAATTACCATATGACCCAGCAATCCCACTACTGGACATATACCCAGAGAAAGCCATAATTCAAAAAGACACATGCATCCCAATGTTCATTGCAGCACTATTTACAATAGCCAGGTCATGGAAGCAACCTAAATGCCCGACAGACGAATGGATAACGAAGATGTGGTACATATATACAATGGAATATTGCTCAGCCATAAAAAGGAACGAAATTGGGTCATTTGTAGAGACGTGGATGAATCTAGAGACTGTCATACAGAGTGAAGTAAGTCAGAAAGAGAAAAACAAATATCGTATATTAACGCATATATGTGGAACCTAGAAAAATGGTACAGATGAACTGGTTTGCAGGGCAGAAATAGAGACACAGATGTAGAGAACAAACATATGGACACCAAGGGGGAAAAGTGGCACAGGGGGTGGTGGTGGTGGGATGAATTGGGAGATTGGGATTGACATATATACACTAATATGTATAAAATAGATAACTGATAAGAACCTGCTATATAAAAAAATAAATAAAATAAAATTCAAAAATTAAAAAAAAAAAAGGGCACCGTCATCATCCAAGTGGACCTGGGCATCCTGCTGAACTTCTCCCTTCCCTCTGCACTCAGGGAATCAGGTCTTACCAACTTCACCTCCTCCCCATCGCTCAGAAGTCGATTTCACCTCCTCCAACGCATCCTGTATCTGCTTCCTGAGCAATTTCTTTCTGAAATGCAAAAATGAACATGTGATCCCTCTCTTGAAATTATTGAATTACTATCATCAATTCAATTAAAATTATTCAATTTCATTGACTTGAGGATGAAAACCAAACCCTTTGATATAGCATACATGTTCCTCCATGACTGGGCCTTTGCTGGCCTCTTTAACTTCATCTCTGGCCATTTAACCCTTCACTGCAACAGACAAAACCACCCACCAGGGTTTTATGCCTCCAAACCGTTGCTCATGCTGCACCCTCTGCCCAGATGCCCCTCTGTCACCTCCTTGGTACTCTCTTCCCAAGCTCTCAGTCCTCCTCAGTTTGGGTCCCTTATCTGTACAGATATACATCCCAGTAGCACCTGTAATGTTCCCTGGCCCTTTCTTGCTTATGTGACTGTCTCCAATATTTCCTAAGAAAGAGGAGTGGAGGACATCTGATTCGCCTCATATCCCCAATGCCCTGCACAGGGCCTGGCATATGTGTTGATTATATGAATACATCTGGGACTGAATGCAACTTCAGGACAGCAAGGAGCCCAACTTCAGATGCTCAGTCAGCTGGGCTTGAGGGCTTCAGAGTGCTCTGAAAACCAGGCTGAACTCCAGTTGGCCCAGTGGGTCCAGCCACTGACCACACTGTGCTATGTCCATACGGGAACAGAAGTGGCACTCTATTCCAAGGGTGACACTTTTTCTAGTTCTTGGCCCACCTGGCTGGGCTCCCAAGAACCCAAAATCTCCTCCAAACCCTAGATGTGGTACTTCATTCCAAAAGCCATCCTAAGCCCATCTTTAGGGCTCACAGACAGCAGCTTCAGTACCTGCCCTCTCTCCTGGTACATGGAATCCTGGCTTGATCGCCATCAACTAGAATAAATTTTTAGGCCAGTCTCACCCTCGGAGTGACCTGGGGTCACGAGACATCTGGTGTTCCGGGACCATGTGTCATCCAAGCAATTCCACTTACAGGCATAGCTCAGAGCTCAAGTCCTCTGAGCTAACATATAACAGAGCTTAGAACAAAGGCTCATGAAGTTCTACTTCTCCCCTTCCAGAGCCTGATGGTCTTTAGAAAGACCACCATAGGTTATTATGGCCAGGTGCAATGTGACACCACTCCAGATCACTATTAATCTGATAGGGTCCATGGGTTGCAAGCAACAGAAACAGACTGCAAAATGGGGATTTTCCAGAAGAGTGTGTGGTGGTCTTGGGTTGGACTAACTCAGGAATATATCATCCTGAGATTTTAGATTTGCCAAACTACATATGCCAAACTACACACCCACAGGTGCCATGACAGTTCATCTTTTCTCTGTGTCCTCACATGGTAAGAAGAAGCAAGGGAGCTCTTATGATCTGATCACCTCCCAAAGGCCCCCTCCAAATACCATCACATTAGAGATTAGGTTTCAACATAATAAATTTTGTCAGGACACATTCAGTCTATAGCATGAGAGAAAGAACAGTTACAAGGGCCTGCCCCAATATATGTTTCGGGCACCCTCAGTGGCCCCATCCAACGGATGGAAAACATCAGTTTTATCTTCTGACCAACAATAGTCTATGTGGGAGGGGCTTTCCTGGTGGCGCAGTGGTTAAGAATCCGCCTGCCAATGCAGGGGACACGTGTTCGAGCCCTGGTCCGGGAATATCCCACATGCCACAGAGCAACAAAGCCCACATGCCACAACTACTGAGCTTGTGCTCTAGAGCCCGCAAGCCACAACTACTGAAGCCCGTGTGCCACAACTACTGAAGCCTGCACACCTAGAGCCTGTGCTCCGCAACAAAAAGAAGCCACCGCAATGAGAAGCCCTCACACCGCAACAAAGAGTAGCCACCACTCGCCACAACTAGAGAAAGCCAGTGCACAGCAACAGAAGACCCAACGCAGCCAATAAATAAATACATACATACATAAATACATAAATAAATAAATAAAATCTATTTAAAAAAATAGTCCATGTGGGAATGTGCAAATCCCATGCTGAATACTTTTGTAGGGCTGGTGGCCCTAGAGAGCTGTTGTCACTCACTATTGTCTGTGTGATAGCCAATAGCCTCCAATTTCTCAATAGCCTCATTTTAGTGAATGTAAAATGATATCTCATTGTGGGGTTTTTTTGTTGTTTTTTTTTTGTTTGTTTTGTTTTGTTTTTCCTTTTCTAACATCCCTATTGGAGTATAATTGCTTTACAATCGTGTGTTAGTTTCTGCTTTACAACAAAATGAATCAGTTATATATATACATATGTTCCCATATCTCTTCCCTCTTGCGTCTCCCTCCCTCCCACCCTCCCTATCCCACCCCTTCAGGCGATCACAAAGCACGGAGCTGATCTCCCTGTGCTATGCGGCTGCTTCCCACTAGCTATCTACCTTACGTTTGGTAGTGTATATATGTCCATGCCTCTCTCTCGCTTTGTCACACCTTACCCTTCCCCCTCCCCATATCCTCAAGTCCATTCTCTAGTAGGTCTGTGTCTTTATTCCTGTCTTACCCCTAGGCTCTTCATGACATTTTTTTCCCTTAAATTCCATATATATGTGTTAGCATATGGTATTTGTCTCTCTCTTTCTGACTTATTTCACTCTGTATGACAGACTCTAGGTCTATCCACCTCATTACAAATAGCTCAATTTCGTTTCTTTTTATGGCCGAGTAATATTCCATTGTACATATGTGCCACATCTTCTTTATCCATTCATCTGATGATGGACACTTAGGTTGTTTCCATCTCCGGGCTATTGTAAATAGAGCTGCAATGAACATTTTGGTACATGACTCTTTTTGAATTATGGTTTTCTCAGGGTATATGCCCAGTAGTGGGATTGCTGGGTCATATGGTCGTTCTATTTGTAGTTTTTTTTTTTTTTATAAATTTATTTATTTTATTATTTATTTATTTAGGCTGTGTTGGGTCTTTTGTTGCTGTGCACGGGCTTTCTCTAGTTGTGGTGAGCAGGGGCTACTCTTCGTTGCAGTGCACGGTCTTCTCATTGCGATGGCTTCTCTTGTTGCAGAGCACAGGCTCTAGGCACATGGGCTTCAGTAGCTGTGGCACACTGGCTCTAGAGCACAGAGCTCAGTAGTTGTGGCGTATGGGCTTAGCTGCTCCACAGCATGTGGGATCTTCCCAGACCAGGGCTTGAACCCGTGTCCCCTGCATTGGCAGGCAGATTCTTAACCACTGCGCCACCAGGGAAGCCCTATTTGTAGTTTTTTAAGCAACCTCCATACTGTTCTCCACAGTGGCTGTATCAATTTACATTCCCACCAACAGTGCAAGAGGGTTCCCTTTTCTCCACACCCTCTCCAGCATTTATTTTTTCTAGATTTTTTGATGATGGCCATTCTGACTGGTGTGAGATGATATCTCATTGTAGTTTTGATATGCATTTCTCTAATGATTATTGATGTTGAGCAATCTTTCATGTGTTTGTTGGCAGTCCATATATCTTCTTTACAGAAATGTCTATTTAGGTCTTCTGCCCATTTTTGGACTGTGTTTTTTGGTTTTTTTTTTGTTATTAAGCTGCAGGAGCTGCTTATAAATATTGGAGATTAATCCTTTGTCAGTTGCTTCATTTGCAAATATTTTCTCCCATTCTGAGGGTTGTCTTTTCGTCTTGTTTATGGTTTCCTTTGCTGTGCAAAAGCTTTGAAGTTTCATTAGGTCCCCTTTGTTTATTTTTGTTTTTATTTCCATTTCTCTAGGAGGTGGGTCAAAAAGGATCTTGCTGTGATTTATGTCATAGAGTGTCCTGCCTATGTTTTCCTCTAAGAGTTTGATAGTTTCTGGCCTTACATTTAGGTCTTTAATCCATTTTGAGCTTATTTTTGTGTATGGTGTTAGGGAGTGATCTAATTTCATACTTTTACATGTAGCTGTCCAGTTTTCCCAGCACCACTTATTGAAGAGGCTGTTCTTTCTCCACTGTACATTCCTGCCTCCTTTTTCAAAGATAAGGTGACCATATGTGCGTGGA
Organism: Delphinus delphis; assembly: GCF_949987515.2. Taxonomy (NCBI): domain Eukaryota; kingdom Metazoa; phylum Chordata; class Mammalia; order Artiodactyla; family Delphinidae; genus Delphinus; species Delphinus delphis. Next base: position 80,136,009 of record NC_082688.1, on the reverse strand, counting down.
TTTATCTCTGGGCTTTCTTTCCTGTTCCATTGATCTATCTTTCTGTTTTTGTGCCAGTACCATATTGTCTTGATTACTGTAGCTTTGTAGTATAGTCTGAAGTCAGGGAGCCTGATTCCTCCAGCTCCGTTTTTCGTTCTCAAGATTGCTTTGGCTATTTGGGGTCTTTTGTGTTTCCATACAAATTGTGAAATCTTTTGTTCTAGTTCTGTGAAAACTGCAAGTAGTAGTTTGATAGGGGTTGCATTGAATCTGTAGATTGCTTTGGGTAGTAGAGTCATTTTCACAATGTTGATTCTTCCAATCCAAGAACATGGTATATCTCTCCATCTATTTGTATCCATCTATTTGTATCTTTCATCAGTGTCATAATTTTCTGCATACAGGTCTTTTGTCTCCTTAGGTAGGCTTATTCCTAGATATTTTATTCTTTTTGTTGCAATGGTAAATGGGAGTGTTTTCTTGATTTCACTTTCAGATTTTTCATCTTTAGTGTATAGGAATGCCAGTGATTTCTGTGCATTAATTTTGTATCCTGCTACTTTACCAAATTCATTGATTAGCTCTAGTAGTTTTCTGGTAGCATCTTTAGGATTCTCTATGGATAGTATCATGTCATCTGCAAACAGTGACAGCTTTACTTCTTCTTTTCCAATTTGGATTCCTTTTATTTCCTTTTCTTCTCTGATTGCTGTGGCTAAAACTTCCAAAACTATGTTGAATAAGAGTGGTGAGAGTGGGCAACCTTGTCTTGTGCCTGATCTTAGTGGAAATGCTTTCAGTATTTCACCATTGAGGACGATGTTGGCTGTGGGTTTGTCATATATGGCCTTTATTATGTTGAGGAAAGTTCCCTCTATGCCTACTTTCTGGAGGGTTTTTATCATAAATGGGTGTTGAATTTTGTCGAAAGCTTTCCATGCATCTATTGAGACGATCATATGGTTTTTCTCCTTCAGTTTCTTAATATGGTGTATCACGTTGATTGATTTGCATATATTGAAGAATCCTTGCATTCCTGGAATAAACCCCACTTGATCATGGTGTATGATCCGTTTAATGTGCTGTTGGATTCTGTTTGCTAGTATTTTGTTGAGGATTTTTGCATCTATGTTCATCAGTGATATTGGCCTATAGTTTTCTTTCTTTGTGACATCCTTGTCAGGTTTTGGTATCAGGGTGATGGTGGCCTCGTAGAATGAGTTTGGGAGTGTTCCTCCCTCTGCTATATTTTGGAAGAGTTTGAGGATAGGTATTAGCTCTTCTCTAAATATTTGATAGAATTTGCCTGTGAAGCCATCTGGTCCTGGGCTTTTTTTTGTTGGAAGATTTTTAATTACAGCTTCAATTTCAGTGCTTGTGATTGGTCTGTTCATATTTTCTATTTCTTCCTGATTCAGTCTTGGCAGGTTGTGCATTTCTAAGAATTTGTCCGTTTCTTCCAGGTTGTCCATTTTATTGGCATAGAGTTGCTTGTAGTAATCTCTCATGATCTTTTGTATTTCTGCAGTTTCAGTTGTTACTTCACCTTTTTCATTTCTAATTCTATTGATTTGAGTCTTCTCCCTTTTTTTCTTGATGAGCCTGGCTAATGGTTTATCAATTTTGTTTATCTTCTCAAAGAACCAGCTTTTAGTTTTATTGATCTTTGCTATCGTTTCCTTCATTTCTTTTCCATTTATTTCTGATCTGATTTTTATGATTTCTTTCCTTCTGCTAACTTTTGGGGTTTTTTGTTCTTCTTCCTCTAATTGCTTTAGGTGCAAGGTTAGGTTTTTTATTCGAGATGTTTCCTGTTTCTTAAGGTAGACTTGTATTGCTATAAACTTCCCTCTTAGAACTGCTTTTTCTGCATCCCATAGGTTTGGGGTCGTCGTGTCTCCATTGTCATTTGTTTCTAGGTATTTTTTAATTTCCTCTTTGATTTCTTCAGTGATCACTTCGTTATTAAGTAGTGTATTGTTTAGCCTCCATGTGTTTGTATTTTTTACAGATCGTTTCCTGTAATTGATATCTAGTCTCATAGCATTGTGGTCGGAAAAGATACTTGATACAACTTCGATTTTCTTAAATTTACCAAGGCTTGATTTGTGACCCAAGATATGATCTATCCTGGAGAATGTTCCATAAGCACTAGAGAAAAATGTGTATTCTTTTGTTTTTGGATGGAATGTCCTATAAATATCAATTAAGTCCATCTTGTTTAATGTATCATTTAAAGCTTGTGTTTCCTTATTTATTTTCATTTTGGGTGATCTGTCCATTGGTGAAAGTGGGGTGTTAAAGTCTCCTACTATGAATGTGTTACTGTCGAGTTCCCCTTTTATGGCTGCTAGTATTTGCCTTATGTATTGAGGTCCTCCTATGTGGGGTGCATAAATATTTACAATTGTTATATCTTCTTGAATCGATCCCTTGATCATTATGTAGTGTCCTTCCTTGTCTCTTCTAATAGTCTTTATTTTAAAGTCTATTTTGTCTGATATGAGAATTGCTACTCCAGCTTTCTTTTGGTTTCCATTTGCATGAAATATCTTTTTCCATCCCTTTACTTTCAGTCTGTATGTGTCTCTAGGTCTGAAGTGGGTCTCTTGTAAACAGCAAATATATGGGTCTTGTTTTTGTATCCACTCAGCCAATCTGTGTCTTTTGGTGGGAGCATTTAGTCCATTTACATTTAAGGTAATTATCGATATGTATGTTCTTATTCCCATTTTCTTAATTGTTTTGGGTTCGTTATTGTAGGTCTTTTCCTTCTCTTGTGTTTCTTGCCTAGAGAAGTTCCTTTAGCAGTTGCCGTAGACCTGGTTTGGTGGTGCTGAACTCTCTCAGCTTTTGCTTGTCTGTAAAGGTTTTAATTTCTCCATCAAATCTGAATGAGATCCTTGCTGGGTAGAGTAATCTTCGTTGCAGGCTTTTCTCCTTCATAACTTAAAATATATCCTGCCAGTCCCTACTGGCTTGCAGAGTTTCTGCTGAAAGATCAGCTGTTAACCTTATGGGGTTCCCTTGTGTGTTATTTGTTGTTTTTCCCTTGCTGCTTTTAATATGTTTTCTTTGTATTTAATTTTTGACAGTTTCATTAATATGTGTCTTGGCGTGTTTCTCCTTGGATTTATCCTGTATGGGACTCTGTGTGCTTCCTCGTCTTTATTAACTATTTCCTTTCCCATATTAGGGAAGTTTTCAACTATAATCTCTTCAAATATTTTCTCAGTCCCTTTCTTTTTCTCTTCTTCTTCTGGAACCCCTATAATTCAAATGTTGGTGCGTTTAATGTTGTCCCAGAGGTCTCTGAGACTGTCCTCAGTTCTTTTCATTCTTTTTTCTTTATTCTGCTCTGCAGTAGTTATTTCCACTATTTTATCTTCCAGGTCACTTATCCGTTCTTCTGCCTCAGTTATTCTGCTATTGATCCCATCTAGAGTATTTTTCATTTCATTTATTGTGTTGTTCATCATTGTTTCATCTTTAGTTCTTCTAGGTCCTTGTTAAATCTTTCTTGCATTTTGTCTATTCTATTTCCAAGATTTTGGATCATATTTACTATCATTATTCTGAATTCTTTTTCAGGTAGACTGCCTATTTCCTCTTCATTTGTTAGGTCTGTGGGTTTTTATCTTGCTCCTTCATCTGCTGTGTGTTTTTCTGTCTTCTCATTTTTCTTATCTTACTGTGCTTGGGGTCTCCTTTTTGCAGGCTGCAGGTTCATAGTTCCCGTTGTTTTTGGTGTCTGTCCCCAGTGGCTAAGGTTGGTTCAGTGGGTTGTGTAGGCTTCCTGGTGGAGGGGACTAGTGCCTGTGTTCTCGTGGATGGGGATGGATCTTGTCTTTCTGGTGGGCAGGTCCACGTCTGGTGGTGTGTTTTGGGGTGTCTATGGACTTATTATGATCTTAGGCAGCCTCTGTGCTAATGGGTGGGGTTGTGTTCCTGTCTTGCTAGTTGTTTGGCATAGGATGTTCAGCACTGTAGCTTGCTGGTCGTTGAGTGAAGCTGGGTGATAGTGTTGAGATGGAGATCTCTGGGAAATTTTCGCCGTTTGATATTATGTGGAGCTGGGAGGTCTCTTGTGGACCAGTGTCCTGAAGTTGGCTCTCCCACGTCAGAGGCACAGCACTGACTCCTGGTTGCAGCACCAAGAGCCTTTCATCTACACGGCTCAGAATAAAAGGGAGAAAAAGTAGAAAGAAAGAATTAGTAGAAGTAGAAAGAAAGAAAGGAGGGAGGGAAGGAGGGAGGGAGGAAGGAAGGAGGGAAGGAAGGAAAAAAGAAAGAAAGAAGATAAAGTAAAATAAAGTAAGATAAAATATAATAAAGTTATTAAAATAAAAAAATATTAAGAGAAAAAAACGGACGGATAGAGTCCTAGGACAAATGGTGGAAGCAAAGCTATACAGACAAAATCTCACACAGAAGCATCATACACATACACACTCACAAAAAAAGGAAAAGGGGGAAAAATCATAAATCTTGCTCTCAAAGTCCACCTCCTTAATTCCGGATGATTGGTTGTCTATTCATGTATTCCACAGATGCAGGGTACATCAAATTGACTGTGGAGCTTTAATCCGCTGCTCCTGAGGCTGCTGGGAGAGATTTCCCTTTCTCTTCTTTGTTCTCACAGCTCCCAGGGGCTCAGCTTTGGATTTGGCCCCGCCTCTGCGTGTAGGTCGCCGGAGGGCGTCTGTTCTTCGCTGAGACACGACGAGGTTAAAGAAGCCTCTGATTCGGGGTCTCTGGCTCACTCAGGCCGGGGGGGGGGGGGGGGGCCTGGGGGGGTTGGGAGGGGCACGGAGTGCGGGGCGGGTCTGCGTCGGCAGAGGCCGGCGTGACGTTGTACCAGCCTGAGGCGTGCCGTGCGTTCTCCCGGGGGAGTTGTCCCTGGTTTCCGGGACCCTGGCAGTGGCGGGCTGCACAGGCTTCCCGGAAGTGGGGTGTGGATAGTGACCTGTGCTCGCACACAGGCTTCTTGGTGGCGGCAGCAGCAGCCTTAGCGTCTCATGCCTGTCTCTGGGGTCCGCGCTTTTAGCCGCGGCTCGCGCCCGTCTCTGGAGCTCCTTTAAGCAGCGTTCTTAATCCCCTCTCCTCGCGCACCAGGAAACAAAGAGGGAAGAAAAAGTCTCTTGCCTCTTAAGCAGGTCCAGACTTTTCCCCGGACTCCCTCCTGGCCAGCCGTGGCGCACTAACCCCCTGCAGGCTGTGTTCACGCCGCTAACCCCAGTCCTCTCCCTGCCTCCTACCGAAGCCGGAGCCTCAGCTCCAAGCCCCGCCCGCCCCGCCTCTCGGGCTGGTGAGTGCCGATCGGCACCGATCCTCTGTGTGTGAATCTCTCCGCTTTGCCCCCCGCACCCCTGTTACTGTGCTCTCCTCCGCGGCTCCGAAGCTTTCCCCCTTCGCCACCCGCAGTCTCCGCCTGCGAAGGGGCTTCCTAGTGTATGGAAACCTTTCCTCCTTCACAGCTCCCTCCCATTGGTGCAAGTCCCGTCCCTATCCTTTTGTCTCTGTTTATTCTTTTTTCTTTTGCCCTACCCAGGTACGTGGGGGGTTTCTTGCCTTTTGGGAGGTCTGAGGTCTTCTGCCAGCGTTCAGTAGGTGTTCTGTAGGAGTTGTTCCACGTGTAGTTGTATTTCTGGTGTATCTGTGGGGAGGAAGGTGATCGCGTCTCACTCTTCCGCCATCTTCCCGGAAGCTCTCATTGTGGTTTTAATTTGCACTTCCCTAAAGACTAATGATGTTGGACGCTTTCTCATGTGCTTTTCGGCTATTTGCACATCTTCAAGGGTCTGTTCAAGCCTTTTACCCATTTAAATAAATTGGGTTGTACATTTTTTTTTAAACAACAGGAATTTATTTTTTAATAAATTTATTTATCTATTTTTGGCTGTGTTGGGTCTTTGTTGCTGTGCGTGGGCTTTTCTCTAGTTGCGGCGAGCAGGGACTACTCTTTGTTGCAGTACGTGGGCTTCTCATTGCGGTGGCTTCTCTTGTTGCAGGAATACAGGCTCTAGGTGTGTGGGCTTCAGTAGTTGTGGCACGCAGGCTCAGTTGTTGTGGCTCACAGGCTCTAGGGCGCAGGCTCAGTAGTTGTGGCACACAGGCTTAGCTGCTCCGCAGCATGTGGGATCCTCCGGGACCAGAGCTCGAACCCGTGTGCCCTGCATTGGCAGGCGGATTCTTAACCACTGTGCCACCAGGGAAGCCCCAGGAATTTATTTTCTTACAGTTTTGGAGGCTGTAAGTCTGAGACCAGGCTATAATCTTACAATGGGATAGTACTCAGCAATTAAAAAGAATAAACTAGTGTAGTTCATCTTTGTAAACAGTTGCTGGTGAATATGCAGAATGATACAACTGCTTTGGAGCATTATTTTGGGTGTTTCTTAAAAAATTACACATACATCTTCCTTATGACCCAGCAATTCCACCCAAGATAAATAAAAACATATGTCCACACAATGACATATGCATGAATATTCATAGCAGCTTTATTTGTAGTAGCCCCAAAGTGGAAACAACCCAAATGTCCCTCATCTGGTGAATAGAAAAACTGTGAAACATCCATACAGTAGAATACTACTCAGAAATAAAAATGAATTAACTCTGGGGCTTCCCTGGTGGCGCAGTGGTTGAGAGTCCGCCTGCTGATGCAGGGGACGCGGGTTTGTGCCCCGGTCCGGGGGAATCCCACGTGCCACGGAGCGGCTGGGCCCGTGGGCCATGGCCACTGGGCCTATGTGTCCAGGGCCTGTGCTCTGCAACAGGAGAGGCCGCAGCGCTGGGAGGCCCGCATACCGCAAAAAAAAAAAAAAAAAAAAAAAAAAGAATTAACTCTTTATATGTGCTATAACATGAATGAATCAAAAACATGATACTTCCCAAATGAAGGCAAACATAAAAGAGTACACACTGTATAATTCCATGTATATGAAGTTCTACAACAGGCAAAGCTTATTTATAGGAACAGACAGAAATGGATCAGTGTTGCTTTTAGGGAAGGGTGTGGGGAGGATTTCCTGGGAAGGGCAGAAGGGAATTTTCTGGGGTGATGGCGATGTTCTATATATTGTTTAGAGTGATCACACTGAAGTATACAATTGTCAAAATTCATCAATTTAAACATTTAAGATCTGTACATTTCATAGTATATAAATTATATCTCTTTAAAAAAACTGAATTAAGCTTCAATTTATTTATTTATTTATTCGGCTGTGTTGGGTCTTCATTGCGGCGCAAGGGCTTTTCTCTCTAGTTGCCTCGAGCGGAGGCTGCTCTTCATTGAGGTGTGTGGCCTTCTCATTGCGGTGGCTTCTCTTGCTTCTGAGCACGGACTCTAGGCGTGTGGGCTTCAGTAGTTGTGGTGCACAGGCTCAGTAGTTGTGGCGCACAGGATTAGTTGCTCTGTGGCATGTGGGATCTTCCTGGACCAGGGCTTGAACCCATGTCCCCTGCCTTGGCAGGCGGATGCTTAACCACTCACTGTGCCACGAGGGAAGTCCCTATGCCTCAATTTTAGATTGCTATCACCAGGTGGCAGTGGAAACTAATTTCTAAGAGTCCAACTGTAAAGTGTGTGCAATGCCTAAGATTTGTAAATCATTCTATTAGTGAGTGTTCTTGAAAGCATGAGGCACAGTTCTGTAAGCATGAATTTTAAATTTCAATCAGTAGTATTGTGCTGGAGGTCTCTTTGTGTTTCTTACCCTCCCCCTGCCCCATTCAGCACCGTGTTTTAAAGATCTAACTACTCTGTTGTGTGTCTATCTAGCTCATTGCTCCTTACTGTGACAGAACATTCCAGTGATGGATGCCTCATTGTGTCCAGCCCTCCAATCACCACAAATAACTTTGTGATAAAATATCCTCTTACATGTTCTTTATGCACCTGCGTAAGAATTTCTCTAATGATATAACCAGGAGTGGGGTCCTTCCCAGCTCCACTCATAATATTTATTTATTTGTACATTTTTATCCCCTCTACTTCATAAATTCCCCCAAAACTCTTTGTGCTAAAACAGCTGAATCCAGGCAACATCCCAAACTTTTAAATTAAAGGAAATGTATGCTGTGAGTCGTTTTATTTGTATGTTTCTCTGTAAAATGTGTAGTGCTCTTTGTGATGTCGTTTAAATTTACAAAATAGTATTGTTGACTAAGATTTTTTCTTTCTTTTTTTTTTTTTTTTTTTTGCGGTACGCGGGCCTCTCACCGCTGCGGCCTCTCCGGTTGCGGAGCACAGGCTCCGGACGCACAGGCTCAGCGGCCATGGCTCACGGGCCCAGCCGCTCTGCGGCACGTGGGATCCTCCCGGACCGGGGCACGAACCCGTGTCCCCTGCATCGGCAGGCGGACTCTCAACCACTGCACCACCAGGGAAGCCCAGATTTTTTTTAATATAATTTATTTTTTCATTTATTTTATTTCTGGTTGTGTTGGGTCTTCGTTGCTGCATGCGGGCTTTCTCTAGTTGGGGCGAGCGCGGGCTATTCGTTGCAGTGCACGGGCTTCTCATTGTGGTGGCTTCTCTTGTTGTGGCGCATGGGGTCAGTAGTTGTGGCTTGCGGGCTCTAGAGCACAGGCTCAGTAGTTGTGGCACACGGGCTTAGTTGCTCTGCGATCTTCTCGCACCAAGGATCGTGCCCGTGTCCCCTGCATTGGCAGGCAGATTCTTAACTACTGAGCCACCAGGGAAGTCCCTGTTGACTAAGATTTGAACCTCCAAATTGATAATCGTGGATTATCTTCTACTGAATAAATTTCTCCTGATTCTTTGTGGTAAAACAGCTGAATTTAAGCAACATTCTAAATTTTAAATTACAGGTGATGTTTTAGAACAAGAAGTTTTCTCAACAGTGGCACTATTGACATTTTGGGCCTGATAATTCTTTGCTGTAGAGGGCTGTCCTGTGCATTATAGGATGTCCCTGGCTACTACCCACTAGATGCCAGTAGCATTCCTCCTCCCTGGTTGTGACAACCAAAAATGTCTCCAGACATTGTCAAATGTCCAATGAGGGGGGCAAATCACCTCCAGTTGGGAACGACTGTTTTATGGTAAACAAACTCTGGGATTCACTTGGAACCCTTTTGCTAGACTCTCCCCCCCCCCACTTTTGATTTTTAATAAATTTATTTATTTATTTTTGGCTGCATTGGGTCTTTGTTGCTGCGCGTTGGCTTTTCTCTAGTTGCAGTGAGAGGGGGCTACTCTTCATTGTGGTTGGTGGGCTTCTCATTGTGGTGGCTTCTCTTGTTGCGGACCATGGGCTCTAGGCGTGAGGGCTCAGTAGTTGTGGCGCACGGGCTTAGCTGCTCCGCGGCATGTGGGATCTTCCCGGACCAGGGCTCGAACCCGTGTCCCCTGCATTGGCAGGCAGACTCTTAACCACTGCGCCACCAGGGAAGCCCCACCCGCACCTTTCTTTCTGTCAGTTTATTTCTACCCTAATCTCAACTACAGACTTGTATTACATGGTCATTTAAAAAATGTCCGTCCCTGCTTTCTAGCTGGAATAACGTTCTTTCTGGAGATACTTACCAGAGCCCTTAGCCTCTTAGTGGACTGAGCACCAAATAGTCTTTGCTAGGTTTCCTGGCTTCCCTGTCTCAGACACTAAAGCGCATCAGAGGAGGAAGAGGGAGTCAGAATTCTCCTTGTGTCTGCTCCCGGAGGAATCCAGAAGAGCAGGTAGAACCCCACAGTGGCTGATAAGATCTTAAGAGTCTGTTGACCCAGTCTGCAAGGGGAACAGAAAAAGGGGGTCTCTCTTTTTAGTTCTCACATCCTCTTCCCTCCTCTCTCTAGATCTCTCTCTTTATTTATTTATTTATTTATTTATTGGTTTGCACTGGGTCTTAGTTGTGGCAGGTGGGCTCCTTAGTTGCGGCTTGCCAGCTCCTTAGTTGCGGCATGCATGTGGAATCGAGTTCCCTGACCAGGGATCGAATCTGGGCCCCCTGCATTGGGACCTCAGAGTCTCAACCACTGCGCCAGCAGGGAATTATCTCTCTAGATCTCTTTTGTAACAATTTTTATCTACAGTCCTTGGATAAGCACCCAGAGTGATGACTGTCCCCTGTATTCCTCAGCACAGTAGCACTGTAACTTTCTCAGGAAATTTCTCTGTGTGGGAATTTCCTGGCGGTCCAGTGATTAAGACTCAGCACTTTCACTGCTGAGGGCCCGGTTTAATACCAGATCAGGGAACTAAGATCCTGCAAGCCAAGCAGCATGGTCAAAAAAAAAAAAAAAAAAAGAAACGTTCTCTGTGGTCAAATAAGTGAGGGCAACACTGCCTACTGAATCCCTGTCTCGGACACTGGCAATGCCCATTAGATCATTAAAGACATTGAGATGTCTTTAATGTGTGAAGGCGTTACCACCCCTAGTCCTAGGAGCAACAGCAAAAGCTGCAGCTGTGCGAGCGAGACCATTGCACAGGAATTTAGGAGGAGGGATGCAGCTCCTCAGATGTCTTTTTTTTTTTTTTTGGCCGTGCTGCACGGCATGCAGGATCTTCCCTGACTAGGGATTGAACCCAGGCCATGGCAGTGAAAGTGCAGAGTCCTAACCACTGGACTGCCAGGGAACTCCCTCAGATGTCTATTTTTAACCTAGCATTTCCCAGATTGACTACAGAACTTTCCCATTCCTCCTCCATTGTTTAACAAATATTTATCGGTATTAACACCCCCAGAGCTGGTGTCCCAAGGAACACAGTTTGGGAAATGTTGTCTTAGCTATTAACAACCTACATCTTTTGTAAATTGCCTTCAAAAGCCATTAATGTGTTCATTCTTTTATTCAAAACACTGTTGGGCATCCACCATCCTAGTATGAGGACTACAAAGATTACTCGTCCCAGCAGCACCCCCGGCAGACAGATGAATCAGATTGTGTCAGTAGATATGTGAAGGTCTGAGGCAGATATTGGGGAAACAGTGGAACCCAGTGATTAATTCTGACACTGGAGTTCTGATAACCTTCACAGATCAGGCAATACCTCGCTAAGCCTAGAATACAAGATCGAGTCCCTTAATCCTTACAGTGTCAGGGGCTTGTTAGAAAGGCAGAATCTCAGGTTCCACGTTGGAACTACCAAGTCAGAACCTGTGCTTTAACAAGATCTCCAACGGATCTTTTTGTACATTACTGTTTGAGAAGCACTGCCTTAAAATGAGCACACTGTCTGACAAGAAAGTAAACAGAAACAAAATGCAGTTCTGTGTGATGTCTTGGCCAAAGGCTGACCTAGCAGCCTCCAGGCCAGGCCAATCAGACAGGATAGGAAGGGAAGATGGGCAGAGGCAACGAGTGTCTTCTTTCCTCTCCTCACCCTCACCCAGCAATGACTGATTCAGCAGGTAAGGCTACAGGCATGTCATCCGGTAGCAGGGACAGGTAATGAGGCCATACCTGTGGTCCTTCCTGCCTAGATGTCTGCCATGACTGGGTAGGCATAATGGGTTTGACTGGAAGGAAGGGAAAGAGTAGGGTTTGGAGGGGAAGTGGGTATTTCCCATTACCCTCCCAGAGATACCATCTCTGCTCTGGACCAGGCAAATGGCCAGCCACAGAGCCACAGAGCCCAGGGTTCAGGGCTCAGGGCTCAGGAACTTTTAGCTTCTTCCTCTTGATCCTCAACATTTGTTGAGGGAAGAGGTACAGGGAGGGTTCATGGCACCCCAACCCGCTGGGAAGGAAAGAAGTTCAGGGCGAGCGCACCTCGACGCTGAGCAGGTGGCCCAGTTTTGCAATCTCTTTTCCTCCACAGGTCATGCGCTTGTCTGGGTGTAGCCCTGGGCACTGGTGGGGCGAGCTCTGTGGGCTACAGTGAGACTGAGGGCAGGCTGGGCCTTTGCTAGGGGTCCTGGTGAGGACCCGGGAGAAGGCTTTTCCCACAGACTAGGCTGTGATGGGTGGAGGGCGACTAGCCCAGGGTGGGGGTAACTAAGGGGAAGGAAACCGAAAACCACAACATAAATAACCACAATGAAGGGGAGCAGAATATGCCACCCCCAAATAAATGCTTTGATAAATTGATTGTTTTGAGATGTAAGCACTTGAAAAATAGCAAATGTAGGGAGAGGCTTTCTCTGAATTCTCCTTATCTGCCTAAGGATAGATCTTCCAGAAGAACTCATTTGTCATAGAGTCCCTCCCCGGTGGTATCATCAACTAGGGAAGAGAGGAGACTAGAAGTTGATAGCACACCCAGAAGATAAACTTTGTCATGAACTACCATACCTTCAATCTAAGGGCCCATTCATCTGTCCTTAAAATCATTTCCTCTCACCTGGGAGTCCTACATTCCCTGCCCGAACCCCCACCCCTTCCCTATTAAGATGGTATTTAATCCTGAATTCTAAGCCACCTCGGGGCATTCGTTATTCACTTCCCCCTGGGTATCTCCAATGAGGTATACAGGTTAATCAACTTCTGTTTGTTTTTCTCTTGTTAATCTGTCTTTTATTACAGGGGTCTCAGCTAAGAACTCAGAAGGGTAGAGAAAACATTATTTTTTCTCCCCTACAACAGCAAAACAAAACAAAACAGCAAAGTACCAACACCAGCACTGCCCCTGCCCTTAGGAGGTCTTACGTGTGATGCATCTCCCAGCAGGGGGTGCCTCTCTGCACCCTCCAGGGGCCAGAAGAGATGAGGTGAGCACCCAGTGCCTGAATACACCAGGATGAAGACTTCTAGCTATTCTACCTAGATACTCCAAAGGTAAGTCAGGCAGCAGTAGACAGAGATGGGATAGGGAGGTGGCATTTGAAGCAGAGGGAAGGGCCCACAGAAAGGCCCAAAGGCAAGACCACACTCACCTGGGTGGGAAGAGGGATCAACTTACATATCTCCATCCAGTTCTGATGAAGCTGGCCCTATTGTGTTTTCTACTCTCCAAGGACACCATTCATACCCTGTGCCTGTCACTGTTGGTAGAGTCCCTGTTTGTTCCCCAAGGACAGGACTACTTGTGACTCACTTTGTTTCCCAGCAGCCCACTACAGGGCCCAACCTAACCCTGACTGTAAGACTAAGAGCTCCCCATAACTCCACGGTAGGTGCTCAGGACACCTGGATCCGTTGTAGCAACCCTGCTCCTGCAGGCAACCTCCTCAGAAGGGTACCTGTCTCACCACCTCCTACTCTTTTCTGAAGAAAGGGTTAACTTAGAGAGTTGTTTGCTGAGGTTCCTGATAGGAACCAGGCCAAGGCATATCTGGGGGCGGATTCCTTGGCTGGGACTTGCCAGGGTCAGTCTGGTTTGTTCCTGCTAACGTGAGCAGAGGATGATATATGTGTGCTCTAAAAAAACCAAATAAAATTCTGGCTGCAAAAGTAATTCATGCTCATTGTAGAAAAATTGGAAAATAAAGAAAAATATAAATGAAAAAATAGATACCACCTTTAATCCCACCACCTAAAGGCAACCTCTTTATACATTTTGGTGAATTCCTTCCAAGTTTTTTTTTCCCCCTTTGCATATCTGTGTACATATTTAACATAGCTGAGATCATACTGACAATGAGTTTCATGCCTTCCTTTTTCACTTGGCAGTACACTATAAGCTCTTACTCATTTGCTGTAATCATCATTAATATTCCATCCTACCCGTATATAATTTAGTTAGCTATGTCCCTGTAGTGGTTACAGATTTATATCACACTTCGACTGGGAATGTGCAGAAAAACTGTGATTTCTATATTCTTCGTCTCTAGCTGATCTAGTCTCCTGCACAACTTCCTGCCTCCTTAATAGGGAAAATTAACAGTGAGTCTAACTAAAGAATAATCTGAAGAAATAATTTGAATAGCCTGCCTTTAAGGGTTTTATCTTTCTATGTGATCCCATTTTGCATGTCAGAAACCTTAGTCTTCCTCTTTGCATCTTTTCTGTAACAAATTCTAACCCCTGTTCCTCCTGCCTTCTCATGGATACAGAATCGGCCAGGGTCTCAGCAGAAAACAGATGGCTTACTCAACGCAGTCACTGAAGAGTTTCACAATGGGACTACCTATAAAGATGCCAGCAAGCCTAGGGTAACATGTAAGAAATGGCGAAGCACTCAGGACCAGAAATGTGTGAGGGCGTTACCACCCCTAGTCCTAGGAGCAACAGCAAAAGCTGCAGCTGTGCGAGCGAGACCGTCGCACAGGGATTTAGGAGGAGGGATGCAGCCATGGCCTCCCCCGTGGTCTGGCTGAGAGGGAACTAGGGGAGTAATGACTCTGACATCTCTCTCCACCTGCCCTCTATCTCTTTTCAGGGCCTCCCATTGGCCCAACTGAATGGGAAGGCAGGGGAACAAGTACTCTGCAGAGGTCAACCTCCCAGTATACAGAGAGAGTGGAAAATGGTGGACAAAGGTTTCGAAGGGGCAAGTGAAGAATAACTAGCCCACGTGATTTGTGCTGAGGAGGAAAAAACCAAAAGAAACAGGCACATTAATACTTTTCAAATCCTATCTATTATTGGACTTCCAAGTTGCTTCTTATTTTCACTTTTATAAATAATGTTTTTTCAAATGGGGACATCTCTCAAACTCTAAATTTTCTACTGAAGTTAATATATAATGAGAAGAGGTGCAGGGTCTCCCAGAGTCCAACTGTAGTAGTTAAGTCTCTCTCTCTTTTTTTTTTGCCGTGCCGCTCAGCTTGTGGGATCTGAGTTCCCCCGACTAGGGGTTGATCCTGGGCCCTGGGCAGTGAGAGCACAGAGTCCTAACCACTGGACTGCCAGGGATTCCCAAGTTAAGTCTCTTTTGTTTATAAGTTACAAAAACACACCAGAGCTAGATTAAACTGAAAAAAAAAAAGAGGGGGACATTAATTATCAGGATTATTAGGGTACTAGAGAGTCTCCCAAGGCCCAGTGGACTTCAGGAGTATAGGAACAGCAGCTGCAAGGAGCAGCTGCTCCCCCTAGGGCTGAGGCAGCCCACACCGTCATCCCACCCTCATGGCTAAGACCCAGACCTTGTAGGGGAGGGTGTAGCTGTGGTTCACAGGATGGTAGAGAAGTCACTATGGTGCTGCACTGGCAGAACAGAATATGCTGGAAATCCACCCTCTAGAGTGCTTGGGATGTATTTACTGGGGTCCCTCTTCTATAAAACCACCTGTAGCAGTAGTGCGAGGGGAAGCTGGGGCGTTTGGATGATGGTGGCCACTGTGCACTGTAGGAGTTGGATGCCAAAGAAGCCATCTGTCCTGCAGGAAGCTGATGCAAGACAAGTCACTTGCATCGCAGAAGCTGGATACTGGAAAAGCTGTCCAGGCTGTAGAAGCCAGGTGCTGCCTGCCACAGGGGCGGGCTGAGCAGAGCACACCGGAATCCGGAAGGAAAATCCCTCCTACAATGTCTCTCCAGTGCCCTCTACTGACAAAGCTTAACATCTGTCAGCTCGCAAAGGAAAAATTTTGAGATGATCCACTACATTTCTGCAGAGCAGACAATGAAGATTGAATTTGGAGCTGAGAGGCAATAGATTGAGAACTAGCACAATCCCAACTCCATATGCCCATAGGAGGGACGATGACTGATCCAGCTGGTGCCACCCCTGGATTGGTCAGTCACCTGTGCTGAGAATGGAACTGCATTCATAAAAAGAGAAGCAGTGAGCATCGACAGGCAGGTGCAAGAAAGCCAGCTGGTCACCAAGCAGCCTTCGGGCTCTCCAGGGGAGAGAAACAAGCACCTTAGTCATTAGAGAAATTGTCTGTCCTATAGATCAAGGACATTTCATCAAGCTTCACCATGGTTTGAAAAAATACTCCTCAAGACTACCCGTTTTCTTTTATTCAAACATGCAGCTCACCAAGAAACCTTCTGATGTTTCCTCCCATCTACACAAAACCAGACGAGGGACAGATTTTGGGCAGTGGCTACGTATTCTGCTGTTTGAAAAGGGATATCATCCACCATAAGCTAATAAATCAGCCTTTGATGTTATCAGCCATGGGTGTTATTAGTGAAAGTCTGTCACCAAGAATTTGTTCTTATGTGGTGCAGTAAGAAGTAAGGTTCTGACCCTGAGGAGCTGAGAACCAGGTTTTGGACTCGAGGGACTCAGTCAGGGTGTTCTCCTGAAGGATCTGCAGCCTACATCCTACACAACATCACTGCTAGCACATTCCCCAAGGAAGAACCCTGAAGAACCCATGGATATATCGAATTCTATATATGTCCAACCAACAATCAACCTTCCTTCCTCCCTTCCTTCCTTCCTTCATAAATAAACAGCATATTTACTACTGAGCCAGCACTGTTTTTTTTTTAATTAATTAATATTTTATTTTTGGCTGCATTGGGTCTTTGTTGCTGCGTGTGGGCTTTCTCTGGTTGTGGCGAGCGGGGGCTACTCTTCGTTGTGGTGTGCGGGCTTCTCATTGTGGTGGCTTCTCTTGTTGTGGAGCACAGGCTCTAGGCACACGGGCTTCAGTAGTTGTGGCGTGCGGGCTCAGTAGTTGTGGCTCATGGGCTGTAGAGCACAGGCTCAGTAGCTGCGGTGCACAGGCTTAGTTGCTCTGTGGCATGTGGGATCTTCCTGGATCAGGGCTCGAATCCACGTCCCCTGCATTGGCAGGCGGATTCTTAACCACTGTGCCACCAGGGAAGTCCAACAACCATTCTTTAGTTGCTGGACTTTTGGGCTGTTTCCAGTCTTTCACTAATTTATGTAACACAGAGATGAATGTCTTTGTGTTTAGTGTTCTTTTTGCTGTTGTTTTGTATTTCAAGTGATTCCTTTAGGATAGATAATCAGATTTGGAAATAAATTGGTGTCAAATCGTATCCTCCACTTTTTGGGGGCGGAAGAGCATGAATATTTTATAGACATTTGAGACCTACTTACTGCCCAATGACTTCAGAAATGTACCAATTACAGTCCCACTAGAGGCCATTTCAGGACATCCTGACTTGGAGTATTACAGTTTGAAATGTGTGCATGCGTGTGTGTGCATACCTATGAAATCTTGCTTTCTTTACACTTCTTTAGTTAATATTGGGGTTGGACATTCATCCCACACTTGTTATCTCTTGTCCTCTTTTGAGAGTATTCTGTTCAAGTCCTTCACAGTTGAGAAGTATTTTATTTCAATCTCTGGGGAATTTCATGTCCCAGATTCTCTGTTCTGCCCTCTTTTGGTTGGAGAGGGGCTCTTTTCCCACCTGTAAATCCTTTGGAAATTCCGTTATGAAGTCAAGTTCCTTTGGCATAGGAGGACAGGCTTGGGTGGCTAAGAGCTTCCATGGGGCTGGAAACAAGTGTATGGAAGTCTGAAGCCTGCAGAGCCAGTTGAACTTTCATCCCTGGTTGGAGAGTTTTCAAACGGAAGGAGCTCGTCTCTACATAATTTTCTTTTCACTTCCCATTTTTAAACATCCCAGAGGGACCCTGGGTGATTTCCTTCTCCTTATTTAACTCAAATTGAATCTCTGAATAAACTATGTCCCTCTTAGGAGCCTCAGACACATATTTAGAGGAAATGTGTCATTTAAAGTGCTTTTTTTTTGAAGTCATGTGAGAAATTATCAGAGTAAGAATCTCCTCACCACCCTCTCTGCTCTGTGCCTTCTTTAGCTCAGAGCCAGGAGAAAAACTTTCTCCTCTTCCTCCCCCCCCAGTCCTTTTCCCTTCTGAGTCTGACACAGAAGAGACTTGCACACAGGTGGTAAGTGGCAAGCATAGGGCAGTTGCATGTGTTGAAGTAAGTGTGGCATGTGCAGGAGTGTGAGAGATGATAAAACGCATTCATGTGGGGAGTGAGGCTGAGCAATGATAATCAAGGGAGCTCTAGGGAGAAGTGGACATTTGTGGTCACCTTAAATGATTAACAGGATTTTGAAATACAGTAAAGGAGTCAGCTAAGTTTCTATCAGTTTCTACTCTGGCCTCACTGGTAGGTAGAGAATCCTGGTTCTCTGTGTTGATGCCAGAGACAGTTATCCATCCATCCACCATCCATCCTTTCATCCAACCATCCATCCACCCATGCACACATGCATACATCATCTGACATTTTATTCATTCATTTGTTCATTCTTCCAATGTTCCCTCCATCTTTCCATCCATTCTTATGTTATCTATCAAGGCCCTACTCTCTGCAGCACGCTGAAGGCAAAAATATATTTTTTTATCTTTTTAAAAAATAACTTCATTTATTTATGTATTTTTGGCTGCGTTGGGTCTTCGTTGTTGCGCGCGTGCTTTCTCTAGTTGCAGCGAGCGGGGGCTACTCTTCGTTGCAGTGCGCGGGCTTCTCATTGCAGTGGCTTCTCTTGTTGTGGAGCACGAGCTCTAGGCATGTGGGCTTCAGTAGTTGTGGCTCACGGGCTCTAGAGCACAGGCTCAGTGGTTGTGAGGCATGGGCTTTGTTGCTCCGTGGCATGTGGGATCTTCCCGGACCAGGATTCAAACCCATGTCCCCTGCCTTGGCAGGCGGATTCTATTTTTTTTTTTTTTTTTGCGGTACGCGGGCCTCTCACTGTTGTGGCCTCTCCCGTTGCGGAGCACAGGCTCCGGACGCGCAGGCTCAGCGGCCATGGCTCACGGGCCCAGCCGCTCCGCGGCATGTGGGATCTTCCCGGACCAGGTCACGAACCCGTGTCCCCTGCATCGGCAGGCGGATTCTCAACCACTGCGCCACCAGGGAAGCCCGGCAGGCGGATTCTTAACCACTACGCCACCAAGGAAGTCCCGGCAAAAATATTAATAAGACAAGAGTTTAGCTTTCAAGGAGAACATAGTCTAGTGTTAGGCTGGACAACTTAAAAATAGGTCATAATACTGTGCAATAAGTCCACCCTATAGGAGTTTGTTTAAAATAAGCCTCTATGAATGCCCCTTTTCCCCCAAAAGCCTTACCTGACCACTCAATCTAAAATAGGTTATTGTATACTTACCTGGCAGGGGAAATACCACGATCAAGAAGGTGGTATTTCCCAGGGCGACGCTCCTCCGTTGCACTCCGAGTGTGCCGACCCTTGCGATTTCCTAAAATGTGTGAAAGAAACTCAGTTGCATAATTTGTGGTTGTGGGGGACTGCGTTTGTGCTCTCCCCTTTAAAAAAAAAATAGGAAAAATATAAAATAGGTTCTTGTTACTATTCTTTTTCATGATATTCTTTTTCTTTTCCTTTAGAGTGTTTATCACAATTTGTTAATATAATAGTATGTTTATTTGCTTAATTTCCGTGTCCCCAGTGGGGGTAGGTTCTATGTCTGCTTTGCTTACAGTGAATACTCAACCCCTGGTCCCGGCTGGCACACAGCAGGCCCAAAGGAGACATTTATTGAGTGAATTAACAAATAAGCACTGATCGTACCCAGGCATGATGATTTCTTGCACTAAACCAGTGGTTCTCAAAGTGTGATCCTTGGACTAGCAGCATCATCAACACCTGGGAACTTGGTTTGGAGTGAAAAGTCTTGGCCCTACCTGTTCCTTCACAAACTGGTCCCATACCCAGAGGGCAGGGAGAGACCAAAGAAAGAGTCAGACCACTCCAGATTGGTAGGTGGCAGATTTAATAAGCAAGAGTACTTACTTCTGAGGCTTGTCTTTGGCGCCTGCAAGACGAATAGATCCCTGTACCTGCCCACCAAAACCTTAAAGTTAAAGAGACCTTAACTGGATTCAGTCATATATTCAGTCCAGACAGTCTCAAAAACACCTTTCTCTCTCAAGGCTACGTCCTTGAAACAGCTCCCACTGTGGGAAAGTAGGCTGAGCCTACATTCCGAAGACAAAGGGTGTGGGAGGAGCCTGCGACTGCCTGAGTCCAGCTGGTGGGTCAATCAGTGGTCATGCCCTCTCGATTCTTCCTCCAACACCAGCCCAGACCAGAATAGAATCAGAAACTCCGGAGTCAGCAGTCTGTGCTTTAACAAGCCTTCTGGGTAATTCTGATGGAGACTGAAGTTTGCAAGCACTGTACTAAAGTGATAAACGGCCATTCTCGTCTACCGTAGACATCTGTGGATTTTGGCACAGAGATAAGAGTAATTATGTCTGGACTGGGAAATACTTCATGGAGAAGGTGACATTTTTAAGGAAGCCTCAAGCTAGATAAGCCAGAGAAAAGCAATTCAGGCAGAGTACTGTGTACCCAAAGGCACATAGGCATGGATTAGCCTGGCCTTTGGAGGAGTCTATAAGTAGTTCTAAGGGAGGGTCCCGGACATGGCAGGGAGATTAGGCCGGAGATGGAGGCAGGCGCCTTGAATGCCAAGTTTCAAGCAGGTAAGTAACTTGGTACCCCGTTTCCCCTCCCCACGGCTGTCCAGACTGACCCGAGTCAGACTTCCGCGGGCTCACTTCCGTCCCCGCCTGCCTTTTTCCTCCTTCCCTCTTTTCCCAATTCTCCCACCTCCTCCCTTCCCCTGGGGGTGAGACGGCCTAGCTTCCAGGCCAACTCCACTCCTCCCCGACCCGTCCAACTCGCTGACGTCAGCTGGGCCGGGCGCGCCTGGTTGGCGGCTTTGGAGCCAGGCCCCGCCCCACTGCGCGGCTTTGGGGGAAAGCCCAGGATGCTGGTCTGCGTCGAGGGAGCCGCGCAGGCGCCGTTGGTACAGGGCGTCGCGGGGCTTTCAGGGCTCGCGAGAAAGAGTCCCTGCCTCAGGAGGCACCTTGCTTCCGAGGGAGCGGTCCGTGGTGTCGGTGTCGGTTGCTCGGGACCCATGCTTGCGTCATTTAGCGCCACCCCCCACCCCCGCCCAGGGGAACTGGCTTCCAGTCTGCGCCCTCTTCTCCGCGACCGACCGCGCTGGTGACTCACAGAAGGACTGGTCTCCAGGGTCCTCAACCCAACGGTGCCTGGAGGCGATGAAGGGTGATAACAGACTTCCTAAAAATAGGTACTGTTTACCGAGCACTTCTTAGTGTGCTGGCATTGAGTCACCTACACCTTGTAGTTCTCAACTATGCAACCCAGTGCCCTGTTCTTATAATACGTTTCAGTGCCACTTCAGCATTTATAGATAATGTAACCAGCCTACATCCCAGTTCAATAATATTAAACCACAAAATGCCACAATTAGTGTAAAGGGGGAAATAGAAAGAATTTATAATAATAGAACATATAGTTCATGCTCACTTGGGCAGCACATATACTAAAATTGGAACCATACAGAGAAGATTATATGCATATATACATACACTTGTTTTTTTCAGCAGGGAAATGCTTGGGCAGACCCTCACTAGAAGATATAATGAAGTAATTATTCCCCGCCAATCTGCAACAACTGCAAATGCAACCCTCACTGATACAGACATGTTATAGTAATGGCTCGAATACCACCAGTACTGTTGCAATTGCATTATGCTTTTCTGCAGTGGTGAACTCTCCTGCTGAAAAATTCCAAATAAAACAGAATCCAGTCTTCCCTTGATTGACATGGTGCCCTGCTGCCTTTTGTTCACCCCTCCAGATCCATTCTCCCTCATTCTCCCCAGGGCAGAGACCACTGGCACATCATATCTCACTGAATCCTTACAAACACATTTGGACTGGGTATCATTATTTTACACATGTAGAAATAGGCTCAAAGAGATCCAGAAAGCTGCTTAGGTCTGTCTGTGGTGGGTCTTGAGTTCAGACTCAGATGTGACTGGATTTAAGGCCTCTGTTCCTAATTGCAAAGCTGCACTGCCCCTTTGCAGTTTGGGTCTTTGTCAGAGTCAAAGGACAGAGAGAGTGTTAGAGGAGGTCAGGTCTAATTCTCCATAGAGAAGAGGGCCTTCACCAGAGATGTACTAGTCTAGGTATGCTGGGCTATGGATAATAACATATAGCCTCAAAATTTCAGTGGCTTGGAATTCCCTGATGGTCCAGTGGTTAGGACTCCGTGCTCTTACTGCTGAGGGCCTGGGTTTGATCTCTGGTTGGGGAAGTAAGATCCTGCAAGCCGTGCGGCAAGGCCAAAAAAAAAAAAACCAAACTCAGTGGCTTAACATACAGTAGAGATTTATTTCTTGCTCCAGTAAAGTCCACAGCAGATCTTCTTGGTAGGGTGGCTCTCTCCTGGGCAGCTCTCCTTCAAGCGGTGAAATGAGAGATTCGGCCTTCTTCCATTAGGAAGCTCTGCCACCTCAGAGCCTTTTGCTTCCAGCCTCACAGATGAAAGGGAGAGGGTGTGGAAGATTACTTGGAATATTTTATGGGCAAATGTGGAGGTGGCTTGCATTTCTTCTACCCTTCTCCTATGGGCTGAACTCAATCACATGGTCCATACCTAGATGCGAGGGGGCCTGGGAAATGTAGTCTGTGTTTGGTGAGCACAGCCATGTCTCTGCAGAAATGTCAAGCTCTTCCAGTCCCTATACTAAGAGCATAAAAAAAGGAGGCTTAAGTTCGTGTCATCTTTTTTTTTTTTTTTTTTTGCTATGAATACATTTTACTGAAATACTGTAGGACTCACTTTCACAGTAAGGTACCTAAACTGTTTCTAACACAGGAGCCAAGTAACATCCAACTCTCCATGTACAATGTCTTGCCATTTCTAGAAAAATCCTTTCACATTTTTAAAAATTAGCTTCGGCTGGAAGGCCTGGGGTAATGGTTGAAGCCCAGAGTGTCTCTGAAGATGCTGCATGAGAGTTTTCATTGCTGCTTCGG
This sequence comes from Delphinus delphis, assembly GCF_949987515.2. Lineage (NCBI taxonomy): Eukaryota > Metazoa > Chordata > Mammalia > Artiodactyla > Delphinidae > Delphinus > Delphinus delphis. Next base: position 80,113,385 of record NC_082688.1, on the reverse strand, counting down.
AGGCTGGGAGCCCCACTGGCCAATGAGGAGGCCAGAGCCCCACTGACGGATGAGGAGGCCAGGCAAGATGAGCTGGAACATGTGGGGGGAGCTGGGTTCTGCACTTATTCGGACTATGGATTTCTCATCATCCTTCCTAGATGGGCTCTGGAAGATGGTCTCTTTATGTCTACATGTTGTGCTGCACCCCACAGGCCTACAAGGCCTGTGCTTGCCCTGCTTCAAGACTGAAGAAAGAGCCCGGAGTCAGCAACAGAGACATCAATGATTTAATGGATGGGGGAGCTTATACATCTGAAGCAAGGTCCTGGAGCGACAGCCCACCATGTGCAACGGGCAGCAGGCAGGACATGGCGGCAGTCTTCACTCCAAGTGTTATCTTTGCTGTTGATCTGCTGAATGACTACGCCTCCTATCCTGCCCCCTTTCAGGGCCTTAGTTTCCTCATTTGTTACATGGTTGTGGAAGCCCAGCCCTCAGAGCTGCATGATGGCCAGATGTAATTGGTAGGATAGAGTGGTTGTTGGGGGAAATCATGGAGAGAGCTGCCTCCTCCTGAGGTCTGACCTTGCCTAATGTCTCTCCGGACTCCACTTTCCACCTTCTGCAGCCAGGAAGGCCCAGCAGGACCTCCTGGTTGTTGAGGAGGCCTTCCCTGCGAAGCCTCAAGTGCCCATGGTCCCTCTGAACACTGGCATTGTTGGGGAAGAACGGTTCTGAGTAATTAATGAAGAGTGAAATCCAGATACTAGAATCTACCAGAGGACTCCAGCAAGCTCCCTGGGACCCAGTGGAGGCCCCAGAGAACCTGGCATGAATCCAAGGAGATGCTGGAGCTGTGGCCGAGGAGCTGGGCTGGTGTGTGTTGGGGAGCCCATGCTCACTTCAGTGGTTGTCCACAGTTTGGTCTGCCCCAAACCTCTCTTCCAGGAGTCAGCTCTCCCACACCCAAACTACAAGGTTGCAGTGGGAACTGTCATGTTTCTACAGTAGGCCCCTGGCCCCTGGTCACTTGATTAGTCCAGGGTCAGGCACTTGACCCACACTGGAACAATAATTTTTCTGCTTGGGAATTTTGGAGAGAGAAAGAGCTATTTTAACTTCTCTCCAGCTGATTGGTCCAATAACATATAACCCTTAGGTTCTCTTGACAGTCATATTTTTCTCACTGTGTGGAAGTAACAAGCAGGGGAAGCTGGTCTGATGAGAGAGAATGAAAGATGAGGAGACTTCCAGTGGTGTTTGAGTTTCTGATTCTGCTCCATTCCTGAGGCTAGGCTGTAATCTGGACTCTGATATCATTAAAATTAAGTTTCCCCTTTTTGCTTAAGCTAGTTTAGATAGATTTTGTTGTTGTTGTTATTGATCCAAAGAGCTAAGGAATAGTATGAACTTCCTTATCAAACACATTTATTCATTCAAGAAATATTTCTGGTGCATCTACTATGTTCCAGGTACTGTGCAAAGTACTGGAAATTTGGGACTTCCATGGTGGCGCAGTGGTTAAGAATCCACCTGCCAATGCAGGGGACACAGGTTCGGGCCCTGGTCTGGGAAGATCCCACATGCCATGGAGCAACTAAACCAGTGTGCCACAGCTACTGAGCCTGCGCTCTAGAGCCCACAAGCCACAACTATTGAGCCCATGTGGCACAACTACTGAAGCCCGTACGTCTAGAGCCTGTGATCTGAAACAAGAGAAGCCAGCACAATGAGAAGCCCGCACAACACAAGGAAGAGTAGCCCCCGCTCGCTGCAACTAGAGAAAGCCCACACACATCAACGAAGACCCAGTGCAGCCAAAAATAAATAAATAAATAAATTTATAAAAACAAAACAAAAACGCCCCCAAAACCCTCAAAGTACTGGAAATTTAACTATGAATAGGATAGACCTTATACTTGGAGGCTAGGGCAGGACAGACCTGGAACAAGTACTATACAGGTAAAATCCAGGTTTATGAGAACTGTCAAGAAGGAAAAAAATTTTCCTCTACCTTTCTCTGCTCTTCTGTCTGGTCTAAGAATTAAGTTGACACGAGACGGACTAACAGGAGAAAATCAAATTTAATTACTTATGTACAAGAAATCCACATTAACATGAGAGATTCCAAATACAGGCAGCATGAGGTATATATGTCATTCTGGACTAAGGAGAAGGGAGCACGTGTCTGGGACTTCAAAGGGAAGGAAGGCAATTTGTAGGAAGATGAAAAAAGAGCAAATGTTTGTTAAATGTTTGCTGGGCCGTGTAGAAACAATGGGACAGAGAGAGGAATTTTAACAAACTGACTTTGCTAGTTTCCTGCCTGTCTACCACACCTAGTTCATATTATACTATAGATAGCTCTGGTGATAGTTCTCTTTCCTGGAGAAGGCCCTCTCTCTGAATTCTTTTAGGTAGTTAAGGGGGAGGTGAAAAGAAAACAAAGAAAAAAACTTCTTGAGTCTTTTGTTTCTTCCTCATGCCAAAGAGACGTATTCTGGGGTGGCAAATTTTGCTCCCCTACAAAGTATATCACAGGGTTGTGAGAACATACAAGCTGAGAACTGAAGGACGGGGCAGGGGTTGGGTGGAAGAAGATTGGAATTAGGATGTCGAGGAGGGAGAGCATCCCAGGCAGGAAGAAGAGCACGAGTGATGACAACTCCATCATGAACCAGTATCCTCTGGAGAGAAAACAACACTCCAGCTGAGCTGGACCAGCTAAGGGGCCTGATTTTTCACCTCCCCCCATTTTGAGCCCTCAGGTAATGCATTGGTAAGAAGACTCTTTCCTTTTCCCCAGAAGCAGCCTAGCAGGGACCACTCCCACCTGTCCAGACTGTTCTATTCCTTATTTATTTTTTTTTATAAATTTGTTTATTTATTTTTGGCTGCGTTGAGTCTTCGTTGCTGCACGTGGGCTTTTTCTAGTTGCGGCGAGCGGGGGCTCCTCTTGTTTGTGGTGCGCGGGCTTCTCATTGCGGTGGCTTCTCTTGTTGCGGAGCACGGGCTCTAGGCACGTGGGCTTCAGTAGTTGTGGCACACGGGCTCAGTAGTTGTGGCTCGTGGGCCCTAGAGGGCAGGCTCAGTAGTTGTGGCGCAGGGGCTTAGTTGCTCTGCGGCATGTGGGATCTTCCCAGACCAGGGCTTGAACCCATGTCCTCTGCATTGGCAGGTGGATTCTCAACCACTGGGCCACCCGGGAAGCCCTGTTCTATTCCTTATTGAGCTGTTGCATGGGGAGAAACACAAAACACTTCCAGGAAGGCCTTGACACACTGAACATGATCTGTATATGCATTCTTCCCTTTCATTCATACCCCTTTCTGCAGAGAATGCTAACTTTCATCCTAATAGCCATTATCCCCACCTTACTTACTCCTATGTTGGGGGCACCATGTATCTGGCTAATAAAACCACATTTCCCAACCTTCCTTGCAAGTGGGGGTGGCTAATGAGAGGTCAGTGGAAGTGATTAGGTGGGATTTTGGGAAAGCTGTTTAAAGGAGTTAACTCAGCAAGCACCCCTTTTCCCTTTCCCCCTATTCTTTCTTTGTCCCTGGGACATGAATTTGATGAGTGAGCTCCAACAGCCATCTTTCACTCATGAGGTGATCTTGAAGATGGACATCATGTGCTGAGGATGGCAGAGCAGATGACAGATTCCAGCTTCTGAGACCTTGTAGAATCCCCGTACCAGCCTGACCTGCCTGCAGATGGTTTATCATGTGAGAGGAAAATAAGTCCCTACCTTGTTTAGGTCGCTGTTGTTTTGAATCTCTTACCAGCGACTGGACAAAATTGCTCATTGGTGTAATCCTAAAAGCCCTCTTGTAATTCAGTTTCTCTCCACTAAATAGTCCCCAAGTCATCCATTCAATCATTTAGTCATTCGCTCACTCAAACACTCTCTGATTGAAGATAGCCATCCCATATTCTAGAATCAGATGAGATTATGTGGGTATAAAAGAGTGTTGTAGGGCTTCCCTGGTGGCGCAGTGGTTGAGAGTCCGCTTGCCGATGCAGGGGACACGGGTTCGTGCCCCGGTCCTGGAGGATCCCATGTGCCGCGGAGCGGCTGGGCCTGTGAGCCATGGCCGCTGAGCCTGCATGTCCGGAGCCTGTGCTCCGCAATGGGAGGGGCCACGGCGGTGAGAGGCACGTGTACCTCAAAAAAAAGAAAGAAAGAAAAAAAAAGAGTGTTGTAAATACCAAAGCATTAAACACATATTAGATTGTGTTATTATTTTAATTAATATTATGATTTGTTGTTGCTCAAGTGTCACAATTAAGGAGATTTTAGTGTGTAGCAATTTGCTAGAGGGAAACTCCCATTAAGTGGTGTGAAATTCAGTTCTATTTGATGTTGTAATAAAAGAAGCAAGGGGTAACCCAGTGCAAGTGCTTCTCAAACTTTAATTTGCACAGAGAAATACTTGAGGATCTTATTAAAATGCAGGTTCAGACTCAGGGGGTCTGAGGTGAGGCCTCAGATTCTGCATTTCTCACGAACTCCTGGACGAGGCTGCTTGCCGCCCTGGACCTTCGAATAGTGAGGACTTAGATCTTTGCCCGTGCTGGGGAAAGAAATGAAGAGAGAGGAGAAAGGGAAGCTAAGGGCAGAGAGGAGAGCATTTCAGAAAATGGGAAACAGTTTCTTTTAGAGGCTGTATCTCCAAGCAGGTTGGTAACTTAATAACAGCCAGGAACTCTGCAGACCTTATTTTGTTTAATTCTTACAACCGTATATAAGGGGAATTCTAATTCTTAGTCTACAGTTGAGAAAGCAAGTTGAAGCTCAGAGAAGTTAAGGGATATGACCAAAGTCACACAGCAGGTCAGTGGCAGGGATGGGATTGCCACCCAGGTTTTTCAGAGGCCAGAGCCTGTGTTTCTTTCCAGGCCCCTTGCTAAAATTCCAGGGGGACGTTTACTCCTTTTGCTGAATTCTTCCTCCTCACCCAGGAAATGCTGGTCAGGGGAGGAGGACGAGGCTGCCCTAGGGAACCAGGCCCCCGGTACTTGAATGTTTGGCTCAGCTCTAATTTATCTGAAAGGTTTTCTGTGGCTGCTAAGCTCTGTATTTTTTGAACACTGGGGCCTTGGTAGTGGGAAGTAAGGTGGGTGCCGGTGGGATGTTTATAAGTTTTGCTGGACAATTTCCATTTCGTAAGCCCAGTCTCCTTTCTGGAGGTTGCCGTGGTCCAGAGCAGCAGGAGTATGTCCTGGGAAGTGGAGGCCACAGAGGTGAGAGCAAACCCTGCTCCAGCTCTGACCCGGGACCATCGCTTTCTCCCTGGATGCCCTTGAAGGACTACTAAAACCTGACAGTTTGGCCCAGCAATCAGCAAACCGGCAAGTGCCAGGCCCCAGTGAGGATCCTTGCTTCCTCCCAAGATAGGAGATAAATGGGCAGTTTGTGTCCCCATAAAAGTTCCACCACTCAGGGTGGAGCCTCTGCCATAGGCTCCCACTGATGGTGCTGTTCCCCAGGGCTCGGGTGTAAATCAGCCATTTCCTTCTCCAGTTTCCCACATGTGACTAGCCTTTGTCTAATTTCAGCACCGTGGGGAGCTGGGGAGGGTTCCCTGCACAATAAATCTTTCATTGGGAAGGTGGTTTTATCATTAGAAAGGATGATTCTAAAAAAAGAGAGGATGTAAGTGACTAATGTGTTCAGGAATGATGAAAGGAAGGGCTCAGGGTGAGAAGAAAGGGATGAGGCTGGGATCGCAGAGCAGAGTTGAGGAGGTGTGGGTGGAGAGAGTCATGGAGACATGCCAGGAATGCCAGTGCAAGGCCTGATTGCAGAAGAGCATGAAGGAGCTTCCTGGTGAGAAGAGAAACCAGGATACGTGATGTGCTTCCCTCTCCTCTCCTGAGGACTGGCTGTGGTCTGCTTGGACATTAGCTCCACCGTTGTGTGGAGGCTATTGGACGCACTGGTTTCAGGTCTTGGATCCAGTCACAGCAGCAACACCAGAAGTGGGGACGGAGGGGCAGCAGGGGCAGTCGTCTCATGGAAGGATGTCCAGGGCACCCTAGTGTGTGGTGTCTGAAGGGGAAGGACTTAATTAATAGTATCTACTCTGACTGAGCCCAAAACATCCTCCAGCCTTCATTCCTTCAGGGACCTTTCCTGCTCCCAGGCTCCCCTTCAATGCTAATTTTTGAGACAGCATCAGCATTTCCAGGGCAGTGAAGGCCAAAGCCACCAGTTGGGCTGCAACACTGAGTGGTACTGGATATCTCAGATTACCCTAACTCTGGCTGGTCTAGTCCTAGAAGCAGAGGAAGGCTGGGAAAATGTTCCCTGGAGCCCGTGGCCTCCACTCTCTCCTGGCCGCCACTCTCTTCAGGGCCATGCTATTCTAAATAGTTGATGATCTTGCTGCCTCCACTTCCTTGATTCCCATTCTTCTGGCACTGTACAGTGTAGCTTCTGTCCCACCTCACCCCACTGCACTGAAACTGCTCCTACTAATGGCATCAGGAATCTGAAGCCAAATGCAGGGGCCACTTCCCAGTTCTTACTTTTTCTTTAAATTTTTCATTTACCTGTCGATTACAATTGTTTCTTCTTGAAAAATCTCAACTCTAGGGCTTCCTAACTAGGGATCCATGAGAGATTGCCTTAAGGAAGAAACAACATGCAGTCTTTAAAATTTTTATACCAAGTGTTGTACAAATCTGCATCTTTCTAGGGAGGATGGTCCAGGGCATTCATTGGATTCTCAGAAGGGATCAGTGATCTGCCAAAATGTCAAGAACCAGTGCCCTTGAAATCTGTATTGGTTAGAATTCGGTTCTGCTGACAGTGATCCAAGATAACCGTGGTTGATTTGTTCTTCATGTATACAGAATCAGTCATCAGAGCTGGAAGGGTGACTCTTTCTAGCTCTGCTCTGCCAACACCAGGGTGTAGTCCTCAACGTCATAGTCCAAGGTGGTGCTCCAAGCAGCATGTTGGAAGGAGGGACAAAGAAGAATATAAAGGACATGCTCCTGCTGTCTCTCAAAGATTCCCAGGAGCTGCTATGTGACACTTTCACTTTTATATTATTGGCCCAAACTTAATCTCATGGGTCAGATCTATCTGCAGAGAGGCTGGGAAATGTCCTTATACTGGGTAGTCTATTGCTATGGATGAAAGGGAGAATAGATATTGGGGGGCAGATATCAGCACTTATTAGAGCTTCTGTGACACCACCAGTGGTGGATACTGTGATTCACACAATATCCCTTTCTACTTCCTTCTAGTTTAAGCTGGGAAGACACACTACCTAGATGCCCTTGCAGCTGGCATTCCAAATGTGATTTAGGAATTGCTAATTAAGTGAACTTGCACAGGACTTGAACCTGGAGCTAAGTGGAGAGAAGGGGCAGGTGAGGCATCAATTTTGCAGGTGTGGATTGTGGCAGACTTGTTTCCTGGTCACTAGCTTCCTGGTTTAGCAGCTTCCTGTAGCAGAGTGGTCGTGGCTTCTTTCCTGATCGTGATGATAGAGGCATGATGATCCTGAGGGCTTACAGTTATCTCTGGAAGCTTCGGTTTTTGTTTTTTTTTTTGTGGTACGCGGGACTCTCACTGCCGTGGCCTCTCCCGTTGCGGAGCACAGGCTCTGGACGCACAGGCTCAGCGGCCATGGCTCACGGGCCCAGCCGCTCCGCGGCATGTGGGATTCTCCTGGACTGGGGCACGAACCCGCGTGCCCTGCATCGGCAGGCGGACTCTCAACCACTGCGCCACCAGGGAAGCCCTATTTTTAGTTTTTTAAGGAACCTTCATACTGTTCTCCATAGTGGCTGTATCAATTTACATTCCCACCAACAGTGCAAGAGGGTTCCCTTTTCTCCACACCCTCTCCAGCATTTGTTGTTTGTAGATTTTCTGATGATGCCCGTTCTAACTGGTGTGAGGTAATACCTCATTGTAGTTTTGATTTGCATTTCTCTAATAATTTGTAATGTTGAGCAGCTTTTCATGTGCCTCTTGGCCATCTGTATGTCTTCTTTGGAGAAATGTCTATTTAGGTCTTCTGCTCATTTTTTGATTGGGTTGTTTGTTTTTTTTTAATATTGAGCTGCATGAGCTTTTTATATATTTTGGAGATTAATCCTTTGTCCATTGATCCATTTGCAAATATTTTCTCCCATTCTGAAGGTTGTCTTTTCGTCTTGTTTATAGTTTCTTTGCTGTGCAAAAGCTTTTAAGTTTCATTAGGTCCCATTTGTTTATTTTTGTTTTTATTTTCATTACTCTAGGAGGTGGGTCAAAAAAGACGTTGCTGTGATTTATGTCAAAGAGTGTTCTTCCTATGTTTTCCTCTAAGAGTTTTATAGTGTCCAGTCTTACATTTAGGTCTTTAATCCATTTTGAGTTCATTTTTGTGTATGCCGTTAGGGAGTGTTCTAATTTCATTCTTTTACATGTAGCTGTCTGCTTTTCCCAGCACCACTTATTGAAGAGTCTGTCTTTTCTCCACTGTATATCCTTGCCTCCTCTGTCATAGATTAGTTGACCATAGGTGAGTGGGTTTATCTCTGGGGTTTCTATCCTGCTCCATTGATCTTTATTTCTGTTTTTGTGCCAGTACCATATTGTCTTCATTACTGTAGCTTTGTAGTATAGTCTGAAGTCAGGAAGTCTGATTCCTCCAGCTCTGTTTTTTTCCCTCAAGATTGCTTTGGCTATTTGGGGTCTTTTGTGTCTCCATACAAATTTTAAGATTTTTTGTTCTAGTTCTGTAAAAAATGCCATTAGTAATTTGATAGGGATTGCATTGAAACTGTATACTGCTTTGGGTAGTATAGTCATTATCACAATATTAATTCTTCTAATCCAAGAACATGGTATATCTCTCCATCTGTTTCTGTCATCTTTGATTTCTTTCATCAGTGTCTTATAGTTTTCTGAGTACAGATCTTTTACCTCCTTAGGTAGGTTTATTCCTAGGTATTTTATTCTTTTTGTTGCAATGGTGAATGGGATTGTTTCCTTAATTTCTCTTTCTGATCTTTCATCGTTAGTGTATAGGAATGCAAGAGAGTTCTGTGCGTTAATTTTGTATCCTGCTACTTTACCAAATTCAGTGATTAGCTCTAGTAGTTTACTGGTGACATCTTTAGGATTATCTATGTATAGTATCATGTCATCTGCAAACAGTAACAGTTTTACTTCTTCTTTTCCAATTTGTATTCCTTTTATTTCTTTTTCTTCTCTGATTGCTGTGGCTAGGACTTCCAAAACTATGTTGAATAACAGTGGCAAGAGTGGACATCCTTGTCTTATTCCTGATCTTAGAGGAAATGTGTTCAGATTTTCACCACTGAGAATGATGTTTGCTGTGGGTTTGTCATATATGACCTTTATTATGTTGAGGTAGGTTCCCTCTATGCCCACTTTCCAGAGAGTTTTTATCATAAATGGTGTTGAATTTTGTCAAAAGCTTTTTCTGCATGTATTGAGATGATCATATGGTTTTTATTCTTCAATTTGTTAATATGGTGTATCACACTGATTGATTTGTGTATATTGAAGAATCCTTGCATCCCTGGGATAAATCCCACTTGATCATGGTGTATGAGCCTTTTAATGTGTTGCTGGGTTCTGTTTGCTAGTATTTTGTTGAGGATTTTTGCATCTATATTTATCAGTGATATTGGTCTGTAATTTTCTTTTTTTGTAGTATCTTTGTCTGGCTTTGGTATCAGGATGATGGTGGCCTCATAGAATGAGTTTGGGAGTGTTCCTTCCTCTGCAAATTTTTGGAAGAGTTTGAGAAGGGTGGATGTTAGCGCTTCTCTAAATGTTTGATAGAATTTGCCTGTGAAGCCATCTGGTCCTGGACTTTTGTTTGTTGGAAGAATTTTAATCACAGGTTCAATTTCATTACTTGTGATTGGTCGGTTCATGTTTTCCATTTCTTCCTGGTTCAGTCTTGGAAGGTTATACCTTTCTAAGAATTTGTCCATTTCTTCCAGGTTGTCCATTTTATTGGCATAGAGTTGCTTATAGTAGTCTCTTAGGATGCTTTGTATTTCTGTGGTGTCTATTGTAACTTCTCCTTTTTCATTCCTAATTTTATTGATTTGATTCCTCTCCCTCTTTTTCTTGATGAGACTGGATAAAGGTTTATCAATTTTGTTTATCTTCTCAAAGAACCAGCTTTTAGTTTTATTGATCTTTGCTATTGTTTTCTTTGTTTCTATTTTATTTATTTCTGCTCTGATCTTTATGATTTCTTTTCTTCTTCTAACTTTGGATTTTCTTTGTTCTTCTTTCTCTAGTTCCTTTAGGTGTAAAGTTAGATTGTTTATTTGAGATTTTTCTTGTTTCTTGAGGTAGGGTTGAATTGCTATAAACTTCCCTCTTAGAACTGCTTTTGCTGCATCCCATAGGTTTTGGATCATCGAGTTTTCATTGTCATTTTTCTCTAGGTATTTTTTGGTTTCCTTTTTTATTTTTTCAGTGACCTCTTGGTTTCTTTTTTTTTTTTTTGGCGGTATGTGGGCCTCTCACTGCTGTGGCCTCTCCTGCTGCGGAGCACAGGCTCCAGACGCGCAGGCCCAGCGGCCATGGCTCATGGGCCCAGCCGCTCCGTGGCATGTGGGATCTTCCCGAACCGGAGCACGAACCCGTGTCCCCTGCATCGGCAGGCGGACTCTCAACAACTGCGCCACCAGGGAAGCCCTCTCTTGGTTTCTTAGTAATATATTGTTTAGCCTCCATGTGTTTGTGTTTTTTATGTTTTTATTCCCTGTAATTTATTTCTAATCTCATAACGTTGTGTTGGGAAAACATGCTTGATATGATTTCAATTTTCTTAATTTTACCAAGTCTTGATATGTGACCCAGGATGTGATCTATCCTGGAGAATGTTCCGTGCGCACTTGAGAAGGAAGTGCAATCTGCTGTTTTCAGATGGAATGTCCTATAAATATCAATTAAATCTATCTGGTCTGTTGTGTCATTTAAAGCTTGTGTTTCCTTATTAATTTTCTGTCTGGATGATCTGTCCATTGGTGTAAGTGAGGTGTTAAAGTCCCCCACTATTATTGTGTTACTGCCAATTTCCTCTTTTATAGCTGTTAGCACTTGCCTTATGTATTGAGGTGCTCCTATGTTTGGTGCATATATATTTACAATTGTTATATCTTCTTCTTGGATTGATCCCTTGATCATTATGTAGTGTCCTTCCTTGTCTATTGTAACATTATTTTAAACTCTATTTTATCTGATACAAGTATTGCTACTCCAGCTTTCTTTTTTTAAATATATTTATTTATTTATTTGACCTAGTTGGATCTTTGTTGCGGGACACGGGCATTCTCTAGTTGCAGCGAGTGGGGGCTACTCTTTGTTACGGTGTGCGGGCCTCTTGTTGCAAAGCACGGGCTCTAGGTGTGTGGGCTTCAGTAGTTGTGGCTCACAGGCTCTAGAGTGCAGGCTCAGTAGTTGTGGCTCACAGGCTTAGCTGCTCCATGGCATGTGGGATCTTCCTGGACCAGGGCTCGAACCCGTGTTCCCTGCATTGGCAGGGAGATTCTTAACCACTGCGCCACCAGGGAAGCCCTCCAGCTTTCTTTTGATTTCCATTTGCGTGGAATATATTTTTCCATTCCCTCACTTTCAGTCGGTATGTGTCCCTAGGTCTGAAGTGGGTCTCTTGTAGACAGCATATATATAGGTCTTGTTTTTGTATCCATTCAGCGAACTTCTGTCTTTTTGTTGGAGCATTTAATCCATTCACATTTAAGGTAATTATCCAAATGTATGTTCCTATTATCATTTTCTTAACTGTTTTGGGTTTGTTTTTGTAGGTCCTTTTCTCCTCTTATGTTTCCCACTTAGAGAAGTTCCTTTAGCATTTGTTGTAGAGCTGGTTTGGTGGTGCTGAATTCTTTGAGCTTTTGCTTGTCTGTAAAGCTTTTGATTTCTGCGTCGAATCTGAATGAGATCCTTGCCGGGTAGAGTAATGTTGGTTGTAGGTTCTTCCCTTTCATCACTTTAAATATATCGTGCCACTCCCTTGTGGCTTGTAGAGTTTCTGCTGAGAAATCAGCTGTTAACTTTATGGGAGTTCCCTTGTATGTTATTTGTCGTTTTTCCCTTGTTGCTTTTAATAATTTTTCTTTGTCTTTAATTTTCGTCAGTATGATTACTATGTTTCTCCTTGGATTTATCCTGCCTGGGACTGTCTGTGCTTCCTGGACTTGGGTGGCTCTTTCCTTTCCCATGTTAGGGAGTTTTCGACTATAATCTCTTCACATATTTTCTTGGGTCCTTTCTCTCTCTCTTCTCCTTCTGGGACCCCTATAATGTGAATGTTGGTGTGTTTAATGTTGTCCCAGAGGTCTCTTAAGCTGTTTTCATTTCTTTTCTTTCTTTTCTCTTTATTCTGTTCTGTGGCAGTGAATTCTACCATTCTGTCTTCCAGGTCACTTATGCGTTCCTCTGCTTCAGTTATTCTGCTATTGATTCCTTCTAGTGTATTTTTCATTTCAGTCATTGTATTGTTCATCTCCGTTTGTTTGTTCTTTAATTCTTCTAGGTGTTTGCTCTTTAATTCTTCTAGGTCTTCGTTAAACATTTCTTGCATCTTCTAGATATTTGCCTCCATTCTTTTTCTGAGGCCCTGGATCATCTTTACTATCATTATTTGGAATTCTTTTTCTGGAAGGTTGCCTATCTCCACTTCATTTAATTGTTTTTCTGGGGTTTATCTCGTCCCTTCATCTGGTAGATAGTCCCCTGCCTTTTCATTTTGTCTATCTGTGAATGTGGTTTTTGTTCCACAGGCTGCAGGACTGTAGTTCTCCTTTCTTCTGCTGTCTGCCCTCTGGTGGATGAGGCTATCTAAGAGGCTTGTGCAAGTTTCCTGATGGGAGGGACTGGTGGTGGGTAGAGCTGGGTGTTGCTCTGTTTGGCAGTGATCAGTAAAACTTTAATCCGCTTGTCTGCTGATGGGTGGGGCTGAGTTTCCTCCCTGTTGGTTGTTTTTCTTGTGGTGACCCAGCACCTGAGCCCATAGGCTGTTTGGTGGGGCTAATGGCAGACTCTTGGAGGGCTCACACCAAGAAGTACTTCCCAGAACTTCTGCTGCCAGTGTCCTTGTCCCCACGGTGAGCCACAGCCACCCCCCGCCTCTGCAGGAGACCCTCCAACACTAGCAGGTAGGTCTGGCTCAGTCTCCTATGGGGTCACTGCTCCTTCCCCTGGGTCCCAGTGCACAAACTACTTTGTGTGTGCCCTCCAAGAGTGGAGTCTCTGTTACCCCCAGTCCTATCGATGTCCTGCAATCAAATCCCGCTAGCCTTCAAAGTCTGATTCTCTAGGAATTCCTCCTCCCGTTACCAGACCCCCAGGTTGGGAAGCCTGATGTGGGGCTCAGAACCTTTACTGCAGTGGGTAGACCTCTGTGGTATAATTGTTCTCCAGTTTGTGAGTCACCCATCCAGTGGTTATGGGATTTGATTTTACTGTGATTGCGCCCCTCCTACCATCTCATTGAGGCTTCTCCTTTGTCTTTGGATGTGAGGTATCTTTTTTGGTGAGTTCCAGTGTCTTCCTCTCGATGATGGTTCAGCAGTTAATTGTGATTCTCGTGCTCTCGCAAGAGGGAGTGAGCGCATGTCCTTCTACTCCACCACCTTGACCCAATCTGTTCTTCCTGTGTTTGTCCCTTAATACTGGTGTATCCCAAGACTCAGGATTAGGATCAAACTACAAACTTCCTGCATGATCCCCTTCATTTTCCAGGCTTCAATCACTATCTGTATGTTTCTCAAATCTTTATTTCCAATTTTTACTCTCTCCTGAGCCCCAGATTCTAGTATCCACAGCTGAAAAGAACTGAGTTCTACAGACAAGTAGGACATGAAAGAAAGCTTCCATGGTCAAATAAGTTTGGAAAATGCTGGGTTAAATAGAATGAAATTGACTTTTTTGCTGAGGTGCTCCTAGAACTGTGAATGTGCTATTATGCATTGCAAGTGTTTAAGAGGGAGTGTGGGACTTCCCTGGTGGGGCATTGGTTAAGAGTCCGCCTGCCAATGCAGGGGACACGGGTTCAAGCCCTGGTCCAGGAAGATCCCACATGCCGTGGAGCAACTAAGCCCGTGCACCACAACTACTGAGCCTGCACTCTAGAGCCTGCGAGCCACAAGTACTGAAGCCCGCGTGCCTAGAGCCCGCGCTCTGCAACAAGAGAAGCCACTGCGATGTGAAGCCCACACACTACAACAAAGAGTATCCCCCGCTTGCCGCAACTAGAGAAAGCCCGTGTGCAGCAACAAAGACCCAATGCAGCAATAATAAAATATAAAATGAATAAATAAATCTTAAAAAAAAAGAGGGAGTGTGTAATACCTTGTATTTCTTAAACTTATTTGACATCTGTATTGAACATAATCAATACATTTCCTCAGATTCTCTCAGCCCTGCCTGAGACCTGGATTCTTGACTTATTGTTTTTCCTTAACTGTTTAACTGTAGCCAGTGGTGTAGTTCTGTGGCCAACCAGCTGCTGCTGCCTGCATCTTGCATTGCTTTCCATCCCTCCATGCCTCTCTTCCCTTTTATATCATTCTTTCTTTTCTTTTTTTTGTTTTTTGCGATATGCGGGCCTCTCACCGTTGTGGCCTCTCCTGTTGTGGAGCACAGGCTCCAGGTGCGCAGGCCCAGCAGCCATGGCTCATGGGCCCAGCCGCTCCGTGGCATGTGGGATCCTCCCGGACTGGGGCACGAACCCGTGTCCCCTGCATCGGCAGGCAGACTCTCAACCACTGCACCACCAGGGAAGCCCTATATCATTCTTGAGGCTTTGGTTTTGTGCCTCCATAAAAAGCCTGAGCATATAATCCTTGCCTCAGGCTCTGTTTTCTAGGGAACCTGGGCTAGTACAACCTGCAACAGACCCCCCCCCCCCTTTTCCTGGAATATTAACATCTCCTGGAACTTGGGGTTCCTAGAACACACTTTGGAAATGTGGCATTGGTTATTTTATTTTTCCCTGGATATCTGCAGGCACCTGAGACTCAGCGTGTCCAAGTCCGAATCAATCTGTTTTCCTTTATATCTGTTCCTCGTTTGGCCTTTCCTGTCTTAGTGACTGCATCACATTTGCTCATCACCCAAGTGACCTGGGCATTGTTCCTGACTCCTCCTTTTCCTCTTCCATCCAATCTATCACCCCCTCTTGCTTCCTCCTTTCTTCTTCTCATCTAATTAACAATTATTCATTCTTAAAGAGACAGTGTAGATATCATCTTTTTACCCTGTCTCCTCAGTCTGTTGGGGTCTGGGTGATATACCACTCTGAGTTCTCATAGGCCCTTAAATTGTTTCTCTTACAGCACTTATAACACTGTATGGTAATTGATCTTTTAAAAATGAATCTGTTTCCCCCACCACCTTTGGTGTCTTATTCAATTCTTAATCCCCAGCACCTAGGATAGAGAATTTACTGATTTATTGATTGATGGGAGTGGATGAGGCAGGTGGGAGAGAGAGAGCTCCAATTTGTAAGTCCTCAAAGGGAGGAAAAATAATTTCCCCTCTAACTTTCTGAGTTCTTTGCTGAGACCTCCGTAATAAAAACACAGATTAACAAGAGAAAAGCAAAGAGAAATCATAAACATGTATACCTTATGCATACATGGGAGATCCCCAAGGGAAAATAAGTGACTCCCTGAGGTGGCTTAGAATTCAGGATTATATACCAGCTTAATAGAGAAAAAAGAGGGGGAATGTAGGACTCTCAGCGGAGAGGAAATGATTTTTAGGAAAGATGAATGGGCCCTTAGAAGAGTAGAAGGGAGGTATGATAGTTTGTGACCAAGTTTGTCAGCATGTTGTATCAACTTCTAGCCTCCTTTCCTGTGATAAGACTCAATCTTCCCTTGTCGACGATGCCTCTAGGGAGGGTATTTTTGACAAATGAGTTCCTTTTGGAGGATCTATCTTTAGACAGACAAGGGGGGTTCAGAGAAAGCTCTACCTGCATTTGCCATTTTTTCAAGTGCCTACAGCTCAAAATAATCAATATACCAAAGCAGTATATTTTGGGGTAGCATGTCCTGAACTCCTGCAGTCATATTTTGGGGCAGCATATTCTGCTACCCTCATTCCCCACCTTTGAAAATTCCTCAAGAAATTTCACAGTCTAGAAGCTGAGTTGGTAGATCTCATTGAACCAGTCTCTTAGTCCTGAGAATAGGTCAGTTCAGTTAAACAACTGTGCCTCATTCCAGGAGGTGGTATTGCAGGTGGGATACTAGCAGGTATCTGATAAGAGGCATATCTTTGGAAACAAAACAAATAATAGTTGGAGCACACTATAAGTCAGTTTCTGAGTCCAGAAGGCAGCCATGAGAAGATTTCTAGATACTGGGCTAGAAGCACCTTTCACAGTTTAAATGTTTCTGCTGATGTCATTGGGTGTTCCAGTGAACTTTCTGAGTGATCCAGACAGCAACAGACATGAAGGTTGTCCATACATGATCTTTTGTGGTGATATCTCTGAGGTTTATATCAAGTTGTCCAGTTTCAGCTTCCAGGGCTTTTGGAAAAGGGAAGTTTTTGTTCTTAGTGACTCCAAGTCAGAAGGGTGAAAGAAAATTGCAAGCATTAGATTGGAGAGTTTTAACCAGATATTAGAGAAGACTAGAATTCAAGATCCAGTCCAGTTTGCAGGTAGATAACAAAACTTCAAAGACAATGCACAGGGCTAGAATCTCATACCCACAAGGATGTGTTATAATTTTCTATTGAAACATAATTTTTCTCTGTACAATCACCCCCATTTCTAGCAAAGGTAATCACGGTAAGATGAATCTGTTTGCAGACTAAGTCTAGTCTCACTAAACTTGGCCTGATTATTTACATAAGTGCAGCAAGTATAGCAATTGACCATATAGGTTCTTTTAAAATCTGCTTTGTTGGAACTTTCATAAGGAATCTCAGATTGGACTTTTAAAAGACTTTCAAGGCTAGGAAGCCAAACCAAGAACTCATCATCAGACTTCACATGCCTATCTATGCATTTGGGTGAATTCCTCTGTGCTCCAAGTCACCAAAATATCCTGAGGTTCCTGGGTCTGCCAGGAATTGATCTTCCTTACTCACCTGGTAAGGCTGGAAACCCTGAAATCAAGGAACCAGGAAGTTTCTCAGAAGGGGACTTAATAAGCATTGGCTCCTTAAAGTCAACCTTATTTCCATAAAGCTGTCTGGCCATATCTGATTCTATGTACATCATTCTCAAATTTGATATCCTAGTCAAAGCCTTAGTAATATAACCAATGTTTCCAATTGTGTCCTACAAGGAGAACAGATTCTTATCAAACTTACACAAATAGTTATATTGCCATGAAAATAAGAATACTCAATAAGAGTCTGAATTCTGGAGGGATCAAGTAGGGAGAAAAGATAAATGCCTCAATTCTGTTTACAAAGGTACACTTTACCAAAGTGCCATAAATCATAGATAGCTTAAGAGAAAAGAGAAAAGTTTTCTTAAATCTGGAAAACAAAACATTAAAGAACTAGCAATGTTTCAAACAAAAAGTCATAATTATTGTAATCATACTCATCAGTTTATTCAGTCCCAGGTAATTAATTCTTGTTTGCTTGATCTTGAGCTAGTTGTTTTATGAATCATTCTGTTTTTCTATTAGAGTTCTGGAAATTCCTACCCAGTTCAATGGTATGATCTCAAAGTTATTGGAAACTGATATTCTAGAGTACTTATCAAAGTCCTTTCCATGAATCTGAAGACAAAGTGTTTTTGGATCATAGCTACTTGCAAAAGCTTTCAGGAAACATCAGACTAAAACAATAACTGTCTGTGACTGACCAAAAGACTTAAAAATGGCCATGGTTAAAAACCTGATAAGAGTTCATTTAAACACAATTGACAAAGAAATTTGGTTATTTCTGTGTCGTACAACAGTTTAAGATGATAACTAGAGTTATGACTGATAACATTATACCAGGACATATCAGATTCTAGGAATTTCATATAATTTCTGGAACACCTATATTGATAATATAACACCCATACAAATATAACTTAAGAAGGTTAAACATTATTACTTTTTAAAAAATAAATTTATTTTTGGCTGCTTTGGGTCTTTGTTGCTGCATGCAGGCTTTCTCTGGTTGCGGCAAGCGGGGGCTACTCTTCGTTGCGGTGCGTGGGCTTCTCATTGCAGTGGCTTCTTTGTTGTGGAGCACAGGCTCTAGGCACGTGGGCTCCGTAGTTGTGACTCACGGGCTCTAGAGTGCAGGCTCAGTAGTTATAAGCCCAGCACTTATTTTTCTTTAAGCCAATTAAATAGAGCTCTTTTACAAATCAATTTTGGCACCACCATCCAGAGGTGGAAAAATATCACATATACATAACATACATGTATAGGCATACATAAACATACAGACAAATGCAAACTGAAATCTTACAGCTTTCATTTAAAAATTTTAGCCATATGTCAGGTACATTAATTCAAAACTCACTAGTACATGAAAGAACAGTTGGACCCAAATTGTGTTTCTGGCAGATGAATATGTTACGGTTACCCACTAGATGGCTAAAGTTTTCACTTGTATTTGTGGAGAAGTCTTTCAAGAGTTTTCACTTTCCCAACTTCCAAAAGCTCCTGTTTCCTTTTTAGCCCCAAGTAGTTGCTTTTATAGGTCTTTGAGCCCCTTGAGAGCCCCTGATGGAGGGTATGGGGGCCTAAAGTTCAAGTGACTGTAGGGAGTTGAGGGGCTGAAGTGGGAAGGGAAAGGTCTGGCAGGGTGGACAGAGGGCTGGAGGAGGTAGGAGTTTGAGGGGGGACATAGCAAAGGATTCAAGGGAGATGAATGGAAGATGGAAGGCAGCAAAAGGAGGAAGGAGGAGCAGGGGATATGGGAAGGAAGAGGTCTTAGAGGAGCCAGTCTAGGGAGATCTTAAGTTTTCCCAGTGAAGTTTCAAATTATCCTTAGCAAAATCATGTCAACAAAAAGGAAGTGGACACAACTGGCAGAGAATGCAGTCAGCAGGGGTCCGAGAAGAGGGTTTCAGTTGGGACTTCCCTGGTGGCGCAGTGCTTAGGACTCTGCACTCCCAACGCAGGCGGCCCAGGTTCAATCCCTGGTCAGGGAACTAGATCCCACATGCATGCCACAACTAAGAGTTCACATGCCACAACTCAGGAGCCGACAAACCACAACTGAGGAGCCCTCAAGCTGCAGCTAAGGAGCCCACATGCCGCAACTAAGACCCAACACAACCAAATTAAAAAATAAATAAATAATAAATTGAGTAAGAGGTTGCTAAAAAAAAAAAAAAGCGTTTCGGTTGACCAGAAAGTCCTCATGGGAGGAACACGATCAAATAGAGAGAACAGAGAAGTCTTTAAAAAAAAACTTCTCAGCTGCATCGCACAGGGAGATCAGCTTGGTGCTTTGTGACCACGTAGGGGGGTGGGATAGGGAGGGTGGAAGGGAGATGCAAGAGGGAGGGGATATGGGGATATATATATATGGGGATATATATATATATATAGCTGATTCACTAACACAACATTGTAAAGCAATTATACTCCAATAAAGACATTTAAAAAAATTAAAAAGCTTCTATCAGGCTCTGAATATCAGCTTCCAATTAGGCCATCTTCTGACCATAGAACTCTTAAAAAAAAATCCTTTCGATATTATATCAGATTTCAGCCAGGACAAACAGTAAATATTTCTGACAATATTGAACTTCTTTAAAACTTATCTCTTTCCCTTTTCTTTTATACCAAAGGTATAACTATCAAGTGACTCAAAACCAAAACTTTTATGAGTTAACTATGGACGCAAGAGCTGTCCTGAAAAAGGGTGCAAAAGATGCAACTCTCCCAAGATCCAGAACTACTCACAAATATCGCTGGAAAAAAAAAGGCTTAGCTCCCCTGCAACAGGAGGCTAGCTGCAAATGGGGTGTGACCCACAGTCTTGTCTGGCCACATTCTTGGGGCCCCCAAACTGATGTTTGAGCCACTTGTACACACAAGAACCAACAGCCTGCCTGCAAGCCAAGGTCTCAGGACACAAAGTAGACAAAAAGGAAAGCAGTAGTTGTTTCTGGGAGGGAAAGGATAGATAACCAAAGGGTACTCCAAAAACCAAATTCATAAGAGTCACAATTCAAAGAACTAATCCTTAGTAATGTTTTTCTCCTGCTAATCTGACATTGGAAAGGAAGGGACCACACGAAATTTTATCTTCCTCCCTTGATTGGGCCCTCCAGATGGAGATCCAGGAGTGCCAACTTTGGTAAGAATTCTCACCCTTCTGCCAGTGTTCCAAGGATTCCATCTGAGTAGGGTGTCTCAATGGTCCCATCTCATCCCCAGAAACTGTAGGAGAGGAAAAATGATTTTCTCTGTACCCTTCTGAGTTCTGGTCTGAGACTCACGTAATAAAACACAGATTAACAAGAGCAAAGCAAACACAAGTTTATTAACGTGTCTACCTCATGCATATGTGGGAGATACCCAGGGAAAAATGAATAATTCCCTAAGGTGGCTTAGAAGTCAGGATTAAATACCATCTTAATAGTGAAAGGTGAAAGGGGATTTAGGCCTAAGAGGAGAGGAAATGATTTTTAGGAAAGATGAATGGGCCCTTAGAAGAATAGATGGGAGGTATGATAATTTGTGACAAAGTGTGTCTGGATGATTTATGGCCTCCTCTCCTCTGATAAGAGTCAGTCTTCACTAGCTGATGCTACCCCTGGGGAATAGATATATGACAACTGAGTTCATTTCGGAGGTTCTGTCTTCAGACAGATAAGGGGAGTTCAGAGAAAGCCTCTCCTTGCATTTGTTGTTTTTCAAGTGCTTACAGCCCCAAATAATATATCAAAGCAGCATATTTTGGAGTGGCGTGTCCTAAACTCCTACAGCCACATTTTGGGGTGGCATATTCTGCTACCCTTCAACCTCCATCTTAAGCAAAACGGAAGTATTCTGAGATGGTGAGAAGTACATGTTTGCTCTACCCTGGGTTAAGGTGGCTGGAAACTACATTTTATAATTAGCTCCAAAGCACCATTCAAAGATTTGAAATAAAGCGTTCAAGAGGACTACTGCCACACACTCCGACATAGCCAGAGGTGCCCAGCTCTCAAGGAGGCACCCACCGTAAGGATCGGCCCTTGTAGGAACTTGAGAGTGATTGCATCCAGCAATGGTGGGCCCTGGCACCTTATGGGTCTCACCCTAGTCCTTGGGCCTGTTAGCAGTTAAGCTGGGAGATTCACTGACTCATGATGAAGATCAGAAATTCATGCCTGTTGTAAAATAAAGTTCCATTTAGGGGAGTGTATTAGTTTCCCCGGGTTGCCATAACAACGTTTCACAAACCAGCTGGCTTAAAACTGAAGAAATTTATTTTCTCACGGCTCTGGAGGCTAGAAGTCTGAAATCAAGGTGAGGGTAGGATTAGTTCCATTTGAGGTTCTGAGGAGGAATCTGTTCCATGCCTCTCTCCTAGCTTCCCATGATAGCCAGCAATCCTGGCGTTCCTTGGCTTGTAGGTGCATCACGACAATCTCTGCCTGCGTTTTCATGTGGCCTTGTCCCTGTGCCTTTCTGTCTTCACATGACTGTCTTCTTCTAAGGGCACCAGTCATATTAGATTAGGGGCCAGTCCTACTCCAATGTGACCTCATCTTAACTAATTACATCTGCAATGACCCTATTTCCAAATAAGCTCATATTGTTGGGGTTAAGACTTCTACTTTTCTTTTCTTTTCTTTTTTTTTTTTTGAGAGGGGATGACACAATTGAACCCATAACAGGGGGGAAAAAAAAGAATTTTATTTTACATCAATTTTTGAGAGCTGCTTTGTTCTAATTACCCTTATTTTTGTTTAGAGCAGGGGTCACAGGCTGGTGACCCAGGGCCAAATTTGGCTTCCAAGAGTGTTCATTAGGTCAGGGTCTCCACCATTCCCTAGTGTCTTAAGCTGGCCACTTCACAAATTTGCATTACCTGAGGGGCCCTTGAAGGCATCTGCATAAGTGACAGGGCCCTTAAAGGCATCTGTGTAAGTGACCCTTAGTTTAGAATTTGCTATCTCAGAACATCTTCGTTGTTTTACCACCTTAGCCTCAGAACTACGCTGAGAGGCAGAACAAATGTGTTCCCATTTCACTGACCAGGAAACAGTCTCAGAAAGTAAAGGTGATCTGCCTGGATCACACTGATCACACAGTTGGAAGTAGCGGAGCTGAGTCTCCAACCCAAGTCTCCAGCCTCCCAACGCAGCTTGAACACTGATCAGGCCCACATCTCCACATCTCCAACCCTGCAAGGCAGCAGTGGGCTCTCAGGACCCGCCTGAGAGCCCATTTCCCCAGCTAGATTTTCAGAGTAGCAAATGCCAATAGCATTCTTGAGTCTTAGAGACTTTTTAAAAAGCAGGCACATTCCTGGAGGAAAACCTCTGTAGATGTTCCTCTCAGAGAGAAGAAAATATAATAATGTGCTGTCTGAGTTAAGGGCAGTCTGGTTTTGAGCTTGGTCAAACATTCCTTGTGCAGGTATGCAAGAAAAAGGAGTGAAAGGGACTACACCCTCTCTTCTCTTATTCTGGAATTCCTATTAAACAGGATGGCAGACCTTCCGGATCTATCCTCCATGCTTCCTAACCGTTTTTTTTTTTCTTTTTTTCCCCTATGGCAGCATGAGGTATTTTTTTTTTTATTAAAGATCCAGATGTGGAACACCTTTGGGGGAGGGTGTCACTTAGGGGGTCAAGCCCCGTTTCACCAGCGCCCCTGTTTGGAGAAGTTGCCTTCACAGAGGCCGGTGGTTTTTCGACTTCCTTTTTGGTTGTTCTTTCGAGAACTTGATACTTGTTCTGGGCCCCCTTCCTAGAAATATGCACTTACAAATGTAAGGAGATGGAACAAAACTTCTTGGAATTTCCCTTATGCTCGGTATTTTGAAATTTCATCATAATTAATCCAGGTGTAGGTCTTTTTAAAAAAAATTATTCTTGGTGCTCAGTGTGCCATTTTACTGTGAAAGCTTACTCCTTTCTTCACCTCTAGGAAGTAGGACATAATTTACTTCTTTTTCTCCCCCCCTCCATTCCCTCTGTTCTCTCATTATGGAATTCCTGTAAAACAGGATGGTAGGACTTCTGGATCCATCCTCCATGCCTCCTTCTCCCCCCTCCCCCGACTTTTTTTCTATGCCAACATGAGGTATTTTTATTAAGAAATAAAAATAACTAAATGAAATCCCTTAAGTCCCTTTAAGACTTGGCCCTGCTGTGTGCACAGTAGTGCTGAATAAACATGACCTCCTTCTTCTTCATTCTCAGCACCTAGATGAACAAGCACATCAGCAACAACAATAGCTAACATTTATTGGCACCTTAGTGTGTGTAAGGCAATGAGCAAAGTACTTAACACATTACCGTATTTAATTCCCAGAACAACCCTATGAAGTAGGTATAATTATTGTCCCTATCTTACAAATGAGGGCGCTGAAAGCCATAAAGCAGAAGTTGGCAGACTACAGCCAGTGGGCCAAACTGGCTGCTGCCTCTTTTCTTTTTATTATTATTATTTTTTTAATTATTATTATTATTATTTTTTTTGGCCATGCCATGTGGCTTGCAGGATCTTAGTTCCCAGACCAGGCATCGAACCCAGGCCCCAGCAGTGAAAGCACCAAGTCCTAACCACAGGACTAGCAAGGAATTCCTATCTAAATTTTCTTTTATACTTCCCAACTCTGGTCTTTTGAACTGCATTTTGAGAGAATTTCTCCACTTGATCTTTCAACTTTGTTTTTCACTCTTCAGCCATATCTATTTTGTGATCAGTCCATTGAATTTTTATTTGGAAAACTGAGTTCTTAAATTTCCAAAATCTCCACTTGATTCTTTTTAATATGTGAAATATCCTTTCACATTTCTTGTGAACCTATTAATTACACTTAATCTGAAGGCTTGTTTTTTAGTAGTTATTAATTCTGTTTCTTGATGTTAGTTTTTCTGATGGTGGATTTTGATGGCCCTCTTTCATAGTCTTGACTTTACTCAAATGTGTAGTTTTCTAGACGTTTGTCCATGTTTTAATTGTGCATTCTTGTTCTGTTTGTTTACTGAGTTTGTTTACTGTTTACATGTCTGTTCTGTTTACTGAGTCTGCATGTAGCAACTTGGTGGGAGGAGAGGAACGTGCTGGTTGGGTATCGATGGGGTATGTAAGGAAGAAGAGGATCTGCCTTGTCTTTGGGGTACGACAATCCTTTCCCTTCCTGGGCATTAGTTTTTTGGGACAAGACTTTGCCTCTGGTCCAAGAGCCTATGCTCAGTGTTTTGGTCTGGGATGAATCCCCCCTGCAGCTGGCTCATTAGTACAAATGTGAGAAGGGGATAATTTCATTAGATACTCCAAATTCAGTTTCCAAATTAACCATCCCAAGGAATGGCCCAGGGCCCATTAAATCTGAAAGTCTGATATTGAAGTTCTTTCTTAATATTTCTACTTTTGTGCCAGGCTTCTTGTGCATGATTTTTTAAAAATTATTTATTTTTTGGCTGCATTGGGTTTTCATTGCTGTGCATGGGCTTTCTCTAGTTGTGGAGAGCAGGGGCTACTCCTTGTTGCAGTGTGCTGACTTCTCACTATGGTGGCTTCCCTTGTGGAGGAGAACGGGCCCTAGAGTGCGCGGGCTTCAGTAGTTGTGGCACGTGGGCTCCATAGTTGTGGCTTGTGGGCTGTAGGCCGCAGGCTCAGTAGTTGTGGCACACGGGCTTAGTTGCTCCACGGCATGTGAGATCTTCCCGGACCAGGGCTTGAACCCTTGTCCCCTGCATTGGCAGGTGGATTCTCAACCACTGTGCCATGAGGGAAGTCCCGATTTTTTTTAACCAATGTCAATCTTCTCTTTATTATCTGCCTTTGGTGTTAAACTTCTGTACTCCCCTTCCCCTGCAAAATGATAAATATTCATCTATCTTCTTCTTTTACTATTTTTATGATTTTACGTTTTACATTCAAAGCTTTTAGCCATCTGGAATTTATTCTAACATCAGCCATGACTTAGAGCTCTAACTTAATTTTTTTCCTAATGGTGAGCAAGTTGTACCCACCATGCTTTCCATGTGTGGGCTTTTCAAAGGCAGCCCAACCCCCAGAGCTCCATAAAAGCCTAAGAGCTAAGAATAGAAAAGCTAGGACTATAACTCAGTCAGATCCTAATCTCTGCTCCATTACTGCTCACTCTGGGACTCTGGCAGAGCTCCATTCTCCTTAGGGAAAAAGCTCTGGCCAATGATGTAAGGCCGAGTGGGCTGAGGCAGTGAGAGAAGGATTTGCAAAGTACCCTCTAGAGGAGATTAATAGTTGCTGCATCCCTGCCACTGGGCATGGCCTCATGGGAAACAGTTGCTCAGCCTTGCCAACTATTGCAAGGGACCCCAAGCTCTACCCCTTAACTGTATTTTCTTTCTTTAACCCCCGTGTCCTTTCCTGACTCAAAGCCCATCTCATGCGTCTCCTCTGTGAAGCATAAGTGCTCCTTCTCCGGGTCCCCACTGCATTTTCCACAGATCTCTAGTGCAACTTTTGCAATTGTTTGTTGATATGTCTATTAGATAACAAATAAACTAACTTACCAGGTATGAAGGATGCTACCTGCCACGTACAGGAGACAAAACCCAAAACACCAGAAGATAGAAGGTGCTGCTGCCCCTGTAGTATTTGCTGAGGCCCCAGGTGTTTGTGGCACCATGGTTGGCACCATGGAGTGGCTGTGACTTTGATTAGGCTACCTGAAGCTAAGGAGTCCATTCTTTTTGACAAGTGTCAGGCCCTGGAGAGAGCAAGAAGAATCAACTTTTTCTCTTTCCTCAGGGAACTGATAACCTGGTGTCTAAAGTGTGTAGAGAGAATCTTGGAAGAAACTTCAGGAGAGGAAGAAACAAGGCCATCAAAAGCTTCAAAGCGAATAAGGAATAAAGTTGAGTTGGAGAATGCTCCCTCATCTATAAAATATGTGCACCAGCCGTTCTTGTGTGCTGAGTGTGTGTGAGGCACCAGACTCTTAACACACCTTATCTCATTTGATCTTCATGAAACTGGGTGGCATTATCAGTTGCATTTTGTCAATGAGGAAGCTGACTTTCAGAGAGATGAGATGATTTACCTGTGGTCACCGTGAGGAGGCCACAATCAGAAGCCCAGGTAAGGAGGGGGTTAACTTCAGAGAGGAGAAGGACCCACCCTTGGCTGTTTGTACTCCCTCTTCCTCTCCTCCTTCTGCTTGGAAGTACCTGGTGGGGCTGAACAGAATTTTCAGTTTTGTTCTCTGGACCTTTGCTCGGTGGTTTCCTCTGCCTGCACTGCCCTTCACAGCACTTCTCCTCTGGTGAAATCTTAGCTTTCTCTTAGAGGCCACCTCTAATGTCCTGGTCCTGGTAGGGCCTCTTCCCCCTCCTCCTCCCCTTTCTGTAGCCCTTCAGGCAGGGTCCAGCCGGGCTCTGGTTCATGAGGTACATATCTCCCCAAAGCCTGCCTTCCCCTAGGCTGTCCTCACTGAGGAGAGACAGACTCAATACTTTTTGGTCTCTCCAGGGCCTAATACAGGGCCTGGCACACATGCTTGTTGACTAAGGGCAGGAAGAAAACCAACATTTTTTTGAGCAGTGTCAATGTGTCATTCTCAGAGCTTGTGCTGTTCAGAATTTACCCCTCTAAATCCTCCCCTGGAGATTATGTGAAACTTAGACAGTAACCGCAGAAATACTCATTCCTTTGACTTGTCTTTTGCACTATTTCCTTGGGAATTATCCTTTTTTTTTCTCTCCAAAAGATATTTTACACTTTGAGAATTAACTAAGAGAAAGTTTCTTAAAATACGTATAATATAAAATTTACCGTCTCAACCGTTTTCAAATGTACAGTTCAGTAGTGTTTAGTATATTCACATTACTGTGCAAAATATAAGATGAACTTTTTCATTTTGCAAAACTGAAAGTCTATACCCATTAAACAGCTCCCCATTCCCCACTCGTCCCAGCCCCTAGAAACAACCGTTACATGTTGTTTCCAATGTGGTGTGTTAATTTGACCGCTCCAGATACCTCAAGTAAGTGGAATCATACAGTATTTGTCTTTTTGTGTCTGGCTTATTTCACTTAGCATAATGTCTTCAAGGTTCATTCATGTCTTAGCATAGGTCAGAATTGCCTTCATTTTCAAGACTGAATAATATTCCATTCAGGTGTAGTTTTTTGTTTGTTTCTTTTTGCTTAATTTTCAACTTTTCTATTGCTCTTCAGTTTCTGTTTTTGCTATTACTTTTTGGTTTTACTGCATTGTGATTAGAGAACGTTATCTGTATTCATCCTACTTTTTGAAATGTATTGAGATTTTGTTTGTTTTTTGTGGTCTTTCATGTGGTCACTTGTTAATGATCTCATAAAGAGTATATTCTAGGTTTTCAAGGTACAGAGCTTGATATCTTTTAATTTGATCTACCTTACTAAGTTAACAAATCAAGTCCTCCATATCCTTACTTATTGTATGATTTATTGATCAGTCATGGGCTAAAAGAGGTGAGTTAGAATTTTCTACTATTACTGTATTTCTGTCCATTTCTCCATGTACTTCCTAATTGTTTTTGCATTATAAGTTCTGATACTATATTTTTGGTGCATAAATATTGATGCCAGATCTTCATTGTGGCTCTCAGCCTTTATCATTACAACATTTTCTCCTGTATCTTGTTTTCTGATTTTCTGTGAATTCAACCATGTCTGATGTTAATACTATAACCCTTGGGGTTTTTTTGTTGTTGTTGTCGTTGCTTGTATTTGCATATGTGGTATTTGTTTTGTTTTCTATTTTTTCCTTCTCTTTTACTTTCAGTCTTTCTGAGGAGCACTATTTTAGATGTGTCTCTCACACATGGCACTAGTTAGGTTTTACTTTATGAGTCCATGAGCTATTTCTAAAGAGTGAGGTGATCAGGTCAAAGAAAGCTCTTAAAGCTCTTGACCCTCATGGCCAAATAATTTTTTCACTGGTTGGACCACTTTGTCCTGTCACCAGCATTTAGAAGCAAACCATCTCCCCACCACTGCCAGCATGACTATTACACAGCTGCTTAGATATTTAATAGGTGAAAATGGGACCTCATTGTTCTTTCATGCTTTTCTTGGCTTTGTCTAATTCTACTTTAAGTAAATAAAGATGGAAGAAAAAAGAAGTTAAAATGAAATATTCCTTTTCAGATATTTTCAGTGAGATTAAGATGGGTGGTGGTGTTTCTTATTCCAGATTTCCATGACATTGGACCAATCACTTTCCACAAGCTCCTCAGCTCAGGCCTTGGATCTCCCCAGGAGAAATTGTGTAGGTTTCTTCCTCAGAGCCCTACACCTTGCTTTCTCGCCTTCTGTAGTGAATAGGCAATATAACAGAACAGGAAGATATAGGGTCTGGAGCTAGATTGAGTAAATTTAAATCTCAGCTCCATCTTTGCTATTTACTAGCTGTGTGTTCTATGGCAGTTACTCAACCTCTCTGTGCTTTGGTTTCCTGAGGTAATAATTCTCAAGGGTAACAATGATTACAATATTAACATAGTAACACCTGTTGGGGTTGTTGTGAGGAACAGTTAATTTATGCAAAGCACTCAGACAGGATTATTACTGTTGTCTCTTCCTCTGGGAAATACCCATTTACCACTTCTGCTAAGGTGGTTTTGGTGGAAGCATTTCTTCCTTCCATGCCCCTGCTTCCGGGTTAGCCACTGCATTTAGTCTTAGGCCAGGGGCAGGCTCCTGACAGAAGCAGAACCAATCAGAGTCCTTTCCTGGGAACTCTGAAGTTGGGACATGAGAAAAGAAGCCTTTGGTGCCTTTCTGGTGGGGAAGCTCCCTGAGGTGAGACCCAGGCTCCTGGCAGCCATGTTTCCAGCCTGTGAAAGGAGCCCAGCTTCGAGAGTGAGGCTGACTGACCAGTGGAGAAAAGCTGACATTAGAAATGGCAAGAGTCTGACATTACTGGAACCCTTAGTTTTGGCTGTCTCCAAAGGCACCGAATGAGCCAATGAATGTCCTATTTTCTCTAAGATTGCTTGCATTGAGCTTCTGTCACTGCAATCAAAAGAGTTTTAATACATTTCCTAAGGCACCTTAGGACAGTACAGATCATGGGGTCTCCCGTCCACCTCTCTCTGAAAAGCCCTCCCTGAGACATATGCGCACACGCACACACTCTCACACAGAGTCATGGCGATTGCCAGCTCCTAGGAGTGAGCTGTAGTTCCTTCCCCGCCTGCACTGCCCGCGCAGTCCTCTACTTCTCCACACACACCAAAAGACAGCTGCGCCAGTGCCCAGGCACGAGGAACTGCACTTGCTAAACAGGGTGTTATCCCGGAAATCTGTGCCCTTCTCTGTACGCTCCTTGTCCTTTTCTTCACTGCCCTATTCAGTAACTTTGCAAATGTAGAAGGAGCACCTGCCAAGAACCAAGTCAAGCCTGGGGCCCCAGAGAGGCAGTTCCTGCTGTCAAGGAACCCGCAGGCTGTGGGGGCCATCAGGCCGTCAAAAGACTGCTCTGAGAGAGACAGTGGGGTGAGTGTTGAACAGATGTGCTCGCCAAGTGCCGCAGGAGCTTAGAGGAGGCTCTGTCGCTGGTTGCCTGGGATGGTCGTCTGGCTGATCTACCCGCCTCGAGGTTCTCCCCACCCCGGCCCATCCTGCCCACTGCCGCCGGAGTGTCTCCCCGAACAGATGTGCGACTGCCTCTGCCCCCTGCAGGCCTGAGCCCACATGCCTTAGCCTGGCAAAACCCTAAACCAGATATTGCCTCAACTTACTTTCTCAGCCATGTTGTCCACTGTTCCCCGTTCACAAACCTTACCCGCGAGTCTAACCGCGCCACTCACCTTCATCAGATGCATTCAGTGTTTTCCCACCATGGTGCCTGTCCTCACTCTGTTCCCTCTGTCTCCCATTCCTGTATGTCCCGGCTGTACACACCTTCCGAGGTGTGGGATGGCAAATGCGTTTCGTGTGCCTGCTCTGATCGTCTGGCTGTGTTTCTGTGTTCAGAAGGATTCTGTAGACATACCTGGGCTCAGTGAAAGAGTAAGGGATCAGTCAGCAAAATCTACCATGGCCACCAAATTGGGTGTGTGCTGGGGATGGGTGTGGGAGGCAGTGGGTGGTGAGGAACAGCACACTTGGGATGCATGTGCACTTTGTCCCAGGTCCAGGTCTTATGCATCTCCCCATCCCCATAAAGACTTCCTTGCTCCTACAAGTGAAATTAACTTCTTTCTCTTCTGAACTTTTATAGCCTTCTCTCTGTGCCACTGTAAGAGCACTGGTTTCTCTTACCTTTTTATGGGTACATTTGCTTTTGTTCTATTTGAGGGGACGGATGGTACCCTATGGAGTATGGTACAAGGGAGAGATTCAAAGCACATTAACTGAATGGATGGAACCATGTGGAGCACTAAGATGGACGTACAAAGGGCTGCAAGGGGCCCATCGTGAGGAGCTGGCCTTCCCCATGGGCCTCGGCTGACTCTGGGGATGGTGTTGTTACAGATAAGTTCTCACTCCTGAACCAACTTCCTGCACTGCTGCTTCTGTCTGACCTGCCGTCTGCTGTCGTCTTGTGCATCTGTGACCATGAGGTCTGAGCTCCCAGCTTCTCTAATTCATTCCTTTACTCACTAAACCACAGCGATGCCTCCTGGGTGGCCAGTTCTGTGCTCACTGTTAGGGGCCCAGGGACGATGTCCTGCCTTTAATCCTATCACTGACTTGGGGAGAGTGGGGCAGAGGTGGTGGAAAGACGGAGACCTGAGTCCTGGGATTCAAGGAGAAGAAATGTGGGTCCTAAGACAGGAGTAGGGAGGGTGCTGTGGGAGAAAAACAGAGGCTTCTGGGGCGGGGGCAGGGTGGAGGTTGTTGATACATCCACATCCACCAAATTGCCTCTTTCTCTGTGCTCCTCAGCACCTCATGCCTGGGTTGCCTGATTGTCACTGCAAGCTCTGTGCTCCCAAGTTTCAGGGCCCATATAGATGGAGTCAGGAAAAAAAAAATTTTTTTAACATTTACTTATTTATTTATCTGGTTGTGCTGGGTGTTAGTTGTGGCAGGTGGGCTCCTTAGTTGTGGCTCGCGGGTTCCTTAGTTATGGTTCACTGGCTTCTTAGTTGCAACACGTAGGCTCCTTAGTTGTGGCATGTGAACTCTCAGTTATGACATGCATGTAGGATCTAGTTCCCTGACCAGGGATCGAACCCAGACCCTCTGCATTGGGAGCGTGGAGTCTTATCCACTGCACCACCAGGGAAGTCCCGGCGTCAGGAGAAATTTAAACAGCCTCAGTGCATCCTACCACTCCCCATCCCACACAAACACTCAGACCTCAAGAGCCCAGCGCTGATTACCATTCCAGGCCTGAGATCCTCATGCCACCCCTTGGACTCCCTTGAATCTCCTTTGCTGCTGTTCACACCTGGGACTCTGGGCCCAGGTAACCACCCGGGCTCCTGAGCTGCATGGGGGCCCTGGTGTGCCTGTGCCCTGGTGACCAGCATGGGCATCTGTGATGTCCCCAAATTATTACAGGGGCTCCAGAATGATTGGCAGATTCACTCAGGCTGCTCTGTCACTCTGGGTTTCTGGTGCCCACCTCCCTCACCCTCCTACCCACTTCCCCTGCTCCTCAACCCACAAATGTGTTTAGGCTGCAGAGCCAGCTGCAGAGCTGTATAGCACTGTTGGCAGGAGATGGGCTGGCTCGAGAGCTGCCTGGAGGGGAACGTGGCAGATCACATTTCTTCAGCTCGTGCCAAATATTATTCAGATGCAGCTTTTCAGACAGACACAAATTGCTCATCCAATAAACACAGAAGGGCTAATCCCAAGACATTTATCAGAGTGGGGAAAGATGAGAGAAAAGACAGACACGAGAGGCCTTTGAGAGCTGGCCTGGTGTGGCTGGCCTGAGGGGAGGTGGGGAGACCTCCAGGCACTCCTGGGGTTTTCTTCTTAAGGGCCTGAAACCCAGCACCAGGGCTTTGGGATTTGCTTTCATTGTGACATACAAAGCCGGCATTGGTGCAAACACTTCCCCATGGTGAACAGAGTAGAAGAAATGAACACAGGCCAGGGTGACTCTGTGGGTAGTCAGCTCCCACCTCCAGTTGTCAGTGGTCATGGGGATTAGCTGTCTGCAGAGGCTGCGTACGCTACCCCACCACGCACACAGAGAAAGTCCTCAAGGCATGCTGTGATTGTTCGCAGAGTTCTCAGGAGACAATGCTCCTGGCCTGGAATCTCTTACTTCTGCCTGACAAGTGTGAGGGCACAGCTGCTGAGAAACAGGTTGAGGGACACAGCTGACCACGATGGCAGGGGACCAGAGACATGGGGGCCCCCCATCCATACCAGAGCGCTGGCCAAGCCGTTGAGGTCCTTTGCGCGTCCCTTTCTGCTAGGACCTTCTAACGGGCCCCATGAACGTTCCTCTTCAAGGATTCTGCCCAGAAATGAAAGAAGTCAGGCCCTCCTCTGAGGCCCCATCTCAGAGCCCAGGGAGAGGAGGACCAGGTGAAGCCTCTAGAGTCAGGCTGGTCCTCCCACTGTCTGTGCCAGGGTCTGCACCAAATGTGCCCAGCGGAGAGGTGGGAGTGCCCATTGGAGGGAAGAGGCACTGACTAGATCAGGGTGAGGGCATGGGAATAGTTGCCAACATTTATACAGTCAGGGACTATTCTCACTTTTCTCACAGCAACACGACGAGCTAGCTGTACTATTATCGGTACGACTTTCCAGTGGGGCACTGAGAGGTTAGATAGCTGCCTAAGCTCACCCAGTTAGGAAGGCTTCAGAATCTGTGCACTTAACTTGCCATACTGCCTGCAGGCCTATGGAGAGATGCGGTGGTTTCAGAAATGCCAGTTGTATGAGAATCCTTAGGAGAGTAGGATTTGGAGGCTGGAGACCCCAGACCTGGGATGGTGCCTTTGAGGCACAATGCTAAGGCAGGCTTCCACTGAGGACCTGGGGGCTCTATAATTAGGCTGATTAACTCTCCTAGTTTTCCCACAACTGAGAGGGGTCCTGGGCTGTGTATTTTCAGTTTTAAAACTGGGGCCACTGTGGGCTAACAGGGGTAAGTTGATCATCCTACCTGTAACGAAAGGGCTGGGCTTGGATCATCGTCTTCAGGACCAACCTGCAGGCCAACTTCCTCCTCACACTCCCGGGCTAGAGACTGACAGAGTGACGTGCTGATGGGGAAGGTGAGCAGAATAACAACCAGCTGGCAGCAGCTCTTTCCAGACACTTAGGAGGGGAGGACTACAATATCAGGTGGCAACAAAGCAGGGACACTGTAGCCCTCAGAACCTAGTGGGAACAGGTGCCTTCTGGCGTGGCCAGTCTTACACAACTAGAGAAACTGGGAAGTTCCCAGGTGAGGATTGGCAGGCAGGCCAGGTGGCTTCCAAGGAAGTCTGGGCAGGGCCCAGCTCGCTCTGCCTGCTGGGAGCAAGTTTCTATTCTGGTTCCTGAAACTTCATTCCTGCCAGGATGGCCTCTCCTCTACTCACTTGCTCGGTGACCCACGTTGACTTGCATTCCTAGGCTCAGCAGCCCTTACCTTTCACCCTCTCTGATTTGTCCCCACCTGTTATATGACCATGGCTCTTTGTCAGTCTCTTTGATTGTAAAGATCTGAAATTCACTCGTGCAACACCTGGAAGATTCCAGTAGAAGGAGAATGGATCCTGAGGCACAGAATCCATGGGCAGAAATGCTATTAGGTCTCAGGAGGGACAAATGGGGCAAGAAGCCTCGGGAACTTGGGCAGTAATCACTCTTCACTTCTGGGCCCACTTCTCTTTGTGGTCTGTATAAAGCTGGAAGACATTGCAAGAGATTGTCCAGCTGCTCAAAATAAATTTGTTTCCTGGCCAAATGAAGTCAATCCAAGGCACTAAGAGAACTTCCAAATGAGATTGCTCAATCCCTGTCAGAGATTTTGGAGGATGAGTGCAGTAGGCAGAAGTCTGGAACATTGGTCATGTGCAAATGATCTTCCAGTTTTGAAAAAGGAGGGGTGGTAGTTAGTTTCTTTCTGTTACTTCGAACAGACTTAAGGGGAAAAAGGGAAAGGGGATTTGCCAGTTCACATAACCGATCAGTCCAGGGAGAGTCTGATATGGGCATAGCAGGGCACACCCCCCTGCCTCCTTTTTGGCTTCTTAGGCAGGCTCTTTCTGCATGGTAGCTGTAGGGGGCTGAATAGTGAACCTCCCAAATTCATGTCTACCCAAAACCTCAGAATCGATTTTATTTGGAAAGAGGGTCTTTGCAGATGTAATTAGTTAAGGCAAGATGAGGTCATACTGGATTAAGGTGGGCCCTATTTACAGTGATTTGTGCCCTAATAAGAAGAGGACGCATCAACAGAAGAAAAAGATACACACAGAGAAGGCCGTATGAAGACAGAGGCAGATTGGAGTGACGCAGCTGGAAGCCAAGGAATGCCAAGGCTGCTGGGAGCCACTGAAGATAAAAGAGGCAAGGCAGGATTTTTTCCGTAGAGCTTTCAGAAGGAGCATGGCCCTGCTGACATCTTGTGTTTGGACTTCTAGCTTTCAGAACTGTGAGAGCGTAAACTTCTGTTGTTTTAAGCCAACAAGCATGTGGCAGTTTGCTAGGGAGTCCTAGAAAACTAATACGATACCCTCAGCAACTCCAGGCTGGCCACCCTAGAGGAAAGGAAGAGGCTTTTTTCTCAACACATACAGAAATTTTGGGGCGGAGGGGATCTTTGCTTCCTGAACGTATCACTGTGGCTGAAGGGAAACAGTGCTCTCATTGGCCAGATATGAGTCCCACATCCATTAAGGGGACCGTGGTGAGGTTAGACTATCCCAACCACATGGGGAAGAGTGGACATCTTTTACCAGAATGAGGAGTGAATACAGGGAAGACAAAATTAACACCTGTCCATTACAGGGCGAAAAAGTTGATTCTGCAGACTATGCTCTCATCCAACAATAGATTTTTTTAAATATAAAGGAAGTAGAGGGACTTCCCTGGTGGTGCAGTGGGTAAGAATCTGCCTGCCAGTGCAGGGGACACAGGTTCGATCCCTGGTCTGGCAAGATCCCACATGCTGGGGAGCAGCTAAGCCTGTGTGCCACAACTACTGAGCATGCGCTCTAGAGCCCCTGAGCCACGACTACTGAGCCTGTGTGCCACAACTACTGAAGCCTGTGCGCCTGGAGCAACAAGAGCAACAAGCTCCTTAACAAGAGAAGCCACCACAATGAGAAGCCCATGCACCGCAATGAAGAGTAGCCCCTACTCGTCGCAACTAGAGAAAGCCCACGTGCAGCAAAGAAGACGCAATGCAGCGAAAAAATAATAAATAAATAAATAAATAAATTTTTTAAAAAATAAAGGAAGGAGAGATTTCTCAGAACAATTTAGGGCAAGGACAATCAAATTTCTTTTTTGACAGGTCCCTGAACTGACAGGTCACAGAGCTGCATTTGATAGCCTGTCTGTTAGTAAACTGGGTCTTCAGTAAGGCTTTTAACAATCTCTGCCATGATATCCTTGTGTGGATAAAATGGGAAATATAGGTTAGATGACAGTATGATTAAGAGGAAAAGTAACCTGCTAAATGAGTGAACCTATGTCATTACATTTGTCCACTCAGCATGCAAACCCCTATCTTATTTTGCAAGAATTTTCTAATAATAATTTAGTACTAGAGGGCTGTAGTGCCCTGGCTCCCACCATGGAAGCAGAAAGGGGAAGATTTTCCTTTTCACTTCCTTGCAGCCAGGACTCAATCATGTGAATTAGGCTCAGCCACTCCCACCAAGGACTTTTAATTTTTAGGAGGTGAATTTAAGGGGCAGATGTAGTGTAGGAAGTATTCATGGCAACAGCAACAGCAGCTTGACCAGTCCTGCAGTGGTGATGTTGAGTGTTCCCTGGCAGTGGTGGCCGTGGCAGAGCAGTGGTGTAATTAACTGTTTATGCAATCAAAAACCTTGATTGGTACAAGGACTGTTTTTAAAAGGATTCAAGTTTCCACTGTTCCAGGATTTGTCTTCAGCTCTGTCTTTTTTTTTTTTTTTTTTTTTTTTTTTGCGGTATACGGGCCTCTCACTGCTGTGGCCTCACCAGTTGCGGAGCACAGGCTCTGGACGCGCAGGCTCAGCGGCCATGGCTCATGGGCCCAGCCACTCCGTGGCATGTGGGATCCTCCCAGACCGGGGCATGAACCTGTGTCCCCTGCATCGGCAGGCGGACTCTCAACCACTGCGCCACCAGGGAAGCCCCTTCAGCTCTGTCTTTAACATGAACATCAAAAAGTGAAAGTTGTGTTAGAAGGCATTGGTGAAAGTACAGTATTTGGGACTATGGAGGTGAGTGATGGTCCTGTTCTCTTCCGTTGCTGAGACCCCAGCTGGAATGTTGAATTCAGTCCTGGGCACTGGTCTTTTATGGAGGAAAGTGACAAGCTAGAGCCTGGTCAAAGAAGAATGATCAAGACAGGGAAGGAACTCAACTATGAAGCATGAAGAACAGTAGAAATGATAGGTATTAGTCAGCCTAGAGAGGAATTGTCTTTAGGTTGGGAGAAGGCATATGTCTGATCTTTTTAAATAAGTTAAAGACCATCAAGGGACTTCCCTGATGGCACAGTGGTTAGGAATCTGCCTGCCAGTGCAGGGGACACAGGTTCGATCCCTGGTCCGGGAAGATCCCACATGCCGTGGAGCAACTAAGCCCGTGTGCCACAACTACTGAGCCCACGTGCCACAACTACTGAAGCCCGCGCACCTAGAGCCCGCGTGCCTAGAGCCCGTGCACCACAATGAAGACTAGCCCCTGCTCCCCGCAACAAGAGAAAGCCTGCACGCAGCAACGAAGACCGAACGCAGAAAAAAATAAAATAAAAATAAAGACCATCAAGTGAAAGAGGATTCAGTTTATCCTCTGTGGCTCCATGGAACATAGCTAGCATCACTGCTACTAGTGAGTTTCAGCTTAAAACGAGAAGGGTTTAATTGTTGGGTCTGTGATATCCACAACAGAGCAGGCTGCCTCATAATATAGTGAGTTCACTGTCGCTGGAGGTGTGCACACAAAACTGGATGAACTCTCAGAGAGTATATTGTGTTGGGGGATCCTACTGTGTGGGGGTGAAGGAAGAGTTGGTGTCCTTCCAACTTCTCTCCAATTCTTAAATCTGATCAAGTCCATAGGACAGGTTGGGAAGGGCAGGAAACTGGAGGTGGGGAGACCAGAGGAATTACAAATTGTGAGTTATTAAAAAAAAAAAAAGGAATGGAAGATTGCATTATTCTGAATTCTTCCCACTCCCTGTACCCAATCCCTTTGCCATGTGACTTTGAAGTCCCTCCCACTAGAGACAGAATACACTTTCTTGTCCTGCTAATGTTGGGTTGGCCAAGTGATTTGCTTTGGCTCACGGAGTGTAGAAGTGACCACTCCAAGCATAGTCTCTAAGAGGCAATGGATTTTTTGCTCACCCATCTTGTGCTTTTGCCATTACCATGTGAAAAACATGCCCTTGGTAGGTATCACAGAATAGAGACACATGGAGTAGACTCATCTAGCCAACTTACAGACCTATAGCCTTAAGCAGAGCTGCCCCAGCTAACACATGGACACATGAGAGAGAAATAAATGCTTTATTGTTGTATAGCACTTAGATTTGGTGGTTATTTGCTATGTAGCATCATTATGGCAATAAGACAGATCGGACATTCTAACAGACTTTCAGATACAGTATTGAAGGCAGTTCTCAGGCTTCTGCTGGCCTTTCTAGGATCTGAGGAAGTAGCACTTGAGGGAAGGAACTCATCCCAACAGATTGTGGGTATATCCTGTCCTGAGTATAGATGTTGCTGGGAATGGATGGCCAAGGTCACTTTGTGGGGCACAGACCCAGTGCTGGAGGCACTTTGTGGGTTTGGGGTAAAGAGTGAGAGGAGGAAGCCAACCTCACTTCAGGTCATGGGAAGAAGTCCAGCTGGACACTCAAAAGAAAGTGTGGATGGGAGTACCATCCTGAGAAACAGTTTGTGTTGTGGTGGATTAAAGATGACCACAAATTCTTTACCACATCTCTCATCAAGAGGTGAAGTCTATTTCCTCTCCTCTTGTATCTGGGCTGGCTCTGTGACTTGTTCTGACTGATAGAATGTGGCATATGAATGATAGAATGTGTCACTGAATAACTTCCAAGACTTGACCTTAACAGATCTTCCACTCCCTCCTATGCATTTGGAATATGCCTTCTTAGAGTCTAGCTGCCATGCTGTTAGGAAGCCCAAGCAGTCATGTGGAGAGGTCCACATAGAGGAAAACTGAGACCTTTGGCTAAGGGTTCCAGCTAAACACCCAGACAGCAACCAGCACTAACTTTTAGCCATGTGAATGAGGCCATCTATAACTTCCAGACATTCTATTA
The DNA here is from genome assembly GCF_949987515.2 of Delphinus delphis. Classification (NCBI taxonomy): domain Eukaryota; kingdom Metazoa; phylum Chordata; class Mammalia; order Artiodactyla; family Delphinidae; genus Delphinus; species Delphinus delphis. The sequence continues at coordinate 80,074,838 of NC_082688.1, read as the reverse complement.
CCCCAGCTGACACTATATGAAGCAGAAAACCACCTAGTTTTTCTAAGAAACCCCAATCAAGGTTTTTGACTGCAAAAACAGCTTACTCGGGTTTCCTTGGTGGCGCAGTGGTTGAGAGTCCGCCTGCCGATGCAGGGGACACGGGTTCGTGCCCCGGTCCGGGAGGATCCCACATGCTGCCGAGTGGCTGGGCCCGTGAGCCATGGCCACTGAGCCGGCGCGTCCGGAGCCTGTGCTCCGCAACGGGAGAGGTCACAGCAGTGAGAGGTCCGCGTACTGCAAAAAAAAAAAAAAAAAAAAAAAAAAACCCCAGCTTACTCAAAGTAAACTAAAACCTAGAGAAAAGATTAATTCTAGGGCACTCCCAGTAAAGTTTGGATAAAGTCAAGAATGTGACTGTGACTCTTTACGATCTCATAGATTTCAAGCAGTGTCTTATAGACCTCTCAGCTAGACAAAAGTGCTTCTAAGAATCTTAAGGATTTGTCCCATAGTACCCCGACTCACAGCCTAAAGAAGGTAGGAACTTATCTTAAGATTTGGGGATATAGTTTTTGTCTAATGGAGTGAAACTCAATAAGGTTCATGGGAAATGCACAATATTTTTGTTTATTTTCTTCCCCTCCAAGAGAATTGTACCAGCATAAGTACCACTAGCTTGGATTAAAATAGGCAAAGACAGTTCAAATGAAATGAGGACACTGGGCACTTAGCGAAGCAGACTGAACAAATTACTCTGCTGCAAACAAGGGAAAGGAGGAATGACCCAGAGGATGGAGCCAAGAGCCCGGAGGGTGAAGAGCCACAGAGAATCACATTCCCTGCTCCTGGAGCAGGGGGAATTGGTGACATTTGCGCTATTGGATCTCAGATTTCCTAAAGACCTAAGGACCGCTATGTACCTTTTATTACCCCTTTTTAAGTGGGAGTTTCTATTATGATTTTCCTGTCTCTGTCTTCCCATTGTATGTTGGATCTGTACGGGAAAAGATAACTTACAGGAAAGTTGCAAGTTTAGTACAAATACTTTTTTGGACTCTTTGAGAGTAAATTTCTGACATGATGCCACATTACCCAAAACCTTATGTGCATATTTCCAACATAACCACAATCATCAAAATAAATAAACATTATATGTTACTATCATCTTTTTTTGTGTGTGTGATGGCCCAACAGGGCAAATACTTTCATTTTTTTTTAATTAATTTTTATTGGAGTATGGTTGCTCTACAATGTTGTGTTAGTTTCTAATGTACAGCAAAGTGAATCAGCTATATGTATACATATATTCCCTCTTTTTTGGATTCCCTTCCCGTTTAGGTCACCACAGGACACTGAGTAGAGTTCTCTGAGCTATACAGTAGTTTCTCATTAATTATCTATTTTACACATAGTGTCAATAGTGTGTATACATCAATCCCAATCTCCCAATTCATCCCATCTACCCACTTCCTCCCTTGGTGTCCATTCATTTGTTCTCTACATCTGTGTCTCTATTTTGCAAATAAGATCATTTATACCATTTTTCTAGATTCCACATATATGCGTTAACATATGATATTTGTTTTTCTCTTTTTTTTTTTTCTCAGTACGCGGGCCTCTCACTGTTGTGGCCTCTCCCGTTGTGGAGCACAGGCTCCGGACGCGCAGGCTCAGCGGCCATGGCTCACGGGCCCAGCCGCTCCGCGGCATGTGGGATCTTCCCGGACCGGGGCACAAACCCGTGTCCCCTGCATCGGCAGGCGGACTCTCAACCACTGCGCCACCAGGGAAGCCCTCTCTTTCTTTTTTTTTATATGTAACTCTTTTTTTATTCTTTCATTTTTAAATGGCAGTGAATTGCTTTTTTTTTTCTGTTCCTTTTATAATTTTTTTAAATTGGGATATAGTTGTTTTACAATGTTGTGTTAGTTTCTACTGTACAGCGAAGTGGAGTTCCCTGTGCTATACAGCAGGTTCTTATTAGTTATCTGTTTTATACATATTAGTGTATCTATGTCTATCCCAATCTCCCAATTCATCCCAGTCTCCCCTTCCCCCCATTGGTGTCCATACATTTGTTCTCTACATCTGTGTCTCTATTTCTGCCTTGCAAACTGGTTCATCTGTACCATTTTTCTAGATTCCACATTGTTTTTCTCTTTCTGACTTACTTCATTCTGTATGACAGTCTAGGCATAGACTGTTGGGGCCAGCTTCACCCTCACCAGTTCCCTGGTGAACGACTCTTGAATTTGTGTTCTAACTACAATAGTTCTTCCCCTCTTCCCTTCCCACATTATCAAGATGATCATAAGCATTCATTAACAAGTATTTTAACAAATATCTATTCAGTGCCAACTACGTGTCCGGTTCATTTCTAGGAGCTGAGGATATAGTAGTGAACAAGAGAGAAAGTTCTTGCACTCATGCAGCTGATCTTCTATTGAGACAGACAGACAACAAACAATAAATTAAATGTATAATTCTGGGTAGTGATACCTACTCTGAAAAAAATCAAGCAGGTTAAGCAGCTTTGGTTGGGGGACTATTCTACATAGTGTAGTCTGAGAAGACCTCTCTCATAAGGTGACATTTGAGAGATCTGAATGAAGTATGGGGCTAAGTATTTCATAAGTGTTTCAGGCTAAGTGAACAGCAAGTAAAAAGGTCCTGAGGCAGGAAGTAACAGGGCAAGTTCAAGGAATAGCAGCAGGTAGGTCAGTGTGGCTAAAGTACATAGAGCGTGGTAGAGGGTGATAGGAGAAGAGGGTGGGGAATAGAGATAGAAACCAGATTAGACGGGGCTTCTACGAAGTTGGAGTTCGTTCTCAATAAAATGGCATGAATTGATTTACGCTTACAAAGATCTCCCTAGCTGCTGTTTGGAGAATAGACTGGGGAGGGGGCATGGTGGAGGTAGAAGCAGGGTGACCAAGTAGGAGGCTACCTTATAACCCAGGTCAACATGATGGTGGCTTGGTCCAGGACAGTTAGAGCAGAATTAGCAAGTGGTTAATTCTGATAATTTGAAGGCAGCACTGACAAGACTTGCTGAGGGATTGGAAATGGCATTTAAGAATAAGAAAAGCACATTGAGGACACCTTTTAGGTTCGGGGCTTGGGGGAAATGGATGAACAACAGTGCCATTCTCTGAGGTAAGTAAGAATGGGAGTGGAGTGTAGGGCGTAGGTGCTGAGTTTGAGATGCCAGTAAGAGGGAGTGGAATATGAGTTGTTTGGTCAGGGCTGGAGATGGAAAATTTTGCAGTCATCAGCATACAGGTATTACTGAATATAAATCACACTCTTTTCTGTGTAGACAGAAAAGAGCATGATGGACTATGGCCTGGGGCCTTCAACAACCAGGAAAAAGAGAAGCCCAGAAAAGAGACAGAGGAGTGGCCAGTGAAATGAGGAAGATCAGAAAAGCCTGATGTCCAGGAAGCCAAGTGAAGAAAGTAGATTCTGTGTGATCACAACCACATGTCAACTCCTGAGCCTCAGTTTTCTCATCCATGAAATGGTGAGAGTAACAACTGCCCACTTCATGGTGTTGTTAGGATTGAGGCAATGTATGTAAAGCAGTTAACACTTGTGTCTGACTGGTATATAGGAAACTCTCAGCCTATGGTAGCATTGTTATTATTTCCTCCACTTCAGAGTAGGCTGCCACAGCCCTCAGCTTCCCCATCCACATAAGTGACAGCACCTCCATGAGTCCTTCTCAGAAATGAAGTGTCCCTGCTCACTCAGGCAACCAGGTGGGCCTGACGAGTGGCCTCTGGGTCAAATTTGAACCAAGTGACTTCAGTGCCTAAACCTCTCACCCACACAGCTTCCAGCCCTTACTTGCAAATCAACAAGTGGTAAATAAAGGTTTTAGAGCCAGAATTCTGCCTCTGCCTCTCACCAGCTATGGGATCCTAAGCAAGCTTCTTAACCTTCCTGAGCCTTGAATTCTATCTATAAAATGGGAGCAATTCCTACTTCATGACATTGTGTCCAGGCCCGCGCGGACTGTAAATAAAGCCGGCTGATCTCCTCCTGCATGTCGGCGTGGGAGTCACTGGGGCTCTTTGACACCCTCCCACGCATCCCCACAACCTAGCTGGGCGGGTCTCTGGGATCCCCTAACCTGCGCTGTAGGACAGTGAGCTCAGAGAGGTGGAGACTCGTCCACTTTCTTTTCCGCAGGGCGCCGGATGAGCCGCGCCTAGTTGCTGGGCCCCCACCTCGGTAGAGGGGCCTAGCTCGGGCAAGGGAGGGGGTTCCGAACGCCCCAGAGACTCCCTCTTCCGCTGTCCTACCTCGGGCTCTGCGTCGAGGCCGTTTGCTGGGCAACCCTTCTCCGCCCCTCTTCCTGACCCTCCCCCCAGGTCTACCGAGGTCCACCGTCAGGAAAGCCGCCGCGGTCCCCGACCCCTCAAGACCACGACCAGTCTGCTCTGTTCTCCTCCCTCCTCTCTGACGCCGCGCTGCAGGCCCAGGCGCATAACCCAGCCCTTCAGCACCGCAGGAAGTGGCGGCTCCTCTCGGGGGCAGCTCGGAGGAAGAGGAGGAGGAGGAGGAAGAGTGGCTTAGTAGGGACCGAAGCCCCATGGGGCAGGCTGCGGAGGAGGGCGGCGTGAGGACCTGAGAGCTCAGCTCCAAGGCTGCGGGCTGCCAACTGCCGCCCCGAACGGCTCCGCCCCTGCGGCCCACCCTCCACAGGCCCCGCCCCGCACTCGGCCACGCCCCATACCGGCCCCGCCCCCAACTCCTGTCCCGAAAACGCGGCTCCTACGGGCGGCCCTGCCCCCGCTCCGCCGGCGGCCTCGGCCTCGGCCCCGCCCCCGTCCGCGCCAGCCCCTAGTCTGCACTTTGCTTGCTGGGCTGCTGAGTCGGCCAGAGTCTGAGTTCCGCCTCCTGCCCGCCGGCGCCGCTCCCTCGCCCCCTCCCCCGATCCGTCCCCCAGTCGCAGTCTTGTGGCAGTGTCTGGCCGGAGGCCCGCGGGCGGGCCGCCCTCCCCGCGGTAGCCCACCCCCCCTCTTAAAGCGGCGGCGGGAAGATGAGGTTTCGGGAGCCGCTCTTGGGCGGCAGCGCCGCGATGCCGGGCGCGTCCCTGCAACGGGCCTGCCGCCTGCTCGTGGCTGTCTGCGCGCTGCATCTTGGCGTCACCCTCGTCTACTACCTGGTCGGCCGCGACCTGAGCCGCTTGCCTCAGCTGGTCGGAGTCCCCACACCGCTGCAGGGCAGCTCTAACGGCGCCGCCGCCATCGGGCAGCCCTCTGGGGAGCTCCAGCCCCGAGGGGCCGCACCGCCACCGCCTTCGCGCACCTCTTCCAAGCCGCGCTTGGGTGGCGCCTCCAACCCCGACGCGGACTCTCGCCCCGGCCCCGGCCCCGGCCTCGGGAGCAACTTGACTTCGGCCCCAGTGCCCCCCGCCACAGCACTGTCGCTACCCGCATGCCCTGAGGAGTCCCCGCTGCTCGGTAAGGTACCATGCGCGTTCGCCCATGCCCTCTTCCTCGACAGCCAGTCAGTCTCCCTATTCCGGATCAGAGCCCCTAATCCCAAACAGGTTCCGGGCTGGATGGGGGTGAGAGGTTGGGAGGTGAGTCCCTTCGGATTCATGCTGGAGACTGGGTCGGGGACGGTTTAAGTAAGCCGTAGCCACCGCCACCCACCCACCCCCGATCCCAGAACCAGAGAAGGCCTTGGAGACTTCCCTGCTCTGGCCCAAGCCTCAAGAAGTTTTGGGAGTTTGAGTCTGCTTAGAACTCGGAGCAGCCTTCGCTCTGCTAACTCTGGTAGGGACTACGAGGCAGCTCAGAGTAACCCGCTCTCTCTAGTTTGGAACGCTGATGATGAGGCCTCCAGGAGGGAAGGGAGCAGACCTCCCAGGTCACATCTCCTGTCTTCACATAGAACCACTGTCTCCTGAGTGTGGGTTAACCCTTTTCCTAAGCTTTTGTGCAAGTGACTTGTCCCTAAACCTCTGGTTTTTTATCTATTAAATGGGAATAATAAGTGGTACCTGTTTGAGGGGGGTGTTTTGGAAGATTAGACCAAACAGTGTAAACAAGCATTTACAAGGATGAGGGTAACCCCTCAGTAAATTGTCACTATTGTGTTCAGTTCCTCCTCTGCTTAGATCCCTGCCCTGGGGCCCTCCTACCCTGCTTCCTGCCCTTGTAGCTTCCCAAGAGTAGGGCCCTCCCAGGGGCCGAGGGTATTTGTACCAGTATAATGTGTGTACCCTGGGGGCTGGAGGGCTAAAATATAATCAGTTAGCACCAAGTTGTCCTTTCCTGATAGCAGCAGCCTGGAGTCTCAGGTATCTTGCCCAGATGTTTTGAACCGGAACTCCAGCCTCTGTTTCAGCACAAGCAGAGAGCTTGGGTCGGTGGGTTTGCATTCCTTATGTCACGAGGAGGCTGAGCCCATGCCCACCGGGACCTCCCCTTGACCTGTAATCCACAGGCAGTCAGGCCCAAGGCAGCCACAGGTTGCTCCCAAGGTTACCAGACAGGTGGCTGCTCAGTTTCAATGCCAGGGTGTAGAGAATGTTGTTCTGAGTGAGGGGCCCTGGCAGGAGAGCAGGCATCCTGCCAGTGGGAACTCTGTCACTTTTTCACAGAGCCCAGACAGAGCAGGCCTCCTACCCACTCTTGCTCAATTTCTCCAATAATTACTTCAATATTTTCATATCAAGTTTGGGAGGATGCTCCTGGAACTGGTCAGACATGAATTGTGGTAATAAAGGGGACTTTTTTTTTTTTTAAAGCAGAAACTTGAATTCTTTTGGACTTGATGGTTAGTCTGGGAAGCAGACTGGTCCTGTAAAATGAAATGGAATCTTTGCCATACTGCTAAGTGTCTGACCTCAGGCATGTTAGAACTCAGACTCTGAGTTCCTCAGAGTCTCTTTCTCTTGTGTAAAATGGGGTTGTCCATGCTTCAGGACTAAATGAGATTGTGTATGTTAAGTACATGGCAAATAGGACCTGGGACTTGAAGTTTCATTTTTCTCAGACTCTGGAGATGGCTGTGAACAGCAGAGAAGGAGGAAGAGGGTTGGTGAGTTCTCAGACCCCAGAGAGGCCAGATTTTGATCTTTTGTTTTTAATTGTTGCCTGGATATTATGTAGAAGGAAAGAGAAATTAATTAGCAAGTTAAAGGAAAGTACCCCAAAGTTCATTAGATTGGTGTTTGAGGTGTAGGATCTTCTCAATGAATCATGAGAGGCAGTGGTGACCCACCTTGGTGTTGCCCAGTGACTGGGTGACGAGTTACTGCTGTTTCTGCGTTGACTCTGAACTGGTGGCACGAACAGACTTCCTGAGAGATACAGTTTTGGAGGGTAAGGGGAGAGGCCCTAGGCTTTCTGTAGCTTGTCCGCCTTTGTGTGACATGCATGGGACCGTGACGTTTCAGCTGCTGCGGAGGTAGCCCCGGAAGGTGAGGGTGGAGTGTTTTTCTTCACTTTTATTGAGCCCTTGGGTTTGAGGTTTGGGTGCTCTCTAAGTGGAGGCTCCTGGGTAGAAGAGAGCCTTGAGAAAGCTGAAAGTCTCCCGGGGAGTGTGTGGGCTGGGGGAGTCAAGCCCATCTGTTCAGCTGGGCAGGTGTCAGCCAAAGCCATTACGTGTTGGTTTCAAGGTTGGTGGGAGAAAGCATCCGTGGGGTTTAAAGCTGTGGCTTTTTCACTACTTGCAGTTCCTTTCCACAACTGGGCTGTACTTTCTGGTGTCCAAGGGTCTATGCCAGATGCTGTGATCCCTCCGGGCTGGTAGGTGGTGGGTAACGGGCATGCCCTTCCCTGCAGGAGCCAGGCACCAGACTGGGCTGCCGACGGGTCACTGTTGGATCTGTCCTGGGTTGTTAGAGCCTCAGGATAGACTTCAGATAGACTTGGGTTTGAATCCTGCTTGTGTCTATACTGTGCATTAGGGCAGGTTGCAGTGTTTGAAGCCATAGTAGGCTCTGCCCCGGGACACCTGCTGGGCTGCTGTGAGGCTTTCAGGAGTGAGGGCTGCAGGGGAAAGATGGGTCTTTCCTGAGGATTCCTGCAAGTTCCCCAGGGAGTTCTCCCGGGGAGTCCAGGCATGTAGGCGCTGTCGTCTTGGCCCTTGGGCTGTGCGGCATCTCACTGACCATGGCATTGAGGCTCCCTTTCTGGCAGCCTGGGTGTTTGCCTGAGATGTAGTCAGCCTGGGAGGAGCAGCAGCCTTGTGTTGAGTTACTTTTCCCGGAATGAATGTTTATCTGTGCTTAGATTTGGCGGCAGCTCCACGTGACTTGACTAGCACTGGCGCTGCCCGCCCAGAGGGGGGCTGGCTGGGGGCGGGGCGGGGTCAGTACCTCAGGTAGGACTGGTTAGGGGAGGCTGGGCTGACCTGGACAGTTGGTACAGTCTATGGGTGGGAGGCGGGTGGTGGTGAGTATAAGACTGCCTAAACCTGAGGCCGCTCTTGCCCAGCTATGCTTTGAATAGAGCCTCTTCCTTTGTTCAGAAAAGGACTCTGATCTAGAGGTGGACACCAGAGAGTCACGGGCACTAGAGAGTCATGGGCACCTGGGCCAGCAAACAGCCACAGGTAGCCAGGGCCCTGGGAGAGCACTTATCCGTGAGCCGTTTTCCCCAGGTTTCATGGGGGTTGTCAGCCGAGCCTCTGCCATGGTTTGTACCCTTGGCAAGACAGAGCACTTGCTGGGTGTCTGCCGGGCTCTCGGCTGTCAGGTGTTTCTCCACCAGCACACTGTTCCCGCTTCTCCCCCTTCCCCCATATGCACACATGTGGACACAAGCACGCTGCCTGGGACATAGTGTACTTTGAGGACATCTGTCTTGGCCTCAGCTCCGGAAGGGGCTCTCTCTCTTCTTTGGGATGAGTCCTAGAGCCTCATCACCTTCTGGCTTGCGGTGGAGCCTCATCCTGGGGGTTGGGGAGGCACCAGGAGCCTCCCCTGTGTCCAGATCTTTAAGCTTTGGGACGTTAGGTAACTAGTTTTTTAAACCAGTTTTGTCCTGTTGCTTTTCCTGGGGAAGATAATTTCTTGACCTACACACTGACATGCCTTCTTGTCTAACAGTCTGAGGTGGAGAAATACCCTCCATGACTATTTGGCTCACTTTTTTCCACTCAGCCTGATGGTCGCAGAAGTGTCTCCTGCCTGTTGTAATTTGTCCCAGACTCTGAGCAAGCACGGGGGCCTCCACCTGATGAACCAGGTGCAAGTTCCTTGGGTTACAGGTTGCAAGAGCCACATGTGAGATTGGAGTCAAACCGCAGCATCTTGGAACCACAGCATCCCAGGATGGGTCTCTGCAGTTCCCTGGCCCCCATCCCACATTGTGCTAGAGGGGAAGGGTCTTGCCTCAGGCCATACAGCCAGGCAGTAGCCAGCTGGGGCTGGAAAAACCAGGTCTCCTTTTTCCCAGTCTAATGCTTTTCCTTAAAGTTATTGCCCAGTAGACACTTAGTGCAGAGGCTCAGGGTGGCCTAATGTGGCACTAAGTTTGGGAAGATCCCTGCTAGGTGTGTCTGTGGGTCCATCTGAGAGGTCTGATAACGTGACAGCTTTCCTGGATTCAACAATATGCCTGTCCTAGTCTGGGCGCTAGAGCTACAGAGAGGGAGATGACAAAATGCCTTCTCTTTTGGAACTCACAGTTTAGGCAGAGGAGGCATAATTAAACCATGCCGATGTCATTTAGGGAAGCCAGAGTGTGTGTGTGTGTGTGTGTGTGTGTGTGTGTGTGTATGTTTAGTCTCTGCCTCCCTAGCCATCCCCTTCCCTTCCTTTCTTCCTTCTTTCTTTCCCTTATTCAGAAACCCAGAGTTGGTGTTAAAGTTCTCCAGTTCCGGTTTTATCTGATTGTGTGAAAATGTTCCTCTAATTTCTGAAGCCGTGCATTAGCTCTGGGGGTAATCTTTAACTTGCTGCTTTATAATGACTATAATGATACATCAGCAGCCATATGGTTGGGTATTACGGTCTTTGGATAGCAGCAGAGTAGGGGTTTCCAGGCTGGGGCTAGACTAATTTATGGTTTGGGAAAGACGGGACAGTTAATGCCCAGGTAGTCCCAGCCCTTCCGTGGATTCCACCCTGGGGACCTTCCAGACTTTGGGGGCAGGGCCAGGAGGCTCATACCCTTCGGGCTCAGCTGGGCTCTGGATGTGTGTGAAAGGGGCCCAGGCATCCTGGGGCCAAGCCAAACCTGGTGATTTCTTCACTGACCGTTTACCCAGTGCCTCCTATGCCTTATTCCCTCCTCAGTGTTCCTTGCCTGTACTTGATAAGAAGCAGAGACTGAAATTCTGCTTGAATCCATGTCCACCTGGAAATTCCAGTTATTCTTATCTGGTTAAGCAGCAGTCCAGTTGTTTTAGGACAGATAGTCTAACTCCCTTGAGGGCTTCCGCTGTGGCCATTTTACCTTTGCCTCTGGTACTGCCCATGTGGCCCAGGTGATGAGGTCACTGTAAGACAGACCCTGACTCCTGGGGAGTTAGCAAGGCATGAGATTGGATTCGGTGATCTCCACAGGGTCCCTCCTGTCCCTTAACTTGGCGAGGGATCCTGAGAGCCAGACTGTGGCTGTGATTGCAGAAGTCTCAGTTGTGAGGCCCTCTGTGTTTACCTGGGCCTACGCAGGTCGCCGGCTTGGGGGAGAGATCTTGGATACTTTTCTAAAGGTCAGAGACCTCCAGGTTGGAAGGTTGTGGTGGCTTGGCGGGTAGGGGACAGGGTCTGGCGGGGAGCTGGTTCTGGGAGAACGTGGCCTAAGGGGATTCGTCCTTAGGAGGCAGAAGGGCTGAGTCACACTCTCAGTGTTTCAGGTTCTACTTTTCAGCCTGGCTCAGCCCGCCCCTTCCTTGCACAAATGAAGGCCAGGGGCTGTATTATTGGCTGTTGCTGAATTCTTGGGCAGTGATTTTAATGTCTGGTCTGGGTGTGTAATGTAGCTGCTTCTCTTTCCCCCTGCCGCCTCTCCAAGCCCCTCACAAAGCCCTGAGAGAGAGGAGGAGGATTTGTCTCCCTGGGATGCCAAGGAGGCCAGGGTTGTGGGTCTTTGCTTTTGCCTGTTTTTTTAAGGAGTGGGTAATCTCTTCCTCCTTTTTGTAAAAAGTAATGCAGGCTCATTGAAAACCGTTTGAGAAGTTAAAAGAGGTTGAAAAGCACATCTATATTCCTATCACCTAGAGGACGCATGTTGGCAAATTTCCTGCTAGTCTTTTTTCTTGTACATGTTTCAGAATTTAGTTGATATCTTTATAAATGGATAGATAGATTGGTATAGTTAGATATAGATATAGATAGCCTGGTGTCCAGGATTTTTCCCTTAAGATTCTGTCACAGGCTTGGTCCTACACCTTTAAAAACAACAAAGGGTATAACTTTTATTATTCAGCTGTTGCTGAACACATACAGATAGTTTTTGTTTTCTTGTTAGTGGTCCAGTGAGGCTCACGCCTAAAGCTTTAGGTACTTTTTGGATTGTTTCCGTAGTAGAGTTTTTTAAAAAGGAAGAAAAGGGATGAATGCTTTTTGAGAAGGGCTTGGTTTTTAAACCAGTCTTACTAAAGGATAGACTCATTGAAAATTTCAGGTTTGCTTAGTGGTGGCAGATGAACATCATTTATTGCTGAATAAAAGATGTGTCTAGAATTCTGATTAAAAACTAGGTGCAGGGGCTTCCCTGGTGGTGCAGTGGTTTCCCTGGTGGCACAGTGGTTGGGAGTCCGCCTGCCAACGCGGGGGGCGCGGGTTCGTGCCCCGGTCTGGGGGGATCCCGCGTGCCGCAGGGCGTCTGGGCCCCTGAGCCATGGCCGCTGAGCCTGTGCGTCCGGAGCCTGTGCTCTGCAACGGGAGAGGCCGCGACGGTGAGAGGCCTGCGTACTGCCAAAAAAAAAAAAAAAAAAAAAACAACTAGGTGCAGGAAGCGATTGGGGCAGGGGCAGAGGGCCAGGCTGCAGGACGGACTGTGCAGCGGGGGTGATGCCCTAGGAGTCAGCTTCCTCAGGAATTGCTCCGTTTGTCTCCTTAGCAGCCAAGTCCCTGGGCCGGGCTTATGTGCATGGCCCTGGGGCCATGGTGCTGGGTGAGCACCAGTGCTAACCCAGTGCTGGTGATGTGACTGAGATGTGACCGTGTCCACAGGAGGTGTGGGAACAAGCTAGCAAACCAGGTTCTGAAACATACAGCACAGTTCTCCTACCTCCAGAGGGTCCGGAGATCTGGAGAAGGGCCAGGAGGTGAGAACCTGTAGGTTTCTGGGAACTCCTTTCAGGAGAAGCCTCAGAGACCATCAGAGCTGGCACTCAGGCTCTTCACAAGACGCCTGTTTTGAAGTTATGCCACTTTGTCCTCACTGGAGCTAAATTCACCTCTTCTGAGGGGCACTTTGGATTTGGGACTCTGCCGAGGGTCACTGGCCCAGAGGCTGTGGGTCAAGGGGGAGGCTGCACTGTGGGAAGGGGCAGGGTATGTCAGACCAGCGTGACGAGTAGGGTTGTGAGGTCAGGCTCCTTCCTGCCTCACCACGTGGGTCTCCAGGTCCTGGGGAGGGGCCCTGGCAGGGGTTTCAGTAACTACCTGGCCTCATGACAGGTTGCATTCTGAAAATGCCTTTAAACATTTCTTTAAAAGTTTCTTCCTGTTTTGCATAATGTCCTTTTGCCTTTGACGTTCCTGAAACTGAACTGCAGGGCTGTCGTTGTGTTTCAGGACACCACCAGCTTGAAAAAACAGGAAAGGACTCCCAGTTAGGGTGGACCTAGGGAAACTGGTATTTGCAATATAGGAACTCAGACACTTGGCATGGAGGTGTTAGGTAGCTCCTGTCATTCAGATGATTGCTTCAGGCAGCCTGGGCAGGGTGCCCCCCTGGCTGAGAATGGGTAGACTTGAATCTTCCCTCCAAAGTCAGAAGGGCACTCGCCCCTGAGGAAGAGGATGAATGGGGACTCATTTGCTCATTCAGCAAACTTTTCTGGGTAACTACACTATATGAAGCATAGGAGACAGACATGACCAAGGGCTGGCGCCCACTCCCGGGGAGCCCCTCAGCGGTGGGCAGATCCTGGCAAAGAGAGGACGAAGCGTGGGTGTTCCCAGGGCACTAAGGAGGTACAGGGAGCTGGATGGGTGGTCTGGGTCAGGGCCAGAGTCAAAATGAAGGGCCTTTCTTCCAAGCACTGATTTTTAGCATCCCTGTCTCTCAGCATGTTTGAACAGTCTCCCTGGTTGGGAGGGGCAGGGGTCTACTGCCTGTCATTTCCTCTAGTTGCTGTTACATGGGGAGACTGCCATAACTGAAGTCCCAGCTGTTGCATGCAGTTGCCGGCAAGGCAGGAGAGGACAGGAAGTAGAGGCGGCGTGAAGGAAAGATGATAAAAGAGAGAGATGGTGTAGCTGGGACTGTGCTGGACGAGGGAAGGCCGAGGATAGCTAGACTGAGGGACCAAAGGGAGGAAGGAGAAGGGAAGAGGTCAGAAGGAGGTGCTTGTGGTCTGCAGAGCATGGGGGCGAGCCTTGAGGGCCTCTGGAGCGAGGATTCTGAATTCTGGTTCTAGCTCATTATATCATTTAGGGCAAACCCCGACTGCCTTGGTCCCTTCTCCGCTCTCTGAAGTTTGAGTCATGCTAAACCTGTTGGTCTTTAGTGCCCTTCCTCTTGTTCCTCCTGGAGTCTAGGCTGGGGTGGAGGGAAATCCTGGTCATATCTGCAACGTTAAAGCCCTCTGAGAGTTCCTGTGAGGCTCGTTACCCACTACCCATTTCAGGGGTCTCGTGGTGAGGCTTCTGCTGAAGATTTTGTCGTCTCTGTTTAAGCAGGCATAAAGATTTTTAGGTGGGTGACCTTTGAAATGGCGTGGGTAGTGTTTCTTTCTATCATGCTGACTAGCTGTGTGATTTGGGAAAGCTGTTATCCTCCCCGTGCCTCACTGCTCTCACCTGTAAAATGAGGATAATAAAAGTACCTCATAGATGTTGTGAAGTTAATAGGCACAAAAGGGCCTGAAACAGTGCCTAACACAGAATAAGCTCCAAATATATGTTGTCTTTTATTGGTAGTACTAATAGTTCTTATTTGTGAAGATTTTGGCATTTGCTTTGTAGGATTGCTTCTTCTTCCATTGAAAATGCAATGTCACCACATTAAATGTTTAAAAATGTATCATTTTACTCCCTACCATTGTAACAAAACATGCATCTATCACTGTAACAAAACTTGCCATTACTTTCCAAATGCATACATGTTTTACACTGTTGCAACCATAGTGTGAACTATTTTGCCTTCTGCTATATTTGTTCAACATTATCTTATAAACTGTTATGTTGCTTATAATTGTCAGAATTATCTTTAGTAGCTGCTGTCTAAAATCCTTATGGCTATTCCCTTAGCGCTCAACATCACGTTTCACCGTCACAGATCATCTTGAACATCTTTGCTGCATGTAGCTCCTTGCTTCAGTTGAATTATTTCCTGGGGATAAATTCCTAGAGGGGAATTTCCAGGCCAGAGGATATGGTCATCTTTAGGACACTGGTTCACACTGCCACTTTGCTTTCCTGGAGGGCTGGAATAATCCACAGGCCCTAAACTGCAAATTCCAGGGACAGGGGTATGGGCTTTTAAAGAGTGTAGATTCCAAGAGAGAGTCAGATTTATCTGGAGTTTCACCCTTATACTCTCAGCTCTCTGTGTGTGAGCGTGTGTGAAGTTCCCTGTGTAGGACACTGCACCTGCTCTGGACATGAGGCTTTTCCTACAAGCCATTGCTTCTGGGCAGTTCCTGCTGAGGTTACTGGGTATCCACAAAGGAGCCTTACTGGTGGCTCTTTCTACACTTCACACGCACACCTTTGCCCCAAATGTTGATTTACACAGCATAAGGACCTTTCCTTCTTCCTTTATTTGTGGAGTCAAACCTGTAGATTGTGGACAGATCCTAGCTTTAAAAGCCTGGCTTTAAAATGTTGTTGATCTAAAACTTTGCAGGTTGGTTGCTGGAAACACTGCATGCAGAGCCCATGTTTGACTCTAATGGGTTAGCCTGGGCGCCTGACCATTTACCCCATGCGGACGAACTCTGATCTGACAGCCCTGGTTTATGGGTTCCAGACATGGGGCCCAAATGAAGAAAGGCCTTGAAATTATATTGGGTATAAATAAGTTGATCAGTAGCCCAAGGTCTGCAAGCATGAATTGCCGTTTCTGTCCCTGTAGCCACCCCCCATGCACATGCCTCTTTTGTAGACACACAGGAGCCTGCTACTTGCATAAATGTAGGAATGGCTTTAGAGCTAGTGATTTCAGTGACCAAAGGTTTACAGACTCAATAGACGGAGTGCATTCAACCTGTGACAGCTGCTCTATTCATCTTGTAGCCCCTCCACGTGTCCTCTCTTCTGCTGCATTCCTCAGCAATCAGCTGTGACTTAACAGGGTACTCTCAGGGGTCCATTTGGAGCTAGGCCAGAGCTGCTGTCAAGAAGCATCTTGCTCCTGGGGGACCCAGGGCAAGAATTCCTTCCTGTGTAAAGTGGAGAGGTAATTCCTACCTCAGAGGTTTGATAAGAGGATTGGACGAGATGAGGTACTTGGTAATGGCAGTACTTTGTCTTTTGATCAATGCATCCCCTTGGGCAGCAAAGGTATACATTCAATACAGTAGACTGCAGGGTAAAAGTTTTTTCAAAGGAAGTTTTTTCCCCCCGCTGCCCTGGGGCAGTGAAGAGGAGGAGGAAGAGGTCTGAGACTGTAACCACAGTTTAGGGACAGGATTTAGCCTGGAGCCATAGTTTGGTAGAGATATTGGCCTGGCTTATCTGAGCAGACCCCAGGCCACAAGGAGAAGCCTCCATCTTGTTGAATCCACAACACTGGGAACTTGGAGTGCAGGTTGCTGTGTCTTAGGCATGCCAGGATTCTGTGGTCGTCCAGAGCCTTCCCTTCTCCATGTGGCCATTGTTCGTCAGCGTCCTGGGGAGAGGCCATCACAGATTATATGTAGCTGAGTGGTCGGGGAGAGGAGCTGGAGGGAGCATTGGATATTTGATGGAGTCTCAGGGGGTAAGAAAAGGGCTGTGTTAAAAAAAAAAAAAATGACGGCTGGACATAGGTGGGCTTAGGCTGGGCTGCCCAGTGGCCTATACCGGTGTTGTTAGAAAACCTAAGACACAGGCCTGTAGATCACCTGTCTTTACTCTACCCAGGGGCTGGTGATGGAAGCCAGGATGCCAAGCCCTGAAGTTCAGTTTTGACATCAACCTACTGAGTGATCTGAAAGAAGTCGTGTTCTCTCACTGGGCCTCACTTTGCGCATCTATAAAACGAGATGAGGGGGTTGGCCTGGATATTCTCTGGAGTCTCTTCCTGCCTGGGAATTCTGATGTAGCCTTGTACTCCTGCCTAATACAGCTTAATGTCTTGGCCGCAGGTGGGCCAGCCGTGTAGAGCTGGGCTCTACACGGCTGAGCCAGGATTGAGTCAGTTACTGGACAAATCCACACCCAGCTGACCCTTCCAGCAATTCCAGTTTCTAGGCCCCAAGTCACAAGTAAATTGGTCAGCTTGAAAACCCAATCAGTGGGAGCTGCTGTGAATCTTGGGTTCTAGGCTCCAGCAATAATCATACCAACCACTCCCACAAGAGGTAATGCTTACTCAGCACTTACTGACATGCCAAGTGTGGGAAAAGTACTACATATGCATTATTTTCAGTAACTCTCACAGCAACACTTTTTCTTGCCTAATTGACCTGGTTAGACCTTCCAGCACATTGTTGAATAGATGCAGTAAGAGAGGACATCCTTGTCTTGTTTCTGATCTTAGGGGGAAAACATTCAGTCTTTCACATTCAGTCTTTAAGTATGATGTTAGCAGTGGGATTTTTGCAGATGCTCTTTATCAGGTGAGGAAGTTCCCTTCTGTTCCTAGTTTGTTGAGTGTTTTTTTTATCATGCATAGGTGTTGATGTGTTTTGTCACATGCTTTTCTGTGTCTGTTGAGATGGTCATGTGGTTTTTGTCATTTGTCATTCTGTTGATACGGTGTTTCTCAGGTATACATCACACTTGAATCCCTGGGATAAATCCCACTTGGTTGTGGTGTGTCATCCTTTTTCTATGCTGCTTGCTTCAGTTTCCTAATATTTTTTTTGAGAATTCTTATTCATAAGAGACATTGATCTATAGGGATTTTTTTCTGGTTTTATTGAGGTATAATTGGCAAATAAATCTGTAGTTTTCCTTCTCATCCTTCTCATGATGTCTTTGTCTGAATTTGGTATCAAGGTAACACAGCCTCACAGAATAAGTAGGGATGTGTTCCCTCCTCTTCAGTTTTGGGGAGAGTTTGTGAGGGTTGTATTAATTTTTCTTTAAATTTCTGGTAGAATTCACTAGTGAGACCATCTGGGCCTGGGCTTTTATTTGTGGGAAGCTTTTTGATTACTGATTCAATTTCTTTATTTGTTACAGGTCTATTCAGATTTTCTTTTTATTCTTAAGTCAGTTTTGGTAGTTTGTGTTTTCCTAGGAATTTGTCTACTTCATCTAAGTCATCGAATTTGTTGGCATACAGTTATTCATAGTATTCCCTATAATCCTTTTTATTACTCTAAGGTTGTTAGGAATATTTCTGCTTTCATTCCCAACTTTGATAATTTGGTCTTCTCTCTTTTTTTTTCCTTGGTCAGTCTAGCCAAAAGTATGGCATTTTTGTTGATCTTTTCAAAGAACCAACTTAGGGTTTGTGGATTTTCTCTATTATTTTTCTGTTCTCTATTTCATTAATTTCTGCTCTAATCTTTATTATCTTCTTCCTTCTGTTTTGCTTTAGCTTTGGGTGTAGTTTGCTTTTCTTTTTCTTAAAACCCTTTTTAAGGTGGAAGGTTAGGTTATTGATTTGGGATCTAAAGATCACATACTTTTAACATTTTAATACATACTGTCAAATTGCCCTCCAATTTAGCCTCATCAGCAGTGTATGAGAGGTGCCTGTTTCCCACACAGGATGTTATCAGTCTTTTTACATTTGTCAATATGATGGTCAAATGTGGCATCTTGTTTTAGTTTGTTTCTCTGATTACTGATGGTGTTGAGCAAATTTCATGTGTTAGTTGGCCATTCGTATTTCTTCTGTAAATTACTTGTTAATATTTTTACCCATTTTTCTATTATTTTTTGAAATAAGTTTATAGGAGTTTTTAATACTATGGATATTACTCCCTTATTATATATCATTTGCAAATATGATCTCCATGTGTCACGTGTCTTTTAATTTTACCTCTGGTATCTTCGATCATACAGAAGTTTTATGTATTTAAGTCTGTCTTTTCCTTTATGACTTCAGGTTGTTTTGCACTTAGGGAGGTCTTCATCATCCCAAGATTGTAAAAATTTTCTTTTATATTCTTTTCTTTTTTTAAAAAAAATTTATTTATTTTTGGCTGCGTTGGGTCTTCGTTTCTGTGCGCGGGCTTTCTCTAGTTGCGGTGAACAGGGGCTACTCTTCATTGTGGTGTGCGGGCTTCTCATCACGGTAGCTTCTCTTGTTGTGGAGCACAGGCTCTAAGCGTGTGGGCTTCAGTAGTTGTGGCCCATGGGTTCTAGAGCGCAGGCTCAGTAGTTATGACGCACGGGCTTAGTTGCTCCATGGCATGTGGGATCTTCCCGGACCAGGGCTCGAACCCGTGTCCCCTGTGTTGGCAGGCAGATTCTTAACCACTGCGCCACCAGGAAAGCCCTGTATTCTTTTCTAAGCTGGTTCTTTAACATTTTAGTACTTGTCCCTGACAATAAAAGATGAACAGAATCACTGTTCAACCCTCATATGTTGTAAGAAGACTTGTATCATACCCACAGGACCCTTTGAGGTCCCGGACTCTTTTTCCAAATCTATCACTTACGCTGGTGGCTTAGAATAGAAATGTGAAATTTTAGCTCTTGTGATTATAGAGTTGTAGTAATCTGTAGGCTTTGAAGTTCTAGGGAATCAGGGGAGAAGGCGGAGTAATATTTATTGAACATCTATTAGTACAACGTAATGCTTCTTGAACATCTGTTAGT
This sequence comes from Delphinus delphis, assembly GCF_949987515.2. Taxonomy (NCBI): domain Eukaryota; kingdom Metazoa; phylum Chordata; class Mammalia; order Artiodactyla; family Delphinidae; genus Delphinus; species Delphinus delphis. The sequence continues at coordinate 80,055,790 of NC_082688.1, read as the reverse complement.
GCTAAGTACTGTGATAGGAATGTATATGTGTTATCTCATTTACCATGTAAAGAGAACACATTATTATCTCCAGTCCTTAGAGGAAGAAATTGGAACTGGCTGCATTTAAAGAGGTCTTGATGCCAGAGAGGTATTGCTAGGAGTGCATGGCTGGCTGACTGCCCAGGTGGCCTATAGGGCAGCAGGCTTTCCACAGTGCAAGGTCTGGGTCTAGTGGGAGAGAGAAGGATGTACTTGGAACCAGCATTGCAGATCCAGAAATGCAGTCAGGGCTCCAAAACTGATCAGAGGGTCAGCTGACTCAGTAATAAAACTTATTTACATGCTGGAATGCTAAATCTCTGCACTAGTGCAAGATTGGAACTGTCAGGTGGCTTAGAATTCTCTGGCTGCTGGCAGCACTATAAGGGAAGCCATAGTATAATCAGGGCAGCTGCTAAGTCAGAAGTCACAGCAGGGAGGTGAGTTGTACTCTAATGTTGGATGGTGTCAGGCTGTCTGGCTGATGAACCCATCCCCACAGTGTTGCAGAACTCCTTCAGGGACCTTGGTCTGATCCAGAGGTCAGGGTTCCTTTCTCCCTTGTACACCCCTGGAAGGACACATCCAGCTCCAGCCTCCACCACTCCTCTATTTATTTCCTTGTGTACTTTCTTCCTTCTTTTCTTCCTTTCCATCCAGCCATCCAACTTTTTATTTCATGCCTATTATCATCAAGGACTCTCTTGCCTTATTTTCTTGTTTTATTTTATCCTCATTCCCCCTTCCATTTCCCAACCCCACCATGGGCAGCGATTCTAAAGTGTTTAATGTGTATCTGTTTTTGCTCTTGCTAAATGGGAGCCACTGCTTCATATATATGCAATTTTTAATTTAAATTCAATTTTTTAGATTAACATACAGTAAAATTGGCCCTTTTTTGGTTCTATGAATTTATATATATGTGTGTATATATACATATATATAAAACTACCGCCACAATCCAGATGCAGAATAGTTCTGTCACCCCCCAAAATCCCCCTGTAGTCACATTTTCCTCTCACCCTTCACCCCTGTTAACCACTGATCATTACTGTTGTTTTGTCTTTTTGAGAAGGCCATATAAATGGATCATACAGTATATGTATATATGTATTCTTAACTTATGTAAATGGTATTTTTTATAGCTCATTTTGATTCTATTTTTTTAAACCAGATCTGCTTTTTCTTTTTTTTCAATTTTTAAAAAATTTGACATAACTGCAAACTTACAGAAAAGTTGCTAGAATTATACAAAGAGTTTCTGGATATCCCTGGATCCCCCTAAATTCCCAAAACGTTAACATTTTACTATATTTGCTTTTTCTTCTCTCGCTCCACGGTTGTGCCTGTGTGATATTCCAAATCATGCCCCTTTACCCCTAATTATTCAGTATGTATTTCCTAAAAACAAGGATTTTTTATATAACCATAGTATAATGATCAAATCAGGAAATCAACATTGAAAATTTTCTATTATCTCATCTACAGACCTTATGAAGATTTTGTCAGTTGTCCCAAGAATGTCCTTGTAGTAAAAGAAAATTGAAGAGCACGCATTTTATTCAGTCATCATGTCTCTTTCGGCTCTTAATCTGGAACAATGCCTGACACTTCTTTGTATTACACGACACTGAAAATATTGAAGAGTGTGGGCCAGTTGTTCTGTAAAGGCCCCTCAGTCTGAGTCTGTCTGATGTTTCCTTGTGATGAGGTTCAGGTTATGCCTTGAATAAGAATACCAGTGAACAATGCTGAGTTCTTCTCGGTACATAATATCTGGAGGCACATGCTGTTAATTCGTTCCTTACTGGCCATGTGAACTTTGATCATTTCATTATGGTGGTGCCTGCTGTTTCTCCATTATCAAGTTTGCTATTTTACCCCCCCCCCCTTTTTTTTTTTTTTTTTTTGCGGTACACGGGCCTCTCTCTGCTGTGGCCTCTCTCGTTGCAGAGCACAGGCTCCAGACGCGCAGGCCCAGCAGCCATGGCTCACGGGCCCAGCCGCTCTGCGGCATGCGGGATCCCCCTGGACCGGGGCATGAACCCGCGTCCCCTGCATCGGCAGGCAGACTCTCAACCACTGCGCCACCAGGGAAGCCCTGTTTTACCCCTTTTAATTAAAATGTGTCTTATGGGCATTTACTTTGAGATTATGTAAATACCTTGTTATTCCTCATACTTTCATCCATTGATTTTTAGTGCCTATTGATGATTCTTACCTGAATTATTATTATCATGGTGGTTGGTGATCTATCATTGCTTCTACATTTATTAGTTGGCATTTTCCTGTGAGGAAGAGTTTTCCTATTTCCCTATTTTCATATATTAGCACAGAGTTGTGGATTCTTACTTTATTCAATAGTTCATAATCCTTTACTCACATTATTTATTTTGATGCTCAGACTGTCCCAGCTTTGGCCAATGAGATCCCCTTCGAACTGGCTTCTGTGTCATTTTGGCATATCCCTTCATTCTTTGAGTATTTCCTTTCTTTTAGGCAAATCAAGATGTTCCAGGCTCCTCTTGTTAATTCTCTGACCCAGCCCTGGAATCAGCCACTTCTCCGATGAGCACTATTTCTTTTTAGTAGATAATGGTATTTAGAAACTAAGAGATGGGCTGCAGATGCTCACCCTTGATTATAAGGTCCATCCACATTGCTGTGTGTAATCTAGTGTCTGTGGTGTTCATACCAATTTTCTCTCTCCATTAATGGTAGACTCCCACACTGCCTTCAACACTGCCTTCACACATAATGCTGTAAGGAATGGCCTTCTACATGTCCTTTATGGACCTATGTGTGTATTTATGCTGCTTCGAGGGTGCCAGATATGGGTCCAGAATGGCTGCCCCCATTTATGTTTCCACCAGCAGAGCAAGAGCGACTCTACAAATACTTGGCATTAACCAACTTCCTAATTTTTGCCAAACGCGTAGGTACAATGGGTGAGCTCTTTTTTAAAATAATTAATTAATTAATTAATTAATTTACTTGACTGCATTGAGTCTTAGTTGCAGCACACAGGATCTTTCATTGCGGTGCGCAGGTCTCTCTCTCTAGTTGTGGCACGCGGGCTCTAGAGTGCGCGGGCTTAGTTGCCCAGCGGCATGTGGGATCTTAGTTCCCTGACCAGGGATCAAACCTGTGTTCCCTGCATGGGAAGGCAGATTCTTAACCACTGGACCACCAGGGAAGTCCCTGGGTAAGCTCTTGTTTTAACGTGGTTTTCTCTGATTTCAAATGAGCTGGAGCATCTTTTCATATGCTTGATGGCCTTTGGGATTCTTCTTTGGTAAATTGTTTATTCGTAATAATTCTTTGGCTGTTTTTTCACAGGGACTCATATTTTTCTTGATGACATGGAAGGTTTCCTTATACATCCTGGATACTAATCCCTTGCGGGTCTCAGACACTGCAGACCTCTTCTCTCAATCTGTCAGCTCTCTGTTTGCTTTGCCCACGCTATCTTTTGTTTGAACAGAAGACTTTTCCCCATTGTTTTGTGCATTCTCTCACCAGTACTCTTTTTCTGTAACTATGTTAATACCTTAGTCCCTCTGCATTTTAAATGTGCTGGTATAATTTAACTCTACTGATTCTCCTCAGCAGTGTGTCTTATGACTTTTAGCCTCTATTAAATTCTATTAAGAATGACTTTGTCTCTTAGAGTGTAAGGCCCGCACGCAAGTATTATTCATATATTTACTCAGCAAATACATGTTGTAGACCTACTGTGTGTTAGGCACTGTGCTATATTACAGACAAGGTTTAGAGGTTATGAAACGTGCCTGTGGCTTTTCAGAGGTGGAGCCGGGATTTGAATCCTGGTCTGTGACCTTTCCTACCATGCTGCTTCCCTTGCAAATTGCATTTGGTTCCTGTAGAACTGTGTGTCAAATTTCTACATCTTTTCTAACAAATGGCCTAAGAAGGTGCAGAGCAAAGTGTTCTCCCACAGCATCCTGAGGAGGGGAAAATCAGGAAGGGAATGGAGGTAAATGTGGCTCTGGCCATCCTGGGCCTGGCAGGCCCGGGGCCTACCTGCTGGTGACTGACCCCAGGCTGAGAGTGCAAGACCCGGAGGAGACTGCGACGCTGCCTCAGCCTGCAGAGGAAGGTCTTTAAATAACGCCCAGGCCTGTATCATCTAATCCTTCCTGAGAAGCTCAAATCGTCCTTTCCAGAAGTGCTCTAGTTCTAAGGGGCGAGAGATACAGCACGATCATCCTGGGGCTAATTTCCAGGCAAGTTGGCCTCCCGAGCCTTTCCTGGTAGTGATAACTGTGGGCAGGCGCAGTTTTCACAAATTCCAGTGGAGGGAGGGCAGCCAGTCAGGAGAAGTGCTGGGTGAGGAGGAAATCTGCGTTTGGGCCGGAACCAAACAAAGCAGAAATTCCTCCTGGGACAGTTTTTCCCCAGAGGACAAAAACTGGGAAGCCTGTTTACTGGGCTTTAAAAGCCTTGATCCCTGGGCACTGCTTCTTGACCTCAGGCCTTGCATCTCTGTGGTTCCACTGCTGGTGGAAACCTCCTTGGGTCACCCCAGGACAGACATGTACTGTTATGCCCCGAGTTCTGGGGTCTCCCAGGGTTTCCCAGTGCTCTATCCTTGTTTCTACTGCCCCCTTGAATTCTGAGCCATGACCATGTATGTATAGAAATGCACTTGAGAAGAGTTTAGATCAGTGATGTCACATCAGGTTCACTTTTAGGCTCCTTGGATCAGTTGGTGGCTTGCTGGAATCCCCACGGATTCTGAACCCTAGGATTCTGAGATAGAATCCCCATGGGCACAGTGGAGGGAGAGTGGAGGGGCACATGAGCTGTAATCTGTTGTCTGCTGTGTAGATGCATCCATGAACATCAGAACCCTAAAGGATTAATAAGGAAAAGATAAGGATGGCTTTTTTGCAAATCCAAGAGTGTCCTTGAGGAAGGCTGTTAGTCTCTCTGGCCTTCAGTTTCCCTTATGTGTAATGCGGGGGTTGAAATATAATTCTCGAGGTCACTCCAGCCCTGGTCTGACAGGATTATCCACAGGTCTGTTTCAAGGTGGATCCTGACCCTTCGAGGTGATGGAATCTGACCTTGACTTTGCTCCCTTAGGTTTAGGCCTTGGTACCCTTGATAACAGGATCCTGGACTGAGTGACCACCCAAGGCTTTTCTGGTGATCTTAATGACCCATATTAGACTTTGAGCTTTGGGGTTATTCTCTCAGGGAACAAGTGGTATTTGGTGAAATGCCTGTTTGCTCTGGCAGTGTGAGGTTTAGGTGAGGAAATAGCAACATTTTCATTAGGAGGTTAGGCTGTCCACTGCCACACAGTCTCAAATTATAGGTCTAGAATCTGGAGGAAACTCATTTAAAATTGAGGGCAGGAGATGTGCCTGTAGATCATGAATCAGGTGCTATACCTGGAAACCAAAGGCATCTTTGGAGCCCGGAAAGGAGAGTGTTCTTGCCCTTGGTCGCCTTGGGTGTAGGTGTGTACTTAGGACAGCACTCTAGATTCTCAAGCATCACATAGGCAAGATGGTTTCCTACTCTGCTAGTTCACATTCTTACCTCGTAGTTGAATAAGTGCTGTGGGGTCACCACACGTTTGTGCAGCCTGTTCTGCCAGAAACTGTCCCAAGTACAAAAAGGAATGGTGTACAACTCCTGCCCTCAAGGAGACGAGGGTCTGCTGGAAGAAGCAGGGAGGTAGACTGGCACCCGCCCCCTGGCGGGGGTGGGGGCTTGGATGCGTGCTTGTGAAGGTTGTGATGTTGGTACGTAAAGGGTGTTTGTAGGCATCTGGAGCAGGTACCAGTTGGCCTGAGGGAGTTGGGGAAAGCTTTGAAGTTCAAAGTTTGAACTTTGAAGGACTGTTCCCTTACCTACTTCACAAAGGTTTTTGAGGTAACTTATAAGAATACACACCATAAAAAGGGTCAACATAAATAAATTAAAACAAGAGAAAGCGAAAATGTGGCTTAAAAAGTTAAGATTCGGGAAGAGTTAAAATGTAGATGTTCAGGCTCTGCAGCCCAGAATAGCTATTACATCTGTCCCTTTGCAAAAGCCAAAAGTGAAACATCGTCAGAGAGCAACCATACACAGTAAGTTGTTTTTCTTGGTGCCTCACTCTTAAAGAGCTTCATGGGGGTGGGAGGGAGGTGGTGGTGAACAGGTGAGCCTGTAAACCAGCGTTTCTCAAAATATACTCTAGGGACCTGCATTAAAGCTACATAGAGTACTTGTAAAAAGGCAGAGTCCGGGACCCCAGCCCCAGACTTTGCACATCAAAAGCTCTGGGGAGGAGGATCCAAGAATCTGCAGTTTTACACGCTTCCCCAGATGATTCTTTGTGTACTGCACAATTTGAGAACCTCTGCAATAGATGGAAACCTCAACAGTATCTTGAAAGCAAATGCAATAAAGCGAGTGAGGGTGCTTGGCCCTTGTTTGAAGGCTGGGTGAGAATTTAATGGGAGCGAGAGTAGTGCACAAGAAAAGGCATTTCGGGCTTCCCTGGTGTCGCAGTGGTTGAGAGTCCGCCTGCCGATGCAGGGGACACGGGTTCGTGCCCTGGTCGGGGAGGATCCCACGTGCCGCGGAGCGGCTGGGCCCGTGGGCCATGGCCGCTGAGCCTGTGCGTCCGGAGCCAGTGCTCCGCAGCGGGAGAGGCCACAGCGGTGAGAGGCCCGTGTACTGCAAAAAAAAAAAAAAAAAAGAAAAGGTTCATCCCTCGCCGGGTCACTTGCAGGTCATATTTTGGAAGACCTACACAGTGTGGCAGTCCAGGCACACGGCAGGGCCACGCCTCAGCGCAGAGGTGGATGAAGGAGCAGCTGGCCCCACTATGCCCTATTGGCCCAGCTTCCCCTTGGCCACCTGGGTTCTGCTCTGCAGCCTTCCTCTGGCAGGATCTTTTATTTTTTGAACAAATATTTTGTTTTTCTCTGTGCCCCCAAATGCAGGGTTCTGAGACCACAAATGTGCTCTGCTTCCTGTTGAAAAAGTGTTTTTCCCCCCAGGGTCTAATAGTGGCTTGGATGGTGAGTTGGCAGAAAGAACAGTGGGTGTTGAAATTGTATTCTGCACGCACTGTGCCCAAGACATATCAAGTCAGCCTTTGGAATAGATTATTCCTGTTTTCTGGTCAGGGAGTTGTATGTTTTGAAGTCTTTATTTTGGAAGACACTTCTTTATTGAGAAAGGGATGAAGGAGGGGTCACAATTGTTGTCCTTGGGTTATATTTTTAAATATTTATTGTTCAATTTTAAAGATATACCAAAAGGTATAAAGAAAAATACCCTGAACATCTGGTTTAAGAAATAAATCATTTCCAGTACTTTTGAAGCCTTTGTGATTTAGATTTTAAAACCCAATAAGACATGGTTAACGTGAGCCTTGAGCAGTCCCATCTGGTGGCCCTCTGTCCTGTGCTCCTCCATCAGGTTTTCTTGAGGTTTATTGAAATCCTCTTGGTTGCTTGCATTGGTGGCAGGGAGAATAGCTGTGCACCATTCACTCAGCTCAGAGTTGTTGGCGTACTCCGTGTCCATGGCAGCCAAGTGGACACTCACAACTCTTCTCCCAGAGAGGAGCTGAGGGGCCCAGTGGAGTCAGCTGCTTCTCTGCAAAGCTTTTCTTGACTCTGTTCCCTGGCCCCGGAGCTGACTCCCCTTCCGTTGTGCCATTTCAGCTGTTCTCACCACTGTCACCCTCACCGTCATTGTTTGCTTTGCTGGTCTCCCCCCTGACAAGGGCAAAGACCTCTTCTTAACCCAGCCCCACTGCTGCATGCCTGGCACCAACTGGCATGTGGTGTGTGCTAACCAGGTGCATGGTTGAATGGATGTGGTGCTATGGGTGTTTAAAGAAGGCGGAGGAAAAGTAAGAACCAACCTTGAGTGGTCTGAGAAGGCTTCCTAGGGGAGGTGATGTTTGAGCTGAGGCCAGGCAGCTGTTGGATTGGTGATAAGGAAGTCCTTGGAGAATTCTGGAGAGCTTCTCTTCCCTGAAGGACTGGGGAGAAGATTTGGAATGAGCCCCATGCAGTAGACAGTGCTTCTCATTTTCAGTGTAAGGGGTTACAAGGGGCATCATGAGTTGGTGGGACCACTGCAGACAACTGTCATTCCCAAATCTGGGGATTTAGTAGTGCCTGCCTTTGCTTCCAGCATACATCTGGCCGCCGGAAGACTGGTACAGAGAAAAATGGCTCACCCACAGGAGCCTGAGGAACAACACTGTAGTGGGGCTGAGGGGTGGGCAGTGGGAGGAATGGCTTGAAGGGGGGCTACGCCATACTGTTAGGTCTGAGGCTTGACCAAGGAAGAGATTCCAACATCTCAGCTTGTTGAACCACAAAGCTAGTTCCCAAATCAGTGAATTTCATTGCTCAAGAAAAAAATTGTTTTTAAACTTGGAGGCCTGACCCATGGCTGCAAGTAAGGGTTTTTTAAAAAATTAAATTAAAAAAGATCAATCCAGCATCAAAATCCACTGTGATCATTTCATAAAAGAAAGGGGATTTTAACATTTAAAGAGTAAGAAGCACTTCATCTTGGAAGAATGGGCATTCTGATATATTGATTACATTGAGCTTAATGAAGGACCACTTACATTATCTTTGACCATTTTGTCTCAGGCTCATGAAACATTGTCACCACTCCACAACAGGCCAAGGACTGTCTTGACCCATTGGCTGGTCAGTTGGGAAGCAGTGGCTAGACGTTCCAGCCTCTTTGGCTGAGGCTAGAGGAATGAACGAGTGGTTCAGCCAGCCTGGAAGTGAGGCAGGGAGTCTGTGCTGGGCTGGCTCTGGATTCACAGGGCTTTTGATGGAGGGGCATATGTGTGTTTGGGTTTGCCGTGCTGGGCGAGGGAGCAGTGGAATCTGTCTGAGTTGAGTTCACACATTGAAGTTATTGAGCGACTTACATGCAAGGCTGTGACCTAGACTCCCAGCTGAGAGGCCCACGTGGCAGGGCTTTAGTGGGGGGAGCCGAGGACAGGCTCACATCTGCTCATCTGCTTACGTAACCCTGCTTCCCAGCTCTTAGAGCCAAGAAAACACACAAGCCGGCCCAGCAGGGCCGAGGGCTTGTGGTAGCACGCGCCACGCGCTGCACAGCAAGGGGGCCTTGGCTCGCCCGAGGACCGTCAGGAAGCCTCAGCCCTCTGCTTCCTCCCCCACGCCTCTCCCGAGGTCCCTGCGGTGGCTCTGAGACCTGCTGGCAGGTCAGTGTGGTTCTAGGCAGAGCTGGTCACTGCCCTCTTGGAGTCTGAGCTCTTTGGACTTTCTAATTAGGGCAAAGCCAGGTGTGCCATGAAGGACGTCCCCTGCCTCGTGGCAGGAGGTGTGCTGGGCATGCAGGGCGGCCTCCCGGCTAGCGCCGGCTCCAGGAAAACATTCAGCCCCGGATCTGGAGCCAACACAGCTGCCAAGCGCTGACCCATCTCAGGGGTGTGAACAGGGAGGGGCGGTTCTCAGAGCGGTGGCAGCTTCCAGGGGAGAAGGCAGGGAAAAGAATTGCCAGATTGGGCCAGAAGGGCAAGATGGGGGTCAGGGTGCTCTAGATGTGTGGGAGACAGGGCAGGGTTGTGAGAGGGCACAGGGAGGAGGAGGGGAGTGAGAAAGAGGCTGTTTGGTGATCAAGCTCTGCATGGAGCCCCTGGGGCAGCAAGTCCCTCGGACAGCCTTGAACCAGGGTGGTTTTCACGTGGGTCCTGCCACGCTCAGCAGGGGGCTCCTTGAAGTCAGGAACTGTCCTGTCCATCCCATCTCCTCCCACCTCCCTGACCTGGCACACAGTAGGTGTCCAGAAAGTATTGATCGAAACGAATTGAAAGTGGCCTTGACACACCACAGAAAACGTTTATGTTAAACAAACTCTTCTGGCTTGATGGTTGAGTAGGCTCCCGTGGATGGACGGTCACATGCTGTTAACCCCTATGCAGGGGCTGAAGGAAGAGGAGGGGGATAGAAGATGGACCACCCAGGTTATCAGCTCCCATAATTGGGTAGACAGTGTTATCAGTTGCTGAAGGAACTCTGGAGCAGAAGCGGATTGACCATAGGTGGTGGTGGTGGTGGTGGTGGTGAGGTTAAATAAGTGTTCATGTGAGTTCCAATCCCTGCAGTTTGCAAATGGAAGCCAGTATCCTGAGAGTGGCTGGCTGGTAGTCGCCCGAAGATCATCCAACGAGTCACTTGTAGAGCTGAACTAGGACCCAGGCAGCATTTTTCCTGACCAGGAAACTACCTCAGGACCATCTTTCTGGAACTGCTGAAGGGGCGAAATTAAGACGCTTCTAGCCTGCAGGTGTCTGCTCCAGGGAGGGTGGGCAGACCAAGTGTGAATTCCTGTTTTCTGGGTTGGTTTCAGAAGTTGTGAGAAGTTTGGTGGGGTGACAGTCCAGATGCCTCTTGGGTTCCCCAAAATGGAGCTATGTTTAGCAGCATCTTCAGAACCAAAGGTGGGGCAGGCCGGGGATGGGGTGCAGATGTCGTGGGGCCTTCTGAAGTGAGAAGAGCCCAATGACAGGTCTTCTTTTCATGTTTTTCACAAGCACCCTGTGCAGCAGGGTCTCCCAAAAGGCTTTGCCCAAGGTTGGGGAGTAGAGCAGCCTAGGCCTGCTGGACCCTGTGGGAAAGGGCTCCCTCCATGAAAGCCCCAAGGCTTGTGAAGATGGGCGGTCCGGCTCCCCTCTGCCCATCTTGCCCAATAAGAATCCCTTGGGCTCCTTGTTATTTACGTGGGTCCTTCCCAAGATCTACCGAGTCAGGTTCTCTAGGGGAGAGGCCTGAGAGTCCATATTTTTACTGATGACTTCACATGATTCTGATGATAGAATGTGTTCACACTCCTCACATTTTTCTGTAGAAACAATGGCCAGGCTGACCCCTTACTTGGTTCTGGGACATAGTACCTACTCACCTGAGGGCACCCTGGGAGGTTGGAGCTGGGTCAGCGGGCAGTCATGTGAGGGACTGATCTGCGAGGCCTCTGTTCCTCCAGAGACCGAGGTGCACGGCCAGGCAGAGACTAGGGCTTTTGATCCCTGAAGACCCCCCTTCCTGCCGCACGGGGTCTGCCGTCTGAGCTCTGTGGGAATGAGGAGAGCAAAAGGACAAGGCCAGACTGGGGCTTTGATTTTAAGATCCTAGTCTCTCAATGATGTTAGAGGGAAGAGGGAAGAGCGTTTCTGGCAAAGGGAGAAGTGTGGGCAGAGGCACAGTTTATTGGAACGGGAAGGAGGGTAGAGCTGAGACTGAAGGGCCTTGTTGACAAGCTAAGAGGCTTAGCCCTACCTTGTCCAAGGCTATAGCCTTAGAGCCATCAGAGGGTTTTAGCAGGAAAGTGATAGGATCAGAGCTGTGTCTCAGAAGAAAATGAACTAACGTGAGCGGGTGCTGTGATGATAGAACTGGGTCAGCGTCAGTGGGAGGGAAGGTGTGAGGAGTCCTGGGGGTCCAGGAGAGGGGAGAAGAGGAGGAGATGCAGGTCCATACCTGCTGACAGGCAAGGGGAGCGAGAGTCACAGCTTCCTTTTCTTGGGCTGCCTCATTTCAGGAGGGTGAGTGATCCCTGAAGACAAGAGGTGCTTGGAGAGCTACATACTGTTGACAAACAAACAGGGCGACAGAGGGCTGCACACTGGACCCTGGGTGGTTCTCACCAGCATGTTTCAGGTGAACTTGCTCTGAGTTTGTGGCCTGGGTCTGGCTTCTGTTCTGTAATGTTTAGGTTCCTTCCTTTGTTCCTGTGGATAGTTCACTCCATAGGTAAAGCTGGTTATGCTAGAGTAACGGTTCCTAAAGTATGCTCCCTGATAAAATGATTTTATGGCCAAATAAGTTTAGGAAGTGGTGAGATAGATAAAGTGAACTTCTTGACTGCACAGCTTCTCAGAGCTTTTGGTATGCATTATGACTTCCCAGAAGCAAGATTTAGTATGCAGCGTTCCCAAACTTATTTGACCAGGGGATGTGTTCTTCCATTGAGCATCTCACTGGGACTAGTGTTTCCTGGAACCCACTTTGAGAAAGTCTGGCCTACAGGGAATACTGGGGACCTGGGTTCAAGTGTTGACTCTGTTCCCAATTCCCTGTGTGTCCCTAGGCTAGTCATCTTTCTCCTGCCCTCCCCATGTGTGCTGTGGCAGGGGTGGTTGTCAGACTTGGAGAAGTGAGGTCTTCTCTCAGCTCCACCTGTTTCTACTTAGGAGACGGGGACTTTCATGCCTGTATCTGGATCTTCACCCTTGCCTTTTCCTCTACTCCTAACCTGCCACTACCTCACAAGCCACCACCCACATCTCATCAATTTGTCTTCTGAGCCCAGAGCTCTCTTACTAACTTAGTTCTCTCATTTGGAGCCATGTTCTTCTAGGCCAGAAACTTTGGAGTTGCCCCTGACTTTTCCTCCCTTCTTCATCCCCTGCTGATTCTAAGCACTCTTCTTTGATGTTTGTTCTGGCTGTTTCTTCTCTCTGCTTCCCCTTAGTTCCTCCAGTCCCTACCCGTCGAGTTTGTTTCATCTGTGCATCACTTCCCTTCCTGAGACATGGGTTACTCATGCCACTCTCTGCCGCCTTGTAATTTCAGGCTCATTTCCTCCACAGGGACCTCCCCAACACACACGCACACTTTCCCCCGACTAGGTTAGGTTCAGAGAGATGATGTAAGTCATTTGTCCAAGGCCACACAGCTGGGAGGTGGCAGAGTTTCAACCTCAGGATTTCTGACCAAGTGCTTTCTCAGCCATGCTTTCTGATCCTTACTACAGCTTGTCAGGAAGTCTGAGCAGGAATTACTCCATTTCCATTTTTCAGTTGAGCAACATAGTCTGAGAGGAGTGGGTCCTAGGAAGGTGAAGTGCTTCAGGGTGACCAGCTGTCTGGGTTTGCCTGATACTGAAGGGTTTCCTGGGATGGTCAGTCATGCTAGTTCTGGACATGGTACCCAGTGCTGGGCCTGAGTGCCTTTTCCACAGCCACACTGCCTCCCAGGAGGAGATGCTTCCAGCGGTAGCGGCCTGGCCACCTGCAGAGTCCCGTGGCCTGATATCTTCTCCTTCCCTCCACCTCTCTAGTTGGCCCCATGCTGATTGAGTTTAACAAAGCTGTGGACCTGAAGCTTGTGGAGGAACAGAACCCGAAGGTGAAGGTGGGTGGTCGCTATACCCCCAAGGACTGCATCTCTCCTCACAAGGTGGCCATCATCATTCCGTTCCGCAACCGGCAGGAACACCTCAAGTACTGGCTGTATTATTTGCACCCAATCCTACAGCGTCAGCAGTTGGACTATGGCATCTATGTTATCAACCAGGTGAGGTCTGGGAAGGTGGAGGGAGGAAGGGAAGGAGTGTACACGTGTGTGCATGTGCGTGCGTGTGTGTGTGCACGCGTGCATGCGCGTGCTTGTGTACTCAAATATGTGAGTAATGAGGGGTGAAGGAATGGAAGTGATTTTTTAGACATCTGGCATTTTGCAACTCCACTACCACCCCCACCCCCCTCCTTATCTTGGTGCAAATGAGCTAAATGCCATACAGTGTTGTTTTGTTTTGTTTTTTCCCAAGAGTATAACTTTGGTGTTTCAAGTTTATCCTGAATACCTAAATTCCTATCTTTAGACTATAACCTCCCAGTTGGAATAACACATCTAACTTATCTGTATACCAAATTCCCTTGAAATTCATCTGAAGAGACAGGATGCATTTCCATTTCTAAAAGGTCCAGTGTCCATTTCATTTCAAGTTAAACTCTGGGTCTGCTTGTAGTAAGTTAGCTTGAGTAGTAAGATTACTAGCAGTTGACAGCTTCCATCAAAGTTGAGGGACTTGGTGGGCCTTCCTTGGACCAGAAGACTTGCTTAAGAAAAACCCTGCCATCAAGGAACACTTGTCTGATGCCAGTGAGCACGTGTTGACCATGGCAAGATTCAGGAGCCCGTTATTAAAGCAACGGCAGTGAGCGCCTGGGAGAGGAAGCCACCAGCACCAGGGGCCAGCAGAGATTACGAGGAACAGGCCACGCCAGCTGCATCTCCTTTCCCTCTTTGACAGTTGTTTTACCAGTAGATGAATGATACACTGTAGACACCGTGTCAGATCTTATTCATCAAGGCATCTGGTGGCCTCCCACAAATCTGCCTGAGCAGAGGAGAGACAGCTGTGGTCTGGATGGCATATAAACTAGATTAAAATATATACTTGGGTAAAGAGTGTAAAAGATAGTTAGTGATGATGCCAAGTTTTTGAATTTAGGTGATTGTGGTCAAGGAAGACTTGGTGTGGGCGCCCGGGGGGAGAATGCGTATCTATAGAAAGCTTGTATTTTAGGTGAATGTGAGATTTCCCTTTGATTATGAAGTCAAAACAAATATTGGACCAGTGAAATTTAGCCACTATCTTAAATTCCTATGACATGCTTATATAGATATTCCCCACGTTTCCAATAACAGATTTCCAAATGTCCTATACCAGCTCTTTGCTCCTGCCCGCCCCAGTCCAAGCTGGCAGAACAACTAAGCAAGCCAGCTTGGACCAGTGGCCCCGCTGTGCCGGCTGACACTGGACACTGCCTAAGATGGGGCTTCTCCCAAAGTGTGCTTTCCGAAATGGAGATCTGAGGCCAAGTGCATCTGAGGAATGCTGGACTGAACAACATGAAACAGGTTTCATTCCTGCAGAGGCTTCAGTGTACTGGTGTACATTACAGCCTCCAGAAGGACTCCACACATAGTGTTTCCTGAGCTCATCTGACTGGAGAGCTGTTTTCCAAAAACCATCTCAAGCGAAGAGTGTTCCGTGAATTGAACGTTGGGGAAAGCAGGCCTACATTAACACCTCCTCCCCTCCCACCTTCTTACTTTCCCTAGGACACTGAGAAACACCCCCAATTCCTATCTTTTCCCACATGTATCTCAGCATCGGAAGTATTTTATTTTTCGTTTTTCAAACATTTACGTCTTTTTTTTCTTCTTCTTCTTTATGCAGGTTTTTAATTGTAAAATACGATATGCCTACTGAGAAGTGCACAGAACAAAACTGTCAGTGTAACAAATAAAAAGAGGATACTTACATAACCACTACTCGAATCTGAAAGTATTGATACTTGTCAGCATCTTAAAAACCTCCCATCTCCTTTTCTCATCACAAGCTCCTTCCCTCTTCCCGGTTAAACACCATCCTCACTTCTTGACAATCATTTCCTTTAACCTGCATGCATCCCTAACAAAAGAGTTTAGTTTTGTCAACATCTAACTTTATTATTATTTTTCACACACACACTGTATTTTATTTTTACAAGAGAAAAGCATTGTAACATTTACTTCTTTTTTTCCTTTAGTCTTGTCTGTATTGTCATCTCTCCCCCACCCCATCCCCCCTACCCCTGCCCCAGTGCATGTCTTTTTGCTTCTTCATCTTTTCCTTCTCTTCCAAGGGTTAACTTTTCACCTTTGGTGAATAATTTCCTCTTTATCTCCCTCTCCCCCAGTTAATCTAATTTCTTCTGCTCCAGCTCCGCCCTGATTATTTCTTGGGGAAAATATGATCTGACTTCCAGGTAACCAAGTCATAAAGAAACTTGAAGTCTGCTCTGCCTTTCCAGTGAAGAATATCTTTGTATAAAGAACCCTAAGCCTTGAAAAGAAAGAGGTGGGAGGGGAAACATTTGGAGCGTGCCCCATCTACAAATTAGGACCTTCCTGTGTTCTCTGTTTTACTGTTATAGTAAGGGAAAGGGAGTTCATAGCATCTGGCTTGGGCTTTGTGTACCATTTGTTGAGCAAATAGGCTTCTCAGCGTCTTCCTGTCTCAGACACCCTGCTGTCACTTTGATGCTTCATTCACCACCACCCCCAACACATACCCCATTTAAGATGAGAAAGTGCTTAAAATAGGAGGGGCCCCTGAGACATCTAGTCCAGGGCTTCTCAGACAGGTTTTTAAGAACAAAACCTCTTCCTGCCACTTTAAAATCCTCCACAGCCCCCATCCACAGTGGGTCACAATGGTGCTATTCTACTTGAAGTGGGGGCCATGTCCCCATCTCTGTCCCCTGACTTCCCCTTCAGTCTTTGCTGGGATTCATGTGTACCCCTGAGGCCAGATAGTGTGAAAACTGTTCTGTTTTGCAGGTGAGGAAACTGAGGCTCAGAGAGGGGAAGTGACGGGTAGGAAGCCACATAAGCCACAGTAGGGCTGCAGCTCAGAGGCCAGTCCCCGTCTCCTAGTGCCCTCTCAGTGCATCAGCACTAACTCCCTCCTCCAGGCCATTTAGTCCCTCCTTCTCAAAGCTGGGTGTCCAGGGCTGGGAGTGAGCACCAGGCTCAGGCTGCCTGGGTTCCGGCTCTGCTCCTTGCCAGCTCAGTGACCTTGGGCTTGAGTCCTTCACACCTTGGTTTCCTCAGTAGTGGGAAGGCAAGGTTTTAGTCCTTAGCACACAGGGCTGTGACGTACCTGGCACACAGTGAACCCTTGGTAAACATTAGCTGATTTGAGTTCCTTCTCCCCCCCCCGCCCCATCCTGTCCCCTTCTTCCTGCCTATTTTCTCTGCCCAGGACTGTGGTGATAAACTCTTTACTGCTCTCTCCCCGCCTCCTGCTTCACCCCCACTCAATACCAGAGTTGAGACC
The DNA here is from genome assembly GCF_949987515.2 of Delphinus delphis. Taxonomy (NCBI): domain Eukaryota; kingdom Metazoa; phylum Chordata; class Mammalia; order Artiodactyla; family Delphinidae; genus Delphinus; species Delphinus delphis. Next base: position 80,039,122 of record NC_082688.1, on the reverse strand, counting down.
CTCCCTCCCACTTGTGTGGCCTCCGTGGGCTCAGATAATGGACTTAGGGACCACGGCAAGCCCACCAGCTTCTTCAGAGAAGGGTTGTGTCTCAAGCTCCACACACAGGGTGAGCTTTCATGGGCTTTTGTGGCTCCTACCCTGTCCGTACTAAGCTATTAACCACTTTCGTTTGGCTTAGTCCCCTCCAATCACCGTAATAACTTCCATCTCACAATAAGCGGGGTAGAGGTGGTTGGTGTGCTTTACCGGTTGAGTAAACCTGGAGAAGCAGCAGCATTGCTGTTGGTTCTGTGTCCAGCTCTCTTCCTGCCCTAGCCGGCTGGCATCTGAACATCCCATTAGCCTTCTGGCAGGTCCAGCCTCTCGGAGCCAAGGGTGCTTCTCTGAGGCACAGGTGTCCTGCCCAAGGTCCAGCACTGGGACCTTGGTGCGGAGGAGGACATCAAGACGTCGTAGCAGATGGGAGGTGGGGTGCACACTACACTCCTTCATACTTTAATTGGGAAAGGAAACCATAAAACCACCAAAGGTAAGGGGAAGGCAGGTTGCCACCATGGCAGCACTAGCCCTAAATAAGAAATGCAGGATGTTTGTGGGATTAGCTGCCATGGGAATTAACAAACAGGTGAGGAATGCAGGCCAGCTGACCAGGTGGGCTCGTAATAACCATGGCAGCCCTTTGCCCCAGAAGCAGTGCCCAGGATCTGTCTCTCTGATTCTGTTTGTATATCCCCTGGTGCCTCTGATCTCACTCAGCTACCTACAATTTTTCTAGTTCCGGCCGTGTCATGCCCTCTCTAAACTCTTTAGTATGTCCCTGCTGTCCACAGGCGAGGGTCTAAAGGGCCTGAAGGCCTGAGCTTGGCATCTGAGGGAGGCCCTCTGCAGCCCACCCTGACCGACCTCCGGCCACCTCCTCTCAGGCCTTCTTCACACCTTTAGGCCACAGCCACGCTGGACTCGCCACCATCCCCGAGACACGCCCAGCTGCCCTCCTGCCCCTTTGCTTATGCTGCACCGTCCACCTTCCCCCTGCATGCCTCCCCTTCCCTCCTCTGGTTGCTCTCTTTCTGGCCACTATGGGAGGCCCTCCCCAGCCTTATTAGCTCTGTGAAGGCCTGGAGTGGAGAAGACTTCTCCATCCGAGCTGTCCCAGGCCACGTTGTGCTTTCTAGTGAGGCGGGGAGAGTGGAGGGATGATTCCCTGTGTGCATGCTCTCCCCACCCAGCAGCCCCTAGACTCAGGTCTGACTTGCTCGTCTCCCTGACCACGCAGCTCCATGCACGGTCCACTGCAGGGTCAGGGTTTGGAGCACGGAGTTGCTTCCCATGGCTCCTGCCCTTTTACTTACACCTGCTCTCAGGACCCCTTGCTCTGGGTTCTCTGGAGAGGTCTGTGTCTCTTAGAAGTCAAGCCTCCTTTCCCCTCCAGGCCAGGTCATGACCCTTGGGAACCTGCACAGCCTTCTCCCTCTGCTCCCTCCCCCGGGCCTCTCCCCAAAGCTTCCTGTCCCTAGTGGACCAGGGGTGACCTCCCTTTTCAGGAAAAATGCAGAGAACCTACTCTAAGCCCTGTGGTATTTGATGGTCATAAAACTTTGTGGTCTTTGGGACTGAACCTCTTTCACGGTCTCACTTTGAATTTTGACCCTAACAGCCCCTCAGTGAGGCAATGGGTACCCCCACCGTCCCTGCTGAGGGAAGGCTTCGGAGGTGAGCAGGTTGCTGGGGGTCCCGTGATGGCTGGGTGGCAGAGCTAAGATTTGGACAGAAATCACCCGAGGCCTAAGGAATGCCTCACCTTGCCACGTGTGTTCCCCCTCACTGGGGAACAGCTCCACATCCACTTGGCAATGCCCCCATGAGTGCCACTGGGTCACGAGAGGGGGGGCAGCAGCTTTGGAGTAGCAGCCTCAGAACCTTCTGGAAGGCTTGTGCAATTGTCATGCTTACAGGTAAAACCTGGCCTGAAAGGGAGCCCCAGCTCGCACCTGAGGAGTCTCCGTCTAGCTTAGGAATTTTTTCCCTCTTCCTTTTCATCTGTACACAGTCGTGAGGTGATTCTAGGCTGCTCGTCTGAGACCAGGTTTGGGCAGGTTTGGAGACCACCCTTTGCACGCTCAGTGAGTGAGAGCATCTGTCACCACCCCTCAGCAGCTTACCTCTGTCACTGGGCCAGGCAGCTGGTTCCTAAATGAGGCCAAGACGAATTAGAGTGAAGCAGGCTCGTGAGGACAGCTGCCTGGTCCTGAGGCCCCCCTGGTTTGGTTTCATCTTGACTGTGTCTATTTACCACCACCCCTTCCATTTCCTGCCCGAGCTGGTAGCACCCAGATTGATGTGTGCAGGAGTGGGGCTCGGGAGGGGTGAGGCCAGTCCTGTTCTGTAGCACCCCCTGCTGCGGATATCTGTACCCTACCTGCTTGCGTGCTGCCCCAGTGATTGGTCGTTTCCTTTGCTGTGTTTTTTTCCCCTCTCTCTGTCCTGTGGCTCGCTCCAGTCTCCTGGGGAATGTGTAGAAGCACTTTCAGGTACTCGCAGAGCTGGGGAATTGCCTCCCTGGGCATTGTTCTGGGAAATGTCATTTTCTCTGTTCACCGTTGACTTCGTGACAGGGAATGACAGCTTATTAGGAATTTGCCTTTGCCCTGGAACAAGGGTGGTCACAGCCTAGACGTTTGCCTCTCCTCCTTGCGTCTCTCCCTTGCAGCCATCTTTGTCTCTTTGTTCTTTTTCTTTTTTTTTCCTTCTAGTGGGGGCCTTTTGCTTTTATTTGTTAATCCTGTTTGTAGCAAAGCAAGCTGAAGGAGGACCTCCTCTCTGTGATCTGCTTCTTGCTCTCCACCTACTTCCTCTTCTGTGCCCTTCACCTCCTAGAGAGAGAAAGAAAGAGAGGAATGCCGACCTAACTACTGCTGTGACTGCTGCTGCTGCTGCCACCACTGCTGCCACCCTGGTAATGTCCACATGCCCCCAAATCCAACCCAGAGCCCAGGCCCTGCTGGTCAGGGGGAAGCTGTGTAAATAATCCTGAGAGGATGCCGTCTCGAGCCCTGGGGTCTCCCGGGCAAGGCCACGGCCTCTGTGGGCTCACTCAGAAATGCTGAGGCTGGTGGGAGCCAGCCTGTTGTGCAGAGGTCGAAGAGACTTTGCCTTAAAATCAAGCCACAGTTGTGCTCATACTGTATGTGTATATACTTTTGTATCTTGCTCTTTTTCTTAAATTCTGTATCATCAGCATCTTCCCATGTTATTTCATAGTCTTCATAATCATCACTTTCCATGCCGTCATAGTAGTTGAACATGTAGTGCTACCATAATTAACATAGACATTCCTATATTAGAAGGCATTTAGATAATTTCCACTTTCTCACTAGTGTAAATAATACTGTAATGAACATCTTTCAGTCTGCAGCTTATTCTGTGTTTGCTTCTTCCACATTTAGATTCATTTCCCCAGGCTAGATTTCAGATACGAGACTATGGGTTCAGAAATGGTTTAAACATTTTTCTGGTTCGTAACATAAGTGGCCAAATTGCTTTCTGAAAAAGAAGTCTTTATTTTCTAAGTGTTTTTCTGCAGAAAATATCATCTCAGTGCCTTGCGCCCTGGGAGAGAGGCAGGCATCCTGCTGTGGCTGCTGTTGAGCTGGGGTTTTAAAACTGTTCTCTGTGTTTACCTTGCCCAGAATCCCTGCTAAGCTGTCCTATTAGCTCAGTTCTCTCTGAAGGTACCTTATGGCTCTGACGTGCGTCCTAGTCTAGGAGAGGCCAAGGGTGTGCTCACTCTTGGGACTAATTACTTTGGCAAACAGAGAACCACCTCCTCAGCACCCTGAACCTGAAAGGGCCCGTTTCCTTCACTTGCTGGGAGAAGGGCTTAAGTCTCAGATCAGGTTTTACTGAGGGCCCTGTCCAAGCTCAGGGCTACCATATTATTATGGTTCAAAGCCTGAGACCCAACTGTTGTGAAATCCTGGGTGAGTGGATATTTGCCCTCCACAAACTCAGCATTTGTATAATCCCAGTAATTCTCTGGAGATCACCTCTCAGCCAGCCTGTCTACCATCCCAAGGCCTGCAGGTCAGTCCTGCCACAGGGCTGCCCAGCCAGAGCTTCCTCTGCTTTCCTACCACCCATTGGGCCTAGGTCTTTCCTTTTGGCATCTGAGTGGGCACAGAAAAGTATGAAAGAGGGTATTTCTGCAAACATTTGCACTGCCTGCAGACCTGCCTCTGGATCTGTGGGCTTGAGAGCCTGTGGGTTACTGTCGGGGGTGGCTTTGTGATGGGCAGGGCACGTGTACAGCAGCAAAATTGTCTCTCCCATCACATAGAAATTCTGATTCTTTGAGACCCTGGGCTTCCGGTTGATGTTTCCAACCTCACTGCTGCTGTGTCTCTTGGTGGAGGAGGGGCCAGGTATAGTCAGCCCCCAAGCCATCATGGTCGGGGGATATGTGTGCTGGCGTACACACTGGGGCCTGACATCCAGGGAAGCCAGGGTGGTTTGGTGGATCTTCTAGAGACTGTTAGAACTTGTACAACTGGGGCTGTGGTTTTCTGTAGTTGGTCATCTGTCCCCTGTTGCAATCAGGGAAAGGCTGCTCTTGCCATAACCACAGGATTTGCCTGGGGATTAGACCAGATTCTGGTACCTTTTCTGAAAGCCCCACAAAGGCTGCTTGCAGGTGCAGTACACAGGCCGAGGGAGCAGATGAGGCATGAAATGGGGAAGTGGAATCCTTGCCTTAGCCCTTCCGGGGAGGCGTTCTCTGCTTGCCCAATGCCATTGCCTTGTCTCCGATGTCTCTCACATGAATCATGCAACAGCTTCCAAACTGCCCTCATTTGGGGAGTAGGGCACAAATCCCTCCTTGACGCACAAAGCATAATTCTTGTTTAAAACCTCAAGGGCTCCTGAATAAAAGATGAAACCTTGAGTATTTTAGCAGAGTTCCCCGCCTCCCTCTCCCCCACCATGTTTTGGTCCACGTCCACCTTCGTGTCTTATTCTGGCTTTCCCAGTCTGTATTTCTTGTAGTTCCTTGAATGCTCTGTTTTCCTAACAGCCTTTACAAATGCTGCTCGCTCTTCTAGGAATATTCTTCTCATGCCACCCAACTAAACTTGGCTAACTTCTTCGAGGCCTTCTCTGATTTTCTAGAATTGGGTTTGTGTTTCCACCTCCACTTCTCCATATGTGCCGGGCTTCAGAGCTCCTTCTCTTCCCTCCCGGGTAACTGTCCACCCTAAAGAGCTCATCGCCCCATAACAATTGCCTGTTTAATTTGGAACTCCTTGAAAGCAAGGCTTGTGTCTTTTCTTTTTCTGTCTCCCTACTGCTAAGCATGGACTAGACACCCAATAAATGACAAGAATGATATATGAGAAAGAGGGAGAAACAGGACCCTCTGGTCCTCTCCTGTCTCTGGAGCTGGCTTTTCTTTCTTTTTTGACAATCACTTAATTGAGATATACCATACAATTTACCTATTTAAAGTATATAACTCAGCGGCTTTTTAGTATACTCAGAGTTGTGCATCTGTCACCACAATCAGTTTTAGAACATTTTCATTAAGCCAAAAAGAAAAAAAAAAACACCCTGTACTTCTTAGCTACCAATTCCTCCATTCCTTCCAGCCCTAGTGGCCACTAATCTACATTCTGTCTCTATGGATTTGCCCGTTGTGGACATTTCATATAAATGGAATCTTATATGTGATCCTTCGTGACTGGTTTTTTTCACTTAGCATGGTGTTTAAAATTTTTTGGTGGATGTGTTTTCATTTCTCTTGGGTATATACCTGGGAGTAGAATTGCTGGATCATATGGTGACTCTTTGTTTATCCATCTGAGGAACTCCAGACTGTTTTCCAAGATGGCGGCACCATTTTATATTCCCACTAGCAGTGTATGAGGATTCTGTTTTCAGTGGACATACTACTTGCCTTCCCTTATGTTTAGTATAAATGAGGGCTCTAGAAAAAGGTTTTAATGCCCTGGAGAGCCATCTGATGCTTTTTAAAAATTTATTTATTTATTTATTTTTGGCTTTGTTGGGTCTTCGTTGCTGCGCACGGGCTTTCTCTAGTTGCGGCGAGGGGGGGCTACTCTTCGTTGCGGTACGTGGGCTTCTCATTGTGGTGGCTTCCCTTGTTGCGGAGCGCGGGCTCTAGGCGCGTGGGCTTCAGTAGTTGTGGCTCAGGGGCTCCAGAGCACAGGCTCAGTGGTTGTGGCGCACGAGCTTTGTTGCTCCGTGGCATGTGGATCTTCCCGGACCAGGGCTCGAACCCCTGTCCCCTGCATTGGCAGGCAGATTCTTAAGCACTGTGCCAACAGGGAAGCCCCATCTGATGTTTTTTAAGACATTTGTCCCTGCCGCCCAGATGTGCCAGAAGGGCACTGGGTTTGCTGCGTGAAGAGTCTAAGGGTGTAGACCCTGCCAGGCTTCCCACCTCACGCCTCCTCCCTCTACCCCAGGCCAGCACGCCTGACCAGGCCCAGGCTTCTGTCCTCTCTGGATTGATCGTTGTTGGCTTCGCTTGACTGATACACCCACTCTCAGGATTGTGTGCCCCGTCATAAACAGTTTACAGGCTTTTCTGCGCGCTTTGGTCAGTGAGATAGTTGCCCTGTCCAGCTGTGGGAACGTCATATTGTTTTTTGGCCTTTCTTCTTTCTCCCTGTTCTCTCCCTCTGTTAAGCGGGGCCATTCCTAGAAGGAATGGATAAGTATAACTAACTCTTGTCTATCAGTGTAAGATGAAGCCTGCACTTAAAAAGCTCGGCCTTTCAGAGGGACACCTGCTCCCAGTGCACCAACTTCTCTATGCTGAGTATGACTTCCCAAGCTTATCACACATCTCTCAAGGTCTCTCTGACTTTTTTCTGCTGCTATAGAGGTCCTGATCATATGAGCCACAGGCTAACTCACTTGAGCCTTAATCCTTTTTAAAAACCCATTCCCCATCAGAGAAGCAGGATTTGGGAGGAATCTTAAAGCTGATTAGGAGGGACACATACAAACATGAGAGAAGGAGGAGTCTCCAGGTTGGATCTGAAAAGGTCTGACTGTTCAAGGTGGATGGGAAAACCTACTCCGGTGATAATGAGAGTAGCTGCCATTCGTTCATTGCCAGGCAGTGTGCTAAAGCCTTTTCATGCATTGTCCCTTTGAACACAACTCATCTGTTTTCATCCCTGTGCCCAAATGAGGAAATGGAGGCCTAGTCCCAAAGTCATATAGCTAATAAGTGAAGAAGCTGGCATTCCTGGGATAAGAGTGCATGTGTCTGTCACAATTGTGTATTTGGCTTTGCCAGACAGTAGGTGCTTGACCAGTGTTTCCCTGAGTGCATAAAGTAGTGGCTGCACTGGATGAATGTGCCCGATGAAGAGGGGCAGGAATGAGAGCTGGGTGTCTTCCTATTCCCTGGAGAGGAACGAGAACCTCCCGTTAATCGTGGTGATTGGCAGACTGCCCAGGGCCTTTCTTATCCAGAAAGTTACCCAAGGTGTTGTACCATTTCATCCAAAGAAGCCTAGAACTGACTTTTCTATAATCCCAGGGGAGGAAGAGAAACACACACACACACACACACACACACACACACACACACACACACACACACACTTTCCTAATCTACCGTTCTGCTGCTCTGGTGTTCCTAGGGGCCCTGGTAGGTACACCTGCAAAAGTGTACCCTGCCCTTTCCAGCTCCCAGGATCCCACAGGTGAGGCTAGGCTAAGAGGGAGGATGGGAGGAATGATGTATAGTTTTGGGTATTTTGGAAAACTGCCTCACTAGTTGTAAGTGTGGGCCAGACACTGCAGCACCTTATTGAGCTGAAGGAGTTGTTACGCCACACACGTGGAAAGGGGTAGAACAGGTCTGCTCCTTAGGTTTCTCTTCCAGGCTTCCACTGGTCTTGGGGTTTGGCACCAGAGGTGCCCACTCATAGTTCCATATTTCTAGTTCCCGAGAGAGGAGAATGCTTAGCGTAGTCTCATTCAGGCATCTGCTTAGATCAAACAGTCGTGGCCAGTAGGCCAGGTCCTGTGGTTCAGACATGGCCACCAACACCCTGCTCCTGTTATTGGGGAGTGGACCAAGAGAAGGGAGCGTTGGGCAGCCACCCTTGGGGCCCTGCTACACAGCTGGGAAAAGGCTTTGTTGGAATATTGCCTTTTCACTTGTTGGAAGAATGTTCAATGGGGCTGAATTTTATCTCACAATGTTAGAGAACGCTATCTCTTTTAGAGTCTTTATGGGGCAGGAGGAGGAAGATGGTACAGGCCTCTCTCCCCTCACTGGGAGGTAGAAGGGTGTGGGAGGAATGAAGTTAATCTGATTTGGGATGAAGGTTGTTACAAGACTGTTGAGATGATTAAGTGATGCACCATGCTTGAAAAGTACTTACCTGTGCCTGGTGTATCATATCCCCCAGAGAATATTAGCAATGTGTTATTGTAATAATTCCAACAACTTCATATTCTTCATATGCACTTCCTAAACTTCGGCTGTTTTTTTTTTTTTTTTTTTTTTGACCTCATGACTTACACAGAATTAGCTGAAGGCAGAATTCTAAATGATTCTTAACTGGTGAGGCAGCCAGAGAACACCCTGAGTGCCACAGGGCACAGCCTTCTCCCTTTACCACGCATGGTGAGAAAGCTTTGTCACAGACTGAAGAAAGGAGCTCTTGTGTAAGATGTTTCATTTACTCTTCTGGGCTGCTTTTTCTGACTTTCTGGTACTTGTCTTTCTCAAGTGGTTTGTTTCCCTGAGTCACCCTCCTGAGACAGGGGGCTGTGGCACTGTCTGTGCTCTCCGTACTCACACAGGCAGCCTGGTGGAGTCCTGGAGAGAGGATATTCAGCATTCTACCTTTGAGACTGTATAGCTACTGCAGGCCCTTCTGGGGCACATTTTTTCCCCAAAGTAGAGGGCCCTGATCTTGTTGATCCCAAGAGATATTGGGAACGAGCACTCAGTGAGGATTCCAGGGTGTTGGGCTCCAGCACCAGCTGTGTCATTTATGTGGCCTTAGTTTCTTCATGGCAACATTGGGAGAATTCTGGCCAGGATGAGAGCATGGGTATGGAAGGACTTGTGAACTAAGTGTAAGGGTGGCTGTGTCGATGCTGTTACTATCCTTACTAACCTGGGGTCATGGGAATTGGTAATTGGTAAGAGCACAGAGACCCATGGTGGTGACCCTGAGGGGCCCCTTAGGTCGGAGTCTCCCAAAAGGATTGCCATCTGCCATTGTATGTTGAAGTCCATCTTTGGTCTACTCATCCATCCGTCCATCCACCCATCCATCCATCCATCCAGTGGTTATTTACTGAGATATTATTCTATGCCAGGCAGTATTCTAGGCAGTGGGTGAATAAAAAGTAAAAAATTCCAGCCTTCATTGACCTTATGTTCTAGTAGGGGGAGACTGGAAATAAACAAGAGAATTAAATAAAATGTGAAGTACCTTTGCACCAACACACTTGATTCTGGGGGACCCGATGGTTGGCACCCTGAAGCAGGTGTCCTCCTCGCTCGTACACACTGTGTCTATCGTGCCGAGGATCACACTGCTCCCCACTCTACACTTTGAGCACTGCGAGGGCAGAGATTGATTTGGGTTTGCCGTATTTCTCTGGTACCTAGTTTAGTGACAAACACCTGGAAGGCACACAATGTGGTGATCAAACCATAGTCAACCACACAAAGCAGGTAGAAGTGAAAAAGTCCCATGGTCACCAGTTACCTGAGTGACCCACAATTAGCTTCTATATACTATATGAATAAATGACATGTATCTTTAAATGCCTTTCACCTAACAATACCACCTTGATGATCATTTCCTTTTAGAGCCTCCTTATTTTTTGTAAACAGCTCTATTCCATTGTATGGCTGTACCATGGTTTATTTAAGCAGTTTCCTGGTCATGCTTACGTCATTGCTTGCAATCTTTTGTGTTGGTGAACGTGTGATGAACAGAGTGAACACGTTCACCTGTCATTTGCACACTTGCAAGTCCTACAGGAAGTAGGACTAGAAGTGGGATTGCTGATTCTAGAAGTGGGATTGCTGATCCTAGAAGTGGGATTGCTGATTCAGGGAATGCCATTCGGTATTGAGTTGTAAAGTGAGGGCAGAAAATGAGGCCCAAGATTGGTCTAATGACCACGTGGAGTGGACAAGTCACCAGTCCCCATGAGCGTTCTGCTCAAAGGCCTTATAGCATCTGATACCACTTTTTTTGTTTCTGCACCAGGCTGGAGAATCCATGTTCAACCGTGCGAAGCTCCTCAACGTTGGCTTTAAAGAGGCCTTGAAGGACTATGGCTACAACTGCTTTGTGTTTAGTGACGTGGACCTCATTCCAATGAACGACCATAACACCTACAGGTGTTTTTCACAGCCACGGCACATTTCTGTAGCAATGGATAAGTTTGGATTTAGGTAAGAGATGTTCACCGGAATCTGCAGAAAACACATTTGTCTCTTATGTGACAACTAGGGAACGCAATTCCTCCAGCCCAGGAGGAGTGCCTCTTAGGCTCTGGAGGAGAATGCCTCCTCTGAGAACTGGGTGCTTTTTAAGCCCATAGTCAGTTATTATTTAAGGAGGAAAATGGAGTCCAGAAACGCCCATACCTCTGCACATCCAGGCAAGAAGAGTTTTTATATTTGGGATGGTGTTCGTCTTTAGGCTCCAAACAGCAGCTGTATTACCTCACTTTCTTCTCTCCCCTTCCCCACACAGTTTGGGAAACAAATTGGAATCATCTTCCCCCAGTAAATTCTTGGGCTTGGATACTTCAGTAGATGTTCCTTGGCACTTTAAGAAGGAACATGGTTTGGTGTCCCTGCAAAGCACAGGCTTCTGCTCAAACACTGGGGCTCAAACTTCTCCACCAAAATGCCTCTTGTGAGGAAGCTGGCTGAAGCCTGTCCCCAGGAGCAGCAGTGTTATCTAAAGCACATTGTCACAGGTGGAAAATAGCCTGGTAGTCCATTTTTTTTTTTAATCTTAAAAAAGAAATTTGCGTTTTGTTCCGTAATTTAGCCACGTTTGTATCAACACAAAATTGTTTTAAGTCACCTGTCAGTTGAGAACCCTGAGCTCTCCCTCCCTGTTCTGAGTCAACACGGGAGCTCTGGGAAGCTGCGCTGTGGGTACCCGTGTGCTAGGCATCCCTGGCCTTGGCTGACTACCGCAGTGTGGCGGGCCTCTGCCACCCAGCAATGCCTTGGTTTAGATACAACAACTTCTTTCAGACTCATTTATTCTCATCGTTCCTTTCTGTCCTCCCTTGCTGGGAGCATGAGAGCTGTGAGATGAATGTAGGTATGCTCTGAAGTCCTTCCTCCAAATTAAAGGCATTCAGACCATAAACTTACTGTCTTAAAGGGGGGAAATTTGACTACAAACGGCACTCTGTACCCTCCTATCTTCCCTCTCTCCCTCCCTGTTTGTGTATCTTCTTCCCTTTGAGATACACCAGCTCTTCTGAGTTCCTCCCTTGAAGCGTGGTGGTGCTTACCTAATTCTTTACCACAGCATCGTGTTTGTTTTACCCAGAACTAGTTAGGCTTGGGAGACGGGGCAGGTAGATAAGAGAAAGCAGCAGAGACAAGAAAACCAAATCTTGTCAAAATAGCATATACTTCCCCCTTGAAGTGGCTAAGAGTCCATTTCTATAAGAACACTGATTATGAAGAAGCCTTAATGGCCTGGCTACCTCTGGTTCAAACCCTCACATTACAAGTGCAGACTGTAATGTGCGGTATGCCAAAGGGGGATGACTTGGCACTTAAATGATGACACCTATTTACAAGTAGATTATTTTTGATTTGTTAAAGCAGGCTCCCAGGGATCTTTGCTTGTGTACGCTTACAGTCAGAATTCCGGAATATATTTGAAAATAATAATTGCATCTTTTTTTCATATGTTCTATATGGTTTGGCTGACTTCCCCCTCAAAGTCTGAGTTAGAGTTTTCCTTCATTAGTGTGATGGGTTTTGGTCTCTTTGGATTACAGTAAGAGCCCAAGTGTGGTTTGGAGCTGCACACAGGGTTGTCACAAAACAGCAAGCTTTAAAAGACCCACAGGAAGGCCTTTGCTTGGCCTCTAGGCATGTCCAGGTTCTTAACATTTCTTGTCAGTTCTTCCTCTGCGTCCCTCAGGAGTCCACAATTCATAACCACTAAAACATTGAAATACAAAAAGGTTTGGAAGGATGAGAGCCCAGATGCCCTACTCCTTGAAAATGTGTCAAAATAGATTCACCATTATACATTTTGCTAAGTCAGGATATGGTAGAATTTTCCAAGAAAATTTTATTTTAGCAAATTTTCAGAAATGCTGTCTTGACTGTTGGGGTCAGTGTTGAAGCCAGTATATCTCTGGAAGAATGAAAGCTAGACTGTAGATGGGCTGGGGGTGGAAAGGGGGGGTTGGCAGGGTGGGAACAGGAGACTCTAAAGCAGTTGCAGTTTCTAGGACCTTCTGGACAAGGATTTCCTGTGCAGGAGCAAGCAAGACACATGGGAAGCAGGTTCCTGAGTGGTGCAACAGAACTGGGCTTATGTTCTTGTCACAGACTGATTTTCTAGATAACCACAGGGGCAACACAATGTTCTTAGAAAGAGCAAGATTCTACTTTCTGGTATCTGTGTCTTCTCTAAGATAATCTTGAGTCTGATCTGAAAACAAAGCAAACAAGGAGAACCCGCATAAATCCCTAATTTAAAAGTTCCAGAGAATAAAAATAACTTTAGAAGTGTTTCTATTTTGAACAAGCTTTATTTCAAAAAGTCAAAACTTACTAACCACTGGTCGTGTGTGTGTGTGTGTGTGTGTGTGTGTGTGTGTGTGTGTGTTTTGGTTTTTGTTTTTTTCCCCCAGCCTACCTTATGTACAGTATTTTGGAGGTGTCTCTGCTCTAAGTAAACAACAGTTTCTCACCATCAATGGATTTCCTAATAACTACTGGGGCTGGGGAGGTGAAGATGATGACATTTTTAACAGGTAATGGTCACGAATTAGATCTCTTTCTTCCGTGTCTCCCTTCACTTCTGGTCTCTCTACCAGTGCTTGGTTATTCTGCAAGGATTGACCCTCAGGAGGAATGCAGCTCCCGCCCAGCCCAAATTCTTAGGTGTGCCCTGCTCTAGGTGCTATAGGTGATAAAGAGTGTCTTTAGGTGGGACTTCCCTGGTGGCGCAGTGGTTAAGAATCTGCCTGCTGGGCTTCCCTGGTGGCGCAGTGGTTGAGAGTCCGCCTGCCGATGCAGGGGACGCGGGTTTGTGCCCCAGTCCAGGAGGATCCCACATGCCGCAGAGCGGCTGGGCCCGTGAGCCATGGCCGCTGAGCCTGCGCGTCTGGAGCCTGTGCTCCTCGACGGGAGAGGCCACAACAGTGAGAGGCCCGCGTACCGCAAAAAAAAAAAAAAAAAAAAATCCGCCTGCCAATGCAGGGAACACGGGTTCGAGCCTTGGTTCGGGAAGATCCCACATGCCGCGGAGCAACTAAGCCCGTGCGCCACAACTATTGAGCCTGCGCTCTAGAGCCTCCGAGCCACAACTACTGAAGCCCGTGTGCCTAGAGCCTGTGCTCCACAACAAGAGAAGCCACCGTAATGAGAAGCCTGTGCACCGCAACGAAGAGTAGCCCCCGCTCTCCGCAATTAGAGAAAGCTCACGCCCAGCAATGAAAACCCAACGCAGCCAAAATAAATTGAATAAGTGTCTTTAGGAAAAGTAGCTTCTGTGATTTTTGCATTACCCTTTTGGAAAATGTACAATAAGAACCATGTGAAGGGGTGAATTTACTTTGACTCATGCTATATGGCCGTCCACACCCTGGGCCTCTTTGTAAGCTGGTAAACCTTTATCATGTGAGTTGTCATCACAGATGGTAAAAAACCATTTGTCCGTGGCATTTGAAACCACATTCTGCTCACTTCTTCCTGGCAATGGAATTTTCAACCCTGCTGGCTGCAGGCAGAAAGCACCTTCTCCCTCTGGGAGCCAGTCTGAACTTGTCACTGAGTTTGATATCAGAATACACCCTAGTGCCTTTCTGAATTGGAGTATGTTAATTGGATAATTAACGGAAGGTGTCTGTCAGAGCAGCACCCAAAGTCATTTAAGGTTAGCTTCGTGTGGGAACTTGACATCAACCCAAGTCTTTAATACAGGCCTTGAAGAAAACGTTTTGGAGTGTCCAGATTTGTTATCAGTACGCAGAGCACTGGGCCAGGAAGGCCCAGTGAGGAGGAGGACACTGAAGCCCTGAGCAGGGAGTCCAGACAGAAACAAACCTGCTTTCACAGCACCACACCTGGCAGCTGGGCCCGTATGATGGTGTACAGGGCTGCTGTGATGCACAGACCTGAGTGATCAGAAAGGCTGGCAGGAGCGAGCCCCGAGGACGGACTTCCGAGGGTGGAGGGACTAGAAGATGAGTGGTCTGTGGGGGAGCTTTCTTCTCTTCCCTTTTCAGTTTTTTTTATTTTTTAAGTTGAGGTATAGTTGATGTACAGTGTATATGTTTCAGGTGTACCATAGTGATTCACAATTTTTTTTCTTTTTTTTCGGTATGCGGGCCTCTCACTGTTGTGGCCTCTCCCGTTGCGGAGCACAGGCTCCGGACGCGCAGGCTCAGTGGCCATGGCTCACGGGCCCAGCCGCTCCGCGGCATGTGGGATCTTCCCGGACCGGGGCACGAACCCGTGTCCCCTGCATCGGCAGGCAGACTCTCAACCACTGCGCCACCAGGGAAGCCCCTGATTCACAATTTTTAAAGGTTAAACTCCATGTATAGTTCCTATAAAATATTGGCTATATTCCCTGTGCTGTACAGTATATCCTTGTAGCTTATTTATTTCATACATAGTAGTTTCTACCTCTTAATCCCCTACCCCTATCTTGCTCCTCCCCGTGGAGCAGCTTTCCTGAAAGATAAGGAACCTAACTCCTACTGTGTACCAACTGGCTGTGTGCCAGGCACTAGTTCAGCACTGAGGGAGGCCAGGCTGGGAACCTTGAAGTCATCTAGGACTGGCCATTCCTGCCTCTTAGCTTACTTTTGTATTCCTGCTGTCAAGGCTTTGGTTTTGGTCCTCATTCCTTTCTCCCCCAGAACCTACACAGAATCTTGCACCCCGTTCTGGCTGCCTCTAGTCTTGTTCCCAGCTCTCCATTCTGATACTGCTTATCAGAGACTTCCCTTTGACCCAAAACCTTTGGGAAACACTGTATACCGTCACCTCTCCATATCTGTGGATTCCACATCCACAGATTCAACCACCCTTCAATCGAAAATATTTGGGAGAAAAGATTCCAGAAAGTTCTAAAAAGCAAAACTTGGATTTGTTGTGCACGCGCGACTATTCGCATAACATTTACATTGTATTTACAACTAGCTACATATCATTTACATAGTATTAGGTTTTATTTTTAATTAATTAATTAATTTATTTATTTTTGGCTGCGTTGGGTCTTCGTTGCCGCACGCCAGTTTTCTCTAGTTGCAGTGAGCAGGGCTACTCTTGGTTGTGGTGCACGGGCTTCTCATTGTGGTGGCTTCTCTTGTTGTGGAGCACGGGCTCTAGGTGTGCAGACTTCAGTAGTTGTGGCACGTGGGCTCAGTAGTTGTGGTGCACGGGCTTTGTTGCTCTGCGGCATGTGGGATCTTCCCGGACCAGGCCTCAAACCCGTGTCCCCTGCATTGCCAGGCAGATTCTTAACCACTGCGCCACCAGATAAGTCCCTGTGTTAGGTATTATAAGTAATCTAGAGGTGATTTAAAGTATATGGGAGCTATACCCCAATAAAAATTAAATAAATACATAAGGCTTAAAGAAAAGTATATGGGAGGCTGAGGATGTGCATAGGTTATATGCAAATGCTACACCATTTTATATAAGGGACTTGAGCATCCACTGTGAAGGGGGGGTGTTTTCCTGGAACCAGTCCCCCGCGGATACCGAGGGATGACTGTTATATCCCTGTCCGACACTGGCACTGTTCTAGGGGATGCTAAAAGCTCTAAGGAGGCCTCCATGATGTCGTCTTTGCCCTTCCTTCCGGCTTCATCTCCGGCCACTTCCTACCCCAGACCCTGTTCACCAGTCCCCAGAAGCTTGTGGTACTCCCTGAGGGCACTGTGCTTGCTCTCGCCTCCCTGCCTTTGCCTGTGCTGTCCTGACTGCCCGAAATGCTCTGGCAAAAGCACCCACTCATCTTCAAGATTTGGCTGTGCCTAGTCTTGTTCAGGTAGAGTCGGTTGCTTCTCCCTCTGTTGCGCGCATCGCCACCCTTCCCTCGTCCCCTCCGTACTGGCACCGATGGCCCTGTGTTCTAAGCACACCCACATTATAAAGTCCATGAGGGCAGACACCCCCAGTGCTTGGCACAGGGTGGTCACCAACACGATCTAGAACCAGTGGTAAAATGTTATGGGAAAGGCATGTGAGTTTTAAGCAATGCCTGTACACTGGGCTGGGCCGTGGGCTGGGTGAGAACAGCTGACAGGATGGTGGACAGGACAAGAGTCTTGCAGCTGGGACTGTGGGACCCGAGCCTTATGGAAGCTCTGTAATGACGACTTGTCTCTTTACGCCTTACAGATTAGCTTTTAAAGGCATGTCTGTATCTCGCCCAAGTGCTGTGATCGGCAAGTGTCGGATGATCCGCCACTCAAGAGACAAGAAAAATGAACCTAATCCTCAGAGGTGTGTTCTGTGTTTTATTCTCTCCCCTGTGTGTGTTTCCTTCTTTCCCCTTTCAGGTGGGGCAGGCTGTAGGAATGAAGCTCTGGAATGGGCTTCATGCCTTGAGGGTTCAATCCACGGGACAGGATTGGAGTGGGAGTGGGGAGGAGGGGCCAAAAAGTACAAATGTTTAAAGTTTTTTTTTTTTTTTAAGATTTTTGTTTTGGCTTCAACCCTTTGCCCGTTTGTTCCTTGTAGGTTCGACCGAATTGCACACACAAAGGAGACAATGCTCTCCGACGGTTTGAACACACTCACCTACCTGGTGTTGGACGTGCAGAGATACCCGTTGTATACCAAAATCACAGTGGACATCGGGACACCGAGCTAGCATTTTGGTGCAATGATAAGAGACCTGAAAATGGCCAGGGACCTCTGCTGTGTGTCTCTGCCAACCTGCTGGGCTGGTCCCTCTCATTCTTACCAATCAGAGTGATAGACCCTCTCGGCTCATCATTCAGACGCCTTTCCAGATGACCAGGACGAGTGGGATATTTTGCCCCCAACTTGGCTCGGCATGTGACTTCTTAGCCCCACGAGGTGTACGTAAGCATAGCAACTGTCAGCCTTTGGGGGGTTCTCAACATGTTCACAGTGTCACCCCAAAGAATCAGAGCTATACACAGCCCCAAATTTGGTGACTGTGGGACTCATTCCCTGTGAAAAACTGCTAATTTGTTGTGATATAGGTAAGAATTTTGCTTTAAATTGTGGTATTATTACTTTATGAAAAATTGGAGAGTGCTGCTGAAATTGGATTGGTGTGATGTTTATTCGGAGTCACATTATAACAGAAAAACACACGATTTCAACCATTCTCATTTTACCCCCTTCTCCCCACCCTCTTTCCGTGGTATGCAACTGTTACAATCACTGTGTGTGTGTGTGTGTCTTTCCTTAGCAAAAGAATTTTAAAACTTGAGCCTTGGACCTTTCACCCTGCTAACGTGTAAATTCCAAGGCGACTTTAGCCACCAGAGCAAAAGCCTTGGGTGTTCTCACATTCAGTGGCCTTTCTCCAGATTGTCTGATTCCTGAATGTAAATCCTTTTTTTAAATAGCAGTTTGTAGTATTTTAAAGAAAGAACAAATCAGGTTCTAATTACGAGCTAGCTTGATTTTGTGTTGATCCAGAATTGCATAGTGTTTAGCCGTGGCAATTTATTTTTCTGAGCATGCTATATAAACTTGAACTTCCCATGTATTTTTATTGTGGTGTTTTAAATGTGGGGAGGGGACTGAGCATTTTTTAAGGGAAAAAATGACGTATGCTATAGTGGCCACACATGGGCCCTGATGTAGCTGGCAGGCCAGGTTTTCTGAAGAGCAGAGTCATCTTTGGGCCCCTTGATGAGAGCTAGGCCTCCACATCAGCACTACTGAGCTGGACTCCTGGGGGAGACAGAAGCCTCCGCCTGCCTGGCTGACCTCTCCACCTCCCTCCCCTCCCCCCGGTGGGCAGGGCTGAGGGAACCCTCACCTCCTCAGACTGACCCCAAGACCTCCCGCTAGGGCCCTAGGCTGTGGAGCTGTAAATGACAGCCATGAGGTTGTTCACTGGCCCTTAGCCAAGGCAGGAGGAGGAAGCCTCCCTCTGGCCCCTGGGTGCTGCCTCCTGGGCTCTGATGGCCACGCTGCCTGGCCCACCTTGCAGGACCGGTTCTCCTTCCTCTTTCTCCTTCCTCCCTTCTGCTGCCTCTCTCTTCCCTCCCTCCCCCTTTTTGTTCCTTTGCCTCTTGCCTGTTCCCTAAAACTGGCCTGTGGCGCTCAGGGTCAAACATTCATTCTCCAGCGTGAATGTGCCTTTTCATTAGAGATATAGAAAGAAGTTCGGCTGAAACCACCCACAGTCCCCCACGACCACTCTGGTGCCTAAAGCCTCCCATTCCCCCTCAGGTTTTTAGCAGGTGCTCCCACTTCTGGGAGGCTGACCCACAGCGGTATCTTCCCCAAGCCCACCTCTGCTGCCAGAGGTTTTAGCCGGCCTGGGTTGAGATGCACAAGGCAGTTCCTGCCACTGGGTGCCCTTGCTGGGTCCAGCCTGGGCTGAGGGCTTAAAATTCAGCTTTCTAACCTCAGAGTGGACCTTACAGCTGGTGGCAGCCTGGAAACCAGCCCTCAGTGTAGAGGCTGAGCTGATGCCTGGCCCCAGTCTGAACCTGTGCCTTTATCACTTTGAGCATCTCAGATGCTAATGTGGTTCTTTTTCCAGAAGCCTTTGTATTGGTTACAAATTATTTTCCACTGCAGAAGCAGCTGGGCTATGCAAAGAGTGTTCCTTCTGTCAGTTCCCCACTCCTTAACAGTGATGTTGATAAAGCCAGGAATGTACTGTCAGGGAGTTTTGGGAAGTGCAAAGAATGAAGGCCTCTTTTTCTATCCCCAGATCCTGACTTTTCCAAAGTGCCTTAGAAGAGAGGAGACAAATATCCTGGGTGGTAACCTCTTTGTTACTTACTTTACTCTTAAAACAAAATTCTGACTTTTTTTTCTTTTTTGTTTTCCTATTGCATTTTCTTTCATGTTCCATTGTAATAGTCAAGTATGTGGTTCATTCTCAGGACCAAGGGAAATCCTGCTGCACCTCTTCCCCATTTGCTGATCTTCCGGTGCGCTAATGGAGTCCCAAGGTTAGGCCTGGACCTTGCCTGGTTCATGAGATGCTGCAGGTCCTGTTTCCTCACTGGGGAGTTCAGGGCTGAGGGTTCAGGGACCATTTCCTTCACCTGGAAGTTGTCACCATGAAGTTGTCATGTGCTGTGACTTTATTTCTGTCCATTCTGTTGCTGGTGACCCTGTAAAGTGGCCTTTGGGAAAGATCGGAGGGCAGAGGTGGCATAAGAGGGTAAAGGAAATGCTGGTGCTGACTCAGCCTGGGCAGGATCTCTGCTGACCTGAGGGCTGGATGTGGGGCACCCCACACGGCTGGGAGGGGAGCGTCCCTGTCCTAGAGACCTGTTGTGCTGTGTATTTCGATTTCCCGTGTATGCAAATGTATGTATTTACCATTGTAAGTGGAGGAATGTCTGACCTTGGTGTTCAAAACAGAACTGTATTTTTGCCTTTAAAAGTCAGTAATATAACGTGAATAAATGACCCTATCTTTGTAACGGCAGGTGGTTTCTCTTCTGATGTAAGGGGTTTGGGTTCTCCCAGAGCTGGAGGGCAGTGACTGGGGCTGCCTGCTGGGAGGATGTGAGGAAAGCAGAGGTCTGCCTCCTGTGCCTGCCTCATGTGGGAGGCTGGGGGATTGGGTGGGGGGAGGAGGTGGCGCCTCACCTGGCCACGCTCCACAGCCCTGCCTGGGATCACACAGGGTGCACACACCTCACTGGGATCACACAGGGTGCACGCACCTCACTGGGATCAGCCGTTCCCCCATCTGAGCCTCATATTCATATCTGTAAAATGGGAATAATAACACGTAGAGACTTTTTGAGGCTTAAAAGGGATGATGTGTCTGAAACACAATGACTGACACCTCACAGGTACTCACTATGCAGCAGCTGGTGCCACTTCAGAGTAGAAGTTTCCCTAGCAGTTCTCCGGCCACATTCTGCTGTTTTCCACCAATGCCAGCATGGTTCTGAGATAGTTCTCAGAGCCACTTACACAAGGTGTTCACAGGGTAGCTTAGATAAATAAGCTTTCTTGTCAGCCCCAGGAAATTTAACCAGACGCTCTCAAAGGTCTTAGCTGTGATCCAAGGACTTGAGACAGTAAGTACCCTGGGCACCACCTGCTCCTCCTCTGCAGCGCCCCTGGGGTCAGGCATCAGCAGCCTCTGACATGCTGCTTCGATTGAATTGGCATCTGGAAGAAATGGGCCGGAGGAAACCAGTGTGCAGGAGAGGTCACTCCCGCCGTCCAGGCTGAGGGGGCTTCAGGCCCTGCTGGGATGGAGCTGTGCTTGTGGGACCGGTTGGGAAACAGAGCAGGAAGGGCAGCCCCTTGTAGCCCCACCAGGGCCATCTGGCTGTCTCCACCCATCCCTGTAACTGCTGGAAGGAGCCCTAGTGGCCTCAGGCTTGAGCAGAGGTGGCTGGTACTCAGATCTGACTTTCCAGCCAGGAGACTCCTTTGGACAAAGTGCTGCCTTACAGGGCTTTCCAAACTGTAAGGTCCGGGTTAAGTGGGGCACCCTTCCCTCCCTAAAGATGCACATATCCACGCAGATGCATATATGCTGACATGTGCCTAGGAGAGGCCAGAATGCTCGGGTTCAAATCCTATTGCTCCTTCTTCCTGGTTCCACGACCTTGAGTGAGTGATTTAGCCTCTCTGTGCCTCGCTTTGTTCATCTGTGTAATGGGGATAACAGTACTTCTTTCATAGGATTGTCAAGTAAATTAATCTTATAAAGTACTCAGACTGGCTCATAATAAGCATTATACATGTTACAAATATTTGTTAAATTTTTGAAAGTGCAGGTGAACACACTTGCTGAGATATACATAGAGACTGCTGTGCACACATTACCCACATATACACATGCACACACCAGGTGTGCTGGGGATCTTCCTTTTTTCCTCTTCTAGGGCACGTGTCTGTGGCAGATGGGTGAGTGGATCTCAGGGCAAGTGACCGCTCCTCTTCTGGAGACACCCAGGACCTCACCAGTGCTGCTTCCTCACCCCTTCCTGCCTCCCCTGAGTGAAGGTGTTTGGACTGGCGGCCTTGGTGATGGAGGGGGGCTTGAACCCCGCCTTGGTGGGCTCCAAGGTGCCAGGGAGGAAGGGGGCCAGGGCCAGGCTTTTGGGGTTGCCATTTCCTTGAGAAGTGCCTTTAGTCTCCCACTTCACCTGAGAACCAAACCAAGTCTGAGCCAGGCAGAGCCCAGTAGCCGTGGGTGTGGATTTGGTGGACACCAGACCCCCCCCACCCCCCACCCCCCACCCAGTATAGTATCTCTTTTCCATGGGAGAATGTGACCTGGATGCCTAATCACTAATGTCCTTTGGAAGCAGGGCTGTGGTGTCCAGGCGGGTGGGTGCCCATGCAGGTATTGATATATGAGTAAAACCTCCCCAGGCAGGAGCGTTTGCTGCTGGTGACAGAGGGAAGCTGTGTGTGGGAAGGATGGGGGAGAGGTTGAGGAAATGAGAAGATGACTGAGTTCTAGGTTGGCAAGTCTCCACCACACTCCCAGACACACTCTCCTCCTGTTTCTTCCAGGAGGTGGGAGTTCGGACATTCCTAGAGGCTAATTTCTTCTTAGAACTGGAACTTCTTCCCCCATCAGAAAGGAAATGAGGTTTGCCTGGCTGAGCCGGTTGTGCCAGACAAGCCTCATTTCCTTCTCTGGCACAGTCCCCGGGCAGGGAACGTGGCTGCTGCCTTCATCTGGGCTCCAGGACCTGTACCCAGGCTGGGAGGCAGAGGAACCGGTGGTGTATGGATGTCATGCGAAGTGATAGGGTCAATGGACCAGAAACCAGAGGACCGTGGCATTGCCAAGAAAGCTGCCCTTGAGCAAGTTGTGTGCCAGGTCACTAGGGAGGGGGCCCGGGAAGAGGGCCAGAAGAAGCCATACAAACAATGGTCATTATGTCTGGCTCTCTGCTTTCCCATTTGCTGTGTCACTCTGGGCAAGTCCACTCCCCTCTCTGAGCCTCAGTTTGCTCTTCTGTTTTATGAATCCACCTCTGGTCTCTCCTGCCAGAAGGAAGTGTCGTGGTCTTGGGTTTCCCCTTGTCCCTGAGGCTCATCCTTCATACTGCCTTGAAGAAAGTCATTTTATCTGAGTCTTTATTTGTAAAAATAGCAGGATCACCCCTGCCTTCCCCCTCTCCTTTCCCAGGAAGGCCTTGAGCATCACAGGATAATGTGCTAAAGCTCTACCTGGTGGGGCAGGCTGAGATGCTGTGGCTTTGCCATCGCCCTCTTCTGCCAGTCCCCTCCAAGCTCCGGCAGACTCCTTTCACCTGCTCCCCCTTAGGTTTTCCAAACTCAGGCTTCCTGATTATCCCATCGACCCTGAGGGAGAAGCACAGGAGGGAGTGTTTGTTGCATGCAGCAGTGTTCACCCTGCCATTCCTCGTAACACTGAAAACCTAGAAGCCACCATCAGTGGGGGACTGTGCTGAGTAAAATGAGGATCATCCAAACAATGAAGTACTAGGCGACCACTGAGAATGATGAAGTGGATCTATACTTATTGATTAGAAAGAGGTCTGAGGGAAAAAAGCAAACTACAGAATGGTATTTGCACATATGGCAGGAAAATGTCTGAATAATTTAGTGCAGAGATTATTCTGCAGTTGTTTGTGGGAGCAGATGCACGAGCGATAAAATGAAGAGATGATCTCCCTTCTCCGCACAGACAGTGTGGCCAGGCTCCCATTCTGGGGTAACAACCTTTAGTGTTTTGGGGGCTGCCTGAGGGCCGAGGCCTTTAACAAGTACTAGCCCCATTGAGAGAATAAGCTGGGTTGCTCCCCAGGGGAGTTGCATTCCATGAAAGTGCCCAGACTTGGAAGAGAGACGGGGGCTTCCTCCTATGGGGGGAATGATGGAGGTCTGTGCCCTATTCACATTGAGGGGGGACGTGGCATGCTCTGGGGATGTTCATGGAGGCTGGACGGGATCAATTCCGGCCAGAGAGCTTCTAGCAATTCTCTCGGATTTAGAAAAATAAAGTTAGGACAGTTTTGCCACTCTTTCCTGAGTTCCATTAAATATTCGTGCCTGTTATACTTGGGTAATAAAAATGTTAACCAACAGAAAAAATGGCGGGGATGGGGGCACTGTGCCCTGGCTCTGGAGGGGCAAGATTGGCCTGAGGCACCTGATCAGGGCCCTGGGAGGACTATGAACCCAGCAGGAAGCCGGGGCGATCCCACTGCCTGTGGATCTCTGGCCCTGGAATCCAGGTGTCCTGCTGCTGAGGGAGGCCCTGACATCTGGATTTTGACACAGACCCAAGCTTGCAGCTATCGTAGATTCATTTCCGGGCCAGATGTGAGTGCCAGACAATTGGCACGTCCTCCTTGACCTTGTCCCTGCCTGGGAGGCATGTGCCACAGGAGGGAGGGTAGCAGGTTGTGACCAATAAGAGTGCACGCCACTATCTTTGACGCTCTCTCTGGTGGGGTGCCAAGAGCTGGGTGCCGAGCCCTGCACCCCACCCCCTCGCTCATCTCCACAGGGACCCAGACAGCTGGAGCTTCCTGCACTGAGAGCCTTGGTCAGGGTGGGCCACCAGCAGTTATCCAGCCGGGGACTTGGGCCATTGGTGGGGCCTTCAGAGTATTCCCTTTCTGTGAAATGTCCTGTTGCTTTGTGTTCAGCGACTTTGCTTTCCCCTGATGACAGCAGCGCAGGAGACAGGCCAGCTCCCAGGCCCCAGCTCTCTGGTTCCCCACTTCACCAAAGGCACGTCTGTAATGAGAGAGGGAACAGGAGGAGTTGGCGAACTGCTGCACCACTGTGATCCCTCACACGGCTTCTCCCCTTATGAGCACACCTGGCCCTTTTTGCACTGCGTTGCTCATTACAGTAATCCCCATCATGAGAATCATACGTTCAGGGAGGTCATGTGACTTGCACAAGGTCACATAGAGTTAGTGTCTGATCCAGGAGTCCCAGCCCGGGGTTCTGGCCACAGAACATGATCCAGCCACTCATCCAGCCTCAGCTGCTCTCCCTCCACAAAACAGTGTGAGAGCTGGAGGCCTGAGGCCGAGTGGTGCCCAGCCTCAGCCAGAAGACACAGCCCTCGCTTCGAGCCTGGCCTCAGCAGCATTGCCAAGAGAAGTGCAGTGTAGACAGGGGGCTAGAACCAAGACCTGGTTTCTGTTTTGTGTTGTTTGGGTTTTGTTTGGTTTTCCTTTTACAGTTTGTGAGCACTTGGGAATCTGGCATACTTTGTGGCAGCAGCTCCCTATACCAGGGACATTAGTGCGGCCTCCATCTGGGAGACACATGGGAGTGGCAAACACTGAAATAATCCACCAGGATGCAGGGGGCCTGGATCATGGGTACAGGGAGGAAGGGAGACCCCTGAGAGCTGAGGACCCACGTAGACCTGAAGAAGAAGCTGGGCTCCTTTTTGCCTGTGGAAGCGTCGCTCTGTGAGGCGAGAAGCAGCCCCTGGTTCACAGACAGTACAGCTGCTTCATTGCAGTGCTCAGTCCTGTCCCTTCCCTGGGCTGACACTTGGTGTCCAGGGGAGCTTGGCACAGTATTGTCCCAAGGCTGCTGGGGACATGGGGAGGACAGAGAGACAGGCAGCTCTGCTGAGGCCTGGACTCCTGCTCAGCTCTCCCTTTTCCTTCTAGGCACCTCTTCTCCCCCCTCCCCGTGCACCCTCTCCCCAAAGGAGGGCAGCGCAGCACCATTCCCAATCCTCCCAAACCTTCTTAGCCAATGGCGTTTTCCTAAATGAAACCGGGGGCTGTGTCTGATGATTCATGGTTTTTAGACAGGCTGAATCAAGAGTTCTAAAAAGCTCTGCTGGGTTTAACTTCATCAGACTCCAGACCTCAGTGATTTATGTTTTATGCGGTTTGCTCTGGATGGAAGCTGACCCAGCCACAATGAGACATGGAATGAGGAGAACTGACCATCTGATGCTGAGGAAGGAAGAAATCTCCACCGTGACCAATTTGTTGGGCAATGTCTCTCAGATGCTAGCCTGGGCCCTGCCTGCCAGCTCAGAACACTCTGTCTCTGACTCAGGTGCTAGGGCTCAACTTCGTCTCTCGCAGGCCCTGGGCTTGGTACCTGGTGGGCTTGGCTAATGACGTTGGCCCTGCTGGCTCCGTGGGGCCTGTGGGTACTCTCGCCACCTTGGGTCTGCCCTGTCTTGCAGGTTCACTGCCCACACTCTCCAGAAGACCTTTCCAGAGCTTTTCTTCATAGGAAACAAGGCCTGCTAGGTCTTTCCCTGGTCCTCCACCAACCCTGAGGTGAGCACACATCCTAGCACACTGCTGGGGGTGCCTGGCTTTGGGAGGATGAAGGCAGGAGAGAAACCTGAGGAAGCCCTGGACTGGAAGACCAGTGTTGACTGGCTAGGTGACCAAGACCAAATTATCTCTGATCCCCATCCAGAAACTGGGTGGGGAGGCTGTGAAAGCCTGCTGGGGCTGCCAGCTTGTGGTTCTAGGAAAACTCTTTAGGGTGCTTTATTCCGCCTGGCCCCTCTGCCTGTTTGAGGTTGTTGCTAGGGCACTTAAACTAGGACTCAAGGCCAGAAACAAAAGTTCTCTTTGTCAATCCTGGAAACGAGGGAGGGGGAGGGTGGAAGGAAGGGAAGCTCCGGGCAGTCCCGAGGCACTCCCAGGGGCATGGTCCAGAGTCCAAAGGGAATGAGCCTTTGCTGCAAGCCTTCCTGGAGAGCTCTATTGCTTTTCCTTCTTTTTTAACATCTTTATTGGAGTATAATTGCTTTACAATGGTGTGTTAGTTTCTGCTTGATAACAAAGTGAATCAGCTATACATATACATATATTCCCATATCCCCTCCTTGTGTCTCCCTCCCACCCTCCCTATCCCACCCCTCTAGGTGGTTGCAAAGCACCGAGCTGATCTCCCTGTTCCATGCTTCCCTGGTGGCGCAGTGGTTAAGAATCCCCCTCCCAACACAGGGGACGTGAGTTCGAGCCCTGGTCTGGGAAGATCCCACATGCTGCGGAGCAAATAAGCCCATGAGCCACAACTACTGAGCCCGCGTGCCTAGAGCCCGTGGTCCGCAACAAGAAAAGCCACCACAACGAAAAGCCACCGCAACGAAGAGTAGCCCCTGCTCGCTGTCGCGCAGCAACAAAGACCCAACACAGCCAAAAGTTAAAAAAAAAAAAGATAGCTAGCTTTTTCTTTTTTATAGCTATTTTTTCTTCCCACTAGCTATGTTTTACATTTGGTAGTGTATATATGTCAATGCCACTCTCCCACTTCGTCCCAGCTTACCCTTCCCCCTCCCTGTGTCCTCAAGTCCATTCTCTACGTCTGCGTCTTTATACCTGTCCTGCCCCTACCTTTTTTTTTTTTTTTAGATTACATATATGTGTGTTAGCATACAGTATTCGTTTTTCTCTTTCTGACTTACTTCACCCTGTATGACAGTCTCTTGCTTTTCCTTCTTCCGTCTGCTTTATCACCTGGACTGAAGCTGCAAGAACACAAAGTTCAGCTCACAAGGTGAAACACAAAACTTGTCCCCAGGGTCTCTGGTGGCATCAGATAAGACTGACAGCCAATAGGAACTCTCCAAATAAATCATTTCAATATGTAATTTTCACAGCAGAGATTTCTTATCATTGTGCTGCAAATATTTTTTAAAATTTATATAGGATGGCAATAAAATATTTTTAAAAAATAATCTTTATGAAATTCATTGATATCTTTACATTTGTCTCTACTAATTTAATAATGTATGGTTTAAAGTCTATTAAAGGACGTCTCAAATCGCCCTTTACACATATGCATTTGGTTTCATGTTTTTCCAGTAATTGTACCACTGCTGTGAAACCATTTTCAACTAAATACTTAGTTGGAAACGTTACAAGTAATTTAGCTCGTTCCAAGAATTGAGTATGCAAATCCTAAGTCCCCAACTTTTCATAATTAGATTAATTAAACTGTGTTTTGGCTTCAAAATCTTTCATTTATTTATTTAACACTCAAGGAATTTTCCTGCAAATGTTGCCTAGTGGCCCACTGGTTTCCAATGTATTAATCAACCCTACCTTTAAATCTAGTCAACTAATTAAAAATTTAAAAAGCAAAATTTAGGGCTTCCCTGGTGGCGCAGTGGTTGAGAGTCCGCCTGCCGATGCAGGGGACACAGATTCGTGCCCCGGTCCGGGAAGATCGCACATGCCGCGGAGCGGCTGGGCCCGTGAGCCATGGCCGCTGGGCCTGCGCGTCCGGAGCCTGTGCTCCGCAACAGAAAGGCCACAACAGTGAGAAGCCCGCGCACCGCAGAAAAAACAAACAAAAAAACTAGTCCTTTAAAGGCAACTTTTCCTCTAGGGAGGAGAACGGAAAATTCTCTGCAGCAGGCGCCCAGGTTCCGACTTTTGACGGCCCCTCGAAGCTCCGCCTCTCAAAACCCCGCTCCTCACGCACTCCACGCCCCTCTTCCGTACAGACCGCCTCCAGAGCGGGCGTCGGACGTCGAGCGGAAGTGACGTACGGGGGCCGCCGGAGGTGTCGCTGGTGCGGTCCGCTACTGGGCCTGAGAGTGGAGTGGCCTCTGCGCCAGGGAAGATAGCGCTATGTCGATCGAAATCGAGTCCTCGGAGTGAGTCCCGTGGTGGTGGATGCTCGCGAGGTTGCGGGGGCCGGCAGGCGAAGGGTGGGGTCGTAGGAGCTGCTCGGGGGAGGCGTTCGAGAGGCTGGGGAGTGGAGGGGCATTTCCTTTCCCTCAAAGAAGCTTCTTGGATCTGGCTACCTCGGAGGCGGGCCCACAAGAAAGTAGCGGACGGGAAGCCCAAAGCCCGGTGGGAGGCGGCGCGGGGTTGGGGGTAAGACATGCCTGGAAGACCTGAGTTCTAGCCCTCGCCGACTCCGGGTATCTGTGACTGAGCAAATTAGCCATCCAATCTGGACTCCGGTCTAATCTGCACAAAGGGGCCGCACTCGCGGCCTTCTTTCTCTTCCCGCCCCCAGTGAGCAGTGTTGTTTGTTTCCTCCCCTGTGCTTACAGGGCCCTCTGCTTTTTTCTGCCCAGCACTTAATCCAGTATTGTCACCGTTTGTCCACCCTACTAGCCTGTGTAGGCGTCTAGGGGCTCCTTTTCATTACAGTCCCAGTTCCTAGCACATCGTCGAGGCTCAATGATGGTCTTTGGAATGAATGAGTGATTGTCTTTGGAATGAATGAGCGACTAGCTATTTTATGAAGTTCCACGTGGCGCTGAATTTTGGTTAGTCTGTGAGCTCTGTGTAGCCCAAAGGAGGGACAGAATGTGGAAATTGGGCCAGGAGAATGATAGACTTGGGGGAGAGGGGGGCTAATGAGTGACTGAAGGTCTTTAGTGAACTTTTCCAGGATTCCATCCTCTACCTTGCTCTTGCCAACACTTAATAATTAAATCAGCAGACGTATCATTTGTGTCCTGAGTGTAAGGGAGAGAGGACTTGTCCTCAAGGTCTGCCATAGGAAGAAGGGAGGTTTATTCATTCAACAAATATTGAAGTCTGCTGTGTACTTGTATTAGACCCTGGGAATATAGTAGTGAACGAAGCAAAC
This sequence comes from Delphinus delphis, assembly GCF_949987515.2. NCBI lineage: Eukaryota > Metazoa > Chordata > Mammalia > Artiodactyla > Delphinidae > Delphinus > Delphinus delphis. The sequence continues at coordinate 80,010,135 of NC_082688.1, read as the reverse complement.
AAAAATCCGTGCCCTTATAGAAAGTACATTGTTATTGAGGAAGGCAAACAGCAGGCAAAAGCAGTAAGTAAAATAGGCTTAGCAAATGGTGGTAAGTGTTTTGGAGAAAAGTAAAGCAAAGAAGGGTGATGGAGAGTGCTGGCGATGAAGACACCTAAGTCAGGGCAGGAGTTGGAAAGGATTCCATGCTTTGAGCCTGAATCAAAGTGGGAGCTAACCATTCTCCCAGCTGCATGTTTTCATTATCAATAATTGCTGCTTTTTACTAAGTATTTTCCATGCTAGTCACACTATATGCAGTGTAGTCAACTCTTTGACCAACCCCTACAGAGTAGTTATTTTTCTTAACAGATGAGGAAACAGGCAAAGAGATGTTAACTGACTTGTCCATAGTCACAGTAAGTGACAGAACTCTGACTCAAATCCCAGCCTATCTCCAAAGCTTTTAGCTCTTTATGTATTACACTGTGTTTGAAGGACGTGAATTTGATTTTGGCTATGTCAAATATGAGTTCTTTCCAAGCGTGAAGTGTGGTGTTTCATTTGGGGAGTGTAAATGGAAGCGTGCTATGGAAGACAGTGTGATACTGGAACAGCAGGTATCTCTTAAAGGGGCCATGAGAGAAAAGACTACTGTGAGTAGCAGTAATCAGTTCCCTTCTGCAGGAAGGGAGCCCTTTTTAAGAAGAGGGTGTTTGCTTTCCTGTCCAGGGTGTATGTTCACCTGCCACGCTGCCAGTTTGAATCTTCATTTTTCCACTTATCTCTGTTACCTGGTCAAATTCTCATCTGTAAAATGGATGTAAGAGTAATGCCATCCTCATAGGGTTGTTTTGAGGAGTAAATGAATCCAAAATGCTTAGAACAGTACCTGATATATAGTGAACACATAGAAAACATTGGTTATTATTTTTTATTATTTCTCTCCTGGGAAAGAGAATTGACTAAATTCCAGTCTGAAATCCCTTCCAACCAGGACAGTGTGACCCCTGATACTAGTGCTGTCCAGTAGAAATATCTTGTGTGCCACATATTTACTTTTAAGGCAAGAGAAGAACAGTGTAGTATAGCCTGTAAAGTGAACTTTTACTGTCTATATGAACAACATTCTTCACTAGACTCCTTAACACTAAGCCGAAGATCAAGAAGCTTTAATTATATCGGGCTTCCCTGGTGGCGCAGTGGTTGAGAGTACACCTGCCGGTGCAGGGGACACGGGTTCGTGCCCCGGTCCAGGAGGATCCCACATGCCGCGGAGCGGCTGGGCCCCTGAGCCATGGCCGCTGAGCCTGTGCGTCTGGAGCCTGTGCTCCGCAACGGGAGAGGCCACAACAGTGAGAGGCCCGCGTACCTCAAAAAAAAACAAAACAACAACAACAAAAAAAGAAGCTTTAATTATATATATTTAACTCGAAATGACGTGTCACATGCTGAAAACCGTTGCTTGTTCTCTGAGTATTTGGAGATTGTCTGGGTCCTCTTTTCCTTGGGAAACTGAATCCACATGTTTTTATTTCACTTGTCTTGAACATTTGGTAATAAAGGCAGTGGGTAGGTGTTATTTTTGCAAGTGAGGACACATAGCTTTGTTTTGCTTTTACATACAGTATAGCTCTACTTATTTGTGTTCAACAAATCCCTTTTAAGAAGGTCTCAATTCATATTTTTTGTTGTCATTTGAAAAATGGACCAAATCGTCGAATCATTTATTTTGTGTCAGTGACTAGACTTGGTTTAAAGTATTTTACTATAGGGTGCAACAGTGTAATCATATGAATTAATAAGAAACTTGGCATAATAAAAAGATCTCTGACCTTGGAAGTAAGAGAGTCTTCTTGGTACTAACTTGCTTTCTAGCTGACTGTGAGACATTGGGCAAATTATTTCCCTTCGCTGAACCCTAGTTCTCCTATTTCTGAGTTGGAAGTAGGACTGGATGATATCTTGTAGCTTAGGTTCTGTGATTTTTTTGGAAAGTTTTACTCACACGATAAAGAAACGGAAAGTAGGTAGTGAAAGGAGGATGGTTGTGTAGAAAAATAAACTGGGGTGGGATTTATTTTGTGAACTCTTTGGTGAGTGAGGATCCATGAGCTGAATGACTTGCTTTCTTCTTTCAGTGTGATCCGTCTTATCATGCAGTACCTAAAGGAGAACAGTTTACATCGGGCATTAGCCACCTTGCAGGAAGAGACTACTGTGTCTCTGAATACTGTGGACAGCATTGAGAGTTTTGTGGCTGACATTAATAGTGGCCATTGGGACACTGTTTTACAGGCTATACAGTCTCTGAAATTGCCAGACAAAACCCTCATTGACCTCTATGAACAGGTAAGAGTGGGGGTGATGCTGATCCCTGTATGTTGGTTTATTGTGGGCCCCCTGACTGGAAAGCATCCATGAACATTTCTTCAAGCATTATGGGGCTTTAACAGCCCTAAAATTTACACTGTCAAAGCTTGAGTGCTACTCTATTTTTTTTTTTTTTTTTTTTCTGCGGTACACGGGTCTCTCACTGTTGTGGCCTCTCCCGTTGCGGAGCACAGGCTCCGGATGCGCAGGCTCAGCGGCCATGGCTCATGGGCCCAGCCGCTCCGCGGCATGTGGGATCTTCCCGGACTGGGGCACGAACCCATGTCCCCTGCATCAGCAGGTGGACTCTCAACCACTGCGCCACCAGGGAAGCCCAACTACTCTGTATTTTTATTTCTCTTCTTGGAAAAGCCAAGATTTTCCCAAATTGAAATTCTTTCTTAAGTGACCATTGAATGATCTATTCTAACACCAACTGTTCTGACACCAAATAGTGTGCTGCAATTTAGTTCTGACACTAACCACCCAGAGTTAGTGCAGACCCCACTAGTTAAGGGCTCGGTCCTCTACAAGACTGTCTTTACTTCACACACCAGCCACACTTTGGGGTTTTGGGCCATCTATACTTCTGACCAACTGGCTACAAATTTGAGGGTCCCCATGACCCCCTCAGAGTTGATAATTCACTAGAATGACACAGACCTCAGGAAAGTGACATACTGATGATTGCAGTTTTATTATCAAGGGGAAAGATCAGTACCAGCTGAATGAAGAGACATATAGGGTGAAGTTTGGGAGGGTACTGAACCAGAATTTCCAGTGCCTTCCCCCCAGGGAGTTAGGGTTTGTCTCTTACCTGGCACATTAAAGTATTCACCAACCAGGAAGCTCCATTGAGATTTTTCATTCAAATTCTAGTTCCTTGACCCTCTGCAGGGTTGGGCTGGCTCAGAGCATCAATCCTCTAATCATATGGTTGGTCCTTTTGATAGCCAGCCCTTGTCCTGAGCCATCTCCTTAGCACTAACTCAGGTGTGATGCAGAGGGCTTATGAATAACAAAGATATTTCTATCACTGGGGAAATGCCAAGGTTTTTAGAAGATGTGTGCCAGGAAACCAGGACATAGATCGTAAAATTACTTATTATATAACAGAACAGAGTGGATTTTCTGGAAATAAGAATGTCATGTGGTTTAAAGTAAAAATAGGGAAATGGGTTTGTTTCTTTACAGTCCACGTGAGTTTAGTTAATTCCCTAAAGAAAATTTTGGTAATTGGAGAAAGGTTTCTCTGGAGCCTATAGAGATATTTCCATCTTTAGTTTTCTCTAGCATCTACATTCTGAGTAAGAGACCTAAGAGGAGAGGAGATTGGTAGAGGAGAGGAGATTGGTAGATAAAAATGAAGGACTGAAGTTATTACTTTATAATTACTGTAGTTGTCTGCCTGAAATTGCTTGTGAAAAGGAGAAGGGGCATTTCCTGATTTGTGATTTGGAGATCATTTTGATAGGCCATTTCTATGTCAGAAATAGTACTGAAAAAGAAAAATTAATAAGCGAATGCATTGACAGCCATTTTCTTTCAATTATACAGGTTGTTTTGGAATTAATAGAGCTCCGTGAATTGGGTGCTGCCAGATCTCTTCTGAGACAGACTGATCCCATGATTATGTTAAAACAAACACAGCCAGAACGGTATATTCATCTGGAAAACCTCTTGGCCAGGTCTTATTTCGATCCTCGAGAGGTATGACGGTGGTAATGAAAAGAAACTGTTGTTAACTTTGAGCAATAATGTGATCTTTTTAAAACATTTTATTGGATACTTTTCGTATTTTTGATTTAATTTTTGAAAATGATACTTTTTTGTTTATTTACATTGGTTGAAATTTGCATATGTTGAAGAGAATAATCTAATTTAGTATTTGAGGACCTTCCCTCCCCCACACTCCTCATCATATAGGATTGTGTGTTGATTAGTAAAAAAGTAGACAGTTTATTTTGGTATCATTTCCACATTAGCCCATGTACTTAACTGGCCCAGAAGTGCTGCTCTACTGCTGGTATGTTCACTGTGCATTTGTGTTCCTTTGGAAGTGCAGAGTCTTAACCACTGGACCACCAGGGAAGTCCTGGTTCTTTTAGTTCTTAAAAGCTTGTGTTTTTGCTTCTCAGCTGATTATGCTTACTGGAGCATGATGATTGTTATTCTTTTATTCTTCCAAAACCATATATATATATATATATATATATATATATATATATATATATATATATATATATATATATATATGTATGTATATATAGTTTCATTCTTTTTCACCCAGCCTTTTACTAGAAGCTTGTCTAAATAGGAGGAAGAAGAATTTAATAGGCACTGGATAATGGGAAGTTGTTAGAGTAAACTCACAGAAACCGTGAGGATAAAGGAAGGAGTTTGGATTGCCAGGACAGGATTTAAGTTAGAGGTGGTGAAGAACTTCTGGGCTGGGAGTCATTTGACTGAACAAAATTATTAAAGAATATAAAAGAATCCTTGGCTCTGCAGATTTTTCAAAAATTGGAAAAACAACTCTGGCTTTGACATAGTTTACTTAGGCTCTTTTCAGAAATAATGGTGTGGATTGGCTGACCTCAGTTCTCTCTCAGCTCATACTTTTGAAATGCAAGTGGGTAGAATTGAGAAGTTGTTTTTAAAAACTAAATGGTTTGATTAATCTTCTGTTTAACTTTTTATGTTTTCCTTTTTGAATGTTTCTGCTTGATTACTGTTACTTTTTTAAAAATAAGCACATTTATGTCTTTTGCCATTTCTTGGAAATGATGCTACTGCCGCTCCTTTTTCAGGCATACCCCGATGGAAGTAGCAAAGAGAAGAGAAGAGCAGCGATTGCCCAGGCCTTAGCTGGGGAAGTCAGCGTGGTGCCTCCATCTCGTCTCATGGCATTGCTGGGTCAGGTAATTACAGTCTGTGGAACTGAAATGACTCTGAACTCCTGGTAGTGTTTCCTGTACCATATAAAGTCTATGTATGAGCTAAAGAAATCAGACATCCTAAGAACTGGGAAATACCTGTAGAGCTGCTTGTACCAACAGCTGTGCCATGCCACATTCATCTTTCCTGGGAGTGGCAGTATAGATTAGTGGTTAAGGGCATACACTCTAGAGACAGAATTAGGGTAACAATAGAATTTATAATCCAATCTTGAGGGCATTGTTGATCATCGTGCTGGAACACTGTCTGAAACAAATTGGAACAAATGTTTACCATAGTTAGAATCTGAGCTCTCTCACTTACCAGCTATGCGGTGTTGGGCATATTACCTAACTTTTTTGATCCCAGTTACTCATCTTGGTGTTGTAGTAAGGATTAAATGAGATAAAATGTACTTAAAACAATTATATTTTGCCTGGCACCTTGTAAACACACAGTAACTGGTAGCTGCTGGCGGTGTTTCTTTTTTCTTTTCTTTTTTTTTTTTTTTAGTAGTAGTATTACTAGCATTGTCGTTCCAATTTTAATGCGACCTAGAGTACAGACTCCTTTCTGACCTCATCTTCCCCATGCTCTTGGTTGCTCTCAACCATGATAACCACTCGTCTTCATGAAACTCCACTCTTGGTTTTTCTAACCCTTTTCTTCTTGGCTTCCCTTTTCATCTCTCAAGTTGTTCCTTTCTTGGTTGTTAAAGGAAGGAGATAGGGGTGATGTAGAGAGGGGTTTTCGTTTTTGTTTTTTCCTTTTAAAGTTGGGAGTGATTTGAAGTTGCTGTAGACTAAGGGTAAAGAGCCTGTAGAGAATACCTGTTGATTGGAGACAGGTCAAGTTCTCCAGTCATTAAAGTAAAATATGAAAAATAAGCAACATATGAATTTTGGAAAGAAATAAACAAAATTAATAGTATTTATAAACATTAAATATTTAAACTATAATCATAGAATTAATTTAAAAGTTTGGTAAAGTTGTGAGATATAAAATATACAAAAGTTGATTACATTTCTACATATCAGCACTGGCCAGTTCGAATATTCAGTGAAAAAAAGAGCTTTTGTTTATAGCAACAGCATACAATGTAAGAATTCTAGCATTAACTTTTGTGGGTAATACATGATTTATTTCCACTTTTTAAAAAAGCAAAAGCCTTTCAAAGCTTTCAAGAGAAATGAAAGAAGATTTGAGTAGATGGTGAAACATTGATTTTCCTGGATAAGACTGATGTTGATGCCAGTTCTTCTTAGATTTAAGGCAGTTTATAATAAAGATCACAATAGGATTAGAACTGTTTCACAGAAGAATTCTAGTGTTCACTTGAAAAAATAAACTTGGAAGTATATTCATCAAAGAAATTTTGGAAAGGAAGAATGTTGAAAGCACAGTAGCCCTAGAAGTAGTGAAGCTTTTAACAGGTTTATAGTTTGAATCATTTTGGTACTTGGCATCCAGTGCAACAGCAGTGCAAGAAATTGATCCTGTTATTTATAAGAATTCAATAGATGTTAATGGGAATGTCACAGAACCTAGGAACAGGGAGGAATTATTAAGTGTATGGTGTTGGGGCACCTACTTTAGAATGGGGGAGAAATGTCAGATTAGAGCCTTCTCTCATATTTTATAAGCATAATTTCAGATAGAGTGAAAGTTATGTATTTTAAGAATATAGAAAAACTTAGGTGGTGATATAAATGTATCAAACCTCTTGATAGAGAAGGATTTCCTGTGAGTAGGGAGTAAACACCAAGGTAAAGGTCAACAAATTTCATTACTTGAGAGTTTAACTTAAGATAAAAAGAAAGCTTTAAAGCTATAATAAAAAAAATGGGTAGATTGGGAAAAAAATTCTTTTTGGCGAACATAAACAACAAATACAATGTCTTGATCACATTAAAAGCTCACAAATTGATAAGAAAAATAGTAAGACCACAATAGATGAGTGAGCAAAGAACATGAATAAACAGCTAACAGAAGAAATATATGTAGTTAATAAACATGCAGAAAAGCTCAAACTCTAATAGAGAATTGACTAAAGTAGGGCATAACTTTCCACTCATTAGAGTTTTTAAATGACATCCAAAATTATTGTTTTCTTGCTATAGTAAAGGGAAAAAGGAATCAACATTGATCATGTCCCTGTGTTATAGACTTTACATATATTATTTTATTTTATCCTTTCATCAGCTCTAGGAATTAGGCTTTTCCCCTGAATTTAGTTGGTGAAATTGGGAGTCAGAATAGCATAGTTGACAAACTAGGACCATTTGTCTTCAAAGTCCATGGTTTTTCTACTCCCCATAATGCAGTCGTGAATGCTATTGAAGTTGTGTCTTTTGGGGAAAACACTTTGGCAGTGTATATAAAGAGCCTTAACCATTTGTGTTCTTTTCTTGATTCAGTAAGTCCTCTTCTAGGAACCTATTGCAAGTGGGGAATATGCTCATAATGGAAAAAGCCTTATGTCCAAAGGTGTTCACTGCAGCATTATTTAGATGAGTGCAAAAATTAGAAGCAGTATAAATGTCCATTAATATATTAAATAAACTGTGAAACATCTACTACATAGGATATATTGTACAGCCATTGAAATGTTAGTCATGTCATAGCATGATCTAATGATAGGTGAAAACAATATAAAATTTTACATATGGTATAATTACAGCTATATAAATTAAACATATATGTCAGGGGAAAAATACTACAAGGTAACATATGAAATGCTAACAGTAGCTGTGTTTGGATGTTGGAACTATGGGAGATTTCTGTTTTTCAAATTTTATTTATAATAAGAGACACCTATACGAAAATAGGTGTAAAAACATGGCCCTGTTGGCTCTCAGAGTCCCCTTCTACCCTGAGATCAGCCTGTGTTCCTAGGACACAGAATAGCCGAGCTTATGTTGTGTTTGGATGGCCAAAGATGGTTGGGTCTGGATGGCTCACAGTTTCAGGCTTTGTCTGAACAATCAGGACCAGATCTTAAAAGCACCCAAGTGGATTTCTTTTCTCATAGGCACTGAAGTGGCAGCAGCACCAGGGATTGCTTCCTCCTGGTATGACCATAGATTTGTTCCGAGGCAAAGCAGCTGTCAAAGATGTGGAAGAAGAAAAGTTTCCTACGCAGCTGAGCAGGCATATTAAGGTAGGATCCTTGGACACTCAGCCAGTCGGTAATCATTTGTTGGGGACTCCGTGTATGCTTGCTTAGCCAGGCCCTGTGCCAGGAGCTTGGGTTGGGGAGCAGAACTCATTCTCCAGCTCTGACAACGTTCATGGTTGCTGCCGGTGATCACTGAGGTCTCCCTGCAGCCAGGCAGTGGCACACCTCAACTGTATTACCGAGTGGACATACATTGGACATCTGGCCCATCATCTGCCCTTGGACTTCCTCCAAGGAATCCTGCATTTGGAAGACTGCTTAGCTCTTTGGTTAAGCCTGGGACTAAGAACCATGAAATTTGTCCTGTTCAACATTTGTGTTTTTGCTTGCTACATGTTAGGCAAAGTACCAGGCATGGATTGTAAAGTGGGCTTGAGTGGTGTTTGAGGAAAATAATTTTATCACCTTGATGGCTGGTTCTTGGTGTTTTTTGTTTTGTTTTTTGACTTTTCTAAGAAAAAGCATAATGAAATAATTGTTGCAGTCCTCAGAATTACAACCATATTTGCTACTTTAGCATCTCCTTTTTTTTTTTTTGCGGTATGCAGGCCTCTCACTGTTGTGGCCTCTCCCGTTGCGGAGCGCAGGCTCCGGACGCGCAGGCTAAGTGGCCATGTCTCACGGGCTCAGCCGCTCCGCGGCATGTGAGATCTTCCTGGACCGGGGCATGAACCCGTGTCCCCTGCATTGGCAGGCAGACTCTCAACCACTGCGCCACCAGGGAAGCCCTAGCATCTCCTTTTTATTAGTTTCTTTCTGGGTTTGTGCTCTGATTGAATTTATAGATTTAAAAATAATTCATATTCCTCAAATCTTTGACTTTGGCTTAGTGTTTTGAATTTGTCTTTTCTGGATTATATGTTTTGATTTGCATGTAAAGGTATTTTGGGGCAGCACTTTTATTTACCCTGGTTAAAACCTTGCGACAAATAGAAATCCATTATAATTATCCTGCTGGACTAAGATTTTCTGTTATAAACACTTCTTTTTTTGGCATTTAAAATGAAACTCATAATAGAGCTTTTCTCTGTTCCCATCTGTCTAACGTTCTGTAGTTTTTATCTGTTAATGGAAGCATCTTTGCTGGTAAATGCTCAGGATACATTTCCCAGGCAAACAATCTGTCAGCTCTAATCAGTTCTCCTAGAGTTAGTCAGCCATACATTATCACTTGATTAAATGAAGGTCATGAAAAGAAGCAGTGATAGAAAATTTGTTTAAAAAATAGTGGAGGAAAATAGCCATTTATTTTGAAAAAAGAATTTTTTCCCCCAGATGAAAAAAAAATAGGAACATATGCCATATTTAGTTGAGTGTGAAAGTCATGCCAACAGTGGCTGATTCTGGTAAAACTTTATTGCTTGAGTTAACAGGATTATTTGTTCTAAGTCCCTTGCTAAAATAGTTTTTTTGCTTTTCTTTGGAAATACCAACTTCATTTAAAAAAAAGAAACAACAAAAACAAGAACAAAAACTAGTTTCAGTGGAGAGCCTAGACGCTAAACTGTTTGGAGAAAATATATCTAGCATCTCTTGGTGTCTGGGTACAGAAACACCCCTCCCAAACTCCATGATACAGGCTAGCTATGGCTTTATGCTAGGACAGAGCTCTCAAAAGTTTAAAATGGGAATTGTTTTAAGGCCACTACATAAAAATGCATCTGTTTCATTGTTTCATTTGAAACAGTTTGGTCAGAAATCACATGTGGAGTGTGCTCGATTTTCTCCAGATGGTCAGTATCTGGTTACTGGGTCTGTTGATGGATTCATTGAAGTATGGAATTTTACGACTGGAAAAATCAGGAAGGTAAAGTATTTTAAATACATTAATTTTTCTAGTGGGAGAATTATCTGTTACTGTTTTTAAATTATCTGTTAGTTTTGCAATTTAAATTTACTTTTTGAATGGGTAATATGTAAATCTGATAAAACATTTTATAAAATAGAACTGTTATTCAGTAAAGAGTCTTGTTCCCCACCTTGTCCCTCAGCCAGTCAGTTCCCTTCCTTCCTTGGTCCACTCAGGGTTACCAGTTTCTTATGTAACTTTTCTGGAATATTCTATGTGTATATGTAAGCAGTTGCTTATTGTTTCCACTCTAACCTTATTGTAGGACTAATTGTGTTTCATTCTGAATGAAGTGGAATATCTTTTTATATGTGAAAAGCCACCAGTATTTCCTATTCTGTGAAGTCTTTTCATGTCCTTTGCCCATTTCTCTTTTGGATTGCTTCTGATTCAATATTTGTGTATATTGCAAAATGATCACCACAGTAAGTCTAGTTAACATCCATCATCACACATAGTTAGAAGCTTTTTTTTTTTCTTGTGATGAGAACTTTTAAGATCTACTCTTTTAGCAACTTTCAAATATACATACAGTATTACTAACTGTAGTCACCATGCTGTACATTACATCCCCATGGCACTTATTTTACAGCTGGAAGTTTGTACCTTTGGACTTCCTTCATTATGTTTCTTTTTATGTTTAATTTTTGATCCATCTGGCATTTGTTTAGGGTGCTAAAATTGGTGTAGACCCAACTTAACTTTTTCCCAAATAGCTACTTGTTGACTAACCCCTGATTTAAAATGTAATCTTGATCATAGAGTACTAAATTCCACTCCATGCTTAGTGGATTTATGAGTGACTTTCACTTTCTACATTGTATATTTCTTTATAATTTACCTTTTTTTTTAACCATGAAGCAGTCTCTTTCTATACTTTAGAAAAAATATATTTCAGCAGAAACTAACTCACCATTGTAAAGCAATTATACTCCAATAAAGATGTAAAAATATATATATATATATATATGTAGTTCAATATGAACAGTAATAGATGATAAAAGAAAAATAACAAATAAATGGATTAATCAATACATGGTTTTAGGAAAGGTAGCTGACAGTATGGACAAAACATTAATTTCTCATGTCATACCCTAAAAACAAATAAATTCAGATTTATTAAAGATGTACAATATGTACTGTAGGGAAATTTTGCTTAGAAAGGATCATAAGCAAAAGATGTAGGCTAATATGTTTGCATTTTTTATAATAGTTACTTGAATTGTGTAAAAATGTTATTCCCAGTATTATCAGTTGTTCATCAGAATAGTGTGCATGACACTATTTGCTTTGCAGATTTAGAGTTGGCATAGTCCAATTATCCTGCTTTTAGTGAGTTTGCAGAGACCTGGGGTAACTGGTGTTTTTGTGTTATTTTGATAACTGCTTATCATTGTTTCCTTTAGGATCTTAAGTACCAGGCCCAGGATAACTTTATGATGATGGATGATGCTGTCCTCTGCATGTGCTTCAGCAGAGATACAGAAATGTTAGCAACTGGTGCCCAAGATGGAAAAATCAAGGTATGAATTAGTGGCATGAACTCTTGTATGTAGACATTTTGAGAGTTCTGTAATGAGTTAGTGTCCTACATAGGTTTTTTGCTTAATAACAGCTACTCTTTATGGAGCATCAGCTTTATGCCAGTGACTTTAGTTTTTCTTGTTTAATCCTAATAATAACTCTGCCTAGGGAGGTCCAATAATTTAAGGTCACACAGTTGGTAAGTGACAGATCTGGGACTTCAGTCCAGATCTGCTTGTGCCCTTTCTGCTGTGCCACTGTGGCTCACCTTATGGTGTGTTGTGCTTACGGGATGGGGTGGTCTGCAGGTGATTAGCAGTTGATTAGCTGTGGCTTGTATTTAATTGCTGTTAAAATCCCCTGGGCTAGATAAAATACAGAAATGGTCTCTGCTAAGGGAACTTAGAGTCGAATTTTTGTTTTAATAATTTAAAAGGAAAGAGGTTTAAGTTTCAAAGGATTCAAGTTATCATTGTACTGTGTGAACCAGACATATCATATTCAGCTATTAGCATGCATTTTTAATGCTGTTTTTAGCATATTAGTGAGCACTGCATCTTGCTTGGCTCTGCAGAGTAGAGTGGGACAGTATTTACAGGTTTTCACTATTCTTTTTTTTTAATAAAGGTATGGAAGATTCAGAGTGGACAGTGTTTAAGGAGATTTGAAAGAGCACACAGTAAAGGTGTCACCTGTCTAAGCTTTTCTAAGGATAGCAGTCAGATCCTTAGTGCCTCATTTGACCAGACAATTAGGTAAGTAAGAATCCCCAGGGGCTTCCCTGGTGGCTCAGTGGTTGAGAGTCCGCCTGCCGATGCAGGGGACACGGGTTCGTGCCCTGGTCCAGGAAGATCCCATATGCCACAGAGCGCCTGGGCCCGTGAGCCATGGCCTCTGAGCCTGCGTGTCCGGAGCCTGTGCTTGAGGCCACAACAGTGAGAGGCCCGCATACTGCAAAAAAAAAAAAAAAAAAAAAAAAAAGAATCCCCAAACTGCCCTCACTTGGGTTTAATATGGTGAAGCCTTACAGGGAGGTACTAGTGATTCCTTATGTTTTCACCAGGATGCTTTTATATGGAGAGTGAGGGTATGTGAGACCTTATTTCCCCAAAGTACAGCTGACACAGTGCTATTGTGTTGTCCATTTGGGTCTTTACCTAGAAGAGAGATTAGAAAGGGATTATAGCAGTACTTCATATTTCTCAAAGTGTGGTCTATGGACCCACCTGCCTCAGAGTCACCTTAGAGGACATGTGACAAATACAGATTCCTGGGACCCGGCAGAGACCTAGAAATTCGTTGCTGAACAGAAGCTTGTGGTATTATTGGCATATTTTCTTCCAGTCTCTGTGCAAAGCTTTTGTTGTGGTTTTGTTTGATTGTTTGACATAATGAAAATAATATTGCATACATAATTGCATAGCCCTCATTCTTCATTTAATATTTTAACATGAGCTTCTATAATTCATCTAAAATCCTTTCAACAGTTGGTCCCAACCATAATATATAGAATATTAATTGTTCTTTTCATTTGCTTTTATTTGTGATAGAATTCATGGTTTAAAATCTGGAAAAACCCTGAAGGAATTTCGTGGCCATTCCTCCTTCGTTAATGAAGCAACATTTACACAGGATGGGCATTATATTATTAGTGCATCCTCTGATGGCACTGTGAAGGTTAAGTATTTGCTACTGGTTTGTTTTGGGGTGTCTGTTCCACTTTTGCCCTTTGAGGAGTTTTCAGTGGTGATAATGGTGATAATTGTGGTGGTTAAACCTCTTTACTAAGTATTTTAGCCATAATTGAGGTGAGTCTGTGACAGTAGTAATATTCTGTGGTAATTCTTATTGGCCTAGGGACCTCAAATCTCAAACCTACAGACACTATCATGTGTAGGAAAAGAGGAAAGGTGTGGAGTTCTAAACTTAAGTCCACCCCCATTTACAGTGGTGAAATTCTATCTTGCCATAGGTACGGTCCACCGCAACAAGTTCACGAAGAGCTCAGTAGCTAAATAAATAGGCCAGCCTCATCCCACCCCGAGCCTCCACATTGGGGCCTTTCTAATAGCCTTTAAAGAGGAGCAGGAGGGGCATAGAGTAGAACCAAGTCCTCTCAGATACTTATTTATTGCCTTCAGCTCTCATCTGAAAGTAGTGGCTCTTCGGTACCTTAAGAGATTTAGTTATTTCAACAGAGGGCCTCATTTCCTATAAAAGATGGGAAATCCAAATAGAAAATCGCTAGAGATCTTTGAGACACTCCATTTACATTCTAGATCTGCTTTTAAATTGCCTTATGTAAGTGAGTGTTACGTGGCAGAAGACCTAAACATTCTAACACAAATCCCTAACAGTCAGACCACCTTCTGCAGTGGCTTCTTCTGGCTTGGGAATTGAACCAGAAACCTGAAGGTAGGAGATGTACTCTTCCTCAGGATAGGTGGCGAAATACACAGAGCTCTTAGTGCTTTAGTCATGCGGTTTGCCCTCTTTGTGCTATGTATCAATATATGGGCCTCACAACTTGTAAAAATACCATTGGGAGGTGGCTTGTGTAGGTCTCTTTGTTTTGTGGTCTTTTCGTTTAGTTCTGCAATAAGTGGGGTAAAGCATCTCACTGACCTTTTGGACAGAAAACTCTAGAAGTCTTAGAACTCTTGATCCCTGAAATGTTCATTTCTTTTCTAGGCTGCTGGGCTTTGGAGAGGAGATTGGGGTAGATGATACAGTATTTATTAAGAAAATAAATACTGGGACAACTAGTGGGACAACTATTTCCTCCTCTCTATAGGTGTTCATTCAACATCTGTTTTGTGCTGGGTTCCTTTGAAGGCACAGAAGAAACACAACATAGTCCATGCCTTTGAAGTTTTTATACCTCATGAAGTGAGTGCTGTCCAGACAATGCCAGGCAATAGTTGGTCCATCCCTTCTCTAAGCACATTTCAGATTTTAATAACTGTGATGTCTGATTTAACCACTTCAGTTCATAGTAGCTCAGAAGGGCCAGGTGAAAAGCATTAGGGTGGAGAACTATTAGCAGAAGAAATGTTGGACTGGGAGAGGTCACACAAGTGGCCAAGAGTAGCTTCCGCTTCATGGATCCTCATGTGTGTCTGTTAACATTGTGACTTCTGCAGTGGTTCTCAGTACAAGCTGAGAATCACTTGTGGAGCTTTTAAAAAATGCACAGGGACTTCCCTGGTGGTGCAGTGGTTAAGAATCCACCTGACGATGCAGGAGACATGGGTTCGATCCTTGGTCCGGGAAGATCCCACATCCTCGCTCTAGAGTCCACGAGCCACAACTACTGAACTCTCACACCACAACTACTGAAGCCCGTGTGCACTAGGGTCCGCCTGCCGCAGCTACTGAAGCCTGCATGCCTAGAGCCCGTGCTCTGCAACAAGAGAAGCCACTGCAATAAGCCACTGCAATCACACCGCGATGAAGAGCAGCCCCTGCTCACAACTAGAGAAAGCCCGCGCACAGCAACGAAGACCCAACGCAGCCACATAATTAATTAATTAAAAACAAAAAAAGATTAAAAAAATTGCACAAACCTACATCCCACTCCAGACCTACCAAGTCTGAATCTCAGGGTCCTGAGCACGTAAATCTAAAAAACCCTCATTTCATTTTGGTGTCCAGAGAAGGGTAGCTTTCTGGTTGTTTATGACAGTAGCAGTGTTGACACATAGCTGATATTAAAGATAGGTAGCTTGTCAGCCAAGGAAAATTTTGTAGGAAAAGATCATAAGTTTTAAAAGGGTTTTATTATTTCACTTTCTGATTTTTATTTTGTTTATACCAGTTAATCAGCAAATGGGGAGCTCTTATGTATATGGCAGTGCTAGGTATTTGGACTGTAAGAAGCTTTTTTTTCTGAGTCAATTTTTTTCTTTTTTAGTAATATAATTTTCAACTGCAAAACATTAGAAATTGTTAACCTTCCTCCTCCGCCCCCCAAATGTTTATGCCTTATATTTTTGTGTTGTAGATCTGGAACATGAAGACCACAGAATGTTCAAATACCTTTAAATCCTTGGGCAGCACTGCAGGGACAGACATCACTGTCAACAGTGTGATACTGCTTCCTAAAAACCCAGAGCACTTTGTGGTTTGCAACAGATCAAACACAGTGGTCATCATGAACATGCAGGGACAGGTGAGTGCTCAGAAAGTGCCTTTGCTCAAGCCCTGTGGGCTGTTCCCAAATCAGCGTGTCTTGGTCCTGGCACTTTCAGTAACCAAATATGTGTTCACCACTTGGAAAACCATATACACTATATTTGTTTTTCAGACACATATTTAATATTTTAAATTCTATGTCTACAAAACATCTTTTTGGCACCTCAGTAGTTAATCTACTTTCCCCAGGATGTTTGTATACTGTTCTCTTTTGCATCCTTTGGATAAATGAGACCCTGATCTGTCTTTAAGCCTCCTGCAGAACCTCACTGAAGATTTTGATATAACAATCCCTGTGTGAGTGAGGGAGATACAGTGTATGGATTACCAGCTTGGGACATCTGCTAGCTACTATGTGATCTAAGGTGGAACTCGAATAGGAGAAGGGCAACAGTGTCTTTATGATGTGTATTTATAATCAGAACACCTGCTGGTTCCCAAGGAACCTCACTTTTATAGCACCAGGGACATTAGGAGTATCAAGGTTGAGGTCTCAAGCCCTGGGAATGTGTTGTGATGCTACTGAAATGTTGGGCTGGGCACTTGGGGATCCTGCTGAGCATGGAGAAGACGCAGGGGCTGGTGTATGGAACTCTCTCTCCATTGCTTGAGTCCCTATAAATGATAAATTGGTAGTGACAAACCTATGGTTGAGATGGCTGGTCTGCAGTACCTGTTGGGACACTGCATAATAGCCATAGTTGCCCACTTCCTAGTTTTCTGCTTGGCTTTTTAAAAACTTAAAAAAAGTTCTTGTACACCCTTGACCTGCATCCCCCAATGATAACATTTTACATAAACATTGTACAGTTGTCAAAACCAGGAAATTGACATCGGTACAACACTGTTAGCTCACATACAAACCTTATTTAGATTTTACGTCTTTACATGCATTCATTTTGAGGTGGGACATGAATAGTTCTGTGAAATTTCATCTCGTGTTGATTTATGTAACCACCACGATTAAGATACAGAACTGTTTCATCACTCCCAAAGAAACTCCCTTGTGCTACACTTTTATAGTTAAACCCTTCCCCCACAGCTCTAGCCCCTGGCGGCCACTAATCTGTTTTCCATTATTACAGTTTTTCATTTTGAGAATAGTAATTAAATGGAATCATACAATATGTAGCCTTTTAACCTTTTGAGATTGGTTTCTCTCCATTGATTTATGGTGATCTTAATGGTATGCAAAATAGAGCAAGCAAGGTCTTGGAGACAGTTCCATCATGAATGGAGAGGGCATCTCATGCTGTTAGAAAGAGGAAACTGGGGAGCATGGGTCCACAGAGCACTGAGAACCAGTAGTATGTTGATTTAGGAAACTGTGTATGCTAACGAATTTGCTTCTGGGTAAAATGGCTCAGTAGACTAAAGAGTAGGATTGGTGACTTGGGACAAGTGAATTGTAAATGTCTGTCTGCCACTGACTTAGGATAGCTTATCCTTTGAATATTTCAGGACATGGTGAATGGAACTGGTAACCTAATTATAAATGACAGTAAACCAAAGTACAAAATAACATAAAGATGTCAGTTTAAACTGCTGCAGTAGAACTGTTGCTAATCCAGGTGTTTTATTTTTACCTTGGGCTGTGTTAATGATCTAGATTGTCAGAAGCTTCAGCTCTGGTAAGAGAGAAGGTGGTGACTTTGTTTGCTGTGCCCTCTCTCCCCGTGGTGAATGGATCTACTGTGTAGGGGAGGACTTTGTGCTCTACTGTTTCAGCACAGTCACTGGCAAACTGGAGAGAACTTTGACAGTAAGTATTACTGACTTACGGCCATCTACAGAAATTGTTAATGCTTATGTCTCTCTGAACTCTGAAGTAAACCTTTTCCAGACTGCTATCTGTGTGAACCTTGGTATAAAAAAATGTAAAAATGTTATCACTAAATAAAAAAAGGCCCATAAGTAATTGTATGGAATTAACTCCTGTATCAGGAAAAGTCATCCTTTATAGTGAGCCTTCAGCTTCACGTGGATAGGATGGGTGTACATAAAGCAGAGAAGGAGGAAGGGAACACGCCTGTCTAGCCAGCTAGATTGGTTAGACCTTATCCAGGGCGATTGGAGAGTGGCAGATATAGCTAGTCCTCTCCGTGTCCTTTCAAAGGCAAGTTACTTGTATATTATCCTATCAGATTATGTTTTTTAAGCAGCTTTGTGTTGTAAGAGGGCTCAATCAGTAACAAGGAATAATTAATGCTAGCTGCTGTAACAAACAATCTTTAAATGTCAGTGGTCTAACACAGTGAAAGTTTCTTACTATGTCACAGTGTGATATAAATTGCATCGTCCTCCTGTCTTTTAGCTGTGCCATTTGGAATATGTGGCCCCTGAGATCTTAGAAGGAGAAAAGATAGTTGAAGGGGTATACTGGATGTTTTAAAGACCCACATCTGGAAGTGGTTTGTTTACATTACTTTGTCATTCTTTTTTGATTAGAATTAGTCACATGCCGCCCACAGCCCAAATGCAGAGGGGTGGTTGGGCAGGGAAAATGAAGTCGTCTGCAGTCGAGGAAAAAGAAATGGTCTGCTGAATGTATAAAAAATTATACACATAGCTCTGTTAGAGAATAACCTCATCTCAAACTGTTCTTGAGTGAACTGTTGGCACGTCTGCCTTGTGAAGCCTCCAGTATAGATCCAAGATGTGAACAAAACAAGATGAGGTGGAAGGTGTCCTCTAGTTGAGGAAAATACTAATAAGTTCACTGAGCTGAAGGAATTGTTTGGTCTCAGCCACTGTCTTGGCTTAATATTTATAAAATGGTGATGATGACTAGGACCCACTGTAGTGCAGGAGTGGTTTGGCTCAAAGTGTTATTTATACATTATGAAGAAAAGTACAGAAAATGTCATCAGCCATGTGATAGCCTCGTTTGAGTTTTTGGTTTGTGTGTTTGGTTAGCACTCTCTGAGGCTGCCTTGGGCTTGATTCCTTTGGTGAGAAGTAGGAGCTTCACTCTTCTTCCCTCCCACTCAGCTCTGGAAGCTTCTTCAGAGTGATTTGTTGGAGACCTGTATACCCTAATCCTGTGCTTTACCTATTCCAGGTTCATGAGAAGGATGTGATTGGTATCGCACATCACCCTCATCAGAACCTGATTGCTACTTACAGTGAAGATGGACTCCTAAAACTCTGGAAACCCTAATTCAACTTTTCTTTTTAAACTAGCTTGAGAGCATGTACTTAAAATGAAGACATATTCATGTGTTGCTTTTTTTTTTTTAGGCCAGCTTTTCTAAGTAAATTGTCTGAATTAGGCACAAGAATAATTTTGTGAAAATTCATGTTTAAGTAGCAGTTACTCTTTTTTATATATTTTCAAGGTATTCGCTTATCCGTTTCTAACTGGGGCAGTCACTCAATGTTTTCAATAGTCTTTTACCTGGAGAGTGAAATACTGATATTTCTAGGGAAAAACTGTACTCCTTTGATTATGTGAAATGCTGATTAAAACGGGCCTCCTGCAGTAAAACTTGTAAATAAGGAACTATCCCAAATTCAGTAGCTGTTTACTGTCCCATCTTTTTTTTTAAAAGATGTTAATAAACTTTACACCTTTCTGGAGGCTTTGTTTTTAAATGTAAATAAGTGCTCATCTAGTTAACATATTTACTTAGAATCAGATGAAGAGGGTGGGACACTACATTATTATTCCTGAATCTTAAGTACAGCCGGAAGTCAGTTCCTGGGTAGGACAGACTGAATGTAAAGTCAGGTGTCACATAGGATCTCTCATTTCACTGCCCTCCCCCAGGCATTCATTTTTCTTAGCAGTGACTTTTCCAGGGAATATCGTCTTCATTTAATGGGTAGAACTAGTTGCAGGATACATTATATGAGAATTCAGTTTTGGCATATTTGGAAATGCATGTGGGTGTCTCTTTTCTGTTTCAACCAAAGATGTATATGGAATGCCTTTGTTGACGTGTGATGGTACTATGCTAGGTACCATTTCAAGAAAGTGAGCTTGTTTGCTTGTGTGGGCCTTTTATGCCCCCTTTTAATTTTCCCAATTAGTAGGTACAAACAAGTGGGGAAAGTTTTGTATAGTCTTATAAACCTTTGTCCCTTGAAATATAGCCTGATCCTGTATTTGGGATCAGCTAGCTGTTGCCTAGCACATAAAAATGCTTAATATCGGCTGAATAATTCTTAGCAGCACTATGAAATCCATCTTTCCCAGTCATATTCCCAACTGTCTTGCTGCCACAAAACCTGCAGCTTTTTCACAGAATGTCATTTGCTGCCGATTTGAGAGTTGAATAGCGGTGAGTCTATATGAATGTAGTCTGCCATTCCTCCCAGTGAAGAGGCTTTCACTTAAGTAAAAAAAGTTTAAGGTGCAAAGAGCTTATACTAAAATTCCTTAGAAAAATCTTCAAGAAACTGGTTTTGATTTAGCCCATGACCTTGTGAACTGGCAGTTGTGAGATGCACACTTTGTGCCAAGGCTCATGGAGAGCAAGAATCTTTTCAGCACATGTACACTTACTTATTCTAGGAATTTTCAGCAAACATCTCCTCTGCTCCTGCACCTAGTGCTCAGGATGGTTAAAAACACTAGTTTCTGTCACAGGATAGGGGAGAAAAACAAGTTAACAGGATTAATTAACATAGTGCGATAACAGAAAATCTGGAGTTGTTTTTTTGATGATCCAGACCTAATGGGTTAGGAAAGGCTTTCTGGAGTTGACCATAAAAGGACCAACAGGAGCAGAAGGTAAAGGGCTTTGGTGATCCTAGGAGCACTGCAGTGTGCCATAGCTGCAAGGCATGTGCTAGACTTATGGTAGGATCTGGGGAGACCAGGCAAAGAGGAGAGGACTGGACTGAGAGCCATGAAGTATATTTTCTTTTTTAATGAAGTAGTGCCTTGGTGTAACAAGTAAACAAAAATGGGGGGAAAAAATGAATTTTCTGCTTTTCCCAGGTCACCCATGTTTATCAGTCCACGACTTCATTTTGCACAAAGCTAAAAATTGTGTTGTTTAAAAGTGGAAATGAGCTTCCCTTACTCCACGCCTAGTTTTTTTTCTTTTAGCCCCCCATGGCCATCTCCAGTACAAAAGGCAGGGGGAGCCCCTGGGTAAGAGGCGGAGGTGGGAGAAGGGCTGTCTAGCTCCTGGACACCATGGTAACTGCCCAACACTTTCACTCCAGGAGGAGAGGTGGTGGAGGGTGCGCTGCCCAAACTCTGGGGTGGGGTGCGCCCGGTTGGGTGTGGCTGTGCAGCAGGGGAACGTGACAGGCATCCTGGGCCCTTGCCCCCCTTGGTTCTTAAGACAGCTGCTCTGTTGCTGCAGCCCACCTATGTAACTGATACTTCTCTAGCACTTAAAACCCAAAATACATGGCATTAAAGTTAACTCTGTGAGTTGTCCCATCCCCCACTGAGCTGCTGAATGGCTCTGGAAAACACTGAATGACCTAGTATTCCACACCAAAAAAAAATTTTTCTTTTAAATACAAGTCTCAGGTACAACTCAGTGTGTTCTCCACTAGTTATTTTTTAGCTTGTATTACTACCATTAATAACATTTATTAAGCCCTTCCTTACTATGTAAGCAGTGTTATTTAATTCTCAGAACTGCTTTATGAGCTCTAGCCTATTCTGAGTCCTATCACATGAAACAGATTTCAAGATTCCATACCTTGCTCCTGGAGCGCAACTGACTGAGGTGGGATTCTAAAACTCAATTTCTTGACTCTTTGAAAGAGTTTTTCCACATTCTGTTAAGACTTACCAAAACCCTACAAAGGCAGACATGAGTAGAAAGAGCACCGAATTACAAGAATCTGGATTCCAGTCTTTGCTGTCATTTCTTTTACGTGGGCCAAGTCACCTGGTAACTTGTTTGAATGGCAGCTCTCTCAGGTCCTACCCTAGGCCTACAGAATCCAAGTCCAGTGGGGCTCAGCAAGCATGCTCAGATTTGAGAACCAGTAAGTAGACTAGAGGTCATTTTCATCAACTGTAAGGTAGGTGTTTCAATTCTTGTTCTGTTAGTCTCAGAAGGTTGCTGCGATAACCAAATTAAGTGATAAAGGCACAAGACTTCAGAAACCCTTGAAAGAGCATCTTTACTGCTAACTTGCTACCATTTTTCATTCACTGTGCTTTTAGAGCCTATGCTTCATTTTCCCATAGTACTTCAAAAGAGAGGAAATTACCATAGTGTCTATCTAAGATGGGAAGCAGCCTTGGTCTGAAACAAACTTGCCGTAGTTAAGGGCTGCCATTGTTTGACCCTCCACACCAATTCTAACAATGGCGTTACTGTTCTGGTGATTAATATAACTGTCCCCATGGTGCTGGTGTAGAGCCTTGGCTATATGTAACCATCCTTTTGCTTATGCTACACTCAGTTCAACAACACCAAAATACCCAGAGGGTGAGACTCAAATCATGTTTTAAAGCTTCCGAGGTAACTTCAGTTGTAGCCAAGGTTGAGGCAGTACTATATGGAGAAAAAATGTGATGCTAATTTCACAAGGGAAGATCTGCCACCGTGTTCCACTAGGACCCTCATGGACATAATCAGCTTCTATTTTTATTCCCTCCAAGTATGAACAGACAGGGGAGGCATCACAAAGAAAGCATTAGTGCTGGGGTGATGGAACTACGCACTTCCACGGATGCACTTGTATTTTTGTGATGACCTTGGCCATAGTTCTAACAAGAATTTTTTTTTTAATACAGAATACAAACTTGTCAGTTTCTGCCTCTCCAGGTTGTAACTATTTTCATCTTCTATCTTAAGGATTTTTTTTTTTTTTTACTGTGGTGAAACAAAAGTAAAGCTTACTCTCAACCATTTAAGTATACAATTCAGTAGCATTAATTATATTAACTCTTGTGCAACCATCACTTTGAAAACTTTCATCACCCCAAACAGAAACAATTAAGCACGCACTAACTTACCGTTCCTCTTCCTCCCAGCCCTTGGTAATCTGTGCCTCTATGAATTTGCCTAAATATTTCATATAAATGAAGTCCTTTTCTGTCATACATACATACAGCACATTTTGTTTATCCATCTGTTAAGACACATGGCTTGTTTCCTCTTCTGGTATTGTGAATAATGATACCATAAACATTGGCACACAATGTTCCTGAGTCAAGGAATGGAACTACTGGGTCATATGGTGAATTCCACGTTTGGCTTTTTGAGGAGCTGCTTACAGAAACTGCACC
Organism: Delphinus delphis; assembly: GCF_949987515.2. Taxonomy (NCBI): domain Eukaryota; kingdom Metazoa; phylum Chordata; class Mammalia; order Artiodactyla; family Delphinidae; genus Delphinus; species Delphinus delphis. Next base: position 79,986,891 of record NC_082688.1, on the reverse strand, counting down.
GTTTTACATTTTCACCAACAAGGTACAGGGTTCTAGTTTCTCCATATTCTCATTTCCATTTGGGATTAGATTTTGGACTACTAGGTGTGAAGTTTTGTATCTCACTGTGATTTTCATTTTATTTTCCTCATGACTAATAATATTGAAAACCTCATGTAAGGATTTTTGTAATTTTTAAAATGTCTGAAAGTATTCTTAAATGTGTTACAATATAAGTTTATTGTAGAATTTAGACTCTCAATATAAATCCAGTGAAAACTAAAATTTGTTGAACCATTATGTTCAGTATTTTGTTTTCCTTTCCTGGACACCTGCTTCACTATCCAAATATGACGGTAGCTGTCTGGCCACAAATTTAAAAAGAACCCAAGAATGATGTGGAGAGACTATCAATTAAAACTGTCACTATGACAAGAAACCTGAAGGTTTGGGAAATGATGCACTTTACACCAAGTTTCAGTCTCTTCTTTTTAACTCAAGTGTTCTGAGGGGAACTTAAGCTGTGGGTTACTTCCAGGTTAGAAATGTTTTAAGCCTCCTGATTACAATGAGATACAGAATCTGAGCAGAATTAAACAGTAAGCTCTCACATTCTCACTTCAGCGTTTGCAAAGATTTTAAAGCCCCCTTCTTTTGCTCATTACTCACCCCTCAACTTTCAGTCCCCACCCTTGTTTAATATTAAACATTTAACTATGGTTAAATAGTATTTTTTGGTATTACTCACTTTAGTTAAATGAAAAATTATGTATCTTAATTAGTGAAAAGCCAATACTTCAACCTGGGAAAAAAAAGCCTGTGGTGACACATTGGACATGCTTTTGAATCAGTATATTAAGGAGACATTCATACATTTCAAGAATTGCTTAAATTCTGATATCCAGATTTAAGCTTGTGAACATATGACTTTAAACATACAATTAAAGCTATTCATAATTTGCTATTCTACTAACATTAAATTACAGTTACTTTGGAGCATAAGTTAAATGGTTTAAAGTAAGCCTGTAACATACCTGCAAAACACCTTCCTAACTCATACATGCAAAGTACTTCTCATCACTCTAACTTCTAAGTTACCCTGCTCCAGAAGTGACTACTCTAAACTAAGGCTTACTGTGGTCCAAAGAGAAGGAAGAAAAAAAAAAGTAACCAGGACCAATAGCTAGATATATTAAAAAAAGATGGCACAGCAGAAGGGAATGCAATCCTACAAGCGCAAGCCCTCAAGAAGCAGCATGTTATATGATAAACCCCTTCTTTAGAAAGGTGTCATTTCTATCACTGATACCACAGGCTAAATTATATAGCATGCCATCTTCAAGTAACAGTTGAGGCAATAGAATAAATGCAGAGGCATCACAATGAATCCCACTTAATACCACTATACAGACCAACACTTCTCTACAAATTCGTCTGACTGCCAGTTAAATACAATTTTAACTTCATAGCTTAACAATTAAGGGTCATACACTGAAGCCAATACATATACCTGGCATTTCAGTCTAAGCTATTCCATGTACATAGCTGAAATCAATTACAAAGTATGGCCTAACAACTGCTAGGGGAAATTTTTTAAAGTAGTTTTTACAAGTATTAAACTTATCTTGCACACTGAAGTCATCATACATACAGGGCAAAGTCAGAGCTTTTATATTCGAGTTTATTCTTCATTTAACTTTTAAAACACTACTATAATTGATTATTAAAACAAACAATAGCAAGTAGTGAGCATGTTATGATTATAGTCCTTCACTCAATCACTACTGCAAATAAAATGCCAGCAGTGAGTGTTATTCACTGGCCCCATTAGGAGGTCTGACACTGAACACCACCCCGAGGATGATGTTCATCATCCTCATATGCTTCTCCATTGTAATGGCGCCGTCTTTCCTGATTTGGATCAAAGTCCACTAGTTCTACCTGGTCCATTTCATCAGTCTCTTCTACTTCCTTCCTCTCAGGTAGGAGTTTTTCCAGCAAAGAGAGTTTATCCGGGGAGAGAAAGCCATTCTCAGGAAAGTTTACCTATAATAAGAAATTTCTACTTTAAGTTTAAATGACACTTCATCCTTAGCTCCTTAGACAAATACCATTGACCCATTTTCCCCAGAAAAAAAACATGAAACCACACAATCTTTTGGTAAATGAAACCACACAATCTTTTGGTAAATCTGCCAATCCCAGGTTAGAACACATGTTCTAAGAAGGCATATATCATCTACTATTCTGAACTAGAGTTCAAGGTAAGGTCTTAAAAAAAAGATCCTAATAAAACTACACTGTAATGATCACTTCTATTCAGCAAATACATTTTTAAATAGGAGAACCCATCCTAAAACACATTCTCATTCCTTCTAATGGATAATTTAAACAAAGCTATTGTTACTCAAAGACAGTCCCACCCAAAGATGTTTTTAATAAATGTTAAATTTGTGGGTCTGAGGCTACTCAAATTTAAGATTGAGGGAAATGGTTGGGTTACTTTAAGAACCAGAGCATTGCAGTATTTTGCCAAAAATCCACACCAGCTATCATGCTTCTGTTGAACTTTAAGATTCCAGTTATAGCCTTTCATTAGTAAATTACCCACCTGCCACCACCCCCCATCTTTAAATAGCCGATAATGATGCAAACAAACCAATACCAACTTGTTAACAAAAAATGTTCAACATAACAAGAGTAACATTAGATCTAGACAAGGGAGAATATAAACTTGGCTTCTGGCCATTCAGAAACTTAACTGCTACTGGATTTTAATAAACTAATCATTCTCTAACATTTCTACAGTACTGTATAGCTTACCTTAAATTCAATGATTAGGCGACCCTTTTCATATGGTCTACGATAAATTGGCATGCCTTCATTTAGCACACACTTGATATCTCCATGCTTGACAATCTGACCTAAAAACATTGAAGCCAAATTCCTTAAATACAATCACACTTTTACGAGGCAGCGAAAATAAAGAACAGAGCAATGTCCTAGCTCATTGATAGAGGTAAATTTATATGAAATGATGCTGATACCTTTCATTTATAGGTTTTCTAGGGGCTTACAAGAGAGCCAAGAACGCATGATTTCAGCTCAAGGACAGACAAGTAGCAACTTAAATGCCACTTTCCTCCGTGGCTGTACTAGCTACGAGCAGACAATGAAAACACTAGAATAGAAACAGACGCTTATCTAGTTACTGTACCTGGATGAGAAGTGATGACTATGGTTCGGTTGTCAAGAGTAGATATTGGCTTTTGGAAGCCACACAATGCCTCAACCAGCTGTATGTCCATACACATGAAAAGGTCTTCTCCTCGTCTGTACAATGTAAGTATGGCATATACTTAGATCTTCAAACCAGCAATGATTACAACTACCAAAGTAGGCAATTCTGTTCTCTTAAAAACAAATGGTATCTTTCAAAAGATGCCCTTTCTTCCCCATTCTTTTTTGTTTGTTTCCTTTGATAGGTACGAAGTGGATTTATTTAGAGAGAAACATACTCCAGAGTGTGGGCCATCTCAGAAGGTGAGGAAGGCCTCTTCCCCATTCTTAAGAGCTGAGAACTGGGTAAAGCAAACATATGGAAACTGCCAGCACAGTTTCCTGGACAAGGCTTCAGAATCCCTCCACACACTCTAGGCAGTGGAACAAACCTCAGGCTGGGTCCTGGATAAGTTAGGGTCTATGAAATTAAATAAAAGGCATATGGCCAATTTCAAGGGGAAGTAATTTATTGATGTACATGAATTAAGTAATATAGTGCCTGGCACAGTATGAACACTATTTTTATGTTTAATAACAACCCACTTCTTCCTCCTCATGCTTACTTTCTTTTCCAATTCATATTAATGACATCTTTTCATCAGGCAGAATACTCTCCAGAAATACTCTTGTTGAGGACTCACCTCAAATGATAGCATCAAAATTCTGAGCTCGATAGCATTTCCCATTATTCTTGAGACACTATTAATCTAAAACCTGTTCCTTGAGATGTCATTCCCAACAGACTTACTGGAACCCTACTCCAGTCTAATGTTTTAAAATTACCCATTGATACATTATTTAACACTGTTAACTTTCTTGTGCGTCACTATAAATTTATCATAAACACAAGATTATTTCCTAATAGACGTGAATTAATATATTACAGCTTCTTACACAGATGATTCTAGACTTTTATTTAAAATTAAAAGCAACCCAACTTACCATGAACTCAGGATGGAAGAAACTGGTGAAAGCTTTAGGGTACTTATTTCAAAACCAACTGCTTATAAAAAAAAAACTGGAGGCAAAGTTTTGTCTAGGGATGTTTCCCCTACTCTATCTATTTATACTTATATAACACATCTCCTAACTGAAGTATATCCTTCAAAATCCGAATTAGGCAACAATTTACCTACATTTAGACCAAAAAACCCAATGATTTTTGTCTTTAGCTTCTTCTAAGATTGAAACAATGATTAACAATCATTTATAGAAGACATATATAGTCTAACTTTTCTGCTATACTTTTCTAGGTTATTTCTAGGAAATGTATTCTACAAGTAATGAAAAAGCTCACTTATATTTGAGGAAAAAAAAACAAACCCAAATATGCAAGATGTCGGTTTGAGTATTTGATAAAAATTTTTACCGAGTAAAAACAGCATGGTCCTTCTGATCTAAAACGATGATAATATCTCCTGGCTCCAGTCCTGGTTCTTGGTCTCCTTCACCATGGAATGTTATCTTCTGGCCATCTTTCATGCCTAAAAACAAAAGGCTAATTTTATACTCTTAACATCTAAGTAAGGTCAGAATCTCTACTGAAACACAAATGCATGTTTGTGCATGAAAAAAATGTTCAAGTCTTTGCGGATGCTGAAGTTTTACAGAATTTACCAAAAACGCCCACATGCTTATTAGATCAGTCCAATTTCTTACTGAAGAAAGCTATCATAGTGGAGAACACAGATTCTAGAAGCAAACAAGTCAGGCTTCGAATCTCAGAGCTGCTATTTACTACTAGGCCAGATTACCCTAGGGAAGCAAATTGCATAACCTTCCTAAGTATCAACTTTCCCACAGAGACCTATGTCCTCCACCAGGGCTCTTGTGGGGGACTAAAGAAAAAGGTCTATGCTGGCACCAAATCAGTGACTGGCAAACATTATAACCATAAATGTTTTTAACTATTTCATCACTTAAAAAAAAACTTAAGTCAAATCATTTCTATTAAGTCTAACAGAAGCATAAGTCAGATTTTCTTCCATTGTATTAGCAGTAATATAAAATCTAAAAATTTAAAAAATATGTAATATTTATATTGAATGATTTTAGTCTTTTTTTTTTTTTAAAGAGGATAATTATAGTTGGGTACTTTCAGACCATGTGGTTATCAGTGTCAAAAATAAAGTTTTTCCAATAGGCAAATGCTTTAAAAAAATTATTATTTTTGGCTGCTTTGGGCCTTTGTTGCTGTGCAGGCTTTCTCTAGTGTGGCAAGCAGGGGCCACTCTTTGTTGCGGTGTGCAGGCTTCTCTTGTTGCGAAGCACGGGCTCTAGGGGCACAGGCTTCAGTAGTTGCAGCATGCAGGCTCAGTAGTTGTGGCTCGTGGGCTCTAGAGTGCAGGCTCAGCAGTTGTGGTGTATGGGCCTAGTTACTCCGCAGCAGGTGGTATCTTCCTGGACCAGGGCTTAAACCCGTGTCCCCTGCATTGGCAGGCGGATTCTTAACCACTGCGCCACCAGGGAAGTCCATCCAACAGGCAACGTTTCTTAAAGGCCAACACTTTTACTGAGATTTCTTCCCTCTGGCCCATACACCTTAGTTCAGTAAGGGCTTACTTAAGCCAACTAACACCTCTTTAAACAGAACTCATGTGTTTGCAGATGATTTCTCTACAGCAGTAGTGCCAGATTTCCTGAACCAATGATCACTGAAGTCACCCAACAAGAGCAACTTTGTCTCACTTTCTATTACGGAAAGTATTAAACTTACATAAAGTAGCCAACAGTACAAGAAGTCCCTATATATCCATCAATATAGATCCAGTAATTACCAGGTCATGACTACTATTTCATGTATAACACACCTCCATCCACATTCCCTGCATATATTTCAATTAAAATCCAGACATACCAATTAACCCAAATACTTCAATATATACCTCTAAAAAGAGAAGGACTTAAACCAAAATATCAGTATTACACATTGACAAAAGTAAACATTTTTTAAAAATTTATTTATTTTATTTATTTTTGGCCGCATTGGGTCTTTGTTGCTGTGCGCGGGCTTTCTCTAGTTGTGGCGCACGGGCCTCTCATTGTGTGGCTTCTCTTGTTGCGGAGCACGGGTTCAAGGCAATTGGGCTTCAGTAGTTGTGGCTTGAAGGCTGTAGAGCACAGTCTCAGTAGTCGTGGCACACGAGCTTAGCTGCTCCGTGGCATGTGGGATCTTCCGGGACCAGGGCTCAAACCTGTGCCCCCTGCATTGGCAGGCTGATTTTTAATCACTGTGCCACCAGGGAAGCCCAACAATCTGTCTTTAATCATTCACAAGGCAAAGTAACTATCTCACTACACTAGTGAAGCAATTAAACTCAGCTAAGTTTTGCTGGTTGTTCCATTAATGTTAAGAGTATGGGCAGGGGGCTTCCCTGGTGGCACAGTGGTTGAGAATCTGCCTGCTAATGCAGGGGACACGGGTTCGAGCCCTGGTCTGGGAGGATCCCACATGCCGCAGAGCAACTGGGCCCGTGAGCCACAACTACTGAGCCTGCGCATCTGGAGCCTGTGCTCCACAACAAGAGAGGCCGCGATTGTGAGAGGCCCGTGCACCGTGATGAAGAGTGGCCCCGCTTGCCACAACTAGAGAAAGCCCTCACACAGAAACGAAGACCCAATACAGCCAAAAGTAAATAAAAATAAATAAAATTAAAAAAAAAAAAAAAAAATTCCAGCTGATTTTTAAAAAAAAAAAAAGAGTATGGGCAGGGATTTCCCTGGAGGTCCAGTGGTTAAAACCCCACGCTTACACTGCACGGGGCACGGGTTCAATCCCTGGTTGGGGAACTAAGATCCCATAGGCTGCAGTGTGGCCAAAAAAACGGACAAGTGCAGCATTCATAAATGGCTTCACTTACTACTAATGCCCTCCTGAGTACATACTGTTGGTAACAAGTGGGGAATCTTACCAGAGAGAAATTCAAACCCTACTCAACAGGGACCAATTAAGGGGAAAAAATGGAGGGAGGAGAGGTACCATGATTCACATGGGTGAATACTATTTCAGGAGCTTAAGTTAATGTAGATGTATATTTTCTAATAACAGTTTCATTTTAAAACAGCAAAGTCTGAAAGAGCCAACCATGCTGATTATTTGAGTAAGCAGCACCATTTATTCTGGGGCTATACACATTTCTAAAATTTCTACAATGAGTTTGTACTGCTGTAATACATTTTAAAGCATTTTTAAATAAACTGAAAAAATTAAGGAACTGGCAAAATAAAGTAAATCCTAATAATATTTAAAGGAAATTTTAAGTTATAACCCAAGAGGCAGAAACTGACATGTTTACATAATCTGTAAAAACTATTAGAAAGTAACATTCATAGTCTAAGTTCTTACAAATAAGTTAATTAATCAAAATATACCTATTCCTTACTCCAACAGTAGTTTTAAACAACTATAAAATGTAACGTTAATATAATTTGCAATAGCACTCAAGAATTGAAAATAGAAAGTGGCTCAGAACTCACCTTTGTCAATATGAACTTCTAGAATTTTCTTCTCTCGAACTATCTTCCTTCCATTGCAGCTTTTACATCTATCTTTAGGACTGATCCGCTCCCCATGGCCCTGGCACTCCATGCAGACAGACTGAATTTGCTGAACCATTCCAGGTCCTATCTGATGAATTCTTATTTGCATTCCAGTACCTCGGCAATTGGGACAGCACTCTACTGCTCCTTTCTTACCACCTCGGCCTAAATAGTTCAAAAAGAAATTATGCTTGAATTTAGTACTGGACATGGTGACGAACGTTTTAATGAGACAGTTCCTAAACACTCCACTTCATTAATATTTTCAAGGTCTGATGGAATGCCGCTGTAAGAATCTACAATTCAGCCTTTTTATTTGATAAAATATCGCCACAATCAGCTTATCTATAAACATATTGACTGCTATTTTCCCAAGGAGTCATTTCAGAATTCTGGATTTTAAACATGTGCTCCCAAAGCACAATTCATTCATTCACTCATTCATGGCTGAGTTGGGTCTTTGTTGCGGTGCGCGGGCTCCTCATTGCAGTGGCTTCTCTTGTTGCGGAGCACAGGCTCTAGGCGCGCGGGCTTCAGTAGCTGCAGCTCGTGGGCTCAGTAGTTGTGGCGCATGGGCTTAGTTGCTCCGTGGCATGTGGGATCTTCCCGGACCAGGGCTCGAACCCATGTCCCCTGCATTGGCAGGTGGATTCTTAACCACTGTGCCACCAGGGAAGCCCCCAAAGCACAATTCTTAAAAGGCTACTTTAACTGTGAGATGAGAACATTTTAGAGTTTATTCTCTTTAGAAAATACCGTATTTCCAACAAATAACTTGTATTTATTAGAAAAACACCTTAGAGATTCATAGCCAATAATTTGACAGCTGCTGATACCCCAAAAGAGAATACTGTCAAATCATATTACAGATTATGAAGCCACTGGAATGCCTCTGAAGTTCTAGAGCGGATAGGAAAGACTCATCTCTGAACAGTATTGAGAAAAACAGACACCAAATTATATCAGTCCCACCTGCATTCAAAATAAATACATAAAAGTGCTGATAATTTGCTAATATTTCTCTAGGAGGTGGATTCAGGTGGTTTTCGTACTTGCACTCTTCAGAATTAGGTAGTGCAATATGTCAGTTTTATATATCCAGAACGGCTTCAGTTCCATTTTCAATTATATTATGAATGTTAAGACATACCTTCACATTTGTCACAAATCACATTCTTTTGCAGAGCTAGTTTTCTTGTTGCACCATTATATAAATCTTCTAAGGTTACTGTGAGTTGATGCACGACATTTTTACCTAGAACAAAACATTGCACATTAAAAATCTAAGATGCTGAATCTTGTGTTCTACACTATAAAAACGGTAAAGGATAATGAAAGATGAGCCCTACAAGGGTACACACATAATCCTCTAACTGTGGTGTAATTTCAAATAAGAAACATCCAGTGAGAGTTAAGCAATTTGTATAAGGACGTAGTTACGGCCATCCTACATTTTACGGCAATCAAAAATGTTAACTGCAAAAATCACTTGAGAAAACTCATGTTATTTAAATAGACACATTTCACAGTAAATTAACCCAAACTGCTTTTCTGTCCTAATATATTCTTTGAATCGTTCACTTATTATATTGAGTAACATGACCAATTACATCATCCAAAAATTCTTCAGCACACTAAATTCCAAAAACTAATCAAGTTTGCCCAGGGAACCTGACATATTTATTCAGCACTAACTGTTTAAAGGCTAGATTTCTCGGGCTTCCCTGGTGACACAGTGGTTAAGAATCCGTCCACCAATGCAGGGGACACAGGTTCGAGCCCTGGTCCAGGAAGATCCCACATGCCGTGGAGTGACTAAGCCCGTGGGCCACAACTACTGAGCCTGCGCTCTAGAGCCCGTGAGCCACAACTACTGAGCCCGCACACCACAACAAGAGAAGCCACCACAATGAGAAGGCCGCACACCACAACGATGAGTAGCCCTCGCTCACTGCAACTAGAGAAAGCCTGCACGCACAGCAACAAAGATCCAACGCAGCCTCCCCCCCAAAAAAGGCTAGATTTCTCATCCTTTACCATAGTGCTGTCCAACAGAACTTTCTACAGTGATGGAGATGTTTTGTATCTTGTGCTAGCCAACACAACAGCCAGCAGTCACACATGGCTATCGAGCATAAAATTATGGCTACTGCAGACTAAGTAACTAAATTTTTATTTTTCTTTGCAGTAATCTAAATTTGATGTGGCCAGTGGCTACAAAAGAGTGACCTATTTCATCTAGCTAGGAATGGGAAGTGGAAGGTGGAGATCATCTAAGAACAGAAGTTACAGAAATGTAGTCACCTGCCGATAGGTAATAAGTTCCTAGCTAGTGATTCTCCCAGGACTTTATCTACCATGAAATACTGCCTTACGCTTAAGTGAAAGAAGCTCTTGAACTTCCTATCTGCAGAACATGTCTAATGAACATTTTTAGTTACCAATCAAGTGTGAAGCGCCCTCAACTATAACCTGTTTCTAGATCCACTTTTCTGTTCTGCATCACTAATACTGTTCCATGTAATTGGTTCTGGAACGCTGAAAACTGCCCTTCTTACTTTAGCCTTATAGAGCTTACAGTATAGGGAAGAAATAAAGCTTCTAAAATTTAAGCAAATATTTTCCAATATCACACTAAAAAAATGACCTTGCATTGATCTAAGCCACACAGTAGAGTTTGCCAACCAACTGACCTTGACTGAAAATTGTTTTAAGGTAAATTTCTTAAAAATAAATAAAATACACCCCCCTCTCCTTTTAAGAAAATCTGAATAAACAATTTCCAGTCCTTCTGAATCCAAAAAAGCTCAAAGAAAATTTAGTGGTTTGCCCATTCCTTCTAGAATGGGCTCTACCCATTAGTCCTTGTTTATATGAACTACACTGGGAACAAAGTAAGATAAACTCTGACCAGAACACTGTACTTCTACGAGCAGTATTTCCACAGCCCAGAAAACCACATTTCTATTAAATGTTAAGGGCACATATTTTGATATAATAAAACTGAAACAAGATTAAACAGATAGCATGCTATTTGGAGGCAATGAACCTGTGTTCCAATCAAGACTCTGATGCATAGCAATATATGACCTTGACAAAAATTTACCATTCTGAACTGTAATTCACTTTCGCCTGTGTAAGGCCACTGTACCTCCCATTGAGGCTGAGGGGTGGGGGTGTGCAGATTGAGAATAAAATAAAATCTGTGAAAAGGGTTTTGAAAATTATGCTCCTATACTTCATTCCTTTAATGCTTGATAACATCACAGAAATCCTATGTACCCCAAGTGCTTTAGAAGCACTCACTTGTTAGCACTCGATTGGCTTAGCTATTTTTAGTCTCATCAAATCTCATTCTTAAACTCTTACCATAAATCAGTTTACAACATTATGCTAACAAGTAAACAAGCATTTAGTAGGTGAATTCTCAAGAATTTACTTTGACCAACGGCTAATTTTAATTTGCCACATGTGAACTGTCATTCTTACCTCTCCTTTCTCTCTGCATCCTGCCTCCTCCTCCAAAAAACATATCGAAGATGTCCATGGGGGAGCCAAAACCGCCACCTGCTCCACCTTCTTTAATTGCCTGCTCTCCTCCTTTGTCATATAATTCCCTTTTCTTTGCATCAGAGAGCACTTCATAAGCTTGAGAAATCTGTTTAAACTGTTTCAGAAAAGGGGGGATAAATTTCACTCAAAAAACTCAACTGTTACAAAGCACAGCCACTACATTAGACATACTCAATTTCATGTTGTAATGGAAATACCGTACACCTGGCAAGAACTATTCAGCTATGTTATGAGTGTACTACTTGCCTTCTCTCCTTCATTTGGATTCTTATCAGGGTGGTACTTCAAGGCCAGTTTCCTGTAAGCCTTTTTCAATTCTTCTTGGGTGGCATTGGGTTTGACCCCCAAAACATCATAATAAGTGGTTTCTTTCACCATTTCCTACAGTCTAAAATAAGAAAGTTCAATTTTAGCCGACTTTCAACTGGTAGTTTTAATTAATAAAATTTAGGCATAGAAATCTGTTCTCTGAGAAACCTGATTGTAAGAACACCACCTTCCCTAAATTTCACAGAGAAGGTAACAATTCCTTTGGTAATTTAGCTATCAATTCTAAGACTAAATATAAGTTAATAATTATCAGGGGATAATTCAAAAGCCTCCTATAGTAGCTGGTTCCCACTCTCCCACCTGAAAGCTCCCATAATAACGCGACTATTGTCTGGATTTTTCCTGTTTCCCTTCCCAACCAGCGACAGAGGGCAGTAAAGAAGAGGAGCACTAAGAGGTTCAATCCACTACCATTATTCTTAGTAAATCTGATAAATCATACACTTCCTAGAAAAGACATCTGGGCACAAGGCGGGGAGGCAGTGTTTTATGAAACTAAGAACACCAGCTCCAGAAAGCAAGCTCCCCTCCCCCTCAATCCTGAGGCTGTTTCTCAGTCACAGGACGTACAGCTCCTCTGCTTCAACCGCCGAACCTCTTTCGCCCCCACAAGCCAGCGTAGTTTACGCGCTGTTAGGTTTTGCCCTGCACTCAATGCCGACCGTTAGGGGTTCCTTCCTTTCCCCTCCCACCCAGGATGAAAGGGGTGGGAGAAGCCCAGCACCCAACAAAGCGAAGGAGGAGAGACCCGAGAAGCGAACGCCGCAGCCTCCGCCCGGCTCCTCCCGCAGCCCCTCGCCCCCCTAGCTCCTTCTGCGCGTGCGCAAAGGGTCGCCTCCCCCCCCCCCCCCCCCCAGCCCGCGGAGGAAAAGACTGAGGCGGCAGGTCCTCGGAGAACCCTGGCTAGATAGATAGGGCATGGAGAAAGCTCCAGGAAGGGTCTCGGGCCCACTCGCTGCGCGCCGGCGAGGGTTGCCGGGGTACCCCCACCAGCCCTCCAGAAGGAGAATCGTGGGTACAGGAATCGACAACCCTCCCGCCCACGCGGAGCCAACCGCCTCACGACCGCGGCTCCATCTGGCTTCCCGGCGCAGCCAACAGTGCCGGCCTTGGGACGAGGTGAAGCCCGAAGGCTGAAGCTCACCGGTGAGAGGGCCGATGCCGGTATGGGGGAGCGGGAAGGAGCGCGTTGCCGTGCGCAGCTCGGGCAGCCGCCGCTCTTCCACCTTTTCACCGAGCGTTCTGGAAAGTTCCGCCTGGAGCGCTGCAGCCGTTGTCTTTTGTAGCCGAGCGCAGGCGCGTCACCCACCGGAAGTCCCGCCCTTCCCACCGCTGCCACCGCCCGCGGTTGCCTGGGCAACGGCGCGGGGGCGCTCGGGCTGGGAGGGGCTGTGCGCAATCCTTGGTCTGGCGTTTGTGGAACTTTCTGGAGCCCTATCCTCCACCCAGCGAGTGCGAGAGTGCAGAAGTCTCGAGCGGGAACTGGGATTACCTAAGAGCTATGCGATTTTGGGTCGGCAAGGGATTCCCAAATCTGTGGGGCCGCCGCCGCTTGCGGGAGCGTGGAAGACTCGAGAACTGGGCCCGGGCAGGGCCTGTGCGCTGAACAGGAACCTCTCAGAACAAAGCTTTTTGCCGCACCTCTTCCCCCGTCGGCGCCTGGTTCACCTCTTTTGGCGTCTCTAACCGGCTTAGTTTTTTAGACTTGAGATTCTGGGAAGCCGCCGAGTGCGAAATGCTGAGCAAGACGGGCCTGGGCCTCAGAGCAATCACCCATGCTGTCCAAGGCCTCGCAATTCACCAAACTGCGAAGTTGGAAGAGCTCTTAGTGCAAGTCCAGACCCGTATACACACGTTATTTGCTTTGGGCCTTGCCATACGTCGGGCTCAGGCGGTGCTCAATGGGGAAACGTTTGCATTACCGTGGTGCGAACCGTGGGCCAGTAGTCTCTCTGGCCAGGCGTTCACCGGGTTTGGCTAGCGGGGGGCACAGTAACACCAAGAGTGGCTAACTGGCAAATAGTTTTAATTATTTGACCTAACGTGTAAGTCCTACTAGTCTGTGGATCTGGATCTAGAGTCTGCAGAATGAGTCCTTCAGGCTTTCAAATGTTGAGTTCAGGACATAATGGAAGATGGGGTCTGGCTTCCTTATTCAATAACAAAACAAACACAGGAGGACCTAGCACCAAGGAAGATGGACATGCAAAGCTGAAGAAGCCTGGTTCACTCAGACTTTAGTAGGGAGACAGGCAAGCCAAAGAACTGTAGGGGAACCCTATTAATCTGATGAAACAGGGAAAGCTTCTCTGGGAAAGTGGCAGTTGAGCTGAGTTGTGAAGAAAGAAGAGTATTCCCAGCAAGGACAAAGTGCAAGGGAAGGATATGATTAAGGTGTGAAAGAATATGTTTTTAGGAAATTGCAGGTACTTGAATATAGCCAGAGCTGAAAGCTGGAGTGACGGAAGGTGAGGCTTCAGAACTAGTTGGCAAACACCTGTTGGTGTATGTTACTAAAATAAGAATTTTGAACTTTACCCTGGAGGCATCCCATACTTATCAGTTCAGCCTTATCTCTTTAAATTGTAGCTTTGTGCATTTTCCCAAATGCAGTTTTTCACCTGTTCGTGCTTGTGGTACGGCTGAGAAACACCTTTTTTTTTTTAAATTTTATTTATGTATTTTTGCTGCGTCGGGTCTTCATTGCTGCACGCAGGCTTTCTTTACTTGTGGTGAGCAGGGGCTGCTCACTGCGGTGGTTTGTTGCGGAGCCCGGGCTCTAGGCATGCAGGCTTCAGTAGTTGTGGCTCGTGGGCTCTAGAACGCAGGCTCAGTAGTTGTGGTGCACCGGCTTAGTTGATCCATGGCATGTGGGGTCTTCCTGGACTCGGGGCTCAAAACTGTGTCTCCTGAGTTGGCAGGTGAATTCTTAACCACTGTGCCACTAGGGAAGTCCACACCTAATGTTTCTAATCTTAGATGTTACCTTCTCAATTATCACCTCAGGTGTAAAGGGTTTTGTTTTGTTTTCTTAATCTTCAGTCACTAAAACTCCAATGCTGCCAGGCAGCGAGCTAGGGCTTGATAATATAAAAATCACGGAAGTCGTTTTCCTTGCTGTCAAGGATAAATGTTGACAAAAGAGTATTGGGGTGCCAAGTAGGGGGAACCTTGCACCATCCAGATGAGTATCCCAGGCGGAGAGACCAACAGTTGTGAAAACATGAACAATTAAAAGAGAACAGTAAACAAACAGCTAATAAATATCGTCCATGTGTTATGTAGGCTTTGAAGTCCTCAAGTCCCTACTTTAGTGTAACGTGAACTGTGCATTTGTGAGTCTAACATTGGTTAAGCATATGAAATAAGCATCAGTATGGTGTATATCAAATCACTTCAACGGAGAGTTTCCACAATAAATATTACCATGGCTAGTGTTTCTCAAGTATTACCATATTTAGTGTTTCTTTTTACCTGAGGAACCCAACTGAAATTCCCACACGTTTTAGAAAGGTGAAAGTGTGAT
The DNA here is from genome assembly GCF_949987515.2 of Delphinus delphis. Lineage (NCBI taxonomy): Eukaryota > Metazoa > Chordata > Mammalia > Artiodactyla > Delphinidae > Delphinus > Delphinus delphis. The sequence goes on along the minus strand of NC_082688.1, from coordinate 79,971,662 downwards.
ACAAACATGAAGATACCGTCTTGAGACTGAAACATTAAGACTATGAAATATGATATTGAAAATACTTTTAAAATCTGCAAGCTCTTTAAGCTTAATTCCTTTTTTCCAGTTATATATATATATTTCAGATTATTTTCGAGTATAGATTATTACAAGTTAATTCTTTATTAAGAATAAAATAAAGGGCATAAAATTTGGTTAAAAAAGAAAACTATGTACTCATTTGCTTGTATATGCGTAGAATATTTCAGAAAGATACCCCAAAACTAGTAATATGGTTGCCTGTGGAGAGAGCTAGCTGCTGGGGGGAGGCAGATGGGAGGAAGAAATTTCACGATATACCTGTTTGTAATTTTGGAATATTTAATCCATTTGAATGCAATACTTATTTAAAAAACTTAAAAATGTATAAAATTCCCTCCTCCCAATTCAGGCTTTGAACTAGTATCATCACTCCAGAAGCAAGTTAGGTGATTTTTAGTTGCCTTAAAAAACATCATTACGGGGCTTCCCTGGTGGCGCAGTGGTTGAGTGTCCGCCTGCCGATGCAGGGGACACGGGTTCGTGCCCCGGTTGGGGAGGATCCCACATGCCGCGGAGCGGCTAGGCCCGTGGGCCATGGCCGCTGAGCCTGCGCGTCCGGAGCCTGTGCTCCACAATGGGAGAGGCCACAGCGGTGAGAGGCCCGCGTACCGCAAAAAACAAAAAAACCCCCATCATTACGTATGTTCTGTTTGACGGTTTTTCCTTCATAGAAACTTATGTCAGTGGTGCTGAAAATATGTGCTGCTAAATATTCTGGTTTTTCAGTAATAGAAGTTAACACTTTTAAGAAACATTATTTACGTAAAATGCGAAAAGATTAGAAGTAATTTAGAATGTGATCTTTTTTGGTGCAGAAATAAGATCATATTATACATGCTGTTTGCAATTTGCCCTTTTGGCTTAATTTATTGTCATCTTACTATGTTAGGATAAATAGTCTAGCTTGTTACTTTTAACGAGTTTATAGTGTATAGCATGCAGGCACCATATTTAAACATTCCCCTATTGAGCATTTTGGTAGTTTCCACTGTTTCATGAACAATGTTGCTGAGATATTCTCAAATAACAGCTTTGGGCACTCATGAAAGTATTTCTGTAAGACAGACATCTGGAACTGAAATTGCTGTGTCAATGTGAATGCAAATTTAAAATTGAATAAATAACTTTCCATATCAGCTTGTACCCCTGTCAGCAGTGTATGAGTGGACTTTGCCAATGTGAGTTCTCTCTTTTTTTTTTTTTGTCTTGTCTAACCTTAAAGGTTAAAAAGTGATATCTATTGTTTTAATTTGACTTTCTTGAATTGTGTGGTTAGCATCTTTTAAATGTTTACTAACTCTTCTTCTGTCACCCTGTCTATTCCTCTCATTTGACCATTTTTCTGTGGTGTCCCTCCACTGTTTTAATGATATATAATAGCACCTTTATCTGTGATAGATAGTAGGTGTTAATGTGTTGTGTGTTGCAGTTATTTTCTCTAGTGTTTTGTAGCTTTTGACTATATGTGTATATATTTGGACCATATAAAGTTTTAAATTTTTATGTAGGTAAGTTTCAACTTTTTATTTTGGCTTCTTATTTCTTTTCTTCTCCTCTCTTCTTTTCCCCTCCTACTTCTTCATTTGCTATGTTTAAAAGACTTCACCAATCCAACACTGTAAATATATTCTCCCAGGTGTTCTTCTAGCACTTTCATCGTTTAATTTTTCATATTTAAATCTTTTTTCCACCTAGAAGTTCTTTTGGTGAAAGGACTGAGGGTTATTTGTAATTAACTGAGCTTTATCTTTCTGCAGATGGTGAGCTAGTTTGTCTAAATATTTTAATACTCTTTCTCCTAACTCGTGTGAGATGCCACTCTTATTATGTACTAAATTTACTTAAATTTAATGTCTGGTAGGCCTCTTTCTCCTCATTGCTCCTTCTTTTTACAATTTTCCTGGCATTTTCTAGTATTTTTCTTCTTCCAGATGAGCTTAAGAATGTTTCTGGCAGATTACCCAAAATCCCGACATGATTTTTATTGTCATTACAGTGCTTTTATATATCAGTCAGTTTGGGAAGAACTAGCATGTTTATAATGTTGAATCTTCCTCTCTGTAAACAAGTTATATTGTGCATATAACTGTATATTCATTTTCTTTATTGTGTTTTATGCTTTTTTTAAGTTGAAGTATAGTTGATTTACAATGCTGTGCCAATTGCTGCTGTACAGCAAAGTGCCTCAGTTATACACATAGAGACATTCTTTTTATAATTTTCTTTTCTATTACGGTTTATTGCAGGAGATTGGATACAGTTCCCTGTGCTATACAGTAGGACCTTGTTGTTTATCTGTTCTACACGTAATATTTTGCATTTACCAACCCAAATTCGCCGTGCATCACTCTCCCTCCCCTCTCTTGGCAACCACAAGTCTGATCTCTATGTCTGTGAGTCTGTTTCTGTTTTGTAGATAAGTTTGTGTCATATTTTAGATTCCACATATAAGTGATATCATATGCTATTTGTCTTTCTCTTTCTGACTTACTTCATTTGGTATGATAATCTCTAGTTGTGTCCATGTTGCTGCAAATAGCATTATTTTGTTCTTTTAAGGCTGATTAGTATTCCATTGTATATTATGTACCACGTCTTCTTCATTCATGTGTTGATGGACATTTAGGTTGTTTCCATGTTTTGGCTATTGTGAATAGTGCTGCTATGAACATAGGGGTGCATGTATCTTTTTAAATTATAATTTTGTCTGGGTATATGCCCAGGAGTGGGATTGCTGGATCACATGGTAATTCTATTTTGAGTTTTATAAGGAACCGCCATAATGTTTTCCATAGTGGCTGCACCAACTTACATTCCCACCAACAGTGTGAAAGTGTTCCCTTTTCTCCTCACCCTCTCCAGCATTTGTTATTTGTAGATTTTTTAATGATGGCCGTTCTGACCGATGTTGAGCATCTTTTCATGTGCCTACGAGCCATCTGTAGGTCTTCTTTGGAGAAATGTCTATTAAGGTCTTCTGCCCATTTTTCAATTGGGTTGTTTTTTTGCTGTTGAGTTGTATGAGCTGTTTGTATATTTTGGAGATTAAGCCCTTGTCTGTCTCATCATTTACAAATAGTTTCTCCCATTCTGTAGGTCGTCTTTTTTTTTTTTTAATGGCTTCTTTTGCTGTGCAAAAGCTAGTAAGTTTGATTAGGTCCCATTGGTTTATTTTTGTTTTTATTTCTATTGCCTTGGGAGACTGACCTAAGAAAACGTTTGTAAGATTTATGTCAGAGGATGTTTTACCTATGCTCTCTTCTAGGAGTTTTATGGTGTCATGTCTTATGTTTAAGTCTTTAAGCCATTTTGAGTTTATTTTTGTGCATGGTATGAGGGTGTGTTCTAACTTCATTGGTTTGCATGCAGCTGTCCAACTTTCCCAGCACCACTTGCTGAAGAGACTTTTTCCCACTTTATATTCTTGCCTCCTTTGTTGAAGATTAATTCTTCAACAAAGAATTGTTGACTGTAGGTGTGTGGATTTATTTCTGGGCTCCCTATTCTGTTCCATTGATCCATATCTGTGTTTTTGTACCAATACCAAACTGTTTTTGATTACTGTATGCTTTTTGTTTTAAACCAGGTCCTGATCATTTCTTCTTAAAGATGTTATTAGACATTGTCTTTTTGTTTCTATCACGAATGGTCTCTTTTCTTACCATTATATTTTATTTCAGTGGTGTGCTTTGTAACTCTTGCCAGGTTACAAGTATCCATGGAGATAGCTGGAGATGACTGGAGGCATGGTAGGAGCCAATTTCTTAAGGGCTTGAGACTTATGCTAGGAGCTTGAATTTTATCTTGAAAGCTCTTGAGAGATCCTGGAAGATTTTAGGGATGGGGTGATATAACATCTAACAGCTGACTTTTTTGGGAGGAGCGCCTGTCAGGTACTCTCTATAAATGTCATATTTTAATCATATCAACCTTGTTTTACAGATGATTTGATCATATTTACATTTTAGAACAACCATTTGGGTGCTAATGTGGAAGGTGGATTCATAGGAAGCTTTTATGATGAGAGATTAGATTAGAATTGGTAAGGCCAGGACTTCCCTGGTGGTCCAGTGGTTAGGACTCCATGCTTCCATTGCAGGGGGCACAGGTTTGATCCCTGGTCGGGGAACTAGGATCCCGCAAGCCGCATAGCATGGCCAAAAACACAAAAACAAAAACAGAAACAAAAAAACCCCAAAACAAAACAAAAAAATAATTGGTAAGGCCTACACAGTAGAAATGGAGAGGGAGGGAAATATAAGTATAGAGGTAGAATCTGCAGGTTGCGTTGACTGGATGTAGAGTTGATGGAGAAGGAGTCATGGCTGACTTCCAGCTTTCTGGCCTGAGCAAGAGGTTGGAGATGTCCTTCCTGAGATGGGGAGACCTGAAAGAGGAGGAAGAGGAAGCTGTGGTGGGGGCAGAGTTGGAGGGGAGGAAAGATGAGTTGAGTTTTGGGTGTGTAGAATTACTGCTATACTTTTTTTCTTTAAAAAGGAAAGAAAAATTTTATTAGAAAGTACAAAATGGAAAGTAAATTCTAGCTAAAATTCTAGTTTAAATGCTTGTATGAATTAATTTAAATTTCTTGCAACGTTTAGTTTTTAATTGACTGTGGGGCCTATTGGAGCTGAAATATATATTTTTTTGAGTGTCACCAATTTGTTCTGGTTCTCCTCTTATCTCTGTGACTACACATTGTCTCAGTCTTTTTTATGAACTGTTCTCCCTTTCAACCCCCAACCCCCAGTTGTTATTTTTTATTTTATTTTTAAAATTTTCTTTATTTTCTTTATTTATTTTTGGCTGCGTTGGGTCTTCGTTGCTGTGTGCGGGCTTTCTCTAGTTGCGGTGAGCAGGGGCTACTTTTGGTTGTGGTGCGCGGGCTTTCCATTGTGGTGGCTTCTTTTCTTGCGGAGCATGGGCTCTAGGCGCCCCCGGTCTTCAGTAGTTGTGGCTTGTGGGCTCAGTAGTTGTGGCTCGTGGGCTCTGGAGCACAGGGTCAGTAGTTGTGGTGCACAGGCTTAATTGCTACGTGGCATGTGGGATTTTCCTGGACCAGGGCTCGAACCTGTGTCCCCTGCATTGGCAGGTGGATTCTTAACCACTGCGCCACCAGGGAAGCCCTGTTATTTTTTACGTAAACTTTTAATTTTAGAATAGTTTTACATTTACAGAAATGTTGCAAGAATAGTACAGAGAGTTCCTGTATACCTGGCACCCAGTTTTCCTTGTTGTCAGCTTCTTAATAAAAATGGTACAGTTGTCACAACTGATGAACTAAAATTGTTACATTATTATTAACAAAAGCCCATTCTTTTTTTAAATTGAGTATAGTTGACATATAATATTATATTAGTTTCAGGTGTACAACAGAATGATTTGATATTTGTATACACTGAAAAATGATCACCACAGTAAGTGTAGTTACCATTCATCACCATACAAAGTTACAATTTTTTTTCCTTTTTAAAGTCCATTCTTTATTCTGATTTCCTTAGTTTTTACTTAATGTCCCTTTTCTGTTCCAGGACCCCATCCAGAATACCACATTACTTTTAGTCATCATGTCTCTTTAGGCTTTTCTTGACTGTGACAGCTTCTCAGATTTTCCTTATTTTGGATAATCTTGACAGTTTTAAGGAGTACTGGCCAGGTGTTTTGTAGACTGTCCTTCAATATGGGTTTGTCTCATGTTTTTTTCATGGATTGGCTGGGTTTATGGGTTTTGGGGAGAAAGACCACAGAGGTAAAGTGCTAGTTTCATCATATATCCAAGGTACATACTGTGAACATGACTCATCACTGTTGATGTTGACCTTGATCACCTGGCTGAGGTAGCGTTTGCCAGATTTCTCCATATTGTGAAGTTACTCTCCCCCCACCCCCGCCACCTTTTTCCATCCTGTATGCTTCAGAAGGAAGTCGTATTCATCTTGATATCATCAGCATGAAGGCATGGTCTGGCACAGAGTAGTGTTTGTTGAACTTAACTGGTTCCCTGTTATTTTGTGAGTCTCACTAAAGTCCTGACAGATAATTTTCTCTGTTTTATCAATATGAAATAAAAATTAATGAATTTGAGTAACTTCCTGAAAGTCACACATTAAGTGGTCAAATTGGAATTTGAGCCCCGTCTTTCTGAATGCAAAGCCTGTGGTCTTTACCATTCTGGCTTCACAGAGACTTGTATTTACTTTGGCCATCTTCCCTAAGTACTTGTAATACAAAAGTGTCTATAGATAATGTGGTTAGATCCTTCGTATATGGAACTTTCATTCTTCTATAATTCATCTTTTCAATTTAAAGTTGTACTTTAGACTTCTTAGCCTTGAAAAGGGGAGACGTCTGTGCCCTGTATTGCTTGATCCAATTCCAATGGAATGTCTTCTTTTTAATTCCCTACAGAATTGTGGAGGGTGGGTTGCCGCAGGGCCATACTGGGAAAATGGATACCAGTTAGGATGCTATTACAGTAGTATGGGACTGGCTATATAATTTGTAAGACTCAGTGCAAAATGAAAACATAGGGTCCCTTGTCAAAAATTATTGAGATGGGAATTCCCTGGCAGTCCAGTGATTAGGTCTTGGTGCTCTCACTGCCAGGGCCCGGGTTCAGTCCCTGGTTGGGGAACTAAGATCCCGGAAGCCGTGCAGCACAGCCAAAAAAAAGATTATTGAGGAATTCGAGACAGTGACAGCAGAGCATTAAACCTAGCATGGGGCTCTTCTAAGCGTGAGACCCTGTGTGACTGCACATCACACAGCCATGAATCTGGCCTTGCCGTAGAAGTAGCAGGCAAAGAGGGCCAATATTAAAGCTGTGGGAGTAGGATTGGAGAGTAGTGGTAACGCAAGATATTAAAGAGGTATACCTACAGGGATTGTTGATGATTAGATGTGATAGGTGAGTGGGTGGATAAAATATGGAATGTAAAGTTTCTGATGGGGTAATACTATTCACTGACACAGGAAATCAGAGGACCAGATTAGCTCTGAGGGGAAAATAATGAGTTCAGTTTTCAACATATTAACCGAGTGTGGATATTCAGGCAACACTTGGATATACAAGTATTCATAGAAAAAGAGCAGGAGGATACAATCAGAACTGATAGTACTTACTTATCTCTGATGTTGAGGATCAGGGTGGAGGGTGGCCACTGGGTGGGGACTTTAACCTTTTTTTTTTTTTTTTTTGCGGTATGTGGGCCTCTCACCGTTGTGGCCTCTCCCGTTGTGGAGCACAGGCTCCGGATGCGCAGGCTCAGCGGCCATGGCTCACGGGCCTAGCCGCTCCGCGGCATGTGCGATCTTCCCGGACCGGGGCACGAACCCGTGTCCTCTGCATCAGCAGGCGGACTCTCAACCACTGCGCCACCAGGGAAGCTCAACTTTAACCTTTTAAAGAAAGTATCCATGTATTTCTTGTATAACTGAGAAATATTTTTATTCATGAAAATCAAGTCACAAAGTATTATTGTGTTTGTAAGAGAAATGGATTGAATCTGAAAGCAAAAGTTTGCAAAAGTTTACACTAGTAAAAAGAGAGGCATTTATGAAAGAAATAGATTTGCAGCTCCATATTTTCTGTTGCCAGTAATACCATACACATGATTCAAAATAGGCTGTTAGTTTACTATTCTTTAATTTTTTTGTTGAGCACTCACAATCTATTGGTTGCTTTACAGGGTGTATAATTTAAAAAATGTACATAAAATTTTACTCTTAAGTTGTATCTCTGTATGATCTTAGGAAAATTACCAAGCTACTCTGAGTATAGTTTCTTTATTGGTAGAGACAAAACTAACTTTACTGGGAATGTGAGAATTAAATAGGATTATAAGTGAAAGTTCTTTGTAAACTCTAAATTTTGTAAATTCATACCCTTTAGCTCTGCAGCCTTCTTAGTGAGCCTCCCGTCTCCTTCCCAGTTCATCTCCAACAGCCTACCTTCTCAACTCGTTTTCTCACCACCTCCTGAACATCCCTTGTACTTTTCTGCTTCCTTAACTTTGGTCTCATTCATTTGTGTAATCAACAAGTGTGTATTGAGCATCTCACCCGCCTCGAGGCTTTGTTTAAATATCACCTTCTCAATGAAGCCTACAATGTCTACCCTATTCAAAATCACAATCTGCTCTTCCTCTTTAGCACTCCCAATCCCCCTTAACTTTTTTATATCACTTCACACTCATGACAAAACAGATTACTTACCTATTGTCTCTTCCCGCTATACCCTCTTCCCAATAGAAGTAAAATTTCATTTAGATAGAGATTTTTGTCTGTTTTGTTTTATGATGTATCCCAGGCATATAGAACACTGCCTGGTACAGAGTAGGTACTCAATACAAGTTTATGGAATGAGTGAATGAATGAATATGCATTGTGCCAGACTTTAAGCCAGGCACCAGGTAGATAGTTGTGAAGAAGCAGAGATGGTTCCTGCCCTCATGGAACATCCAGCCTAGCACTGTAGTGGTTTTTCTGCCTGCTTGGGCTGCCCTCCTGCAGGAAATGTCAGTGACTAATTTCTGAGTTCAGAGTAGCCTTTCTGCTCAGCAGTGAGCAATTTTCAGATAATTTTGCTTTTAAGTCTTAAAAAAAATTCTGATAGAAAGGAAGAGGGGGGTGGAAATAGCAATGCATTTTCTTTAGTCATTCTAAGTTAAAAGTCAACAATTTTCCCCAATGCAAGGCAGAACAGTATCCTCTTTAAAGCGCCGGGCCTTATAGATTGTTGAAAGAGGTCATGGAGTATAGCTAGTTTACTTTTTCGTTCTTTCTTTCTTTTTAACCTGAAGAAAGATGGTTGTAATTTTTCATGCCATTGAAAATGAAAAGATGTGCAATAAACATGTTTATTGCTGTCTTTTTGTAAATTGTGAAATGCTTCATCCATGAGATCTTGACCTATTTCTTCAGGTCCTCTATATGCAGTTGGTCAATATGAGTTTTTATATTGCTAGAACTCTTTTTTAAGAAAAGAGGGGAAAAAAGAGCTCAAATTGAGTGTATTTAAAAATAATCTGCTGACCCAGCACACATAAAACAATGCGTCAGCAGCTATTCTTTCTCTCACTCTGTTCTCATACAGGCAACCACACAATCCATGGACCGTCCAAGGCTGGGGGGCCTACCTGCAAGATGGAATAAAGAATTAAGGAATAACACTGCTGCACAGGTATGCAACTGAACTAAATGATTTTTAATATCCCTTCCACATGGAGACTATTGATCTTGATAATTTAAACTCCCAAATCCTGTTTGCCCTCATTTATTTTAATAATCCAGTTGATAACATTTTGTGTACATATGTCTTCTAAATAACTATTTTAATTCTTCACCTCACTTTGCTATCAAATATCTTCTAACTTAAGTTTGATATTCCACCTTAATTTCTTTATCTGCATGTAAATTCTGATGTAGATATGAATTATTTTTGCCCATGATCTTTTTGTCAGAAAAAAATAGATGAAAGGAAACTCTTGTAGAAGTAGCCTCAATCTATTGTCAAATATTTCTGTGGTGTCCCATGAACCCATGATATGATGTAAAAAATTTACTCTGCCAGATTTTTATTATTGTCTTGCACTAGATAACAACTTAACTTTGTTTAACAATTGTTGCATTGTGAATAAACTCTACAAGATCCTCAACAAAACAAAGAACAATACAAAATAAGAATTCAACTCAAGCAATGACCCCTATGTAAGGTCTCCTCTAATGCTTTTTTTTTTTTTTGCGGTACACGGGCCTCTCACTGTTGTGGCCTCTCCCGTTGCGGAACACTGGCTCCGGATGCGCAGGCTCAGCGGCCATGGCTCACGGGCCCAGCCGCTCCGCGGCATGTGGGATCTTGCCGGTCCGGGGCACGAACCCGTGTCCCCTGCATCAGCAGGCGGACTCTCAACCACTGCGCCACCAGGGAAGCCCTCCTCTAATGCTTTTGACTGATTTATAAGCCCTCTTGTGTGCTAACATCACCCTGTAGATACACTTCTATCATAGCATTTATGTAAATGTATATAATGTATTATAAACATTGATGCCAATGTCTTCTTTTAGAAAGTGTTCATAGACATTTCCAAGGATACAAGAAAAATCTCTGAAACAAAAAAAATCACACACATATACACACACACACACACACGCTGCCATAAATTAAAAGTGCAGAGAATGAAGAAATAAAAACATGGCTAGAGACAAAATAGAGCCAGGGACAAAGCTAAAAATGCAGATAGGAATGACTTTCACATTTGCTACAGCTGGGCCATGAATTTGTCTCTAAGCTGACAGCCTCATTGGTCCTACAATTCGTGGTGTCCATAGGTAAAAAACAAACCTGTTACTCTGGAGAAGTAAAACTATTCCCAGAATTGAGATCAGATTGGACTGTCTCCCAGGGATGCTTATGAAGAGAACATTGTGTTATAAGAGGAGCAGTGCCCTTGACAGCATCCCTGACAGGGTGTCTAGTTCACAAGGATGCCTCTTACAGCCTGATGGCAGCACACCAAAAAGGGATTCATGGGCTAAAGCACTTTTTCTGAGGTGGAGCACTCTCAGTGATCATGGCTTCGCAACATTTTATTTCTCACACCTAGTACAGTTATTGGCATATAGCAGGTGTCAAAAAGTATTTGTTGAGTGAATGTCAAATGGAGAAGACATAGTTCAAAGGCTCCCTCTAAAAGACCCCGCTGATTACCAAGACCTAACATCCTGCTCCCCAACTCTGCACCCCTTTTTAGCTATCAAGCGATACAGTTATGAAATATTTCTTCTACTGTTGGGGTAAATTGCCATTTCAATTTTAATATTAAACTTATCATGTCTTCTCCAAATATGGGAGTGAGGCTGGGCCATTTGTGTGTGGGTGTACACACTTGCTGGTGGTGGTAGTGGTAGTTTTGGGTCAAGAAGGTACTCATCAAACTGGGAGGTCAGTTTGCTAGTGACCTTCACAGTGCTACTGGCTTAGATCCAGACTCCCACATCCAGGCTGTTCTTCAGAGCAGAGGCAGAGTTGGTGATGGTGCCACATTGGGCCTTTGTCATTGGTCTGTGTGCTGAGCATAAGGAAGACCCAGTAACAAGTCACAGGGGCACTGGCATTAAAAGAGACTCAGCGCTGAGTTAGCAGCTCCTGACTCAGGGCTCCTTATAGTCCTGTAGGGTGACTGGGATTGAGCTGAGCTCACGGGTTGGAGTTCAGTCACTTTAGCTGGCAGAGTTAGAGGCTTGGGTTAGGCCCTGGTATAAGGGTTTTTCTTCCTGGTGTGTGTCACCATCTCTCATTCCTGTCTGTCATCTTCTTGTTGTCATTGACGTTTTAAAGGTGTTTTAGAGCAGGAACGCAGTCCCTCTGTGCAGCTTTCCACCTGCATAATCACAGGGGTGTCTTCATCATGATGAGGGAACTCTTCATCTTCTGGTGTGAAACCTTTCCTTGTTCTTGCTTCAACAGCAATGGCACTGCCAGGCCTAGAACAGGAAACTGGGAGGGGCAGTGCAGTGGCAAACAATATGGGCTCTGGAAGCTGACTCCCTGGGTTTGAATCCTGGCCCCGTGACAAACAAGTTACTTATTCCTTCTGTGCCTCAGTTTCCTCATCTGTAAAAAAAGGATAATAATGGTACCAAGCTCATAGGATTATTGTGAGGACTAAATTTGATGATACATGTAAATTGCTTAGAACAGTGCCTACATGTAGTAAACATTATATAATAATGTTTGCTCATAATAATAATAAAATAACAAGTATTACTGTCCTATTCGAACAGAAGAACTAATATAGCTAGTAAATCAACATAATATTGACTTACTAAAATATTGATTGAGTGCCTGCTATGTGGTAGGGTCTTTTCTAGGTCATTGAAACAATGTTGACCATGATAGACATAACCCTCATGGAGCTTACAGATGAATGGGGCCACAGACGTTAAACTGACAGTTACACCAGTATAATTGTACACCGGCATCTCTCTTATTACGGAAGTTGAACCTTGACCCAGGGTTCAGGCATTTTAGTCTTAAGAATTCCAACATACAGTAGAAACAGCACCTCTTATTTTTTTTTAAAAAAAGAGTGTTCTTGTTATCTCATGCTGTATGACAAAATGCCCCCCACATTGGTGGCTTAAAATAACAACAGTAATTTATTTGCTCAAAATTCTGCAATTAGAGCAAGGTTTATCAGAGATAGCTCATGTTTGTTCTGTGTGGTGACTACTGAGATTCCTCAACTAGGGCTGGAGGGTCCATCCAAGCTGGATCACTCACATACTGTCTGTTGGCTGGGAGCTTATCTGGGGCTGTTGACCAGGACCCCAGTATTCCTTCATAGGATCTCTTCATGTGGCTAAGTTGGGCTTCTCACAGCCTGGCAGCTGGGTTCTGAAGAGAAGCACGCCAAAAAGATAGGCCACAATGTGCAAGCACTTATCAAGGCTCTGCTCACATCCTACTTCTTAATATCCCTTTAGCCAAAGCCAGTTCCTTGGCCAAGACCAGAGTCAGTGTGGGAGGGGACTATACAAGGGCAAGAATTCTGAGAGGGGAGAATCAATAGGGTCTAGAAAAGTAATAGACTACCATAGAGAGAAAGACTAAATCTATATTTCCTAAAAAAATTTTTTGTCCTTTTTTCTCCTTAATCACATATGCCATATCCCCTATCTCTGAGACATCAGGGAGAAGTCACATATGTGGGAAGTGAGGTTTCTTCTGTATCAAAAGTCCTTTGGAGAGTGGTTAAAAACTTCTGTTACAGGCCATATAATTTAGGCCAATATTATTCTATGTTAAGTAGATGTTTTACTCATTGAAAGTATGGTGAAGAAAGAAAGTAAATTTAATTAAACTGTGTTAATTTGATATGCAGAGCTGGATCTTTGCTAGTGAAAAGAGTGACAAAGTAGGAGGGTCCCAGCGTTGTCTGAATAGTGTAAAAGTATAGACATACAAATTGGTTGTCAAGAGGAGCCAAACCACGGTCAGGAAAATGCCACTGGGCATCCAGTCTGAAGTATAGTGAGAAAGACAAATGGGAGAAATCGCAGGTAGGTCAGTATCTGAAGGGCACTGACAAGTTCAGGAGAGTAGAAGAGCTCAAAAGTGAGTCTGTGAAAGCTGAGTGTGTGCTGGAACTGAGCTCCCAGCACTGAAAGTTCCTTAAAGGGAGGGGCTGGGTCTGGCTTGTTGCCTTCTCTGTCCTCAACACCTAGCTCACTGCCAAATACAGAGGAGGCACTCCAAGCGGTTGTTGAATGGATATAGCCATTGAGGTTTGAAGAAACTGCAGGTTGTAAACCATTCCCTCTCTTTAAGATCCTGGTGCCATAAAATAATTAGAATGACTCTTTAAAAATTATGTACCCTTTAAAAAATATGTCACTCAGGGCTTCCCTGGTGGTGCAGTGGTTGAGAGTCTGCCTGCCGATGCAGGGGACACGGGTTTGTGTCCCAGTCCGGGAAGATCCCACATGGCGCGGAGCGGCTGGGCCCGTGAGCCATGGCCGCTGAGCCTGTGCGTCCGGAGCCTGTGCTCCGCAGCGGGAGAGGCCACGACAGTGAGAGGCCCGCGTACCGCATTAAAAAAAAAAATGTCACTCTGTGGTGGTTGGAGGTGGCAGGGCTCAAAAAGTCACTCCTCTGATTAAAATCCTTTGATGGCTTCCCTTCCCACCTAGATATCTACATGGCTTCCTTCCTTCTTTCAGGTCTGTACTCAAAAAAAGGCCTTCAACAATAAACAAAGTATCCTCATCACTTTCTATCCTGCTTTTTCTTTATAACATTTATCCCCACATGACTCGTATATTTCTTCTTTTTTAAAAAAATTTATTTATTTTTGACTGCGTTGGGTCTTCGTTGCTGCACGTGGGCTTTCTCTAGTTGCGGCGAGAGGGGGCTACTCTTTGTTGCGGTGCGCGGGCTTCTCATTGCGGTGGCTTCTCTTGTTGCGGAACACAGGCTCTAGGTGCGCGGGCTTCAGTAGTTGTGGCACGTGGGCTCAGTAGTTGTGGCTTATGGATTCTAGAGGGCAGGCTCAGTAGTTGTGCCACATGGGCTTAGTTACTCTGCGCATGAGGGATCTTCCCGGACCAGGGATTGAACAGTGTCCCGTGCATTGGCAGGCGGATTCTTAACTACTGCGCTACCAGGGAAGTCCCTATCCATATATTTCTTTTTTATGGCCTGCCTCTCCCCACTAGATTGTAAGCTCCTTGAAAGCAGAAGCTTTGTTTTGTTCACTGTGGTATAGGCCCTGGCACCTAAAACAATGCCTGACATGTAGAAGCTGCTCAAAAATACTTGAATGAATGAAAAAATGTACCAAGCAATGGAAAGCTAGAGCTTCTCTGATTTCATCTGGCTATAGGCCAAGACCCTGGAGAATCTTGGCCTCTAGTGGGATGCAAGTGTCCATGTGGGCTCCTAAATCCATGTGCCTCCTACTTGACCAGAGGGAAGAACTGATCTTGACAGTGCCAGGAGCCCAGGCCCTCCTGTTCTGGAGTTACTGTTAACTCTGTGTAATTGTGAGGTTGAGGGCCTGGATAGTACAGGATTCATATGGTTTGGGAATGGTACCAAGGGCAGCTGCATCAGTCTTTAAGTTAGCTAGAGTACTTTTCCAGCTTCCAACCAGAGAACCTTGACTGAATGGGTTCAATAAATTGAAAGAAACCCCTGTGTTGGGTATGTGGATAGGCAAGGAAAAAGTGGTAGATAGGATTATGAGGGATAGATAACATCTCATTCAAAAGTAAGACTAAAAGTTACTGAGTTTAGTCAGATTTGTGTTTTGAAATATTTTCTCTAGTTGCATGTAAATGGATTGGAGGGGGCTGGAGTGAATTAGGGAGAAAATAAGGAAGAACATTCCAGAGGAAATAGCATGAACATCAAGGAATGCAATAGAGTATTACAGCTGCGCCAGGGCTTAGCAGGGATAGTTCATCTATCTCTCTAGAGTACTGAGGAGGAGGGGATGGAAGGGTAAGAAGTTCAGCATTGCTCATATAAGGCTGGCAATGAAGAGATGATAGAAGGTAAGCAGGATAAGTTAGAATTAGTATGTTTATAAGAAATTTCAGAAGAGACCACCACAACATCTGCAATTTACACAAATAAGAATTGATGAATTGAAATGAAAGTTCTAACAGGAACCATCAATGGTATGAATGTTAGTCCTTGGGATTACAGTGACGATCCCCTAAACTCTTGCAAAGTTAGATTCTTGAGAGAGTTAATCTATGAAATCAACACATAGTGGGAGAGGTTAACTAGTATTGAAAGTAGGAGTTGAAAACAATAAAGTGTAAATTATAGGTGGAAAATTTTAAAGTAAATTGCAGGGTATAGTTTATGGATACATTAGCATGTTTACTCTGTGATGTATAGAACAGAACTTCTCTACTGGTGCGCCAATTATGGGTGTGACTCTAAGAATTTAAAAAGATTATCATTAAAAACTTAATCAGAAATGACATAGCTATTTCACCATGAAACCTAATGTCAAAAAGGTAATATTCACAGAAACATGGTCAATTTTCTCATGAAAAATTTTAAAATATTTTATTTGGATATTTAGCCAGAATCAATGTTATTTTCTCAAATGGTCTATTTTAAATTTTTATCACATATAATTATAAAGAAAATATAATGATTTTTTTAAACCAAGTTCCTCATAGACCTTAAGGTGACCCCAGTATGATTCGCATATATAATTTTATCTTTGTGCCATGACATCAAAAAGTTGGGAAGCAGTAGGAGTTACTAACTTACCTAAAAAAGAGAAATAGAATATCATTAGAAAATATTTAGGGACTTCCCTGGTGGCACAGTGGTTAAGAATCCACCTGCCAATGCAGGGGACACGGTTTCGAGCCTTGGTCTGGGAAGATTCCACATGCCGCGGAGCAACTAAGCCCGTGCACCACAACTACTGAGCCTGCGCTCTAGAGCCTGTGAGCCACAACTACTGAGCCCGTGTGCCACAACTACTGAAGCCCGCGTGCCTAGAGCCTGTGTTCCGCAACAAGAGAAGCCACTGCAATGAGAAGCCCACGCACCGCAACAAAGACTAGCCCCTGCTCGCTGCAACTAGAGAAAAGCCCGCACACAGCAATGAAGACCCAATGCGGCCATAAATAAATAAACAAACAAACAAACAAATTAATTAAAAAAAAAGAAAATATTCAACAGGAGTGTATAGGTTGTATTCCCCCAGAAGCATACACAAGGCAAGGATTTGAGTGCAATTAGTTTGTTTAGGAGATGATAGCAGGAAGGATCAGTAGGGGAGTGGAGAAGTGAGACAGGGATGGGAGGGAAGTAGTACCCGTGGGTTAATGCACAGGTTACCCCTCTAGACAACTGGGGCTGGAGAGCCTCTGGGAGACAGAGTAGTGTATGCTTCAAAGTTGTTTCGCCCCAGGGGTGTGGAAACAAGTTTACCCATTCACTTCTTTACATCATTTTCACTACTGCTCCCAGGAGTGTAAATCCCATCCCTTCTGGCCTGTATGCAGTCAGAGAAGGCTCTTGGGGCCGGAGGAAGCCTTCAGGCAGAGTCGTAGGTACTTGCAGTGAGAAGTTTTTGGATATGTGAAAGATGCAACTACTTGTATAGCTCACTAGGTTTTGGTCCTATCCCCACTAAGTGACTTTTGTTATTTGCCATCTGACCTAGGTTGGCCTACAGAGAAGAATATGTCTTGTCTTATCCAGTTGCTACTGCCTCCAAAATAGCTCTTAAATCAGTCTACTTCTGTATTCTTGTCCAGGCTGCCAACATCCTTTGTGCTACATCAGTAAACTCCTAACTGCTCTCAGCCTTTCTGTTCTCATCCTCCCTTTCAATCTGTTCTTCTTCACAGCAGCCACAGTGATCTTCATAAAATGAGAATCAAATAATGTCACTCCCTGGCTAACTCTTTAGGGTTTTTTCATTGACTATAGGATGAGCTTACATACAGTTCCTGAATGGTTTACTATCTGACCCTCGCTCATATCTCACCGTTTTCCTCTTACGAACTACTCTTGAGCTCCATTGGATTTCTGTCATGCCTGAAAGAATATGCTAAAAGCCCTACTGTAGGGCTTTTGTACATGCCCTTTCCTCAGTCTATATTATAGACCTAGAATATTCTTCTACCAAGTCTTGTCTGTTTCATTTTCATCTTTCTGGACTCAGTTTAATTGTCCTTTCCTTAGATAGGTCTTTCTTGACACCCCTCCCCAACCCCTCCCACTCTACCCTCTCTCCTGCAACAAACAAAATTTCCTAGCTATATTTTCTCTCAGAACTCTGTATTTTTCCTTTTGAGAAAATCTCTGAACCAGACCACTGCAGCCTCCCCAGGTTGGTCCTCTGGCTCCAACAGCCTTACCCTTAGACCAGGAGTCTCAAAGTATCAAAGAAAGAAGGGCCTTTAAGGGACGGGACAGATTATGTAAATGAGTGGGTGGAGACAATGGCAACTAGAGAGCACTTGGCAGCCACTCCAGTTCCAGCTGTTTGTTGCCAGAATTTGCTGGATTTCTTTCCCAAGAGACCAAGAATCCTGATTTTCATGCAAGATTTTCTAATTTCTAACTGTTATAATTAAAAAAAAATTACCCCCCCTGAGCAAAATAGCCAAAACAATCTTAGAAAAAGGAAAAAAAAAAAACAAAGTTGGAGGTCTCACACCTCCTGATTTAAAAAGTTATTATAAAGCTACAGTAATCAAAACAGGGTGGTACTGGACCAATGGAATAGAATAGAAAGCCCAGAAGTAAACCCTTGCATATGTAGTCAAATGATTTTCAACAAGTATTCCAAGACCATTCAATGGAGGCAAGACAGTGTTTTCAACAAGTTGTGTTGGGAAAACTGGATATCCACATGCAAAAGGATGATGTTGGATGCTTACTTTATACAATATATTAAAAAAAAACTCAAAATGGATCAAAGACCTAAATGTGAGACCTAAAACTGTAACACATAGGGGAAAAGCGTCCAATGATTTCTTGGATATGATACCAAAAGCATAGGCAGCAAGAATAAATATAGATAAATTGGACTAGATCAAAATTAAAAACTTCTGGGGCTTCCCTGGTGGTGCAGTGGTTAAGAATCTGCCTGCCAGTGCAGGGGACATGGGTTCGAGCCCTGGTCTGGGACGATCCCACATGCCGCGGAGCAACTAAGCCTGTGCACCAGAACTACTGAGCCTGCCCTCTAGAGCCGGTGCTGCACAACAAGAGAAGCCACCGCAATGAGAAGCCTGCGCACTGCAACGAAGACCCAATGCAGCCAAATAATAATAATAATAATAATAATAAATTAAAAACTTCTGTGCAGGGCACAGTTGACAGAGTGAAAAGGCAACCTACGAAATGGGAAAAAATATTTGCAAGTCATATATGTGATAAGGGGTTAATATCCAGAAGATTAAAAGAACTTCTACAATGCAACAACAATAAAATAACATGATTTAAAAATAGGTAAAGGACTTGAATAGGTATTTCTCTGAAGAAGATATACAAATGGCCAAAAAACATGGAAAGATGCTCAACATCGCTAATCATTAGAGAAATGCACATCAAAGCCACAGTGAGATATCACCTTACCTCACACCCATTAGGAGGACTGCTATTAAAAGAAAAAAAACCGAAATAAGAAAATAACAAGTGTTGGCAAGAATGTGGAGAAATTGGAACCCTTGTACACTGCTGGTGGGAATGTAAAATGGTGCAGCCGCTATGGAAAACAGTAGGTGGTCCCTTAAAATATTAAAAACAGAATTATGAATCAGCAATCCCAATTTTGGGTATATATACAAAATAATTGAAGGCAAGATCTCAAAGAGATACTTGTACAACGATGTTCGCAGCAGCATTATTCATAATAGCCAAAAGGTGGAAGCAGAGGAATAGTGTGGTGTATACATGCAATGGAATGTTTTTTAGCCTTGAAAAGGAGAGAGGTTTTGACACTTACAAGTGAATTAACCTTGAGGACATTATGCTAAGTGAAATAAGCCAGTCACAAAAAGACAAATACTGTATGATTTCACTTACATGAGGTATCTGGAGTGGTCAAACTCATTGTAACTTAAAGTAGAATGGTGGTGGTTGCCAGGGATTGGGGGCGGGGGAAATGGGGAGTTGTTTGAGTTTTGGTTTTGCAAGATTAAAAAGTTCTGGGAGGCTTCCCTGGTGGTGCAGTGGTTAAGAATCCGCCTGCCAGTGCAGGGGACACGGGTTCGAGCCCTGGTCCGGGAAGATCCCACATGCCGCAGAGCAACTAAGCCCGTGCGCCACAACTGCTGAGCCCGCGTGCCTAGAGCCCGTGCTCTGCAAAAAGAGAAGGCACCGCAATAAGAAGCCCGTGCACTGCAACGAAGAGTAGCCCCCACTTGCGGCAACTAGAGAAAGCCTGTGCGCTGCAACAAAGACCCAACGCAGCCAAAAAAAAAAGTTCTGGAGATAGATTTTACTACAATGTGAATATTCTTAACACTACTGAACTATACACTTAAAAACAGTTAAGACGGTAAGTTTTATGTTATTTGTATTTTGCCACAATTAAAAATTGAAAAAAAAATTTTATTTGAAAAAAGCAAACCAAACAAAAAAACTCCAAAACTCTGAGTATACTAACAAAACACATTTATCACAGTGTGGTTTGAAGCCTTTGCCTTCCATCAATGAATTTCAAATCTAAGCATGTACAATATTAGGATAACCTGGTGGGCTTGTTAAACATATTGCAGGGCCTCGCCCCCCAGAGTTTCTGAATTAGTAAGCCTGGGGTGAGGACTGAGAATTTGCATTTCTAACAAGTTCCCAAGTGTTTTGAGGCTACTCCTACTGATCTAAGGATTATATTTTGAGGGCTACTGCATTAGATAATACCACAGGCTTATTCTCTATTAATCTCTATATATGTGTTTGTGATAAATCTTTGGCTTTGGAGTCCTTGAGAATTTTGTGCCTGCCATGCCCCGAAGCCGTGCATTATGCCATGTGACCCTGCTTCTTGGGCCGGTAGTATGCTATAGAGAAATGGCTAGACCTAATAGGCTGGACATTTTTGCACAGTATATGTTGAATAATCCAACTAGACCTAATAGGCTGCCCAATTTTGCACAATATATGTTGAATAATCCAATTAGAATAATCCAATCCAGTTTTGAATGCAAGACACAACATAGGCAGGTCAGGTTGAAGTAGAGGCTAAGAGAAGCTTAATTCTGAGGAAATAACTGGTCAGGTCACCAGAACAGCCACTCTTTACCTCGAGCAATGTGAACCACATTCTACTGCCATGAGGCCTGCGTGGCTGCTGAGAAGCTTCCTGTGCTCCTCCACTTACTGGTGTGACCCTAATATAAACCTGCATCTTCTCTGCTAACAACTGCCAAGTCTCCCTTCCGTGTTTCCTGGAAGATCCTCCCACTCTGTTTTTATAGCTCTGATATCGCCATCATACCATTGAGTCTCTGCTTTTCTTTGGAAGGAAACAATATTCCAAATGAGAGAGGAGTTTTTCCATCTGCCAGAATGCCTTCGAATAATTGCAATATATGACTCTTAGGGAACATCCTGGAATTGCCGTAAAAATCGGTAAACACATTTCATTCCAGCATCCTGCTTCTCCCCTCCCTGACTGCCCCTCAGCCAGTTCATTTACTGAAGACAGCATTAAAAAATCTTAGCAGGTTTCTCCGCTAAGGTTTCTCCCCTCCAGTCCTTTCTACCCCAGAATAGGAGAAAGCAGATTGTAGCTTTGAAAGGGGGCGGCCACAAGCAGCTACTGTCTACAGCGCAAAAGGTGGCCTTAAAAGTAGTGAGCTTTTCCTTATGAAGGGAATGTCAGAGGCTGGACGGCTGCCTAGAAACGGCCACCGAGAGAAGAGCAGCCTGAAGACTCTCCCATTTCAGAAACTAAGAGGTGGTGATGGGGTAGCAGCTCTCGCATAGACAGATGCTGAGAAAGCTCGTCCTCTTTGGGATAACTGCCAAGATCCAAACTTGGACCGTGGCCCAATACAGGTCCAAGTGGGGCGGGCACTTCCGGATCCGGGCATCGGGCGAGATCCTGTCAGCAGGTAGTCACTGGTTGCTCTCCAGTCTGTCTCGCGACGTCATCCCACAGCGCCGGAAGTGGAGGAGTAACGTGAGCGTGTCAGCCTCCGCCGTTTCTAGGTAAGGCGGTTATCGGCCTACCTCTTCTGCCTGCCGGGTTGAGAGCCGTGGGAGTGGGCCTCAGGTCGGGTCCGCTGTTGCCTGTTAGGTGATGTGCCCTGAATAACGCTCTCACGGCTTCTTTCCCGGCAGGCGTTGCAGCATCCTCCGGCTCCAGGGCTCTAGGGCTCTGGGCTGCCCATTTCCCGTCTGCCGTGTTTTGGCGGCGCTCATGTTGGCCTCCGTCCCACTTCGCGTTCGTTCACCTGTGCCCCTGACACCTGTACCTAGCTTGGAACACAAGCAGAGGAAAGATTAGAGAATGGGCACTGTCCAACCCAAGGAGGCGGCGCAGCCTGTCAGGAAGGACATTGTTTTCTCCAGAAACGCTCCATGAGAGGAACTTGAGGGCCCTTCACAGCGTCCTCAACAGGCCTTACACGAAGACCAGAAGAAGCAAGCCTTTTCTCATGCAGACCAGTGATAGCGGTTCAACAAAGCAAGGATATAATTTCTATGTGGAATTAATGTGGTCCAGGTTTGGAGCCTTTTGAGAATTTGATTTATATTGGGCGTCATTAGAACACTTGAGACAGGACTCTTCACGTGGGAAGACACAACAGATTTGTGCCCTTTCACCTTAGTTGTGCTCTCGGATGATCTTTTTACATTTCCTTAGCTCCTGCTTTCATCCTACCTTCACTATTAACAAGAATGATAGTAGTGTTGAATGCTTGTTTTTTGCCAGATACTGAACTTTTTCTTCTTAATTTAGCCCTTGTGACAACGCTGTGGTGTAGAGCACTAATTAATATCGTTTTACAGCTGAAGAAATAAAAGACTTAGCTTAAATAACTGGCCACAAGTCTCACAGTCCGTAGGTGGTGGAGGCAAGATTTGAACTTGAGCAGTTGGATTTCAGAGGCTTGGATGTTATCCACTATTTTATATTGATTTTCCTCAACTGTTGATCAAGTTCCCAAACACCTTACTCTATTGTTGTCTACTATTTTAGGGAGAAAATTGAGGTTGTCAGGTGGGCTCTCCCTCAAATTTCTGCCTCTGCCTTCCCTTCATACAGTCATCTAGCTTTACACCTATCTTTACCTTTCCTTCAGTATCAGAGGATGAGCTGTCTCCTGATCAAAGCAATTTCCTTTATTTTTGCTTCTGACCTTTCTTTTATACTTTCACCCATGAGACCTTGTTTTCATTTGTCTTTTGTGCCCTTGTCTATGTCCCAGTTATGTATAAACAAGGTCAGGTTTCTCATATCCGTGTGTGTGTCATCACCCCACCCCCCACGCTCCCAAGCCAGAAAGAAAGAAAAAGTTCCTAGTGATCCATCTTCCTTTGGCTCTCATCCAGTAACTCTCTTCCCCTCTCATCCAAACTTTGAAAAGAGTATTCTAAATTCTGTCTCCAACTCCACCTGCTGTTCCTTTCTGCAGTCTAGCTTTCAGATCTGTCATTCCCCTGAAATTTTATCCTGTAGTCACTAGTGATTGATTATCAAACCAGATAGACATTCTTCAGTCATTACTGGATTCCTTTGCTGCTTTTGAAACTTGATGATACCTTTCACTCCCTACTCCTTTGCTTCTCAGGACAATACACTCAGCTGATTTATTCAACAAACATGTACTGTGATATAGAGATGAACAAGTCAAAGTGCCTCCTTCCTTTAAAGAGCTTACGTTCTGGCTGTTTTTCCATGTGCCTCTCTCACCAGTCATTTCTCCTGTGGATAGTCTTCTTCCTCCTCTCCTAAAATGTTGGGTGTTTACAAGGCTTGTGACTTTGGCCCATTGTTCTTTTCATTCTGTACACACTGCCTAGGTGAGCACATCAACTAGCTTGGTTTTAACTCCCTCCTGCATGCTCCCAAATCGAAGTGTCCGCTTAGATCTCCTCTGAGTTTCGTGCTCACCTCTGACTACCCTGGACAGCTCTGCCTGCGAGTCCCACAGACTGTTCAAATTCTGTCTTCTCTGAACTTACTCTTAGCACATCCATCACTAAATCTTGTTGATTTTGCCCCCTAAATATTTCTCAAATCTGTGCTCTTTTTTCCATCTCTATTATTGTCTTACTTTGGACCTTCTTTGATCTGAAATATGATGGCCTTCTAACTGGTATCCCCCCCTCTAGTCCTGTATCCGATGTTATCTGTTCTCCACACTACCTACCCTCCTCCCCCAAATGATCTTTGAAAACACATCTGACTGAGTCAAAGTCCTGCTAATAATATTTAAGGGGATCTGTCTGTTCATTCATACAATCTTTTCTCTCATTCAGCAAATATTTATTGTTTACTAAATTGCAAAATCCATTAGAGCTTCTAACGTTTGAGCTTTGCAGCTGGTCACCCAGGGCTCTGCTTCATCTGGACCAGCCTGCATCTCCGTCCTCTTTTTTTGCCTCATACTTAGGTTGCAGCAGTCCTGAACTGCTTCTTCATGTGCACTGTGCTGTTTCTTTGTGCACTGCCCTTGCTGTTCCCTTTGACTGGAATCTTCTCTCTGATTCCTTTCTCTTCTTCCTGCTCCTCACCTAATTAGGCTGCCCACTTTCACCTAATTAACCCAGTTAATGTATAGGTCTCATTTTAGGCCCACCTCTTATTGGAAACCTTCCTTGACACTTCCTTTCTCCAAGTCTAGGTTGGATACTCCAGCTTTGTGCTCCCACAACACCCTTTGCATAGACCAATCATTATACTTTCCACATTTGTTACAATTGTTTTTGAGTCTCTCTCCTCCACAAGACTCTGAGCCTTTTGAAGGCAGGTATGATGTATAATACCTGCATCATACAATACAAGTGAGATGTGTTACCTCCTTATTCCCAGCACCAGGGTGGCATAAGGTACATGGTAGACATGCAGTAATTTTGATTGAATGATCAAATGACTGAAGACAAAAAGTATATGATGTAGTGATTACGAACCCATTCTCAGGAGTTCCCTGGTGGTCTAGTGACTAGGATTCTGGCCTTTCACTGCCGTGTCCTGGGTTCAATCCCTGGTCGGGGAACTGAGATCCTGCAAGCCATGCAGTGTGGTCAAAAAAACCCCAAACAAGACAACAACAGCAACAAAATAACCCGTTCTCTGGAATAATTCAAATCCTATCTCTGGCACACATTGGCTGTGTGACTTGAACATGTTACTTTTCTTTTCTAAGACTTAAATTTTCCTTAGAATGAGAGTTGTGAAGATTAAATGAGATGATGTAAGTAAGACATTTAGCAAGTGCCTAGCACATGGTATGCACTTGATAAAAGTATGCTGAAGACCAGCAGATCCAGAAGTACAAGACCAGACCTAGCCTAGGCCAGTGACTTCCAGAGATCCTTCCTCCGAGTTTCCTGAATGGATGCAGTCTGTTTACAAGGAGATTATAATCTCATTTGGCCAGTGGGATTACATCCATATTTCATTTTCAGAAAAGGTAAATCCGACCACACGCAATAACAAGATGTAGAGAAGAGAAGAGGAGATGTAGAGGATAGAAGGCTCTGTGAAGGCCTCAGGGAGGAGGTGGGACTTGGAGGTTGAGAAGAATTTTTTGTTTTTTTAGGAGGAAGGGAAGAGTATAATTCAGTACCAGGAGAGCATATTCATAATGACTTACTTGGGAGACCTGATGTAGTATGTTATACCTGAAGGATGTATGTGAGGGGAAGGAAGGAGAGAGAGGGATGGGTAAATGGGACTAGTTTTATGAAAAGAAGTGGGAGGTGAAATAAGTAACCTCTGTGGGGTTAAAGTATGAGTCTCAACTTCAAGCCTGAGGGATTTGGGATTGATCAGGGCTGTGCTGGACATTATGGTAGCCCTCAGCCACGTGTAGCTATCGTAACTTTAAGATAAATTTTAAAAAAGCTAAGTAAGAAATTTAGTTCCTCTGTTGCACCAGCTACATTTCAGTTGCTTGATTGTCACATGGTGGCTACGTTAGTGTTTAGAACACTTATATCATTGCAGAACATTCTTCTGGACAGCGTGTTCCAGGTTACCAGATTTCTGGCCTTGTGCGGCCCATCAGATCACTTGGGTCCCTTAAGAAATAATCAGAATTTCTTTCTGACCAGTCCCTACAACTCTGGAGTGAAAAGTGTGGGGCTGAAAAGTAGAGAATTAGGATTTACCCACATAAATGTGGAGATGGGGTTGCTCAGAGAGAGTAGCAAAGCACCCCACGTAAGAGGAGCTAGAGGAGGGGAGAGAGAAGGAAGGCAGGAGAACCTGGATAGGATTATTATCTGGTCATTCACTTGCAAATATTTATTATATTCTTGCTGTATGCTAGGTATTAAGTGCTAGGGGTATAGTGGAAGGAAAAATGGCCTTGACTTCTGCTGTCATAGAGCTTGCAGTTTATGGAGTTTTACTGGATGAGTTATATTGAAGATTCAGGAACATCCATCCTTATGTGCTCCCCATATTCTAAAATGCTTCATTCCTAGAAGTTGGAATTGAAGGCTGAAATGGGCGAAGATATTGCTTAAGGCTAGTTACATAAGCATCCTGTAGTCACTGCTTCAGTTTCTCAAGGTGTAGTAAATAGAAACATTATAACTTCAGAACTTTAGAGGGAATGAAGCATGTGAATGTATGTTTGTGTGGGGCAGGAGGGGTAGGTCCTATTATCCTGCAAAAGTCAGCCATGCTCTCAGCTGTCTTCTGGATTCCCTCCTGTCCCTGCTATCCAACTGTTCTCTTTTCAGGCTTCTTTTATTATTACTGTGAGTAGTCAGTCACCAGATGACTTATTTCCCAATGCTTCATGAAGACATACTTCATTTCTCAGTCCATTACCTGCTCATTCATCAGTTTCCAGCAAGAGCAAACATGCCCCTCTGAACACATAGTGTTTAGAAGTGGGACTTGCCTGTAGCACCATCATCATTTGAGGCTCTGGGTTTAGGATTTTAGATTTACAGCTGACTCTTCATGCTCTTGCATCAGCTCCCTCACAAAGGAGTTGCCTTTTAGACCTAACTCTGGCCCACATTAAATTTATTAAATGACTCATCTCTGACTCTAGATTTCTCCACTCCAGCCTGCCTATACACAGCATCATTTCACCTCACTCTGCAGCTCAGACCCTGGCAGTTGTCTCCTATGGATTGTTAAATCTCCACTTTTTGGCCTAGTGTTCTTTCAACACCTTTGCCTTCTTTGGGTGACTCTCTGGGGCAGCTCCTCTTGGTTGTCCAACTAAGGTCTGCTTCTCACCCCTCACCCATGGCTTGTCATTGCTGAAATCTGTACCATCACTTGTGCTTTTTGAAGTGGAATGTCCACTCCCACTCCTTTTCTTTCTTATCAGTCCCCTTGGCTCTTGGCTTTTTCTACTGGGCAGTTTCCAAAGCCTTTCCTGACTGATCCTATTTCTGTGACTGCATGTCTTCAGCACTCATTTGCTCACTCTGCTTTGCGTTGTTCTGTCTTTGCAGATGGTAGTGAAACTCTGATTTTGAAAAATCTGGTTTCTTTTCTCTCCCCTTTGGATACAAAGCTTGTGCAGAGCGGCTGATTGAGTGTTGCCTTGCCTGCAAGGGGTGTTTCGCAAGGAGAGGGTATTTGAGGCTTGAGCATTAGTAGGCTTCTGGAGTCTAGGGAGGTGTCCCAAAGATCTAGTCTGTCCTTCCCACAGTTCCCTGTTCTGCCCCTAGGTGATCTCATCCTCTCTTTTTACCCTAACTTCTGTGACATGTTGATGCTTCTCATATATATACATTCAGTTAAGGACAGATACTTCCTTTTTGTGTCAGAGCTGGTCATAATTCTTACAACTTTAACAACCTTGTGGCATTTACCTTTATAAGCCCCCGATTCTTTCTCTCCCCTGAAACACTTTGTTTTACTCGAAACTGTGTCTCCTGAATTGCAATTCCCAAGACTCCAAATAACGCACTTTATAGTCTCAAAAAATACACACACACACACACACACACACACCCCCCCCACACACACACACCACACACACACACACACACACACACACACACACACTTTCAGTCCCTTCCCCTCCTTGAGCTTCATACCCGTATATCCTAGTGTGACTCTAGGATCTTCTGCAGGCAACTTAATCTAATTGCGTTTCAATCTGAAATCATCTCTTCTTCGCTTATCATTTATCCCTAAATTATGTCTCCAGTGTATTCCTCATTTTGGGTAATGAGTACTTCCAAATTAGAAACCTTCACTCCCTTGTTATTCCCCAAATGCAGTCAGCAATAAGTCTACCTTCACAATTTCTCCTGGCTCTTTTTCCTCTCCATCCTCTTTCTTCAGGCCTCGTCCCTCTCCCGAATTTCTTCTCTTTCTCTTCTACTGATATCCTACATGACCATAAAAGTTGTTTTACAAAAGAATATCAGACCCTCCAGTAGTGTTGTGCAGGTTGTGTATTGCACAAAGGTGCTGCATTCACACTTTAGAAATTGTAGGTTTGTATATTTATTATGACTATCTTCTGGCAGATGGCAGTAAAATGTGTTGTTCTAACATCAGTATGTTTTGACAGTTAAGGAATGGAAACCTTGGTGCCTATGGAGAACATCCTCTGTTCTTATGTCCTTAGCTCTCTGCCAGGCAAGCTTCTCACCCTTTAAAACTGAGCGTGAATATCCCTTCCTTGTGAAGCCTTTTTTGATGCTCCCTACAAGAGTTAGTCTTTCCTTTCCCTGGGCTAAGGCCATATTTGGCTACTCCCTTCTTATAGTAGATATTACATTATGTTGTAATAATTGATATATGAGTCTGCCCCATTGTACTCCAGGCCCCTGAAGGCTAGGGACAATGTTTCATCATTCTTTGATCCTCAGCAGGTAGCTTAATGTCCAGCACATAGAGTATATCAATAAACATAACAAATATTTGATTACATAGCATGACTGAGGCACAGAAGTAAATACTTTACCCATATTGTTTTATTTAATCCTCACAACACCTTCATGAGTCCTGTCATTATCACATTTTACAGGTGAGGAAATTGAGACTAGGGAGGTGAAGTCACTTGCCTCAAGACGAACAGCTGGTAAATGGCATGTGTGGTGGTGCTGGGGTGTGGTCCTGGAGGACCTGTGCTAGTTTTTCCAGCGATTCTCTTGTGTTTTGTCTCTCAGACTAATGATGCGGGTGTGCTGGTTGGTGAGACAGGACAATCGGCACCAGCGAATCAAACTTCCACATTTGGAAGCAGTCATGGTTGGGCGCAGCCCCGAGACCAAGATCACTGACAAGAAATGTTCTCGACAGCAAGGTAACTGGTCATAGGATTGTGGAGATTACCATGTTTGGTTCCCTCAGATGGTGATATAATCAAAGATGTACATTTCCTGGATGGTACTGATGGAAAACCTTTTGTGTGCCATAAACAAAACTCAGGAACTGAGCTCTTTTAGCCAGTGCTAGGGCCCCATGCACTCCTGACTCCACCCTCTGAAAGTGGTTAATATCCAGTGTTGGGAGCAGGCAGGTTCTATCCTGTACTATGGGTTGGTGGAACTGAGTTCTGCACTCTGCTTTGCCCAGGGAGATTCCTCTTTGGGCAGTGAGACAATTGAATTCTGGGATTTCCAGTTTGGAACCATGCCTGAGAAGTGATGGGATGGTTTCGTCCTTTACATTTTGCCACACACAGAGGGTGGTATCTTTAAAAGACTATGACATCTAGCTCTTGAAATGCCTTTCATGGGATTTAATGAAATGAAAGTCCTTAGGAAAAATCTTTACCATGTACCTCATTTTTTACCTGTAAACTCCAGACATGCTCACTGCTACCAGGCCTCCCCCTGCAGTGTGTTTGCCATGGTTCCTAAGGCTTGGAGTCTGCAGCACTGATTATGGTTTTTCCCACATGAGTTAATCTAAATGGGAAAAAGAAAAATGCCATGCTTGAGCTGGCTAAGCCAAACATACAGAAGCAGACTCTGCTTCTTGCTCTCTGTCTGCCTTGTCACAGCAGCAGCTGTAGGGATGTGTATGTCAGCCTGTCCAGAGGCTTTTTGTTCACGTATCTGAACACAAGTATTTAGTGTTACTTCTTCCCACACATGCTCAGACTGTTCTGTCCCTGCAATCCTTTTTCTAGAATATTCTTTCTACTCCTCCTACCCAAGGCCAGCTGAACTTCAGTTTTCCAGGAACGTATCTTTTAACTTTTTCTCTGTTGAAGGCATCTGATGGTTTCATACAATAGTGGAAGTCTTGATTTAATCCTGAGATATAAGAGCTTGTGAGAGAAATGGGTCCCCTTTCCTGACTGCAGAGTCTGTGATCCTGAGTGGGCCAAGGGCTCTGGAATAGGGAGACTTGTAGGGATTCAGTGAAGCTGCCTTATAAAGATATTAGCAGTAGCTAAGGGAGTATGTACACTGTTGGGCATTTTATGGAAGGACCTGGAGCCCTAGCCACCTGAATAATGGATGATTTTGCTCTTAGGCCTTTGAGGAAACCCTTGTCACATTGCCTCCTGGAGTGAGGCTTCATTGTCTTGTAGGGAGAACAGGAGCAAGTGCCTGGTTCTTCATGGCATTTGGGTTTAACTTTTTTCAATCTCTTTCAGTACAGTTGAAAGCGGAGTGTAACAAAGGATATGTCAAGGTAAAGCAGGTATGTCTATTTGTAACTTGGATTTCCATGTTATACTTGATGATTTTCTTACACTGTTGACTTTAGAATGTCTGTGCCAGCCAATAAAGGGTTCTCTGTCACGTGTGGAAGTGGCAGAGTAACGGAAGTGAATATTAAGCACAGTGCCTGGCACATAGTAAGTGGTGAACATAGGAGTAGCTATATTGCTATTATTATAATTATTTTCTGATTATTCCATAGGTAGGGGTCAATCCCACCAGCATTGACTCACTCATAATTGGGAAAGACCAAGAGGTGAAGCTGCAGCCTGGCCAGGTCCTCCACCTGGTGAATGAACTTTATCCATATATCATAGAGTTTGAGGAAGAGACAAAGAACCCTGGCCTGGAAACACACAGGAAGAGAAAGAGGTCAGGCAACAGTGATTCTGTAGAAAGGGATGCTGCCCAGGAAGCTGAGGCCAGTACAAGACTAGAACCTGGGAACAACTCTAGCCAGTGCTCTGTGCCCCCAAAGAAGGAGAAAGATGCATCCACCAAAAAGGTGAGGGTAGTGTGCTTGATAGATGATGTGGAGATTAAACGAGGTGTAATGACTACTTAATTGTTTTGTACGCAGTAAAGCCCAGACATGCCTAAGGGGTTATTAACCATGATGAAAGAGTCACTTGTTTGTGTCACCAGTCAGTTGGGTGAATATCCCTTTATGTACTTTTCTCTTGAATTTCTGAGGTAAGCCCCTTGAAGGTAGGGTGATAATGGCAGTGTGCTTAACACTGAGCTGCTAAAATGGGTCAGTGTCAGTGTGTATCTATAGAAGGTTAAGATTGGAACATTCTTCATAGATCATGTGATTCACATCCTGATGTCAAAGTGGAAACTTAGGCTGTACATGGAGTGGGAGAGGGCAAAGAACATGCAGTTCACACTCTGGTGTTTCCAGCCTCTGTCTAGACATGCAGCTCTGAATATGGTAAGAAAATGGGGATGGCTTATGATTCATAAAGGAAAAGGTTGAGGTAAAGAGATATAGTTTAATTCTTAAAGACTGACCTTATTTCCAAGTTTGGTTGGACTTTGCTGATGTCCAGTATTAACTACTGACAAATTTAACTATCGCATTTGTGATTTACATTGCCCCTTTTTGCTCTAGGAATCATTGGGCCACTGGAGTCAAGGCTTGAAGATTTCAATGGAGGACCCCAAAATGCAGGTCAGAATAAAATTTTGGCATTGAAATACATTTCACGTTTTAAATGATCACTTCACAGAGTTCATAACTACAAATGAAATCCAAGGAAATTAGTCCTTCTGAGTGAGATTTGTTTTACTGGGCTATTTTGTGAGATCAAGTGGCTTTTCTCATAGTCAGTAAGTTAGCAACTGGAGTTCTTTGGAGAGAAGCCAAGTTTTTCAAATGAATATCCCTTCTGCCTTGTTCCTCCTTCTTCCTTCTTCTTCTGGGTACTATTATTATAAGGGAAGTTGTGTTAACCTTAGTGTGGTCTCTTTCAACAGAGTGTCAGATAATGTATAGTGACTGTAGTTACTGGGCTGCCCTGGGATTAATGGTCAGGCATCATCCTGGGAGGAGTCTGAGTTCTTAAATTACATCCTGGGGTGACAAGGGGCAATCTGATAGGGCTTCTTGGAACACACTTGCGTGTATCATGTGGTCTCCTGTGTTAGAGTGAGAATAGTGCATTTGAGTTCATGCCTGCAGGGGTTTTACATCAGATCCTCAGGAACTATGTGCCTCTTCTGTGTGTTCTGTGTAGTGTGGTGACTGAAAACGCAGACTGGAGTCAACTAGATCTGTGTTGGAATTCTAGACTTCCCACTTAGTACTGATAACTATGTGACCTGGCACAAGACACTCAACTTATCTGAGTCTCTGTGC
The DNA here is from genome assembly GCF_949987515.2 of Delphinus delphis. NCBI lineage: Eukaryota > Metazoa > Chordata > Mammalia > Artiodactyla > Delphinidae > Delphinus > Delphinus delphis. The sequence goes on along the minus strand of NC_082688.1, from coordinate 79,939,887 downwards.
TTTCATTGGTCAAAATCGGGATACTAAGACCTTCTGCACAAGATTGTGGTGGGAATTAAGTGAGTTAATGAATGTGACTGTATCTGGCACACACAAGATGCACTGTAGATGTCCGTTTCCTTCTCTTGTGCCCCTCTGCTAGGTTTACAAAGATGAGCAGGTGGTGGTGATTAAGGATAAATACCCCAAGGCTCGTCACCACTGGCTGGTCTTACCATGGGCCTCCATTTCCAGTCTGAAGGCTGTGACCGGAGAACACCTTGAGCTCCTCAGACACATGCACACTGTGGGGGAAAAAGTGATTGCAGACTTTGCTGGGTCTAGCAAACTCCGCTTCCGATTGGGCTACCATGCCATTCCCAGCATGAGGTAAGCCTTGTGGGGAGTGCTGGTGTGTCCTGGTTCTATCTAGGTGGACAGATGGATTCAGCCTGGGTCTGCTGACTGTGCTCATAGCCCTGAGGTCCAGGGGAGTAGGGTGGGGTGTTTCCAAGGCAGGTGGGCTGAAACTTCAACCCTCCTGCCTGACTTGCTCATAAGCCTTGAGTTCCTACTTCTGCTTATAATTCGATAACTTACAGTTCTTTGTTCTTCTCAAAGTGTAAACTCTGATAGCCTAACTTATGAACTAGATGAAGCAGCTTCATTGCCTTCGGGTGAAGAACTGTGGTCAGTGGCTTTTATCAGATTTTTCAGAAGCATCTATAACCCCTAAATGATTAGGGGCCATTGCTTTGAAGGAGGCAAGCATCACTGAATTCTTTCATGACAGCCTAGTAGATCTAAGATTTAAAATAAAATGAGAAAAAAGTGTAGAGCCTGTTTTCCTTTGGCTCATACCCAGAGGGATTCAGAAATTAATGATTGATACTTTTCAAGGAATGAAAGCAAGGCAGATCTCCAGTTCTTTTGAGCTAAGCAACAAGAGAAGCAGAGTGATTGGGTTTCTGAGTCTTTATCTTAGGCTGTTTTTTTTTTTTTTTTTGGTGGTAAAATACACGTAACATAAAATTTACTATTTTAACTATTTTTAAGTGTACAGTTCAGTGGCATTAAGTACATTCACATTGTTGTGCGACCATCACCACCATCTATTTCTAGAACTTTTTTCATCTTCCTGAATTACCTCTCATTCCTTCCTCCCCCTAGCCCTTGGCAACCACGATTCTAGTTTCTGTTTCTATGAATTTGACTTCCCTAGGTACCTCGTATAAGTGGAATTATACAGTATCTGTTGTTTTGTGGCTGGATTATTTCACTTAGGATAATGTCTTCAAGGTTCATCCATATTGTAGCGTGTGTCAGAATTTCTTTTGGTTATTTTATCTAACCACCTAACAGTCTTCACAGTTTATTAGGTGGGTAATTATGACTTAGATTACTGGTTACCTTAACAAGTGAAATTTTTGTGCCACATTTTTTCCCCATCAATACTCTTTATTTTAAATTGAGGCATAACTTACATACAATAAAATGCACAATAAGATCTATAGTTTGATCAGTCTTGATGTATATGCCATGTAACTGTCACTGTGATTAAGATACAGAACGTTTCTATCATCTCCCAGGAAGTTCCCTTGTGCTCCTTTCTTGCAGTCCTCCCCTCAATCCCCACGTGTTGTTCTCCTTTCTTTCAGCATAGATTAGTTTTGTCTGTTCTAGAACTTCATATAAGTGGAATCATACAATGTATCCTCTTTTTCTATCTTTTTTTGGTCAGCATAATGGATTTTGAGATTCATGCATGTTGTTGTGTATATCATGGATATACTTCATTTTTTTGCTCTTGTATAAATACCCAGAAGTGGAATTGCTAGGTCACAGGGTGGAAGTTATGCTGTATCTCATTAAAAAAATATTTTTTAATTGTTAAAACCTTATTCAAAAATTTAGGGCGAAAAGTCACCCATAATCCTATTTCCCTAATACTGCAGAGCTCATGACTAACAGCCCTTGATCACAAAGCCCTTTTCACGTAGTAATCATGGTGTCCATACCCTTTTTTTAAAAAAATTTTTAATTGGGGTGCTTCCCTGGTGGTGCAGTGGTTGAGAGTCCGTCTGCCGATGCAGGGGACACGGGTTTGTGCCCCGGTCCGGGAGGATCCCACATGCTGCGGAGCGGCTGGGCCCGTGATCCATGGCCGCTGAGCCTGCGCGTCCAGAGCCTGTGCTCCACAACGGGAGAGGCCACAACAGTGAGAGGCCCACGTACCACAACAAAAAAAAAAAAGAAAAAAAATTTTAATTGGGGTATAGTTGCTTTACAATGCTGTGTCAGTTTCCGCTGTACAACGAAGTGAATCGATTATATGTATACGTATATCCTCTCCCTCTTGGACCTCCCTTCCCCCGCCCCCATCCCACCCATTGAGGTCACCACAGAGCACCGAGCTAAGCTCCCTGTGCTATACAGCAGGTTCCCACTAGTTATCTATTTTACACATGGTAGTGTATATATGTCAATCCTAATCTCCCAATTCATCCCAGCCCCTGCTTCCCACCCTGTGTCCACACGTCTGTTTTCTGCATCTGCTATTGTGCTAAGGAGAATGCTAAAGGCAAGAGCTGTGACTGGTGTGGGTGGGAAGCAAAATGACCAGTAAGTAAAGTTTCCAGTTACATATCCTTTTATGATCACTCTTTTTTTTGCGGTACGCGGGCCTCTTACCGCTGTGGCCTCTCCCATTGCGGAGCACAGGCTCCGGACGCGCAGGCCCAGCGGCCATGGCTCACGGGCCCAGCTGCTCTGCGGCGCGTGGGATCCTCCTGGACTGGGGCACAAACCCATGTCCCCTGCGTCGGCAGGCGGACTCTCAACCACTGCGCCACCAGGGAAGCCCTATGATCACTCTTTATGATATCATTTTGAATAAATTAAAGATAGGAAGGAAAAGGTAATAAATTAAATATTTTTTCTATTGTAAAAGTAATATATTTTCAATTTAGAAAATATAAAACTGGAAGTATGAAGTAGAACAAAGATCTTCTATAATATCACCACTAATTAAACTCTAGACCTTATTCAAATTTCAGCCATTTTTCTTTCCATTTTTTTTCTGCTCCAGGATCCCACATTGCATTTATTTGTTGTCTCTCCTTAGTCTCCCTGATCTGTGACAGCTCCTCCTCCTTTTCTGGTTTTCATGACCTTGACACTTTTTATGAGTACTGGCTAGTTGTTTTACGGGATGTCTCTCAATTTGAGTTTGTCTGATGTTTTTTCATGACTAGATTAAGGTTATCAATATACCACAGAAATGATGTGTGTCCTTCTCAGTGCATCATATCAAGGAGTGCATGATGTCAAGATGGTTTGTTGCTCGTGATATTCACCTTGATCACTTTGTTGAGGTGGTGTCTGCCAGGTTTCTCTACTCAAAGTTACTGTTTTTCCCTTGTAATTGATGAATATCTTGGGGGGAGATGTTTAAGACTATGCTACTATATATTTTCTCCTCAAACTTTTGCCCAGTGATTTTAGCATCTATTGGTGGATCTTGCCTGCAACAGTTATTATTATGGTGTTTACCTAATGGTAATTTTATGTTTCCCTCATTCCTTCTAATTTATTAATTGGAATTACTCTGTGTGGAAGAACTGTCCCTTCTCCCCCATTATGTATTTATTCAATACACGTATGGACTCATGGATATTTATTTTAGTCTATAGGATTTAATTTAATCTATCTCTGTTTATTGCTCAAATTGTTCCAGCTTTGGTCATTGGAAATTCCTTTAGATTGGCTCCTGTATCACTTTGACATGCCCCAAACATTTTTTGAGCTCTTCCTTATTTTCTGACTCCTTATTTTTTGGAACAAGATGTTCCAGGCTTATCTTATATTTTTCCTGTTCTAGCCCTGGAATGAACCACTTTTCCAAAGAGCCCTAGTTCTTTTTAATGGATAATGACATTTATAAGCCAAGACTAGGGCACGAGGTTTCTGTAGAGAGAAGTAGTTGGTTCCAGAGTGTCTTTGCTTCTAGGTTCTCTTAGCAGATGAAGCCAGGAAATACATGCATGAATCCTTACCCACACAGATACATGCACCTCTCTGTTTATTTCTCTGTTTACCTACCTGTACATGTGTATGGAAAGCCATGAGCTCATGCTGATACTTCTGATTCCAGTCCAACTCCACAGGTTCATCCTTGTCTTCCTGTTTCCTTTTTTGTGACTTCTTTCTCCAACAGTGAGAAATTTGGCTCTCTTTAGCTACAATTAGTTCACTTATTTGTTCAGTCCTAGTATACACATAAAATAGTTGCAGAATTGCTAATCCGCACCCAGGTGAGAAAGACATTTTACTCACTAGAGTACAGACTTTGTATATAACGTTCTTTTTATCTTTACAGAATTCAGTCAAAATACTGTTTTCCAAGCTTAACTAGGTAGTTATTTTCTTCCTGACCCCCTTCAGTGTGGTTCCCTTTTTATTTGTAATACAGTTAGGTTTATTTGTTACTGCTTATATTCCATTTTAAATTCCCACACGGCACTGGTTGGTTTTGATGATTTGTTGGGAGAATGTGAAATATTACTGATTCTAAGAGTCAAAGCTATACAAAAAGTCATCCTACTTGGTTTAACAAGTCCAAAAGCAAACTCTTGGTTTTCTTCCTTAAACCTGCTTTTCCTGAAGCTTCTTCATCTTAGCAAGTGGCACCTCCCCAAACCTACATCCAATCCATTAGTTGGTCCCATTGGTTCTATTCCAGAATATATTCAAAATTGGATTGCTTCTTGTCATCTCGACTGCTATAGCTCCGGTCTAAAACATGATTATTTCTGGCCTGGACTGCTACAGCAGCCTCCTAACTGGTCTCTCTGTATCCATCCTTACCCTTTCTACAGACCTTTCTCCACACAGTAGCCAGAGTGATCTTATCAAGTGTCAATCAGATAACAGGACTCCCCTGCTTAAAATCCTTCAGTGGTTCCCAGTGTAATCAGAATAAAATGCAAACCCTCTGCCAACCTATAAGACCCTTTATGATCTGGCTTCTACCTAGTCCCTGCTCCTTGTTTCCAGCCATTCCAGCCATATTTCCTTTCTGCTCCTTGGTTGCACCAAGCCCTTTTTCAGGGCCTTCACACTTGGTCTCCCCACTCCCTGAAACACTCTTTCAGATCTTTGCTTTCATGACTGCTTTCTCAGCTCAAATCACTGCCTGGGAGAGGCCTTCCCTGGACACCCTAGCTACTTAAAGAGGCAGCCTCTACCCTCAGGCACTCTCTATCCCATTCCCCTGTTTTATTTTTTTCTTAGCAATGTTAACATTTTGAATTTTCCTTGTTTATCTGTTTACTTGTTTATTATTTCTCTCCCCTCATAAGAATATAATTTCTGTAAGGGCATAGGCCTTTCCCATTTTGTTCACTGCTAAATTCCCAGTGCTAGTACAGTGCTTGGCCTGAGTAGGTACTTAATGAGCCGTAAATAGTCTTTTTTTTTTTTTAATTAGGATATAGTTGCTTCACAATGTTGTGCTAGTGTCTGCTGTACAGTGAAGTGAATCAGCCATATGTATATACATATCCCCTCCCTTCTGGTTTTCCCTCCCCTCTAGGTTACCTCAGAGCATCGAGTAGAGTCTGCGCTATACAGCAGGCTCTCATTGGTTATCTATTCCATACATAGCAGTGTATACATGTCAATCCTAATCTCCCAATTCATCCCATCCCCTTTCCCCTCTCAGTGTCCATGCACTTGTTCTCTACGTCTGTGTCTCTATTTCTGCTTTGTAAATAAGATCATCTATACCATTTTTTTAGATTCCTTATATATGCATTAATATATATTGGGTTTTCTCCTTCTGACTTACTTCACTCCGTATGACAGTCTCTAGGTCCATCCATGTCTCTACAAATGACCCCATTTCGTTCCTTTTAATGGCTGAGTAATATTCCATTGTGTATATGTACCACATCTTCTTTATCCATTCATCTGTCGATGGACATTTAGGTTGCTTTAAATAGTCTTAAGTGAATGAATGAATGAGTGGAGTTAAATGGAAACACTATCAATATTTTACATACCCATACTTTTTGTCATTTTGATTAAGCTAGGTTTAATGGTCAATCTTTGTTTCCTCTCAACTAGCCATGTACACCTTCATGTGATCAGCCAGGATTTTGATTCTCCTTGCCTTAAAAACAAAAAACACTGGAATTCTTTCAATACCGAATACTTCCTCGAATCACAAGGTAAACAGTGTTCTTTGGTTTTTACATTTGTTTCATTTTCTCAGTTGTTCTTTTTTTAAAAAAATTAATTAATTAATTTACTTTTGGCTGTGTTGGGTCTTTGTTGCTGTGCACGGGCTTTCTTTAGTTGGGGTGAGAGGGGACTACTCTTCGTTGCAGTGTGCAGGCTTCTCATTGTGGTGGCTTCTCTTGTTGCAGAGCACGGGCTCTGGGCGCATGGGCTTCAGTAGTTGTGGCACGTGGGCTCAGTAGTTGTGGCTTGCAGGCTCTAGAGTGCAGGCTCAGTAGTTGTGGTGCATGGGCTTAGTTGCTTGGCAGCATGTGGGATCTTCCCCGATCAGGGATCAAACCCCTGCATTGGCAGGCGGATTCTTAACCACTGCCCCACCAGGGCCCTTCTCAGTTGTTCTTATACTTGATTCATTTGTTTCCCAAAATAACCTGGCTTCAAAAACCCATGTACAACTTTGTGTTGCCTGTACAGAGAGCCCCACTGAAAGAAACTGGGTTATTTGGATTGTAGTAGGATTGCCACTTTGCTGTGAGCAGCCTTCTTGGGGGACTTAGAATGCTGTTATGTCAGGGTCTAAAAATGATTGTTTATTTTAACAATGGGGGACTTCAGAGGTTGTCCTGAGAATTATTGGAGTTCATGGATCTGAAAGCTCTAAACAGTTATTTCTTCCTTCTGCCAGCAGCTAGGGGGCTGCCTTCCGTCAAGAGTGGTTACTTAACAGGGAAAGGCTGCGTATACAGAAGGAAGCATTTCCCAGTGGGTATACTGTGGAACTTCATCATGCTGGGATGTTAATGATGACAGCTCCCATTGACCAAAGGCTAACTAGGGGTAAAGCCCTGTGATAATTAGCCTTTGACATAGTAACATGGATTGCTTAGAGTGTATCCTGAAGGAATGTAACCATCTCAGAAATAAGTTGCTCAGATTTAGAACCTGACTGAGCCCATTTTCCCAATAGTGAATGTAACCTCAAGTTTACTAGCTTTAAGGATACCTGGCATATTTGGGAGTCAGATTTTCTTCCTTCCTTCCTTCCTTCCTTCCTTCCTTCCTTCCTTCCTTCCTTCCTTCCTCTCTCCCTCCCTCTCTCCCTCCCTCTCCCCTCCTCCCTCCTCTTTCTTTTTTCCTTCCTTCCTTCCTTCCTCTCTCCCTCCCTCCCTCCCTCCCTCTCCCCTCCTCCCTCCTCTTTCTTTCTTTTTTCCTTCCTTCCTTCCTTCCTTCCTTCCTTCCTCCCTCCCTCCCTCCCTCCCTTCCTTCCTTCCTCTTTTTTTTTGTATCTGGCCTCTAAATTCTATTTCCTTGCTTGCAGCTGTGATTGAGATGGTACAAGAGGCTGGCAGAGTGACTGTCCAAGATGGGATGTGTGAGCTCTTGAAGCTGCCCCTCCGTTGTCATGAGTGCCAGCAGCTGCTGCCTTCCATTCCTCAGCTGAAAGCGCATCTCAGGAAGCACTGGCCAAAGTGATTCTGTGGAGCCTGAACTTCTGCAGCAGGTGTGGCTGATTGTTTAGACCAAATTCCTGACACCTGTTTTGGATTGTGTGTGAACTTTTATTTCTTGAATTAAAACATGCAATTTTTTTTTTTTCAAAGCTTGTTCTATTCCTGAGTGGCCACAATATGGGGTGACTTGAATAGTTCAGGAATTAGGAATTAGAGTTTGTCATGGATGTGTTCTTTGGTGAGGGTGGCTGAGATAGACCTGGCCCACCATCTCCAGGAGCCACATCAGGTCTGACTAATGGGAGCAAAGCCATGTTCAAACTGATCAAACACAGGATATAGAAGCAGAGGGCTGCTTATATATTTCTGTTTCTTACATTTATCCTTCCTCCTCAGAGGCAGGTGGTACCCTTTCATCAGAGCAGCCAGAATGGTCTCTTATTTATCCCGAAGGCACTGATTGGTCTTGTTCTCTGATCTTAATCTGGTCTGTAATATTCTCTGTCTTTCCCTCCTTCTTAGGGAGACTTAGTTTCTTCTGTCCCCTTCATTGCTTTCTATCCCAAACCACCCAAATGCTCCTTTTCCCAGGAAGTCTGTCTCATCAGTTCTCCTTCACTCTGAGCAAACAGGCTAGGTGAGGGGGTAGAAGGATGGAGTTTTCTTCTAATATCAGGAATTCCTGGATGGTATGGAAATACTCAGCCGTATGTTCATCACAGTTCAACTGTCAAGTCTTCTTGGTGTCTTGCTTAGATCTGTTGTCTGAAAATAAAGTTCATTTGTTTGGGGTCTCTCTTAGGTAATTGAAAACTATCAGGAGTTAGCTAATAGTCACAAAGTCAGCTCTGATGCACAAAAAGATAGTTGTTGAATGAAAAGTTGCACAGAACCCCATTGCTTCACCTTTCCCTCAGCACAAATTTGGATGGAACAGTTGGATTAAGTTACTTTTTGGATAACATCAAAACTAAAGGTGAAGGGAAGTCTAAAACATTATTTTTGATCAGTTGTTGATCTATTTGGCGGTGTGACATTTTTTGCTCTTGTTTGTAAAAAAAGAAAAGAACATCTTAACAATAACTTCTTTCTGAAGAGAGAAAAACCTCAATCCACAGAGACCACATTTGACCTGTGTCTTTCACAAATAAACAAGATGCCACAGTGGTTTTTTGGTGAGCATGGGTATAGTCATAATTAGTAGTAATTAGTGATTATAGCAGCTAACGCTTGTCCAGCTCCTTCATTTCTGGTATTATGTTAAGTACTCTATCCAAATGATGTCATTTACTTCTTACTCTTTGTAACTCTGGGGTAGCTACTATTGTTATGCCCCTTTAAAGGATGAAGATCTAAGAATCTGTAAAAGATCCTGGGTTCCAAAGTTGGTCTTGGTTCTGGTGCATTGAACTCAATATTTTCCCTCTCAGCTGAACAGTAAAATGCAGTACTAACCAGCAGAGGTCATAGACCCGCAGGGGCCTTGGGCCTGTGCTGACCAAAAGTTTCCATGGCTTTCGTTGATTTCTCTGAGGCTGGGTCTAAAGCCTTTAAAGCCCGTTTGTCCACCATTTTTCATCTCTGTCCTCTGTTCCTTCTGCATTCCAGGAATGTAGTCCTTACTAGCCCAGCTTATCCATAAATAGTTCCTTATCCAATAAATAGTTCCTTCTGTCTGGCTCAACTCTGGACCTTTGAGCCTGCCCAATTGTCTGCTTCCTCTCCTGCAGTGGTTGCCTCCTTACCCTGTGACCCATGGCCTTCTCCCTCGACCCTGTGGAGGGGATGTGGCTTCATAGCTTTTCCTTTGGTGTCATCACTATGACTCTTTCTAGAATCATGGGCTTGTTGGTTAAGAACAGACTCTGGATTCAGATCTGGGTTCCAATCCTGGCTCCAGGTACTCAGAGCTGAGGGATCTTAGGCAAGTTACTTATTTTCCCTGAACTTCAGGGTTATAAGCATTAAATAGAATAATCCATGTAAAAGATTTATCGTAGTGTCTGGCACAGAGAAGGGCTCGATAAATGGTAACTGGAAGCTCTGCTTTTATTTTGGTGGGGGGAATGGTGGGGATTGGGAAAGAGGGTTCACTTGATCTATCCCCTTCTTCACATCTGATGCCTTAGAACCCAGAGAAACTCTCTTTCTAAAGGTATACTCCATGGACTCCTGAGACCAGAATTACTAGTTTCCTTTTAAAAAATATAAATACCTGGGTTCTACCCCAGAACTATTGAATCACAATCCCCTGGATCTAGGAATCAGCACTATATAACAAAAATTCAGGATGATCTTTATTCATACTAAATTTTGAGAACCAGAGTATAAATCAGCCTTTGGCTTCAAAACACCTTGCATTTCTGAAGCTTCCAGATTAGGCTGTGTCTTGCCAGGGCACATACTGTATTTTCTGGTTGGCTTTCTGGGCCAGTTATGGGTCTTCCTTCCCTTTGCAGGGTCAATGTTATTTCAGGATCCAGGAAGACCTTGGGCAGTAGATGAGGGAGAGTGACTGGCTGTAGCCACCAGCCCTTCCTTTCTGCAGGGGTTGGAGGGAGCCCCTCTGGCCCCAGGTTCTTAGCCAAGTTGAGCTGATGACTGCTCCTCTTCAGTGGCTCCCATTCCCCTCTTCCTGCCCAGGGGTCAGTTTCAGAGGCTTGGCTTGGGACCCTGATGAATGTAGCTAGCCATAGACTCAGAGCATATATGTTTTTTCCTCTCCTGGGTTTGTCTCTTTGATATCCAGGGATGAATAGTCCCTTCAGGGACCAGGCCATACTTGGGATGGTCATTAAGGGTCTCTACAGGTTCAGTGACATTTCCTGGAGTTTCATCCCATACATTGGATATGCCTAGATATCAGAGATTCAGGGCTCATCTGTGACAGAATTGGCCTAACTGCCTCTCTCTGTCCCAGTAATGCCAACTTGGAGACTTCCACAGAGCTCTTCCATAGACTAGATTAAAAAAAAATACATGATAGGGAAGTCCCTGGTGGTCCAGTGGTTAGGACTTGGTGCTTTCACTGTGGTGGCCTGGGTTCAATCCCTGGTTGGGGAACTAAGATCTTGCAAGCTGTGCAGCGCGGCTGAAAAAAAAAAATTGATGAAAGCCATCAAGCCTACTCCCCAGGGTAATGTATATATACACATTTTATATACATTAATAGGGAGTTTATAAAGTCCCTGAAGTGCTTCCATAGACTCCCTAGTGGTCGGGGGACCTCAACTTACGAACCTCTGCTCTGGTGAAAAGGTTCGTCACATGTCCGGGATTTCAGGAGGTGTCTGCAATCACTGCAGAAGACAAGGGGCCAGATCCCATCTCCAGGATGTTTCTGGGATGCTTTCCTTTGGTCTCAGTGCTCCTTCCTCAGCCCTTTAGTACATACACATCCTGGGGGCCTCTGGCTGGAGTTGGAATCCGGACCCAGGAACTGCTGGCTGCAGTTTAGCCACCACACTCAGGCAGGAGTCTTGGGAAACAGGGAAATCCTCAGTGGGTCTGAGGGCTTTGGGAACCTTGGCTGACACTCATCATAGGCTATCTAAAAGGCATTGAATTGGGACTTCCCTGGTGGTCCAGTGGTTAAGACTCCACACTTCTAATGCAGGGGGTGCGGGTTTGATCCCTGGTTGGGGAACTAAGATCCCACATGCCGCACGGTTAAATGAATGAATGAATGAATGGCATTGAATCTGCTTTACCAAAATGAATGTCTAGGGGAAAACTGTACCGATTATCTGCACCATGATTGTATCTCAAGACTGAAGACCCAGTACAGCTTGTAGCAGCTTGTACTGTTAAACTAAGGCAGAGATTTTACTGAGGCCCCAGCCAGTGCACTTGAGAATTACAGAACATTTAACTAAATTTCAGATAAAGTGCCTAGTGAACTTTAAGAAATAGATAAATGCAGAAGGATTCAATTTAATTTTCCACCTAATGAATAATGTTATATAGTTTAGCATATCAGTATTAAAATCAAGATGAGAATATTTGATAAACTGCAACCAAGGAGAGACTGTATCACAGACAGTATAATATGTGAGAGATAATGAAGGAAAATTTGGAAGTGAGGTGGCCACCTCTAAATTCTTTGTTCAGCCAGGCTACTCAGTGAGCTTGAATAATAGATCTTTTAGAAGAACAAACGTAAATAATGACTTGGAGGGGCCAGAAAAAGGATGCAGAATATTGAGGTGTATAGGCTCCATGTCATCCCCTCCCCCAGGTGGGCTATTGTTGACATTATCACTAGAAAAAATTACCTTTCTTTGCCTGTTTAACCCAGATTTATCACTGCATTGCAATTGGGTGGAGTCTTCTCAAGGTACAGGGCATACTGGCATGAAAAAATAGACTAAAAGCATGTAAATCACATTTGTGATGCCAGGTCGTAGTATTTTCTCCATTAGGACTATCCTCTTTTATCTTGGCCCCATCATAGCCAGGCAAGACAGAAGTTTTATTAAAATAAAGCAGTTTAATATGGATGGATACTTTAAACTCTAGTCAAGAAGGGACATTTACAATTGAGTTCTTCTCTTGCTGAAAGATAAATTAGATAAGATGTGACAGAGCTGAACTGGAACCTGAAACTGATCAAGTGAATGTCTTAAATGGTGGCATGAAGAATAGGCTTTGAACAAATCATAAGCTGGAGCTGGAGGAAAGGACTCTCAAAGTCCATTAGCCTCTCTGAAATGGAGTAATCTATTATTTATATCTTAATCTGTTAACTTTTTTTTTTTTTTAAACAAACAAGCTACCACCAAGGAATGAGCTTTGGGTCTTAGAGTCTCCTAATGAGTAGGGTTCTGATGCTTCCAACTCAGGGAGGGGCTGGTAGGTGAGCAATATGTAAGCAATTGTGAAATGACTCATCAAATCAGTGACATCCTCAAATGCCTGAGAGTTCCTCTCTTGGCAGTTGCTATCTACCCAGACCTCAGGGAAGGAAACAGGCTGGGCATGGGGCAGTGGGAAAGGAGTTCTAGGATTCTGGGCCACTCACTGCTCAATTCCTTTTGCCTGTTCCATTTTGCAAATTTATTTTGAGACCATCTATTTCAACTTTGTCATTTTTTAGAAGGCTACTGGGACTTGGAGGTTTAAAGGGTTCATTTAGCAATTTAAACCAGATCTTGGCCTGTATTGGAAGTCTTCTTGACTCTTCCCAGATGCGCTCAGGGTACTGATATCTTATTTAAGAATAAGGAATGGCGTCAGTGCTAAATCCCACTTGTTTCTTGTCTTGCATATTTTCTTTATCTAAAGGTAGAGTAGGAATAAAAGGACTTAGGCCTTGCGCTCTAGAGCCCACAAGCCACAACTAATGAAGCCCATGTGCCTAGAGCCCGTGCTCCGCAACAAGAGAAGCCACCGCGATGAGAATCCCGTGCACTGCAACGAAGCGAAGCTCCCGCTTGCTGCAACTAGAGAAAGCCCACGCACAGCAGTGAAGACCCAACGCAGCCAAAAATAGATAAATAAATTAAAAAAAAAAAAAAGGCTTAGGCTTGTATTTGAAGCTCAGCTCTGTCACATGTTAGCTGTGTGACACTGGAGTAATTTAACCTCTCTGGACTCAATTTTATCATCTGTGAAATGGAGTTAAAATGTGTAATCCCCGATTGACTGTGAGGATTAAACAAGTATGAATGTGAAAGGCCCAGGTACAGCACTCATCAATCCTGGTCTTCTCTGCTAAACTAACCCCATCTGACCTGTGAGGCCTCAGTGAGTATCCTCTCCAGCAAATTCTTTTTCCCTTCCAGTCTTGGTTTCTCATATTTAAAACCAGGGCTTTGGACTAGATAATACTTAAAGTCCCTCCCAGTAGTAAGAGGGACTTATAACTTGCTTCAGGCTCCAGCTGGTTAGCTTCTATTGCTGTGTCCCTAAGGTCTCCTTTTTTTACTAAGATCAAAATTGGCAGATGAGCTTTCTAAAATACAGAGATTCTTTACATCCATGCCCTTAACTGTTAAGTAAGTTTTAAAAGAAGTCTTCATCTGCCCCAGTTTATGCTGATTCTGGACCCATGGTGGGGAGCAAAGGGCATAGCTGAATCTAGGGGTTTAAGTGACATCATTAGAACTTTCCTTTTCCATCTCCTAGTTCTGCTTTCCTGTGTTGACTCTCTCCAGGGAGCAACAAAAATAGCCATGGGCCTCAGAGAGAGAGACAGGACAGTCCTTTTCCTTGACATTCCTGCCCAAGTATAGAAAGGACCCTGAGTCTTCTGCTTAGGTCACATACTCATCTCTGGACTAATCAATGTATCTCTTAGGAGGAGACGTACTCTGGCCATTTTGAGGAACAGGACCATCTTGAGGCGAGATGGGTGGAGGGCCACAGGACTGATGGCCCCGCCAGAATTACACAGAACAGGGAAGAGCAAGTTGCAAAACAACAGATATTTACCACTCACATGGACTGCACAAATCATTCCAAAATGCTGGTAGCTCCCTTAGCCCTGTGCCATTGTCATGGGATCTAAGACTAAAATGGAGGCAGACAATCCTGGGCTTCTGGCAGCTACAGGTAGAAAGTTGACACAACCCACTGCGCGACCCCCAGCCTGTACTGTTTGCCTTGATTGGAGGAAAAACTATCATATTCAAATTGAATAGTTTCTCGCTAAGGACCTTTTGCAGAAACTTCTCCAGAAGCTGTAGGATGCACTCTTACAACACTGGCTAGAGTTGCTAGGGTCCTGAGGCACCTCCATGTCCTGGCTCACTAGTAGACCACCAGCTCTGCTGCTCTTTCATTGGCTGCTCTTTCATTGCTGCTCTTTCATTGGCTGCTCTTTCAGGGGTAGGAGGCCGGGACCAGGGCAGAGGAAGGGGCTTTGGGAGTTGCCTGAAAAGCCAGTTGAGCAGATGGATTCTTTTTTGTGTGTGTGTGTGTATTGATTCCTTCTTTTCTTCCTTCCTTCCTTCCTTCCTTCCTTCCTTCCTTCCTTCCTTCCTTCCTTCCTCCCTTCCTCCCTTCCTCCCTTCCTCCCTTCCTCCCTTCCTTCCTTCCTTTTTTTAACATCTTTATTGGAGTATAATTGCTTTACAATGTTGTGTTAGTTTCTGCTGTATAACACAGCGAATCAGCTATAAAATGTTCATGACAGAGCAAGGGGAGGAAATAGGTAAAATACTAAAATGTGATCCCTCCAGCTTGTCAGGCATTAGGGAAGAGACCCAAGATTTTGGAGAAAGGCCCCAATAGGCACCCCTATCTGAATACCCCACCTGAGAAGCTGTTAGTGTATGTCTCATGTGAATGAGTAAAAGACACCCTCTGCAGGTGGACGCTTTTAGCCCACACTCACCCCTGAGTCTGGGGCTCATGTAGGTCACAAATGTGCAACCTTACAGGATGGGGACCCTGTTTCTTACCAGACCATGAGGTTCTCTAGAACAGATGCTATTTTCTTTGGTTCTCTGACATGTACCCAATAAAATTCAGTGTACCTGGAACATAATAGGATCCCAATAAAATTTTGTTTTTTCTCCACTCACAGTGAAACATTTATTGGGTTTCTATTATGTGCCTGGTATCATGCTAGAGGTTGACGGTATGTATTTACATTTTAAACAATTCCAAAAAATGCCTGAGAGAGAGAAGAGTGGAGCTCAAGTATAACGTTTCCTCACAGTATCAGTCATAGGGATCTGTACCTGTTAGAAAAACTATGAATCCTGCCACAAGTGGAACAGCAAAGAACAGCATGTCCTACAGTAGGTCTGAGGGTATAATAGCATACTAAATTCCATTGTTATTTATAATAACAAATGTTTTTTGTTTTACTTTTTAGTTTCTAATTTCTTCTTTTTTAATGTATTGGAGTATAATTGCTTTACAATGGTGTGTTAGTTTCTGCTTTATAACAAAGTGAATCAGTTATACATATACATATGTTCCCATATCCCCTCCCTCTTGCGTCTCCCTCCCTCCCACCCTCCCTATCCCACCCCTCTAGGTGGTCACAAACCACCTAGCTGATCTCCCTGTGCTATGCGGCTGCTTCCCACTAGCTATGTATTTTACGTTTGGTAGTGTATATATGTCCATGCCACGCTCTCACTTTGTCACGGCTTACCTTTCCCCCTCCCCATATCCTGAAGTCCATGCTCTAGTAGGTCTGTGTCTTTATTCCCGTCTTACCCCTAGGTTCTTCATGACCTTTTTTTTTTTTCTTAGATTCCATATATATGTGTTAGCATACGGTATTTTTCTCTTTCTGACTTACTTCACTCTGTATGACACTCTAGGTCCATCCACCTCACTACAAACAACTCAATTTCGTTTCTTTTTATGGCTGAGTAATATTCCATTGTATATATGTGCCACATCTTCTTTATCCATTCATCTGTTGATGGACACTTAGGTTGCTTCCATGTCCTGGCTATTGTAAATAGAGCTGCAGTGAACATTTTGGTACATGACTCTTTTTGAATTATGGTTTTCTCAGGGTATATGCCCAGCAGTGGGATTGCTGGCTCGTATGGTAGTTCTATTTGTAGTTTTATAAGGAACCTCCATAATGTTCTCCATAGTGGTTGTATCAATTTACATTCCCACCAACAGTGCAAGAGGGTTCCTTTTCTCCACACCCTCTCCAGCATTTATTGTTTGTAGATTTTTTGATGATGGCCATTCTGACTGGTGTGAGGTGATACCTCATTGTAGTTTTGATTTGCATTTCTATGAGCATAGTATCTGTTATGGATCGGAATTAGTGGAACATAAAAGTGTTCATATTTTCCCACATAACATTCCAGATTATCAATCTTTGCTAACAAACAAGGTGATAAAGGCTATTGGGGTTTTTCATACCTTTTCTATGAAGTGTCTATTTTTAGGGGGATTATTATCTTTGGCCACCAGATGGCAGCATTTGAACAATAAAGTCTTAATTTGTCCTTTTTTTTGCAGCGGGGGGAGGGGGAAGAAGTTTTATGTAACTCTTTTATATTTTAGAATCAGTGTTTTAAAATAAAATATAGAGGGGTTTTAAAAATAAGGTTTATGTGTGTTTAACTGATCTCCTAATTAAGATAGAAGTTTGACAGAAAACCAGGGTGTAGGTAAGAATATAAAACACACATGATTGATAGAGGAGGTCATTTGGCTTGGAGATTAAATAGACTCTAAAATTGGTTAGAGCCATGGTTGAGGTCTGATTCTGGCACTTAACAGTGGAGGGTCTTGGACATGTCAAGTGCATGGTAGGCATTGAAAAATATGCTATCTCGTTTCCTCCCATTTCTTAAGCTGACCCCAAGGTTAGTAACTCTTGTTCCCATCACAGGTATACCCGGAAGCAGCACTGGGAACAGACATTTCTGCTGGGCATGTCTTTGAAAAGTGGCATCATTTTTACATTGACTTAATTGTTAATTCTCTGGTGGTTCGATATTAGAGGAAGTACTGTCAAAGTGAGATGGTGATCCACAGAGAAGGTAAAGGGCTGTGTGTGCATTTTTCATGGGCCAGTTTCCCCCAAAGCCTCTTTCTGATAAAATAACCTAGCTTCACCTCTGTCCTCCAGCTCTTTCAATGCTTCTCTCTTCTAAACAGGCAGAATAAGCCCCAACCTCAGATAATACCAGAATATTAGAGCTGGAAAGAACTTTACAAACCAAAGCTCCTGACAGTTTGAAGGAGTCACACAGGTTCTGAGAGGTGAAAACTATGGAGTCTCTCACCGTACATACATTTTCATACACATCAATTATCTATCGATTTCTTAGGGCAGAGGTTCTCAGCTGTTGTGCGTGTGTGTGTGTATGTACATCCCTTTGACCCTGATTATTTTGAACCATCTGGTAGGGCATTTTTCCAAACCACATACAGAAATTAACTCTGCTATCAATGGGAAAACATCTAATACTGTGTTTTGCGGGCAGACAAATGTTTAAACTCTTGCCTCAAGAGTCTGTTAAAGTTCTTTAGTCTATTAGCCTCTGATATCCCATTGAGTCATCTGGGACACAGAAGTGATTGTTTCAACATGAGTGACAAAGTTAAGTCTTTATTAAACACCAAGAACGCTTATATTCCCAAACTCATGGTGGGAGAATATATACTAAAATGTTAATTAGTGGTTTTTTCTGGATTGTGAGAATGTGGGTAACATAAATTTCATTATGTTATGAATATTTCTAATTAGCTACAGTGAATATGTTTTTGGGAATGTGAGAAAAACCAAGTTTTATTTAAAAAAAGTAATAGGTCACAAGGGAATGCAATCAACATTCAATTAATTTATATTAATAACTGATAAAACCAAAAATGGCTAGTAATTTTAACAAGTCATATCACTTCTCCAGTCCTCTATAGATGGAAAGACATCCTGCAAGTCCAAATTCCAAGCCTTTAACAGGTCCAGTTGGGCCTGAGAATGACACAGATGAAGGTAATTCATGTTCTGGATGATTTCCCTATCACTAGATTAGAAGACTAGATTTTCTCTGTTTGCCCACAACCTCAATCTCTGTTTCTTTTACATAGATATCAACTACATTTTGTTCAAAATTGTTGTACACAGCAACTTCCTATTTGTATTTACAAATGTCTTTCAGCAGCCATTGAAGTCCCATGATTTCCCTTGTGTTATGTTGATGTGGCATGTTATATTAGGTTTCCAAATATTGAACCATCCTTGAGTTCTGGGAATGAACCCTCTTGGTTCCTGAGGGCTACTTTTTCAGTGTTCACTTAGACTCCAGGAAACATTTTTGATGGGGTGGGACAGGGAGGTAAAGTTTTTAGGTTAGTTCATGTGTGAGTGCTTTGTGGCCTGGAAGCCAAACTTCAGACATAAAGATCAGGAGAAGTGGAGGAGCAAATAGGACCTGAAAATCAGGAGGAGAATGGTCAGGACTTTGGCTTCAGTTATCCTTTGTGGTAGAGAATTCAAGTAATGAGAGAAGTGGAGAGGCAACAAAAAGAAGTCAGAGAAGCTAAACCAAACTACACAGTGAAAAGGGAGGAAGAGAAAGAATATACAGGAGGTGAACATTTGGAGAAGACCTTGAGTCATTTGGGAAGTGGGAACTTTTTTGAGTGTTTGGGAGAATTAGGGAAGGGAGGAGGAGATTTTGGAGAAGGGTTACTCTCCCTAATGTGACCTGGATCCCCTTTAATAATTTTTGAGAGTTGAAAGCAAAGATTATATACGTCATCTTTTTTGGGGGGGAAATTTTGATTTCTGTTATTTTCTTTCCATTTCTCATATCTTGCATTTTGTGTTTCTTCCTTTTTTCTTGATCGCATTTGCTGAATGTTTGCTTATATTATAAAGTGATATTTTTCAGAAAAGTAGTTCTTGCGTTTGTTAGTTACTTTCATGATTGAACTTTTTAAATAATGAAAATATTTACTGCTATGAATTGATTGCTGGATTGGATCTGAGACTTAGGATTGGATCTGAGACTTACGGAGACTGCCTTGGCTGTTGATAACAAGGAAATATTTAATCTAATTTTAAGACCTGAACCATCAGATTTCCTTGTGTCCATTGAGAAGGCATATGTTCAAGATGCTAAAGTGGAAGTGGTACGTTTATCCCTAGAATTTGTTCCTTGTACATGTCACATTTCTTATGAGTATTTTCTTATAAATGAGTAGTTGTATTCGGGTGCTCTCATCTCCTTTCTCCTTACCTGTATCACAGCAACGAAACAATATGACCTAGGCAAGGATCTGCCATTAGTCTTTTATACTTTACTGTGATTCTAAACCCCAGTATTCTCTCCTTCAGATAGGAATTTGCATTTCAGTTCTATTTGTACAACAAAAAATTTTGTCCCCAGTTAAAGGATTTTTAATTTTAATGAAGTGCAACTTATTATTCATCCCCCCCCACTCCCCCTGCCCCAACTCCTGTTGTAAAGTCATCATCAAACCCATTGTCACCTAGATTTTCTCCCATGTTATCTTCCTGGAGTTTTAGTTTTGTATCTTATATTTAGGTCTATGATCCAGTTTGATTTAATTTTTGTGACAGGTGTAAGGTCTGTGTCTAGATTCATTTTTTTTTTTTTTTTTTGGTGACTGTCCTGTTACAAGAATTTTTTTAAAATTATTTATTTATTTATTTATATTTTGGCTGCATTGGGTCTGTTGCTGCGCATGGCTTTCTCTAGTTGCGGTGAGCGGGGGCTACTCTTCCTTGCGGTGCGTGGGCTTCTCATTGTGATGGCTTCTCTTGTTGTGGAGCTTGGGCTCTAGGCGTGTGGGCTTCAGTGGTTGTGGCATGCAGGCTCAGTAGTTGTGGCACGTGGGCTCTAGAGTGCAGGCTCAGTAGTTGTGGTGCACGGGCTTAGTTGCTCCGCGGCATGTGGGATCTTCCCGGACCAGGGCTCGAACCCGTGTCCCCTGCATTGGCAGGTGGATTCTTAACCACTGCACCACCAGGGAAGCCCCTGTTAAAAGGTTTAAAGCATTATCTGATGGGGAAATTTTTTAATATAAAATAAGCATCTCTTTCCTCCCCTCCCAATGTCCCACTTCTCTGATAATGAGAATCTATAATTAGAAGAAATTTCAAGGGAAAAGAATACAACTGCTAGCAGCAAGCCATGTAAATTAGGGAGACTAGAGTGAGAAACCTCCACTCCCCCTCCAGCTGTTTGTTTTTCTTCCTCTGACAGTTGGTGGGGGTGGGGTTTGGAAGCCACTGCCTTCCTGGGCTCAGTGTGCACAAACATTTCTAACTCCAGCATAACCTTCAGCAGAGGCCCCTCACCTCTTGCCTGTGCCTGTCTGCCAGTTCACAGGTGCCATAGAATGGAAGCAGTGTTCAGAAAACCACGCATTTGCCTCCGTATCACTGTCCCAAGCTCACTTCAAGATTTTGGGGAAAATGAGCAAGGGCAGCCACCACCCATGTTAAGTGTAAAAAGTCAGTCCTTTGTAGAAGGCATGATTGAATTGTCACAATTTGGAAAGAACTTGTCACAGTGTGTGATCTGCCCAGAGGCACTCTCCAAAACACCGCAAAATCCTCCAGGAATCCTTTTTGAAACTCCAGTTTGCCAGGCTGACCTGCTGAGCATACTGTTCTGTAAAGGCAGAGCTTGTTTTCCAGTTACTGGTGGTGGGAGGAATACCAGAGTGGAGTCTACTTTTTGAGAAAGAGATGACAACTCATTTGTGAAAGGGAGATGGGCATAGGGAGCGTTAGGCTGCCCAGGTGTGTGGGAGAGCAGTGAGGACAGGCATGTCTTTGGGGACAAAAGGAATTCTCAAGCTGGGTTTGCCCTGAGAAATAGAAACTGGTCTCTTCAAGATAAGATTTTTCCCCTCCTCTGGGGCCTGGAAATATGGTCTGCTGGGTATAGAGGGAGGCACTAAATAAACAGCACTGAGGCTCCCTTTGTGACAGTCACCAACCTTGGTAACAATGCCATAAGGTAGGTGGGTTCAGTTTCACTTTGCTTGAGGAATTTAGTTTCAATTTGCTTGAGTGGTTCTGGGAATTCCCTGGCAGTCCAGTGGTTAGGACGCTGTGCTTTCACTACTGTGGCCTGGGTTTAATCTCTTGTCGGGAGGAACTAAGATCTCGCAAGCCGTGCAGCGCAGCCAAAAAACAAAACAAGAAAAAAACTCAGAATGGCTCTGTCCCAGACCAAGGTAGTGGGTGGAGAATAGGGAATTAGAAGCTAGAACTCTTCCCAGGTGCCTCCTTGCGTATTCACACAGAACATCTCCCTTAAACCGGTTACTGAGCTGTAACGTTCAGTCAAAGTATGTTAGAAGGCAAGTTGAGAATGACCAAGCCTGGCTGAGCTGAAGGCAATGAGTGTGAAGGCTGGGCCATCTTATTTGAACAACCTGACTTCTTCCCTCAGTCCCCTTCATAAAAGCATGTGCTTCCCATCTCCATCCTTCCCTTCTAACCCTGTGAACAGAGAAAGGTGAAAGTATAGCTGAAAAATGACTTACTCCAGTAAAACCTCTGCTGCTATTGAGCAAGGGGAGGTGGAAAGGGCAGAGTAGAGAGACCCAGCATGTTTGGCTGTTTGGATCCTCCCTGCTCTGGCTGGCTTTTCGGAGTCTCAGTTTCCTTTATGGTAAAATCAGGTGTTAAAACAGTGAGAAGTAAGTGAAATAAAGTATCTAAAATGTCCAGTACAGGGCCTGGCCCCGTGGATTTAAATTTCCTTTTCTTCCCCCCAGCGACGAGGTGGAATGGACGGGCCTGCCTGGAAGTAGGTACCAGGCAGATGTGGACCAAGTCCCCCAGGAGGGGGCGGAGGAGAGTGGGCGGGGTAGGGGCCCGGGGCTGCGCCTCAGCCCATGTGAAGCTCTTGCCCACTTCCTCCCTCCCCTCTCCTCCCATGGAGATGGGCTGAGATAGCAGAGCCACGTCTTTGCACTGAGTGGGGGGAAGGAGCCGAGCCAAGATCCTCACCATGAGAACGCCCCTGGGGCTCTGAGGCATCCTTGGCTTGTTGGTGTAGGCCAGAGGCTGCCCATAGGGGCTCAAGCCAGAGGAGGTGGGGAACGGAGGACACCGTGACCAGGAGGGAGTCCTGGGTCCCAGATGGCTGGGGTTAGAGGAGGTTAAGCCCCAAGCCCTCCCCCAGGCTCCTGCTGGAGACTTTGAGGTCCCCTCACCCCCTTGCCAGGGTTTGGTGTTGGGGACGACCTGGGGCAGGAGTTGCCAGGGTGGTGGTAGTGGTGGTAGTGTGGGCACCTCCCTGGGGTTTGGAGTCATGGAGGGCTCAGAGAGGTCTTCTCAGAGAGCAGGAGCTGCTTGCTCATCGCAGGGACCCGGGCTTTGCAAGATCTGGACAACGAAGACTACACCTGCTGGCCGCTGCTCCGCCTGGATGGACCAGGGCATCATGCTGGACTGCAGGGAGTGAGTGCAGCTTGCTGGGAAACCCACCAGGGCTGGACTTGGATGACCAAACGCTGGGCAGTGAGGAAGGGGCCCCATAATATCCTCGGCGCTCCAGGGCCGCCAGTCTAAAAGTGATTTTAACATCACCTCTTGGCAAAATACCTGTACCTTTTCTATCCTCAATGACCAGTACTGATTTTTCTTAGTCTCTTGTGTTAACCAAAACAACCCACATCCTAGTCGCTGGGTTCAAATGCCAGATCTACCACTTAGCAGCTGTGTGACACTGGCAAGTTGTTTAACTTCTCTGATCCTCAGATTTCTCACCTGTAAAATAGAGACACAGTAGGTCTACCTTGTAGGATTGCTGTAAAATAATGACAGTTAAACACTTGGTACATGGTCACTAAATAACTATGATGATTATGGCAAATAGTTGTCTTCTAAGGAAACTTTCTTGTAGATTTGGTCTAATCTATTCATTGGAATTCTTGGTTTCTTTTCTGATGTAAGGAACTATACAACATGCAGGTTCTCTCTGCTCTCCTGCCCTTTCCACCTCCCTTGCTCAGTGGCAGCCGGCTTAGGTGAGCAGGTTAAGAAAAGATTCATTTTGGTAGATGCCAAATATATCTTAGGACCAAGTAAACATTCTTGACAAAAGAAGTCACTTTTAATTCAAAAGAATTTTGAGAAAGGAAATAATTTAGCTCCTCCTCCAAAGATAGGAGCTAGCAGGGTAGTTTCTATATTAATTAATAAACTTTTATGTTTTTAAAGTGGAAAAATAATCTGACACATGACAATTTTAGGTGAATTCACTTCACAATTGTTTGGAGCAACAGTCAACTTCAAGATTAAACTTTCACTCACTTGGCCAGGTACAGATTAACACTCCAACTCATTTGTGGTGACTAAGGAAAGTAAACATTTTGTATAATTGTAAACACCTATCATTATCATGGTATCCACCTTCTGGGTCCTTTCCTCCTGTTTTCTGTGTATTCTATCCCTACAAAACCTGTGAGGTTTTAAACCAATGTGACTAATAGCAAGGACAGTCAACAGGGCATCCTCTCTCCTTCTGTGGCTCATTTTTTCCTGGATGGGGCTACTCTATACACATAATATAATTGTGTTTTTCACCTTATCTACTCCTTTAAAATCTGAGGAGGACTTATCAAAATGAAAAGCAAAAGACCTTTGAAGATGAATGATGCAGGCAGATACTTTGGACTTTGTACTGTAATTAAAATTGTTTCTGAATTGCTTTTTAGTTTCTCATCACTGTATTCATATGGCTTCTGTTTCTTGAGAGAAAAAGCTAATTTTTGTCTTTTTAACAGAATTACCTAATTGCACAGTCCTTTTCAACTGTACAAAAGCCCACATTAACAATAAGCCAAGGGAAATAATTATGACTCGCAGACTGGGAAGAGGTAAATGATCTGATATGAATTTCTTGTGCTTGAGGAATTTAATTTGACATCAACAGAAAGAGCATTTTTCTGAAGAAAAAAATCTTCTAACTTAATTCACAGTGTACTTAGCTATAGACAGTTCTATTGACAGAATTTGTTTAATATTTTTCTGATTCATTTGATGCTTAACAAAGGGCTTTAGCTCTTGCCTCTCAATTCATTGTTGTATGGTTGTTTAATCTTAATTTTTATTGACTGGTGGGATATATAAAATAATGATAGTGAGAGATTTTAGTATGTATATATCAAAATTGGACATCTCCAGGAGGCAAATAATAAGTAAGGATATAAAGGAATTGAATGCTACAATAAGTAAATGTGTGTGTGTGTGTGTGCGCGTGCGTGAACACGTGAGCACCCAGGTGTGCACTCATGTATAGAGGAGAAAGACTCACATCCTTTGAATAGAGAAAAGATATACTCCCCCCATATGTTCATGGAACATTTAAAATAGTTGATCCCGTATTTGACAACAAAGAAAATTTTGATACATCTTTGTGGTGTTTCATTTTGTGCAACAATCGTGTATTACATTTATAATGCAAAAAAAACACCAAAATAAAAACAAAATTAAAAAAATGTGTTTGTTCTATTTCTAATGTCTAGAACAATGTTTGGCACATATTAGGTACTCAATAAATGTTGGCTGCATAAATAAGCAAATGGCTTTTAACATTCGTTGAATACCTACTATGTACTAGGCACCAAATATCAGGCATTGCCTTTTGGCTGTGTGGCCTAAAGCCATTTGAGTTAAAAGGATTTGGGTATATCACAGAACAAACCATGTGCACTCAAACATAACTAAAAGATCACAAGTCTGCAGTTATTCCTTTAGCCCACACCAGGGGCTCTATTTGTTCTCCAACTGCATCTGCTGAGGTGGTTTACTTTCTATCTTTGATATACAGGTATACATTTCCCACACTTCATGTAATAATTTTACAGAGTGAGGGAGGTGTGATAAGGGCATATGGAGTAGGGAAAGCTCTCTGATACTGAAGATGCTGACTGCATTAGGTAACTCTGACATCCTCTCCAGCTTTACCAAGAATAATTCTTTCATCTCCAGTCACACTGGCTATGTTATCTGTTTACTTATGATCATTTTTTGTTATCTGGAAATAGGTTCTTTTTTCTTTCATTTAAAAATGCTTCTTTTCAAAATATTGGCTTAGTTGAACGGGCTGAGTTTCTGCTGTAATTGCTGACTTAATTAATTGTAATAGGCACCCCCTACTGAAGTACTGCTCACCATAACAAGAACTTTTTTTTTTTTTCCGATACGCGGGCCTCTCACTGTTGTGGCCTCTCCCGTTGCGGAGCACAGGCTCCGGACGCGCAGGCTCAGCGGCCATGGCTCACGGGCCCAGCCACTCTGCGGCATGTGGGATCTTCCCGGACCTGGGCACGAACCCGTGTCCCCTGCATCGGCAGGCGGACTCTCAACCATTGCACCACCAGGAAAGCCCCAACAAGCACTTATTTTTGAAGACATTTTCAATCAAGGAAAATGTAGAGCCCGTAACTGGATTAGGCTATTCACTGTTTTTTTATTAGACGTTTGCTTACAGTTTGGAAATGTTTGCTGCCCATAAGCAAAATTAGCATCAGTATTAAAGGTAGTACCTTTTTCTACCCAATAATGTGTTGTGCATCTTCTTTAATAGTAGGCAGAATAGTAGGGTGTCTGTGTGTTTTTTCTCTTTTTTGTTTTTTAAAAATGATCAGTTATTGAGAGCTTGGTATGTGTTGGGCACTGAACAAAGCTCTTTAAGTAAATTATTTTAATCCTCACAACAATCTTATTAATTAGGTGTGACGAAGAAACCAAGGCTAAGTGAAGATAAATAATAAAACTAATGACAGAAATTCTCTCTGGCTTCAAAGCCCATGCTTTTAACCACTGTGCTATGCTTCTCCTGTCTATTGCACGGTCATATTCTGGAACTTGCCTTCTTCTAGAACACCTCCATTTTAGAAGACTCAAGTAAAACTCAAGTATCCTGATCCCAGCCCTCAGTTTTTTCATAGTTTCATTTCTACTATCTCTGTTTTTCAGCATCAAGATTTCCAGTCCCTTGCTCTTTCCACTTCCTCCCAGTTTATCGGTCCCATCTTGGGCTTTGTTTCTTCTCCATGAACCCTCATGTTTGATCACCTAAAATATTCTCCCACAAATACCCCTTTTATTTTTATCCTACTGCTCATCCCACTCTACTGTATCCCAACCCTGGATCAGTGCCCCAATTTGCTTCCTTTACTCCTATCTTCAGATTAGTTAATCAATGTTGGAAAAAAATATCAGTAGATCTTGCAATAAACCTTGCAGATTGGCACCCCCCCACATCTATGGCCTTGAACCCTTGTTGGGCTCTCAGCACTCTCCTTTCTTTCTGTTGATTGGCTGTTGTCAGGTTCCTCCTTCATTGTCTTCAATAAATATTCGATGTCACTACCACTGTCCTTAAGTTCTCACTTACCTTACTCTTAGCTGACTATGTTTTCTCCTACTTGATCAAAAAACTGAGGCCAGTAAGAATTATCTTGCTCACTTTCCATCCCCCTCACTACCGCTCGTCTACATGCATACAATTCCTGACTTCTTTCCACAGGATAAGGGGATCCCTCTTCCTGTTCAAATCCAACTCCTCACCTTGACCTCAGGTCTAAGATGGAAGCATCTGCACTCTGGGCAGTAGGATGTAAAGTCAAGGACCCAAACATACTGTTTCTTAAGAAAATTCCTGGACCCTCCTTCATGACCCTTCTCTATAACTCCATGGCCAGCATTCATTCACATGCCATAGGTGACTAAGCTCTAGGGAGGTTGTGAAATATAATCTTTATTTTGTGTAACTACACGCCTAATTAAATAATAAAATTTTATTATTATAGAAGCAGCATAGAATGAGAATTGGAGATATTGAACAGTCTCTGTCAATGTTCCTTTGCACGTGAAAAAAATTGGGTTACCTCTCTTTTTGTTCTTGACATGTTACTTATTTTGCAAATACTTAACAAATTTAGACCTTTTAACTTTGTTTATGGTGTCTCTCATCATACAGAGGTTTAAAATTATGTAGCCAAATCAGGCATTCTTTTTTTTCTTCATTGTTTCTAAATTTTATATTTTGCATAAGTAGGCCTTCCTCATCCATATGTTCTCATATTTTCTTTTGGTACTTTTATACTTTTGTTTTTGACTTTAGGTCTTTATTACATTGGCATTTATTTTGTGGTATAGTGTGGGTAGGGATCCATGTTTATTTTTTCAATTTTTAGCTAAATACTACAACTCACTTATTAAACAAGGCTTCATTTCTTATTCACTTGAAATGCCACATTTATGATGAGCTAAATTTTAATACACACGTGAGTCTATTATGGACTCCCTATTCCACTACTCTTGAGCTGTTTGTTACTAAACTCATACCACAATTTTCATTAATATTATTTTGTAGAATTTCTTTATTCTTCCTTCTTTTTCTTCTCCTTTTCCTCCCCACTTCTCCTCTGTTCTCTTCCCTACTACCATTTCATCTAGCCAAGCTTGTATGAGGCTTCTGTGAAGCTGAGGCAAACTGACACAGTATCCAGCTTTATTTCCTTAACCATGGAATCTTTGTCCCTTCCCTACTCATCACTCCCCCATTCTTTGTTGCCCATCATTACCCCTCCTAGGTCTTGCTGAGGTTGGAAGGATTGTGGCTTGAGGTTAAGGCTTGTTCTTTACACTTCCTCTTTCTGATCCTTTGGACCCAGTGTCTGTGTAGAATCTATTTCTCTTTACTGCTGGATTTAAAAACTTTCTCTAAGTTCTCTGAAGATGTGAAAACATCACTTGACCCCAGTATATGTGGATTCACCTCTTCCTTTATTTCCTCATTTATTTTCTTTGACTGAGACTCTTCTCTGAATTAGTGAGACGTTGAATCTCAGAGTCATGTAGCACATGAATGAGTTTTACATAATGCTCAGTGGTCCCATATGGCCGTATGGCCTTGGAAACAGTTTGGTACTCAAAGTTTGTCTGAACTTGTTCTGGGTGCAGATAATATGGAAGTGCTCATGTTTGTCTCAGAATGATGAGAAATAGGCATGCCTCTCCCTAGGGCTCTCCCTCCTGGGGCTCTGTGCACTACTTTGCTGCCACCAACCTTGACTTTCTCTATGGTCATGGCTTGTTTGACCAGTGTTCTTCTTCAACATTTTATTGATTCTTTAAAAAAAACCCCAAAACAAAACAAAACAAACCCCAAAAACAAAAGGGACTCCCCTGGCAGTCCAGTTGTTAAGCAAGTTCATTCCCTGGTTGGGGAACTAAGATCCCATGTGCCTGGTGGCACAGCCAAAAATACCCAACATTTTATTGGCTCTTATACAGTTACTCTTCCAGATGAACTTTCTCTCCAACTAGTCAGATTTTATTAAAAAATCTCATTAGGCTTTTGACTTTGATGGTTTTTAATTTATCATTTAATGGGAGGCATATTAACCATGTTAACCATATTGGATCATCAGAACAGATTCTGATGACAGGAGCTGGGGCTCTAGTGGATATTATGAGTGTGTGTGTATGTTTATAGAATGCTGGTGGTGGTGGAAGATAAAACACGGAAGGCTTTCCTTTATAGTGTGATTTCAATAGGAATTTTAGAGGAAAAAGTAAATTTACTCTGTTAGCTCTGATGAATTTTATGAGATAAAACAATCTATATGTAAAAAGGAGTCAAGGCCGAATAAGCCAATACAGTTTGATTTACATCAAAGTGCTAATATATTATAAAGTCACTGAATGCACATTGAAGAGTTGCCATAGTAATAGTGATTTTCATGAAATGATTTTGGATACTAGATTCTTGAGTGATGGCATTCCTTGTTATTTGCTTCAAGGCATCTTTAGCTCTCTGTCCTTCTCTCTCGTCTCCTTTGAGGATAAACACAGGAAAGGGACCAGTACCTGGTACAATTCTTTGATTTCAATTATTTGATTTAAAATTTGAAATCAATTTAAAACTAATCTAAGCAAAAAATATATTTATTGATAGGATTAAAGGATGGTTCACAGAGTTGAAGGAAATGTGGAAGAGGGGTCCTTCAGAGGGGTCAGGAATATGGAGC
The DNA here is from genome assembly GCF_949987515.2 of Delphinus delphis. Lineage (NCBI taxonomy): Eukaryota > Metazoa > Chordata > Mammalia > Artiodactyla > Delphinidae > Delphinus > Delphinus delphis. The sequence goes on along the minus strand of NC_082688.1, from coordinate 79,910,749 downwards.
AACTCTAAGAATGGGAAGCAGTAATCATGACATAGCCTCCTCAGGGCAACCAGAATGGTGAGTGAGCTCGTACTGTTTTCAGTCTTGTATCCTTATATTCAAGGCTCAAATTCTAGGAAGTTTCTGATCTGCTCTGTTTAAAAAAAACTGTACATCTTGCCACTTAGAGATTGGTTCAAGATGGCACAGTAGAAGGACATGCACTCATTCCCCCTTGTGAGAGCACTGGAATCACAGCAGGAAGACACTGGAACTCACCAAAAAAGATACCCCACATCCAAAGACAAAGGAGAAGCTGCAATGAGATGGTAAGAGGGGCACAGTCACAATAAAATCAAATCCCGTAACCACTGGGTGGGTGACTCACAAACTGGAGAACAATTATACCACAGAAGTCTACCCTCTGGAGTGAAGGTTCTGAGCCCCACATCAGGCTTCCCAACCTGGGGGTCTGGCAACGGGAGGAAGAATTCCCAGAGAATCAGACTTTGAAGGCTAGTAGGATTTGATTGCAGGACTTCGACAGGACTGGGGGAAATAGAGACTCCACTCTTGGAGGGCACACACAAAGTAGTGTGTTCAGTCTCCCATAGGAGACTGAACCAGACCTACCTGCTAGTGTTGGAGGGTCTCTTGCAGAGGCGGGGCATGGCTGTGGCTCACCGTGGGGACAAGGACACTGGCAGCAGAAGTTCTGGGAAGTACTCCTTGGCGTGAGCCCTCCTGGAGTCCGCCATTAGCCTCACTAAAGAGCCTGTAGCCTCCAGTGCTGGGTCGCCTCAGGCCAAACAACCAACAGGGAGGAAACTCAGCCCCACCCATCAGCAGACAAGCGGATTAAAGTTTTACTGATCCGCTGCCAAACAGAGCAACACCCAGCTCTACCCACCACTAGTCCCTCCCATCAGGAAGCTTGCACAAGCCCTTAGATAGCCTCATCCACTAGAGGGCAGAAAGCAGAAGCAAGAATAACTACAATCCTGCAGCCTGTGGAATGAAAATCACATTCACAGAAAGATAGACAAAATGAAAAGTCAGAAGACTATGTACCAGGTCAAGGAACAAGATAAACCCCAGAGAAACAATTAAATGAAGTGGAGATAGGCAGCCTTCCAGAAAAAGAATTCCGAATAATGATTATGATCCAGGACCTTGGAAAAAGAATGGAGGCAAAGATCAAGAAGATGCAAGAAATGTTTAACGAAGACCTAGAAGAATTAAAGAACAAACACCTATAAGAATTAAATAACAAACAGAGTTGAACAATACAATAACTGAAATGAAAAATACACTAGAAGGAATCAATAGCAGAATAACTGAGGCAGAAGAACAGATAAGTGACCTGGAAGACAGAATGGTGGCATTCACTGCTGCGGAACAGAATAAAGAAAAAACAATGAAAAGAAATGAAAACAGCCTAAGAGACCTCTGGGACAACATTAAATGCACCAACATTTGCATTATAGGGGTCCCAGAAGGAGAAGAGAGAGAGAAAGGACCCGAGAAAATATTTGAAGAGATTATAATCGAAAATTTCCCTGACATGGGAAAGGAAATAGCCACCCAAGTCTAGGAAGCGCAGAGAGTCACAGGCAGGATAAACCCAAGGAGAAACATGCCAAGAAACATAGTAATCAAATTAACAAAAAGTAAAGGCAAAAATTATTAAGAGCAACAAGGGAAAAATGACAAATAACATACAAGGGAACTCCCATAATGTTAACAGCTGATTTCTCAGCAGAAACTCTACAAGCCAGAAGGGAGTGGCATGAGTGGCATGATATATTTAAAGTGATGAAAGGGAAGAACTTACAACCAAGATACTCTGTCTGGCAAGGATCTCATTCAGATGCGATGGAGAAATCAAAAGCTTTACAAACAAGCAAAAGCTAAGAGAATTCAACACTGCCAAACCAGCTCTACAACAAATGCTAAAGGAACTTCTCTAAGTGGGAAACACAAGAGAAGAAAAGGACCTACAAAAACAAACCCAAAACAGTTAAGAAAATGGTCATAAGAACATACATATCGATAATTACCTTAAATGTGAATGGATTAAATGCTCCAACCAAAAGACACAGGCTCACTGAATGGATACAAAAACAAGACCCATATATATGCTGTCTACCAGAGGTCCACTTCAGACCTAGGGACACATACAGACTGAAAGTGAGGGGATGGAAAAAGATATTCCATGCAAATGGAAATCAAAAGTAAGCTGGAGTAGCAATACTCATATCAGATAAAATAGACTTTAAAATAAAGAATGTTAAAAGAGACAAGGAAGGACACTACATAATGATCAGGAAGAAGATATAACAGTTGTAAATATATATGCACCCAACATAGGAGCACTTCAATACATAAGGCAAATGCTAACAGCTATAAAAGAGGAAATTCACAGTAACACACTAATGATAGGGGGCTTTAACACCTCCCTTACACCAATGGACAGATCATCCAGACAGAAACTTAATAAGGAAACACAAGCTTTAAATGACACAATAGACCAGATAGATTTAATTGATATTTATAGGACATTTCATCTGAAAACAGCAGATTACACTTTCTTCTCAAGTGCACATGGAACATTCTTCAGGATAGATCACATCCTGGGTCACAAATCAAGCCTCTGTTAATTTAAGAAAATTGAAATCATATCAGACATCTTTTCCGACAACAATGCTATAGGATTAGAACTCAGTTACAGGGAAAAAATGTAAAAAACACAAACACATGGAGGCTAAACAATACATTACTAAACAACTAAGAGATCACTGAAGAAATCAAAGAGGAAATCAAAAAATACCTAGAGACAAATGACAACAAAAACACTACGATCCAAAACCTATGGGATAAGCAAAAGCAGTTCAAGGGGGAAATTTATAGCAATACAACCCTACCTCAAGAAACAAGAAAAATGTTAAATAAAGAATCTAACTTTACATTTAAAGGAACTACAGAAAGAAGAACAAAGAAAACCCGAAGTTAGTAGAAGGAAAGAAATCATAAAGATCAGAGCAGAAATAAATGAAATATAAACAAAGAAAACAATAGCAAAGATCAATACAATGAAAAGCTGGTTCTTTGAGAAGATAAACAAAATTGATAAATCTTTAGCCAGACTCATCAAGAAAAAGAGGGACAGGACTCAAATCAATAAAATTAGAAATGAAAAAGAAGTTACAATGGACACCGCAGAAATACAAAGCATCATAAGAGACTACTACAAGCAACTCTGTGCCAATAAAATGGGCAACCTGGAAGAAATGGACAAATTCTTAGAATGGTATAACCTTCCAAGACTGAAGCAGGAAGAAATAGAAAATATGAGCAGACCAATCACAAGTAATGAAATTGAAACTGTGATTAAAAATCTTCCAACAAACAAAACTCCAGTACCAGATGGCTTCACAGGGGAATTCTATCAAACATTTAGAGAAGAGCTAACAGCCATCCTTCTCAGACTCTTCCAAAAAATTGCAGAGGAAGGAACACTCCCAAACTCATTCTACGAGGCCACCATCACCCTGATACAAAATCCAGACAAACATACTACAAAAAAAGAAAATTACAGACCAATATCATTGATGAATATAGATGCAAAAATCCTCAACAAAGTACTGGCAAACAGAATCCAACAACACATTAAAAGGATCATACACCATGATCAAGTGGAATTTATCCAAGGGATGCAAGGATTCTTCAGTATATGCAAATCAATCAATGTGATACACCATATTAACAAACTGAAGAATAAAAACCATATGATCATCTCGATAGATGCAGAAAAATCTTTTGACAAAATTCAACATGCATTTATGATAAAAACTCTCCAGAGAGTGGGCATAGAGGGAACCTACCTCAACATAATAAAGGCCATATTCAACAAACCCACAGCAAACATCACTCTCAATGGCGAAAAACTGAAAGCATTTCCTCTAAACTAGGAAAGAAGACAAGGATGTCCACCCTTGCCACTATTATTCAACATAGTTTTGGAAGTCCTAGCCATGGCAATCAGAGAAGAAAAAGAAATGAAGGGAATACAAATTGGAAGAGAAGAAGTAAAACAGTCACTGTTTGCAGATGACGTAGTTCTATACATAGATAATCCTAAAGATGCCACCAGAAAACTAGCAGAGCTCATCAATGTATTTGGTAAAGTTGCAGGATACAAAATTAATGCACAGAAATACCTTGCATTCCTATACGCTAACAACGGAAGATCAGAAAATGAAATTAAGGAAACAATCCCATTCACCATTGCAACAAAAAGAATAAAATACCTAGGAATAAACCTACCTAAGGAGGTAAAAGATCTGTACTCAGAAAAGTGTAAGACACTGATGAAAGAAATCAAAGATGACAGAAACAGATGTAGAGATATACCATGTTCTTGGATTGGAAGAATCAATATTGTGATAATGACTATACTACACAAAGCAATCTACAGTTTCAATGCAATCCCTATCAAATTACCAATGGCATTTTTTACAGAACTAGAAGAAAAAATCTTAAATTTGTATGGAGACACAAAAGACCCCAAATAGCCAAAGCAATCTTGAGGGAAAAAAACGGAGCTGGAGGAATCAGACTTCCTGACTTCAGACTATACTACAAAGCTACAGTAATCAAGACAATATGGTACTGGCACAAAAACAGAAAGATAGATCAATGGAACAGGATAGAAAGCCCAGAGATAAACCCACGCACCTATGGCCACCTTATTTTTGATAAAGGAGGCAAGAATATACAATGGAGAAAAGAGAGTTTCTTCAATAAGTGGTGCTGGGAAAACTGGATGGCTACATGTAAAAGAATGAAATTAGAACACTCCCTAACACCATACACAAAAGTATACTCAAAATGGATTAAAGACCAAAATTTATGGCCAGACACTATAAAACTCTTAGAGGAAAACATAGGCAGAACACTCTATGACATAAATCACAGCAAAATCCTTTTTGACCCACCTCCTAGAGAAATGGAAATAAAAACAAAAATAAACAAATGGGACCTAATGAAACTTAAAAGCTTTTGCACAGCAAAGGAAACCATAAACAAGAGGAAAAGACAACCCTCAGAATGGGAGAAAATATTTGCAAATGAAGCAACTGACAAAGGATTAATCTCCAAAATTTACAAGCAGCTCGTGCAACTCAATATCAAGAAAACAAAAAACCCAATCCAAAAATGGGCAGAAGACCTAAATAGACATTTCTCCAAAGAAGATATACAGATTGCCATCAAACACATGAAAGGATGCTCAACGTCACTAATCATTAGAGAAATGCAAATCAAGACTACAGTGAGTTATCACCTCACACCAGTCAGAATGGCCATCATCAAAAAATCTACAAACAATAAATGCTGGAGAGGGTGTGAAGAAAAGGGAACCCTCTTGCACTGTTGGTGGGAATATAAACTGATAGAACCACTATGGAGAACATTATGGAAGTTCCTTAAAAAACTAAAAATAGAACTACCATATGACCCAACAATCCCACTACTGGGCATATACCCTGAGAAAACCATAATTCAAAAAGAGTCGTGTACTGAAATGTTCATTGCAGCTCTGTTTACAATAGGCAGGGCATGGAAGCAACCTAAGTGTCCATTGACAGATGAATGAATAAAGTTGTGGCACATATATACAGCGGAACATTTCTCAGCTATAAAAAGAAACGAAATTGAGTTATTTGTAGTGAGGTGGATGGACCTAGAGTCAGTCATACAGAGTGAAGTAAGTTAGAAAGAGAAAAACAAACACCATATGCTACCACATGTATATAAAAAAAAATTGGTTCTGAAGAACCTAGGGGAAGGACAGGAATAAAGACACAGACATAGAGAATGGACTTGAGGACACGGGGAGGGGAAGGGTAAGCTGGGACGAAGTGAGTGGCATGGACATATATACACTACCAAATGTAAAATAGGTAGCTAGTGGGAAGCAGCCGCATAGCACAGGGAGATCAGCTCGGTGTTTTGTGACTACCTAGAGGGGTGGGATAGGGAGGATGGGAGGGAGATGCAAGAGGGAGGAGATATGGGGTTATATGTATATGTATAGCTGATTCACTTTATTATAAAGCAGAAACTAACACACCATTGTAAAGCAATTATACTCCAATAAAGATGTTAAAAAAGATTAATCTCCAAAATATATAAACAGCTCATGCAGCTCAATATCAAAAAAACACACAACTCAATGAAAAAATGGGCAGAAGACCTAAATAGACATTTCTGCAAAGAAGACATACAGATGGCCAAGAAGCACATGAAAAGCTGCTCAACATCACTAATTATTAGAGAAATGCAAATCAAAACTACATCAAAACTCACACCAGTTAGAATGGGCATCATCAGAAAATTACAAACAACAAATGCTTTAGAGGGTATGGAGAAAAGGGAACCCTCTTGCACTGTTTGTGGGAATGTAAATTGATACAGCCACTATGGAGAACAGTATGGAGGTTCCTTAAAAAACTAAATATAGAATTACCATATGACCCAGCAATCCCACTACTAGGCATATACCCAGAGAAAACCATAATTCAAAAAGACAAATGCACCCCAATGTTCATTGCAGCACTATTTACAATAGCCAGGTCATGGAAGCAACTTAAATGCCCATCAACAGACCAATGGATAAAGATGTGTTATGTATATACAATGGAGTATTACTCAGCCATACAAAGGAATGAAATTGGGTCATTTGTAGAGACGTGGATGGACCTAGAGACTGTCATACAGAGTGAAGTAAGTCAGAAAGAAAAAAACAAATATCGTATATTAACGCATATATGTGGAATCTAGAAAAATGGTACAGATGAACCCACTTGCAAGGCAGAAATAGAGACACAGATGTAGAGAACAAACATATGCACACTGATGTGGTAAGCCGGGGTGTGGTGGTGGTGGTGGGATGAATTGGGAGATTGGGATTGACATGTATACACTAATATGTATAAAATAGATAACTATTGAGAACCTGCTGTATAAAAAATAATAAAATTATATTTAAAAAAACCTGTACACACATACACATACACACTTGCACACTTGTTTTTCTTGTAGAAAGGATTCTTACAGAGATATTCTCATAGCGGTTTGCAACCTCTTTCAGATTATGAATCAGGGATGGCCATACAAGAAATGCTAGTTTCAGGGCTTCCCTGGTGGCGCAGTGGTTGAGAGTCTGCCTGCCGATGCAGGGGACACGAGTTCGTGCCCCGGTCCAGGAAGATCCCACATGCCGCGGAGCGGCGGGGCCCATGAGCCATGGCCGCTGAGCCTGTGTGTCCGGAGCCTGTGTCCCGCAACAGGAGAGGCCACAGCAGTGAGAGGCCTGCGTAACGGAAAAAAAAAAAAAAAAGAAATGCTAGTTTCAAATGGAGAAACACATTGTGCTTGAACAGTTTTACCTCTATGTACAGGTTTCTTAAAACTTGTCTTTCTCTGTCATTTTCTTTTGCACTCATAAATCTATGTCTTCCTGCTGTCTTATCTTGTTTTTCTTCATTTCTGAATTTTCATCAGTGAATTTCATTCATGAGGGTGTTCTGTTTTATTATGTTCTCTTCCAGAAACCTCTCCTGTGGCACCTCCCCCAGCCTTTCCTCCCTCATAGGCAATGTCCAGAGTGCTACGTATTTTTAGACCCCATTTCCCCCCTTCCTCTTGTCCTATTTCCTTAGTGTCCTCCTTTTAAGACTAAGTATGAAAACTATTCCCAGAAGAATCATGGCATGTGGAGCATAGCTGCCTCAACGAACACACACACCCACGGCATGAGGCCGAGCTGTCCCATCACACCTGAAGATTTATGAACACGAAAACAAATGCTTCTTGGTGCATGCCCCTTGGTTTGGGGTGAATCTGTTAAGCAGCATTCTGGGGGCAATAGCTTACTGATACATTACTTTCCTAGCAAATGTATTTTCATTTAAACTGGAGTATTCTGGAGTTCATGCCTTAATTCTTGTGAATGTCTTATAGAGTTTCATGCAGGGTAGAGAGAAAGTGCTGGGCAGAAGGTGTCTTGTGGGATCCCCTCAGTATACACCAAGAGGCAAAAGCCTACTATGTGCATGCTGGTTTCACACACTAAATGATCAATGTTTTGTGAAGTAGATTCTGGAAAACCTTTATAACACAGTGTAGTTATCCAGAGTTTTTTTCCCACCTGAGTACATTTTCATCATGATTCTAGTATAGATTAGAGTGTGGCTCTGGTTAGCATAAGCTCCTTTGATGGGCTCTTGAAACTCTGCTTAATATGGTCTCCTGGAGCCTGCCTGGTCTATGAGATCGACTCTGAGCTCAAGACTCTAGTTTGTATTTTTAGTCTATAAAGATCAGTGTTTATATTAGTGTTTATTAAGAATCCCCTTATTTGTGGCAGTAGGCAGTATATAGAGGAGTGCTTATCTGTCATCCATGACTTCCAGGAGCTTATACTCTGAGAAGACAGTGTGAATTTTAACATCTTTACTGTTTTTTATGCTTACAAAAAATCTGCTTCTTATAAAATATAAAACACATAAATAAATGGCATTGTAAGTAAAATTTGTCACCAATCCCACACCTTAGAGAAAATGACTCCACATTCCTTAAGGTTTTTCTATGCATGTACAAAAATATGCCTTTTTTTTTTTACAAAAATGGGGTTACACTCTAAATGCTGTTTTGCAGCTTGTTTTTTTTCCTACCTAACTATATATTGCAGACCTCTCTCCTTGTTAGTTACTATTCTAGTTTTGTTATTTTTTATTATTTAGTTTTCTTCACAGTTAGAACTATTTGTAAAGTGATTCTCTTTGAGGCATAATTTTGTTTTCTTTTCTAGGATCATATCCTAAACCAACATACTTGGTTTTTTGTAACTGCTAAAAGCAGTAAAAACTTGGAAGAAAAAATTTCAAAAAGATATTGGATAACAAAAGTCAAGGCTAGCAGGTCCGGGTGATAGAAATTCACAATCTTTACTCAGGAGTGGGCCTCAGTCTGAGCCAACTTTTTGCTTTTACTTCACACTCAATTTTTTTTTACCTTATTATAAATCCTTAGTAGAAGTAGGACATTAGAGGGGAAATGAACTGCTAGAAACCTGTGTGATGACAGCAGCAAGAAGTGACAGGTGCCATTCTGTTCGGAGGAAGGATTCAGAAAAGACATTTCAAATGACCCAAGGGTTTAAAAAAAAAAGATAGTGATCTAGAGCATTTTAGTATAGAGGGAAAGTATCAGTAATTCCTCAAGAGTTCCTGACCACAGTCCCAGGAGGAGAGCTGATATACATCATCAAGCTCCTGAGCCATAGGAAAAGTTTCATTATTGCCCCCTCTGTTGAAACAGAAAAATTGTTATGCATCAATATGTGTAAAATTAAAAAATTAACTGTTTAAAGGGGAAGCTCCAGTTATATGAAGAAGATATCAGCAATTGGGCAGCTCTTTCTTTGCCTATGGAATAAACCTAATTGTCCGTTCTTTTAATTGGGGTAGGGAAGCAGTGCGAGCCCCCTTCCTGGGCTCCCTTGCAGTTAGGTTGGCCATGAGACTGAGTTGTAGCTACAGAATATGAGCAGAAGTGAAGGGCACCTCATTCAGAGCTGGCTCATAAACAATATTCTTCTCCATTTTCTCCCATCTGCTGGTGGGACTTTGATGTTCAGGGCAACCCGAAAATTCATGTGTTGAAGATGGCAAGGACCTTCATCAACCTGGCTTCTCTCCTTTTTCCTTATCCCAGGCTGATTGGACTTCTAAATAAGCAAGAAAGTAGTTTTCATTTTGTTTGGCTATTGAGAAAATGGGCTTATCTTTCTTTACAGTGGCAAACATTACTTTTGCTAATATAGAGTAACACAGTCCTACCTCAGGAAACCTGGCAATCCGTGGAGATAGTCCAACTCCACTTGCTTGTATTTTTGTGTATGTGAAATCTCATTACCACTAAAACATGGTGACAGATGAACCTGGTGATGCCTTTAACATAGTGTCTTCCCCATTGTCCAATGACCGATGCGAATCCTGCAGGAAGCCTAGTTTTCTAGGTTTGGGTGTCACTAAGTCACTGGTTTTGGTCTTGAATGGGGTCTCAGTGGGCCTGGGTGGACTTCGGTCTTACAGCTCTTGCACTTCCCTGGAAACAATTTGATTCAAATCTTCCTTTATGACTTACAGCATAGTTTTGTAATTTTCTTTCAATCTATATCCTCCACATTTCTTCTTAAGTTTATTCCTAGTGGTTATTCTTTATGTATAATGAGATCCTGTTGCACTTGGAGTGCGATTTATATTTTTCATCACATTTTTGGTCTATTGCTAATATAAAGGAAAGTTAGTAATTTGTTTCATAACTAGCCCCTTAGTGAATAGTCTGATTAGTTCTAATTAGTTCTGATTGATTTCCCAAAGTTTCTAGATAGAGTATCATTTGATAATTCTTTCTTCTTTCTGATAGTTATACTTGTTGCTTTTTATTGCCTTCTTCCCACTCCCATTTGCCAAAATATTCAAGGCAATATTAAATAATAGTTGTAATATTGAATATCCCTGACTTCATCCTAAAACATATCTATATTTGTAAGAGGCTTGACTTCTCGTTTTCTGTTTTTCTATTCAGGGATATGTGAATTTTTTTAAATGAAGGAAATTGTTCTCTAAGTTTAATGCCCTGTGATGGATTACAGAGCATGGAAATTATCTGTGCCTTGAAAATGTGTTATTTTCAGATTATGTCAACTGGGTTGTTAGAAAAACACATAAATCTTTAGAAAGAAAGAAAATTATGAAAACAGAAATACATTTTTCCCACTTAATAATAGAAGTCAACTTAGCAGTAAAGTGCTTGTTAGCTAGATTTTGAAGGTTCAAGAAAAGTCTCCAAGACAGATGCATTTGCCTTGATTGAACTATCCTCCAGCTCCTGACACCCAGGGAGAAGATAAGAACTTTTTTAGTCCTAAAAAAATCCTGTTAGTTCCTTTCCTGTAGCACACAATAAACCCTTTGTTTAATTATTGTCTCTGGCACTTACAAATTTATCGTTTAGATAAATTATATTGTTTATACAAATTATATTATTTTAAAGTGGTTTTTAGGAAGAGAAGCAATGAATTGTTCAGTGTCGTAATGATTCACAGTAAACTTCAGAGACCTTCCTTAAAGGCGAATTGCAACCAACATTTATATAAAAACGTATTCCTCATTTCTTCTACAATAGTAAATTAAAGAAAAAGTTCTCTGGGACTTCCCTGGCGGTACAGTAGTTATTTAAGACTGTGCTTCCACTGCAAGGGGCATGGTTCGATCCCTGGTAGGGAACTAAGATTCCACATGCCGCTCGGTGCGGCCAAAAAAAAAAAAGTTCTCAACGGTTTTGCCCCCTGAAACCTGAAACTTAAACACAATGCATAGGGTGAGATAATTACATGATCATAGATAACCCCAAATTGCAAAGTAAACCAAACTCATTAAGTCAATGTACAAAATGTATTTAGTGTAAGCTTATTTGGCACATGTTAACATTGAGAATTAGGCACACACTTCTGAGTTATGTGCATCACCCACTTTCCTCAGCCCTATGCTCTTCCCACCTCCTTCACTCCCACCCTTCCTCTGAGAAACCCACTCATAGAGGAACCCACTGAGCTTCATCTCCCATTAATTCACTTCCTTGACTTCTTCTTTTTTTTTTAAATTTTATTTTATATTGGAGTATAAGGGGTTTTTTTAAAGGTTTTTTTAAAAAAGAATTAAAAAAACATTATTTTATTTTATTTTTTGGCTGTGTTGTGTGTGTTAGTTGCGGCACGTGGGATCTTCACTGAGGCATGTGGGATCTCTCACTGCGGCGCGCGGCCTTCTCTCTAGTTGTGATGTGCGGGTTTTCTTTCTCTAGTTGAGGCACGCGAGCTCAGTAGTTGTGGCCTGTGGGCTTAGTTGCCCTGCGACATGTGGGATCTTAGTTCCCTGACCAGGGATCGAACCCGTGTCCCCTGCATTGGAAGGCGGATTCTTTACCACTGGACCACCAGGGAAGTACCTGGAGTATAGTTGATTAACAATAGTGTGTTAGTTTCAGGTGTATGGCAAAGTGATTCAGTTATACATGTATAGGTATCTATTCTTTTTCAAATGCTTTTCCCATTTAAGTTATTACAGAATATTGAGCAGAGTTCCCTGTGCTATACAGTAGGTCCTTGTTGGTTATCTTCTTTAAATATCACAGTGCGTACCTGGCTTGACTTCCTTCTTTTCTCTCTCCACCGTTCACACCCCTGCCCCTCACCCCAGGGCTATGCTATGCTTGAAAGCAGTTGAGGCCACTTGCGTTTAGCCATAAGGTTTTTAATTAGGAGAATAAAAGAAATAGAGGATAGTCTGTTAGGTTTAAGAGAGTGTTCTTCAGTGGACAAAGGGAGTAGTGTAGGTCAGGGCAAGTTGAAAAATCCTCTCTTTTGTTCTGCTGGTGTGCTATGAAGTTCTTCTCAACTCTGTGAGATTGTTTTAACCTGATGTGGGCACTCTGAGGGGCTCCAAGTCAGTGAAGGGTGGGAAAGGCTTGATTCACCCCAACAGCCTCTCTCCCATCATTGAAATTCTTCTCACATATTAATCTGGTTATTTTCTTTTACATTTGCACAGGGCACCTATGGCATGAGTCACAGTAAGAAACTCATCATAAGAATGTGCCAGATTACAAAATAGATTTCCTTTCTCCCACTAATGGCAGATTCAAAATTTTAAAATTACAGTGACTCAGTAGGCTTAAGAGCATAATTTTTGAAGCCCCATACTTTTTTTTTCTGCTAGTGTAAACTGCATTTTTTTTTTCCGGTTGCACCGCGCAGCATGCGGGATCTTAGCTCCCAGACCAGGGATCCAACCTGCACCCCCTGCAGTGGAAGCATGGAGTCTTAACCACTGGACCGCCAGGGAAGTCCCTGAACTGCATTTTTGACTATAAAATTAATTAAAATTGTTATTTAATTCAGGCATTCTCAAATTTAAAACAATTGTCCCTACAGAGCTGTACACTTCAAATTGAAAACGAAAGGTGCAGTTACACCATAAATGGATGCAGAAAGGGGATCACAAATACAAATAGCACATGCCACTTTACTGCTAGTGTGTGGAGTGTGTGTGTGATTTCTGTGGCATGGGTGTCTTGTAGTATATGTGCATATATGTGGTGGATGTGTGGTTTGTGTGTTGGCTATATATGTATTTTATATATGTGTGTGGTGTATGTGTGTGTATTTATGGTGTATTTTTTGGTGATAAGTGTGTGTGTCATGTGTGTGTGTATGTTTGCGTGTGGTGTAAGTGCATTGTCTGTGTAGTAGGTGTGTGTGATGAATATGGTGTGTGTGTGTGTGTGTGTGTGTTTGTGTGTTCTGCAGGGAGCTGAGACCCAGGGCTTAGAGTTTTTGTTCTTAAAAGTATCTCTGCATTGCGATCAATTGGTAAAGTCTTTTCAAATGTTTCATCTCCCCAGAAATCATTTGGAAGGTGTTTTCTTAAGCCCAAATATTTGTTTTTTAGGAGGAAACTTCAAATGTTATAAACTGCTTTAAGTGAAAACGATTGATGCAATACTTTATCAGCTGATACTGTAGTTTAATTCAACAAACAAAGCCACTTGTATTCAGAGTTATTGTACTTAGAGCTTTAAGAGGTCCCATCTCCTCTGCGTCTGATGTGAACTCCATTTCCCCTATTCAGTTGCAACCGCTTCTTTCTCTTTAGAGGCAGTTGTGAGGGACGATGTACCTCATTTTGGCATCTCTCCTTATTGACCCTGTGCCATCACTTGGGAGACAGTGTAGCTTTAAATGCTAAGAATGGGAGCTCTTGAGTGAGGACACATGGGTCCAAATGCCAGCTCCACCAACTGGGTGAGGGCTTAATCTTGATGAGTTTCCTCATCTGTGAAATGGGGTGATAGTGGTACTTACCTTGCAGGGTTCTTGGAAGGCTTACATGAGATGATGATGTAAACATAGTGCTTGGAAGATAGTAAGTGTTCAGTGAACACATGCGTTGATGATGGAGTGGATCTTGTATGGGTCTGGCTGTGCCGCTATAGATATGGGGGGAGTGGAAGCTGCTAGTGGACCATTTCTCCTAAGATTTATTGTGAATTTATTCCATTTGGCCTGTATATACCAATTAGATTTATGAGTGACCTCTCAGCTTTTGCATCAGGGTAGCCTGATTTCTTGGTGGGGTTAATAATGCATCATTTAATGAATGTTCACAGGGGATTTTGAATATGCCAGTGGTTCTAGGTCTGGTCCAATGTTAGGGCAAAAAGTCCTCTGAGCAAAAGTGCTCTCCCTCACATGTTGAAACTAGCTACCATCTGTTTCCTGCTCTGGAATAGGTAAGTGTCTCAGCATCAGATAACTGTATTTTGAGAGCATTAAAACCCCCACAAAACTCTGGCATATTATATAAGTTACTCTGATTAACATGCAGTTATTTGGCACAATTTTCAGATGAAACTTCACATTTTGTCCCTGCTATTTCTGGGCCTCGATGTAGACATTAAAGTTTGAGCAGAGTATCCAGTAGAAGGCTCTGGGTGCTGAAACAGAGGCTGTGGATATGGGGTGTCTGCTTTTCATTTTTGTTTTTTCCATCCTATTTAATGGGGAGGGTCTTGGGCCCTCTCCTGGTGTGAGGAATGCAAGTTGTAGATTCTGGAGGTATGTTGCGGGGGCGGGGAAATACCTACACAGAAATACCTAGAAACTTAAAACCTTGTCTAGCACTGCAGCTGCTCCCAAAGAGTTTTGTGAAGATGTGGAGTGCCTGGGGGCTGGAAAGATGCCAGTGGGGACAGTTGCTGTATCCACCATGCCAGCATCTACTCCTGCCCGCTGGCCTTCATGTTTAGTGCTGGGCTTTTTGCTGAACGTCAAGAATTAATGGTGAGGGGGCAGTCCTGCCAGATTTCTATCAGAACTTTACATCTCCCTCTCTCTCTTTTTTCTGTCTTGTCTCTATAACCTCAGTCTAGACATCAGACATCCCACAGGGTTGTCTCTAGGGTTCCCACCTCCAGGTAGTTCTCAAGCAGTGCCTTTACTGTTTCCATCCCTTTAATCCCAAATTGATCCCGCCTCCCCTCAACCCCCTCCACTCTGCCAAGGGGTCTTCATTATTTCTCTAGCAAGATTTGGATCAATACCTTCACCTTTCTTCAAGGCCCACCTCCAGGCATCCTCAAATTTCTTTCCTTCCCTTACTTCACTTCCCCTCCACCAGGTTTACCAGGGCATTTTCTTGGAGAACCTTTTACCGCTTCTAGGTTTTCTACCACTAAACTTTGTGTCAGGCTTAGCTGTGCCTGTGATGTCCTCTCAGTCCAGCTTACCAAATCAAGTTCTCTTTTATATAACATAACTCCTGCTCTCTCACTGCTAACAAATTTTTGTCCACTTTCTGAAAGGGAAATGACAATTTTCTCTAGACCCTAGCTTATTCACTTGTAACCAAAGTGTGGTTGTGCTGTTGATCAATCAATGAGTGAAGAAGTCAGTACATTATGAATATTATTGAAACAGATTCACTTTGCTGTACACAAATCAACTATACTCCCATAAAAATAATTTAAAAAAAAGAGTCTTGGGACCTAAAAGGAAAAAAAAAATAATGTTATTGAGCAAATATAAGTTCTACCCCTTGGTATGTGCTTGAGGGCATATGAAGGGTAGTTATATATAGGTCAGCTTTCAAGAAACTTAGTCATGTTAGAGAGATAGTATTAACACACATGAATCAAAAAAACAACAGAGGACAAGTATGTATTGATTTTTATAGTCTGCCTACACAAAGGAATCGAGATGGTTAATAATAAAAGATAGCTCTATAAAAAAAACAAAAAAACAAAAAAGATAGCTCTATAAAATGTTGTAATAATGATAAAAGATCAAGATTCATGTAATGGAGAGATAATTAAAAAGGAAACCCAATTTAAGGTAAATTGTTGGGCTTGAGTACAAAATTAAGAATTGGGCTTCTTGGAAGTTAAGAAAAAGGGAAACATGATGAATCATATGATTTCTGTGTCTCATAAGAGGATACGTATCAGTTTGCAAATATTGAATGTTTTTTGGTACTACATACTAAGAAGAATCCACCCATTTATTTATTTATTTATTGTGTACATATGTGTTCCAGACACCATGGATATGAAGATATATAAGAAAAACAAATTCTCTGACCTTATGAGGTTTATAGTTTATTGAAGAGAGAGAGTCAACAAACAAGTAAATAAAGTACCATCAGATAGTAGGTGAATGCTCCGAAGGCAAATAAAGTGAATTAATGTGGTAGATCATGCTAGGAAGTCAGGAGAAGAAAGGTCCGTCGGAGAAGGTGGTATCCGAACAGATACCTGAATGAGGAGAGGAAGTGAGCTCTGCAAAGACCATTTCAGGAGAGGGAACAGCAGGCTCCAAGGCCCATAGGTAGGAAAAAACTTGATATATTTGAGAAACGACCAGTGATACTGGAGAAGATCTGCACATAGTGGGGTGGGGGAAATAGCAGTGGTGGGGCAAGTGGCAGGGGACTGGTAGGAGATGAAGCTAGAGAAAGTAGCCATGTATGGCTTCATAGAGATTCGGATTTTTTCCTCAAGTGTGATTGGGGAACTGTTGGGAAGTTTTGAGCAGGGAGTTATGTCATCTTTTAAAGTGTCTAATTCTAGTTCCCACTGGCTACTGTATGGAGAATAGAACATTGCAGGAGGCAAGAGTGGAAGCAGAGACCAATAGAACATTGCAGGAGGCAAGAGTGGAAGCAGAGACCAATAGAACATTGCAGGAGGCAAGAGTGGAAGCAGAGACCAATTGGGAGGCTGTGGGAAAAGTCTGGGTGAGAGATGATGGTGGCTGGTCCAGGAGGAAGCTGGTGGAAATGGTATTAAGTGTTCAGATTCAAGTAGAATCAACAAGACTTGCTGATCAGCTGCATGAAGGAAGTGAGAGAAAGAGTGGATTGAGATTGCTTTAAGTTTTTGGCCTGAGCACATGGATCAATGAGGGTCCATCTTTTGAGATAATGAAGACTGGGCATAAGCTGGTTTGGGGAGCAAATATAGGAGTTCTGTTTTGGACATGTTCAATTTGAGTTATTTATGAGACAACTCAGTTGAGATGTGAAGTGGACAGTGGGATACATGAGTGTGGAGCTCAGGGAAGTGATACACATTTGGACATCAGCAGCACACTCACGTTGTGTTTAACCGTTTCAGTGGAGCACTTAACATAATAGACAAGGTTTTCAACGGGGGAGAATATAGAAACATCTTTCAAAATGGCCACTTGGTGACTGTATTAGGGCACTTCAGAAAAACAGAACCAATAGGATGTGTATATAAAACAAACATTTAGTATAAGGAATTTGTTCATGTGATTATGGAGGCTGAGAGGTCTCAAGATCTGCATGTGGCAAGCTGGAGACCCAGGAAAGCCAACATGTAGTTTCAGCCTGAGTACAAAGGCCTGAGAATCAAGAAAGCTGATGGTGTAAATTCCAGTCTGAAAGCAGGCAGGCTCTAGACCCAAGAAGAGCTGATGTTTCAGTCTGAGTCCGAAGGCAGGAAAAGGCAAGTGTCCCAACTTAAATACTCAGGCAGGAGGAATTCCCTCTTACTCAGCCTTCTTGTTCTAAGTTCTTCAGTTGATTGGATGAGACCCACCCACATTGAGGAGGGCAATCTGCTTTACTCAGTCTTCCAATTCAAATGTTAATCTCATCCAGAAACACCCTCACAGACACACCCAGAATAATGTTTGTCCAAATGTCTGGGCACCCCCAAGGCCCAGTCAAGTTGACCCAGAAAATTAAACATCGCAGTGACAGTAGGGCATTACATCAAATTATAATTCTGTGAGGAATGTGGGTGGCTAAAATAGGGAGTTTTCTGGTGATCTAACTTGTTATAGGGTTAGAACCTTTAAATTCCAGAGGCTTGCCTGGTTTACATGTTAATGGTGGTTTTTCCCGATCACGAAAAAACTTTAGTTTTTTTCTAATAGTACTGTAGATTGTAGACAGAGCTGAATCCCGTGAGCCTGCCATAATGAATACCAGGCAAAATAAACTAATGGACCTAGTGCATGAAGTTAATTAATTAATCAATCAGTCCATTAGGCATTTATAAAGATTTTTAAATTTGCCAGATAATACCATTAGGTCGTAGGCTATTTGGGAGACCACCACATAAACAGATAAATTATGATTCAGCAGGGCTAGTGCCTGGACACGATGAAGGTGTGAGGAAAAGGCTAGGAAGAACAAATGAGGAAGAGACGATTCTGATGGAACAGAGAGTGGTGGCCAGGGAAGGATTCACAGAGAAAGAAAAACCAGGCTTTGCTAAAGGAGGTGAAGGAGGCAGAGGAGTGGCATACAGAGAAAGGTGTGGACGTCTGGGAGAGCCTGAAGTGTCTAGGCAAGAGCAACAAGTTCAGTGTGACTGACGTGTAGGGTGCACAGTATAGAGAGGAAGGAACTCAGATCAGCCGGGCCCAGAGGGTGGAGGACCTTGCATTGCTGCCTAAGGAACTTGTCTCCACCTTTTGCGGGCACAAGAATCACCTGGGGAGCTCATTAAAAGTGGGGATCCTTAGGCCTCCTCTCCAAGGAGATGGATGCAGTCACTTTGGGGCTCAGAAAGCAATAGCTTAATGAGCTCCCCAGCTGATTCCCATGCATCTGGTCCACAGACCCCATTGCTATGGGCTATGAAGGCTTTTAAGAACAGGGAGTGACATGACCTGATTTTTTTTTTTTTAGGAATATAATTCTGCCAACTGTGTGGAAAATGGACCGACTTCACCAGCAGGGAAAACATATAGGAGGTTGCTGCAGGCATCCTGGTAAGAGATGAGGAGGACTGGGGCTAAAGTGTTGGTGGAGATGAAGGAAAGGGCTAAATCTAAGAGACCTATCTGAGTTAGAATACATGGTTGACCTGAGCAGGAGAAGGGCTGAGAATAATGAAGGTGGATTCTCAAGTGTCTAGCTTGGAAAAATGAGTGGTCAATAATCGCTGACCCTTGGTAACTATTTGTTGGATCAGTGAATGAATGAATAAATAATAGGATAAAAAGTAGACGAGGTGGAATAAGAAAGGAAAATTCCATTTTAGATGTGTACATTTGAAGGCAATACAAGAACTATATAGATCTAGTAGTTTGTGAAGAAAGTTCATGCAGGTTTGGAGACATGGATTTGGAAGTTGTTGGGATAGAGATAGTTCTTGAAGCAATAGTAGAATCTGAGACCACTCAGCAAGAAGGTGTAAACCTTAAAGAGAAGAAAGGCAAGGATCTGAACCTTTGGGGGTATTTAAGGGGCAGACAGAGGAAAACTAGCTGGCAGAGAGGGGAAAGTGGCCGAAAAGAGGTTAGAGTATTGAGGGAATTCCCAAGCGGTCCAGTGGTTAGGACTCTTGGCGCTTTCACTGCGGTGGCCCGGGTTTAATCCCTGGTCAAGGAACAAAGATCCCACAAATAAAAAAGAAGTTAGAGGATTGAGAGGAGGTATGTTTTGAAAAGTTTTGAAAATAAAGGGAAGAAACAGTTTCAGAAACTATGTGTGCATGTAATATGTGAGTATGAGTGAATGTGTGTGAGTGTGAATGTGTGTGGGGGGTGGGTGGGTATGTATTTGTGTGTGTGTGTGTGTGTGTGTGTGTGTGCACGCGTGTGTGGTAGAGAGGTATACTGAGAGTACATTGTAAATCTGAATGTTGAAATATGTTCTACCAAACTCTTTTTTCTAACATAGTTTTCCAGTAGATTTGCTCTCTTTTAAGGTCATTCCTTGATTCATGATTGAACAGCCAGGTCAACAGCATAAAGGAAGTTAGTAGTCTTCCTATATGCTATAGCTGGAGGGCAGTACTTATTTCAAGTAAGAGCTATTTCAACTTACTTAGACAGGAGGTGGGCTAGGACATATCAACCCCCATCCCCACAGCATTTGTTTCTTTATAGCATTTAGATTAGAATTAGCTTTGTTTGGATTTCTTTTTTACTGTTAGGCTTCTACAGTTTTGAAGACATATTAACATACCAACCAGTAGATACGAGGGTGCCCATCTCTCTTTTTGTGTGTAAAAATTATTATTTAAAAAAATCTCTGCTAATATGTTTGACAAGACAGATAACTCATTTTAATTTTGATTTCTACCCCAGGCAAACACTTTTCAGGTGGTTATTCAACGTTTGTATTAATATTTTTTTCTGTAAACTCTGTTCAGGATTGTTGCCCACTTGTATTTTGGGTCTTAGAGGTCTTTTGGATTGATATTTGTATGTTCATTACCTATTAAGGGCATTAATAGCACTTTGTTATACTTGTTATAATCATTTTTCCAAACAGTCACTGATGCAGTGGTGGGAGGGGACTGTTAACAGTCTTGAGAGCAGGCTCTCCATCAAATTCAGAGGCTCACCAGCCAGGCTTCTTGACCTCTGGCCCTTGCACTTTTGTCTACATTTCTTAGAGGTTCTCCAACCAGGCCCAAGAAGGTCTCCTTACAGAATCAGTGTCCTTTGGAAACAAGGGTTCTCCTTGAAAATAAACTGAAGGTGAGCTTGTGGATTGTACCAGCTGTATGATTTACCTTCCTTTCTTCTCTCGCAAAACTCAGGCAGATATACCTGGAAATATTGTGGCACCTGGAATGTTGGGTTTCCTTGAAGGCCTGTCTAAAAGGAAGACATGCATGTATTCATGTATGTTGGATAAACAGGAGTTCAGTTATTTAAATATAGACTTTATGACTTCCTCCAAGGTGTTAAATTTATCATCAGATAATTATTTAAAGAAATTAAATCTGAGCTATATTGGGGAGGGGGGAGATGAGAGTTACTATTATATCATTTTTCAAATCTTATTTTCTTATGGTTTATTTTTGGTATTTTATTTTCGTTATATATTGACCTTGTTTACTGGTAAATTTGATAAATTCATTAATTTGTAGATTGTCTTCTCTGATAGAGGTGTTCTTAGTATTGCTGTTTCTTCTTCCTTAAATGGAAGAATTCATCAGTGAAACCAACTAGATATGGAGATTCCTCTGTGGAAAGATTTTAAAATGATAGATTCGGTTTCTTTAATGGTTAAAGCATTATTCAGATTTTATGTTTTTTCCTATATCAGTTTTGATAAGTTTTGTTTTTCTAGGAGTTTGTCCATTTTATCTAAACTGTCAAATTTATTGGCCTAAAGTTGTTCTATAATTCCACTGGCATCTCTGATGTTTGCAAACTCTGTAATGAGGTTTCCATTTTTATTTCTGTTATTGGTAAGCTGTACCTTTCCTCTTTTTTCTTGTTTGGTGTTGCTTAAAAGGATGGCCAGTTTTATTAGCCTTGAGGGGAAATCAGTGAAGGCGAGACTGTCTTCCCTAGGCCTCCCTTCTTCAGGAATCTTGGCAGTTTAAGTCCTGGCTGTGTTGGCAGGCCCCGATTTTATTTTCCCTCCCCAAGTCCATGAGATTACTGGCATCTCTGCCTCTAGCATCCATTCTCTGCCTGGCTTCTCATCACTCTCACCCTCCCTCCTGCCCTCCCACCCTCACTCCCTACAGCCTCTACCACCCTAAGAACCATCATTTCCCTGAGGAAAAAAAGAGGTAAACAGAATATTGGACTCACTTTAGCGAGCTTCCCTTTTCTTTGGAATCTTGGCCTTTCAAATCTTGGTTATTTTGACAGCTCTCTGATATCTTTAAACAGATGGCTAAAACCCCATAACCTGTAGCTATCACCCTCCCATTCCACCTTCCCCCCATCCCTAAGCAAACATTAATCTACTTTGTGTACTTACAGAGTTACCTCTTCTGGAGAGTTCATGTTAATGGAATTATATAAGATGTATTGGTAGTCTTCTGTGACTGGCTTCTTTCACTTATTTCAAGTTTCATCCATAGCATGTGTCGGTTCTTTATGCCTTGGCAAATTGTTGTAATCCTTTCTAAGCCTGAATCAGCTTTCAACACTTTATCCTTTGCACTTTCAATGTCATGAGATATCTGAGAGTTCTCTTAACCTGAGTTTTTTTTTGCCAGTGTCACTTCCTCTGGGACATCTTCATGCTTTTGTCACAGTCACTTTCATATTGAAGAGCATCATAACTACCTGCTTTAACTATTCCTTACAACCTGGGTTCAAATTTCACAGCAGCATCCTTATTTGTGCTAACCACTTCATCAGATAGGTTAACATTAATCAATTCATGCCAACATCTGAAATGATGGAACCTTTTACTGGCAGTAAAAGGTTCTTTTTTGGTCTCCCTGTAATTAATGTTTTCTTTCAGTATGGCACCTAACTTTAACACTTTGGCCTGAACGCTAGCTGACCTGATTTAGATTATTTTTTTATTGCAGCCTTCAATCTGTAGTAGAAATAAGTGCTCCATTTCAGCCATAATTGGTTTTCTGTTGCTGCTACAATTTAAACTAAAATATTTGGAAGCAACTTTACCTTGTGTTCTATATTCATTGAATTTTGTCAACACAGTTAAGACCATAGTTTCATGAAAGCCTAGATCTCATCCTACTTTGCTTTTCTTTTGCCATTTTTCAGATCCTCTAGTTGCATCCAGTTTCACTTCCAGCATTACCACTTTTTGTTTCTTTGCTGCACTTTAATCTTTTTTGTAAAATATTTCATGAGTTTATCTCTGGGAGACAAGGAGCTAACACAACTGTACTCTTTACTCTCTGTGAAAGAAATAACAAATGCACAGTGGCCAATTGCTGACGGCCTTGGAAAGAAGTGATGTGAGCAGTCACTGATTGTGATGCCCATCTGTTACTTATGGCGTGATTTGTGGACTGAAGGTTAGCAGCAAAGTTTGTATCTTATGTAATTACTCAGGTTAATATACGGTGGTAACTGAAATTTGTACATCTTGGGACTGTGCAAAGCAAGGGATGCCTGTGTTCTATTTCAGTGCATCACTTACCTTTAAACCTCATCTACTTAATACTCTTGGGTCTCAAACTAACTCTGAATGTTTTATTTGTGTCAGAGCCTTGAGGTGGTACCATTCTGACCTTTGGATTTAAAAATTATAGTAGAGAAGACAATTCCTGTGATTATCTTCTCAAAATGAGGGCTCCCCTGGCCTGCTACCTCCACTAATGAGGCCTTGAGCAGCTCTGCCTCTGACATATGTCATTTTCTTCTGTGGACAAGACAGCAAATCCTTCTCTATCTCTGATGTCTACTGTCCTCTGTCTGTTTCTCTACGTTCTTGCGATTTAGAACTGCCCTCTAGAAACACATGGCAGCCCTCACCTGGCTTTATAGCTCTTGCCTTCCAGCCAGGATGAAAGTTTTGCCTGAACACCCACGATGGAAGCCAGCTAGATGCTGCCTTTCTCATGAATAACTCATAAATACCAGAAGCACTGTTTTCCCTGAAGAATGCCCCATAGTGGCTGTTACAACCTCTCTTTCAAACCTCAGGCCAGGGCTTCCCTGGTGGCGCAGTGGTTGAGAGTCCGCCTGCCGATGCTGGGGATACGGGTTTGTGCCCCGGTTTGGGAAGATCCCACGTGCCGCGGAGTGGCTGGGCCCATGAGCCATGGCAGCTGAGCTGGCGCGTCCGGAGCCTGTGCTCCGCAATGGGAGAGGCCACAGCAGTGAGACGCCCGCGTACCGCAAAATAAAATAAAATAAAATAAAAATCTCAGGCCAATCTGTTTTTTCCCCCTTTAAGAATCTAGGATTCAAAAACTCTTCTGTAGTATTAAACATGAGATTCAAAGGCTCACAAAGGAAAAAGCATTCCTGAAGTTCTCTCTCTCTTTTTCCTTTGGCACCTTTGAGACATTTTCAATGTGACAAAATAGGTTTTAAATGGATCCAGAGAGATTCCTTGTGCTTCTTTTGTGCCTCCAAACACTTAGAACATAGGAAACATTTAACAAATGCTTGTTACTTTATTGGTTGAAATGACAAGCTACAGGCATACTTTGATTTATGCCTAAATTTATTTCTGAAAATTGATTTTTTTGAGGATGGGGAGGGAGACATGATACTGGATTGGCAGGAGGGGAAGAAAACTTGCCCTGAGAAGATTCATAATGTGGATCCTCCTAACAGTGGCAAAATATCTTTTGTTTAAATCCATGTTTTAAATATTTGCTTTAAATGTGATGTCTATCTATTAGTGAAAAACCGTTGCAGTCAGAATAAAAAGATAAGGGCATGAGACTTGGGAAAATGTATTGTGACTTGTTCCCTGGAGGGGAAAAGTGTAAAAACCAATGGGAATTTCTCCTGGAGACATGCTTATGGCCAGGCCGTCAAGCCCTCTAACTTGTTAGACGTCTGGGGTGTTTTCCTTTTCATTTTGTCTCTGCTATGATCTCTATGAATTCAGCAGACACCTAAGTGTGCATGTAGTGAGAGTAGCCTCCTCCCTTCTGCTGTTACTTCTGAGCAGCCCAAGGGCTATTTGCAGGTAGGGACAAATCCACTAGGTGGTCTTGGCTTTGTTTTCTCTAGTGCCTAGCAGAGAAGGGGACTATGCACACAGTGGGTGTCTAGAAGTGTGCAAGGAGTGATTAAATCATGTAAGATCCACTCTGGGAGAATCGAAGGTCAGTTAGAAGATCAGTTCAGGGCCCAACAAGGAGGATCTGAGAGCTCATAGTGCCATGTCATGAGACTGGATTCAGAAACAACAAGACTCTAGGAACTTCTTTGTGACATGGTTCATTACATGATTCAGATGGTCTAAGGGTAAACTGGCAGCTGCACACAGTGAAAGTCACACATAATACCAGGACTAATTCCACCCCAAAACAGCAGAGTTCAGGAGTTCCTCAGTGCTTACTTAATTTGGTTTTTGCTCATTCATGTTAGTTTATGTTTTAGAGGAAGAGTTTCTAGGAAGTAGGGTTCAGAGCTGTATGGGTTGAACTGTGACCCCACCCCCCAAATTTATATGTTGAAATTCTAACTCTCAGTACCTTGGAATGTGACTGTATTTGGACATAGGGCCTTTTAAAGATGTACTTAAGGTAAAATGAAGTCATGTGGATGGACCCTAATCTAAATATGACTGGTGTCCTTAAGAAGAGATTTGGACTCGGAAATGCACGGGGGAAGATCATGTGAAAACACCAGAAAAAGACGGCCATCTGTAAGCCAAGGAAAGAGACTTTGGAATAACTAACCCAGTTGACACTTTGATCTTGAATTTCTAGCCTCTAGAACTGTGAAGAATTAAATTTCTGTTGTTTAAGCCACCCAGTCAGTGGTATGTGTTATGACAGCCCTAGAAAATAAATACAAGGTCTATTTAAATTTCTATGAATAGTATCAAGTCTCAAGACCATATGTAAAATAGTTGCATTTAATGGAGCAAGCAGAAATACAACAGATGGACAGAATTTTTTTTTTCCCCCTTTTAATGGCAGGTATGGCATTTAAAGGCTAGGAATTGAATCAGGCAGGGTCAGACAGGATCATAGATTTATTATCTTTTATTTTACATCTGAAGATCTTTCAACTCTCCCAGAAGCAAGTCTTTGGTGGAATGTGGGGAGCAAGAGGGACTTCTGGGCCACTCTGATGCCATTAAGGGTTTAGTAGAAGTTATTTTGAGAAATCACTTTGGAGAGAGGTTTAGAAATGATGATATCTACTATTACTTAGCTCAGCAGTGGTTTTAAGTGGCACGGGATATTGCTGCACCTTGATTTTATCAATATCCCGAGAAAACTAAGGTTGTAATAACAGAACACGCATTATGTATCTATTTTTTGCCCCCATTCACTATTGTGGGACCTTTACCCTGCTATCAGTCTCCTTACCCCTCTTCTTTGTTTCAAGTGATTCCCAGGGAGAGATTCTCTCTCTCTCTTTTTTTTTTTTTGTCTGTATCAGGTCTTAGTTGTGGCCTGTGGGATCTTCGTTGAGGCATGCAGGATCTTTCGCTGCGGCGCGCGGTCTCTTTGTTGTGGCACGCAGGCTTTTCTCTAGTTGTAGTATGCGGGTTTTCTCTCTCTAGTTGTGGTGCACAGGCTCCAGGGTGCGTGGGCTCTGTAGTTTGTGGCACACAGGCTCTCTAGTTGAGGCACGTGGGCTCGGTAGTTGTGGCATGTGGGCTTAGTTGCCGCACGGCATGTGGGATCTTAGCTCCCCAACCAGGGACTGAACCCACATCCCCTGCATTGGAAGGCAGATTCTTTACCACTGGACCACCAGGGAGGTCCTGAGAGAGATTCTCTTATATCCTCTTGAACACAGACCTCTCATGATCTCTATTACTGTCTATCTAATTATCTATCTTTCTATCTATAACAATTTAAAGACTTGTTTGATATATTTCATAATTTTTAAGTTAGTTTAGATGTTTTAGTTTATTTTTACATATTTTATGAAAATAATATAACCACAATAAAAGAAAGTTTGGAAAGCAGATAAAAGAAAGAAATCACCCATAGTCCCATCATTCTAAGACAATTTTTAGCATTTGATTGATTTTCCTTTCAACCTTTTAATCCTATGCATAGGAACTTTTCTCCAAAAGCTGGAATTCTAATATATATACATGAGTTTCTATGCACCTTAAATTTTTTTTTTTTTTTTGCGGTACGCAGGCCTCTCACTTTTGTGGCCTCTCCCGTTGCGGAGCACAGGCTCCGGACGCGCAGGCTCAGCGGCCATGGCTCACGGGCCCAGCCGCTCCGTGGTATGTGGGATCTTCCCGGACCGGGGCACGAACCCGTGTTCCCTGCATCGGCAGGCGGACTCCCAACCACTGCGCCACCAGGGAAGCCCCAAGACTTAAATTGTTATCATGAGCCTTTGTCAATGGTTTAACAGAATTTTCTTAAGCATCATTTTAGCAATATATAATATAGCATTGAGTTGACACAATAGTTTACTTATCAGTTTCTCAATTCTTGGACATTTAGGTTGTTTCAAATTCTTTAAAAATGAAGAACAATAAACAACACAGACTTTTTTTTTTTTTAGTACGCGGGCCTCTCATTGCCGTGGCCTCTCCCGTTGCGGAGCACAGGCTCCGGACGCGCAAGCTCAGCAGCCATGGCTCACGGGCACAGCCGCTCCACGGCACGCAGGATCCTCCCGGACCGGGGCACGAACTCGTGTCCCCTGCATCGGCAGGCAGACTCTCAACCACTGCGCAACTAGGGAAGCCCAACACAGACATCTTTGACAATGGATATGTTTGAACATACTTGTTTTTCCTTTCATGTTTTGCATTTCTTCCTTAGAACACTCCCATTTGCTGATTTACAGTGGGAAGAGGCATGCTCTTTTTTGTGCAGAAGCTTAGAGTGTGTCCTACTGTTGGCGGTAGGATCCCTTATAGAGAATTTGTATCTGGGGCGACTCTTTTTAGTTTAACCTGTGCCAAGATCCCCGATGGCTTAGAAGCTCTGCTGCTGCTTTTGGGGAATCACCTTTGTTGTTCACAGCTAGTGCATTTTGCCTAATAAGCTGCAGACTGAATTTCATCAGTCTGATGAAGTTCAAGGATAAATGAATAGATGGAACCAGACAGAGTGTGTTCAAGACTCACACGAGGAGTTGGTTTGTGTCCTTAGACACCTCATATTCTCGGTGACCCTTCATATGTCAGTGAAGAGGAGTGTGAGCACCAGAAATCAGACACAGAGAAGCAGCTCTGTCGCACTGACCAGGGAGGAGAACAGGAGACTGTAGGGACTTAGTAACCGTGTCACTGGGCTGTGGGTCTTGCCTGGCGAACAAGATATCACGTTTTCCTAGAGTTAGGGGAAATGTGTCTCCCTAGCCTGTTACTCTTCCTTTGTTCTGAATAATCTTCTGGTTGTCGTTTGGCTTCTTTGGTATCTTGATACCAGGATGGTGGCAGCACACCATGTAACTCACTGTGTTTGCCTCTTTATTCTGGCTACGAGGAGGCTACTCAAGAAAGAATATCGCACCTCCTGCTATGCTTTGTGGGCTGACTTTACTCCCAAAGCCATCTTGCTTTCTTAATTTTATTTGCTCTTTGCCTCATCTTTTTATTTTGGATTTATTTTCTCTTGTAACATGTTTGCATATTTCTAAGTAGCCTTAAATTTGTTTTGGAATAAGTCATGGTTTGAATGAAGAACTTAAGATTGGCTTTCTGGGTTAGGAATTGGTCTGGTCCGTTTAGTATGAGCTTGCCACTGAGAGGTTGCTCATCTTGGGTCCAGTATCTGGATCTGACTGATCCACGATCAGACAGTAGGTCCTGACGATTCAACCTCAGTGCTGTCCTTGAGGGCCTGTCATTAAAAATCCAGCCCCTCTTAGGCTCTACCTTCCTCCACTTTGTGCCTCCTTAAAATGGCAAGAGATAGACCATATTTATTCAAGAGTTAAAAGCCTAGTTAACAGCTAAGCATTCTTACCCCATTTGTCTTTTCTGCTTCCTTATACATTTTACTTCTGTATTTTCAACCTACAGAAACTTTAATTTTGATTGAAGGGGAAAAGTGGATTTAGCTTTTAACCTGGATTATTCTGCTAACTAAATGTTATAATTTAGAATTTTGGAATTTTGGAACTGAGCCCTTTTAATACTTAGTAGCTCTTATATATTGACTTTCCCAGCATTAAAAAAATAATGAATTTACCTCTTCTTCCCTGAGGAAGCTCTTGAAGGTAGGGACCTCTTCATTTTTGAAGTCCTCACAAAACTGAAACCAAGTCTTTGCACAAAGCTGGAGCTCAACATAAGTCTGTTGAACTGAATACTCTCACCTTCAGACAGCCTTGAGAAATAAAGATGTATGGACACTCTATCCTAAGAAACAGAAAACAGTCCTGCTAATAAATATATATAGGATTGATAACCTTTACCAAAGCCTCCTCTCAGCGATTTCAAAGAAAGTCCCACCCACCAGAGGTGTCACACTAGGTTTCGGTTTAAATTCCATTTGCAGTCAGAGGAGCTTTGTTAATTTTAAGATTGAAAGGTATTTGTATGAAGAGTACCATGAAGATTGTGTTTACTTTTTAAAAAATATGTTATTTATTTGGCTGCATTGGGTCTTAGTTGTCGCATGTGGGATCTTTTGTAGAGGCACGTGGGCTTGTCTCTAGTTGTGGTGTGCAGGCTTCTCTCTAGTTGTGGCATGCGGGCTCCAGGCGTGTGGGCTCTGTAGTTAGCGGCACGCGGCCTCTCACGCAAGCTCAGTAGTTGTGGTGCGCAGGCTTAGTTGCCCCGAGGCATGTAGGATCTTAATTCCCCAACCAGGGATCAAACCCGCATCCCCTGCATTGGAAGGCGGATTCCTTTTTTTTTTTTCTTAACGTCTTTATTGGAGTAAAATTGCTTTACAATGGTGTGTTAGTTTCTGCTTTATAACAAAGTGAATCAGCTATACATATACATATATCCCCATATCTCCTCCCTCTTGCATCTCCCTCCCTTCCTCCCTATCCCACCCCTCTAGGTGGTCACAGAGCACTGAGCTGATCTCCCTGTGCTACGTGGCTGCTTCCCATTAGCTATCTGTTTTACTTTTAGTAGTGTATATATGTCCATGCCACTCTCTCACTTCATCCCAGCTTACCCTTCCCCCTCCCTGTGTCCTCAAATCCATTCTCTACGTCTGCATCTTTATTCCTGTCCTGCCCCTAGGTTCTTCAGAACCATTTTTTTTTAGATTCCACATATATATATATATATATGTTAGCATACTGTATTTGTTTTTCTCTTTCTGACTTACTTCAGTCTGTATGACAGACTCTAGGTCCATCCACCTCACTACAAATAACTCAATTTCGTTTCTTTTTATGGCTGAGTAATATTCCATTGTATATATGTGCCACATCTTCTTTATCTATTCATCTGTCGATGGACACTTAGGTTGATTCCATGTCCTGCCTACTGTAAATAGAGCTGCAATGAACATTGTGGTACATGACTGTTTTTGAATTATGGTTTTCTCAGGGTATATGCCCAGTAGTGGGATTGCTGGGTCATACGGTAGTTCGATTTTTAGTTTTTTGAGGAACCTCCATACTGTTCTCCATAGTGGCTGTATCAATTTACATTCCCACCAGCAGGGCAAGAGGGTTCCCTTTTCTCCACACCCTCTCCAGCATTTATTGTTTGTAGATTTTTTGATGATGGCCATTTTGACTGGTGTGAGGTGATACCTCATTGTAGTTTTGATTTGCATTTCTCTAATGATTAGTGATGTTGAGCATCCTTTCATGTGTTTGTTGGCAATCTGTATATCTTCTTTGGAGAAATGTCTATTTAGGTCTTCTGCCCATTTTTGGATTGGGTTGTTTGGTTTTTTGATATTGAGATGCATGAGCTGCTTGTAAATTTTGGAGATTAATCCTCTGTCAGTTGCTTCATTTGCAAATATTTTCTCCCATTCTGAGGGTTGTCTTTTCATCTTGTTTATGTTTTCCTTTGCTGTGCAAAAGCTTTTAAGTTTCATTAGGTCCCATTAGTTTATTTCTGTTTTTATTTCCATTCCTCTAGGAGGTGGTTCAAAAAGAATCTTGCTGTGATTTATGTCATAGAGTGTTCTGCCTATGTTTTCCTCTAAGAGTTTTATAGTGTCTGGTCTGGAAGGCGGATTCTTTACTACTGGACCACCAGGGAAATCCCTGTGTTTACTTTTAATTTGGTAAATGTCATTTCTATTTAGTTGTTTGAAATTAAATTTCAAATCTTTATAATAGTGAGAAACAGCCAAAATATTTCACATATAGTGAGAATAAGAGCCAAAGCTTGTAGTTATGGCAGGCCAAGGGTCTATGATTTGAGGTGAAAATATGATTGCTTTGGAAATCCCTCCTAACCCTCCAGTTCGTTCTAATTTCCTCCAGTGACTCAAATGTTCTGAGACCATATGTGGGCCTAGCCATTTGAGCATTTAAAAATAATAACTATATTTTGGGTATCCAGCTCATTACTGTGATAGTCCTTGAGAACAAAAGACACAGAAAAGTGTGTCTTTTTTTAAAAGGTGAATTCCATTTAGTTGCGTTAGATTCTGACTAGGGAGCTAAAATAACCCATTTTCAGAGCTCTTCAGAACGATTAGGCTCTGCATTTGCTGCAGAGTAGCCCTGATCAGGAGTAAGGTTTAAATAATCCCACTCATGATCATTTTTTTCTCTCTTGCTTTTTGTTCTGTACTATCTTGTCATTATAACTGATGCTTTCTCACCTCTATCTATTGTTAAAAAAAAGAAAAAGCTTCTTTTCTTTTGGTGAAGGGGAAAGGTGGGATATGTGGCCCCTGGATTCCTGATGATGGACAAATATTCACTCACACTGTGTCTCTGGCAAAATGACCCAGTGAAACTGGGCGTCCAAGTTATGAGGCATCTGTGAACACACAGCACAGGACATGCACCTGTCAGCCACAGTCACACAGGAAATGCATTCTTTAAGAAAATAAAATTTTATGCCTATGTGTAACCACTAATGGGGCAGTTTCTGTGATTGGAATAGAAAATAATTCTGAGGTGAGACTAGAATGTTAGCTCCACACGTGAAATTGATTCACTGTTAACCTAGTATAGGAGAGAATTGAAATCAGAAGGGTGCAAAGTGTCACAGGAGGTCATTGGTGTGGTTAATTTGATAAAACACAGACTTTAATAGCAGAATCATCTCAAACTTTGTAAAAAGAGAGTGACTGTGAAAATCTTTTATATCACAAGAAGTTCTCTGGTCATCTTATGGCAAAAGAATGGTCCTTCTTAAAGATGAGTTATACATTTTTCTTTTTCAACAGCTATTCCAAATTCACTTTTCTGTGACACACGCAGCTATTTTATTTTTTAAGTTTATTTTTCTTCAAGGTAAAAGTGACATTTTATCAATGAGAGAAAATGTCTGCCTTTCAAAAGAATTCTTGCTATGGAGAGAACATCTTGAAAATGGATGTTTGGAAATGTTTCCAACATTATATGA
The DNA here is from genome assembly GCF_949987515.2 of Delphinus delphis. Taxonomy (NCBI): domain Eukaryota; kingdom Metazoa; phylum Chordata; class Mammalia; order Artiodactyla; family Delphinidae; genus Delphinus; species Delphinus delphis. Next base: position 79,878,749 of record NC_082688.1, on the reverse strand, counting down.
TTTTGTTGTGGAAAATGATATGCCTCAACCACAAAAATCTTGATAGTTTACACTTCAAAAAACAGAATTGTCTAACTGGCATAAAAATTTCCATCACATAAAAGAGAATAAAATACCTAGGAATAAATTTAACCAGGGATGTGAAAGACCTATACTCTGAAAACTATAAAACATTGATGAAGGAAATTGAAGGTGATACAAAGAAATGGAAAGATATCCCATGCTTTTAGATTAGAAGAATTAATATTGTTAACATGGCCCTACTGCCTAAAGCAATCTACAGATTTAACGTAACCCCTGTCAAAATACCTATGACATTTTTCACAGAACAAGAACAAATAAACCTAACATTTATTTGGAACCATAGAGGACCTCGAATTGCCAAAACAATCTTGAAAAAAAGAACAAAGCTGGAGATATTACCCTCCCAGACATCATACTATACTACAAAGCTACAGTAATCAAAACAGCATGGTACTGGCATAAAAACACACATAGATCAATGGAACAGGACAGAGAGCCCAGAAATAAACCCATGCACACATGGTCAATTAATCTATGACAAAGGAGGCAAGAATATACAGTGGAGAAAAGACAGTCTCTTTGATAAGTGGTTCTGGGAACACTGGACAGCTACATGTAAATCAATAAAATTAGAACATTCTCTAACGCCATATACAAAAAAACCCCCTCAAAATGGGTTAAAGACCTAAATGAAATGGATTAAAGACCTAAATGTAAGACCTGAAACTATAAAACTCCTAGAAGAGAACATAGGCAGAACACTCTTTTACATAAATCATAACAGTATTTTTTGGGTCTGTATCCAAAAGCAAAAGAAATAAAAAGCAAAACCAAACAAATAGTATCTAATTAAATTTAAAGCTTTTGTACAACAAAGGAAACCACTGACAAAATTCAAAGACAACCTATGGAATGGGAGAAAATATTTTCAAATGATATGACCAACAAGAGGTTAATATTGAAACTATATAAATAGCCCATACAACTCAATATCAAGAAAACAACCCAATCAAAAATGGGCAGAAGACCTGAATAGACATTTTTCCAAAGAAGACATACAGATAGCTAACAGGCACCTGAAAAGATGCTCAACATTGCTAATTATTTGAGAAATGCAAATCAAAACAACAATGAGATATCACCTGTCAGAATGGTTATCATCAAAAAGTCTATAAATAGCAAGTATTGGCAAGGATGTGAAGAAAAGGGCACCATTGTACACTGTTGGTGGGAATGTAAATTGGTGCAGTCACCATGGAAAACAGTATGGAGATTCCTTAAAAAACTAAATTTGGAACTACCATATGATCTAGCAATTCCACTCCTGGGTATATATGCAGAAAAAATGAAAACATTATTTCAAAATGATACATGCACCCCAATGTTCATAGCAGCACTATTTACAATAGCCAAGATATGGAAGCAACCCAAGTGCCCATCAACACATGAATGGATAAAGAAGATGTGATATATATATATATATATATATATATATATATATATATATATATATATAATGGCATATTACTCAGCCATAAAAGGAATGAAATTCTTCCATTTTCCGCAATGTGGATAGACCTGGAGAATATTACACTTAGTGAAATAAATTAGACAAAGAAAGACAAATACTGTATGATATCACTTACAGGTAGACTCTAAAAAATAAAACAAACTACTGTGTATAGCAAAACAGAAACAGACTCACAGACATAGAATACAAGTTAGTGGTTACCAGTGAGAAGAGGGAAGGGGAACGGGCAAGATTAAGGGTATGGGATTAAGAGATACAAACTATTATGTATGAAATAGATAAGCAGCGAGGATATATTGTATAGCACAGGGAATTATAGGCATTATTTTGTAATAACTTTTAATGGAGTATAATCTGTAAAAATACTGAATCACTATGCTATACACCTAAAACTAGTATAATATTGTAAATCAACTATACTTCAGTTGAAAAAAAAACTTCCAGAAGAGAAAGTCAGTGGGTTTCATTAGCTTTGTAAGAACTGATTGATATCAGAGAACATAGGAATTTTTTTATATATCTTTATTGGAGTATAATTGCTTTACAATGTTGTATTAGTTTATGCTGTACAACAGAGTGAATCAGCTGTATGTATACATATATCCCCATATCCCCTCCGTCTTGAGCCTCCCTCCCACCTTCCCTATCCCACCCATCTAGGTTGTCACAAAGCATTGAGCTGATCTCCCTGTGCTATGCAGCAGCTTCCCACTCGCCATCCATTTTACATTTGGTAGTGTATATATTGTCAATGCTACTTTCTCACTTCTTCCCAGCTTATCCTTCCCCCTCTGTGTCCTCAAGTCCTTTCTCTACGTCTGTGTCTTTATTCCTGCCCTGCCACTAAGTTCATCAGTACTGTTTTTTTAGATTCCATATATGTGCGTTAGGATACAGTACTTGTTTTTCTCTTTCTAACTTACTTCACTTGTATGACAGACTCTAGATCCATCCACCTCATTACAAATAACCCAATTTCATTCTTTTTATGGCTGAGTAATATTCCATTGCATATTCCACATCTTCTTTATCCATTCATCTGTCGATGGACACTTAGGTTGCTTCCATGTCCTGCCTATTGTAAATAGAGCTGCAATGAACATTGTGGTACATGACTCTTTTTGAATTCTGGTTTTCTCAGGGTATATGCCCAGTAGTGGGATTGCTGGGTCATATGGTAGTTCTAATTTTAGTTTTTTAAGGAACCTCCATACCGTTCTCCATAGTGGCTGTATCAATTTACATTTCCACCAACAATGCAAGAGGGTTCCCTATTCTCCACACTCTCTCCAGCATTTATTGTTTGTAGATTTTTTGATGATGGCCATTCTGACTGGTGTTAGGCGATACCTCATTGTGTGTTTTTTTTTTTAAAGGAACATTTATTTATTTATTTATTGGCTGTGTTGGGTCTTTGTTGCTGCACGCGGGCTTCCTCTAGTTGCATTGAGCACCACTCTTCGTAGTGGTGCATGGTCTTCTCATTGCAGTGGCTTCTCTCTATTTTTTTTTTTTTTGTGATAGACAGGCCTCTCACTATTGTGGCCTCTCCCGGCTCCAGACGCGCAGGCTCAGCGGCCATGGCTCACGGGCCCAGCCGCTCCGTGGCATGTGGGATCTTCCCGGGCCAGGGCACGAAACCGTGTCCCCTGCATTGGCAGGCGGACTCTCAACCACTGCGCCACCAGGGAAGCCCTGCAGTGGCTTCTCTTGTTGCAGAGCACAGGCTCTAGGTGTGCGGGCTTCAGTAGTTGTGGCACGCAGGCTGTAGAGTGCAGACTCAGTCGTTGTGGCTCACGGGCTTAGCTGCTCCATGGCATGTGGGATCTTCCCGGACCAGGGATCAAACCCGTGTCCCCTGCAATGGCAGGCGGATTCTTAACTGCTGTGCCACCAGGGAAGTCCCTGTGATCAGTGATCTTTGATGTTACTATTGTAGTTGTTTTGGGGTGTCACACAGCGTGCCCTTGTAAGATTATTAAGTTAATTGATAAATGTGTGTGTTCTGATTGCTCCACTGATGGGCCATTCCCACATCTCTCTCCTTTTCCTCAGTTCTCCCTATTCCCTGAGACATAACAATATTGAAATTAGACTAATTAAAACCCTACAATGGCATCTAAGTGTTCAAGTGAAAGGAAGTCATACTTCAAGTCTCTCATTTTAATCAAAACCTGGAAATGATTAAACTTAGGAAGGTTGTCAAGTGCCAAGATAGATTGAAAGCTAAGCCTCTTGCACCAATCAGTTAGCCAAGTTGTGGATGCAAAGGAAAAATTCTTGAAGGAAATTAAAAGTGCTACTCCAGTGGACACATGACTGATAAAGTGAAATAACTTACTTGCTGATATGGAGAAAGTTTTAGTGATCTGGATAGAAGATCAAACTAGCCACAACATTCCTAAACCAAAGCCAAACCCAGAGCAAGGCCCTAACTCTCTTCAAGGCTGAGAGAGGTGAGGAAACTGCAGAAGAAATGTTGGAAACTAGCAGAGGTTGGTTCATGAGGTTTAAGGAAAGAAGCCATTTGCACAATATGACAGTGCAAGGTGAAGCATCAAGTGCTGATGTAGAAGCTGCAGCAAGTTATCAAGAAGATCTACATAAGAATTAATGAAGGTGGCTACACTAATCAGATTTTCTTTGTAGTTGAAATAGCCTTCTATTGGAAGGAAAATGCCATCTAGGACTTTCATAGCTAGAGAGGAGAAGTCAATGCCTGGCTTCAAAGCTTCAAATGACAGACTGACTCTCTTGTTAGGGGCTAATGTAGCCGGTGACTCTAAGTTGAAGCCAGTGCTCATTTACTATTCCAAAAATCCTAGGACCCTTAAGAATTATGCTTAGTCTACTCTTCCTGTTCTCTGTAAGTGGAAAAACAAAACCTGGATGCCAGCACATCTGTTTACAACATGGTTTACTGAATACTTTAAGCCCACTGTTAAGACCTACTACTTAGAAAAAAAGATTTCTTTCAAAATATTACTGCTGTGTAATGTACCTGGTCACCCAAAGGCTCTGTTAGAGATGTACAATGAGATCAATGAGATTCATGTTGTTTTCATGCCTGCTAACACAACATCCATTCTTCATCCTATGGATCAGGAGTAATTTTGACTTTCAAGTCTTATTATTTAAGAAATACATTTCATAAGACTATAGCTGCCATAAATAGTGATTCCTCTGATGGATCTGGGCAAAGTAAATTGAAAACTTCCTGGAATGGCTTCACTATTCTAGATGCCATTAAGAACAATTGTGATTCATGGGAAGAGGTAAAAAATATCAACATTAACAGGAGCTTGGAAGCAGTTTCCAACTCTCGTGGATGACTTAGAGGTGTTCAAGACTGCAGTGGAGGAAGTAACCGCAGATGTGGTAGAAATAGCAAGAGAACTAGAATTAGAAGTGGAGCCTGAAGATGTGACTGAAAGGCTTTAACAGATGAGGATTGCTTCTAATGGATGAGCAAAGAGAGTGGTTTCTTGAGATAGAATCTACTCCTGGTGAAGATGCTGTGAAGATTGTTGAAGTAACAACAAAGAATTTAGAATATTACAAAAACTTAGTTGATAAAGTAGCAGCAGGGTTTGAGACGACTGACTCCAATTTTGAAAGAAGTTCTACTGTAGGTAAAATGCTATCAAACAGCATTGCATGCTACAGAGAAATCATTCATGAAAGGAAGAGTCAAGTAATGGGCAAACTTCATTGTTGTCTTATTTTAAAAAAATTGCCAAAGCCACCCCACCCTTTAGCAACTTGCACCCTGATCAGTCAGCAGCCATCAACATCAGGGCAAGACCTTCCACCAGGAGAAAGATTATGACTAAGTGAAGGCTTAGGTGATGATTAGCACTTTTTAGCAATAAAGCATTTTAAAATTAAGATATATACATTGTTTTTTAAGACATAATGCTATTACACTCTTAATAGACTTTAGTATAGCGTAAACATAGCTTTTATATGCACTGGAATACCAAAAAATTCATGTGGCTCACTTTATTGTGATACTTGCTCTATTGCAGTGGTCTGGAACTGAACCCACAATATCTCTGAGGTATGCCTATAGTTAAACCTTTTTACTGATAGGGATGTACCATCAAAAAAATTGAGATCAGGGCTTCCCTGGTGGTGCAGTCGTTGAGAGTCCGCCTGCCGATGCAGGGGACGCGGGTTTGTGCCCCAGTCCAGGAGGATCCCACATGCAGTGGAGCGGCTGGGCCCGTGAGCTATGGCCGCTGAGCCTGCATGTCCGGAGCCTGTGCTCCATAACGGGAGAGGCCACAACAGTGAGAGGCCCGCGTACTGCAAAAAAAAAAAAAAAAAAAAAATTGAGATCACTGTTCTATACTTATAACTGTGTCTCAATCCCAGAATCCCAAGAAAGAGAAGATAATTGCTTTAGTTGGGTCAGTTATCCATTTCTGGTCCAATCAGCTATGACCCAGGGAGGAGGGTGGCATAATACAGTCATCCTGAACATCTTGAGTGTTCATGATTCCAGTCACAACAATTACATGATTTCATGGGGAAGCAACACTTATCATCACATGAAAATATTCTTCTACTTGTAAATTTGCCTCCTCTCAAATATCTATCCTGCTTCATGCCAGCACCTGCCTCTCCACCTGTCAACATATTTTCCCAGTTTCACTGATGAATATTGTAACCTTTGATAGTATACATGCAAACTCATTTTAAATAGGTTGTGACGTGAAATTGTCACTCCTGCAAACGTTTTAGGATTTCATAAAATTGAAGAAAATGATGTTGGAATATTGCTCAAATCACACACAAATGAGGTTTGGGAAAATCAGATAAGGTAACAATTGAAGAGAAAACCAATAAGGGTTATAGCATGATAGGTTTTCAAAGCAAATGATTTGAATATAGAAGGATATTGACACTGGTAAATTAATATGTCCCTGAGTATTTTTTTTTTTTTTGCAGAAATGACCCTGTTTATTTTGCAAATAAATCACGATCTCATATTGTAAGAGCTTTTGTGACAGCAAAACACATCCCCACAATCCGTACACATACACTTCAATGCATGCCCCACCCCCCTACCCCCCACTGCCGAAGCTTGTCATTCAGTGTTGACAATCCAAACAACATTCTTCTTTCTTTAAAGAACAGCAATCAGCAGTCCTGTTCAAGAGGGGGCCGGTGCACAAGACCACCAACTACAAAGGGAAAGTGACGTGGGCGCGGCATGTGGCCACCAGAATCCTAGGAAGCGGACATTATGAATGTTTTAGAGGATGAGATGTCGTATAGATTGGGAGGTGTGCTGTGTGTGCTGGAACAAAGAGGGGGAACTCTCTCGTGAAAAATAGCCTTCTGCAAGAGGGAGTGGGGAGGGGGGTCCAGGAGGTAACAGTTAGGGCGCTGGCCCTACTTTGTTCCCTTGGCTGCAGCAAAGGAGGGAAGAAGGGGAAATGACCCTGTTTATGATCTTACTACAAAACTTGACCATGAAGTGAAGGATATTATATAATGCTATTATACTCTTTTGTTCAAAATTTGTCCCCTAACATAAATATTTGAGTTGTTGAAAGACTTAGTACATAATTGTGCCAATTAGAACCTAATTAAAAAGTAAGATAAAACACACATATTTTCTTAAATTTTAATTTCATTTATTAAAGATAAAGACCTAATCAAATGTTTTCCCCCAGCTGTTTACTAGGAGATTTTGTTCCCTCTTGAGGATCTGATGCTTAGTTTACTGGTTTTGGGCTGACCCTCCTGAGAGCTGTGGGTGGGAAGTGGTGTTCTGTACACAAACCTTTGCACCTTCTTTGACTAATTCCGGATCATTTAACTCTTCAAACCTGATACAGTTTGAACTCTAATCCTTCAGGGTCTTTCTGAGTGTCTAATTTGTTGATGTGAAAAATTAATTTGAGCCAAGGTGCTTGTAAAATACAATATAGCTCAAAAGGTTATTCTTTTTTCAAAATACCTTCATTTGAATAGCAGCCCTCAGTGCCTAAAACCAAGAGGTAAAAATAGTAGAGGTTTGGAGGTTGAGAAAGATGATTATAGGCAGGGGGGCCTTTTCTGCCACATGCCACCAGTAAGTGTTTTGTCTTCACCCTTTGCAGAAGGCCAGCTCTGCTGTTAGTTTGTCTCTGCACCATCAACTCCAATACTACATGTGACCCTGGGGTGGGATCTTTGCACACTCTTCCCCACATTGACATTTTGGCCCTATCCCTCCCACAGCGAAGGTATGGCAAATACAAATAGATTTCTTTGTTCTAGATTATGCCATGGCAGTGAATATTTCTGTACCACATCAGGGAATTCGTTTATCACCATTTAGCTTTTGACTGTTTACTATGAGTTCTCATGACCCCCAGCAGGTCCCAGTGTGTACCTTATGTATATACCTATGAATGACTGTGCATGTAAGATTAGTAGCAATATCTTGGTGTCCAAAAAATGGCTCATTTCTCCCACTTCTTATGCTAAATACAATTGATTTCATTAAATGGAGTCTTGTTTTCATTAGAGAGCACTGAATTATGAAATTGTTGAGCATCGTGCTCTAGATACACAGAATATTTCAGATTTGGTCATTCATTCTTTAAAAAATACCTGGAGTAGACATTTCTGTATAGCTCAAGCTTAGGGAAGATATTATCATTTTTTCCTTCTGTCACTTCCAATACAATGTGCTTTTATACCTGCTGTACTGTCAGAGAAATTTGAGCAACTTTCAGAGTTAGGAGCTTCGGGGACAATTCTGTTAGAAAAAAAACCCAGGGGGAAACAGTGAGGGCTAAAGACCCTTACTTTAGCCAATACACATAAGAACATTAGGAAGTAAATATTTGCTGTGGTTTTATTAGATGCTCGTTAGCTGCACCCCTGAGCCCCAAGGTCCCTATAGGAATGAGGTGTGCCTCATCTACATGAAATCTTTTTAAAGCCTGTGCTCTCATGGGGCAGACTCAGAGTGCTATTGTGTTTAAAATAATACAGTCCAGCATTTTTTTTTTTTTTTTTTTGGCTGCTCTGGGTCTTTGTTGTGGCACGCGGGTTCTTCTTCTTTGTGGTGTGCGGGCTTCTCTAGGTGTGGCGCTCAGGCTTCTCTAGTTGTGGTGAACATACAGTCCAGCATTTAAAAAGTAATTTCCAAAGGTCTTAGCCCTTAACTCCCCTTTCCTGAACTCTTCAAGGGGAGATAAGGAGACCACAGTCATATATCTTTGACATCGCCTTTTCTATCCATTTCCCTTACACTGAAGCAGCTCCCCCCATCTCCCTCACCCCAGTCTCCCTCCAACAAACACCTGTATCCCACCAGCTCTTGCCCCTGTGCCTCTTGTCATCCTCACCAGCTCCTTTCCTCTGGATTACAAGACCCAAAAGAGCTTATTTAGCAAAGCAGGACCATCCCAGGCTGGGAGGTGGAGTGAGGAGGGTCAAAATGGAATTCTCTTAAGCATGGAAGGAAGAGAAAGGCTGGAAACCAACATACATGAACTAGTTCCCTCTTATCAGGTACTTCATGTACACCCCTTAGATATTCACTCTTAGGGTGTCGAATCTTGGGTTTTGTTGTGGTGACTGGGAAAAGCAGGAATGAATGACAGCTTTCAGACCCTCACCCAGGTCCTTTTGGCATGCCATTGCTCCTGCTGTGTGACTGTGGGTTGAAAACTGTTGCTCTTGGCCACGTGTTTCAGTAACTGGCTCTGGCTGCCTGCCAGTCTGCTCCTGACATGCCTTTGTCATGGCCTTTCTCACTGGCACTAGGGGATGTCCCCTCTAGATGGTACTTTTGGGATGGCTATCTTTCTTTTCCACTCCTCTGATGCCCTCTTCTGGAGTGGGTCTTGAGTTTGCATATTCAGTTGGTAATTTAGGTCCAAAGTTTATTTTATTACAGTGTGAGGCAATTCAGGGGCACCAGTACATACGGGTAAACTAAATTAGAGCTACAGAGCTTCACTAATTAGTCCATCGCTTTTACAGCCCCTGCTTTGTGTCATCCCCAGAGCTGCCTTTAAGCCCAACCCTGACCTCACTTTAGGTGCAGCTTCTCAGGTGGATTTTAATGTTTTCTTTGCTTCCTCCGTCCCCAGCTTCTTGGTCAAGTCTTCCTTTTATTAGTCTTCTCTTCAAAGGGCGGGGGAATTGCCCTTTGTCTGCTGTTTCTTGATCTCAATTTTTTTCTTTCTTTAAATAAAACGTTTTCTCATTTTATGTGCAAGTCAAAGATGCATACTCACTATAGAAATTAGGAAGATACAAAAAAGTGTGAAGACAAACCATCTATAATCATCCATAACCCTAGAAAGAACCACAGGCAAAATCCGGTGAATTTTCTTTGCTTTTACATAATTGCAAATATTCTGTATATTCAGACCTGTAGTCTGTCTATTCTCCTCATCTTTTCTTCTGATTTACTCTATTTGAAGTCCTACCATAGTCACGATGCTGTCACTGCATTGTTATTTGCATATGCATGTGTGTGAGTACACACACACACACACACACACACACACACACACACACACACACACACACACACACACTGTAACTGGTGTCTTTGGTTCAGGTGCTGAACTGGCCATTCTGCAACCTGATTCACAACACTCTACATTTTGGCCTCCTTTTACTAAAGTTACTTTTTTCTTACCTGTTGTGTGCCCCCTTCTTGACTTTTAGGTATATATATGGATTCTGGTTGATTAAAGAAATTATTATAAGATGTCTAAAGCCTAACTTTAAATTGGGTAACAGGTAATACTATGAACACATAGAGGGATTCCCACATTTTCATAATTGCCTATTGACCTGTGGCATTTGGAACCTCAGTCTCCACTCTCCTCAGCCTAAGCTCAATTGCTTATTCCCAGGAGTCTGCAGCCTCCATCATTTGTTAGGAAAGAAGGTCTGAGCACCCAAGGAGAGTTTCCTGTTATTCTCTTGTAAAGTGATGACAAGGAGATTTGATAAAAGCTGAATGCATTTTTAGTCGAGGATGTTCTGTTCTTAAGCTACAATTGCTGTTTTCCCTTTAACTCTAGAAGTGATTCTACCAAACAAAAGAAACTTTGATCTTCATATGTGTATTATTATTATTTTATTTAAAAAATTCTCCTTTAAATGTATAATTTAAAAAAGACTTATGCATCATTAAAGGCAATTTTCTTTTGTCTTGGGACTGGTTATATATGAATGTCAGAGGGGGAAGATTCACTTTAAAAGTGAACCTTCTGGGATGCATTTATTCCACAAAGTGAGATACACCTTGCAGTAAATATAGAGAAGATCATGAAATAGGCAATGTAAAAATAATTTAAAATTTAAAAACGCTAAATCAAACTCTTGGTTTTTAAGGTGTATTACCTAAATGATGGATATTTGGTCTTCAAAATTTAACATCACTGAAGGTAGCATAAGAGAGTAAGGATTAGATGGTGTTTTGGAGGGATTTAAGTTAGACATTAGAAGCTTTGCAAAATTCAGAGAAACCAGTATCTGTGGTCATAGACAAGAGAGGCCTTATCTTGCGATCTGTTAATAAGAGAGCAATCTGTCTCCTTGTATTACCCTTCCAGGAATCAACATCGTGATTCAGGAATGCCTCTTTCCAATCAGTCATATGCCCTGTAGGTGACTGTGAGTCTTGGTTTTGAGTATTTTTTCTGGATAAGGAATGTTGTTATAAGATTAATAGAAAATAAATATGGTTTCATAAGCTACATTTTTCTTGCTGTCATGTATGCTCCAATAAGCTAAATTAACCTTCAACTTAATTCCAGTGGAAAGATCAGATTCAACATGCACTACACTGAATAGCCATAGGGTGTTTATTGTCTGTCATATTTTCTTCCTTTGCACTAGAACTGCAACTTGACGTGACTGATGGATGTATGCTAGAGGTACCCATAGAGCAGATATCCCAGGGCAACAGTGCACAAACTAGAATGGGAATCAGGTAGAACGGGTGGAAGGAACCTTGGCTGTACTGATTCCTTGCTTTACTGCTATCCCAGGTGGTGTTGGTCCATGAGAGTATACCTTTCTTATTGCCTGTATCAGAATCAGAATGATGCTCTGGAAGCCAAAACTACTGTGCTACCAGCAGTGGGTAAGGATGCAGAATGTCGGCAGGTCAGAAGGTAACTCTAAGCTCTGTGAGGACAGGGCCCAGGTGGGCCTTGTTTTTTGCTGTACCCTGAGTACCTAGCATAGTTCTTATCTAGTATAGAAACCCAATGAGTGTACTGTGGAATTACTAAAGGGAGTTTATTGCTCCATGGCCACACTTGTCCCCCTCCTCAAGGGTCCTGGCTGAGTCTCTACATAGAAACTCTAAGAGATCTCTGCATTGGAGCATCCAGAGTCTTTGTCTGGACAACCAGAGGTCTGGCTCTGCAGCCCTGGCTGGGTTCTGGGGCCAAGGCTGGCTTTGGGAGTACAGACAAAGGACTTCTGCAGACAGCATCGGGGGAAGCCAGGGTCAAGAGCCAAGCTGATTTCAACATCAGTCTGAAGGGCCTGTGCACAGAGGCAAACTCAGGTTTGAGGCACAGAGGTGGAACAAGTGGACTTGGAAGATTGGTAGGAGGCAGCCTCGGACAGACTCTTAAAGTGCTACATGGAGACAGAGTGCTTTTTTTTTTTTTTGTGGTACGCGGGCCTCTCACTGCCGTGGCCTCTCCTGTTGCGGAGCACAGGCTCTGGACGCGCAGGCTCAGCGGCCATGGCCCATGGGCCCAGCCGCTCCGCGGCATGTGGGATCCTCCCGGACCGGGGCACGAACACGTGTCCCCTGCATCGGCAGGCAGACTCTCAACCACTGCGCCACCAGGGAAGCCCCAGAGTACTTTTATGAGGCAAATTCATCCTCACTCAGAACACCGAGGCTCTGAGGACATAGAGTATCTTTGAGTGGAAACTTTTCTACACGCATCTTCTTGATGCAGGGCCCCATGTCCCCTATCCACCTCTCTCAGGAACTTGCTTTATTTCCTACCTCGGGCAGAAGGACCCAGGAAGATTGGTCTTTAGAATTCAAATAAGGTTCCGGCTTTTCTTTCCCAAGCAGAGTAGCAAGTTCTAGAATTGGCTGTAGCCTCAGCAGGTACCATCCAACTGTTGCTTCAGTAATCCGGCTCCCCAGAACTCGCAGGGGTCTGAGATTGATGCCAACAGTCCCAGGCTCAGCCCTTCAGGAAGGGTTTGGCATCATTACGAGCCCTTGAGATTCATAAGCTGGTCCCCACAGCTTTTCCCCTTGGTGGCTTCTGAGGGCATCAAGGGTAAAGACTTCATGCCAGATGGTCTCACCTTAGGCTCTGTGAAGGCAGCACTCACAGAACTTTTGAGCCTTTAAAGAATTGCCCATTTTTGATGCTGAGCTTATCGCTTGAATGTAAGCAGTTTAACAGAATTAACAGCAGTATCTTGGATGCAAGATGGTTTTTAACCTGCAATATTTTTAGGATCCTGCCAGTGCATCCCAAGGCTCCTTGAGGCAATTAAAACCATGCTCTTGGCAACATGCAGACTGTTTTGTCAGAGTTAAAATTTTTTTTTAGTGCACTTTCTCATCACATCTGGAAGAGGTTTGACTGGTGCTCAGAGAGATAGCTTCCTAGGGGGGTCCTTTTGAATTCTTGATCTACTGTCTCTGGCACTCCATAGACCATGTTGGTGATGTTGTGGCAGGGCCGCAGGTGCTCCCCAGCACCTTCATTTCTTCCAGACCAACGAGGTTTGATTAACTGGGCAAATCCAGCAGCTAGAAGAAACTACGTAAACTGTTAGGCCACAGGGAGCCATCTTAACTAAAAGGTATCTTGTTGACTCGCATGCAGAAATTTAGGCAATGGGAGACTCAGGGCCATTTTAAGTTTTCCGTAAATTCTTTCGGAGGCTTCATCACTTAGACCAAGCATATTAAAGTGCACCCACATCTCAATTAAATCTAAAGTTTTCCATAAAAATGGTGAAAACATTTTTGTAATTTTGCTTTTAAAATTATTTGCCTATGAATGCCTTATTAAATTTACAGTTGCTTTTGTCTTCTTATTATTGTGCCTACTCAGGAAATCTTAAGGAAATCTTAAGGAAAACAAGAGAACCTAATTCACAGAAATTATTCTTACATGTAATGAAATTTTTTATGAACAATAAATTGATCAATTAAAGAAGGTGACATAATGTTACATTTTGCAGGCAGTTAATTAAATGCTTATTAATTTCAGTTTTCTTTTGTGTACCTTGGAGCCAATTCAATTTTTTCTCCCATTGCCCACTGGAAAACTTGTGGGCCCCAAGCACTGAGCTTTTTGGGCCTAATGGGTAAAACAGCCCTCAGGGATTTGACTCTGATGTTTGGCTCAGGAATAAAGATTTAAAGGTTACAGGATCACTGTTTCAAACGTTAAAGGTCTTTCATGTCACGGAGGAATAAGACAAACACTGTGGTCCTCCACAGGACTGGAGCGGAAAATTCTCCAGAAGAACATATCAAAGAGGCTGTCCTAGGTGATATGACCTGGAAGCATTTAGTGGGAGATGGAGGGATTTTTCATGAGGCTGCGAGGTTGGAGAGGACCAAGAATTTAGAGTTAGAAGATCCAAGTTCCAGTCCTCGTGCCAATCATTACTTATGAGACTTTGAGCAAGTCACTTAATCTTTGTATTTTTTTCCTCATCTTATAAAATGGAGATATGTCCCTGCTTCCCTTATCACACAGGGTTGCTGAAGATCAAAGTGGGATAACTTCAAACTCAAGGTGATAAGTTCTACACAAATGTTAAGCCCCATTCAACCGTTAGAGTTATAAATCCTGTTCTAGGATACTAGGGGAATGCCTGTTAGGCTTATGATAGAGTCAAGGCTCTATAAAGGCAACCTAGTATGGACTGTGTGTTTTAGAAATAAAGAATTAGAACAGGATGAGAGCTGAAAGAGATGTTGGAGACTGAGTCCCAAGCTCTTATTTTATACATAGAGAAATGATGTGTAACATAATTGAGTGACTTACAAAATGATTTCTATTTATTTATACCCTGCCTTGTTTCATAAAGGATTTCAAGTGGATTGTTAGAATAGGTACAATGAAATAGGGAAATCTCAAGTAAAAATGAAGTTGTGATGGAGAATAAGTTAAAGTATAATGGCCAAGTAAAAGGCAGAGGGGAGTTACAGTGACAATATATAACTTTTTTTTTTTTTTTTTTGCCGTACGCGGGCCTCTCACTGTTGTGGCCTCTCCCGCTGCGGAGCACAGGCTCCGGACGCACAGGCTCAGCGGCCACGGCTCACGGGCCCAGCCGCTCTGCGGCATGTGGGATCTTCCCAGACCGGGGCACGAACCCGCATCCCCTGCATCGGCAGGCGGACTCTCAACCACTGCGCCACCAGGGAAGCCCGACAATATATAACTTTTATAGAGTCAATTAAAAATGAACAATAACTTTGGCTTTGAGCTTCCCGGTTAGCCAAAGCAAAACTAGAAACCAAGCTAGTGATAGAACCATCATCAGAACCCAGTCTTAGACCAGTCTGCTTTTTGTTCCATTTAAAAATTTCTTGTTATTGAATTTACTGTTTTTGGTCTTAAATTTTGTTTGTTTGTTTGTTTTGTTTAGCATTCTTTTTCTTTCTCTCCATTGGTTCAGTTTGTGGGGATGGCTTTTGTGAGGAGAGTGAGAGCTGTTCCATGTGCTCAGTTGACTGGGGAAGGTCCACTTCCTACAGATGCCTGGGTGACGATTGCCTTTCCAATCTGTTTGGTCCCTACTGCCTCCGCCTTGACCAATCTGGGATGATTGAATCAACATCTCATGCTGAATTTTCCCGAGCTATTTCTTTCTTATGTTTATTATTCTGTGTTAGGATCTGACATCTTTTTAGAGTTCTCTGCTGTCAAAAGTCTTTGAAATTATATTATCCATCCCTGTTACTTTACAAATGAGGTCCAGAGCTGTTAAGTGACTTGCCCAAGGTTACACAGCAGCAAATGACCTTTACTGAGCACCTACATTTGTCCTTATTTAATTCTTACTACAAATCTTGATAATTAAATATTATTATCCCTTTTTACAGTTGAGGAAAATGAGGCACAAAAAGGTGAAGTGCTTTGCCCAAGGTTACAAGTGAGAGAACTGGGACTTGAACCCATTCTGTCTAGGTCCAAAGTCCATTTCTTTGCACAACCTTCCACCCAGTGCCACCTCTTAAGATGCTGACAGAGCACTGCTCTGGGCTCTGAGTCTAGTGCTCTTCCCACTTCACTTTAAAGATAGTCTCGGGCCCTAACTCCTTTGGGCTGGAGAGGTGTGCAAGATTAGTCCCAGAGTTTGGAAAGGTCCACAAATCAGTGTCTGGCTCTGCTTTTTGGGGATTATTTTTTTGGCCAGTGGAGTCAGTCTCTATAGACAATTCTGATTTTCAAATGGATCCTTTGGTTGTCTAAAGCAAATGGTTTATATCCACGGTTTTCAGCCATTTTATTAAGATGTACTGTGTGGGGCAATGAGTTTTCACGTGCCAGTAATTTATAATAGTTAAAGTAATCTGGGGCTGGTACACCTGGGGATTACGGAATTGGCAGCTGGGACCTCTCCCAGAGCCTCATTGATGGGAATAGGGCATGCAGCACATTCTGCATTGATGCCATTGTAGCTAAATGGTCTCAATCCTATCTCTGCATCAAGCAGTAAACTTTTTTTTTGTACTTAAACAGTGTTTAGTTACTTACTGATTTATATACCACCATGTTCCACAAATAATATAAAGCAACTCAATTATGACATTTATATAGTTCTTTACATTTAATGTATTTTAGCAGTTCCATTCAGTTCTAACAAGAAGTTTCTGAGACCAGCATTAACAGCCCATTTTTATTGTCAAGCAGTGAATTTTAGTAAGCATATCCTGCCACACTGTGTATAGAACTCTACTTTTTATTCTTATTTTACAAAAGGCAGAGTTGTGATGTCAAAGAGCTTAATGTCTAATAGAGGAGCGCTAACTATGTTAAAAGAATAAAACACACACACACACACACACACACACAAAACCATATCAATGATTGCCAGCTAATCTGGCTTGAATCTTTGTTGACACTTGTTATCATGCAGATTGGGAGGGAAAATCATCTTGTAGTCCAGTCCAACGTGGAGTCCCATTCAATGAATAACAGTCCAGCAAATAATAATTATAAATAAATTAAGCATTCTTGCTATCTCTCCTGGAAATGCCATAGCAGGGCATCTTAAAAATTCTATTTTTTCTACCTCAAAGTATCTCCCCAACATAGTAGCTGCTCCAAAGTCCCTCTCTCCACTATAGCAGCTCCTCTGCAAATCTTTACTCAATTGAACTCAAATAACTCGCTTATCTTTTAACTCTTCCTTCTTTGCTCAGCTCTTCACGTAGGTCAGTGTAGCCTTTTTGGTGATTTTAATTTCCTTCTTCCCCCATTATCTTGGTCCCACACAGTACAGAAAGATCTAGGAGCTGATCTGGAAGTTAACTTCCTCTTTATATAGGGATGGGGAGTGGTTTGGGGAAGACGTGGGAAACTCATGCATTTTTTTGGTTCCCTATCAAATCAACTTTAAGTGCATTCACTGTAGTAAATTCAAAATCTCAAATTCTTATTAGCTCATGCTCTAATATATGGGCTCCTCTCCTGTCACTTGGTGTGTATCTAGAAAATTAACAAAGTACATCTAAACATTATTCTAGAAACTTTTATTAGAAAGGCTCAGTTACACCCAAAACTTATATCGTATATTCTGAAACTAAAAGTCAATGGTTTGGCATTTTCTATTGTTTTGGATTGTTGATGCTAATGTTTTCCTGCCTGGGATGGATAATAAAGCTTATTGACTCTGGGTTGGAGGCAAAGTGTATGCGGTGTGTGTGAGAGAGAAATAGCTCCTTGGAGCCTTTAGTAAGAGAATGGAGAGGAGTTCACAAGATTGCTGAAGAATGATTCTAGAGAAGCAGGGGCAGGGTGGGGAGGAAGAGTACCAATAGCTTTTGGATGGCTAGAAAACCAAGTATTTTCTTTTTTTTTATTTTGAAGCTGAAGTGTACAGTGTATCAAAATTAAGGATTTTAACAAATCTAAAAGTCATGTGACATTTAAAAATTGTTTTTAATTCTCAAATATTTGGCTTTTCATTTATATGTCTTTCTTTGTTTTGTTTTTTTAAAAAATTTTTATTGGAGTATAGTTGATTTAAAATGTTGTGTTAGGGAACTCTTCTCAATACTCTGTAATGACCTGTATGTCTTTTTAACTGAAATCCTTGTTAAACCCATTGCAATTGACTTTGCTAATGAGCACCATCATCTTATTGGTAGTCTCACTGTTGCTAGCGATGAATAATTAAGTACTGATTTTGTGCTGAATGCTATTGTTTTGATTAATTTTTACTGTAAAATATTTAAATCATATTTCAGTCTTTGTTTTTATTTTCTTTCTTTCTTTCTTTAGTGGTTTCAGTATCAGATACAAAAGATGTTTGGGATGAAAGTTGGATGATACGTTTCACTCATATCGAAAAAGGTTTGTAAATGACCAGAATCAGAATTTTATTCCCGAGCCCCTCATAACCCATGTTCCCAAATGTGGACTCAAAATTACATGAGATTAGAGGATCTCTGTCTTTGGTCCTGACACTCTAGTGCCTGTGGTTCTTAGGCTAAACTCACATGAGGCTTCTGGAGAATACCACCAAGATGTAGAGAAAGATAAGAGTTGGGCCAGTGTATACTGAGTGCACCTGCTGAGAAATGCTGACTGATGGCAAAGATGAGTGAGAGATAGCCCTTATGCCACATTTCTAACTTTTGCAAGGACATTGTTGAAGGTTATAGATCTTGTTCTCTCTCTCTCTCTCTCTCTCTCTTTTTATAGTAACACACTAAAAAATGGGAGAAAGGAACAAAAGATCAAATCTCCCTTTGGAGGTTGATGAAAATTGTCAGATTAGATGGGCTCTTTGGGAATCATTACTTCTTATAATGCTCTGCATATACCCAGAGAACACAGGAAATCACATGTCAAGGTCACTCTGCTCAGCAGAAAATTTCCTTAATGCTGAATGCAAACACGTCTTTGACTATCAGCCCACCTCATTAGGACTGTGCATTCTAGCTCTACTTTTCCTACTTATTCTGCCAGCTGTGGAGCCTCAGTTCAAAGGCCCCAGTGCTTTTGACAGTAATGGTGATGGTTGATACTTTTCTGTTGAAATTCTGTCGGTTTAAGCATCCAACCAGGTTCAAGGTTGTTGCCTCCCAGATTAGAGCCCACCCTGCCCTCCACTGCGCCCCCAGAAGGCAGACTAGTTTTCCCCTTGGGATCATGGAAACCTGTTGTACTTAGAAAACCAACAGTGACGGCTCTGCCGTTTCAGTCAGAAATTCTGTCTTGATGCTCAGAATGATCATGTCCCCTAGTTATGGTTTGGAACTATAATCAGGCTTGCAGCCAAGTTTGAAGAAAAACAGTGCCCCCAATTCATTGCAAAACAGTGAGTGATTGGCATGCCTCTAGGAAATAAGCCAGGCAAATTCTTACCAAGGAAAGTCATTAGTAAGTTCCAGGTTATTTTACTTGCTACTCTTACGGAAAAGGAAGGGAACATATATTCATTAGGTGATTACTTTGTGTCAGGTGCTGTGCTAGATGCTTTATGCATGCATTTTAACCCAAAACATAACCCTGTCAGATGGGTATCGTGGGTATCATTGTCTCCTTGTAGAATGAAGAAACTGAGGCTCAGAGAAGTTGTCACTTGGTCAGGAGCTTACAAGTAGTGGAGTTAAAATTCTAACCACCTCTGACCTTAAAGCCTTATTCTCTCTCATGACGTTCTTTCTGAAAAAAAGCAAAAATTACAGAATATACCATTGGTCTCTTCTGTACTGCTTGGTGTCCTTCCATAGCTGTTTGACCATTTAGCCGGGAACTAACTCTTTAGGTATTTACAGTGTGTAGAAGGGATTTGTGCATCTGATAAGGCAGTATATGCCAGTAGTGGTTTATGTGTTATCAATGGGAAATTTTAAAACACTTTAACAGTTGTGTATTTATTTTAATACATATTAGAAAAAAATTAACGAGAATATCAGCTTGTGATTTTAGACAAGTAAATAAAATAAATAAGCTCTTTTACAGAAACATATGAGGTAGACAATAGTGATTCACAGATATTCCAAAAATTGTGATAATACCATGTGACTGATGGTGTTTGGGAATCATCATGATTAGGAATGGACAAATAATGTCAGTGCCTCTCAACTCTGAGAGACATTGAGCCTAATTAGCCTATGGTCACTTCTCAATTATCCGGAGACTCTGTTCAACTCTGTCTTCCACCCAGCCCATTCTTGGGGCACCACATCTCACTGCCACCTCATATAAAATCAGGAATTCAAATTAATTTGAGCCTCAGCCTATCCAAAATCTAATCATGCACATAAATGTAATGCAACAAAAGCAAAAGAAAAGGATTTTTAGTTGGCCCAACTTTTGGGATTCTGAGGATCACAGTTATTATAAATATCCATGTAAATGGCATCTCTTTGCCAAGAAACTTTACCTCTGTTTACTTTTAAATTGTTTTAGACAGTGGTAGCAAGTAGGCAAATTATTTGAACCTAGGTTCTAGACTCAGCCAGGTGTGTGACCCTGGGGGCCTTGTTCTCAAAGGTGCTTTCCCTCTCTAGTGCTGTAGTGAACAACAAGCCATAGGTGACAAGTCATTCAGCACCTGCAGAGGAGGGTGACTGACAAAGAAGAACAGATGGGTCATGTTTTTCTGGGGACACCTGCTGGCTTTAAGGGTCCGGGGCTTAGCACGGGCTGGGCTCTGTTCAAGTTCCTTTGCTCTGTCAAGCAGGTGCAGGTGGCAGCAGGGGCAGGGGAGCCTAGGGATCCAGGTATGATGCCAGTAGGTGGCTGAGGTAAAGCCTAGATGACAGATGGTAGAGTCTGAGCCCAGAGACCCCCAGAGTCCACATCAGTCAGAAGCCTGCCCTGCTTGCTTCTCAGGAAGGAGTGAATGGTATCTAGAGACCCTGGTCTACTCTGAATGGCTGTATAACTGCTTAGCTATGGAAGGTGGCCTCATTCTTTCTCTGCTTTTGTCTCTTGGTTAAGAGCTCAGAATATGAGTCACATGGGCCCAGAGTAAATTATTTACTAGTTGTGTGACCTTAGGCAAGTGTGACCTTACTTGCTATCAGCTTCAGTCTCCTCAGCTGTAAAATGAATATACTAATAGTACCGGCCTTATAGGGTTGTTGTGAGGATTAAATGAGATAATACAGATAAAGCACAGTGACTGGCTTAATCAGTGTTCTTTATTATTGTTATTATTAAGTGATAATACTTACGTGGGATTAAGTCATTCTACCTCCCAGTGAACTGGACTTATAGCCAGCTATTTTTTTTTTTTTTTTTTTTTTTTGCGGTACGCGGGCCTCTCACTGCTGTGGCCTCTCCCTTTGCGGAGCACAGGCTCCGGACGCGCAGGCTCAGCGGCCATGGCTCACGGGCACAGCCGCTCCGCAGCATGTGGGATCTTCCCGGACCGGGGCACGAACCTGCGTCCCCTGCATCAGCAGGCGGACTCTCAACCACTGCGCCACCAGGGAAGCCCCAGCTATTTCATTTTAATCAACAGTACTATAACATTATTTGAGTTTAATCACAAGTTAATTTGAGTCCAAGTCCTTGCTCATAATTCTCAAATATTGAGGGAAATTATGATTATTATTATATGGTCAAATTCCCCCCTTCCCACTATTCTCCTCCTTTGCACCATCTCACAGCTCAGGAGTGGACAAGGTCTCCATTACTCTGGGCCGTTCCTCATCTCTTAGAGGACAAAGGCCAGCCTGGCTGATGACTCTCCTCATGCCTCCACATACAAATTAGCCTGCAGGCCCCTTCTTGTTGCCTGCCTGAATCTCCAGGGAACATGGAGGGTTATTCATAGTGTTGGCTCTGACCATGGTGCCTGAGGACATGGATATATTTTTAGTGTCTCCTCCCTAGGGTCTGGCTGAAAAGGTCATGCCTATATTTTATGCCTAATGTCAATTTCTGAATAAATAACTTGTTTCTGTTAATAGGGCCCAAGCAATGTCAGGGTGTGGGATCCCCCTCCCACTTTGGAATGTCATTTTGCTAATGACCTGTAAGGAAGGTGCTTTGTAAAACCCAAAGCAGTTTATAGGAGTTCTTATGAAGGAGAATGAGGGACTGTGTCAAAGACTGCCCTGGAGAAGAGGGTTTGGTGCATTCAGGTAGCTTCAGGGGGCTGAACTAGGGTAGGCTGAACTAGGTAGGCTGAACTACTTACTGAACTAAGTAGATACAGGGAAAGGTTTTGCATTCCATGTTTTCTACTCATCAGAGTGAGTAGAAGTGGAGTCAGGAGTGGAGTGCACCCTGACAAACAATGAGCTTCACTCTTGCATGTATTTAAACAAAATGTGGGAGCAGGAGACTGGATGAGATGGGTTGAGGACCCCTCCACTGCTAAGATTCAGTGATTCTGGAGTGAATGGTGGTGGGAACTATTCTGTATGTTGGGACTGGGCATGGAACAAGGTGGACACCAAAAAATAGGTGCAGGAATCTTGAAAATAAACCTATCTATGGCCACATTTTCCAGGGAATGATTCTGTGTTTCAGTCTCTCCATTAAAAATATGGTTATTGATTTATTTAGGTTACAAAACTTTCTTCCTAAGTCAATTTTGGTAGGTAATATTTTTCTAAAATTATCATTTTTAAATATATTGGCAGTACACAAGGATTCCCTTTTCTCTACATCCTCACCAACCTTGTTATTTCTTGGGTTTTTGATAATAGTTGTTCTAACAGGTGTGAGGTGATACCTCATTGTGGTTTTGATTTGCATTTCACCAATGGCTAGTGTATTTTCGTGCTCTTGTTGGCCATCTGTATGTCTTCTTTGGAAAAATGTCTATTCAGATCTTCTGCCATTTTTTAGTCAGATTTTTTTGATATTGAGTTTTATGAGTTGTTTATATATTTTGAATATTTACCCCTATCAGATACATGATTTGCAAATATTTTCTCTTGTTCAGTTGGTTGTCTCTTCATTTTTGTTGATGGTTTCCTTTGCTGTGCAGTCTCCATGTCTTTCTTAATCAGTGAATTTCATTTGTCTGCTGTAATAGTTAAACTAAATAGGACTAACATACATTTTTCATTCTTCCCCCGATATCAGTAATGATTATCCTAGATTCATCTTGTTTGATCTTAACCAGTCAGATGCCTCTTGGCACATGAGAAAACTGAGGTGGGGTGGTTAAGTGACTTGCCTAAATTGTATACAGGGTGAGTGGCAGAGCCCAGACTTAAACCTTCTGGTTCCTGGTCTAGGGCCCTGTCTGGTAAACCAGAAGCTCCTACTGTGGGCATTGAGAAAGCTGTGAAAACCAGGGCTCTTGGCTGAGCAGGAGTGACACACAAGCCCAGAAGGCCACCTCCTGCAGGCGTAAGTCCTTCCTGTCAGGTAAAGCCCTGCACGTGGTAGGTGCTCATCAGACGTTCATTGACTTGAACAAAGCAATCCTGTCAGTGCTGGCACCTGCTGCATGCTCTGAGGCCTCCTGCCTTTACCTCCATTCTGGGCTTGAATGCAGATGAATCTTTCTGAGGATGCTTCCTACAAACAAGTATTGAGCCCAACAGGAGCTGCAGGTTATCCAGGTTGAGTCATTAGTAGATGACAAGCTGCCCCCCTCCTGCCATAGCCTGGCAGCATCCCTGGTGTGGGAGCATTCAGTCTCTTTCTGTGATTAACTGACTGTAGCTTAGCTGTGATCAGCAGAGCTCCCAGTCCAGGAGGTGGCTGGGCTCCAAATCCAGCTCCTTGAAAGTTCCTAACTGGGCTCCACCCGTCAGGAGGTAATGAAGAGAGACTTATTGGTATTTTTGAAGTGCAACTTTATACTTTTTGATAACTAGTTAGTAGCATATTGGAGCTCTCTCATTTTGCAGCCCAGTCGCAGGAGGCTTATGAAAGATATTTATAACTTTCCTAACTGTGATCTTACTCCTTACTTATTGCCAAGTAGTCCTCATCTGTTTTCGTCTATGAATCAACAAGTGTGTGTTCAGTGTGGGGCAGGGGCACGATCCCATTATTGTTCTAAGTGTGAGTTGCAGCCAGTGGGCTCCCTGGGGCACTATTCAAGCCAGAGGCAAGACCCTGGTTTCCTAGGCAGAAACTGTAGCCTTGGAGAATTGTCTGTTATCTTTTCTCTCCACTCAGCATAGTTGATGTCCTCTTACTTTTTCTGGGTGAGCCCTTAGACTAGAAATAATAAGGAAATGCAGACTATTCATATTATCGGTGGTATTAATAACTAGTATTTGTTAGGGATCTACTTTGTGCCAGCTATTATGCAAGATGTTTTATATGTATTATCCTTAATTCTTGAACCCTACAAGGTCAGTTTTATTTTCTCAACATTATCTGCAAGGAAACCGAGGCACAGAACTGTTGAATAAACTTTCCCGGAGCTTTCAAATAGAGTAAAGTGGAGTCTAAAGGAGTCTAAAGGAGTCTAATCTAAAGGGTTAGAACCCAAGTCTTTTGGATTCTAAGCACATTCCTATTAAGCCAGGCTTTTCTCAGTGCTGATTAAAAGTAGTACAAATTTAACTTAATAAATGTCTGGATTTCTGGGTCACATGGTGGTAGATTACTCAGTAGAGTACCTGGTATGCTTCCTTCCAACTTCCCAATAACAATTATAATGGTTTTATGGCATCTGTTGTATCTTTACCCAGCTTCAAGAAAATACCTAAAAAACAAAGAAAAGGATAAATACTCAAAACTCAAATTGACAGTTTTTAGTATGATTTGAATCTGCTATAGAGACTATTGTATATGGTCAATATTCTGTCAAGTATTGGGGAGGAAGTCTATTCAACTAAAAATATTCTCTTACCCCAACACAAGGCAGTCAAGTTTTTATATTGAAATCATTCACCTAAAAGGTACTTCTGACAAACTTTTCCCTTCAGATTTCTAAGTAATTGTAAGATTGTCTGATTCAAGCATCACAGGCATTGTGATTAAGTAGTGCTATTTCTCAGAAAGCCCAGCCCTTATCATAACATCCAATCCATTCTAACAGGTCTAGTATAGGTTTAGCTAGAACAGGTTTTGCTAAATCCTGCTTGACATGAAAGTAGCTTCTGAAAATATGATTTCCAAAAATTGTACGAACAGTGAAGTTGGGTTGACAAAAACCATTCGTGGACTACCTTTGCTTCACTGCATATAAAAGCTGGGCTGCTTGCCTGAGAATGAGAAGGGGAGAGGGGAGAAGATAACTTGTTGTTTCCCCATTACCTGCTCCCTGCCTCAGAAGCCTCAGGGCCATGCTAACAAAATGATTCTCAATTTCATTTGAAAAAAATTGATAAATGAGAATGTTCAGGGACTTAAAAAAATAGTACCAAGGGGGAGTATTTTCACTTTTAGATATTAGAAAATAATAGAAAATTAAAGTAATTAAAAGAGTGTTGCTGAAAAAAGACCTGGGCAAATAGATTTGGAGTAGAATAGATAAGTTTGAAATGGACGAAAGGATATATATGAAATAAATGCATGACAGAACTCAAATATCAGTGAAGCAAGTGTAGGGGAGCAAAATTTGCCACCTCGAAATATTTCTTTGGCATGCGGATTATTTTAAGCTGAAAACAATCAAGGCCCAAAAGACTCAGAGAGAACGTTTAACTTTCCCCCTCATTGCCTGAAAGAATGTAGATAGAGGACCTGTTCCAGGAAAGGAGCTATCCACCATAGGTAGCTATGGTATGAGCTAGGTGTGTGGACAGGGAAGAACTTAGCAAAGTCTGTTTGTTAATATTCCTTTCTGTGTTCCATTGTCTCTGCATTGCCCACCAAACATTCATTTACCAAAGATTTGCTTTTCCATCACTGTGTAAACTGCCTTCCCTCTCTTTGAAGTCCCAAACTACCACCCGCTGAAGATGGTATTTAAGGTGAGGGTTTTGGCCATTTTGGCGAGTTACTCAGTTCTCCTGGGTCTCTTCCATCTATACATGTTATTAAACTTTTGTTTGATTTTCTCCTGTTAAACTGCCTCATGTCGATTTAATTCTTAGACCAGCCAAAAGAATTTAGAAGGGTAGAGGAAAATTCGTTCCTCAAGCAGAGGGGAAGATTATTCAATCAGTTGTGCTGGAACAATAGATTAGTTGTGTGGGTAAAATCAAATTTTATCCTCACCTCACTCTGTTTCCTAACTTAATTCTAGATGGTTTAAATAATCCATTGTAAAAAATGAAAGCGAAATAAATTTTTAGAAAGGAGTTTACAAGCTTTGGATAAACTCAAAAAGCAATGGATAAACTTGAAAAGAAAATATTGATAGATTTGTCTGCATTAAAAGATGAAAATATCTTATGCATTTGATCCTTCTAGGAATATCCAATTAGATTAATAAGTATTAAAGTGCTTTGCACACTGCAAAGTGGAATAATTTAAATATATTTGGAGTAACTGATAGGAGGATATAATCTATTTATTTGGTGATCCCAATTCAAATTCTGCCTTTATCCCGATTTTCACGTGCGCATGCTAGGTTCATGTTCATTAGAGCTGTTTTGTTTTAATAAAACATAACTGGTAATTTACTCCCTACCAAGTTTTCACAGCAAATGTATCCATCACTTTTTTGAGAATGAAAGTATCATCTAATATATATTAATCTATTCTTTTAAATATTTCCTACTTGAGGAACACAGAAATGCTTTGGCATAGATCCTTAGGACTTGGAATTGTAGTAAAACTAATGGGTCTCTGGGTTGTTGGAGAAGCTTTAAGGTTAGGGAGGGAGTTGTGCAGAGTGGAGATAGAGCAGAACCACAGAACCAGGGAAAGGGACTAGGCTAAGTCATATTTTGTTTCTTTTTTTTTAATTAAAAAATTTATTAATTTAATTTATTTATTTAGCTGTGCCAGGTCTTTTTTTTTTTTTTTGCGGTACGTGGGTCCCTCACTGTTGTGGCCTCTCCCGTTGCGGAGCACAGGCTCCGGACGCGCAGGCTCAGCAGCCATGGCTCACAGGCCCAACCGCTCTGCGGCATGTGGGATCTTCGCGGATCAGGGCACGAACCCGTGTGCCCTGCATCGGCAGGCGGACTCTCAACCACTGGGCCACCAGGGAAGCCCTGTGCCAGGTCTTAGTTACCTCACGTGAGATCTTCGTTGCGGCACGCAGGCTCTTTTAGTTGCAGCGTGTAAGATCTAATTCCCTGACCAGGGATTGAACCTGGGCCTCCTGCATTGGGATCGCAGAGTCCCAGCCACTGGACCACTAGGGAAGTCTCTAAGTTGTATTTTCTTAGGGAAAACAGCATGGGCATTGGAACAGGCAGATATAGATTGAATCTTGACTTCTCAGTCGCTAATGGACATCTCTGGGCAAGTTACTTTACTTCTGTTCTGTTCAAAGAAAATCATAATAGTGCCTACCCTGGCTGGGTTCTTATTAGGACTAACCGTTACCCAAGAGGAATGTGTAAAGCAAGGAGTCAGTGCCCTGTGTAGTTCTCTTCTCTTTCCCTGCCTTTCTTTCTTGGACTTTCTTTAGCCATTCAGCCCTCTCTATCTAATTTATTCAACAAACTTACACTGAAATCTTACTCTGTACTTGACTTCTGGAAGGTACAGGGACTACAAACAAGAAAAAGACATGGTAGTTCCTATTCTCGCAGTATCTGGAGACCTGGATATAAGACCCATATACCAAAATAAGGCATTAAGAGAGGTTTATACAATTCTGTGCAAGCTCTGAGAAGGCAGTGCTTGGGGAAGCTGGGAAAACAATCTAGGAAATATGAAATTTTGTACTAAAGTGGTAATCCCCGCCTCTGCCTCCTCATCTCTTATTCCTCTCAGAGGCTCGAAACTAACAACGGGGACCCAGAGGCAAGGTTTTCAGGAAGAAGGACTACAGCATGTTAATATAGTTGGTACTGCTCCGAATTCCTAAGCCCGCCCCACCCCCCATCAAAGAATGTGTCTTCTACATTCTTGAGCAAATTGATGTGCCCATCAAACCAGCTTGTCTTGGGAGGACACTGCTCAGCTTTACCCATGGATGAGGAGGGAACACAGTTCTGACCTCACACAAATAAGAGTCTAAGTGGCATTTCTTAATACAGTGATGGTAGGACTGTGGCCATAGGAAGATCAAGAAGAAGACATTCACTTTCTCCAAGGTGATCCATAGGGAAGTGAAGCAAGTAAGGTAAGCAGAAACATGGGGCTGGCGGCCTTGAGGAATGACCCCTGTTGGGAAACCTGAGCTGCACAATGGTTGTCCACTGTTAATAGGTGACCCTTTATCCTATGAAGTGGATTAAGAGTCTTAATCTTGGAGAATAAACCTTTGTTTTTGAACCTCTGCTTCTTGGGTTATCGTTTCTCCATTGCTGTTGTTTTCAGGGCTGTAATTTTGCAGAGCTACAGACTTTCTGTGGAGGTGCCTCTTGCATTGTCGGACAACTCTAAGTTTACATATCTTCCTTATCCAGAATGCCAGTGGGTCTTCCACCCATTGGTCCTTATGCTGAGTCTGATCTGTCCTCAGCTGCCATGTCACCCACGGAATGCTTTCTATGCATCATTTCTACTCCTTATCTCCAACTACTTACCTCATTTGATGGGTAGGTATTATTACTTGATTTTGCAGAGGAAGAAATTGGGATTCAGAGAGGTTTATCAACTTGCTTGAGGTCACAGAGCCAATAAGGGGCCCAGCCAGAATTTATGCTCTTCTCTGACTGACTCAGTAGCCTATAGTTTTATCACTACACTATGCTATTTAAAAAATAACTTTTTTCCTTATTGTGGTAAAATACATACAGAATAATATTTACCATTTTAACCTTTTTAAAGTGTGCAGTTCGGTGGCATTAAGTACATTCAAATTGTGTAGTCATCAGCT
The DNA here is from genome assembly GCF_949987515.2 of Delphinus delphis. NCBI lineage: Eukaryota > Metazoa > Chordata > Mammalia > Artiodactyla > Delphinidae > Delphinus > Delphinus delphis. The sequence continues at coordinate 79,850,155 of NC_082688.1, read as the reverse complement.
ATCTAATTTTTAAGCATTTAAAGACAGCAGGGACATCCAAGTCTGTTGGTAGTGGGCCACAAGAGCTTTAATTAAGATAATTAATATACATTTGTGTGGGCCAGTGAATTTCCAGTTGGTAACAATGGCTTGATGAACAATTATTTGGATGTGACTCACATGCTCATCTGAATTTGGGAGCTTTATTTACATTTATTATCTTCTGTCAGGAACATCATAGTCTTCCAACTTCAGGAAATTAAGCAAGAATATCTCACTATTATGTTGTTAATTATGTTCAGCTTTAATTATAATTGCTAATTGATTCCAGCGTACTGCTTAACATCTGGGTGCAGCAGGCAGACCGTTGTAGCGGAAGGCAGGTAAACACACTAGAGAGCTCATATGGGCTACCTATTAGATAAATTAGTGGTGCTGAAGACTCGGGTGGTCCACTTTGGGGGCAGCAGCATGCTAGGTTTCTGGGAAGGATGGGTATCAGGACTTCCTTAAGTTTTCTCTAAACCAGGCTGAACATTCTTGTCTTTCCTCATAAAACTCAGGTTCCAAAGCCCTTTATTGAGTGCACTGCCCTCCAGCCTGTTGACTAACATTTCTTTCTAAGTGTGGCATCTGGAGTGGGACCCACCACTGTCACCATGATCCTGCCAGAACAGAACACACCTCCCTAATTTTGGACAGCATTCCTCCACCAACACCACCCTAGATAGCATCAGCCTCTTGTCACTGCCTTCATGTTACTGGCTCGTATTGAACTTGTAGTAAGTTCAAACTCAACATCTTCTTCATATATATTACTGTGGCACTAGACGTTGCTACTTATGTCTTTGCAAATTGGCCTTTTGGACTCAAGGGTAAGATTCTGTCTCTATCAAGGATGGGAAATATGTGCAATGCCCATGCCCATGGACCTTGTTCACATCCATGGACCTTCTTATTAGAACGTTTTCTACTGGGCCTGGATAGTCCTCAGAATCCTTCTCAACACAGTGCTTCAGTTAGTCATTACCAATCATCTCTCAGAGTTGGCTCATAAATGAAAACCTAATAACCTTTCTTACTTTTCATTGATTCATATTATATTTTATTTTATATTTAACCCATCATGGCAAAGGATAGATCAGGATTCATTAAGGGCTGGAAGACTAGGGTGATGACCAATGTATTATAATACAGCTGGGTAGAATTTTTTTTAATGAATTTTTATTGGAGTATAGTTGATTTACAACACTGTGTTAGTTTTAGGTGTACAGCAAAGTGAATCAGTTATACATGCATATATATCCACTGTTTTTTAGATTCTTTTCCCATATAGGTCATTACAGAGTACTGAGTAGAGTTCTCTGTGCTATACAGTAGGTTCTTATTGGTTACCTATTTTATATATAGTAGTGTGTATATGTCAATCCCAATTTCCCAATTTATCCCTCCCCCTCTTCCCCCTTGGTAACCATAAGTTTGTTTTCCACATTTGTGATTATTTCTGTTTTGTAAATAGGTTCATTTTTACCATTTTTTTAGATTCCATATATGAGCGATATCATATATTTGTCTTTCTCTTGGATAGAATTAATATCACAAATGTTTAGAGAACTTGAATGTTGTTTGCAGAAAAAGCACAATAGTTTTTTATTATTTTTAAAAAAAACACATTTAAGGCCTTATTTTGTGAACAGGTCATGCTAGAAACAACTATTTGTAGAAATCGTGATTGCATTTCCCTTCAGTGATTCAGCTCCTTTATACTCCCTGCCATTCCTCCCTGACGCGTGTAGTTGACTTTAGATTCAGGAGAGAAAGGGGAGTGGGGAGTAGGCACATCGCATTTATTTCCTGTTTTCTTACTCCCAAGACTAATGGGGAGTAATATGTCAGCATTCATTTCCCTCTTCAGATTAAAAAAAAGGTAGGGAATGAATAGGGAGACACTGGGCTGGCAGCAGTTTATATTGGTTAGCAGATACTCAGTTGGGTTAAAGTTTGCAATTTTGCAAAATAGTCCTGATACTGAAACTAGTCTTTCAGGCACAGAGTAGCCTGCAGTACCTGGCAGCCTCATGCTGTTGAAATTCCAATTCTTCACCTTTGCAAAGAGCCCTGTGGCTTGACAGGGTCAGCAAACCAAAGCATCATTGACTTGAGGTGTATATAAAAAGCATATCATGGATTATGAAGCAGGGAAGAAGTGATGGTTCTTTTAATATGCCATACCTCAGGTATTTTAAATATCGTCTTGCCATCAGGAAGGTTTTCGTTATGTGCCCTTGACTTGGTGTCATTCTAATGTTGATAGAGAGTATTTTCAGAACCTGGTTTCCAAGAACTCTTAGTTGTTAGATGTTCAGCGTGCTATTCATCTCTACTTCTCTTTCTGATCTGACCAATGGGAAACACTCGTAAGGGATAATAGACAGGAAATTATCACTTTTTTCTTGGATAGACAAGCTCCTGATATGCAACGTAAACTTTGGTAAAAGCTAGATTAGAGGGACTTCCCTGGTAGTGCAGTGGTTAAGAATCCACCGGCCAATGCAGGGGACATGGGTTTGAGCCCTGGTCTGGGAAGATCCCACATGCCGCAGAGCAACTAAGCCCATGCACCACAACTACTGAGCCTGTGTGCCACAACTACTGAAGCCCACGCCTAGAGCCCGTGCTCTGCAGCAAGAGAAGCCACCTCAATGAGATGCCCTTGCACCGCAACAAGAGTAGCCCCCGCTCGCTGCAACTAGAGAAAGCCTGCACGCAGCAACAAAGACCCAAAGCAGGGAAAAATAAATAAACAAACAAATAAATAAATTTATATATTAAAAAAAAAGCTAGATTAGAGAACCTGACTCTGGTGTGAAAAGTTGAAGTGCATGCTTCCACCACCCAGCCCAAATCTAAGGCATTAGATTCACATGCTCAGCCCCATGACAGAGTGAGCAAGTGAGAATTGGGCCTGCAGTCACTTCTCTCACCATCCACATGCCAAGACTACAGGCCTGCCACACCCACCTAGTCATAGGTTGAACAAGAAGAATGGCAGGCCTGCCCCACTTAGGAAAGACAGCCCAGGGGGGCTTACCACATGGAGCAGAAACAGAAGGGGCAGTCTTTAATACACTAATGCTGTCCACCATTAATTGTAGCACAGTGAGCATGAACTCTCACCCATCACATGGTCTACCCCCTCAGTGGAAAGTGAATCACGGGTAGGAGATACCAGAGCATTCATCCAATCCTCCTAACAGAGGGGAGAGGGGGCAGAAGGTCCTTTATCTGCTGTACAACCAGCATCAGTATTCCTCCCCTCACCAGAATCAGTTTTGAAGAGTAATGCTCTGTGCTATCCCTTGGAGGATGTCTTGTTTGTGATCTAATCCAAGGATTTATGACTGGGGAAACAAGCTTTAGGCTGAAAAGATGGTGGAATTTGATTGGAGAAAAATGTTATGCCTAGAAAACTCCCCATGGACAATCTTCAAGTCAATCCTTGGTTTATGCAAAACAGCACCTGTGCCTCCGTGCTGATGGTGCAGATGTAGTAATTAGCCACGCGGAAAAGCCAGCTGCACTCCTGGGATTGGGGGAGAGCTTTCTCCTTCTCCAGGAGTGGGGTACTCCAACTTAAAGAGAAACAAACATATGAGAGGCCAGTGTGGAAAGGCTCTGAAAAATCTGTGACTACTTGGCTTGTGAAAATTGCCTTTTGTTTTCAAAGGAACAACATTTTTGAGAAAAATGAAACTTTTCTCAATGTGAGATCTTTCCTCTTTGTATCTGTATTTTATATTGGAATACAGTATGGCAATGTTAAAAAAACATGAATGAATTTTGGAATTAGGCAAAGTCAGGCTTAGGATCTGTCTCTCTTACCTATGGGGGACCTTGGCCAAGTTACTTTGCCTTTCTGAGCCTCAGTTTCCTCATTCAGAGCGGAGATAATCATAGCTACCAGGCAGAGTTTTTGTGCAGAAGAGTGATGTTGGATGTAAAGTGCCTGGCCCAGAATGAATCGTGATGATGAGGTATGTTTTTTTCTAAATACTTTATTCTGCATCACAATGGGTGGATTTGCAAGCTTTATTTGTGCCCAACACTAAATCCAGAAGGATGTTTTTTCCTTTATGGTTCAGAAAAAAATAGGTCAAATTATAAAGTGGGAATTAGGAGATCATGTTCCAGAAAGATCCTTTCTGGCCTGTATTATTGATTTCCCCAGAGAATTAGATCATCCAAACATTTGCAGATTCATTGGAGTGCCAGATGTGGTTATTGTGACAGAATACTGCCCAAAGGGAAGCTTGATGGATGTTCTGTTCAATGGTGACATTCCTCTCAACTGGGGTTTCTAGTAGGAGCCAGGCATTTGCGTGGTAGGAGACACACTAGTGAAATCCTGCAACCATGCTGTCTTCTTTTTTTTTTTTAACATCTTTATTGGAGTATAATTGCTTTACAGTGGTGTGTTAGTTTCTGCTTTATAACAAAGTGAATCAGCTATACATATACATATATCCCAATATCTCTTCCCTCTTGTGTCTCCCTCCTCCCACCTCCCTATCCCACCCCTCTAGGTGGTTACAAAGCACCGAGCTGATCTCTCTGAACCATGCCCTCTTTACATCAACATTTTTTTTTTGTAGGAATTTAACACAAATTTACTTGCATAGGTTTAAACTGCAGTTTCTATAATAAAAATAGAAAGGTTACATCAACATTCTTAAGGATCTATTGCCATCTGAATGCATTATCTAGGAAGAAGATTTGTGTTATATCTTGGGGCATGAATGAGAATGGGTAGGTCATTATATCTAGACAAGGATGCCTAGAGGGAACAGGATTTTGAACCAGGCTCACCCACTGGTGCTCAGCGGAGACCTGACTGGAGATGCTGACAGAAAGTCCTGTTTAACATCTAAAGAGTGTAGCTACAGGCAAGTAGTAGGCACTTGCTAGGTCTAATAAATTTATATAACAAACACTGTGATGGACAGTGAAGGTTACAAAAATAAATAAGAAATATTTCCTGCCTTCAAGAATGTCTTGGCTTGGTGGGAAAGACAAATAAGCAGAGTTATGGAAGTGTTGATGAAAGTCCTAGGGGAGTGTCAGGTACATGGGGATAGCATCTAGTCTAGACTGGGCATAGGGAATGAATGGACCATGGGAGGTTTCCCAGTGGAGGTGAGCTGAGGAAAAGTGGACGTTTGCCAGGAGAAGGGGAGAAGACAGGTCATTCCAAAGAGAGAGAACAATGTGTGAAATATGTAGTAGAGGATGGTCCAGTCTGGGATTGTAAATCGATTAAGTATGACCAGAGCTTAGAGATGAGGGTGGAGTGGGAGGTAGGAGTGGAGAGGAATGAGGCAGAAAAGTAAGCAGATAGTCCTGAAATGGGCCAAAGTGGATATGATAATTTAGTATTTGGAAAAATGGAATTTCAAATAAGAGAGAAAAGGAGAGATTGTGTGAATAAAGGATTCAGGACAACTGTCTAACCATTTGGCAAAAATAACATTAGGTTCCTAGTTCACACCTTTAACCAAAATTAATTTGGGGGCAGCTTTAAATTTTCAATATGAAAAATGAAAGTTTAGAAGTACCAGAAGGAAACACTCAGATATGATTATATAACACCACAATGAAAATGTAACAGGAATATGAGCATCTGGGAAAAGTATTTCTAACATGATCTCTTACCAAGTATAACTAACAAAAGAGTTCAGGTTGATATTCATGGACTAGCAGGTATTAGCAATGTAAGTAGCATAACAAATAACTTCTGGTCTGTAATTATAGATAAGCCTATGAACGTCTAAATTTATTTTCAAATGTGACACGTATGGGCGAATCAAGTTTATTTGGAAGAAACATTCACTATTTTCTGGATAATTACGACCCCATAGCATTCACAAATGTGTGTATAGCTGAGCTTACCTGAAGCAATGTGTCCACTGTCCCTGCAAACGGTGGCTCTGCATTTCACAGAGCCACACATTAAAAATCTGTGTGGATTTTTAATTTTCTCTGGATGAGGGATTTCACATCAAAATGACCTGTGTGTCTTTTTGCAGCTATGCCATCATTTTGTTGGAGACTGCCACACGAAGAGACCTGGTCTTGGTAAGAGTCTATTGGACATATTTTCAAGTGAACCATCAGAGAGTCTGCTTCTCCATTGCTTAGCAGTGAACAGTATGTCCTACCCTAGCAGAGAACGATGTTGTGTCTGATTTGATTATATATTTTTTGGAGAGAATAAGATATATATTGTCTATCTATCTATGTATGTATCTATCTTTGAATAGCATATACTTATGGTTTGAAAAAGTACTGAAAAAATTCCATATGTAAAGTGTTTCTGGCTATTAGGGTGAGTTCCCCCATCCAAGCGTAGGCAGATTGAGTTGAAGGAGAGCAGGAGTAAAGATTCTCTCACTGCATCTGGAACACAGGGATCCTTTGGGATTTGTTTCTTTTGACCATATTCCAATGGTAATGATGTTGAGTGTGGATTTTGTTCCCCAGGATATGAATCCTTAAATAAATTCCTCTTATCCTTGGGTTTTGTTTATTTATTTTAAGAAATTTCCCTCCAGGTTTATGATTTCCAATAGATCACAAAAATTATATAGTTTCGACAGAGACCAAAACTGTCACAAAGATATTATCTATAAGAGAAATAGGAGGTGAGTGAGGGTGGGATATGGTTCTTTGAAATAATTTTTCATTTCATTATTTAAAATGTAAAACCCTTGGGAGCTGTGTATGTTGACCAACAGTTTTGTGTGATTCTGAATGCCATTTAACAGATAAATCAGGGATGTGGGAATTTCAACCAGAACAGACAATATCAACTGATCTTGGTACTTTTAAAGAAATGCAAAGAGGAATTGCAGGAGAGATGATAGTATATGATGAGAAAATCTGCCTCAACTCTCAGATCAGAGGAATCGTGAAATGTTGACGGTAGTGGAGAATTTATTTTATACCGATAACTACAGTATTTGGGTTCACTATTCCTATTTCCCCCAATTATATAGTTACTGCCCAATTAACTGGTTATAGCTTTAGTATATGATTAAGCAAATTAATTTTCAGCAACAACCATGCAGTTTAAGTGTAATCCCACAGGGACTAAAAACAAAACAAAACAAAACAATGAACTAATACTCTTCGTGGGGATTGGCTCATACTAGTCACCATTTGTCATCAATATCTGAAAGCAGACTTTCTCAGACAAGGGCAGATGAGCAAGGTCATTTCTGTACTGATCAGTAAACATATATGGAACTTGTCAATGGCAGGGGCTAGGATGACATCACTCTGTCCTCTACAGGAGTGAGGTGAGTGTGTGGAGGGCAGGGACAAGGGGTGTGGGTTGTGAGGGGCAGTGAGGAGTAGAGGGCCTGAGCAGCAGTGCTAGAGTCGGCCAGCCCATGATGGTGAGCACTGGAATGAATGGATGTCTAGGAGGGGCCCACTGGTGGAGATTCTTACACGCCAGGTTGAGAAAGTCATGTTTGATCAGAAAGGAGCACTGACAGCTTTTAAATGGTGGAAATGACATGGCGGAAAGAAGAGAGAGACAGGGATTGGTGGCACAATTGAATTTTCTTTCCTTCGTGGTTAATTAATGCACTTAGTAAGGGCTCCAGAGTGGATCATATAAAGGAATGCCTAATGCACAGTGTAATTCCAAATGCTGTTTAACAGATAAATTGATATACTTGTTAACTCGATAGTTAGCATTCCCTATGCCCCTTTTTACCTGTCAGATGGAGGCTAAGGGGTTGAATCAATCATCTCAGCTTGTCCCTTTGGGGACATACAAAACTAGAGCTGTTAGGTGGAAGTCACCTTATAGATTGTTTATTTGTGCTAGTTTGTTTTCAGATGTGGCAGCTGAGACCTAGAGAGATTGAGAGAGCTATTCAAGGCTCTAGCTCGCTCCCTTACTCCCATTCAGTTCTCTGGTGGAAGGACACAAATTCAGCCCTGGGCTCCCTGTTTCTCTCTCTCCAATTCTACTTCCTTTATAATTTTGCGTGACCTCAATATCCATGAGTACGATGTGTCCAATACCCGTCAGTTTTTTGACCTCCATCTTCTCTCTTGATCTTGTCCTTTACCTGCCTCAACTACCCATTTCTATATCACGCCTGAGATATCATTATTACCCCACGCTGCATCCCCTCCACAGTATCCATGTCAGTATCTCACTCTTTGACTTCCACCTCCTATTTTTCTAGCAAATTGCCTTTAGTTTTCCAACCTCACCAATGTATCATTCTGGGACGTCCAATCCATTGACCTGACTGCAATTCACTCCCTCTCATACCCTGCTTTCCTCCTCACCTGCATTAGATTCTATGGTCCATCATTGACATAGATTCCTTTGCCTAAATTCTCTTCTGTTGTCTTATCACAAATTGACAAGTTTTGTATGTTTGGTGGATTGCTATCTCTCACTTCAGGACTATAAACTCCTTGAGGGCAGGACCTTTGTCTGCTTTGCTCCCTGCTATATCCGAGTGCCTAGGACATGATTGACACATGTTAGGTGCTCAGTAAATGTTAGTTGAGTGAATGAATAAATAAATCATTGAAAGTGAGTGTAGCTTTCAGAGTGGTTAAATTACATATATATATATTTTTTCTTTATTGGAGTATAAGTTAAATTATATTTTGCTCTAGAGTGTTTGGCACATGCTTCTGTTTTGATTATTTCCAATGCTAAGTTGTTTTTTACTTTTCTTCATTCCTTTTTCTCCCCTTTGACAGAAAGAAGAGCCTCATTCTGTGGGGCATCCTTGTGTCTCCCTCTTGAGGAGCTGATTACAGGGAAGACTGAGAATCTCTGTCCTTGCTCTTCAGAGTATGCAGAGGTAAGGGGGTGAGGAGGGACAGGGAACTTGACTCTGAAGCCATTACATCTACTAACCACGAGCTCATGTTATGTCTTGGAAAGAGATATATCAACAAGAGTAGCCTGGGGACTTCCCTGGTGGTGCAGTGGTTGGTAATCCGCCTGCCAGTGCAGGGCACATGGGTTCGAGCCCTGGTCAGGGAAGATCCCACATGCCTCGGAGCAACTAAGCCTGTGTGCCACAACTACAGAGCCTGCGCTCTAGAGCCCATGAGCCACAACTGCTGAGCCCTCGTGCCACAACTACTGAAGCCCACGTGCCTAGAGCCCGTGCTCTGCAACAAGAGAAGCCACCGCAATGAGAAGTCCGTGCGCCGCAACGAAGAGTAGCCCCGGCTCGCCGCAACTAGAGAAAGCCCGTGCACAGCGACAAAGACCCAACACAGCCAAAAATAAATAAACAAAAAATAAATAAATGAATTAGCTTATAAAAAAATAAGTGGTAGTTATTATTTAAAAAAACAAAACAAAGCAAGAGTAGCCTGTTGCCTCAAGTAACAATAACAACTTCTTGGCATTTTTCTGGCTTTTCCAAACCCACGTACAGGTAGAGATGACCCAGTAGGCAACTGGAATATGTATCAGGAACTTGAAACAGATGCTCAGATGGAAATAGAAATTTGGGGACCATCACTTTCTTTGCTGTAATGTGGCCATAGATAGGGTGAAGCCTCCCAGGGAGAAGACGTGGAGAGAGAAGAGAAGAGAGAGGGCAGAATCCAAGTTGGGAGCCCAGCATTCCTGCAGAGCTCTGGTGCCATAAAACATAGTGACCAAGTGACACATGTGATGATGAAAGTAAAGCAAGCATGTTCGTATGCAGCACACAGATAGCAGATACAGCTATGGAGCCCTAATACCTGTCACTTTGGGATTTACACATATACATGGGCTTATGATAATTTGTATAATTGATAAGGATTAATTTACCAAAACATGAAATGAGAATGTGAATTTGAAAGGGTTAGGTGCAGTTCATAGGACAGTGGTGGAGTGGAATGGACCAGCCAGTGATATTACAGAGTTCATTGATCTAGTCCCAGCCATGGCGTTAATTGCCCTTGTGAGCTTAAACCCTCAGGCCTCTGGCATCTGAGGATCTCTGGGCTTTAGTTTCCTTATTACTATTTTTTGCCCGCCCTGCGCAGCTTGTGAGATTTTATTTCCTATGACCAGGGATTGAACCCAGGCCCTCAGCAGTGAGAACGTGGAGTCCTAACCACTGGACCGCCAGGAAATTCCCTTAGTTTCCTTAGCTTTAAGGTAAAAAAGGATACTACATCAGTGAGTCCAAGGGGCAGACACAGGTTGCATATCAGAACTGGGGATGAGCCCCTAAAAGAGCACATATCTTGTGTGATATTATCAAATTTCATATTTGTAAAATGAACAAAAATCATATTGATGTAGCAGTTGTAGCTACTGAATGTAAAGCTCAACCAAATCTTCCTGGCTGGTGGAGCTAAGGTTAAAAAAGATAGAGAAACCCAGGAATAGATGATTCCAAATTGTTCATTTCTGTAGTTCTTTTCAGAATATCAGTAAATCAGTGCATGACTGTTCCTCTTGATCACTACAGTTGATTAGGAGGCACAGGAAAACAACCCATCCTAAAGACCCAATTTGAACAAGTAAAGACGCTTTTATACAAGATGAATCCCAGGAAAGTTGTCCAGTGAATCTGATGATGTCTCTGGTAAGCTTGGTTGACTTCCCAGTCCTCACTAACTGCACCCATTCAGGTATGGATTTACCAGAGCAAGTCTCAGTGGTGCACCCCCTCAGAGCTGGCTTGCTTACTGGATCCCAAGGGGATGATAATTATAAGCCAAGGCCCCCTATGGAAATCCCCCTGCCTTCTAGGAGCTTTCAAAGAGTCAGAGATTAATACCCAGGGAGCAAAGTGTTCCCATAAAATAATTTCTCTTCGTGATGGATGCTTAGTTGGAGAAGTACAGGAAACACCCAGAAGTATTTGTGGCAGAAAGGACCCAATACCTAATGCCTGAAAACCAAAAAACGGACCTCCTGCCTTATTGAAGTACGATGTCAATAATAAAGGCTGATTTAGTTAGTTCTTGCATTTACATTTGACTTGTTCTTCTGGAATGCTGTTTTCTGAAAGCTAATTGCTGAAGCCATGGAAATAACAGTTTTACATCTTTGTTTTAAAATCCTGTGTTCTGATTGTATGAATTTTAAAGGATCAGTTCTCATTTGCACTAGAATTTTGATAACTCTTGAGTCCCTTAAAAAGAAGTTAATGTGTGTCTAAGGTTGAAGGGAGAAGACACATCTTTACCTGTAATGCCAAGGAAAGGATTTAATGTCAGCACTGGATTTGGGGAAGCTGTGCATAAGTCTGGCAAGGAAGAGCCCAGCCTAGGGGGAGGTGGAGCTGGAAGAGCAGCCCTACTAGGAAGCTGCAGGGGAGCTGCTCAGGCAGGTAGAGGACTCCAACCCCGGCAGTGGAGTATGGTGTAAGTTTGATGTAGGCATGGCTTAGAGCTTGGGTTCTGGAGTGAGGCAGAGCTGGATTAGTGTCCCAGCTCTGCCTTTTTCTAGCTTTATGATCCTTGGGCAAGTGCAAGTCACTTTATGAGCTTCAGTTTCTTTATCTCATAAAATAGGGATTAAAAGCTGTACCTACTTCAGAGGAGTGTCATATTAAAGGAGTTAATTAAATGAGTTAATGCATGTAATGCTCTTAGCAAGTGCCTGGTACAATGAGGAGCTCAATAGATATGATAATGATGATGATGATGATGATGATGATGGTAGACCACGATCTTTGTTTGAAGGTTCTGCTAAACCAAGCAAGCAAATAGGCAGTTGGGTACCTGGCAGAGAGGGTGACCATTATATCCCCAGGCTTAGGTGCCTAGGCAAGGTCCCCCAGCATCCCAACAAATTGTTCCCATTATCTCAAGGACCAAAGTTTTCTATCCTCTGCCCCGTTGGGTGGGCTAGGGTTGCTAAGTATGTGCCAGGCATGGAGGTTCCCCACGCGGTTATTGTAGAAAGCCTGGTTTCCCCTAGCAAGGGACTTCTCAATCCTGGCTGCACGTTACAATCCCCTGGGACTTTCACAATAAACTCATGCCTGGACCCCACCCTTTGGATATTCTGCTATAATTATTCAGGGGGAAAATTCAGTCATTAGTATTTTATTTTATTTATTTATTTTTTTTTTTGCGGTACGCGGGCCTCTCACTGTTGTGGCCTCTCCCGTTGCGGAGCACAAGCTCTGGACACGCAGGCTCAGCGGCCATGGCTCACGGGCCCAGCCGCTTCGCGCCATGTGGGATCTTCCCGGACCGGGGCACGAACCCATGTCCCCTGCATCGGCAGGCGGACTCTCAACCACTGCGCCACCAGGGAAGCCCAGTCATTAGTATTTTAAAAGCTCACTGGTAGATACTGATTTGTATCCCTGCTTGGAAAACTACTAACTAGCAGTTCAGCAAGTAAACTAAGCATTGTTTTAATGCAATGGAATCAGTTGTAGTAAGATAATTGCCAGACCCATAATTCTTTAATAACCAGTTGGAATAATTGGTTCTTCTGTTTGACCACTTTCCAGCATTGACACCTCTGACTCCTCCCTTCTTTCTGAAGCTCTCTCCTCTCTGGATTTCCCTACTTCCTCTCTCCTCTTCACCCCTTGCTGCCCAGCTGGCTTCCTCACAGTCTTTTCAGCGGCTCTGCAACCATCATGCACACCTTGGCTGTTGACAGTTTCCTGGGGTCTACTCTTGGCGTGCACTTTACTTGTTCAGAAACTCTCTGCTTTAGCTCCTGCTCTCAGCTTCCACCACTACCTATATGCCAGTGACTTTCAAACCTGGAGTTTTAACCCTCCATCTGTCTTGAGATCCAGGTGTGTTAGTTCCAGACATTGACCTGGGTGTTCTCGGCCATGTAGACTACAGCTGTTTGGCAGTCTTTTTATTTATCCCCAGTTGCCTTGATGGTAACTCCTAACATTTACTGCTTTCCTTACATTCCTTCCTAATCTCATCTGTCCTCACTCTCAATGGATCACCTTGTTCCACCATCCCACCTTCCTAATTATGGGCTCTAATGTGTGAAACTGACCCATGTTCCCCACTTCCAACTATTACCAAACTTATCCAATAAAGGCCTATCTCTGCCTTGTTTCTTCTTTTTTCAGAGGAAGGCATATGCCTTCTGCTTTCTGAGGCTAACCTCTCCACTTGGGTTCTGGATCCCATCTTTCTGCCTCCTTTCATTTAGTCATTGACCCAGTACTTATTAATTATTTACTACGTGCTGGCATTGTACTAGGCAGGCAATACAGCAATACACAGGACAGACTGATTCTCTGCTCATGGGGAGCTCAGAATCTAGGGAAGGAAGACAGGAAATGTACAAACTAACAAATAGTTATATAATGTGTCAGGTGGTGATAAGTGCTGGGAGAAAAATAAAGCCATGTTAGAAGTGAGAGAGTGACTGCAGCTGCTGTTTTCTATGGTGTGGTCAGCACCCTGAATGAAGTGAGGGACACTGGGGCATGGTGGACAGGAGGCACACAGGCAGGAGCATGCTTGGAGTAGGAGGGACAGCAAGGGGGTCAGTGGAGTGGGATAGTGGGGCAGAGAAGTAGAAGATAAAGTAAAAAGTAAGAGGCAGCAGGAGCAAGGTTAGTCATGAGCTCTCTGGTCCCTCAATGTTGAGGTCAGGGAGAGAGAAGACAAGCCAGCAAAGGAGACTGAGAAGGAGCAGCTGGAATCAAGGTTAGGTGGTGTTTCAGAAGCCAAGGGAGGAAAGTGTCTCCCGCAGGAGGGAGTGACCGACTGTGTTAAATGCTGCTGCTGGTTGAGTAAGATGAGGTTGGTTCTTTTATTATTATTATTTTTTTAAATTTTATTTTTGGCTGCATTGGGTCTTCGTTGCTGTGTGTGGGCTTTCTCTAGTTGCAGCGAGCAGAGCTACTCTTCGTGGCGGTGTGTGGATTTGTTGCAGTGGCTTCTCTTGTTGCGGAGCACAGGCTCTAGGTGTGCGGGCTTTAGTAGTTGTGGCCCATGGGCTCAGTAGTTGTGGCTCGTGGGCTCTAGAGCGCAGGCTCAGTAGTTGTGACCCACGGGCTTAGTTGCTCCACGGCCTGTGGGATCTTCCCGGACCAGGGCTTGAACTCGTGTCCCCTGCATTGGCAAGCGGATTCTTAACCACTGCGCCACCAGGGAAGCCCGGGGTTGATTCTTAAATCAACCACTGGATGCGGCATTGTGGAGGTTCCTGGTGACCTTAACAAGAGCAGTTTTGGTGGAGTTTGGAGGGGAAAAAGTCTTCTTTGGAGAGTACTTAGGGGACAATAGGACAAGAGGAAGTGGAAATAGCAAGTGTAGGCAACTACTTTAAGGAGTTTTGCTCCGAAAAGGTGTAGAGAAATGAGGCCATATCTGAGGCAGTCAATGAGTTTTCTTTTTAAATTAAATTTAGGAGATGTAGTATCTAAAGGAAGGACCTAATAGAAAGGGAAAAAACTGATGGACCTTTGCTCCATGATGATCTCCTCTTACCACCATACCCTGTACCTCCAGGATCTCCTTTGGCTTTCTCTCCTTCACCTCAGTTTACTAATATATGCAGTTTTCCTTTTCTTCATGTAGATGAAATTCCAAGAGCTATGGAAGCAGGCCATCCTGAGTTCAGATTTGGTTTCTTCCTCTGTCTTGGCTATGTGACTCAATCTCTTTGAACCTCTAAATAATCCTAATAACGCTCGTGTGAAAATGAAGTGAGATAATGAATATGAGGAACTTAGTGCCTGGCTGTTAGTAGAAGTGCTGAAAATGTTAGTTCTCCTACAGAAGAGCAAGGTGGGGGGGGGTGTGGGGGGAAGGTAGGGGCTAGGGGTTGGGGGGGGTTAATTTGAGCTTCCTTATCCTGAAGTAAATTTGTTTTCTGTCCTCTCAGTGAAGAACTTGTTAAAAAGTAATATATGCTCAGTGATCTCTTTTTACCTGTTATTTGTGCCTCAACCCATCTCAGTATGACACCCACACTCATCATTCTGCAAGGATTGCCCTCACCCAAGGTCATGCCTTTTGCCAGAGGTTATTTGACAGTCCTCACCCTAGTTCATGTCTCTAAAGAATTTGAGAAGTTGATCACTCTTTTCTTTTTGTCCCTTGGCTTCTAGGACACTATGTGCTTTTGTTTCTCTTCCCATCTTCTCTGACTCAAGAAAGGTCTAAGACATATGGGTTCAAACCAAGGCATATGAGTATCCTAGAAAGACCAAAATTTGTCCTTTCAGAACTATTTTTTTTAATGTTGTCTGTCTCACAATGTAGCTAAGAAAGAGAGCTCTAGATTTAGACTCCCTGAATTTAAATCTCAGCTCTTCCACTCTTCACCTCTTCCCCATCTGTAAAATGGCGATCTTAATTTTACATCACAGAATGGTTGTGAGGATTCAGTGAGTTAGTCCATGTAATGTACCTGGAGCAAAATAAGTGTTAGTGATGATGTTGATAATGATGATAATGACGATGGTGGCGATAATGATGAAGAGGAGGGGCTGAGCACTAGCTGTGTAGGTTTGAAGGCTCCCAGGTTCCCACACCCCACGCATTTCAGCTTTGGCCCCCAACCTGCAAACTGTGCTCAGCAAAACCCAAACTTCTGTGGTTAATCTGATCTGCCTTCCTTTCTAAGGCAGGTAAGGGACTATATTTTATTTTACAGCTTGTGCTTTAGGGCTGTCTCTCCCCTCTCAAGTGGGTTATCTAAGTGTTCCATTTCAATCACATATGGTAAGCCTCTCTAGAGCGGTTTTGGTGAGTGTAGTCTTCTCCATCTCGTTGCATTTGCACTGATGTTTTATTAACCAGTGGTGACTGATGCTGCCCTGGATGACCAGTCCCCAGAGTCCGTCCCAGTTCTGATGATACCACTGTTTCCTTCGATGGTTCTTCTCTGGTCAACGTCTCTTAAATGCTTTTCACCCCTAAATATTGATGTTTACCACGGTGTTATTGTTGGCTTTCGTCTGCTTACCTAAATTTGGTGCCCTAGACAGTCCAGGTCTGGGCTTCAGGTAGTCTGTGCAGCCCTGAAATCACATGCAAGATTGATGCATTTCCTAGGAGAGGGCCCATGTTTTTTTATCCACGTTCTCAAAGGGGGCTCAAAAATGAAGAATCAAGCTAATCTGAGTGGTTTATTTATCAGCCTTTGGAGTCCTTGACTATCCTGCTCCATAGACATAGGTGAGTTAGTCTCTTCCTTTCAGTGGAAATGAGTTACTTTCTAAATCTACCTGAAATGGCCCCTTTGGGCAGAGATAGTCAGTACTTCCTGTGTAACCCTTTAAGGCTTCTCCTGGCCAGAGGAAGCCAGGGTTTTATATTCAGCTAGCACACATATGGGATTACTTGTGTGCATTTCTGTTTATCTAATAGGATTATGTGTTACTAGTGTGTAGGGACTGAAATTTATTCATGTTTGTGTTCCTGGTGCCTGTGACATGGTAGCTGCTCTGTAAATACTGATTGGAAGCCTGACTACATTTTGTATTCTTCAGTTAACTGCAAATACAAGAAACGGCAATATAGCCAGATCATGATGCATTTATAAGTATTTAGCTTATTACCAGGGTAGATTATGAATATGTATATCAAAAATGGCCTATTGAGACAGAAATTCCTGAGGGAAATACAAAAATATCACCCTATTTCTTTCACTGAAAAAAATACAAAATTTGATTTTCCCACTATTATTAGACTCCAATAAATATTCATCCTTTATCCCTCCAGGGGCGTCCCAAGCTTCCTGCAAGTGGAATGAGCACTAAATGTGCCCAGTAAATCACTCTGATGGTTTTCACCTTCTAGCCAGAATGGAGATCTTAGTTGGTTTGCTTCTTTTAATGGCCTAAAAATTCAAGTAATGTTAGATTGTTTTCTTATTCCCAAGACTAGAGGAGGCAGGTACAATTGTTCACGTACCACCAAACTCCCTGTGAAGAAGGTGATAGCCTGCTGTTGGGAACATAATGTTCCATGAACCAAGCTCCCCCCACCGCCCCGCCAAAGTTCAAAGTCCCAGAGTTCTCTAACACTACTCACTGCTGGCACCAACTAAAATTGCAAATCCCTGCAAGATAGCAGCTGAGCCTGCTTAACTCACCCTGAGAGGTCCTGATTTCCATAATAGCCTCTCCAGTTCAGGGAGGCATTGATCTCAGTCAGTAAAGCCCAGTGTGAATGGGATTACAAGCAGAGCTTCCATTCCCCCAATTAAGTCTTGTTTCTCTGCCCCTAACAGTACGCATGACCCCACTCAACACTGGCCCGGGAGAGTTCAGGTTAGGGAATGTGCTGGGCTTGGTACAAATCCATTATGGCTAGGCAAGCAATACAAACAACACCTTACTACTGAGTGTGGAGGGCAGAACAACTGAGAATGCCAATGGTGACAAATGATGCTACAGACATGAGGACTGGGCTTTGTGTGTCCTTTTCCTTGAGGATAATTGACCATTCTAATTCATACCTGAAAATAGGCAGGTTACTGAAACAAGTTGCTGATGACCTAAGAGAAGGCTGACCTTGCCAAGTGCAGAGTTACCTGAGTGCATCCCTCTTTTCAGGTAAATTAACATAGCTGGAGTTAGGGTTTCAACTCAAAAGTCAGAGAGATGAAGCAATCTACAGTATTATACAATTTGTGTATGACTGTTAGTAGCTGGAGAGTAAGTAATATCTGCAAAAGAAGAAAATGCAGGCATTTGAGTGAAGTGGCAGTGAGTTTACCACTTAGGCACGTTGTTAATAAGGTACGTTTGCGTGATTTGGTTAAGTCCCTCCAGCCCCACCACTTTTTATTTTAAAATTTAAATCAATTTCTTAGAGCTAAAAGGCATTCAGTTTAGCAAAAACAGTAGGAAATTGATGTAGAAAGTATACTGCTTCATCTTAGGGAATGTGTTTTAAAGAAGTAAATAGACCATATCGTTCTTGCCTTCCATAGCAAAGGATACAATGGCCAGAGGAGTGATGAGGCAGTACCCGAGGTTGCCTGCCTGGGGGCAAGTTTTGATAGTTCAGACAAAAACCTGTAAATTGAAGTTGTAAGCTGTGAGGTTGAAACATTCTAAACGATTTGCACAAGGGCAGTTTGCTGCAGGCACTCAAAGGGGTGAGTCCTAATCTGGGGGTCAAGGGACTTTTCTTGTTTTACTGATGAGAAAGAGAGCCCAGAGTTTAGACACACTCAGAGTTGTGCCCTGGCACTGATGGAGACTCTCTCCTAGGGTGGGGAAAAGGCAGACAAGCCTCTTTCCAACTTTGAGTATTTATCTGAAGAAATGAAAGCCCCACTAGCAACCAAATAAAAGACCTAGAATATAGGTAGGAATCAGGATAACTGGTAAGCAAATTAACCTCGACCTGGGACTTCTCTAAATAAGCTTTGCACAGCTGTCTCAATCTATGTAAATCTCTTGTTATATAAACCCAGTCACTTGATTGGCAGAAACAGGGCAAGGCCAGATGTTAGGGGATGAAGTTCTCATCAAACAAAGCTGCCTAGCTTTGAATATACCAATACAGTCTAAGACAAACTAAGCAAAACAAAAACAAAAACAAAAACAAAACCCCCAAAACCTCAAACCCAAAACCAAGCAGAAAAACTAACCAAGTATATGAAACAATTAGGAATATTTTCTAAAGCAATTAACTGGCCCATGGGTCCTGGGGTCCCTGGCTTAGAATTCTGAGAGCCTCAAAAAATTGTGCTGAACAAGGAGGTACCATTGCTTAATGGGGTCTTACCAATTATTTTGCCTGATTTAACTTTTTTCTACCTCATTGCCTATTTCCAGTGACATCGTGGGCTTCACTCAGCTTTCCAGAACCAGAATGCCAAATCAGGTAGTGGACTTCCTGAACAAGATGTACACCACCTTTGATGAAGTTATAGGTCAGTATTACGTCTACAAAATGGAGATGATCAGAGATGCATGTGAGTGATTATGGATGAATGGGTAGTCCCTTAGATATGGAGTGATATTGAATTGCATTGGGAACAAAGCCAGGAGTTAACAGAAGCAAATAATTTATGTAAAATTTCTAACTCTCCTAAGTTATAAGATCTTAGGAAGTAAATCTTCTTAGTAGCCTTCATTGGGCCCATGGCTTTTCTCTTAGTGGGCACCCAGAAAATGTCTATTGATTTGATCTGAGAACCATCTTTATTTGATAATAAGGGGAAGCAACTGGTTTTATGCTTTCATTTTTGTGGTTGGACTCTCAGGCACTTAGCTCAATGAGCTCTAACTGCCCATTTATCCACATTGATATTTTCCCTTTCTCCATGGCCAGTGAGGGAAGGATGTGGATCTTGAAATATGAGATGGCAAACATGGAACAATAATTAGATAAAATGATATCAATAATCATTAAAATTTCTAATTTCAATTTTAATTATATAAATTGAGAAGGGAACAGTGGAATTTTTCATTAGCCCCGAGGCAAACTGAAAATAGATTTAGAAAATATTAAAATTCATCTATTCAATGCATAGTTATTGAGAATCCAATATGTGCCAGCTCTGTGTTAGCACTAGAGCTCTAGAGGTTATAAGGTTGAACGTGACAGACAGGACCTCTACCTGCAGGGAACTAGTGATAAATAGAAGAACTGAGACCAGTAACCCCGTTAAGAGGGAATGATGCTTCTCCCATTTTACCTTCGTTATGCGACCTCCTAATCATGCAGATCACTGTGTGCTTTACTGCAACTACATAATTCCTTTTCTTTCCATTCATTACTGAAAAATGCTGCATTCTGAGGTTAATGTTGATGGAACTGTTGTACTCATACAATCCCTGTGTTTCCTTTCATTACTGGAAAACACTGCATTATGAAATTAAAGTTGCTATCATACATGATCATGTAATTAAGTACATTTGCTATGCATTTCACTTTTTAATCTCTGGTTGGGCTTTTCATCTCTGTGCCTCTAACTCTGAATCAACCAACAGGTGTTTAGACCCAAATATGTTGATTTTTAACTGATCTCAGTTAATGGGTAAATATAGGGTACTAGATTCATGGTGAGCAGGGATGCTTATTTTCAATAATCCTTAGATTTAAAGGATTTTCCTTCATTCACCAAGAGTAAGCTCATTATACAGAAATGTGGATGAGGTCATAATACTATCTCTGATGGCCACTATGGAAAAAAAAAAGAAAAGAAAATTGAAATAATCCTTTGGCTAAATTTGAAGTAAATTTTGCTGGGAGTTGACAAAAAATGGATTAAGTATTTAGGCATCTAGGGCTTGATTTTATTTTGTTTTATTTATTATTTTATTTTTTTCGACTTTTAAATGTCTCCAATTTTATTTGAAAACCAAATAGGTATTATATTTTCATAGCCTCAAACTAGACAAATAGGTCTGTGACAGCAGATATCCTTAATTCTAAACTTTTCCCTTAATTTGTAGGGCTTGATTTTAACCAAGGTTCTGCTTTGTTACACTTTATGGAGTGCTGATTCATTTGTGTTTTGGTCAAGGTTTGATGTGATGTTGAATCTTCATTTTATAATATTATCTGTTTTATTGTTGTTGCACAAGTTGGTTATGTGTCACTGTGGACTGGTATGTTTATCAAATGTATTACCACAGCACCAGACAACAGTAAATGTCACACAAAAGAATACAGAATGTATAGCTGCATAAGGGTGTCTAAAAAATGTTAGTTTTTCTTGTATTTTTATTAATAAGGATTGATACATTAATTATTCACCTTTGAGTTTGGCCGATGGAATTATTTGGAATGGTGGTTCTATGTTATCTCATAGCATGTTAGAGCTGGAATACTCACAATAAAACCATCATGTATCGAATGCTTAGCCATATGCCGGGCATTGTGCCAAGGGCTTCACATGGATTATTTCAAAATAGTAAATATCCTCACAGCATCCCTGTGACCTAGATGTTATGATCCCCATTTCCAAGATGAGAATGCTGAGGCTCAGCTACTTGCCCAAGGCCACATAGTAAATGCAGAGCCAGGACCCAAACTCGTCTGATCTAAGAGCTCATGCTGCTGCCTGCTCACTATGCTGCTTCTCACAGATGGGAGAGAATTTAGGGATTACTCTAACCAAGGAGCTGGAGGCGCAAGGACTCGGTCAAGATCCCCTTGTTAGTGACAGATTTGGACCTGGGCTCACATTCTTTCTGCTTATGGTAAAATAGAAGAATTGGGCCTTCGGGGGCATCCATGTCTTTCCCTTTATCAATGTGCTAAACCCTGGAGTCATCCTTCACTCTTCCTGACTTTCTCCTCTTATATCCAGTTGGCCAGCAAATACTGTTGATCCTTTTACCACAGTGTCTTACATGTGGTAGAGCTCATGAGATAGAATGGTTATGAGTCAGGCTCTGCCGTCAGATTCCAGCTGGGTCAAATCTCAGCTCTGCCTTTTGGGTGATTTGGGGCAAATTAATTAATCTCTCTATGCTTCCATTTTTTCATCTGTAAAATGGTGATAATAACATGACCCGCCTTATAAGATTGTTCTGAGGATTAAAAGCGCATGAATATGGGGAGGGGGAAGGGTGAGCTGTGACAAAGCGAGAGAGAGGCATGGACATATATACACTACCAAACGTAAGGTAGATAGCTAGTGGGAAGCAGCCGCATAGCACAGGGAGATCAGCTCGGTGCTTTGTGACCGCCTGGAGGGGTGGGATGGGGAGGGTGGGAGGGAGGGAGACCAGGACGGAGGAGATATGGGAACGTATGTATATGTATGCCCTACAACAAAGATTCACTTTGTTGTAGGGCAGAAACTAACACACCATTGTAAAGCAATTATACCCCAATGGAGATGTTAAAAAAAAAAAAAAAAGCACATGAAGAGAAGCCAGGCCCTGCCTCAGGCAGCAGGAGAAACTTAGATCTAGTCCCTAAATATTTCCCATTAAAAGCAAAATATCTTTGTGTGTTGAACAAAGGAATTTCAAGTAATTGATTGGTATTGTTTTGTTCTGAAGTCCAGGATAGTCTTTCAGCCTGTAAGTCCCCTTTTTAATGCCGTTCTAATTCCTAATGTTTGAGTATTTTCCAAGTTATATGCGTGTGTGTGTTTTATTTTAAAGTGTGACCAAATGCAAATAAAGCAGGGACCATGAATATTAAAAAGAAATACAAAACAAGGAAGCACACACACATACAAAGTGTATGGAGTACTTCTGATGCCTGGTGCAGCATATGCCCTCATAAACGTTATTATTCACACAACCTTCCCCTTTCTCAGCTTTAGCCCTGGTCCAGACCTTCATCTTCCCACATATGGACAAAAAACAGCCCCCTAACTAGTCTCCTTGCCTCTGCCTTTTGCACGATTATGAGGTGAAACTATACTTTGCATATCTTGTTCTTTTGTTTAAGAACTTAATTGCCCACAACATCATGTCCACATTCTCTAGGCTTGCAGACAGTGCCCCACATAACTGCTTCTTCAGACACTGCTGTGAGTTTTGCCAGCTGTACATTTTGATAGAACGGTCCCCTCAAGACTGCCCTCACTTCAGACATCAGCCACAGGTTTGGTGGTCTTAGGATTATCCTCACTTCAGAGCAGCTGGCTACAAATTTGGGGGTCCCCACAACCACCCTTGGGTTTGATAATATGCTAGAATGACTTACAGAACTCAAGAGCGCTATACTTATTATTGCAGTTTTATTATAGCGAAAGGAAACATATTAAAATCAGCCAAGGGAAGAGACACCTAGAGCAGAGTCCAGGAGGAGTCCACTCATTCTCTTCCTGTGGAGTCACAGATAGCATCACATCTTCCCAGTCACCAGGTATGACAATACACCCTAAGTATTGCCCACTAGGGAAGCTCACTTGAGCCTGTGGTGTCCAGAGTTTTTAATTTGGGCTCACATACTGCTCACATGGCTGATCTTTAGTCTCCAGCTATTTCAGGTCAGGCTGATACCTCAGCCTGACTACAGGCTGACACTGTGTGGCCCTGAGGACCTATTAAAAATCACATTGTTAGACTGTTGGTAGCCAAAGTTCCCCAGCAACAAAGACCCTCCGGGATGTTCCAGAGGCCTAGAACTCAACTCCTAGTAGCTAAGGGCATAGGCCAGACTTCTGTTTTGGTAAGGTTAATTCTTCACTAAACAGCCTTATTTTCCGTTGCTCTTCTATAGGACATCACCTGCCAAAAAAAGCAACACCCAAACCATCCCATGGATTCATGCATTTTTTAAAAAAATCTGTAATATTTCTTCCTTTACTTTTAGGATGCTTAAATGTTACGCTTTTCATGAGGCTCAGCTCAAGTCTTGCCCACTAAAACTTTATTTGTTTGTCCCAAGTTTTTCTAACTAGTTGGATATTTGCCTTGTGTGACCCTGTGATGTGGCTATATTTATAGACTTCCCCGAGCCTTATATGTCTCTGTAGCCTAGGTGTCCACCACAAAGTAACTGCTCAGAAAATCCTTATTAATAATGATGGTAATTTTCCTAGTGTCTAAGGAATTCAATAAATCTCTGTTGAAATGATCTGAGCTAAGTTTTCCCTTGATTGTAAATTAGGCACCTTTGTTAGCTGTATCTCACTCTTTCTGATTACTTGGGCTCTAATTTAGATAAGTTGCTACCTAAATGAGTCATTAGACCCTAAGACAATCAAATTCATACTGAGATTCAGAATGTTTGCAAGTGAAAAAAAAGTAGTGGATTGACATTTGTGCACCTTAATGTTTCCCACAAATCAAAATGACCTAAAACAGTTCCCAGAAACCAGAACTCAGTGCTAGACTCTTTGGGCAGTTATTTTTACTGTGGTCTATTTCCTGTGACCCCCGGCGGCTTACAACCTGGAAGAGATGGGCAAACCCCATCCAGTGAGCTCTTTTGAAAAATAATTGATGCCTTAAATACCAGTGCTTTGATTTTAGTGTCCTAAGATCCCAGGATTCAGCACTTAGGGAGGAGCACTGTCTGCAGTGTAGACATATGGGTTTTTGTTGCTGCTGGGTAGATAAACAAGTAAAAAATGTCTTTAGCAAAATGTCTGAATTACTGGCTTCATTCAGATGTGGCCTTGATATGTATTTTATTTAGACCATGCCTCAATCGTCATGACAATAATGTTCCATTGTGTGTGTGTGTTTGTGTGTGTGCATGCATGCCTACTGGATGGTGTCTAGAAGCAGCCCCTTCAGCATTCAGGCAGAAATGGAGTGAGGGTGCAGAGCAGAGCGTGTTTGCCTACCTATTTAAACAACGATGTCAGAAAAGTTTGAAAACATCATTCAGCATCACCTCCTTGATTAAAATCCCAAACAATCAGCTATTATCTCCAGCAGAGCAGAGCAGACATATGTTCAAGGTCAGTGTGTAAGTTCTCATTCTGTATTTTATCAATGCCCATTACCATTCTATCATGTTCGGATCCTGCTCACCCTGCTGTGTCCACCTTCTCCCCTCCAACTTCTCCAGCCTCATATCTTGCAGGAACTTCTAACACCCTGGATCTGCACTCTGGGGAACCACTTACAGATTATACTGTTTCAAGCTTCTGAGATTTTGTCACATTTCTCTAAATAAGGTCAGCTTTTTAAAGACAGGTCATTCACCTTTGAGCCAGGAAATCCATTTTGTTTACACTGAGCAGAGGACTTGACCTTTATGAGTTTTCCATATCTTTGAAAGCCCTACTGACTGTTCCAAGCTACTGGGCTGCTACTCCATAAGTATCCCTCTCATTGCATAAGTGGTCTTATGGAAGTCAAAGAATTAACATTTGATATATCATTTCATTATTTCTTGTGGCCCTCAGTGACTTTGGCCCAGAGTCCCTATTCTTGGTGTGACAGGTAGATATAAGAAAATGACTCAAACATGGCTGCTTGCCTCAAACTGTTTCTTTTGTCTGTCTTGAAACTGCGTATGAGAGAACAAGGCTTTTTCAAAAAGACAAGGAAAGCAATGCTACTTGAACATAAAAACATTGACCAACAGCTGCCAAGAGGCAATCTGTTCACACTGTGGACCAGAAAGGTTTGTTGGATTGGCTCATGTCCAAATCACCCAAGCTTGGTGACTTTGGCTCTCAAAGACCCATTCCTGGAAGTTTTCCTGGAACCCATGCCCTACATGAACTTTTCAAACTGCAAGGGTAAGTCTAGGAAGGTCTAGGTAAAGGTTTGGAATAGCAAGGCCCTGCTAGCAGCCTTAAAAAAATCATAGTCTGCTTCACTGAGTTCACTTAAGGGTGCCATTGTTTTTAGACGTGGTGGTATCTGGGGTGCCTAAGGCCAGTGGGATCCTCCACTCTGGGAAAGTAGCAAGCACAGCCCTGGACCTGGTTGCTATGTGCAAGACCTTTGAGATTACACATAAGCCCAATGTCCAGCTGAAAATCTGTGCTGGGATCCACTCAGGTGAGGCAAGACAGGATGGTCGAAGGGCCTACCCTGTGCTTCTCCCCATACCCCATGATGCATCAGTTTTCAGGAGAGACAGTGTGACCCCATCTATGCAGGGAAAAAAAGAGTGAATATTCAAACTTCATGATTGCAATTTTAACATTTGGGCAAACATTTCCACTGGAAATGAAAGCAAGAAAAATAAATGAACATTTATTAAGCATCATTTATTATGTGTCAGGTATGATGCTAGGTAGTCATACATACGATCTCATTTGACCCAAGATTAAAGATTATTACTATTATTTGCTTTATACTTTTTTTTTATTGAGGTAAACATATAGATAGTAAAGTACACAAATATTAATTTCACAGTCTGGTGAATTTTTATCTATCAGCACTCAGATGAATGAGTGTGAATTTTATCTGGAACCAGCACTCAGATGATGGTAGCGTTCTAGCACGTAAGACTCAATCACACCCCCGCAGCCCTCCTTCCCTGTACCTGTCAATACCACTGACCCCTGCTAGAGGTAACCACTCATCTGACTTTATCTGCATAGATTCGTTTTGCCGGTATTTGAATTTATGTATTCTTTTGTTCCAAATGCATGTATTTCCCATCTCCTATGTGTTGTTGCATGTAGCTGTTAAATACTTTTTTTAGAGGAAATCAAATATCCTTAAGGCCACAGGGAAGCATTTTATATCATCATAGTGATTTGATTGATCTTGTCTACTGGGGAAATCAACAAGATTTATTGCTTAGAGGAAGCCAAATAGTGCTTGTGTATTTACATACATAGTACATAAAAAGACACCAAGTATTGCATGTGAAGAGAAGTTATATAAATCTTGGTCAGTCAAACTGTAATTATATTCATTTATTCCAGGTTCTAGTTATTTAGAGAGGTGAGTCTTCCCACACCCTAATTTTAAAAATGGGAATACATGCATTTGGAACAAAATTTAAAGGGTACAACACAAAGACTTGTATGTAAATATCAGCAACAGCATTATTCATAGTACCCCCAGACTGGAATCAACCCAGTGTCCATCACCTGGTGAATGGATAATTGGGCTATATCAATACTATGAATTATTACTCAGCAATAAAAAGGAATGAAATATTAATACATGCAATAATGTGGATGAATTTTTTTGATGAATTTTAAAAATATACTAAGCATAAAGGTCAAATGCTCCACACTGTATAATTTCATTTGTATGACATTCTAGAAAACACAAAACAGTCATGACAGAGAGCAGATGAGTGATTGACTGGGGCCCTGGTGGAGGAGGGGATTGACTGAAGGAGTAAAAGGGAATTTTTAGGGTGCTAGAACTGTTGTATATCTTGATTGAATGGCTACACGATTATATTATTAAATACGTTACCCAAATTCATTAAACTGTGCACTTAAAAATGGGTGAATTTTAGTGTATGTAAATTATACCTCAATAAAGTTGAAAAAAATTCTAAGTGTGCAAAAGGGTATAAACAGTGAAAAATAATTCTCCTCCCTCACACCTGTCTTTTTGCCCTTTTGCCCCATAGTCTATGTGTTCTACCCACCCCCCCCAACCCTGTTTAGCTTTCGTAGAGTTTCTTTAGATTTACATAATGGGCACTTTAATAGTTTGAAAATTAGGCTAAGAATGTTGGAATTCAGTTGTCAAATTTTGATAACTAATATCATAAAAAGATTCCCAGTGTTATTTGACCGTACGCTCAGAAGAGTTCGCTCAGTTTCTTGGTGCCCCTTGCTGAATGTTTGCTATGGACCAACTACTGTGCAAGGCTTCTTATTCTATTCTCATCACAACCCTCTGAAATGTATATTAATTGCCTTGTTTGATAAATGAGGAAACCAAAGATTAGAAATATTAGGTAACAAGGTTGACCGCTAGTAAGTGCACAAGTCACCCAGCTAGTATGTAGCAGAGCTGGGGTTCAAATGCAGGTGTGTACCAGGTGAACACAGGGTCCCTGATCCATAATGCACTGAGCTATATTGCTGTCTTGATTGGGAAGGGAGGCTCGGAGGGAGGACCACTCTGTCAACAGAGCAGCCAGTGTGAGCTCCCTTCTAATCCTGGAATTGTTTTAGCCCCAAACTTAGACCAGCCTGTGTCCTTTACTTGACTCCACACCCCTTCAGAGTCTTTGATTAGTACTAGTTCTCAAAACAGGAGTATTCTTTTTTCAGGTGGAAAAAACAGGAATATTCTTATTGTATGAAATTCTTTGGGGCCTAAGCTGTTTTCATCTTTGTTTCTTATTCAATGCAAAGTAATTCTACTGCGAAAGATAAAGGTCTTCCATATGTGTGCAATGCCTTTTTCAGTTCACATCAAGACTTGATCAAATTTAATTTCCCCATCGCTCTGCATCAGGAATAGGGGAGAGCTCAGTAGTGAAAAAGCCTTTCTGTTCCGAGGAGCACCTTCTCCTTAAAATAGTATCCTCAGGGGACACAGGCAGCCAGACACGCTTACATTGACCAAATGATTAGTTGCAAGAGGTTTTTTTTTTTTTAAGAGTTTAGTTATTTTATTTTTTTATACAGCAAGTTCTTATTAGTTATCCATTTTATACATATTAATATATATATGTCAATCCCAAAGTTTAGTAAAACAAATAAATCTGAGCCCTATGGGTCGTACCTGCTCTATTTTTTTTTTAATTAATTAATTAATTTATGGCTGTGTTGGGTCTTCGTTTCTGTGCGAGGGCTTTCTCTAGTTGTGGCAAGCGGGGGCCACTCTTCATCGCGGTGCACGGGCCTCTCACTATCGCGGCCTCTCTTGTTGTGGAGCACAGGCTCCAGACGTGCAGGCTCAGTAATTGTGGCTCACATGCCCAGTTGCTCCGCAGCATGTGGGATCTTCCCAGACCAGGGCTCGAACCTGTGTCCCCTGCATTGGCAGGCAGATTCTCAACCACTGCGCCACCAGGAAAGCCCTGCTCTATTGTTTTAATCTCTCTTCAGTTGTCTTCTGGCAAAGACAAGGTCAGATATTGGCACAATTTCGGAAATGACTTCAACTTGTAAAGAAAAAGGAAGGAATAGAACGAGACTGCTATGAACAAAAACATTCCAGTGCTCTTTGAAATTCTCTTGTGTTGTGCTAAGCTACACTCCCTGCTGCGCTCTGCAGGCAGTGGTCTGGCCTGACTCCTAAAGCAAGGTGCTGCAATACAACGTCAAACTCCAGGAAATTCGTGTCAAAATTTCTATAGCTAGTTGAACATCCATTCTGACTGGGCTTTTGTTCATTGGTGGGTGTGTGGGATGAGCAGACAGCTGGAGTATTTTCTAAATGCAAAGTTAAATCTATGCTGTCAAAGAGTGCCAGCAGCCCCGTATTGTTGAGATTAGGGTTCCTCCAGCCTCTCCAGCTTCCATGCTCCGTGAGCTGGGACAGTGTCACAGTCACTGTTGTATACCCAGTGCCTTAGCCCTCTGACCCACACATAGAAGGTGCCTAATAATAAAGCAGGGCTGGAACACACAACAGAGCCATCTAACCCAGCTTGTTGCCTGAGTGGAAGAGTCCCCCTCTAGGCAGGAAAGGAAAGTGGCAAGGTGAGGCTAGGACAGTCTGGAGGGCATTTGCCCATTTTTAATGAGGCAGCAGCCACTCAGCTCATCTGATGGATGCCACGTGGTCCCAGTGTTTCCAGATTTCAAGTTTTCAGGAGAATTCAGAAGTCTAGATTTTCATGTGGAACTTCCTGAATTTTATAACACTATTTAGGCAAAATATTTGTCTGCTGGGCAGGTTGGACCTACAGACTGCCAGTTTGGACCCCTTTTCTAAGCATTTAAAGGATCTAAAGATTTATTTTGGTAAAGACCAAGAACTTTGTTTCATGGATAACTTAGAAAGTAAGTTTTAGTCACATTTTCCCCAAATGGTAGTGCTTTGACTAAAACTGAGGCTTGGTACTAGCTACTCACAAACTGGTGAGTAGCTAGTTGTCTAACTTATGCATTTTCCTCAGTGTCCCCTCCTTCCTCTTCGTTCTCTTCCTTCTCCTTCTCAGTGGGACAGTGAACTCTGAAATGCTCTGAGACAATTAGGCTCTAGTTCCACCCTGGAAATGTGATTGGAGACCCGGGATCCATTTCAGGCCCAGCTTGGCCCCCGTGACATCTTTTTCCTGCTCCATCAGCCTTCCCCTCTCTACTGGCTCCTCCCTGTCAGCATTTAAACATGCTCATGTCTCTCTAAACTTAAAACAAAGTAGAAAAACCCTCTGTCAACCTACATTTCTATCCAGCTCCTGTCCAATCTCTCTGCGCCCATTCGCTATCAATCTTCTTGAAGGATTGCCTGTGCCTGCTGCCTTCACATCCTTCCTCTGCTGGCCCCTTCAATTTGGCATCCATCCCCATCACATCTCTGAAATGAATTTTGCCAAAGTCAGCAGGGACCTCCAGTAATATTTCCCAATCCTCCTTGTCTTGATCTTTCAGCAGCATTTAACTTTAACTTTTTTTTTTTTTTTTGCAGTACGCGGGCCTCTCACTGCCGTGGCCTCTCCCGTCGTGGAGCACAGGCTCCGGACGCGCAGGCTCAGCAGCCATGGCTCACGGGCCCAGCCGCTCCGCGGCATGGGGGATCTTCCTGGACCGGGGCACAAACCCGCGTCCCCTGCATCAGCAGGTGGACTCTCAACCACTGCGCCACCAGGGAAGCCCTAACTTTTTTTTTTTTTTTTTTTTTTGACAGTTGCTATATAACTTTTATTTCTGGAAGGTAAAGTAGATACAGAAATATACAAAAAAAAGAAAAGAAAAGAAAAAGCCCACAATAATATAAACTTTTACACTATTAAGTAAGTGTACATTGGAATTTGAATGCAGTGGCCAGGACAGCATCTCATAAACCACCGTGTGGGTAGCTTAGGCATCCATGGGAATCCCTCGGCTGGGCAGGTATCCGGCAGGCAGGCCCTGGAGGACTGGGTTTTTAAAGGGAGGGGCCAAAACAAGTCTCAGCTCCTCTCAGGGCTTTTGCTATAATCAGGGTTAAATGATATAATCAGCTGAATGATTCCTCTTTCTTGAGAGTTTTCTCTTGAGTCTCATGACTCCTCATTTCCCTGGTTTTCCTTTGACTTCTACTGCTCCTCCTCAGGCTCCTACAGGTGCTTTTTCGTCCAGGGGCTTAATGTTGATGACCCTGAGAGTTCTACCCTAGGCCTCTCCTCTTTTAACTCTACACACCTCCACAGATGATCTCAACTATTCCCATGGCTTAAGCTATGACCTATGGGCTAGAGACTCTGACAGCTTTATCACCAGCTCAGGATTCTCTCCTGAGCCCCAGGGATATTGTCCCACTCCCTCAGGTGCCTCCACCTCAACTTGTCCAATACTGAGGCCATATTCTTCCTCCTCCAGCACTGCTCTTCCTCCTCTGGTTTTCAGTATTTCAGAGAATGGCACCCCTACCCACCTAGTGGCCAAGTCACACACCCGAAAATCGTTCTCAACCCCCCTTCTCCCTCACACCCCGTTCCTATCAGTCACCAGGTCCTGCAGCTCTATCTCCTAACCATCTTTCAGATCTGTCCCCTTTTCTCCATCTTGACCAGACCCTGGGCCAGGTCACCATCACCTCTTGTCCAGATTATATTAACAGCCTCCAAGTGGATTCCCTGGCTGTGGTCTTGTCCATCCCTCCCCACCACTCCTTTATCCACACTGTAGCTAGGCTGATCTTTATTTTCTTTTTCCTTTTAAAAAAATCTCTTTATTTATTTTTGGCTGCGTTGGGTTTTCGTTGCTGCGCGCGGGCTTTCTCTAGTTGCAGTGAGTGGGGGCTACTCTTCATTGCGGTGTGCAGACCTCTCATTGCAGTGGCTTCTCCTGCTGCAGAGCACTGGCTCTAGGCACACGGGCTTCAGTAGTTGTGGCATGTGAGCTCAATAGCTATGGCACACAGGCTCAGTTGCTCTGCGGCATGTGGGATCCTCCCGGACCAGGGCTCGAACCCATGTCCCCTGCATTGGCAGGAGGATTCTTAACCACTGTGCCACCAGGGAACTCCCTATTTTCTTCACTTAAAATTTTTTTAATAAAAATTTATTCTAGGGACTTCCCTGGTGCTCCAGTGGTTAAGACTCTGCACTCCCAATACAGGGGGCCCGGGTTCAATCCCTGGTTGGGGAACTAGATCCCACATGTCGCAACTAAGAGCCCGCATGCCACCACTAAGACCCAGAGCAGCTAAATAAATAAATAAATATTTAAAAAATTATTTTATTTATTTATTTTGGGTTGTGCCACATGGCTTGCGGATCTTACTTCCCTGACCAGGGATTGAACCCGGCCCCAGGCAGTGAAAGTGCCAAGTCCTAATGACTAGACCGCCAGGGAATTCCCTTTTAATTACATAGTTTTTTTGCATCAGAATGATCTTTCTAAGAGGCAAACCAATAGTCTCACTCTGGCTCCCCTAACACGGCTCACAAGGTCCTGGGCCTGCATGGCCTGATGCTGTTAGCCTTCCTAGCCCGGCCTCACCACCCTCTCTGCTGCACCCACCCATGCTGACTTCCTCTTAGTTTCTGCTCTCTCACACCTCCAGGCCATAGTGCCTCAGCACCCACCACTTCCTCTGTTCAACACACTCCCAGCTCTCACTTTACCTGGCTGGCTTCTGCTTTTCCTCTGGTCTAGGAGCCTTTTCTGGACACTTGTCTGGATGAAGTGCCCCTCCTGACCTTCCTTGTCACATTGCTCTCCCCACATGGCTCCTACCTCACAGCATACTGGCTGTTTAATTGTCCATCCCCTCCTTGATTACAAGCTCCAGAGAAGGAAGGGCCATGTCTTCTTTGTTCATTTTTAAAATCCCCTTTGCACAGTAGATGACTGGCTCATAATAGAAAGGTGTTTGTGTGTGTGTGTGTGTGTGTGTGTGTGTGTGTGTGTGTATGAATAAATGAATTCCCAAGGACCCTTGGGGGGAATTCCCAGGTAAACATTCAGTGGTGTATGGGAGCCAGCTCATACTGATTCCTGAGAGTCAAATGTACTTTCAGTGATGTCACATTGGTAACTTTAAATTAATCATGGTGGACCTATTTACACCAAGGAAATCAGTAACTACTACAAATCAGGGCTCTCCTTTCCCCCTTACCCTCTTCCCTACTGGTTTACTAGCATACCATTGCAAATATTGCTTTGGGGAGATTTCCAGAGGGGCTCAAACCCCTCAGCAATGGCTTGGAAGTGGTTCATTGTCCTAAGCATACAATTTGAGAACTTAATAATAACAATAGCTACAGTTTAATGAACTGTGTTTAGTGCTTTACATAATTGATCTTGTTTAATCTTTGTAACAAAGCCAGCAAAGTAGACACTATTAGCCCATAGTACAGAAGAGGACATTGAGAATGGGATTCATCTCCCATACTCAGCTGGCAGGTGGAGATGGAGTTTGATGCCAGGTCTGACTACCAGGTCAGTGAGCTTAACTCTTCACTCTGCTGCCTTTCACGGCCAGGTGCTTGGGGCTTCAGTTTCTACTTCTCACCCTCACTTCTCCAAAGCGGTCCCTGGATTTTCA
The DNA here is from genome assembly GCF_949987515.2 of Delphinus delphis. Classification (NCBI taxonomy): domain Eukaryota; kingdom Metazoa; phylum Chordata; class Mammalia; order Artiodactyla; family Delphinidae; genus Delphinus; species Delphinus delphis. The sequence continues at coordinate 79,817,207 of NC_082688.1, read as the reverse complement.
GCTAATTCTCACAGCTAACCCTCCAGTTGACTGGAAAAACAAACACATAAACCAACAACCCATGGATAATCATCTTGTAGTAAGCCAACCGAGGTCTTGACAGGCATTTCATCCAAGATTGAGAAATAACCAGGGGTTGTAAGAATCGGGTGTCAGCAACAGAGTGACATTTTGAATGGAGACAGTGATTTTAGTTTCTTGATGGCATAATGGTGGACATTGTTCCTAAATAGAACTTTCCCACCAGCTGAGATAATATAGGTTAGAAGTTTGTATTCAGGGTTTAAGTGCTTCAGGGAAGATGCCAGGCAACCATCAAGCATGTGACCTGAAGCCATTTCCCCAGGCATCCCTTCACAATAACACTCTGATACTTGGTGGCTGTAGAGCACTTATAATTTTAATTCAGAAGCTAAATAATGCCCATAAACAAAAGATACATGTACCACAATGCATCAGTATTTACAATAGCCAGGACATGGAAACAACCTAAATGTCCATCGACAGATGAATGGATAAAGAAGATATGGCACATATATACAATGGAATATTACTCAGCCATAAAAAGAAATGAAATTGAGTTATTTGTAGTGAGGTGGATGGACCTAGAGTCTGTCATACAGAGTGAAGCAAGTCAGAAAGAGAGAAACAAATGCCGTATGATAACGCATATATATGGAATCTAAAAAAAAAAAAATGGTACTGATGAACCTAGTTGCAGGGCAGGAATAAAGATGTAGACATAGAGAATGGACTTGAGGACACGGGGTGGGAGGGGCAAGCTGGGCCGAAGTGAGAGTAGCAACGACATATATACACTACCGAATATGAAATAGTTAGCTACTGAGAGCAGCCGCATAGCACAGGGAGATCAGCTCGGTGCTTTGCAATGACCTAGAGGGGTGGGATAGGGAGGGTGGGAGGGAGGCACAAGAGGGAGGGGATATGGGGACATGTGTATGCATTTGGCTGATTCACTTTGTTGTACAACAGAAACTAACACAGTATTGTGAAGGAGTTATACTCCAAAAAATAAAGCCTGTCTGCTTGCAAGGTTCCCTGAAGAAGGCAATGGGTGAACTGGATGCTGCTAATTCTGCTCCTGTGGTCACAACCCAGATCTTGCCATTGCTTGAAACTGCTCTTTTTCAGAAACCCCACCCAGTGTCCACATGCTTACATCCTTCTTCTTCCCTGTCACTAAATCTATTTGTTCTTTAGCTGCCTCAAAGCTCCCGGACCTCAACTGCTCCAGGTTAACTCAACATTCCTGGCTTGCTTTCTGACACAGCCTGGAATCCAGTCAATCTCTATAATGGTTTCTTATTGAGAATCCTCAACTCCCTCGTTTTTCCTCTGCTCTTGCTCTACGGTTCACCCCTCTTAACTGGTCTAGCAGTCTCACACTCTTCTTCTGCATGGTAGAGATGATTACATAACCTTGCCCCACAATGAAGGCTCCACCAGAAGAGTTGATTCCTGGCATCTTCTGAAGCTCCCAGTGCTACCCTTTAGGTCTTTTACTTTTCCAGATGTCTTTCTTTCTTGCTCCCCTTTGTTGGCTGTTTCTGACCTTCCATCTCTCCTTCAAGCCCCATCCCCATGCCCTTCATTCACTGCAGGTGGGACTGTATCTTTCCTTTCTTTCTTTCTTTTTTTTTTCTTCTGGCCACGCCGCATCGCCTGTGGGATCTTAATTCCCCGACCAGGGATTGAACCCGGGCCCTCGGCAGTGAAAGTGCGGAGTCCTAACCACTGGACCGGCAGGGAACTCCGTCTCTCCTTTCTTAGAGACTGTAGAGGTCTTTAGGTGTGAACTCTCCCTTTCACCTGTCAACTTGTCTATAAAAGTATTTCATTTCTTCTTTCTTTCCTGTTTAAAAAAGAGCTGCACTTTCACCCCATAAAGCTGATTTCCTATTTAGTGTTCTTGATTGTTTAAAAACATAAATGTGATTGTGTCATATCTCTGCTTCCAACTCTTCAGATGCTTTCCGTTACATCCTGACTAAAAAGCAAACTCTTTATTGTGGTTTTCAAGAAATATTTGTGCTAAAACTGTATTTCTCAACCCAGGCTGCACTGCAGAACTTAACAAATAACCATGCCCTGGCACCTCCACCAGACATTCTGATTTCTGGGCCAATAGTATTTTTAAAACACCCCTGGTGATTTGCTTACCTCTCTTGTGGCCCCTCACTCCACTCTTCCCTTTACTCTCCACCTTGACCCCTCCCTTCCGGTGTTCACAAAGCTGCCTCTTTCCCAAAGTTCAGGTTTCAGTTTAAATGTCACCATCTATGGGAGGTTGTTTTCTATCCCAGCACCCCATTCGTTTCCTTCATCACATGTACCATGGTTTATGTTGTTGGTCTGTTTTCTTGTTTTTCACATATCTCCTCACTGCTAGGCTGGAAGCTTCCTGAGGTCAAGGCCCCATCTCTGTAGTTCACCACTGAATCCCTAATGCCAAGCAGAATCTGGCATGCAGGCATTCACTAAGGGCTGGAGGAATTAGTAATAGATAAGGAATTGTTTCTGATCCCACCTTCTTCCTCTGGGACCTCGTTCCATTGATTTTCTTTTCTTTCTTGGATCTTTATAAATATTTTTTTCACTGATACCTTTTCTCACTCTAGACCCATAATCAAAACCTTCCCATCCAAAATCAAACATGTATAGAAAACCTCTCTTGACATCACTCTTTACTTAACATTAGTCCTGTCTTCCTTCTTCTACAAAGAGAGACAATTTAGCTTGAGGATTAGAAAGTTGGGGTCTGAAAGCAGATTGCCTGGGTTCAAATCCTGATGTTGCTACCTACTAGAGTTGAGATCTTGGGTAAGTTCCCTCACTTCTTTGTGCCTCATTTTCCTTATCCATCAAGTGGAGATGATAACAGTACTTTCCTCAGGGAGTTGCTATGGGGATTAAGTGAGGTACCAATGTAAATGGTGACTGGCTTCTAGTAAGCACTCTATAAATATGACTCATTATTATTACAACATTGGATTCCTTAGAGTCATTTCCATTGATTGTTTCTACCATCTCCAACTTTCTGGAACTCCTCAATCCATATAAGTTATCATCCGCCCTGCAGCATTATCTAGTTCTCACTTCCCTTGATCTGGCTGAGGCAGGGGGCTCTATTGACCATCTCCTCCATCCTCCCCTTTCCCCACTCACCACTCCTTTTTTCCCTCTTCCCACCTTTCTGGCCACCCCTTCCCCCAGGTCTCCTTCACTTGTTCCTTCTCTTCTCTTGCTTCCAGAGCTTTCTCCTCAGCCCTCTTGTCTTCTCACTCTTTCCATTGTCCCTGGGCAGTTTTATCCACTTCTGTGGTTTACAAACAACTCTTTGTAGACAAAAACTCTAAAATCATTATATTTACTCTGAATCTTTCTCCTACACTACAGACCAATATTGAGAAATGTCCCTGAGATACCTCCATCTGGATGTCCCACATGGACATCAGTTTCTACATGTCTAAACCAAACATTAACTTCTCAACAAAATCTCCTTCAATTTCTATCTCAGTTAATTGCATGGCTCCTGTAAGATGCTTGTTATCTGAACCATGGAGCATATTCTCTCAATGCTAAACAAATGGCTGCATTCTTTTCAGTAACAAAGAAATAAGAATTAAAGACTGATTAGATACTCCTCCAAATTAAGTGTAGTTTGTACAGTGGAAGGAGAACAGGCTTTAGAATTAAACATACTAGTTTGAATCTTAACCGTGTGACTTAAAACAGGAGTGATAGTGCTTCCTTCTCAAGGTCATTAGGATGATCAAATAAAATGAGAATGCAAAGCACTTGGCACATAGTACATACACATTAAGTGGTTTTCTTACCTTAAGCTTACTTACAACTTGCTTCATAGGCTTATAGATTCTGATTCCACGAATTTTCTCACTGACCAGGCCAGTGCTTACTGGAGTTGTTGGGACCAAAATGCTTAGATACTATCTATTTGGAGACACTGTGAACAAAGCCTCCCTGGTAGAGTGAACCAGCCAAGGTGAGATGCCCCTGCTGGCACAGGGTTAAAGATCTGGTTTGCCAAGGGACTGGTTGGTGTGATTTTCTACACATCAAGTTACATGGCAATGCCTCTGCCTGCTGCCTTCTAAAAAAGTCTTTGGAACCTTTTTCTTTTAACTTTCCATATCCAATCTAAATAGATCCAGTTCAGAGCATCAATAGGTCAACTGCTCAGATGAAAGGCAGTGAAGCTTATGGGGAAGAGTAGGACTTGGGGGGTGGGGAAACATCTACTGGGGTTCTGTACAGAAGACAATGCAAGTTGGATGGAAAATTTGTGAAATATAAAGTTGTTTCAGTGAGCTGATTGTAATCTGCATGTTTTTCATGGTCTTAAAGATAGTGGGGTCCCAAACATTCCAGGGATGTTCTATTTGAGTTCAGTGCAGCGGGTGTTTGCCCACGAACCCAAGTGAAACTCCAATGAGTAGAAAAGTAGTCATGGTGATGGGGGTGGATGTCTGAGCAAGGCTGAATATGGTGCTTTTTGGGGATGATTGTTGGGATGATTTCACTAGTCTCCCTGACAGCTGGTCACAGGGGAGTAGAAGACATGGGTCAACAATGTTTAGTACCTGTAACCTGAGTAACCAGTAACTTCCAAGCATTCATTTCTACCTCCTAATCTTGTAAGAGAATCTGCAGGCCCTGAATCTCTACAAGCACAAAGTCATTGCCAAAGGGGAAAGGGTGAATAGTGAAGGTTATAGTGAATCCAAAGTGTCAAAGAAAAATTGCACCAGATAGAGTTAAACAGGCAAGGAAGACTTTATTCAAGACTTTTGCAATAGGGGAGAGAGACTGAACTGAACTCTGCTGCAACAAAAAGGGGAGAGTTTTTGAGTGCTGGGGTGAGCGAATGGAGGAGTACTGAGGATGTTGGGGGGCGTTGGTCAATGCAATTAGGCCTTCAGTGTTTGCTAATTTGTACTTAAGGAAGTTAGGCTCCTACCCTCTCACAGAGTCTAGTAGATAGGGTGCTATCTTTCTAGATGATTACATTTCAACGGGATGGCTCCCAGCTCCTTGAGAAACACTTTCCTGGGTTGTAAACAAGGCAAGAGGCTGGGAGAAGATTTATATCTCAAAGGCACAGAGACAGAATTTGCACTGTAAGTTTTCTAAAGTAAATGCTCTAAGAAAAGGGAGGTCAGAGGCCTATAGTCAGGAAGAAGCCTGTCTAAAGTTTAGTCAATCCAAGAGAAATATTAAGGCCAACTTGGTCGAGAGCCAAATACCAACTGGAAACTTTCCAGTGGGAGTGTTATAATGCATTACCACCCAGGTTGTTTCAGTTTCTTAAAAAAAATTGGTACTTGGTACCTATGCCCTTTCCCAAACCACTTTCCTTTATTATTGGAAGCTCTTTAACTAAAAGACTCAGTAGCAAAAGATTAGGAATCTACTAAAAGCCTTCTCTCTAATCTTCTACCGGGTTAGTAAAAGCTCAAAATAAGGTCTTCCTTTTAGGAAAATGTGTTCTCTGCTATAAACAGACAGTAGTATTTAAGCTCACCCATTTTCTGCTTCCCATGACTTATCTTTATGGCGGGGGAGAGCTAGTGGTGGGGTGAAATTTAGGATTTAGGGTGATATTACTGAGGTGTTTAAAGCACAGGCTCTTGGATCCTGGCTTTGCAATTTATAAGCTGTGTTCTTTTGGGCATGCATTTATCTTCCTTAGCCTCAGTTACCTAATCTATAAAATGGGGGAAGGGGGTCTATTTACCTCTCAGGGATGCTATGAAAATCTTAGCACAGTATTTGGCACATAGTGGGTGCCAACAAATGGTAATAATTATTAATATGATAAAAAGTCATTATGGGGCTTCAAAAGAGAATTTTGATATAAAATTTTAAAATGATAAGTGCTATTTCAAGTTTATTATCTGCTTTATGGAAAATAATCCACTTTTCATTATATTTTTTCATTTGTGATTGGGTTGTACAATTAACACAATTATTCAGGGACCATTTACTCTGATTGGAATTATCCAAAATTTGCTTCTTTTCTGACTTAGTGAAAATTAATCAGGTGGGCAGGATAATAAAAACATGAGTTAGGGCCACTCAGTATTGTCACTTGTTATCAGGGTTTAAGGTTGACTGTGTCAGAAGAAAACAATGACATTTAGATCCTTCTGACCGAGGAGAATCATTTCTGAGCCAGGAGGCTCCTTTGTCCCAAAGCTTAGATGAGGTGAAGGCACGGTGAGGCCTCCTTGGCCCGTTGGCCCTCAGCCCAGGATCCCGAGGCTCTGGGTAAGAGAAGATCCAAAAAGACTCCTAGGGAGAACAGAATCCTTTTTTTGTGATGCCTAGAACAAGCTGGCATCAGCTGTCCTCTCCATGCCTCCTCTAGGTACCCCCTGGTTTTGTTTGTTTATGAGGGCCAAGAGTGAGTGTGAGAGCCTTGATAAGTAGGAGGCAACCTCTGGCCTCTCTGACCACCTACTAGGGTGGGAGAGAGAGGAGCAAGCAGAAGTGATCTGGAAGAGATTTAGAAGAGGGGTCACTTCACTAGACTTAACTCCTTTGGTTTAAACATCTGAGTTCCAACCTCTACTGATTGCTATGGCCCAGTGGGACACTTGAGGATGGATGAGAGCTTCTCCTTGGTGATATGAGTATGGAAGATGGCGTGTGTGTGTGTGTGTGTGTGTGTGTGTGTGTGTGCGCACGTGTGTGTGTAGAGGTGTGGGGGAAGGTGCTTGGGCTTTCCCTAGAGCCCCCCACCCCCAAGTGTGGGGTCATACTACTAGGTGATTTTCGGTGGTCAAGGGACAAGGATTTAAATATCGTTAAGTCAAATCGTGAGAAAATGATTTTCAGTTCTTTCAGAAGGCAGCCCTTCTGATTAGGTCAAGAAAAAAGGGAACTCATTTTGGTATGAGGATGCTTTTATAAGCCTTGCTACTCTTCATTTAAAAAAATTAAATTGAATCCACTTAAAGAAAAATGTTAACTCAATAATAGTACAGGTTATGACAAAATTCCTGATGTGGAATGCACCCAGCGAGGTAGATTCCTACCATTGTGGAGGTAAGGAACGGTTAGGTGAGAGTACAGGATTTTCAGGGCATTTTAGATCTTTATTGCTGCTCTAATCACTCTTACCTTAGGTAGTCAAAATCTGGCTGCCAGAGGGAGGCATATGATAAGAAAAGGTCAGACATTCCTGGAGAACTGTTCAAAAAGAGTAGACATCAAATTTTCTCTAGAATATGCAGGGTTTTCCCAGGTCAGCAGCCCCTGCCACCTAACCAGTGTGGGAAAAGCTAACCAGGTATAGGATGTTACGTGAAGCACCTCGGGATGTTTGCTGGGATGTGCCTCGAGGTACCTCTTCACTGGACGAGATTCTTGGAGTTGAATTTCCTTGGTCATGCTTTAGAGTTGCTTGGGTTTTCAGGGCAAGGCAAAAGCAGAGAATGCTGACTGGGTTTATGTAACTGTGTTCCTTCTCTTTGTCCCTGAGCTCTGAAAATGCATACCAACTCCTGCAGCAAATTAGAGACTACATACTGGTGTGTTGTGGGAATTTACAAGTTAAGGTAGCCATCGGCTACCTGTATCCGTGGAGCATGCAAGTGAGAGAAGCACTACAAGGAACCTAACCATTGAAGTCCTGTGGGTCACTGCCTTCAGTAAACTCACTGGTAGAATTTTTAGCATTGCATGTACTGTCTCTGCCACAGGGGGAAAAGTCCCAAACAAACTTGGAAATCCTTTGACTTTTGATCGAGTATTAGCCTATGTAAGGTTTTTGAATTATGTATCTGTTTAAGACCTGCATGTTTCTTTTGGCTTATACAGTAGATGTTTTTTCCAATCCTGGATCATTATGAACAGATCACACCTTTCTTGGGAAACTCCTTCTTTGGGGTTGGCTTGGAAAGGGCCAGCAATCCCTGGCAAAATTGTGAAACAGGCAAAGTATGTCTGGTTTTTCCCACATAGCCTTTTTAGATCCTTTCCCTCTATTTCAACATCTTTTTATTTCCTAGCCACTGGACTCAGTCCTTTCCCATTGCCTGGGACTCCTCCTATAATAGAAGTCTATTCATGAACTCATTCCACTGAGGTACGCCCAGGACACTCCCCTTCTAAGGAGTGTTTTAGTTTAAAAGAGGATCAATCCCATGAACAAGGCAATGGAATTAATTGTATTAAAGTAATTGAAATTAATTCAGACATGGTTACATCTGGGACAGAAGGTGAGACTCACTTAAAGTGAGAGAGGTTTTCAGTCCGCCAGTCCTTGACTCCATCCATGGGGGAGATGAGCCCAGGAAAGGGACACGGCTGTCTCTCCTTCCACCAGAGAAATAGTGTGAGATGCATGTGCATTATTTGTGGGCAGTTCCCTCCAGACATTGTCCAAATAGTTTCTGTGGTATTTTTGTGTACTGAAAATATGAAATATGTTCAAAGGGAGTACCATGGTAACCCACATAGAAAAGCCCAAGAAAAAGCAACTCACTCCTGTGGCTTAACTCTGAAATTCGTTTTGCACAGAGCCCTGCCTGCAAGAGAGTTTCTCTGTTGAAATGAATCACGATGAATTCAGTTGGATTTGATCAGCAAATATAGGCAGATAATGTTTCTTTTGAGAGTGTATCAAAGTGAATCTAGAGTGAAAGCTTCCAAAGTCCAGTTTACATGTCAATGAGAGGCCGAGGCTCTGACCCCTGGGCTGGGAGGGTGTTATTGATCCACATTTGATGGAAAGGCACTAATTTTTTATGTGGGGATACTGCCTGCTTAGTAACTGTCCAAAAAAGAAGATGTCAGTCCCCAGACTTACTGGGTCATCATCCTCTTTTATCTCTGCTGGAAGGGTCTAGTAGCTGCAGAACCCAAGTCTGACTCTACCCTCCGGGTTGGCAGCACACGTGGGATTCGTTAGCTATAGCAGCATCAGTGAATGTATGCGGGTGACCGTGACTCATTAGTCAGCCAGTATGTAGTGGTGCCCGTGAAGCAGTCATCTCTGCCCTGAATGCTGGGCGAGCTCTCAGCAATGTGGGGGAGCCAATTAAAGAGCAGTCTCTTGGGGATGCCAGCCCCCAGGGACCCCAGGGTTTCCTGAGCAGGCTGAGAATGTGCTCTGTCATATCCAATCAGTTGGCCAGTCTATCACAGGATGACTGCCTTTCTGGCTGAGTTGGCTGTTTCTTCCCTAATTAAATGTTTGTGGAAAAGAGGAGGGTAGGGAATGGTCACATATTGACCAGAAGGGAAGAAGTTTGCTGCATTCCCAAAGAGGTCTGTGGCACTGCTATCTCCATTCAAGAACCAGAGAGAAACTTTTAATTCCCAGAGTTGTTAACAGCAAACCTCTCTATAACTCAGCTTAAAGTAATTTCCTTGTTACACTTGGTTTTTTACTCTTTCTAGCCATGTAGCCTGTCACAGTCTTCCCATGTAATGTAAAGGAGTCCTGAGTTTTGTAATTTTAGTGGCTTCTTGGGCCAATGGGAAGGGAGACATCTACTCCCTTCAGACCTTCTGAAATCACAGAGGAGTAAAACTGTATGTAATCATTTGGTCTCTCTCTCACTCTTTCTTGATCTCACACTCTCTTGCTGTCTCTCTTTCTCTCTCTTTTTCCTTTTTCCGAGTGAGTAGAGGTCCCTGGCAGGCTTGTACATGCATCCAGAAGGAGAGAGTGCTGAGTCAAGTGACAGTGAGGGTCCATGTTGTATAGATTGGGTGGCAGATGTCGGCTTCATTAAACATGTTAGGGCTGGTTTCCAACAAAATTTTGAGATTGACAAATGCATTCCCTAAGCCCCTTTGCTCTCCTTTCTACATCTGCTTCCATCCTTAACGTGGCCTCTGTTCCCACTCCCTCTGCACTGTGTGCTTTTGCCCCCTACTCATGGCCCCTGTTATCCAGAGTTCTAGGTCAGGTTCTCCTACAGGCTTCCAGTCAAACCCAGCTGTCCTGGGCTTCCCTGGTGGCGCAGTGGTTGGGAGTCCGCCTGCCGATGCAGGGGACACGGGTTCGTGCCCCGGTCCGGGAAGATCCCACATGCCGCGGAGCGGCTGGGCCCGTGAGCCGTGGCCGCTGAGCCTGCGTGTCCGTAGCCTGTGCTCCACAACGGGAGAGGCCACAACAGTGAGAGGCCCGCGTAACCAAAAAAAAAAAAAAACCCAGCTGTCCTGTGAGGCCTCAGTAGTGACTCGCTTATTGATAATTGAATAATTTACCTTGCTGAGATATTATATTTGGGTGGGAAAGGTGATCTTTTGCATCTTAATAGGTATTGAAATTGTTTTATCTCCTAGAAGTAAGTTACAGTGAGAACCCAGTCTGGGAGTAAGCCCGTAGAAGGGGACTTTTTTGTGTGTGTGACTTGGTAGACTTTATTTTTTTAATTTAATTTTTATTTTATATTGGGGTATAGTTGATTTACAATGTTGTGTTAGTTTCAGGTGTACAGAAAAGTGATTCAGTTATACATATACATATATCCATTCTTTTTCAGATTCCTTTCCGGATTCTACAATAGATTATTATAGAATATTGAGTAGAGTTCCTTGTGCTATACAGTAGGTCCTTGTTGGTTATCTATTTTATATATAGTAGTGTGTATATGTTAATCTCAAACTCTAATTTATCCCTCCCCCCCTTTCCCCTTTGGTAACCATAAGTTTGTTTTCAGAGTCTGTGAGTCCATTCCCATTTGGTAAATAAGTTCATTTATATCATTTAAAAAAATTAGATTCCATATATGGGTGATATCATATGATATTTATCTTTTTCTCTCTGACTTACTTCTAGTATGATAATCTCTAGGTCTATCCATGTTGCTGCAAATGGCATTATTTTATTCTTTTTTATGGCTGAGTAGTACTCCATTACATATATATACCACACCTTCTTTATCCATTCTTCCGTTGATAGACATTTAGGTTGCTTCCATGTCTTGGCTATTGTAAATAGTGCTGTAATGAACATTGGGGTGCATGTATCTTTTCGAATTATGATCTTCTCCAGATATATGCCCAGGAGTGGGATTGCTGGATCATATGGTAACTCTATTTTTAGTTTTTTGAGGAACCTCCATATCGTTCTCCATAGTGACTGTACCAGTTTACATTCCCACCAACGGTGTAGGAGGGTTTCCTTTTCTTCACACTCTCTCCAGCATTTATTTTTTGTAGACTTTTTGATGATTGCCATTCTGACTGGTGTGAGGTAATACCTCATTGTAGGTTTGATTTTCATTTCTCTAATAATTAGCGATGTTGAGCATCTGTTCACGTGCTTTTTGGCCATCTGTATGTCTTCTTTGGAGAAATGTCTATTTAGATCTTCTGCCCAGTTTTTGATTGGGTTGTTTGTTTGTTTTTGATATTGAGCTGCATGAGCTGTTTGTGTATTTTGGAGATTAATCTCTCGTCAGTCACTTTGTTTGCAAGTATTTTCTCCCATTCTGTGGGTTGTCTTTTCATTTTGTTTATGGTTTCCTTTGCTGTGCAGAAGCTTTTAGCAATCCTCAATACCTTCTGAAGAGGAAAGTATCTGTTAACATGAAGAACTGTGTGTCCTTTTAAACAGGACTCAATTTCCTTTCAGTCTTAGTTCAGGCTACAGAAGGAACACAGGAAGCTTTTAGAGGTCAGTTTTCCTTTTGCTATATCAAGAGTTGCTTTCCATCCTTTGGTTCAGGCTGGTAGAAGCTTCTTGCTACAGGTATTAAATACTTTCCAATTTCCTCTACGTTTCAATCAGGTGGTTTGGATGAGGAGGAGGACTCTGAGGGAAGACAGCCATCCACATCCAAGGTCCCCTCGGAACCGCCCACATTATCTTCAGGGAGAGAACTCAGTCCCTCTTTCACCGTCTGGTGCCCATGACTTGCACTATGTTTACTTCCCACCCACTTCCTCGCCCCCACCACCATCTCATTTCATCCCTTACAGCTTGCCAGACTTATCCTCTTAACATCCAGTTCTAATCTAATCGCCTCCCAGCTCAGAAAAACTTCCCTGGCTCTCTGTCCAAATTGAGTGTAGACACTTCACTCTGGCTTCTCAGATCCCCATGGTCATGACATTGGCGGCTGTCTCTCATGCTGCATTTGCTAAGGGCCAACTACACTCGTTGTTCTAAGCACTTTACACACATTAATCCATTTCACTCTCACAACCCTATGTGGCAGGCACTATTATTGTCCTCATTTTACAGCTGAAGAAACCGAGCTACAAAGAAGTTATACCTAAGGTCACAAATCTAGCAAGAGGCAGAATGGGGATTTGAGCCCATGCAGTGTGGCACTGGGAGTGTATGGCCTTTAATGCCACAGTTCCTGCTTCTCTAAGGTGGGCCCCACATTCCTCTCCACCTTCTTTTTCCAGTGTTTGCTCCTTGTGCATCCCAGGGAACTGAATGGCTTCTTGTTTCCAAAACACCTCGCCTGCTTCTTGGGATTCACGCCCTTGCCTTTGCTCTCCCCTTTGTTCACCATGCTTTCCCCAGCTGTGCTGGCTCCATTTCCCAAACACTAGCCCCTCCATGAAACCTGATGAAACCACTCCCTTCTTTAAACCTGTCGTGGTTACTTCTTTCAGTCAACTCACCAAATTGTCACTTGTATATTTACCTAGTTGTTCTTTGTCTAGCAACTTCATCTGGCAACTCATCCTGGGTGATTATTTTGTCTGTTTGTGAAGTATGTTATGTTTCTTATGTGTATAATGTGCTGCTTTCTTTCCACATTGCAGTGCACATTAGCTCACCTTATTTCTTTGGATTGGACAACTTCTAACTGCCAATTAGTCTACCGATTTGGCTTTCACTTAGTGAAAGAGGCAGAAGTAGATGTCCTGAACTCCTGTTTTCATGTCCCCTTGGGCCACAAGTTTGGCTTTTGTCCTGAGGTCTGGTAGCAGGGTCAGATGTCTGGGGTGCTATAGCTGGTAGTGTTGACATCATGGGGACAGAGGTCTGGAGGTACCAGCAGTGCTAGCTGGTAACACCAACAACCAAAGGCTAGGCTGTAGAGGGGTTGGGTTATGTCCGCCCAATGCCTGCCCAGGTCAGACAGGGCACTGGGATGGCTGTGCTGGTTACAAAGCTGAGCTGAGAAGATTCAGCAAATAAAATGGCTGGAAGTAATCAAGTGATACCATCTCTGGACTTCCATCAAGGTATCTGTGAATGTTTGTTTCTGAAAAAACGTTTTCCCTGTAAAACTGTACTTATTTTATTTTTTTAACACCTTTATTGGAGTATAATTGCTTTACAATGGTGTGTTAGTTTCTGCTTTATAACAAAGTGAATCAGCTATACATATACATACATCCCCATATCTCTTCCCTCTTGCGACTCCCTCCCTCCCACCCTCCCTATCCCACCCCTCTAGGTGGTCACAAAGCACTGAGCTGATCTCCCTGTGCTATGCGGCTGCTTCCCACTAGCTATCTATTTTACGTTTGGTAGTGTATATAAGTACATGCCACTCTCTCACTTCATCCCAGCTTACCCTTCCCCCTCCCTGTGTCCTCAAATCCATTCTCCATTCTCTACATCTGCGTCTTTATTCCTGTCCTGCCCCTAGGTTCTTCAGAACCTTTTTTTTTTTTTTAGATTCCATATATATGTGCTAGCATATGGTATTTGTTTTTCTCTTTCTGACTTACTTCACTCTGTATGACAGACTCTAGGTCCATCCACCTCACTACAAATAACTCAATTTCGTAAAACTATACTTATTAAATGTGCTTAATTTGTTCCCTAATCTTTTATTAATCAAAAGTCATATGTAGCTGACAACTACAGGCTGTGATTAGCAGGAGCAAACCCCATCACCTCATGGAGTTGGGATAACCCCAGCCAATGGCATAGGCACTTTAATTAGTCAATGTGGATTTATTTAGAAGAAAGTACCATTTTTGTCAAGTTTTGAGATATAATGAAATAGTTCTAACCACTTACTTATTGACCACTGGTCAAAGTAGATAGAGGGCTTGCCAAAGTTTGGAGGGCCTGTCCCAAGTCAAAATCAAATGGACTTCTTGGCTGTGTTCTGCCTTCACCAAGGTTTATGCCTTGACTGTCTGAATGTGTCAGTATTGAAGTGTTGGCATCTGGCAGATGTTCTGTGGGTCCATTCAGATCCCTTGCTGTATATTAGCATGTAGCCAGGACCTAAGGAAACTCCTGAAGGGGGACTTAGTAGAATTCTTAGTAGATTGAGAGCACAGTGCAGCTTCCCCTATGAAGGGACGTGAGTCAACCCTCTGTCAGGGGTAATCAGTTGACATCTGAGAATGGCAGGCAGCCTACAGTCTGCTGTCTTGTGTGAGGTTGGTGAAGGACCGTGTGACGGTACCATTTGCTGACTGCATATCAGCCACTGGGGAAAAATGAAGGTGTCAGAAGCAGGTACTCAGAGCTGACTGTCATAGGCTGGGATCCTTAAGATTTTGGGAAGGGGGAAAGGGGTGGTGATCATGCATTAGGAATCTTAATAAAAGTTTTGTAATTCTTCCCAGGGGGCAAGATGCATGTATGTGTGAACGCACGCACACACACACACACACACACACACACACACACACACAAACACACACACATTTGCATATATTTTTATGGAGTTTTCTCACGAATTCCAGTTTAAGAACCCATTATGTAGGATATACTTTCTAGAGTTGTGTAGATTCTTACTAGCTTTCAGAGAGCAGAAATGTTTTGTAATATTCTCCGTTCAGCTAAAATAGGTAATTTCTTTTTACTTTTAAATAGAGTTTATTTTTTAGAGCAGTTTCAGGATCACAGCAAAATTGAGTGGAAGGTACAGAGATTTCCCATATACTCCCACCCCTGCACATGCAAACATTATCCCCATTGTCAACACCCATCACCAGAGTGATATATCTGTTACATTTGATGAATTTACCCTGACACATTATTATCACCCAGAGTCCATAGTGTTCACTCTTAGGGTGAAATCTCGCTGTTGTATATTCTGTAGATCATATATTGTATATTGCTAGATTGTATGGTAAAAGTATGTTTAGTTATGTAAGAAATCCCCAAACTATCTTGCAAAGTGGCTGTACCATTTTGCATTCCTACCAGCAAAGAATGAGAGCTCCTTTTGCACAACATCCTTGTCAGTATTTTGTGTTGTTACTGTTTTGGATTTTGGCCATTCTAATAGGTGTGTAGTGGTATCTTGTTGTTTTAATTTACATTTCCCTAATGGCATATGATGTGGAGCATCTTTTCTTATGCTTATTTGCCATCTGTATGTCTTCTTTTTTTTAAAGAATATATTTATTAAACTTGATTTCAGAAAAATAACAAAATTGTAAGCAGCAACAACCTTGCATTCTTTTTTTTTTAACGTCTTTATTGGAGTATAATTGCCTTACATTGTTGTGTTAGTTTCTGCTGTATAACAAAGTGAATCAGCTATACGTATACTTATATCCCCATATCCCCTCCCTCTTGTGTCTCCCTCCCACCCGCCCTATCCCACCATATCTTCTTTGATGAAGTGTCTGTTAAGGTCTTCCACCCACTTTTAAAACATTTTTTAAAATAAAAAAATTTCCCCAGGTTTATTGAGATATAATTGACATATAACGTTGTGTAAGTTTAAGGTGTACAACATGATGATTTGATGTATATATACAGACAGCCCCTGACTTAACGGTGGTTTGACTTAAAATGGGTCGACAGTGATACACATTCGGTAGAAACCATGCTTCCAGCTTTGAATTTTGATCTTTTCCCAGGCTAATGATATGCAATATGATACTCTCTTGTGATGCTGGGCAGTGGCAGCCGCAGCTCTCATTCAGCCACTCAATCAGAAGGGTAAACAACTGATACACTTACAACTGTTCTCTACCTATACAATCATTTTTATGTATGTATGTATGTATTTATTGAAGTATATTTGAATTACAATGTTCTGTCAATTTTTGCTGTACAGCAAAGTGATTCTGTTATATGTATATTTATATACATTCTTTTTTATATTCTTTTCCATTATGGTTTATCACAGGATACTGAATATAGTTCACTGTGCTATATAGTAAGACCTTGTTGTTTATCCATTATATATATAATACTTTGCATCTGCTAACCCCAAACTCCCAACCCATCCCTTCCCTACCACTCCTCCCATGGCAACCACAAGTCTGTTCTTTATGTCTGTGAGTCTGTTTATGTTTCATAGATAGGTTCATTTATGTCATACTTTAGTTTCCACATAAAAGAAATATCATATGGTATTTGTTTTTCTCTTTTTGACTTGACTTCACTTAGTATGATCATCTCCAGGTCTATCCATGTTGCTGCAAATATACAATCATTCTTTTTTTTACTTTCAGTTCAGTATCCAATAAAAACATGAGATATTCAATACTTTATTATAAATAGGCTTTGTGTTATATGATTTTGCCCAGCTGTAGGCTAACGTGTGTTCTGAGCCTGTTTAATGTAGGCTAGGCTAAGCTATGATGTTTGGTAGGGTATTTGTACTTAATGCTTTTTCGACTTGATATTTTCTACTTAAGATGGGTTTGTTGGGACCTAATCTCAGTATAAGTTGAGGAAGATCTATGTTATGAAATGGTTACCACAGTAAGGTTAGTTAAAATATATATTACCTATTTTTTCCGCCTGCAGTGAGAATTTTTAAGATCTACTTTCATAGCAACTTTCAAATATATAATACAGTGTTGTTAGCTATAGTCACCATGCTATACATTAGATCCCCAGAAATTACTCATCTTATGGCTTATGACTTGTACCCTTTGACCACTTTCACTGACTTCCCCCACTCTCTGCCTCTGGCAACTGCCAATCTACTCTCTGTTTCTATGAGTTTGGTTTTTTAGATTTCATACATAAGTGATATCATACAGTATTTGTCATGCTGTGTCTGACTTACTTATCATAATGCCCTCCAGGTTCATCCATGTTGTCGAAGATAGAGGAATTTTCTTCTTTTTTATGGCAGGATAATATTCCATTAGGTATATATGTATATTTTTCCTTTATCCACTCATATTTTCTTTATCCATTCATCTGTAGACGAACACTGGTTGTTTTCCTGTTGTGAATAATGTGGCAGTTAACATGGGGACACAGATATCTCTTTGAGACAGTGTTTTTGTTTCCTTCGGATATATACCCAGAAGTGGGATTGCTGGATAATATGGTAGTTCTATTTTTGATTTTTTGAGGAAACTCCATACTGTTTTCCATAATTAGAGTACCAACTTACGTTTCTACCAACAGTGCACCAGGGTTCCATTTACTCTTCTTCCTTGCCAATACTTGTTATTTCTTGCTTTTTTGATAATTAACCACTCTAACAAATGTGAGGTGATGTGTCATAGTGATTTTGATTCTCATTTCCCTGATGATTAGTGATGAGCACCTTTTCATGTACCTGTTGTTTGGCCCATTTTAAAATCAGGTTGTTTGTATTCTTATTATTGGGTTTTAAGTGCTCTTTGTATATTAGAGGAAAGCATAGGAAGAACACTCTTTGACATAAATCACAGCAAGATCCTTTTTGACCCACCTCCTAGAGAAATGGAAATAAAAAGAAAAACAAACAAATGGGACCTAATGAAACTTAAAAGCTTTTGCACAGCAAAGGAAACCATAAACAAGATGAAAAGACAACCCTCAGAATGGGAGGAAACATTTGCAAATGAAGCAACTGACCAAGGATTAATCTCCAAAATATACAAGAAGCTCATGAAGCTCAGTATCAAAAAAACAAACAGCCCAATCCAAAAATGGGCAGAAGATCTAAATAGACATTTCTCCAAAGAAGATACACAGATTGCCAACAAACACATGAAAGGAGGCTCAACATCACTAATCATTAGAGAAACGTAAATCAAAACTACAATGAGGTATCACCTCACACCAGTCAGAACGTCCATCATCAAAATATCTACAAACAATAAATGCTGGAGAGGGTGTGGAGAAAAGGGAAGCTTCCTGCACTGTTGGTGGGAATGTAAATTGATACAGCCACTATGGAGAACAGTATGGAGTTTCCTTAAAAAACTAAAAATAGAACTACCATACGAGCCAGCAATCCCACTACTGGGCGTATACCCTGAGAAAACCATAATTCAAAAAGAGTCATGTACCACAATGTTCATTGCAGCACTATTTGCAATAGCCAGAACATGGAAGCAACCTAAGTGTCCATCGACAGATGAATGGATAAAGAATATGTGGCGCATATATATAATGGAATATTACTCAGCCGTTAAAGGAAACGAAATGGAGTTATTTGTAGTGAGGTGAATGGACCTAGACTCTGTCAAACAGAGTGAAATAAGTCAGAAAGAGAAAAACAAATACTGTATGCTAACACATATATATGGAGTCTTAAAAAAAATGGTTCTGAAGAACCTAGGAGCAGGACAGGAATAAAGACACAGATGTAGAGAATGGACTTGAGGACACGGAGAGGGGGAAGAGTAAGCTGGGATGAAGTGAGAGAGTAACATTGACATATATACACTACCAACTGTAAAATAGATAGCTAGTGGGAAGCAGCTGCATGGCACAGAGAGATCAGCTTGGTGCTTTGTGACCACCTAGAGGGGTGGGTTAGGGAGGGTGGGAGGGAGATGCAAGAGGGAGGGGATATAGGGATATATGTATACATATAGCTGATTCACTTTGTTATACAGCAGAAACTAACACAACATTGTAAAGCAATTATACTCCAACAAAGATGTTAAAAAAAAACAAATGTTCTTTGTGTACTTTGGATAATCGTTGTTTATTAAATATGTCTTTTGCAAATGTTTTCTCCCAGTATGTGGCTTGTCTTTCATCCTCTTGACAGTGTCTTTAGTAGGGAGAAGTTTTTAAATTTTAATGAAATCTTGTTTGTCAACTACTTCTTTCATGGGTTGTGCTTTTGGTGTTGTATTCAAAGTCATCACCATACCCAAGGTCATTTAGAGTTTCTCCTATGTTATCTTCTAGAAGTTTTATAGTTTTCCATTTTGCATGTAGGTCTGTGATCCATTCTCAGTTGATTTTTCTTTTTTAATGTTATATATCTTTTTGAATTTTATTTTGTTGTATACAGTAGGTCCTTATTAGTTATTGATTTTATTCAAATTAGAGTATATATGTCAATCTCAATCTCCTAGTTCATCCTACCACCCCGCTTTCCCCCCTTGGTGTCCATACGCTTGTTCTCTGCATCTTTGACTATTTCTGCCTTGCAAACTGGTTCATCTGCACCATTTTGCTAGATTCCACATATACGCGTTAATATACGATATTTGTTTTTCTCTTTCTGACTTACTTCACCCATATGAAAGTTTCTAGGTCCACCCACGTCTTTACAAATGACCCAATTTAGTTCCTTTTTATGACTGAGTAATATTCCACTGTATATATGTACCACATCTTCTTTATCCATTCATCTGTTGATGGACACTTAGGTTGCTTCCATGACCTGGCTATTGTAAATAGTTCTGCAGTGAACATTGTGATGCATGTGTCTTTTTGAATTATGGTTTTCTCTGGGTATATGTCCAGTAGTGGGATTGCTGGGTCATATGGTAATTCTATTTTTAGTTTTTTAAGGAACTTCCATACTGTTCTCCATAGTGGCTTTATCAATTTACATTCCCACCAAGAGTGGAAGAGGGTTCCCTTTTCTCCACACCCTCTCCAGCATTTGTCATTTGTAGATTTTCTGATGATGCCCATTCTAACTGCTGTGAGGTGATACCTCATTGTAGTTTTGATTTGCATTTCTCTAATAATTACTGATGTTGAGCAGCTTTTCATGTGCCTCTTGGCCATCTGTATGTCTTCTTTGGAGAAATGTCTATTTAGTCTTCTGCCCATTTTTGGATTGTGTTGTTTGTTTTTTTGATATTGAGCTGCATGAACTGCTTGTATATTTTGGAGATTAATCCTTTGTCCGTCGATTCGTTTGCAAATATTTTCTCCCATTCTGAGTGTTGTCTTTTCATCTTGTTTATAGTTTCCTTTGCTGTGCAAAAGCTTTTAAGTTTCATTAGGTCCCATTTGTTTATTTTTGTTTTTATTTCCATTACTCTAGGAGGTGGGTCAAGAAACCAACACAGTATTGTGGAGCAGTTATACTCCAATAAAGATCTATTTAAAAAAAAGATCTTGCTGTGATTTATGTCAAAGAGTATTCTTCCTATGTTTTCCTCTAAGAGTTTTATAGTGTCCGGTCTTACATATAGATCTTTAATCCATTTTGAGTTTATTTTTGTGTATGGTGTTAAGGAGTGTTCTAATTTCATTCTTTTATATGTAGCTGTTCAGTTTTCCCAGCACCACATATTGAAGAGACTCTCTTTTCTCCATTGTATATCCTTGCCTCCTTTGTCATAGATTAGTTGACCATAGGTGCATGGGTTTATCTCTGGGCTTTCTATCCTGTTCCATTGATCTATATTTCTGTTTTTGTGCCAGTACCATATTGTCTTGATTACTGAAGCTTTGTAGTATAGTCTGAAGTCAGGGAGTCTGATTCCTCCAGCTCCATTTTTTTACCTCAAGATTGCTTTGGCTATTTGGGTTCTTTTGTGTCTCCATACAAATTTTAAGATTTTTTGTTCTAATTCTGTGAAAAATGCCATTGGTAGTTTGATAGGGCTTGCACTGCATCTGTAGATTGCTTTGGGTAGTAGAGCCACTTTCACAATGTTGATTCTTCCAATCCAAGAACATGGTATATGTCTCCATATGTTTGTGTCATCTTTGATTTCTTTCATCAGTGTCTTATAGTTTTCTGAGTACCGGTCTTTTACCTGCTTAGGTAGGTTTATTCCTAGGTATTTTATTCTTTTTGTTGCAGTGGTGAATGGGATTGTTGCCTTAATTTCTCTTTCTGATCTTTTGTTGTTAGTGTATAGGAATGCAAGAGATTTCTGTGTGTTAATTTTGTATCCTGCAACTTTACCAAATCCATTGATTAGCTCTAGTAGTATTCTGGTGGCATCTTTAGGATTTTCTATGTACAGTACCGTGTCATCTGCAAACAGTTACAGTTTTACTTCTTTGCCAATTTGGATTCTTTTATTTCTTTTTCTTCTCTGATTGCCATGGCTAGGACTTCCAAAACTGTATTGAATAATAGTCGTAAGAGTGGACATCCTTGTCCGATTCCTGATCTTAGAGGAAATACTTTCAGTTTTTCACCATTGAGAATGATGTTTGCTCTGGGTTTGCTGTATATGGCCTTTATTATGTTGAGGTAGTTTCCCTCTATAATCCCTTTCTGGAGAGTTTTTATCATAAGTGGGTGTTGAATTTTGTCAAAAGATTTTTCTGCATCTATCGAGATGAACATATGGTTTTTATTCTTCAGTTTGTTAATATGGTGTATCACATTGTTTGATTTGCGTATATTGAAGAATCGTTGCATCCCTGGGATAAATCCCACTTGATCATGGTGTATGATCCTTTTAATGTGTTGTTGGATTCTGTTTGTTAGTATTTTGTTGAGGATTTTTGCACCTATATTCGTAATATTCAGTGATATTGGTCTGTAATTTTCTTTTTTTGTAGTATCTTTGTCTGGTTTTGTTATCAGGTTGATGGTGACCTCGTAGAATGAGTTTGGGAGTGTTCCTTTGTCTGCAAATTTTTGAAACACTTTGAGAAGGATGGGTGTTAGCTCTTCTCTAAGTGTTTGATAGAATTCCCCTGTGAAGCCATCTGGTCCTGGACTTTTGTTTTTTGGAAGATTTTTAATCAGAGTTTCAATTTCATTACTTGTGATTGGTCTGTTCATATTTTCTGTTTCTTCCTGGTTCAGTCTTGGAAGGTTATACCTTTCTTAGAATTTGTCGATTTCTTCCAGGTTGTCCATGTTATTGGCATAGAGTTAATTGTAGTAGTCTCTTATGATGCTTTGTATTTCTGCAATGTCCATTGTACCTCCTCCTTTTTCATTTCTAATTTTATTGATTTGCATCTTCTCCCTCTTTTTCTTGATGAGTGTGGCTAAAGATTTATCAATATTGTTTGCCTTCTCAAAGAACCTGCTTTTAGTTTTATTGATTTTTGCTATTGTTTTCTTTGTTTCTATTTCATTTATTTCTGCTCTGATGTTTATGATTTCTTTCCTTCTACTAACTTTGGGTTTTGTTTGTTCATCTTTCTCTAGTTCCTTTAGGTGTAAGGTTAAGATGTTTATTTGAGATTTTTCTTGTTTCTTGAGGTAGGATTGTATTGCTATAAACTTCCCTCTTGAACTGCTTCTGCTGCATCACATAGGTTTTGGATCGTCATGTTTTCATTGTTTTTTGTCTCTATGTATTTTTGATTTCCTCTTTGATATCTTCAGTGATCTCTTGGTTATTTAGTAACATATTGTTTAGCCTCCATGTGTTTGTGTTTTTTACGTTTTTCCCCCTGTAATTGATTTCTAATCCTATAGTGTTGTGGTCAGAAAAGATGCTTGATATGATTTCAATTTTCTTAAATTTCTGGAGGCTTGATTTGTGACCCAAGATGTGATCTATTCTGGGGAATGTTCCATGTGCACTTGAGAAGAAAGTATAATCTGCTCTTTTCAGATGGAATGTCCTATAAATATCAATTAAATCTATCTGGTCTATTGTGTCATTTAAAGCTTTTGTTTCCTTATTACTTTTCTCTGTGGATGATCTGTCCATTGGCATAAGGGAAGTGTTAAAGTCCCCCACTATTATTGTGTTACTGTCAATTTCCTCTTTTATAGCTGTTAGCATTTGCCTTATGTATTGAAGTTCTCCTATGTTGGGTGCATATATATTTATAATTGTTATATCTTCTTCTTGGATTGATCCCTTGATCGTTATGTAGTGTCCTTCCTTGTCTCTTAACATTATTTTAAAGTCTATTTTACCTGATATCAGTATTGCTACTCCAGCTTACTTTTGATTTCCATTTGCATGGAATATCTTTTTCCATCCCCTCACTATCAGTCTGTATGTGTCCCTAGGTCTGAAGTGGACCTCTGGTAGACAGCATATGTATGGGTCTTGTTTTTGTATCCATTCAGCGAGCCTGTGTCTTTTGGTTGGAGCATTTAATCCATTCACATTTAAGGTAATTATCGATATGTATGTTCTTATGACCATTTTCTTAACTGTTTTGGGTTTGTTTTTGTAGGTCCTTTTCTTCTCTTGTGTTTCCCACTTAGAGAAGTTCCTTTAGCATTTGTTGTAGAACTGGTTTGGCGGTGCTGAATTCTCTTAGCTTGTGCTTGTCTGTAAAGCTTTTGATTTCTCCATTGAATCTGAATGAGATCCTTGCTTGGTAGAGTAATCTTGGTTGTAGGTTCTTCCCTTTCATCACTTTAAATATATCATGCCACTCCCTTCTGGCTTGTAGAGTTTCTGCTGAGAAATCAGATGTTAACCTTATGAGAGTTCCCTTGTATGTTATTTGTCGTTTTTCCCTTGTTGCTTTTAATAATTTTTCTTTGTCTTTATTTTTTGTCAGTATGATTACTATGTGTCTCGGCATGTTTCTCCTTGGGTTTATCCTGCCTAGGCCTCTCTGTGCTTCCTGGACTTGGGTGGCTATTTCCTTTCCCATGTCAGGGAAATTTTCGACTCTAATCTCTTCAAATATTTTCTCGGGTCATTTCTCTCTCTCTTCTCCTTCTGGGACCCCTATAATGCAAATGATGGTGCGTTTAATATTGTCCCAGAGGTCTTTTAGGCTGTCTTCATATCTTTTCATTCTTTTTCCTTTATTCTGTTCCATGGTAGTGAATTCCACCATTCTGTCTTCCAGGTCACTTATCTGTTCTTCTGCCTCAGTTGTTCTGCTATTGATTCCTTCTAATGTATTTTTCATTTCAGTTATTGTATTATTCATCTCTGTTTGTTCTTTAATTCTTCTAGGTCTTTTTTTTTTTTTACATCTTTATTGGAGTATAATTGCTTTACAATGGTGTGTTAGTTTCTGCTTTATAACAAAGTGAATCAGTTATACATATACATATGTTCCCATATCTCCTCCCTCCTGCATCTCCCTCCCTCCCACCCTCCCTATCCCACCCCTCCAGGTGGTCACAAAGCACTGAGCTGATCTCCCTGTGCTATGCGGCTGCCTCCCACTAGCTATCTGTCTTACGCTTGGTAGTGTTTATATGTCCATGCCACTCTCTCGCCTCGTCACAGCTTACCCTTCCCCTTCCCCATATCCTCAAGTCCATTCTCTAGTAGGCCTGTGTCTTTATTCCTGTCTTACCCCTAGGTTTTTCATGACATTTTTTTTTCTTAAATTCCATATATATGTGTTAGCATACGGTACCTGTCTCTCTCCTTCTGACTTACTTCACTCTGTATGACAGACTCTAGGTCTATCCACCTCATTACAAATAGCTCAGTTTCATTTCTTTTTATGGCTGAGTAATATTCCATTGTATATATGTGCCACATCTTTTTTATCCATTCATCGGATGATGGATACTTCGGTTGTTTCCATCTCTGGGCTATTGTAAATAGAGCTGCAATGAACATTTTGATACATGACTCTTTTTGAATTATGGTTTTCTCAGGGTCTTCTAGGTCTTTATTAAGCATTTCTTGTATCTTCTCGATCTTTGCCTCCATTCTTTTTACAAGGTCGTGGATCATCTTCACTATCATTATTCTGAATTCTTTTTCTGGAGGGTTGCCTATCTCCACTTCATTTAATTGTTTTTCTGCGGTTTTATCTTGTTCCTTCAGCTGATACATAGTCCTTTGCCTTTTCATTTTGTCTATTTTTCTGTGAATGTGGTTTTCATTCCAGGCTGCAGGATTGTAGTTCTTCTTGCTTCTGCTGTCTGCCCTCTAGTGAATGAGGCTATCTAAGAGGCTTGTGCAAGCCTCCTGATGGGAGGGACTGGTGGTGGGTAGAGCTGGGTATTGCTCTGGTGGGCAGAGCTCAGTAAAACTTTAATCTGCTTGTCTGCTGATGGGTGGGGCTGAGTTTCCTCCCTGTTGGTTGTTTTGCCTGAGGTGACCCAGCAGCAGAGCCCACAGGCTCTTTGGTGGGCTAATGGCGGACTCTTGGAGGGCTCATGCCAAGGAGTACTTCCCAGAACTTCTGTTACCAGTGTCTTTGTCTCCATGGTGAGCCACAGCCACCCTCTGCCTCTGCAGGAGACCCCCCCAACACTAGCAGGTAAGTCTTCTTCACTCTCCTATGGGGCCACTGCTCCTTCCACCTGGGTCCTGATGTGCACACTACTTTGTGTGTGCCCTCCAAGAGTAGAGTCTGCTTTTCCCCCAGTTCTGTCAAAGTCCTGCAGTCAAATCTCACTAGCCTTCAAAGTCTGATTCTCTGGGAATTTCTGCTCCTGTTGCCAGACCCCCGGGTTGGGAAGCCTGACATGGGGCTCAGAACCTTCACTCCAGTGGGCAGACTTCTGTGGTATAATTGTTCTCCAGTTTGTGAGTCACCCACCCAGCAGTTATGGGATTTGATTTTATTGTGATTGCACCCCTCCTACCATCTCATTGTGGCTTCTCCTTTGTCTTTGGATGTAGGGTATCTTTTTTGGTGAATTCCAGTGTCTTCCTTTCGATGATTGTTCAGCAGTTAGTTGTGATTCTCATGCTCTCTCAAGAGGGAGTAAGTGCACATCGTTCTACTCCTCCATTTTGAATGAATCTCCTCAGTTGATTTTTGTGAAAGGTATACAGTTTTTGTCTAGATTCTTTTTTTTTTGCATGTGGATATCTAGTTGTTCCAGCATTATTTGTTGAAAAGACTGTCTTTTCTCCCTTGCGTTACTATTGCTCCTTTATCAAAGATCAGTTGACTGTATTTATGTGGGTCTATTTCTGGGCTCTCTATTGTGTTCCATTGGTCTATCTGTCTGTTCTTTCACCAATACTGCACTGTCTTGATTATTATAGAATTAGAGTAAGTCTTGAAGTCAAGTAGTGTCAGTCCTCTGATTTTGTTCTTCTTCACTATTGAGTTGGCTATTCTGGGTCTTTTGCTTCTCCATATAAACTTTAGAGTCAGTTTGTCAATAACCACAAAATAACTTGCTGGATTTTGATTTGGATGGATTGAATCTATAGAGTAAGTTGGGAAGAACTGACACCTTTGACAACATTGAGTCTTCTTAACCTTTTTTTTTTTGGCCTTGCCATGTGGCATGTGGGATCTTAGTTCCCTGACCAGGGATTGAACCCATACCCTCTGCAGTGGTAGTGTGGAGTCCTAACCACTGGACTGCCAGGGAAGTCCCGAGTCTTCTTATCCTTGTACAGGGACTGTCTCTCCATTTATTTAGTTCTTTGATTTTCTTCCTCAAATTTTTATAATTTTCTTCATGTAGATTTTATACATATTTTGCTGGATTTATGCCTTAGAATTTCATTTCTTTGGGTGCTAATGCAAATAGTATTGCATTTTTAATTTCAAATTCCACTTATTCACTGTTGGTATATAGGAAAGTGATCAACTTTTATAGATTACCTATGTATTGTTTAATCTTGCTATAATAGTTTATTAGTTCTGGGAGATTTTTGGTCAATTCTTTTGGATTTTTACATAGACAATCATGTCATCTGTGAACAATGACAGTTTTATTTCTTTCTTTCCAATCAGTGTGCCTTTTGTTTCCTTTCTTTGTCTTATTGCATTAGCTAGGACATCCAGTACAGTGTTGAAAACGAGTGGTAAGGGGGGGACATCCTTGCCTTGTTCCTGATCTTAGCAGGAAAGCTTCTAGTTTCTCACCATTAGTGATGGTGACATGTTAACTGTATGATGTTAGCTGTAGGTTTTTTGTGAATGTTCTTTGTCAAGCTAAGGAAATCCCCCCAACCCCATTTGTGTGTGCTTATCATGAATGAGTGTTGGATTTTGTCAAATGCTTTTTCTGCACCTACTGATATGATCATCTGATTTTTCTTCTTTAGCCTATTGATGTGATGGATTATATTAATTGATTTTTTAAATGTCTGAAACATTTATATTAACATATTTCCATACAAATAACCCAAAGAAAGTTTAGTATTAGTTGTTTTGTTTGTTTGTTTGTTTTTTTATACTGCAGGTTCTTATTAGTCATCAATTTTATACACATCAGTGTATACATGTCAATCCCAATCGCCCAATTCAGCACACCACCATCCCCACCCCACTGTGGTTTTCCCTGCTTGGTGTCCATACGTTTGTTCTCTACATCTGTGTCTCAACTTCTGCCCTGCAAACCGGTTCGTCTGTACCTTTTTCTAGGTTCCACAAACATGTGTTAATATACGACATTTGTTTTTCTCTTTCTGACTTACTTCACTCTGTATGACAGTCTCTAGATCCATCCACATCTCAACAAATGACTCAGTTTTGTTGATGTGATGGATTGATTAAATTAATTAATTATTAATTAAATCAATTAATCAATATTAATTGATTTTTAATGTTGAACCAGCTGTGTATACCTAGGATAAATCCCACTTGATTGTGATGTGTATGTCTTTTTATACATTGGTTAAGATATGCTCTAATATTTTGTTGAGTATTTTTGCATCTATGTTCATGAGAGATATTGGTCAATAGTTTTCTTTTAAAGTCTTTGATTTTGGTATTAGGGTAATTTTGCCTCATAGAATGATTTAGGCAGTATTCCCTCTGCTTCTGCCTACTGAAAGATATTGTAGAGAATTGGTATAATTCTTCCTTTAATGTTTTGAAGAATTTATCAGTGAACCCATGTGGGTCTGGGGCTTTCTATTTTAGAAAGTTATTTTTTGTTGTTTCAATTTATTCAATAGATATAGGCTTGTTCATATTGTCTACTTCATATTGTGTGAGTTTTGGCAAATTGTCTGTCAAGGAATTGGTTCAGTTCATCTAGGTTATCCAATCTGTGAGCATACAATTGTTCATAACATTCCTTTATTATCCTTTTAATGTCCATGAGAACTGTAGTGATATCCCTTCTTTCGTTTATGGTATTAGTAATTTGTTTTTATCTCTCTTTTTTCCTTAGTTAGCCTGGCTAAATGCTTATCAATTTTATTGATCTTTTCAAAGAATCAGTTTTTGGTTTCATTAATTTTCTCTATTGATTTCTTATTTTTTAAGTTCATTGATTTCTGCTCTAATTTTTATTGTTTCTTTTCTTCTGCTTATTTTGGATTTAATTTGCTGCTCCATTTCTAAAGGTATAAGCTTAGATTATTGATTTTAGATCTTTTCTAGTATATGCATTCAATTCTATACATTTTCCTCAAAGCAGTGCTTTCACTACATCCCACGAATTTTGATAAGGTGTGTTTTTATTTTTACTTAGTTCCAAATATTTTTAAATTTCTCTTGAGATTTCTTCTTTGGCCCATGTATTATTTAGAAATGCACTGTTTAATCTCTATGTATTTTGGGATTTTCCAGCTATCTAGTTATGGATTTCTGGTTTAATTCCATTGTGGTTTGAGAGCATACATTATATAATTTTGTTTTTTTAAAATTTGTTAAGGTGTGTTTTATGGTCCAGAATCTGGTGTATCTTGGTGTATGTTCCATGTGAGCATAAGACAAATGTGTATTTTGCCATTGTTGGATGAAGTAGTCTATAGATGTCAATTATATCCAGTTGACTGATGATGTTGTTGAGTTCAGGTATGTCCTTACTGATTTTCTGCCCGCTGGATCTGTCTATTTCTGATAGAGGGGTGTAAGTCTCCAACTATAGTAGTGGATTTATCTATTTCTCCTTGCAGTTCTGTTAGTTTTTTACTCATGTATTTTAACACTATGTTGTTAGGTACATCCACATTAAGAATTGTTATTCTTCTTGGAGAACTAACCTCTTTATCACTATGTAACACCCCTCCATCTGAGTTAGCATGGGCTACCATAACAGAATACCATAGACTTGGCGGCTTAACCAACAGATATTTATTTTCTTACAGTTCTGAAGGCTGGAAATCTGAGGTCAGGGTGCAAGTGTGGTCAGTTTCTGGTGAGGCCTCTCTCTCTGCTTTGCAGGTGGCTGCCCTCTTGCTGTGTTCTCACAAGCCCTCTTCTTTGAGCATACTTGGAGAAAGAAAAAGAACCTCTGGTATCTCTTCTTAGAAGGACACTAATCCTATCATATCAGGGTCCTACCCTTATGGCCTCATTTAACCTACTTATCTCTTTATATGTCCTGTCTCCAAATATGGTCATATTGGGGATTTAGGATTTCAACATATGAATTTTGAGGGGATACAATTCAATCCACAAAGCTCTCTTTGTCCCTGATAATTTTCTTTGCTCCAAAGTCTGAAATTAATACAGCTACTCCAGCTTTCTTTTTATTAGTTTAGCATGGTATATCTTCCTCCAACCCTTTACTTTTAAAAAAAAATTTTATTTATTTATGTATTTATTTTTGGCTGCATTGGATCTTTGTTGCCGCGTGTGGGCTTTCTCTAGTTGTGGCGAGCAGGGGCTACTCTTCATTGCAGTGCGCGGCTTCTCACTGCGGTGGCTTCTCTTGTTGCAGAGCACGGGCTCTAGGCACGTGGGCTTCAGTAGTTGTGGCTCGTGGGCTTTAGAGCATAGGCTCAGTAGTTGTGGCTCACGGGTTTCGTTGCTTCGCGGCATGTGGGATCTTCCAGGACCAAGGATCGAACCCGTGTCCCCTGCACTGGCAGGCGGATTCTTAACTACTGCGCCACCAGGGAAGTCCTGAAGAGTTGTTTCTTAAGGTAAAATTCTAATTGATGAAAGTGGAATGAGAGAAGAAAAATGAATATTTAGTAACTACTAAAGAAATAATCAATTCAGGCAAGAATCATTGATGGATGCTAAAACTTTCATCACTGGGTTAAAATCATATTAATCAATAATTACATAATTAAGCTCACTTTTATCAAGCAAAGGGCTTCGCTAGGGCTCTGTTTGGAATGCCAAAAAGAAACCCATGTCTTTCCTAGATTTTAAATAGCCTAAGATCTAGTGGAGAAGATTTGTGTGCACAAATCATTACAACACAGAGAAGAAATTGATGATATATCATAAACTGAAGAGGAAAAGTGAAAGCATCCAAGAAAGAATACTAGATGGAATGCACAACCTATCTGACCCAGTGTAGTAATAATTTTATATTGTCCCCCACATGCACGCCATCCCCCAACATCAGATGTTTTCAATGAGGAAGAAAACAGGCTGCTAGTACTTGGGACTGATGAGTGAGGAGAGAGAGATGTTTCTGCAGGCAGTTGCTCCTTTGGTTTCCAAGGGAAACAGTGATAGAAACTGCAACAGAAAAGGAGTAGGAAGGCTGTGGTTTAGCACAGATGGGCCACTCTTCTATCAGGTGCCTATACATAGGCAGCTACCTGGACTTCCTCAGTAATGTGAGATTGTGGAGAATATTAAAGTGTTGGGGTATTGATAAGCAATAGATTTTAATTTCTCTTTCTGGATTTCTTAGAAAAATCTTTATTCTTGGAATTTACTTCCCCCATCATCCATCAGAGCCTGAATATATTGCACTTCCAGGGCCATAGTACAATTTTCTCTTCCACACAGTTCACAAATACAAGTCACAGAGAGGGAAGAATGAAATTAGCCATCAGAGTCTGATTAAAATAGTACAAAAGAAAATAATAAAGTTAACCATTCCTTATTCTGGCTGATTGGGAAAGCTTCCATTCCTTATTCTGGCTGATTGGGAAAGCTTCCAGGATCTCTAGTCTAAGTCTCTATTTCAAAGTTGTACTGGAATCTGGTTTAGATTCCTGTCCTGTGATCCCATAATGGCTGTGAAGCTTCAGCCAGTGTCCTGCTAGGAGCTCAGGAGTGGTCTGGCAGGGAGAGCAATCAACCAAGAATGGTTGGGACAAACTGCACCATGATGGAGTCGGCTTTCACCAGGCAGGCCATGAGTCTAAATTCAAGGGTCCAAAAAGGGCCTGTCCCACTTGGGCGCCCTCTTATCTCCTGTTGCTAGTCAAAAGGTCTGGCTTTTAGGCACATGGCCTCTGCAAGATCTGGAGACAGGCAGGGAGGGGTTCACAAGCCCAGCAGAGCAAGTTCGGGTAAAGGACTGGCCTCTAGTTACCTCAGGGAAGGAAGGGTACACTTCCCCAAAGTAGAACCTCAGTCTTAGGGATTAGATAAATAATTATTCAGTAACTATATCAAATTATTTACTGAGTGCCTATTGTGTACCAAGCATTATATCCAAATTCTACTGCATGGCCATAGCTGGACCCATGGGTGTGCATTGGGCTTGTGGCTTTAAAATCAATTGACATTACACACTGCTATATTCAAAACAGATAACCAACAAGGACCTACTGTGTAGCACAGGGAACTCTGCTCAATACTCTATAATAACCTAACTAGGAAAAGAATTTGAAAAAGAATAGATATTGGGTTGGCCAAAAGGTTCATTCATTTTTTTCCATAAGATGGCTCTAGTAGCACTTAGTTGTCTTTAACTTCATTTGAAACAATTATGTTAGATTGTATGTGACAGCTGTCATATCAGCGTGCATTTAAAAAAAGACTTATCAAAATTGGTGAATTTTTGTATAGCCATTTTAATATTGAAGATGGAAGAAAAAAGCAACATTTTTAGCATATTATGCTTTATTATTTCAAGAAAGGTAAAAACACAACTGAAACACAAAAAAAGTTTTGTGCGGTGTATGGAGAAGGTGCTGTGACTGATCGAACGTGTCAAAAGTGGTTTGCAAAGCTTCGTGCTGGAGATTTCTTGCTGGATGGTGCTCCACAGTCAGGTAGACCAGTTGAAGTTGATAGCGATCAAATCAAGACATTAATTGAGAACAATCAATGTTATGCCACGTGGGAGATAGACAGCATACTCAAAATAGCCAAATCAAGTGTTGAAAATCATTTGTACCAGCTTGATTATGTGAATCGCTTTGATGTTTGGGTTCCACATAAGTTAAGTGAAAAAAACCTTCTTGACCTTATCTCTGCATGCAATTCTCTACTTAAACGTAATGAAAACATTCTGTTTTTAAAACAAATTGTGATGGGCGATGAACAGTGGATACTGTACGATAATGTGGGTCAGAAGAGATCGTGGGGCAAGTGAAATGAACCACCACCAACCACACCAAAGGCCGGTCTTCATCCAAAGAAGGTGATGTGTATATGGTAGGATTGGAAGGGAGTCCTCTATTTTGAGGTCCTTCCAGAAAACCAAACGATTAATTCCAACAAGTACTGCTCCCAATTAGACCAACTGAAAGTGACAAACAACGAAAAGCATCCAGAATTAGTCAACAGAAAATGCATAATCTTCCATCAGGATAACGCAAGACCACATGTTTCTTTGATGACCAGGCAAAAACTGTTACAGCTTGGCTGGGAAGTTCTGATTGATCCACCATGTTCACCAGACATTGCACCTTCAGATTTCCATTTATTTCGGTCTTTACAAAATTCTCTTAATGGAAAAAATTTCAGTTCCCTGGAAGACTGTAAAAGGCACCTGGACCAGTGCTTTACTCAAAAAGATAAAATGTTTTGGGAAGATGGAATTATGAAGTTGCCTGAAAAATGGCAGACGGTAGTGGAACAGAAGTGAATACATTGTTCAATAAAGTTCTTGGTGAAAATGAAAAATGTGTCTTGTTCTTACTTAAAAACCGAAGGCACTTTTTGGCCAACCCAATACATGCATATGTATAACTGAATAACTTTGCTGTACACCTGAAACTAACACAACATTGTTAATCAACTATACTCCAATATAAAATAAAGATTAAAAAAAATGAATGTACTGACAAGTGAAAAGAAAAAAACAATTGAAAGAACATGTAGTGGTGAGGAAGCAACCAGGGACTGGCAT
This sequence comes from Delphinus delphis, assembly GCF_949987515.2. NCBI lineage: Eukaryota > Metazoa > Chordata > Mammalia > Artiodactyla > Delphinidae > Delphinus > Delphinus delphis. The sequence continues at coordinate 79,784,334 of NC_082688.1, read as the reverse complement.
CATTGGCATCACCTGAGAATTTCTCTGAACTGTAAATTCCACTGAATAGGAAACTCTGGGGTAGGTCCCAGCAATCTGGATTTTAACAAGCTATGCAGGCGACTCTGATGTATGCTAGAGTTTGAGAACCACTGGCCTACCTTGATGGTATTTGCTCAGGTCATTCTTGTTTGTTTTTAATTTTTTTTTAACATCTTTATTGGAGTATAATTGCTTTACAATGGTCTGTTAGTTTCTGCTCTATAACAAAGTGAATCAGCTATACATATACATATATCCCTATATCTCCTCCCTCTTGCATATCCCTCCCACCCACCCTATCCCACCCCTCTAGGTGGACACAAAGCACCATTTGCTCAGGTCTTGGTTGACGGTGAGAATGCTGGTTCAAGGTCTTCTGGGGTGGGAAGAGGGGAGGCTGGGATTACAATTTCCCATGGGTTGCTGGTTCTGTAACACTACTTTTGCATCATAAAGCTTCTTAGAACTCTTATCAAAACTCCTCACCAGTTTCTGGTATCTAAGACCAATTCAATTTTGGAGCTGAAGGCAGGACCTGGCAACCCTCCTTGGGCAAACCTGGGGACCTGGAAAGTTAACATCTGGAGGTAAAATATGTCCGGCAGATACATCTTTGCCCTGATTACCCAAATTCTCCCTGTGGAGGGAAGCACAGTTTATTGGGGAGACTGCTCGTGGGTAAAGGGCAAGGGCCAAGAAAATGAGGGTAATTCTGGGGGTTATGTAACTTGCCCCTCTTTCCTTTGACCCTTCATTCTTTCTGATTTCTGGAAATTTGGCTTCTTAGTCAGGATTAGTGCTTCAAGGTTTAGGAATTAGGGCAAGATTTCACAAAGTATGTTTCACAGAATACTAGTCCCGAGGGAAGGCCCAGGGGAATGCTGCATACTGAGTCCCTTTCTTGGATGTCACAGAGCACGTGAGTAAATGGCTTTATTGAATCCTACATTCACTCATTCAGTACGTACTGATTTAGTGCCCACTCTGGACTAGGTCCTATTCTGAGTGTTAGGGATACAGACAGTAAAAAAATATGTTTATCTTGGTTTAACCCAGCAATTCCCAAACTGTCTGACTATCAAAACCTTTTATTCTGTAACATGTATTCACCTCTCAAGGAACTAACATTCGATGGGACACTCGTTGACAATGATAGATGTATCTGTGCTGGGAGGTACAAAGGACCTGAGTTCCAGGCAGATGAGGTAAGGGGAAAATTAGGGACATTTGGAGGCACAGAAAATTTTGATCATACAGATGTAAATCTGGTTAACATCATGATTATTGTTGGCTTGTCCACAATGGAAAAAATTTTTCCCATGTATCAATCTGTCTATAATAATAATAAGTATCACAGAGATGGTGATTTTAGAAGCTGGGTTTATATCAGATATTTTTGTTTAAGAGCTCCAAGTTATTTTAGTCCATGCAATAGCAAAACAACAGTTTGGAAAGGGGGACTGCTTAGTCTGATTAGTTATTTGTCCCCTGGAAAAGAACCTCACCTTTTAATAGCAACCAAACCAAACAGTTGCTTGTTGAATTATTTCTTCTTACAGGTAGAATTCAGTTAAACCTGTAAGCTCTAGTCAAGGTGAGTCTAATCTTCCTTCCTTATGTTGTGCTGGAGACAAGCAAACTGGCCAGGGATTCTTTCTCTGTGAAATAAGAAGCTGATGGATTATCTATCTCTAAGCTTTCTTCCATCTCTGACAGTCCAGCATGGGGGTCTCTGGGGCCAGCAAAGCCTTAATGTAGGGGAGGAGAGTCTCAACCCATGACATGTCCTTCCCCACCTGGCCCCCTCTCCAGCCATCTGGTGATCCTTTGCATTTCTCCAAACAAACGTGTATCATTCTCTTTGTCCCCTCTCGGTCTTCATATGTACTGTTTTCTTGGCTCAGAACACTCTTTCCCTCTTTTCTTTAGTCAGCTACCTCCTACTCATTTTTCAGGTCTCATGTCAGACATTTTCCCTCTGTGATCTGTGATATTGTGATTTCTGTCACAGAGCTCCTAAAACCCTTGGAATTTCCTAAGTGAGCACCATAAAGATGTCTTTCATTAAGTTAATGAGGTGACTTTTGGAAAGCTCCTAGGTCACCTAAGGATGGTGGCTGGTTGCCAGGGGAGCCAATCATGTGATTAGAAGGTTAGAACTTTCAGTCCCACCCCTCTGACCTCTGGGGAGGGGAGAGGGAGAGGGGTTGGAGGTTGAGTTCAATCACCAATGACCAATAATTTAATTAATCATGCCTAAGTGATGGAGCCTCCATAAAAACCCCAAAGGATGGGATTTGGAGAGCTTTCAGGTTGGTGAACATGTCTGGGAGGTCTGGGAGAGTGGTACTCTCTGAGAGGTCATAGAAGCTCCACATCCTTTCCCCGTACTTTGCCCTATACATCTCTTCCATCTGACTGTTCCTGAGTAATATCCTCTTATAATAAACCAGTGATCTACTAAGTAAAATGTTTCTCTGAATTCTGTGAGCCTCTCTAGCAAATTAATTGAACCCAAGAGGGGGTCCTTGGAATCTTCAATCTGTAGCAGCTTGATCAGAAGGACAAGTGACAACCTGGGCTGGTTTCTGACATCTGAAGTGGAAACAGGGGCAGTCTTGTAGGACTGAGCCCTTAACCTGTGGTATCTGATGCTGTCTCTGGGTAGATACTGTCAGAATTGAGTTGAGTTTTAGGACACCTAGCTGATACTGGAGAATTGCTTGGATATATGAGGACCCCGTCACACACACATACACATTGGAATGGGATGTAGGATCATTTTAGACATCTTTCTTGCTCACTACCTTCCCCCAACAAGGTGAGGGTTAGGTGTGCCTGCCAAGTGCTGCTGTAACAACCTTATCTCAGCCCTTGACACCATCACTGTGCTCACCAGCCTCCTCTTGCTAGGCTGAGAGTGTTATGAAGATAGGAGCTTGGTCTGTTCTGTTCACTGCTGCATCCCAGGCCCAGCACAGAGCCCGACTCATACCCACCCCTTAACCAGGACTTGTTGAGTGAAGGAATGGATGCTGGGCTGGCTTGTGGAAGGGGGAGATGGGGAGGACAGAGACCAGGCAAGGCTTACAAGAGCTAGGACCTCTATAGGGTGATGTTGCCCATTGCCCCTAAATGTGTTTGCTGCTGACCTCTATTCTAATGCTTGGAGAATGAGAGGTGAGCTTTGGAGGGACCTCAGGCTTGTTGGGGGAGTGGCAGTTCTGGGCTGTATATTTTTGCCACCTGAAGGATGAGAGCCTGCTTTGGGGAAATCCTATCTGGGAGGAGAAGTGAGCCCAGCCCTGTTCCTTGCCTGTCTTTGCCTCAGCTGAGCACATGTTGTTGGGCTCCTAGTCCTGGCCTTGGTATAACTGCTCGCATCTGAAATCCCATTCTTCTTTCAGTGGGACATGTTGACTGAATTTACAAATTCAAAATTATTTAATTTTACTATCTTTACATTTCTAATACTTTGGCTAACAGCATTCACTTGATGCTCCTTTAACTTCCTAGTTTTTATTATACTTGTTTGTCTATTATTGGGTAATTTTTAAACTAATTTGTTCTTATTTATTGGATACTATTTTATATTCCTTTTAACTCAGCCCAGCAGGATATTTTTAGCTAAACTTGGCCCTTATTGGAATACACTCTTTTTTTTTTTTTTTTTCCCCCCGGTACGCAGGCCTCTCATTGCTGTGGCCCCTCCCGCCGCGGAGCAACAGGCTCCGGACGGGCAGGCCCAGCGGCCATGGCTCACGGGCACAGCCGCTCCGCGGCATGTGGGATCCTCCCGGACCAGGGCACGAACCTGCATCCCCTGCATCGGCAGGCGGACTCCCAACCACTGCGCCACCAGGGAAGCCCTGGAATACACTCTTAAGTGTATTTCTTTTCTTAGCCATTTAAAAAATGTATCAAAATTCACTTGCCTTTTCCTTTTACTCTTTTTGTTTTTAAAACATTTCTGTTTGGTGTATCCTCTAGTACATTTTCTAGCATTTATGACTGTTAGAGATGAGAAGCGGTGATGTCAGGGGATGGAGGGGGTGGATGCGTCAGCAGTGACGGGCTTAATCAGGGACTGTTGGCCCTTCTCCCTGTGCTGACAATTCCATAGCCATGCTTTCCCTTTGCTGCCCCCTTCCCCACTCATATTCAAAGGAGGTCCTTCTTGCCATTGTTAAAGGAGACCTGATGTTCGCGTGGTCAAGAAAAAGAGTATCTCAAATTAAATCCCACTTTTAGCCAGTCAGATAATTTAGGAAATTCACAGGACAAATTGTGTGGGTCAGAAGTTATTAAGACTGGCCTCAAATACTGCTCAGAGGAATTGCTGAACAATGTCATCATCTTGCTCCAGAATAAGCCAGGGCTTCTCTAAATCATCAACCACAGTCTCTGAGCATCTCACAGCCTTTACAAAGAATGGAAGTTTCAGAAGAGGTGAGGGTGAGGGTCTGCAACTTGGCACCCTAAGACTGACCAAGAGAATACCTAGGTGGCCTTGAAGGTCCTGTTAAGAATTATTGGATGGAAGCATAATAGCGAGACAATAGTCAAAGCTGGAATTATTTTTTGTTGACCTACTTACAGGATTACCCCAAGTACATTGATTCACCTTCTTTCTGGTCAGGAATTCAAAAGCTCAGTTGTCAAGTGCTCTTGGGACCACCAGTTCTTGTCACATGTGCAGTACGGCCCATGACTCACAGAAGAAGGCAGGCAGTGAAGAGTCAGGTCAGCCATGGACGGAGGAGAAGCTGTTCTGGAAAGGTTTATCTCTTTCTTCTCCTTGTTATGTAAGGTGTCGTTTCCCCAGAGAAACAATATGCTAAATAAAAGTTAGGGTCTCAACCCACAGAAGCTTATTTTAACCCACATTGTTGCTGACTATATTCAATTTGATTTAATTCAAATCAACAAGGTAGAGTTGTTTCTTTTTTCCTGCTAGAAAGGGGAAGTAGGCTTTGAGAGTGACCCAAATGTTGCAATTGAGAGTTTTCACTGAGCAAGGCAGAGTGTGTATGTGCCCCGGGGTGGGGGGAGTGGAGTGGAAAGATGAATAAAATGTGGCTCCTGCCCTCAAAAAGCTTACACTGTAGTTGGAGAGACAAGCACATACTCAACTAATATGCACAATGATAAATGGTGGAGATGTTGTCAGACCAGAGAATAATAGAAGTGTTATTTCTGAGTGGGAAAATCTAAAGGATTGTGGAAGATGTGGCAGCTGCCCCTTGAAGGATGTTAGGGCATTAAGCAGTAGAGGGGCCAAGGCAGGGAGGACATCTGAGGCAGAGAAGATTGTTGGGGCGAAGGCTCAGGGTGGTCAGCCACAGGGTAGTCAGGGAACAGCAAAAGAGATCTGCTGTGGAGGGTGGGAGGTTAGGATGGAAGAGCACAGGGCCAGGTGGGCCTTTGTGAGTTGGTCTAATCACTTACAATGAAGTAGTTGTCCATACTTTTCACGTTGAATTACAGGCAGGTAATTTTCAAAAGCCTAATTCTTCTAAACAGATGTGGTCTTGTCTCAGACTAGAGTTGTCTTACAGTCAATAGTTCATTACTATGAAAAATAAGAAAGTGATTAATTGAAAAATATTTGTTATATTTAACTTTCTAAGGATAGATTTGTCAAAGAGCAGCACAAAAGATGTTTTAATAGATTTATGTCCTTCTGTAACTCTGTACCTTATTTTGGATAAAGCACACTAAGCCTCGGTCTGTCATCGAGGATACCAAGTCTGCAGGCTCTATCATGGGATCAGGAGAAGGAATAAAGGGAAAAATAAAGGATCTCTGACAAGGGTCAGGCCCAAGAATAACTTGCCAAAGACCATGGAGATCTAATATCAGTGCCCAGCTATTTGTGTGAGTATCTGGACAGCATCATGCATAAACTTCTTTTGTTGTAGGGTGTCCATGCAGTGAGGGACCCTGCAGGCGGTAAGAAATCAAAGACATGATCTCTAGCTCAGTGCTGTTTACATGATTTTATGTTATCTGGACAAGAGGCTAAATGGAATTCAATCCTTTATTGAGATATTTGGATGAACCAAGCATTTATCCACATCTCCAACTTCAGTTTAATTTTTCCAGTGAGGAACTGAAACATAGAAAACTCATGGATAGAGTCTATTGAATTCCTGAAATTCAGTTCATTTGAAAGTCACTAATAGGTAACAATATACATACATATTAAATATATTATAAAATATATGATGAGATACTTTAAGAAAATGCTTTTGAAATATTACGAAGTAATTATTATTGTCTATGTCTACATCTGTTTTTCATTTTGCTTATTCAACATTATGCTCTTGAAGATTGACACCACTGTAATCTGATTTTGAGTTACACACGAGTAGTATCTTAACTGGGGAAATGTCTCATCTTACTCTTAAAAATACTGGCTCTGTCTCATCTCACTCTTAAAAATACTGGCTTTGGTCCTGATGTGGGACCTTTTGAAGAAGCATTATTTTGTTTCTTAGCCTATGTCTTGCATCTATCTGAGTGAAGAAAAAACCAACAATTTGAGCATTTGATCCATTTACACATTTCTGCCTCCTCACTCTCATCTATAAGGAGACAGCTTTTCAAATGTACATTTTCACCTCTGTGGGCAAATGACAAATAGTGTAGCTGTGTTACCAACAATAGAAAAAAGAAAAAACAACGAAACCATCTATAACACTCGATATTTGGCTAGCAGTAAGGAACAGCATGATGAATTATGGTACTTCACTAAAATGGCATATTACACAATTGTTAAGTGATAATTAGGAACACTGCATAGAAACATGAAAACATATTTAGGATATAACTAAAAGAGAAAAGAAAAAAAGCACGTTTATAATATGTAAGGTGGGGGAGGCCTGGAAGATATATCAATACTAAAATGGAAATATAGTAGTTCTGTTAGGATAGTGGGACTGTGTATTTTCAAAAACATTTTCTTTAATGTTATAAAGTACTAGTAAAGCAGCAAATTCACCAAATAAATGATGCTGTAGACACAGGAAGGAGATACTAATAAATAAGTAGAGGTTGGAGATAACAAAAGGGAAAAATATTTCAAAGGATGAATCTTCCTTCTCTACATTTGCCAGCCCTGTGGCTATTAAGATCCAAACTATTGAAAACATTCTCAAAGGAGCTGGTTAGTAGGGCTTGGAAGAGAGCCTGAACTTGACTGTATCTGGATTTTGTTTGCCATGATTGCAGTGGAAACTAAATTTTGAAACAGTTGTTTAAATAAGCTCCAGCTTAGCTATCTTGGCTACATTCACACTTTGGAATCAAGAAACAGTTTGGAAAAAGAATACCGTGTGCAATATAAATAGGAATATAGAGCAAGAGAAATTCAGTAGAGAAGACTTCAAAAATAAAATGCCTATTTAAAATCAAGTTGAAATGACTAATTGGATTAACAGAAAATAAAAAATAACCAATACTGAGTTAAATTTATATCTGTCTGAATGCTCTTAAAGGATACCAGGAACGATACTCATGTCAGTTCTGTTCATGTTAACCATTTGCTAACACTGTTGCTTGGAATGAACTGCTTGCTCTGCTTTCCTCTAAAGAGCTCAGACCCCTTTCTCTTCTCTTCTACCTCTGTTCAAAAGAATGACAGTTTTACCCTGAATAGCACTTAACAAGTGTTGATGTGGGGCACTAGGCTACCTTGCTTCGTGTTAGGTGGGGGTGGCTTAATATAAGATGTTAAGAAAAATTCACACACACAATCACACAGTTCATTCTTTCCAGTCAAAGTTAAGCCTCCCAGCTCAGCACTTGCACACCATTATGTTAGCACTGCAGAAAATTCCCTCAAATGCATACTTAGATACTTTAAGGATCTTAAGTAGGTAGATGGAAGAAGAAACTTAAAGTTTCTTCTGAAATAGGACTTGAAAATGTAATAAAATACCCTATCTCTCTAAACTAGTAGTTGACTTTGGATTTGGAAATTGGAGTGTGTGTGTGTGTATGGTATCAAGGAGTTTGAACTGAAGAAATCAGAAAGTAACTTTTCCAAACCCCAAACCATACCTGACACTACAACCATCTCTTTTCAGACCCTGTGTAGAATTTGCTGAGTCTGCGTGAACATCTCTCTCTGATGTCTTGCTATCTCCTCACCTCTAAAGATGTCCACAAGTGACAAATTAGAGAAGATTTTTATTCCTAAGAGTTATCCAATAATTTTTACCTTCGTAGAAACATGATTTCCATCTTTCAAAATGCAGTAGAATTATTAAGAGGTATTGTGATTTTAGGAAACTATTTTCCCTCCATTCCAAATCCAAAGTAAATTACATTTAGTACAAGGGTATGTATTTGATTATTTGGGGTATACTAATATTGAAAATTTTCTTCTTAAAAATATTTTGCCCTTAACATCTTCATTTTATTCCCAGAAGTATATTTTGTTGAATAAATAATATTTGGTAATAAAACAAATCCACTTTCATACATCTACAAAATTCTTTTGAATAGCAACAAGAATTCAATCCATGTTGCATAATTGTTATTATGAATTGCATAACCTTGGCATGCATTTTGCTGTAATTCATTTCCTGGCAAAATATAAAGTGCCTTTGACATAATGCCATAGAATATTCAAACTGGGAATGAATGACAGAAATAATCTGGTGTCAGTCAGTCCCACTTTTCCCATTTCAGGGACTGAGGTGCAAGAAGGTAAAATTTGCTCAGGATCACACATCTCATTTTCCAACACTTAAGTCATACTAAAATAAAATTACAATTTTGATGTTGAATTTGATTAGAAAATTATGATTTTTAAGGGCACAATTCTTAAGACAGAATAAATGCCACACTTAAAGAATTACAGAGTTGGATCTGAAATACGCAAAAGAGGTATGCCCAAAATTTTTGTGCTCACCCCTTTTGGGAGAAAGTGGCTGAAACTATACAATCATTAAAAAATAAATCATTCTTTGAAGGATGCAAAGTTATCCTGATCTTTAAAATGAAATATACCACCATTTCTATATATAATTTAATTTTTCTCTTCAGCAGGGATCAAATGGTATTTTGGTTGATTGCCAGTGAGCAAATGAAGTAGGAAATACATTTTAGGATCCCATTGTGATTTTTTTTTTCTCAGCAGCAAAAAATTAAATAAAACAGACCTTTGTCATGTAATGTTCACTGATCAGGTGAACATAATAAAAACTGGGCTTTAGTTAAATCTAGTGGATTAACTCTTGTTTCATTGGCATTTACAGTCTTTGGGAGTGTTGAACAAGTGTACAAATAATGACATTTTCAGAAATTTAACCATTGAATTTCATGTAAATTCTGCATAAAGTTCAAGACTAATGGTATTGACGTCACAGACTTCAAATTTTAAAAGGCATATAGGAATAGTAATAACATCTCCCAGAAACGTTAAAGACACTTGTATATATATGTAAAATCCATTTTGACTTGATGAAAACAAATTCTAATCTATGAAAATATTACATCAAGTCATATTGCACCTGATGAGGAAATTATACATGAATGATAGTAAATGCTAAAAAACACTTCAGATAAAGACCCAGTAAGTCAAATTAAATGAAGAGTTTCAGAAGTAACATAACCATCTAAAAATGTTAGTTTTTCACACAACTGGTCACACTTATTTTGCTTTACTTAAAATCCCTGGTCTTGTCTGAAGATAATAACATAAAACTCAATTACATAATTCAACTGTCTTTAACTCCCCTTTCTCCAATAGCCATTGCACCTTAGGAGGTTTGTAGCTATTCTATCTTAATTTTTTTTCTTTCAGCAAATACTAAGTGTGAAAAGCTTCACCAGACGAAAATCGTTTCATACAATGAAGCACTGAATTGTTTTTTCATTCAGTTTCTTTAGACTGAAAGCAGCTCAGTTTCCCTATGAATAGTCCACGTATCATTTCATGCCTGGTATCTGCAGCCCACTCTAGATTTATCTTGCTTTCAGCAGGTACTCGGTAGCACTTTCTGGGTTATTTTACAAAACATCCAACATGGTTTAAATTGTTTAAAAGCAATTGGAACTGCTTCCTTTCCTACCCACTGCCTCTTCAAGTGTCCTTAACCTTCATCATCCTTCCCTAAAATGTGTCCCCAACATGCCTATTTACATGGCTCTCAGGCACCGGAGGCTTGCACACCCATCACATACCAGGTCAGTTTCTAACAGTGTGAAGGCTGTTGGAGCAGGGCAGTTTCCTTCCATTGAGAGCTGAGTATGGTCATATTGCTTTTAACACAGTGACCCTTGTATGCAAAGCTTAGACTATCGTCTCATGGTCCCATATGCCTTGGCTCTGATTGATGTAACAACAGTATCTTTCATAGGGTCTGTTCAGCTTGTAGGAGCAAACGATGATACTGTCCTGGGGCACAAAGAAGATGCTGTCCTCAGGCTCAGGGCACTCAGACCTGTCCCAGGCTGAGCACTTGGCATCCAACGCATTATAGGTGAGGGAACTGCCTGAGGGACAGTAGCCATCCAGGTGTCTGGACGGCTCCTCCCGATGCCCGCTCTGGACCCGGCTCTGGCATTCTCCTTCCTCCGCGGGTGTGGGGGTGGTGATGGAGCTGACCATAGGCACCTCGCCCTGCCCTTGGAGGGGGAGCTTCCCCCTGAGGCACACCTTCTTTGCCAGTTCATCTGAGCTCCCCTTGCCCGACTCCAGGTCTGAAGGGGTCCTCAGCAGTTCCACCACCTCCTTGTCCTTGGGTTTCCGGAAGCAGGGCAACTTGCGGACCCATAGCAGCTCATTCTCGGGCCACTTGGTGCATCCCTCAGTTTTCCTGGCCAGGGCAATGGCTGCGATGCCTGGGAGGCAGATGGCTGGCCCTATGGCCAGGAGGGGGATGTTTCCCAGAGTCTCTCCTTTCATCCCAGAGACAGTGAACATGAAGCCAAAGACCAGGAAGACACTCACCAGGGCCACAACCAGCCCAGTCCTCGGGTTAATGTCATCAGGCCGCATCTTTCACTCCATCCAGGTTGCGGACTGCCTGCTAGCCAGGGAGCAATGTTCCTCCCTACTGTCAGAGGAAAACGCACTGGGTTAAAAACAAAACAAAACAAAGCACCCAAGTCCATTTCCCAACCACCAACTATCTCTCTTACTCTTTGTGTCTGACACTCTACTGTCTGTCAGTCTTGGTCTCTGTTTCTCCCTCTATTTCTGTTGCTCTCTCTCTTTCTCTGTTTATCTGTCTCCTTCTTACTATTGCAGCCCCTGCCTCTCTCTCATATAGTCATCCACAGGCTGGGGTCACTGCCGTACCTGAGGTTTCCTGCCGTCTCCCGGGAGCGCGGGGAAAAAACACCAGTTTGAGTCTCCTTAGAAACCTCCACAGCAGCTGTTTCCTCGGCTCTCTCCCTTGTTTCTGGAAGGAAAGCCTGGTTTTCCAACTGACTCTGCATCCAGGAGGTGGGACGTGGGAGCTTGTCTTTCCCAGCAGTGCCCGTCGGTCTCCAGGGCTTTCGGAGCTGAGCGGCGGCGCAGGCCAGCACCCAGCTCTGCGCGCAGAGCGCCGGGTGCTGGAGGGAGGAAGGACTTAGCCTGGGAAAGAGGGAAAGCGGCGCGCGAGTCTGGCCTCGTTACATCACTTTCAGAGCAAGCTCAGAAACAAAGAAGGACGCGCGGGGGCGCGAGGGGGCTAAACCCAGGGGAGAGGCCAGCCGGACAGAAGAGGCTGCCCAGGGTCCAGTCGGGGTGCTTGGAGCAGCCAGAGTTCGTCCCGCCGCTGCCCGTGAGGGCTGAGTAAGGCGGCTGGACATGCTCCGTGCCCGGGAGGGTCCGGGGTGCGAGGCTGCCGCGTGCCGGAGACTGGAATCGGGCCGGTTTGCCCACGGGACACCCTGGGCTCCGAGTCCGCGGTCCGAGACCCAGAGGCGCCAGCTGGAGATGCCCCTCGGGGACCTGGATCCTTCTCCAGTTATAGATCTGGGTGACCCGATCCGACCTATGGCAGCTCCCAGAGATTCCCCTACCGCCCGTCTCAGAACGTCGAGGCTCTCAGGGCTCGGAGGGCTGCATTCCTCCCGGGTCCTCCTGCCCGCGACCTCTCTGGGTTCGCGCGCTGGGCAGCAGTGGCGCGCAAAAGCGCTCTAGCAGCGAAGCGGGCTGCGTTGCTGGAGCGCACAGGAAGCGCCCAGACTGAGTTAGTGGTCAGCCGGGTCTTGCTCGAGCCTTGGGGGAGTCACCAGAGTCCTTCCCCCTGGTCTTACAGCTCTGGATCCTGGAGGGGGTGGCCTTGGAGCTCGGATCCTACTCCCACACGGCCGTGGTGCCAGCCACGCCGGCTGGGTGAAAGGAGAAAGGCTCTCCAGCCCCGGCTCCCCATCCCCGGCTCCCCATCCCCGCGCCCAACACCCATCTAACAAGGAGAAGGAGGGGCCTTGACTGGGAGGATCAGGCCGCCCAGCCCGCGAAGCAGCTCCAGCTTTGCGCGATTCTGTCCTTTGCTGACGCTGGTGTGGAGAACCTGTCTCCTCCCCACCACATCAGGGGCTGGATTCCTCTGGCCCCAGGGGCAAGACTGGCTTTGGCTGGGTTCTTCAACAAGACTGCTCATTTAGGGTAGATGGGGAATATTGAGGAACCAGACGTGGAGGGGCAGGGGTGGAAGGGGGAGGGAATGGTACATTCTTTCATGTCAAGGCCCTGCCTTGGTGGAAAGAATTTTGACATCCAGGCCTTCCCCACTTAAACTAGCCATGTGTTCTTGGGCAAGTGACTTAACCTCTCTGAGAATCAGTTGACCCATCTGTAAAATGAGAATATTGTTATCAAATATGTGAAGGAACAAACATAATGAGGACTAAATAAATGTAAAGTTCCTAGTGCAATGCTTGGTACACGGTTCTGGTTCACAAAATGGATGAAATATGTACTTTCATAGTATGTGATCATCAATGTAAGGCACGAGCCGAATCATAAAGAGCCTGTCTGTGGGGCTAAGGACCTTTGACTTTATCCACTAAGCAGTGAAGAATCGTCTTGGTGTTGTTTTAAGCAGGGATCAACATAAAAGTATTCCATGTTTGACAGCAGGTTAGAGGACGGGTTGGAAAGGGTAGATGTGGAAGCAGGAGGACAGTTCAGTAAGCCAGGCAAGACATGGCACGGGCCTGAACGATGCAGGGCTAGTGGGGTGGTCAGAAGAAAGTGAATTTGAAGACTATTTAAGGGTACAATCAAGTGTCTTGCATCAAAGGAAGTGAGATGGCAGTAGGAGTCAAAGGCTGACTCCCAAGTTTCCCACTCTTTCCACTGAGTGGGTCAGGAATCAGACTCAATTTTCCACTCCAGCATCTACTGTGTGTCTCTTGTACTCATGCTCATTAGACAGCTGCTGTACCTCTGGACATAGAATCATTATTTTGGAAGGAAGGAAGGAAGAAAGGAGAAAAGGTAAAGAGCAAACGTGAGATGCCAGCTGTTTGGCCATTTGTATCAGGAAAATAATTGTTTTCCTGGCAGCCCCACTAAATAGATAGACATCTGCTTATATCTCATTGTCTAGAAGGATGTCATAGGGGCCACCTCTGTGCAAAGGAACCCGGGAGATCAAGATTTTGTTTTTGGGGGGTTTTTTGGACCAGATTTATTGCCACTTTGAAAAAAAATCAGGGTTTTGTTAGCGAGGAAAAAGAGAACAATGCATCTTGGAGAAGCAACCAGAAGCATGTGCCACAACTATCGAACACACTTACCTTCTTGCAGCCCTCTCTTCCCTTGCCTTTACTAATGTCTTTCTATCCTGATTTCCCTCTTATCTCCCTAGCCACTCATTTGTAGTCTACTCTGTAAACTCCTCTTTATTTTATTAATTTTTATGTTGAACAAAGCCCTTCGATGTTGATATTCTGCTGGCTATGCTGATGACCCCCTATGTTTATCTCTTTAGCCTTGTCCTTTTCCCTCAATTTCAGATTTATAGTATCTAACTGTCTGCTTGATATCTGTCTGTACAGCACACAGACACTTCAAATTCAACACAGCTTAAACTCTGCTCATTAAATTTCCTTCAGACAGGCTCTTTCTCATTTGACTCCCTCATTCTTCCTATTCCCCCAACCGAGAAACTGTGGGATTGTCCTCTATTCCTTTGTCTCTCTAACAAGCTACATCCAGTAAATCAATCAAATCATCGTAGTCTTACCCCCTAAATTCCCTGATCTTCTCCTCTTCTGTGACCTGAGGTAAATCACTTTACCTCCCTGGGTTTCAATTTCCTGTGAAACAAGGGCTTTGGGCAGAGAGCTAGCTGAGGTGCATTTCAGCTCTACTATTCCGTGGTTCTCCGACAGTCACTTCTACAGGGCTGAACTGTCGTTAGTGTTGTGCAGGTGCTCTGACAATAGTGCTGGAAACCTAGTTGGAGCCTAAAGAAGCAACATTGCTGAACAGAGACCTCCTCTCACTCGTACAAGCATCTAATTCCATTTGACTTTTAAGCCAGGCAGTTCATCTACTTAGGCATTAGATAAGACCCATGCATAAAACCGCAGGAAACTTCAATTACTGTTTAATTATAAGCCTCATTCTCAAAGCAGTTCCTTCTTAGAGGTAATTTCAGATGGTCTTTGAACAGCAGGTATACTTGCGCAAGTCAGCAGCAAAAGTGGGTGGAGGTGGGAGACATCACTCAGGGTTATAATATTCAGGGACAGAAAAGGCATCCTCAGTATTTAATTTCTTGCCTGTACAGGCTGATTGCACTAGGATTTTAAAACCTTAAGCAGTTCTCGCAATGCTGTAAGCATATACAGCCACGTACAAAAGCTTTTCATCTGAAGAAAAGGGAAATTCAGGTTGTAATGAGGCTTTGTATGTATGTAGGTGTTTGAGAAGGAAATGCAGAACCTTTTATTTCTGAAATTATTTAAATCATGGGACGCTAGAATTTGAAGATACCTTATAGAATATCTACTCTAACTCCCTTAATCATACAGATGAAATCCATAAGGGTTGCAATCATTCAGTACTACTTGAGTATATATTATGTGCTTGGCACTGTGCTAGGTGCTGGAGATACAACTCAGTAAGACATGGTCACTCACATTCACAGAGCAAGATATGTATATTAGTTAGGATAGGATAGATTATGCTGTGGCAACAAAAGATTTCAAGATCTCAAAGGCTGTATGCTCATCCTACTTGTCTCTCATGGATCAGCTGCAGCCTTGCTCCATGTTGTCTTCACTTTGGGATTCAGGCTGCAGGGCAGCTTCCAGTTGGGACATTGCCAGTCCATTGAATCCAGGCACCAGAGACCCTGCACTGAGCCTTCACTTTAGTAGCTTCTCTCTGGCTCCCCTGGCTGTGCCCCCTCTCTCTAGGCCAAAGAATCTGCTGAGGTAATGCCCCACTTGGAGACCTTACCCCCCTTTCTAGGCCATGTGATGGGTACCTGGGACCTTAAAATTCCCCACCCAAACAGCCCCATACCAGCTTCCAGGGCTTGTGTACAGCTCTTTGCTTGGTCCATCCTCCCAAGGGTTGACCATACTACAGGTGTGCACACTCCTAGGCCTGTGGGACAGTCAAGGGGCCACTATGATTTTGAGTACAGATAAAACTCAGGCATGCAAGATGGGCTGTGTATTCCAGCCTCTTCATGGTTCAGAACAGAACCAGAGGAGGGAAAAGAAAAGACAGCATTCATTTTATTCTTGCATGGGGCCTCACACATGTTAGAGACAGGCCTGGGTGGAGGGTCTGGGGAAAGGAGAGAGAAGTCCCAACTCATATTTTAAAGAGCTCTGTCTAGCTGTTGTGTAGAAAATAGATTTAAGGTGGGTTGAGGGCAGAAGCAGGGAGGCCAGTTGGGAGACTATTGCAATTATCTAGGTGAGAGTTGATGGTGGCTTATGGATGTGGCTAGAAGTGGTCAGATTCTGATGTATTTTAATGCAAAGCTGATAGTATTTGCTAATATATTTGGGATGTGAGGAAATTGTGTAATCAAGGATGATTCTAGATTTGGAATTTGAGGTGGGAAATCAGGAACTTGATTTTGGACATATTCATTTGATATATCAAAGTGAAGATGGTGATAGAGTTGATGTACAAGTCTGGCGTTTCGGGAAGAAGTCTGGGCTAGAGATATAAATTTGGGAGCTGTTGGGATATGGTTAGCATTTCGAGCCCTGGGACTAATGAGATCACTTAGGGAGCAGGCATCAATAGATTAGAGAAGTTTGAGTACTAAGTATGTACTAAGGAACATCAACATTTTGAGGCTGGGGAGATGAGGAGGAACCAGAACAAGAAACTATGAAGGAGTGGCCAGCAAGGTGAGAAAGTAAAGAGATGTCTAAGGAACCAAAAGAAGAAAGCATATCAGGGAGGGTGTAGCGATTGCATCAATTCTGTTGATAAGTCAAGTATGAAAAGGACTAAAAAGTGAGCACTGGACTTAGCAACATGGAGGTCACTGGTCACCTTTACAAGAGCAGTTCTGGTAGAGTGGGTGGAGGTGAAGTCTTGATTGAAATGAGTCCACAAGAGAAAAGGAGAAGAGGAACTGGAGGCAGAGATTGAAGATAACTCAAATGGTTTTATTGTTAAGGAGAACAGAGAAATGAGATGATAGCCAGATGTGGAGGTGTGGGGTCAAGAGAGAAAACTTTTTTAAAAATGGGAGCTCTCTTAGCACTTTGCCTGTAGAAATGTAAGATTTGTAAATTTAAATGACAATTCTATACCATTTTTTATCCATTAAATTTGTAAATAAAAAAAATAATGCTGGGGCTTCCCTGGTGGTGCAGTGGTTAAGAATCCACCTGCCAGTGCAGGGGACACAGGTGCGAGCCCTGGTCCGGGAAGATTCCACATGCCGCAGAGCAACTAAGCCCATGTGCCACAACTACCGAGCCTGTGCTCTAGAGCCTGCGAGCCACAACTACTGAACCCACATGCCACAACTACTGAAGCCCGCGTGCCTAGAGCCCGTGCTCCTCGACAAGAGAAGCCACCGCAATGAGAAGGCCGCGCACCGCAACCAAGAGTAGCCCCCGCTTGCTGCAAATAGAGAAAGCCCTCGTGCAGCAACAAAGACCCAGCACAGCCAAAAATAAATAAATAAATAAATTTATTAAAAAAAAAAATGCCAACACTGGGAGGTGGTGCTCTGAGATGAGCACTTGCATATACTGGTGGTGGGAATATATCAGTACTGACTCTTGTGTGGAAGAAAGCTGTCCAGATATCTCAAGAACTTTGAAGAAGTTCATACCTCTTACATGACCATTATATTGAAACATGTCAGAAGTAGGTATGTATTGATGGAAAAAACAGACCCAGGCACCCTCTGAGTAAATTAATCAGCATTTACTGATGTCAAGGTATAGAAGGAAGTCCCCACAGTTTCACCAACAGGCACACAGTTGGGGATGGTAATGTCTGAGTAAGGGAAGGTCACATCTAAGCCTTTTGGAAACAAAAGTGTTTCTGTCTAGGTTCACCATGTATTCATAAGGCTTATTTTCATGAGGCAGATCCAGGCCTGCTCATAGTCTGGCCTCATGTCTGCTGAGACCAACCAGCTGATATAAGAACAGGCCCAGTTCATGAGGCATAAACAAAATCCTCATTATCATCAGACTCTCCAGACCTGCACAATAGTTTCTTGAACTCAGTGCTATGGAAACAGAATCAGGGCCATTTTGTGAAAGTCTCCAAAAGTCAAACAAATTAAGACCTTAGACCTGCTGTTGCTGCACTGTCCAATATCATAGCCATTAGCAGAGGAGGCTATTTACATTTAAATTAGTTAAATTGCAATAAAATTAAAAAGTCAGTTTCTCAGATGTACTACCCACATTTCCAGTGCTCAGTAGTCAGATGTGGTGATTGGCCACCACACTGGACAGTGCAGATATAAACATTTCACCATCATAACATTCTATTGGATGGTGCTGAGCTGTTGGACTTAATCATGATCCAGTTGACTCAGGCAGTACGATTCTAGCAATCTTTCTTGTGGGAATAATCAGTGGCACAAAAAATATTTATGTGCAAAAAAAATTTACTATGCCCTAGTAGTAATACACTGGAAAACATTGAAATAGCCAATAACAGAGGAAAGGCTATTACAGTATGTTGCATCCACTGGAGGGAATATGCACGGTCAGCTGAGGAAATATTATATATCCACAAAATTATATTTTGGAGATTTTTAATGACCCATGAAAATGGGCTCAATATAATGCTAATGAAAACAAACCTAAGAATCAAAATTCTACTAAAATAACTTGAAAAAATGTTATATTAAATAGGACCCTGATTACTAAAAAAAAAAAAGTTAGAATAGAAAAAAGACCAAAATGAAATACTCTCAGATTATTAGCAGTGGTTATTTCGAGGTGGTGGAACATTAAATAAATTGTTATTATTTTCTTTATATTTTTATGAATTTTCAAAATTTCTACTCTTATAGTAAGAAAAAGGTTTTTTTTTAATGAAAGAATAATCTCTTGCACATATTAAGCACTCAGTAAATGGTAGTTGAATGAATGATACATGAAGACTTGAAAGACTGAATGAACAAATTCAAATTTCTCAGCTTTATATTTTCCCTGAGTTCGTCCTGCCCCTTTTTCTCATTCTGGCACTTCCTCACAGGAGAGAAAAGGATATGGACGAATTGAGAAAAGATGAAAACTGAAGGACAGCAAGTAGATTTTCATGTTGGATTGGAGTTAAATCTTATGGTTCTTCTCAAATTTATGTTAATCACTTTTGAGATTTCTTATAACCCTGTTTTCAACCTAGAAAATAATAAATATATTGTCTTCCCCCTTTCTGATTTAAACATGATTGTTTTTGTTTTTGTTTTTGTTTTTGTTTTTGCGGTACGCGGGGCCTCTCACCATTGTGACCTCTCCCGTCGCGGAGTACAGGCTCCGGACGCGCAGGCTCAGCGGCCATGGCTCACGGGCCCAGCCGCTCCCGCGGCATGTGGGATCCTCCCGGACTGGGAGCACGAACCCGTGTCTCCTGCATCGGCAGGCGGACTCTCAACCACTGTGCCACCAGGGAAGCCCTAAACATGATTGTTTTGATGCACCTGGTTAGAGGTTTGATATTTTTTTCTTCTTGGCTATGATTCTGACTCATTTATTTAACAAACGTTGTATTGAGAAGCTCCTACTTATCTGGTTGTGTTCATACTTCCTCTGTACCTCCTCCCATCTTCTCTAGCTCTTGGGAGATAACTCTGATCTTTTTTTTTTTTAATTTAATTTTATTTATTTATTTTCGGCTATGCTGGGTCTTCGTTGCTGCCCTCAGGCTTTCTCTAGTTGTGACGAGCGGGGGCTACTCTTCATTGCGGTGCGCAGGCTTCTCATTGAGGTGGCTTCTCTTGTTGCGGAGCATGGGCTTTAGGCATGCGGGCTTCAGTAGTTGTGGCATGTGGGCCCAGTAGTTGTGGCTCGTGGGCTCTAGAGTGCAGGCTCAGTAGTTGTGGCGCACGGGCCCAGCTGCTCCGTGGCATGTGGGATCCTCCCAGACCAGGGCTCGAACCCGCGTCCCCAGCATTGGCAGGTGGATTCCTAACCACTGTGCCACCAGGGAAGCCCAGTAACTCTGATCTTTACTAAAGAATACATTTACAGCTCTAACTTTTCTTATTTCACTTGGGGCCTCCAGAGGTGTAAAGTAGCTTCAGTTGTTTTTCCAGTGCTGAATTAACAGAGTTTTTAAAACTCTTGCGGCTCATTAGAGTTCATTAGGTTGTGCAGAAAAGGAAGCCTAGAATTTTCACAAAGGAATCCTAGAATTTTCACAAATTGTTTTGCAAGTTAAAGAATAAAGCTAGTACAAGTGACAGTGTTAGATTGATGGTTCCAAAGATGAAAACCTTTTAGGTATCTGAGTGGTTCCAGCCAAACATCCATTTGCTCTCCAGGGCTGAGCTTATTCAATAGCTTAGATCTTTCTGCATGTTGTCTTTCCTTTGATTCTGTACAGGATCTTTGGTAAGGGAATAAAGAAAGGATGAGAAAATGGACTGTTAGGAATCATGAAGAGTTGGAAGTAGAGAATTCTGATGTGGTTTGCTCCCCAAATTGAAGGTTGATCTGGTTTTCTCATTCTTGTCCTTAGATTAAACAGTGCACTGATATGTCCAACCTTAAAATTTTTTATTAAAGTATAGTTGATTTACAATACTATATTGGTTTCAGGTGTACAATATAGTGATTCAATATTTTTACAGATTATACTCCATTTAAAGTTATAAAATATTGGCTATGTTCCCTGTGCTGTACAGTATACCCTTGTAACTTATTTATTTTATACATAGTAATTTGTACCTCCTAATCCCCTGCTCCTATCTTACCCCCCCACCCCCGCAGTCTCTCTTCCCACTGGCAACTGCTGATTTGTTCTCTATAGCTGTGAATCTGTTTCTGTTTTGCTATATTTGTTCATTTGTTTTACTTTTTAGATTCCACAGATAAGTGATAACATACTACTGTATGTTCTCTGTCTGGTTTATTTCATTATTTCATAGTGCCTTCCAGTTTCATCCATATTGTCACAAATGGCAGGATATCCTTCTTTCTCATGGCTGAATAATATTCTACTGTATATATGTACTACATTTTCTTTATCCATTTACCCATCAGTGGACACTTAGGTTGCTTCCATATCTTGGCTATTGTAAATAATGCTGCCATGAATATAGGGATGCATATATATTTTTGAATTAGTGTTTTTGTTTTCTTCAGATATATACCCAGGAGTAGAATTACTGCATCATATGGAAGTTCCATTTTCAGTTTTTTTAGAAAGCTCCATACTGTTTTCCATAATGGCTGCACCAGTTTACATTCCCACCAACAATGTACTAGGGTTCTCTTTTCTCCTCATCCTCACCAACATTTATTATTTGTGGTCTTTTTGATGATAGCCATTCTGACAGGTGAGAAGTGATACCTCATTGTGGTTTTGATTTGTATTTCTCTAATTATTAGTGATGAGCATCTTTTCATGTTTCTTTTGGCTATCTGTATGTCTTCTTTGGAAAAATGTCTATTCTCGTCTTCTGCCCATTTTTTAATCAGGTCTTTTATTGTTATGATATTGAGTTGTACGAGCTGCTTGTATATTTTGGGTATTAACCCCTTATCAGACATATCATTTGCAAATATTTTCTTCTATTCCGTAGGTTGTCTTTTCGTTTTGTCAATGTTTTCCTTTGCTGTGCAAAAGCTTTTAAGTTTAATTAGGTCCCATTTGTTTATTTTTGCCTTTGTTTCCTTTGCCTGAGAAGACTGATCCAAAAAAATATCGCTACAACTTATGTCAAAGAGTGTTCTGCCTGTTTTCTTCTAGGAGTTTTATGGTTTCCAGTCTTACATTTAAGTTTTTAATCCATTGTGGGTTTATTTTTGTGTATGGTGTGATAAAATGTCATTATTTTATTCTTTTACATGTAGCTATACAGTTTTCCCAGCACCACTTATTGAAGAGACTGTTTTTTCCCCATTGTATATAGTGGGGAATACATACAATGGGGGATATAAGACTGTTTTTTCCTTCTTGCCTCCTTTGTCATGGGTTAATTGACCATGTGTGCATGGGTTTATTTCTGGGCTTTCTATTCTATTCCATTGATCTGTGTGTCTGTTTTTGTGCCAGTATCATACTGTTTTGATGACTGTAGCTTTGTAGTATAGTCTGAAGTCAAGGCGCATGATACTTTTAGCTTTGTTTTTTTTTTTCCTCAAGATTGCTTTGGCTATTCAGGGTCTTTAACCTTTTGATAATATATATGTTTATGAAAACCCAAACATAGACCACCAAATCATTTCACTATTTTATTCAACAGGCATTAAAAGAGTTCCTTAGAAGATTAGAAGATTTATATATAGGGATGTTGATCACAACAGTAATTTTAATATTAAAAAATATGGAATGGTTATATAAATTATGTTATATCAAAACTCTGGGATATTATATAATCATAATAAATGAAGTTGCAGGTTGGATCGGAATGACAGACCAAACACACATACTTCTCCTCCCTCAGGCTCCCAAAATCTAGAAATGGGATTTGAGATTTGTGTGAGTCTGTATTTGGAGATTAATTACATCACAGTCCTGGGAAACAGGAAAAAAACTATCAACAGAACAGAAATCTCTGAAAGAAAGTTAATGAAATTTAATTGATAATGAAATGCATATAATCTAACTAGAGTTGCCAAAAAACCCTGATAATGCTGTACCTCAATATACTATAAGGGCTACATGGGCCTGAGAATGATGGTTTCCCCAAGACTTTGGAAGTAAGGTTACCATTTGAGTGGTAAAAAATTTCGTACATAATGAAAGAGTGTCCGGCTATGGGATGGAACCAAGAGCTTGTTCAAATAATTGTGTCTGAAGAGTTTTGGAAACACTAAAGATCATAATTAGGGCAGTTTGGATATATTTTTAGAGAAAAAATACTAATCCCATCATATTTTATCATATAGACTCAGAGTGTGTAACTAGAGAGGGATATTCACCACCAACCAAAGAAAAGAGAGAACCAATGAGTCAGACATTTGCTGTGTTTATCCAGCACTGTTCAGAGGAAAGATGGGGGCTGTAGGGAAGTGGTGGCTTATTAGGTTTCAGAATATCCTTCATCTAAAATCTTTTAAGATCTTCTATTTCTCTCTCATCAAACATTCTGATGATAATTTTGGCTTCTCAGACATTCTGGTACTGTGAAGACTATGACCATCATGGCTGACAAAAATCTTCCTTCTTTCCTCCTTCCCTCTCTCCCTCCCTCTCTTCCTTCCTTCCTTCCTTCTTTCCTTTTCCTCCCCCCAATACTTCCTTCCCTTTTCCTTTAAAAAAATAGCTTTATTGAGATACAATTCACATTCCATGCAATTCATCCATTTAAGCTAAACAATTCAAAGACTTTTAGTGTATTTATAGAGTTGTACAACCTTCACTACAGTCTGATTCTAGAACATTTCTATCACCCTAAAAAGCAACCAGGTGCCCATTTATAGTCACTCCTCATTCCCATCCCTGGTCCTAGCTGTTCCTAGGCAACCACTAATCTACTTTCTTTCTCTATAGATTTGCCTTTTCTGAATATTTTTTACAAATGGAATCATACCATATGTGTTCTTTTGTGTCTGGCTTCCTTCACTGGGCATAATGTTTTTGAGATTCATCCATGTTTTAGCATGTATTAGTATTTTGTTCCTTTTTATTGCCAAATAATATTCCATTGTATGGTTATATACCACATTTTGTTTACCCATGTATCAGTTGATGGGCATTTGAGTTATTTCAACTTTTTGGCCATCATGAATAATGCCATTATGGACATTTACGTACATGTTTTCACGTGCACATATTCTTTGTTTCTCTTGGGTAGATACTTAGGAGTAGAATTGTTGGGTCACATGATAACTCTAACTTTGTAAAGAGCTGTCAAACTATTTTCCAAAGTAGTTGCCTCCCTTCATTTTTATACTTCTCATATTGAATTATTTTAAAATAAACTATAAACCTATGCCACTTAGCCAAAAAAAGCATTAGCCCACCTAAAAATTATCAATTTATTATCATCACTAATTCAAATTTCCACTATAATCTTTCCATAGACATGAGTAGACATTAGTCACTGGAAAGTAACTTCTCCCTTTGTAAATCAGTAAAGTGGCTTCCTGATTTACATACAGCCTCCTGTGAGTTTTGTTAGCATGAGTGAGTGAACTTTCCTGACCAAGTTGCTGAATAAGTTGACTGGCTGCTTGCTTGAGTCTTGGGCAGCCTGGCTTTAGAAGATGAGCTGGGACAGTCTGATTCTTCTCCTGTAAATTTGGAGTGGAGACACTGAGAGGGCAAGTGTGTCAGCTTCAGGGAGCCAAGCTGAATAGTGAGACAAACTTAGGGAATGAGGCCACCATATCAGACCGTGAGTGAGAAGGGGAAGCCAGGGGACAATGAGGGAAGCACTGAGAGAAGTTGAGATGAGAGAACACTCAGACCTTGAGAGAAAGGAGAATCTCAATCCCTGGTGGTTCTGTTTCTGAGTCACAGTGTTAGAGAGGAAGGTCTTTTCCCTACTCCTGGTTTCCACAATGAGGGATTTTTCCTAGTACAATATTGGCCTGTCTTCCCTCTAGGGAGTGGAGTTACTCATCACCTGCTGAATTTAGGAAGATAACTGAGCATGCTTGGCTTGTTCTTCCTCCTGGGAGTGAGCTGCCCATAAGGAACAGGATTCAGCTCTCACCCTTCACAAGGAAAGCGTGTTCTACTGGTCTAGTATAATTGGAATGGGGTGGTGCTACAGACTAAATGTCTGTGTCCCCTCCAAATTCAAATGTTGAAACCTAACCCCCAATATGATGGTTAGTAGGAGGTATTAGGAGGGGCATTTGGGAGGTGATTAGATCATGAGAGTTGAACTCTCATGAATGGGATTAGTGCCCTTATAAAAAAAAAAAGGCCCCAAAGAGCTCCCCCACCCTTTCCACTGTATGAGGATACAGTGAAAAGATAGCCATATGTGAACTTGGAAGTGGGTCCTTACCAGACAGCGAATCAGCCAGCACCTTGATCTTCGACTTCCAGGCCTCCAGAACTGTAAGAAATAAATTTCTGTTGTTTATAAGCCTCACAGCCTATGGTATTCTGTCATAGTAGCCTGAATGGACTAAGACAGGTGGGTAAGTGATCTGAATTCTGTGGTTGGAATTAGCAAGCATGCTTATTTAATAGACTAAAAGCCACAAACTCCAATCTGGTCTCCATCAGTAATAAAGGCTGCATTTTGGCCTCCATAGACCACTGCTTTGCTTTATTTCTCAATTTCTTCAGCACTGTGTTGGAAAGAGGGGTGCCATTTATTAAGTGCCCCTTAAAGATGCCAATATATAGATTCTCATGAAGGACAGCAGTACTTCCTGCCCCTCAGATTGTTGAGATTTCCCAATATGCTTTCAGTAATGCCCCCTTGTTTGGAGTTAGCGTGAGTGGTTTCTTTCCTCCTTGAAATCCAAGGGGTCTTGGGTAGGATAGGCATTTCTCTGAAAGTGATGCCCCAAAGATAAACTGGCAATTGATTTAAATTTTTATTACCAATTTGGAAGAGATGATAGAGGTGGACAATGGGAGCACTAGTCTAATTTTTACATTAGTTTTTGTTGAAGTATCGTATACATAGAGAAATGAGCACAAATAATGAGTGTACATCTGAATGAATTTTCGCAAAGAGAACATGCACATTTAACCAGCACCCACATCAGGAAGGAGAACATTTTAGCACCCCATTTATCCCATGTGTTACTACTCCTCCCCTCCCCCGCAAAGGAACCATTATCTTGACTTTTAGCAGCATGGATTACTTCTGCCTGTTATTGAACTTTATATAAACTTTATATAAATGAAGAGCCAGGACAAGGGTAAGGCAAGTGAGGCACTAGCCTCAGGTGTAAAATTCAAAGGAGTACCCCAAAGCCCTCAATAATCAAGATAATCAAGATAAATAATATTTTCATGCGATATTTTAAAAACTCAAAATTAATTTTAAAAATCTCCTTCTCTTTCTCCTTCTTTTCTCTGTTTTCAGCACACCATTGGCAAGTCAATCATTTATGCTGTATAAATTCCTCTTAAAAAGACATGTGGGGATTTAATCTGAGGGCCCAGGGTTCAAGTTGCCCTGTCCAGTTGCCCAAAAAAAAAAAAAAAAAGCTTTGTTTTCACTGCAAAAAACTCATTATTTTTGTTCTGGCATTGACTAAGGTGTGGACTGTCTGAGAACATATGAGACCCAAATCCTGCTCTCAGCTCACATGGAGTCCTTCTGTGTCTCAGGTTTTCTTTGCCTTGGCCATTATACAAGGAATGGTCCATCTCCATCAGCACGGATATACCATAGAAGGCTAAAATCTACTGTAATTGATGGTCACTGGGTTTGTAAATTTCAGTAAAGGGAAAAGCATCATATTGGGTTGGCCAAACACCATAAGATGTTATGGAAAAACCCGAATGAAATTTTTGGCCAACCACTACTTTTCTAGCTACAGGATGTATTTCATTCAAGAATCACTTTTTAGACATGGTCTATTCAATTCACAATAGCTATCATTTTATGGAACCATTCCTATATGCTCGTGTCCTTACTGAGAGTCTGCTGATTTAAATGTTAATCTCATCTAAAAAATACCTTCACAGAAACATCTAGAATAATGTTTGACCAAATATCTGGATACCATGGCCTAGCCAAGCTGACATATAAAATTAATCATCACAATCAGTTTTACTGATTTTTCCTTTTGCCTTATGCTCCTATATTGCTTGGCATGGTACTGCTTACAGTTAGTACTCTTTGGTCTGGCATTTTTGGCTCAATGTTATGTTTGTGAAATTCATATGTGTTATGGCATATAACAATAGTTCCTTCATTCTCATTGTATCAGTTACAACAATTTCTTTATCCATTCTACAGTTGATGGTTTTATAGGTTGCTTCCAACTTTGGACTATTTAGAATAGTGTTGTTTTCTACATTTCTATTGTATATATGTTTAGGGGAGGAATTGCTGTGTCATTGCTATACATCTCTTCAGCCTTATTAGATATGGTCACTTTCCCAAAGCAATTATGCAGTTGACACTCTCACCAGTAGTGTATAGGCATTCCACTTGTGCCGCATCCTTGCCAATACTTGGTATTATCAGTGTTCTAAATTTTAGCCATTCAGTTTACCAGTTAATATTTGTATAAACTGTGAAGGAAACTTGGTTGGGATCCTTGATATTGAAAGATGTTGTTTCTTTCCATGCAGGCATCTGCTCAGCCTCTTGTTATAATGAACCCCATTCCTCTAACTTGTTTGAATTCTATGTCCTAGCCTTATCCTAATATATTGTGGTTGTCACCTGAAAGGATAGTCATTCATTTAGTGCTTATTTACTAACCCGCCACTATGCCCCATGGTGCCACTATCAGAAGCAAAGCACTGGGCTAATAGATTGTGTGTAGCACCTTGGTCATCAAGACAAGTGGTTTCTGAGACTTCCCTGGTGGTCCAGTAGTTAAGACTCTGTGCTCCCATGCAGGGGGCCCAAGTTTGGTCCCTGGTCAGGGAACTAGATCCCACATGCCGCAACTAAGAGCCCATGTGCCACAACTAAGACCCAGTGCAGCCAAATAAATAAATAAATATATTTTTTAAAAAAGACAGGTTGCTTCCAAATTCTTTCATTGACCTCGCCATACTAATATATTATGTATTTCTAAAACATACATGAAATAGAAGACAAAAAATACAATAAAGATAACATAGACAATGTTTTAAAATGTCTCGCTTATTGTGATGGCTTCCTCCTATCATAGACAGAGGCATAATATAGATTTCAGCATTTATTATAGTGGTTGTAAATCCGTATTTCAGGTAGTATTGATAATTTCTGAATTTTGAAGCTGACCTCTTGCCAGATCTGATTAGCTCATCGTTGTTTTTACCTCCTAGTGTGGCTGACAAAGAGCTTGTACCAGGAGTAGAAGTGTCAGCTCTGTCATTTTCTTATTCACTTGTGCTTACGTTAGTATTATCTTCATTGTAAGGTTTCTTTGCAGGAATCCTTTTTAGCCTCTGGTCCATTTTGTGAGGTTAGTTTAATTTAAATTATATAATAGACCCCATATGTCCATTTACTTGGGCACACACACACCGCAACATGTTAGAATAAAGAGCAAGTGGACAAAAAAAAAAAGAGTGGAACTTCCCATTCTCCCTTGAGGCTACCTCACACTTGTGCCTGACACATGACCCTCTGAGGGGGGCCCTGGTGTCAGTCCATTTTTTAACATTAGCGAAGTTTGGGCTCTAATTATTAGAGATAAGTATGAACACAGTCCCAGGGTTTTCTTCTCGTATATCAGTTATTTTCTGGGGCTCACCCTGGGGTATGTGAATCCCACTCTGTAGACCCCGACCCAGAGTACAAGGCCGAACAGCCTCTTCCTCTGTTCTTTGCAGCTTGAGGACACCACCAAACACTGGAGAAGAAAATAGCAAGACCTGAAAAAAGCAAGCAAACAAACCTAGACTGTTAAATTAAATTGATTTTCTAGCAGCAAAAATTTCACTAAAATTTTAGACTTTCTCCCTAAGAAAAGTCCCTTCCCATTCCTGCAATGGATTATATTTTCCTTTCTCATGGTCAGCTGAACACTCTACTTCCATTTCACAAGGACACCAGGTACCTACTATGTACTGGGTATTGTGTCAGGTGCTAGGTCTTATCTCCCAGAGACTGTTAGGTGGGGTGAAAGGAATCCTGGCTTAGGAATCAGAAAATGTGGATTCTTGTCCTGATATTCAACACTAAGCTCTGCGGTTCACAGGCTAGGTGACCTTGGCCCCAGTCACTTTGTATTTTACCCTATTTCATCTCTGTGCCTTATTTTGGTGTCTGGCTCTGATGATGGAGAGAGATATCTGTCCCTTAGACAGAGGTCTTCTGCACTTTATAATACCTTATTTCTAAAAATCAATTTTTATTGCAAACTCTTTATGCACCAGACACAAGTACTTACAGTTCTGGCATAGCATTTACCACCATGTATGATAACTTGTCTCTTTACACACTGTACACACTGAGTTTCTCAGGTGCAGGGAGCTTCATTCATTTGTAAGTTGTGGGACCTGGCACACTGTGGGGTCCAGAGGAAGAAAGCACTCAACACATGTTTGTTGAAAGAGTGAATGAGTCTCATGGGTAGGTGGGGATCCTAGCAGACACTGCTGGTGGCTTGGCCAACCCTTTGGGCCTTTACCTCCCCAGGCTGCTTGCTGAAGACACCTGTGATTCTGAGGTTTCCTTCTGGCCGCAGGAGAACACTGGCTGCTAGGGCAGGGAAAGCTGGAAGTGCTGGAGAGTTAATGCCTCCAAAGCAGCCCTCTATAGAGGATGCCTGGGGAGTTGGTAGATAAACCCCAGCTTCTTCAGCCCCCGGTTAGAATAACCAAAGTTTCTATACTGTCTGAGTCTCCTGGGGGATTGAGCTCCACTTTCCCACAGTGGTAACAGCTTGATTCCACACTCTCTATTGGCTTCTTCCCCCTCCTGTCTCACTTCCTCACTCTCTTTCTGTGATTTCTAGGATCACCTCCTAAACAAACTATATGCACTTAACTCCCTGCCTCAGGGTTTGCTTCCTGGGAAACTCAAACCTTGACTACGTTGAAGGATTGTTGTGATAATCAAGTGAAAAACACATGTAAAAGGCTTTGGGGTCTCAAAATGAGTTGTTCTCAAGAGGAGTGTGGTAGGTTGAATAGTGGCCATCAAATGTATCCATGTCCTAATCCCTGAACCTGTGAATGTTTCCTTATATGGCAAAAAGGGCTTTACGGATGTGATATTAAACTAAGGATCATGAGGTGGGAGATTATCTTGGATTATCCTGGTAGGCTTTCACTGTAATCACAAGACTCATTAAAGAGGGAAGCAGAGGGAGATGTGACACAGAATCAGGAAGCAATGTGACAACTGAAGCAAGATGCTACACTTTGAAGTTGGAGGAAGGGGCCATGAGCCAAGGTGGCTTGGGGGATCTTAGTTCCCTGACCTTGAATCCAACCTGGGTCCAGGGCAGTGGAAGCGTGGAGTTCTAACTGCTGGATCACCAGGAAATTCCCTGGAATGAAGTTTTAGAAGCTGGACAGGCAAGAAAATGGATTCTTCCCTAAGAGCATTGCCCTGCCAACACCTAGATTTTGGCCCATTGAAATTGATTTTGGACTTCCTATTCCATAACTTTAAGAGAATAAAGGTGTGCTGTTTTAAGCCACTAAGCAGCCATAGGAAACTAATACGAGGAGGGTCCTGCTCATTGCCCCTAACCCACTCCAGCAGGTGGTACTGAGGGTGAAGCGGTAGCAGTGGTTCCCAATGGCCCCCAAAGAATCCTGCTCACTCATCAACCTGTTGCCCTCAAATGAAGTAAGACCAGTGTGTGCTGTCTGCACGCCCTTGGAGGCTAGTCCTTCAGCACAGGCTTGTGAAGAATTTCCACTGTTTTTCAAGGACAAGCAAAAGAAAGAGTAAGTTTTTTTTTTTTAATGGGCCAAAGAGAAAGCACTAAAATGAAACCATAAATATGCATTGAGAAAGCTGAGTAGAGGAAGTCCAAAGGCTAGCCCCAGTTCTCTGCTGCTTTAACCATCAGTTGTGTTCCTCTTCGTGTCAGGACTTATATCCCCAAACCAGAAGTGCGATCTTTATTGCTGTGAGCTGTGTGTCTTCCTTTCATTTTCAGCCCCAACCATGTGGAGAGTTCCTATGAAACGTACATGTATGAGTACATCTTTCTTCCCTTTAGGATTCACGATATGTGGGGAAGCACTACTTCATCCTTCTTATTCATTTTCCAAAGCTGGACATTTTCAAGACTTAATGTTTTTGAGATAATCAGAGCAATTTGAATATGTATTGACATCAAATAATTGTTAATTTTGGTAGGTGTAATAGGCATTATGGTTATGAAAGAAGATATCCATAGTTTTTAGAACTATGTAGGGGATGAAATGATGTAATAGAAAGGAAGAAAGGAGAAAGGTAAGGAAGAAGGAAAGGAAAGAGAGACAGAGACAGACAGAAAGCAGCAAACAAATCAAGTATAGCAAAGTCTTGGTAGTTGTTAAATGTAGGTAATGAGTGTATGGATGTTCATTGTATTATTTTATGTGTTTGAAAATATTTTATAAGCTTTTCTGGAAAAATTAAATGGCTAAAAAGAGTCTTTTAAAAAAACTTTCAGTGAGAGGCAGCTGCAGAAAATGATTATGAGCACAGGCTCTGGAGTTGGCTGGGTTCCAGTCTGGGCTCCTATACTTTCTAGCTGTGTGACCTTGGGCATGTTACTCAACCTCTCTTTTCTCAGTTTCCTTATAGGTAAAATGAATATAATAGTACCCACCTCAAAGGATCATTGAAAAGAATCAACAAGATAATACTCCTGAAGCAGCGGGAACAGTGTCTAGTGCAGGGTACTATAAGGTTTATTATCATTTTTAGTATTGTCTTTTTTACTAGGACAGTGATTCTCAAACTGGGGGCATTTGTGACCTCCCCCCCAGGAGATATTTGGAAATATCTAGAGACACTTTTGGTTGTCACAACCAGGGGTGCTACTATCTTCTGGTGGGTGAGGCCAGGGATCCTGTTAAGTGTCCCGTGCCACGTAGGACAGCCTCTCACAACAAAGCATTATCTGGACCAAAATGTCAATAGTGCCGAGGTTGAGAAACCCTGTGCTACTATTATAAGGACATTGTAAAAATATTAGAAAATACAAATAAGCAAAATAAAGAATAATAATATCCCATAATTTCACCATGCAGAAATAGTCACTATCCAAAACTGGAAATTTACAAAAAGAAAATGACATCTTCATCAAAATGAAGATGCATAATAATGAAAAAGTCTCTTTATCTCACTGCTTCCAGTAGTGGCCTGTCCTCATTTCTTCAAAACTGTCACAACTTACAGAAAGTTGTCCAACCTCTTCAGACTTTTGGTTAATGTACCATTTGGCAATTGACTGTGCTATAAGCTTCTTTTGGAATGAGGCTGAGTGAAATGCAAGGAAACTATTTGAAGTCATTAATCAACCACCTCAGAAATCTTGTGGGAACTTTTTCTGACATCACTTTTTGGGGGAGAAATTTAGCAGGTTATATCAAAAGCCATTTAAAAGTCCATAGTCTTTGACTTGGCAATTCCATTTCTAAGAATTTATCCTATAGAAATAATCAAATGAGTGTGCAAAGGTGTTTGTACAGTTGGTCACTACTGTATTGTTTTTAATTGTGAAAAATTGGAAGGACCCTAAATTGGAAACAACAAAAGGAGATTGGCCAATAAGACTCTAGTACATCTAGGGACTTCCCTGGTGGTCCAGTGGTTAAGACTGCACACTCCCAATGCAGGGGGCCTGGGTTCCATCCCTGGTCAGGGAACTAGATCCCACATGCTGCAAATAAGAGACCCTGGGAGAGGTTCATCTCAGTATCAGATAACACTTTCCCATCATTCTCCCTCCTCTTTTTCTTCCTAGGTTCTCTCTGCCCTCAAGAGATTTATGTGGCTTAATTAATTCAGATCAGTCAAGTACTTTTGTGACTCAGAGTAAAGTCAATGTCTTGCTATGAATAATAGCCCATTGGGAACTCAGACCACTCACAGCGTTATTAGCAGAAGATGTTAGTCTTACTCCTTGTGTAACTTGAAGCTTATTCGTTCCAATGTGCAAAATCTCCTCGTTGGAGGAAAAGGCAGCCCAGGAGAACCCACCTGAATTCCCTGAGTCCTTTGCATAAAAGCCCCAGGGATCTGAGGATGTGCTTAAGGCTGAGAAAGGGAATTGGGGGAAATGACATTCCTTACAGGTGTAAAATGAAGTATTTTGGGAGGATTTCATACTCTGGTTAGGGGGACTGTGGTTTTTTTAGGCAGAATTTCTGTGAGCCTTGGGGGAAATGCTCTTCTCCAATTTCTCTTCCCACTGGGATATTTGAGGGCAGATGGTGAGGTAAATCACTCAGTCCCCTCAGGGTGAGGCAGTTTAACCATCACTGGCTCCAAACATCCCAGAAGCACTCCTGCCAAGAAGGAGGACTTGAGTGAGCTTGAAGTCATAGATAGTTTGGGGCTGACCTGCTCTGCTATTCAGGAACTCTGTGGCCTCGGCTAAGGTTACAGACCTCAGATCTTCCATTTTTTTTTCAGCTGTAAAATCGGGACAATAATATTTAATTCCCAGATATCATGCGGATTAGATGCGATATTCAATAGACAATATATGTGAGCTCTTGGAGTGTGCTGGCCAGTAGTACACCCTGCATAAGCATCTGCTTTGACATATGTGAGTGCCTCATGCAGACTGGCAATGGGAATAGCTGTTTACTGAATGCTTTTGATGAGCTGTTCTGTGCTAAGCACTTTACATATATTATCTCATTTAATCCTCACAACAATGCTGTGGAGTAGCATTATTATGTCCCCATTTTAGAGATGAGGAGACTGAGGCATGGAGAGGTTAAGTAACTTGTACAAGACCATGCAGTGAATAAGTTGGATACCAGAGTCTAAGTTCTTAATTTATTATTTATTAATACTATTTATTATTTAGGTTATCGTTGCCTTCCCCACCTCCTCTGTAATTTCCCATAGGTCTTAGTGTTAACTTCCTCCAATTATAAATAAGAGGAGAAGGAGCATTTGTAGATGACCTGCAGAAAAAGCCCACACTGCCAAATTCTTGGTATCTTGTGATTCAAAATGGGGAGGCTGCAAGACACCTCAATTCATCACTCTCTGTCCTTTCTGCCCTTTTCCCTCTCTGACTGACAGTTCCCATTGGAGAACCAAAATCAAGGGCTTGGCAATACTATTCATGTCCGAGAACTAATTCAAGTGGTTCTGATTGAATTTTTATCAGAGTCTATTCTGAAGAGCCTGGGATACTTTGTGTGCCAGAAATTAACTTCTGGTAGTGTGAAACCAGCCAAGGGAAGTGCAGGGATTACTGGAACCCCTCATTTTGTGGGAGGTATCATTCTCATTTTTACCCCCATAAAGTTTTAATGATTCTAAAAGCAATGAGTTTAATATAGAAAATGTGGAAAGGATAGAAAAATATAAAAAGAAAACGTAACATCAGTCATGTTTCAGGTACCACTGTGAGACAGCTACTGTGGCGTGGAAGTTTATTTACCCCCAGCTCTTTCCAAGAGTTCTAATACATGCTTGGGATCTTTATAATATACATACATATTTCCCTGTTTTTCATTTAATAAAGTAATGCAAACTTTACATTGTAAATTATTTGCAAGTATACAAATGTAAATTTTAAGGCCTGTGTAATACTGTATAATGTGGAATTGACATAAAAAGCACTAACCTTAAAATAAAATATTAAGATTTGCTGACATTAAAACTAAGTGCCCGGGCTTCCCTGGTGGCGCAGTGGTTGAGAGTCCGCCTGCCGATGCAGGGGACGCGGGTTCGTGCCCCGGTCCGGGAAGATCCCACATGCCGCGGAGCGGCTAGGCCCGTGAGCCATGGCCGCTGAGCCTGCACGTCTGGAGCCTGTGCTCCGCAACGGAGAGGCCACAACAGTGAGAGGCCCGCATACCACAAAAAAAAACCCAAAACAAAACAAAAAAAACAAAACTAAGTGCCCAAAAAGACATCATAAAAGACAGTGAAAAGAGCAGAAAATATTTGTAACACATATAACCAGCAGATGACTTATCTCTAGAATCTATAAAGAAGCTCCAATAAGAAAAAGACAAACAACTGAATAGAAAAATGAACAAAATACTTGATCTTGCACTTTAGAAAAAAAGATATCCAAATGGCCAATGACTATAAACAGAAGCTGATTAGGCATTAGGGAAATTCATTAAAACCATAGTGAGATACCATTACACACCTATCAGATAGACAAATTATTTTAAATTAAGTTTTATTGTTTTCTCTATTAAAGTCTCACACATTTTTGTAAGGTACTTTAAAAATTCTATTGTAAATGATATTAATTTTTTGTTTCTTTGATTATATCAAAACACAATTGATTTCTATAAATTGATTTTGTATCCAAAGTTTGCTAACACCTTTATTAGTTAAAATAATTTGTAGAATTGTTTGAATCTCTATGACACAATTACATTATTTGTGACTAATGAGAATTTTGTTTCTCTCTGCCCAATACTTGTAATTTTTATTTCTTTTCCTTGCTTTTCTGCACTGGCTAGAACCTTCAGTACAACATTGAATAGATGTAATTGCAGGCATCCTTGTCTTCTTGTTCCCATCTCAAAAGGAACGCATTTAACATTTCACATGTAGAATAATATTTGCTATAGTTTTTTTTTTTTTTTTACAGGTGACCTTTTCAGATCAATAGACTATTCTTCTATTCTTCTTTTTCAAAGAGTGTTTTTATGATAAAAATGATGTTGAATTTTTTTCAAATGCTTTTTTTGGTACATCTGTTGAAATGATCATATGAGTTTTTAAAAATTTATTAATGTGATAAGTTATTTTAATTGATTTTCTAATGATAATCAATTTCATACTTGTGAATAAAATACAACCTGCTAGATTTAGTTGGTTAATATTTTATTTAAACAGGTTGCATTGTTCTACTCATATTTCAGATCCATGGTTATACAGGCCTTATACATTCTGAGAAACTTTGGGTATGATGGTATTATTGGCTCTACCAAAGTTCAGTAGAACTTGCTCATGAAGTTAACAGATCTGGGATTTGAGAGTGAGAGATTTTTGACTCCTGATTTAATTTCCTAGAGGTTATAGGACATGTTCTAGCTGTTCTTGAGTTGCTTTGGTATGTTGTATTTTTCAAGGAGTTGTCCATTTCATATAAAGTTTCAAATTTATTGGCATGATATAGTTAAAATACATTCCTATTCTCTTTTCAGGATCCACAGCATCATAATTATGTCTCCCTTTTCATTACTGATATTGCTTATGCCTTCTCTTTTTCCATCTTAATCATTTTACCACAGGCTTATCAATGTTTGGATCAACGTTTGAATCTTTTCAAAGAACCGGTGCTTTGCTTGGCTGATCTTCTCTAGTGGATTTTTTCCTATCTCATTAACTTTTGCTATCTTTCTGTTTTCCTTTCTTCTACCTTCTTGATTTAGGTGGACATCTGGTTCCAACTACTTAGGTTCTGTAGTGCCTTGAGCAAAGCATTATGAGCTCTTCCCTCTGATTCTTCCTTGGGTTGGGGCCTGATTCTTCCCTTTTGTTTAGAATGACGTATGGCTTGTGCCTCTCTGCACCTAGCTGGGAGAAGAATTTGCATCTGGAGTCTCCTTCTACATTCTCTGGCCACTGGTCAACAGTCTGATACTATGTGTAATGGTCCATCCCTCCATCTTATATACATACACCTCCTTATTACTTTCGGCTTCTCCTTTGCATTTCAGCAATTGATCAGAGTACTTTTGTCAGAGTGTTGCTGATTTGTCCTCTGTAGCAATGACTCTACTGCTAGACTAGAGAAGGAGGCTTGTGTGGACATACTGGGTGTGACCTACAAAAGAAAAGGTTGAGCAGCTCTGCCTTCCACCCACCACTCTAGCGTAGGACCTAGTCCAACTCTGGGGCTTCATTCTGGGCAACACTCATCTCTAGGGATCGTGTGAACCACCCACCCATGCGAAACATTTTTCCTCCACCTTCTCACAGAACTACAGAATGATTATGGAGTCTTTCTCACTCTAATACGGCACTTCCTTCCATGTAACCAAAAATTAGTCTTGGGAATTTAAAGCATTTTGAAATATTACTCTTGAGAATATGTGTCTGGGGCTTGTGCTCCCCCTTATGGCTTGTGCCTGGGTTACTTGATGGCACTGTCACATTTCTCTCCGCTTAAGTTCCCAGCCAGAAGCAAGGGACAAGTCACTGTACTGGAAATCTGCATCCCATTTGCAAACTGTCCCAACCTGATGCTGAGGAAAGGGGTTTAGGAAAAGAAGGACCATCGGTCAGTGTGACTGCACCTGCGATGGGCAGAATTCTGTACAGAGAACCCTGTCATCTCTCAACCTTTCAGAGGTTCTTCCAGAAACACTGTTTTGTGGTCACAGTTTTTGGATCAGGACTTTCTTGTTCCAGAGTCAGAGAGATCTTGGCCTTTTCTCACATGCACTCTCCCCAATCCCTTCAATGTCTGTGACTTTGGAAACAAGAAAGGGTAATATAATAGGAAACACTTTGAAGGAAAAAAAAGAAGTTGCCCTTCAGAAACGTTCAGAAGATTCAGATTTGTTCCATGAGCTTAGAGTTAATCACTTGTGTTACAATCCTAAGCATCAGTCCAGCAGTTTGTTTGACATATTCCCTCATTGGCCTCAGCTTCACAAACACCTGAATAGTGCGATTTTCTCCATTCATCTCATGTGGAGCTCTGGGAAAGGAGATGTGTTCCTGGGACCCACGGGTCCCAGGAACACTCAGCAGCATCAGCAGATGCCACCTATGCTGGCCATATGGTACTTGTTTTTCAAAACCATTGCTTCAAATCAAAACTCAGCAAATACTTCTTAGGGATCTACATTGTGAGTGGTTTGTGACTGCAGCAGTGAACAGGACATGTTTCCTGCCCTTAGGGAACCTGCAGTGTAGTGGGGAGATAGAAATGTCAATTGATAATTACCACTGAATATGGAAAGTGCTAGAAAGAGGTTAAGTACAGAGCGCTGTGGGAGCTCAGGAAAGAGGGTGACTGTGTAGGGACCTCTTCTGTGTGCTCCTCCGGGTCCACTCTTTACTTTTCTTCACCCCGCTTTCTGTCCTAGGAGACTGACCTGCATGAACTTCACCAGTAGATTCCTTTGTCTTCCAGCTTCTGGCTGCATTGGTCCATGGTGGGCAGCAGTAAATGACAGGGGTTGGGGAAGGAGAGCGAGTAGGGTTTTTATTCCCCTGGTTTCCTCCCTGCAGTGTGGACTTGAGCAGGCTGCATCACTCACTCCAACAGGAGTCACAGCTCCACTGAATGCAGCCATCTCTTCATGACCCTCTGCGACCAGCCAATTCCAACAACCACTCTTCCCTTTGCCTGCCAGGCCTCCACTGGTGACAGCCCTGCTCTAGCATCCTGGGTACTGTGCTAACCCTTGTTTTTCCCTATAAACTGCTCATCCTCAGTAAATAGTCCTTTATTAAGTCTTTGTCAAATGATCCTTATTTGAGTGTGTCATTTTTCCGGCTGGGTCCCTGGCTGATGTTATGTCTAATCCTGTTGGAGTGGGATGGGGTGATGACCCCGCAGGGGGGCTTCACAAAGGAGGTGACCCTGGGATTAGAGTTCAAAACCTAAGTAGAATTTTGTCTAAACTTAAATTAGCCTTAATTTCTCACAATCCGAAGGCAATAGTTAAGTCGATACATCCCCAGGCACAAGCTCTCCATACAGTAAGTTTTCCTCGTTGTCATGGTTCTCCATTTTGTAAGTATTTGTAAACAAAAAAACAAAGATTACCCAAGAACAATGGTAGTTGTTCTTTTGGTATTTGTTG
This sequence comes from Delphinus delphis, assembly GCF_949987515.2. Classification (NCBI taxonomy): domain Eukaryota; kingdom Metazoa; phylum Chordata; class Mammalia; order Artiodactyla; family Delphinidae; genus Delphinus; species Delphinus delphis. Next base: position 79,746,170 of record NC_082688.1, on the reverse strand, counting down.
ATTAAAAAAATTTTATAATGAGGAACACTTACCTTTAAAATGAACACTTACCTTAAGATGAATTTAATTAATCCCAGTAGCACCCCTATAAATTTAAAAATAGTACGTATATGTGTGAAATGTTTTTAATTCAGTCTGCAGATGACGCTTGGCTCATGTATGGATTTAAGAACCCCTTGAAAAAATTCTGCTACTGTGGGGGAGGGTGTGACCAAGTTCAGGAACAACAGATCTAGGCTGAGTCTTTATAGCTCTCCTCTCCACTACCCTACTCCTTCCTGTGCACAGGTATCCAGATCATTGGATGTTAGAGCTGGAAGGAGAATACACAAATTACTGGATCCAATCACTCTATTTTACAGATGAGGAAATGGAGGAGAAGTTACTCTCTCAAAAGTTACATTGATAGTTAGTAGCTGAGTGAACAGTAAAACTTGGGCCCCTTGTCTCCCAGTCTTGAGCTTTTTCTACTACTAGAAAAAAATTTTAAATTGTCATTCTCCTTTGGTAACATTTTATGCCAAAAATTTGATCTCTCATTGTCCTCCAGATTGAACAGATGATAAACTTTTCCTTTTTCCCCCTCACCCTCCCACTTTCTGTTCATTCTAAAGCAGCAAGTCCTGGGATGGCAGGGCATCTGTTCCTAGCCAAGGACCAAGTCCTACACCCTGGCAACAGTGGACATGACTAGGCTTAGCCCACTTCAGATTAAGGGTGAGAATTGTCCTCTGCTCCCCCACCCGCAATCCCAAGGACCAGAGGGGTTCAAGTCAGCTTTGGGCAGAACAGACAGGCATGGGGCCTAAAAGTGGAGGGAGCTCCTGGGCATGAGGCCAACTGGTTAGCCTGAAAAGCTCTAGAAGGGACCACAGCTAGGCCTGTATTAACAGCCATCCTAGGTCTGCATGGCATTTCACAGCCCAGGTGTATGTGCTCATCCCCATCATCCTATCTGTGCCCTGACCCAAATATTGGGTCCCTGAGTATCAGGAGAAGTGACCTGACCAATGGTATCTGGCCAGAACTTGGATCTGCTATCTCCTTGTCATTCACAGTCTGCCACTCCACCAGAGTCCCCAAGGCAACTTAGGGGCTTGAAAGTGGAACTTTGCCTATTAGATATAAGGACACTTGCTTCTTATGTTCCATTCCCAAGGCCAGAAAACAGAGATTTGACCCAGTCAGTGGTTGGTGCCCTAGACCAGGAGGGCTCTAGCCAGACAGTGAGCAAGTTTAGAGGTCAGAGGAGTGTTCACAATGAAAAGATCCAGATTTTTCTCTGCAATCAGAGGCATCTACATACATTTGGAAAATTTTACAGCCCATTGAAAAATAACCATTCTAGGAAATGCCCCATCTAGAATGTTCTAAGAGTGGAAGGAACTTGGTCCTATGGAAGTAGTAATGGATGTTTATATTTTTGTCTGTTAAGAGTTAATTTAGACATACAATTTGAATGAGATCTGCTGTGTTCTTATAGTTCTCAGTCCTCTGGTCACTGCTGAGTGGTCAGAGATGGACATCTGAGTTGAGCCAATTATACTACCCATCCCATTAGCATACCTAATTTTTCTGGAAATGGGTGCTTGACCCGAGGTGGGTCAACCAAAAATCTTTTCCTGGGATTGTTTTTCTTGGGTCAGGTTGACTGACAAAGCTGGGTGATATGAACCTGGCTGCTGTTATCAGACATGTTTCCAGTGACTTGGAGAAGCCTAAGAGAAGAAAGCTGATATACAGACAGAGGCTGAGATGATAACTTAAGAAAGAGTCCAGAAAACATTCTGTTTCTGATTTTAATTGACTTTCAGGCTATGAATTTCCACAATTTAGTTATAAAAGTTAAAAAAAATTTCCATTTGTCATTTGCAGCCAAAAGAATTCTGACTAATTCTGATGTGGTATCAAAGTGGTAAATTTCTTGAAAATAGGCTTCACATCTTATTCATCTTAAACTCTCTAGTGTTTGTTTAGTACCACCACATGATTTTGTCTGAGTAGACCCAGAGGAATATATTAAAAAATATAAATTAAATCTCTATTATTCCAGGCCCCAAATGTATGTCAAATGTCTATCTCCAGATCTACACAGGGAAAGCCACGTAGTGAAAACTCTCGGAGAACCAAGTGTAACTCCAGGAAACATTTAGTGCTTAGGAAATGCCTTCAGAATTCTAGATCTGGAAATGCTATTGAGCAGGCAATGTAAACCTTGTACAAGATCAAAGCCAAGCCAAGAGAACAGTAGAGAGCTAGTCCTAGAAATGAGGATTTTGAAGTTCCCCCAGGCCCAGGAGGCAAGGAGGCCATGATATTGATATTTGTAAGGGAGCCAAATCCTAGAAAGAGAACTCCCAGAGGCCTGAAGGGTTTTTAGCAGAGAGAAGTTTGGGGGTGGGGGTGGGAGACAGGGTCGGGAGGGGAATAGGAGCCACAGGCCAAGAAGCCAGCTCCTGAGTTTCACTTTCTCCCTGGCCTCTTCTCACATTCATTTGTTTCCTTTCTTCATTCAGATTTCTTTGAGTACCTATTAGTTGCCAGACCCTGTCCCAGTGCTGCCACCATATCCCCCTGGCTCCCCTTTATATCCTTGGTTCAGGGATGAGATTCCAGGTAGGAGGTCTGAGTGTGGCAAGGGGTCCAGGGAGGGCAGGCAGTCATCCTATACTGGGGAAGCTGGAGGTGTGTGGGGAAGAGGTGGATCTGTCCAAAGGCAGCAGGACCCCAGCCATCAGCTGAGCCTTCAACTAGGCCAGAGGCCCTGGGAAGGCAGACTTGTCAGAGCACGGCAGGGCATATGAGACAGTATAACATTTTGGAACTTGCAAGGACCTAAGGGGGTGAAGGGCATGTGTTGTATTCTTAGTCTTGTTCTCTAAGACACATCTGTCTTTAGGACATAGTCTATGGAAATCTTCCCCTGTTTGTTTCAGTTGCTGTTTTTGCGAATCTGCTGATTTTTCAGCGGATTCGCCATCCCATAGCCTACTCCTATTCAGCGATTTCCAAGCATGTAAAGGAGATAGAGACTTGTGTGCACGTATTTTCTACAACAAATCTCTAAAGAGCATATCCAAAAGGAGAGGTCAGATAAGCTTAAAGTGGATCCACAGTGTTAATGCAAAAGATACATTATCAGAAGCTGTGAAAATAAAGCATAGTTTGTTTATAAAGAGAAAACAATCCTTACATGATTCCCAAAGGAAACACAGGGACATCATGGACTCACCATCATGATAGAACTGTGTTGGCTATCACTATGTCTGACAGCCCTAAAGAACAATGTCAGTCTTATGGGTAGGTTACTAAATCTAGACTACAGTTCTAGAAATGAGCTTCATTCAAGTGTTAAAGAGGTCTATGCCATTATAATAATGGTGCTATTTAATGGTAGCAAAAGAAACTTTAAAATAGAAAAATATTTACTGGTTTGGAATCAAGTATTTAGATAACTAGGTATACAGACCCATTTTCTAGGATGGGACCTTGGCAGTATTATGTTAAATTAGGTATTGAATAAATTATTCATCTAATATAGGTAATTAATAAGTTTATTTAATGCAAATTAAATATTTATAGATACTCTACACAGTAGTTCTTAACTCCTGAGGTTGTGGGCCCTTTTGAAGACATTTACACACATTCAAACACTTTTACAAACAATTTCAAGACTTAATGGGTCTGTTGAACTCCATCTGCAGTCCTCTAGGTCAAGAGCCTTTGCTCTACAGGATCCACAATGTAAAGCATTCGTGAAATGTAGTGTAAAAGACTTAGTTTGGAATTCTGCTTCTGGTAATGGTAGGCTAGCGTACTGCCAATCAAATCTCCCACTGGAAAAGAACTAGAGAAGCTGAATTTAAAAAGAAATATTGGGCTTCCCTGGTGGCGCAGTGGTTGAGAGTCCGCTTGCCGATACAGGCGACACGGGTTCGTGCCCCGGTCCGGGAAGATCCCACATGCCGTGGAACGGCTGGGCCCGTGAGCCATGGCTGCTGAGCCTGCGTGTCCGGAGCCTGTGCTCCACAACAGGAGAGGCCACAACAGTGAGAGGCCTGCGTACCACACACAAAAAATTAAAACATATTTTTTATATATATATATATATTTGAAGGCTTTGGAGAGATATGAAGATAGCCAGGGCTGGAGAAAATTCTGAATAGAAGGGAAACTCACTGAGGTGAGGCTGATGTTTTAAACTTCTTTTCCCTTCAAGACATTCCTTCTTGATTCTTAAGCAGCAAGGATGGAGAGTTTCAGAAACCAGGCAGAAAGTGACTTCTAAGAGGCTGAGAATTTGACCAGAACTTTCACCTGTTTCTCATGGCTGGAGACACAAAAACTAGAGTTTAGGGCTACAGAGACAGCAAAAATTCAAAAGCCCAAAATCCTACGGAGAAGTGAGATAATCTGAACCACTTATCCCAGAGGCATTCACTGATCAGAAACAGGTGGTTGCTAAACAAAGTTTTTCCTGGTGCTGGGGAAACAAAAATTGGATTTCACCTTCTGCCAAGGAGAAGAGATGCTGATAAACACTCCAAGACACTAGTTAGGATTTTCAAGTACTACCTCCATGGAGTAAAAGGAAACCAGGAATAGGTCAGGCCTTATGAAACTGAAACCCAAGCCTGAGTGAAAGTGATCTGCCTCTAGTCTCCCTGCTAGCAGTTAAAGACTCATCCAGAGCCTCTACAGTTTTCTAAAAAATAGACAATATCCAAATTAAATTAAAAAGTACTGGATAAGGAATGCAAGAATTCTTCATTATACACAAATCAATCAATGTGATAAACCATATTAACAAACTGAAGGAGAAAAACCATAGCATCATCTCAATAGATGCAGAAAAAGCTTTTGACAAAATTCAACACCGATTTATGATAAAAAAAAAACCCTCCAGAAAATAGACATAAAGGGAACTTACCTCAACATAATAAAGGCCATATGTGATAAACCCACAGCCAACATTGTACTCAATGGTGAAAAACTGAAACCGTTTCCTCTAAGATCAGGAACCAGACAAGGTTGTTCACTCTCACCAGTGTTATTCAACATAGTTTTGGAAGTTTTAGCCACAGCAATCAGAGAAGAAAAAGAAATAAAAGGAATCCAAATCGGAAAAGAAGAAGTAAAGCTGTCACTGTTTGCAGATGACATGTTACTATACATAGAGAATCCTAAAGATGCTACCAGAAAACTACTAGAGCTAATCAATGAATTTGGTAAAGTAGCAGGATAGAAAATTAATGCACAGAAATCTCTTGCATTCCTATACACTAATGATGAAAACTCTGAAAGAGAAATTAAGGAAACACTCCCATTTACCACTGCAACAAAAAGAATAAACTACCTAGGAATAAACCTACCTAAGGAGACAAAAGACCTGTATGCAGAAAACTATAAGACAATGATGAAATAAATTAGAGATGATACAAACAGATGGAGAGATATACCATGTTCTTGGATTGGAAGAATCAACATTGTGAAAATGACTATAGTAACCAAAACAATCTACAGGTTCAGTGCAGTCCCTATCAAACTACCAATGGCATTTTTCAGAGACCTAGAACAAAAAATGTCACAATTTGTATGGAAACACAAAAGACCCTGCACATTCACAGAAAGATAGACAAGATGAAAAGGCAGAGGGCTATATACCAGATGAAGGAACAAGATAAAACCCCAGAAAAACAAAAGACCCCGAATAGCCAAAGCAATCTTGAGAAGGAAAAATGAAGCTGGAGGAATAAGGCTCCTGGACTTCAGACTATACTACAAAGCTACAGTAATCAAGACGGTATGGTACTGGCTCAAAAACAGAAATATAGATCAATGGAAAAGGATAGAAAGCCCAGAGATAAACCCACGCACCTATGGTCACCTTATTTTTGATAAAGGAGGCAAGAATATATGATGGAGAAAAGACAGTCTCTTCAATAATTGGTGCTGGGAAAACTGGACAGCTACATGTAAAAGAATGAAATTAGAACACTCCCTAACACTGTACACAAAAATAAACTCAAAATGGATTAAAGACCTAAATGTAAGGCCAGACACTATCAAACTCTTAGAGGAAAACATAGGCAGAACACTCTATGACATAAATCACAGCAAGACCCTTTTTGACCCACCTCCTAGAGAAATGGAAATAAAAACAAAAATAAACAAATGGGACCTAATGAAACTTAAAAGCTTTTGCACAGCAAAGGAAAACATAAACAAGAGGATAAGACAACCCTCAGAATGGGAGAAAATATTTGCAAATGAAGCAACTGACAAAGGATTAATCTCCAACATTTACAAGCATCTCATGCATCTCAATATCAAAAAAACAAACATCCCAATCCAAAAATTAGCAGGAAATCTAAATAGACATTTCTCCAAAGAAGATATACAGATTGCCAACAAAGACATGAAAGGATGCTCAACATCACTAATCATTAGAGAAATGCAAATCAAAACTACAATGAGGTATCACCTCACATCAGTCAGAGTGGTCATAATCAAAAAATCTACAAACAATAAATGCTGGAGAGGGTGTGGAGAAAAGGGGACCCTCTTGCACTGTTGGTGGGAATGTAAATTGATACAGCCACTACGGAAAACAGTATGGAGGTTCATCAGAAAACTACAAATAGAACTACCATATGACCCAGCAATCCCACTACTGGGCATATACCCTGAGAAAACCGTAATTCACAAAGAGTCATGTACCACAATGTTCATTGCAGCTCTATTTACAATAGCCAGAACATGGAAGCAACCTAAGTGTCCATCGACAGATAAATGAATAAAGAAGATGTGGCACATATATACAATGGAATATTACTCAGCCATAAAAAGAAACGAAATTGAGTTATTTGTAGTGAGGTGGATGGACCTAGAGTCTTTCATACAGACTGAAGTAAGTCAGAAAGAGAAAAACCAGTACCGCATGCTAACACATATGTATGGAATCTAAAAAAAAAATGGCTCTGATGAACCTAGTGGCAGGACAAGAATAAAGACTCAGACATAGAGAATGGACTTGAGGACAAGGGGGTGGGGAGGGTAAGCTGGGACAAAGTGAGAGAGTGGCATGGACATATATACACTACCAAATGTAAAATAGATAGCTAGTGGGAAGCAGCGGTACAGCACAGGGAGATCAGCTCGGTGTTTTGTGACTACCTAGAGGGGTGGGATAAGGGAGGGTGGGAAGGAGATGCAAGAGGGAAGAGATATGGGGATATATGTATATGTATAGCTGATTCACTTTGTTATAAAGCAGAAAGTAACACACCATTGTAAAGCAATTATACTCCAATAAAGATGTTAAAAAACAAAGAGAAAAGTACTGAATATACCCAGAGACAAGACTAAGAGATAAAAGAGGCAATGAAAACATGCCTATGGGTAATCAAGATAGTAGAATTAGTAGAAATCCATGAACCAGCTGGCAAAAATTTCCACAATTACAGACCAGTCATAACAATATACTCTTATGACTGATTTGGCCAGTTCAGAAAAACACAAGACTAAATTAAGTTAAAGTTTGCTAAGAGAGTAGAACTTGTGTTCTTATATATAAAAAAAAGGTAAATATGTGAGGTGAAGGATAGATTAATTGGCTAGATGGTGGGAATCCTCTCTCAATGTGTATGTATATCATATCATCATGTTGCACATTTTAAATATATTACAATTTTATTTGTCAATTTAACCTCAATAAGCCAGGAAGAAAAGACTCTACTAACTATCTGTAGTATTTAGTATACAACATCTCCTAGTTGAATGTACCTAAACAAACTCAAAGAATAACTGGAGTTTGCTAGTTTCTTCATTCCCAATATTTCAGCTGTTCTGTTTCAGGTTGGCCATAGGGTTTGGGTGTCATCACTTTTGGTGACTTCAAGAACTACCTTTATACATCCACTATACTTCAATTAAAAAATAAATAAAATATAAAAAAGAACTATCTTTAAGACCCATAAATTACTATTGTGGAGCTTAATAGCTAATACATCTGAATCCACATTGAATGCTTATTGGAGTTCATCCTAAGCCCTCACCATATCACATGTGGTCATGGGCCAGCTACCTCCTGACCTTAGAGTCAGCCTGCCTGTAATGTTTAGATCTTAACATTTGTTTAACTAACCAGTTTAATGTGTATCACATAGAGGCAGAAACAAGCCTGGTTAGGAAACAGTCTGTTAGGGGGGCTGTCTGCTTAGTTTTACCCATTCTGGCTGAGCATCAACAACTTAACTGTAAGAGCTAGGTAGGGTTTCCTCAGGTCAGGAGCCACTCCACCTGAGGGTACCTGAAGGGGTTCTTTAATTTGGAATTTTATGAAGACCTGAATGGGTTTATTCAGAATGACTCTGACTCTTTAATTAGAATTTCATAAGGTATTGATGTATTATAAAATATACACAATGGATTCTGGTACCAATTTTCAGTAGCATCTCCTCAGGAAAGTGGTGACAGCCCAGTAACTAAGGTCTGGATTATTTTTCTTCTTTTATGTTTGGGGATTCTTTTGGGTCCTACAAGAACATGCCCTATATCAGTTTTATGCTGACTGTTTTCTTATTTCTTCAGTGTCCTTATTATTTAATTCTTAATCCCTTACCTACAGTTTGCCGAAAGTACCATCTTTAGGTGCTCCGTGAATTTGCTTCTCCCACTGTCTTCTCCATGCCATATTCTTGGTAACATGCTGCAGACTTCTATTCCCACTAATGGGAATGACCAGAAGCAGCCTCTGCTTTCCATCCCTCTAGCCAGAGGGTTCCGTGTGTTCTCTTGGACAGCTGCCTTTTCTTTGCAGCATCAGTGCCTTTCCCTTTTCACCATGTCAGCGGATGAGGCATTACAAATCTCTCGAGGGGAAAAGAGTCACTTTTTGTTAGGAAATGAAGAGAAAACTGATCTTTCGTTGCACATTTGCTGTGTGGTATAATTACACATCCCCCTGGAATTTGGAGGTGAGGATTAACTTGAGGGCTCACTGCTTAATTGCTTTATGCTCAATACTGTGAACCAAGAGGTTGGGGTTTCCAACCTGCCTCCTGCTGTTTGCCCTGATTACCTCTAGGGTCCCCTAACGAGCTTGCCTCTTCAGAGATTGGCCTTGTAACTAAAGCCTAAAGTAAGCAATTCTATAATTCTGTACTGTTTGAAACTTAACTCCACTAAAGTGACATCATGAAACTGGAGCATTCTGAAGGATTCTTGACAAAAGAAAAGTAAGTTTGACGAGAGCCTACACGATCTTTGACTCACATTTGAATCACATCTCCAAGCTCGCATCCTCTCAACTCAGCATTATTATGGATTTCAGATCATGGGGCCAGTGCTGAAAAACTGCGAACGTCCTGATCCTAAGTTCTTTTCTGTAAACTCTGGGACCTTCCTTTTGCTGACTTGCAAATGGCATACCCCTTGGCAAAACTGTCCACAGGTCCCTGACAAGGAGCCCTCACACACTGCAGTTGGCAGGAGCCCAGATGATGCAGTCGGTACCCAAACACCAAGACTCTCACACTCTAGGAAGCTTCAGTGAAAATGCCTGTTAAATGGAATTTCTTTTGTAGCCCCTAAAGGCAAGAGGAAAACCACTAATCTAATGGCTTCTGGTTGACTAAGTTCCTAGTTCTAGGAACACTTAGCCCATCATTTGAGATCACAGACTTTTCCATACACAGGACATCACTGCAGTTTTCCAGGTAGACCAGAACTTTGTGTGCCTCATTTAGTGGAAAGACAGTATTTTTGAGTGGTGTATGTGCAGGTATTTAAAAGAAGAACTGCATCATTTGAAGTGCCCAAATGAAGCACAGATCCTCACCCTGCTGTACACACACACACACACACACACACACACACACCCCTCTCTGGGGACCTTGATTTTCTCTGCTCTGGAGAAGAAGTAGCTGGGTATGACAGGACAAGCACACACTCTGCAGCCAGACACACCACCGTGATTCAGTTAATCCCTGAACTTGGCAAGTGACTTACTACTCTCTCAGCCTCCATTCCTCTCTGTAAAATGGGGATAATTAGACCCACCTCACAGGACTGTCCCTAGATTTAAATGTGTGAAAGTAGATGGAACAGCTCCTGGCCACAGTAGGAGTTCACTAAATATGGCTGTTTTTATGACTTGTTGCGGGGGGGTGTCAGAATCCTCTTTGTCTCCTCACATTTTGCCTTGGCCCACAGAGTAGGCATTTTCTGCCAACAGAAACCCTGGGGACAAAGCTCCTGCCGGTCTCTTCCCACTCTTGGCAGGAAGGACTTACCTGATTGAGGAGACTCACTGAGTAAATGTTTCTTCTGTGTCTTGGCCGCATCTCTGAGGCCTGCCCACCTGGAGCAATGCACATTCTCTTTTTCTGCTTCACCTTTACTTTTTGTAAACACACATGGGTTAAAGCCTAGCCCTAGAGCACAGTTTCTCAGTCTGGCCTGCATGCTGGAATTACCTGGGAGCTTTAAAGTATGTACTAGTGCCTGGGTCCAACCTCCAGGATTCTGAGATAATCCATGTGGGGTGAGGCTCAGGCATGAGGGGTTTTAAAAGCACCCAGTGACTCTAACCTGCACCATAGTCCAATGTCACTGTTCTAGAAGCATCCTGCAGGCTGTCTTCTCTCTCTTTGAGTCTCTCCTGCAGTCTGCGGGTGTTGGAGGCTCTGCGGCACTCCACACTGTAGGCAGGGGAAGTACCTACTCTCCAGACCCAGCCGTTCCGACTCAGACTCCCACGCCCAGAACTGGAAGTGTGTAGTAGGAGGCCTCTCTTTGACACAGGATCAGCTTCAGTCTTAAATCCGGCTTGACCAGTACTAAAGCTGAAACTACAGTTTGATGGATTTGCTTACTGCTCCACCTTCTCAACAGTTTCTACCATAGCCTCTAGCATTCTCACCTGGTTCTTCATACTTCAAGATGTATCACCTGAAGGAAGAATTCCCTGGCTTACCAGACAGGTTATGATATACAGATAACAGAGATTCTAACTTATTGTTGTCTGCAAACCATTTGCCAGTAGAGCAAATTCAGAGTCTCTGATGACATCATAAAATATCTTTAACATGCCAAGCAGGTTATGATGTGACATTTTGAGTGTAGCCTTGATTTCCAATTGAAATAAAAGGCTGGGGCTTTTATTCAGTCCTGGACACTTGAATCCCTACTCAGTCAGGAGCAACTCAAGTATCAGCTTGGCATCTTGTCCTTATTTTATCAGGGAGCAGGATGGCTGAGGACTAGCCCCAGAAGTTCCAAGGGACTCACAGCGGTGACGTTTAAACACCATTCTTTTGATACCATTCTTGAGTCCTGAATCTGACCCAAGTATTGATACTTGCTGGGCTGGCCTCTCTGGATGACCATCTTTTCAACAAGTGTTCTTGGTCCTTTGCCTACACAATTACCGCCTTTCATAGTAATAACGTCGCCCCCTTGTCCACAGCTCCCTCCAGTATGCTCCAGTACGCTCGGCAAGATGAGCGGTGAACCAGAACAGCACCCTGCTCCTGGGGAGAAAGTTGTTGGGGAGGGTGCTAAGGGGAGGAGTGATGCCAGGGAGGGGATGGGGTGTTGCTGGGGGCTGCTGGCAGGGAGCAGGGAGAGACCGTGATGGACGGCCTTTGGGCTCTGCCAGTGGGAAATGCTGCTCTGTGACTGGACAAGAACTTCTTGGCTTTCTGGGTTCCCGAAGGAAAGAGAAGAACCCCACTCTGAGGAGATGGTTATTCCTGTTAGGATGGAGTCGAGGCCCTATGCTCTCCTCATCCTGATCTGTTGAATTCCTGACCAGGGTCCATTGGGCTGTGAAGGCATAACCTGGATTCTGGCATGGAGTAAGGCCGGAGGACTTTGCCTCCAACTACCATGGAGTGGTTTTCCTTATTCATGACTTAATAAGGTAAAATTCAAAAGAAGTGTGGTCCTTGGACCAGCAGCATCAGCATCACCTAGGAATTTGTTGGAAACTTCCAGGCCTACCCCCGAACCTACTGAATTAGAAATTCTTTGGGTGGGGCCCAGCAATCTGTGGTTTAACAAGCCTTCTAGGTGATTCTGATGCACTCTATAGTGTGAGAACCACTGGCCTATAGAACGGGTGGAGCGTGACTCATACCCTATGTGATTCAGTGGCAGTGTAACTGATGACTGGTTAACAGCGTTGTACAAAAGTCCTGTCCTTTAGAACCTCAGAAAAAGGACCTGGAGAACAGAGGTTCCACTGTGTACTTGGATCTTCCCTGAAGAATGTTACTGCTGGTCCCACATTGGCCCAGATCCCTTGAGGATCAATTCTAAGGAGACTATACTAGTCCCTTTCCCCAAGTGGAGATATTGGGACCTTGGGATATTGAGAACATGTGATCTTCTCACCTAAGCCTGCTGAGGGGAATTGACTCTCTCCTAGTTGAGTGGAATCATGTAGCTGGGTAGGTCTCAACTCAGACTATCTTGAAAAGAGTGATCCCAGGAGGAGGAAGTTCTCCAATTTTCCCTGTCAGTTTTGTGTAGCATAAAGAGCATGAGGTTTAGAGCCAGAACATCTGGATTTATAACTGGGATCTGCCACTTACTAGCTATAGGAACTTGTATTTAATCCTTCTGAGTCTCAGTTTTCTTATCTTTAAAATGATGAAAATAATATTCACTTCCTAAGGTTTTTGAGAGGATTGAGTAAGAAAATAGAAGTAAAATACCTGTTTATGAAATGCCTTGCACCATTTTAGGGTGCTCAGTAAATACTAGGTTGCTTGGTTGGTAACTATCCCTCCAGGCTTCCAGGACTTTATTACGGAGGAAACCTGGGCAGCCCTGCAAGAAAGGAATCACCAGCAAGACCCAGAAACCCTCCATGTCTCTATACTCTTTCTTCTGCTTGATTCTTTTTTAAAAACTTTATTTTATTGAAGAATAGTCGATTAACAATGTTGTGTTAATTTCTACTGTACAGCAAAGTGATTCAGTTATACATAGATACACATTCTTTTTCATATTCTTTACCATTATGGTTTATCCCAGGATATTGAATATATTTCCCTGGGCTATACACTAGAACCTTGTTGTTTATCCATTCTATTCTATATAATAGTTTGCATCTGCTAATCCCAAACTCCCAACCTATCCCTCCCCCACACCCCCTCCTCCTTGGCAACTACAAGTCTGTTCTCTATGTCTGTGAGTCTGTTTCTACTTTGTAGATAAGTTTGTTTGTGTCATATTTTAGATTCAACATATAAGTAGTATCACGGTATTTGTCGCTCTGTTTCTGACTTCACTTAATATGATAATCTCGACGTCCATCCATGTTGCTACACATGTCTTCTGCCTGATTCTTGACCCGTGGTTTCCAGCCAATTATAGCTTAAGATAGGAGGTCAACACAAATTTCTCTATCTTGTTCCTAGAGCAGAGTCTATTTTGTCTAAGGCAGCTATGATTGTAGACATCATTGATAATCAAATTAACCCCTTGCTTAAAAATTTATCTCCTAATAAACGTTTTAGAATTGGAGTTGGGGATCATCTGGAAATACTTTCATTCAGTGTTACTCTTTCTGTATGTTGTGGTTCTTAAAGTTTTGATGGTTGGAATAGCTCAATTCTGTCATTATCTAAAGCAGAGGTTCTCAGTTGGGGGCAATGTCTACAGATGTTTCTGACTGTCAGCACTGAAGAGGGGGCCTCTACTAGCATCAGATGGGTAGAGGCCAGAGTTGCTGATAAATATACTCAGGTACATGCCTGTCTAAATGCCTGGGTACACTGTCTCGCCACTCGATGGGAATGGAACCCCCCATGGATGCAGTGTTCTGCACTAAAGGATAACCCTACAGACTTCCAAGAATGACCCCACTGCTCTCTCTGAGGCTGGCTCATTGTTGTGAGTTAAATTGTGTCCCTCAAAAAAGATATGTTGACGTTCTAACCCTCAGTATTTCAGAATGTGACCTTATTTGCAAATAAGGTCTTTATAGAGATAATGAAATTAAAATGAGGTCATTAGGATGGGCCCTAATCCAATATGACTAATGTCCTTATAAAAGGGGAAATTTTGATCACAGACATAGATGAAAATGAAGATACTGTGGTGACCTAAATGGGAAGGAAATCCAGAAAAGAGGGGATATATGTATATGTATAGCTGATTCATTTTGCTGTACAGTAGAACTTAACACAACATTGTAAAGCAACTATACTCCAATAAAAATTTAATTTAATTAATTAATTTATTTATTTATTTTTATACAGCAGTTTCTTATTAGTCATCAATTTTATACACATCAGTGTATACATGTCAATCCCAATCTCCCAATTCATCACACCACCCCCCCCCGCCACGGCTTTCCCACCTTGGTGTCCATACATTTGTTCTCTACATCTGTGTCTCAATTTCTGCCCTGAAAACCAGTTCATCTGTACCATTTTTCTAGGTTCCACATATATGCGTTAATATACGATATTTGTTTTTCTCTTTCTGACTTACTTCACTCTGTATGACAGTCTCTAGTTCCATCCACATCTCAACAAATGACCCAATTTCGTTCCTTTTTATGGCTGAGTAATATTCCATTGTATATATGTACCACATCTTCTTTATCCATTCGTCTGTTGATGGACATTTTAGGTTGCTTCCATGACCTGGCTATTGTAAATAGTGCTGCAATGAACATTGGGATGCATGTGTCTTTTTGAATTGTGGTTTTCTCTGGGTATATGCCCAGTAGTGGGATTACTGGATCATATGGTAATTCTATTTTTAGTTTTTTAAGGAACCTCCGTACTGTTCTCCATAGTGGCTGTATCAGTTTACATTCTCACCAACAGTGCAAGAGGATTCCCTTTACTCCACACCCTCTCCAGCATTTGTTCTTTGTAGCTTTTTCTGATGAACCTAACACAACATTATAAAGCAGCTATACTCCAATAAATTTTTTTTTAAAAAAGAAAAAGAGAATGAAGGCAGAGATCAGGATGATGCATCTACAAGCCAAGAGACACTACGGATTGCCAGCAAACCACCAGGAGCTAGGAGAGAGGAACGGAACAGATTTTCTCTCCCAGTCCTCAGAAGGAACCAACACAGCTGATATCTTGATCTTGGACTTCTAGCCTCCAGAACTGTGAAGAAATAAATTTTTGTTGTTTAAGTCACCCAGTTCATGGTGCTTTGTTATGGCAGCCCCAGGAGACAGACACACTCACGAACTAAATTAAGGGGCTGCTGACCATCACTACCACACCTGCATCCCTGAGTTGTCCTCCCTGTGGTCCACACAGATAGAGCTCATATCAGTGGTGCTCATCACTGCTCCTGAAGCTGATCAGGATCTCAGTGCTGCAGCCGTTGTCCTCTGCAAATGGGTCTAGGCCAAGGCCGCACTGAGCTGCCTCAGCAGCACTGCCTTAGTTGGCAAACAGGTTGCTCCACAACCGCTTCAGAAATGCCAGCTGGTGCCTTAGCAATGGCCACCCTGTCCTCTCACACCTCATGGTTGCCAGTGCCTCCCCCTCAGCTGTTCTCATTCCTTGGTTGGGAAGCTGTTGCCAAGGGCTGCCCTGGCTCAGCAGCCCCTCCTCACTGTGCCAGCCTCTCTGAGGAGCTCCACCACCACCCAAAGACCAACAGATTCAAAGCTCACACAGCTGCATCCCTCCACCTCCTGCTGCCACCAGAACCCTCTTCTTTATGTGAGTGGGTCACAACCCTGCATGCCTCCGGCAAGCAGAGGCTGGGCCTTCCACAGCTGCAGCTCTCTGTGTGTGACTGCATATGTTGTCCTCGCAGTTAGTATAGTTCTGTAGATCAAGGAGAACCCCTTGTGTGGCCAGTTGTAACTACACAGAAATATTAATAGGCTCAATTTATTGGGCACTGACTATGTGCTAAGCACTTAATGTGTGTGATTTAATTTAATCTTTACAAAAACCCACAGAAAAGAATTACTATTCCCATTTTTGATGAAGAAACAGATCAGAGAACTTCAGAGAAGGGATGGGGGAAAGGATGAATCTACACAGTGAACTCCAGGCCCCATACCCTGCCAGCTGCCTGAAGGGGGCCTACTTCACATCTTGTCAAAAGCAAGAGAAAGAGATAGCACCCAAGAAAAAGAGAGGAGCAGAGTGAAAGAGGCAAGCTGGAGAGCTAGAGCCAGGGAACAGAGATGCACTTGGTTGCTTCCTGTGCCAGAGCACAGGCATCCACCAGGCACAGGCTCAGAGAAGGTCTCAAACAGCCAGAGAAAGTAAGATGGTAAAGGCCAGCACTGTCCTCATTCTAACTCAGGGGCCCAGCCGCTGGGAAATGTGGACCATGGAAGTCAGGATCTTCCCATCTCATCTCAGAAAAGTGACTCTTTCTCCCACGTGGAGGAACCAGTGTAAGGGTAGAGAGAACTGGCAGTATTTGCTCCAAATGACTTCCTCTTGGGACAATCCTTACATGAGAACAAGAGAATAGAATTCCCATCAGTACTAAGTGTGGTTCATCCTGTTGGGAATACTTCAAAGGGGGTTGAGGCGGGGGCTCAAAAGGAGAAGAGGGGTAAGCACCTAGCCTAAGGGTGGAGGATCTGAGATCAAGAGCTATCTCAGACCCTCGGCAGGTAGTGTTCTTCCATCCTTGGGGCTTGGAGTTCTCTAAAGCCCCACACGTCCCTGCCTATGGGTGGGGTGGTCCCATCATAATCTGCCTATAGTGCTTGTACAGTCTAGATCAGCAGACTTCAGGCTAGTGTTGTTAGCAGATTCTTTTCTCAAACAATTATGATACAGAAATGAGATGTGAACACCAAAGAAGAAATTCCATGGTTGATATGGACATATTTGATATGTGTCAAAATATTAGGAAAGCCTGGATCCACCTGAGGACACTTGCAATGTCAAAGGCAGGTATTGAATAGCAGGGGATGTGAGATGCCAATAAGAAGAACGATTGAATGTGTCTCCTACACATTGGGAGCAAAGCTTGTACTTGTAGCTTTAATTCTCCTTTCTCCCCTTGTTCCTTGCTGCTTAAATGGTTGAGGATTATTATAGTTATGCAAGGGGGTTAGACTGGGAGTTGAAAATGGTCATTAAAGGGTGTGTTTGGGTTTTTTCTTAATGAGAAGAGGTTGAACTATAAGATGCTTGTGTAATGCGGAAGGAGGCTTAACCCGTATAAATCCCTGTCACTTTTGTTTGTTTGAACTGACTTTGCTCCCACGGTGCTGGCAGGCGCTCCTGTTATTGCCTATGATTTTCTAAGCCAGGCTGGTCTCTGCAATTCTGAGTCTCCCCTTAGTTCTCTTTACCACCCTCCTGCGGAGCTTAACGTATTAAGAAACTATCATGACCCCGCAAGTCTTTTCAGAATCTGAAATGGATTGTTGTATTGAGCCTTATCAGAAATGGGCAACGGTTTACATACAGAGGGGAGGAAGCCACGTGGTATTCCCTTGATTCCCTGAAAACAGATTTTTTTAATGCCAAGCACCATTAAATGATCTTTCCAGTCCCTTCTAGATCTAACGTCCTATGACACTTCACCCAATGCTGTCAGGAGAATAATCAGATTTTATCAGAGAAAAGGCAAGAAACAAAAAAGCAAAACTTACACCTATGTATTAGAATTGGGATAAATATTACTTACAATATATAAAAATCCAATCGGAAGAATAACGTAACACTCCAGTTCTGAAATTTAATATGTGCCACACAGAAAAATCAGTGTCTTTCCACATTTTTCACACTTCCATCCCTTCACCACCTTTTGTTCTAGGAACCCAGCTGCTGTATTTAGATATAAATGCTCAAATATTCTGCTAAATGAAGCTACAGCTGCTCTGTCAGAAACATCACATTAAAATGTGTTCTGAAACCATTTGACAGAGTTCTGAAGACAACTTTCATTTCACGAGCTACAAAGCCAGCTCTGGGCATCAGGAAGAATTTGAGGAGCCCCTGCAGTTCTTGAAGGAGCCCAGGAAGCCAGAGGGAGGGCAGTGGCAGAGGCCAGCCAGAGCTGAGCCAAGCGGAGTAGCCAGAAGAGAATAAGAATCTGGTTTTTTAGACCCAATTTTGTTTCTTTATGTCTTTTAAATACTTCAAAGTCATTCACATGTTTGAAATTCTACAGGTACAATAGAAAAGACAGTGAAGTCTCGCTTCCTTCCCAGTCTCACAAACACCCAGCTTCACCACAAGCAGCAGGATTAGACTTTTCTTGAGCAAACCTGCAGATGTATTTCAGGCATATACTGGGTGAGCCAAAAGGTTCATTTGGTTTTTTCCGTAAGATGGCTCTAGTAGCACTTAGTTGTTGTTAACTTCATTTGTGACAATTTTGTTAGATTGTATGTGACAGCTGTCATATCAGTGTGCGTTTAAAAAAAGACTTATCTAAGTCAGAAAGAGAAAGACAAATAGCGTATGCTATCACATATATATGGAATCTAAAAAAAAATGGTTCTGATGAACCTAGGGGCAGGACAGGAATAAAGACACAGACATAGAGAATGAACTTGAGGACATGGGGAGGGGAGGGGAAGCTGGGATGAAGTGAGAGAGTAGCATTGACATATATACACTTCCAAATGTAAAGTAGATAGCTAGTAGGAAGCAGCCGCATAGCACAGGGAGATCAGCTCGGTGCTTTGTGATGACCTAGAGGTGTGGGATAGGGAGGGTGGGAGGGAGATGCAAGAGGGAGGACATATGGGGATATATGTATACACGTAGCTGCTTCACTTTCTTATACAGCAGAAACTAACACAACATTGTAAAGCAATTATACTCCAATAAAGATGTAAATAAATAAAGACAGACATCAAAATTGGTGAATTTTTGTGTAGCCATTTTATATTGAAGACGGAAGAAAAAAAAGCAACATTTTCGGAATATTATGCTTTATTGTTTCGAGAAAGATAAAAACGCATCTGAAACGCACAAAAAGATTTGTGCAGTGTATGGAGAAGCTGCTGTGATTGATCGAACGTGTCAAAAGTGGTTTGCGAAGTTTCGCACTGGAGATTTCTTGCTGGATGATGCTTCACAGTCAGGTAGACCAGTTGAAGTTGATAGCGACCAAATCGAAACAATAATTGAGAACAATCAGTGTTATACCACGTGAGAGATAGCAGACATACTCAAAATATCTAAATCAAGTGCTGAAAATCATTTGCACCAGCTTGGTTATGTGAATCGCTTTGATGTTTGGGTTCCACATAAGTTAAGCAAAAAAAACCTTCTTGACCATATTTCCTCATGAGATTCTCTGCTGAAACGTAATGAAAACATTCCATTTTTAAAACAAATTGTGACGGGCGATGAAAAGCGGGTACTGTACAACGATGTGGAATGGAAGAGATTGTGGGGCAAGCGAAATGAACCACCATCAACCACACCAAAGGCCGGTCTTCATCCAAAGAAAGTGATGTTGTGTATATGACGGTATTGGAAGGGAGTCCTCTATTTTGAGCTCCTTCCGGAAAACCAAACGATTAATTCCATCAAGTACTGCTCCCAATTAGACCAACTGAAAGTGGCACTCGATGAAAAGTGTCCAGAATTAGTCAACAGAAAATGCATAATCTACCATCAGGATAACGCAAGACTACCTGTTTCTTTGATGACCAGGCAAAAACTGTTACATCTTGGCTGGGAAGTTCTGATTCATCCGCCGTATTCACCAGACATTGCACCTTCGGGTTTCCATTTCTTTTGGTCTTTGCAAAATTCTCTTAATGGAAAAAATTTCAATTCCCTGGAAGACTGTAAAAGGCACCCTGAAACAGTTCTTTGCTCAAAAAGATAAAAAGTTTTGGGAAGATGGAATTAGATGAAGTTGCCTGAAAAATGGCAGAAGGTAGTGGAACAAAAGGGTGAATATGTTGTTCAATAAAGTTCTTGGTGAAAATGAAAAATGTGTCTAATACTTTTATTTTAAAAAACGAAGGCACTTTTTGGCCCACCCGATATATGCCAGCCCATACTCTGTTCTCCCACCTTTCTTTTTTCTTTACACAGAACAGTTCACTACGTATCCTATGATAAGTGATACCTCAGTATAGTTTAAATCGCATCTCTTTTATGAATGAGGTTGATTATGTTTTTCGATGTTTTAAGAGACATTTTTTTAACATCTTTATAAGAGACATTTATAATTCCTTTTCTGTAGTGTGATCATATCCTTTGCTCACTTTTTTTCTATTGCATTTTTAGTCTTTGTATCTGTTGACCAGTAGGAGCTCTTTTATACCAGGGAATTGAATCTTCCACTGTGATAGGAATTGCAAACAATTTTTTCCAGTTCGTTGGCTTTGTTCATGTTGGGTTTTGTCATGTAGAACCTTTAAATTTGGGGGAGGGGGTCAAATTTATCATTTTTTTCTTTTATGGCTTCTAATTTTTTATATAGTTAGGTCTTTCTTACTCTAAGATTATGAAACAATTCCTCCATGATTTCTTCCAGTACTTTTATGATTTCAGTTGTTGCACTTAAATCTTTTGTCTGTTAAGAACACTTGGAATATATTCCAGCATCAGGTGTTAAGTATGGAGCCAACCTTCTTTTTGTCTCCATGGCTAGTCAGTATCCCAACTCTCTATATTGCATGACTCACCTTTTCCCCACTGATCTCAGGTGCCATACATACTGGGTCCATTTCTGGACTTTGTATTCTATTCCATTGATCTGTTGATGTGGTCATGTGCTAGTATTATGCAGTTTTAATTATTATAGTTTTAAAATATGTTTTGACATCTGATGATGACCACCCCACACTTTCTTTGTCTCAACATTATTTTTGCTTTTCCATCTAGAATTATCTTGACTAGTTAAAAAAAGTTCTGCCAGTATTTTTATTTGTATTTCATTAAATAACTTCGGGACAACCAACATACTTTTTAAAGTCTTAGGTCTATATTCTTAGGAAGGAAAGGCCTTGCTAGAGCAGGGGAAGAGAATAGACTCTCCCTTGTACTGAATATATTCCATAGGAGAAATAAAAAGAAACACAATGGGAACTTTGTTTCAGGACAGCCTTTCCAAAAGTGTGTATCAAAGACCCTTCAGATGGTAATAGGAGAAACTTAAATAAAAGGGATTCTGTGTTCAAAATATTGATCAGCACTGTCCACTGGATTGCCCCTTGGAGATTTACTATGAGCAATAGCTGTTAAAGACTATTAAACTCCTGCAGTGTGGAAGTCTGAGAGACTGGAGAAATCCTGCAGTAAAGATTCCTGTTGACTTCTGTCTACCATGTTACTTCCCAAACTCATTCCAGTATGGAATCATTTCTCCAAACAACACATCTTAACATTCCACAGTATGCTCAGAAAAACTCAGTTTGGAGATCTTCAGGCCAACTGTAGATATTTAAGAGAGAATTTGTGCATGTAAAATCCAGTTCTTTGATTCTCAGCATCAGTGAGGTGAGGATCTAGGATATTCCTTTAGAAAATTATCTTTGAACCCTCAAGTGCATCCCCATAGGGACAAGAGGTGATCAAAATTGTTTCTCCTTCTTCCACTGTTGGATTCCTATGTAAATTCTCTGAAATGGAACAAAACTGCACATTTTATGCCACCTTCTGGTCCTTCATTCTTTCATTTGGCACTTATTAAGTACCTACTATGTGCTGGGCCCTGCCTAGTCCCCTTTCACAGTGAGGAAGGGCTTTTACACCAGGGCGAGGAGACCCTGCAGCTGAGCCTTCAGGCCTCTCTCTTGCCTCATCATCACCTCCTCAGGTTCACTCTGGGTTATAGATTTCTGAGAACAATTGCCCTGAAAACCATCTTGTTCTGTAAGGGAAAATCATAATCCTGGGCCTCTGGCAGCACCATCTGCATTCCTGAAAATGACTGTGGCATAACAGAATCTGACTCCAGTCAGGATGAGGCAGCGAGGCAAAAAAGAGAGAGGAATTCCTGCAAGTGGTAGGGACTCAATTTAAAACACAGAAGTTTCGGTGATATCATTTGCAAATGGAAAAGGCACAACGGTAACTTAAGAAAAGCATGGAAAAAGAGCAGGGTTTCCTATTTAAATACCATTTAAAAATCATCTTCTTTGGTGGTAATCTTTCTCTGTTATGAAATCTCTTTGAAATAAGTACAGGAAAATGAGTAGAGGCAGCATCACTCAGAGGCAAAGCATCTAACTTGACTAGCTGGTGACAGCACCAAGACTGCTCTGGGCCCTGAGACGCTGGGATAACATCCTCTGCTAAAGACATCAGATCCCACAGTGGTCAGCACTGACTGAGATGAGAGATTCGTCCCTGGTTTTGGTTTGGTTCTATGTTCTTGATATAAATCTACAAGTGGCCACCTGTAGGGTACGAAAAATGCAAAGAGGCATTCCAGGAGGCATAACAGAAGTGCCAAAGTGCATCAGGGTTTCAACCCCTAAAGCATGCCTAGGGGTGTGTGTGAGATGTCACTGCCCCCACACCCGTGAACCGGGCTTTGCAAAGGGCCATGGCAGAAGGCAGCAAGCTAGCCCATCAGATTTGCTTGGTCAGTGTCTTTTTTTTTTAATTCTTCTGCCCAAATGGGTATTTGACTATATGCCCTGCTCCCCCCATTCCACAATCAACAATAGTTTGAAGGTCCATTGATTTGGTTCCTCCTACAGAAGACATACGGCTTTTTAATATAGAATTTATGTATGATTAAAAGCTTCCATATCTAGTAAGCTCAATCCTAGAAACAGAGAGTCCAGGATGCCTTGGAACAAACGTCAAGTATGATCAAAAGTGAGCCTTGCCTGTATCTGTAGGCATTTTCCTGGTGTCCTCTTCACCACCAGATATTCTGCAATTTCAGAGAAACCAATGCATTTTCCATGCTACAGTGCTATAGCAACAAAAGATGAGAAGCTGAAAGATCTACAGCTTCAGAGGTTCATGTCATGGAAAGGGGCCTTAGAGATCATTTACTGTAGTGGTTTTCACAGTGTGTTTCACAGAACCTGCAGTTTTATTTGCCACGATTCTTTCACTCTACAGTGACATGAAAACAGTTCAAACTGTCTGGAAAAATCCAGGGTTTATATTAGCATCAGGCATGCTTGGAACCAGTTGCTTAAATGATGTGTTCTTAAGTCACCCCCTCCCCATTCCCCTTACCCTTGTCTCTTACTTCATCTTCCCTCTGTTTTAGAGCTTAATTCTCAGTCAGATTCTCTCCCGTAAAGCAGCAAAGATGGTCAGCAGCAGCTCCAGAGCAAAGAGCATCCTCCTTCCTGATATTTTCAGTAAAAAAAAACCCCTTAGAATTAAGTTTCATTGACCCTGAATAGATCATATGCTCACTTCCAAGGCAATCATACTGACTCTGCTTGGCCATATGTGGGTCACATTCCCATCTCTAGAGCTGGGGTCTGGGATCAGCCCTGTGTGAGTCAAATAGATTGGGAGAGAGAGAGAGAAAGAGAGAGAGAGAAAGAGAGAGAGAGAAAGAGAGACAGAGATCTGAGTAGTTCCCTAGAAAATGGGTAGATTCTTTTTACAGAAGAGATTCTAGAAGATTAAAAGTAGCAGATGGCCACCAGCTCCATAATACTGTCTCAGGGTCAGCCAAAGCAGTGACGGGGAGGGGAGGGAAGTAGGTAGTTCTCTAGTCCTCTTACACCTGCTTCAAAAAGAGCATCTCTGTTTTCTTCCTCTAGCTTTATTGAAATATAATTGACATATAACATTGTGTAAATTTAAGATGATTTGATACACTTATATATTGCAAAATGATTACCACCATAGTGTTAGCTAACACACCCATCACCTCACAGAATTACCATTTCTTTTTTTGTGATGAGAACATTTAAGATGTGCTCTCTTAGCAACTTTCCAGTATACAATACAGTATTATTGACTATAATTAGCATGCTGTACATTAGATCCCCAGAACTTATTTATCTTATAACTGGAAGTTTGCATTCTTTGATCAACATCTCCCCCAGTTCCCTCACCCCTCAAGCTCCTGGTAACCACCATTCTAGTCTGTTTCTATGAGTTCAGGTTTTTAGATCCCACCATTTATTATATGTAAATGATATCATACAGTGTTTATCTTTCTCTGACTTATTTTACTTAGCATAATGCCTTCAGGGCCCATCCATGTTGTTGCAAATAGCAGGATGTCCTTCTTTCTCACAGCTGAATAATATTCCATTGTATGTGGTATATATATATATACCACTTCTTCATTCATCCATTGATGGACATTTAGATTGTTTACATAGCTTGGCTTTGTGAACACTGCTGCAGTGAACAGGGGAGTGCATATATCTCTTTAAGGTCCTGTTTTCATTTCCTTTGCATAGATACCCAGAAGTGGGAATGCTGGATCATATAGTAATTTTATTTTTAATTTTTTGAGGAATCTCCATACTGTTTTCTATAGTGACTGCACCAATTTACATTCCTATCAACAGTACACAAGAGTTCCCTTTTCTCCATATCTGTTTTTTTAAAAAATCATTTTTACGGACTAGGATTCTGTGTTAGATGTAATTTGAAGAAAATGACTTGTAATTTGCTGCTAAACCAGAATGTTTAGAAACCGCAATTTTATTTAAGCTCCCTCAGTTTGTAAGCTGAGTCTCAGAGATGTTATGTCATTTTTCTCACAGTTACACAGCTAGTTGGTGGAAAAATTGTGATGCCAATATGTCAGAGATTCATAGCCTACTAACATATCTGAAGACCTATTGTACAGAAGGTCTTGTTCAAGGCACTGCATAGAAATACAAATATGAATATCTCACAGAGCTCACAATAATTTAGGGAATATATGACAAACATATATAAAGAGAATTCATAGGAAAAAAATGTGTGGCAGTCTTTATTTTTCAAAAATGTTACAGCAGTATGTGTGGTCCCACATTCTCTTCTAGAATTTTTCCCCCCTCAAGGAGTGGAGTCTATTTCCCATCCCCTTGAACCTGGGTAGGCTTGTGAAGCTCCAGCAAATTGAATGCGGCAGAACTTTTGAAGCTAGGTTAGGAAAGGCAATCGAGTTCCCACCTGGCTGTCTCTCTCTTAGGATGTTCAGCTGTGGAAATCAGCTACCTTGCGGTGAGAAAGCCCCAACCAACTTCCACAGAGAGCCCACATGGAGAAGCCACATGGAGAGAACTGAGCTCCCCTGCTGATGGCCAGAATCAACTGCCAGACACGAGAGTGAGTAAATCTGGCCCCTGGGTTAGTCTTTGATCTCAGGCACCAGACTCTGTGGAGCAGAGAAAAGCCATCCCCACTGTGTCCCATCCAAATTCCTGACCCACAGAATTTGAGAGCGTGATAAATGGCTGTTTTATGCCAGAGAAACTGGAGCAGAGTAATTCTGTCTGGATCTTCATAAATGGTGTAATGAACAGTAGAAGCTATTGCTGTGAATTGCCCAGATGTTTTTCTCCCACCCACGTCCTTAGGTTACAAACCAGACTCTTTGGTCTGGGCTGATCGTAGTACTCCATTCCCTTGGACACCGTGATTAAGGCAAGGATAAGCACATGACCCAAGTAGGGCCAATCAAGGCCTTTCTGGGCTGATAAATGTTCAACGAGAGAGAGAGAGAGAGAGAGAGAGAGAGAGAGAGGTGTCTCAGACTGCTGAGGTATTGGGCTGAGAGGGGGGTGTAAGATAAAAGATTGAGGTAGAGAGAATTCTAGCTGCACTAAGTCCCGATTAGGTCCTAGTTTCTGCGGCAATCCCTTCAAACATGCGCCACCCTAGTGTTCTTCCCAACCACTCAAACCAATAATTTTCCTTTTTTGTGTATTGGATTTCTATCCCTTTCCTCCAAGAGTTCTGCCTAATTTAAAAGGCTTTGTGAAGGATAACGCATTGGAACTGGGTCTTGGAAGGTGGTAGGGTACTGAAATTCTGAAATGGAGAAGGGGCTTTAGAAGGGGGAAAATGTCCACAGAGGAGGGAAGCAGAGCAACTGAAAGTACTGACTCAGTCACCTGGTCCTGGGTCCAAATGCAGCTCACCCCTGACCCATATAGAGAACTTGGACTTTACCTCATTCAGCTGCAGTTTCCTCCTCTGTGAAATAAAGAAAATAGTGCCTACGACATGGAGTTATTGTGAGGATTAAGTGACACTTATAACCCATATTATCCCAGTGCCTGGTGCATGTTAAGGTTTATTTGGTGGCAACTGTGAAAGGACAGCATGGATTGTGGGTGAAGCAGCACGTGGCAGGAGTGTGGCTGAGAGCAAGCCGGAGCAAGAGGCCAGAGCCGGGTTGTGGAGGGGATTGCCTCACTGTGTTAGCTGGGCAAGGAGAAGCCATGGCCGTTTTCCCAGCGGAAATGGTCAGAGATGTGACTACCATATATAAGCCACATTTTGATAACAGGAATTCCATTTCATTATGGCATCATGAAGCAATGTCGCTTCATGTGTACACATAATATATTTGGATTTAATTTTGAGATTGGTTCTAAAAGCACATGGACCCAGATGTCAGGTATTCCCCACCCTCTGCACCCACAAGCGCAGTCTCTGCTTTTACTCCTTGCAGATCTGGCCTGGATGCCTACTGGATGTTCCGCTTTTGTCACCATGAAGAACTGACTCAAGCACAAGCACTGGTGAGCAAATGTAGGGTTTATTAAAGATTTTTGTAGTGAACAATATCAATGCTCTATCAGATCTCCTCAGATTCCCCTTTTACCAGTTTGTGCTCTCCCCCGATCCCCACCTGCCCCTTCGGCTTCTAACAGTCAGCACTTGTGCAACTCTTCTTCCGAGAACACTGCGGGTTCTCAAATAGACCGACCTTGGGCTACTGGAGCCACTTTCCCTCCACAGTGAGCCCGGAGCGCTTGGGGATTTATTCCCTTCCTCCATCCCATGCTTGACCAGTGACTGACAAGTGCAGAAGTGTGGAAGCCCAGCTCCCCGCCTCTGGTGGGGACAACCCTGAGCTGATCTTAGATTCTGGAGTTCCCGTGTAGGATCAGGCTGACAGACTTTGCTTGGCTCACATATTAGCTTGACTTTTCCCTCTTCCCCGTCTCATTTCCCTGCTTCCTTACCGGTCTCCCTTAATAAAACCCCTGCACACCATCCTAGCCGCAGGGTCTGCTTCTGGGAAGTAGTTTTCTAGGTTACGTGGAAGGAATTTACCGTGTACCTCCTCCAGCAAATAACTTCAGAATCCCCCTTAGACATTGCAGCTCTCGCACTCTGCTAAGAAATAAATTTTTCCTTCTTTCTTTTCTTGCATACAAAGCCTCGTGTTATTGGTTCATTCCTCTCTCCCTGAATCCTGCATCCCCAGTTGCAAATTCTCACCTCTATTTTTCAGAACAGGTCTACCTCAGCAACCTCCCAAACTTATGTACCAAACCATCAGGCTGAAACAATATTAAAACCCTGAAATCAGCAAGACCCTCTCTCCTTAGAAAGCAATTTAGGAAACATCTTTTATCGTTAAGAGCCTGCCTCTTGGGACCTCACCCTTACTCCAAGTGACTTACCAACATATCAAATACTATGCTCCCTCTGAGAGGACCCATCTTACTAGCTGGGCTAATATCGGGTTTTTTCCCATTCATTTTCTACAACTATCTGTATTGCATGTGTGTATGTACATATGTATCTACCTATCTGAATAGAACTGTATAAAACTTTCCTTACTCGTTTGGGACAAGTATTTACAAACATTTGATTTCTTCACACTCAAAAAAATGGCAGTGGGATGATTTGAAAATTGAAAAGCCCTTTTTGGGGTGGGAGAAGAGCTTTATAAGAAGGAAAGTATGGACTGGGCAGAAGGGGCTGGCATGGAGTTTCCAAAGTTCCTTGGTCTCCAGACATCAAAGCTCAGATCCACCTGGCTTCCCTCACCATCCAGGCATGTTTGTTTTTACTGCCCTGAAAGTTTGCTGTAACCAACTTGATCTACACCTACTGCAGAATGTCTCTAAGCCCTTTTCACGGGAAGCCCCTGGCTGGTGGTACAAACTAATGAGTGTTTTCCAACACAAAGCCTCCAATTGAGATTATGAGGTAATTTATTAGGCTGCTACTGCAGTGAGCACACACAGTTCCTGCTCAGAACAGACTAATTAAAAACTTCCCTACCATGTACAATTTCAATTGTGTTGGGAAAAAAAAAAAGAACAATATCTCTGTGGTAATTTTTCATAGAAAGGAAATGATAATGATTTCTAAAAAAAATTGTAGAAGCTTTGTGTTGCTTAAATGGACAAAATCAGCATCTGTGGGTTTTGGTGTGTAACTAACATGATTGTCTTTATGTAGAATAGATCTAATTTCCCACCTCTAACTCTGATGTGATATTTTCCCTGAGTTCAGTTGAAAAGGAAGGTAAGAGTCAATATTACCAATTGTAGGGAAGAACTGGGTTTAAAACTATTTTTTGGGGGAGGTGGTGGTGACATATATAACCCTGATGGCCCTAGTTGTTCCAAGTTCGGGAGTCTTTCTCCTTTAATAGCCAAATATCCATCATCTAAGCCCCTAATATTCTATCAGGCGAGCCTCTCCAGGGTGCCCTGGAATCTCTCAGGAACACTTACACATTTCAAAATTTACCCTGGTTGTTGCTTTTCACCTTGGCCTGACATCTGGCCTCGAACCATGGCCACTTTCTGTGTCAAAACTCAGACTGTTATAAGCTACTTGTTTACTGTTACTCCAAGAAAAATATTAAAGAAAAATTTAACCAAGCCTTGAGCATGCCAATTCAAGTGACACTGAGTGACACTGAAACCTCTAGAGCCTTATATAGCCTCTTCTAGATCTGTTTGAGAGCTGCACCTGTGCCTTAAGGGGGACTTTACAATCCACTTTTGAACTAATCAGAAATTTGGGAAAACTTCTCCATATTATATCTATCCCTTCACCTTTAGCTTGGGGGACACTCACTGACTTTTCTTATGGAACATGAATCTCCTTTGCCTGGTTGGTAATAAACTCTTGCCTTCATTTTAGATTATTTTAGTGGTCTTTGTATTGATTGTGTGACAGTGGACCCTGGCTGCTGTATTAATTCCCCAAATTTCAACTAAGATGGAGCTGTGAAATTTCATAAAGCTTTACTGAAGAGTAGGGTCAAAGGACAGAGGGAGTCAGGGGCGCCTTAAAACTGGACACCACAAGTGTCTTTTTTTAGGTCCTTTGGCCATTCTCTTCCACAGGGATTCCCCTCCCCGTTACCCCTCCTCTTACCCCCAGCCCTGGGCCTTGTTGCTGGCCAGTTTGCATCCCTACAAAATGAGTGCTCTTGCCAAGTTCCTGCCTGCCCACTGCAGACCCGTACTCCACTAGCACTACTCCCAGGCCCTCCTCACCCTTAGTCCATGCCAGTCTCTCAACAGCATAATCATCTCAGATGACTATCGTCAATAAAGACTACCTTTTACATCTTCATGTGGAGCAGTTTAGCTCCTCATTGTCTAGAAGCTCTTCATTGCAACTAAGGATCATAGCTTCACTTTTGCACAAAGGATCATTAAAGTTTTACAGAAACAAAAGAATGGTGCCCTCAGAGGTGAATGCAAACCTCCATCTTTAAAGGACTAGAAAAATTATTGATGGTTAAAAAAAATCTGTCTCCCTCCCTCCCTTCCCTCCCCTTGAGGGTCTAGTTGAGAGCATCTTCCTTACACTTTATAAGTCATTTGCTTCTACGGTGTGCGAGGAACAGTACCCAGAACTGCGGAGGCAGACAGACTAAGACACAATCCCTGCTCTTAAGAAGCTCATGGCGTCCTAGAGGATCCCCAGTGACAACAGTGGGATAAGAATAGCAGATGTGGTGTAAGATGCAGACATAACACGGAGCAAGAGAGTCAGGAAAGGCTTTCAGGAAGAGGCTGCACAACAGTGGGTTTTGAAGCACCAACAAGAATTTACAAGATGGATGAAATGGGAAATGCTTTCAGGCAGAGGAAACAAGGGCAATGATATGGTGGCCAGAACTATGCTGGCCATATGGGGATTATTAAAGATGGGTAGACTTAAAGCACAGCGTAAGTGCAGGGGGAGTGGGAGAGAACACAGGGATCAGATCTCTCCTGGATTTTACTGCACAGGTGATGAGGAAGGTTGGAAGCATTTTGAGCTGAGGATGGTGGGATCTGGGGTGGGGACAGGTGGAGGGTGACATGATGAGATTGGTGTTTTAGGAAGATCACTGAGGTTTTTAGCTAAAGAGCAAGATAGGAGTCAGAGAAATAGTCCAGGTGAGAGGCACTGAGACCTCATGTGAGGCTGTGGGAATGAAAGGGAAAAAGAGTTGTGAAGGCTCTCTGGGAGGTTCAATCAGTAGGATTTGTTGTTTGATTTAATGTGGAGGGTGAAGGAAAAAGGGTCCAGTGGGGCAGCAATGTTTCTGATGGGTAGATGGCAGCACCACCAGCTAAAACCTGGAGTACAAGGAGGGAAACTGGTTGTTGGTAGGGGAAGGGATGGAGGATGGGGTGAAGCTGAGAAGGAGGGGGTGGTGGTTGTCAAGTGATGAATTCTGGTTTGGGAACATCATGAATCTGGTTTCTTGCCAGACTTCTGAAGATGACTGGTTAGTTAGTTGGACACACGGATCTGAAATTCAGCACTGATATATGGACAGATGATGTAGACTTTAGGTGGTAATTATAACCATGAAAGGACATGTTATACTCCAGGGAGAAGTGTAGAGTGAGAAAGGAAAGGAAAAAGGGTTGACTCTGGAATCCTGGGATATGTTGCTTCCATTTTTATATAATTTTTAGGGAGCCTCTGCCTCTATATTTATTTGGAACATTTGGTAAATAATATAATAGAAAGGTAATCCATCTGTAAGCAAGATTTTTTTCAGATAAGTGAAATCAACTTGAGATACCAAGTAAGCACATATTAGTGCACAATAAGTATTTCTTGAATGCATGAGCATGAATATTCATTTTTCTCAGTTTTGCAGTAAGCACTGTGAATATCACAAATATGTATGCTGCAGCAGAAGGTTAAAAAGAGAAGGGCAGCACATACTCTAACCATAGCAACAAGGTTGGGGATAGCATCATCCAGAAGGTTATAGTTCTGTTAAGAAGAATGTTTGCTCCCATGAGCCCTCGCAACTAAGCAGCAACGATACCACTTCATTGTGATAGTGGGAAAAAAATGACCTTGCTGATGTGATGCAAGGGATAATGGGGGCAGTAAGGTATGCATTTCTTAATTTCTTGATAACAAAAAGAGTAAGCTGCAGCCACCTCTGGGTCTCTTGACAAAGACCAAGTTCCACTTTTCCACATTTCTGTACCTTGACCCCCAAAATTTCTAATGCACCTGGTGTCCCGCGGAAACTTGCATTTTTGCATTTTAACCAAACCAGAGACCTAGAATTCATGCCAAATCCTAGAGGATGAAATAGAACAACATTTCCACTTGATGTCGTGAAAATATGCAATGGCCAGCTACTTTGGCTCCAGTGGCTTTGAAGATCAAAGTTTGGAGAGGTCCTTGTGAGGGCATTTCCAGGTGAGATGGGAGTTTTTCAGTCTCTCTAATACCTGACCTATGGTCCCACAATCTCACAGCATTTCTGATTTAAAATGGCTTTGTTGCTAGAAGGAAATGTCTTTCCATCTCAGAGTTCAGCCAACAGACAGAGATGACCCTTTGCAAAGAAAGCCGTCTAAACCTGTACTTCTTCAGAAAAGGGAGTGACATGAGGCCACAATCGCTTTGTAAAACTTACCACTACTTCCCCAGGCAGTTCTAGTGTGATGTGTAAAGTCCACTTTATTTTAGTCTTTGGACATCTGTGAGGCTCTGACTGCCCATGAGATAGTCAGAAGCACAACAGTACACGCCATACTTGCCAGAACTCTTGTGGGTAGATTACTAAACAGCCTCCAGACACTGGAGCCCACGGAGTTTTAGGTTTAGACTCAGCCTTGGTTGGACAAACCTTAAAGATCATTTAGTGCAACCCCTTAGGCCAGCAGTTCTTTATGAAGTGATTACTTGTAAATTACTTGTTTTCACAGAAGTATTGCATTATCAATAAAGTATGAAAGTTTTTTAAAGACTTCCTTTTTTTTTCTTCATAAATTAGAACAGATTCAAGATTATCCTACAATAATGTCTGTCACGCTATGTTCTGATAGGCTTTTTGGGCAGGGGAGGAAGGGGTCCTATCCTGCAGTTTTTCTAATAGAAACTGAGCATAGCTTACAACCCACTCTTTCTACTTCATCTGTCTTAGCAGTGTACGGGGCGCTAAAACTTCATCCAGTTTGTGTTGCTTCAGAAAGTTTGAGAGGCTAAGCTTCAAACCCATGTCAGCACCTCAGGGTGTGCTTGGATACCTCCAGCAGCGGGGAACTTGCTACCTTCCCAGACAGCTCACTCTACTAGCAGACATCTGTCATTGTTCCAGTGTTCTCTGTGCCTCCATCAACCCTGGTTCTGCCCACTTGAGCTATAAAGAGTAATTCCAAGTGTACTCCTGGGTGGTTGTCTTCAGTATCTTAGGAGGCCACTTTCCTGTCTCATTTTGAGTATTTTCTTGGGTACAACTTTGCCTGTTCTTTAGTTGCTCTTTGTATGATGAGCTGGTTTCAAATTCCCACCTCTCCTGTTTGCCTCCATCCAAGTGCAGATCAGTTTGGCTATGTCTCTCTTAGTGAGTAGTGTCCAGAATTGAACACTCTGCCTCTCACAAGCCCATAATTTCTTATCTCACTCAAGTAAGAGAGGATAATACTGTCTTCCCTAAGAAACAGCTTGAGTCCTGACCCTAAAATGTGTTAATTCTGTGGTTTTGTTCTCTGATAAGGAGGATGACCTACCCCCTCCAGCCCTCCACACTCACTTCCAGGAGTACCTTCCCAGCCATCCTCTTCCTTCCGCCCACCACTCATCCTTCTCCTTCAGGCCAGAACTGCTGGTCCAAGGGGTTGGACTAGATGATCTCTAGGTGTCCAACCAAGAGTTCAGACTACTTCTGAAGCCTAATGTGAGAGCTTATATTTAGGAACTCTGAGAAGTATGAAACTCCTGATAGGAAGGTTCACTTGGGTAATATTCCGTTTCTTTCAAATGAGGGAGGTGCTGCCCCCACCAAGTGGACCTTTAAAACGTGTGTGAGCAGCTCTAGTTGTCACAGTATTAGGAGGCAAGTGTCACTGGTATTAGAGCCATGGATGTGAAATGTTTTGTAATGCTTGGGACAGTCTCACACAAGGAAGAGTTGTCCCTTCACAAATTCCCAGAGTGCCCCTGATACATGCAAATGGAGGGAGCACAGGACTAAATGAGAAGACCGGGTTCTAGTCCTGTTCTTGCTCTTACTTGTCTCATTTTTCTCATTTGTAAAATGGGTGGAAACACAAAGCTGTTATGAGGACTAAGTCTCAAGCATTTTGTCAGAGTGTCTTTTATGACACTTGACTATTTAAAATTCATCCTCCTTTCAGCCCACGTGGTTTGAGTGGGCCTGACCCCATACCAGGTGGGGGTGGTGGGATGATGTGACCTAGGGTTACCAGTCAGCTAATTCTGTTCTCATGGCTCAGTGATTGGTTCATGGGAGGGTACACAATCATCACTCAGGCCAATGGTAATCAAGCCCTGATTTTCATTAAAACTTGTGGGAGAAGAGAAGCTCTGTTCTCCAGTCAAATTGGGCCTTGGAGGATGTGAGCCTGAAACTGTGAGTAGTTACATGGATGGAGCCTGAATGCGATGCCAGCCCAGCATAAGGAAAGCCAAGAGATTGAGAGAAATGACTCGTGTGCATTATTCAAGCCCCTGGATAAAGCTAAAGCTGGGTGGGGGGGTTTGTGGGGTTTTTTAACGTCTTTATTGGGGTATAATTGCTTTACAGTGGTGTGTTAGCTTCTGCTTTATAACAAAGTGAATCAGCTATACGTATACATATATCCCCATATCTCCTCCCTCTTGCATCTCCCTCCCACCCTCCCTAAGCTACCCAGCTAGGTGGTCACAAGGCACTGAGCTGATCTCCCTGTGCTATGCGGCTGCTTTCCACTAGCTATCTGTTTTACATTTGGTAGTTAAACCTGGGTTTTAAAGATACCCCTAGTCACTTTAATTATATGAGAAATACATTCCCTTTGTTAGTTAAGCCAGATCAAGACACTTACAACAAAAACAATCCTGACTTACTCAGCACTCACTTCTATCTACCTTGAATTACGGTTACTAGTATCTCCTCCACTTGACTCCAGGCTCCTTGAAGGTAGTTATCTTTGAACCCTCCAAACTATCCCAACACTAAATGTTAGTGTAGCATAAAGAAGCAACCCCCCCCCACAAATATTTGATGTATGAGTAAAATGAAATAAAAATGGTATATATGAAAGAGTTTTGTTAACTCTCAAGTATCTTACAAATGAATAACATATTATATATATCAAATTTCTCATGAATGTTTCCTCCCAAAACCTTTGTCTAGTGAGATGTTCTAGAGCAATAAGATTAGTATGCAAGCAATGGTATTGCTCACCCAGTTTGTTTTCACATTTGTCTCCATTTCAACATTGTCCTGAACAATCTTTGCTCGCTATTGTGTCCCTAATAGTCTCCCTTGTTAAACCGGGTTTCTCCAGTGCAAAGATCTTCTCTGCTTCATGTTTGTGTCCTCAGTGCCTGTGGGTGATGCTCAGTTGTTTGGATGTGCTTCTGCCCCTCCTTAGCTCTCTTACTACTGTGGGCTTTCGAGGTCCCAGAAAGTGCATCCCTGTGGCCTAATGATATCCTGGAGGACTTGTGGCATGTGCTTAACTTTCATTCATTCAGAAGACATTCATGTGCTGGGCATGGTCTCTGGGGATTCATGCTCTTGTGGCACTCCCAGACAAGTACATAGGCAATTACAATGCAGTCTGGTAAGCGCTAAGATGGGGGAAGTGTGGGGGGTTATGGGAGTAAACAGGAAGTTCCTAGGCTGATGGCAATCAGGGAAACATTCCTGGAAGAAGTGGGATCAAAGCTGAGTCCTAAAGGGTGAGTAGGCATTAGCCAGACAATGAGTCTCGCAGTCAAAGGGAATGGCAAGGACCACAGGGTCAGTGGGCAGGGGAGCAGATGTGTTGGAGAGCTGGGCATGGTACAGACTGGCTGCAGTGCACTTCTAGATGTGGTGCCACTTCAAGGGCTTTGCTTCTGTTTCTTCTGGGTCAGGGTCCCCTTTCCACAGTCGAACCAGGCCATGCCCTTCTTTGCCTTATTTGGTGGTTTTCTTGGCTATACCTATTAACTTCAAATGATGTCAGGATGCCAGGTGATGGTATGCCCAGTTCAACTGGGCAGAGGGCCTGGTTGGAGTTCTTCCTTTCATCTTCATTGGTTAACTTTGCCGGAGGAATTCAAGCCTCATCAGAGTGTATGCTGGCCTGCCTAGCTTAGAATTAGGTGCCTGATGATTGCAACCACCTCAAAGATGATTCTGGGTGTTTTTATGAAAAAGAGACCTAGGGCTTAAGGAAAGTAAAGTCTGAGGTGGGAGGGGTAGAGACAAGAAGGGCTGTGTGTTGGTGGAGGTTGGGCCTGCCACTGATGCACTCAGTGATAAGAGTCTTATTCCCACACTGGATAGCTTCGGAAATCTGCTGAGAGCATCAGTCAGGTGGGAAGGCCCTTGGTAGCCCATGGACGTGTATGATTTATATTCCTCCAGAGATGGACGTTGAAATTGAGACTCACAGCAAATGCAATCACTACTCTTTGCTGTTTGATGGCAAGCCATTTCCCCACCTTCCACGTGGGGCCATGCTTTCAGAGTTCTGCTGGAACTTAAGGCTCTGCTTTTAAATCTTTCCACCGGAATACTCCTCATGACAGAGGAAAGTGGTGAGGGGCCCCAAGGGTTTGGGGGACAAAGCCCAAGCAGCTTGCCGCAACTGTAAATTTCTTAAAGTTTTTTCTTTAAATTTTATGCCAATTCATATTCCTACTCCATAATAAATGCATGTTTTCTTTAATATAAACAGTCTCAAAGTATTTACCATTGAGTAAAATTGGCACTTCAGAGAATGTGCTGTGTTTAAGTGGCTTCTTGTGACTCTGGGAGAGCTGCCTGTACACGATCCCCACTTTGAGAAACAGGCTTTTAGGTTATAACGGATCTGGGTTACTAGATGTGTAACCTTGGGCAAATCACTTTGCCTTCCCAAATCTCAGTGTTCGGTTTTTTTCCATCTAAAATATGAAAACGATGAAACCTACGTGTCAGGGTTAGTGTGAGGATTAAATAAAATAAAATACATGAGGTAGCTGGCCCATAGTAGATACTCAAGAAATGTTACCAGTTCTCCTGTTATTAGGAAGATCTGTCAGCTTTACATTTCCAGAATTCTGTGATCCTGACTCAGCTGACTGAGAAGGTGACCTCATGGGACATTTTCCACCAGAGGGGTTTTGAGGAGAAATAGTATATGTCACTGCTGGATGACATTAGCAATTGAACATAAACTGTATGGAGAGAAGAGATGTGATATGGTTTTAGGGCTTATCATAGTCTGTTTTTCCATTTCTAGGTCTTTCTGAAATGGGAAAATTGGCAATTGGGTGACATTTACAGTCCCATCTACTGCCTGGGCCGGCCCTCACATGTGGCTGCAGGTGAGTCATTGGCCAAGAGAGAAAGTCAGAGCCTGAGAGCTGTTCCCTCCCCCGGGCTCACTTTTCGGTCCTGCTGCTGAAAAAGATTTAGGCCATGGTCACTGCCTAGACTAATGAGTCTATCTCAGGGTAAATAACAGCAATCTTAGGACGTCTGCTCCTAAATTCTGAAATGACAATGGAATGCCCGCATCCCAATTAAAACGAAAATATCGGGCTTCCCTGGTGGCGCAGTGGTTGAGAGTCCGCCTGCCGACGCAGGGGACACGGGTTCGTGCCCTGGTCTGGGAAGATCCCACATGCTGCGGAGCGGCTGGGCCCGTGAGCCATGGCCGCTGAGCCTGCGCGTCCGGAGCCTGTGCTCCACAACGGGAGAGGCCACAACAGTGAGAGGCCCGCATACCGCAAAAAAAAAAAAAAGAAAATATCCCCTATGATTCCAGTCATTACTGTAAAAACTTAACTTTAATTTTGAATATACAACCACTTTCTGGAAGAAGCCTTCTGGCTGTATAATAGGTATTTCTCAGACTCACCAGGCAGGGTCCAGTGGGAGATGGAGGGCAGGTGGACACACAGGTAAGGAGGGTAAAAGCCAGCATGAAAGTAGGTACAGGCATGCAGGTGAGGGAGCTACATTGTCTGGATGCTTCAGGAAATCTTGGCAGCAGAGGTGACATCTGAGCTTGAGATTCAGATTCAGAAGACCAGGTGGGGCTTAGGCATGACTTTTTAAATAATGTCTCTAGAGATTCTGAGGCACAAGTCAGGGTGAATCTCCTGGTAGGTGCCTGTACTTCGATTTTAAAGCATTTCCCATGCTGGGTTGTGAGCCCCTTGATGGTAGGGTCCTGCTCTCTCTCTGCTCAGCATCATCACTGCAGACATCTGGAGGCTGACCCCGAGTCCAGGGCTGCATCTCCTCCGAGGTGCCTCCCGTGCTGTGATGAGGAGCCCAACACCTCAGAATTCAAAAGAGCTCTGTGCCATGTATTCTAAAAGTTAAAAACGCACAGAACACAAATACCTATTTTACTGCCTCAATGCCATACCCCTATCCTTCTTCTGAAAATATGCTATGACTCCTTTTCTTTCCAAATGTATTCCCTTGCCCCAGACTTGGGTCTAGTGGGCATTTCCTCCTTCTCTTCTCTTCCTGAAGTTCAAGGATGTGGAAGAGGCTGGGAGCCTGAACTTCTAGGTGGTGGAAACGCTGTGGCCTCCCAGTGTGATCTCTTGGAATTAGCGCATTGTTAAAAACTTGATTTGTGTTTAGCATCTTTTGCAAATTAGGCCACGGCCCTAAATGAGAATCCTCTGGATTGTGAGCAAGTGGGCGGGAGTTATTCTGGTAGGTGCTGATGTGACTTTATTCGTCTAGAAATTTTGTATTTTTTCCCCAAATAAACAGTTTTACAGTGTTGATATGAAAAAAAAAATCTGAATCTCTTTTCAGATTTATATTTCATCTGTGTTTATTGTTGTTTCCCTGGTTTTCAAAAAAAAAAAAAAACCTTGAGTTACTTTTCAAATGCAGCACATAAGTTTGTTTGCTTATGAATACAAGGGACTGTCTCCCCTATAGATCCCCCAAATAACTTCTGGAAAAATGAAAGGGGGTTGGGGACTTCCCTGGTGGTCCAGTGGTTAAGACCTCACCTTCCAATGCAGCGGGTGTGAGTTCGATCCCTGGTCGGGGAGCTAAGATCCCACATGCCTCACTGCTAAAAAACCCAAACATAAAACGGAAGCAATATTGTAACAAATTCAATAAAGACTAAAAAAAATGTGGGCCACATCAAAAAGTAATAATAATAATTTAAGTAAATAAATATATTTTTTTAATTAAAAAAAAGAAAGGGGGTGGATTTGGGGTGATGCTCAATATAAAAAGAGAACCCAGAATACTGGTGTGCTCAGAACTGAACTGAGGTAAAGCAGCCACCCAGCTTCAGGCTGGGGCGTGCTTTACTCATTACTTCCAGCACACAGTTCAAGTAAGTGAAAACGCCAAGTGTCCAAGATTTCTGAACCTGAAGCCTTATTTCTACCATGACTGTTCCGGTTCTAAGTACCAGACTTGCTCAGGTTCACAACACTTGATGAACTAATGAATGTGGGAATGAGTGAAGTATAACATAACCTGGGCTACGTTCAGACCCCTATTGTCTGAGCCAGGGAAGTCTTAAGCCCACCTGGGAATGGAAGAACCTGGTGTGGGAAGCTGGTGTTGACATCAGACATCAGCAGAGGGGGCTTTTCCCTCGGCCCCAGAGGAAAGGTGCTGAGGGTAGAGGAGACACGGGGCATTCTAGGGGACACATGTCCTCTGAGGGTGTGCTCTATGCCAGCTGACCTTGGGGAAACAAGTGGACAAAACACCCCCAAGGAGGAGGGGGAACCAAGCATTGTTCTTGGAAAGGACCCACCCTCGAGCAATTGGCAGAGCCCCTGGCAGGCTGGAGAGCTGGGTGCCTGAGCCCCTCACTGGCAAAGCCCAGGAACGCACCCTCCCTCCTTGGGGGCCATGAGTGTGGCTGAAGCAGCCCAGCAGGACCCCGGTTTCTATATGCCATGTCCCGTGTGTTCATGTCCATGTGTGCTGTGTAGTCTAAACTGTGTTTTTGGTTGTTTTTAAGCCTGTGCTGCAGTCTGGAAAAAAAGGAGAGAAGAGCTGGGCCTCACTGCAGAAAGCTGGCTGCTCACCTCATTACATACCCTTAGGGAGGCACGTGCTACCTGGGAGCATCCCTACTGGTCCAGGGGCTGACCTTTGGCCAAGAATGGATGTTTCTCAGGGAGAAACTTGTTCTCTTGTACAGCTCACAGAGGCTGTACAAGAGCCCTGAACACCCACTGGTGAATTCATAGTTACAACTGTAATGGAACTATATACTCCTGTAGAGAGCAAAGTTGTGTTCTTTTTGTAAGTCTTCCTGCACTGCCTAGAGTTGTGAGGTAGCCACTCTGGAATCACAGCGACACTGGGTGGATGCGTTGACTCCCAAGACTTAACAAAGTATTGACTAGAGCTCATGGTGTATGTTCTGTGGAAGTAGAGATGGTCTGGTGCCATCA
This sequence comes from Delphinus delphis, assembly GCF_949987515.2. NCBI lineage: Eukaryota > Metazoa > Chordata > Mammalia > Artiodactyla > Delphinidae > Delphinus > Delphinus delphis. Next base: position 79,706,463 of record NC_082688.1, on the reverse strand, counting down.
TGAGACAAATCTGCCAAGGCAGGGCCATGCAGCACTCCCTGGACAGGGCAGTTCCACAGGAAGATGAGTGGCTTCTACACAGCTTCTTCTCTGAGTGTAGGATTGGGCCACCTCATTCACCAAGTGGTTTCTATCAGAGAAAATGTGGGCAGCAACTGAACAAGTTTAGTCTATGGGGGTGACTCCATGGTTAAATGGGGGTTGCCATGCCAGTCATGTGTCCCCCTACCATAATCTGGGAATAATTTCTTATTTCAGAAATAAACAGTGGCTCCCTACTAGTGTCTTTACCTTGGCTTTCATGAAAACCTCCTTTGCACTTCCAAGAAGACCTCCCCGGAATATGTTGTCAAGGATGAAACTGTGACAGTGTCTCCTGGACAGCAACATGAGTCCCACCTGGTGGCTAGGACCCACGAAAGACACCTTCTGAGTGTCTTTACTCCTCAGAGTGTCTCTTTAAGCAGGAGTCCTCTGGCAGCCCAGGCTGGAGTAGCCAGCACCGCCCTGGCTGGAGCCCCAGGCGGCTATGTGGACCAGGTGTTTCCACAGCCAGTTGCTATGTGTGCAGAAACGGATGCCTGGATGCTCCTCTCTGTTCCGGTGACTGGAGGGCCTCATTAGCCTGTGCACACTAACGGCTTTCTTTAGGGACAATGAGGTCCTTGGGGATGTGGAGACTGGAGGGAAACTGGAAAAGTTGATGGAGTTTTTCCAGGTTTCATGGAGTGCAGCTTGACTTTATTCCTCCTTCCCAGTGCAATTCCAGCTGCCTTCCCTGCTACTTGGTCATCAGCTGGGCTTTTTTTCCCCTTCTGGAAACCCTGACAACAGGACATTTTGACTTCATTATTAAGAATGCAGACCCAGACAGAAGTGTCTTAAAGGGAGGAAAGTGAATACAATACAGACGAGGAGCTAGGAAAGGATAACTCAACGCCCACGACGAGGCAGACAACAGAATGTGCTAACTTAGATAGGGATAGTCAGCAGTTTCTGGCCCTGAAATACATCAAGCTGTCAAGGAGGCACACTGGCCTCCTACCGGGCAAGCCCCTGCGACCCTCTCCATCTCCATCTCTGTCCCCTCTGGGCACCACTTTTCCCTTTCCCCCAGCCCAAGATGTTTTTAAAGGGCCACTCTTTTAAAAAATGCTATTTCTTTTCCAAGGCTCTGTTTCTTTTATTATGGGGGTGGAGCTCATCATCTCTTCCTCCTCTGAAAAAAGAGCCCCCTTCAACCCCAGGCCTGAACACCACTTAAATCTCTTTCCTCCGGCCTCAGGCATCAGGGCAGTTGGTTCTGCAAGTGTTCTTCCCAAGGAATCATGCCCAATGTCAACTTCCCCCTTGCCAATGGTGGCCCAGGGAGTGAAAGGGGAAGGGATCACAGATTAGAATTACAATTGCTGTCTTTTAGGGTTGCTAAAAGATGGTGATTGTAATTCAAAATATTATCCTGTCCCAGTAACATAGTTTAAACATATGAGGCAGTAAAAGCAAGTACTTTTACACTGCATACTATGTGCTAGGCGCAAGGTGCCACTTATGTAACAACTCATTTATTTCTTATGCATCCTATTTATTCCTCAGATATTATATTCTTATTATTCATTATTAATCTCCCTTTTACCAATGAAGAAACTGAGGCAAAAAGAGATTAAACAATTTATTTGAAATCTGTGAGATCCAACAGGTAGTAAATGCTGGAGTTAGGAGTCAAATCTAGACATTCTGTGCTCTTCACTGTATGGCTTCATACATGAATAGTGGTTTAGTCTTCCTTCAGGCTGGGGCTGCTTCTGCTTCTGCAGTGCCCTGGAGATTGGGGCAGGAAGAGAACGACATAGTTTCTGTTGAAAACTTATGCTTGCTAATTTCCCACTGTTCCTCCTGTTTTCACAAACAGGTTGGCGCCATGTCCTCAGTGGTGGAGTCTCTTTTCCACCCACATTGGGCTTATAATCATTTGTCCAATCTGGTAAAAAAATGAAGAATGCCCTGGAATGAGCCAGTGAAGGCGTGTCTGTGTGTGTGTGTGTGTGTGTGTGTGTGTATGGTGGGGAGTTCTAGGCAGATAGGCCCCACTCTTGAGATCCACAGGAAGTATCTATTTCATGAGTATTGCATTCTATATAATAAGCTGAACACATTTTGTTCAATGATGCAAACTGAAGTTGGCAGTTTTGTTCTTTAAAAAAAATAAACATCATGAACAAAAACACTGTCAAAATCTTTCCTCTGCACCTATCAGAATTTGTAGGAGGCAAGCACACACAATGACTGTATGTGACACTTCTCTTGTACAAGTTTCTCCTCTGTTTTCTCTCCAGGCATCCAACAAAATTCTCTTTTCTCCATAGTATTTAAAATAGGGAAATTGGTGGTGACATTTTGCAATATGCTATGACAAATGGTGAATTGGGGAAATTATGATGTAATGGAATTAGGTGAAACTGCTGAAATTCTTGTTTTTCCCCATGGTATTCAACCAACATTTTGTTTTCTGTGGTTCTGCAGAAATAACATGAAACAAAATTGAACTTTCTCATCAATTGGAGAAATTACAACTTATGTTTACCTAGTTGTTATGACATAGAAAATATTTTCTGATGGCTTGGAATTAGAAAGGAATTAGAAGTTTTGACTACTTATTGGAATTCTTGAAAAAGCCTTCGAATTGTAGGGAAATACAAGTAGTAAATAAACAGCCACCAGGAAATCATGTAGAGGGGAGTTCCCAGAAAGTGAAGGATGTGGGGAACTGGAGTGGGTATTAGTAACAAAGAGATTGGAGCCCACGTGGCAATGGTGATAATACACCAGTGAGAATAATGCGCCTCAGACATTCTTCCATGTTTTCAGGGAGGTGGAGTGATCCGAGCACGGAGAACATTTAAGTGTGAGGAGCATATTAACTTCAGTGCTAACCCCCTAGTGCAAGCTCCAGTTCTACATGTCCTGCTTAGCCCAACTGCCAGCACCTCCAAAACTCCAAAAACTTTGTCTTAACAGCACCAGTGCTCCCCTTCTCTGGGCCCCCATCCCTGAATGAAACCAATGGCTAAGCCAGACCTATTTTTTCTTGTCTCTTCAGGAGGGGAGCAGCTGGAACCATCCTACCCTCCTCCACTTCTGTCCCACTTCGAAACCTGGAGTCACTTTAATAATACCCTCAGTGTCCCCCTGGAGAGGAAAGTCCCTCCCGAGAGCTAGAATCTGGTCTGTCCTTCCTGGTGTGGCTGATCCCGCAGCCCTGGGCATGGAAATAGGAGAAGGACCAAGTCCTGCAAAGGCTTTTGTCCAAGACACACTGGCTTAACGCAGGAACAGTCTTCTCATTGAGCTGAGAGCTGGGCACCCCAGGGAATTCCACGGCAAGATCCTTGGGAAATGGAAGAGGAACAGGTTTCGGAAACTGGGTCATATTGTTGAGGGGTACTCAGTAGGGATCTTTTGTTTATCTGATTACTGAAAAAAAAGTTTCAGTCACATTCAAATTCATGCCTAGTAAGTGCCCAGATACAGACAGGAGGTCTTGAACTGGGACGCATGAAACCTCTGAAATTGTACAGAAAGTTGTGTGTATATATAAGCATTTTCCAGAAAAGAGAATCAATATCTTCCATTGTATTCTCAAAGGAGTCTGCAACACCTCTCCCATGCCCACTGTCACCAAAGTTAAAAACCAGTGACTTAAAGAGACCATAGAATTTTTTCTCAATTTTAATCTTACAGATTATTTATTTATTTATTTATTTATTTATTTATTTTTTGTGGTACGCGGGCCTCTCACTGTTGTGGCCTCTCCCATTGTGGAGCACAGGCTCCAGACGCGCAGGCTCAGCGGCCATGGCTCACAGGCCTAGCCGCTCCGCGGCATGTGGGATCTTCCCGGACCGGGGCACGAACCCACGTCCCCTGTATCGGCAGGCGGACTCTCAACCACTGCACCACCAGGGAAGCCCCAGATTTTTAAACTTATTGTTTTTTATTGAACTATAATTGACATAAAATATTAATAGAAATTTGGGCTGAAAGGAATCTTGAGTGATATTTAGTTCATTTTTGCTCCTTTAAAATGTTTTCTGATACAGAAACTTGAGTCTGATTAACATGAAATGTTTCATAAATATTGAAGTCCTGTAGACCTTTCTCTTCTGAAACACCTCCCAGATGGGTCTAGGGAAATGCATCATGGTGACCTAGAGTAGAGCTGTGAGGGGTGGCATGATCATCCACCCATATGTGCCAGAAGAATGGATGAGGGGGTGTCAGGAACACTCCTGTCCTCTGGTTTACCTTCGCATCTCACTTGGAGCACAAAGATGGGACTTTGTGGTTTAGAACCCCAAGCTCCTCCATTACAGAGGGAACCGATGAGATTCATTCTTATTAGAATTACCTGGCATAGTTCCCCCAGATGACTTCACGATTTTCATGACCCAATCTCCTCCAGAACATTTGCGCATTTATTTCTTTTACTTTTCTGGTTAAAAGAGCTCAAAGATACATAATTCAAGATGATCTAGTTTGAAAGAAATCCCATTTGTTCAACACAAATACTGAAAAGAGAAATCAGCTTGACACTGACCACCTTTCACTGCAGCTGGATTCATGATTCCCAAGTCCAGTGTTTTCATCCAGTGAATGGAAGTTCTTTATGAAGAGCAGGGTAAGGAACCACAGAATTCTAATTGCCATGTAAGATGTCTCTGAGGTGAGATGGGAAGCAGGAGAATAGTCAGTTGATCCTTTTAATAGGTAGGTCAGAAGGGAGGCCTTCCTATTAAGAAGTAGAGTAGAAAGAACTTAGCAACCATTGGCTTACGTAAGGGCGGGGTTGGGGGAGAAGTTAAGGATGACTCCCAGGCTTCTGACTTGGCAACTGGGGCACACAGAAGGGTTTGGGAGAGAAATAAATGAGAGCCATTTTGGATATGTTGCATTTGGATCCAGCTGGAGAATTTGGTGGACAGTTTGACATGAGGGTCTAAAGCTCCAAGGAGAGCGTTGAGCTGGAGATATGATTTGAAAGTCATTAGAATACCTGCAGCCTACACACCTACAGGAAATTAGAGAAGAGGATTTCAAAAAGGAAAGCAGACAACGATGTCAAATATCTCCGAGAAGTTAAGTAAGAAAGAACCAACTGTCCACTGGCTTTAACACTGAGGAAGTCATTGACGGCTTTAGGATAAGCAGTTTCTGTGGATTTGTAGGGGCAGAAGCTAAATCATATTTGTTGGAGGATTGGATGGACAGCAAAAAGTGGCAAAGCTGAATGCAGATGACCCCAGAAGTCTGGGTAAAAAGAGAAAAGACATAGAGTGATAGATGGAGGAGGCATGCAGGATGGTGGGTGTTTTATTATTTCTTAGGTTTGAGGAGACTTGAACATGATTAAGTGATAACGAGCATAAACAGAAGGAGGGAAAAGTTGAAGAAACAGAATAAATGAATCATTGATAGAACAAATTTCTGGATGGAAATCGGGTAAATTCAAGAGTACTGTGGTGATACTGGCCTTGAAGCAGCCATCCTCCAAGACATGAGGGAAGGAAGGATATGGGTACAGATAAGCTTGTGAGTCAGGGGCAGGGAACTGAGGGACTTCATGCTGGGTCATCTCAATTTTATCAGTTAAAGAGAGTGGGGATATTTGAGGTGAGCTAGGGAGCATGAGCAAAGTGGCAAAAATTTGAACCTACCATGGAAAAGAGGGGAAAAAGGAAACTGACTAGTGAAACAGACAAGGTTGGCTAAAAGAACTGGGGGTCCAGTTGAGGCTGGGTATCCTAAATGTATATCCTAATGTATGAACCATTCTACCCATCTGTGTGTGTTACTCTAATGCTTGGCTACCAGTGTGTAGAGCTGGAGAAGGTAGATCCATTTGGGTTAATTCAGTGTTGGGGATTTATAAGACAGGAGAAACAGCAGAACAAAAGGATGAGGAAGCTGGGTTTTCTAGGTAGGAAGTAGTTGAAGTGACGGATCATGGTGTCTGGGCAGGAGAGGGAAAAGATAAAGCAGGAAAGGACTGATGCAAAGTGAAAGACTGAGATAAAACAGAATACTCAAGTTGATGAAGATCTTGTGAAGACAACAGGTAGGGTCAGAGGAGGGCTGGAAAGGAGGTCTGGAAAGACAGGAAAGTGTGATCAGAGAATGCCTACACTAAAATGTGTTTTCCAAAACACTCTACCTCTATTTCCATGTTGTACTGTAAAATTTAAAAGTGCATTACAAATGAAAATATAAATGTCTGGTAAATTATTTGTTATTTTGTAGTATCTGTGCCTTCGGCTCTCTTCCATGTGATAATTCAGTTCTCTTTTCATTGACATAGGAACATGTGGACCAAGTCTTAAGAGAATTATTTTTCTCACGCTTTGACCATTTTATATGTATATTATTACTATTATATTTTGTATTTTAAATGTATAATCTTGGGAAAGAAGCCAGTGTTTTCTACTTCAGCCAGCAGCTGTTATAAGGATAAGCAAGCCTTCAATAGATCTGCTATCTCTGGCTTTGTCATTCCCCTAAATTTAAGTTGATTATAAGAAAATTTTAACCTATAAACCTCAAGAGGACAGGTCACATCAATAAAGCCCACATGACAAGTGACTAATGGTAACAAAGTGGACCCATGGGATGATGGAGAATGCCAGGGAGGCTCTGCACACCGTTGTGACCTAGTTTGGAGCTGAGCTGGAAACGTAGTTAGATGCACAGGCTAGGTGGGCATTGCATGTAAATAAGGTATAGGTCGCCTCCATTCCCTCTAAGGTTGCTTCCATTGTGCTTTTGGAAGAGACGCTAAGAATTAAATGTGTACATAATGTGAACATAGTTCAGTAGGAACACAAATATTTCATTTGTTGTGCCTCATTTTGCTAAAATATATATTTAGCAAGTATGCAGATTAGGTTGAAAAAGCAAACAGAACTTTGGGTAATGGATTAGAATCCCATTTGCAGAGCAAATTAACCTAGGAAATTTAATTAGTCAATAGGACTAAGTGCGTCTCAAGAATCCTGTTTAATTGTTTTATAACTGGACAGAATAAAGATGGAGTTGACACATGTGTAATGGCCGCCAGGGTCTATGAAAAATAGCAAAAGAAAAAAGAAACGAGCAAGGATTTATCATTGGGTCTCCACACACAGGGTGCTCAGACCAGCTAGCAAGAAGGTTCTTGTTCCTTTGCCAAGTATATCCCTGCAAGATTAAAAATAGGGACGGTGTCCGGTCCATAGTAGGGGCTTAGTTAAATGGCAGGTCTGTTCTCATCTCTCTCCTTTTGGTGGAGGTTGTGTCGCTGGTCCCCACATCTCAAGGCATTAACATCATCTAATTCCCATTAGTCCATGCTCATCAAACCATCTGCTAATGGTAGTTTGCCTGCCTATGTAGACTTTTCTAAAAAAGAGCAACTCGCTGGCATGCTGACATGAATATTCCAGTTTGCTTAGCAGTTTTGTCTTTCCTTGTAATTAATGAAATAATATTCTAATTTATTTACCTGTCTCTTGTGAGATGGCTAATTAGAGTGAGTTGCTGCCCCTGGTTCTGATGCATTTGGGAAGAAAAATGTAAAACTCTGCACCTTTAAGGATGATGAGCAGGCCTGGATTCTACAAAAGCACTGCCACTCAGAGAAGACCCATGTGCTCTACTGTGAACCTTTCTCTTTGACATTTTTTCTGTTTCAACAAATGCCATGCATGTCTTCTCAAAACATACACTGTTAGGTTTCAGTGCCTAGAATTCCACTAAATTGCCTGTTACTCAGTTAACCTTGACCATGGTGAGGAGCCTTGTGGTGAGACAATGGGGCTCAAACTTCAGTCTCAGCTGAATGCTTGTGAAAATGCATATTCCAGGCTTCCGCATAGAGATCCTGCCTTCGTAGAGCTAGGTATGAACAGAGTCTGCAGTTTTAGCATGATTGAGTCTGATACACATAGTCAGCGGACTACAGTTTGAAAAAAATGGTTTTAGTTCGGGGTACTAGCTCATTTGTGGCTATGGGCCCTAGCAAGGGATATTTTCTGTTCTGAGAGCCATGGGTTTCTCCCCTAACCAGAGTGAAGTTTGATGCACCCAGAGGAAGGGAACTGGGGGGAAATGAAGCCAGTGTGGAGTAACAACAGAGAGAAAGAAATGGTGGTGACCTGGCAAAGGAGCTGGAAGACTTTCTACTGGAATTCGAGCCGTTTGCCTGAGCCCAGTTCTGGTCTTGGGGTCAGACAGTTTGTCTGCCAGACAGGTTGGTCCTGTCACCACGCTCCCTTGCTCAGAAGCAGATTTCAGGTTTAAAGAGATGTCTCCTTTAATTTGGCAAAGGGCAGGTAATAATAGTGGCATCATGCTGTGTTGTAAATGTGTATGTGGCACTAAGCCTTCTTCCTCTTGTTCTAGAGGTCAAGAATATTGGAATTTTCCTCCAAATTTAGTGCTGGGAATCTTTATTTACTGGCATCTGGGAGTCTTATCCAGAGACCCATAGAATGCTAGAGGTAGGGCTAATTCACAGAGTATGGTTGAGCCCCTCCCCATTTTAAAGATGCAGAAACCAAGGCAGAGGGAAGACGAGTGATTCACCAAGTCCCACAGCCTCGTGGAGGAAGAGCTGGGACTATAAGTAGGTCTCCTGGCCTCGGTGCGGAGCACCCTGCTGCCTGCTCCAGACCCACCACCAGGAAACAGTGCCGGCTGAGTCAGCACAGATGAGTTAGACAGCTTGGCCTGATGGCTGTGGAAGCGTATTTTATCATATGGGTAGCAGACACTAATAGATGCTTTGCATTTCGATTTCATCCATCTAACTCTACATAATTCCTTGCTGCTTTAAGCAACCCACTTTTCTGGGAGATCTTTTTTTTTTTTTAAAACCAGTAATCCTAAGTAAGCATTCCTCCTAAACTAAGTGCAATCGCCATCTAGTGGCTTGAAGATCACAATAAAAGTTCCTGTAGACGCTTTGTACGTAGGCCAAAGGAACAAGAGAATTTTTACCACCTGGAAGAGAACCTCCTGGATCTTCATGTCCGACACCCTCGTGTTACAAATGAGAAAAATGAGGCTTCAGAGAAGGAAGCAGCTTGCTGAAGGCCTCACAGGAGGTTAGTGGAACCACGTGGAGTAAGTCTATGGTGTAAGCATTGTCTGGTCCCACCCTCTTGCAGAAAGACAAGGGCTTCTGGGGGATGGGGAGGTGTTGGGCTCACCTGGGACTCCAGAGAGCCTGGCCCAGTGCCTGACACACATAGCGTCCCATGCATGTGTCATGAGTGAGTGGTTCCTCCAGACTCGTGTCACCGGCCTTCATTGTTTTCTCTGTGGTGCCATCAAGCCAAAGCAATTCTCCACGCAAAGGAGACTCAGTGAATGTGGTTGGTGGCTGGACGAACGCCTGCTTTAGTCGAATCGACTGAACAGTGTGCTGTGGCTCCCAGTTGGTGGGCTCTGCTGTCTGCCTCACCTTCAGCTACACACTTCTGCATCCCTTCTGGTTGAGCAGCTCTTGCTCAGGATGCTTTTGTGTTCAGAGTGAGTTTCCTGACAGGCAGCAAATCTAAGCGTCTTCTGCCAGAAGTGAGGTGAGCACTCAGGGCCTCATCCCCTTCTATTTATAACAGGCGTCGGTGTCAGGCAGTCCCAAAGAGGGTGCTCGGGCAGAGCTCAGAATGCAGCAGCCCTACAGGAAGAGGCCTGTGCACTACGGCTCCACGGGAGGTGGGAATGGGCAAGGGCTTTGAAGGCTGCAGATGGTGAGGGTGCCAGGGTGACAGACTGTGGGTGGTGGTTTTTTTTGTACTCCAAATAAGCTGAGGATGTTTTTTTTCACTGAAATCCCCTGGAAGAAAATGGGGACAGGAAGAGTGGCAGACAGACGCAGCCCCTGTGGGGAAGGCTTCTTATCTTGGGGTCCACGGATGAGCTTCCAAAGGGGATGAGTTCTGAAGCCTCTGGAATTAAGCACACACATTTTGTGTCTCTGTATGTTTTTTGGGACAAAGGGTCTCTCTCTTTTATCAGCTCCTCAAAGGAGTCCCTGACCCAAACATGTCAAGAACCACAGGTGTAAAGATCAAATACATCTCCAAACTCTTCAGAATGAACCAATTTTTCATCTCATTCTGGAAGAGAAGATTCAGCCACAATTGTTTTCTCTTACCACCCATCTCACTCATACCTGATGTCATTTTTAAAAGGATGTGTACACATGAAAAACAAGTATATAAGTAAAATCCTTCATTATTTTATCATGGGTACATATCTAAGTCCCAAACTGAGGCATGCAGAAAATATGCATTTCTTTGACTTTTCTAAAATGGAAATTAATTTCTATCTGAGCCCCCATTCCATTCTTGTGGCAGAGACTTAATCTCTATGTTTGAGATTTTCTATTTCTCTCTCTGCCCCAGGGGATTGTACCTCAATTCCGGGTGCTTCCCTAGGACAGGGTACCCAACTAGGACGAAGGAGTGTAATAAGAAGCATCTATCCTTAGTGGCATTTTTCCACAAGGTCATCTGCTGAGATCCACCCTTTGTCTCATTGAGCTGTTGGCCATCAGTGTCACCCCTGAGTTGTCTATCCTCTGGTCCTGGCCCTGGCAGACCTCCCTGCTATCTTTACGACGAGACCCTGGAGCTGCTCATGGCTCTGGCTTACCCAAGCTAAGCCTCTGTGCTCTTGCTTCTTTCCAGGACTCATTGATCCAGGAAAGGGGGTGCTTTGGACCTCTCTTTGAGGTCCAAAGTTGCCAAATTTTCCAATTTGCTTTTCGAGAAGAAGCTGGAAATTTTCACCTTATGTAAACCTTTCTGATTTTTAAATGTTGGAAATTAACTTATTTTGGGAAAAAAAAAAATCACTGCAGATCAAACATAAAAACATCTGTGGCCCAGTTTTGCCCGAAGGGCTGCCACTTTGCAGCCTCTGCCCTAAAGGCTTAGACTTATGGAAACCAAAGCAGTGATGACACCCTTTTTTTCCTTTATTCGGATGTGTCACTTCTCTCCCCACGGCAGTAAGCACAGGATTGTCTACTTACTGGAACAGGAAAGAAGGGCAAAGGGGAGAAATCTGGGGGCAAGACATTAATATTTCTAAAGTATTATCCTTCTATACCTTGATATTGAGCTTATAAAGATAGGTTGTATATTTTTTTAAAGTAAACTTCTTTTATGTCCAGGAAAAAAGACTTGTGATTGCACAATATATTTTCGGTAAAGTAATCCTGCCCAGCAAAGGCTTTCAGTGGAATTATAGAGCTTTATATTGGGTCTCCTTAATGATTGTTTAATCCAGTTCCTGAGCCTGGATTAAATAAATGAGACAGCTGAAGCCTAGAGGTAAGTGACTTGGCCTTGGTCACCTAGCAAGTCCCTGCCAGCCAGACTCACAGTCCCTGACTCTTAGCTCTTTCTGTCTAGTGCCTCCTCCCAGACAAGCCAGGGCCTGGGCACTGCATTCAGGTCAGGGTGGGAGGAGGCTGTGGCATGGGAATGGGGGTGGTGCTGGAATGCAGTGCTTCACTCAAGGAGGGACAACCCAAGAGGCCCTGGCCCCAGGAAAAGTCAAGTCAAAGGGGATGAACAACCAGAGGAAGTAATCATTGAAAGGGACTCAGGAGAGAGGGAGAATCCATGGACAAGTGGCAGGTCAGAAACCAGGAAGTTGGGCTGCGTTTTCTGTAGGGGCCTGTGGCCTTGGGTAGGTGGATGGAAAGGACCATTGATGGCATGAAGGCAACTGGGACATTTTGTACCGTAGCTGGGAAGTGTCTCAAAGGGACATTTTCACCTGAGAGATCATTCTCAAAACATCACTTTAAATTAAATTACTCCACTTCCTAAAACTGTCCAAGGGCTTCCTGTTGCTTATGGGATAACATTCTAACTCTTGATGTACCAGCTTCTTTGTAATTGGACCCCCATGTGCATTTCTAGTATTTTTCAACACCATTACCCAACCTTTTAATACTCTAGCCCAGTGGTTTTCTAACAGTATCGTGACTTGAAGGAAGCTGCATCAGAATTGTCTAGAAGGCTTGAAAAAACAGATTTCTGGATTCCGATCCTCAGAGTTTCTAATTCAGTACATCTGAGGTGGGATCTGAAATTTTGTATTTCTTCCATGTTCCCAGGTGATGCTGCTGGTCTGGGCAGCATACTTTGGAAACTACTGATCCAGCCACATCCTCAGTTGTTCTGTGGACCAGCAGCATCAACATCACCTGGAAGCTGGTGAGAACTGCAGGTGCTCTGGCCCACACCAGACCTACTGAATCAGAATCTGCATGAAAAAGAGCCTCAGGTGATTCCTGTGACATTAAAATTTGAGAAGTGCCGTTCTAGTCTAATAGTCCTCTACCCTGGCTGCACCTTAGAATCACCTGGAGAGCTTTAAAATTTTAATTTTAAAATTTCATGGAGGTCCGTGCTCCACCCCTAAAATTCTGATTTAATCAAGCTGGTGGTAGGGTCAAGGAATCTGTAGTTTTAAAAGCTCTCTAGATGATCTTCATATGCAGAAAGGTGGAGAATGATTGCTTGCCCTGGCCACACAGAACCATCACCACTTGCCAGACATAATGCAGCCCCCCTCCCTGTTGTTACTGTGCACCTGCTGTCCCCTCAGCCTGCAACAAAACTTCTCCTCATTCTTCAAAACCCATGCTACCAAACCTCCTCTGGGAAGAGGTCCCTGAAGTTTTCCCCAGCAGAGTTAACTGCTTCCCTCTTTGGAGTCTACTCTTTGTGCATCCTGTTGTAGGTAGATCATATCAAATTGTAATCATGTATTTTCATGTCTCTTTCTCTCACTAGGGAAAACTAAGCTGTGAATATCTTTGGGCAGGGAATCTGGTTTATTTACTTTTTTAAACTGTAGAGCCTAGCTTCTGTACAGTTGGTTCTCTGTATCTGGTTCTCTATATCTCTGTTGGTGATTAAATGCACAAACGAGTTGAGTCAGACTTTGAAAACCAAGTAAGCATCCTTCAGATATTCTCAGTCCCCCAATCATCCCCACCTGAAAGTTACCCCCAACCCTGCCAACTCTTTACTGTCCACCCAAAGAAAACAAAAGCAAGCAAACAAACAAAACAACAAACACCACAGAACAGATGTGTGCATAACATACAAGTCTCAGAAGGAATATTTGGGAACAGATTGTAAGATCCATAAGGGCAGAAGTTTTTGTTGGTTTTGTTCCTTGCTATATGGAAAGGACTAGATTGAATGAATGGATGTTGAACAAGTGGTGATTTAAGGCAGCTTTCTTTTCTCCTTCTCCTTTCCCATTTGTCATTCACACCAGTGACCCTAGGCTTTGTTTTGAATGCTGTGCCTTATCCCAAGACAGGATCATGGGAGCTCCCTTTAAGGATGTTCTGGCTTTGGAAATTTGCTTACCCCAACCAGTATTTGCCAGCAAAGTGTGAATCAACCTCCAATAATATCCTAAGTGCTTCTTAGTGACATGGTAATCTTTCAGACTGAATATAATATAGTCATAAGACCCTAACTTCTTCATTATTCACCCTCACCCCAACACACACACACACACACACACACACACACACACACCAGGGAAGAGCTTAAGTTACACTGAGCTATTATACATTGAGCATCACTTGGCAACCAGGACTCCACACTATGTTCTGCCCTTAAGAACTCAGAAGTACTTCCTGCCCAGGGGACTGAATCAGCACTGAATTTGACCATCTCTTGATGACTACTTGTCTTACTGAATCACTGACAGAGAATGACAGAATTCGAGAGCTGGAAGGGATCTTAGAGATCATTTGGTTTAAGCTCAAGTGTTTGATGGATGAGGAGGCTGAGATCCAGAGACATGTCACTTGCCCAAAGTAACACAGCTCTTTAGCTGCTGAATAAGAGCATCAGCTGGTGCCCTAAGTTCTGGTCACCTGAGTTTTCTATTTACATTATTACCAGCTCTAGAACCCTGCCTTAACGCTGGGTCTTAAACTACTTCATGTAGGAATGACAAGTCATTCTCTGTTCCTTATGACAAAAAAAAAAAGACTTTAAAAGAGAGTTATGATCCTTAAAAATCAATCCTTTTAGGTTAAAATTGAGGTAAGAATGTGTTGAAATGCATTGGCCTCAGCTTGAAAGAACAGATGGTGATTTTTTGTTGTTGTTGTTATTCAACTGAAAGCATTAGCCTCCATTAAAGTTTTTTCTCAAAGCCAAATTCTTTTTTCCAGTTTTAGAACTACACAAAGAGACAAAACCAAAACAAATGTCTCAACCAAGCTTATTTATTCACTATCCCACAGATACACTTCTTATTTGTAGAATATCCTCTCCTCTCTGTTCCACATTTTTGTTCCTGACATGTTTTTCGAAATCTAGTTAAATTCCTCTCCTCTCTAAATGTCATCTTCACCACACACCTTGCCTGAAATAGTTTCTTCTTTTTCCTAACTTCTTTAATATTTGTTAGAGAATTTAATAATTATGTATTCATTTTATTGTGTTATAGGAAAATGTATTACTAACATATCAGACTCATGATTTCACAGTTTTTTAAAAGGCGATTTAATTGAAAGCTGTATCATTTCATTATTGCTGTAAAACAAACTAATCGAACACAATGGCTTAAAAGGATACTTTACTGAGCTCATGATTCTATGGGTCGGTAGTTTGGGCTGGATTCCGTTGGAGTGAAGTCAGCTGGGTTCCTTCATGTGTCTGTGGTCAGTCAGCTGCAGGTTTGCTAAATGGTTGGGCCTCTGGGGGTTGCTGGCTGTCAGCTGGAGTCCCTTCCTTCTCCTCCATGTGGCACATCATCCCCCATTAGTGTTGTCAGGCTTTTCCTATGGCAGAGCCAGGGGTCCAACTGATGCGGCAGAATCATGAAAATCCTCTTGAGGCCACGGGGAACTGGCACAGCATCACTTCTGCTGCATTCTATTGGTTGGAGCAACTCCCAAGGCCATTCCCTCCCTGTAAGTGGGAGAAGCTACAAAGTCACATTGCAAGGGGCATGGATGCCAAGAGGGGAGAAGAGCAATGGATATGTTGCAGTTGATCTACTTCAAAAGTTGATTTAAAGAAAAGTACAGGTCATAGGGGACTATGGTAAAGACTGTGAAGTTGTTACCCAAATGGTTGAATACAGATCATTACAGTCCTCCCGACAGTAATCACTTACTGCCTTGTAACTATTTTGGTGTGACCACCCAGTAGCACTAGCCTGGAGTGCAGTTGGAGTACGGCATTTCCTATGTCTTGATATTTTCTAGTTGGATTTCCAGAATTCTAGCCCCATCTAAGGCCTCCCTTCAGATCTTGGGATTGGAGTGTGTCTGGGGTGGGGGAGGGAGTGTGTTGGGGTAGAGGAAGATCCCTAAGGCATCTCACAAAATGTTGTTTTTCTCCCAATCTTCAGGCAGCAGACATAGTAGAGGTGGAAGCTGGATCACTTCCAGTGTCTCTGGACACCAGTGTTGCTATCTTGCTGTTACACTGCTAGTTTGGGGCAGGTGTTTGACATAGTGATCAAGTTATTCTGACTTAGCCATTGTGATATATCCAGGAACATTTTGCTTGGGCATAATTAAAACAATTAAAATTTCAATTTAACAAAAAATTGGTAAGAATGGACATTTTCACCCTATTCCTGAGCCCTGCCCCAGAGTTGAGATGAGGGGATGGGGTGAACCAAAAGCCATGTTAAGTGGTTGACAATGAGCCAGGAGGCTAACCAGGCTTCGGGCTGAAATGCTAAAATTAAGTTAGAAGGCATTGAAAATGTGGTCTCTATTAATTCAGATTTCCATAAGCAACTCCTTACATAACTAGAAAAATGCAAATTGATCCACTCTTGCTGAGGGAGAGTGCATAATCAAGTTGAACCTAGAAAAGAAGGAAAGAAGGAAGGAAGGAAGGGAGGGAGGAAGGGAGGAAGGGAGGGGAAAAGGAAAGAAGGAAGAAAGAAAAAAGAAGAGAAAAGGAAAAGCTCCTTACAGAGAAGACACTGAGCTGCCAAGTACTTTCACAGTGAGTGACTGCAAATTACCTGGTGCACTGAGAGACCACAGCAATCGTAGGAACATCCAGCCCATAGTTCCCTCGTGGCAGTCACTGTAGTTGACCAAAATGCTAAGACTGTTTAATACATGATTTATTTATTTCCAAGGGTTGCCATAAAAAAGTACCACAAGCTGGGTGGTTTAGAACAACAGGAATTTATTGTCTCTCAGTTCTGGACACTACAAGTCTGAAATTAAGGTGTCAGCAGGGCCCTACTCCCTCTAAAACCTGTAGGGTAAAGATTCTCTTTCACCTCTTCCAGCTTCTGGTAGCCCCGGATGTACCTTGGTGTCCAGCTGCACCTTGGTGTCCGGAATGTCCAGACATTCTCCATGTCTGTTCATAATCTTCCCTCAGTGCAAATCTTTCTCTGTGTCCAAATTTGCCTTTTTAATAAGGACACCAGTCATATTGGATTAGGGCCCAGTCTAATGACCTATTTTAACTCAATTGCTTCTGAAAAGAACCTCTTTCCAAATAAGGTCATATTCTGAGGCCTTGGAGGTTAGGACTTCAGCATATCTTTTGGGGGAACACAATTCAACCCATGACACATGGCATGGTGCTATTTATTTGGAATAGGTCATTTATTTTATTACCTAAAAATTGTAAACTTGCCTTGAAAATGTATAAATTTAAAATATGACTCTCAAGAAGCTGTCTGGTTTTGAAAAGTCACAAAGGAAATCTACAGAGAAAAAAAGAATTACCAAAAAATTAGGAAATATTTTACTATTAGAAAACTGAAAAAACAAGTTTTTAAATATATTTTGAACTGTATGTTTATTTACATAAGTTATCATTTATTGCTCTTATTAGTGAAAATCAAGTGGCAAATGGCTGTCTAATCATAAGAAATGGAAAAACAGTGAGATGAGGGCAATTCCAAAGACATTAAGTTGTTTTTTATGGTTAGTATATCTAGTAAGTGCCTTGTCTTTGTAACCTCACGTATCTGGAGCTCCACCTAGACTTATCACCCTGTGGTGTTATTGAGTGAAAAAATACATTCCAGGGTTAGGACAATATAATCGGAAGCACTTCATCTTTTTACAGTATCTTTTGACAAAATGCTAAGGTGGGAGAATATCCTTAATAAATAGTAAAATTCCAAGAGAGAACATCCTTCTATCTCCTTGTCTCCTTTATGTAGACACAGGCACACACACACCACACACACACCCTGTCAGTGGCTTCTGAAGTAAATGATTCCTCTTTATTTTCTCCCTCAGACTCCTTTTAATACCAACCATGTGATTGGTCTTCTTCTCTCTCCTTCTCTTTCCTCTTGAGCCCTTTATTATAGAGAATAACCAACTCTCTCTGGTTCCTTTACGTTTTTTTTCCTCCACTGTGCCTGTTTCTCAGGTGCTGCAGAGCAAAGGAGAGCCTGGCCGCCAATCCAGCAAGTCAAATCCACCCTCCTTAGAAGAGGAAGTGGGAGAGGCTGTGAATACTCAGATATTAATATTTTGTCAGCTGCTACACCTCAATATTTTTTGATGGTGTTACATTTTAATATAAATTGAGTGGTATATTAATATAAAGCAAGTGGTTTTATTAATAGAAGCCACTTTCTTCCTGCAGGCATTAAATAAACTTTGAACTAATATTTTAGAATATCTCTTTGAGCACCCAATTATTAGCCCCCCGAGTGCACCCACATATGAAGATCCTGGGAAGAAGTGCATTTGTGATCACAGGCAGTAGGGTGTTGGTGAAGGAGAACAAAGTTGAAAAGCTTGGGATTCAATGTGAAAAGATGATGACTGAGAGAAAATGTTTTTAAAAAATCAATAAAATCACTAAAGGCATGGAGGGTACATGGATGTTAGCATAATTCTCTACTTCCAGGGTATTAGAGCTAAGCTGAAGCTTAGAACCAAAAGGGAGGTATAATTCCAAACTGCAATTTTATTTTATTTTTTTATAGTTATTTATTTATTTGGCTGCATTGGGTCTTCGTTGCTGCGCGGGCTTTCTCTAGTTGCGGCGAGCGGGGGCTACTCTTCGTTGTGGTGTGCAGGGTTCTTATTGCGGTGGCTTCTCTTGTTTCAGAGCACGGGCTCTAGGGTGTGTGGGCTTCAGTAGTTGTGGCCCGTGGGCTCAGTAGTTGTAGTGCATGGGCTTAGTTGCTCCGTGGCATGTGGGATCTTCCTGGACCAGGGATCGAAACTGTGTCCCCTGTATTGGCAGGTGGATTCTTAACCACTGCGCCACCAGGGAAGTCTCCTAAACCACAATTTTAAAGTTAGTTTGTGTCTTTTAAAGTTTTAGCCCCATGAAAAAAGGGTTTGAAATGACGTCGTGAGTTTCCATGATTCCATGTTAGTCGTACTTGATATGCCCTCCCAAAGCTTTCCAATAAAATGCCTAAGAAAAGGCACAAAAAAGACACCACCAGAAAATAAAGAAAAGACCATATGCTGTGGTCTAGTGGGAATTTCTGCTAGAGAGAATTTCCGTGAAAAGAAACACTGATGCATGTGCCCCCAGGGATAAAGTTACAAAATGGCTTTGATTGCCCCTTATTCTCTTTCCCCATAATTCTGAGATGTCTTTACTAGGGAAACAGGTGGCTACCTCTCTCTGCAAGGGGGCTGTTTTCTGTGATAGGCAGAGTTGTGTAAACTGTCCCACACCTGCCCCATCATTTCTCCTTTTATATCCTTTGGAAACTAAAACTCCAAGTGTGCAACACAGCCAGAAGAGAGGATGTGATTGGATTCACATTGCACGTATTCATTGTCTCCATCCGAAGGTCCTAACTGGGTAGGGTGGAGTGTAGGTACACACACATTTGTATTCCTATTGTCTGAACGTTCCCCTACTTTATTTCTGTGGACCTAATCTGACAAAGAAATGTGTGGAAAATACAATAATTATGTCATGATTATTGCTATCAAACTGATTCTCCAAGTATTTATAATTACCCTACAATGTGAGTTCCTGGGCCACAATCTTCAGACTCTCTTTGAGTAACGTTGATGTTAGGAGATGGCACATTTTGGGGGGAGGAACCCTAACATAATGCCAAAGTGTCGGAATTACTACGCATATTTTATAATTCTAGGAGCTAACGAGGTCACATTTGTTGCCTTTAATCCCTTGGGAGCAATTTGAAGAAGAAAAATGGAATGTAACCAAGGGCAATGTAGAAACATTGAAGAAGTAAATGGAGGGTTTGCAATTGCAATGGGAAAGGATTCTTTTAAAATCCACACCCAAATTTTAGGCCACTACATTAACATATATAGTGTTTAAAGTTGATTATTTTTGTATAGTAAAGGGGAAGAAAGAAAGGAAATTTTGCCCTAAAACTTATTGTCTAATTTTTTTTAAGTAACATTTATCTTTTCTTTCAGTTTAAAAATTAACATCTGCTTACTGTAGAGGACTTTTAATATGATAACACTGTATTACTATAAAGTATTTTAAAATACGGTATAATACTATAATACAACTAATATTATATAGTACTTACAATACCCGGACATTATTCTAAATGCTTTATACACATTAGCCATTTTGATTTTCACAACTCCTCAGATAGGTATTATTAATCCCATTTATAGATGAGGGAATGAGTCTTAGAGAAATTAGTCAGCATGTACATATTTATGGTCTTTTGTCATTTATAATTTCCTTTTATTATCTTCTGTTTTTGAAGATCACTAATAGGTCTCCTTTAATTTTTTCAAAAACAGTGTTAACCTATATTTTTTCTAATTATCAAAGTAAGAAATGAAATGGTATTTTCAGATTTTCTTCTGTATATGAATGAAGAATTAACATTTCCTTTTCTCATCTCCATTTCTAGTCTTTGTTCATGTAATCTGGAATTTAATGAAATTGTTTTTATATTATATATTCTTTTTTCTTCCAGGATTACAATTTAATAAGCATATTCCATTTTGTAGTGAAGTTTACAATTCTTTAGATTTATCTCAAAATGTTTTCAATGCTGTTGCTAATTCTTTTACATCTTTTATTTTTCCCTTTAATCTTGACTCACCTCTTAATCTTAAAGGTTATTGTTTGCTTGCTTGTTTTTAGGAGGATAGGTAAGTAAAATCTTTTAGGCCCTCACAAACATGAATTGTCTTTTGATTGCCTTCACATCTATTTGAGTGAATTTTTAAAATCTGGGTTGGAGCATTTCTCTCCTAAAAACTCTGAAGATGTTATTCCATTGTGTTCTGGCCCTTAGTGTTACAAAAGAGATAGGGGACGCCAGCCTGGTTTTGGTTCCATTATGTACAACATGTTTGTTTTACTAAATACCTGTAAGGTTTTTTTTCTATATCCATATAATTCTAAACTTTTTTCAGAATATGTCTATGCATGCATCTTTTTTTTAAAAGAGGAGGCAAGAAGCATACTGGTTAAGGGCTCAAGCTTGGAAATCAAATAGCATAGATTGAATCTCAGCTCTGCTCTTAAATTGAGACCTTAGTCAAGTGACTCTCTCTAGCCTCAGTTTCCTCAACATCAAGTGGGATAATGATAGCACTTTACTGCTTAGGTTTGTTGTTAGGATTCAATGAAATTGTGGATGTGAAATGCATAGCACAATACCTGACCCATAGTAAGTGATATTATTATTGTTATTAGGCTTGTCTGGAACATGGTTTACCCTTTCAATCTTTATACTAACACAAAAGTCAAAGCAGACTCACGTGAATCATAGATCTTATTCCTCATCAAATTTTCCTAATAATTCCAAGGATAGAGACAATCACCGGGTTGAAACAAAGCATTATTTCATGGAGGAGCCTGAAGTCATCAGAAGCTTGCAGAAGTTGGCCAAAATGTCTCCTTTTTTACACTTTGGGTTTTGGTTTTGGTTTTGAATTAACCAATGCATTTTGAACAATGTGTGTGGAAATCTTACTCACAAAAGGGGCCATTAACCTCTTCCATTCCCCACTTCTTCATGTTTACACGGTTCTTGAGAGTTATAGTTGCTGACAATGTAGAAAAAGTAGAATAAACAGGTGATAGAGGATAATATTCTGGAGATATATATATATATATATATATAGTTCCTACAATAGATGGGTGTATTCTCAGTATTCTAGTTGGTAAAGACCTTGGCTTTCTTAACGGGGAAAGAAAAGTGGTAAGAATCTAAACAAAACCTCTTACTTTCTGCAAAAGTGTAGGATGTGTGTTCTGAGGCAGGAAATAAAGGATGTGGCATCTTCTGCCTTGCTGTCTTTTTTTTTTTTTTAACATCTTTATTGGAGTATAATTGCTTTACAAGGTTTTGTTGGTTTCTGCTGTATACACTTTTTCTGGGGAAAGCCAGCTGCTGAGTTGTGAGTATACTCATGCAGCCTTGTGAAAAAAACCCACATTGAGAGGAACTTAGGCCTCCCACCAATAACCAGCACCAATCTGATAGCCAAGTGAGTGAACTACTTTTGAAGAAAATTCTCTAGTTCTAGTCCAGTTGAGTCTAGGCTTCTTCAGATGACTGTAGCCCCAGGCTGACATATTGACCACTTATGAGAGACCCCAAGTCAGAATCTCACAGCCAATCCCTCTCAAATTCTTTTTCTTTTTTTTTTTAAATGGATAGACATATATAGTTTATTGTTTGTCACATCTCTTCATGACCTGGTATTTATACTACAAAGCCTTTCTCTTCCTTATGATTAATTTTTATATGTTATTCTTCTTTTTTTTCACTCTCAAATTCTTGACCCACAGAATCTTTGAGAAACAATGTTTATTTTATTTATTTTTATTAATTTTGGGGGGGATAAAATTAATATTGTATACCATTTACATTTTCACCATTTTAAAGTGTATAATTCAGTGGTTTTTAATAGTATATTCATGAACTGCACCCATCACCACTACCTAATTCCAGGATACTTTCATCACCCCAAAAATAAATCCTGTACCTCCTAATTCTTCCCCCCGTTATCCCCTGAAAATCACTAATTTACTTTCTGTCTTTATGGATTTGTCTATTCTGGACATTTCATATAAATGGAATCATACAATATGTGTGGTGATTTATTATGCAGGAATAGATAACAATTACTGTTCTTTTAGTGCATAGAACAATTGACATAGAACAGATTCTTTTCAACCTAGTTTCATTGGCTTTGTAGTTACAGACAGTCTCTTCCAGATTCTGAATAAATTGACATTCAGTCTTGTTATATTTTTCTTCCAGTTTTTTGTTTGTCGTTCCATAATAATTTTTGTGGAATTTTGGGAAAGGCCGTGAGTGAGGCTGTGTATTAGTTTCCATTGCTGCATGTCAAATTACCACAACGGTGGCAGCTTAAAACCATATACATTTATTATCTCACTGCTTCTGTGAGTCACAGCTTGACTTAGTTGTGTCTTCTGCTCAGGCTACAATCAAGGCATCGTCTGGGCTGCATTCTCATCTGGGGGCTTGCTTAGGGAAGAATCTGCCCAAGCTCACTCAGATTTGGGGCAGAATTAATTTCCTTGTAGTTGTAGCACTGAGGGCTCCAGTTTCTTGTTGGCTATTCCAAGTGGTCACCCTCAGTTTCCCCATGGGTTTTCCCACCATGGCCACTTACTTCACGAAGCCAGCAGATAGAATCTCTAGAAAAAGTGTGCTAGCAAGATGGGGTCTCATAAAATGTAATCTAGTCATGGAACTGACATCCCATCATGTTTGCTATATTCCATTGGTTAGAAGCAGGTCACAGGTCCTGCCCACACTCAATGGGAGAGAATTACCCAAGATGTGAACACCAAGAGGCAAGGATCATGGGGCAAGGGGTGTGGACAGACATCTCCAGAGTCTGCCATAGACAGCAAACCAAATACCATTTTAAACAAGATGTGGGGAAAAGTCTTGCAGACAATCAAACTCTTTTCCATTTTACTTTAATTTGTTTCTAAAAGATTAGAATTCATTTGATGTTACTTTTACAGTCTATATTTACTCTCACATTTTATCATTTTTGATACAGGATTATCTAGTTTTCTTTCCACAAAAAAAGAGATTTTATTTTCTGAACATTGCTCCAGCTCAAAAATGGAAAAACTAATTGCAATCTAGAGCTAGCTTTAATAGCGCTGAGGTCTCCATATATTTACTCTCTTGAAAACCTTATGAGGCAATGTACCATAATGCTTATGAACATGGGTTCTGGAATTAGGAAAACCTGGGTTCAAAATCAGGCTCTGTCATTTACTAGCTGTGTCACCTAAGACAAGTGACTCAATTTCTTCATCTTAACATAGGAATAATAATAACATCTACCCCATGGGCTTATGAGTATTCAAGGACAGAATGCATGTAAAATGTTTAACACACCACCTTATATATTGTAAGCACTCTACTGATGCAAACTTATAATAACGATAATGACAATAATAATAATTATTGACCTAAAGAAGAGAGGTTTTTTTTTTTTTATAAATTTATTTTTGGCTGCGTTGTGTCTTAGTTGCTGCACGTGGGCTTTTTCTAGTTGCGGCGAGCGGGGGTTACTCTACCTTGCAGTGTGCAGGCTTCTCATTGCGGTGGCTTCTCATTGCAGAGCACGGGCTCTAGGCACGTGGGCTCAGTAGTTGTGGCTCACAGGCTCTA
The DNA here is from genome assembly GCF_949987515.2 of Delphinus delphis. Lineage (NCBI taxonomy): Eukaryota > Metazoa > Chordata > Mammalia > Artiodactyla > Delphinidae > Delphinus > Delphinus delphis. Next base: position 79,682,784 of record NC_082688.1, on the reverse strand, counting down.
GAGTGCAGGCTCAGTAGTTGTGTCGCATGGGCTTAGTTGCCCCATGGCATGTGGGATCTTCCCAGAGCAGGGCTCGAACCTGTGTCCCCCGCATTGGCCGGCAGATTCTTAACCACTGAGCCACCAGGGGAGCCCAAGAAGAGAGTTTTAAGAAGGAGGAAACAATAGACTGTATGGCCTAAAAGTCAAGTATGATAAGGACTGAAGGATGTCCAATAGATTCAGCAGCTGGAAGGTCATTGGTTTTCATGGTAAGAGCTGTACCAGTGGCTGGCGTTACGGCCATAACTGTACTGCACTGGAGGTGCAGAGGGAATGGGAAGTTAGGGGAAAAAAAGCAGAAGAGAAGGGCATTGGCTCTGGCAGGAGAAACTTTGAAGGAGGGACAACGGGGCAATATCTATGATATGCCCTTTGCTGCTACATGCTATGGGTAACAGGGTTCACCTCGCAAGAACAGTATATCCAGCAGGTCCCCAAATTTGTGCAGGAGATTCAGTCTTTTCCTCTTTGGGTTAGTGCATTTCTAACTCTTTCTTATAAGAAAATTTTTTTAAATCCCAACTTCTATTTCTGGCTTCTCTATAGTTTGCTAAATTACAACTTGAAATATTTAAAGGTTTCCAGCATACATAACAACCTGATAAAATAAATGCAAAAAAAGAAGCTGATCTGTAAGAGGCAGGGGAGATTCGTAAAAAGTTACAAATTCCCAGCTGGCATGGGAATGAATGGTGGAGACTTTGAGCATTTGAGGGGAATCAAATGCAAGCCAAATATGGTAGATTTAGAGGTTTTACTATTGCACACTAAATTGCAAACCCATTTGACATGAGACCAGCTATCAATATGGGTAAAATGCAGGAGCTGATGTTTATATTTTTTCTGAGCTAGTTAGAGGATTTATCTGTGTTGTAATAAGCTTTCTAATCTGGAACAGTAGGGAAGATGCTTGAGTTTGTAATTTACTATTATTCCACCTAGCATTATATTTCGTGCCAGCAGTCACACTTTATCTGAGAGCTTTCTGAATAATTTCAGTTCATCAACAAGAAGGAAGAATAATTCCTCAATGGTAAGGGCCATGAGCTGAATGCTGTGCCTTTACCTTAAAGGGGTAGTGGATATATTGCATGATGTAGTATCTGGACATTTATAGAGCCAAGGAGCTCCTGAGTTCTCCCCCTTGAGAGTGCTTATGGAAGCTTTAATAAACTGTTACTGTGAGGCAGTAGAAAGGACCTGTGCTGCAGTCACAAAGTCCATTACTTACTGTGTGAACTGGGTCACTTCATGCCCTCTCTAAGCCCATTTCCTCTGCTGTGAAATGGGACAATTGTATCAATCTCATGAACTGTGGTACAGTCGAATGAGATTCTGGGTATCTGGCATGTTGAAGGTTCAATAAATTCCTCTTGAATTTGGATTCCAGCACATCTCTATTTTCTATTCAATAAATTGAATTCTTTCTGTGAATATACCCTGAGTAATAACTTCTAAGTTCCATTTCCCCAAATGTGGAGTAGTGAGTTACTTGTTCACAGTTACTGCTGCAGTTGTGCAGTGTGGTGAAGTGACATAATTTTGCTGCCCAGGAAGGCAGGAACCCTGGCTGTACCTCTAACCTACTGAGTGACGTTGAAAATGATATTGACTCTCTGAGCCTACTTCCTGATTTGTAAGTTATGCCACAGGGCAGTTTGTGGTGTGGAACAAATACATTCTAAGTTTTCTTCTGTTTTGAGTATTCCCAAGGTAGAAAAGAAAGTTCTTTCCATTCTGGGCTATTGAGTCATACCTTTGCTCATAGTAATTCATTAAGAAGCATTATTACCAGTAACTCTAAGTGATTCCCACAGAAGAATTTAGCAGGTAATGAAGTCATTGACAATAAATGATTTGCTAACTAAAATGTGGTACAGTCCTATGAAGAAGATAATTTGTTTTATTATCATTTAGATGTATTAAAAGAAGGTCATTATCATTCAGTTCCTGAATTGTATTGCATGAATATTTGTTGATTTAGCAAATAAATAGATGCTTGCGTTCTATACAGGCCACCTATGCAATAGTGTCAAACAGGAGCATGGGCTATTTGGACGTTAGAGGATGGGAGGGTCTGTGTTCTGATCACTTGCCATACTGCTGTCCTGAAGTAACACCTTTGCCTGCAAAGATCCTGCAGGCTAATTTCAGCAGCTGGGAAACCGCCTGGCTGTCATGGGCTTTAAGGTACGCTGCTGCACGCATTCATCAGCAGGCATCTGACTCTAGATCGAGGGGAGCTTGCAATGATGTGACCTCAGCCCCAATATGGAGCCTAATGGAAAATGATAAGTCATAGATACATATCCAAATATTTTTGTCAGAATAAATGTGGGACTTGTGTAAAAGTTGTATACACACACAGAAAAGAGTTACCTAGATCACACAAGGACCAATGCTGATCTTATTCAGGACCAACTACTGACACAGACTAGCAGGGAAATTACATAAAAGGAGTCCTTATGCTTTGAGGTGCTTGGGACATCTGCCCTGTCATGGGGTCCTCCTATATGGCCAACAAGCTCTGTAGTCAGCCAGACCCAGATTCAATTCCTACTGCTGCTTATTAGCTGTGCAGCTTTGGGCAGGTTTTCTTTTTTGTAACGTGAGGCTAAACATAGTACCTACCTCGCACATGGTGAATGTGAGAATTAAATGAGATAATGTATATTATATGCTTTGTAAAGGGCTTTTCACTTAGTAAACCCTGAAGTGTTATAATTATTCATGATTATTTTGTTATTTTATTATAATAACAATTGGGGACTCAGAGAAAGTTGCCCAAGGTCAGACAGTTAACAACTAACTGGTAGGGCCAGGCTGAGCACCCAGGTCTATCTGCCTATGATTATACCACGCTGCTGCAAAAGGGAGGTGAACATGGTAACACCGACAGCAAAGGAAGAACAGGCTGACTAATTCTACTGTGAGACAGTCGGTCCTGGGCAGAATCTTGTCCATCGGGAATAGAAGTGTCAATCTACAGCAGTCCTTCCCACAGGCTACAGACCCTAAACCTGGGCCTCTGGGGCACTCCTGAAACCAGTCAAACCTAAGCGGACCTACTTGTGAACTGGGGTTAAAATTTAACAAAATAAACACTGAGCAGTGCAAAAAGCATAGCTCCTTTATTTTGTATAACTTCTCTTTTGTCTTCCTCTGTGCTGCTGTCATACCCCCCGTTGACACGGTGTACTCTGTGAGGCAATCTCCTTCCAAATCCCAAAATTCAGAGTGGGGCACAAATGCCTCTGGTTTTCCTTCTCACAAACTTTCTGGAGTTTTCTTTTGCACAGCCTTTAAGGTGCCAATTTGAAGCGAAGTTGGGTAGGGGAAGCCAGGGCCCTAGCATCTGACCTCTCGCCTATCTTTTCTTCTTCTTTTGGTTTAAGAAATTTATTTTCTATTCCTGTCTTATAGGAACTTTCCTTGGGTTACCTCTGAGTCCACCCTACCCACAGCTTAGAGAAAAACTATGTATTTTCAGACATATAATCATTGTCTCTTATTTAAAAAGGAGATTTTAGAATTTATAATTTTTTTTTTCTCTCTGCAACATTTGGCTTTCAAGTCTTTATCACTATTAAATTTTTAAAAACACTTTTGTTGGTGTGGTACTGACCTCCTCCTTCCCTAGGACAATATGACCCTTGACCTATCTTTACGGCAGATGGATGCATGGGAAAGAAAGAAAATAACACCTGGATTACTCAGAAGTTACTGAGGAAATGATTGAAGATACTTAACATACATTATCCCCATGACACTGGTGAAGATCCGTGGTTATGCCATTAGGATGGATCTTTCCTTCATTCACTTGTGAATATTTACAGAGAGCCAACAGAGGCCAGGCACTGAGGATGGCAATAAACAACTTTCCCACTTTTCACAGCCCAGACAACAGCACTGAGATCATCCACAGATATAGCTGTCTGATTTCATAGCGCCTTGGAGAAGCCTTGCAGAAAATGAGTTGGTGTTTTTCTGGACTGTCTGTAATGAGCATAAAGATACTTGCTTTTTGAGGGACCATTGCATCAAGCCCTCTGTTCAGGGGTGCTATATCCCAACCCTGTCTACATTTTGTATTGGTTATTTATTTTTGCCATGATGGTGATGGCTTGCAGGGTCGGTAGAATGGACACTTCCTTCTAAGGTGCCTTCTTATAAGCACTTGCTCTCTGTTTGCTATTGAAAGAGCATCTTGGAATACAATTATACAATCTCAAATAAATAGTTAATGGGATGAACTAGAAATACAGGAGGTTTTTACGATGGTGATTCATGTCCTGCCAGTTTAGGAGTTGTTTTAACCACAAAAACACCTGAACTTATCACAGAATTAAAAATCAAGAAACCTGGATTTGAACTCCGACCCTGCGTCTAGTTCTTGACATGGGGTAAGTTACCTTACCTCTCAGAGGTTTCGTTTCTTTATCTGGAAAATAAACACTTGGACTAAATGGTCTCTAAGGGTACTTCCAGCTCTACCAGACTGTGCTTCTTCAGCATAGGTGTTTTTCTTCTTCAGGAACTTTGTGTGGAGCCAGGATGTGGTCTTGCTGCAATCTTCTCTGGTTGTATAATTTTTGGGGATTGGATAGATTGTTGTCATTTGTCAATTTTCTAGTTTCATTTTCTGGACACTGGTAAGACATACTCCCACCAGTCTTGTATGGGAAAACATTGAACATTGAAATCTCACCATGTACCAGGCACTATGCTAAGCACTTTATAGGCATTCTTATAACAATCCTATGAAGTAGATATCTTTTATTCTGTAGTTTATAGAAGAAGAAACTGAGGCTTAGAGAATAATTTGTCAAGATCATAAGCTAAGGACTTCCCTGGCATTCCAGTGGTTAAGAATCTGCCTTCCAATGCAGGGGGCGTGGGTTTGATCCCTGGTCGGGGAACTAGGATCCCACATACCACAGGACAACTAAGCCTGCGTGCTCTAGAGCCCGCGTGCTGCAACTACCGAGCCTGTGCACTGCAACTACTGAGCCTGTGCGCTCCGGAGCCTGTGCACCACAACTAGATGGAAACCCGTGTGCTACCATGAAGAGCCCGCATGCTGCAGCTAAGACCCAACGTAGCCAAATAAATAAATAAATAATTTAAAAAAGAATAATAATTAAAAAAAAAAAAGACTCTGTGCTCTCAATCCAGGGGGCACATGTTCAATCCCTGGTGGGGGAACTATTGATAAGATCCTGCATGCTGTACGGCGTAGCCAAAAAGAAAAAAAAAAAAAATCACAAACTAATTACAACCAGGGCCAAGATTCTAATGGTGAGTCTGTCTGGCTCAAAGCCAGGCTCTTGACCTCTAAGTTATCTATTTTGTGCACCAGTTCCTTGGGTGACACCTGATCAGTCAAGGATCCAGGATCCTGAGCAATGAAGCTTATCCAAGTGCTCTGACCAGTGTGATAGCAATGCTAAGCCTGCATGGAAATGAGCAATACTGTTTTCAGAATAAGCTTATCATGGAAAGGTGTGACTTCGAGGAAGGTGGGTCCTATGAGCACATACCATTTTCTGACAAGACCTCTAAATCAGAGGTTCCCAAACCCCAGGCCACAGACTGGTACCAGGCCACGGCCTGTTAGGAACCGGGCTGCACAGCAGGAGGCGGGTGAGCCAACGCTGGCATTACCGCCTGAACACCCCCACCCCATCCATGGAAAAATTGTCTTCCATGATACCGGTCCCTGGTGCCAACAAAGTTGGGAACCGCTGATCTAAATGTGTGTTGCTGAGCAGAGATGGCCAATCAACCGTGTGCTTCTTTTTTTTTTCTTTCTACTGTGATTTCTTATTCCTCATGAAGGTACATTTATTTGAAAACCTCTCCTCTATGTTTGGCTAGTAAGAAAGTTACAAAATGGAAATGCCTCTTTTGGCCCCTTTGGCCCTCCTGGAGCCATACATTTCTTGTTTCCAGAAGCAAACAAGTCTTTCAAAGCAAGCAAGACTCTGAGGCTGTTTTTTTGTTTTGTTTTTTGTTGTTGTTTTTGCTTTTGTTTTTTAGTTTTTTGCTCCTTTAGGCTTTTAGTCACACAACTACAGCTCAGAATTGAATTTCACCCACAGCACACTGTAGAACAGTTTGCAAGAACTCCACCAGGAGCCCCCTGGCAAAGGATATGTCTGGGGCTTGGTTCTTCTTAGTTCACACTGATGTTGCTACACAAGCCGGTTCCTGCTATGGGCTGAGAAGGGAGGGCATCCATCACTTTTCAGCAGCTCTTGTTTCTAAGTGGCTGTTTTGGGAGGGAGCCCTTTGGAGTTGGAAGAAATACTATTTTCTATTGCCATTTGTTTGGCTGTGGCAATAAAGAAAATTTCCACTGACATGAAGAAGCCATTCTAAATATTTTAATAGATGGGAATGGCTGCGCTAGAATGATCAAAACACCAAAGTAGTGATAGCAAGTATAATCACCAACATTTATGGAGAATTTTGCAGGAGCTTTGCACGTTATCTAAGTAAATTCTTTCACCAGGCTTGGGTGATAGATATTATTATCTCCATCATGCAGATGATGTGTAGAGAGTTTAAGAGACTTCTCCGAAGTTGCAATTCCTGTCACTAGGAGAGCTGAACTAGAACCAGGGTCTCTCAGAATCCAAAGCCAATGATTTAGGCTACTGTGCAGACTACCTGCTTCTAAGTTTGAACTTTTTACATTGATTACATGTTGAAATATTTTGGATGCAATGGGTTAAAGTATATTATTAAAATTGATTTTACCTGTTTCTGTTAATTTTTTAGGATGGCTACTAGAGACTTTAAAATGACATAAGCCACTCCCATTATGTTTCTATTGGACAGTGCTAGACAAGGGATTAAATAACAATGGAGATGCAACTGGAGAAGTTGATTGGATCCTAAGCTTGGAAGGCCTTGAAGAACATTTACAAATCACCCTGAGAGTGCCAAATTTTGCCCACAACTTATAGAAATATACAATGTCTTCACTCAAGGTTCACGGCTTTTATATTGCCTGGTAAGTATAACTTTTAACGTGTCAACATCCACAATTATTTGAGCCAGTCAGCTTTTCCAGTTCTTTGTTTATTGTGTTTTATGAAGCAGTTAAATATTTGGAAAAAGCTACCAAGAATGAAGGTAAGGAAAGAAGAGGGCCCAGTAGTGCAAGGGGATTAGGAGACAGTTGTGTCATTTCCATCTAAAAGCGATGAAAACAAAGGCACCAAGCCATTAAAATGCAGGGTGTGCTCTCTGGCAGGCCTTTGGCAAGAGGCATAACTACTTACTTAAGTGGGTCACAGCCTGACTGTTAATTTCCATTCATGGAATTTGTTTCATTTTCAGGTGTCTCAGTTAGCTCCAAGGTGATGCTTTATAAATAGTTGTGAGGGCATTGTGGAGGTAGTCAGAATTTCCAGAGTGGTCATCATTAACTTCTTTTTGTCAGTGTTTCTCCACCTTCCGATGAGGCTTCAGCAGAATCCGAGCTCTTCTCCTGGAATCAACCAGCAAGCGGTTATCAGAATTCTCCAGCCACTCCTGGATACCACTGCCAACAAGCTGGAAAGAATTGTGCAGGGGAAATGCCAGCCTTGCTGAATCAAGCAACTTCTTCAACCCAAAGTTGACTGGTAATTATCATGGTGGCATTCATGGGACTGCAGGGGGTTCCACGAGCCCAGACCCGGCTCCACCATATTTGCTCAGTCCAGGGTATTGAAATGTTTCAACTCCAGGCAGAGAAGAGCCGGCAGAGGCAGGCTATGCAGGCAGCAGTTGTGGTACTAGCCCTCTGAATTCTGGGGTTCTTCTGGTGTGATTGGATTGTGCATAAAAGAATAAGAGCTGACGGTTGATAAAGGCTGTGCTACCCACAAGCTCATGCTTTTGATTCAGATCTAGTCTGGATGAGGATGAGTGGTCCAGTTTGGATAGTCCCCAAAGTAACTCTAATATGGAAGTTTAGTTGAAGCAGGGCTTTGTAGTCAAATGAATTGAAGTTTAGCCATGATTCTTCAAGTTAACAGCTGCATGATCTTGGCCAAATCACTTCACCCCTCTGAGCTTCAGTTTCCTCATCTGTCAAATGGGCATATACAAACTCCCTTCTGGGGTTGTTGTCAGGCTTAACTGAGATGTGCATGTAAAAACACCTGGCCTCCAGCATAAGGAATGCAATGAATCATTCCGACTTTTCCCCTTTAGTGTGTTTTATTATTAAAGCCTTAATATAAATAAATACCTTCCTTGTGAAACCAAATTCCAACCTTTGGGGATGATCATGCTTACTCTAGATTTTTTTTTTTGACTACTTGACTTTGGAGATTGTTCACTTTTAATGATGGTGGTAGTGATAATGATGATGATGATGAGTACTTATCTTTTATTCAGTACCTACCCTGTGTTAAGTGCTTTTCCTATATTATCTCGTAAAATCATCATAATAACCCCATGAGGCAGGTATTATTATCCTCATTTGCAGATGAGGAATGAGGTTAAGAAAGATTAAGTGGCTTGCTCAAGGTTATAAAGTTAGGTGGCAGAAGACCTGGGACTTAAACCCAGGTGTGAGCCCAACACTATCATTCTTAACCACTGTTATATTGTATCCATGCTATTAGTTCACCTCATTTTTCCTCAAACCAAGAGATTTTCTGTGTCCACAAAAGGTATAAAGGGTGCGTGAAAAAGAAACTCTTCCCAGTTTTAAATATCTTTTATAATTTAAACTTACTTGATATCTTATTGAAACAAAAATTTTAATGGAAAGACAATCAAGAAATCATTTTGATGAAAGAAAATTGAATTTCTTATTCTCCATAGACATTTAGAGAATAAATGTAATTCTGTGGAGAAAAGAAAATAAATTATGTTTAAACCAGAGTTTGAAAGAACTAATTATAGAGATATACACAATTTAGAAATAATTGTAGTACTTAAGGTTTATGAAAATGCTCGAGATTTTGTAGACATGAAAGCTTGTTTGTGTTCTTTTAAGATTCCAAATGTTACTTTTGTATAAGAGCTCAAAAGTTACGTAATACTCACCTGCTCTCATATCACAAGATATGAGAATATTAGATAAATATGAGAAATTTGAGAATATGAAAAAAATTCAGAAATTAAAGTAAACAAAGCTATTTCTGAGGCCAAAGAAATAGTACTTCAAATAATTGAGCATTTTTCATGGTGTGGGTGGGGAGGCACTCCTATCTGTTGAGTTGACACCATTCAAGGCTGTTATTTACTGCTGCCAAGAGGGTTTTATTAGAATTCTTTTTCTTGGGTTTTGCTCAAAAGAACAAATGCCATTCTAATGCCAATATTTTCAAATGACATTTATTGCTTAGATTTACTTTTCTAAAATTTGCCCTCTCTTTCTTAAATAAAGGTATGTCTCTCTCTAGGATAATAAAAGCCGTAATTTTTTTTTATTGAAGTATAGTTGATTTGCAGTGTTGTGTTAGTGTCTGGTGTATAGCAAGTGATTCAGTTTTATATATATATATATATATATATATATATTCTTTTTCATATTCTTTTCCATTATGGTTGAAAAAATTAATAATAAATTACAGGATATTAAATATAGTTCCCTGTGCTATACAATAGGACTTTGTTGTTTATCTATTTTATATACAGTAGTCTGTATCTACTAATCCCAAACTCCTAGTTTATCCCTCCCCTACTCCCTTTCCCATTTAGTAACCATAAGTTTGTTTTCTATATCTGTGAGTTGGTTTCTGTTTCATAAATAAGTTCATCTGTGTCATATTTTAGATTCCACACATAAGTGATATCATATGGTATTTGTCTTTCTCTGACTTACTTGGCTTAGTATGATAATCTCTAGGTCCATCCATGTTGCTGCAAATGACATTATTTCATTCTTTTTTGTGCTAAAAGCCCTAATTTAACTGATGTGAGATTATTCCAAATAAGTAAAGCATGTTTGAGCAACTGACTTATCAATGAAATTCACATTAATTGCCTTGGAGGGAAATTAGTAAATCTCATGTTGGTATAATAAATAGCACCTTTTCTGTTAAGCCTGATAAAGGTTATTTCTTTAAAAAAAAGAAGAACCATTTTCACTTTATTAATCTCATTATTCTACTGAAATAGCCCAATGACCTGAACATTGCTCACTTCATGGCTTTACTGGTACCTCTAAGAACTGGTGACCATGCTTCCTTCTTGAAACACTTTCTTCGTTTGGCTTGAGACATCACTTTCTCTTGGTTCTCCTTCTATTCCACTGGCTGGTCAATTCCCCTTTATCTTCTGACTGCTAAGTGTTAAAAATTTCAGGGTGTAGCCCTAAAACCTTTTCATTTCTTGCTCTTTATTTATTCCCTCTGTAATACCATCCCCAGTCTCTTAGCTTTGAAAGCATCTATACACCAATGATTCCCAAATTTACATTTCTAGCCCCCTTTCTAAATTGAGGTCTCATGGTCAACCATCTACTCAAATCTTGACTTAAATATCTAGTAGGGATCTCAAACTCAACCTGTCCAAAATCAAACTCCTGGTTCTCCATCGACATCCTTCATCTCAGGAAATGCTAGCTCTGTCTTTCTAGCTGCCAAAACCTTATTTTCTGTCTTCCTCTGACACTCCACCTCCATCAGTAAATCCTATTGGCTTTACCTTGAAAATACTATTTATCAAAAATCTGAGCACTTTTCACCACTTCCATTGCTATTTTCCTGGTCTAGGCTTCCACTGTATTTCACTCCCTCACCTGAATTATTTCAAAAACTCCCCAACTGGACTCCCCCCCACTACAGTCTGTTCTCCACATAGAAGCAACAATGATCTAAATTGCAGGTAAAATCAAGTTACTCTTTTGCTCAAAACTTTTAATGGCTCCTCATCTCATTCAGAGTAAAATCCAAAGGCAATATGACCTGCAAGGCCCTACATGACCTTGCCCTCAGCTACCTCATACTTTTATCTCTTGTTGCCTGCCTCCTTGTACGTATTCTGTTCCAGACAAACCCCAGATTTCCTAGAACAAACACCTCTCTCACTTTTCAAGGTTATTTGCTCATATGTTATCATTTTGGAAATATCTTTCTTGAGTACTCTTTCCCTCCTCCCTGGTCTTCCTGTATCCTTTATTCCACCTTATTTTTGTCTATAGCACATTTTACCACCTGACACAAATATATTTACGTGTTTATTTTCCCCATTAGAATATTAGCCTAGATTCCAGATTCCAGGACTGGCATACTAGATGATTCCAACCAAGCCTCCCAGTTGAAGGCAATTTAAAAAGCTGAAACACACACACACACACACACACACACACACACACATTCTTACAAGCATCAGAGACCTACCGAGATATTAAGAGATTAGAACAAGGAAACAATTAGCATTAAAGAGGTGAGTCAAAGCCTTTTTGGACAGGATGATTTACTGATGATGAGAAGAAAATTGAAAAGCAGAGGTTCACTGAGACCTTGGGAAATGACCCACTCTGTAACCCAAAGGCCAAGAGCTGAAATTTGGCTCTGAGGCTCTTTGGCAACTCACTGGAAGCAGTTGAGACACAAAGCTAAGCTTTTGAGGACTCAGATGCGTGAAGATTTGGAAACTGGCATTCATCTCCTTCAAAAACAGAGAGGCCGTAGTATAATATCCCTTTTTCTGACTTGAAACACTCAAAGGCTACATCCTGGAGGCATGGGATCTGGATTTTAGCCCAATCTGCACAAAAACTCAAATCTTGGTCCTAGACTGCTAATCTACTCAGGTGTTTTGCAGGGGGAAAATACACTGTGGAGGAAAATAACATCATTCTAGGTCTTAAATTATCACCAAATGTAATTTTAATTTGTCCAGCAAAGTATCAAAGGTTATAAAACAAATGAAGATTCAAGACAAATGCCAACTAATGTAGTTCCAAACCACCTATCCACTCAGCATATGAAAAGGTGCTCAACATCATTAGACATCAGAGAGATGCAAATTAAAACCACAACAACATACCACTACCCATTAAGTAAAAAATAAAGAAGCTGCTGATAACACTGAGTGCTGGTGAGGATACAGAGCAATTGGAACTCACCTGCATCACTGGTATTAGTGTGAAACAGTACAGACACTTTGGAAAACAGCTTGGCAGTTATTAAAAAGTTCAATGTACACTTACCATATGACCCAGAAATCCCACTTCCAGATTCTTACCCAAGAAAAAGTAAGATATATATCCACACAAAAACCTGTTCACAAATGTTTACAGTGGCTTTATTCATACTTGTCAAAAAATGGAAATGTTTATCAATTGGTAAATGGATAAACAAACTGCTATAAACATACAGTGAAATAGTACTCTAATATTTGCTGAGTATATTATTTAATAAGTATTATTAAATTATTAAATAAGTATAATATTTAACAAGTATTAATATTATATCTTATTTTAAAAGGAGAATTCCTTTTTAAAAAGCCACATTGACCCTTTCAGCACTGGTCTGACATTTCAGTCACCTCTGTGGACAGCTGACAGAACATATGGAAGTTTTTTGAGAGCCGGAGAATGATGGACCTTTAATTCAGGGAGGGCAGAAGGCTTATCACTTCACATTTCTCCCTTCCATTTGGCTCTCTTACTTCCTCATCTGATTCAGTGCTCCTTTGGTCCTTCCTGCTGTCATCTGTGTTTGGGCTCATGGTCCCCTCTGATATGGCCAGACAGCCAAGGATGTTCTCACATGAAGGGCATTTGCCATGGGCTCAGCTGCCTCACTAATTTGGCTGATGTTTTATCCCCTGGAGCAGGAGGGAGAAGTAGACTTGTAACTTGAGGACAGGACCTTGTCTTGCGCTTCTGTAGTGACCCACCATGGCCAAGCACAGAGCCTTAGACGTGGTAGGTGCCCAATGCATGTTTGCTTTGTGTACAGATTTGGTTTTTTTAAAGATACTAAATGTAGTTCCTAGCGTCCTCAAGTGTACTGAATGCAAGTTAAAATTACTCTGGCAGGAGTCATACTTAATTCATTGGAAGAGAAATAATAACCGTGATGTCCTCAATTTAAGAATATCAGCTATGTAATATATTTTCATTCATTCGTGTATTCAGCAAATATTTATTGAACATCTACTATGTCCTAGATTCTATGCCAAATTATTTAAGTTAAAGGGATACATATCCAAGAACAAAAATCAATTGTTAATTACAAGTTTCAAAGATATATATTGGTCTTTGCATATTTTGCTTCCTGGTGAATTTAGTTTTCCTTTTCTTTTTTTTTTTTTTTTTCCTGTAAGGAAAGAAGTAGATGTTATACACAGATACCCTGGAACAGTGATTGGTGGCTGTCTCTTCTGTCCCCGTATGCTTAGAGGAGTCAGTTCATTTCTGTGAGTAACAGTAGCTTTCCATCATGGGGTATCTAAATAGGGGCAGATTGTTGGGGGTGGGAGTGAAGTATCAGAACTCAGGAGAGTTAGGGGAGCCTGTGTAGTTCCAAATTACTTATCCAGCACCCCCAACCCTTCCCGCTGCATCCTCCTTACCGCTGCCACGCTGTGGCGATCAGCTTTTTTTAGTATCTGTTTTGTCCTGAGGGAAGAAGTTTCCCACATTTACTTTCTTTTTCTCAGTGGGAAAGATTCTATTGTTTGACTCTCATGTTTTTACTACTTCATGTTTCCATTTAAACAGTAACTGAATTCAGGAGATTAAAGATAACACAGTTAAATTGTCTGTTACTAACTGTAGTTTGTTTCCATCCTCCCTCTCTCCCTCTCCCCAGAATGCAAGTACTTCTTTCTTCTTGTGTTTTGATGGTTTTGATTTGATTTTGGTTTGTTTAGTTTGGGGTATTGGCATTGATTTTTAATAACATTATGGTTGGGATTCCACAGAAATGAAACATCTAACAATGTTTAAAGACTTGCATGTGGATGATAGAATCACGTTCATTTTTATTGATGCTAAGTGGTGACTGAATCACTTTGGAGAATGATAAATTTTGTAGTTGATAAATTTTGTTTTCACTTGAAAAAAGAGTAGACAATGTAACATGACAGAAAACAAAAATTTGTATGTTTCCATTATAAATCTCCCCCAAATATTCTAGTTTCCACTAGCATACGTACTTTAACATATCACAGCTATGATCTTGGTGGTTGTGGAGCGCACAGTAGGAAAAAAGAGGAATGGAGGGAACGTTCTAGATTGAGCCCAAGTGGTGTTCATTGCTGGGATTCAGGTACTTGCGGTATTTCCATCCGGAGGATTGTTAACACGGTGCACTAGGGGCCTCCTGAAGAAAAAAGTCCTAAGGAAAGAGCAAAACCAGCGATGAGTTTGGCCAGTAAAAAAGGCTGCAGCAGTCAGACGTGAGGTGGGTCTTCTGAGGATCACTGAATGAGGAATCGCCAATTAGTGAAGCAGTAGGCTTTCGGTCATTGGAATCCAGCCTTCTAACGGCCATCCACTGCTACTCAAGCATTCCCAGGACCTCACTCAAGGTGATTATGTTACCCAACCAAACTTGGGTCCCTTTGCCCACTTGCAGTAAAGCCAATCTGTTGACACTGGGTTGTGATGAAGAAAAGTGTAACATTTATTGCAGGGCGCCAAGCAGAGTTCAGGCAGCTAATGTTTAAAAGGCCTGAACTTCTTGCTTGGCGCCCTGCAATAAACAGTACCCTTTCCTTTACCACAGCCTGTTGTCAATAGATTGGCTTTACTGCCTGTGGGTGAAGGGACCCAAGTTTGGCTGGGTAACAATTTTGGCACCCCAGATGGGATGGCAGTCCCGAGTGGGCACCTCACCCATGGCACATTGGCTCCTGGCCAGTGGTAGCTCTTGGATTCAGTCCAGCAGCAACCTGAGCACCTTTGTCTCAGGGACAGTCCCAAGTGTTTGCCACCGACCAGGTGCTGCTGGCCCACGGTGCTGTGATGAAGGAAGCAAGAGGAAGGTGATATTCACGGGGGACAGTTTGTCCTGGGAAGGCCCCATAGGGCTCAGTTACAATTATTATTCATTAAACAAAATATATCTGCTCCTGTGGGTAGGGAGAAGATTCTCCTTCTGGGAAGGTAAGCTGATCTTTGTATTGTAACGTATACAACAGGCAGAATAGCGCTACATCTCTGAGAAGAAAGCATGTCATAAACACTCCTTTCCAGCTACATGCTGAGCTTAGGCTCCCCTGACCTCTGAGAACACCACTGACACTGTGTGATTGATTTGGGATCTGTGTGCTTGTTTGTTTTCATGGGAAATGGGTTCATAGCTTCCATTAAATTCTCAAAGGTGTCTGAAACCCCACAAAAACTGACCACTGTTTTATATGTGGTCTCTGCTCGGTCTCATCAACACACATAGCTTCATTTGTTACCTACCTAATGATTCTCTCAAGTATATATTCCCAAACCATTTACTCTTCAGAAATAAAATTTGTAGATAATATAACCATTCTACAAACACAAAACTAAGCTTAGTGCCTTAACTGTAAAGTAAAGGCAATATCTTTAAATGATTTATGATAAAAAATTGTATGCATTTCATGCTGGAGAGAGTGTGGAGAAAAGGGAACCCTCTTGCATGGTTGGTGGGAATGTAAACTGATACAGCCACTGTGGAGAACAGTCTGGAGGCTCCTTAAAAAACTAAAAAATAGAATTACCATATGACCCAGCAATCCCACTACTGGGCATATACCCAGAGAAAACCATAATTCGAAAAGACACATGCACCCCAATGTTCATTGCAGCACTATTTACAATAGCCAGGTCATGAAAGCAACCTAAATGCCCATCGACAGATGAATGGATAAAGAAGATGTGGTACATATATACAATGGAATATTTACTCAGCCATAAAAAGGAACGAAATTGGGTCATTTGTTGAGACGTGGATGGATCTAGAGACTGTCATACAGAGTGAAGTAAGTCAGAAAGAGAAAAACAAATATCATATATGAACGCATATATGTGGAACCTAGAAAAATGGTGCAGATGAACCGGTTTGCAGGGCAGAAATTGAAACACCAATGTAGAGAACAAACGTATGGACACCAAGGGGGGAAAGTGGCAGGGGGGTGGGGGGGTGGTGTGATGAATTGGGAGATTGGGATTGACATGTATACACTGATGTGTATTAAATTGATGACTAATAAGAAAAATAAAATTGTATGCATTTCAACCACAAATGCTTGCCCACGACTACATGGGAGGACATAGTGAAGTGGTCAAGGGCTAATGCCAAAATGCCGTGGACATGACAGCTACACATACAGCTGAGCATTTGTGTGTTACTGGCAGCTCAGATACCACAAGAAGCATTGCCACTGGTGACAAGATTTTCCAAAATGGAGACAAGTCTTGGTGAAGCTCTAGACAAAACAAAGTTCCCTGATTTATAAGGAAGTTTCATTCCTGAAAAATCTAGTGTACGAAATCCATACAAAACAAACAAAACCACCACCACCACCATCACCACAACAAATTTGGGGTTCTATACAAAAAGAGGAGTTAGGTTCTCAGCTCAGACCATTATAAACAGATGTACTGCCCATGTGAATCCTCCTGAATGCTTCTGAATACGGAAGAGTTCTTCATTGTGTGCGAGTGTCCCTCTCATTTCAGGATGCCCAGCATCCTTGATTCTTGTCCACTAAATAAATACCAGTTGCACATCCCCTCCCATCATTTTGACAACCAAACACCCCCCACACAAAGTCCAGAATGCCTCCAGGGAGGTGGTGTCACCTCCACTGAGAACCACTGACCTACCGGCTACAGTTGAGACTCTTGAGCTTTGCACACAGGTCCTTCCTGATCTGGCTTCTGTCTCCCTCTCCATTCCCACCATTCATGCACCCTCCATCCTGCATTTCAGACTGCAAGAAGTTCCCTGACCTGGTGGGCCTTTCCTTGCACCTGTGGGGTTCCCTTTGCCTGGGAACGCCCTTTCCTAGTCAAACTTGTCATCCCCTCTTCTCCAAATCCTCTCAGAATGCGTTGGTACTCCCTCATGTCTCCCACTTTGCTTGCTTACCTCTCTACAACCCTCAGCTCATTTCTTCCCAGCTCCACGCCCAGACTGAGAGCAGGAGCCAGGTTTCCTGTGTCTTTATAGTCTGGGGTGGCCCGCCCTGGGGGGTTCAGTTCATGTTGGTTGTTGGGTGACATCGATGTGCTGAGAGGACCCTGGACTTCTCTCAGTTCCAGTCTCTGTTCTGCTTCCAGGTCTCCCACATGGTGTTCCTTCTTCCTAGAATGTGCTCCTTGTTCCCTCATCTCCTACCTCAGCCCAACTAAATCCTTCTCTTCTTCATGTCTCTTGTTAAATGCCGCTTATTCAGGGCTGCTTTCCTTGACCCCTCAGATGGCTCACCAATTATATTATTTGCCCTCACAGTACTCTGCACTTCTCTTTCTTAACACTACACAGGTGATCACCAGGTTCCTTCGCAAGGACCAAGCCAGAATCCTCCTTTTTATTGGATCCTGTAAGCCAGAGGTTCTTCAATCACCCCTAAATGACTAATAATGACTTCTTAGAGAATGAGGTTCTCAAGCTCAATTTATCTTGATTTCGAAAAGCAAAGAAATATGACCGTCTTTTTTTTTTTAATATTTATTTATTTATTTTATTTATTTTGGCTGCCCCGGGTCTTAGTTGCGGCACGTGGGATCTTTGTTGCGTCATGTGGGATTTTTAGTTGGGACATGCAGGATCTTTCAGTTGCAACATGCAGGCTCTTAGTTGCGGCATGCGAGCTCTAGTTCCCCAGCCAGGGATCGAACCTGGGTCCCCTGCATTGGGAGCGCAGAGTCTTACCCACTGGACAACCGGGGAAGTCCCAGAAACATGACCTTCTTGCTGGTACATTTCTTTGTCTGAAACTAGTGTATAATAGAGGATCTATATAGAAGTTTAATCAATAAAAAGTCAGTCACAGGGTCAAGTAGACTTTTTTATATGACCCAGAAAAGGATACAGGCACTCAGATAACCAACATGTGCATGTGATCCTGCAGAAATCTCAGTGCTAATGAAAGCATTAGCATATAGAAGGGAAATGGACTGCATACAACTGGATAAATAGAGGGGTAAGCACTTTATTGTTGAAAAAATGATTAAAATTATATTTGGAGATGTGTAAGTTTTTATTTTATTAAGTAAAGAAAGAAATTCTGCCACTCTATCCTCAAGACTTCTCCACCTGGGAGGCGGGGGGCGGGAAAGCGGGGCTCTGATTTACCTGCCTAAGGGGTCAGCCATCTCCATTTCTCAAAGTTGGAGGCTGCTTGTTTTGTGTGCCTCATGTGTGATCCTTGGAACTAGTCTAGGAGTTTGAACTTTCTTTGAATTTTTGTCTCTATTATTCTTTTTCGAAAATACTTTATATTGGTTTGCCATTCAGTGTTCAGTTCCATATATGCCAATCGTTCTGCAATTCCAGAAGAAAGTTCACATCCTAAGTGATCGAAAAAAAAATGTGTTAATTCTAAAACCTCTTTAGCAGCCTACAGTCAGTTGCTATTAAGAGTACTTTCTTATTATATTAAAAAAAAGAATGCCTCTTTAAAACAAAGCAGCATGGCTCACTAATAATATCTCTGGGTTTTATCTTCCTGCATACTTCATGTCAAAAAGCCCAGGCAAGCTTTTTCTGAGTTTTTAATCTCAATGTAATTCATGCTTTTTTCTTATTTTCATTGCTGTTATTAAAATAAAATTTTAATGTATATACAAAGTGAGGAATACTGACTATGCATAAAGTTAGATATAAGTTCTTGCTTATCAATCTAAAATAGAAATTGCTTTCATTATACATATATCAATTAGCCATCCCAAAATATTTACACATGGGATACATGCAAATAATCACTAATAATGCATATATATGCTTTAGAAGATGACTTTCCTGAATATTCTGGAAGTGCTTCAATTTATAGATTAGGAAGCTAACATACTTTGGAGCTGAGTTAAACAAAATAATTTAAAAAATCAATTATTCCCCATACATAGAAGTAAAACATGACTTACAAATGTATAGTCAACTTACATGTGAATATTTGTAAACCGTGAGTGATTTTAGAAAGAATAGATTCTATTTATGGATTAATTAACACCACTCTAATGGATGATATTTATATTTTTAAATGGAATTTTGCAATAAAGAAAAATTATGAGAAATAAGATTGTGGAGAATAACAGAAGAATTCCAGAAAGAATTCCCTATGAATTCCTATTTACATGGTATATGTATACTAATTACCTTAAAAAAAAAAAACTAAACTAACTAACTACTTTGTCTAAAGAGTTATTTTCATGATTAACTGTTGCTAACAGATGATTTTTTTTTAAGTCATCTGTAGGTCATTTGATTTAATACATATTATTAATTTCCTAAAGGAAACAAGGAAAAGGAGAAGCAATTCTCAATATGTTGTTAAGCACAAAAGAGCAAGAAGCAAAGAAATTTTTCTACAAGTACAATAAATGAGGAAAAAGACTGATGGAAGCAATTTTCACATATTGAGATATGGGTAAGTCATTTTGGCTTATACATGATTTGGCTTAAACTTTATGCTAACTAGAACAGCCAGTTTTGTAGTCTTTTAAACATGCATTCTGCATCTGCCTTAACCATTAAAGAAAAGAATGCTTTTAAAAATAAAAATGAAGTAACTGTGGTCCGGGTATCCAATGTGGAGCCAGGTGGCCATTGTGCATGTGATTTCAGGCACATTCCTGCATCACCGAGAACTTCTAGTTCCCTCATATCTCCCTGGTTCTTGATGTCCAGTGGGAGGTGAAGATGATAACTGGCAAGCTTGGGACATGGGTCATCTTTGGATGAGAGTCTCTGAGTCAATAAATGCTTCCTTTAGCTTGTTTGGTAAGGTCACTTGATATCCTTCCTATACCACTTGACATCACAGAAGGTTGACAGCCTCCAGTTATGACTGTGGGAAACTTTTTGTCAGTCTCTACCCCCCGGGGGCAACACTGCATCCCTCAGGGAGGGTCAGCACTTTGATAGCCATCCTGTGTGGTTTTTATATTTTATAATATAATTTTATATATTATTATTACCGGCAGAATGGCCCAGGGAGCTCAGATTCTGATATAAATGTGGTTACCTCCTGTTCATGCTCAGCCCAGGCTCTGGGAGAGGTGGTGGGACATGGTGGGGAGGTAGGAGGAAGGCCACGTGACAAGCCACCCTATCTAGGGAAATGGAGAGGCGAAAATGGGTTCCCATACCTTCATTATGCTCCTACCCAATCTCCCCTAAGTAAGGGAGCCAATGAATCTGAGGATTTTTGGAAGCACTGCCACTGTTCTAGAAGCTGCCGGCCGGTAATATTTAAGCTGGAGTCGGTTTCTGCCACCAGGTGGCGCCAAACTGAAGTTAGGACTAGGTTGGATTTGGGTCTCGAAACTGGACCTCAGCTCCAGATGGCATCACTTTATTAACCTCACAGTAAAGGAAACTCACATCTTGGGCTGCTGAACTTTTTACACTCTACTTATCATACTAAGGTGGAATTTTACTGAATGTGTTTGTATGTATATTATTTATCATTTTTTAGAAACAGAAATGTGATAATGTTGTGTATATTGCTTTGCATCTTATTTTTCTCCCCACAAATATGTCTTGGATAGCTTTCCATAATGTAAATCAATTGTTTTTAATGGTTGAATTGTATCACATTACATCAATGTAGCATCATTTACTTGACTCATCCAACAATAACAAACTTTTTTTCTACCTTTGTGACTGTTTTTGCTGTTATTACAAATAATGTAATGAGAATTCTTGAATATGTCTTTGTGACATTTGAAAGTATAGCTGTAGGACAAATTCTTAGAAGTGGGTTAGAGATACTCAATGGAGAGAACAGGACTCACTAACATAGAGATGAGATTTGAAGCCATAGGAGTTGACAAGGGAGTGGGGTGTCTCCAGTCAGAGCCTCCAGGAGCATCATGTGTAAAGCACAGGAAAGGAAGACACAAAGGTAAGGGACAGGGAACTGGTATCCTAAGAGAAACAAAATCAAGGAGCTAGAGGTAAGATGGTGAAGACATTGCTTAATGATATAGATTCAAAATTTAGGTAAAGAAAAAGTCTTCATATTATGTTGTTAATTCCAGGGCTGTCTAAGGGGTGCAAAATTTTTCTGTTTACAAATTCTAACTGTAGAGGGCATGTATATGTACATAGTTATATCTCTGGATGCCAAGAGATATTTATAAATTGAGAGGCAGATGGCTGGGATATCAGATGCTGAACGATTGAATCCTAGTCTCTACCAAATACTGGTCCTTGCATGGTCCCAAGAGGAAATAACAGATACTATGAGGTGAGTTCCAAGCCCCAGAGCAGAAGTCCAGTTAGGCTGAACCATATGGAGGACTCCTTTTAAATACTGTATCTTTGTTTTTTTTCAAATTTAAATACTTTCTCTTTATTCTTTTATAAAAGTAATATATGATTGGGGGAAGGGGAAAATGTTAAGCAGAAAGTGAAAGTCCCCCCCTAACTCTAGGCCTCAGGGATAGACATATAACCAACTTGGTTTATATCTTCCAGGCATCTCTTTTAATAACTGGTGTAATGCCATTGGAGGGATGCGTGTGTTTTATTTAACCAGTCCTATGCTGATGAGCATTTAGACTGCTACCAATTTTTCTCTGTTACATATAACTCTACAGAAAATATCTTTGTACATAGATCGTCGTGCCCTTAATGGGTTATTTCCTTAGAAGGAATGCCTAGAAGTGAAATTTTTACATCATGAGTCTGAAAATTTTATATTTGGATGCATATTGCCAAATTACCTTTCAAAAAGGTCACACAGACTCTGCACTCAACAGTAGTATAGCAATGTTGGTTTCCCTATGCTCTACTTGCAAGATTGAAGATTCATTTTTATGTATAGATTAGATATTTTCTTTTTATGTGGAATGTCCGTTCACATGTTGCTGAGCCATTGTTCCAGTTATCTATTGTTGTTTAACAGACTACCCCAAATAAAACAACCACTGTTTTATTATATGTCATGATTTTGTGGGTTAGGAATATGGACAGGACTCAGTCAGGTGACTCTTCTCTCTACATGATGTTGAGGGGGGTTACTTGATGGTATGGAGCCATGCCTGGGATGGTCTGGAGGGTCCAAGATGGCTTCATTCATTGTTGGCCTCTTAGTGGGGATAGCTAGAAGGGTGTACGCAGCCAGACCCTGGTTCTTCTCCATGTAGTTCTCAGAGCCTTTCTATGTGGACTCCCCAGTAGGGAAGTCCATCTTCTTACAGGTGGTTCAGGTATCCAAGAAACCAAAATGAAAGCTGCCAGTCCTCACAAAGCCTAGACCCATAACTGTCATAGTGTCACATCCACCATTCTAAACTGGTCAGTGTGGCCAGGTTGTCCCAGATTCAAGGGAAGGCCTTGAATTGGGAGGAGTGTCAAAGAATTTGTGGCCATCTTTAGTCTGTCTCAAATGCTATTATTAGTATGTTCTCATTTCTTGGGGAAATTTTACTTGGACATGGTGAAAAGTCCCTAAAAATGTTCTTTAATTTCATTTGTAAGTATTTTACCCAAGGTTTTTGCATCCATATTGATATATAAGATTGGTTGTTGTTTAGAGTTATTGTTTTAAGTTTTGGTACCAAGGTAATTTGCTACCAAGGTAATTTTTTTTTAAATAATTAATTAGGTAGCTTTCCATATTTTTATCTTTGAAGGAGTTTACAAAGGATGAGAATCATGTGATTTCTGAACATTTGAAAGGCTTACTCATGAAGCTATCTGGGCCAGGAGGTTTCATTGGAAAGAATTCTCTGATCATTTTTTAATTTTGTTATTGGCATGCAGATTGGATAACTGAGTTAGTTACAGTCATTTAATGTTTTTTTCATATTAAGTCTAAAATTGTGCATTGTGGCTTTGTATGTGAACTTGGAAAGTACTTTGTAATATTAAGGAAGGGAACGAAGTGCTCAAGAAATGTGGGAAGGTAGTACCTTCTGGTATATTGCAGGTACAAGAAGCTAATTTTAGCCCTCATCTTATTTTTTTCATAAAATTCAAGGGGATACAGACTCCTTGAAATTAAAAAAAAAACATGAAAGGAGAATTTATAAGATACTGAGATGAGACCTGAGCTTGAGAGGCAGGCAGAACAAGAAGCCAAGTCAAGGCTCTTAGGAGCATCCTTACTCCTGGCAATAGGGGGGACAAAAACATATTAGTTGCTGAATATGTGAAGGATGAATCAATGAATAAAAGATTAGGAATATCAGCATGGTTTGGTCTCATGGAAACTGTAGGATCATGAGTGGCCATCAGAGACCTTGGGAATATACTCTGCCTCATGCTTTTGTTGCATGCTTGGCTCACTCTACCCCACATCCCCTGGAGCTGTCACATGTTTATTCTCCAGGCAGAAGTCCAGCATGACTGACTCTCGGTTTTCCCATCCCTGAGTGTGGCACAGGCTGTGGCTGTTTTTAACCACTTAATTTCCCCAGCCACGAATCAGGTGTGTCCTCAAATTCTAGATTTTCTCAGGCTACACAACATGAAAAACACGCTTAGACGCATGGAAGGCTGCATCTAGCTGGAGGCAACTGCTGAGCTGTTGGTAGGAGCAAGACTTATTTAAGAGTATATTTCAAGAGGCCTGAGTGTGGTTATCAGAAAACAAAAGACCTCATCTGAGGTAAAGTTATCAAATTAGAAGGCAGCTGTGCTATGAGGATGGACACGTGAGAAGTAAAAAATCACGAACCTAAGATCTGAGCCCTTTGCAAGCTGAGAACAAGTATTTTCTTCTCTGGTACCTCCAGTACCTACACTGTCCCTGGCCCAGCCTGGCCTTGCTCATTTAGCCTATTGTGCCTGCCAGTTAAGGATATATATGCTTCTTCCACTGGCGTTCTAAAATTGTACAATTCAATAATTCTTAGTAAATTTACAGAGTTGTATAACCATTACCACAATCAAAATTTTAGAACATTTCCATCACCACACACACACACACACACACACACACACACACACACACACCCTCAAGCTTATTTGCAGTCAGAATTCTCGCACCCCACCCCACCCTACCCCTACTCCCATTCCTACCCCCAGCCCTAGGCAACCACTAACCTACTTTGTGTCCTTATAGATTTGCCTATTCTGGGTATTTCATATAAATTAAATTATACAATATGTGGTGTTTTGTATCTGGCCTCTTTCATTTAACACAACGTTTTTGAGATTCATCCATGTTGGAACATATATCAGTACTGGGTTACTTTTTATTGCTGGAATAGTACTGCGCTACATAGATATACCACATTCTATTTATCCATTTGCCAGTTCATGGACATTTGGGTTGTTTCTACTTTTTGGATATTCCTATCCATGTTAATGTTCCTATGAACATTCACATACAAATCTTTATGGGACATGATGTTTCATTTCTCTTGGGCAGATAACTAGGATTGGAATTGTTGGGTCATACAATACCTCTATGTTTAACATTTTAAGAAACTGCCAGATGTTTTACAGAGTGGCTACACCATTTTACATTGCCAGCAGCAGAGTCAAGAGTTACAGTTTCTCTACATTCTCACCAACACTTGTTAGTATCTATCTTTTCATCTATTGGCTTTGTAAATATTGTAAAAGCTGTGTGGAACCCCATACCACCTTCTTAGATCCTTACATGGAAGCTGCAGTCCTGAACCATATTTTAAGAAATAGATTAATTATCCTTTGTAGGCACTTAGGACCTATGTATACCTTCCAGCTGTTTTATTAAACTCTAGAAACTTCCGTACATTTGTAAAAACATCAAACTACTTAAAGCTCATTGTGTGTGTGAATCAGAGACTGTTAATTATACGCCAATATCCAGTCTTCCCTTTTTACATAGAAATAGAATTATCGGGTGGATACATCCAAAAAGTACATTTCCCATCCTCCTTTGCAGCTAGATGTAGCTACATAACTAAGTTCAGGTGAACTTCAGGGTTGTGAGCCAGAATGTTATGTGTTCTTAGAAAAAAGTAGTGAGCCGACTTTTACCCTTTTCCACATCTTTCCTGGAAAGTGGAAATGATGGTAAAGGCTGGAGTTGCCCTCTTGGACCAAAGATGGACACCATCTGCTGAAGTGGGCAGGGCATCAAAATAGAAGCCTGGGTCTCTGATGATTGCAGGGCCACCATACCAGCTCAGATTGCTTAGCTGAACTTTAACAAGAGAGGTAAATGTCTTGTTTAACCCAGGGCTATTTTGAGGCTCTCTGTTACAACAGCTAAAATGTGAAGTTACTAACATCTAGAAAGTCCCTATAGAAACATGGCGACAATATGAGAGCCTCCACTGATGAATATGATCACACAAAGAAAGTCAAGGTAATGTATTAAAAAGAGCACTGGACTCAAAATAAGGTTACTAGAGGTTTATTAGTATTGACTTTACTTCTAGTCAGCTTTGTGACCCCAGGGAGGTCTCTGTATTTCTTTGAGTCCTCATCCATAAAACCAGGTGGTGGTTTTATACAGTTAAAAATAAATTTTTAAAACTTGAAAATAAAGGGCATATGGTTTCAGAAGTACTTCACTATATTCGTGTTCATTGCTAAAGCAACTCAATAGAAATTTAAAATGTATAATCTTGAACCTTTGGTACCAGACTTCTCTAATAAAATAGTATGATGATAATCATGTTCAGTGGCTGTGTCATTTGCACAGGGCTAAGAATTCCCTGTAGATTAGCTTTTTTTTAATCTTCCCAATGGGTGCCATTATTATCCCCATTTCACAGATATGGAACCCGATGAGGGTAAGTACCTAGCTCTGTCATGCAGTTAGTTAGTGGTGGAGAGACTTCCCTGGTGGTCCAGTGGTTAAGAATCTGCTTTCCAATGGAGGAGACGTGGGTTCGATCCCTGGTCAGGGAACTAAGATCCCACATGCCGCAGGGCAACTAAGCCCGTGTGCTCTAGAGCCCTCGCACCACAACTAGAGAGCCCATGTGCTGCAACTACTAAGCCCGTGCACCACAACTAGAGAGAAGCCCACACGCCACAAGGAAGACCCGATGCAGCCAAATAAACAAAGGAAAAAAAAAACTTAGTGGTGGAGACAGGAGCTCAACCACTGCCACCCTGCCCCCATAACTATACCTAACTAGTCATTGTGAAGCATATGAGGAAATCAATGGTATTTATTGGCCATTGGCTCACACAGTCTCTTTAGTCACTGTGACTAGGAGGCATTCGTACACTTTAAAATGAATAAACAGCTCTTGCAAATGTGCTCACTAGGTTAAGGTGACATGTGGAGCAGTCATTGTGAATCATCTAAGGAACACAGGGAGACTTGAGCTAATGGTGAAGCACATCTGGCAAGTGCTGAAAAGAGGATAAGCAGTTCTCAAGAACCGGTGACCTACAACACTGGGCAGCGTGGTCGCTGGACTCCAAGGACCAAGCCTCCTGCGTCTGGCTGGCAGCTGTGATTCAAGGGAGGTCAAGCCCCAATATGTGCTGTTTGCTGCCTGATGCACTTCGCAGAGGCACATCAGAGAAGCTAAGCCTGATGGACTCTGAACACTGGTTGGTTTTTTGAGGGTTTTTTTCTGGCAACAAAATTAAAGCTGCACCTAAGGATTTATCCACCCTTTTGCTTATCTCTATGTGAACTGTGCAGTGAAATCCCTGTACACAGCACTGACTATCTCCCAGGGTGTTGCTTAAAATGTGGCTGAGCACAAATGGGAAACATCAAGTCTTGTGGAAGTAAGCACACAGAATTAATCTCTTAAAGTGATAAAAGACTTAGTTTCACTCTGTAAGATAAATAAATGCAAAGTATGGTAAAGTCAGAGGTGCTCAGCTCATCTGCTTTTAGAAGGAGACATCTTGGGAAAGGATACTGTGTACTTGGGACACATTTTAATGCCACTCTGATACCTTATGTGATTGTGAAAATGCTTTGAATTTCTTTTTTAAATGTATTTAATATATGAAGCTTTTAACCTGCCCCTATTCACCTTCAGTGCTTTTTAACATTGGGAAAGGTAAAAGCAAAGTGTCCTGGCTTTTTTCTTAGCTCTTAAGTATAATAAGTATATTATTTAAGTAAATATGATATTAGGAACCTTCTCACTATTTAAAGCCAATACAAAATAAGGCTCTCTGCTTTCCACCCCATCCTTAATTTTATTTTTACCTTGACTCTGAATTTCATGCTTTGTTTTTTTTCTAAGTTTGGTTCATGAACCATCCACTTGGAATCACCAGTAGTGCTTGCTGCAAAGTTGTTGTGAAACTTTGGGGTAAAGGAAATAAGATCAGAGAACATTTCTCCCTCAATACCTAATGAAATGAACAAAAATATTGTTTTTCAAAAGGCCAAAAATTCAGCAGCAGCAATCAAAATTGAAAAAGGATAAAACTTCATGTAATAAAGTTTGAAAAGTAGCTCTTAACCTTGCTTACCACGCCCGCTCCTCAGAAAGAGAACTGAGAGAGGTGAGTCAACAAAATTCTGATACTCTGAATTCACCTTGATTTGAAGAGAATTGGCCAGAAGGGTGAGTTACTGTGGAAACTCTGAGCATAGGAGCCACTCTGCACCATCGCAAATCCTGGCTGAGGAAAGAGGGGTTGACAGGGCCTGCCAGTTCTCCAAGGTCATTGCTGAGTTGGAGGAGCCAACCAGAGGCCATGGATTAGGAGATTCCTGGCCCTCACTGGGAAGACTGGCCCTGGTAAAGGACATTCGCTGGGACTCAGAAGAGAGAATGCAGTCCAGGATCCCAGCAAGGGCTGCAGGCAGGTCCAGAGGAGCTCTTCTCCTTCCCCTTTCAAGTCTCCTGCTGCAGGAAAGTAAATAGAAAATGACATCCAGCCCCCAAGTTGCTATCCACTGGGCTGATAGTTTCCGGGGAAGGTACAAAGAAGGTCAAGGAGAAGTACAGTAGGTCAGAGAGACTGGAGAGTATACAGAACTGCCCAAATGTAGCTTAAGCAAAATGAAAATAAATGGCATGTCCCCAAAAAAAGTCATGTCAACCTTGTAAATGTGCCAGAGAGAGAGACAGAACCAGATACAAAGGAAACAGCCTGGAAGAAAACAAAACCCCCAGAACAGAAGAAAACTCCCCCAGATTGTCTTGTGCTAAAGAAAAACTTTAAAATATACTATCAATAAATAAGAACTCAAAGACAAAATGCTGAAACAACAGAAAGAGATGAAAGAGACTTGCAAGGCTGAGGAAACCCATCAGAACCAAAATAATACTATTACAGATCTAACAAATAAATTAGAAATCAAAGAACAGTCTAGACACAACTGAAGAGTTACTGGCATTGAAGAATGACTTAAAATAATCACAATGAACACAGCAGAAAACTACAAAGAAATTAAAACAATTAGAGACAAAATAAGATGTTCAGATCTAGACGATACAAAATACAGATAATTATTGTCCCTGAAATAGCATACACAACAATAGAAGATAAAAATTATTCAGAAATACAATGAAGGAAAATTCCTTTGAAATGAAAGAATGAAATCTCCTATTGAAATGGTGGTACACCATATACCCAGAGATTATTTGATGTAAAACAATAGACATTGAATAAAATATTTAACTTTAGGGATAAAGAAAGGTTTCCTGAGGCTTTCAAGCAGAAAAGGCTATCTACCTACAATGGGGAAAGGTCAGGCTGTCCCCCTACTTTTCCACAAAAGACAGGTGAGCGGTACCTACAATTTCTGCCAGAAAGAATGTAAGACCCAATGATATTATATCAAGCCAAATTGTCTTTTGAGTTGCAAGGCAAAAGGCAGACATTTCTAAACACAAAAGAAAATAAAGAAGGGTGTGTGTGAAGAAAACGGAAGGAAGGAAAGAAGGAAACAAGGAAAATAGAGCCCATTTTAAACACACGTGCGCACGCACACACACACACACACACACACACACACACACACACACTTCTTTGACAATAAAATCAAGCCAATCAAGAGATAAGGTTAAAGCACCTAATTTTTCTATCAACTTTTTTTTTCTGAGATTGTCAAGGATGATATTTTCAAATTTCAAAGGAAGCCTCACCTACTTCAAGGCATCAAGAAGGAGGAGGATCAAAATGTTGGGGATAAGGGAGTGGGAAATAGGTAAAAAGGAACAAAAGCATAAGAGCCAATCTTTAAGTTGACAGTTTTGCCAAGGGTTAACCCTCCCTGTGCTTCATAGCCTCATTGGTAACATGAAAATAATAATCTCTGCTTCACAGGGCTGTTGGGAGGAGTAAAAGAGAAAAAGTTTGTAAAGACCAGACCACAGAACCTCATATATTCTAACTGCTCAGTAATTGTAATCTCTTTTCCACCCCCATCCCTTTCTCAGAGCCCTAAACACAGGTGTTTGCTTTGTTTTGTTTGTTCACTCAGGCTCACTTTATATTATGCCACTGTAGTTTTCCAGGTTGAGTAATTTATGGCTTAACACTAAGTATTTTCTAACAAACTCTTCATAAAGCAGCATGGCGAAAATCATGTGGCATTAGAACTACGTTTCAGTCCTGGGTTGCCTCTCTCATACACATAATGAGAAAATCTGAAGGAGAAGAAAAAAAAGGAACAGAAGCAATATTTGAAACAATAATGACTGAGAATTTCCCCAAATTAATGTCAGACAGAAAACCACACAGATCCAGGAAACTCAGAAAACATCATATAGGATAACCTCCCCCGTCTGCCTATAAACCACCTAAGCATATCTTATTCAAACTGCAGCAAACCAATCTAGATGGAAGAAACACCTTACCTGTAGAGCAGCAAAGATAAGAACTACATCCAACTTCTCCTCAGAAACCAGGCAATCAAAAAGAGAGGAGCAAAATATTTAGTGTTGTGAGAGATAGAGAAAAAACAAACAAACAGCAACCTAGAAATCTGTATCCTGTGAAATTATCCTTTAAAAATGGAGAAATACTTTCTTAGATGAATAAAAATTGAGGGAATTTGTTGCAAGTAGACTTGCCTTGCAAGAAATAGAAAAAGCTCTTCAGAGAGAAGCAAAATGATATAGATAAGAAACTGAGATCTACATAAAGAAAGAAAGAGCATTAAAGAAGGAATAAGTGAAGGTAAAATAAAAACTTTAATTTTGTATTCTTAATTTATCTAACAGACAACAGTTTGTTTGAGAAAATAATAGCAGTGTATTTGATGATTATAGTTTATGCATAAGTGAAATGAATAACAGCAATGATACAAGAGATGGGAGGGAGGAT
This sequence comes from Delphinus delphis, assembly GCF_949987515.2. NCBI lineage: Eukaryota > Metazoa > Chordata > Mammalia > Artiodactyla > Delphinidae > Delphinus > Delphinus delphis. The sequence goes on along the minus strand of NC_082688.1, from coordinate 79,652,425 downwards.
TTGGGAATATTGTGCTATTATAAGGTACTTGCACTACCCGTGAAGAGATATGGTGCTATTTGAAAGTACACTTGGATTAGTTGTCAATGTATATTACAAACTCTAGGGCAACTACTAAAAAAAAAAAAAACAATAAAAAAGAAGTAAAATTGGGGCTTCCCTGGTGGCGCAGTTGTTGCGAGTTCTCCTGCTGATGCAGGGGACACGGGTTCGTGCCCCGGTCAGGGAAGATTCCACATGCTGTGGAGCAGCTGGGCCCGTGAGCCATGGCCACTGAGCCTGCGTGTCAGAGCCTGTGCTCCACAATGGGAGAGGCCACAACAGTGAGAGGCCTGTGTACCGCAAAAAAAAAAAAAAAAGAAGTAAAATTGATATCAATTATAATTGATATAATTATTAAGACAGGAGAGAAAATTGAATGATATAAAATGCTGAAATAAAACCACAAAAGAGGGACTTCACTGGTGGCACAGTGGTTAAGAATCTGCCTGCCAGTGCAAGGGACATAGGTTCAATACCTGGTCCAGGAATATCCCACATGCCATGGAGCAACTAAGCCTGTGTGCCACAACTACTGAGCCTGCACTCTAGAGCCCACGAACCACAACCACTGAGCCCACGTGCCACAACTACTGAAGCCCGTGAGCCTAGAGCCCATGCTCCACAATGAGAAGCCACCGCAATGAGAATCCCGAGCACCAAAATGAAGAGTATAGCCCCCGCTCACTGCAACTAGAGAAATCCCACAAGCAACAACAAAGAACAAATGCAGCCAAAAATAAAAATAAATAAATTTATTTTAAAAAACCACAAAAGGCAGAAAAAGAGTGGAAGACAAAAATAAGAACTAATAATAAGGTCAGTAAATAGAAAATAGTAACAAATATGTCAGATATTAATCCAATTGTATCAATAATCACTTTAAAATGTCAGTGGTCTAAGTATACCTGTTAAAAGGTAAAGATTGGTAGAGTGGATCAAAAAAAATACCCAACTATATGTTGTTGAAAAGAAACCTACTTTATTATTTTTTTGACCACCTGAATTTTTACTATTTATTTTTTTATTGAAGTATAGTAGATGTACAATATTATATAAATTATAGGTGTACAAATATAGTGATTCACAATTTTTAAAGGTTATACTCCATTTATAGTTGTTATAAAATGTTGGCTATAGTCCCTGTGTTGTATAATATATTCTTATAGCTTATTTTATACATAATAGTTTATACCTCAAAATCCCCTACCCTTATATTGCCCCTCCCCCTTCCCTCTCCCCACTGGTAACCACTAGTTCATTCTCTATATCTGTTCCTTTTTAGTTATATGCACTAGTTTGTTGTACTTTTTTAGATTCCACATATAAGTGGTATCATACAGTATTCGTCTTTCTCTGACTTATTTCACTTAGCATAGTACCCTCCAAGTCCATCCATGTTGTTGCAAATGGCAAAATTTCATTCTTTTTTTATGGCTGAGTAGTATTCTTTGTATGTATGTCTATGTGTGTGTGTGTGTGTGTGTGTGTGTATACACACACAAATGTATATATGTATATATACCACATCTTCTTTATCCATTCATCTGTTGATGGACAATTAGGTTGTTTCCATATCTCGGCAATTGTAAATATGCTGCTACGAACACTGGGGTGCATGTATCATTTTGAATTAGTGTTTTCGTTTCTTTTCTGGATATATACCCAGGAGTGGAATTGCTGGGACGTATGGTAGTTCTATTTTTAGTTTTCTGAGAAAACTCCATATTGTTTTCCACAGTGGCTGCGTCAATTGACATTCCCACCAACAGTGTATGAGGGTACCCTTTTCTCCACATTGTTTCCAACATTTGTTACTTGTGTCCTTTTTGATGATAGCCATTCTGACAAGTGTGAGGTGATATCTCACTGTGGTTTTGATTTGCATTTCCCTGATGATTAGCTATGTTGGGTGTCTTTTCATGTGCCTGTTGGCCATCTGCATGTCCTCTTTGGAAAAATGTCTATTCAGGTTTTCTGCCCATTTTTTAATCGAGTTGTTTGTTTTTTTGATGTTGGGTTGTATGAGCTGTTTATATATTTTGGATATTAATTCCTTATCAGTCATATCATTTGCAAATATTTTCTCCCATTAAGTAAACTGTCTTTTCATTTTGTTGATGGTTTCCTTTGCTGTGCAAAAGCTTTTAAGTTTAATTAGGTCCCATTTGTTTATTTTTGCTTTTATTTCTTTTGCTTTGGGAGATGTTTCCAAAAAATATTGCTACGATTTAGGTCAAAGAGTGTTCTGCCTATGTTTCCTTCTAGGAGTTTTATGGTTTCCAGTCTTACATTTAGGTCTTTAATCCATTTTGAGTTGATTTTTGTATATGGTGTTAGGTAATGTTCTAATTTCATCCCTTTACATATAGCTGTCCAGTGTTCCCAGCACCACCTATCGAAGAGACTGTCTTTTCTCCATTGTATATTCTTGCCTCCTTTGTCATAGATTAATTGACTATAAGTGCATTGGTCTGTTTCTGGACTCTCCATTCTGTTCCATTGATCTGTGTGTGGCTGTTTTTGTGCCATTACCATACTCTTTGATGACTGTAGCTTTGTATTATAGTCTGAAGTCAGGGAGTGTGATTCCTCCAGCTCTGTTCTTCTTTCTCAAGATTGTTTTGGCTATCTGTGGTCTTTTGTGTTTCTGTACAAATTTTTAAATTATTTGCTCTAGTTTTGTGAAAAATGCCATTGATATTTTGACAGGGATTGCATTGTATCTATAGATTGCCTTGGGTAGTATGGTCTTTTTTTTTTTTTTTAAAGAAGATGTTGGGGGTAGGAGTTTATTAATTAATTTATTTATTTTTGCTGCGTTGGGTCTTTGTTTCTGCGTGAGGGCCCCCTCCAGCTGCGGTAAGTGGGCACCACCCCTCATCGCGGCATGTGGGCCCCTCACTATCGCGCCCCCCCCCCCCACTGTGGAGCACAGGCTCCAGATGCACAGGCCCAGCAACTGTGGCTCACGGGCTCAGCCGCTCCGCAGCATGCGGGATCCTCCCAGACCAGGGCCCGAACCTGCGTCCCCTGCATTAGCAGGCAGACTCTCAACCACTGCGCCACCAGGGAAGCCCTGTATGGTCATTTTAACAATATTAATTCTTCCAATCCAAGAACATGGTATATCTTTCCATCTGTTTGTGCCATCTTCAATTTCTTTCACCAGAGTCTTATAGTTTTCCTAGTACAGGAAACAGGTCTTTTACCTGTTTAGGTAGGTTTATTCCTAGGTATTTTATTCTTTTTGATGCTATGGTAAATGGGATTGTTTCCTTAATCTCTCTTTCTGATAGTTTGTTTTAAGTGTTCAGAAATGCAACCAATTTCTGTGTATTAATTTTATATCCTGCAAGTTTACTGAGTTCATTGATGAGCTCTAGTAGTTTTCTGGTGGCATCTTTAGGATTTTTCATGTATATTATCATGTCATCTGCAAACAGTGACAGTTTTACTTCTTCCTTTCCAATTTGGATTCCTTTTATTTCTTTTTCTTGCCTGATTGCTGTGGCTAGGACTTGAATAAAAGTGGCAAGAGCAGCCATCCTTGTCTTGTTCCTGATCATAGAGCAAATGCTTTCAGTCTTTAACCATTGAGTATGATGTTAGCTGTAGTTTTGTCATGAAAAGAAACCTACTTTAAATATAAATATAGATTAATGTAATCCTGCTCTGTCATCTTGCTCCCAACCCCCCTCAACATTTAGACATTGCCAAATTTGTTTTGCTCATTGGTTCAACATCTCCAACAAAAAGTATTGGTATCCACTCTTTGACTCCCCTGCCTACCAGTATCCTGGCTCAATTCTCCCAAGACAGGCACTGTTCTATTTTCCTAAACATCCATGTGTATGTTTCCTCCTCTGGTTGCTCCTGAAATCTTAATTACTCCCCATGTCTCCTTTATTGGCAAAGTTCTTGTGCAGTGGCCACCAGCTCTTTGAGTTGCTAGCAGTCATATTCCCTGTTTCAGTTAATGGCTCCACCATCGACCTGATCATACAGGCTATAATCCAACATTGTTGCTTTCACCACCTGTGTTGTATCATCCAAGAACTTCAGGTAAAATGGATCTCACAGCACCACAGATTGTGACTTACCAATAGCCTAACTTCATAGGATGACCTCACCTAATTAGAGTTCATGGTTCTGCTATGATTCTCCTGGCAGCCTGTTAACAAATGATACTTATTGTTGGATGTGTGCATTTCTTTTAACCTAACTTTCTAGGGGCCTGGATGCCCCTCTTAATGCCCCTCTCTCCTTCACACACGGTCCATTAGTAAGTCTTGTGGGTGCTACTTCCAAAACATCTCACACATATGTCACACATATGTCTCCTTACCTTAGAGGAACACTTAACCTCCTTGTGGGTGGATTGTTGTACTTGCCTCCTGACTGGTTCTTTTTGCTTCCAAGCTCTTCTTTCTCCTGGCTGGCCTCTGCATTGTTGGGTAAATTTTGTTTTTACAAACAAACCCTATTACTCTGATCATAAAACTTCATGGATGCCTTACAGGAAAGTCTAAACTCCTGGTATGCACAATTACTCAGTGTCTACCATATCAGCCTCAGCACCCATCACTCTCTCATGTACCTTCCAGCCTCACTGAACATCTCTCCTTTTCCAGAATACTCCATGTAGCTTCAGGCCTCTCTCCTCCTGTTCACACTTTGTCAAAATACCCTTTCCTTTCTTCTTCACCTAGAGAATTGCTCATAATTTCAAACCTCATTAAGAAGTTTTCTACTCTGATAATGGCCAGGAAGTCTAATTCAGGAGTTCCACAATGCACAGTCCTGGGCCTTGCCCATTATCTCTACTCTTTTCCTGGGTGATGTCATTCATAACAAGGCTTCAATTATTGGCATACATATGATCCACAAATTTATATCTCTCACACAGACTTTTTCTCTGAGTTCCAGGCTCATATATACAACCACCTACCTGACATTGCCTTTTTTATATTCAAGAACACTTTTAATCTTCATAAAAATTATGACATAAGCACTATTATTATTTTCATTTTGAAAACTAGAAAACTGATGCTCAGAAAAGTGAAATATATTGTGTAGGTTTGCGTAACTGATTAATGTTTGATGGAATTGGAACCCAGAACTCTCTGCCCTCAAACTGTTTGTTTTTTTTTTTTTGGCCGTGTTGCATGGCATGCGGGATCTTAGTTCCCTGACTAGGGATGGAACCCATGCTCCCTGCAGTGGAAGTGTGGAGCCCTAACCACTGGACTGCCAGGGAATTCCCTCTGCCCTCAAACTTTATGCTTTTATCTAATGTTTCATTATGGCCTCTGAAAATTTACATCAGGGAAATGGAGGTAGCTTGCTTGAAATAATAATAATTATAATAGTAATAGTAATAATAAAGCTATTACTGTTAAAAAATGGAAACAATTTGTTTGAATAGGAATAAATCAACACTCTAGACAATTCAAAACTTAGACAATATAATAGAACCTTAGGGCTGGATGGCATTTTGAAGGTCATTCAGTCCATCCATCTTTCTTTCTTACTTGATTCTGGGACCTTTTTGAGGTCACAGTTTTTTTTTTAAGAAATATTTTTCATTTGAATGGATTAATATTACTTTTTCTGAGCAATGAGGAGAGAAAATGAATCACCTTAATATTATTTCAACTCTGACTCCAGTTGTGTCTGATGACCTACCTCCATGATTTCTTTTTACCTTGCAATTTGTGCATTACTAACCCTTCATTATCCTTTTTTTTTTTTTTTAACTCGTTTGGGCTGAGATTCTCTCATTTACTTGATATTGCCTTTTGGGTGTCTGAAGCCATTTCATGGTAAACAGGTTGAATACTAAAACACATTATTTTCTCTGCCAAACAGGTCCTCTCGCTGTGTTCCCTTTCCCAATGGTTGGTACCACCATTAGTCCAGTTATGCCAGTCAGAAACCTAGGAGTCATCCTAGATCCACTTCTCTCTCACTTCCCACATCTGGCTACCATCACAGCCTGTCCTATATACCTTCTACAGAACTCTTGACTATCCTTGTCTCTCCACTTCTACTGCCACCACTTGAGTCAACCTCTAGCCTGGATCATTGGAGTAGCCAAGTAACTGATCACTCTACTTCCTTTTCTTGTTCCTTCCATTTTTTTTCCCAGAGTGCAAGTAATCTTTTAGACACACAAATTCAATTATCTCATTCCTTGCTTAACATCCCACAATGGCTTCTCATTGCACTTGGAAAAGTCAAAACCTTCAAACATGGCCCTCAAGATGCTGAATGGTCCACCCTACTTTCAGTGCCTGATATGCCTCATGCTCCCTCCTACCGTGGGACCTCAGAACATGAAGTTTCCTCTTCTTGGAACACTGGCGAATGCAAAATGTTGCCTGTCATATCGGTAAACAAAGAATGTTGCAGCCATCAGCCACTACCACTGCCCCCCATGGTGAACCTGAGGGAACTCAGGGTGGAAACAAAGAGGATGCCCACCATCAAGCCCTCAGCCACTACAGCCACCGCCAACGGTGCATCCTGAAGGGACTCAGGATGGGAAAGAAAAGGATACTGGCCCTAGATAGCTAAGATGCATATCAAAGGAATTATTTCAATGAGCCCAGTCTCTTGCATGTTCCCATACATAGAAAAGTGCTAAATTCATTAACTTGAGATGTCTGGTTTTCTTTAATTAACAGTAATCTTTTGATGTTCCCACTACCTGGTCTTTGTTGCAAAACTCCTATAAATCCTGGCTCCTCCCTCACCTCTTCAGGGTAGTCCCTCAGGGCAATCTGAGAGGCTGCCTCTCAGACCTGAAGTCCTCTGAAAGTCTGCCAAATAAAACATAATTCTCAACTTTTAGGTTGTGCTTTTTTGTTGTTGTTGTTGTTGTTAACGCACTCTTTTCTATCCTTTTCACCCATTAACTAAGACTGCCCCCTAGTACAAAAAACCAAAGGGGGAGAAGACCATTTCTTCTCCCCACATCCAGGCAGGCACATGATCTAAGCCTGGACAAGCAAATAAATCTTGAGGGAAAGTTGCAAAAAGCACAGGGCTGATTAGAGGCTGGGCAGAGGGAGAGTTCAGTGTCGTGGTGGCAAGTACCCATGGGTGGCAGTCATTAGAGGCAGATGCTAGTTCCTGTAGCAGAGTCTTGACTATGCCTAGCCTCTCTTGGTTCCTGCCTTAGTCTGGCTCTTTAACATTTCTATCAATTCTGTGAGTCATCTGATACTCTTGCAGGAGGTCATTTTTCTGCTTAACTTAACCAGAGTCAGTGTCATGTTTATAATCAAGAATCCCAATGAGTAGTGCAGTGTGATTCCTTTATTAATGGCCGACTCATCTGTGGGAGAGGGAGTTCTGTGGCTATTTTGCCCATCATTGTGTTCAAAGCCCTTCATACAGTGCCTGGAATATAATTAGGACTCAATACATGTTTTTTAGATGAGTAGATACATCCTTCTCGATATTTCAGCAGCACTTTGCGCTGATGACTTTGTACTGTAATCCTGGTTTTGCCTTTAAAGACACATGCCTTGTCTTATTCATCTTTATGTTTTGCCAAGAGACTGACACTGCCGGACTCATAGTAGGTGCTCTAGGTGTATATGTTGATTAAATGGGAACCACAAATTAACTTGCTTTGTAGAGCTGGCTGGGAGATGCTTATCTTAGCATTGCATTCCAAATTCACGTCTCTTTCTTCCCCAGCCCACCCCATCTCAAGCATCTAAAGTAGGTCGCATACCGGGATACCCTTTGTACCTTAGTTAGTTCACTCTACACTTTCCTTTCCTACCAGCATAGGTCAGATTAAAGATTCCAATTGTCTAGGGAACTCAGCATTGGAATTCCAAAGGATGTATGTATATTTTTGTCACCATCCCTATGCAGTGGACTTTGTGGATTTTTCACCTCTCTATATTTAAAAAAAAAATCAAAAATAAAACACTTCATTGAGGTATAATTTATACACAATAAAATCCAGCAATTTAAAGTATATACTTTACTGAGTACTAACAGATACATACTGTTATGCAGTCGCTACCACAATCACAATACAGAACATTTCATCACGCCAAGACATTCCCTGTGTCCCTTTGCAGTCAGTCCTCACCTCCCAGCCCTTAGCCCCTGACAATCATTGATTTGCTTTCTATCCCTATAATTACACCTCTTCTAAAATTTCAGATAAGTGGACTTATACAGTATGTAGTCTTTGTGTCTGGTTTCTTTCACTCTGCATAATGCTTCTGAGATTCGTCCAGGTTGCTGCTTGTATCACTAGGTTGTTCCTTTTATTGCTGAGTGGTATTCTGTTACCTGGACATGGCACCATTTGTTTATCCATTTACCAGCTGATTTATTAGGGTTGTTTCCAAGGTTTGACTGTTATGAATATAGCTGCTATACATATTTGTATGGACACATGTTTTCATTTCTTTTGGGTAAATCTAGGAGTGGGATTGCCAGTTCATAAAGTAAATGTATGTTAACTTTCTAAAAAACTGCCAAACTGTTTTCCAAAGTGGCTATGCCATTAGGCATTCCCACCTCCAACATATGAGGTTGTGATTGCTCCACATCCTTGTAACATTTGGCATTATCATTCTGTTTAAATTGCATTGTGTTGTGGGTTTTTTGCTGTTGTTGTTGTTTTCATTTCTCTAATGCCTAATGATGTTGAGCATTTTATTATTTATAACTCTTCTTTGGTGAAGTGTCTGTTTCAGATCTTATACCCATTTTTAAAATCAGATTTTCTGTGTTCTTATTATTGAGTTGTAAAAGTTGCCATGCCTATTAAAAATCTGCTGGTATTTGGACTGGGGTTGTGTTGGCTCTATAGATCAAGTTGCAGAGAATTGTCGTCTTAGCAATATTTAGTTTTCTGATCCATAAACATGCTGTATCTTTGCATTTAGATAGGTCTTTAATTTCTCTCAGTAAAGTTTTGTAGTTTCTCAGTGTGTAGCTCTTGCAATTATTTCATTAGATGTATGCCTAAGTATTTAAGATTTTGGTGTTCTTATAAATCATGCTTTTAATTTAAATTTCTAATTGTTCATTCTGGTATATAGAAAAACAGGTGATAGGACCTTGTATCCTGCAATCTTGCTAAATTATTATTTCTAGTAGCTTTATTAGGCTGCAAATAAAGATGGTTTTAGTTCTTCCTTTCTGATTTGTTTACCTTTTATCTCTTTTCTTAGCCATGGCACTGGCTAGGGCCTTTAGTACAATATAGTACAATATTGAATAGAAATTATATGAGTGGGTATCTTTGCCTTATTCCCAATCTTAAGGGAAACCATTAAGTCCTTCTCCATTAAGTATGATGTTAGTCATAGATTTTTCATAGATGCTGTTTATATGGTTTAGGAAGTTCCCTTCTTCTAGTTTCCAGAGAGTGTGTGTGTGTGTATTTGTGTTTTAAATCATGAATGGGTATTAAATCTTGTCAAATGTTTCTTCCTCGTCTAGTGAAGTGATTATGGATTTTCTCTTTTTTTTTATAAATTTATTTTATTTTATTTTTGGCTGCGTTAGGTCTTTGTTGCTGCGTGCGGGCTTTCTCTAGTTGCAGTGAGCGGGGGCTACTCTTTGTTGCAGTGCGCGGGCTTCTCATTGCAGTGGCCTCTCTTGTTGTGGAGCGTCGGCTCTAGGCACGCAGGCTTCAGTAGTTGCAGCTCGTGGGCTCTAGAGCACAAGCTCAGTAGTTGTGGCACACGGGCTTAGCTGCTTCGTGGCATGTGGGATCTTCCCGGACCAGGGATCGAACTCGGGTCCCTTGCATTGACAGGCGGATTCTTAACCACTGCGCCACCAGGGAGTCCCTGGATTTTCTCTTTTAGTCTGTTAATATGATGAATTCCACTGACCAATTTTTAGAGAATAAACCAAAATTGTATTCTTGAGATAAGCCCTATATGATCATGATTTTTTATCATTTTATTGGGTTGACCAAAAAGTTTGTTCGGGTTTGTCCATAAGATGGTACAAAACCCCGAACGAACTTTTTGGCCAATCCAATATATACTAGAGGAGGTGATTTGCTAAAATTTTCTTCAAAATTTTTGTATCTATATTATAAGGGATGGTGGTCTATAATGGTGTTTTTTCTTAATGTCTTTGGTTTTGTTATCCCTCATAGAATGACTTGGGAAGTGTTCCCTCCTCTTCTATTTTCTCAAAGAGTTTGCATAAAACTGATGTTACTTCTTCCTTAAATGTTTTATAGAATTCACCAGTGAAGCCATATTAAGCTGAAATTTTCTTTGTGGGCAGTTTTTAAACTACAAATTCAATTATCTTAATAGATATAGGGCTATTCATGTTATTTATTTGTTACTGTGTGAGCTTTGGGAGTATGTGTCTTGCAAAGTATTTGTCTATTTCATCCAAGTTGTTGAATTTATTGGCATGGCATTGTTCATTATACTCTGTTATCTTCATTTTCATGTATGCAGGATCTGTAGTGACATCATCGCTTTCATTTCTAATGTTGGTGAATTGTAACCTCTCTATAGTTTTTCTCATCAGTCTGGCTAGAAATTTATAATTTGCTTTTTATCTTCTCAAAGAACCAACTGTTAGTTTCATTTATTTTTCTCTACTATCTTTCTGTTGCCTCTTTCATTAATTTCTGCTCTTTTTTCACCTTTTGCTTACATTAGTTTATTTGCTCTTTTTAAAAATTTCTTAAAGTGGAAGATTAGATAATTGATTTAAGGCCTTTCTTCTTAAATATTATTGTTTAATGTTATAACTTTCCCTCTGAGCACTGCTTTAACTGTATCCCACAGATTTTGATGTGGTTTTTTTTTTTTTTTTTTTTTTTTTTTTTTTGATGTGGTTTTTTTTTAACATCTTTATTGCAGTATAATTGTTTACAATGGTGTGTTAGTTTCTGCTTTATAACAAAGTGAATCAGCTATGCATATACATATATCCCCATATCTCCTCCCTCTTGCGTCTCCCTCCCATCCTCCCTATCCCACCCCTCTAGGTGGTCACAAAGCACCAAGCTGATCTCCCTGTGCTATGTGGCTGCTTCCCACTAGCTGTCTATTTTACATTTGGTAGTGTATGTATGTCCATGCCACTCTCTCACTTCGTCCCAGCTTACCCTTCCCCCTCCCCATGTCTTCAAGTCCATTCTCTGAGTCTGGGCTTTATTCCTGTCCTGCCACTAGGTTCTTCAGAACTTTTTTTTTTTTTTTTAGATTCCATATATATCTGTTAGCATACGGTATTTGTTTTTCTCTTTCTGACTTACTTCACTCTGTATGACAGACTCTAGGTCCATCCACCTCACTACAAATAACTCAATTTCATTTCTTTTTATGGCTGAGTAATATTCCATTGTATGTATGTGCCACATCTTTATCCATTCATCTGTCGATGGACACTTAGGTTGCTTCCATGTCCTGGCTATTGTAAATAGAGCTGCAGTGAACATTGTGGTACATGATTCTTCTTGAATTATGGTTTTCTCAGGGTATATACCCAGTAGTGGGATTGCTGGGTCGATGTGTTTTGTTTTTTACTTTCAGTGAAAAGTGTTCCTAATTTTTTAATTTTTCAAAAAAAAATTTCTGATTTTTATTGTGATTTCTTTCTTGATCCATGGAATATTTAGAAATGTGCTGCTTAGTATCTAACTAGTCGGGTATTTTCCAGTATTTTTTTTCTGTTATTGAGATCTAATTTAACTCCACTGCAGTTACAGAATATATTTTGTATGATTTTGATTCTCTTAAATTTGAGACTTACTTTGTCACCCTGAATATGGTTTATCTTGGTAAATATTCCACATGCATTTGAAAAGAATGTGTCTTCTGCTACTGTTGCATGGTATGTCTTATAAATATCAATTAGATTAAGTTGTTTGGTACTTGATTACTCACTGTGTACTCACTGATTATCTTGATATTTGTTCTATAAACTACTGACAAAGGATTGCTGAAGTCTCCAGCTATAATTATATATTTATCTGTTTTTTCTTCCATTTCTTTTTTTTTTTGGCTGCATTTTGGTTTTTTTTGGTTTGCAGCACATGGGATCTTCGTTGAGGAAATGCGGGATCTTTCGTTGCGGCGTGCGGGCACTTCATTGTGGTGTGCAGGCTTCTCTCTAGTTGTGGTGTGCAGGTCTTCTCTAGTTGTGGCACGCAGACTCCAGGGCATGTGGGCTCTGTAGTTGTGGCACGCGGGTTCCAGAGTGTGTGGGCTCTGTAGTTTCCAGCACGCAGGCTCTAGTTGAGACGTGTGAGCTCAGTAGTTGTGGCACATGGGCTTAGTTGCCCGGCAGCATGGGGGATCTTAGTTCCCTGACCAGGGATTGAACCCACGTCCCCTGCATTGGAAGGCAGATTCTTTACCACTGGACCACCAGGGAAGTCCCTCTTCCACTTCTATGAATATTTTCTTGATGTATTTTAAGCTCTGTTATTAGGTACATACACATTTGTCATTATCAAATGTCTCTCTTTGTTCCAGATATTATTCCTTGTTCTGAAATGTACTTTGTCTGAAAATACTGGTGTCTTCATGGTTTATCTTTTCTATCCTTTTACTTTTAATCTATCTGTGTCTTTGTGTTTATACTGTTACAGTTTATGTGGGACTCCAGTTTCACATATTGATATTGTCTCCCAGGACACTGATGCTCTGTTTATTTCTTTCAGTATTTTTCTCTCTGTGTTATTCATTTAAGACAGTTTCTATTACTGTGTTTCAAGTTCACTGATCTTTTATTCTACAATTTTTAAGCTGTTGCTAATGTCATCCATTGTATTTTTCATTTCACCGATTGTTGTCTTATTTTCTAGAAATTCTATGGTTCTTTATTTATATCTTTCAGTCTCCTCCTGTTCATTCTTAACTTTCTTCTACCTTCTTTAATATATGGAGCATTTTTACAATAGCTTTTTAAAACATCCTTCTCTGCTAATTCCACTATTTTTGTCATTTTTGGCTCTGGTGATGAAACTTATTTTTCCCCCCATTATAGATCTTAGTTTTTCTGCTCCTTTGCATGCCTGGTGATTTTTTTAAAAAATTGAATTCTGTACATCATGTTGTTTACTTTGTTGGATGATGCATTTTGTTGTGTGCCTTACGTAGTGTTGGACTTTTTTCCTGATATATAATTATGTTACTTGGAATTAGTTGGATTGTTTCAAGCCTTGCTTTAAAGCTTTGTTAGGATGAATCCAGAGTAGCCCTACTACCAAGAAGGCAATATGCTCCTCAGGTCATTACCTGATGTCTCTTGTATTCTGAGATGTTTTCTCTATTGCTGGTAGGGAACATGAACTGTGTGAGCTGCAGGCACTGTTTGGTATATGGCTTCCTTGGGTTTCTTTCTCTGGACTCAGGTGGTTTTCCCTCACACATGCATAGATCATTACCCAGCTGAAGACTTCAGAGCTCTCTCTCCACTAGCCCCCTCCTCTTGGAAGGAAAATCTAGCTGCCTTGGCCTCCGCGGATTTCAATCTCTATCTCCTCAACTCAGTGAGACTGCTGCACTCTGGATTATCATTTTGTGTTGTACAACGTAGAAATTTCTTCCAGGCAGAAAACTGGAGCAATTGTAGTGCTCGCCTCATTCATTTCCCTTCTCTTGGGGATTATAGTCCTATGTTGCCTAGTGTCCAATGTCTGAAAACCATTACTTTTGTTGTCTGATTTTCTGTTTAAGGCAGAAAGGTAAATCTAGTACCTGTTACTTCATTGTGGCCAGAGGTGGAATTACATACACATTAGCTTGGCCAAACTTAATCCTTCAACTCTCTGGACACACAAATGTGGAATTTTTGTGGTCTAGAATTTAATGGTTAAGGATATATATAACTGCCATAAGTTTGGAAGAACCAGGATGGGAAATGTTTTCAATATAATGTCTAAAATAACTCAGATGACTGCAGTACGGGTGGGAAATTATTCTAACCTGAATGTACTGCTCTGATTTCTTGTCTACAATTGTGGATATATATTAGAATGGTTTAGTAATGTTGAGTGTAGTGTGACAGCACCATTTACGTATAGGAAGCATTTTGAAGGATGGTAGGAGGGGAGGAAGAAGGCTCTGGTCTTGGCTTCCTTTGTTTCTGGGAACAAACCAGTGTTGCTATTATTAGATTTGTTAGAGGGATTATGAGAGCTGAAGTGGTAGGAGACCCCACCATTGGTCCCTTTGAGCAAGACTGAAGGTTGGAGAAGGGCAGGAAGGAGAGAGTCAAAGACCACTATCCATTTCCTTGACTTTCTTTATTTTTAATCAGATGAACTCATTTCTTGCACTGAGAGCTAGCTCCTGATACAAAGGACACCAGTTTTAATGGATGCTCAGATAGAAAAAAGAGATACTAGTTCTCTCTCGTCAGCAATTCTGGAGATGCCTTATAATGGCAACTACCAGGCTCTGGTTGCTAAATACTGGGTTTGCAGCTTTTTAGTATAATCATCCCATTTTAGTTTCAGAGCATATTCTAATTGGATGGTTTTGACTTATTTGGAGTTGTCAGAATCCATATAACATAGCACAATAACCTTAGGGATTTTGAAATGTGTGTCTCAAAATAGAGCTGGAATAAAAAGGAGTAGAATCTGTGTTGGTTTTAAAATCCACTTGGAGCAGAGGAAATTTACAGCTTGGGCTGCTTTGTGGACTCTCCCGACATCACTGCTGATTCTGCACTTTGGGGAACAGGTTGTCATTTCAGTGTTGCCAGGTTGTTCATTTTAAATGATCTGTTCAGAACAAAATACGCTCTGTTAAGAAAACTTTGGGCTAAATTCTTTTACCAAAATAGTTTACATGTCATACTAAAAGATGAGATTTGCCACATCAATAGTATTTTAGGAAAACCAGCTACAATTGATAATGAAGTGCCCTAAATACTTGAAAAGGTATGAGAGTTACAATTCATCAGGAAGCCGTTCATCTCCAGCTTTGTAATATTTTGAAACAGGGCCATCTAGTGGAATTCTCTAACTATGAAAAAATGGGTGCATCCTCTAAGATCTTACATTCAAATTTTTAAAATAAAATAAAAATCTTTTAATCTCAAAATAAAAATTTAAAAATTCTTTGTAACGCCTCTAAATCCAAATGAACTGTTCCTTATATAAATAGTCTGCTCAGAAATAAATATCTTTCCACTCAAATTCCTGTGTTGATTAATCTGATATCATAATCTTTGGGTACACATTCAATTGTTTCTAAAAGTTCTAAATTGTTTACTTTTTTCTCTTCCTATGAAAAACAGCCCCTTCTAGCCAGCCTCCTCTCATGCCTCCCCACCCCTCCACCTCCTCCACCCCTTCCACCAGGAAATCTCATTGAAGAATTAAGGAATGTAAATGTGAGACAGTCTGAGAATTATACAAGACAGTGTATGACGTGATAAAGACCTTTGTTACAAATGTAACTGCAGATGAACGATCAAACACATTGTTGGAATTGTATGAGGTGTCAAAGGGTGTTTCCTTGTACTGACTGGAGAGAACAGGCCCCTAAGGAGAGGTATATACAAATTTCTCCCTAACCAAATGGGATGGAGGGTTTGTTCACCAAACACATTTTGTTCTGTTCCTGGAAACTTAGCTAAATTACATTTCGCAGCATCCCCTGCAATTCAATGGGGTCCTGTGATTGAGTTCTGGCAAATGGAATGTGGATGGATAAGATATACAGCCCTTCCAGTCCTGACTCTTAAGATACCCTGCACCAACCTCCATGTTTCTTTAGTCTCCCTATCAATCGCCATCTGGTGGGTGTCATTGCCCCCGTGGACAACAGGAACATTTATCAACTTGAGTACTTCAATGTCTGTGTGGAGCCTACCCCTGCCCTCTGATCAACCTATAACAACTGTGACATGTACATGAAATATGCTTTTATCATTTTAAGCCAATGAGACTTGAGGATTTTTTGTTGATTACCCTGATAAATACAGGAGAGAAGAAACAATGGAGGAAAGAAAGAAGATGATGTGAGAGAAGGGCAATAAGGTCCACATTTCCTTCAGAGACACTGGGGAGCATTCTGACTCTTCTCCAGGTTTCAGAGTAAGCACATGGTTGAGGAGTTCTGAAAACATCTAGCAGAACAGCTGGAAGGAGAAGCACAGAGTGCTTCCAGATAGGGTTTGAGGTGATGGGGTCAGAAAGGCGGGCTGTGGATAGAGATGATGAATCTTGGACAGAGATGCTCCCCACAGCTTGAGACATGGTGACTGCAGTGTGAAGTGTTTACAGTATGAGAAATGGAACAGGGCTTGTCAGCTTTAGCCATGAGGCATTTACTTATGTTATCACGTGTTGTTTCAGGCTAATTAAAATTCTCAGTTAACTCTTTTCCAAGATGTCCTACAAGATGTGGTTATGTGCCTGACTCCATATAGTAATTGGTGTTCCAGGTATATTCAGGCTGGGCAGAGTGGGATATAGGAAAACCCTTCACCTGAGCCACTAGTGGAAGCAGTACTTGGCACACGTTTAACACACAAGGAGTCCTTTATTTATTTTTAACATCTTTATTGGAGTATAATTGCTTTACAATGGTGTGTTAGTTTCTGCTGTATAACAAAGTGAATCAACTATACATATATCCCCATATCTCATCCCTCTTGCGTCTACCTCCCACCCTCCATATCCCACCCCCTAGGTGGACACAAAGCACCAAGCTGATCTCCCTGTGCTATGTGGCTGCTTCCCACTAGCTATATATTTTACATTTGGTAGTGTATGTATGTCCATGCCACTCCCTCACTTCGTCCCAGCTTATCCTTCCCTGTTCCCATGTCCTCAAGTCCATTCTCTACATCTGGTCTTTATTCCTGTCCTGCCACTAGGTTCTTCAGAACCTTTTTTTTTTTTTTTTTTTTTAGATTCCATATATATCTGTTAGCATATGGTATTTGTTTTTCTCTTTCTGACTTACTTCACTCTGTATGACAGACTCTAGGTCCATCCACCTCACTACAAATAACTCAATTTCATTTCTTTTTATGGCTGAGTAATATTCCATTATATATATGCGCCACATCTTCTTTATCCATTCATCTGTCGATGGACACTTAGGTTGCTTCCATGTCCTGGCTACTGTAAATAGTGCTGTAATGAACATTATAGTACATGTCTATTTTTGAATTATGGTTTTCTCAGGGTATTTGCCCAGTAGTGGTATTGCTGGGTCATATGGTAGTTCTGTTTTTAGTTTTTTAAGGAACCTCCATACTGTTCTCCATAGTGGCTATATTAATTTACATTCCCACCAACAGTGCAAGACTGTTCCCTTTTCTCCACACCCTCTCCAGCATTTATTGTTTGTAGATTTTTTGATGATGGCCATTCTGACTTGTGTGAGGTGATACCTCATTGTAGCTTTGATTTATATTTCTCTAATAATTAGTGATGTTGAGCATCTTTTCATGTGTTTGTTGGCAATCTGTGTGTCTTCTTTGGAGAAATGTCTATTTAGTTCTTCCACCCATTTTTGGATTGGGTTGTTTGTTTTTTTGATATTGAGCTGCATGAGCTGCTTGTATAGTTTGGAGATTAATCCTTTGTCAGTTGCTTCATTTGCAAATATTTTCTCATATTCTCAGGTTTGTCCTTTCCTCTTGTTTATCGTTTCCTTTGCTGTGAAAAAACTTTTAAGTTTCATTAGGTCCCATTCATTTATTTTTGTTTTTATTTCCATTTCTCTAGGAGGTGGGTCAAAAATTATCTTGCTGTGATTTATGTCATAGAGTGTTCTGCCTATGTTTTCCTGTAATATTTTTATAGTGTCTGGCCTTACATTTAGGTCTTTAATCCACTTTAAGTTTAGGTTTTAGGAAGTGTTCTAATTTCATTCTTTTACATGTAGCTGTCCACTTTTACCAGCACCACTTATTGAAGAGGCTGTCTTTTATCCATTGTATATTCTTGCCCCCTTTGTCAAAGATAGGGTGACCATATGTGTGTGGGTTTATCTCTGGGCTTTCTATCCTGTTCCATTGATCTATATTTCTGTTTTTGTGCCAGTACCATACTGTCTTGATTATTGTAGCTTTGTAGTATAGTCTAAAGTCAGGGAGCCTGATTCCTCCAGCTCCATTTTTCCTTCTCAAGATTGCTTTGGCAATTCGGCATCTTTTGTGTTTCCATACAAAATGTAAAATTTTTTGTTCTAGTTTTGTAAAAATTGCCATTGGTAGTTTGACAGGGATTGCATTGAATCTGTACATTGCTTTGAGTAGTACAGTCATTTTCACAATGTTGATTCTTCTGATCCAAGAACATGGTATATCTCTCCATCTGTTTGTATCATCTTTAATTTCTTTCATCAGTGTCTTATAGTTTTCTGCATACAGGTCTTTTGTCTCCTTAGGTTGGTTTATTCCTAGGTATTTTATTCCTTTTGAGGCAATGTTAAATGGGAGTGTTTCCTTAATTTCACTTTTAGATTGTTTGTTGTTAGTGTATAGGAATACAAGAGATTTCTGTGCATTAATTTTGTATCCTACTACTTTACCAAATTCATTGATTAGCTCTAGTAGTTTTCTGGAAGCATCTTTAGGATTCTCTATGTATAGTATCATCTCATCTACAAACAGTGACAGTTTTACTTCTTATTTTCTGATTTGGATTCCTTTTATTTCTTTTTCTTCTCTAATTGCTGTGGCTAAAACTTCCAAAACTATGTTGAATAATTGTGATGAGAGTGAACACCTTGTCTTGTTCCTGATCTTAGAGGAAATGGTTTCAGTTTTTCACCACTGAGAATGATGTTGGCTGTGCATTTGTCATACATGGCCTTTATTATGTTGAGGTAGGTTCCCTCTATGCCCACTTTCTGGAGATTTTTTATCATAAATGGGTGTTGAATTTTGTCAAAATCTTTTTCTGCATCTATTGAGAATATCATATGGTTTTTATCCTTCAACTTGTTAATATGGTGCATCACATTGATTGATTTCCGTATATTGAAGAATCCTTCATTTCCGGGATAAACCCCACTTGATCATGGTGTATGATCCTTTTAATGTGCTGTTGGATTCTGTTTGCTAGTATTTTGTTAAGGATTTTTGCATCCATGTTCATCAGTGATATCGGCCTGTAGTTTTCTTTTTTTGTGTGACATCTTTGTCTGATTTTGGTGTCACAGTGATGGTGGCCTTATAGAATGAGTTTGGGAGTGTTCCTCCCTCTGCTATATTTTGGAAGAGTTTGAGAAGGATAGGTGTTAGCTCTTCTCTAAATGTTTGATAGAATTTGCCGGTGAAGCTATCTGGTTCTGGGCTTTTGTTTGTTGGAAGATTTTAAATCACAATTTCAATTTCAGTGCTTGTGATTGGTCTGTTCATATTTTCTATTTCTTCCCGGTTCAGTCTCAGAAGGTTGTGCTTTTCTAAGAATTTGTCCGTTTCTTCCAGGTTGTCCATTTTATTGCCATAGAGTTGCTTGCAGTAATTTCTCATGATCTTTTGTATTTCTGCAGTGTTGGTTGTTACTTCTCCTTTTTCATTTTTAATTCTGTTGATTTGAGTCTTCTTCCTTTTTTTCTTGATGAGTCTGGCTAATGGTTTATTAATTTTGTTTATCTTCTCAAAAGAACCAGCTTTCAGTTTTATTGATCTTTGCTATTGTTTCCTTCATTTCTTTTTCATTTATTTCTGATCTGATCTTTATCTGTGGCACATGGTGTGTGATATTCTGCCTCTGTTAGTAATGAACTTCACCATGAAGTTGCTCATTATATTAGTTTCTGTACACCCCTAAAACATTGGTTTAAAAAAAAAAAAGCTTCAGAATAGGGATTTGTAGGAGAATGCCCCCTCTTAAGCAGCTTCACAGATTTTTCTGACCAACATAAGCAAGCATCCTTTTCCCCTTTGCCGTTTTGGAAATAATGATGCCTTGTATGGTAGGATGATACAGTGTTTTTCTTTAAAGCAGAAGTACAAGATGAAAGAATCTTACTGGGAGATAAAGGAATTTGTAGGGAAATTAAATATTTTTTCAACAGTAGCCTTAAGCAGTACTTAAAGTGAAGACAGCACAAGGGTTTTTAAATTTTGACTGAAGGAAGGAAAGGGAACTTTGATGTGGAACGCTCATCTCAATTCCTGCTGGCAGACTCAGACTCGTGTGTGTGTGTGTGTGTGTGTGTGTGTGTGTGTGTGTGTGTGTGTGTGTGTGCACGTGTTGGGAGGGAGCGGAGGTCCTGCACACAGTTCAGCCTTCTGTCCCACATCACCTGAAATCCATGGCCTCAATCTCATGTCTTCCCCAACTAGTGCACTCTTGCAGGGGTCAAACTGAACTGGCTTATAAAAACATAGCTGGAAGTATAGACCCTTATTAGACAGATCCAATGTTGAAGAGGTAAGTTTACTGACAGAAGACAACTTCTCGCTTTATCCCCGGCCCCTTCTTTTCCCTGTCCACCATGCCTTAGCTCTTTCCAAGTTTTATGTGCTGGTTAATTAGACCTTATATAAAACCTAATTTAATTGATTTTATGATTTTTCAGAAAGTTAGAGTGACCTCTTGTGGGAATATCAAGTAGTTAATCCAGGTGCTGCCAACCGTCTGATTTTGTGAGTCCATTTCCTAGGTGTGTTGAGCTGGACATGCTCCCCAATTGTGTTTTATTTTTCTTAAACTCATCTTGATGGATTTCACAGCCATAGGTAAATGGGAAGGGGTGGAAATATGTTAGGCAGTAGCCAGTGGTATAGGAATATATTTTCCAAAACAATGTTGATTTCATTTCTTTGTTTTCCTTTTTAAATGTGGTGATGGTGGAAAGTGGGGGAAAGTGTGGTAGGGCTCCAGAGCAAGTCAGCATGAAGGCCCCGGATTCAAGAAACTGCTAGGGGTCTTTTAACTCTACTCACAAAGGAAACGCTTATTTGGGCTCTCAAATGCCTCACTGCGGACCTAAACACAGCCCTTCTGGAGATAATTAGCACTCAGGGACTTACACTTGTTTTTTGCTGTTGTTGTTTGTGGCTTTAATTCTTTTTTAAAAAAATTTTTTATTGGGGTACAGTTGATTTACAATGTTGTGTTAGTTTCAGGTGTACAGCAAAGTGGATCTGTTATACATGTACATATATCCACTCTTTTAGATTCTTTTCCCATATAGGCCATTACAGTGTATTCAGTAGGGATCTCATCATGACAGAGTTGAGAGCCTAACCTAAGTCAGCTGCATAAATCTTTAAAATTCTTTTATTTGGAAGAATTTCAGACATATGCAAAATAGTATATGAGAGGAGAATAATGAACCCCTACTTACCTATCAGTCGGCTTCAAGAATTACCACTCATTACTAATTTTATTTTCGCCATACTTCTTTCCTCCCCCTTCCATCGTTTAGAAGAAATCGCAGGCGTCATACCCTCTCTTTCATAAGTATTTTAGAAGGTATCTCTAACAGATAAGAACTCCCCTTTAAAAATATAACCACAATATCACCACCCATAAAAATGAACAGAAATTTCTTAATATCATAAAAGATTGAGGTAGTGTTCAAATTTCTCTCATTGTCTCCTTTTTTTAAAAAATAATTTTTTTAGAGCAGTTTTAGGTTTACAATAAAATTGAGAGAAATGTATAGAGATTTCCCACATATCCCCTGCTCTCACACATGCGTAGCCTCCCCCATTACCAACACCACTCACCAGAATAGTACTTTTTTTTTAAACAAGGATGAACCTACGTCGACACATCATAATCACCCAAAGTCCATAGTGTTCACTCTTGGTGTTGTGAATTCAATGGGTTTGGACAAATGTATAATAACATATCCATTGTTATAATAGTATCATACAGAATATTTTCACTGCCCTAAAAATCCTCTGTGCTCTGCCTGTTGGTGTCCCCACCACCCCCTTGGCAACCGCTAATCTTTTATTGTCTCCATAGTTTTGTTTTTTAGAGAATGTCATAGAGTTGGAATCATACAGTATGTAGCCTTCTCAGCTTTGCTTCTTTCACTTAGCTATATGAAATTAAGAGTCCTCCGTGTATTTTCAAGGCTTGAGAGCTCAGTTCTTTTTGTCACTAAATAATATGCCATTGTCTGGATGTACCACAGTTTATTTAACCATTCACCTACTGGAGGACATCTTCGTTGCTTTCAAGTTTGGCAATTATGAATAAAGTTACTGTAAATATTTGTGTGCATGTTTTTTTGTTGATGTAAGTTTTCAACTCCTTTGGGTAAATACCAAAGCACAAAATTGTTGGCTTTTATTATAAGGGAATGTTTCATTTTGGAAGAAGACTCCAAACAGTCTTCCAAAGTAGCTGTGCCATTTTGCATTCCCACCAGCAGTGAATGAGAGTTCTTGTTCCTTCACATCCCTCTCCCACAGCATTTGATGTTGTCAGTGTTCCAAATTTTGGCCATTCTAATAGGTGTGTAGTGGTATTTCATTGTTTTAATTTGCATTTCCCTGATGACATATGACGTGGAGCATCTTTTCATATGCCTACTTGCCATCTGTATATCTCCTTTGGTGAGGTGTCTGTTAAGGTCTTTGGCCAATTTTTAAATTGGGTTGTTTGTTTTCTTATTAAGTTTTTTCTCCTAATCTATAGGTTCTCTCTCTCTCTTTCCCCTCCATATATTTTTGTTTAAGAAACTAAGCTGCGTGTCTAAAGTTTCTACAATATAGATTTGTCTGAATGTATCATTTTGGTGTCATATAAGGAGTTTCTCTCTCCCCTATATTTCCTTTAAGTGAGTGGGTAGATTGAGAAACTTGATCAGATTCAAGTTCAACTTTTTGTTTGGCAAGGCTACTTCACAAGGCAGTGAGGCAGTCTTCCACCAGGAGGCGCAGTTGCTCTCTTTTTGGGATGTCAACCTCCAGATAATCAGGGGCATTGATTGATTAATAAACCAACGGTTGCAAAACAGTGATATTCTAACTGCATCCATTCTTCTTTTATTAGGTTTTTATGTTCCTTTGAATAAATTTCCCCTCATCAACTATTTTGTTACTTTAAGATGTTACTTTAAGATATAAAGAGGACAGAAAAATGCTTGATTTTTCCTGTACTTATCAGTTTTCAAAATAATGAGTTGGTTCCCTAATACTATCAAGAAGTGATCAATAAGTTTTTAAAAAATCATGAAATTATGTATGTGAATGTATTTGATATTTTTCATTCCACTGAAGTCACTATACTTATTGACCAACGTAAGTCTATTGAAGTTCTCTCCTGAATCTTTTTGACATGACCCTACTAGTCTTTAAAAACTTCCCTGCTTTCTGCTAAGACAAGCTGTTCCAGGCTTATTTTATATTTCTTAACTCGAACCTGAAATTAGCTATTTCTCCAAGGTTATGGTTCTCACAGTGTGATCTGGGAGCCCCTGGGAGTCCCTGTGATCCTTTCATGGGGTTTGTGAGGTCAAAATTATTTTCATATTAATACTAAGGGCTATTTGCCCTTTTAAACTTTCATTTTCTCACAAATATATAGAGTTTCCCAAAGGTTACATGATGTGCGATATTATGATTGAATGTAGAAGCAGTTCTAAGAATTCTGCTGTCATTTATTAAGCCAGACATTAAATAGATTCACAAAAATGTAAAACAATTGTACTCTTCTCACTAATTTTTGTTAATAGATACTTTGTTATTTTGAAATGTTTTGATTTTTAATTCAGTCAACATCAATAGATATAGCCCACATAAATAAAAACTCTTTGGGCCCTCAACAATTTTAAGAATTTAAAGAGATTTGGGGAGCAAAATGTTTTGAGAACTGCTGCTCCAAGGAGTCTTGGTTCCTTTTAATGGAAAATGGTATTTAGAGATCACAATCTAGGAGCTAAAGATGTTCATGGTTACTGGGTTGGCCATAGTTTTTAGGCCATTTCATAGGCAGAGTTAAGATAAAATTATATATTTATTTAAAGATAAAATACATCATGAGTTAATACTGTTTATTCCTGTCCAAATTTAGGACTACAGAGTTTTTACTTAAACTCATACAATTTACATTTGTATCTCCTTTCTCCCACAACAAAAGTCCCAGCATAGGGCTTCCCTGGTGGCGCAGTGGTTGAGAGTCCGCCTGCCGATGCAGGGGACACGGGTTCGTGCCCCGGTCCGGGAAGATCCCACACGCTGCGGAGCGGCTGGGCCTGTGAGCCATGGCCGCTGAGCCTGCGCGTCCGGAGCCTGTGCTCTGCAGTGGGAGAGGCCACAACAGGGAGAGGCCCGCGTACCGCAAAAAAAAAAAAAAAAAAAAAAAAATCCCGGCATAAATGTTTATTTTCAGTGTCACATTAACAATAGCACCACTACCATCACTACCAACCATATGATCAGTTAAAATAGTTTGACTGCTTTCTTTTCTTTTTTTTTAGTTCTTTTTTCTTTGAGGTATATCCCTCTATGGATGTACAGTAATTTGATAGTTTAAAGTTACCTGAAATGGTGTGTGTTTTTGAAATTATGCCAACAAGCAGATCAGTTAGACCCATGTATTTTTTCTTTTGATTTTTAAAGGCTGCTTTTTATAAATTCAGAGAAGTTTAGGTTCTATCTCTGTCTCTTGTAGCCTACTGCCTTCCTCTCTTCCTCAAGTAACATTAAAAAAAATCAGTAATTTTCCTTTGTTATTTTTAAACTTTAAGCAAATATATATATATATATAGTATTACTAGATATAGTATATGTATATATATATACTTATTTAGTATTACTACCACCCTCCCCTTTTTGGATGAAAGGTAGTATACTATATACACTTCTTTCCACAACTTTTTTCAATTAACAATATATGTATTCAGGAGCTCACTCCAGTTGTATATAGGGCACTTCATTGCATTATTTTACCATAATTTATTCAAGTAGCCATTTACTGAGGAACTTTGGGAGCAATTTCCAGTATTTTATTACATATAGTGCTGCAGTGAATAGTCTTGCACATACTTTTACCACGATATCTTTAGGATAGAGTTCTAGAAGTGGGATTGCTGGCTCAAAGTGTGAATGTGTATAATTCTGCTAGATATTGAGACTCTTTTTACTTCTGCAGTACAGATGGAAGAACAGACTGAGACAGCTGCTCAAGGTCACCTTACCAGTCACTGACAAGTCTGGGGTTTAAACTTAGATGTAACGGGTCTCCACGGACTCTGTAGGTCACGGGAAGAGGATTTGCAAGGTGGGAGAGGCAAAGGAAGAATTTTGCATTTGGAAGTCACATTCACTGAATCACATATTCTCACGCTTCCAACTCCCAGCGCACCAGTTCTTCCTTATCAGAACCTCTAGTCCTCTGAGCTCTCATACTTTCTCTCATTCATCACTTTCCTCCTCATCCGGTAACTGAGGTATCACTGCCGCCACTGGTAATCTGGGCCAGTAAACCCGGAAGGTGTGTGGAGGGCTTTGCGCATGCCCAGCCACTACGCGCAGATTGGAGCCGCTCGGAGGCAGGACCAGAGTGACGTCCTAACGGCGCGCCGCTCCCTGGCGTCCTAGCAAGGTCGCTTTGCAGTGCAAGTGCGCGCGTAAGTGACAAGACCCTGGTTCGGGGGCGCGCCGTATCCTGCTGCCTTGGTATCAGCGGCGACATGTCAGGGTATACGTCCGACGAGAAATTGCGGCTGCAGCAGCTGCGAGAGCTGAGAAGGCGATGGCTGAAGGATCAGGAGCTGAGCCCCCGGGAACCGGTGCTGCCCCCGCGGAGGATGTGGCCTATGGAGCAATTCTGGAATAAGTTTTTGCAGGACGGGGCCTCCTGGAAGAACGTGGTGAGTGACAGCCCTCCCCCACTCCCACCCTGACTCCCGCCCCGTCGCGGACCCCGGCCTGGCTGCTGGGACGCCTGCTCACTGTAGCCACATTAGGGACTGACTCGCTCCACCCCCGAAAGTTCCGGTAGTTCCCCAAGGGAGAATCAGATTCTACCGAGACTTAGGTTTAGCTGGGACGCTCACTGGTCCCAGGAATCATAGGCTGGGAGTCGGGAGTCAGGAGTCAGAGTCCGGAGCTTGTATGGCTTCGGGATGGTCTTGTCCTTTGGCTGTCAAATGTGATGAGAAGGAGGCGAATCTTCGCCTGGGTTTTACAGGACACTGCAGGCTTGCTTCTCTTTTGACTGTGGAGACCTTCCCTCAGAATGATGGCCAAGGATTCACTAAAGTTAAAATTCAATGATTTTAGTATTTGAAGACACTTGTCTGATTTTTGAGGTTGAGATTATAGAGACCAACTAACTCTGCACTCGACTACCAGAAGGCACAATGAGCCTCTAGCTGGTAATACAGCTCTATGTAATGACCATTAAAGAAGGGGTCCTATTGGTATGCTGAGTGAGTCATATTCAAGAGCCCCCTTTCTTAACCGCTACTACGTACGTTGAACACACGCTTTCATTTAAGAATGCCATTCCTGGACTTTGCAGAAAGTCACTCACTCAAGTGCTATCTTTATTTTCAGGGTCTCCTGATATTTTCTTGAGGTCGTTAATTAAATCACATCAATTATGAATGATGAATGCTGTATCTCAGAATTCCTTGCAACTTTGGCTAATAATAATGGTAATAATATAAGGAACACTTCGGTGCTTACTTTGTGCCTGGCACTTTGCTGAGGGTTTTACACGTGTTACTTTATTTATTTTTTTACTTCCATAAGGTAGAAACCATCCCTAATCCTCGTTTTAAATATGTGGAAACGGAGACCTGCAGGAATTCAGTGATTTACCTGTGGTCCCAGGGCTAGGAATTGAAGAAGTTCACTTTGAAATCCATGTGTATTTTATTGTGCTACAAAGTCTGGTGCAAATTTTTCTAAGAAAGTGGTATTAGATACTTATTTATGATGGTAAAATTAAACTCTAATTGAACTTTCCTCTCTTCTCACCCTTTGTGTCTCTGGCATTACTTAACTGATTTGGCAGCCACTGGTTGAATGTTGACATCCCACCCGTCAGCCAGTGATGTAAGGAAGTAAATAATCATTTGTTGAAATCTGTCTTACCTTACTTTGAGTTAACTTTTTCTTTCATAATCATATCTGTTACAACACTTAGAATCTAGATTGTCTTTTCCCTGACAGGATAGGTCTGTTTCAGTCAAATTGGCTGCCATGGAAAAGTTCCATTTTTAGATGTCTTTTGCCTTTCTTTTTAAAAATACTGTGTCTGAAGGCACCTCAAAGTGAGCTTGGAACACCCTTATCCCAGTATGTAAAACATTCTTTTTCCAGCATTAGTGCACTCAAGGTTGTCTGCCCTACAGGTAGAATGATACAAATGGTGTTTATTATGGATATCTGAAATTGATAAATTAGGGAAATGACTTTACCTGAAAATTCTGTAGTTCTGATTACTCTGGTTAAATTGATTAGAATTATTTCATTATTTATGCCATGTTTTATCTTAAACAAACTTATAATAAGGATATTTTTAGAAGTCTTTTAAAAAACATATTTATAAATACAGTACTATAGTTTTGCAAAATGCTGCTTCTCTTAAGCCTCCTTTGCTTTGAACTCTGTAGGTGTCACCTAGCAGGCACTATGTTTAGTAAAAATATTCGGTGTACAGACTATATGGAAATACGTAGCATTTAGAGATTTTACAATAATCGTGATTTTTTATATCACTGATGCTTTTTTTTTCTGCCACAAATGTATAAAAAATAAGATATCTATTTTGTGTATGTTTTTTTTCCCCCAGATCTATAAGACGTACCGACACAGTATCTTTGCTTTTACTCATGTACTGATCCCTTTCTGGATTATTCATTATTATCTGAAATATCATGTGAATGTAAGTGTGCTTTAAGTATGTATTTTTCAGAATTTATTTTTAATATTGTACAAAATTATTTCCTATGTGGCAATGCCTTACCCGGCTCTACTTAGTGGAAATAATCTGCCACTTATAACTGATTTTGAATTACTTTGAATCCTTTTAGGTAAAAGGTTTAATGAAACTTAGGTAATGTATGGTTTTTCAAAAAGTTGATCTTTATATTAGTTGTTTACAACTTGAATTGCATTTCCTCATGAAACAATGTTTAAATGATCAGAAATATAGTTGACCTAATAATACTGGTGCAAACTCAGCGTCCTGAGTTGGAAGGGAGAAAATAATTTCTGCTCCTTTTTTTTGAGCACAGATCTGGTATAAGATAAAATTCACAATAGATAAAGGTTATCTTTGTCATCATTTCCTTTTCCTGTGCTCTGTCTGGTTTTTCACAACTTACTTTCTTTAGAATTCAGCATGTCCAAAAGCTTGAATTTTTTTCACTGAAAGATCTTGCATTGAATTGAGTCTGTTGCCATATTTTAAAGGCTAGGGATACCCTGGTGTAGGGTGTTAAATCCCAGGCAGGGTGAGGAAGGAGTGCATTTTGGGGAGTGGCATGGAAGGGAGAGTGTTGGTAGTTGCCCAGCATGGAGTTTTGTAACCCAAAGAGTGAGGAGGGCATTCTTGTACCCAGTGAGGAGGCTTAAATCCTGAGTGGGTTGCTGAGTGGGTAAGGGGGCAGGGAATTGGTGAGTGGAGGGCAGCAGTGTCAGCAACCTGGTGTAGGATATTGGAACCTGAGTGAGGGGAGGAAGACATCAGGAAGGAGTG
Organism: Delphinus delphis; assembly: GCF_949987515.2. NCBI lineage: Eukaryota > Metazoa > Chordata > Mammalia > Artiodactyla > Delphinidae > Delphinus > Delphinus delphis. The sequence goes on along the minus strand of NC_082688.1, from coordinate 79,623,759 downwards.
TGGTTTGGGGCAGTGATGGAGTTGGCAACCCAAAGTAAAGTATCAGAAACCGAATGAGGTGAGGAGGTTATTTATACTGGAGTGTGGTGGTGGAGATGACAGGAGATTGGTTATATACAGGAAGGTTGATCAAATGAGAACATATGTTGATGATACTGGAACCCTGAATTCTCATTGTCAGAAAAGGGAGTTATGCATATGGAATACAGGGAGAAAACCTTGTGGTACTGGAATGGAATTGGAAGTATTGGTGTGACTCATGATTTTTAGTATGTATTGATAAATATAGAAATAAATATAGCTGTTAATGCAGATTTACCTAGCTCTGTCCATTGATAGGGCCTGTGAGCATTGCTACCCCATGGTATCAATAACTAGCACATCTAGCAGCTGGGCTTACTTTCTAAATATAGTTTTCCACTGAAAGGATCCAGAGCTCCTTGAAGAAATGGCTGATTCCAGGGCCGGGGCAGGGAAAGTACAAGATGAGCTTGTGCCAGAAAGTAAAGAAGTGTGTTCAAAGAATGATGGAGATGAATCAAAAGGACAGAGTCAGCTTGAAAAGACTCCCACTGGAACAAATTTGAGCAGCAAAATAAATGATAGTAATAGATGAGAGCCAGCTGGATAAATAAAACGCAAATCCATGAGTCCATGCTCATATAAATTAATTAATAAATGGACAGAAGAGAAAGCTTTTTTTTTTGTACAGTAGAGTAAATAAGAAATGGACAAAAAAAGTCACCATTTGAGAATCATCATAGTAATATTTTATTCAGCCAGGGAACATCAAAAGGTGCTAACATTAATCCCCAAATTCCTACCTTCAACATACTTATTTGTTACAAAGAGTAACTTTGTAATGGAGGAAACCTGGCAGACATCATCTTAATCAAGAAATCTAAATTACATTACCAATAATGGGACAGACTGAAATTGTGTACTACTTGATAGGATGCAATAAGAAGAAAACAATATGTTTTGCGATGTTCCTGCCAAAAATGTATAAGCTGAATCTAATTGATGGACTTTTCTGCATAATAATTGGCTTGTTACCTTCAAAAATGTCAAAATCATGAAAGTTAAAGAACCATGGAAGATTTGTTCCAGATTGAAGAAGACTAAAGGGACTTGTCAACTAAATGTGAACTTGATTCATGGGCACAATCTGCTTCGTCAAAAAAAAAAAAAAGAGATGGCATTGGCAGTCAGAACTTTAAACAGCCTACACGATGGATGGAGAACTGGTTATATAAGGGGGGATTTTTTGATAACTCCAAACAGTTATGGAGACAAGTGATAAAATTTGAATGGGTTCTTCAGACGAGATAGAAGGTATTAATATATCAATGTTAATTTTCTGATCCTGATGGCTGTATTGTGATTATTTTAAGAATATTGTCCTTATTTGTAGGAAGTACACACTAAAGTAATAAACCAGTCAGCAATTCACTATGAAGTGATTCAGTAAAAAAAAAAGTTTGGGACTGCGTAACAAATTGTAGCTAATCCAGTTGAGGTTTGCTTTCCTGTAGCCTGATGAAAGGAGAGTGAAACAAATAAGTGGGGTTCTCAGAAAATTCACTCTTATGTCACTTGTTCTCTGTTGACTGTGTGGGTTCTTTAAATTTCTGATTGCTGACAACACCTTTGTTTTCTTCACTAAGATTACCTCTGTTGATCGTCAACTATGGAATGCCTAGTATGTCTTCCTTTATTGCTGTGGAAAGAATATATAAGATGAAATTCCTGACTTCAAGGAGTTTATAATAAAGTTGGAAGATAGGTATGATTTGGGTAAAAGTATGGAGGAGAAAATCTGTTCCAGTTAGAAAAACAAGGAGTTAGTAGTTAGCATGGTCTTGTTTACCGAAGATAGGATTGCCTGGAACTGCGAGTCTCTTGGCTTAGTAGGGTGGAACCAATAAATGGAAGGTCCTGAAAGCTAGGCAGAGGAGGTTGAACTTTACGTGGTAGGCAGTGGGAAGCTTTCCATTTTTAAATAGGAGAGTGAGTTGATAAAGTGATATATTTAAACATAAAAAACCTTGATATGTAGGGTGAATTGGAGGGAGGAAAGTATTGACATCAGGCAAATCAGCTGGAGGCTATTGCAGTTTAGTAGATATTAGTTGATGAGAATCTGGTTAGGGCAGAGATAACAGGAATGAAAAAGTAAAGTGAAGCCAGAAGATACTTTTTCAGGTAGAAATAACTCAAATTAAGTTGAGTTTTATTTTTAAGTATTTATAGGACATATTAATGACCCTAAAAAGGAAAATCTTTTTAAACTTAAAAATCATACATCTAAATCAATTACACATTTTAACTAGAATCCTAAAACTAATCTTTTAGAATCTCTAATAGCCTGATTATCTTAAACATTACAGATACTCTATATCAGAATATATGGATTGTCCCAGTGTTTTCAGAACTTATTAAATTTGACATTCATCTGTTTATACCCTGGGTTAATTTATCTTGTCATATCTGTATTTAACTAAATATTTCTAGGATTAAAAAAACACTTATCTCCTAAGAGAAGAAAATTTAACAAGCTGAAGTTACTGGGTTGACAATTCAAGACATTAATATGGCTGCTTACCTGAGGGATTCATACTTCTAGGTGATTTTTCCTGAGCCACAGATGGACGTAGTTAAAGGTTTTATGTCAGTAGATGTTCCAAAGCCTCTCTTTTACCTTATTCTTTGTCTTGGTTTGGTTAGGCCTGCATCCTCTACTGTTGCACCCAGTTTACTTCAGCTAACACCTTTATGCTTAATTGAATTTAACATTCTCTCTGAAGACATTTCAGTATCTTCTTGCCTCTGGCCACAGTTTTTAGAGACATTTGAATGTCCTCACATTGTATTCTGAGTTTCTCTCCTGCTTTTGGCTCCAATTTGCCTGAGTCTTAAATCATGCCAATAATCTTTTAAATTTTTTGGTGTGGTATCATGTACAGATGTGTATGCTTAATTAGTACATTTATTTAGCACCTCCTATGTGCAAGGCACTGTTCTTAACACAGGGATATACAAGGCAGATTGAGTTCCTGTCTTCATGAAATGTTTAGGGAGACTGGCAATAAGCAGATAAGCAGAGAGGTATATAATGTTATAGGAGGTGATAAGTCTATAGAAGAAAAACTAAGGGTAAAAGACTAGAGAGTGACAGGAACTGCTATTTTTATTAAGCTTCTTTGAGGAAGTGCTATTTGAAAAACACAAATGAAATGAGGATCTGGACCAAGCAAGTATTTAGGAGAAGAGCATTTCACGTAGAGGAATCATTAAGCATAAGGGCTCTGAGGCACAAGCAGGCCTAACTGATTGTATTAATACAAAGAAGCCACTGCAGCTACAGTTCAGAGAGAGAGAGAGAGAGAGAGAGAGAGGGAGGATCAGAGAGGTAGCCAAGGGCCAGATCGTTTCTTAGAGATCACAGCAAGGACTTTGGCTTTTTTTTTTGGAAGGATCATGAAACTTTGAGCAGAGGAGTAACAGGAGCGATGCATCTTAAAAAAATCACTCTACTCTGCCTGCAGTGTGGAGAATAGACTTTAGGGAGGGCATGAGCGGAAGCTGGGAGACTAGTAGGTGAAAATATGATAAAGGCTTGGACAAGGGTAGTAGTACTAGAGGTGGTGAGAAGCAGTAAGATTCAGGATAAAATCTCCTCCTGCTGAGGAGTCAGGGTTTTGGGCCTTCGTAACTAGGAGAATGAAAATGCCATTTACAGAGATAGGGAACAGTTTGGCACTGAGGGACATTAAGTGTTGGACCTGATTAAGTTTGCAATGCCTGTTTGATCAAGTAGAGATCTTGAGTAAATAATAGGATGTATGAGTCTGGAGCTTAGTGAAAGTTTGGGGCTTAAGTTAAAAATTTGGGATATGAGGGAAAAAAAAGGAAAAAAAATCGGTGCCAGCGTTTCTACTGAAAAAAAAAATCGGGATATGATCTATTTTATTTTAGAAGAAACTCTAAAACTATAATTAACAGAGCATTACTTTTATTGCAGACAAAACCATATGCCATCGTTGAAAGGAAGCCCAGAATATTCCCAGTAAGTCTTAAAACATCTCTGATTTTTCTTCTGTTTATTATATTTCTCTTTCCTTTCCCAAGTGATCATTAGACTAAAATTTTCCTTTCTTCTCACTGAAAGTTTAAGTGCCTGTTTTGTATATTCTTAGAAAAAAAAAGAGGAGGAAATAATGTGAGGTAGCAATTACAGTTGAACCTGGGATGTGGGCACATTTCTTTTCACCCTGGCTGTAAAGCTTGTGCGACCTTTGTAGTCCTAAAGTGAATTGAAGGTACGAACAGTTTTTCACTGGTGCTATTTCACGTAGGGTTAAGGACTTAGGGCACTAGCCTGAGCAGACACCTGAGCATTGTAACAGCAACTAAATTCCTCTGTTATTATTTCCAAACTATCATTTCCTATGGCAGTTTGACCGTAACGTCTCCATCTGTGAATTTATAATCTGTCAATGTGTGCTTTAAATTTTGTGTTATGAATATGTAGGCTATTATCCTAATTTAAAATAAGTCTTCATCATAAAAGATTACATATTAGTCCGTTGGTATCTTACTAGCTGTTTGTGAGGTTATTGTTTAGCAGAGTCAAATACATGTTATGTTCTTGTTCCATTTCTAGTCACAGATAATGAACTACCATCAAGCTCTAAGTTATATAATTTTAGAAAACAAAACTTGATGTAGATTCTTGCTTCTACCAAATGACATGGTCACAGTAATCCATTGACGACTGCAACAGAAGGGAATTTTAGGGAGAACTACCAAAGTTGGCTAACTCTTCCAATTGGAATTCTGCTTTAGGAAATAGTAGGGGATTTCTTCTGTATTTCATTGTGTATAATTGATGTGTGTCAGGGCCTAGGTAGGCTCAATTATCTTGTTGGTTTCAACAAGTTAGGTAATTTATTTATTCTTCCATTTATACATTTGTTTATTGTTTATTTTGCCATTACTGTTCAAAGGAAAAGAAGGAGGACTCTCTTTAGAAGACCATATAGTGATTCCATAGCATCTCTCCTACTTCCGTATTTTTTGCCACTGTGGTTCTTTCCTGTTTCTGTACCTTTGAGAAGCTGCCCCTTTGAAGACCTGAAGAATGCTCATCTGTACATACCTTAGAATAGGATAGACAGTAACAAACAAACCACCAAATCTCAGTGGTTTAACAAAAGTTTATTTTCTATTGACATCACAGACTAGCATAGGTCAGACAATTATAGTGAGGCCATTGGGACTATGAGGCTCCAAGATCATAGGGAAAGAGAGGGCTGGATGTCTCAGGGGATGATTTTAAGGTCTAAGCTTGGAAGTAGCTTACATCACTTCTCTTCATGTCCTGTCGGCCAGAACTCATTCTCATGATCCCACATGTCTTTGTGCTTTTTTATGTTTCTCAGCCTCCCATACCTGGAGTCTCTGCCACAGTGTATCCTTCTAGTCAACAAATAGCTCTTTGCTTCCTTCTTCCCACACACGTAACACAAGTCCCTTTCCTAGGGAGAAACCCCAAGGTCCCATTACATCACTGCAACCTAAGATCTTCAGATGATGTATAGTAATATCCGTCAGGGTTATTCTTGGAGATTCTTCTCTTGGAGATTTTAGGATCAATGGCAAGTAAACTGTATCCCTTGCCTCCCAACCACGCCCATTATTCAACGATGGAATTTGGACAGCATAGCAGTCACTTGGCTCTGAAACCCCAGTGGTCAAACACTGTAAAGCCTCCTAACCCCTGTGTGTGGGAAGTTACTTGAACAGGAACTGATTTTGCTTCTGGAAGAAACACCTTTGTTCATTGTTCTTCCTGGCCCCTGGCTCAGTCTAGGGGGATTCTTTCTTTTCCATTATCAACCTAGACCACATCTAAAATGAGTACTGGGAAGTATGCCCTCCTTAGGGTTGTACAGCCTTTAAAATCTACCTTCTGCTCACAGAAGGTTGAGGGCCACAGGTTGTTTTAATCAGAAACAGTCATAGGCTTTTATTGTCTGTATGTTTGGTTTGACCATCTAGTTCTCACATTTGGCAGGCATGGAAAGAAAAATACTTGGTAGGAGTCTAATCTTTTTGCTTCTAGTCAGTCCCACATGCCAGTATCTGTGGTTTCTATACATAGTTGTCTCATTTCTTTGTCCTTATTCTACTGCCTCTCTCAACTCAGTTGAGAGGCAGCTATGTGGAAGCCACCAGAAACACACTCTAGTTCAAGGGCTACCTTTGTTTCAGTCTGATCTTTGCCACGGTGCTGGGTCCCTCTGTTTACTGAGTTTTATTGGGCTTCTGTTTCTCAGAATCTTTTCAGTGTTGTTACTGTTTAGAGATTCAGAAACAATCAATCTGATTTTCTAATATTGCAAGGTCCCGAATTTTTAGATTCTTATTTTTATTTCTCCTCTCAAATCAGCCACTTCTTACCTGAGCTTATGTTTCTTAAAATACATTACTAAGGCAGCCACTAGTAGTTAAACACATACTATAACGTTTTTTCAGGTACTTCTCCTAGAACCTCAAGTTCATTAGACAGTCTGCTTCTAAGTTATTAGTGCCTTTTGTTTCCATCTTATAGCCTCCAATGCCAGTGTCCTTGTAGCCCCACTGCTAAGCCAGTGCCATGTGGTTCAATTTTTATTACAGCAGCATTAGTACCACTTCAAGTTATTAATTTCTGTGTTAGGGTAATGCTAGCTGTGGTAACAAGTTTTCCCCCAAGTATATAATGGCTTAAACATAATACAAATTTATACAGTCCTGAGCCACACCAGGTCAAGGAATGGTAGGTGGTGATGGGGATAATTCTACTCTACTAAGTCAACTCATGGACTATCAGGCTGATGGAACCTGCTGTCTTAAACAGAGAGCTGAAATTAAAGCTAAGTACTTTGCCTAAGATTATACAGCTTGTCAGTGGAGGGTTCCAGGATTCACACTACTTGGTTCTGGCTTTAAAGTCCATGCCCATTCTGCCATACACACTGCATCTAGGTTTGGAAAGACACCCGAACCAGCTGCCCAAGGAAAGTTTGCATTCTGTTTCTAATATCCATTCTGAGCCAAACGGTAAACTGGTGACTGCCTAACACATTCAGTTGCTGGGAATACATTACCGCCTTATATTGAAGATGTTTACCTGCAGCTTTCTAGGGCTTCTATTTCTTGGGGCCAAGCAAATAAAGATTATCCTTTTATCACTTTGTAAAGACAACTTTCATGTCCTTTCTAGTCATTTTTGAGTGAAACTTTCCCTATTCTTTCCCTTACACCTTAAGATTTTGAATACTGGTTGCTCATCTTTAGACAGCTTCTATTTTGCCTCTGTCCCTTTAAAGTGTGAATGCCAGAAGTGAACTAGATTTTCCAGATGACCAAATAGAACTGACCAAATGGAACTATCACCTCTGCAGACAAGATTTTTCACTAATGCATCTTTGTTTTTCTAGGGTGATACAATTCTGGAAACTGGAGAAGTAATCCCACCAATGAAAGAATTTCCTGATCAACATCACTGAAGATTACTTTTAAAATTTCAAAGATGTTTGAGCCCAAGTTTGTTGCTACATTACCACACTTACTGAATATATTTTCTGGAAAAGTAACTTTAATAAAGTTTACTCAGATGTGTGTTGTCTGTTTCTTCCCAAACTGTATGATTCCCTCTGTACAATTTGAGACTCTATGACTTATCTAACAATAAGTAAAAACTGGACATGCTAAAAAAATGGTATGGGCAATCACCTACTTTTTCTGGCCATTTTTAATTTGGAAAACAGCATGTAGAAAATTATTTAGTCACATGATAGTTTTTTCTTAAACAGTACTTAATCTACTGTGATGTGAAGGTATACAATGTAATGAAATGTTGCAATAAACAAATAAAAGAACAGAAGTTCCACACACTTATAAAGCCTTTCTGAAGCATTTCAAAAGAAGTATTTTAGAAACTTTAGATTAAAAGGCCTAGATGTAGGTTGCTTTGTTATGTGGGAACATAAAAGACAAATCTCTAAGTATATGAAAAAGTAGCATATTAGTGGTTATTATAAAGGACGGTATACAAATATGAATTTCGAAGCATTTTATTAAAGATTTTACTTTAAATCGAGACACGTGTCAGATAAGCATGAGGTAAAGAATTGTATATGCATAGAATCAAATCCAGAGGAATTACAAATTTTCATTTATCCCGAAGATTTTGGGTATTTCTTCCTTAGCTGTCGTCGTGCAGCTACAGTTGATGCATAGATGACGTATCCCCAGGAGAGCAATACGACCGCGAGGAGCAACTAAGAAATGCAAGAGGAGGAGTAAAAGCAAAAACACGTGAGCGGCACTTCCTCCTCCCCCCCATCAAGTTGGTGGGAATTTTAGTGACAAACTCGTATAAATGTGGTTCCGGAAGCGAGTACACCAAGCCGCTCTTACGTAAGAAGCGGAAGAGCGTGTCCTCCCGGAAGAGGCGGAGTCGAGGTGAGGGAGTGAAAGGCTTAATTCAGCAATGGATTTTGGAGTTTCTGGGCGCTGAAAAAATAGCGGGCTTTCGCCCGCGGGCCTCAGGAGTCGACTCCGTGGAGCCCCTCCAGCCCCGGGACCTACCGCTGAATAAATCCGGTCCAGGGTGCGGCGACTCACTGGCTTCATGGTAAGGAGACGGCGGCGGTCCGCGGGCACGGGCGGAAGCCGCAGGCCCTAGAGTAACCTCCGGGGCGGTGGCTGCCGGGCGGTGGCGGCCATCTTTCAGCCGGGCGCGAGTGCCCGCCCACTCGCCTTCCGGTGCGTTTCCCCTCGGCTGGGCCGGCCTCTTCCGCCCGGAGCTGTGGGCGGTGTCACGTGACCCTGGGCCAAGCCCGCCTTTCGGGAAGGAGGTGAGAGAAACGAGAAAGTATGTTGGAAGTGTTTTTTGCCACTTAGAAGGATAGGCTTGACTCGTCAGCCGGTCTTCCTTCAGTTCCAGAGCAGTATTAATACGAGATAAGGTACCGTCGTGTGCATTTAAAAGTTTATTTGGAAAAATCCGCGTTTTAAATGCTACGCCGACGTCTCGTGCTCAAAGAATTAATGTTTCCTCCCGGATCTGTTCCCACAATGTAGGTAGTTCGTGTATTCATCTTTGATGTAAACAAGAATACCACCCGCTTTTATATAACTGACGAATCGTTGTGGGAATCCCTGTTAATTGAGCTTTTCTTCAAGAAACAAGTCTTTGAGAACGCAATGGCTTGTTGATGTCAGTGATACTCTGAAGAAGAAATAACGTGGCATGAATTACTCGGCAGAATGTAGCTGCCAATCAACAAGTATTTATTGAACGTTTGTATGCTTAGGACGGTAGCACGATCAAATATTAAACCGAAGGACAGAGTTTGGCACGCGGAGCCAAGTTCAGCCCTGGAATATTCGGGATACTCACATTTGAGGCGAAGAATGGGGCAGAGGGCCGCTTTAAGCACCAGACGTTATGTCTCTATAATCTCAGCTGTCGCCTAAACAGAGTTTTAATGCAGATTTCGGAGAGTGGGGAAGGGTAAAAACGTTATCTGTTTTGGGAAGATTTCAAGGCCCTATTCTCTTAGGTTGAATCCCTGTTTATCCCTGTACTGGAGTTGATCTGTCTCTGAAAACTGTAGGCCTCTGATTTGGGTATTCCATTCGAATCCCGGTGTTGTTTCCTAACTCTGCAGCCGGAGGTAGTCCCTTAACCTCCGGGTAACTCAGTTCCTTTATCTATACACCAGATACAGCTTTAGAAACTTCTCACAGAGTTTGGTGAGGTTTAAATGAGACCAAGCTAGTTATCGTGTCTTCCGGGTAAATTAGAAGCGAACTTTAAACTAGTGCCCCTGTAATCCCCAGAGATTAGTAGCAACCAGAGTGACGGTAAAATAGCGATTTCTGCCTCGGTGGGTCAGGCCTCTCTCATTCCAGGAGCGGAGGGGGTTGGGGGAAGGGCCGGGCTCGGGCCGAGCGCGCTAAGCCCCGCCTTCGGTGCCGGCGTCCTCTACCGCGCATGCGTTACGCAGGCGGGTGCTGTGTTTTGACTTGCTGGGGGTCGCGGAGTGGGTTTCGCTTTCTGCCACCGCTTTCTGCCACCACCCCCAAGCAACCATTGGTGATGAGCTCTTTACGTCGCAGGGGTCGCAGCAGCCGCCGGGGTCTCCGCTCTCTCGCGAGGAGGGTGAAGCGCCCCTGCCTACTCCCGCTCCTGAGGGCCGGCGGAGAAGTCGCCGGGTTCGCCTTCGCGGGTCTTGCCGTCACCGACCCAGCTTTCTGGGCCGTCGGGAGCTTGCCACGAGCTCCCCAGCCGGGCCTGCGCCGGTATCCTCCGAGGTGAGTGAGATCGGGAACAATGGGGCGCCGGGGTCGGAAGGGCTGGGCGATCTGGAGCTCCCGCCTGCAGCTAGGCCCAGGGTCGAGGGAGCTGCGGTCCGGGCCTGAGGCGCAGTGGCTGCCCGGCAGGCCGGCGTCCCGGCGGCTCCCGCCGCGCACCTGTGGATCCGTGCCGGTGGGCGGGGGAGGGCTGCTTTCGGAGAAGCACTCCCGAGGGCGCCAGCCCAGCCGTGTACTGGAAGGAGATTGGTCTCCGGGGGAAAAAGCCGACACAAAACACAAAACGTTAGAGTCTGAGTCGTGGCATCGCCGCTGTCAGAGATGTGACCTTGGGCGGGCCCCTAACCTCTCTGAGTATGTCTGTAAAACGGGAGTAACGGTATTTTAGTTCGTTGCGATTATGTAAGGTACGCGGTTCTTATCTTAGATCCTGGCAGGTGGCAGTTCTCAACCAAAGGAAGTGACTGTCGCCGTGACTGTTAGAGTTTGTGCACTGTTTACACCCCGTGAGCCTGTGACTTCTTCATCCATCAAGTCAGCGCCGCTTTCCTCACGGGCTGCTGATTGGTAGACTGGAAGGGGGCAGTACTGAGATGAGGCAAATAGTGATTTGAGAGGAAAAGTGAATAGAATTTTTGGTAGGTAATTTTAAAGATTGTTTAAGATAAATTCAGAAAGAGTTACCGAAGATTTAAGTTAGTAGCTGTGAGGGTTGGGCTTTTTAGCTTGTTTTTAGTCAATGACTTTGAAAGCTACAGAGTCAGCCAAAGCAGTCATGCTTATCTGGAATGAGTGGCTTTAGAGGGGAATGGTTCCCAAGCAATTCTTTTTATTGCTGAAACTGGAATTAAAATCGTAGGGTCTGGTCAGTATTTAAGTTTTCTAGGGTCTGGTTAGTAGATACTATAACTTCTGTTTGATTTCTTGGAATTGGTGATTAGATTGCAGTTCAGAGACATACATGATTTCTTTAAGGTCACAAAAGATTGGGCCCAAATTGTTTTTAATATTTGGTATATTTCTAGTTCATCCACTTGTGAACCCTTTTTAGCCACTTTGCTTGGATATATTAAGTACAATATTGATATTAATATGAAAATTATTTAGTTGTTATAGACTGTCATCTTTCTGGGCATTTTATAATCAGTTATGGATGATGGAAATGATCAAAATTAACTTTATTTTCACATAACATAGGAAAACAATATTAAGTTCTTACAGCCCACCAAGCGCTTTGCTACGGGTTTATGTGGAATATATCCCTTCACACAGGCACCTTTTCAGGTGGGTACTGTTACTCAGCCTGTTTTAGAATTGAGAAAATGTAAGATTTTGTGAAATAAAATAACTTCCTCAAGATCACGCCATTAGTAAGTGGTTTTGATTCTCAGCCCTGGCTCTACATTAGAATTAACATCACTCCGTCTGTGTAATCAGCCAGTGATTAAATTGTATATACAGTGATAATTTAAGGAATGCCGTAGAAGATGACTTTTATAGGAAGTCTGGTTTTATTAAATATTTAATTCTGCAGAGCATTCCTACTTTGTACCCCTGTGCAGTTTTTTAAATGTCCGGTTTGTGGTCTAATTTAGATTCTAGCCTCCCGACTCTTTATCACCCTCCACCTGTCCACCCCGACCCCCATCCCTTTTCCCTAGATAGGTATGCTCGTTGATTATCTGAAATTTCCCCCAACATGTGATATGGAGGGTTCTTACCCCTGTTAAAGCCAACACATTTGAAGATTTGGGGAAGGGAAGGTTTTGCTTAATCAATTTATTCTAAAGATGGTAAACTTTATTTAGAATTTGGGAGGCAGTTAAGGAAAGGGGTTCAGAAGAACTGATTAACTTATCCCCTATGGGGAAATTAATTTGAAGTCCTAATTCCTAGAGTGCTGGGATAGAGAAACTTTTTTTTTTTTTAATTGCGGTACCGGGCCTCTCACTGTTGTGGCCTCTCCCGTTGCGGAGCACAGGCTCCGGACGCGGACGCGCAGGCTCAGCAGCCATGGCTCACGGGCCTAGCCGCTCCACGGCATGTGGGATCTTCCCGGACCGGGGCACGAATCCGTGTCCCCTGCATCGGCAGGCGGACTCTCAACCACTGCGCCACCAGGGAAGCCCGGGATAGAGAAACTTTTACCACAGACTTCTTCTAGAACCTGAAGCACTAAATCTATCATCAGGTCCACCTTTACTACCTGACCCGGAACTCTCCCGCAGACCTCAAATCTTAAATCTGTCTGCTAGCCATCCCTGTTCTATGCCTTAATTTGTATTTTTGAAACAGTTTTGTTGAGATATAATTTATATTTCATCCATAAAGTTCACTTCTTTAAAATATAAAATACAGTGGTGTTTAGTGTATTTATGGAGTATATTTGTGCAACTCTAATTGAACATTTTCATCATCCTAGAAAGAAACCTCATACCCCTGCCCCCTGCAACCACCATTCTGCTTTCTATCCATTTGCCTATTCTGTAAATTTCCTATAAAATAGCATACAACATGTGATCTTTTGTGATTGATATTTTTTCATTTAGCATAATGAAAAAACTCATCCATGTTGTAGCATGTGTCAGTACTTTATTCCTTTTTATTGGCAAATATTCCATTGTATGGAGATTCCATATTCATCAGTTGATGGGTATTTGGGTTATTTCCACTTTTAAGCTCTTAGGACAAACACTGCTATGACTCTTCACTTACAAGTTTTTGTGTGGGCATGTTTTTGTTTCTCTTGCATGGATAGGTGTGGAGTTGCTGGGTCATGTGGTAATTCTACTTCATTTGAATTAGCAAATATTTTAATTTTAGTATTTAGTGATGATTTTGAAAGAGTAAATCCTTTATATGATGATTTATATTCATTGCTATTATTTGGTGTTTCCGATGAATACCATTCTTTGTACCGAAAGATATTCCTGTATAGAAATACAAAACAGGACTAATAATTTGTTCTTTTTTACCTACTATGGATGATGTTACTCATCATTCTTTAGACTGCTGCTGTCAATTTGGTTAACAGACTTATAAAACTAGGGAAGGGAGGACTAAAATTATAATTAGTTGAGATTTTGTTTTATTTGAACTTCAAGTTATTACCAAATAATTTTTTTTAATGAATGCATTCTGGGTTGTAATTTTTATGTGAACTGGAAATGTTTAGTAAACACTAAAATCCTGTATTCCAAAGAAACAAATTAAGATAAAATGTATTAACTTGAATTTCACCAGTCTTTTTTAAATTCTAGTTATCCCTTTTTTATATAGAAGAGCAAACTAAAGTCCAGAGTTAATGTGGATTTCTCCAGTTGATGGAGTTAGTTTTAGGTGAAACCTGGTCTTCAATCCAGATCTGATAATCTCTCCAGTGCCCTGTTCACTCTTCACTCCTTCCCCTAATGCACATGCACAGTCTCTTATCCTAATGGTTTTTATTATAAAGATTTTTTTTCTCCTGAGTAGGAGAATTTAAAAATATTAGAAGTAGGGGGAAATGCTGAGAAATTTATGTAATATTAAGGTTCCAGACTTTAAATATATTAGCAAAAATGCAATTAGTATTAATATATTTATAATTCTCTTCTATTTAAGAACAAAGGTAATTTTTCATTTCCACTCTAGAAACAGAGGACTGGAAGTATTTGGAACCCCCTGAAGAAACTTGTTCAGCGTTAATTGATTTCCTATTAAGTTATAGCTCTGAGAAAGCTAAGATGCCCTAGATGAGCAAGTTTAATTTGAAGTCTATGGTGAAGTACTTACATTTTACAATAATATTGATAGGTTTTTATCGCGGGCTTTATTTGTTTTTGTTAGACCTAGGTATGGCCAGTGAGTTTCTTGTTTAGAAAATTGCAATTCTATTATTTGACTAGATAGCAGTTGACTCATGACGGGACTTTCTGTGATGGTGGAGAAAGATCAGTAATAGGCCCAGGAAAACATAAAGGAAGAAACTAATATATAACATCTATAAAATGATTAGTATAGAAAGCATCTAAAGAGGGATTTCTAAGATAACAAGGCCAAAATGTAATGCAACTAGATTTCAGCTCTGGAAAATTCATTTTGTAAGTTATGGGTCTATATAAACTGACAAATTTAAAGCAAACAGAACTAATCTTTAAGATTCTAGTGATCCTTGTGAGAAAAGGTAAGGAAGGAGGCTGAAAACATGATTTCAAGGTACTTAGTGACTGACTGGATTAAAAGGCAAAGAAAAGCTTCTTAGGGATGCTGAAAGGAGTCCATGATGAACTGAATATAATAGTGTAGTAAGAATAGTGTAGTATATCAGTAGTGTAGTAATAATAACAGCAACTAACATTTACTCAGCAGTTGCTATAAGCCAGGCACTGCCCATGAGTGCTTTTATATTTTGTTATTTCATTTAATCTTCACTAACAGATCCTTTTTTCTGTGTGAAAGAATCTTCCACTAAAAACCACAGAATTGGTTCAAATAGGTGAACTTTCTGGTATGCAAATTTTCTCCCTAAAGCTATTTTTAAAGATACATGTATAATACTACAAACAAAACAATTGAGTAGTCCGTAGTGTTTGGGGCATATGTATGCAAGATATAAAACCATGTGTAGAAATAACTCCAACTGAGAATTATGATATTTTTGGTTTTTGTTTTCTAGAGAAGGATGGCAGGGGCGGCGGGGAAGCACATAAACGGACATTTAAAAAAATCTGGAAAAACCATGAGAAAATGTTAGCTGCTAACTCTGAGTGGAGGATACATGGGTACTTGCTATATTTTCTTTTGTACTTTTTTGTATATATCAAATTATTTTTTAAAAAAGAATAATAGGATATTATATAATATTTGAGAGCTTACTGTGGACCAGGCACTTTTTCTAAGGGCTTTTTTTTTTTTTTTTTAAACGTCTTCACAAATCTTGTGAGGCAGGTTCAAGTATCAGTGAGCTACAGATGAAATTGAAGCATAAGGACGGTAACTAGTAACTAATCCATAGTCACACTGGTAATGTGGCAGCAGGATTCAAACCCAGGAAATCTGACTTTAGAGCTTGTGCTTTAAGTACTGTATTACTATGCTACACTGCCCTTTTATGTTACAAAGACAATAAACTACTTAACTATTTTTACCAAAGTATGTTTCACAGTCATTTGCATTTTTTTCAGATTTAGTCATTTCTTTTTTATCAGGTTACTGATGTATTTTTTTCCCTTTTACAGATAATGGCATCAGCCGCTAAGGAATTTAAAATGGACAACTTTTCACCTAAAGCTGGCACTAGCAAATTGCAACAGACAGTACCAGCTGATGCATCTCCTGATTCTAAGTGTCCTATATGCTTGGATAGATTTGATAATGTGTCTTACTTAGATCGCTGTTTACATAAGTTCTGTTTTCGCTGTGTACAGGAGTGGTCAAAAAACAAAGCTGAATGTCCACTATGTAAACAGCCCTTTGATTCTATTTTCCATTCTGTGAGGGCAGAAGACGACTTCAAGGAGTATGTCCTAAGGCCTTCATACAATGGTTCTTTTGCTACCCCTGATGTTCGACGATTCCGCTATCGTACAACTATGACAAGGGAACGAAGTGCTTCTATTTATTCACCTAATAGTACCATGAATAGAAGAACAACAACTCCACCAGATAGTGGAGTAATATTTGAAGGGTTAGGCATTTCAGCAAGACCTAGAGATGGTGAAATTCCTCCGTTTATGAGACAGATTGCAATACGGAGGCCAGCTACTGCAGATGAAAGATCTTTGCGGAAAATTCAAGAACAGGATATTATTAATTTTAGGCGAACTCTCTATCGTGCTGGTGCTCGAGTTAGAAATATTGAAGATGGTGGCCGCTATAGGGATATTTCAGCTGAATTTTTCCGTAGAAATCCGGCTTGCCTTCACAGATTAGTCCCTTGGTTAAAACGTGAACTCACAGTTCTGTTTGGAGCTCATGGATCATTAGTGAATATTGTCCAGCATATCATCATGAGTAATGTTACTCGCTATGACTTGGAGAGTCAGGCATTTGTGTCTGATTTAAGGCCATTTTTACTTAATCGGACTGAGCATTTTATACACGAATTTATCAGTTTTGCCCGATCTCCATTTAACATGGCAGCCTTTGACCAGCACGCAAATTATGATTGTCCTGCTCCTTCATATGAAGAAGGTAGCCATTCTGATTCTTCGGTCATAACAATATCTCCCGATGAAGCAGAGACCCAAGAGCTGGACGTTAATGTAGCTACTGTTAGTCAGGCACCATGGGATGATGAAACTCCAGGGCCATCTTATTCAAGCTCAGAGCAGGTACATGCTGCCATGTCTTCCCTTTTAAATACTTCCGACAGTTCAGATGAAGAACTTGTAACGGGAAGAGCCACATCTCAGATGCAAGCAGTACAAACCAATGATGACATAAATAATGACAGTGATTCTTCTTCAGATAATTGTGTCATTGTTGGGTTTGTTAAACCACTAGCTGAGAGGACCCCAGAACTTGTTGAACTGTCCTCTGATTCTGAGGAGTTAGGTTCCTACGAGAAAATGGAGACCGTGAAGGCGCAAGAACAAGAGCAGTCTTACAGTTCTGGTGATAGTGATGTTAGTAGATGTTCATCTCCACACTCTCTCCTTGGAAAGGATGAACAAATAAATAAAGGTCATTGTGATTCTGGTACAAGAATCAAATCAAAGAAGGAAGAGAAACAGTCTGTATCATTGTCCTCTCCCAGAGACCTGAGCTCATCCATCAGAGGAGACAGAGTATATTCCCCATATACCCGCAGACACAGAAGGAGGGGAAGATCCAGAAGTTCAGATTCATGTTCCCAGAGTAGGAGTGGGCATGATCAGAAGAATCATAGGAAGCATCATGGGAAGAAAAGAATGAAAAGCAGACGATCCAGAAGCAGGGAGAGTAGCAGACCCAGAGGTAGAAGAGACAAAAAGAGATCAAGAACTAGAGATAGCAGTTGGTCAAGAAGAAGCCAAACTCTATCTCTAAGTAGTGAAAGCACAAGCAGATCAAGATCTCGTAGCAGTGATCGTGGTAAAAGAAGGTCACGGAGCAGAAATCGAGATCGTTACTATTTAAGAAATAATTATGGAAGCAGATACAAGTGGGAGTATACTTACTATAGTAGAAACAAGGACAGGGATGGCTATGAATCATCTTACAGGAGGAGGACTCTGTCCAGAGCTCATTATTCCAGACAATCTTCAAGTCCAGAATTTAGAATTCAGTCTTTTTCTGAAAGAACAAATGCTAGAAAAAAAAATAACCACAGTGAAAGGAAATATTACTACTATGAAAGGCATAGATCAAGGAGCCTATCTAGTACTAGATCAAAGACTGCATCTACAGGGCCTGACCGGGTGAGAAATGAAAAGCCTGGTGGGAAACGAAAATACAAAACACGGCATTTGGAGGGTTCTAACGATGTGGCTCAACCATCTCGGGAATTTGCTTCTAAAGTAAAGGAAGGTCATTACTCAAAATCTTCATCAAAATTGGATGGAAGCTACAAAAATGAGAGTGACAGCTTTTCAGATAGCCGATCATCAGACAGAGAGACAAAGCACAAGAGAAGAAAAAGGACCCGGAGCCTAAGTGTAGAGATAGTTTATGAAGGGAAAGCTACCGATACAACTAGACACCATAAAAAGAAAAAGAAAAAACATAAGAGGAAGCATAAAAAACACCATGGTGATAATTCTTCACGTTCCCCAGTTGTGATTACCATTGACAGTGACAGTGATAAGGATTCTGAAGTAAAGGAGGATACAGAATGTGACCTTAGTGGTCCTCAAGACCCTCTACAAAACGAATTTTTGGTTCCTTCCTTGGGACCATTTGAAACTAAAGATGTAGTTACAATAGAAGATGAATTTGGTGTCCTGGGCAAGGAGTGTGACATTACCACACTTAATAACAACTTGAATAATGCCAACAAAACTGTAGATAATATTTCACCCCAGGCAGCTTCAATTGAACAGACTCTTGATGTAAGAGAAGAGAGCACCTTTGCCTCTGATTTGGAGAGCCAGCCCAGTAATGTCTCTTATCAAACTGAGTCATCAAGGCGATTGCCATCTCCACGGATATCATTAATGTCAGTGTCTCTTGGTAGAGACCATGATATGTCTTAAAACTGCCAAAGCGTCTCATTGAGAATTCTGGTGGTATAAAAAGGAAAAAAAAAAAAGAACAATGTCATCTACTGCAGTCTGTTTAAAGATGACACTTGATGAAAAAACTCTTTTCCCCCTTAAAAATATTTTGTGTAGGGCTTCCCTGGTGGCACAGTGGTTGAGAGTTCGCCTGCCGATGCAGGGGACATGGGTTCGTGTCCTGGTCTGGGAAGATCCCACATGCCGCGGAGTGGCTGGGCCTGTGAGCCATGGCCGCTGAGCCTGCGCGTCCGGAGCCTGTGCTCTGCAACGGGAGAGGCCATAACAGTGAGAGGCCCACGTACCGCAAAAAAAAAAAAAAAAAAAAAAATTTGTGATTTTTTTTTTTTTGTGTGTGTGTTAAAAATTTGTAAAAATCATTATTTGTTCAAAAAATATGTATGTCCCACCCTCAGAGATATGCACTTTTAAGTGAAGAAAATGATATTGCTAGCAGTTTATTTAAAACTTGGGATCCTTTTTAAATAAAAAATATAAATTTTAGAAGTTATTTCATAAAGCCATATGGTATTGACATATTTTTAAAGTAGTCAATGAGTATTTTTGAATTTTTTTTTGAGAGTTATTCTGGAAATGTGTTATAAGCTAGGAGAATCCCTTTGGACAGTCTTTATTTTTCTTCTTA
The DNA here is from genome assembly GCF_949987515.2 of Delphinus delphis. Taxonomy (NCBI): domain Eukaryota; kingdom Metazoa; phylum Chordata; class Mammalia; order Artiodactyla; family Delphinidae; genus Delphinus; species Delphinus delphis. The sequence goes on along the minus strand of NC_082688.1, from coordinate 79,604,565 downwards.
AAAATTTGTATGATTCAAACCATTTCTTCAGGTTAAATTGAGGAATTTTATCTGCACAGTTTATCTTGACATCTGCCAAAAGAAAACTTTAAATATTTCCTTTATATACTTGTTTATCTGGACTGCCAGTAAAGCAAATGTGTATTCAACAAAAGAAAAAATAAAACAGTAACACTTTAAAACAATCCAAAAATTTTCCTTTGCAGTATTGATTGTTTTTTAAATCAAATTATTTTAGTGGAGCTAAACTCTTGTAAATAGTTAAGGATATCCTTGTGTTATAAATACTGAATTTCACAGTTTTAATGTGAACTACATTTAACCTCACAGTTTTAGTGATTATTTTAGTTCTTTAATCTGATTATGAAGAGTATCTTAATTTGCTGTCTTCAGCAAAATGCGGTTATGTAGTATGTAGCTTGCTAAAAACAAAAAATCTCTTGCTTGACTTCTTTTATATTGGTAGTTCTTTTACACAAAGTGGCTGTGTTTGTTTATGTTTTCTTCTGGTTTAGCGATGATAAAAACTGCTGTACCTCTATAGCCTGATGTAGGATTGCCAGTGAACAGCAGAACTTGGATGAGATCTAAATTTAGTCGTCACTTTGCCTTGCTCCCATGTTCATTCATTGTTCAACAGAAATTGGAATGTCTGCTGTGTGTGGCAGGTTTTTAGGGATTCAGTGACAGAACAAAGCAGGTATGCTCCCTTTCCTCATGGGATATATATATATATATATATATATATATATATATATATATATATATATATATATATATATATATATATAAACATTACAAACTATAAGCTCTCTGGAGACAAAGTATAATTTCCTGTAAGAGCATACAGTGGGGGCCTAATCTCAGGTGGAAGTAGTGGTTGAACTGAAATCCAGAGAACAAGTAGATATTAACTAGGAGTAGAGTTGTCAGCAAAGGGGATGTGCAGAGATCCAAAGGCAGAAAGGGAGTCTGGCATATTCTAAGGACTAAAAGAAGCAGGCTTAGCTAAAGGACAGAGAGTGAGGGACCAAGCTTTGTAGGCCCCGCTAAGAGTTTGTGTTTATCCTAAGGGCAGTAGGAAACTGGTTTATAAAGTAATGAGAATCTAAAGTTGACACAATTTTAGTAAGCCCAGATGTTGAGACATTGTGGGATGATTATAGCTGATCAAAGAATATACTTTGAAATTATGAAATGACTGTAGTTTTTCTTAAGTATTAAAAATGTAAGAATGCTGTTGTATTCCACATTATGCTTTTGCATGATATTTTGGTGAATACCCATCTTAATACATGGCACCATCACATCATCCTCTTAGGTGTTCAAGCCAAAAATTTCCAAGTCTTTGATTCTTCGTTCTCCTTCAGCCCTCTCATCCAGTCACTAAATCTTGGTCACTAGATATTTTTCTAATATTTCTAATGTGTCTGTACCATCATCCAGTCTAGGCAGCCGTGATCTCTCACCTGTACTACCATAATGGGTCTGCCTGCATCCACTGTTTACCTCCATCCATTCTTGATGTAGCTTTCAAAAGACCTTTAAAAACATTTTTTTACCCCTTTCATTCTACTTAAAATCCTTCAGTAGCTTCCTGTTATTCTTAGGATATTTATTAAAAGGAAACAAAAGTCCAACATAATATGGATTACAGATCTCTGCTTAATTAGACTCTAGTCCATCTTTAGCTTTTCTCTCACTTCATTTGTGCTCTGGCCACACTAGCCAGCTTCAGGTCTGTGGAGGTGCTGCTCCCTACTAATTCAGAGCCTTCATGCATAGCATTTTTCTTCTGCTGGGAACTGAATTCTCTGGCTAAACTAGGTTAATGTTAAAGTGTGCCCCTCCACTCCATTATTTCCTCTCAATTACTTCCTCTTAACAACCCTGGACTCCTTTAGGGTATGCATCACAAGTTGCAGTTGATTACTAATGTCTTCTCTCTCACCAGTCTGAAAGTTCTTTGGCAACTGTGTGTGTTCTGCTATATCCCTTCTCTATTTTCTTTCACATAGGATATGCTTAAAGCGCTTATTGGGTGGATGTATAGGTGCTAGAGATTTTTTTAAATTGGCTAAGACCTGCTTTCTGCTTTCACAGAGCTATACTTTCTATAAACTTTCAACCTAACTGCATTCGTTTAGCCTATTCATCCAAATTTGTTGTCCATGAGACATTTCATTTTACCTCAGGTTTTCAGTGTTTTTGTGACTTATTTCTGTAAAGGAAATGCAACTAGGCATTTGCACTTGCTCATTCATTGGGCAAGCACTTGCTCAGTCTCATCCTCGGATTCACAACTGGAAAACTTGTTATTATTACTTCCTTGTCTAAATAGTCCAATTTGGCCTTGCCTCTTGGGGGAGGCAACCCAAGGGCTTCCCTAACCCATCTAGTCTGTAGTAACAATAGGTGGTGTGTACAGAGGAGCAGAATTTATGCAAGGTCAGCTGATGTCCTGTACTTACTGGGAATTATTTTTACATCACGGGGAATAATTGCAGTCCCCTCTACCGTAGGCTGTGGACACCTGAGCCAGCTGGTAATGCATCTCTGGACTTGGAAAATTTTTTCAGAAGGTGCTTTGGCGTACTGGAAACCACCAGCACCCCATTGTCCCCACGAATTGGGGCAGGGGATGAGAAATGGAAAGGGGTTCCTCCACACAAACCAGATTTCATCAGGATTCAGAGCATGGATCCATTTCTGTTGTTTGGTTTTTTTTTTAATTTATTCATTTATTTATTTTTGGCCACACCGCGCATCATGTGGGATCTTAGTTCCCCGACACGGATCAGACCCGGGCCAAGACAGTGGAAGCATGGAGCCCTAATCATTGGACCACCAGGGAATTCCTGAGCATGGATCCATTTCTAACATTAACCTCATTAGACCTATGTACTATCGAAATGGTGACATTTTAAATTACTATGATAATGTAGAGACTAGAAATTGTATAGACACGTCTGGTGATTGGTGCTTTTAGGAAAACCCACATGGGCATGTAAATCATAATCATTATGTAACCTACTCTCAAATGGTTCTAGAAGATGCGTATATAGTTGGAGAGGAGTAATGATAAGTTGTGGTACAATTTAAAAATTGGTGAACGAGGGTAAAACATACAGAAATCCTTTGTACTCCTTGTAATTTTCATGTAAGTTTGAAATAGTTTCAAAAGTGCTTCTTTAGGCCTGCAAGGTTGCCTGCATGTGAGAATGTGTCAGTGAGTTATCAGCCTTGTATATCCTGCAAAAGGGAGAAAAAATCACAAAGGCAAACATGTGACTGTTAAAGCCACTTTCTCCGTGAGAAAGAACGGAAGTCACTAGACAATCTACTCTTGATTCCATGCTCAGAAGCAAGCTTGTGAGGGTATAAAACCAAAGAAAGGAGAGTTTGCTTTATTTTTAAAATTTCAGGTGGGAGGGAGAGAAGATTTGGGGGAAGGAGGCCCTAGAATGGGGAGAAGTTGAAAATAAAGGAGAACGGTAAGTGCTGTAGCAAAGGGGATCCAGAAAACGGGTATGTGAATTAATAATGGATATAGAAGCAGAGGCGAGTCTTATTCCAAAGTGGCAGAAGGAAGTAAAAATGCAGAGAGACACTGGTGGGTAGATGATTAAGGTGAGGTAGTTCATTCTCTAAAGCCTCTCTTTTCTCCATGAAGTAGGAAGCAATGCCATCTTCTGAGAAAGATGCATCCCGAGTAGGATTGGGCTTGAGAGGAGTGGAAAAATGTTCCTTGAGGGTCGTGGAGAGAGGCTTAGTTAAGAATTGCTGATGAGTTTTGAGGTCTCACCTGAGATACTGGGATGTTTAAATTTATGGGACCCTGAAATTTGTGATTTTGCCCTGGTAGCATTCAACAATATGGAAATAGAAGCAGAAACTAATGTTGGACATCTAGTATGCATTCAGTATTTCTACAGTGAATGAACAAATGGATGTATGGTTGACGTATCGCTGAATGTAAGTAGTCAAAAAAGGGGCAAGGGAATTGAGGGAGATACTGGTGAGTGTAGTTGAATTGGTGCATTCTGGTGTCTGGGCTGTGTAGGGAAGGAAGTGAAGCTATGAGGTGACCATTATACTTAGAGAACAGTGAGATATCAGGGGATTTATTTTCCAGTGAGGTTCAAGTAGGCATAGTGGGGATAGGAGTAAGAAGACTGAAAAAATATTTTAGAGAGCACCGAATTCTAGCCATGACTGGAAGTAACGAAAACGGGTGGAGGTGAAGGTGATTGGAATTGAGGATAATGATCTATGAGGCAGTCAAGTATTCTCTACTTGGAAGAACACTCTGGATGATGGTGGGAGATACAGGATGAACAAGAAAATGGTAGTTGTGTCACTGGTATTATATCTTGTCCTTTACACTCATGTTCTGCTGCAGCAGCTGACTCATGCACAGAAGAGAACCAAAGCTTGGTAAATGATTAATTCCTCATTTTGAGTTTTCAGTCAATACCTGAATCTCTTAGGTATTGGAAAACAGTAAGTGTTATATGGCCACTTAAAAAAGTCCAGTTGCTTATTACAATATCATGGAAATTAGTAAATTATTTCCTACTTTACTTGCAAGGATATTGGGTGGTAAATACCATTGAATCTGTGCATGAGAAAAGTAAATTCTTTCCTACTTTACTTTGCAAGGATATTGGGGAACGGTAAATACCATTGGATCTGTGCATGAGAAAAGCAAGAGGTAAGGGCAATAGAATTCAACTTAGGCCAAGGCCTGAGTCTAAATTCATCCCAGTAGGAGCCGCAACTGCGATGTTTGCCAGTTAGGTGGTGTGCTTTCTATAGACATGGGGCAAAATTAAAGCATCTAGTATTTGCCTGGTGTAGGCTGGCTTCTGTTTCTCTGAAAGATCATCTGCACTTCATATAGGTGAACAGTTCTCTCCTAGGCAAGAGGCTATCTCTTTGCTTTTCTATCTGTAAAATTCATTTATTCATCAGATGCTGTGTACCTGTGGACCAAGATTATGCTAAATGCTAGGGTTATAAGGATGAATAGGAGGGCACCAACAAGAATTTTAAAGAAGGTGGGGATGGAACAATTAGTCTTGCTCTTAAGAAACAAGTAGAGATAATGTAGAAGGTTTGGAGTGGGGAAAGGCTCAGTAAAAAACTGTTTGAGAAGCCCTTTGCAGTAGTTCAAACCAGAAATCAAAAGGGCCTGTGGAACAGTGAAAATAGGGATCCAGGAGATGCTAGATTGAGTAGATTTCTGGGGGAGATGAGATGAGATTTGGGCACCATTTTGATGAGAATGGGCTGTGAGAGGCACATGGTGACAATATTCAAGGTAGGAAATACAGAAATAGGGACAGTTGGGGGAGGAAAAAGAGTTCAGTTTGAGACTGTTTGAGTTGCCTAGAGCTGTGCTGTCCAGTATAGTAGCCACTGGCCACATGTGGGTATTGACCCCTTGAAATATGGCTAGTGAAACTGAGGAACTTTGGAATTTTATTTACGTTTAGTAGCCACATGAAGCTTGTGGCTACCACATTGGCCAGTACAGGTAGAAAGCATTTCTATCACCTCAGAAAATTCTTTGTACAGCATGGAATAGAGCATACCATGCAGATGAAGATTTCTAGTGGGTAGCTGGAAATAGGAGTGTGCATCTTGGAGAAAAAATTGGGGCTAGAGAGATGATTTAAGAGTCACTGGGAATAGAGTAGTAATGAAGCGGTGGGAATGGATGAGATCTCCCAGAGAGGGGAGGTAGAGCAAGAAGAGAAGCAGACATAGGTGAGAATTCTAGGGAACACAACCTTAAGGAGGCTGATGAAGACATGCTTTCAAAAGAGACTGAAAAGTGTTTCTTCTAGTGCCATGTACTTTTTTTTTTGGCCTCCAATTTTGTCTTGTATCTCCTGTGCTAAATGCGGTGTCCTGCGCACAGTAGGGCGTAAGCAGATTTTCCAAGAACTTACTCAAGTTCTTGAGAGTACCTCACTGTTAGCTTCATGTGATCATTGTATCAGGAAACGTTGCTCTGGGTAGAGCAGGTGAGGCCGCCTCCGAGGATATCTAATATGGTCTAGACAGAGTACAGCACTAGGAATGACAGTCTTTTGACCTTACTCAATCACCCTCTTTCGTTAGCACTTTTCCTTCATGCCCAGCTATGATTTTCTGGATTAGGTTTAAATCACTTCCTTGCAATACCTTCCAACTCTCTTGCCTTTCTGTCCTCATTCACCTAGTTTAGGGGTTGGCAACCTTTTCCTATAAAGGGCCAAATAGTAAGTATTTTCAACTTTTATGGGCCATATGCAATCTGTTGTATATAGTCTGTTTTTTTCTATAACACTTCAAAAATGTTAAAGCATTTTTTAGCTTGCAGCCTGTAAAAAACAAGCCACATACTAGATTTCCCTGCAAGCAATAGTTTGCTAACCCATTACCTAGCAAGACCTCTATCTGGATGAACCCAGCTCTTGTCCCTACATGCGTCCTGCGAAGTGTTCCTGAAGGAATCAGTAACTGTATAGATTGGTATCACCGTGAAAACACAATCACCAGCCTCAGCTTCATACATACATTACAAGTTTATTATTCTTCCCCATTGACATAATGAATATTTCACACCTTTTCCTCCTCAAATCTCCCATTTCTCTCTACCACACAACTTTCCATATTGGCTGGGCAGTTCTGGTCAGTGTCAAGGTCAGGCAAACACAAACTCAGCCTGTTTATCAAAAACAGTACCTCTAGCACATTATTAGGGACACTGCCTGCTTACTTGGTCTCGACTGGCTTTCTCATGTGTTCAGTCAACTGGTGGGCCTGCTGATCTAGGATGGCCTCAGCTGGGATTATGGGGCTTTTTCCATGTGGTCATTTGTCTTCTAGCACATTAGCCTGAGCTTGTTTCTATCGTGGTCACAGGGGTCCAAGAGAGAGCAGAAGTGTGCAAAGTCTTTTGAAACCTGGGCTCAGTATCAACACACTGTCATTCCCTCACTGTGTTGCCTACGGCAGTCATAATTCCAGGCAGATGCAAGGGGAGGGAAAAGAGACTCCACTGTTGATGAGAGGAACTGCAGAGTTACACTGTAAAAGGTGTAAATATTGGGAAAAGTGACTTGTAATTTTCGCTCTCTACCTACCATGACGTTCATCTCTCCACTCAGTGGATGAAGCCCTCTTTCTCTAGGCCTCTGTTCTCAAACTTTCACACGCATCAGAAGCATCTGGAGTTTGTTAAAACATGGATTGCTGGGCGCCACCCCCACAGTTTCTGATTCAGAAGGTATGGGATGCCAAGAATGTGTTTTTCTAACAAGTTTCCAGGTGGTTCTGATGCTGCTACCCTGCAAACCAGTTTGAGAACCACTGATGGAGGCTAATCCTCCCTATGTGCTCTGGATTTCACTTACCGTCGCTTTAATCACAATTTTGATGTCTCAGTTATCCTCCTTCCTCCTTTATCTCTTGTTTTTCAGTGACTTTGCTACTCAGAGTGAGGTCTGTGGACCAGCAACGTCAGCATCACCTGAGAGCTTGGTAGGAATGCAGAGTCTCAGGTCTACTGGATCAGAATCTGCACTTTAACAAGACCTGTGGGTCATTCGTGTGCGCATTAATGTTTGAGAAGCACCGCCTGTGGGTAGTTCTCATCAGCAAGCAAGCGAGCATGTTCTTGATGTCCTCCTCTAAGCTTGCCTCTCTTCCAGTGTCCCTGTTAATAGTTGGCACCACCATTCGTGCAGCGCCTCAGGTTAAACAAATGGGAGCTCTCCTTGACTCCTCTCTCGCATATCCTTCATCCAGTTCAACAGCAAGTTTTGTGGGATTTTAAGGTTACATATCCAGCAACTTCACCACTTCCACTGCTTTGATCCTAGTCCGATATGCCATGTCTCGCACTGGGACTACTGCTATAGCTTCTTACCAGGTCACTGCTTCCCCCTTCCCCCTTGCAGTTTGTTTTCTGTTCTCCCTCTCAAAATCCTGCAGTGGTACCCCAGCATATTTAGGATCAAAACCGTTGTTCTTATCTTGATAAGTCTGTCAGGCTTTACGTGAACGGCCTTGGCCACCTCTGTCTTCCCTCTCCCCAACCCATTCCACCCCACAACCCTGCACACCTTTTCTTTTGCGGACCCAGTTCACTACTGCCTTCCCGCCTTGGTACCGTCTCTATTTTTTGAGTGGAATGCTCTTCACGCAGTTGGCATGCCCTCACTTCGTTTGTGTCTTCCCTGATCAACTCATGTAGTATAAGTAGCCCCCGTTACTCTTTATTCCCTTATTCTGCTTTATTTCTCCTCATTGCCCTTACTGCTACCTGGCATCTACCAATACTTTCTTATCCGACTCCCACACTAGAATGTCATAAGCTCTAAACTTAACTTCTCCATTTTAGGCATGGTGCTACCATTTTCACAGTCATTCAAACCAGATACCTGGGCTGTAGCCTTGATTCTTTATCCTCTTCTTTTCTGCTGCCGTTCACGCAATTCTATCACTAAAATATATCTCTTCTTCTACTCCCACTGCCACTGTCCTTATCTAAGCCCTCATCATCTCCTACTTGAGTCACCTCCCAACCGAACTACTCGTTCTGTGTAGGAGCCAGAGAGTTCTTTCAAAAAATGTGATGAGACTATGTTATTTTTTGCTTAAAACCCTGCAAGGTGTTCCCAGTGCACTTCATTCCTTGTATTTCAAGGTCCCGTTTACCTCTTCATCAGCACTGCCTACCATCTACCCCTTGTTCTTGAAGTTCCAGCTACAAGTGTCTTTCACTTTTTCTTTTTGACCTATTTCTGTTTCTGTCCCCCTGCATGGAATCCCCCGTCCCAGCTTTTTTTGAATAGTTGATTCCTTCTCATTCTTAAAGATTCAGCTGAAATGTGACCTACTCAGAAAAATATTCTCTTACCATTGTATTAAAATAGTTTTTTCCAATGTCCATTATTTTCCATCTCATGACTCTGCTTGCTTTCTTTGTATTACTTCACATTTGGCAATTTCTTAATTGTTTACACTTTTACATCTTTATTGTCTGCTCCCTCCTTCAATCAGACTCCAAGCTTCTGAGGGCGACTGTTTTTCACGTATCTCCAGATACCCAGTTCTTTTCACAATACCTGACATACAGTAGATACTCTGTAAATGCATTGGATGAAGTAATGCCCAGGTGAGGTAGAGAGTCTGCTGAATCCTTTCTTCTCACCATTCTGTGACACTTCCCTTCTTCCCCGACCTTGGTCAGATTTTACGTACAGATCTATCACATGACTGTATCTCTGGGACTTCAGTTCTTTGAGATTCTACACTATAATTGTTGATGTTTAATAAATCCACTGTTATTCAAAGCTCTGTTGTTTCCTACTGGTAGCATAAAAGGAAGCGTGTCTTTTTTTTTTTTTTAAGGAATTTTGGATCTGATTTCTTTTTCTCAGTTAAAAATCTAAACCCAACTAGTGGCAGAATAGCTTGTATAAGTGATAAAAATGGACGAAATATAAAGAACAAATACTTGAAGGCACTGAAAAAAAAATCAAAAGGCAGAAACCAGAGGGAATTAGACTACTGAAAGACAGGAACTGTACTGCATGAGAACTGCATTTGGCTTTTCTTCTAAGGGTTCCCCCCCCCAGTCCACATGGAGGTTTGCAGACAAGCAGAAAATCACAGGCATTGAATTAGAAGATGAACCCTGGGGCTGCCAAAGTGATGATACTGAAGGGGAAAATTCTGAAAGAAAGGAAACACAACGGGGGACTCCTAGAATTTGTATATAACCTTCACTCAAATCCTTAGCTGTCCTTGCAATGTATACAGGCAGGGGAGAATCCAAGGGGCCCAGGTAAGCAATAGCTGGAAGGCTGGAAAAGCTCAACAGATATCTCAGCTGGGAAGGGAAGGCCGAATTTGGAGTCTGAGTCCCACCAACTTGGAAAGGCAGTGGAAACATGTAGGGCTTTTCACTTGAAACCCCTCAGGACCCTGCCTTAGCAGAAAAGACTATACCCCTGAATAAGGGAGTCACCTTTCATTAAAGGCAAAACTTTAACAGATGTGTGAAACCCACCACAATGTGTGAAACAAGGCCTCTGTAATTTCAAAATGAATAGCTGGTAAGTTAGCATGCTAGAACAAAAAGCAACACTCTTCAGAGAAAATAATAGAATCTAGAGTTTCTACAGCATGTCTGTAAATGTCCAGTGTAAAATAAAAAATTATTAGACATGTGAAGGAATCCATAGGCAAGAGAAAAAACAGTTACAAAAACATGCTGTGAGATAATCCACATGATGGAATTAGCAGACAAAGACTTTCAAGACACTATTATAAATATATACATGAACTTAAAGAGAAGATAGCTATAATGAACACAGAGTTTCTCAGCTGAGATATTGAAAGTAGAAAAAGCCAGTAGAACTGTTAGAACTTTTCAAAATAATACTTGAAATGAAAAATTCACTGGAGCCTAAACAACGTATTGGAGGAGCCAGAAGGGAAGTGACATCAGATGGAAAGAAACCAGTATCTACAAGTGGGAATGAATAGCATCAGAAATGGTAAAAAGCACAGGAAAATAGAAAAGACGCTCGTTTTCTTATTTTATTTAAAAGACAACTGACTTTTTACAATAAAGCTTATAACGTTGTATTATGTGGTTTATAATATATAGAAGAGTAAAAGTTAGGACAATAGCACAAATGATGGGCTGGGGTGGATGGAATTACATGGTTGCAAGGATCTTTTACTTTATATTTACTTGATCTTATCATATTGATTATAAGTAGACTGATATAGGGGCTTCCCTGGTGGCGCAGGGGTTAAGAATCCACCTGCCAATGCAGGGGACACAGGTTCGAGCCCTCGTCCGGGAAGATCCCACATGCCATGGAGCAACTAAGCCCGTATGCCACAACTACTGAGCCTGCGCTCTAGAGCCCGCGAGCCACAACTACTGAAACCCACACGCTTAGAGCCTGTGCTCTGCAACAAGAGAAGCCACCGCAATGAGAAGCCCGCGCACCGCAACCAAGAGTAGCCCCCGCTCGCCGCAACTAGAGGAAGCCCGTGCACAGCAACGAAGACGCAACGCAAAAATAAAATAAATTTATTTAAAAAATTTAAAAAAATAAGTAGACTGATATAAATTAAAGATGCATGTTGTAAACAACAGAGCAACCACTATGTGTACACATATATGGGTGGGGGGAGGAAGAGAAAGCTAAAAGAAAGAATTTATAGCTAAGAAAGATAAAAGTAAAATATATATTTGATTAACCCAAAGGAATAGAGCAGAGGAACAAAATCAGATGCAACAAACAGCAAAATTGCAGTTTTAAACCCATATAATAATTAAATGGAAATAATTTAATGCTCCAATTAAAAGGCAGAGATTGTCAGACTGGATAAAAAAGGAACACCTAACTATAAGCTATATACTAGAGGTGCACTTCAAATATGAACAGAGAGGTTGAAAGCAATAGGATGGAAAAAGATATACCATGCAAACAGCATAAGAAAGATGTTACGGGTTTTGTAATAACACATGACGTAGACTTCGATATAACAAGTATCAAAAGGACATTTCATAATGATAAAGACATAATTTATCAGGAAAACAACAATCCTAAATGTGTATGCATCTAATAACAGAGCTACAAAATTTATGAAGGAAAAACTGATAGAACAAAAGGGACACATGGACAAATCAATAATCATAGTTGGAGATTTTAACACCCCCCTCTCACTACTTGATATAACAAGTAGACAAAATTAGTAAGGGTATAGAATACTAGAACCACACTAATAAACCAACCTGACATAATTGAAATTTATCAAACATTATACTCAAGAACTGCAGAATATACATTCTTAAGTGTATCTAGAAGATACTTGATATATCAAGATAGTCATTATATGCTGGGCCATAAGGCAAGTTTCAGTACATTTCAAAAGACTGAAATCTTACAACGTATACTTTTGGATCACAACAGTTTAAAATCAGAAGTCAATAACATCAAGCTGTTTAGGAACTTCCCAATATTTGAAAAATAAACAGCACACTTCTAATTAACTCATAGGTTAAAGAAGAAATCACAAGGATACTAGAAACTATTTCAAATGGAATGACATTGAAAATACAATGTATCAAAACTGATGGGATGTTAGAACTTAGATAAGAAAAGGGAAATTTATAACCTTAAATGCTTATATTAGGAAAGAAAGATGTATAAAATTAGTGATCTAAACTTCTACCTTAACAAGCTAGTAAAAGAAGAGCAAATTAAACCCAAAGGAAGTAGGAGAAAAGAATAATTTTAAAAAGGGCGCTACATCATGACCAGATGGGATTTATCCCAAGAGTTCTAGGTTGGTTTAATATTCAAAAATCAATCAGGGCTTCCCTGGTGGCGCAGTGGTTGAGAGTCCGCCTGCCGATGCAGGGAACACAGGTTCGTGCCCCGGTCTAGGAAGATCCCACATGCTGCGGAGCGGCTATGCCCATGAGCCATGGCGCTGAGCCTGCGCGTCTGGAGCCTGCGCTCCGCAACAAGAGAGGCCACCGCAATGAGAAGCCCACACACCACCACAAAGAGTAGCCCCCGCTCGCCACAACTAGAAAGAAAGCCGGCACATAGCAACAAAGACCCAACACAACCGAAATAAATACATAAATAAATATCAATGTTTAGTATGTTAACAGAGTATATGATCACCTCAGTAGATACAGAAAAAAACATTTGAGAAATTCAACACCGATTCATGATAAAAACTGAGCAAACTAGGAATACAAGAAAACATTAATCTGATAAAGGGCATCTAAGAAAAAACAACAGCCAACTTGTTTACCAAGTGCAAGCTTGTACTGCTTACCAAACGACAGGCCAATAAATCAAGAGATGAGGTGTTGGGGCAAGGAATAGCGACTTTATTCGGAAAGCCAGTGGACTGTGAAGATGGTGGACTAGTGTACCAAAGAACCATCTTGCCTGAGTCACAATTCAGGCTTCTTTTATACTAAAAGGGGAGGGGGTGTGGCTGGTTGCTGCAGACTTCTTGGTGCAGGAATCCTTTCTTCTTGCAGCTGTCCAGGTAGGCCTGGTCACATGTTCCTATAAACCCCAACAAGACAAATGTTATTCTCTGTTCTGCAACTTTTAATCTCTATATGAATGGAAAAGTGTTACACCTTTAAAGGTCAGAGCCTTGAGAATGGGCTATCCTGTCTATTTCAGGCTGGAGGCAATATTCTTTTGAGTTTGAGGAGCCCTTGGTGCAGAGCCAGCATGACTAAGCACAGGCAACAGAACAGGAAGGTTAGAGCTAAAGGAATAGATTCAATATGGAGTCAGGTTTGTTCTTCTCTGTTACAAACTTTGTAATTAAAGTGAAACATTGTTTCCCTGCTGAGACAAATAATAAGGGTGTCAATTCTCAGCAGTTTTATTCAACTTTCTGTTGGAAGCCATAGGAGGTGCCATAAGGAAAGGAAGCAGAATGAAAGGCATAAGGATTGGAAAAGAAGAAGTAAAAAACATGTATTCAAAAATGACATGATTGTTTACCTAGAGATTTTTAAGAAATCTATAGAATAATCACTACAACTAATAAGTGAATTAGTGAATTCTATATACTAGCAACAAAAATTTGAAAATGAAACTTTAAAAACAATTCAATTTACAGTAGCATCAAAGAACATAAAATAGTTAAGAATAAATTTAACAGATATGTAGAAGATCTGTACTCTTAAAACTATACAATATTGCTGAGGGAAATCAAAGACCTAAATAAATGAAAATTTACGTTCATGGGTTCAAAGGCTTGACATTGTTAAAAATGTCACTTCTCAAGTTCATCTGTAGGTTCAATGTAATTCTGATCAAAATCCCAATATAGTCAAAATCCCAGAATAGCCAATATAATCTTTACAAAGAAGAATAAAGCAGTATCAGCAACTAGATAAGTGGATCAGAATAGAGTTAGGAATAGACCTGCACACATACAGTCAACTGTTTTTTTTTGACAAAGGTGCCAGAAGCCATTCAATGGGAGAAGGAAGAGTTTTCAACAAATGAAACAGTTTGTGCCGAACAATTGGAAGTGCAGGAATAAAATGAAACCTTGACCTCTGCCTCACACCACAACAAAATTAATTTGAGATGGTCACAACCTAAACGTAAAAGCTAAAAGCACAAAGACTCTTAAAGAAAACACAGAATATATTTATGACCTTGGAGTAGGCAAAGATTTACTAAAGAGGGCACAAAAGGCAGTAAACAAAAATTTTAAAAACCCTATAAATTAGATTGCACCAAAATAGATTTGTGCTGAAAAGACACCCTGAAGAAAATGAAATGATAAGTCACAGACTGGGAGAAGATATCTGGAGTACATATATTTGACAATAATGCACCATTTCACACCTGGCAAAAAACCAAACCAAACCAAGCAAGCGAACAAAAAAACTGACCGACGCGTGTATTTCCTGGATGTGCATCACCTGGAGCTGTCTCACACTCCAGGAGGGAAGGGACCATGGGATGGCCATTTTGGAAGACAGGTGACAGTTCCCTGTAAAGTTAAGACACTTGGCCACAGGACCCACACAACCTAGGGAAGGTGGTTACACACGCATACATTTTCCAAAACTCAGAATTGTAAATTAAAATCTGTGCATTTTATTTTAACTAAATTTTACCTATGTAAAAGCAAAATAGAAAGTAAGATGAATAAAATGAACATCAGAAAGCAATTCGCAGGGTTCCTCTTGGGTCCCTCTGGATCAGCCTGCGCCCGCGGGTGGGCGGGCCCGGCAGCCAGAGAGGAAACGAAATCGCGCAGGGAACCTGCGCGAGCGGAGACTGGGCGGCCGCCGCCTCCCACCCCTGATTGCTGTTTTGATTTTTCCTTGGCAGTTCTGGTTTCCCTGCAGCTTCGCGTCTCGGCGCTGGGTGCTTTTCTTGGACAATCCCTCTCGGCTTGCTGGGCTTTCTTGGGAGCTGAGCGCAGGGAGCGGAGCGCAGGCGATGCGAGGACCTCGCGGGGAGCGAGGAGCGGCAGAATCTGCACGCCTTCCGGGACCATGTCAGGAACATAGTGGACTCTACCTACATCCTGAGCTACGTGACCCCCTGGTTTAGGGACGGTGAGTGGTTCCCAGCGGCGCTTGCCCCTTGGGGCAAGAAAACAGTTCAGGACTTATTTCCGCCTTGCTTTTCCCCGGTCTTTCAATCAATACAGGTAGCCTACTGGGAACACCGGGTTTGTGGCAAGATCTCCACAGCGTTTTAGACTAGAGATTGTCAGAGTTTGAGGAGCACTTGGAGGCCCAGATGGGGAAACTGAGTCCCAGCGAGGTGAAACGACTTGCTTAGGGGGGCACATCTATTTAGATTTAAAGCTGGGGAAACAAGTCGCTGTCCATTTCATTTATTTGTACTAATACTTGGCATCTCCTGTGTTTGTCTTTGGGCTGACATCAGAGATTCAGAATAAGATACAAGCCCTTCCTTAAAATACTTTAAAGTCCAAGGGTTTGGGGATGGAAGACTGTTGAGCACAGAAGTACACAAATGATTGCAAAGTGCTGTCAGAACTCAAAGGAAGTTGAGGCTTACTCTGCTGGATCTCGATCTTATTTGCATTACCAAATAACGAAATTTTTTTAAAATTTAATTTTTATTTTATATTGGAGTATAGTTGTACAGTGTTGTATTAGTTTCAGGTGTACAGGAAAGTGATTCAGTTATACATATATCCATTTTTTTTCAGATTCTTTTCCCATATAGGTTATTACAGAATATTGAGTAGAGTTCCCTGTGCTATACAGTAGGTGCTTGTTGATTATCTATTTTACATGTAGTAGTGTGTATACGTTAATCCCAGACTCCTAATTTATCCCTCTCCCCTAGGGTTCCCCTTTGGTAACCACAAGTTTCTTTTCGAAATCTGTGAGTCTGTTTCTGTTTTGTCAATAAGTTCATTTGTATCACTTTTTTAGGTTCCACATATAAGTGATATCATATGGTATTTGTCTCTGTCTGATTTACTTCACTTAGTGTGATAATCTCTAGGTCCATCCATGTTGCTGCAAATGGCATTATTTCCTTCTTTTTTATGGCTGAGTAATATTCCATTGTATATATGTACCACATCTTCTTTTCTTTTTTTTTTGATACGTGGGCCTCTCACTGCTGTGGCCTCTTCCGGACGCGCAGGCCCAGCGGCCATGGCTCACGGGCCCAGCCGCTCCGCGGCATGTGGGATCCTCCCAGACCGGGGCACGAATCCATGTCCCCTGCATCGGCAGGCAGACTCTCAACCACCGCGCCACCAAGGAAGCCCATACCACATCTTCTTTATCCATTCCTCTGTCAGTGGGCATTTAGGTTTCTTCCATGTCTTGGCTATTGTAAATAGTACTACTGTGAACACTGGGGTGCATGAATCTTTTTGAATTATGAGAGGAGCAAGACTCCCTGGAATGAATGGCTTTAGGCTTCAATTCAGGTGTTTCCATGTGGTTTATAAGTCCCTTGATGATGGATAATGGCCATTTTACAAATTTGTATTGAAGTGCTTTGTGGCAGAGGTGAGCAGAGGCTTGAGGAGAAGAGAAGGGAGGTGGTGCCTGGAAGGGTTGAGATGAGAGAAGGAATCTGCTCTAAGTGCCTACGTAGCTTTCCTGATGTGAGGTGGTTTTTGGAAATTGCATTAAAGCAGACAGGTAACTTGAGTGCTAATTGTTGTGCAAAAGCAAAGCACAGGTTGTGTGGAGTGAGGAGTGAAAGAATGCCACCAACACAAATAGACCCCTACTTTCTAGTTGTACCCAGAGAAAAGTAACAAAAGAGTAGCTTGGGCCCTTGGAGAATGTAAGCCATGCAAGACATCTGTCTTTTCTAGAAATCCTTGGAATTAGTGAAACCCTAACAATGCTAGGAATCCCATTCTTTCATGCACTCATGTATTGATTCAATTACCAGCAACTTAACCCCAGTTAAGGTGTGTGTTAGGCATTAGGCTAGCATTGGAGACAATTAACACATATTACTACATATATTATTTAATAGGAAGCATCCTGTTAGGAACTGAGGGTTCACTGGTGAGCTGGATAGAAATGGTTCCTGCCCTAAGGGATTAGAGTGCACATGTGAAGGCAAGTAACAGAACAATGGTAATAAAGTGTGCTGAGTGCTTTGATGGAAAACCGTAGTGTACTAAGGGAGCACATAAGTGGGATAGCTTTTAATATATATTAGTTTTAATTTATACTTACAATACAGTCACAATAAAAATACCAAAAGCTAAGTTAGGAAAGCAAGCTGAAGAACACTGTATAATATTTTCTTATTTTTGACTGTTAACGATACCATAGAGTTTTTAGTTCGAGCCCTTTCCTGGAGGCAGCTGTTTTCATTTAGTTGGTTTACATCTTTCCTGTTCATTTCTTTATATTTTATCACATAAACTCTTTGCTTTCTCCCCATCTCTTTCTGTTTTCTGTTATATTGATAAAGTTCTCTATCCCCTATTTTTTTTTTTTCTTGGCTGCTTTGGAAGCTCTGGATTCTATTGGTTAACCTTAACTGTGACAAATATATTTTATCATCAGGATTCAGTGAAGGAGCACAGACACTAAAGAGCATTATGGCTGGATAGAAGCTTTTTGACTCATTTTTTTTTTGCCCTCATTAGAAGGCAGTGGGAGCTTATCCATACTCTCCTTATGCCCATACATTCCCCATACACACACACACAGATACACCAATATGTTTAAATTACACTAGCAACATCCACTATCTCTTACTATAATCCTTCTCTCCGCATGGTGGATATTGTGCATGAGGTGCCTCTTGCAACAGGAGCACTGCAGCCATGTTTCTTCTGGAGAGTTTGCTTGGTAACTGGGGTACCTCAGGGCTTTGCTTATTCACAAGTTATCCAGGATGTTTCAATGTAGACCTGGGTGTGGGCTATAGATTTTTTGTAATATGCCTTTGGAGTCAAGACTAACCCTTATCCTGGAAGGGTGCTGGTGGGCAATATTCTAAGCATTTCTCCATTCCTTCAGTAACATATTCTGGACACATGCATGAGCCGGGTACTTTGTTGATGATTAGAAGACAAAGATGCAGACAAAATGAGTACAACATGCTCATGGTCATGGTCTAAGGGAGAAGACAGGCCCCCAAATGATTACCATATACTATGCAGTGTCAGTGCTCCAGTCAGAGGCATGTAAATTAACTGAAAGCACAGGGAAAGACCAAGAAATTCTGCCTTGGGGAGCTGAGGATAGCATCACAGAGTGGCCAGGATGGCAAAAGGAGTGAGAGATACTGCCTGCCAAAAATGCGAGTTTCCATGCATTGAACTCCCAGTGCTTTTGAGGAAAGTTACACTACCTAGTAGCAGCAGATATTGGGGCCAGGCAGCATCACAGTGGGCCCAACCATGTGCAGAGTAAAACTAAACTGCCCAGGATCTGGCAAGGCAGTTTACCTGGGAAGGTCTCAGTTGTGACTAGACGCATCTGGACCTCCATGTGGACTATCCGTAATGGCTCATAGGTAGCACGTCTAGCAGAAGAACAAACAGCAGCGAAGCCTGGGAGCAAGAACCCAGCTGTAAGGACTAGGTTTAGGAAAAGGATTAACTATTGCAAAGGGTTGTGTGCCCAAGGATGCTGGGATAGGGGACAAGATAGGTTACTGTTATGGATTGAATTATCCCCCAAAAAAGATATATTGAGGTCCTAACCCCAGGCTTCAGAATGTGACCTTATTTGGAAATAGGATCTTTACAGAGGTAGTTAGTTAAGATGAGGTCATCCTGGAGTAGGTTGGGCTCCTGATCAAATATGACTGGTGTCCTCCTAAGAAGACAGCCATGTGAAGACATAGAGGAACAAAGAGAATGGCATGTGAAGGCAGAGGCAGAGACTGTAGTGATGCGGCTGCCAGACAAACAGAGGGGAAGGTAATGTGAAGAAAGAGGCAAAGAGTGGAGTGATGTGGCCGCAAGCCAAGGAATGCCAACAGCCACCAGAAGCTGGAAGAGGCAAGGAATGCCTTGTCCCTTACAGCCTTCAGGGAGAGTGTGGCCCTGCCAGCACCTTGGTTTCAGACTCTGGCCTCCAGAACTGTGAGAGAATACGTTTCTATTGTTTTAAGCCACCCAGTTTGTGGTAATATGTTACTGCAGACACAGGAAACTAATGTAGATGGCTAAAATTAAAAAGATAGTAAAAAGTGTTGGCAAGGATGTATAGAAATTGGAATCCTCATAAATTGCTGGTAAGACTGTAATATGGTGCAGCTCCTTTGGATAACAGGTTGGCAATTCCTTACAGCGTTAAACATGGAGTTACCATAGGACCCAGCAATCTCATGCCTAGGTGTATACTCAAGAGAAATGAGTACATATGTCCACACAAAAACTTGTACATGGATGTTCATAGCATTACTATTCATAAAAGACAACATGTAGAAACAACCTAAATACCCATTAACTGATGAATGGATAGACAAAATGTGGTATATCCATACAATGACATATTATTTAGCAAGGAAAAGGATTGAATGATAAATGATACACAATAGATGAACCTTGAAAACATTATGCTAAGTGAAGGACCACAAGGACCACATATTATCTGATTCCATTCATATGAAATGTCCCAAACCGGCAAATCCAGAGAGACTCAAGAAGATTAGTGGTTACCTGGGGCTAGGGGGAGGGGAAATGGGGATGACTGCTAATGGGTACGAGATCTATTTTTACAGTGAGGAAAAGGCACTAAAATTAGATTTAAAACTCTAAAAACTATTGAATTTTACACTTTAAAAGGGTTTGTTTTAGTGTTGCAGAGGAGGAATGCATTCTTTCCTTTCTTCTTTCATTCATTCAGCATACCTTTGTTAAGTGTATATTAAGTACTAGGTCTTCTTCTAAACTCTGAAAATACAGAGGTTAACCAGCCAGACAACTGGCTTACTCCATTGGAATTTACATTCCATTGACAATGGGGAAAAAAATGGAAAATTATCAAATGTCAGGTCATGCGAAGGCAAAGTTTTGGTCACCAGCCCAGACGTGGAGTTAGTGTACAAAATCAGTATGACCACCAGCTGGTTGGTGGATAGTTTTCTGTTACCTGACCTCACTGTGTTTCTCTTTAGCTTCTTTTGCTTTCTCTTTTCTGCTATATTTCCTACTGTCTGTTGACCTGAAATGAATAGACTGCCAGATATTTCTCCAGCCAAGATGGGTTTTTTCAGGGTCAGCAGAGAATTGCAATCTGGGGTCTGCAACCATGGCAGCCGTGTGCAAGTCCCTGCAGGGCAAAGGGAGGAGAACACTTTTTTAGAGAGGAAAGGAGGCTGGGAGGGCTGTAGTAAACAAAGAGTCCATGGCTTTTCATTGACCGAGTCGTTACCGGGAAAGAAGAGTCTGTCTTCTTCCTCTGCTATGTTCACAGGGCATGAGAGCGACCCCTTCTGGTCTCCTGACTATTTAATTGAGATTTCTGTTTATTAATTTTTTTACACGTCTTAGCGAAAGCCTGGAAAAAGGACAATGAAAGTATCTCTGTTTATCCTAACTCTGCTTGCTGTGTCCACTGTAACTGTTACTGATGACATGAGTGGTCCTATCCTCCCACTCTTTTAGTCCTGTAATTAATTTAGACTTTTGAACAAGAAGCTATCAAAATGTCAGAAGAAGCCTTTGTTCTTCCACCTAACCCGGTGCTACCCTAACTTCTCTCTTGTTATGGGGAGACTCTTGCAAACATCTTTAAGAAACTCCTTTTCTTAAGGACTGCCCTCCAGCATGTTCCCAGACTTCCACACCAAACTATTGAGAAGTTTTCAGAGAGGATAGGAGGGGGATTTGGTCAAGAATGGGCGTGATTGGCCTGGGCAGAGAACTTGCTGCCTTCCTGCAGTTCCTTTCGTCGCTGTGATTTGTTATACTCCCCAGTATCATTTGAGAAGGGGTCTGACAACCAACCCTTCCAATGATTAATGGTTTTACTTCCAATGATTAGTTTCTGCAGTTTTTTTTTTTTTTTTTTTTTTTTTGTGGTATGCGGGTCTCTCACTGTTGTGGCCTCTCCCATTGCAGAGCACAGGCTCTGGACGCGCAGGCTCAGCGGCCATGGCTCACGGGCCCAAGCCGCTCCGCGGCATGTGGGATCTTCCCGGACCGGGGCACGAACCCGTGTCCCCTGCATCGGCAGGCGGACTCTCAACCACTGCGCCACCAGGGAAGCCCAATAAGGTACTATTATTATTTCTATTTTATACAGGAAGAAACAGAGGCTTAGAGAAACTAAATAACTTGCCTAAGATCACACCACTAATAAGTGTTTGAGCTTGGATTAACAAAATGTATTTGTGTCCAGAACCTGAACACTTAACCACTGGAGTCCATAGCCTTTTTTCTTTTTATCCTTTTTTAATTAATTAATTAATTAATTAATTGGCTGTGTTGGGTCTTCGTTGCAGCACGTGGGCTTTTCTCTAGTTGCGGCGAGCGGGGGCTACTCTTCGTTGCAGTGCGCGGGCTTCTCATTGCAGTGGCTTCTCTTGTGGAGCATGGGCTCTAAGCATGCGGGCTTCAGTAGTTATGGCAGACGGGCTCAGTAGTTGTGGTTCGTGGGCTCTAGAGCACAGGCTCAGTAGTTGTGGCACACGGGCTTAGTTGCTCCATGGCATGTGGGATCTTCCTGGACCAGGGCTCGAACCCATGTCCCCTGAATTGGCAGGTGCATTCTTAACCACTGCGCCACCAGGGAAGCCCCCTTTTTTCTTTTTATTTGCTAAACTGTTTGATTGTATTTAAGTTTGCATAAAGTATTATTCTCAAAAGTAATAAAAGAATTTTATCTGAAAATAGGGCAAACCTGAAAAAAACTTGCGACACAAGAATTACTCAGATCACAATTAAAAGTACTCTTCTAGGTAATTATGCCTTAGATTTGAGGACTTTTGTAGATTTCAGTGATCTTGCTCAGGTCTAAAATAGCACAGAAAATAGAAGACATTCCCCATGTTCAAATTTTTTCCCCAAATTCAATATTTAATATTAATTAAAATACTTGAATAATTTCTTCACATTCCTGATTAATTAAACGTTCAGATATTTCAAGAAGGATACCTTTTGGATTGATTGTGGTTTTAAATTCTGGTTGTAAACACTTTAAAAGTAATCTGTACTCCTCCAACCTTTCAATTTTTTGGAAATCCCAACTTTCAATGGCATCATAAAGTCCAGAATAACCTGAAAAGTAGGAAGAAAATGGGGCTTTTAGAACGCCAACTAAAAAATACTTCGAGATTAATATCTCAAAATCATGATATGAAAGAGAACTGAAAACATATCTGTAAATCACCTCCATTATTTATGATCTTTCAAAAAGAAAATTCAGTATTCATTTTAGGCACCCCACATTTCAGGTCCTCTAACAACGTTTACCATCTCTTAGGAGAAAGTACTAAGGATAAATTTGAAGTCTTACATTTGGTCTTAGTATGAAATCTTCCTTCCAAGGTACCCCATGGACTTCACCTCAGCCTCTGATTTGCCTTTCAAATGAGTCAAACCGTCATGCTATTAAGTATCTCCTCAGTGCAAATTAGTAAAAAAGGCAAAAAGAAATAGAAATTTTAATTCCCGCCCCTCAGGGGCTTACCTCCTACATTATTCCAAGAAAAGAATAGTAAGTATAATGGGAAATTTGAGGAGAAAAATTTATTTTCTACTGTAATAATCCAAGAATGCTTGGCCCTAAGATTCTTAGCAGAATAACCAGGCTTGTCTGACTATAAGGCCCACACTCTTTTCATTAGGCTATAAAGACTATAACCACAGGGCTTCCCTGGTGGCGCAGTGGTTGAGAGTCTGCCTGCTGATGCAGGGGACACGGGTTCGTGCCCCGGTCCGGGAATATCCCACATGCCGCGGAGCGGCTGGGCCCGTGAGCCATGGCCGCTGAGCCTGCGCGTCCAGAGCCTGTGCTCCGCAACGGAAGAGGCCACAACAGTGAGAGGCCCACGGACCGCAAAAAAAATAATAATAAAATAAAAATAAAATTAATAATAATAATAGTACCTTATTAAAATGGTATTTTTATAGGAATTGAATGAGATAATATCTTTAAAGTGCTTACATATCCCTGGCACATAATAAGTGCTCAATAAATTTTAATTATTGTGATTAATAATAAAAGTCATGTAAGTCCCACTACCCAGAAAAAAGCATTTGTTAATATTTTGTCATATCCTTCCAAATATACCTATGCCAATATACCCATATTTTGAATGGGTGTCAGATAGGTTCATTGTCTTCCTAATATAGCTGATGATGATACATATAACATCTCAGAGGAGGTAAGAACACATGGCTTGACATGTTGATATCACATGTAGAGGACAAGGATGAAGGAAAGCGTATCTTAAATGGTTGAGTTGGATGGGGCAAGAACGGTCATGAAGGAGACCTAGTGAACCAAAGTACACAATGATTTTAAATCAGATAGTAGTTGAATTGATATTTCTTCAGTAAAAACTCAAAATGAAAACTTTTGAACCTGATCAATCAACTGCATTTGTCTTGCTTAGATTTGTTCCAACAAGGGGCTGATGGCAGGTGCAGAGAAAATGGTTGAATGCCTTCTCAGATCAGACAAGGAGAACTGGCCGAAAACTTTGAAACCTGCATTGGAGAAAGAAGAGAGCAAGTTCAGTGAACTGTGGATGGTAGAGAAAGGTAGGGTATTTGGAAGGGTGGGAGGGTCTGAAAACATGCCCTTCCTCATAGTTCTACTTAGGGCTTCCTTCAGTCCTGCGTGTTTTTCTCTCACTGTCAGAAGCATTTCCCCTGCAAATACTCATGGTTACATCTCTAGTGAGAGACCAGCATGAAATTGAGTTCTGGAAGGCAGGTGGTTTTTTAATCTACAGAATTAGTTAGGTTGTATATAACCCCTAACAAACCACTCTCATCCAGAATTAGCCCATCCTGCCCAAAGCATTTGGGTAAGGCAGAGTCTGAGCTCGCCGTCTGGGTTTAGATTATCAGAGAAATAGCTTGAAAATTCTAGAGTTAAAGGTTCAAACTCCAGGACTCACCCCCTTTTCAGAGTAGAATCATGATGGACATTGCCTGGTTCTCTTGCCTGGAAGCCATCTGGAACTGAACTAGAACAGGATTGGAAAAAAGAATCTGTTGTGATTAAGTATCTGAGCCATCATTTGGCTTCCTGAAGCTAATAACATCTTCTCAGAGCATTATTTTAAAGGCTGAGTTTCATAAACCATCTGAGCATCTGCTCTTAGCCTTTTTGTAGGCTTCTTTAAGATCACAAATTGTTCCAGAAATTATCTGTCTAAATATACATCTGATTTCTTGGGTCGGGTCAGGAATGGAAGACAAGAGTGTCTGCTAAATCGTGCTTCTCTTTGGTTTGATTGTAAATCACGGGGGAGCTTGCTAAAATGCAGATTCTGTTTCATTCGGGGCTCAAGAGTCTGCATTTCTAACAAGCGCCTAAAGAAGTTGCTGGTCCATGTTTCACACTTTGAATAATAAAGTTCTAAATGACACTGGAGTTCAAACTCCAAATTGAGATTTCAATTTGAAATCACAAAGATTCCTTTGGTTGTTTTAAAAGGTGGAAGGAGTAGTTGTGAGAAATCTTAATGGAAGTTTAAAATTTTAGTATTATGATCTCTTTGTAGGGCTTTCACCATCAAGATCGTAATCAAATAATGTAAAGATTCTAAGATGTGTTTTGGTCTCATAAAGGTGCAAAAGATGTCAAAATGAAAGATCTTGAGGATGATGAAATGAAAACTTTGGATGTACAGGTTTTCTACCGGGAAGAACCAGAAAACCAGAATCTTAGTCAGAATTCATGCCCTTCTTCAGGTACTCAGCATCGTTTGTTCTTATCCATAATGATGCTCTTTAGGTATTTTGTGTGGGGTCATGTTTTGCAGTGCCAAAAGTCATAGCCTAATGAAAAGTTATTTAAGGAAAAGTCAGAAAGAAAAGAGAATTTATATTAAAATGGATACTTTCTCTGTAATTAGAAATGTCATTCTCTCCCTTCCATAGCTATTGCTAGCTTCTCCCTTTTTTTTCTTCTTTTTTGTCTTCTTTTATCACTAAGTATTTGCATGTATACATTGAAAATGCAAATAGAGTCCTCCCAGAAACTCAATGTCTATGAAATCCAAAATCAACCCTGCTTTCTAGAGAAATACTTCTACTTTTTGTGAGTCACCTGCTCAGTTTCCTCTCAAGATCTCAGGGCTGCAGTGTATGTTGATGAAATGTGTGCCCTGCACAGACCTGTGGAGCTGAGAGGTTGAGTGGGGCTGAGATCCAGCCTGTCTTGTTTGGCAAACAATACACTGAGGGGCTGTGTCCTCCAAAAGGGGCTCCTTTCTCTAATTCTCACATAAGTTAGCTACGGCCCTATAAGGCCCACTTTATGTTTCTTGAAGCATATTTTCATGAGGAGACCAGAAAGTTGCATAATAAGCCATAGTAAAGAGTTACTTATAGGGCTTCCCTGGTGGCGCAGTGGTTGAGAGTCCGCCTGCCAATGCAGGGGACGCGAGTTCGTGCCCCGGTCCGGGAAGATCCCACATGCCGCGGAGCGGCTGGGCCCGTGAGCCATGGCCGCTGAGCCTGCGCGTCCGGAGTCTGTGCTCCGCAACGGGAGAGGCCACGGCAGTGAGAGGCCCGCGTACTGCAAAAAAAAAAAAAAAAAAAAAAAAGAGTTACTTATAAAAGGGCATCAGGGAAACAATTAGGATCGATAATGAATAGTGTTAGAAGAACGATGTGATTTGGGGATAACAACATGAGGTGAAAATTTATAGATTACTTCTGCAACCGAATGATACACATTTTTTGTTATTCCAGAATAAAATCAATGAATGTAAATTGCTTTCATTTTTTCTGACATGTAAAGGTCCTTAGTGAACTCACTTAACCTTTTAGAAATTCCCATTTTCTTTAAAATGTGTAGGTTGGACTCAACAGATGATTTCCAAGGTCTTTTCTAGCTCTTAATATTCTGTATGCTTATCTGTTAGTGAGAAAAGCCTCTGATTATTTTTTAAAACTTCTGATTCTATGAAGAGAGAATACCATGTGAGAGCCTGCAGAATTACAAAGCATGGTTGTTTGTCAATAAGAGATTACTTTGGGAGTTCATTATTCACAGTTAGGTGTTTTTCAAAGATCTAGGAGGGGTTTGTGGTTGTTTTGTCTCATACAGCATTTCCTTTAACTGGTGGCCATCTATCTTGCCCTGAATTAGGCCATTCTTGCTTTAATTTCTCCTTATTAGGCTTCCATGATTGTTTCAGAAAGAAATCTTTGTGGGTTTGTTTTTTTTTTTTTCCTTTTTGCCATTGGTACTTTGTCATTGGGGAGAATTCTGTACTTAAAGTCAGTGCAGAAGCTGGAATGGTTAATTAGAGACAAGGATTCTAAACTTTCTTGAATGAGGCCTTTCTTTCTAGAGACAGAATTCTTGTCTGTTGGACAATACCTGTTGCCTTGATTCCTCAGAGCAGTCACTGTCTGGTAACTTAGTTTCTTTTGTTTTACAGAAGTGCCTCATACTTACAGCCCATTGAAGCCAAGAAATCACCAACTAGAGCTTGCTTTACCTGCTCAGAAAGGAAAAAACACAATAATGTGTGCTCCTACTGGTAAGCCAATTGCCATTACTGATATAGTTTGTTTCTCTTTTGCTTCCTTTTTTCCCCTTTATTGAACACTGGGACACAATGGGCAAGTTTCAGTTTTTTGATTGTTCCATTTGTCTTTTGAGACAACCATTCTATTAATATAGTCTCAAGGTATTTAAGGAACATGAGGAAGGAAAGAAAAATGCCCTCATTTATTTTTTAAAATTTATTTATTTATTTTTGGCTGTGTTGAGTCTTTGTTACTGTGCGAGCTTTCTCTAGTTGAGGTGAGCGGGGGCTACTCTTCATTGCGGTGTGCAGGCTTCTCATTGTTGTGGCTTCTCTTGTTGCAGAGCACGGGCTCTAGGTGCGCGGGCTTCAGTAGTTGTGGCTTACGGGCTCTAGAGCACAGGCTCAGTAGTTGTGACGCACGGGCTTAGTTGTTCCGTGGCTTGTGGGATCTTCCCAGACCAGAGCTGGAACCCATGTCCCCCTCATTGGCAGGCGGATTCTCAACCACTGCACCACCAGGGAATCCCCCGAAAAATGCCCTTTTTTAGCTTCCTGCAGGCCCTGACTGTCTGAATGCATGTTAACTAGGACGCAGCTTGGTTTTTCAGTCATAGTGTAAATTCTGCAGTTGTTAACCTGCCCACTTCACCAATTTACTGTCAGCTCAGTGGGTTTAGGGGAGCCTAAAATAATGACCTTTCTACAGAAGTATTTTAGTATACTATTAGTTACATGTTGTCTTTCTCTTTATATGTTAAAAGGTTGTGGAAAAACTTTTGTTTCACTTCTTATATGTGAACATCATCTTAAAAAATTTCCACAAGGACAAAAGGGGAAAGCTGTCTTTTTTGCTATGCAACTCTCAGTGTATGGGCAGCAGAAATCTGTGTTCTCAAAGTATTTTGGAAGACTTGGGTAGGTATAAGTTGGTCCAACTTCTTTTTCTCTAGCTTCATGTAACTGATGTGTTTTGTGCTTTGTGTTGCTTTTGGAAAACCATGATTCAAAAAATTTAGAGTAGATTAAGCTTTTATATAATCTAGATGTAGTTCCTTCATGGATTCAAGTCTTTTTTGTTAGATAGACCTGAAATCCTAAATTCCTTTGATTAGCTCTTGTCGAATGAGTAAATGACTTAAGATAACTTTTATATTTAAATGGCACAGTTAACTTTTTAATGATTTTATAATTTATTTAATATTACTCTTTTCCTTACTATTTTCTTTCTCAGTCGCTTACAAGAGTTACAGTCAGCCCTCTGTATCTGCAGGTACCACATGGAATATATTCTACTAGCAATTCTTCCTAGCTTACATTTATTGATCACTTACTATGTGTCAGGCTTCGTGCTGGCACTTAACTTTTCTCCAGATCTGTTCCTTTTGAACTTAGGGAGAATTTAATCCCTCGATATTCTGACCTGGTATTTCACATCTTTGTGGTTCGTCATTCACATCATGGTTGGTAATAGGAAATTTCTGTCATTTTCCAGGTACAAAATTGTAGGCATTTCTGGAGTAACATGTGACAATGTCTCAGTGGAACAGACTGTTGAGAACAATGGCATCATCATTTTAACTCCACAGATTCTTGTGAACAACCTTAAAAATGGGACTATTCCATCACTCTCTGTCTTTGATGATATTTGATGAATGCCACAACACTAGTAAACATCATCCTTATAATATGATCATGTTTAATTGTCTAGATCAGAAGTTTGGAGGGTCTTCAGACTCACTGCCCCAGGTATCTCTAAAGTCAGATGGATTTCTCAGAAGAGTTCTAACCTTCCTAAATCCTGTTTATTTACCCTTGTGGCCATACTGAGGATGTCCTTCTGAGATCCTGAGTGCACATTGTACAACTCATTCGTTAATTTTGATTGATTCATTCATTTATTCACTTAACAAATATGTATTAGGTGCCTCCATGTGTCACGCACTGTGCTAGGCACTAGGGTATAAATATAAAAAGACATAGTACTTGCCCACAAACAGCTTAAGTTTTGTGGGGAGCAAAATATGTGAGAATTATGTTATAATTTATGGTGGTGGCACATGGTGGAGTGGTACAGAACAGAAATGACAGAGATCCTAAATGTGCTGTGAAAGTAAGGCAAGACCTAACAGAAGTTAGGATAGGCAAAAACTAACAAGAGTTTACAAGATGGTTTTCAGTAAAGGCTACTGTATGTCCAGAGGCAGAGAGTTATGAAAGAGCACGGGGTGCTCAAGAAGCTTCAAGTTCTTTTTTTTTTCTTTGGCCACACTGCATGGCTTGCAGGATCTTAGTTCCCTGACTGGGGATTGAACCTGGGCCACGGCAGTGAAAGTGCTGAGTCCTAACCACTGGACTGCCAGGGAATTCCCAAGAATATTGAGGTTCTTGATATTTCCTGAGTGCAGAGCGTGAAGTAGTGAATAGCAGCTGGTGAGGCAGGATGGGAGAGAGGGAATGACTGACAGAACAGGATTCCAGGAGAGACCAGAGGGTATGGGATAGGTAGGCAAGTAGATGCATTAGTACGGGAGAGCAGATGAAACACCATTTTTGGTGTCATCAGAGAGGAGTGGCTGAGGAGAGTCAAGACAGAGAGTAGACAGAGGCAGGAAGGGTAGGGAGTCCCTGGCATATAACCTCTCTTTTCTCTCGAATGTAGGAGAGAGAGATCGTTCACTGAGGATAATCAAGATGGGAATGGAGGAGGGAGCTCAGGGTGTATGGAGAGGATTTGAAATGGTCGAGACAGAACTGAGAGGAACACAGAAGAATCGCCTGGTCATACTGGGGCCAAATGAGGTTGGAAACCATGACTATGGTTTACTGATCTCACATTTGAGTTATGTTCTCTAACCTTAATAATTACCCGTTTAGGAAGCACAGTTTAAAAGAAATTCAGTATGGTGCCCATAGACAAAATTCAGTAGAAATCACATTTCTTACAGATTTTTCTTCTAGAATAAAATTGGTAGTTAACTAGATTCCTTGCTTGATTGAATGATTCAGTCATTCAATATTTGAGTGGCTATGAGAGGAAGGAATAAATACTTATTAGGAGACCATTAAACTAAATTCTTTACAAATGTTATCTTACTGAATTCACACAGCTACCGTTTTTTAAAAATTGAAGTATAGTTGATTTACAATGTTGTGTTAATTTCTGCTGCACAGCAAAGTGATTCAGTTATACATAGATATACATCCTTTTTAATAATCTTTTCCATTATGGTTTATCACAGGATATTGAATATAGTTCCCTGTGCTATATAGTAGGACCTTGTTGTTTATCCATTCTATATATAATAGTTTGCATCTGCTAATCCCAAACTCCCAATCCATCCCTTTCCCACCCCCCTCCCCCTTGGCAACCACAAGTCGATTCTCTATGTCACACAGCTACCTTTGTTTTTTTTTAAGTTTTTTATTTTTTGGCTGCACCACACAGCATGTGGAATCTTAGTTCCCCGACCAGGGATCGAACCCATGCCCCCTGCACTGGAAGCATGGAGTTGTAACCACTAGACCGCCAGGGAAGTCCCACAGCTACCATTTTAAATGGCTGTTGTTTCCCAACTTTAGAGACAGCTGAAGATACTTGTCCAAGGACACACAGACAGTGTGACATCGCTGAGATTGGAATGCAAGCGTGTCTGATTTTAGTCCTTTTCCTTTTCAGTATGTTGTTCTACACATCATGGGGGAAACAAGGGTAAAGAAAAGTCCTGCCTTGAAAGGGTTTCTTCTCTTGGCTTCTATGCTGATTTGTGTTTAGCTGCTGAGTAACTATTCAGTGCTGAGTAACTATTCCTGCATTTATTCAGTGCTTTGCCTAATGGGGACCTTTCCATTTTTGATGTCATGGAGAATGTCAGAAAAAAAAAAAATAACGTTCTTGCTCTTTATCTGAAGTTAGTTTAAAAAACAGAACAAAACCTACTTTAGCAGGAAAGAGTTACATGAAGGGTTGTGGAAACATCATGCTATTTCCCAGACATCTAACAGTTTGGAGTGCTCCTCACAGGTCATTGGGCTGACTGCCTCGGTTGGCACTGGGGATGCCAGAAATACAGCTGAAGCCACAGAATATATCTGCAAATTGTGTGCTTCTCTCGACACATCAGTGGTAGCAACAAAGACAACTTGGAGGAACTGGAGGAGATTGTTTATAAGCCCAAGAAGTGTAAGTGGGATCCAGTAACAAGCCCTTCGGGACTTTGTTACTCTCTGCTATTCTTAGTGCAGGGCCATTTAGATGAACCCTGAATTTTTACCCTTCCTCTGTTTAGTGGAAAATACTTAACCCCAGACTTGGGAAGTAATCACATTTCCAGCTTCTTTCCCCAACGAAGTTCAGGAGTGGCCTGTAGACAGCAAACATTCTTACTCTTCATTTCTGCAAAACTCTTATAAACGTACTGGCAGTGAGAGATGGGTGCTTAGAAAATCATGTAGATGGCTCAGTCCTTCCCTGCTTTCCGTGCCTGAGGCAGACACTGAGTTCCCATTCATCATTTGAATATGTATCTGATAATTTTGGTTGAAGTGAAATTATCTCAACTATATTTTCCCTCAAAAGATCAGAATATGATTTTATTAATAAAATCAACTAACAAATGTTTCTTGAATATGAATGCTATATTAACCGAGCAAGGGAGATGGGTACAGAAGATGCATATGAGTTCATCCCCTTGCTCTCTGAATAGCATATGACTAAATGAGTAAAAGGCAGAACATACATACCTGAAATAGTCAAGGAGCTGCTTGTAAGGAGTGTAGAGAAGGTACCCGGTCTACACCTTTTAATATCACGTACAAATTTCTTTATAGTCCAGTCCCCCCTGCCCCCTGAGTTTCATCTCCTCTCACGACCCATAAGCCCAACCAAGTCGCATTCCTTGGGCTCCTCAAACGGGTCATGTGTTGTGTTCTGTCTCTAAGCTTTGTCCATTTGCACATGACTGTGCTCACTCCTTCTTGCCTCTTTATCCCATGACACTGCCTCCCCGGGAAGAATGGGAGAGTCTTTCCCATGCTCCATGACACCTTGCACATACTGTGTCACAGCACTCTGTGTGGTCATTTGGCTGTGTATCTTTCTCTCCCCTAAGAAGACAGACCTCTCTGGAGCACAGAGCCTGTTCTTTCAGCTATCACCAGAACACGGCATGTGGTAGATGATTAATAAGTTTCTGTGGATACAATGCAAAAATGAATGTTAGGAACATTGTGAACACTCCTGGGGGTTGGGTGGGAAGGGAGAAGATCAAAGAACAGAGACAGTGTTTAAAATGTGGCATTTTCAGGAACAAGATGGCTATCAGACTTGTCAGAGCAGGGCCTATGTGTTGAGTAACAGGAAAGCCTGAGTAAGAAGTTGAATTAGACCCAGACAGTGAAGGAGATGTTAGAATCAGTGCATTAAACACTAGGGAGCCGCTGCAAGGTTACTGAGTATTTGTTTTATCATTCAGATGACTTGCCCGTGAGCCTGGGGCCTAGGGTTTTACAGAGGAAGTAACAAAGGCAGAGAAAGGTTTGGAGAGGCATGCTTTGAACTATGGAGTGTGCTTCCTGAAAAATACTCATTTTCCTTTGATGGCTCTAGTTTTCAGGAAAGTGGAATCATGGACCACCAACAGATTTAAATGCAGCATATCTCAGTTGATGATAGAGACAGAGTTTGGTAAAGAGTATCTTTGAAGAACTTGGTACCATAACTCTCGGTGAGAATAACCTCATTTTGTATTCTCTCCATATGGGAACAGCCATCTATTGTTCACTGGTGTCTTGCACTCTCCTTAGTTCAGACAATGTCAAGACCATATCTAGAGGTTGACTTTCTTGATTATAGGTTATTAAGGAAACTTCTTAGTCCTCCTTTATTTTCTCTTGCTTTTTTTTTCTCTTTTTAAATCCAAAGTAAATCCATCTGGACATGCACACCTGAAAAATACTGTATTTAAATCAATTCATTGCTTTCGTGGCCTTCCAAATTAGCTTTCCATCCCGACCTCCCTATTTATATGAATGAAACCACCATTCCCATGAAGGCTCAGATTCAAACCTAGGGGTGATCTTTGATTCTTTCTTCTTTTGAGACTCTCATGAAGTCACCAAGTTCTGTTCTCCTTTTTAAAATTCATTAATTAGTTAATTAATTAATTCACCAGGTGTTGTGCCAGGTACTATGCTAGGTAATGGAAACACCAAGATTAAAGACAATCTTGCCCTCAAGGAACTCACAGACAAACAATGAGAATCAGATGCGAATAGTTGCCATGCCCTCGGGCAGAGTTACACACTGGGCATCATGGGAGCATATGGGAGCTTAGGCATGGACTGGGCTGCAGGGAAGCCTTCCCGGGGGAGGTGATGCCTGAGACAGATCTTGAAGTCAGCCAAGTTAAGATGGAGAGGTAATCAAGTGAGGTCGAAAAGACATCAGAGTGACTTCCCTGATGGCGCAGTGGTTAAGAATCCGCCTGCCAATGCAGGGGACACGGGTTTGAGCCCTGGTCGGGGAAGATCCCACATGCTGCAGAGTAGCTAAGCCCGTGCGCCACAACTACGGAGCCCACGAGCCACAACTACTGAAGCCCATGTACCTAGAGCCCTTGCTCTGCAACAAGAGAAGCTACCACAATGAGAAACCCATGCACCCGCAACGAAGAGTAGCCCCTGCTCACCACAACTAGAGAAAGCCCTCATGCAGCAACGAGGACCCAACACAGCCGAAAATAAATAACTAAAATAAATAAATTTATAACAAAAAGAAAAGAAAAGAAATGGCATCAGACGCAGAAGGAAGGAGAGAGTGCAGTAAATTTTTAGGACCTGCAAGATTTCGTGATAATTCTAACAAGTGAGTAGTAGAAAGGAGTGAGGCTAATGGGAGAGGCAAGGGCCAGTGAAGGGCCCAGTAGGCCAAGCTGAGTTTGAATTTTAGCCTAAAAGCAATGGGAAGCAGCGGGTGATTTTAAACTGATTAGTCCTGAGATGAGGACACCAGTGAATGAAGAGAGCCAAACAGAGGCGGTGGAGATGGGGTGGTGAAGGGAGGAGGCTTGTGCAGACAGGAAGTGTTCAGCTTTAAGGGCTAGCTGGCTTTCGGTGGGAATGAGAAGGCGGGGGGCCAGGGTGGCGTGGCACCTGTGTGTGCGCCAGCAGGTGGTACTGGTTCTAGCGCTAGGAGCAGCTTCGGCAGACACGGGTGAGTTCAGAGTGGAGATGTTGAATTCTTGATGTCTGCAAGGTAACTCCTGGTGTCTCGCCTTCTCTCACACTTAATTTGCTTTTGTCTTTCCTTTTCTTTCACAGCTTGATTTCAGACTTATTCTAACACCTCATTTGTCCACCTCTGTTTCCCATTGAACCCCCATTACCTGGCTCGTCTGCCTGAAATTACCAGTTTTATCTCGTCAGTGTCCTGCTGGCATCCTTGTTCTTCCAGGCCGAGCTCTAACCTGCCCATTTGCGCCCTGCTCGTGCAATCTGGTTCTGCTTCTCTTGCCAGGTTTCCCCTGTATGCTAGCTCTGTGACTTAGCATAATGATTTTGCTTCTCTGAGCTTCCATTTCCTAATCTGTAAAATGTAATATCTACCTCATGGGGTTGTGAACTGAAGTGAAATTTTAAATGTAAGACATGTTGGTTCTTGGTACGTAGTAGGTATTCAGTAAACAAGCGTATATGTACACAGACACACTACTGAGAGGAATATCTGTGTACAGAGAGTAAGGAAGAAAATTAGAAGGCAAGGCATGCTTAGAACCTTAAATGACTGGCCAGATGGCACAATGAAAAACTTTTTTTTTTTTTCAGAAAACTTATCTCAAATTCAAAATAGGAATTTTGGAACACAGAGATATGAACAGTGGATTATCGCAGTTCAGAAAGCGTGCATGGTGTTTCAGATGCCAAAGATGAAGAGAGCAGGATTTGTAAAGCACTGTTTTTCTACACATCGCATTTGTGGGTATGTGGCTTCTTTGGAAAAGCATATTTCAGTCGTGTCACCTACTGGGAGCTGCACTGTGGCAGCTGAGAGAGCATCACTTAGGAACTTGCCAGGTGGTTCTTATGAAGCAAACTCCAAAAGTTATCCCATTCAGCGTCTTCTTTGCTCTCTGAAACCTAGCACTAGAGGCAACGGGACAGAAACAAAGGCCGAGGTTGTATGTTGTGCCTCAGCATTCCCATAATTGGCATAATTGGAAAACACTGGGTGGTGATGCACATTATTGTAGATACGTGACCAGTGACAGCCATCTTTAAAGTTCAGTAGGTGGGTTGTGTTGCCATATCCTGAAGCACATGTCTTTCTGCTTTTGGTCAAGCCACATGCTGAGAAATCCAGAGTCTCTGGTTGTTTGCTGGCTAATCAAGAAGGTAAGCAACAACAACCATCATCACCTCTGCTTGTCGTGCCATTGAAAATATTTTAAAATGCACTCAGTCAGTATGAATTTGTAGAATTTTAATGAATTTAATTGACTATCTGGTGTAAGTGGTCAGCACCATCATTCTGAACAGGTGCCATTACAATTCAGTGATGGCTTTGGGTGTATAAAAAGGTTAAGTTGAATGTCTGAATTACATTTTTGTGTGATTTAATCTTTGACATGCACTTTTCTTGGAATTTTCTTTCTCTTCTAAGGTAGAATTCTAGAATCCAAAGTGATCCTAATTAATTAATGAGTCTAGCTAATTGAGGGTTTTTTTTTATAGTGTGGTTCTAAGGCTTTATTATAGTACTGTTAGAGACCATTCATCTTAAAAAAAACTAAGTTGGAATAGATTTGAGACAAGTTTATTATTAAAATTAATTCTGTGTTAATTACAGCAAATTGAACTTGAGTACAGCGAATGCGCTAGGCATTAGAAACATACTGAAACTGTTTTCACTTTCAACAGAGATACAATGATGCCCTCATTATCAATGAGCATGCTCAAATGAAAGATGCTCTGGATTACTTAAAAGACTTCTTCAGAAATGTCCAAGAAGAAGGATTTGATGAGATTGAGCAAGCGCTCACTCAGAGATTTGAAGATGGGTGGCATTTCCAGGAGAGGAAGGCCAGTGGAGCCTGGAGACTCCAAGGGCAGCCTACACATATTGTGTCACACTTAGTGACACGTGGTTACACTCAGGGACTTGTCCCCGGCTTAAGAAGGTACTATACATGTCAGGATTATGATGCTTCAGGGAAATCTGGCGCTTATGAAAAGAATCTGCTGCTTATACTATTTCTTGTTTTGAAGAAGGAAAAAATAATAGGATTTGCAAAGGATACATCCCATCAAAATAGTCAATTGATAGTAGCATTTTTTGGTTTAACTTTTAGTAATTTTATAAAGGTTTAAAATTTTTTTGAAAAGTGTTTTAATGATATTAAGACTATAATTTATATATGTCTTTATAAAGAAGAAAACCAACACGGCTCATAATCCCACTGCCTTCATATTAAGAAAAATATAGGAAAATATTAACTGAAAAATCTCTCTTCTTCCTCTCTCAAATGCTTTTCCCAAAGGTAATTACTGTTAATTTTTTTTGCCTACCGGAGTATTAACTATACATATGTCTGCTGCTAAACACTGAACAACCAGATTTCTGGGGGAAAAAATGTATGCATTTATCAGTATATTTAATGTATGCATTAAATTGATGGTTATTCCTCATAAAATTCTGGTCAGAGATTGGGAGATAAACTGTTTGAACTATAGCTAAAGGTCACAGTGCTAGAATTTATAAACCTTTTGTAAAATGTTCCCCTTTTGCAGAGAAGCTGCAGGAACTAGAATGTATTTCCATGGATCCCAGCAATGAGAACCCTAAACTCAAAGATCTCTGCTTCATCTTGCAAGAAGAGTACCACTTAAGCCCAGAGACCAGAATCATCCTCTTTGTGAAAACCAGAGCACTCATGGATGTAAGCTTCTTCCGCTTTGTGGGTAACAAATTGGCCCAGTACCATTTTATTCAAAAGATTGTCCTTTCCTCATTGCTTTGCAATCAAGCATCCATATATGTGTGGGTCTGTTTCTGGGCTCTTTATTCTATTCTGATTTTCTGTTTGTTTATCCTTACACTAATACCTCACTGTCTCAATCACTCTGATTTATAGTAAGTTTTAATACCCATAGAGAAAGCACTTCATACTTTTTAATTATTTTCATCAATTTAAAAAATTTTAGCTATTGTATGGGTACCTACTGGTACCTCACTAGGGTTTTAATTTGCATTTCACTAATGACTAATACGGTTGAGCATTTCTTCATACACTTATTAGCCATTCATATATCTCCTTTGGTGAAGTATCTGTTCACATCTTTTGCCCATTTAAAAATGGGGTTTGATTGGGTTAATTATCATATTATTGTTGAGTTTTTGAGAGTTCTTTTTTCTGACAAAAATGTCCTCTGTCAGAAATGTGATTTGCAAATATTTTCTTCTGATCTTTTCATTCTCTTAACAGTATCTCTTACAGATTGAAAGCTTTAACTTTTGACAGAGTCCAGTTTATCATTTTTTTTCTTTTTGTGGATTGTGCTTTTGCTATTGTGTCTAAGAAACCTTTGCTTACCCAAGAGCACAAAGATTTTTTTCTATGTTGTCTTCTAGAAGTTTTATAGATTTACATTTTATATTTAAGTCTACAGTCCATTTTGAGGTATGGGTTGAGATTTTTTTTTTCTTTTAGCATGTGGGCATCCAATTGTTTCAGCATATATGGTGAAAAGACTATCCTTTCTCCATTGAATTGCCTTCATAACTTAAAAAAAATCAGTTGACTGTATTTATGTGGGTCTATTTCTAGATTCTCTATTCTGTTTCATTCATTTATACATCTATCCTTGCACCCATCCTACACTGTCTTGATTACTGTAACTTTATAGTAAGTCTTTAAATCAGGTAGTATGAGTCTTCCAACTTTTTAATTCTTTTCAAAATTGTTTTAGGTATCTTTCTTTACCTTTCCATTTTTATTTTAGAATCAGCTCATCCACATCTACAAGAAAGTCTGCTGGAATTTCATTTGGGATTACATTGAATCTATAGATAAAATTGGGGAGAAATGACACTGTAACAATATTGAGTCTTCCAGTCCATGACCATAGTATATCTCTTCATTTATAGAGGGCTTCTGTGTTAGTTATCTAGTGCTGATAACAGATTACCCCAAAACTTAGTAGCTGGAAACAACAGACATCTGTCATCTTTTAATATGTATGGGTCAGGAATCTGGAAACAACTGGGTATTTCTGTCTCAGGGTGTCTCATGAGGCTGCAGTCAGGGTGCTGGCCATGGCTGCAGTTATCTCAAGGCTTGACTCAGAGGACCAGCTTCCAACCTTACTGTGTGGCTTTTGGCAGAAGATGTGCTTCGCTCACTCACGGGCACCTCTCCACAGGCTGGCCTCGCAACATGGCCTCTGGCTTCCTCTAGAGTGAGTGATCAAGAGAGGTTGAGGTCAATATGGAGGTCACAGTCATTTTATAGCTTCAACTTGGAAGTGATTCCCCTCAGGTCTGCCATATTTTGTTCATTAGAAGCAAGTCGATAAGACAACCTGCTATATTTAAAATAGATAACCAACAAGGACCCTGTATAGCATAGGGAACTCTGCTCAATATTCTGTAATAACCTAAATGGGAAAAGAATTTGAAAAAGAATAGATACGTGTATATGTATAACTGAATCACTTTGCTGTATACCTGAAAGTGACAACATTGTTAATCAACGATACTCCAATATAAAATAAAAATTAAAAAAAAGAAGCAAGTCAGTAAGTTCAGTTCACACTTGAGGGGAGGGGGTTAAACAGGATCTGAATACCAGCAGGTGGAAATCCCTCAGGGCTACCTTCGAGGCCACCTGCCACATATTCTTTGGTTTCTTTTATCAGTGTTTTGTCGTTTTCAGCATACAGATTCTGCACATATTTTGTTAGACTTATACCTAAGTATTAATGCTATTATAAACCGTACTTCTAATTGTTTGTTGCTGGTATATAGAAATACAACTGATGTCTGTATATGGATCTTGTGTCCCGAGATCTTGCTAAATTCACTTATTAGTTCCACATACCCACTATTCTGAACCTTGCCTTTTTCACTTAAAAAATATCTAAGAGATTAAACCATATCAGATTACAAAGATCTATACCATTATAGTTAATTATTGCATAGACTTCAATTACAAGAAGCTTTTTTCCCTCAGGTTTATTAGTCTGAAAACTACTTAAGTATACTTGTCTGTATACTTTTTTTTTAATTGAAGTATAGTTAATTTACAATGTTGAATTTATTTCTGCTGTACAACAGAGTGATTCAGTTATACATATACATGCATTCTTTTTTATATTCTTTTCCATTACGGTTTACTTTAAGTTTTTTGCGTATATTCAATATTGAATTAATACAGATAGTATACAAATAGTATCCAACTGATAATTGCTTTGTATTTTCAGGCTTTAAAGAAACAGCTTGAAGAAAATCCTAAGCTCAGCTTTCTCAAACCTGGCATATTGACTGGACGTGGCAGAACAAATCAGAAAATAGGTATTTATATATAGTGGATTAGATTTAGTATACTATATATATATAAGAACATATATAATATATTTGAATTCTTTCTTATTGCTTATATCAGTCGGGGTTCAACCAGAGAAGCAAAACCAGTAGGAGATTATACATACATACATATATACGTACATATATATATATATTGAAACATACATGTGTTGTACACAGACGCACACACAGGGATTTATTACAAGGAATTGACATAGACACTTGGACTGGCAAAGCAAGTCTGAAGTCCATAGGGCAGGTGCAGGACCAGGTGGAACCCCACAGGCATGAGCTATTTGGAGTCTCTGAGCTCAGGGGTCACCTAAGCGCTCTTTTAAAGGGCTGACTTGATTAGGTCAGGCCCACCTAGGATGAAGTCCCTTTTGAGTAACAATGTCAACTGATTTAAGAACTTAAATTACATCTGCAAATTCCCTTCACAGAAGCACTTAGGTGAATATCTGGGGACTGCAGTTCAGCCTAACTAAGTGGACACATCAGAAAGCCATCAAAGTGCTCAAATGCCAGAAATTTGTAGACTTTGCCTCCTTCCATAAGTCCTATAGACAAAACCACAGTTTTTCTTTTAATATTGTTTGAGTATGTTACTCTCTTGCTCAAATTCTCAGCCAATAGATTAAGATTAACTGGAAACAGAAATGTTCTCTTTCTATTTTATTGTTATTCTTTAAACTATAGATACTTTATATAATATTATATATCTTGTAATTTTTAAAAAAGTCCTAGAGATAATCCTGAAATCTAGGTAGGGGGTTAAAGGATGAAAGGCTGGGCTTCCCTGGTGGCGAAGTGGTTGAGAGTCTGCCTGCCGATGCAGGGGACACGGGTTCGTGCCCTGGTCCGGGAAGATCCCACACGCCGCGGAGCGGCTGGGCCTGTGAGCCATGGCCGCTGAGCCTGCGCGTCCGGAGCCTGTGCTCCGCAACGGGAGAGGCCACAACAGTGAGAGGCCCGCGTACTGCCAAAAAAAAAAAAAAAAAAAAGGATTAAAGGCTACCTCTGTTGTCACCCAGGAGGATTCTAGGTGGCCGGTCCTCATCCTGACATTCTCACAGCCATGCTCCCCATGCCTCAGTGACCGGCAATGACAGGTCCTTACTGTATCTCTTATTTAGTGTTATTTATAATAAGCAGTCCCCTTGCTGCCAGTCCTCGGTTGTCACCCTTGCACTTTCCCCTTATGCAAAATTTAAACTTCATGAATCTAAAAAGTAAAGTCAGATTTTGAAAAGTTGGCTTACCAAATGAAGTCCAACACCACATTACTGTGGTTGGAATTCAGAGTTCTCTGCCATATGACTCCAGCGTTAGTCTAATTTGATTTTCAGACTTTGTTACTCCTCCACACATAAGCACCCGGAAACTATTTTCATACTTGTTTGTTCGTCCGTCCCTCCATTCATCCGTCCGTCCGTCCATCCATCCACC
The DNA here is from genome assembly GCF_949987515.2 of Delphinus delphis. NCBI lineage: Eukaryota > Metazoa > Chordata > Mammalia > Artiodactyla > Delphinidae > Delphinus > Delphinus delphis. The sequence continues at coordinate 79,563,810 of NC_082688.1, read as the reverse complement.
CGCATTCGTTTAGAACTTACTCTGTGCCAGTCACTGTGTATCTGCCAAGCAGCGTTCCCCTCCTCCTAAGACTAGACCACCAGGGAGGGGTATCCCTCCTCCAGGCCCCGCAGCACCCAGTTCCGCCCCCATTTCATTGCTCATCACACTGAATTGTAGTTTCCTATTTATATCCTTCTTCCACAAACTAGGAGCTCCTTGTAGATAAAAATGAACCTTTTCACCATTCTAGCCTTATCTGACAGACCATAACTGCTGAATGAATATTTGATGAACAAATGGATAAGTTCAGAAATTAGTGAAGTATGGTGTCTGTCTTGGGCATGTTCATTGTTCAGTAGAAATGATGGTGGAAAAAAATTGTTTTGGCCTCAACAAAATATATCTCAAGATTTTGGCTTTCTATATACTAGGGAAAAAATGGAACTTTTATAAATTCAGGACTTCCCTGGTGGAGCAGTGGTTAAGAATACGCCTGCCAGTGCAGGGGACACGGGTTCGAGCCCTGGTCCGGGAAGATCCTACGTGCCGCGGAGCAACTAAGCCTGTGAGCCACGACTACTGAAGCCCGCGTGCCTGGAGCCCATGCTTTGCAATAAGAGAAGCCCCCGCAATGAGAAGATGTACATCACAATGAAGAGTAGCCCCCGATCACCACAACTAGAGAAAGCCTGCAGGCAGCAATGAAGACCCAACGCAGCCAAAAAAAAAAAAAAATATATATATATATATATATATATATAAATTCTATTAATTCTGAGGTGGAGACCACTGAAATTCTTTCCTTCTCAGTGTATCAGTGGCTGGGAACTGCATACTGCTGGATCCTAGACTTAAATTCAAAGCCCAATTCTGCTGCTAGCTAGCTGTCAGTTTACCATACCTCCAAAACGTCAAGATCTTCACGTATAACAAAGGGGAATCATAACGTTTGCCACATCAACCTAAAAGGGCCTTGTGAAATTCCAGTGAGTAAGTAGATGTGAAACGGTCTTGTTAGCTGAAAACTGCTGTGCGTGTGCAAATGTGCTAAAATTAGCTGTTAATATTTTTGCAAAAAAATCAATATTTGTTTTGATATACCATGACCAAAGCCACATAGCTAGTAGTTGCCACAGCTGGGATTTTAGGTCAGGCAGACTTGTGGCAGAGTCCAAGTTGTTGGACCCCACCTTAAAAATCCTCTCAAAAACAAAGACAAGGATAGGCCCTATCGCTAAGGGTTGTTGTAAGATCATGAATGTAAAGCACTTATCACAGTACCTGGCATGTCGTAAGTATTCCATAATTAATAGCTATTTTTTCAAGGGTAAAGTTCCCTCTTGGTGAGTTATACCTGCCTTCTGACTCTGACACAGGAATGACCCTCCCAGTACAGAAGTGTGTATTGGATGCATTCAGGACTGATGGAGATAACAAGATTCTGATTGCCACCTCAGTTGCTGATGAAGGCATTGTCATTGCTCAGTGCAATCTGGTCCTCCTATATGAGTATGTGGGCAGTGTCGCCAAAATGATCCAAACCAGAGGTAAGAAAAGCTTTCATACCATTACTAAATGGCTGCCATTTTATCTGATTTGTGAATGTGTCTGTCATTCCAGTCTTTCTCCTTTACTGTGACCAATGGCACAGTGGACCCTGGTATCATTGGCCCTAAACGTGGCTTACTTGGTCAGGACTGGGTGGCTACAGTTTTGTCCACTAACATATAGTCCATTTTGGTTCTTGTTCACAATGAATACTGATTACTGGACCGACATTGGCTGACATATTTATTGAAGGATAATTCCAACTTTGATTGACGCTTTGGCAGTCACATGTGGACCTTTTCTGGTTGTGCTTAGGTGCTGGGCTCCCTGTATTCCAGAAGAGACACTCCAAGGAGTTGTGTCCCACTTGAACTAGACAGTCTCCTAACTGGTCTCTCTTACTTTTTCTAATTTCCATAACAACGGCTGCCACATCTTTTTTCCAGAAAAATAGCTCTGAGCATGTCCCTTGCCTGTTTAGAAACTCCAGTGTTTCCCCAATTTTCTTGGTGTTAAAGCATTTTCAAAATCTAGCACCCACTTATCTTTCCAACCTTATTCCGCATTCTTCCATTTTATTCATTAGCCACTTCAGCCTACCTGACTTTATCATTTCTTCCTTTTTGAAGGAATTGTACGAGTACTGCTTCTGCTGACCTTTGTTTTTCCTCTTCTCCTGCCTCCACATCACCTGTCCCTAATTCTCCCAGCTGGCAATAATCTCTAATTTGAATGCCCATGACCCTTTTATCCATCTTTCTTTTTTTTAAAAAAAAAATTTATTTATTTATTTAGCTGTGCCAGGTTTTAATTGTGGCATGCAGGATCTAGTTCCCTGACCAGGGATCGAACCCTGGCCGCCTGCATTGGGAGCACGGAGTCTTACCCACTGGACCACAAGGGAAGTCCCTATCCATCTTTCTTTTTTTTATAAATTTATTTATTTATTTTTTGGCTGTGTTGGGTCTTTGCTGCTGTGCATGGGCTTTCTCTAGTTGCGGTGAGCGGGGGCTACTCTTCCTTGTGGTGCGCGGGCTTCTCATTGTCGTGGCTTCTCTTGTTTCAGAGCACGGGCTCTAGGTGCGCAGGCTTCAGTAGTTGTGGCACGTGGGCTCAGTAATTGTGGCTTGCGGGCTCTCAGGCTCAGTAGTTGTGGCACATGGGCTTAGTTGCTCTGCGGCATGTGGGATCTTCCCGGGCCAGGGCTTGAACCCGTGTCCCTTGCATTAGCAGGCAGATTCTTAACCACTGTGCCACCAGGGAAGCCCTCCCTATCTATCTTTCTTAGAGCAGTTATCATTTTCCACCTATATTCCGGTGGTTGTGAACATATCTTATTTCCCCATTTCCCCATCTGTTTATTATTCATCTTTGGGGCCCTCACCATGTCATCCTGAGGGTTCATGCCAGATTGTCTTTAAGCAGTATTTCTAATAATGTGCCTGTCCAGTCACACTGTACCATGGAGACCCCGAGGAAGCCTGCCTAAGGTGGGCTCCTTGTTTATTCGAATGTTTAATATGCAGGTGCACACCTGAGTTAGACCTCACACCCTACCAGCTCAGCTTTTCTAGAAAGTGGGATTCAGTGAACCAAAGTTGAATTTTAGGAATACCCCTATTTCTCTCATATTCTCAGATTTATCAGAGTTTTAAGTCAAAGACACCAAATAAAATATTTATTTTCTAATAGGCAGAGGAAGAGCAAGAGGGAGCAAGTGTTTCCTTCTGACTAGTAATGCCGATGTAATCGAAAAAGAAAAAATAAACATATATGAAGAAAAAATGATGAATGACTCCATTTTAAGCCTGCAGACATGAGATGAAGCAGTATTTAAAGAAAAGGTAAGTCTTTGTATCTGTGTTACTCTTTCAGAATCTGACTGTAAGTCACAAACAGTCCCTGTTTGTGAGCATGGCTGGTACCTGTTATCATATTGCTCTGAGTGTTATTTTACTTCACTATTCCATTCCATTCCATTCCCTGCACTGTGCGGCTTGTGGGATCTTAGCTCCCTGACCAGGGATTGAACTGCGCCCTTGGCAGTGGAGTCCTAACCACTGGACTGCCAGGGAATTCCCTGAGTGTTATTTTATTTTACTTTAAAATTTTTTTTTAACATTTCTATTTATTTATTTATTTATTTAGGCTGCATTGGGTCTTCATTGCTGCGTGTGGGCTTTCCCTAGTTGCAAGCGTGCGGGCTTTCCCTAGTTGCAACGAGCGGGGACTACTCTTTGTTGCGGTGTGCGGGCTTCTCATTGCAGTGGCTTCTCTTGTTGTGGAGCATGGGCTCTAGGCACAGGGGCTTCAGTAGTTGCAGCACACAGGCTTCAGTAGTTGTGGCACACGGGTTTCAGTAGTTGTGGCACGTGGGCTCAGTAGTTGTGGCTCGTGGGCTCTAGAGTGCAGGCTCAGTAGTTGTGGTGCACGGGCTTAGTTGCTCCACGGCATGTGGGGGTCTTCCCAGAGCAGGGCTCGAACCCACGTTCCTTGCATTGGCAGGCAGATTCTTAACCACTGCGTCACCAGGGAAATCCCCAGAGTGTTATTTTAGAACCATAAGTTTATGCTTAAAATTTCACCCTGTGGTGAGCATCAGATTCATTCTGCTTTGAGTCTCAGTGAGTTAAAATATATTGTATTAGTGCTAATACCTGAAACTATGTTTTTAGATCTAAAAGGCAAACTGAGCTAAAATTGCTCTTAAGTTGACAGTTCATTATGAGCACTACACCCTAACACTGCAAGACACAGCTCTTCTTAGTCTTTTCCTCAAATCTCTCTCTCTCTAACATCCAGAGTCCTCAGGGAAAAGCTTCCAGTGCACTGTGCCTGGGAGGTGTGCCCAGTGTTGGAAGTACGTAGGTATGGATAATAGTGTGAACTTTGGAGTGGCGCACTGATTCAGTCCAGCATCTCGGTAGTGACCTTAGTTTGGTTGTAATTTCCTTTATAACACAGAAAAATGGGGGGGCAGATTGGGGAAACACACACATGCACACACACACACATACAGCCATGCTTTCTGCAGACCATTTGCAGAGATTTTATCTCAGACTCTTTGGAAGCATTGAACTCTGCAGGTCTGGGGCAGGAGCTTTAACATTAGAATCAGTGGTTCCAGTCCCAGTTCTGCCACTTACAAAATGTGTGACTTCAGGTAGTTCCTCTTTGAGATCATCATTCTCCTTGTTTGTAAAGTTGGGAAAATAACAGTATTTGACTCACAGGGTAGTTTGGGGGATAAAGTGAGACATATGCATTGCTTCCTACAGTGCGTGGTATAAAATAAGTGCTCAAAAATGGGAGTTGTTACTGGACAGAGGCGTGAGGCCTACTTTAAACTTCATGAAGATGAGTCTTACAATTTAGTAGACTGATTCCATAGGGTTCATAATTTTGAAAAGTCATAATTTGTAGCTCAAAAAAGTATTGAGAAGCAATGAATGATCTAAAGCAAACTAATACTTATTTTAGGAAAAAATTACAGTGTTATGTCAGCGTTGACTCATTTTAAAGAACATTTCTTCCTAAAGTTTGGAGAACAAGATATTTAAAAATACCTCTTCCACACTTTCACTGAACAGAATTGAAGGGCAATTCTTTAGTTCCTCTTAATTTCCCTCCTTAATTTTACTTAGGATAGGGTTTTTTCACTGAGCCACTTCTCCATTTTGTAGCATACAGGGACACTGCTAGTAAAGGCTTTAAAACCATGTTAGCTTTGGCATAATTCTTTATCTCCCCCACTGAGTAACAAGGTGCTTACACTCACATGTGGCAGAAGCAATAGAGTAAAAGCCTTGAGGCAGACGGAGGCTGGAACAAACACATAGACATTCTTTTGTAGGCAGTACACCTGGCCATAGAGTGGGGTGAGGAGAAAATGGTTTAATATCTGTTGAATTAGGCTATTTAATAGCATTTGGGATTCCCCTAACACCCACAGATCAAAAACGGGCAGAGGTGGTAAAGAATCAGCAAGGGCCCAGCACAAGTGCAGCCACGAGTCATTGGCAGCTGGCAATGCCATGGCAGCTGGGAGCTCAGAGTCTTGGTGTTGTCCCTGTCCTATCCTGGTGACCAGCCTCCACTGCTCTGTTGAAAGAAGAAGACCTTGCTTTCAAAGGCTTAGGAGAAGTATAATAAGTTAGGGAAAACCGTATGCTCTTAAAACTAAAAGGAATTATGGTTCTTGGGGTAAGCCCCCTTTCTCTGGTGTTTTGTTAAGGGTTGGGCATTGGATCTGAGCACCTGGGCCCTTCATATCAAAGAAACTCTGCAGAAGAGAGGGAATCAGTTCAGAGATCTCTAGGGTAATCCCTGGGTAGGGGGGAGGGAGACTGTACACTTTCTTCTCTGCACCCACAGCTGCACTGTCCATTGTCTACGTGTGGCTGACCTTCACCAGAGCACTGTGGCCCTTGGGGAATCTCTGGTTACTCTCCAGCCATCTGAACATGTAGAGAGCCCAGAATCATCCAAGAACTTATTTCTATGATGGAAGCTTCAGGATCTGGTAGTATTTCGTTCTGGAGGAATAAAGTATGAAGGATATTTTTCACAGTTCTAGTTGTGGAGGGTCATTTGAAATCAAAATGAGGAAGCCTACTTTCCTTTCTTATGAGTAGAGAATAAGTTATGGGTTGAAAGTTCAATTTGACGGAATAACTTCCAACGTGATGTGTATCCATGACTGCACGCAATCGGGGTTTCATAGTTTCGCTCTTTCCACCTCAGTGCAGGGAGTTAGGCTGCTTCTCAACCACAGGTGGGCAATGGGGAAGCAGTGTGCTCTAGACTTAATTTGTGACTTTGGTTGAACCTCTTTATCCAGTTACTGAGTTTTACTTAGTTTTCAGTATAGCAGTAATAGTTAGTTTTAATTTATTAGAATTTATATTTATTGCCTTTAGTGACATTGAAAATATTTGAGGTTATTAATATTTAATGAATTTTAGTATATAATTGAATATCATTAGCTATAAGTGAATTTTTTTAATTGGATGCCCAAAGGGCAAGTTTATATTTTTACCCTCTTTCCTATCAAATCCCCCCCACCGTGAGCCTGCATTAGGTAGTGATCAGAACCGTGTCTGAGAAAAAGAAATTAAAATTGCTCATAGGGAAATGTATATCATGTAACCCAGGAATTTCACTTCTAGAAATTTACCCAAAGGAAATAACGGGATTAAATATACATAATGCAACAGTTTTACGGCAGTGAAAACTTGAATTGAAAATAGGAAGCATTAAGCATCCTTTATTCTTACAAAAACAATGAAGGTAATTTCAAGTCGGATGGGGTGGGGAGTTGGGGGACAGAAAATCATAGTTTGATTGTTTTCCTAACCTATATTCCAGGCCTAAATTTTTAAATATAAATCAAATTTTATTTGAATTTGAAGTGCTTTAGAGATCAATGGATTCTCTATGGATGATCAGTAACCAATACAAGATATACGGGGGTGGGACATTTCCATTCACAGTGACAACAATGACTGTGACTCATACGTGCAGAACATGGGCTCTCCACCAAGCCCTGCAAATGCCTGTTTATTTATATCAACGGGCCTCACAGAGTTCCATGTGTTAGAGCCTCTTATTATGTCATGCTCCAGGAGGGAAACAGAGGCATGGAAGTTTTCAGTGTCAGTAGACCACACAGCTAGTTAGGGGTGGAGCTGGCAGGGCCCATCTGTTTAACTACTACATCTATTGGCCTAACCAGAAATGTTTGAAGTGTAAATAAGGACAACTAAAAAAATTTTACTTAGAGATAGAAGGTGGATTAAGACAAAAGAAATGCCATGCTCTTGAATGGAACGCCTGAATATTTTAAAGATGTGCATTTGCTGCAGATTCTCTTATAGGTTTATCATAACCCATAATCAAAGTATAAATGATTTTTTAAAATTTATTTCTTTATTTCTTTTTGGCTGCATTGGGTCTTTGTTGCTGCGCGCAGGCTTTCTCTAGTTGCGGCAAGTGAGGGCTACTCTTCGTTGCAATGCGCGGGCTTCTTACTGCGGTGGCTTCTCTTGTTGCAGAGCATGGGTTCTAGGCACGCGGGCTTCAGTAGTTGTGGCACGTGGGCTCAGTAGTTGTGGCTCGCGGGCTCTAGAGCGCAGGCTCAGTAGTTGTGGCGCACGGGCTTAGTTGCTCCGTAGCATGTGGGATCTTCCTGGACCAGGGCTCAAACCCGTGTCCCCTGCATTGGCAGGCGGATTCTTAACCACTGCACCACCAGGGAAGCCCTAAATGATATTTTAAGTTGGTAAAATGGTTCCTGAGTTTATACAGAAGAATAAATAAATGAAAATAGCTATGACATTTCTGAAAAAATAACTCATGAATGGGTATTGCCCTACCCAATACTAAAGTACAAATCACCATCATTAACATTTTCATGGTTCTCAGCAAAAGACTAGCCTAACAGACCGAGGCTAACAACAAGGAGCATTAGAGCTACGCCAGGCAGCCCTGAGCAATTATTAACTCACCTTACCTCCCAACAGCCCACAAAGTAAATGCTATTACTATTCCCATTTTGTATAATAATTGAGGAAACTGAGGCACTTGCCCCAAATCACACAGCTGCTGAGTGGTAGGAACAGGGTTTGCACCTAGGCTATCTGGTTCCACCTGGAACACTTGATAAAAGAGAGGCAGCGCCACAAACCACTGGGACAGAGCGGATCCTTCTACAGCTGATACTGTGGAAATCACCATGTTTCTTCTTCCTTTATGATGTTTCAAGTTTTCTTCTTTTATCATGTCCTTCTGTTTAGAGAACTTCCTTTTGCTCTTCTTTTAGGGAAGGTCTACTGGTGAACAAATTCTTTTAGTTTCCCTTCATCTGAGAATGTCTTGATTTCCTCTTCATTTTTGAAGGATATATTGCTGGACATAGGCGTCTGCGTTGACAGGTTTTTCTTTCAGCATTTGAAAAATACTGTGTCACTTTCTTCTGCTCTCCCATAGTGTCTGCTGAGAAATCTGGTGTCATCCAGATTGTTTTTCCCCTATAGGTCAGGTGTCAGTTTTTTTCTGGCTGCTTTCAAGATTCTTTCCTATGTCTTTAGTTTTCTGAAGTTTAATTATAATGTGTCTTGGTGTGGTTTCTTTGGGTTTATCCTATTTGGATTTGTCCAGCATCTTGTATCTGTAGGTTTATGTTACATTATGTTAAATTTGGGAAATGTTCCGTCATTATTTCTTCCAGTACTTTTTAAGCTCTGCTTTTTCCCCTCTCCTTCCAGGACCCTAGTGTCATAAATGTTAGATATTTTTAAATGGTCCTAAAGGTCCCTGAGTCTCTGTTTATTTATTTATTTATTTTGGTCTGTTTTCTTTCTGTTGTTTGCATTGGGTCATTTCTATTATTCTGTCTTCCAGTTCATTGATTCTTTCCTTTTTCCTCTCCATTCTGCTGTTGAGCCCATCCACTAAGTTTTTTATTTTGGTTATTGTATCTTTTAGTTGTAAAATTTCCATTTTGTTCTTCTTTATGTCTTCCGTTTCTTTGTTGCGCCTCTATATTTGTTCGTGTTTCGAGTGTTTATGATGACTCATTGAAGCATTTTTATTATTGCTACTTTAAAATCTTTGTCAGATAATTCTCACATCTCTGTCATCTCCATGTTGGCATCAATTGGTTGTCTTTTTTTTTCACTCAGTTTGAGATCTTTCTGGTTTCTGCTATGAAGAGTGATTTTTAATCAAAACCCAGAGATTTTCATACTATATGATGAGACTTGGGATCTTACTTAACCTTCTGTGTCAGCTGGCTTCTTTCTGATATCATTCTGTCAGGGGAGATGGGGGACATTGTTTCATCACTGTCAGGTAAAGGTAGAAGTCTTGGTTTCCTTCTCAGCCTTTGTTGATACCAGCAAGGAGAGGCTCCTTGTTACTGCTGTGTGGGGATGGGAGTTCTGGCCCCTCATGTGGTCTCCATGGACGCCACAGGTGAGGGGGGCTACCATTTGGCAGGACTGAAAATCCTGGCTTTCTCTGACACCAGCAGGTGGGAGTGTTGAGGTGCTTTGTTAACAGACCTGCAGAGTGGAAATCTAGGTTCCACACTTAGCCTCAGGGTTCAGGGTTTTTTGTTGTTGTTATTGTTGTTGCTGTTTTTTCCTGTGGTGTTTGGTAGAACAGCTATTGTCTGAAAGTTTTCTGTCTTGCTGGCTGCCCCTGTTCTGGTGGCTGCCCCTGTCCTGGTCTTTTGACTAGAGAGATAGGGTTTTGTTGAGATTTCTTTGTCTGTCCCCATAGTCATTTCTGGTTGCCAGCTTCTTCAGCTCCATGTCTGGGATATAAGAGGCAAAACGAAAACCCAGGAAACTCACTACCATGTTGTTTCTAGGGTCCCAAGGTTCCTAGCTGGTCTGCCTTCCTCTTTTCACCCTACAGAATCTTATGTTTATTTTATATATAATGTCCAGGGTTCTTAGTTGTACTTAGCCAAGGCCTAAATTTTGAGATAGAATGTGGTCATCCTATACAGACATTTAATTTTACTGTAATTCAACAATACTCTCTGTGGTTGGAAAGGAAGAGAGAAAAAAGATTTTAGGTGGTGAGGGACTCTTCTGCCTACTGTTCCATTCAGTGAGTTTATGCCTTGAGAGTGGGTGTAATTATTCCTGAAACAGTTAATGCATATCATATGTCTGTTTGTGAAGGATTTTTTTTTTTTAAAGATTTAATTTTATTTTATTTTTGGCTGTGTTGGGTCTTCGCTGCTATGCAGTTGCAGTGTGCGGGCCTTGTTGCAGTGTGCGGGCTTCTCATTGCGGTAGCTTCTCTTGTTGTGGAGCGTGGGCTCTAGGCGTGTGGGCTTCAGTAGTTGTGGCACACGGGCTTCAGTAGTTGTGGCACGTGGGTTCAGTAGTTGTGGTACACAGGCTTAGTTGCTCCGCTGCATGTGGGATCTTCCCGGACCAGGAATCGAACCCATGTCCCCTGCGTTGCAGGCAGATTCTTATCCACTGTGCCACCAGGGAAGTCCCTGTGAAGGATTTTTAAAGTTTTACCAACTACTAAAGTGGAAAGCATGGTTCACATCACTATTTCACGGACATCTTTAGTGCTTTTATGGGCATCTTTGATGAAGATATTAAAAGGCTAATTGGAGGCCACAATTAAACATTAACTAACAAAGAATTCTCCTATTAGGAGAATCAATAAAATTACCTATGAGATTTTTATGAACAAAGCCAGGTACTGTATGTTCATGGAAGTTGTATAAGAATGAATGATTATGTACATATATATGTGTATGTATATATATCCTAGTTATATTCAAATTACATATTTGAGGAGGTTCTTTTGTTTGTTTGTTTTGTTTTTTTGCATCTAGGTTTGCCAGATACAGATTCATGAAAAATTCATCAGGGATAATCAAGGAAAAGTAAAACCTGTGCTTGATAAGGAAAATAAAAAACTGCTCTGCAGAAAGTGCAAAACCTTTGCATGTTATACAGCTGATATAAGAGTGATGGAGATAGGCAGTCTTTTTAACAAATAGCACTGGGTCATTTTTTAGCACTCATTAAAGCTTATTATCTATCAGTGAGATATTTATAGTAAGAATACTATTATTCTGTTGTTATCATGGCCATGGTCCATGTATTTTTAAAAGGCTAAAAAGTTTAAAAGAAACCCTTGATGTTCAACAATAAAGAAATAGCTTAAAAATTGCTGCACAGCTACTTAATTATATATTACGTAGCCATTACAAATAATGGTTATGCTAAATGCACCATGGTATCCTGGATTAGATCCTAGAACAGATGAAGGATATTATTAGAAAAAGTGGTAAAACCTGTAGTTCAGTGTAAATCTGAAATTACTCGAAAATAAAGTTTATTAAACAAAGTGATTAGGAAGCTTATATAGTATAATGAAAAACTTCTTACAAACTAATGGTACAGTGGGAAAATTAACGAGGATAGAAAGTAGTAAATATGCTATGATCATAGCAGTGCAAAATAATAGCAGCAATACCACCACCACCACCACCACCAAAAAACCACTTATGTTTGTACCAAAAAAGGCTAGAGGAAGTATACTAAAATGTATTAATATTTTGCAGTGAGATACCATGATTTTTTCTCTTTCTACTATTTTGTGTTTTCTAAACTTTCTTCTGAGGATATGGATCACTTTTACAATGGAAGCAAAATCTCCTTATTTTAAAAACATGACATCTGCAGGGTAGCTTTCTAAAACTCTTAGGTAAGGGTTAGAAAAATCTCCAAAGACAAAAATTGGATGTAACTATTGCTGCCGATTGGGGAGGGTGGAGGGCCTGGGCCGGGTCAGATGATGAGTTATTACTTTAGGGTTCTGTTTAGTCTTCAGAAAGCTGAGTCTTTAATCAGTCCAACATTGGAGCAAGAAGCGTATTAGGGGTAATACTGGCAAGTTCCCATACCTTTCTGAGTCTTTTTCTTTAGCGGTAAAAGGAAGGTCCTTTCAGCTCCAATTTGGGTGATCTTCTGTTGAAATGGCCCTTTTAGACTATGTTTTCCCGAGGGACTGGTTATGTAGGATCTGCGTTTGTTCTGTGCACTGTGGTGTTTGTTCAGGTTTATTCTAACGTTGACTGGGGGCGGGGCCAGTGGACACATTAGTCCCTGAGCCTCTTCAGATACACATTGACCCTTTGTTGTTGTTCTCTGTATCCTTTGGATTCTTCCTGTCAGGGCCACTGGTGAACTCAGCCTTCACAGATCTTCAATAAATACCTCTTTGTTTCTGAATTAATAAGGAGTATCTATTTTGGGGAGCCAGGTTGCCTGGAAACTTCTTAGTCCTCCTCTTCCTGAGGTGTCCCCTGCCCCCTCACTTGCACCTCCACCTCCACCCTAACCTCCACCTGTGTCACTGGTGGTCAGGCTGCGTGGATTCTACTCTGGCCTTGAGGCAAATCCACATTTCCTTCTTACTCCATCTGTAAAAGAATTGGGATCCCGCCTTCTCATCATCTCTGATTATTGTGGAGTTTTCTTTTTTTTAAATCACAGTTATGTTCTGGTTCTAACGTTCTGTTTTGTATGCTACTCGATCCCTTCATCCGTAGGAATGCCATTTCACTGTGGTTGGAGTTGCTTTCAGGGAGCATTTTGTGAGTAAGTTACACCCCAGACCAAAGAGCTTTGGGAGTTTTGAGAAGAGAGCAAAGATCTTCTGTGCCAGGGAGGACTGCAGCTATGACTGGGGAATCCATGTGAAGTATAAGGTATTTGAGATTCCAGTTATAAAGACTGAAAGTTTTGTGGTGGAAGATGTTGCAACTGGAGTTCAGACACTGTATGCAAAGTGGAAGGACTTTCATTTTGAGAAGATCCCATTTGATGCTGCAGAAATGTCCACTTGAGCTCAGGACCTCAGTCTGCAGGGAAGGGGTGACCTTGAGTGAGGAAGAAATTAGACCAGTGGGTGAATCACAGATCACTTGTACCACTGTCAGGATATTTTCCCTAAGGCTTGTACTGTACTGAGTATATATCACTTAACTTCTGTTGTTTTCAGCAGTTTGTACTGTATCACTTACATAAAACACGAGTGAATGAATCACAGCACTCAGTGAATCACTTTATAGGTCAGTAGAGCTTGGGAAAAATGAAAAAGGCTTAACTTATTGCCATTCTTCCCTTCAGAACCCACTGCCAGTGTGCACCGCTAGCCACTCAGTACACATTGAGATAAATGAATGAGTGAATGGAATGTTGAAAGGTTTCCCATGCTTCCCTTTCTTTCCTTAACCTACTGTAAACTGGCTTTTGCCCTTAATAATCTACTGAAATTGTTTTTGTCAAGGTCACCAGCGACTCTGGTGGCCCAATCCACTGGGCACGTCTTAGTCCTTCCCTCTGTTTGACCTCTTTGCTGCTTTTGGCCCTGTTGAATACTCCTTTCTTGGAACTCCCTCTTGGCCACTAGCGCTTCTAACTCTACCCCAGTCTTTTCTGTTGGCTCCTTTTTGCTGATCCTTTACACGTTGGTAATTCCAAAGGTTCAATATATATACACATACAGGCATAATAGTCACATACACTTGTGTTCTCTATGTGTGGCATCTGATCTTAAAATTCTACAGTGGACAATTTTTAGTTATGGGGGCATTTAAATAATACAGTACTCATTGAGAAGTTGGTTTCTGTTCTTTTGGTTTACTGTACATCTTGACCGATTAATTTGTTTTCTTAACCTGTGCCATTGTTCCCTTCGAATGGTCATTTCAAGCCATTTTCCAGTAATAGTTGATGGTCAACATTCGGACTCTGTTCTCAGGTAGGTCCCTTGGATGATACTGAAGAGGCAGTTTAATTTGGCTGTCCTTTCTATTTAAAAACTTAGAATACATACCCGAATGGCATTCCTGTGTCATTTAACAAGGCTGATGCTCCAGAGCTTCGTTTGGGGTTTTCCAGACATGGAGACAACTACCTGAGTTTTACTGTCTCCATCCAGGCCAAGGTATTTTATGTTCCGCTCAGGATAGCCTCTGTAGTAATTTAAGTATCTTCTTAAAACAGATTCAGATTAGTTGTTTGTAATTCACTAGGACCATCAATGGCTTTAACAAACCTCCAAACATCATAAAATGTTAATATGCTCGGCATAAGGGGTCGCATAACTCTTTTCAGATAGCACTTATATCTGAAGGCTTACTGGTGTCCAGGAGGCCACCCAGACCCCCAGATCAGTCCTGGAGATCAGTGGGGTGACCTGCTGCAGCCACCTCTTCCTCCTTTTGATCTGATGAGAGTCAGAGAACTTGCCAGTTACATAACTTCTCCTAGGCTTAATTTTCTTCATCTGCGAAACAAGGATAACACATACCTGTAAGAGTTAGTAGAGAGTTTTTTTTTTTTTTTAGTAGAGAGTTTTTAACTGAAATAACATAAAGTACTTGATATACATAGTAGTTGTTTGATAATGGTTATTAATAGTATTCTTAGTAAGACACAATAAAATGGGTTATTTAAGCCAACTTGCTTGCTAATTTTTATTCATTTTCCATTTATATTTTATTAGAGTATTAACGTTCTGGTCACCAGTTTTAATATGGGCTTTGTTCCCACACCACCAAGCAATTCACCAACGGGGTGTCCTACCATTCAACTCAATTCTGCCACTATCTGCCTGGAGATGGCGTCAGATCCCTACAAGTTAAGGGCTCAGTCCTACAAAACTGCCCCACCTCTTCCCTACTTCAGGAGCCAAATTGTTATTACCTGTGCCTCTGACCAATTGAATACAGATGAGAGGTTACAGCAACCTCCTCTGTGGGCTTAATTTGCTAGAGAGGCTCACAGAACTCAGAGAAACCTTTTACTTACTAGATCATTGGTTTATTATAAAAGGAAGTAACTCAGGCGCAGCCAGATGAAAGAGATGCATAGGGTAAGGTTTGGGGAAGGGGCTCAGAGTTTCTGGGTCTTCTCTGAACCTCTACGTGTTCACAAACCTGGAAGCTCTTTGAACCTTGTCCTTTGGGTTTAATGGAGGTTTCATTATGTAAGCATGATGGATTAAATCGTTGGCCATTGGTAATTTATTCAACCTCCAGCCCCTCTCCCCTCCCCTGAGGTCAGGGGATGGGACTGAAAGGTCTAACCCTCTAATCACGTGGTTGTTTTTCCGGTAACCAGCCCCCATCCTTAGGGGTGGTCCAAGAGTCGCTCCTTAACATAACAAGAGACACCTTTGTTGCTCTTATCACGAAATTCCAAGGGTTTTAGGAGCTCTGTGCCAGAAACTAGGGACAAAGACCAAATATATATTTCTTATAAATCCCAATCTAACAAGTATCTCTTTGTATATGTGAGTGCCCTTTTTGGACGCTGCTATTTAAGGACTCCAATAGGATGTATACAACATCCACTGGAAATCTATTTGAGAAAAGTTCTTGCAAGTATCTAAATAATTCAATTTGGATGAAGGTGAATAGTACAGCCAACAGAAGAATGCAGGCTAAAGCTGAAACAAGAAAAATAATTTCCTTGTTTGACTTTAGCCTGGAGTCAAGCCATTGCAGGCATAGAGCATGGAACAGAGTAGGCATTTGGTTAATATTTATTGAATGAAAGAAACCAGTAGGTAGGGTTTTAAGAATTACGCACTCTTAACTGATGTCCAAATGCTGGTCGTTGGATTCTAGGTCAAAGGCTGCATTTCAGAACCAACTGGGGAGTCTTTTTCATGGCACATGCCCAGCCCCCTTAGAACATCCTGCCAGGGTGTGTCTAAAAACGTGTACGTTTTGAAGTTCCTCAGGTGGTTCTGATATAATCTGATAACAACCACTCGATCTGGTTAACTCTGTGGTCCCCACCAGTGCTCACCTTGTGATATTTTCACCTGAAATGAAAAGTCACCTTCAGTCAAATGCCTGATTGTGTCACAAGGCCAGTAAACTGATTCCCACCCTTAAAACTGACATTATTATTTGAATTTAAAAACAAGCCATCAGGTCAGTGTTTCCTCAAGTGTGTCGTTTGAAACCCAAGTGCTGTGAGATGCTCTGAAGAAAGCAGTTCTGTGGGCAGATAGGATTCTATATTGTCTGCTGCCCCCTCTCCCCTCAAATGAGTGATTTCCAGTACACACTGCCATTGTGTGTCCTTATGTCAATTCTGTGGTTAATAAGGCCCGTTTAACCCAGTGGTTCCCAGATACCCCGACCCTGGACCCCTTTTATTCATGGGACGTTGTTAACATCCTGTAGAAGCACAATAGCAGATACTCAGCCCTGATGCTGACTAGACAACCAGAACCAAACTGGAGTATTAATTTCAGGATCATACCAGTAACTCTGTTTTATTATATTATGTAATAAAACTAAATTCCACTCAACAAATCTGTATTTAAAAAGTAGATCTCAGTTTTGGGGATGCAAATTATTAAACCTGTTAAAAATATCAGCTGTAATTCTATAATCTTTGTGCACAATGATTAGGCTGTCTGGGTGAACAAAAACTACTTGGATGTTAAATTCTGTTTGTGGTCATGACATTTAACAACTTCCAAAGAAGGTAGCCAGTGGAACCTTGGCTCCTGATTTTCAGAAGCAGCTCTCCGTTGCTCCTCATAACCTGCAGGGTGCGCCACACTGTCCTAACTCAACCCTGAAAGGCCAACTGTGCCAAAAATAAGGTTCTTCATTTAGGTGACTAGCAAACTTCCAGTATGTTTGGCCTAGGGAATACTGGGAGACAGATCTCTACAACCACAAATTATTAACTGTGACCCCAGAGCTGCCGGTGGCCATATCCCCCCGCACACGGCCCGCCCCAGAAAGAGGCCGTCACAAATGAAGGGCGAGAGGGGAAACGATAGGGAAGGAAACTGTTTGAGTCATAGATCCAATCAGACCTGCCGCCATGGCCACCCGTGTTCTTCAAGTTCTTTGAGCCAATTTTTTTTTTTTTTTTTTTGCTTTAGGCAGTTTGAATTGTGCTTCTAACACTACAACTAAGAGTCATGACTAATATATCCTTCTCCTAGATTATTCTTCACTTACATGAAGGCTGTCCCATAGCCAAAGACACATGTGCTTATTTGCTGCATTAAAAAAGTTGGTCAGTGAACTCACTGTGCACACCAAGGAGCGCTTGTTTCCCTAGGAGGGATCAGGCAGGAATGGATTTAGAAAACTAAGAACAAAGGAGATGGGAACCCCATAGAGCGGAAGGAGGGGCTGGGTCTAGCATAGAGCAGCACACTTCTAATCTGGAGAGTAAGCAGCCCAGTGCCTTCTTGAGAAACCAGGTAAAAGGGGTCTATTTGTTCAGCCTTGTGGAGAGCAAGGATGGGACACTGGCTGAGACATTTTATCAATGAACAAGATAGTGTGTTTGGAGGTAGAGGAGGGGAGTCCAGAAGTGAAGGGATCCCATTCCAGAAGTCATAGCTGCAGGAATCTGTTTCCTCATAAGCACTGATTGTGGGGAACCAGGCTGCTCCCACGCTCCGCAATGGAGGGCTAAGGGGTGGACGTCTGTTTTCTCAGCCCTCCTTAGTGTTTTTATCCTAGGACTGCTCTTAATTTGAGGGTCACAGCCTTGTCTTGTGCAACAGGGTTCTGTTTGTAATTTTTATTCATGAACAGAAGCTAGATCCCAGGACGTCAGAGGCAAGGACGCTCAATAACCTGCCTTGTCCGTCATCTGGGAAGAGGCGGAGACAGGATTTGATCCTAGGTGTTCTACTGACCAGCGCACAAACCCTGAGTGCTAAAGTTGAGACTTAAAATTCATTACAAGAAGATTAATTTGTAAGCTGTTAAGGTGCCCTGTGATGGACTGAATGTTGTCCCCCATAATTCATATGTCGAAGCCCTCCCGGACACTGTGACTCTGGAGATGGAACCTCTAGGGAAGTAATTAAGGTTAAAAAAGGTCACGAGAGTAGGGCCCTTGAAAGACGAAGATACCAGAGAGCTCATTCATTCGTGCTTTCTCTCCGTGCACATGCACTAAGGGAAGGCCATGTGAGGACACAGTGAGAAGGTAGCTGGCTGTAAGCCAGGAAGAGAGAGAGCTCTCACCAGAAAATGAATTTGCTGGAACCTCAATCTTGGACTTCCAGACGCCAGAACTGTGAGAAAATAAATTTTTGATGTTTGAGTCACTCAGCCTATGATATTTCATTATGGCAGCTGGAGTAGCTTAAGACATGTGCCCTGAAATGACTTCAGTGATGAAAATGAGCAGATAACCTAGATGAAAATAAAAAAATTATGATCCGTTCACCAGACTACATGATTGCTACTGCTACCAGGCTATTGCCACCTTCTTGTTTGCTCCCAAATGAGGTTCAACACAGCCATTTAACCTGCATATTACTGACGTGGTTACAAAAAGAGGAGAACTTGAAGGTCATCCAGGCTTCAGGATCCTGCAGTCTGAGATCTGCTCTGCTCTACATATCCCAAAACGAGGGGCACACACACAGCAGAATTCAGTATCAAAGTCAAAAAGTTTTCCTTGAAAATAGATTTAATCGTATTCAAATTAGAAATGTTCTGCATCTCTCTCCAAAACCACATCTAAAGTTCTCTCGATACATGAAACATTTTCTGGGGAAAATGTTTGAATATAGTAAAAGAAACCTCCATATTTCTTCAGTGTTGATCTATCAAAAGGTACATAATCAAAAAATTTCAACCTCAGCCATCCACGAGGTGTCTGGATCATTCACTCTGGAGGAAAAGGCGGGGCGAGGGGATCACAGTCATGGCTAGGATTTGAAGTGTGAAAAAGTTCTTCTCTGCCTTGTCAGTTAACTTTGGGACAGTATGCAGAGGCAAAGGACTCTCAAGGGAAAGGTTTCATTGAGCAGAGGGTAACAGAGGAACCAAAAATCAGGCAGGAGACATTTGTGTTCAGCTGAACAGTACAGGCTAAGAGTGAAAAATCAACATATTCTGTGATCAGTAACTGTAAAGGGCTCAGCTCTCTCTTCCTGGCACAACTGACAATCCCACCATTCTAAGCTTCCAAATTCTAGAAAAAGATAAAAAGATTAACAAAAATAGAGCATGTAGAGACTGCTGATTTTGTGTGCAGAGGATGGGCACCGGAACCTTAGGGCACCCTGGGCTGGAAGCGCCCCTGCGTGGAGGGGAGGAGAGGGGAGGGGAAAGGCTGGGGTGGAGAGACTGCCACGCCAGGGCCTGCGGGCTGTAGGCACTGCGCTTCCTCCCCGCTGCGGCCAGGATGCCCATCTCCGAGGAAACCAGGGCCTACTTGGCCATCTTGCGAATCATGTAGTTGAGGATGCCCCCGTTGTGGAAATAAGTGAGCTCCACGTCGGTATCAAACCTCATGACAGCCTGGAAGGTCTTGCCGGTATCCAGCTGGGAGGACGAAGAAGCAGAGAAGAATCGCTGAGGGAGGAAGCGAGCCAGCCCTTTCCAGAGGCATCCTGCCCGGCCTGCCCTCAGGCTACCCCTCCAAGTGTGGTCCACACTCCGGCAGTGCCGGGGACAGGCGCACGCTGGCCCCAGCCCAGACCTGCTGAGCAGTAAGTTGAATTTTATTTAACAAGATCCCCAGTGTACTGATCTACACGGTAAAGCAAGCACTGCAGAGAGTAAGTGATGGAAGTGAGAGACACCTGAGAATTAGAAATAGCCTCTCAGGGCAGTAGCTAGTAGTGGCGTTTGGGATATTTTTTAAACATCCTCCAGGGACTGCCCGAGGATGGAAGTGTTGGCAGTCAGCAGATGTTTCGTTAAGGTTGTCCATTAGGCACTGGCCCAGCTGCTGACCCTGGGACACAGCTCAGCAGCTTAGTCTGTCTGGGCAGCTAGGTCACCCTGGGACCATGGTGCTGGTTCTTCATCCTTACCTCATCCAGGGCACTGTCTTTTTCACCTTTGGGCTAATCAAAGTCGGCCGCTTGGGGGTGAGGCTCAGGACGGGGTGAGTGTGTCTGTTCACAGGTTTATAATAAAAAGGTGTTTTTTGTTTGTTTTTTTGAGATACGCAGGCCTCTCACTGCTGCGGCCTCCCCCGCTGCGGAGCACAGGCCCCGGACGCGCAGGCTCAGTGGCCATGGCTCACGGGCCCAGCCGCTCCGCGGCATGTGGGATCTTCCTGAACTGGGGCACGAACCCACGTCCCCTGCATCGGCAGGCGGACTCTCAACCACTGCACCACCAGGGAAGCCCTAAAAAGGTGTTTTGTTTTGTTTTGTTTTGTTTTTTTGCGGTATGCGGGCCTCTCACTGTTGTGGCCTCTCCCGTTGCGGAGCACAGGATCCGGACGCGCATGCTCAGCGGCCATGGCTCACGGGCCCAGCCGCTCCGCGGCATGTGGGGTCTTCCCGAACCGGGGCATGAATCCACGTCCCCTGCATCGGCAGGCGGACTCTCAACCACTGCGCCACCAGGGAAGCCCTAAAAAGGTGTTTTGTTTTGTTTTTTGCGGTATGCGGGCCTCTCACTGTTGTGGCCTCTCCTGTTGCGGAGCACAGGCTCCGGACGCGCAGGCTCAGCGGCCATGGCTCACGGGCCCAGCCGCTCCGCGGCATGTGGGGTCTTCCCGGACCGGGGCACGAACCCGTGTGCCCTGCATCGGCAGGCGGACTCTCAACCACTGCGCCACCAGGGAAGCCCCAAGAAGGTTTTTAAGGTAATGTGAAAATGCCCTTTCGCTGAGATTTCATCACCGTTCTCTGGGCTGAGATTGGGAGGAACAGGACACAGTGGGGCTGGCAGGTTTGGGAGGAAGGATGGAACTGATAACTCTATGAGTAAACAGAATAAATAATAAACCGACATAGTGTGGCATCACTGTGCTGGCAGGTCAGAAAGGTGCTAGTAGAACTCCTAAGTCTAAAGCATGTCTACTGAAGGATTTATTTTTCCTTCCAAATCCCACTGATTTCCTTCTAACAAGATTGATGATGAACACAGGGCCTTTGAGCTGGGCCTGGCATGGAAAGGCGCCGACTTACCTTGACCTGGACTTTCATTCGTGGTTTGAGGGTTTCTGGAATGCTGATAGTGTATCGTTCCCGCCCTGTGAGTCCTAGGGTGTCTGCATTCTCCCCGGGGAGATACTCGAGGGGGATCACCCCCATCCCGACCAAGTTACTTCGGTGAATACGCTCGTAACTCTCAGCCAGGACAGCTCTGATTCCCTGATGAGCCAACAGAGTAGTGTGGACAGTTTTTCTTTAGTTACACAGACACATTTTACTATGATCTATAACTGGCAATATACAGCAATGATCAATAAACCAGGATACTTGATTAACTAGAATATCCCATCCTCAAATGTTAGTTAACTGTAATATAATAGTAAGATAGCCCTAAAAGGTCTCAATATCTAGGGTACACTTTTAAGATCCCCTGAATCAGGGTTACTCAGGAAGCTTGTTAAAAATGTAGATTCTTGAGTCACAGATGTAGAAAACAAACTTATGGTTACCAAGGGGGAAGGGAGGGCGATAAACTGGGAGATTGGGATTGATGTATACACACTACTGTATATAAAATAGATAACTAGTAAGAACCTACTGTATAGCACAGGGAACTCTACTCAATATAATGACCTATATGGGAACAGAATCTTAGAAAGAGTTATACATATGTATATGTATAACTGATTAATTTTGCTGTACAGTCGAAACTGACACAACATTGTAAATCTATATTCCAATAAAAATTAATTAAAAAAAATGTAGATTCATGGGTACTACCCCAGGTCTACTGTATCAGAATCTCTAACAGGGAGCATGGGTGGGAGAAGACAGTGATTCTTTTAATTTAGGAGAACCATGGCTATAGAGCAGTAGTTCTCAAACTCTGCTGAATATTAGAATCACTGGGGAGACTTTTAAAAGCCCGATGTCCTGGCCTTTCCCCTTACCAGTTAAACCAGAATCTCTTAGAATGAGATCCAGGCACAGGTGTTTTTTTAAAATATCAAGGTGTTTCCAAATTTAAAAGCAAATTTATAGAGGAAGGGCAGATTCTTTAAGACAGTAGATATTTTGTATGGATTTATGTATATATGTACTGTATACTTATTTTGGGGGAAGTGGTAATCTTTGTAAACACAGGTCATTCACATCTCAAGCTCTGTGTAAAGGGCCTTGCAGCACTGCAGATCACAGCTGCCCTCTCTGCATGAGGACAGCCCGGGGTTGCCTAGTGGCCAAGGCTGGGCAGCTACAGAATGAAGTGTGTACGGCTGTCTCGGCAGACAGAACTTGGAGCAGTTCTGTAGAGAAGTCTAGACGTGTATGGTCAGGCCCCTCAAGATGGCTGTTCTCTTGCTCTTTGTACATCCCCTGCTCGACCAGTCCCTGCTTCACCTCCGCCCTACTCACATGAATGTGCTTGCCCCCTGCCCCTTAAAGTCAGAACGGCCCCACCTGCTAGTTTATTAAAGGGAAACATCTGCCCTAGTGGTGGTGGTTAACCTGAGGGGCTGTGAGGCACAGGCCCCAGCTGCTGGTTTCCCTGGTAACTGATGAGCCAACCTGACATCAATCCCCCCTATAAATGGTAGCCTCCTTCTCCCGCAGGGGAGGGAAGACTTGCTGTGTCCTGCTTGCTGTTTGCTGCACACGGTGGGCTGTTGCCCCAGGACCTTGCTTCCGATGTGTAAGAGCCCCCCTCTATTAAACCACTGATGTCTCTGTCGCTGTATCCGGGCTCCTTCTTTGGTCTTGTGGCTGGTGCAGCCCAGCGAGCCTCTAGAGAGCCCCTCGGTGCCAGGTCTCTTCTTATTTCCCCAGATCTCACTGTCCCCACCTGACTGCTCCCTGTAGCGCCCAGCTCCCTTCCTAAAATCCTTTCTTCTGTAATTTCTTAGGTTCTTTTCAGCAGTTTCTAGAAAAGGCAGGCCTTTGACAAATTACCAACTAATAAGAACATCTCCCCCCCCACCCACTGCAAACTGATTGCCTAAAAAAAAAAAAAATAGGTGTGATGTTCAAAGACATTTTTCAGAAGCCTGGGAGTCTGGAGGGCTGCGTGCCAGACAGCCATTTTTTTTTTACTGTACTTGTGGATATCAACTTACTTAGCATCTGCCAAGTGCATTGATTTGCTCGAGCCATCGTTATTTAAATTGATACCAGCTAAGCTATTCTACCCTATCCTGAGGATTAAAGTCAGTCACCAGGAGTGTGCCCTGCTTTCAGGGCAAGCAAATGCTCAAGAGGTAAAAGGTCCTGCGTGGCCCCTCCCACAGGGACACCTGACGCAGGTCAAGCCCTGAAATGGCTGAAGGTTCCAAAGAGCTGACTGTCTACATACAGAGAGGGCTTCCTTTTCTATTGAGCCTGTATGCAGACTTTTCACAGGCAGTGATAAGCAACTGTTAAAATGTGCATTCCCCGAGCTTATCCAAAGCTCAGGCTCCTTACTTTTTCCCTTCTGTGAACCTGACGATACAGTAGCAGTAGCTTATTCCTCACATTCACCTGGGACAAGAGCCTTGAATAAACTTCAGGTGTTAACCTCTGAGAACGTTATGACAACCATGAAACCTTCCCCATTAAAAAAAAAAAAAAGGCACATACTACACACTTCTGGATGGATAAACTTCGGGACCCTCCCCCCAGCTGTTCTGTAGACACCCCCAAAGATCCACAGCTCCCAGGATAGCAATGTTTGATCTAAGGGAAGCCGGTGAACTCTAGATTACCCTTCACTCAGTGAAGTAAATCCTGATCTACCAAGAAGCAGGAGATGAGTAAACATTCCCTGCTTTCCCGAGCTTGCTTTGCTCTTCTACATCTTGCAAAGTAAAGCAAAGCATTTTATTTCTGGCCTCCCTCCCAGCTTCCCTTCCGGTTCAGAGGGGCAGCTGCCTGCGGGGATGTCTCTGCATCCTACTCACCAGTAGGAAAGGGCCCTTGGCCGCCCAGTCTCGGGAGCTGCCTGAGCCGTACTCTTTGCCGGCCAGAACTATCAGGGGAAGGCCCGCCTGCTGGTACCGCTCAGAGGCATCGAACACGTCAAGCTGAGGAAGAGAAGAGGAAGGTTTTACAGACACAGTAAAGGCACAGAGTGTGGACACGGGGCAGTGAGTCCTGGTGGGACATGCAGGGGCAGAAGTGCCTGTAGTCGGCCAAGCCAACGTAAAGTCAATGGAACACTCAACCAGTCAGTTGCCTGGTCTACAAATTTCCAGTTAACTCCATCTACGTACCTCTGTCAAATTGAATTTTATACTGTTAAGTGAAATGCCCAATTGTCCTAGTTTTAGAAAAACATTCAAATCCTAGGGCATCAGGGGAAAAATAGGAAATTAGATCAGTTTTTTTTTTAACTCTTCCATTGATTAAAATATTTTACAGCTAAAGCAGAGAATCCCACCTAAACCTGGGTTTTGACTGAGTACCAGAAACTCAGTGATGGTCAGTTGTGAAGGGTAGCCAAACAGAAAGAAGGTCACGTGTTCAGAAATTACATAAAATGCAAACTCTTATTTGTCACCCTTCTACATGGAGGTCAAGGTAGAGACAGTAGAAACACTGATGGAAGCACCAATCAATAAAGGACAGGAAAGGATTAATGGACCTTTTAGTATATATGAGAAACATCTTACACAAATAGATTCATTTGTTTCTCACAGGAACTCTGAATATTCTGCTGAGCTGAGACTTCACAAAGAGATGATATCATTGCTGGTGAGTAATAAAACATTGTTTTCTCCTGGCTACTTAAGTCAGAAAATAAGACCTGTCCTAAAGAAGGAGTATTTGATTTGAAAGGAGCTCTAGAAAGGTGTCTAATCAAATTTTCAAGTAGGCTTTCACAAATTACTATTGCGGTGAAAGGATGGAGACAGTGGTTGATGTCACACGGCATCGCCTAAACCTGGGTAGGATTCTGTATGTCTTTAGCTGGATAGAGCTCATGAATATAGAAACTGTTTAAAAACAAACAAACAAACAAAAAACCAGTGAAAGCCTGCTCTAGCCAAATAGCCTGGATCCTTTCAAAGACCAGAAAGAAACAACCTACCTGATATTTTCAGAGGTATCTATTAGTAGCTTTGTATATTAAGACTGTGGGAGTGTGTGTTTTTTAAAGTGCTTTCAAAACTATCGCAAAGCTGACAATCCCGTGGCAAAGCAGGTCTTGGAACCCAAGGTGAGTGGGACTAAGCAGGTCTAGAATTGCAAGCTCCTGGCTTTTCTCATACATGAGCCAAACTGAGAGTAGCAAGCAGCTTATAAAGCATCAGCTCCTGTAGTCTCCCGCTCTTCCGAAGAAAACATAAAATTTAGTGGTTTCTTCTGTTATTGTGCCTCTGTATCCCTAAGTATTTAATCAGCCAGTTCTTCATTTCTCCTTTTTTATTGTTAATTTCCTACTTTGATGATTTAGTTCTTTTAACCACCGCGCTCCTTCCCCTCCCCCACCCCTACTCTAGGCGGCCTTCTAATATCATTGTCATACATTTTGATTATGTAAATGCCACTTATAGCTGAGCCATATAATATACTCTGATTTCCTTTTCTTGGCAATTAAAAAAATTTTTTTCCACTGGGATAAAATTTTTGCATGTGTGCTCACCTATTTCTGTGTCCCTACCTGTTAATTAATTCCCAAATGCACTGCCTAAAGTATCAATACAAGTCTTCTCTAAAGACATTCAAATCTATCAGGCAATCTAATTTAAAAATCTTTTTCATGGGGTGTCACTCTTGGAACCCAACATTCCTGTGTGGACTGATGGCTCTCTGAGGACATGGTGCATTCCTGTTCTTTCCCCAACATCCTGTTGATTCCCTGTATTTCTTTTTCTTGGATCCTACATCTTCCTCTTTTTTTGGTTTATTACCTCGTTTTGGTGTAATACATTTACTAAGTAGCTTCTTGAGACTGGGACTGAGGGTATTTTTAAAGTTTTTGAATAGCTGAATGTGTTATTACTTTAATCTCACTTGGCTGGAAGTATGAGGGACACAGATTTTAGGGTCCCAATAACTTTCCTCAGTCTGTTTCTTGGGCTGCTGTGAGCGTGTCTGATCCCCAGGACAATGCACATAAGCTGTTTTTCCCTCTCTGAAGTTTCTAGATCTCCTTACCTCTGCTGTTCATGCCGCGCAGCTTGTGGGATCTTAGTTCCCCAACCAGGGATCGAGCCCAGGCCCTCAAGCCGTGAAATCGTGGAGTCCTAACCACAGGACCGCCAGGGAATTCCCAACTTTGCTGTCTTAATTTCATAATGATGTCACTTGGAGTGGGTCTTCTTTAATCATGTGGCTGGGCACTCAGTGGACCTTTGAACCTGGAATCTCAGATTTTGCAGTTGAGGAATTTTCTTGTGTTAATTCTCTAATAATTTCCTCTCAGATCTTGTCTGTTCTTTTTAGCATCTCTATTCAATCAGATGTTGGCCCTCCTCGGTTCAGTCTTTAATTTTCTTACATTTTCTAATTTCCCCTTTGTCTTTCTATATTCTGGAAGATATTCTCAACTAATCAACTTTTCCTGTGAAATTTTAGGGGCTTTTTTTTTTTTTAAGGAGCTCTTTCTTGTCTTCTGATTACTTTACAGCAACAGAAAATCATCTCTTATCACTGAGGAGACAGTTGTTTTCCTTAGTTTTCTTCTACTCTTTCCATTATCTGTTGTCCTTTATATTCCTCTTTTCTTTGTCTGTCTTCCAAGTTCAAGGCCTGACTCAAATGTCTCTTCATCTCTCAATCTGTTTCCTTATTTAAGCTGAGGCACTAAGCAACTGACTAGGAGTTCTGTGCAATGGCAGGGCTGTAAATGAGGGAGATTCACTGTGACAGTATCCTGGAGGCCTCCAAAGTCTGTAACTGCAAGTCCTTCCCCTTCATCTCTCGGGGATTTTACCATTTATTTGTATCTTTTTCACTTAATAGTTTATCATCCCTGCTATTCACTGAACAAATATCTCCTGGGCACTGACTTTGTGCTGGATCCAGGTGATCAGAGTATCTATGATGAATTTGCTTTACAAACATAGAACCAGTTACAAGTGAGGCAGTGTGTTTGGTGGTAAAGAGCGTTGACTTCGGACAGAGCCTGACTCCATGGGTTTTAATCTCAGCTCCTCAGACTTGTGAATTTAGGGAGTTACATGAGCTCTCTAGGCTCCACTTGCCAACTTAAAACAAGGAGAATTATGGTACCTTCCTCAAAGGGTTGTTATGAGGATTGAACAAGTCAGTATATGCAAAGAGCTTAGAACAGCACCTGGGATGGAGTAAGTTCCACAGACGTATTTGGCCGTTATCATTTTAAAATAATTTGTGAGGGTTATTTCTTAAGTAGCTTAACCAGTTTTCATGCGGTTTCACAGCATTCACTGGGAAGGGAATTGACCCTGAGGACCTGCTGCTGTGCCAGATGCTATGCTAGGTGTTTTACCTGTCATTCCATTCCAGGTTAAGCCTCAGAGCCTTAAAAAGTAGATATTATTTCTACATCTCAAGTAAGAAAAATGAGGCTCAGAGAGGGAGACAACTTGCTGAGGGCTCCACAGCTGATATGAGGTGGAGCTGGGACTTGAACCCAGGCTTGTCTGACTTAAAGTGCAGGCTTCCCCACCTCTCATATGCCTGCCATCTGTGAACGGACAATTCCAGCTGTAATATGCCAACTCCAAATGGTTCCCATTAGGACCCTAGCAGGCCTGCACAATCCCGTACATTCCTTCTTTTCCTAGTGATATGGTAAATTAATTAAATGCTATTAAAGTTATATTGGGTTGGCCAAAAAGTTCATTCGGGTTTTTCCATACGAGGCCACCGGAAACCCAAACGAACTTTTTGGCCAGTCCAATAAAATAGCACTTCTTCATAAATATCCTCCACCTTAACCTGGAATTTCCCCTTCAAGTACTCTGAGCTGACGAAATCTCACTCAGAGGTTTTTAAGCTCAACTCCTAGGAGACTAGACTTAGTTAAAGCATGAAGCAGAATCTCTAAGCAGGAAAAGCTTTCCCAGTTTAAAGGGCGTCTCCATCAAGGATGAACTCTAATATACATGGACACCTGGCAAGAGGGACTGTACAAAGCAAGAGGTAGGATGAGCTGTGAAATAAAAAGAAGACCAAAAGGAAAGTGATGGTGCCAACGTCCAACCACCCAGAGCCTGAGAAATTCTGGCTTCTTAATGAAGTAGAAGACACAATACTCACAATTTCGCCAGTAGGCAGGTGGATAGTCTGTGGTGCCTGCTTGTTCAAGAATTTGTTTAATAAGCGGATATTGGCAAATGTCCCCCGCGCCATGATGGCGTCGTTACCTCGGCGGGAGCCGTAGGAGTTGAATTCTCGTGGAGTCAAGCTGATAAAGAAAGCAGGAGGGGAACTGGTTTAGTGAACTGAGAGAAGATTAAACTTGGCTTACCCTGAGAAAAGAGAAAACCCACAAACCTAGGTGTTTCTCTAAGTCTGCTAAGTATTGTTCTCCAAGGCAGAAAAACTGTTCCCATGGCTTCAACTGAGGGCAGAGTGAGAGGTGGCAGGTGGGATTGTGAATCAGTATGCTCCCAGCAGCAACCTACAGTCTTATAAATCTGAGTAGAGCAATCGGGAGGGACTTTAATAGGAGTATTTATTTTACTGATTCAGTAGGGTAGCCTATAAAGCTTCACAAAAGGTAAAATACTAAAAATGGGTAAAAAAAAAAACAAAGGAAGCAAAGGGAATACTCAGGGTAGGCCAGTCAGGTAGAGCCAAGAATGGGGACACATAAAATACCTTCTATAAACTAAACAGAAGTAGGTTCAAATTTGTCCCTGAGTTACCAGGAGCTCAGTGCAATGAAAAGACACATAACTGGCGACATGACTTAGAATTTTCGTAAGATCAAAATCAGGGCAGTGCCAAAGAGGCAGACAGGAATAGCTATTGGTGGTCTTAAAATCAAAGAAAAATCTTGTCTGTGGGTCCCAATGAAAGGACACTTTGCAAAATGAGTAACAACATCTTAAAATGAACATGGTGACCAGTTCACTGGGCTGTTTCTTATAATGCTAGGAAGCGTGTGGTTAATGATTTATTAGTTAGATCTAATTTGAAGATTGAGAGTCTATGAATGGGCTTCAGGAGTAGGTGAGTGTGGCTATGAACCCCTGAAATTATGTCCAAAATGTGCATGTGCATTTTTATGAGAAGGTATATCTCCTTTCATTCAATTCTCTAGAGTATCAATAATCACCAATCTAAAAAGGTGTTGGTCACTGATCATTTTCTAGTTTCTTCCTCCAGCCTCAATCTTGTGATTCTCTAGTTCCTCTGTTTGTTCTTAGAAGCCTTTTCTCCCATTCATTCACTCAACAACTTTTTATTGAGCACCAACTATGTGCCAGGAGCTGTTGTGGGTGAACAATGAACAAAACAAATTAAGATCTCTGCCTTTGCAGGGCTTACATTCTAGAAGCTGGAGACAAAGAAATTTTTTTAAAGAGCATCCTACGCACGTGTTCCTAGATTGTGGTTAATACCTCAGAAAAAAGAAAAGGTAGACCAGGGCAATGAGAACAGGAGTATGGTGGGAGTGAACTCATGGAGGAAGACTTGAACTTGGTGAGAGAGTTAGCTAAGAGGGTATCTTGGGGAAGGGCATCCAAGAGGAAAAAACAGCCAGCTCAACCAAAGGCTCTCAGGCAGAAGGGTACTTGGCCTTGCTTGGAACATTCAATGAACAAGGTGGTGGGCAATGTGTCCCGAGCAGTGTGGGTGAGTGGAAGAGCAGGGACTCACTGACTCATCTTGAATATCACCTGCCCTTTTCTACTTGCTGATGGACTTGTGTCTCCCACTCAAAGCAGAATCATATCCCTTTAAAATCTCACAATATGTATCTGTGTATAGGCAGTTCCCATACATTTTGAAAAGTAGTTGCCCTGCGTTGAAGAAAAATCTTGACACAGACCCACTGTGCATCATCTCATCTAGATGTGGGCTATCTTCTTAAACTTACAACACTCACATTTCTGGGGAATATGAAATATTCTTGGTCTGAATGAATAGACTGTCCCATAGGGTGCACTAGGAAAAGGCAGAGATGAGTGAGCAGGATAGAAAGGGAAATTCATGAAGAAAATGGGTTAGTCACTAGGCAAGTGAGATGAGGGGCAAGGCAGCTATCCTTTCCTACTGGGAAAAAAAAAGTGTTGAATTTCGTTCCTCAAATTGGCTCTGGGCCCCATCCCTGAAGAAGCTGATTCAGGAGGTGGGGACGGGAACCAGGAACTTTTAAATCCCCAGACGACTCTCATGAAAGTCCCATTTGGGACCGACATTGATTGATAGTGGTATATTAAATAATAGTGGATAATACTGTGAAAATCGGTATGTGACTGAAGGATTGCTGAATGGATGCGTAAACTGCAAATCCTTGAAGTGGATCTCTGTAAAGAATATGTCTCTCAACCAGGAAATATCAATGCATTTCCAGTTCTAGCCCTGTCGAGTGCTTCAAGTGTAACCAGACTCTGCCACAGGTGAAGAGCAGAGCCTTGTACTTTAACAGTCAGCCAAGCTGGGGGCTGGGATGACAGCTGAGTCTAATGAGTACACCTGCTCAGAAAGAAGGTCCTCATCCCTGCTGGGGTTCACGTGCTGATGGATCCTCCCAGGGAAGCTTCGAAGCAGCAAACAGAAAGACCAATTGGTTTTCAAGCCCCAGGGTTCTGTGAAAAACCGAAGTGTGACTCCAAGGAGACCTCATGAAAAGAGAACTGCTGGCCTCACTCTCTCCATTTCTGCCTTCAGGCCTTCCTCCCCTTATTCATTACTTACCCTCTGTTAGTTAAGTAGCGAGCAGCAGGGCTATTTCTTGCAATATTTCCAGCCGGAGAGATGTGGTCCGTTGTTACTGAATCTCCCAAATTTAACAGCACATAGGCGTCCACTATAGATTTAGGGGGCCGCAGATCCAAAGTCTACCAAAGAACACAGTAAGTCAGTGTTTGCCCAGGTTTTCTCCAACACGTCACCAGGGGAACCCCAACAGTAGCGGTCCATGGACCTGAACCAGATGACAGCCCTATATCAGCGCATAGAAAATTCTAGTTTTATTGGTTTTTTCAGGGGTGTTTAGAAAGGTGAGGTGAATTTATGCAAAATATTCATATCTCACTCTTGAAGGGAGGTGAAGTATTGGCACTGTCCCCTCAAAAGCAACAGGGATGCTGCTGCAAACGACATTCTCTTTCTCCACATCCAGAGAAGGCCTCAGATGCTAAGGACAGCAGGAGTCCTCCCCGTCCCACCCAGGGCAGTGCAGACTCCTTGATCATCAGTTTCAGAGAAGATTTCCCTTGTTTTTATGGATATAAGGTTTAAATATGGATTTTGCAAGGCAAGAAACTTTTTGAAGAACTCGTTTTGTTAAAAAGTAAAAAGTCCTACCAGGTCTTCAAAGAATGGTGGTGACTTAATGTATGTAGATTTGGGATTCCAGTAATATAGCTTATCTGATGGGGCTGCTAAGGCATTCCAGCTCTCATTCACAGTCTTGGGGAAAAAAGAAAAAAGGAAAGGCAGATCTAATCACAGTCCATCCTAAGGAAAATTTAACATGCAAACACAAACATATATTCAAGCTAAGAGCACAGTGAAAACCATTCTTATTCTAAATGGTCACACAACAGAGTTCCTCTATACTAAGACAACACCATGCTAAGTAATTTAAAAATACATGTGCTCTGTGATAGGCAGCTTCTGGAATGGCCCCCACGGACCTGCCTTCTAGGATTCACACCCCTAAGTGATCCCCTCCTGCTGAGTAGGGGCTGGGCCTAGTGACTCACCTCCAGGATTAGGTTATAAAGAGACTCTGCCTTCTGTCACTTTCACCCCCTTACCCTCGCTTGCTTGCTTACTTGCTCTGATGGAGGCCAGCTACCATTCTGTGAAGAGCAGGTGAAGCGACCCACTAGTAAGGCACTGAGGGCAGCCTCTAGCTGACAGTCAGTGAGGAGCTGAGGCCTTTACCCACAGCACGTGAGGTCCTTTATCCTGCCAACAACCACATGAGTGGTCTTAGAAATGGATCTTCCCCCAGTTGAGTCTTCAGATGAGACTGCAGCCCCAGATGACACCTTGACTGGGGCCTTGTGAAGGCACACACACCCTGTTAAGCCGCACCTCCATTTCTGACCCATGGAAACTGTGAGATAAAAAAATGCTTGCAGGCTTCCCTGGTGGCACAGTGGTTGAGAGTCCGCCTGCTGAGGCAGGGGACACGGGTTCGTGCCCCGGTCCGGGAAGATCCCACATGCCGCGGAGCGGCTGGGCCTGTGAGCCATGGCCGCTGAGCCTGCGCGTCGGGAGCCTGTGCTCCACAACAGGAGAGGCCACAACAGTGAGAGGCCCCCGTACCACAAAAAAACAAAAACAAAAAAAGTTGCTGTTTTAACTCACTAAGTTTGGGGGTAATTTGTTGCAGAGCAATAGATAACTAATACATATACTTATAATTTATGAAATAATCCAGATTGTACCCCAGGGGAAATTAGGTATGCTCTGAAGATTCTGGGAAGTAGACCTCCAGGTCATAAGGACATTAGCTAGTAAAAGACAGCTGCTATGCATTCAAATTGGCTTGAATTAGCTCTACATGTCCATTGACTCAGACTTTGGAGGAATACATTTAACCCAATATCTACCAAACTCCCTTGTACCATTTCCCAATGAGCAGCTTGTGGGATTCACAGTGCATGAATATGACCCCCGTGTGACTCTGCTCCCCAGTCTTCCCTCTTGTTTCATTCAAACCACCAGCCCCAGGCTGAAGCCCTTGGGTCAGCCTATCACAGAGACTAGGGAAAGTGGTAACATCCAAGGGGCTCAGAAAATGATGCTGAGCCCCATACATTTTCCCTGTATTTGTAAAATGCACACCAAGTTTTTTTTTTTTTATTTCGGTAGTTTGATAGGGTGGTGTTTCCTACTGAGTGGCTTTTATTTTTATTATTATTTTTTAAGCATGCAAATACATCTGAGAGGTGCATTCAACCATTTGATGCCTCAGTGACACACTACAGTGACATCAGGGGGTCCTCAACCATAGTTGATGCACGCCCCAGGCTGCCTGAGGAAGGGGGGAGCTGTGGAGAGCTGGCCAGGAACCACACACAGCTGAGGCCTTTCCTCCTGAGGCTGCCGCTCACTTGTCCAACTCTGGGAACATCTGGGGCGTGTGGGGTCCGGAAAAACGTGAGTCTTAGGAGAAAAATGATGGGTAACCACTTCCCCAATCATCTGAAGAAATGTTACTTTGTATAGCTGACACCGCCACTGGCCTCAAGGGTGGCAGAGATGATGCATAATAGCAGCTTTCCCTCACAGCTGGGCTGGGACCTCACCTCTATTTTCTGATAGACCTCCTTAAACATCCCAGGGATGACATACTGACGCTCCACTGCCTGGATCTCATCTCTGGTTGGCCAGATATCTCTCAGAAATACCTGTTGTCCCTTTGCATTTACCCCTGGGGAAAAAAATGTTTATTAGTGAGAAAAACATCTCATACCCCATTTTCATCGCCACGTACAGTCAGTCAAGTCTCGTTCAGGGTAGTTACGTTCTGTAAAGCCTACGTGCACACTCAGAGAATACTCAGTCACTGCCCCCAGGGGACACACAGGTTAGGCTCCCAAGAGCCTCCATCCACAACACTGTCGTCAACTGATCAAGACCTAACCCTGTTTTATGCGTGTTTCTGTTTCATGACACCTTACTTCATACATACTGTTGATGCATTCACACTGAACTCGCAAGCCTGTCTAACACGAGGCTCGTCACAGCCTTCTTGGGCTTAGGAATGCTACACAGCACTTTAGCACTACTCTTGGTGGTCATTTTAAACAGTGAAATCACCAATAAAAAGCACAAAAATGTGAAAAACATGGTGCTAAATAGAGCTCGAACAGGACACTTGTTTGCAGTATAAGACCTGCAATAAAAAGGCAGAATGGGGCTTCCCCGGTGGCGCAGTGGTTGAGAGTCCACCTGCCGATGAAGGGGGCACGGGTTCGTGCCCCAGTCCGGGAAGATCCCACATGCCGCGGAGCGGCTAGGCCCGTGAGCCATGGCCACTGAGCCTGTGCGTCCGGAGCCTGTGCTCCACAATGGGAGAGGCCACAACAGTGAGAGGCCTGCGTACAGCAAAAAAAAAAAAAAAGGCAGAATGTTGCCTTGTTCGACCTCAGCTGAGAGCAGGCACAGTGAGGGACTCAAGGTTTTCACACCTGCACCCCTCCCCGCCCCCACCCCGTGCACATCTGTGAGTGACCATGGGAGAGTGATGAGCAGTGATTTTGGGGTTAAAATCCATTTTAATGAGTAGTCAAATTTGCAAATATGGAATCCATATATAATGAGGATAAACTGTATGTCTAAAGCTATGATTTCCTGAAAGTAAATTCCAGGGCACCATTTTCATATTATCTAATCTGCTTATTAGCATAGGTTGAGGAGGGTACAGCAAAGAGACCAGAGGAAAGGAAGCAAAGCATCCTGTCCCCAGAATTTCAAGAAGCTGTACTATGTGGATGTGTTCCTACAGAGGAGACATTAAAACAGTGCCTATCATTAGATTAAAGTGGGAGCTGGAAAGGAAGGGACTGGAGAAGAAGCCAGAATGGCAAGATCTCCACTACTTTGGGTATTTCTTTCCCTTTTGTTGTCCCTCCCCCTTTAGTAAATTCTTGTTTAACTATTTCAGTTATGTCTTAGCTGTGTATTGGGGCATAAAGAAAAGACTCCTCCTCTGATCTCTGGAGGGTCTAGCCTTCATTATTTATTAAGGAAAGCAATAACTTCTCCCAGTAATGTTTTCAGATACATTGGAAAAACTGTAACCCCCCAGAAAAGATCTTACCCAGTGGTTCTTTCTCAAAGTCAATCCGGATGGTCCCGGCAATTGCATACGCTATTACTAAAGGCGGAGAGGCTAAATAGTTGGCCCGGGTATTGGGGTGGACTCGCCCTTCAAAATTCCTGTTCCCAGACAGTACTCCAACAGCAACAAGGTCCCCCTGTGTGAGGCAAGGGGAAAAGCAGGTCGCAAAGAGAAGAGAATGCCTAGGCTCCATTTGTCAAAGTTTTCCCTTTAAGCTTCCCCTTCACCTGGTCCTCTTCCTGGGAAGAAGAGCACACAGGGTGACCCTATGGGAGACACTCTGGGTCAAAAGCAGCTGAGAGACACATTCAGTGGTTTCTGCTCATGAGAAAATAGCAGGTTGGTCAGGAGGCGGCATCCTGGTTATTTTGCTGCTGGGGCCTGAGAACAGGCGGGGAAGACTGCAAGTTGAAAGCTAAAGGAAGCCACACTGACTGATAGGGATTCTATAATTAATGCAAAGCAAACCAAATAGTATTTCTCAACGCTACAGAATTTATGGGCCAAAAATCAAGCCAATGCAATTTAGTTTACATTCATTTGTCTGACTTGGAACCAGTTTTCAGACAACAGGAACAAATGATTTTGGTGCCTTCTGCAGTCAAAACCATGTTTAGGGAGTACACGTGTGCCAAGTGCTGCACTATGTCCTTCGTGTCCACTATCACCTTAATGCTCACAACTCTATGAAACAGGTGCTATTATTGTCTCCAGTTACAGTTGTGAAAACTGAGGCACAGAGGTTAATTAACTTGCTCAAAGGTATACAGTTAATAAGTTTCGCTCAACTCCGAAGACCGTACTCTTAACCACATCCCATACTTCCCTGGACCTTCTTAAAATTACCAGCCTTTTGATCACACATCATATGAAACATGACAACAGCTCTTAAGACCCACAAATTCCTCTGTAATCACCTGCGTGATGGCTTCTACCACAGCTTCAGGTAAGGGCCCACTGTTGCCAATGCAGGTCATGCAGCCATA
Organism: Delphinus delphis; assembly: GCF_949987515.2. Lineage (NCBI taxonomy): Eukaryota > Metazoa > Chordata > Mammalia > Artiodactyla > Delphinidae > Delphinus > Delphinus delphis. The sequence continues at coordinate 79,527,903 of NC_082688.1, read as the reverse complement.
GCCCACCACATCAAACCTAGGTGCAAGAGAGAAGCACAGGATGGAGAATGACTCTCAGTGGGCTCACCTGTTGGTTACAGTTCCTGGAGACCACTGACTTAAGTAAGTTTAGTACAGGGCTGTCTCTATAAAGCTTTCATTCTTGGGAACATTTTGATCTACTGTTCATCCATTCTAAATCATTCAATTAAGAGTCCTTTTTATAATTTACCTTTTTAAAAAACTGAAGTATAGTTGATTTATAATATTATGTTAAGGTGTACAACAAGGTGATTGTCATATATAAACACACACATATTTTTTTCAGATTATTTTGCACTAGAGGTTATTACAAGACATTGAATAGTGTTCCCTATGTTATACAGTAAATCCTTGTTGTTTATCTTTTTTTTTTTTTTTTTTTTGGCCACGCCACGCAGCATGCGGGATCTTAGTTCCCCAACCAGGGATCAAACCCACACCCCCTGCAGTGGAAGCCCGAAGTCTTAACCACTGGACTGCCAGGTAAGTCCCATATCTATTTCATATATAGTAGTGTGTATCTGTTAACCCCATACTCCTAATCCCACCTCTCCCCACAATCCCTGCTTTCCCCTTTAGTAACCATAAGTCTGTTTTCTATGTCTGTGAGTCTGTTTCTGTTTTGTAAATAGATTCATTTGTATTATTTTTTTTAGAGTCCACATACAAGTGGTAATATATAATATTTGTCTTTCTCTGTCTGACTCACTTCACTTGTACGATATTCTCAAGGTCTATCCATGTTGCTTCAAATGGCAATATCTCATTCTTTTTTATGGCTGACAAGTATTCTATTGTGTATATGTATCTTTAGCCATTCATCTGTTGATGGACACTTAGGCTGTTTCAATGTCTCAGCTATTATAAATAGTGCTGGTATGAACATGGGGGTGCATGTATCTTTTCAAATTAGAGTTTCTGTCTTTTCTGGATATATTCCACTGACTGCTGGATCATATGGTAGCTCTAGTTTTAGTTTTTTAAGGAAGCTCCGTACTGTTTTCCATAGTGGTTATACCAATTTACATTTCCACCAACAGTGTAGGAGGGTTCCCTTTTCTCCACACCCTCTCCAGCATTTATTATTTGTAGACTTTTTGATGATGGCCATTCTGACTGGTGTGAAGTGATACCTCATTGTAGTTTTGATTTGCATTTCTCTAAAAGTTAGTGATGTTGAGCATCTTTTCCTGTGCCTGTTGGCCATCTGTATGTCTTCTTTGGAAAAATGTCTATTCAGGTCTTCTGCCCATCTTTTGATTGGGTTGTTGGTTTGTTTGTTTTTGATATTGAGATCTATGAGCTGTTTGTATATTTTGGAAATTAATCCCCTGTCAGTCGCATCATTTGCAAATATTTTGTCCCATTCGGTAACTTGTCTTTTCGTTTTGTTTATGGTTTCCTTTGCTGTGCAAAAACTTTTAAGTTCGATTAGGTCCTATTTGTTTATTTTTGCTTTTATTTATTTTGCCTTGGGATATTGCTACAATTTATGTCAGAATGTTTTGCCTATGTTCTCTTCTAGGAGTTTTATGGTGTCATGTCTTACATTTAGATATTTAAACCATTTTGAGTTTAGTTTTGAATACGGTGTGAGACAATATTCTAATTTTATTGATTTACATGAGGCTGTCCAGCTTCCCAACATCACTTGCTAAAGAGACTCTTTTCTGCATTGCATATTCTTACCTTCTTTGTTGAAGATTAATGACCATAGCTGTATGGGTTATTTTTGGTCTTTCTATTCTGTTCCATATAATTTACTTTTATAAGTAATTTACTTTTTAAATTTATAAGAAAATTATAAGGAGTCTATCTGAATGATCTGGAATTTTTAAAAGTTGAAATCAGATATGCCATTTGATGTCTTTATTCACTACTCTTATTATATAATCCCAAGGACTTCTGACTTTTATGAGGCACATGACAAAAATCTATGTCATCCAAATTAGGAATAGTGGATTAATTAGAGAAACTGTATCTGGCAACAAATAACTAATTGACTTCAAGGAATCAGAACATTTTCAGGCATGGGAAATAATTATTTTCATACCAAAGGGCAGATTCAGTTGCAGAGCCAACACTAGCCCATAGCACACCTTCATACAACTGAGAAAAGACGCCCCCTGCCCCAGGAGTGCAGCGCTACAGCAGAGCACAGGCTTGATATCAGCCCCTGCTCTCTTCACAGACACCCTTGTCTGATGAACAACCAGTACAACTGTACAGGAGGGCCCTGCTCTGTCGGAATGTGAGGGTTTGTCTGTTTACCATCTGACAGAAGACTACGCAATTAGACACCATCAGATAAGCTTACATCCATTACAAGGTGACTTAGCAAAATACCTGTGGAATACAATAAAACAAAAGCAATGGTGCAAGAGATTTCTCCCTCACCCAAGCTGAGACAGGTAAGGCATGACTCCACTTTCTCGCAGGTAGTAGGTGACCACACCACTTCCAGGAGATAGGCTAGTTTTGATGTAAGGCTTCACGTTCAGGCCAGCATCCACAGCCTTCTTTGCTAACAAGCCTGTGAAATGGTAAACACAGACACGGTGTGTGGGGCTGCCCACTCTAGGTGCCACGGACATTTCAGGAAGGAGACTGACTTCAGTCTGCACTTCCTGCACTGCCTGACAGAGCCCCATTCATGTTGATGCTTTCTGCCATCTTTGTTGCCTGACAGAAATCAAAAGCTCGCTGGCCCAAAGTCATTTACATGTATTCAGTAAACTCAAAATTAGCCATGGACATGAAGAAAAAGATAAAAAGAGCTGTGCCTTTTTTTTTTTTAAAAAAGAGATAAACCTGAACCATTCATGATTATATTATAGAATGAGTTTTTAATTTTTGGAGGGAAAGCAGTCTTTCTAATTATATTTTATTTAGATGAAAAATAATAGGAAGGGCCCCTTCTTAAAGTATATGAATTGTGTACTTGTTGGTGAGGAATACAGTCTGCCTAGAAGGTAAAATCTAGTCCTCAGATATTTCTTGAAGAGGAAGATCAAGGGCTCTTGGGCCACTTGACTCTGGGCAAATACAGACTATTTATTAAAGGGACACTGGGTGCTCTGACTTAGGACATATCAGGGAAGTAGGAAAGAAATAAGGAGTCAGGGGTATAAAGAGACAAAAGGCTACAGACAAGCTGGTATCTTATCTTAAGGAAATTGGTTTGTCCAAAGCTTAGGTGGCAACAGATGAATTCCTGGACAAAGAAGGTTCTCCTTACGCACTTGTCCAATTCATAAAGAAAGAACTGTTTGTGGACACAAGAGGAACTCTTAGGGATATTTTAAAATTTGGAAACTAAAGGGACATTAGAGTAATGAAACTCTGCATGTAAATATTAAATAATTAAACAGAATTGCATAATAGGTAGATAAGTTTTATCGACCAGTGCCCTGTGCCATAATTCAGATGCACTTGACAATGCATCTAAGACAGACTAAATTCTACTGTACAAAAAGGCCTATCAGGGATTTTATGGAGAAAACAGTCTGTGAAATGAAAACAGGTTTTTTCTTCTAAAGTCTGACATAAGATTCTAGGCTTTACCAGAAATTCATCTTTCTTTCCTCTCTTCTCCTTCTTTTCTGTGTTGATTCTAAAGACTATACTACTTTAAATACTTTGCATTATTTATTGTATAAACATTTCTGGGCCAATTAATCTCTGCATCTGGAAAGGATAAGGCTCAGGGAACTATATGTAGAACTCAGTTAAGCCCCTGGGTCATGTCTTGGGAAATTTTCACCCACACGTCCACATGGCCATCAAAGGCACTTACCTGCTCCTAACATCACAGATGGATTACTGGTGTTAGTGCAGCTAGTAATGGCAGCGATTACCACAGAACCGTGAGCAAGGGTGAACTCGCTATTATTATAGATAAATGTCTTATGGTCATTATGATGGTCCAGAGCAACCTGGAATCCTTTAAATCCTTGCTATAGGAAGAAAAAAAGAAAAAAAAAATATATGGTCAAAAGTTCTCACTTTGGAAGAAGAAGAAATACTTTGGTAACTATAGTTTTAAAGGCCAATTCTTAACAAAACATAAACATCTCAGCTGGTAAACTCTGAAATGCTACAGAAAAATTAAATTTACTCTTTTTAAATCTTTATAAAAGGGAGTCATGATTTCTGAATCTGATTTTGCTTTGAAATTATTAACAATTCTTCCCCACCTCAAATACCGAAAGACTAAAACTACAAATTTAGCTTAGTCTCATTAGAGCTAATTAGTACAGATATAATGGCTACACTGAGGGCGCTGATACTAACCTTTATGGAAATTTAGAAAAAGGTGCCATTTTGGCCAGATTCAACCAATCATAAGCAGTAAGGCTAACACAGTGCCGCTGAACATTTGGTAAAATGCTGGCATCCCGCGGATAAAATCCATCACAAATCTTATTCATTTGAAAAATCTTCATTGAAAATCTACTGTGTACAAGATACTATGCTGGGCACTTTGTGGGATACAAAGGTGACTGTGTATAAATCCTATCCTCAATCCACAGTGTAGTAAAGGAAATCAGACATGCACATATTATACAGTACCAACAATGAAAGTAAAGGCTACGAAACACTATCACAGGGTTTCCCACTGATGCCATGAAGGTTCAAATGAGGGAGAGATGACTTTGTGCTATGGGATCTGAGGCCACATTGTGGAAGAGCTGAGAGATTAGGGCATGCAGACGGGGAAGGGACATGCAGGCAGGGGATGGCATGAACAAAAGTACAGTGGCCAGAAAAGTTTGGGCAAGCCGAGTGAACACCGTGGTGAGTCATGTGAAAAGGGGGTATGCTTTGGAAAAGGAGGGTTGAGTTGTGTTTACAGGCAATCAAGTGCTCTAAGGAAGCTGCCTGGCTCTTAGCTAATGCAGAGGGAGGCATCGAGGACTATAGGATGGAGAGGAAACGCCCGCAGCCACCAAGGCTTCAGGAAGACTCATCATCGAGGGCGGTGAAGCCTGTGCACAAAGAAGCCAAGCATGGGGCAGGACTGGGGAGGATTTCCACCCACCTCTCCCAGGTCCCTACCTTGGCTCCAAGGCAGCTCTCAAAGTCCTTTTTCATGTCAGATACGGCAACTTTGTCCTGAGGCCTTTTGGGTCCACTGCAGCAAGGCACTACTGTTTTCAAATCTAACTCCACAACCTGTGCACCCAAAAGAAAAGGAACCGTGGAATTGACATTATACTCACAAAGAAAAAAACACAGCCATGCCAGAGAATTTAAAACACCACAACAATAAAAATAAACTAAACTACCACATTCAAAACCAAGGAAGTCAATGTCCATTTTACACTGAAGGGATGAATTTCCAAAGTTCCAGATGAGCACTTCGGTAGCATGGGACAGGCAGAAGCCTTGCCACCTCTCAGAAAGACCAGGGTGGGCATTGTGGCTGCCGCCAGGGTCTTTCACTCAGCCATCTTTGCAAAGCAGCTCATACATCCTTTTTATTGCTTAAGTTAGTCAATGAGATGGATTTTCTACTGAAATGATAGATAAACCATTGTAATTTTTCTAAGATGACTGGGGGAATGCAGCCATTAACTCATCAATGCCAAGAAATGGGCCCTAGTCTAATTGAATATTTCCTTCCATCAATGTAATATGAAACAAGACAAGGATCCCGCATCTGGTTTACCCTCCAATCTTGGCTGCTGAGAAAAATGTGGATTCAGTTTGCACCCTAGAAAATGAATGAAGATAAGTACGTCGATGGGTAAATCAGAACAAATTGATTCGCTTGCACCTCCATTTCTTTCCCCATCTATAATAATGATGTGCTTATCAGCCTTTAAATAGCTCCAGTCCTTCTAAACTCCTTTTCCAAAGATCTTCCACATAAGAGGAGTAAAGCAAAAAAGGGGAGCAGGGCTTCCCTGGTGGTGCAGTGGTTAAGAATCTGCCTGCCAACGCAGGGGACATGGGTTCAAGCCCTGGTCTGGGAAGATCCCACATGCTGTGGGGCAAGTAAGCCTGTGAGCCACAACTACTGAGCCTGCGCTCTAGAGCCCACGAGCCGCAACTAATGAGCCCACACACCGCAACTTCTGAAGCCCACACACTCTAGGACCCACGTGCTGCAACTACTGAAGCCCTCACGCCTAGAGCCCATGTTCTGCAACAAGAGAAGCCACCGCAATGAGAAGCTCGCGCACCGTAACTAAAGAAAGCCCGCGCGCAGCAACGAAGACCCAACGCAGCCAAAAAATAAATTAATTAATTAAATTTATTAAAAAAAAAAAGCGGTGGGTGGCGGGAGCATACTCAACCTAATGGCCAGGAAGAATGGGACAAGTTACGTTATTTTATGTCTACAATTCCTTATCTTTTTGATTTTTTTAGCCTTTTACCACGCTGTTCTTCTGTGATAACTTGGCAGTGACTAATTTCCTACAAATACACCCCCCAAGAAAACACATTCACGACTAAAACCACAGGCTTGAGAAAGAGGAAACACATGCCCAGCACTGTGTGCTAAACATTTTAAATGCATTATTTCATTCTCTAATCCTTTATCATGACCTTATGAAAGGCACTCTCATACCTGGGCAAAGTCTGGGTCTTGAGCGGAGTCACTGAAATCCCGAAACATTCCTACAGCCTGAAGATACTTTTTAATATGCTTTACTTTTTCTTCATCACGACCTAATGGGCATTTTAAGAAGTAACAAGTAACAGATGTTAATATTTCCTGATTAAACTAATGCCTCTACCAGAAGCTATACAAGTAATGGGCATTTCACTTAAACACACACCAAGAGCTCTGCTGATATGGCAGCTTTCAGGCTAACAGTCTGACTCTCTAGCCGATGCTGCTGTTTACTAGGGGCCATTAACTGATCTGCTGTTCTATCGAAGTGACCATTTTCTGTAGAAGATTCTCAGTTATAAGCACTCGTCTCTCTTTGGTTATGGGTCTTAATTAAGAGGATCCTAAGCCTCGGCGAATTGTCAAAGCATACCTCCGGCGCATCTGCCTTCAACTGGCCACAGACCCTCAGCATTCCACGTTATTCTTGTTATAGTAATCCCCGCAGTCTCCCACCACAGATCACCAGCTGTGTGCCCAGCACTGTGTGCTAAACATTTTAAATGCATTATTTCATTCTCTAATCCTTTATCATGACCTTATGAGAAAAGCACTGTTATTATCCTCATTTATGGATGGGGAAATAGTGGCTCAAGAAGATTAACTTTCCCATGGAACACGGGCCGTAAATGGCAGAACCAGGATCCGAAGCTGAGTTTAGATTTGAGTTCAAAGTCCTAACTCGTGATGCTGTATCACCAGGAATATGACCCTGAAAGCTCTGCTGTTTCATTCTGATCAAGACCCTGGTTGCAGGAGATAATACGCACGGTTTGCCCAATGGACACGGAGTTCTCCCAGTTCTCTGACAGTTAAATAAGCCTGTTTGAGAGCTTGATTCTTGGATCCACAACAGATCAGCATTCTTTTTTTTTCGCCTCTTCATTTTAACTGAATTGTAAAGGTCATCAGCTTTCAGCATGGACCTTATAACAGATGACTGTCTGATCTTCGTTAACATTTATCATGACCTGTTGTTGGGCCCCAGTGTTCATTACATCCCCTGTCATCCTCTCCACGAAGACAGGCAGGAGAAATTTCTTTTAGGTTTCAGTTTAAGAAAGTGTTCAACTTCTCTGAAACCATTGGTTTCAAATCAGTAGATGTTACAAATTCGGTACCAGATCAGTAAGAGGTTCGGTGGCCACCTCTAGAGCCATAGAAACTAATCTCATCTCTGGATGTATTTTGCAGCTTTCCCCTCCCCACCATCCCTTCCCTTCTCTTCTCTTCTCTTCTTTAGGTTGAATGCCTCAGCTATTTAATCGAGGGACAGAGGCAGAAGGTAGTGCTCCAATTCTCAGCTTTCTATGAACTTTAGAAACGGCCTTCTGTTTTCAGGGTTCTGCACTTACCTGTCTGCACCAGGTACTTGATACTGACTTCATCAACCGGGAAAAAGGCAGCAGTGGCTCCATACTCTGGACACATGTTGGCAATTGTAGCTCGGTCGGCAATGGACAACTGGGCTACCCCTGGCCCGAAGAACTCGACAAATTTGCCCACTACCCCAACCTGGCGGAGGTGCTGAGCAACAGAACAACAGTAGAGTTTGAGACTTGATAACCTGTATTTAAAATGCAGAACTATCCCCTTGCAATTCTCATAAAGTAGCCTTGTGAGTAAACACAAAAAATGAATTAGCCCAACATATGTTTGATTACTTTTAAAAATAAAACTTAAAAAGTAAGGCCAACTAAATACAACATGGTATCTTGGAGTAGATCCTCGAACAGAAAAGGGATTACTGAAAAAACTGGTGAAGTTTCTAGTTTAGTTAAAAATGTCATACCGATGTTAACTACTTCTGTTTCTGATAAATATACCATGGTTATGTAAGATGTTAACATCTGGGGAAGCTGGGAGAAAGGTAACAGGAACTCTGTATTACCTTTACATCAAGTCCCCTGTAAATCTAAAATTATGTTGCAACATTTCTTTAAAAAGAAAGAAAAAGTAATATAAAAACACAAATAATAAGAAAAGTTTTGCCAAATGAGAAAACTTCTTTCTAAAAATTAAATAAATTCTTTCAACTTGAATAAATTATGATTTGCACCTGTTGAATAAGCAAATGCCTTGTTTTCAAGGGTATAATGAACAAATATCCTGAACACAGGTATAAGTCAAATGTAACCAAAAGATCCAGGCAGTCTGACTCTCACACCTTTTCCATACAAGCCATCAGCCAGGGCTGGAGCCTCACGACTGGCTTGGCTCTGCATGAAATCAGCTGTATGAAGTGTGGACAACCACACGGACAGACCCTTTTGGTTACATGGAATTCTGCCAAATTTTGTGGGCAGAGCCTATATTATTCCACACTTGAACGATGCGGACATCTCTGATGAGCTATAGTGTTCAAATAAATCTGATTCCGATGTCCATGACTATTAAATCAAAAGTATAGCATCCATCCCACATAACCCAAGCCTTCAAACGATACAACCCGAAAAACTTGTGTGATAATAAAAAAAAATTACTTTTCTAATAGTCTTTCAAAATGAAACTGCCTTCTTTTTGCCAAGCAAGCAAATCACCAAAAAGGATTATTTCTGACAAGGGCAAATGAAAAACAAAACAAAACAAAACTAATATTTTCCAGCTTGGAGAAACATCTGTTACAATAATGTAACTTATAATACAGAGAATGGAATTTTAAGTAGTCAAAAATTATTCATAGTTTGTTATTTTCATATAAAGAAGAACCATGTGGAAAAAATGTAGAAGTAAAACATATGCATGGAAATGATTTCTTATAACCTCAAGACAGTGATTATCTCTAGAAATGAAGAGGGTGGCTTTAGCCATAAATATTACATTTCACTTCTTAAAAAATATACATACAGAGAGAGCGCTGAAGCAAATACAGCAAAATGTTACCATCTGTTAAGTCTACATGGTGGGCATATAAATGTCATTTTAACTTCTGTGTATTTAAACTATTTCACAGTTTCAAAGAATTTTTTTTAAAGAAAAAGATCCATGCAGCAACAGAAGAGTAAAATGAACATAATGATCTGGAACCTAACTGCAGAGTTCTCTCCTTATGTCATCTCTTTTAAAGTCATAAACGTACTGTTTCCTAGCACTTCTAGAGCACATGGAAACCAAGAGAGACTCCATCATGGACTTTCCTCCTATTTGTCACTGTGACTCAGACCACAGAAGAGGCAGCACATTGTTACCTTGGTGATGGTGAGCACGATGTCAGTGGATGTTACCAGGGGGTGGGGATTTCCCATCAGCCTGTAGCCAATCACCTGGGGAAGCACCATGCTGATTGGCTGGCCCAGCATGACAGCTTCTGCTTCGATACCACCCACACCTGTGTGGAAAGGCGTGACAGAGTAATGCTTTCCTTAGTCCTCACGATATCCCTCAGGCATAGTTCACTGTCATTAACAAGTAGTCAACCCACTTATAGTGTTTTACTAGTGTAGAGTTATATTTCCATAAAGGACAGTTATCTTTTCTCTATTTCCCTCTATAGAATTTTTAACAAGTGTTTCTCAAAGTGTGGTCCCCCAAACACCTGTGTCAAAATCCCCTTGATTCCACACTAAAAAGAAGAATGGGCTTCAGGAGTCGCTGTTTTTAACAAACACCCCAGCTGATTTTCGCCTATTCTAATTCCAGCTGCTTATTCCAATTCCAGCTGCTTATTCCAATTCCAGCTGCTTATTCCAATTCCAGCTGCTTATTCCAATTCATTCTTCCAAACATTATACTGAGTGCCTAAAAGGCATCAGACACTTTTCCGGGTACTGGAAATTACTGGAAAACAGACCAAAAAAACCTCTCTGATATTTGTGGTCACTCAAATTCATGCTGCTGGGATGTAAGGGTATCAAAGTAAATCAAGGTATTTACATAGAACAGCATAAGTGGAATAGGAACCTAGAAGAACACTCACCCCAACCGAGAACGCCCAAACCATCAATCATGGTAGTGTGCGAATCCGTGCCCACAAGACTGTCTGGGTAATAATATCCATCCTGATCAAATACCACTCTTGCCAAATACTCCAGATTCACCTGGTGGATGATTCCTGAGCCAGGAGGAATAATCCGCATGTTGCGAAAGGCCAGAGAGCCCCACTGGGATTGAAAAATGGGGAGAACACTGTGAATACCAGCACACCTTTATGCAGCTCACCTCCTTGGCACCTCTTCCTCATACCCCACACACATAACGAATCAACCAATGGAGCCAAACTCTGCCCATACCTTTAAAAATTCAAATCGTTCTCTATTTCTTTCAAATTCCAAGTCTTGATTCTTCTGTAAACTGTCTGCCCTGTCAAAGAGAAAGACTAAATGTATAAATTTTAAGGCGTAAAATGTTACTGGTCAAATTTATAGGTGATAATAAAGAAAATGGCAGTTTCATCTGCAGGCTTGCTGGGTGGTGGTATGCGTTCGTTAACGTGGGAAAGAGGTAATTAAAGTAAAAAGAATAGTTATTTTTTGGTTCAGGTGATTTTTATAATGCCTTTAAACATGGTGGGTAGAAAACATTAAGTGGATTTAAGTTAAAACTCTTCTAATCATAAAGTCTGACTCTTAGGAACAGACTCAAGACATTTATGATGACAATAGCAGCTTAGATATTTAAAGAAGCTTTCTTTCTGTACTCCTTTCTTACCTATGACCTTGTTACAACACCTCTCTGAGCTGAGCCATATCTGGGCTGGCATTTTCATCTGTCTTATGTTGGGAGGTAGGGAACCAGTGATGCCAGGAGGCACAGGAATTTATAGAATCACAATCTCCTATCTTGCAAAAGGAGGTTTATGAGGAGGATGGTGACACTCAAGAACATGAGTAAAGCCCAGATTATATATATACCGAGGTTTGCTCCAAGTCATTCAGCTCATCAGGACTGACATGGACAATTCAGGGCATCAGGAAGCTTTTCCAGAATTTTTATAATCAAACTACATTGTTTTGAGGTAGAGTAAGTCATAGTGACAACTCGGCATGGTTAGCACACAGGAAGTGCTTACAAACTGTCATGGGTTGAGTGAACATAGGAAATGATAGTGAAATTAATAGCTAAGACCCAAGTCAGACTTCACTAATTGATAGTTAACACTTATTGACATTACTAGGAACTAGGCACCAAAGTGCTTTACATTTATTTTCTAATTTAGTCTTCAAAATAGCCCTTTGAGCTAGGAGCAACTAATATCCACATTTTTCAAAGGAGGAAACAGACACAGAGAGGGTAAGAAACTTGTTCAGGACCTCACAGCTAGTAAATGATGGAATTGGTATTGACACCCAGGCAGTCTGACTCAAGAATGATGCTCTAAGTCCCTATGCTGCCTCCCTGTAGTAGTAGTTGCAGAAACTGTAGCAGCGATGGTGGTGGTGGTAATAGCAACAACTACCGTAATAATAATAACAGCAGGAGCCAAAGTGCAAGACTGCACGGTGCATCGTAGGCTCTAAGTGCTTTACACACATGAACTCATTCAATCATCCTAACAACCCCTCACGTAGGTACTACCATTACCCCAATGTATGGAAGAGGAAGCGGAGGCACAGAAAGATTAGTTAACTTCTCCAAGGTCAGATGCTTGTACATTACAGAGTGGTCACCTGAACCCAGGTCTGAGCGGTCCTGGAGCCTCTACCTTAACCACTATACCCACTTTCTTCTGTCACTTGTTAATGATCTACAGAGCTTACCTGGTGCCACATGCTGGCCATACAAATGTGCAGAAGGGGCATGTGTGCTGCCCAGCTGGAGCTCAGAGCCTAGCGAGAGACACAGAGCAGCAACCAGGCAACCATGAGAGTGTGATTATCAATGTCATGATACGGGAAGTACAGGGTGCCATGGGAGCACCCAGAAAGGGCCATGAACTCAGACCAGGGAGCCAGGGATGCCTTCCAGAAGGCGATGACATCGATGTAGCCTGGAGGGCGAGGGGGAGTCTGCCAGATGAGCATGGGTAGGCGGGCACTCCTTGAGAAGAAAAAGACTGGAGGCACGCACTATTTACTCTACAAATACACATTCAGTTACCATGCGGATGTTTTTCTTTTTCTCTTGATGTGAATATTCTTCCAGATAAGTGTCAGTTGCTTTGATGGAATCAATTTCTGAGAGTATCTTACAGCAGGGGTTGGTCCACAAACTGTGGTTCATGAGTCAAATCTGGCCCAATACGGTATATGTTTGGCTGTCAAGCAATGAATAATTTTTATATTTTTAAAAGTTGGAAAACAAATGAACGGAGACAGTATGTGGCCAGCAAAACCTGAAGTATTTACTGTTGGCCCTTTACAGTAAAAGTTTGCTGATCTCGGGCTTCCCTGGTGGCGCAGTGGTTGAGAGTCCCCCTGCTGATGCAGGGGACACGGGTTCATGCCCCGGTCCGGGAAGATCCCACATACTGCGGAGCGCCTGGGCCCGTGAACCATGGCCGCTGGGCCTGCACATCTGGAGCCTGTGCTCCGCAACGGGAGAGGCCACAGCAGTGAGAGGCCCGCGTACTGCAAAACAACAACAACAACAAGGTCCTTCAGTCTGACGTCAGACTTCCTTTATGAATCCTCTCCCATCCTCCAGTCCAAACTTTTAGTTTCAGCTGCACTGTGGCCCTCATACTCTCTCAAACCGCACTTTCCTCATGCCTTTGCATGCTCTGTTCTCTCTGTGTAGGATGCCTTTCCAGCTCTTTGCTCTTTGGTAAACATGCCTGGGGACCCAGATTAAGTGACACTTCTGGAAGAGCCCCCCTGACTCTCCAAGTTAGTGATTTGGTTCCTACACTTACTAACTGCATTCAAGCTGTGCATTCCCTAATCTCTCTACTTTTCTAGACTAACCTACTTCTTGAATAAATACTGACATACAATAGGTCTGTTAAATGGATTTAATTTTACAAAAAAGAGGGAAGGCATCTTGGAACGTTATTCTTAATCATGTATGGCCCTGCCCCATCTCTTCTGCTGAGCTCTGAGCACATGTGGACTCCCAGTCATTATGCCTTGTCCTCTTGTCTCCAGAAGGATTTCAGAGTTTCTCAGAACAGAAGCAAGGTTGGAAGAGGACCATTTACCCCAGAGAATGCTGGGACCATCCATTCGATATACATGACATAGTCACAGGACAAGCAGAAGCCAGAAATGCTTAGGCTGCTTTAAGATATGTTAAATTCTAGGTTAAAAAAAAAGTTAAAATTAAAAATAAATTAAAATTTAAAAAACACCCTATTTACTCACTAAAACAAAAAATCTTTTATGCTAACCTTGGCTCGTTAACTTAGTTCTAGTTATTCGAATGAATAAACAGACCTAGAATTCAGATTTTTCCACCACTCAGAACTTTCCTAGATTTACCCAATCTGGTGAGCTTTCAATAAGATCTCTGAATGTGAATGGCCTCACACACTAAAGAGGAAATTTCTCCTTATTTATGTAAGTTGAAATCAGATTTGGATGTAGTTCAAAGTTTCTGAGTATTACATGTAATGGTACTCCAGAAATTCACAGACAGTATTTATAGAGAAGATAGTTTTGACACTCATGAAATCTGGTCAGAAATTGCTATGATATTCTTGTTGGTATTTTTAAAAAGGTTATTTCTGAGATAACTTTGTAAAACATTACAATAATGCATTAGTTAGATCCTCGATTCCTAAAGATGGTGTGAAGCCAATTACTATTATTCACAGCAGGGAAAGAGGTTAGAAATACTTAACTGAGAAAATTCACCATCCCACCACTCCTTACTTCATTCTGGAAATAGCTGGAAATAAGCCCACAGCACACAGTTCCACAAAAACTGAGACATCACACTTAATTCCTTACAAAAATGAGGAAAGAGACTGGGAGGTCAAATTGCAAAACCAAACTCAAGAAATAAAAACAAAACACTAGCAATGAAAATACTTCTTGGGCTTCTCTGGTGGTGCAGTGGTTAAGAATCCACCTGCCCATGAAGGGGATACGGGTTCGAGCCCTGTTCCAGGAAGATCCCACATGCCACGGAGCAACTAAGCCCATGCGCCACAACTACTGAGCTTGCACTCTACAACCTGCAAGCCACAACTACTGAGCCCATGTGCCACAACTACTGACTAGCCCACGTGCCACAACTGCTGAAGTCTACACACCTAGAGCCTGTGCTCCGCAACAAGAGAAGCCACTGCAATGAGAAGCCTGCACACTGCAACGAGGAGTAGCCCCCGCTCACCGCAACTAGAGAAAGCCTGTGCGCAGCAAATAAGACCTAACGCAGCCAAAAATAAATAAATAAATAAATTTATTAAAAAAAGAAAATACTTCTCATAGAAGTGTTTCTCTTTAATTAAAAAAAAGAAGTGTTTGCTAGATTTGGATATCATTTTGGATCAAAGTTCACCACTAGACTTTGCTATTTTCATCATAATGTTTTTAGTATTACAGTATAAATGAAAAAGGTCCATAAAAAATTGAAACCAGAGTTGATGGATGTCAAGGTTTAAGGAGGAAACCAAGTCACAATGAACTTGGTGCTGACTCAGATTCTTTACCTGCTTAATTGTCAGGAGCTCTTTTGAGTTTTGAGTCAAATAACTTTAGAAATTAAAACAATTACAATTCTGTCTCCACCAGTACTTTCACCTTCCAGGCCAGGGAAATGAAGGTAAATCCATCAACACCAATGAGTCTTCAAGAAAAAGTTGCCCATGATTTTGTGAGGCTACTTTTAATAATTTCTGAAGTGGGACTTTAGGAAACATACTCTCCAATAGGATAATAGTTTGTGTATTTTTAAGTCTTCCCTTTGAAATCAAAACATTAAATTGAGCTTATGTGATTTAAGGAAGAAAAAAAAAGGACATATTGCCCAAGGATGGGTTGAGTCCAAAGAAAAGGAAAGAGCTAGCAAGTATCCAGTCTGTTTGTTCCAAGAACCATCAATTCAGGAGACAAAGCAGTTTTCTCTCTATTCCTGAATTTCTCTGGTTTGGGTATTGGCAATACTAATTTGAGAATGACCAGTTTCTACATTTCTCTTGAGGCTGTATGGAACCCACTTAAATCCCCAAGGAAGCAAATAAACGTTTTTGCTTTTTTTTTCCTTTGAGTGGTTGGTTTCATATTCTTAAATGACTTTCTATTATAAAAACAATAGCTTTTTATTGTAAAAATAAAGAATAGTTACAATCGCTTAGCAGTTTGGCACTTCTCTTTCCAATTTTGTAATCTTTGCCTAGAGTTTCATTGAGCTGAGATCACTCTATACATGCAATTTTTATCTAGCTCATTGAGCCAAGACATGAGCATGTTCTAAATGTTATTAAGGATTAAAATATAACCGTAAAGGTTACTTAATAATTTACTTTAAGGATGTACCATAATTTAATAAATCACTCTCCTTTGTTGGAAACCTAGAATGCTTTTAAGTTTTCACTATTATAAATAATACTTTCATAAGCACTATTTAGTCATTAAGCTTTTGCTGAATTTCAGATATCTATGAAGTGTATGTTTAGAAGTGGAAATTCCAGGACAAAGGATATGGCACATTGCTTTCATCATTTCTAATTTGTAGTGCTATCAGCAGTGTATAAAAGTGTCTCCCTCATGACACATTTATAATTAATAACATTTATTTTCTAAACTATGTTGATAAGAGAAAATGGTATCTCAAGGATTTAATTTACCTTTTTATTGCTTGTAAAGTTGAAAAGGCTTTATAAACTGTTTACCATTTGTATTTCCTTTTATTGTGAAATGTCCACTTTCCTTTGCCCATTTATTTGCTGGGTTTTACTATTTTTTAATAGGTTATACATACTCTTTATATATTAGGGATATTAACTCTTTATTGAAAATATTTTTCAAGTTATCTCCTGGTAACTTTGAAGTCATTAAATCTATAGATTTTTTTTCCCCTTTGTTTCATTCATTGCTTCTAAATTTAGAAAGGTTTTTCTTATCAAGACATTTGACACTATATAATTAAATTTTCTTCAAAATCTTTGATGATTTAATTTTTAAAATATTAATGCTTTAAATTATATGAACTGTTCTCTCTACCAAATAATTAATTTTCCCAGCATTGTATGCAGAACAGTTATTTCTTTCTAACTAAAGTTCTATCTAAAGTTGGAAATAATTTTATTTAGTTATACTTCTAGGTTAAGATATCAGCCTTCTACTAGTACCTTGTATCTTGTATACAAGATCCTCGTTGTATCCAAATCCTCGTTGTGTAATCTTGCAGTTACTGGAGTGTACTCCTTCACCCCTGACTTTGGGCTAAATTGTGCAACTTGCTTTGATTAATGTGATTGTGAATAGAAGTGATCCTATGTCAGTCCTCATCTAAGCCTCAAGAGATGCTGCAGGGTCCCGCTTGCCTTCTTGAGCCTCTGTGATCACCACATAGCTGCTTTCTCCTTTAGCCTGGGCTCCCAAAGAAGCACACATAGAATGGAGCTGTCCCAGCTGCCCTACCGATGTGCAGTGCAGTGTAAGCAGTCAACCCAGCAAGGCTGGGTGAGGCACAGCTGCCCAACTGCATTCAGCTGAGATCAGCTGAGCTCCCACCCAACTTGTAGATGTGTAAGAAATAAATTCTTATTGTCTTCTGCTACTGAGATTTTATTGGTAGGATTGGTAGGTTGTTGGTACGATTTTAGCAGGAAGAGAGAAGTGGATATCCTGAACAATAGAAGGAAAAAAGGAAAAGGATAGAGTTTATGGACACCCACGTGGAGAGGCAGAGATGGCCAGATATGAAATAGTTACTTGGAATCAAAAAGGAATAAGACTCCAGTGGTTGGGAAAAAAAAAAAAAGCCAAACTCTTTTAAAGTCAAACACATACTTGTATTGACAAGCTCTCATGGCAGAATTTGTATGTGTTTTTCACCCAGACTTCAAGCTTAAACACAGGCTGTTCTCACCCAAGAAGTAAATAGAAAAAAAAAAAAAAAAGACTTAATCCCCCCTGCCCCCACCCTGGGAAAAAAAAAAAAAAACTTCAGGGGAAAATATTTATTAAGTTTGAGTTTCCCAGAATATACTTTTTAAAGATTTTTCTTCTTTTTTTAATTTTTTTAATTTTTTAATAGATCTTTATTGGAGTATAATTGCTTCACAATACTGTGTTAGTTTCTGTTGTACAACAAAGCAAATCAGCCATATGCATACATGTGTCCCCATATCCCCTCCCTCTTGAGCCTCCCTCCCATCCTCCCTATCCCACCCCTGTAGGTTATTGCAAAGCACCAAGCAGATCTCCCTGTGCTATGCTGCTGCTTCCCACCAGCCAACTATTTCACATTTGGTAGCGTATATATGTGGATGCTACTCTCACTTTGCCCCAGCTTCACCCTCCCACCCCGTGTCCTCAAGTCCATTTTCTATGTTTACCTCTTTATTCCTGCCCTGCAACTAGGTTCATCAGTACCTTTTTTTTTTTTTTTTTAGATTCCATATATATGTGTTAGCATACAGTATTTGTTTTTCTCTTTCTGACTTACTTCACTCTGTATGACAGACTCTAGGTGCATCCACCTCACTACAAATAACTCAATTTTGTTTCTTTTTATGGCTGAGTAATAGTCCATTGTATATATGTGCCACATCTTCTTTATCCATTCATCTGTCAATGGACATTTAGGTTGGTTCCATGTCCTGGCTATTGTAAATAGTGCTGCAATGAACATTGTGGTACATGAGTCTTTTTGAAATATGGTTTTCTCAGGGTATATGCCCAGTAGTGGGATTGCTGGGTCATATGATAGTTCTATTTTTAGTTTTTTTAAGGAAACTCTATACTGTTTTCTATAGTGGTTGTATCAATTTACATTCCCACCAACAGTGCAGGAGGGTTCCCTTTTACACACAAAAAAGACTTACACTCTGAGATTTTGCACAAAGCAGAAAACCCAACTGTTCATCCTAGTCTCTCACCTTCTGTTGAAATCAACCTGGATGGAATGATCAATGACAAGGTCAGCAGGACAGACAGGGTTTATTTTCTCTGGATTTCCTCCTAACTTTTTCACAGCATCACGCATGGCAGCAAAGTCAACCACAGCTGGCACACCCCTAAGAAAAGGGAGATTAAGCAGAAAACAAATCGGTTAAACAAGTGCCATGGGATTTTTCAGCTTTTGCCTCTGCTGATAATATTGGCAATGGGGCTGTTTCATCGGCTGTTTCATCAGTGGTGCTAACAATGGATGTGTTAGAAAAGTGAAAGTGTCTAAACACATTCCCTTCAGCAGAAATCACATCAGTAATAAGTGCCGCGACTGAGTGGTATCTCTATATGCAATTTTATCCCTGCATTGAAGGTCACAGCCAACATGGTCTAAACAGAGAAGCTGTGGGAAAGCTGGCAATTAAAAACTCTGGAACTTTTTCTGCCATCACTGTTCCCTTTTCATATGGTGGGCTGACAAAGACCTGTACAAGATCACACCCTTCAACTTCAGACCAAATTTAAAGGAATGGATATAATTCAGAAAAGCAGGCTGTGAATCAAATTTATACTAAGTGAATGCTTCCTTTTTATTAGAGAATGAAATTTGGGTGATCTTTCCTCTAAAAAAAAAATGAAATTTGCTCTCCAGAAGGAATAAAATAACATCATTTCAAAATGAAACGGTAATGTCTCAAAATGAAGCCGTGATAGGGAGCAATTCCTGGGAATAGCAGGATGTGAACAGAGGCTTAACAGCAACACATCACGCCTTGTGAACTACGTATCTCCCCTCATGTGACACATATCAACGTTCCAAGGACAGCTGTTTGAAACCTGGCTCCTTGGGTGATAGGACATAGGCGCGAAAAGATTCCGAGATAGCTCCACTCCATACTGTTTCTTTCAACTTTTGCTAGTACACTTAGGACTAGGATCTTGAAGACCAAGGACAAAGATCTTTGCCACTGGAAAAGGTGGAGTGAGTATGCATCCTGATTTGCCTGAGATTATCTCTTCCCGTCTGGGATGACTGCCCTCTTTTGCTTTCAACCGTCTCTGAATGTTGAGTGAAAAATTATACAGTCACTGTGTTTTTTATTTTTGCTTTTAAGAAGCTTTCTTTAAAGGCTGACAAGGGATGCAGAGAAAAACAGAGTGAAGTGACATGAGGCTCACGTGAAGTCCTGCAGGATGACGCGGGCAGGCTTAAACGGCACTTCTATGTTCTTATGCTGCATGACATTCCAATTTAGGATATTTTCAACATCATTTTTCTTCACCAAAAATTGATCACAGTTCCGAATGGCTGCCTCCAGGAGAACTCTGATAGAAAATGGTAGTCGTCCTAGGAGTAAAGGAGAAAGTATAACAAAACCAAACCCATGAGACATCTTATTATAAGAGCTCTCTAAAGCCAAACTCCATACAGACTTGATACAAGGCATCACACTATTCTTCCAGCAGGGAAAGAGAGTAAATTTAAACTGATTCCAACAGTTTAAAATATAAGACTATTGAATGGATTTAGGAGACATTCAGTACTAGAAAATACCAACAGCCTAGGCAAAAAGAAAATATTACACTTAAATCTTTCATAATAAATGGTTGCCTAGCCTTGGAATCCAGTAACAGAATTTCCTTTAAGTCATCATGAAAGACACGAGTCTAGATAATTTACTGTATTACTGTTAGCAAGTACACACACATACAGTAGTATTTCTCATGAAACCTAGTGTTTAAGAAATGAGAAGATAACCCCTTTACAATTATTATAATAAGACTAAAGAATAGTCAGATACATCTTTCAAAGGAAATAAACCCCTAAACACCATGTAGTGTGGTCATTGGTAACTCTGTTTTCTAGAATAAAACAATGGTAATTCATTAAGAAAAGTTATTTTGTTTATAAAAGAAATGGTCCATCCGGATACATGACAATTATTTACCAGTATTATCCAGAAAAGGCAAGACTACAAAGGTAGAGAAGCATAGGAGCTGGAATAAAAAAGGCTTGTGTTTTCATCCTCTTCTGCTACCTACATAGTTGTTATTTAATCATATCATTTACTCTCTCTGGGCCTCAGCTTCCTCAGGGCTTCTTATGTTTTTAAACATAACATGATAGGGTTGTTATTCAGATTAAACAATATATATGTACAAACACTCTCTATACTAAATGTTATGTAAATGTTACATATATATAATCATTATTATCTACTTGAAAACGAGCAATGTAAGAAAGGTGTGTATTTGTGTGGTTAACCCAAGACCATTCAGCCATCTCTGCTACTCCCTCTTCCAACTCTCCTAAAGCCTAATTTATTAAGTAGCTTACTTATTATGCAAATGATATTCTAATTACTATCAGAGCACTTACATCATAGAGCCATGTACCTACCATATCTTGAATCCTCCAATTTATTCAAATTGAAGAATTTCTTTCCTGGTTGTGCAGGATCCAAAGGCTCAGCTAGGTGTGCAAATGGGTTGCTCATTATTCCTGATGGCCACGTGTCCCTGAAAAGGACAGAGAACATTTAACTTCTACTCTCAAAGCTGGACCTTATTTATTCAATGAGTGTTTGCCCTCTTTAACGATTATGATACATTCACTTCAAGAAATCACTTTTCTTCTCAGAGTAGGGGAAAGGTGGGACATAAATGAATAAAAAATGATATCCTTAGCAAAGAAAGTGGGCTCTGTGAAGCTATTTGTGAAAGCTAGGATTCACCTCTCAAGGGTGCATACAATTCCAAACTTCTTTTGCCTTATCTGTATACAACTTTCCAAAATTCTTGCACTGATAAGTCATGAGGAGGAAGGGAAATGAAGGATGTGTTGCATGGTGAATCTCGAATATGTGGACAGACCTCTGAACTGGACTCATGTTTTGCTTGATAGGAGGTTAAGAGGTCCGGAGCAGGTGACATTGTGCAACTGTATAAAACTCGAACTTTGGAAGAGCAGACTTGAAAGCAGCTGTTTTCTGTTGTAACTGTCTCTGCAGCGTTTTAAATAAACCTGTTAGTTGGAAGTCTTCCCAACTCACTTTTGAGTTGGTAGCAAGAGTGAGTTCACATCAGGTAATCTTTAAGGTACACTGTGGTGGCATAAATGCCCAAACTCCCCAGATATGTTTGGAGAGGACCCTCTACCCCAGCTCTGGGCAGAATTTCTCCTTATCTTTTTTTTTTTTTGCGGTACACGGGCCTCTCACTGCTGCGGCCTCTCCCTTTGCAGAGCACAGGCTCCGGACGCACAGGCTCAGTGGCCATGGGATCCTCCCAGACCGGGGCACGAACCCGTGTCCCCTGCATCGGCAGGTGGACTCTCAACCACTGCGCCACCAGGGAAGCCCTCTCCTTATCTTTTTATAAATTATAAGTGGTGAACAAGAAAGGACACTGTTCCTGGCCTCCACCACACAGATAAACAGCGATTTCAAATAACTGTATAACTTAGAGCAAAACACTCCGGGGTGGAAGTCGGAAGACTTGCTTTCTAGTCCTACCCCTTGGGCAAAAGTCTTTTAATCGATCCATTCTCCAATAGTCTTAATTTTAAGATAATTATAGTAACATTCTCCTATCTAATCCAAGGTTTTTATGAATAAATATTCATAAAACCTATTTTGGGGATGACTGATATGGAATGATCAACATATTACTATAAAATGAAAACAAAGTACAATATCTTACTCAACTTATGA
Source organism: Delphinus delphis (assembly GCF_949987515.2). Classification (NCBI taxonomy): domain Eukaryota; kingdom Metazoa; phylum Chordata; class Mammalia; order Artiodactyla; family Delphinidae; genus Delphinus; species Delphinus delphis. The sequence goes on along the minus strand of NC_082688.1, from coordinate 79,505,608 downwards.
TTGGGTAACACCCTGATAAACCCGTTGTAAACTGAAAATATCGTAAGTTGAAATGCATTTAATATACTAAGCTACTGAACATCACAGCTTAGCCTAGCCTACCTCAAATATTCTCAGAACACTTACGTTAGCTTACATTTGGGCAAGATCATCTAACAAAGAGCCTATTTTATAACGAAGTGCTGAATATCTCATGTAATTTATTGAATACTGTACTGAAAATGAAAAACAGGGTAGTTGTCTGGGTACAGAATGGTTGTAAGGGTGTCGGTTGTTCATCCTCCTGATCGTGTGGCTGACTGGGACTCGTCACAAGAGAGTATTGTACCGCATATCACCAGCCCGGGAAAAGATCAAAATTCAAAATTCAAAGTGTGTTTCTACTGAATGCCTATCGCTTTTGCACCAAAGTGGTCAAAAAATTGTAAGTCAAACCATTGTGAGTCGAGGACCATTTGTACAGAAAACAACTGTTTGTGGGGATAAAAAGTGACAAGTGGGCCTTGTCTCCATAGACAGGCCCATGTCTTCGTTGAGACACAAAAGAGACAGCGGCCTCGAAGTCAGGATTGGGAGAAAGACTCAGCTTCATTGTATATCCTTTGGTATTATTTGCATTTTTAACTGTACAAATATAACTGTTTGAAAACTAGTTAAAAACTTAAAAGAGATAGATGATGAGCACACCCACTGTGTCTGAAGTCCAGGGCCAGGCACTTCTGGGGAGAGGCAGCTGAGTGAGAAGCAACCCCTGCCTTCCTGGAGTTACGAGTGCAGAGACAATGGGATGAGCCGGGCACCGGCAACAGGCGTGAGAGAATGAGAAGGAAGAGTGCGGTGGTCTGCCGAGCACCTTTTTACTGGGAATCGCCTCTTTCCCCTAGTCCCACGTGGTTTTTGCAGGAGCTGCCATTTGGTGGGGGAGAGGGAAGGCCAACTGACTTCTCTAGGAATTCCGGAACTGAAACTAAAGAAAGCCTAGCACGGGATGCTGGGGCGTGCCCTAGATCATCTGCAGTAGAATTACCTGGGGCTCTTTCTTGTTAAAAATAGGCTCCCGAGTCCCACCGCTGAGCTACTGAATCAGAAGGGACTGGGGGAGGCGCCAGGAATTCGACAATCTCCCAGGTGTCTCTAGCACGTGTCCAGTTTGAGAATCATTGCTGGACACTGTGGAGGACCAGGTGAAGAAGGTACACTTGATTCAGAAAGCAGGGAGGTACCATGGAAAGTATATGTTTGAGAGGGGGAGTGAATCGCAACCAAAATACCACGCGGTTCAGGAAGGGGGCCTGAACAAGTGAAGCAGGCAGCACAGGGGCTTGGCAGCCTGGGCAACGTTTGCCCGGCTAAGGGAGCGGCAGCCACTTGGCTCCAGCCGCGGGCTGCATGCTGGAATATGCCAGCCCAGTGTGGACAGAGCCAAGTTTTCAAGCGAGGCTGGCAATCTGGATTTCTACACGAACATTCTTGATTTATAAATGTCAGTAACTAGATTTTTCTAAACTACTGAGTGGGCCTGCAGCACAATGGCCAAACCAAACATGCCTGAGGGGCACGACCTGACCTGTGTTCTAACTTAGCCTAGCAGATGTCTTGGAGGAATGGGAGGTAACTACAGAGAGAAAACTCAGGCAGGAAACTCCGGAAGTGGTAGGAACCCCTCGCTGAACTGGGCACGGTGGGCTGTTCATATCTTTCAAAAGCCTTAAGTCACTGAATCATCCCTAAAGGGGCTCAGTTTGCCAAAATTCTATGGTTAAACCAGTTGCCAAATTGTACCCATATTTGCCATGATGCAGTGAGGACACAGGACACAACGTGTCAGTTTGCTTCCCCGTACCTTATAAATGCCCTGGCAGGACTCTGGAAGCCTTACACGATTCCTGCTGTTCCTACCACCCTACAAAGCCAGCTGGTATTTCAGGATGGATATAGTGACCAGTATGGCTCTTGTAGAAAATGTGTCGTATAAAGCACTCTCCATCTGCCTCCTTTTTTCCTTAGAGACTAGATAATTGTGTAGTTTCACTATATAAATGAAGGAAATTTTACTTGCAGAAGTTAGGAGAGAGAAGAGCCAGTGACTAATTACTAAGTATCAGCGCGTGCCAAGTGCTTCATACCATCTTCTATAACTCTGGCAACATCTCTGTAAATTCCAGCCTATCATTACTCCCATTTTACAGCTGAGAAAACTGCAGCTCAGAGAGATGGAAAAACTCGCCTCAGGGCGTACATCCAGTAAGAGGCAGAGCTAGGTTTTGAACTCTGGCTTTTTCCACCAGCCCCTTGGGGCTGCCTCTCCAGGTGTGGCAACTCCTGGTTTGAAGATGGCGCTGGCTGGAGGTCACCAACCAGCCCCCAGAGCTGAAAAAAGCCAGGAGACGCATGGGCCTGAGAAATCCTCCAAGAGGCAGTTCTGAATACTAGAGTTGCCTTTCCTTCTTTCTAGGGGTCACCCAGCACAGTGGCCTGAGCCAGGCATTGATTGTCACATGTCCCTTGCCACTCTGAGCCACAGGTCAGTGGAAAGCAACAGGAGCTATGTTTTTGCAACCCCAAACTGGTTTTGCTTGGAAGTTGGGAAATGGACCTCCCCCACCACCACCACCCCCTTATAAGCCTGTTGGGTTCTGGAAATCAGAGCCACTCCACAGTTTCACTCATTCTATCACTCTTGTTTCAAATGACCTTATAGGAGTTCCCAGTGCTTTAGTACTCCCAAGAGGGAGCCAAAACAACCACGTGCCAAGCAGGGTGTGAGGGGAAAGATCTTTGGTTTGGGAACAGTCCAGATACAAAGTAGAATCTAGGCATTGTGAATGTACCTAGGTCTGCCTTACCCTGGCCAGAATCCTAGCCCATACCCAAACCTTGAGTATTACCCCAAATTATCCCAAAATCTGTGATTTTGCTAGAAACGCCACCAACTGGCCAGGGAATCCTGTCTACTTCCACAACCACAGAAAGCACAGACCCCACTGTTTCAATTCCTTTCTTATCTGCATTGTTCCTGCCTTTTTTTCTGTTTTGTCTAATCCCCATTCAATACTAATAAAAGAGAGGAATGAGCAAACAGAGAGGATCTGGGGGGAGAGGGTGGAGTGTCATCCTAGGTTTTTTTCTCTTTTGGAAGAGGGAAGAATTAGTATGCATGGAAATGTGTTCGGGTTGCTGCCTCTTGTGTTCCACAGAATAAGGTGGTACTGCATGGAGGCAAAGGAAAAAAAAAAGAGAAAAAAAAAAAAAGGAAAGAAGGGCAAATGATATCTTTTAAGCAGCGCGTTTACAGCTCACTCAGAACTTGCCCTTCCTGAACACTTGTGTTGAGAAGGCTAGGACTGCTGATATCTGCCTGGCCTCTGAATCAAGTGGGACCCATGGACAGTTCTCAAAGAAAAGGAATCCAAAAAGAGACACTTGCACCATCTCTGAAACCCTTCACTACATCTGTTCACATTCGGAAAGAAAAGATAATTATTTGGTAGCAAAACGGTGTCTCTCAAAGCTAACCCATCCTGAAATACCAGCTGGGTGACTTGGCATGATTCTTACAGATACATTTTGTGCATCGAAGAGTGGGGGTGGGGAAGGGAGTGCTGGACACCAGATTTGTAAAGTAAATTACTAAAAATACTAAATAGTCGGCACAGGCAGGCAGATCTGAGACACTTAACACATGAACTACTCTCCCAGTAAAAAAGGTTGAGGGAGTTCAGTGCTGGGGATCCTCTCCAGCCACAGACAGTGTTGCTGCCAACTGACCTTTGGCCTCAATTTAGGACACTGGCATGTGACTTACTTGGAGAGGCACCTTCACTTGTACATGTGTGGCTTGGCATTAATCTGTCACCACAGGCTAGGGACACTTTGATCTTAGATGCTAAGGAGGTAATGAGATAAATCAGAGAATGGTGAGCCTACCTTAAAGAACTTTACCTAGGACTACATCAGGGGACCAACATTCCCCTGATGAGAAAATAGAGGCCCTAAAAGGAAGTTGATGGCCTGGGGTCACAGGATTATAAGGGGTAGCACCAGGAGAAATATAGCTGATTTTCCCTCCAGTAAAAAAGCAAATTTCTGGCAGAGAAAACAAACAAACAAACAAAAACACCTTAAAATCCTTCATAAGTAGAGTTGAAAAAAGTACTACTTAGGCGTATCACAGTCTTCTGGCACTTTTGTAAGTTAGTTCTATAATCATTCACTGAACCTTCCGTGGTTCAAAATTCCAGAGAACTGACTGACAGCTAAACTTTGGGAAAACAACCTGTGGTTAAGTTTTTAACTGCTCTTGATGACTAGTTTATTCCAAGAGAGGCAGAGGAATGACAAATCAATTCTGTTGATGTAAATATCAGACCCACATACCATTCATATGCAAATGAACACAAAAAAGAAAGATACAGAGTAAAGTTAAGATATATAGATTGCCAACAGGCACATGAAAAGATGTTCAATATTGCTAATCATCAGAGAAATGCAAACCACAATGTCAGTGGTTTTGCAAATGAAAACCACAGTCTCACACCTGTCAGAATGGCTACCATGAAGAAGACCACAAAAAACAAATGTTGGCGAGGATGTGGAGAAAACGGAACCCTCAAAACGGAACCCTCGTACGCTATTGGTGGGAATGTCAATTGATGCAACGACTGTGGAAAAGAGTATGGAGGTTCTCAAAAACTATAAACAGAACTACCACATGATCCAGCAATTCCACTGCTGTGTATATACCCGAAGAAAACGAAAACACTTATCTGAAGAGATACATGCATCCCGATGTTCAAAGCAGCATTCTTTACAGTAGCCAAGATATGGAAGCAACCTAAGTGTCCATCAACAGATGAATGGATAAAGAAGATGTGGTGTACATATATACAATGAAATAGTACTCAGCCATAAGAAAGAATGAAATTTTGCCATTTGTAACAACTGGACTTGGCGGGTATTATGCTTGGTGAAAAAAATCAGACAGAGAAAGGTTATCACTTACCTGTGGAATCTAAAGAATAAAACAAATGAATGAATATAACAAAACAGAAACAGCACAGAACAGACACTTAGATCAATGGGACAGACTATAGAGCCCAGAAGTAAACTCACATACTTATGGTCAATTAATCTACAACAAAGGAGGCAAGAATATGCAATGGAGAAAAGACAGTCTCTTCAAAAAGTGGCGCTGGGAAAACTGGACAGCTACATGTAAAAGAATGACATTAGAACATTTTCTAACACCATATACAAAAATAAACTCAAAATGGATTAAAGACCTAAATGTAAGACCAGAAACCATAAAACTCCTAGAAGAAAATGTAGATGGAACACTCTTTGACATAAGTCATAGCAATATTTTTTTGGACCTGTCTCCTAAAGCAAAGGGAACAAAAGCAAAAATAAACAAATGGGACCTAATTAATCTTAAAAGCTTTTGCACAGCAAAGGAAAACATGGACAAAACAAAATGACAACCTATAGAATGGAAGAAAATATTTGCAAATGATATGACCAATAAGGGGTTAGTTCATATCCAAAATATATAAACAGTTCATACAATTCAATACCAAAAAAACAAACAACTCAATTAAAAAATGAGACCAGTTATAACCTATGTGGAATCTAAAAAATAAAACAAATTAGTGAGTATAAAAAAAGACTCACAGATATAGAGTATAAATTAGTGGTTACCATTGGGGAGAGGAAAGGGAGGAGGGCAAGACAGGGGTAGGGGTCTTCGAGGTATAAACTACTATGTATAAAATAAACAAGCTACAAGGATGTATTGTACAGCACAGGGAATATAGCCAATATTTTATAATAACTATAAATGGAGTATAATCTTTAGAAATTGTGAATTACTATATTGTACACCTGAAACTTATATAATGTTATAAATCAACTACACTTCAATTTAAAAAAAAACTTAGAAAAAAGATCAGAAAAATACATTAAAAGAAAATTTTAAAAACAAAATTTTTATGTATTTATTTAGGCTGCACTGGGTCTTAGTTGGGGCACCTGGGATCTCCGTTGTGGCATGTGTGATCTTTAGTTGCAGCATGTGTGATCTTTAGTTGTGGCATGTGAACTCTTAGTTGCAGCATGCATGTGGGATCTAGTTCTCTGACTAGGGATCAAACCTGGGCCCCTTGCATTGGGAGCATGGAGTCTTAGCCACTGGACCACCAGGGAGGTCCCTAAAAGAAAATTTTAAAAATAGATGCTCATTGTGGAAACACTATTAATCAGCTATAAAAAATGAGGTAATCCTACCATTTGTGACAACATGGACTTTGAAGACATTATGCTAAGTGAAATGAGTCAGAAAAAGACAAATACTGTATGATCAGATTGCACTAATGTATAGAAGTAGAACCTAATTAAAAAAAGAAACACAACTCACAAAAAAAAAGAAAATGCAAGTGAACAAAAAGAAGAAAATGAAAGTCATCTGTAATACCATGGTTTGGAGTTTCATTTAACATGACTTTTAAATGTACTTGGATTTTTAAAAAATGATTAGACCTCACATTGTTTTGTAACTTGCTTTTTTTTCCACTCAGCAGTAGACCACAAACATCTTTATAGAGCCATCATGTGATATTTTATATCACTTTTAACTACACCATAAAAATCTATCATTCAGATATATAATTTATTTAAATCTCTTATTATTAAAATACACAGGTTGTTTCCAAGTACTAACATTCAAATACCGCTTGCAACTTTTGTATACATTTCTTCGAATAGCTCCTTAATCCATTTCCTTAAAATAAACTCGTAGCTCTCAGTTCCTAGAAGTAGGACAGCTGGGTGAAAGGATCTGATATCTCCATTGGCTTGCACATCACCAGGTTGCCAGGGAAAGGCTGTACCAATTTTATGACCCTTCTCTGAAGCAGTGAGTAAATGAAGGTGCCTAAACCAGGCAATATAATTGGTCTTTACCTTTTGCCAAACTGAGAGATTAAAAAGCTAACCTTGGGCATTTCTCTAATTGCTAGTGAAGGTGAATACCTTTCCATCCCTCTGTTAGAATCTGAATTTCTTCTTTTGTAAACTCCCTGTCTGCCAGAAAGGGCAAACTGAGGGTCACTAAGATGGCCTCTGGAGACCAAATGTTCTCATCTCCGAGGGGACTTCACTGCACTGTTCCTGTGGGTGAGACTCAGCTCTGTAGTCCTGGAGAGGCAAGGACTGCCTGGGGCCTCTACCTGATCTTGAGACTTGCAGTGTGTAAGATTCCCCTTTACCTGAAGGGAGCCCTAAAATCTAATGCACAGTTTGACCCCATGCTCAGGTGCACTGGGAACCTAGTTGGTTATAGCTAAGTAAGTGACCAAGTAGCTTACCTCACAGGCAGAATCCCCACTGGGGTCAGTGAGCTTTGCTACCTGTAACCCAGACCATTTCCAAGCCCAGGCAGCAGTCTTGCCAATGGGTTTTGTGAGGGAGCCCGAGTACAGCATATGGACAGTACAATGCTAAGTCACTGCTCTTGCTAGAGGATCGCCTGGGACTATACCCCAGCTGACAGTCATGATGCCTGTTTGGTACAGCCAGATTTGTAGAGATGTTTGGAATAGTCGACTGATTTTAGCTAAATGCCAACGATCAGATAAAATAAGAGTCACGTTTTCGGGTGTTTTTCCAGCCTTTGGAGTATATAAATCTAAGATTTAGCTGCTTATGCTGTCGGAGTTGAATCTTCTTAGGTCTTATGATAGAGAAAGAGGCATGCATATGAATGGGCCCTACCACCAACCACAGGATTTCCACGCATCAGTGGGAAAGAGCAGAGGACAGGCATAACCCTGGGCAGCAGAATTCCCCTCAGTAATGGCATGGGGAGAATAAAGTTGGGGGGTGGGGTGGAGATTGTGTGTAATCAGCTTCCTGGAGAGTTTGGATAGTCTGAAAGAGCCTTCAGGTGATTAGTTGAGAATCACTGCTCTGTGTGGTCTAAAGTACAGACAACACACCCTCAGAACTGTTTATTTAGGATATCTAAAGACACACAAGAGTAGATTTTTTTTAAATCTATGCTAACAACAGAAAGAGGTTTCTTCTGTATTCATGTGGTTTACCCACCTCTCTTCCTCTCTTCTCACATTTTCCTAAATATACCCTCCCTGAATTTTCATGGCTTCCAACTCCGAAGTTAAAGCAGTATCACTGCATCTTTTAGGGTTTACTTCAGTTCACTAAAAAGATTAGCTGTGCTTCATTTTTTTCTGTTTAAAGAGAAATTAATTGGTCCCACCCCCAAACTGTTGTGTATCTAAACATCATGCTACTTATAAACAACTTTTTGTCAAAAGTGAGATTCCAAGGATGTCTATAAACAAGATTGAGGTCAGAACCATTCAGGCCCTCAAACCACCATGGCTTGTCAACTCGGTTCTTTTACAAAGCGGAGAACTAGAAATATTAGTTCTTTGCTTTATTTGTTGCAGACGCATCTGGAAAAATGGAATAGCTGAATAGCTCTGAATTTTCCCAGAGACCAAGTCACTTCTTTGATCTTCTTAGCTGTTCATAAAAGTATTGAAAAAAAAATACACACACACCAAAAACAACACAAAAATCTCTTAAATGTGATACTTGTAACCAAAAGAATTTTAAAGCCATAAGTGCAATTGTATATTTTGGGAGAGAATGAAAAAGAAAGAAAGGAAAAAAAAAAAACAAAAATGGAAAAAGAGTAGTACTGTTGTAGGGAAAATGGGGCATGAGAGAATGGTCATGTCCCAGGCCTAGAGTCCTTGGGATGGCTGGCCAAGTGAGTGAGCCATAGTAAAGTGAAAGTGGGTTTATTTACAGAGGTACACACTCCACAGAAAGAAGCAGCCCCAGGGGTGGGGTCCTCTTGGAAAGTGAGAGCAGCCCCTGAAATGTGGGGCTGGTTAGTTTCTATGCGCTGGGCAATTTCATAGCTAACAAGTGGAATATTCTATCTTGGAGAGGGGGCGGGGATTTCCAGGAATTAGGGCACCACCCACCTTTTGGCCTTTCATGGTTGGCCTCAGAACTGTCATGGTGCCTGTCTGTGTGTTGTTTAGCATATGCTAATATATTACAATGAGTGTATAATGAGGCTCAAGGTCTACGGGAAGTTAAATCTTCTGCCATCTTGGACCTAGTTGGTTTTAACGAGTTTTTGTCATATCCTCAGGATATGTCATTCTTTTAAAGGTTGTGCCTTGCCCCTGTCCCTCCTGTCTCAGTGCAGAAGGAGGGTCTTAGAGAAAGAATGACATTATGACAGTATAACCAAATCCATCAACACATTTTTCTTGGGCACTAATTAATGCAAAGTGCACTTTACACCACAAAAGTCAACAAGACTCTGCTTTCAAAAAGCTTTGCCATCACACAATAACTTGTCACTTTTTGCTAAAATTTTAAGTTATCAGTCTGTTTTCACTAACTCTTTTGTCTCATCCTGGACCACTGACCAGAATGCTCCACATATATTCCTAGAGTTCTAAAAAGAGCTATAACAGTTTTTAAATGATTCAGTTTCATTCTGAATAAGCCACATAAACTTTCTGTGCCTCAGTTTCCCAGTCTGTAATATAAGGTTACTTGATGATCTAAAAAGTCCCTTCTGGGTGAAAAAATTCTGTTTCATTCATTCATTTGTTCAACACATATTTATGTTAACTGTGTAATGTGTGCCGGGAACTGTATTAGGCACCAGGGATGAACCCGGGAACAAAATTGACAAAGCCCCCTCATGGTGCTTCCATTTCAGTGGAGGTAGATGGACTAAACAGTAAACAAACATAGAAGCAGAACGTTAGACTGTGACCAGTTCTGTGGATAAAGCAGGACAGGGCACTAAGGAGTGTCGCCGTGAAGCGTATCAGGAGATCAAAGAAGGCCTCACTGATATGGAGCCACTTGAGAACGAGCTTGAAGGAAGTGAGGGGGCAAGCTCAGCGCAATCTTGAGGAGGGGTCAGATCATGTGCAAAGGTCCTGAGGTGGGTCTGAGAGAAGGCAAGGAGGCCAGAGCAGAGTGAGCGAGGGCAGAAAAGGAAAAGATTGAGGTGGGGAGTGGCAGAGTCAGCTACTGTAGGAACTCTGACTAAGGACAAAGTACTCTCCTAACTTTACACTTCGTTTAAATTGTACATTTCCAACATCAGAATTTAGGTTTGGTAAGATATTAACTCATACTATGAAAACATTAAGTTGCCATTTAAAAAGTAGCTACTTCCTGAAATCTAACCCTTCTGTTTCCCTGAACTTCATTAAGTAACACTGGAAATTTTCAGGATGTATCATAAAAATGATCATGACTCACTCAGCAGATGTCCATAGCCACTGCCAAAGGTAATGGTCAGGATTTGGGGGACCAGAGCCGTGACCACGGCACTGTCTGATCAAGCAGCCCCTGCCCCAGCACTGTGCTGTGCTCAGTGGCCAAGACAGCACAACATCGTATGAAATTCCCAAGAGAAAACTTCCCTGACACATCCTTTAAGCTCATTTTAAATTAACTGCAGTAGCACAAACTCCAAAGAACAGAAATAGTTACCTTTATTTTCTGGTATTACTATGAACTAATATAAACAGAGTTTCACAAAAAGTCTTGCTGAACTTCAGATTTATTATTCCAGAGATGCACTGAGAAAGGAAAGTCTTTGTGGGGTCATGAAGCATTTGTCCAGAAAGTAAAGGAAGAAGCAGGGCAGGACCCCCTCAGAACCAGGTGTCCTGGCCAGTCCTCAGCTCCTGACCTCATCCTCTCCTCTTTTTTTTTTTTTTTTTTTTTTCCGGTACGCGGGCCTCTCACTGTTGTGGCCTCTCCCGTTGCGGAGCACAGGCTCCGGACGCGCAGGCTCAGCGGCCATGGCTCACGGGCCCAGCCGCTCTGTGGCATGTGGGATCTTCCCGGACCGGGGCACGAACCCGCGTCCCCTGCATCGGCAGGCGGACTCTCAACCACTGCGCCACCAGGGAAGCTCCATCCTCTCCTCTTTAAGGCCAGTCCTCAGCCCCTTCTCAGACTGTGGGTCCCCTACCCTGCAGCAACCCACCATTGTCAGCAGGGCTTCAAAAATGATGCCTGCAGAGCCCCGAAGTCCTACTGCATCTAAGTCCTAAGAGTAGGGGGTGCGAGGGGGCAGCAACTGTAGTTGTTACTAGCATTACAGAGCAGGCCTCGTCGATAGCCATCCTTTAAGAGTGGCATGATTTCCTCAAGCTCCAAACTCATTTCATAGATCCTTGGTAACAAACTTTTCTAACTCAAATTTTAGGAATTAGAAAGAGTGTCACCACGAAAGGCTGGGTGTCAGGCTGCCGGAGGTCTCACAGGGCAGCATTTCTCTCCATGAATTCACCATGTTTCTGAGGTCATCTACCCCAACCCACTTCAGCACTGCTCAGACCCAAGAATGATGACTCGTACTAGTAGAGTTCCCAGAAGCTTGTGGTATAAGCCTACGTTTCTTGGTTTTCGAGAAGAAAGGCAGCTGCCGGGAGGACCTGAAGCTCCTGTTTTCTGACCAGCACGTTCTTTCCCCGCAGTGGTATAGCCATGTGGTTAGGAGCTGGGAAGCTGCAGCCAGACTGCAGGCGTGCTGAGAGGGAACTCAACCCAGATGGAGGGAACGTCCATCTGGCCTTAAGCCCAGCCCTTAAGCAATGATGCTCTAGTCCCATCTCAGCGCCCCACAGAGTGGCATGGCATCTACATGCAATGGCCATTTCATTGGGTCAAAGATAGAGCAGCATTCGACCATGACACATCTACTACCTGGGCCTCGCCGGCTTGTCTAAGAAAAGGGACTGACCCAGATTCATTCATACATTTGACATTGATAGACACTGATTTGACATTGATGGGAAAAAGAGATGAGTCCGCTTGCTCTTCAGTCACACACAGACTGGTCAGGAGTTTATGAGACTATCAAGCAGTCCATGCTACAGCAGCAGTGGATGGAGAGCGATCAAGAAGCACCTAGGGGTGCTGGAATTCCTTCGTGGTCCAGTGGTTAGGGCTCCGAGCTTCCACTGCAGGGGGCACGGGTTCGATCCCTGGTTGGGGAACTAAGAGCCTGCACGGTGCAGGCAAAAAAAAGAGAAGCATCTAGGGATAGCACCTAATCCAGCATGGGAGGGGGGTCAGGAAGACCTCCGGGGACAGGCACGCCATGCACAAGCCTTCCAGAACTACACTGAGGGAAGGAGTCGGGGAAAAAATATTCCGGGCAGAGAAAACAGCACATGTAAAGGTGCGGAAGGGCTTCCCTGGTGGTGCAGTGGTTGAGAGTCCGCCTGCCGATGCAGGGGACACGGGTTCGTGCCCCGGTCCGGGAAGATCCCACATGCCGTGGAGTGGCTGGGCCCGTGAGCCATGGCTGCTGAGCCTGCGCGTCTGGAGCCTGTGCTCCGCAACGGGAGAGGCCACAACAGTGAAAGGCCCGCGTACCGCAAAAAAAAAAAAAAAATGTGCGGAAGCGTGACCCTGTGGGAGCCATAAGGCAGTTCCATGTGGACGAAGGACAGGGTTCACGACGGGCAGGGTAAGAGGAGAGGGAAAGGGAGGGGCGGGGTCCACATCATGAGGGACCTCGCAGAAAGGCTTGGGTTTATCCTGAAGACAGGGAAGCACATTAAAAGATTCTAAGCTGGAATCTTCAAGACCTGATTTGATTTTCAGAGATCACTCTGGTAGTGGTTAAGAGCTGACTTGGGAGAAGGATGCTAGATGGGTGTCAGGGAGGCAGGTTATGGTGCTATTACAGTCATCAAGTCGGAAGAAGGGGGCAGGGGCAATAAATCCCAGGGAGAGTTAAGAAAGGAGAATGGACTGAGGGTGGGTGAGAAAGAGAGATCTGGGATAGCTCCTGTGTTCCTCATTTGAGCAAACTGGCAGAGCCAATGACCAACCGGGATGTTGGTTTTAGACATGGGGAATTTGGGATGAAGAGGAACAGCAGGCAGCGGCATGTATGTGCCAGGAGCTCAGGAGGTCTGGGCTGAGAGAAGTTTGGACAGGCATTCTGCCATGAGTACTATATCACTCCATAGGCACTGCAGCCTGCTGACATGTGCCGAGTGCCCGTGGAGTGCCAGATATCTTATCCACATTGTCTAATATGGTCGCTCAGCAACTGTGAGATAGGGACTACCATCCCATTATACAGATGAGAAGACTGAGGATCAGAGAGGGTAACTTGCCAATGCCCTGTGGCTGGTAAGTGGCCAGATTGGGAGTGAAACCCAGGGCCCCTGATGTCAGGGCCAACTTCCTCACACCCTGCTGCTTCCAAATAGGCATAGCATTTTATAGCCACTCCTCATCCCAAAACCCACATTCACCAAATGGATTAAAAAAGTTAAATCGCACTTTAAAACAGTCTTCAAACTGTAAGGTATATATGCGAGGACTAGATAGTCAACCTCTAATTTCCCCTAAAATATCCTTGATTTTGGCAAAATTTGTATGACAGATAACCTTTAAAGTATGGGTTGATGTCAAAAACCCATCACCAGGCATCACCAACCCTTAAAATGTAACTGGTTCCTTATCTAAGCAAATAAGGCTTTTATGAAACATAGCAATTCTTAAGACCAGTCTGGAGGCTGGTCTTTATCCCACCACTATTATAGAACTGTCCTGCACGTATCTGCGTAGCTCTTGCATGTAACCGACTGTCCACAATGATTCGTTTCCTTCTCCGCTTCTCAACCAAAAATTCAAACCTGGCAATCCTGTAGGAGGACACTGTCTTCGACCAACATGCCTTCTTCATGAACTAGGCCACAATGTGTACAATTTGCTTTGTAATTTTACAGTAATGGTCATGAAAGGATGACGAGGTTAAGGAATAATTAAGTGTTCCATACATGTCAGCCTGAGCAACAGCTCAGGCAGTTCACACTGTTCAAAGATGGGCTTCCCCAGATTTCTTCTTAAGTCACGAAAAGAGAATGAGAGAGAACCCCAGCAGCACGCACGCACAGCAGCCTTGCCAATTCATCAGAAGGTGGATTGACTTCTACGACAAAGACTAAAGCAGAACCTGAGGAATCTGGGAAGTGATTGGCTCAGAGAGTGTGATATCACTTTGATAGTTCTACGCAGTGGGATATACACACTTACTTCGAGAACCTGGTCTGGCTCCCAAATATATGTAGTGCTTGGAGAGAGAGAGTTTCCCGTCTTTGCATGTTCCCAACATCCAGTCCCAAAGCCCTTTGGTTTCCAATCTACACTTAAAATCAGACTCTGCCACTTTCTGCCGTAGACAAGATTCACTCTATCTGCCTAAGCCTCAGTTTACTTCTTTGCAGATTTAAGGCAACAATAGCTGCCCTGCACTGCCCTGCCCAGCTCACAAGGGCCACTGTGATAATTAAAGGAGGCAATAGATGAAAAGATGGTGTACACTGGGAGCAACTCTATACCTGTGAGCTGCCGTTATTCATGAGATTGATACCAACTTACTTCATGGGGCATGTGGACCCTAAACATAGCCAGTTTCTTCTACTGAAGATTTAAACCTACATCTTAAAACATAATAGATATTCTAATGTTGTCAGAGTCACTCTTCCCTACCAAGGGAAAAGAAGCATTCTAGAATAAGAGAAGACCTAAACGCTCCAGATATATGTGAAAAAAATGACAAAAGACCATAAAGACCATTTTCCTCAAAAAAAAAAAAAGATGTCTTCTTTATACTGGCTCAAATTGAAGATTCTTTTTATTGCAGTACTTTAAAATCTTTAAAAATCTTGCAGGTGAGATAAAATGTCCGTGGTCCTAGGCAATATCTGAAATTTTTCCTTTGAACATAATGCATTTCTTTTGTAATCAAAATTTTTCTCCAATGAACTTAATCAATTTAAATTAATTTAGCATCTATTTCTTGAGCATCTTCTTTGCATTAAGCATTTTTAAGTAGCATAGGAGAAAGGGAGATAAGGAAAATCTTGTTTTACACGAAGATTATGATCTAAGGAGACTGAGATAAGCTCACAAAGAACTGTAATATGCTAAGGGTCATAAGAGAGGTCAGAGGAAAGTGACAGCTATAACTAAGGGCGTTGAGAAAGGCTTAACAGAGGAGAATTGGAAGAAGGAAAGAGGGAAGACTGATTTAGCCTAGAAGCAGAGAAGAGAGGAAATGCAGAAGCAGAGAAGGGGGACCACGCAGCAAGTGTTCGAAGTCTGCCCGGGGGTTCGGTTGTGCTGACATTAGGACAGAAGTTTTAAGATTTTGTTAAAGCAGTTAGTACATGCTTGTTACTAAAAGACATAACAAAGATACTTTGTTAGTTTATACAGTTGAAAATGAAGATGCTAACTCCTGGAAGAGGAAAAAAAAGAAGTGAGTTTGAGGAAAGGTCCCGATGAAACAAGATCGGTCAAATGCTAATGTTCATAATTGTTGAAGCCGGAGGGGGGGGTATACTCTCCACTTCTTTGGATGTCTGCAATTTTCCATTAAAAATGGCTAAAAAAGAAATGAAGGCCATTCAGTCTGGTCAGCTGATGGCTTCTCAGGTGATGGTGCTGATCCGATAAGAACATTCTAACCTCTAGGTCAGTTGGAGGGAACGGGCAGGGCTGAGGCTGCAGCTGACTCCACAGGCAGAAGTAGATACTGCACAACATAACTAAGGGCTGTTTTCGGTTCCCCATGCCTCTCGCTCCATACTTCTTTCTCAATTTCCCACTGGGAGGAAGGGAGTAGCAGGGGTCTGCTACTGGCCAAGTTGGTGCTAAGTCAGTCTAAGAAAAACGAAGCCAACTATGTTGCCCTCAATGTACAAATAACTGTAGGAGTTATTTTTGGTCAAGTCAAATTTTTTTTAAATTTTTTAGTTTTATTTATTTATATTTGGCTGCGTTGGGTCTTCGTTGCTGCGCGTGGGCTTTCTCTAGTTGCGGCGAGGGGGGGTCTACTCTTTGTTGCGGTGCGCGGGCTTCTCATTGTGGTGGCTTCTCTTGTTGTGGAGCACAGGCTCTAGGTGCGCAGGCTTCAGTAGTTGTGGCGCGGGAGCTCAGTAGTTGTGGCTCGCGGGCTCTAGAGCACAGGCTCGGTAGTTGTGGCACCCAGGCTTAGTTGCTCCGTGGCATGTGGGATCTTCCCGGCCCAGGGCTCGAACCCGTGTCCCCTGCATTGGCAGGCGGATTCTTAACTACTGCGCCACCAGGGAAGTCCGGTCAAGTCAATTTTAATATTTGTTTAGTACTTGCTAGAAAATATTAATAAGCAAAGTGAAGAGAATTAAAAACCCACTGTACCCCGCCACCAAGAGAAAAACCACCCAGCGTTTGGCACATCCTTTGCCTCTGTCCACGCGTGTGCACATCTGTACATACACGCACATGCTTTCTCTCCTTGTCACGGTAGGATCACAGTCTTGGGTAACATGTTTTTCAATTTTAAAACTGTACTTCATGGCATTTAATGAAACAGCGTTTTACAACATCAGTTTAAGGGCTGCACAGTAGTCCATTAGAAAACAGTCTGATCTGTGTGGATGGACCTAGAGACTGTCATACAGAGTGAAGTAAGTCAGAAAGAGAAAAACAAATATCGTATATTAACACATATGTGGAACCTAGAAAAATGGTACAGATGAACCAGTTTGCAGGGCAGAAATGGAGACACAGATGTAGAGAACAAACATATGGACACCAAGGGGGAAAAGTGGCAGGGGGGTGGTGGTGTGATGAATTGGGAGATTGGGATTGACATGTATATACTGATGTGTATGAAATGGATGACTAATAAGAACCTGCTGTATAAAAAAATAAATAAAATAAAATTCAAAAATTTTTTAAAAAAAGTCTGATCTGGTGCTTCTAACCTTGGACAGGGGCTTACGTCAAACAAATATTGTTCAGTAAAATGCTTTGGTCTGAGAGGGCTCTCTCTCTCAATATTACTTTGAGTTAATATATACTAGTATCATATATACTAGTTTAGAAATAGGATGCAGTAATTTGTTTTAGCAGGAGAGAGGGAGTGATGGTAACATTCTAACAGAAATAATCCTATCTTCCCTGAAAAAGTATAGGTTGTTGGGATTTTAGTTTTTTGTTTTGTTTTCAGGTTGTAAAAGCAAGACATGAATGCTGCAAGGCAGGCAGACATATGTTACCACAAAGAGTAACAAAGATAATTTCCCTGCCTTCCTTCCGACTCCACTGTCCAGAACTGGCTACTGTTGATAGTTTGGTATGTCTGTCTTCCAAACATTTATAAGGCTAAATATGTATGTAATTTCTATCTGGAATTTGTGTTGACAGAACAAGGAGCCACGGAAGGAATCCAGTGAGTGATCCCACCTACCACACAGCAGCATGCAGGGCACTGGGCTCTGGCAGAGGCTGAGGAAGGACCACTCACAGGGACACCCCTCTGAAAGTGGAAAGTGAAAGAGCACCAAGGCTGGGTGCTCTTATTCACCAGTCATATTCCAATAAACTCAAGGCTGCTCAACCACAAACAGAAATGATCATGGAGGACAGGAAGGCAACAACACGCCTCCTTATTCTTTTGCAAATCACTTCTCAAACACTTGCAAACTCTCACACAAACCCCTCCACACTTGGCATGGGGTCCCCATGGGCACGTCTCCGAATGCGTGGGTCCTGTGTGCCACATCACTGCTACAGTCTGGACTTACGCACAGGTCACCTCTGCAGGAACAGAAATAACCAAAGGCATCTGAGAGCCTTGCCAGTTTTCAGGAGGCCAGCAGGGCTCATCATGCCTTATGTGGGGACCTAGTTCTTGGTTTCCAGAGTAGGGTCAAGCTTGGTTGCAACTACCAGAGGTTAACCATCCATGCATGGTGTGGTGTGTGTTCCCATTCAGAGGAAGGGTCACAAACAAGAAGCAGGCCCAATGATTTAAGCCTCTGAAGCATTTCCTACACCGGTGGCTCTCAAAGTGTGGTGCAGGGGACTCTAGGGATCCACAAAGTCAAAACCACCTTCGTAACAATGCCAAGATGCTATTTGACATTTTCACTCTCACATTTTCCGGAGTACACAGTGGAGTTTTCCAGAGGCTATATGACATGTAATACTGCAACAGACTGAATGCAGAAGCAGATATAAGAATCTAGCTGATGAAAAAGCAAATGAAAAACAAAAAAGGAATCTAGCTGCTGTCTCTTAAACCTGACATTAAAGAGATTTGCAAAAATATAATTAATACAATGTCACTCATCTCAGTAACGTTCTGTTTTGAAAAGGATGGTTATTTTCATAAAGATACGTTATGTACAATACGTCCACTATTATGTCTAAATGCATTACTAAATATAGTAAAATATTCTCAGTTTTAGTTATATTTGGCAAATATTGAAATATATAACCCACATAAAAGTTCCTTAGTATACTGATTTTTAAGAGTCTAAAGGGGTTTTTGAGCACCGCCCCCAGAAAAGTTTGAGAACTGCTACCCTAGAGGCTGTCCCCGACTCCCTACCCCCATCCCCGCCAAGACACACACACACACACACACACACACACACACACACACACACACACACACACACACACCCCACCCCCCGCTGTAAGGAGGGTTATGTATGTGGCAGGAAGGAAGATGTGCCATTCTGATGTGCTGGCTGAATTAGTTAAGGCAGCCCGTGCTCCTTCCTGGATCTCTGAATCTATTAGGATGGGCTCTATCCCCACCCCTTCCACCGAGGGTCTCTTCCCCCCGCACTCCGTTTTCCTCTTACCACTTGGTGTGTTTTCCCCCATCTGTCAGAACCTCTGAGGATTTCCCTATCCCGCCACCCCCAGCTCGGCGAGGACTCCCCGGTGAGGCCCGCACACCCTCCCTGAGGTTAGGACTCCCCAGTTCAGTCGGCCGGAACAGTCTCAGCGTGGACTCTGGGCGGCCCGCACAGCCCAGACAAAGAAGGCCTAGGAGAGCCATTTCCAGTCCCCAAGACCTGTCCCCGGCTCAGCACAGGCTGGGGACAGGGCGAAGGGGTCAGTCCCCGGGAACTAGTCCCCGATTTTCCCCTCGGCCTTCCCCGGATCCCCGCCCCGGGCCGCCCGGCGCGCTGCAGTCCGGGCAGTCCAGGCTCAGGGAAGGTGCCCGGGGCGCCGCGGACTCCCGCCCACCCTGCCAGGGCCAGGGCGGCCGGCGCTCCCGCCCGGGGCCGGACGTCGGTCGGGCCGAGACGTACTCACTTACCGCGAACTGCACTGCAGGCTCCGACCGGCGGCCGGGAACCAGGCTGCGGGGCACGATCCCGTGCGCTGCGCGATTCCAGACGCCGAGCTCCTCCCCTTGTCGCCCCGGGGCCACCGGCCGAGGGGCGGAGCCGGGGCGGGGCGGGGTCTGCGGGGCGAAGGAGACCTCGCCCCCCGCGGGAGGGAGGGTTGCTAGGGGCCAGCGGCAGGCTCCTCCCATGCGGGCCCAGGCCTGGGACTCGCTCACTCGGCCTTGGAGTGTGACTGTCCAGCTCTCTAGGAGGGGAGCCGAAGGGAGGAGGGGAAAATGCCACTTTTTAAAATGATTTGGCCGTCAAGCTGGAGGCTTCCCTATCTGGCACCCCGGTACGTGTGGTCACCTCCCCTCTCTCCCTTTTGCCCTCACCCCATCGCCACTTTAATGCCTTGTAAAGCGTGCTGAGTGACCTGGCGGGACTTCAACGTTTCCGTGGCTAGGAGTGCAAAGTTTCAATGTTTAATCAACTTATTTATTTTTAACGTGTAACAACTCTTCCTAATGTACGCTGTTCACCCTGTCAGAAGTCAGAGAAATGGCTCAGCATACACTGAGAGGGCCTTCTTCACCGCACCTACTTTCCGTAGGTTGGTTGGAGTTGCGCCCGCTGAGGTAAATGTGGGTGATTAGATCTTTCTAGATGAAAGGTGAGGTTTTCCTGCCCAACTTATATAGAGAGTTATTGTCGTTTTCTATCTTATCTGAATAAACAGCTTATAAGATGACTAACTAATAGCTGATACTGATACTGACCTCTACTAGTTACCACGCTCCTACTCTTTGCAGGCTTCGATGATGGGGTCTTTACATATGTTATTTAGTTCGGTTCCTCCAGTTGCCCCATGAAGTGAGGAATATGACCCTGTTTTACAGACATCCATAGCTGGGATTCAGTCCTCAGCTCTATCTGACTCCTAAGCCCACACTTCATCATGTTGCACTGCAGGGTACAGCTATTCCCTGGTTATATTTAATTTTGAAAGAGAACATATTTGCTATATTTCATATTACTATAGTAAATATTACGTATTTACTGTATGGGAGAAGACTTTCTTCCCACCCACTTCCTAAAGTCCTTGCATTCACATTCATTGAGCAAACTTTCCTTGAGTGGCCACCATATACCAGAGGCTCACCACAAACCCCGAAAAATAATACTGGGGTCGCCTCGGAAGTTAGAGTGTAGGGAAAGCTGAGGGGTAGGGAGAAAAGACATCCAGCTACATTTTGGTTCTTACTGAGGGAGCCCTTCAAAAAGCAAAGTTTCTTAATGTTCAGTGATAACATACATATAATATAAGAGCTGGTAATCCTTGACAGGAAATAATTAAATCAGAACTATAAAAGGAATTGAGATTTATTAGTAAGCACTCTGGCCAAAACCATGAAGGAAATAGTTCCCACATCACTCTGCTCTTTTGCTCTGGGAAACGACACCAGTGATGTGCGGATTGCAAATCCAGTGACCTCTCTTCTGTTCTTGCCCTTGCTGACTGCTCTGTGGTGTTTGACACTGGTTGACAGGTCTTTCCTTGAGATGTTAACCTCCTTTGGCTTTAGAGCCTTCTGCTCTCATGATTCACTTCTGAATTTGGTCCCTCTTTCTTAGGCCCTTTCACTGCACTCTTTCTCCTCTCACTTCACATGTGACTCCATACATTGATGAATTCTGCTTCATTTACTTACTCTGTATGCAAACTTCCAGCTGAAGTCCCCTCTGCCTCTGTCATTGACCTTAACCCTCTTCAGATCTCCACACTCTTTGTCAGCAGCCATTTGTGGGGCATCACCACCTGAGTATTCCCAAGGCACTTGCCATTCTTCACATCTAAAGGGGCAGTTCAGTGTCTTCTCTAGACATCTGCCTGTCCCCTCCAACCCATCCAGTTTCTTCCTCATCCTGAATCCCACATCCTGAGTTTGGATTTCATGGTGTGTTGAGAAAGCATTTAAGGGGGTTAGAACCATATCACTATGCTCATACAAGTTTCGCCTAATAAATATTTCGGTCATGATACAAAAGATTCTGCAAGTGGCCCAGAGGAATGTGTAGACTTTAAGGGCCTTCTGAGAGGAAGCCCTCCAGGTGTGGTAACTGCTCAGGCACCATGAATCCGCTCCAGGGGCCAGTGGCAGAAGGGCCTTCAGTGAGGTAACAGCACTGTTCTATCAGCCTTACCTGCCAGAAGCTTATGCTACTATAAAGAGAATCATGAAGACTTCTCTGGTGGCACAGTGGTTAAGAATCCGTCTGCCAATCCAGGGGACATGGGTTCGAGCCCTGGCCCGGGAAGATCCCACATGCTGCGGAGCAACTAAGCCCATGCGCCACAACTACTGAGCCCGCATGCCGCAACTGCTGAAGCCCGCACGCTTAGAGCCCATGCTCTGCAACAAGACAAGCCACGGCAATGAGAAGCCTGCACACTGCAATGAAGAGTAGCCCCTACTCGCTGCAACTAGAGAAAGCCCGCTCACAGCAACAAAGACCCAACGCAGCCAAAAATAATAAATAAATAAAATAATTTAAAAAGAAAAAAGAGAAAGAATCATGAGGTTTTGGTCAGAGACTTGTTAAGCTCTGAGGAATGCCTCATTATACTCCACATTGACTTCAGCTGCTTGTATAAACTGGACCCCACTAACTTGGCATCATGCTTTGCTGTCATGATGCATTTTCACACATATTATCTAATAGAAAGGAAGTGGTGTAAGAGAAAGGCAGTCTAGGGACTTCCCTGGAGGTCCAGTGGTTAAGACCCCGCTCTTCCACTGCAGGGGGGCATGGGTTCGATCCCTGGTCAGGGGAACTAAGATCCCACATGCCATGCGTGGCCGAAAAGGGAAAGAGAGAGAGAGAGAGAGAGAGAGAGAGAGAGAGAGAGAGAGAAAGGCAGTCTAGCATGGCAGTTCTCAAACCTCGAGGTTTATTGAAAAAACACATTCCTATACTGCACTCTTAGACAGACTGAGTGTGAGGGTCTGACTACCCTTTGAGTAACACCAGTGGTGTTTCCCAAACTGGGTGTTAGAATTTATTAAAAATACAGCCTCCTGTGCCCCGACCTAGAATTAGTTCAGGAGTAGGATCTGTGCTCAGAGTTTGAGGGCTCTAAATACTACAGGTGATTCTGCTTTTGCATGTTCAGCAGATTGCCCCCAGGGAGCTGCAAGCTGGAAATGTACCCTCCCTGAAGGTGGGATAATGTCAGTTTGCTCATCACCCCTAACACAGAGCCTGGCGCATAGAAGGTGCTCAGTACAAGTTTGCTGACTAATTAACTGCCTTCTACTCTGTGCTCTCCACTGGTGTTCAGTGTTCTCTAGCATAGTAGAACCATTCAGTACTCTCTAGCATAGTAGAGGGGAGATATCTGTATGGCAATGAATGAAGTATAAAGTGGTCCCTTCTGAAATTCCTGTTTGGTATGACTCAAGAATGCCTGAGTTCATCACTGAATGTATTTCTTCCTCATACCAGAGGAAGTTTGAGATAAATGTTTTCTGTTCTTCTACAAAAAAATGCTACATTCATAAAAAGGAAAGGCAGTTCTTAGGCTTCTGTTGGCCCCCCACAGATATCCAACTGCCATCCCCTTCCATGCCTCTCATAGTCTTAATTTTTGCACTTTCTTACTGCCTAAATGCCTGAACTCCTGAGCTGCCTTCCCGGGGAACCAGGGTCCTCTGGCCATTGGCTTCACAATTAAGCACCGTTCCCCTCAACAAAGCTAATAATAAAAACCAAATGTGATTAAATGTCCCATTGAATCTTTACGAGAACACTTTGTATCTGGTGGCATGTTACCATTTCACAGATGAGGAAACTGAGATTCAGAATGATTATGTAATTTGCTTCAGGTCACATAACTTGTAAATGGTGATGCTGGGATTTGAACAAAGCCTGGTCTTAATTCCAGAGCTGGTGCTTGAAACCCTGTGCAAACAAATATAATTTTATTTAAATGAAATCATTGGATACCATGAGATTATAAGTTATTAATTCTTTGCAGAAAGGAAGAGGTGCTTAAATGTTCTAGGAGGGAACTTTGGTCTGTTCCCATATGGTCTAGAATTCCTTATTCACAAATTTTCAGGGCTGCTTCTCCCTTATGGTAGTATGGAGATCCCTGCTGCTGCCCTGTGATTTAGGTGCACACAGGTAAAGAAACTCCCCATCCTGGGGATGGAGGTGTTGGAAATCAGGAGCAGTAATTTTACTGTTCTGAGGCTGCTCCTACTGACTTATTTAATACTTTTTTCCAGAAAATGATTTGATAATGAGTCTTTCACTGCTGAACATCTACTTGATATTTATGTTGTACATGCTTGTATTGTAAGTGCTCATGAAGTCCAGAAGGGATTCTTTCATTCAGGCAGTGTGGCGTGTAGAGAGGTAATCTCTGTCCTCTTCCCGGCCGTCTCCCAAAAGAATATAAAATCTGAGAAGAAATGGAAATCACAGCTCTAAAGACTTAAATGGTGGCAGCTCAGAGAGGCAATTTCCCAGTACAACATCGCCACCTGCCGGATGCAGGCACTAAGTACACCCCTTTTAAAAGGTGGGGTGGCTATTAATGTGTTGCCAAGCTGAACGCCTGATCCATGCATAGAGGGCTTAGGACTCTGCAGCCTGCTGTCCCCACTTTTGGGTGGGTCAATTCAGACTTGACAACTAATAAGGAAAAGTTCCAGTCTACTTGCTTGTCAAATGGAGATTGTATAGTTAAGGACACAGTGAGCTGGCCCCAACAGCATCTCAGTGTATATGAAAAAGGGGCAGCTATTGTTTTGGAGAAAGTTTCTTCTCCATTACGTATACAACCTGAAATAAATCCATTGGTTTAATGGGGCCCTTGACTCACAGAGGTTCTCCTTAAAGCCTAACCCTTGTTCACTGGTGGTTTGGCTTAGTTGGATCCTGTTAGTGTCCACCAGGCTGCTTCAGCTGTTCAAATGCTGCTCAATATATGCCATCTTGAAAACTGGTGTGGTTGTCCACATAGTGGGCAGAACTCAAGGCCATTCTCATAACTCTGGCCAATACTCCTTTTGATGAAAGATTTTTTTTTATTGATTCTTGGGATATTGCCAATGAGTTAGCTGCCTGGTCTGCTATCTGGTCTGCCAATTGAAATACTATAGACTCATAGATTAAACAAACCTGGCACCTCTGATGGGAACACTTTAGACCCAAAATGTGTAAGGGTGGGGGCAATTAATAACCTCTTTGTCCCCTAGATCCACCACTGCCAGTTGAGTCACATAGCAGCTGCAGCTGACATTCTGTGGACATGGCTGATTCTTAATTCTTCTGCTGTGCCTGATGCCATCGATAGCAGCTCTCAACACGGACCCCCTTTAAGCAGGTACAAACACACAGGCTGGCACAACCTTGTTTCATTTTGACTGTTATAAATTCACGTGCTTTTCTGATGCTTGAGAGGTTTTAGGTTATGCCAGCTACAACCACTCAGTGACACTGCCCGTGCGACTTAACCAATGTTAAGACTGATCCAAATCAAGTTTAATGAAAAACCTGATCAGAATTACCTGTGCCTGTTTGGGTTTGCATATGACAGGAAATGGGCCATCGCATATCTCTCCATTGGGGATGGATGTTTTTTTTGCTTGTTTGTTTTGTTTTGTCTTGGGTGGTTTTTTTTTTTTTTTTGGCTTATCTGTTGCCTTCTGTAATTATTGGCAATGACACCAAAGATCAGCAGGTCTGTGTAAACTCTGTTTCATGGCTTGTAATGGATAATGGACTGGCCTTACACTAGACTACATCCTGACTGTCTGAAATAAAATCCTCTGGTCTCCCCGGGCCAGTTGTCTGACTCCAGGACCCCCAAAGGCATATTTGAGGTCAATACTACAAGCTAACTTTGGCTTGTTTGGAGTCCTATTGATAGTAACCTTAATTAAATGCTGTATGAGGCCATTTGAACAGATTTAGTTCTAGCCTCTGTTGGTTAAATTAATCGGAGTGGTCAACAGAGTGGCATGTGTTTGTGAATTTTGCCAGAAGCCAAGATGTGGAGGGACAACAGGTAGATTGATGGGGAAGGCAAACTTTCATGGGCCCTGAGCAGCCCTGCACATTTTTGCTGGATATGCCAAGTACGCAAGATCCTGACTACTCTTTACCCAGGCCGTTCCTTAGGGTGGTGATTACAGAGAGCGGCTTTGAGCACTGAAATTATATAAAGTCAGGCATTTGCTTCAAAATTACTAGGTGGGGGGAAGAATTGAATGAGGGTATAGATGAAACAATATTGTCTAAGAATTTATGATTGTTGAGTCTGGGTCATGGGTACATGTGGGTTCAAAGTGCAGACTTTGTTATCACCATAAAAGCAGTGAATTCCCAAGCTCAGTGCTCCTCTTCTGCAGCACAAACCTGTTGTATGTATTACATCCTTCTGGACCCTCCACATCTCCCCCATGGGACCCGAGGCAAGGACTTGATGCTCATGCTGCTCGCTGTGCCTTGAGTAATAACATTTTTCTTTGACTTAGGAGTCTCCTGTCTCCTGCCAATATTCATAAAATAGTAACAGGCTCTTACTAGCTTGTAAGTAGGGTAAAATCCCAAACCCTGATAGGTATCTGTGTTTTTTGGGGAAGGTGAAGGATGCTGTGGTGTTTGCTTGAAATCACCAGGCACAAATTTAGTTGTGTAATTTCGTTTTTACATTGAGGGGAAAAAATTCAGTTTATTAAACTTGTCTTGCAGCTGTGCCAAATTCTGCAAAGCTGGAAATTTAGAACTTTTAAATTTCGCTTTATTTAAAAGATTTAAAATAATGAAAAATCTCAGCCATTTACAAAAGTAGAGATATTAGTATTATGAGCATCCATATAGACATCACTCAGTTCAACTGGCTCATAGCCAGTCTTCTTATTTCTATATCTGCTTCCCGTCCCTGATAATTTTGAAGCATGTTTATAAAATCATATAATTTCATTTGTAATATATTTTATTTTAAAATCATTAACTGGAGTTTGCTTTGTTTTAAAGTATCTGTATTCTTTGAATTTCTCAAGAGGTATTTTGTGCACATAGGATATATTGCTCCACTAATAATAATTATAAAAACATCACAGTTCTCCTTCTCCCTGACACCTGAAATATTTTGGAGGTAACCAAAGCTGTACATAGTGGTAAATGTATCGCTTAAGCTTTTTATTTTAATAAATCTACATAAATACACATGAAGTTGACATTATTATATCACTAAAAGTTGACTCTAGAAGAAATGAAAAACTTGGCTAGTACAATAATCACTCAAGTAATAGGAAAAGTTATCAAAGAGATACATTCAAAAATGTTCTTACGTGAGATGATTTTGCCTTTTAAATGGACTTTTTTTTTTTTTTTTTTTTGCGGTACGCGGGCCTCTCACTGTTGTGGTCTCTCCCGTCGCAGAGCACAGGCTCTGGACGCACAGGCCCCGCGGCCAAGGCTCACCGGCCCAGCATGTGGGATCCTCCCGGACAGGGTCACGAACCCGCGTCCCCTGCATTGGCAGGCGGACTCCCAACCGCTGCGCCATCAGGGAAGCCCTGGACTTTTTATTATGGAAAATATAAACGTATAAAAAAAGCATAAAAAACGTTATAATGAACTCCCATGTACCTGTAAACAAAAAGAACAAAGAGTGTCACCCTGATCCAAACGGTCAAATGGAAACCCGCTGCAGTCTCCCACGCCTTAGCACGCCCAGTCTTAGCACACCTAGTATTAGCACGCCTGAGGGGAATTCAGGATGGAGAAAAATGGGAAAATGGCATTCTGTGCTTTGGGTATGGGGCCACTAGATAGTTAAGATGCATATCTAAGGAAGAATTTCAACGACCCCAGATTCTTGCATCTTCCCATTCACAGAAAAACACTAAAGTCATTAGCTTGAGATATCTTTTTTTGTAATTAGCAGTAACCTTTCACCAAGATGTATGCTTGACTACATGTATTTTTCAGCCAAAAAATTCATATATAAACTAGTTCCTCCCCTACCTCTTCAGAGCAGTTCCTCAGAGCTACCTGAGAGGCTGTCTTCTGGGCTATTGTCCTCAGAAAGATCTCCAAATAAAACTGAAACTTACTACTTTTACATCATATGTTTTTTTTTTTCAGTCAACATACCCATGACCCAGACTCTACAATTATAAATTCTTGGACAATTTTCTTTCTTCTATATCCTCACTCAATTCTTCCTCACACCTGACAGTTTTTGTTTTTTTTTTAATTTTTATTTTTTAATTTATTTTTGGCTGTGTTGGGTCTTTGCTGCTCCGCCCAGGCTTTCTCTAGTTGCAGCGAGAGGGGCTACTCTTTGTTTCTGTGCGCGGGCTTCTCATTGTGGTGGCTTCTCTCATTGCAAAACATGGTCTCTAGGCACGCGGGCTTCAGTAGTTGTGGTGCGTGGGCTCATTAGTTGTGGCTCGCGGGCTATAGAGCACAGGCTCAGTAGTTGTGGTGCATGGGCCTAGTTGCACCGCGACATGTGGGATCTTCCTGGACCAGGGCTCGAATCCGTGTCCCCTGCATTGGCAGGCAGATTCTTAACCACTGCACCACCAGGGAAGCCCAACCTGACAGTTTTGAAGTAAATACCTGTCTTTATACAATTTCATGTATTATATATTTTGTTTTAAAAATGTAACTATAGTATCATCACATAACAAAGTTAAAAATAATTCCAAAAATCATAAAATATCCCATGTTCAAATTTCCCTGTCTTATAAAGTTTTTGAAACAATTTATTTAAATCAGGCCCATTATCTTTTCTCTGTTAAGTTACAGATTTACACTCTATTTTTTTTCTTGTAGTTTATTTGTTGAAGAAATAGTTGTGTTCTACCACCTGGATTTTGCTAATTGCATCTCCATGATGTCATTAATATGTTCTCCTGTCTCCTGCAAATAGATACATGTATCTTGAAGCTTGATTAGATTATGGTTCCCATGTTTTGCACAAGAATACTTCAAAGATGATACTGTGTACTTTTATCAGGAGGTATATAATACAGTAAGTCCAGTACATACGAACCTTCAAGTTGTGAAATTTCCAGTTGCAAAATTTCAAAGATGCATTCCATCAAAGTCAGGCGTGAGTGAAACTGCAGCTTGCCCTCAGTCTCCTATTGCTGACGATCCTTCAGCTCTACCATCTCCCACCTCCTCTCCCTCCTCCAGTCAGTAACTCTTCTTGCCTGTTCACTCGGCGCCAGCTCCTGTATGCCAGCTGTTGTACTGTACCACTATACCTTTCAAGGTACTGTACTGTAAGATTAAAAATGTGTTCTCTATCTTTTGTGTTTGTTTTTTATATATTATTTGTGTGAAAAGTATTATAAACCTATTACAGTACAGTAGTATATAGCCGATTGTGTTAGTTGGGTACCTAGGCTAACTTTGTTGGACTTAGGAACAAATTGGACTTACGAACTTGCTCTCGGAACAGAAATTGTTCGTATGTAGGGGACTTACTGTATCTGACTGTCTCTCTTTTTTTGTGAATGTGAGCAGGCATTGATGATCAATGTTTAGACTCATTAATCATTAGGGGTTGCAAATGAAGATATTCTAATAGAATCTCTTCAAGTTGAGTCCTTTTGACAGAACTCAGTCATCCTTGATACTGTTCTTTTTTTTTTAAACATATTATTTAAAAAAATTTTTTTAATTTATTTTTGGCTGTGTTGGGTCTTTGTTGCTATGTGTGGGCTTTCTCTAGTTGCAGCGAGCGGGGCCTACTCTTCGTTGCGGTGTGCAGGCTTCTCATTGTGGTGGCTTCTCTTGTTGCGGAGCATGGGCTCTAGGCACGCGGGCTTCAGTAGTTGTGGCACATGGGCTCAGTAGTGGCAGCACGTGGGCCGTAGAGCACTCAGGCTTCAGTAGTTGTGGCGTGCGAGCTCAGCAGCTCCATGGTGTGTGGGATCTTTCCTGACCAGGGATCGAACCCGTGTCCCCTGCACTGGCAGGCAGATTCTTAACCACCGCACCACCAGGGAAGTCCCTTGATACTGTTCTTGCTTTCTGGTGTAACAAGAGCTTCCTTACTTGCTTTGTACATTTTCTGCTCCTGACCTAGAATCTGCCATTTCTCAAAGGAGCCCTGGTTCCTCTTAGTGGGAAATGGTATTTAGAGTCATAACCTGGGCACTAGGGGTCCTCATTGCTGTTGGATTGGTCTTTGTAGAAACACTGCCTTTTCGGTGGATATAGTTTTTGTTTATTTGTTTATATAATACATCATTAAAAAAATTAAATATTATTTATGATTATTTAAATGATTTTTATGGTTGCAAAGTTGTGATATTGTGATTTGTAGTAAGAAACATATGTTTGGTCTTTGTCCCTGATCCTGGCACAGAGCTCCTAAAACCCTTGGGATTTCCTGAGTGATAAGAGCATAAAGGTGTCTTTTGTTATGTTAATGACGTGGCTTTCGGAAAGCACCTAAGGATGGGACCTGTTTGCCAGAGGAGCTAACCTGTGATTAGGGCTGGAACTTTTAGTCCAAACCCCTGGTCTCTAGGGAGGGGAGAGGGGCTGGAGGTTGAATCAGTCATAGCCAATGATTTAATCAACCCAGTATATGTAATGAAGCCTCCATAAACCCCAAAGGGACAGGGTTTGGAGGGTTCCAGACTGGTGAACATGTGGAGATTTGGGAAGACTGGTGTGCCTGGAGAGGGCATAGAAGCTCCATGCCCTTTCCCCATACTTTGCCCTGTGTGTCTATTCCATCTGGCCGTTCCTGAGTTATATCCTTTTATAATAAATTGATGGATCTCGTAAGTAAAATGTTCCTCTGAGTTCTGTGAGTCATTCTAGCAAGTTAATTGAATTTGAAGGTCATTGGAGCCTCCAATCTACTGTTGGTTGGTCAGGAGCACAGGTGATAACCTGGGCTTGTGATTGGTGTCTAAAGTTGGGGGTGTCAGGGGGACAGTCTTATAGGATGGAGCCTTTAACCTGTGGGATCTGATGCCATCTCCAGGTATAGTCAGTGTTCAGTTGATTTGTAGGACACCTAGCTGGTGTTGAAGAATTGCTTGTTGGTGTGGGGACTCCCACTCCACATACACACCTACATGGTGGAATTGTTCACCAGAACCTCTTAAAGTCAAATCTGTAAAACAAGGTAAATGTAGAGAAGTCTAGCTTCTGTCCCAATCTTCTTCAACCTATTCTTTCCTACCTCCAATGGGTATCTTGTTTTTTGTTTTTTTGCTTTATCCTTCAACTTAATTTAATAAAAGTAAGTATGTGACTGTGTTCTTATTCTTTCCTTTCTTAGACAAACAGCAGCATCCTACACACATTTTCTCCCTCTTGCCTTTTTTTTTTTTTTTTTTGCCTAACCACATATCATGGAGATCACTCCATGGCTGTATATAGTGCCTTTTCTCATTTCTTTTTATGACTTTATAATATCCTATTATGTGCATGTACCATTGGTAGACTTTTGTCTCCAATCTTTGCTATTATGAATAGCATTTCAAAGAAAGATCATGTATCTTTCTGCATAGAGTACTAGCAGTGGTATTGATGGGTCAAAGTGTAAGTCCATGTCATTTTTGCTAGATATTGCCCACTTCTTTTCTGTATTAGTTGGGTTCTATGATGGACTGAATGTTTATGTCCTTCCAAAATTTATATGTTGAAATCCTGACTCCCCTAATGTGATGGTATTTGAAAGTGGGCCCTTTGGGACATGATTAGATCATGAGGGTGGAGCCCTCATGAATGGGGTTAGTGCCCTTAGAAGAAGAGTCTAGAGAGCTAGCTAGGTCTCTTTCTGCCATGTGAACATACAATGTTAGCAGTTGTAACTTCTTCTGCAACCCAGAAGAGGACTCTCACCAGGACCCGACCAGGCCAGCACCTTCATCTTGGACTTTACCTTTCAGAACCATGAGAAATAAATGTTTGCTGTTTTAGCCACCCAGTCTATGGTAACTTGTAATAGCAGCCTAAACTGACTAAGACAAGGTCACATTTGGAAACAGAGACCACACCAGTTATGTGAACCAAAAGAATTTAATATAAAGGCTTGTTCATTAGGTATAATGTTATTAATAGCTGAAGGTAAAAAGAGAACTTTAAGGTATCAAAAGGCAGCAACTGTAGGCAGCTGCTCCCAACCCTCAGCTGAGGAAACTTAGAGGAGTGGTCCTATGGAGCTGCAACTCAGAACTCCGAGGAGATGGTACTGCTGGACTGGTGGGAGGTTCTGAGTCTGATACGGGGAGCCTTATGGGCCTGGGGCCCAGGCCTTGCAGGAGGAGAGGGCCAGCTGATTCTGATGTCTCTGTGGGAGACAGGGGTTTGCAAGTATGGGGAAAACTGAAAACTGAATTTGGCTGCTGCTCTGCAAAGGTACCTGCTGCTGCAGAGTGAAGGCACTGCAGGGCCGGCTCCTGGGAACGGCAAACAAACAGGAAGCCCCCAGGAAGCAGACGGGAAGAAGCAAGTCCCTTCGTCTTCCTGTAGCCTCTCAGGCTCCCACTGACACATCCTAACTTAGAGCCACCTGACCAAGCAGAAAGGTGGTTGGAGAGTCCTGGCCCCAGGATCAAAAAGCAGAGTACGAAAGGTTAGATTTGGAGCTGAGAGGCAGCAATTTCATAATCTCCACAGGTGTGGTAGAACTGTTAAGCATGTCAATTACCCAGTGCCTTTTCACCACAGCCTTAGCGATGGAATATTTCATCAGACTTGCAGATCTTTGCCATCAGATGATTCTTTTAAACAACAGGTAATTATCTGCCCTATAAACTGTTCTGAAGTAGAGAAAAAGATGGAAGATATAATAGTTCTTACTGCTTTTATGTTTATCATGCATAATGGCTTTAACAATGCTTGTAAAACACTACACAACTATACAGAAACACAGCTAACACAGACTAATGGACAACTCTATGACCAAGGATAAAATGGTTGTGCAAGATGGCCTAAACCATCTGTTGGCAAAAGCGAACAGTGGAATCTTCTGTATTTCTATCCCTTGGAAATTTTAGTTTATCCTGCTCAGATTTAAGCCTAGAACAGCTTTTGCTATAAATTAAGACTTTTCGTTAAAAAACGTTTTTACTCCTTGCTTATTTTAAGATTACTTACATAAAAGGGACCATTTAGAAAATACCCCTGTAGTTTGTTTTCATTTCATGTATATTTTGACATTCATACATATTTTTATGAAGGCCAATTTCTCATCTACAATTTTTATACCTGTACTGATAAAATAATTGTTTCTTGACTTCTCCCTAGCTAGGCATCCCAGTCTTTTAAGTATATTGAGGATCAAAATATGCCTCCTGCTGGGGAAAACCACTCAGAGATACATCCTCTTACATTCTAGACACATTCTTCATTAAGTTTCGAAATCTTTGATTGAAATCTGTAAAGGTTAAGTCATCATATAAATAGCAGCACTATTAACAATCACAAAATTAATGAGAATAATAATGAGCTCAAGCATGTAAAATGCTAGAGTTAGCATAAACATTGTAATGCCTCTTTGTATGACATTTTTGTTTTGCCATAGGGAAAAGTTCTGTGAGCTTTTTCCCTAAGTGGAGCTAATACGTTATTACTGCAAATAAACTGCTCATTATCTAAGTTGTTTTTGCAACTTTTGGAGAAAGCAAAATGAGGTATTCATGAAGGAGACATTTATGGCTGTGCAGTGAAATAAAAAAGTGGTTTTAAATAGAAATTAAGAACAGTTTTGTACATCACTTTCATTATCATTGTAAAAGTAAAACACGTACACTGCAGAAAACTTTGAAAATATACCCATGTGCACATGCACACACACACACACACACACACACACACATACACACTCAATTAAAAACTGCCCATAATCCTACCACCCATGAATGACTTATCACTGGCAGTATGTTTAGTTCTATTGGTCTCCGTCTTATCTCAATAGTGGGGAACACACAACAGGTAGTTTTGTATGTTGCATTTTTGTCAAAACATAACATCAAAAACTTTTCTCAGACCATTGAAAGTTAATTGAAACCATGATTTTTGTATTGCTGCATAATATTGCATCACACAAATAGATTGTATTTCATTGGGTTGGCCAAAAAGTTAGTTCATGTTTTCCATTAAGATGTTACAGCAAACCCCGAACGAACTTTTTGGCCAACCCAATATTTAACCATTGACCATTCTACATTTTTAGCTATGTAAAAATTTCCTTATTTTTCCATTATAAAGATGAACATTTTTATGCATAAAATTCTGACCACATTTATAATTATTTCCTTTGCACAAATTCCTAGAAGAAGGGGGTCTTCCCTGGCAATCCACTGGTTAAGACACTGTGCTTTCTACTTCAGGGGGCACAGGTTCAATTCCTTGTCAGGGAACTAAGATCCTGCATGTCACACAGCATGGCCAAAAAATAGGAAAACAAATTCCTAGAAGAAGAATTGCTGGGTCAAAGGGTTTGTACATTCTTAAAACTTTTAAATTATGTTTATAAATTATCCTCCAGAAAACTTATAATAGTTTAAATTTCCACCTTCTTAGGCAGAATAACTGTCTTTTGGGATCCTTCATAATGCTGGATATTAATTTTTTTTAATTTGATGGGAGAAATTGATAATTTGTACTTGTTAAAAATTTCTATTTCTTGAATATTAATTTATAAATAAAATTATAAGATCAAAATATTCCTGATTTAGCTTTGATCAAAATTATAGCTGAAACCAGAGGCCACACATTTCAGTAGCAGGAATCTTGAGAAGAAAAATAATTGTTGACAAGGATGGTTTGAAGGTGTAAAGCACTGAGATTTTATGCTATTAAGGAGACGAGGGCAAAAGCTGAAACTTGATATTTTTAAAGTGTAATATTAACCAGAACCACACTGTTTTGGTTACTATAGCTTTGTAATATAGTTTGAAACCAGGACATGCGATACTTTCAGCACTGTTATTTTCAAGATTGCTTTGGCTGTTTGGAGTCTTTTGTAGTTCCATATGAATTTTTTTTTTTTTTTTTTTGTGGTACACGGGCCTCTCACTGTTGTGACCTCTCCCGTTGCGGAGCAACAGGTTCTGGACACGCAGGCTCAGCAGCCATGGCTCATGGGCCTAGCCGCTCCGCGGCATGTGGGATCTTCCTGGACCAGGGCACAAACCTATGTCCCCCGCCTCGGCAGGCGGACTCTCAACCACTGCACCACCAGGGAAGCCCTCCATATGAATTTTAGGATTGCTTTTTCCATTTCTGTGAAAAATGCCATTGGAATTTTGGTAGAGGTTGCATTGAATCTCTAGATTGCTTTTAGTAGTATGGACATTTTAACAATGTTAATTCTTCCAGTTCATAAACATGGGATATCTTTCCATTTATTTTTGTCTTATTCAGTTTCTTTCATTAATGTCGTATAGTTTTATTGGTTAACCAAGTAGATCTTAAGTGTTTCACCACACACACAAAAAGGGCAACAATGTGAGGTGTTGGATGTGCTCATTAGCTTGCTTGTGGTAATAATTTCTCAATATACATATATCAAATTATCACATTGTATACCTTAAATATACAATTTTTATTTGTTAATTACACCTCAGTACAGCTGGAAAATATGGTTTAGCCCTTTGGGAAAAAGAAGTATAAATATTAATTAGGTTGGAGAATAAAGTTCTAGTCAAATTTTTAATATATATATATATGTATAAATATATTTTTGTCATCATGAATTTGGATCTGGCTAGTTTATCAGCAAGATTTTCTCCAGTGACACACTGATTTTTAACTTTGAGACTATTTTAAAAAAATATTTTGGAGTAGAAAATTTTATTTATTTAACACAGGTTATAGACATTTATATTTGGATTTCATACCATTTCACTAACTGATTATGACTTTATTGACCTTGTTATAATTAAACAAAAATATAAAAGATTCTCTTGGATATACATGGGCTATATGGTAGAAATATTTGGTATTTAAAGCAGAAACATTTAAAAACCAAACACAATTTAAAAATTACAATAGCAAGTATTGATGAGGATGTGGAGAAACTGGAACCTTCATACATTACTGGTGAGAATGTAAAATAGTGCAGCCACTTTGAAAACAGTTTGGACATTTTTCAAAGGTTAGACACACTTACCATATGTCCCAGCAATTCTGCTTCTAGGTATAAACCCAAGAGATATGAAAACATATGTCCGTATAAAAATTTATACATGAATGTTTATGGAAGCATTATTTATGATGGCCAAAAGTAGAAACAACCCA
The DNA here is from genome assembly GCF_949987515.2 of Delphinus delphis. Taxonomy (NCBI): domain Eukaryota; kingdom Metazoa; phylum Chordata; class Mammalia; order Artiodactyla; family Delphinidae; genus Delphinus; species Delphinus delphis. The sequence continues at coordinate 79,470,089 of NC_082688.1, read as the reverse complement.
AACGTCTGTCAATTAAAGAATGTATAAACAAAAAGTGGTATATCCATATAATGGAATATTATTTGACAATAAAAAGAAATGAAGTATTGATACATGCTACACCATGGGTGAATGTTGAAAACATCATGCTAAATGAAAGAAGTCAGTCATAAAAGACCACATATTGTATGATTCCATTTGTATGAAATGTCCAGAACAGGCAAATCCTCAACAAAATATTAGCCAATCAAGTTTACCAACTAAATAAATAGGATAGTATATCATGAAAAAGAGATTTATCTCAGGAAAGCAGGAGTGGTTCAACATTCAAAAATTAACCACTGTAATTCACTGTATCAACAGACTAAGATAAACTATAACTACCTCAATAGATGGAGAAAAATCATCTGACAAAATTCAGCATCCATTCATAATAAAAACTTCAGCAAACTAGGAATAGAAGGGAACTTCCTCAACCTGATAAAGGGCATCTATGAAAAACTTACAGCTAATGTCATACTTAATGGCAAAAGACTGACTGCTTTCCCTGTAAGATCAGAAACAAGGCAAGGATGTCTACTGTTATCACTTCTATTTGATTTTATTCCATATACAAGCCAGTGAAATAAGCCAGGAAAAAGGATAAAAGGTATACAATCTGGGAAGAAAGAGCTGTATTCTATTCGTAGGTGACATTAATGACTATGAGGAAAATCCCAAAGAATTTACAAAAAGATTACTAAAACTAATATTAAGTTTAGCAGAATTTTAGGGTACAAGTTCACTATATAAAATTCAATTGTATTTTTATAAATTAGCAATAAACAGTTGGAAATTAAAATTAAAGACCAGTACTATTTATAATAATATGAAAATTATACAATACTTAGGTATAAATCTAAAAAAATATGTGAGGGATCTATATGTGGAACTACAAAACACTGATGAATGAAATCAAAGAAGAGCTAAGTAAATAGAAAGCCATACAGTGTTCATGGATTTCAAGCCTTAATATTGTTGGGATATCAGTTCTTTCCAAGTTGAACTGTAGATTCAATGCAATACCAATCAAATCCAGCAGGATTGTCTTGGTAGAAGTTGATAAGCTAATTCTAAAATTTCCTATGATGGAAAGACAAATGAAATAGAATATCCATAACAATTTGGAAAAAGAAGAATCAAGCTGAAGCATTCACTGTACCTGATTTCAAGATTTATTGTAAAACTATTTTAATTAAGTTAGTGTAGTATTGGCAAAAGAATAGACACATAGATCAATGCAGGAGAATAGAGAGTCTGGAAATAGACATGCATACATATATGTATCTTTTTCAAAGAAAATTGATTATCAACAAAGGTGCAAATGTAAGTCAATGGAAAAAAAGGCAGGAACAATTATATATCCATATCTAAGAAAATCGGTTTCAACCCATACCTCATATTATATTTAAGAATTACTCAAAATAGAGCATATTCTTTTTTTTTTTTTAACCAAAATGTTATCTTTACAGTTTATAGAATACACAAACACATGTTTAACTAGTTCCCTCCACATGGTGGAATTTAAGGTGACTTTCAAGTCTCTATTTGTTTTAATTTTTGAATTTTATTTAATTTATTTTTTTATACAGCAGGTTCTTATTAGTCATAAATTTTATACACATCAGTGTATACATGTCAATCCCAATCGCTGAATTCAGCACACCACCATCCCCACCCCCACATGGATTTCCCCCTTTAGTGTCCATACGTTTGTTCTCTACATCTGTGTCTCAACTTCTGCCCTGCAAACCAGTTCATCTGTACCATTTTCTTAGGTTCCACATACACGCGTTAATACATGATATTTTTTTTCTCTTTCTGACTTACTTCACTCTGTATGACAGTCTCTAGATCCATCCATGTCTCAACAAATGACTCAATTTCGTTGCTTTTTATGGCTGAGTAATATTCCATTGTATATATGTACCACATTTTCTTTATCCATTTGTCTGTCGATGGGCATTTAGGTTGCTTCCATGACCTGGCTATTGTAAATAGTGCTGCAGTGAACATTGGGGTGCATGTGTCTTTTTGAATTGTGGTTTTCTTTGGGTATATGCCTAGTAGTGGGATTGCTGAATCATATGGTAATTCTATTTTTAGTTTTCTAAGGAACCTCCATACTGTTCTCCATAGTGTCTGTATCAGTCTACATTCTCACCGACAATGCAAGAGGGTTCCCTTTTCTCCACACCCTCTCTAGTATTTGTTGTTTGTAGATTTTCTGATGATGCCCATTCTAACTGGTGTGAGGTGATACCTCATTGTAGTTTTGATTTGCATTTCTCTAATAATTAGTGATGTTGAGCAGCTTTTCACATGCTTCTTGACCATCTGTATGTCTTTGGAGAAATGTCTATTTAGGTCTTCTGCCCATTTTTGGATGGGGTTGTTTGTTTCTTTAATATTGAGCTGCATGAGCTGTTTATATATTTTGGAGATTAATCCTTTGTCCGTTGATTCATTTGCAAATATTTTCTCCCATTCTGAGGGTTGTCTTTTCGTCTTGTTTATGGTTTCCTTTGCTGTGCAAAAGCTTTGAAGTTTCATTAGGTCTCATTTGTTTATTTTTGTTTTTATTTCCATTACTCTAGGAGGTGGATCAAAAAAGATCTTGCTGTGATTTATGTCAAAGAGTTTTCGTCCTATGTTTTCCTCTAAGAGTTTTATAGTGTCCAGTCTTACATTTAGGTCTCAAATCCATTTTGAATTTATTTTTGTGTATGGTGTTAGGGAGTGTTCTAATTTCATTCTTTTGCACGTAGCTATCCAGTTTTCCCAGCACCACTTATTGAAGAGGCTGTCTTTTCTCCATTGTATATCCTTGCCTCCTTGGTCATAGATTAGTTGACCATAGGTGCATGGGTTTATCTCTGGGCTTTCTATCTTGTTCCATTGATCTATGTTTCTGTTTCTGTGCCAGTACCATATTGTCTTGATTACTGTAGCTTTGTAGTATAGTCTGAAGTCAGGGAGTCTGATTCCTCCAGCTCCGTTTTTTTCCCTTAAGGCTGCTTTGGCTATTCGGGGTCTTTTGTATCTCCATACAAATTTTAAGATTTTTTGTTCTAGTTCTGTAAAAAATGCCATTGGTAATTTGATAAGGATTGCATTGAATCTGTAGATTGCTTTGGGTAGTATAGTCATTTTCACAATGTTGATTCTTCCAATCCAAGATCATGGTATATCTCTCCACCTGTTGGTATCATCTTTAATTTCTTTCATCAGTGTCTTATAGTTTTCTGCATACAGGTCTTTTGTCTCCTTAGGTAAGTTTATTCCAAGGTATTTTATTCTTTTTGTTGCAATGGTAAATGGGAGTGTTTCTTTAATTTCTCTTTCAGATTTTTCATGATTAGTGTATAGCAATGCAAGAGATTTCTGTGCATTAATTTTGTATCCTGCAACTTTACCAAATTAATTGATTAGCTCTAGTAGTTTTCTGGTGGCATCTTTAGGATTTTCTATGTATAGTATCATGTCATCTGCAAACAGTGACAGTTTTACTTCTTCTTTTCCAATTTTTATTCTTTTTATTTCTTTTTCTTCTCTGATTGCCATGGCTAGGACTTCCAAAACTATGTTGACTAATAGTGGCGTGAGTGGACATCCTTGTCTTGTTCCTGATCTTAGAGGAAATGGTTTCAGTTTTTCATCATTGAGAATGATGTTTGCTGTGGGTTTGTTGTATATGGCCTTTATTATGTTGAGGTAGGTTCCCTCTATGCCCACTTTCTGGAGAGTTTTTATCATAAATGGGTGTTGAATTTTCTCAAAAGTTTCTGCATCTATTGAGATGATCATCTGGTTTTTATTCTTCAATTTGTTAATATGGTATATCACATTGATTGATTTGTGTATATTGAAGAATCCTTGCATCCCTAGGTTAAATCCCACTTGTTCATGGTGTATGATCCTTTTAATGTGTTCTTGCATTCTGTTTGCTAGAATTTTGTTGAGGATTTTTGCATCTATATTCATCAGTGATATTGGTCTGTAATTTTTTTTTGGTAGTATATTTGATCTTTGGTTTTGGTATCATGTTGATGGTGGCCTCATAGAATGAGTTTGGGAGTGTTCCTTCCTCTGCAATTTTTTGGAAGCGTTTGAGAAGGATGGGTGTTAGCTCTTCTCTAAATGTTTGATAGAATTCACCTGTGAAGCCATCTGGTCCTGAACTTTTGTTGGTTGGAAGATTTTTAATCACAGTTTCAATTTCATTACTTGTGCTTGGTCTGTTCATTTTTTCTATTTCTTCATGGTTCAGTCTTGGAAGGTTATACCTTTCTAAGAATTTGTCCATTTCTTCCAGGTTGTCCATCTTATTGGCATAGAGTTGCTTGTAGTAGTCTCTTAGGGTGCTTTGTACTTCTGCGTTGTCTGTTGTAACTTCTCCTTTTTCATTTCTAATTTTATTGATTTGAGTTGTCTCCCTCTTTTTCTTGATGAGCCTGGCTAATGGTTTATCAATTTTGTTGATCTCCTCAAAGAACCAGCTTTTAGTTTTATTGATCTTTGCTATTGTTTTCTTTGTTTCTATTTTATTTATTTCTGCTCTGATCTTTATGATTTCTTTCCTTCTGCTAACTTTGGGTTTTGTTCGTTCTTTCTCTAGTTACTTTAGGTGTAAGGTTAGATTGTTTATTTGAGATTTTTCTTGTTTCTTGAGGTAGGCTTGTATAGTTATAAACTTCCCTCTTAGAACTGCTTTTGCTGCATCTCATAGGTTTTGGATCGTCGTGTTTTCATTGTCATTTGTCTCTAGTTATTTTTTGATTTCTCCTTTGACTTCTTCAGTGATCTCTTGGTTATTTAGTAACGTGTTGTTTAGCCTCCATGTGTTTGTGTTTTTTACATTTTTTTCCCTGTAATTCATTTCTAATCTCATAGCGTTGTGGTCAGAAAAGATGCTTGATATGATTTCAGTTTTCTTAAATTTACTGAGGCTTGATTTGTGACCCAAGATGTGATCTATCCTGGAGAATGTTCCGTGTGCACTTGAGAAGAAAGTGAATCTGCTGTTTTTGGATGGGATGTCCTATGAATATCAGTTAAATCTATCTGGTCTATTGTGTCATTTAAAGCTTCTGTTTCCTTATTTATTTTCATTTTGGATGATCTGTCCATTGGTGTAAGTGAGGTGTTAACGTCCCCCAATATTATTGTGTTACTGTCGATTTCCTCTTTTATAGCTGTTAGCAGTTGCCTTATGTATTGAGGTGCTCCTCTGTTGGGTGCATATATATTTATAATTGTTATATCTTCTTCTTGGATTGATCCCTTGATCATTATGTAGTGTCCTTCCTTGTCTCTTGTAACATTCTTTATTTTAAAGTCTATTTTATCTGATATGAGTATTGCTATTCCAGCTTTCTTTTGATTTCCATTTGCATGGAATATCTTTTTCCACCCCCTCACTTTCAGTCTGTATGTGTCCCTAGGTTTGATGTGGGTCTCTTGTAGACAGCATATATATGCGTCTTGTTTTTGTATCCATTCACCAAGCCTGTATCTTTTAGTTGGAGAATTTAATCCATTTACCTTGAAGGTAAATGATATGTATGTATCATACATACATACATATCATATCATACCTTGAAGGTAAATGATATGTATGTATCGATATGTATGTTCGTATGACCATTTTCTTAATTATTTTGGGTTTGTTTTTGTAGGTCCTTTTCTTCTCTTGCGTTTCCCAATTAGAGAAGTTCCTTTAGCATTTGTTGTAGAGCTGGTTTGGTGTTGCTGAGTTCTCTTAGCTTTTGCTTGTCTGTAAAGCTTTTGATTTCTTCTTTGAATCTGAATGAGATCCTTGCCAGGTAGAGTAATCTGGACTGTAGGTTCTTCCCTTTCATCACTTTAAGTATATCATGCCACTCCCTTCTGACTTGTAGAGTTTCTGCTGAGAAATCAGCTGTTAACCTTATGGGAGTTCCCTTGTATGTTATTTGTCATTTTTCCCTTGTTGCTTTCAATAATTTTTCTTTGTCTTTAATTTTTGTCAATTTGATTACTATGTGTCTTGGTGTGTTTCTCCTTGGGTTTATCCTGTATGGGACTTGCTGCACTTCCTGGACTTGGGTGGCTATTTCCTTTCCCATGTTAGGGAAGTTTTCGACTATAATCTCTTCAAATATTTTCTCTGGTCCTTTCTCTCTCTCTTGTCCTTCTGGGACCCTTATAATGTGAATGCTGTTGCGTTTAATGTTGTCCCAGAGGTCTCTTAGGCTGTCTTCATTTCTTTTCATTCTCTTTTCTTCATTATGTTCCACAGCTGTGAATTCCAACATTCTGTCTTCCACGTCACTTATCCGTTCTTCTGCCTCATTTATTCTTCTATTGATTCCTTCTAGTGTAGTTTTCATTTCAGTTATTATATTGTTCATCTCTGTTTGTTTGTTCTTTAATTCTTCTAGGTCTTTGTTAAACATTTCTTGCATCTTCTCGATCTTTGCCTCCATTCTTTTTCTGAGGTCCTGGATCATCTTCACTATCATTATTCCGAATTCTTTTTCTGGAAGGTTGCCTATCTCCACTTCATTTAGTTGTTTTTCTGGTGTTTTATCTTGTTCCTTCATCTGGTACATAGCCATCTGTCTTTCCATCTTGTCTGTCTTTCTGTGAATGTGGTTTTTGTTCCACAGGCTGCAGGATTGTAGTTCTTGCTTCTGCTGTCTGCCCTCAAGCATATTCTTAAATCTAAAATCTAAAACTATAAAAGTTCTAGAGGAGGGCTTCCCAGGTGGTGCAGTGGTTAAGAATCCGCCTGCCAATGCAGGAGACACGGGTTCAAGCCCTGGTGTGGGAAGATCCCACATGCCGTGGAGCAACTAAGCCTGTGTGCCACAACTACTGAGCCTGCACGCCACAACTACTGAGCTCCTGTGCCACAACTACTGAAGCCCGCATGCCTAGAGCCCGCGCTCCCAACAAGAGAAACCACTGCAATGAGAAGCCTGTGCACCGCAATGAAGAGTAGCCCCCACTCACTGCAACTGGAGGAAGCCTGCATGCAGCAACGAAGACCCAATGAAGCCAAAAATAAAAAATATAAATAAATAAAAATAAATAAAAAATAATTTAAAAAATGTCATTGCCATACCTAAGGTCATCTAGACTTTCTCCTACATTATCTTCTAGTTTTCTAGTTCTGATTTGGCATTTAGGTCTGTGATCCATTTTGAGTTAATTTTTCTGAAGGGTGTAAAGTCTGTGTTTTGGTTTTTTGTTTTTTTTTTTTGCATGTGGATGTCTAGTATTTCAGCACCATTTGTTGAAAAGACTGTCTTTGCTCCATTGTATTGCCTTTGCTCCTTTGTCAGAGATCAGTTGACTATATTTTTATGGGTCTATTTCTGGGCTCTCTATTCTGTTACACTGATCTATTTGACTATTGTTTCACTAATATCATGGTCTTGATTACTGTAGTTTCATAGTAAGTCTTGAAGTCAGGCATTCAGGTAGTCTGTCCTTTAATATTGAGTTGGCTATTTTGAGTCTTTTACCTTTCTATATAAACTTTAAAATCAGCTTGTTTATATCCATAAAATAACTTGCTGATATTTTGATTGGGATTGTGTTGATTCTATAGATCAAGTTGGGAAGAATTGACATCTTGACAATATTGAATCTTACTATTCATGAACATGAAATATCTCTCCATTTTATTCAGTTTTTCTTTGATTTCTCTCATCATTGTACATATTTTGTTAGATTTATACCTAGACATTTCATTTTTAGGGGGTGTTAGTATAAATGGTAATGTGTTTTTAATTTCAGATTCCACTTGTTCATTGCTGGTATGTAGGAAAGTGATTGACTTTCATATTTTATTTTTGTATCCTGCAACCTTGCTATAATATCTTATTAGTTTCAGGAGTTTTTTTGTTTATTCTTTTGAATTTTCGGCATAGACAATCCTATCATCTGTAAACAAAGTTTTACTTCCTCCTTCACAATCTGTATACCTTTTATTTACTTCTCTTGTCTTATTGAATTAGTTAAATCCAGTTAGGAAGTTGGGAGTAACATATACACACTACTGTATATAAAATAGACAAACGACAAGGACGTACTGTATAGCACAGGGAACTATAATCGGTATTTTGTAATAACCTATATGGGAAAAGAATTTGAAAAACAACATATATATATATATATATATATATATATATATATATATATATATATATATATATATATATATATGAACCAGTTTGTGGTACACCTGAAACTAACACAACATTGTAAATCAACTATACTTCAATTAAAAAAAAACTTCCAATAAGATGTTAAAAGCAATGGTGAGAGGGGACATTCTTACCTGCTCCTAATCTTAGGGGGAAGGCTTTGAGGTTTTTGTTATTAAGTTTGATGTTAGCAATAGGTTTTTCTGTAGATGTTCTTTATCAAACTGAGGAAGTTCCCCTCTATTCCTAATTTGCTGAGAGGTTTTTTTTTTTAATCATAAATCGGTGTTGGATTTTGTGAAATGCTTTGTCTCCATCTATTGATATGATCATGTGATTTTTCTTCTTTAGCCTGTTGATGTGATGGATCATATTAAATGATTTTCAGATGTTGAACCAGTTTTGTGCATAGCTGGTTTAAATCCCTTTTGGTTGTGGTGTACCACATTAAAAAATTTATTTTTAATTTTTTACTTATAAAAATGTATTTATTTTTTAAATATGTATTTATTTATTTGGCTGCATTGGGTCTTAGTTGCAGCGCACAGGATCTTCATTGCAGCATGTGGGATCTTTCATTGCAGCACACAGGCTTCTCTCTAGTTGTGATGTGCAGGCTCAGTAGTTGCGGTACGTAGGCTCTCTAGTTGCAGGGCGCATAAAGATTTTTACTTACTTACTTATTTATTTATTTATTTATTTTGGCTGTTCCGGGTCTTAGTTGTGGCTTGCAGGCTTCTTAGTTGCAGCATGCGTGATCTAGTTCTCCGATCAGGGATCAAACCCAAGCCCCCTGCATTGGGAGCGTGGAGTCTTGCCCACTGGATCACCAGGGAAGTCCCTACCACATGTTTTTAATACATTGTCAGGTTTGATTTGCTAATATTTTGTCAAGGATTTTTTCATCTATGTTCATCAGAGATATTGATCTGTGGTTTTCTCGAACGTCTTTGTCTAGTTTTGATATTAGGGTAATGCTGGCTTCACAGAATGAGTTAGGATGTATTTCCTCTGCTTTTATCTTCTGAAAGAGACTGTGGACAATTCGTAATATTTCTAACTTAAATGTTTAGTAAAATTCACCAGTGAACCCATCTGAGCTTAATGCTTTCTGTTTTGGAGGGTTATTAATTTTCCTTAATAGCTATAGGCCTCTTCAGATTTTCCTCTTCTTTTTGTGTGAGTTTTGGCATATCGTGTCATTCAAGGAATTGGTTGATGTCATCTAGGTTATCAAATTTGTGGGCATAGAGGTTCATAGTATTTCTTTATTATCATTTCGATGTCCATGAGATCTATAGTGATGTTCCCTCTTCCATTTCTAATATTAGTAATTTGTGTCTTCTCTCTTTTTTGCTTAGTTACCCTGGCTAGAGGCTTATCCATTTTACTGATTTTTTTTCCAAAGAGCTAACTTTGCTTTTTGTTGATTTTCTCTATTGATTTCCTATTTTCAATTTCACTGATTTCTGTTCTAATTCTTATTTTTTCTTCTGTTCACATTTGCTTCTTCCTGTCTGAAACTTCATAGTTTTCATTAAGGCTCTTATTTCTTGCTGTTTATAAACCTCCCTGATTTTAGGTCCTCTTAAGTTGTTTCTTCAGGTCAGAGATTCAATTTGTGAAGGATTGAGAGGTCAAGGGACTTGTGGGAAAAATCTAACAAAGCCTTTTCTTCTTCCTACAACAACTGCAACTATTACTAAAATCTACCATTTATTATTTACTAAGTGCTAGGTATTTAAAAACGTATCTTATTTAATCTTCAAAACAGTCCTACAAGGTAATTAGTATTATTTTCATGTATACATGAGGAAAGAAGGTTCCAGAGGTAAAATAACTTACTCAAGGCTGCATACTTTGTATAAGTGGAAGAATTGAATTTTAAACTCAGATCTGTAGAATAATAATATAAGAGCTGTACATATAAATAAATTCACTGCAGATATATAGTCATATAGATGTTGCAACATCACAGGGGTTTTGAAAACATCTTATGCTTTAAAAAATTTTAAGGGAAAACTTTTGTTTATGAGAAAGTGGCATTGCTTTGTCAGATGAAGGGAATGACTTATTCAAAGGTAGAGATTTGTTGGTGGGTGAGGAATGGTAAGACTGGTTCTGTCTCAATTTTTAGTATTAGTTTATGAAACATGCTTACAAAATTGATTGGCCCTTTTGGATGCCCATGTGTTTTGTCACTTATAAGGTGTAACAAATGAGGATTGAAATGTTGTCATGTCCAGATTTCACTCAGCCTTTAAAAGTGATTTAAAAATAATTGTCGGGCTTCCCTGGTGGCTCAGTGGTTAAGAATCCACCTGCCAATGCAGGGGACATGGGTTCGAGCCCTGGTCTGGGAAGATCCCACATGGTGCAGAGCAACTAAGCCCACAAGCCACAACTACTGAAGCCTGCGAGCCACAGCTACTGAACTCCGCGCGCCTAGAGCCCGTGCTCCACAGCAAGAGAAGCCACTGCAATGAGAAGCCTGCGCACCGCAACGAAGAGTAGTCCCTGCTTGCCACAACTAGGGAAATCCCGTGCACAGCAACGAAGACCCAATGCAGCCAAAAATAATAAATAAATGAAACAAATAAATTTATTTAAAAAAATAAATAAAAATATAAAAATAATTGTCATATCCTATGTTGGTTTAGACTAAGTCTATGCGTAATACTTCTTCATCTTATTTTGGAAAATTTGGCTTGACTTACTTTAGGAGGTGGGGATTGTGATCCAGCAAGCCTCTCAGCCCAGCGATAGTGCCATGAATTTAATTTCTATAGGTTTATTAGCTCCTAAAAGTAAAAAGCTTAAAGCAGGGGAGATGTATTTAATTACTGACAGTGGAAACTTCTTGAGATTCTTAGTGGGGGAAAACTTACCGTAACATAATAAGGGAACATCTGATTCCAAGATATTATTTGCAATATTAAATTGTGCCAATAGATGGAGAAGTTGTTCCATACAAAACAGAATGCTTGGTTTCTCCATGAAGACTAAAGAAATCCAGGTTTCTGGCAAGTGGAAAATGGATTTCCTTAATAAAAATGTGAAACAGGAAAAGTGGGTTACTTATAAATATTAATAATAAATAACTTTAACAGGGGACAGGAATTTCACTAATTTCAATTATATCTACACGAAACCCTTAGTACCTGCACTGTTTTTACAATTTGGCCGTAGCACTTTTAGATCTGTACATATGAATATGTGTATGTCTATGTTTATTTTGTACAAAATGCTCTCGTACATAAAGGATTTTTAGCAATGTACAAAATTTTATAGGATAAAAAAGATAAAACATAACTAGAACTTCCTTGGTGATGCAGTGGATAAGAATTTGCCTGCCAATTCAGGGGACACAGGTTCGAGCCCTGGTCCGGGAAGATCCCACATGCTGCGGAGCAGCTAAGCCCGTACGCCATAACTACTGAGCCTGCGCGCTAGAGCCCAGGAGCCACAACTACTGAGGCCGCATGCTCAACTACTGAAGCCCGCACGCCTAGAGCCCGTGCTCCGCAACAAGAGAAGCCACTACAGTGAGAAGCCTGTGCACCGCAACGAAGAGTAGCCCCTGCTCACTGCAACTAGAGAAAGCCTGTGCACAGCAACGAAGACCCAACACAGCCAAAAATAAAATAAATAAATAAATTTTAAAAAAGAAAAATCATAACTAAGTGTTAAACTGGAGCAAGAAAGAATGGAATATAGTTAGGGTAATAGCATGTCTTGACTTGATTCACAAATCTGACCTGGAGCTTCCTAGCAACTAATGCTAGTAGGAAAACAGGATCAATTGCATAATCTAGTGTCTATAACATAAAAACATGCCAAGTGCTAGGAGAGCTATAATAATTCTTAGGTATAATGTATTAAGATCAGGAATTATGTCACTTGGGGATTCATGAAGAGGATACTATGTAATGTAATAGATACTATTCTTACCTTACTCTTCACATGTGTCAGCTGGTGGTAGCAACACAGTGCTGTTCAGTTAAAGGAGTTGGAAGTGGAGAATGGAGGGTAAGCACCATGTACCCCCAAGCATTCCTTGTTGTGTAGCTTTCTGATTTAGTTTAGCTGAAGGATACAATTTTGAATCCACGAATCCTTCATAAATATTATTTCTCTAGCTGAGGGATTTGATAAGGCTGGAGGGTTGCTATGAAGACTAAATAACATGTTGCATGCAGAACACTTAGCTCTGAGTCCGGAGGGAGTGAGGCCTCGCTAAAAGCTCTCCACTACCAGCCTGGACCGTGCATAACCCCCAGCCAAAGGGCACACAGTACTTGCTGTGGCTGACTCGTGTGGTTATCTGTGTGGCCTGTTAAACGCAGTGGTGTAGTTTTCAAAAGTCGTTTGAACTAGGGTAGCTTTGGCATCCCTTTCTGGAAGGATTCCCTCCAGCCTCATATTCGCTCATTCATCCCGGTTCCAAACCTCTTGTACGAGGCTCCTGGGTCCTCTTCATGATTCTAGACTCTCTCTTGACACCTTCTCTAGCTCGATCCTTCTCTTGCTCTGTTTGTGATGTTCCAAGGACATTGCTGCTCTAGATCCTGAAACCCATGCCAGACTCCCACTGTCCCAACATTTCTAAGATACTGCTGCCCAGATCAGGTTTCCCTTTATTTCTAGGAAGGAAGATTAGACCACAGCCTTTAGGTTTTATGGCTTCATTCTCGGTCAATTTACCGTAATTTGTGTGAGTCTGTGACATATTTATAAAATTCTCAGAACAGCTTCTGGGGCTAGAAGCTGATTTGAGAAAAGTCCTTCAGCTCCACCCAGTCACCCCTTGGTTTATTCACATCCAGACCCTCTGCCTTCAAACATGGAATCATTGCAGCCTTAGGTTGGAAGTGACCAGAGGTCATTTAGTCCCTCTGCCCAATCACGCAAATGTCCCCCTACAGCTAGTCTCCCTTAGTTCTCCATTGTATTGATTGCAAATTCTACTAAATAGAATATTGCAATGATTTCGCATTCTATAGCTGGAGGATATGCTAAGGGTATATTTTTGCTTACATTTCTGCATAGTTTGGGAGAATGTGCCCTGAGTTCTGTTTTGTTTCCATTTACCTTTTTCTGAGCAATTACTGACCCTGAGTATTGGAATCCACAAATGGATTCTTTTAACAACTATCCTGTCAGGATGCAACCTCTGTGTGTTATGTGGCTTTTAGTCCACAAATGTTTCCTTTTAATGCATCGATTACCTTAAGAAGTATTTATTTGAGTGACTTTCCCTGCATTAGGATTTCTCCACTGTTTTAGGAAACCTCCAGTCAGAAAAATTTACAGTTCACTTATTGTTATAGCTGGCAACAGCTAGTTAAAACCTTGCCTCTCACTCTTACCTGCTTGAGATCGTCCCAAATCAATGATTCTTTGAATCTCTCCACAGACTTTGTCTGAATCCTGTGCACTCAGTCTTTTTTTTTTTTTGTAATTTATTTAATTAATTTATTTTTGGCTGCGTTGGGTCTTCGTTGCTGCGCGTGGGCTTTCTCTAGTTACAGTGAGTGAGGGCTGCTGTTTGTTGCAGTGCACGGGCTTCTCATTGCAGTGGCTTCTTTTGTTGCGGAGCACAGGCTCTAGGTGCGTGGACTTCGGTAGTTGTGGCTCGCGGGCTCAGTAGTTGTGACTCATGGGCTCTAGAGCACAGTCTCAGTAGTTGTGGCACACGGGCTTAGTTGCTCTGCGGCATGTAGGATCTTCCCGGACTAGGGCTTGAACCCATGTCCCCTGCATTGGCAGGCGGATTCTTAACCACTGCGCCACCAGGGAAGCCCTGTGCACTCAGTCTTAAGCAAGATATTTGTATCCTGACATATTTTTGCATGTTTCCATCATCCTTGAGAAAATCACGCAAATTCTTTCTCAGCTCCGTGCAAAGCAGAAGTGCACCACTGTTATTTAGCCTCAAGTTAGAGGCTGTGTTGAGGAAAAGCAGCCACATGGTTTTGATCTTACAGTATCCAAATAGGAGCCTCTTTACTCTTCAGTGCAGCGCTGATGTTTGTGAAATAGGTTCCCAGGGTTGCCATTAGGGGACAGGTCAGGATTGAATATACTTCTAGAAGAAAGATCCACAGCATGCAGTCTTGGATTGTTTATTATTTTCAGATGATGCTGCCAACAACTTGGGACCCTACAGCAGCAAGCCTGTGGGGACTAGTCCCAGGGAGGCTGTCCAGTCCTCTGGGGAGATGTTTGGTGGTCAGGTCGCAGCAGATAAGTAGGGATTTGTCCTCCTGATAGTGGTATCTTTAATTTTCTTCTCTATTTTCTATTACGGTAAAAATTAAAAACACGCACAAAAAGACCCGTTATAAACAGCGCTTGGTTCCTATCAGTGAGTACATTTTGAAAGCCTTGGAATCTTGGGTGTATATTTTTGTGTGTGTGTATGTGTGAGAGCGTGTGTGAGTGCATGTGAAAACTGGGGGTCAGGCGGGGCACAGAGAAGAGACAGGAGGCGCTGGAGACACTGGGGTGGTAAAGGAATAGAATTAAGCTGAAAAACAGGTGCTGCCTACAGTTTTGCTGGAGAGCCAGCCCGGAAGCAAAATGAATTGCATTTCAGACGCCCCACTTCTCCCACCTCACCCTAAACTGCTTGCAATGTTCTGACTCCTAAACCTGAGTTATTGGTGACAAGTGAAATTAGGCAGCCTGGTTTCTAGGTAGCAGGTTGGATTGCAGTGAAATGTCTCTGAAACACCTCAGCCTTTGTCAGAAAGCTAAGCAGAGCTGCCTCCAGATGTTAGCTGGAGGGTGCATTGTAATCTTTCTGCACTCATTACCTGTATTTGCATTTGTGAGCTATAACCGTTGCGGAGCCAAATGCCGACTGAGAGGCTCTAGGAAAGACCCTTTAGCATGTAAAACATCACGCTGGTTTTGGTTGTATGAGGAACTAGTGGTAGCTGGAGATCACCGAGGAAGAGTGCAGACGAATGGAAAGTCGGGAATGTGTGCTTGTATGTGGCAGCAGCTAGTGGGTTCTTCTTGATGGGATAACTTCCTACCATCTCTTTATTATATGGAACGAGGATTTGTCAACTTTGGTGCCACTGGCTCCTTTATATGCTAGGAGCAGCCTTGAATGAGCATGCTAGATTAAGGGCAATAGGAAGGGGACCTTCTCTACCAGAAGATGAAGCTGAGAGCTCATAAGTTGGTGGAGGAGACCGGGGTGAGGTGAGGGAGAGGTGCAGTGAACAAAGGGAACAAGAGAAGAAAGGAGAACAAATCTTGTCTTGCAAAGACATAAGCAGTAATGGAAATAGTGTGAAAGAGAAGAGAAATGGAAGAAAAATAATTCGAAACAAGAGATAAAAAGCAGGAGAGAACAAGATTCAACCCCTTGTTTAATAAGAGATGGTACAAACAAGAGAAAATATGGCGCATGTGATTTCTGGTCCTGGCAAGCCTGAAGTAGAAGCTGTGAACTATGATTTCAAAATGGTACAGAGGGAACACTGCACAGAAAATGGTGCTCTGTGTCTTCATGTTAGTATTAAAACTGAGTCCTGGTCCAACATGGGGAGAAACAGGGCAGGAAAGCATTGGTGTGGTCGTTGGGAACCCACGGTGTGTGTGGCAGGCACACCTGCTCTGCCCTGGCAGGGGTGGTCCTGGAAGACCTGCCTGGTGACCTGTTCTTTCAGGGCTGGTCTAGCTGGTGTGTAGAGAGCTGAGGAGGTGCCTGAAGCTGTCTTCTTGCTCTTGGTATGAGGATGGTGTAAGGGGACGAGGAGGAACAGAGAAGAGACATCACAGCTTTATCTCTACATCCTGTTTTCTCATTTATAAAAGGGTAAAATGTGAGTGTCTAACTCAGAGAGTCCTTGTGAAGAGTAAGGGAATGCAAAATTATTTAACCAAGGAGGCCATTGGACCGTCCTGCACCTATGTAAGCAAACCAAAATCTAAGCCTGTAAGTGCCTCAAAGTTACAAAGTCAAAATGCTAAGGGCAACCAATCACAAACAGCCAACTAGGCTTTAAGCTATAGCCAATCAACAGTTTTCTTAATTTGCTTCTGCACTTTCTCTATATAAGACTTTCCCCGAGCTCCTGTCAGTGGAGCGCTCCTAACCACTTACAGGTTTGGCGCTACTGGATTTGAATAGATTTTTGCTCAAATCTTAAAATGTTTACTATGCCTCAGTTTAACTTTTAACAAGAGATAATATAGCAAGGTTCCTGGCTCAATAAATGTTAGCTATTTTTAGTACCCATACATGTGGTCTTTAAAAAATGTACAAAATATTTATATAGCAGTTTTATAAGTAAAAATAATAGTTACAAAAGAGTACTCACAACAAACATACACACACAAACCTGGAAGGGAGCAACTGTACTCAAATCTTAACAGTGCTTACTTTTGGAAAGTGGATTATTGCTAATTTATCTTTCTTCTCATGCTTGTTGGTATTTCTACAGTGAATATTAATTACTTTGTAATAAGAAACACATTATTCTTTAAACAGCTGTAAGAATCAATCCCAACAAGGTCTGTTATCAGTCCTTTTTCTCACACCTCCTCAAATATGGATTCAAGAAGCTCTAACATCAGCTCTTATTCTCACCCCTCCCCAATCTGGATTCATTTTCATTGGGAGCTTTATGGTTACCCCCCTGGTGCCTTCTGGGTCAGAGGGAGAAGTGTGTTTGCATTCTGGTAAGAGCTGGGAGAAGCTACTTTGTACTGTGTTTCTTAACTGTGCTTTAAGAAAAGCACTTGAAATTTATAACAGAAGACCGTATTTGCTCACAACTGTACTGGATAAGGAGCCAGATTTGCAGGCAGGCTTGGATCAGGCATGACTTCCCAAGATCTGAAATGAGAAGGCTAATTATTTGGAGGGCTGTCTCTTTGTACATACTTTATTAATCTGTGAGCATTGCTATAAAAAAATTGGCTTTTAGCTGAGGCAACCTTCTGAGGGTGGCTCAGAGGAGAAGCTGCTCTAGGTGGAAAGTGCCACTCTCCACCTGGGTGTGCGTATGAACCACTTGGGGATAGCTGGGAGCGCCTGAAAGCAAGCATTCTTCAGTGGAGCGATGCTTTCCCTGGGCTCTGTTTGGAAACGGAAGATGTCCTGTCGTGTTTCCATTGCCCCTCTGCTAGAATCCAATGAATAGCATCATGTGATATAGTAGAATCTGGTGATTCTAGGTGGTGATAATGGCTTTGAGGAGCAGGGAGGAGGGTGGTGATGTGGCCTCCAATTAGGTTGCCACAGTCCAATTGCCACAGCAAAGAAGGAGTTAAGTTAGATGTCTGTGCCTGTGAATTACTCTCCACCTCAACTTAAGCACTGCTTCATATTTTGATCTGCTTTGGCACGTTTTGATTTTGGACAAGGATCAGCCTTGTCCATGGTTCCAGAGGCTGTGGATGTAATAGAGGCATCACATGCAGTAACAGCCTTATAGAAAAAGCAATCTGTATAGATACAGATCAAACGGGAGCATTTCCATTGGAAAGTGCAGCATGGGTTGTTTTTTTTATCCCATTGGTAATGTGGCTGCTCAGGGTCACGTTCAGTGGTGTCCAGGTGTGTATGACACTCAGTGATGCTGATGGGTGTTGGACCCAGCCTCCCCTGGTAGCCTAGTTCTTAGGTGGAGAGGCTCTATGGGGAAGCTTCCTGAGCAGGGGGTCCAGGACTGGGGATACAGAACCGTGAACACTGCCCCCCCAGGTTGTTCAAGCCTTGGGCATGATTCTGATCGTTTGTGAGAAACTGACAGTGCATGACAACTGAAAATTGAAGTGCAGGGATTATTCACTCCCTTTATTCCTCATTCTTCTTTTAGTTGCGGCAGGCATGTGGGATCTAGTTACCTGACCAGGGATCAAATCCGGGCCCCCTGCATTGGGAGTGTGGAGTCTTACCCACTGGACCACCAGGGAAGTCCCAGAGCCTTTAGCCTTGAATTACATATTTGGTGGGGAAAATTTGCATTAATCTATTTTCATGTCCAATTAGATTGATGAACAGTTTGACTACTCAGTGCTATTCCACTTTGATTTTTGTTGAGGCTCTTGAAATGTGCTCTGTGTTGATTGATTGATAAATCCATATAAAATATTTGCTGCAGGCCTACTGTGCACCAGACCCTGAGCAGAGATACAGGGTGACCTGGCCAAGTGTAGTGCTTTCTTCACGGAATTTAATCTAATTAAAGGGACAGAAAATTAGGCAAATAATTAGGAGACAGTATAGTAAGTGCTCTGGTAATGTAAGTCCTATGTGTCTTGAAGCATGTAGCAGCGACCTTAGAAGGAGCAACAAAGTTGTTCTGGAGGAACAGACTTCTAGGTTGAGACCTGAAGATGAAAGGACTTAAGAAAGAGAAGGGGTGGGGAGAAGCCAGTGTTGTAAGCAGAGGGACGAGTCTGAGCACCACTTCATAATCCCTTTCTGCTGGGTGTATATCTATTTAGAAAGAAAAGTCTTAAGTGAGAAAGAACTTCTTTGGTAATAATCAGATGATTATTACCAGATCTCTTATCAGGTGGAGCTTCATTTATCTCCTTCTTATGGCCATACCCGTTTGAGTTGGTGTCATGGCTACTTATGTGCATCACCAAAGGATCTCTGCAGGCTCTGGAAGGCCTTCATTTTCCTTGTATCACTCAGATAAAGGTTTTGTAAGTGAGCTTGTTGAATGTTGAATCAAAGAATAAACCGATAAAGTGTATCATAAAATGAAAAAAAAAAGAATAAGCTGATTCAGGGCACATTAGAAATCCAATCTATATCTCAAAGCCAGTAGGGAAAGCAATTGACCCTTTGGCGTTATCTGGATTGGCCAGTGGCCTAGGTGTATCTGACCTTCCTGAAGGTTCTGGTTCTTGGCCACTCTCCTCTGATTTGCTATCCTTCTTCCTGTGAGGCTGACTAGGCTTAGCCTAGGATGGGCACGTTGGCCTATTCCCTCAAACATCTCACTTTAGCTACATTCAACTTGTTATGATTGTAGGCCTGTACATACATTGCTCATTCAACAAATATTTAAGTAAGTTCCACATATTTCAACACAATTGAGAGCTTCCTATGCCCTGGGCTCTGTAGTATGTGCTGACAATACAAGAACGAATAAGATAGGACCTTTACCCTAAGTTACTGGCAAGTATTATATGCCAAGTTTCAACTGAGCTAGAGATGGTGAGGGTGGGGTGGAGTGGATGGATGGGAAGTCCCAGCATCAAGATTTTAGGCAGCAGTTCTCCATGACATCGAAAGGGAATATGATTCAGGAGCTTCTAAGATAATTTCCATAGGAAAAAGGACCTGGTCCCTTAGGAGATTATAAACTTTTCCTCAACTTCCTTTCTTTCTACTGGGTATGAAGCTATTTATTTTCTTTCAGCCTGAGTTCTCTTTGGGTCTTGGACTGGATGGGGCTGAGGTCATTTGGGAGAGTCACACCCACCAGATTGTAGAATGGTTCTCTTGGTGGCTTGAAAGAATTGATGTGCTTCTGTGATATTGTCTCTCAGTTCCTCAGTTCCTGGCACAGAGCTCCTAAAACTCTTATTTCCTGAATGACAGAGATGATAGGAACATCTTTTGTTATAATGTTTGGCCTTAGTCCATAGTTCCTGACACAAGAGCTTCTAAGACCCTTGTAATCTCTGGGGTGATAAGGTGTCTTTTTGTATGCTAATGAGATTACTAGTGGCTGGGGGCACCTAGGTAGCTTCAGGATGGGGGCTGGTTGCCAGAAAGACTAGCTCATGATTAGAGGGTTGGAGCTTTCATCCTCATCCCTTGACCTCTGAGAAGGGCTGGAGGTTGAGTTGATGGTCAATGGCCAATGTTTAATTATGCTTACTTAATGAACCCTCTATAAAAACTCCTAAAAGACAGAGATTGGAGAGCTTCTGGGTCAGAGATTGGAGGGTGGCACACCTGGAGAGAGCATGGAAGCTCTGTGCACCCCACCCTATACTTTGCCCCATGCATCTCCTTCATTTGGCTGTTTCCCAGTTGTATATTTTATTTTATTTTATTTATTTTTTTTCCCAGTTGTATATTTTAGAATAAATCAGTGACAGTAAGTAAACTTTTCCTGAGTTTTGTGAGTCATCCTAGCAAATCATCAAACCTGAGGAGGGGGTCATGGGAACCTGGGTTTATAGGTGGTCAGTCAACAGTATGGGAGGCCCAGGACTTGTGACTGGCGTCTCAGTCTTGTGGGACTGAGCTCTTAACCTGGGGGTTCTGTGCTGACTCTGGATAGTTAGTGTCAGAACTGAATTGTGGACACCCAGTTGATTCTGGAGAGTTAGAAAATTGGTTGATGTGGGAAAAAACCCCTACATATTAGGTGTCAGAAGTTTTATGAGTAAGAGCAGTTTAGAATCTCCAAAAGTAACACCCACGTGATGCTGTAATATTATTTTCAAGTAAATATGTTTTTAAAAAATATCATTCATTTGGAGTCTATCACTTTGGAATTTGTGATTTTTTTGAAACAATTTAGGCTAATTTTTATTTTCACATTTTCTATAGACAAAGTGGCTTGGACACAAGATAATACTGAAAATATACAAAAGATAAATGAAATAAACTGTCTCTAGCAACTCTAGAAGCACACAAATTTGACATACTAATTAAAAATAATACTTACCTTTTCATGAAGACAGGTCTCCTAAATAGAAGTCATGCTATTAGATATACTGTTAAAACATTTTGGGGCCAACTTTTTGCTAAGGGAGACTTGCGGTAACTAGTGCTGATTTCCAAGCTACAAATCACCTATATGTTTTATACAAAGAGACAAATTAACAATGACATAAATCTAATGGGTTGTTTATTTCTAGGAGTAGTGAAAGCTAGGAAACCATGGCAACCAATGTAGTCAGAGATGATGTTAAAAGGACATAGACTCTTGGCAAAAATGAATTGGAAAAAAAAAGTGTGAAAAGTCCTGAAATACTCACTAACAGTTCTAGGCAATTTAACTATTCTTTTTTCATTCTGATGGAGGAGTTACATCCCAGCAGGAGTGGAAGTTATAATTAAGGGTTATTTGTTGCTTCTTCTACAACTCCTATTTTATAATTCTAAGTTCAGTGGCAGAGGCTCAGTTAAAAGCTCATGGGCATGTTTTATAGTGAAGGTAGTGATAATGGTAGCATATTAACAACTCACAAAGAACTCAATATGTGCCGTGTACCTTAAGCTCTCAGATTCTCTCCTCATTAAAGTCATGTGTTAGGATCTACATGAACTCCAGAAAGCCATGAAAAAAATTACTGTGTCAGTTCACATACTGGTAAAAATCTTAGCTGCCAAAGCTTGGTCTATGGATGGAGAAATTGTTGATTTGCCATTAATGTATATTCTCAGCCATATTATAAACCAGTTGATGCTTAATCAACCAGAGCAAACTGCATGTATTTGTTCAACAAATAATAGTGCAAACTTTCTGATTCAAAACTGGATGGTAATGGGACAAGTCCAAACATCACAAAGTTTGCCCTTTTTACTGAGGTTCAGCCACTTTTCTTGAATAAATACTCCTTGGATCATTGTATGCCTTCAGTTAATTTATAGGGTTCTGAAAAAGTTAATTTTGACTTTTTTTTGGTCAGTATTCTGGTTGCTTTTAGGGAGGAATGGAGTTTCAGAGGTTCTTTACCGAACCGAACTCAGGTTTGCTTGCCCAACGTGCACAGCAAAGCCAATCTACTGACACAGGGGTGTGTTGAAGGAAAGTACAGCATTTATTTGCAGGGCACCAAGCAAGGAGAATGGACAGCTAATGTTCAAAAAACTCAAACTCCTTCATAGATTTTAGGCAAGGGCTTTAAAAGGCAACATTAGGGGTGGGGTCCTTGGGTGCATGATCAGCTTATGAACACTCTTCTGATTGGTTGGTGGTGAGGTAACAGGGTGATGTTTTGGGAATTTTAATCATCAGTCTCTGGCTCCCACCAGTCTGGGGTCTGTGTGTTTGTGACCAGCAAGTAGTAAACATCCTCCACTGGGTTTTAGTTTCTACAAAATGACTTAAAGGTATGCATCAGATTGTTGTCTATATCCCTTGAGGAGAAACTAGGAGTCCTGTGACTCTGTTTTATTGCTGAACTATTGTTCAAAATATTAGTACTTTTCTTGCTTGACTGCTTTTCCTTTGTTTCTGCATTTTCTCACCTCTCTAATCATTAACTATTTAAGTCTGCTCTTTGGAACTCGAGGAGGGCCTAGGAGACTAAAGTTTTTTTTACAAACAAGAAGCAGGGGACATGGAGAGGCTTGTACGCAGGAAGGCCCTGCAAAGTCCTGCTCGGTTTCAATTCTTTCTTTTTTTTTTTTTTTGGCTGCACCGCACGGCATGTGGAACTTCCCTGAGCAGGGATTGAACCCGTGCCCCCTTGCAGTGGAAGCGTGGAGTCTTAACCACTGCACCAGGGAAGTCCTCAGTTTCAATTCTTACTCCACCATTCTGGAAGTGCTTCTTTCCAGTCCCTTCATTTTTACTTTGTACATTTATCAGCATTAAAGGTCAATGAGATTAAATGGGCACCTGTGTACCCACGCAACTCTGCACACATGCGACAGTGATCCTGGGTGGGTGCCTGGCATGAGTGGCCTACAGCAATGAGTGTCTGAGCATCTGGTATTTCAGCTGGAACTTTTCTTAACCTGGAGAGGAACAAACAGTTAAAATGTGGAAGGAGAGCCAAGGGAACACCACTAGCCAACATTGTGCTCATGTGCATAGAGTTTCTGGATAAGTATTGCATGTGGTAGCTTAAATTTATGACATTTCCAAAAACTCCATTGCTACAGCTCACTTTTGTTTCATTTCACAGTACAGAAATATATCAGACAGGTGAAGTTCTTTTCCAGACTTCCATCTTTAATGTAAATTTGGATGCTTATGCTTAGTGATAGACTTGCTTCCTCAAGTTTTCCCCCAGTGGCTGAGGCTCCACCAATGATCTTTTCCCCATTCTTCTCTCCTTCAAGAACAGAGTTGAGAGGAGTGAATTTACACAGTATCGTATGAGCTGGGAAATACTTGCATAGACAACTGGGTTTTGCATTTATTAACTTCAAAGGATCAAATGAGAGGGTCTAGACCAAAGGATAGTAGTTGTTGTGTAAGAAGGCTAATTTGAGTTCAAAATAAGGAGTTATTTCTGACAACAAAACCTCTGAAGCTAGCTTGATCCTCTGTTTTCCACATCTTCTCTGTTTTCCTCATTTTTCCTGGTGGAGTTTTTCCTTCTGTAGCATTTGACAGGTCTCTGCCTTCCATCACCATCTCATTTCATTATTGGTATGTGTTTCATTTCATTATTGGCATTTGTTTACATGTCTGTTTAGTCCAGTGGTTCTCAACCAGGGGAAATTTTGTCCCCCAAGGGACATTTGGCAATGTTTGGAAATACTTGTGGTTGACACAGCTGGGGTGGGGGATGCTACTGACATCCAGTGAGTAAAGGCTATGGATATTTCCAAATCCTACAATGCACAGGACAGCTCTCCACAACAAAGAACTATCCTTCCCCAAAGGTCAATAATGCTGAGTTTGGGAAATCCTGCTCTAGTCCATGAGATTTGAGGGCAGGGAGCTTGTAGCTAGGTATATGAGACATAATAAATGGTAAACACAACAGTTGGTTAAAGAACAGAGTCTGTTCGTTTCTTATCATTTTTTTGCAGTTGCAACCAGTGGTTTGAGGGCTTGAAATTATGCATTTGATTTTTTTTCTTTTCTTGGTTAGTAACTGAATGGGAAAGCCAGAAAGATCAAACAATCTATTTATTCCTATGAATAAACATCAAAAATACATGAAAAACCCCAATCTGAGGGGCACTGGGAGCAAGCCAGAAAATGAAATCCATATAACATTTCTTTAGAAAGGCATCATTCAGTCTTACCTTAGCTGATGGGGCTGGCAGTCCTCACTCATCAGAATAGGCATGGTCTTTTATCTGAGTTTGTTTTACTCTTCAGTGTGGCTTTTGGATGTGGACTTGATTTACTGCTCTTTGTTATGGACAGTTTCAAGATAGCTCAATACGGAGAGACGCAGAGAGCCAGGCAGCCAGTACACAGATGGCAGAGGGATGGGAGGGAAGCTGTAAATGGAAGAGAAACTTTCTGCATCCCATTGATTCCTGTGTGAAAAGAAACCATGCTCTTGCTGTTTTGAGAGAAAAGATAAAGAGCACGGAGGCAGAGATAGCTTGATTCCCTGGATCCCTAGGCCTCGCTCTGTAGTAGACGTCTCTGTAAAAGCAAACTGCAGCAGCTTGGCTGCATCTTCCAGATACCGCTTTTGCAGAGAAAGTGAACACAGGCCTGATAATACACACCTACATCTTCCATCTATCAGTATCCTGTTGGATATGTGTGTACACAAAGCAAAAGCACATAACCAGAAATGTTTGTTGAAGGGACTTGTGCATAAAAGAATGAATGCATAAATGATTTAGGAAGAGATGTGGGCTTTTATAACAATTTAAGTAGTTACTATATATTGAGTGTTTAGTCTTTGCCTGGACCTTTGCTAAATACTGTTTTCATTTAATCCTCATATCATTCCTGTGAGTGAAGAAGGTTTATCTTCTTTTCACAGATGGAAAAACTGAGGTTCAGAGAGGTCAACTAGCTTGCCTAAGGTTTCGGACCTTGTGTGGTAGAGTTAGGATTTGAGCCCAGGCGCACGCTGTACTGCCTCAAGGGAAGGGCTTCAGTTCCTGTGAAACCTGAGAAAGCAAGGCAGTGGAGGAGGTGAAATTGAGTCAGGGGCTTCAGCAGGCAACCTGGCTCCACTCTTTCCAGCAGAAAGCCCAGAAGGTGTTCTTTTTGCTGGTTTTTAATGAAGAGGCAAAAGGATCAGATGGCAATGACAGAATCCGTCCTCTGTGATAAGAACTGTAGCCTCTTTACTATACAGATATGGTTTGTGAATCTTCAGTCCACAGACTGTGGATGGGGTCCCCATTGCTACTACCATCCATGCATCACAGACTAGACCTTCCTAGCTAATGAGGAAACCAAGCCCCTGTAAAAACTCTCCAAGATTCTCTGCAAGATTCTCTGAGAGGATAGGTCCTTATGCATATGGCAGGCAGCTTTCTTGCAGCACCCCACATTTCCCTCCTCTGTCTTTGATCTGACCATTGTCAAGTACTATCAATGTGGTGCAGTCCTGAAGAGTATAGACTCTGGAGTCAGGCTCCCACCATTCATGTGCTACCCCTGCCACTAACTTACTGAAAACTTGGACAGTTTGCTTACATCTACTTTCCTCTTCTATAAAATGACAATAATGATTATGCCTGCATCACAGAGTTGTAAGTGTTAAATGAAATAATTCTTTCAAAGTGCTTAGCATGGTATCTTGTAAATAGCCCTCTTTCAAGCTTAGCCATTTTATTTTTTTATTTTTTACTACTTTTTTTGTTGGAGTATAATTGATTTACAATGTTGTGTTAGTTTCTGCTGTACAATGAAGTGAATCAGCTGTATGTATACATATATCCCCTCCCTCTTGGACCTCCCTCCCACCACCCCATCCCACCCATCTAGGTTGTCACAGAGCACTGAGCTGAGCTCCCTGTGCTATACAGCAGTTTCCCACTAGCTATCTATTTTATACATGGTAGTGTATTTATATCAAACCTAATCTCCCAGTCTGTCCCACCCTCCCCTTCCCCGCTGTGTCCACATGTCCATTCTCTATGTCTGTGTCTCTATTCCTGTCCTACAAATAGGTTCATCTGTACCATTTTTCTAGATTCCACATATATGTGCTAATATACGATATTTATTTTTCTCTTTCCGGCTTACTTCACTCTGTATGACAGACTCTAGGTCCATCCACATCTCTACAAATGACGCAGTTTCATTCCTTTTTATGGTTGAGTAATATTCCATTGTATATATGTACCACATCTTTTTTATCCATTCATCTATTGTTGGACATTTAGGTTGTTTCCATGTCCTGGCTATTGTAAATAGTGCTGCAATGAACAATTGGGATACATGTGTCCTTAAAAAACTAAAAATAGAACTACCGTATGACCCAGCAATCCCAATACTGGGCATATACCCTGAGAAAACCATAATTCAAAAGGACACATGTACCCCAATGTTCATGGAAGCTTAGCTATTTTAAACTCCACCATATCTTCCAGACATGATAAGAAACAGCAGCATTTGGAAACTGCCTGGGCAGAACACTCTTTAGAGAACTTCCTGTTGGGGACACAGGAAGTTTCTGGATTTGGAGAGAAAGTGGGGGAAGGTGGTGACTTCCAGCAAAATGGTCTGGCTTCCTCTCACCTTCTCTTCAACTTCTCCTAGGCATTTTGGAGAATTTTATGGGCCTAAAACTGTGGGTTAAATTTTTTATTAAACATTTCATGACAATGTATGCCTGCATGTCTAAACATGTAATTTGTGTTATATACCTGGAATTTTCTGTTAAACTCTTTACTATATGTTTTCAGGGAGAGGCCCATTTCTATGACGTTAATCAAAAAAAAGTTAGGTACTCAAAAATTTTAAGCACAAGTTAAAAATGTAAATTCCGGGTCTTTATCCCCAGAGATTCTAATTTAGGAGATCTGGCAAGGCGTAAATAATTTTTAACAAGTGTTTCAGGTATCTTAGAGGCAGGTGGTCCAGAAAGTGCTAGAACAATAACTGAGGTAAAGTTTGAGGAATTAATTATTTGCGAGAGGTTATCAAAATGTACATGATGGATAATCTGCATGGTTCCTATGTTGCCCTTTGGAGGAATTTTTCACAGTTTCTTTGGTGAAGGTGAGAGCTGGCACTGCTGAGGTGGAGGGAATTACTCTTTACACTCCCCAAGTCTTTTTGGGCCTCTCATTAGATGCTTCATTGCACAGTAAAGCTGCACCCTTCCTACATCTTGAGCTGCAGAGTAATCGGACTTTGGGGTTGTTTCTGTCCACCACTCCTACGGATGGGGAAGAGCGGGATTGAACGAAACCTGCATTTTCACCCCCCCTGAGGAAAATCCTAAACTCCAAAGACAGATGTAATAGAAGCAATATTTAACTCTGCTTACAGTTATCTATCTCTGCCTCAAACAGAATTGACGAGTTCTCTTATTTGCCAATAAGAGAATGCACTCTATTCAGTCAAAACGCAAAAGGGATTTATTAAAGAATATAAGGAAGTTCGCAGAAACTCCAGGTGGGCTTGGAGGCCATGAAGTCAGGAATGGTGCTCCAACACACCTCAGGTCTGCTCCAGGGATGACCCTTCTGCCATTGCTGTGGGGACAGACATAGCAACCTACACTGCAGGTGCTAGGACGGGACACTAGAACCACTGTGTGTTCTACACTCCAAAACAGGACGCTTCCTCTGCCACACTGCAATAGATTCCTTATGGAGGCTGCTTCCTAATATTTCTCTCTTCTCTCTTCAAAGCTTACGTTTCATGCAGGTGTATCTGATTATGGAATCTGAGTCACATGCCTGTCCAGTGGGAGGTTGAAACTGGCTTAAGCTAGCTCTGAGAGGTGACGGTTAAGTTTCAGGGATTTTATAGGCCAGTTTTTAAACTATTGGCAACTTGAAGTAGGCCATCGTAGGAGGATTTTTACCATGGAAATTGGCAAGTGATACAAAGCAGTGAAATTGAGAAACATTTGCCATCACGTCATTGCAAAGGATGCTGTGCAGTTTGATCTCACAGTTCCTTTGGGAAGGTGGACCTCATAGTGGCTGAAATTCTCCAGACGGGAGTGCTGCTTAAAATGTGCTATACAGCCACTAAAATAGTGAACTATTGGTTTCAAGGTTTCCTCTAAAAAGGAAACTCCAAGGGTTTTGCTCCCTTGTCAAAGTATCTTTTGGTGTCTGATGATGTA
This sequence comes from Delphinus delphis, assembly GCF_949987515.2. Classification (NCBI taxonomy): domain Eukaryota; kingdom Metazoa; phylum Chordata; class Mammalia; order Artiodactyla; family Delphinidae; genus Delphinus; species Delphinus delphis. The sequence continues at coordinate 79,441,968 of NC_082688.1, read as the reverse complement.
GAGTGAGATAGAATTGCAAATGTGCTTCAGGTTATAGCCAGAATTTTCAGGTTCATCTCCTCCATTGTGCACCCTGCCAAGCAACTCTGTTTCCTTGAAATTGCTCAGAGTGCTTATTAAAGGACAAAAGGGAACCATGTGGCCTTTTGAAACGTTACTGCGAGGCCCTGGGCCACGGCCATTCTTAGTATGATAGTCTTCTAGTTTTGGGTCTCCAGGAATTATTTCTAAGAGGGACATAAAGAGAATAGACTCCACAGATAAAATGATGATGGAAATGGCCACACAGCAATTATGAGAGAAGTAGCAGAGGGCACCTCTGTCCCAAAAAAATGGAGGGACTTAATCAGCAGACTGAGAAGTGGGAAATCCTATTGATGAAGAATCTCTCCATTGGGAATAAAGGAAATTGGGCTGACAAGGGTGTGAAAGGAGAACTATAGTCATCCCTCGGTAACTGCAGGGGGTTGGTTCCAGGGCCCACCTCAGATACCAAAATCCAAGGATGCTCAAGTCCCTTATGTAAAATGATTTGTAAATAGTTTGCATATAACCTATGTAATCCTTCTGTATTCTTTAAATCATTTCTAGATTATTTATAACACCTAATATTGATACAGTGTACATGCTATGCAAATAATTGCTGATGTGTGACAAATTCAAGTTTTGGTTTTTGGAGCTTTCTGGAGTTTTTTCCCCCTAAATTTTTTTTTTTTTTTTTTTCCGGTACGCGGGCCTCTCACTGTTGTGGCCTCTCCCGTTGCAGAGCACAGGCTCCGGACGCACAGGCTCAGTGGCCATGGCTCATGGGCCCAGCTGCTCCGCGGCATGTGGGATCTTCCCGGACCGGGACACGAACCCGTGTCCCCTGCATCGGCAGGCGGACTCTCAACCACTGTGCCACCAGGGAAGCCCCCCTAAATATTTTTGACCCGTGGTTAGTTGAATCCTCAGATGCAGAACCGGCGGATATGGAGGGCCAACTGTACCTCTAGAGGCATTAGTAAAGGATGAGAAAGTGTAGATCCCATGCCCTTTTCCCTCCCACATTCTAATCTTCTCCAGGAACCAGGAAGAGTCCTGGAACTTCAGGGAACGCAGGAGAAACAGTTCTAGCCCTGCCCAGGACAGAGAGCTCATCTTGACAGGCCAGACTTGCAGCAGGTTTGCTCCCAGTTAAGATCTTCTCAAACACAAGCATTGCGGGATCATTAGTCCTGCTGCACACACAGAGAGCAGTGGCCAGGCTGTGGTGATGCCCAGCTTGGGGTGCATAAGTGTCTGTAGAGCCCAGGAGTGGACATGCAGCTCTAGGTTCCAAGCAGAATGCTTGAAGGAGACTTTCTGTGAAGGACACAAAGATTTCTTTCCGCCACAAAGGACCCTTCCTCAGTGACAGCACTGACAACAACTGCTGTGAGGGGTGCAGGGAAGGACAGACCACCTGACCCAGCTGGTGCTGGAAGGTGACTTAGGGTACCAGTGGGGAGCCCCTGGTGGGTAACAGTCACTTCACCCACTGCCTATTAAAATAAAATAAAAATATCACTGATTATAAAAGTAATATGTGTTTTTGTGGAAAATTTTTAAAATATTGAGAGGTATAAAGAAAAAAGTTTTAAATTAATATTACCTTGCCAACCACTTTAATATTTTTGACTTTCCCTTTTAGTCTTTTTTTCCTATGTATTTGTATTTTATATGTTGTTAAGCTCATACTGTATGTTCTGTAGGCTAGATTTTTTCTTAACCTTATGTCGTAAGTATTTCTCTGTATTATTATATTTTTCATAGTCATCATTTTAAATAATTGCATTATACTTTATACATATACATATGTATATATATGTATATCTATTCCATATAAATATCCATTCCATTATAAATGAGACTAGGATAAGCATCATTCTTTGTATACATTTCTGATTATTTCCTTAAGTTAGATTTCTAGAATAGAAATAAAATTGATAAGTATTTTAAAGTCTTTGATATGGCTTCCTGAACTAACTTCCTGAGTTACCATCTAGTTTAATGTGTTGAGTACAGCCTAATATTGTGGTTAAGCATGGGCTCAAGTCAGAAAGAAGTAGATTTGAGTTCTCACCCTGCCACTTCCCAGCTCTCTCATCTTGGGCCTCTAACCCTCATTCCTTGTTCTGTGATGTGGGCATAGCAATGCCTGCCTTATAGGGTTGTTGTGTGGCTTAAATAAAAGAATGCATGTAAAACCCTTAGCCCAGGATCTGGCCCATCTCAAGTGTACTGGACACTTCCCAGACCAGCTCCTCACTTCCTGCCTAGGGCTTCTCTGACACCTGGTGTGGGCACTCTTGTGTATGCAGCGCAGAAGTGTGAGAGACTGAACGTCCTGCAGGCCAGCCCTTGACCACTGGGGGAACCCTGGCCCCTCTCTTCCCTGTTGGATGGTTCTGAGAAATGTTTCATAAAGCTTCTCAGGGGGTGCTGTGGGATCTAGTGAGCAGTGGCCCATGGGGCGGTGGTCAGTTTGGTCCCACAGCCTGGGATTGGCTGTCCCTGCTCCCAAGCCCCTCCCCTCTTCCATACTCCAGCTCCCTCTGGTCCCGTTCCCAAATACACCACCAGCAGGTGAACCTTTGTCTCAGGCTCTGCTTCTGGGGAAACCCTGGCTAAGACAATTAGCATCAGTAAATGTTATCTTTTAATATTGCAAAATAGTATAATTTTATATTTCTCTCATGTAGCATATTCTACAGGAAATTCAGTCACCTACCAAATATTTCTGAGACTTCCTAGAAATCCTCAGGTGCCGCAGCTTTTGTTATTTCTGCAACTCCTCTTGTGTTCTCTACATCGCTACTCTGTACTACTCTGGCCTTCTTGGGTTGGCTTCTGCCCAAACTATGAACACACAGACTTCCACCAAACCCCACCAGGGACCCTTAACCCAGGGCTTTGTCTCTGACTTCACTAAATAAGATATTTCCCTTTTTCTTAGAAAAGAGAATTAACAAACTATGGCTGTTAAGGAAATGATACTAAAATCTATGTGTCCTTTCCCAGAAGATACATAATACATATTTTAATAAGGGATGAGAACAAATAACAGTTTCTAGAGGCAAAGGAGACAGTTGATTTATTTTCCCCCTTTGAGAGGATAGCTCAGGAGACCAGGCTTTTGTTCTCATTTTCCCATATGTAACCTCAGATCCATCCTCAACATTCCTATCACTCCCCTGGGCTTTTGTTCTAACTTCATCATTTCCTGAGAGGCTGACTGGAACTGTGTTATAACTACCCTTTCCCTCTATACTTCCACCAGAGTTGCCCTCTGAAAACACAAATACTATTATGGCACTCTGTGGCTTAAAACCTGTGAATGGGTCCTTACTGTCCAGATTGTAAATGGTCTCTTCATGGAACCCACGGTCCTTATGATCCAGTGTCTGCCTATTTCCCAGTATATCTGCTCCTTACCCTGCACTTTTGCCTCAAGTTCTCAGCATCAGCATCAGTTGTGAACTTGTTAGAGATACAGATTCATGGGCCCACTTCAGACCTATTCAGTCGGAAACTCTGGGGTTAGGCTTGGCAGTCTGTGCTTTAATGAACTCTCCAGGTGACTCTACACATGCTGAAGTTTAAGAACCACCCACCTAAGCAAAGCAGGATTGGCCTTGACCTCCTAAGGTATCTGGAAATCCCTACCCTCCTTCAAGAGTCAATTTATCATCACCTCTTCCATGAAGCCTTCTCTGCCTTCACCTGACAGCATCTACCACTCTCTCCTCGGTGCCAACACGACACTTCCACTGTGAAGTGTAACGCTGCTTTGCAGTTTACTTGTCCATTTCTCTGACTAGACTCTGAGATGCTTGTGAGAGTAGGAACTCTCTAAAAGCTTGCTTTAACTTTGATCCTCTGCCTGTCTGTCTCTACACACACACAGACACACAGACACACACACACACACACTATCGCTTTTATAAAGAAGGAGATCACAGGATAGAATAGAAAGCCACTCTTCAAAGTTCCTTGGCCATTTCCACCAACTGGGATCTTTTTTGTCTGCCTCTCCCTGAACCCCACCATGAGTTTGTATGGCCAATTTTGCCCCAGATATCCAAGGCACAGATCCGCCCTTAGCTCTTGAGAAAAGGGGGCCTGTTGTCAGAAAATTGCAACTACAGATAAGTAATTCCCTGTTTGCTCTATGACACTGACTCTCTTTTTTAAATAGATCAATTGAAGCTGTAGTTGATTATGTTTTCTCTTCAATCTTAGGGCTACAAAGACTCTTTACTTAGTAAAACTTAAGTCACTTAAAGAAACCTTTGAGTTGCCTGTTTAGGGACACTAGTCTATATATAGTCTAGGAGCAGACCCTTGACTCTCTTCTATCTGACTGTGCTCTAAGAGTCAGTCTTGGACTAGAGACAGTTCTGCTGTGGACTCAGAAAAGGGGGGTCCAGGAGAGCCAGGGAAGATGGAGGGGCGAAGGCCCTGCCTTTACTCTCCTCTCGTAATGTCTCTGTAGCTATAAGAGGTTGGGTAGTGGCTTCCAGTGTTGGCAAGCTGGAGGGAGGTTTGCTCTGTCTGTCTGGAGGGACAGCTAAGTCTCAGACATGTGGCAAATGCAAAGACTTCCCAATTGGCTAATGGGTCAGGTCTCACTCTATTTCCTTTATCTAGATATACCCAGTGGCTAGGACACTGCCCAGTATACAGCAAATTTGAAATAAATCGAGGCTGAATTTTTACGATTATGAATGCCAGGGTTTGTGGGTACTACACTACATAAAGTTATTTACCTTTCTCCCTGCAGTTTGGATTTGGATCCTAGACTTCCTTGAAAAGTCTTAATTTAAAAAGAAGAGAAGCAAGCAGCCTGCAGCTGCATTACAGGTTTTCTCCAGGCCAGAAGCTTTCCTATACATGATTTGATGAAGTAGCAGATGGCAAAGTTACAACCTGTGTAGCTCTAAGACTTAATAGAAACCACGATCAACTACAGTAATGGACTGTGTTGTAACCCAAATGTATGCTTTTTTGGTGCTCTGATGGGCTTGTCACTTATTCAGCCTCTTTGTTAATTAGGACAAAAATCCCTATAATTATACATTTTGAACAATAAATCTTTGGCCAATATCCTTTAGATATAATTTGTGTAACTGAATGCCCTCTTTTGAGTATCACTTTAAGAACTGAAAAGGAGAAAAGAGATAACTCTGACAAATCCAGGGCATTTCTGAATAAGCATGAATTGGATTGTAATAGGCTGCAATGAGAGAGCGAGAATATTTTGGGATACTTGATGTTCAGCAGAGCTCACCTGGGTCCTGGCAGTCAGGAATTCTGGGACACAGGATCTCTCCAGGAAAACTCTGAATTTATGCCTGTAATAGGCCGATTAAGGATTGATACGATTTTCATCATATCAGTGGAGTGATGTGATTGTGACCTCAGCTTCTTCAGGCTGAAGTTATAGATCCCAAGAGCCACCTATTCCGTTTCTGTGGGATGCTGGCAGATGTGGGCCCTGCACATGTATGGCGAGTGAATGAATGCCCCTCTGGTGGAAGGTACCCAAGATTAATAGAAAAGCCTGCCTCTTGTCAGGTATTATAATCAGGAATAGGAAAGTTTCCTCTGTAATGCAGTTTTTGCTTCTACTTCCAGGATGCTACAATTATAGGCTGGGACAGAGGATGGGGACATGAATAATGGAGGTGACCAGCATTAGCACAATACTCCATTCATCACTGATGAAAGGCAAAGTGTAACCCTCAAAACAATCCTGGAGAGAGGGAAAGGGAGGGCAGTGCAGGTTCCTCGGGACCGTGATTTACCAACGCACGAGAGGATGTGAGAGCCTCTGTGCTAGAAGGGGCCACATTTTTTGAACTTGAACATCTATTTATAATGTGACCATTATGTGGAGCTGATTCATTACACAATTGACATGTGGATATTTCCCAGGCAGGCATTTGATTTCAAATATATGCGCTCCCTGTTCGAAGGCCATCTATACCCCCAACATTAAGTAGAAACCAGGCTCAGACTCATCATTCACAGCAAACCGGTTTCCCCTTTATTACATGTACTCTGTACCCTTCTTCCATGGTGATGAGATTACATTATATCATTGATTTGAGGTTGGTAGAGAAAGGTTGTGAATCTGATTTTTATTGTGTCCCAATCAATACAGAATATTCTGAAGAAGAATAGAGGGTTAGAGACCTCTGGTTCAGGTCAGAATAAATGCGAAAAGTACTTTTGCAAGGGTAAAGACGATTCAATTTAAACTACTTCCCTAGCCAGAAGCAGGGAGATGGAATAGTACCCAGTCTTCCAGAAGAGGCTGCTATGATCTTTGTGCCCTAATCAGGCTTCCTTGGGCTCAGGTGGTCCTAGGGAGCAGTGGGAGTATAAGGCAGGAAAATCAAGGAAGTCATGTCACAGAGTCTGGATCAACACTGCAGGGCAGGGGATGGACAGAAAGAAGAGCTATGACTAGGGGTCTACCAGATGGCCGAGGGCAGATCCCAAGTCCATGGGTGACAGAATCAGGTCCAGGCACCACCACCTTGAAATCTGAAGCTGCTGCTTCCTTGCTGTCCCTGCCACATTGGACCTGGGCTGTACATGGGTCATTGGGCATTCCTGCTGGGAGGGGATAGGAAGGCAAAATCAGAGGAACAAGGCAGGGGCTGACCTCTTGTGAAGTTTTTCCTGAAAGTCTCTGTCATGGAATAATGACCTAGAAATCAGAAGGAAGGATTACTCTGACCAACTGCCCATGGATTAAAGAAGTGTATGAGACAGTACGGGCAGCAGGGGGTGGGAAAGGATGGGAAACTGCAGAGAGTGAATTCTCCACCCCATCGAGCGATCATACTATAAGACATGTCCTCAGATAGGCAAGCTTTGTCCACTGGCTGTCACTGTGTCTCAGGTGAGCTGGCACAGCTGAGACCCAGATCTGTCTCAATTCCTGGGCTCTCCAGTTCCTCAGAGGCACGCTAGCCTGACTCATGTCCATGGCTGTCTTCTGTGTCCAACTCAGGAGATTGTAGAAGATAGTTACCAAACAGGTAATTTGGGGGGATTTATTTGTCTAACAGACTTAATGACTGCCAGTTTACTTTTCTTACTTTGGTTTCCTTGAGCTGAGAGGGTTAAAGTGGTGAGAAAGCTCAGAATGGTAGGACTCTGAAGGTAAATTAGGCATAGAGAAAGCCTCATTTTCTGTTTCTGAAAAGTATTCTTTCCTTTCCGTTGTCTGCTGAGACCTGGAAGCTACTCTTTGCAGTGGGAATGGAACCTTTTGTTTCTGTTGGTTTCTGTGCTGTGTGACTCAGCCCTGGTTGAAGCTGAAATGTGACATAAAGCCACAATAGGCTGAGTCTAAGAAACATATGCTGTTTCTTAGACTTCCCCTGATAGTACCTTGTTTGGAGAGAATTATATATAACTGAAAGGGAAACGTATTCCCTACGGCCAGAAACTTGGCTTAGAAATGCTCATCTGGGGAAGTTATTTTTTGTTTGCCATTTAAATAAATCCACTGATATAAATCAATATTTGTGAGTATTAGGGAAGACCAAGTAAACAAACAAAGCCCTACGCATTTATTGCAAACAGAACCACTGTTGAGATTTCTTAGGGGAATTGAGGAATAGGGAGGGGGGGTCATCATTTCCTGCACAGAGAAAATGAACTGTTTCATTAGTTTGGATACAGACACATTTTTCTTTAAAAATAGTGGTTAGTGAAATCTTGTCGAATATGTAGCTCTTAATAGGTATACGAAGCATCAAGAATATTAGGTACAAATAACAGCATTAGGATTAGGTCTCACCTCATCCCCACCGTCTGGATAGAACTCCCTAAAAGGAGAAAAGCAGCTCCTGACCTTCGGGAACTGGCAGGACACTTACAACTAGGCCAAGTGGACATAAACAATCTCACGGAACAGCGACATCAGACAAGGGCGTTCTGTGACTGTGCTGAAGTGAGAGAAAACACAAATAAGAAAACTTGATAATTTTGTCTAGGTGCAGGCAAAAACAAACCACAGATACCAAACGTCCCTCTCTCTTGGCTAATATGAGTGACTGTCACAGCTCTGGCCTCACTACATACCTTGTAGATAAGATTTATTAAGAATGTAGGCTAGAATTGCCCTTCTTTCCTGATGGCATCTGATCTACAGCAAAGTCCTGCTTCCTTCAACCCTCCCCCAGATCACCTAACCCATGCCCAGCTTCTAGAATTAATCCTTCCACACAGTTTCTTGCTGAGCTGCCCCACAGTTCCCCATGGTGTGCGTCCTCCCTCACAGCAATGAGCACTAAACCCAACTAGTTCACCTATAGGTGTGTTCCTGGTGATCTTTGGCTGGAGGCCATTGATTCTATTCACTGATTTCTCAACAGCCAATCCTTCCATCCCTTCTTTCCTGGAAACAGAACTATGATGTTTAGCTAGTAACACCCTCTCGTTCTCCAGGAAGGTCAGCCTCACTCCCAACACAGGATGCCTCATGATTGGTGTTTGCAAATGTTAGTTCTAAGGATGGGCATGGAAACCAAATCTAGTCAACGTGATCTGAGGGGAAATGGATTTATTGTGCTATCTTTTATCAGAAATATGTATTAAAAATTTTTAGTGACATTTATTATTTTCTTTCTAATTTTACAAGCAATACATGTTCATGGCAGACAACTAGAAATACATAAAAGCATAAAGTAAAAATTAAGTCATCCATAATCCCCACTCACCAGAGGTAACCATCATTAGCATTTTGAAGTATTTCCTCCCAGGGTCTACATATTTTTTTAATTGAAATATAATTGACCTACATCACTATGTTAGTTCCAGTTGCACAACATAATGATTTGATTTTTCTATATACTACAAAATGATCCAGTTGCACAGCATAATGGTTCGATATTTCTATATACTACAAAATGTCTAGTTAACATATGTCACCATACAAGGATACTACAATATCAGGAATTCCCTGGCGATCCAGTGGTTATGACTTCACGCTTTCACTGCCGAGGGCCCAGGTTCAATCCCTGGTCGGGGAAATATGACCCTGCAAGCCACCTGATACGGCCAAAAAAAAAAAAAGATTACAATATCATTGACAATGTTCCCCACCCTGTACATTTCATCCCTGTGACTCATTTATTTTTTAAGTGGAAGTTTGTACCTCTTAATCTCCCTCCCATATTTCACTCATCCCCCAACCCCCCTCCCCTCTGGTAACCGCCTGTTTGTTCTCTGTATCTATGAGTATGTTCTGTTTTGTTATGTTTGTTCATTTGTTTTGTTTTTTAGATTCCACATCTAAGTGAAATCATATGGTATTTGTCTTTGTCTGACTTCTTTCACTTAGCATAATCCATGTTGTAACAACATTCCTTTTATGGCTGCAGATTTCATTCCTTTTATGGCTGCAGAAATACCATTATTTTTAATGAATATATAACATTTAATTGTTGAAAGTCCTTATTATTTTGGAAATCTAAACTATTTCATTTATAGCAGAGGGTAAAAGCTGAGAAACTTAGTAATGCTTTTACTTTCTTCCTCTCACAGCATTAGTTACATCCTAAGATATTAAAACATAATATAGTATTTTAGACCGACATTATTGCTACTTAATTTTTTATGTTCTAGTGCCTTTTTTCAAGGATAGTTTTTGATGTATGTACTGTTTTATTGAACATATTCAAATAATATAACTTCCTCCTTCCCTTCCTCCCTTACTTCTTCCTTCTCTCTTTTCTCTATTTCTCTCCTCCTTCTTTTTACATGGCTTATCAGCATTTTTTTTTTTTTTCCTTTCACATGAACAGTAAATCTGGGTCACAATATTTTTTCCTTGAAGCTTTGTCTGTGTTGCTTCTTTGTCTTCTGAACTACTTTTTTGGGAAAGAAAAAAAATTTTTTTTCTTTGAATGTACATCTTAAGAATAATTTTAATCTTAGAAATATGTAAAAACTCTTTGAAAATCTATCAGTTTGCTTCTTGAATAAACTGTAGAGTCAGTTGAACTATTGATGAAACTTCCAAAAAAAGACAGCGAAAATGTGTTATTTCAAATACTGCATAATTAAAAGTCTAATCCTTGCTAACGCCTGGCAGTATTTTAAATTTTAGCCATTCTGATGGGTACATAGTCATATCTTGTTGTGATTTTAATTTGCGCTTTCCTGGTGACTACTGATATTGAACATCTTTTCATGCTCATTGGCCATTCCTTTAACTTCTCTTTTAAAATGTCTTAACTGCTTTGTCTATTTTTTGTTGGTTTGTTTTACTTCTTCTTATTGATTTAAAAGTTACTTTTATATTTAGATACAATCTTTTAGCAGATATTTGTTTCACTTTAAGAAATTGAATTGGAAATTATAGCCAAATATATGGGTGTGATTTAATGAAAAAGGATTTATGTAACTCCAAACTGTGATATACACAAAAACGTTGGCAGGTGAATAAGCAGTTACATGTTTTAACCTGAAATGTTTAGTATACATGTATTCATTTCCTATTGCTGCTGTGACAAATTACCAAAACACAGTGGCTTAAAACAGCACGCATTTATTATCTTACAAGGTCTATAGTTCAAAAGTCCAAGGGTCTTACTGGACTAAAATCAAAGTGTCAGCAGGGGCCTTTCCTTTTGGAGGCTCTTGGAGAGACTCCATTTCTTTGCCTTTTCCATCATTTAGAGGACTCCTACGCTCCTTGGCTTGTGGCTCCATTCCACCATCTTCAAAGACAGCCACAAGAGGCTGAATCCTTCTCATGCTGTCGTCTTTCTGTTGTTCCTCTTTTGCCTTTCTCTTCCAATTGTGAGGACCCTTGTGATTGCACTGGGCCCTCCAGGGTAATCAGGGATAATCTTCCTATGTTAAGATCATCTGACTAACAACCTTAATTCCATCTGCAATCTTAATTTCTCTTTACCAGTAGAACATAGCATATTCACGCGTTCTGGGAATTAGGATGTGGATATCTTTTGGAGACCACTGTTTTGCTTAGCATAGTATATAGATTACTAATTCTTAAGATTTCTCCATATTGTTTTTTTTTTTTAATTAACACATGAACTTCTGGTCCCAATTGTATCAGGTAAGAAGACTTGTATAGTATCTAAGGAAATCTGACAATGCAACAGAGATGAATCTGACAGGAAGATAAATACCCCATGTAGGTGAGCATCTTGGAAAGGGACAGGGCCCCAGAACCCAGGTTCTACAGTTTCACTGGGCACACTTTTTTTTTTAAAGATTTTTTTTTTTGATGTGGACCATTTTTAACATCTTATTGAATTTGTCACAATATTGCTTCTGTTTTATGTTTTGGGTTTTTGGCATGAGACATGTGGCATCTTAGCTCCCCAACCAGGGACTGAACCCACACCCACAGCATTGGAAGGCGAAGTCTTTACCACTGGACCATCGGGGAAGTCCCTCGCTGGGCACACTTTTTGATCCCTCCCACTCAAGGGAACTAGAATACTAAAATATGGGAAGCAGGAGGAACACTTAATTAAAAATGATACAAACATCCTATTTAGAAGATTTACTGGAGGATGGTATTAAAGTAGATCAAGCAGAACACAAGGAATCATGGCAGGAACGAGGTAGGGAGAACACTGGTCACATTTACTCAACTTTGGTGGAAAAGACATTCCACATCTGGCATCAAGCATCACGCTCCCTGAGTGGAGGATTCAGGGAGGTGCTCAGGAGGAGCACAATTCAGGAACACGGGGGGACAATTACAAACTCTCTAAGAAAGGACGAGTGACATAGGGCAGGAAGTAGTTCGGCTGGTGGAGGCTGAGCCTGAGAATTTCTTACCAGATCTCACAGTCTTAACTGGATGTTCAGGTTGATGTGGCCTGGGTGTGGTGGTTTACAGTGTAGTTGGGGGTTATACTGGTGTGTGATATATGAATGATATAAAGGTCAAAATATAATCAATGCATCAAGTCCACTACTGTACAGCACAGGGAACTCTACTCAATATTCTGTAGTAACCTATATGGGAAAAGAACCTCAAAAAGAATGGATATATGTACATGTATAACTGAATCAGTTTGCTGAACACCCGAAACTAACACAACATTGTAAATCAACTGTACTCCAATATAAAATAAAAATTAAAATTAAAAAATTAATTAAAATTAAAAATAATTAAAATTAAAAAAACTTTTTTCAAACTAAAAAAACCTCACAGAAACAAACAAACAAAACATCAAGTCCATGACCAGAAACTGATCACTCACTAAGGCCACCATACTACAAGTCTTATAAATGGACATAAGTGCACTGTACATGCATTATACAGGCATGTATAGCTCCAATTGAGAACAAAGCAGTACCTGTCTTAACGGTAGCCAGTTGTCTCCTTCTTCTCTGCAGTTTGTTGTTAAAAGTCTTTTATCTCTTTATTCCAAACGTACCTCCTATGGAATGGAAGAATAGTCTCCAGGAGTTCCTGGCTCCTGCTTTAGAAGGATTGAGCCTCCTGATGAGACTGCAGGTTGCCGTAGAGTGTCCACATTCTCCCAGGGCCTAGGAGGCTGTGTGGCATGACCTTGCCTTCCTCACTTTTGAGCAGTTTACCTCCTGAGTATCTGAATGTCTCCTGGGCAGCAGAGAGGTCCCAGGTCAGCCCCAGAGTCCTGAAGAGACCTAGAGAAGAAAGTGACTGCATTTATCTAAGGAGGAGTGCTCCACACTAGAAGCAGCAAGTGCACTGTTATAGCTACAAAGAGGTTAGTTATATAAAAAGAAAATTATGTAGGAAATTATCAATATTGTAAAAATTAAAGTAAACAGAATAAATGAAAAATAAGGCTCTTTTTCTGAAGACTAACTGGAAAACAATACTTCTAAGAATTTAATTTCTTAGCTACTGCTCTCTCTCTCTGTCTCTCTCTGTGTGTCTCTCTCCTTTCTCCCTTCATTTTCTCTACTCTCTTGATTGGCTGCTATTATGAGAAAATGCAGGCTGCAGAGAATCCTCTCAAACCCTGAAGAAATTATTGTAGTGTTCAGTTGGTAATACTGAGCTGTTTACCTGTTTTTCACATTAAATTCTATTGTCTAGGATCATTGAACCAGAGCAAATAGAGTAGACACATGGTTAAAGTGTTAGTGTAAAGAGCAGCAAAAGCTATCAAACACAATTTCTGATTGCCAGGGAGGCTTGTATGTTCTGAGGTTTCATTCTGTCGCTTGGAATCAGTGCTGCAGTCTATGCTCTGATAGCCCCCAGAGCCTCACAGGCAGCCTCCTCCTTTGTGGTTATGAGTCCAGAGGCACATGGGAGGTGTGTGCACTATATTCTCTTGTCCATTGCTCAGATTTTTTTTTTTCAGATGCCACGCAAAACTTCCTTCTTTCATCAGTCAAAACAAAACAACAAGAACAAAAAACACTTGTAAACTGATTCAGGCAAGTTACTTCCTTTTGGCCTCCAATTATTTCACCAGACATTTGGATCTCAATGTGGGTCCATTTGTTATTAATAAAACATTCATCATGCTCACATGCATATGGATTTCTTATCACTTTGGTTTAGTGTTGAAACAAAAGGCTGCCCTTTAATTAGAGGCTTCTAATGAAATATTAAAGCTGTGTTAGTGACTCTTCACTTAATCACTTTTCATGTGGGCAAGGTTTGGTTTGTGGTTTGGTAAATGTCAAGGGTACTAGTTATGGTGATTTTGGATGACTCTCAGTGGTTCTCTGAATGTGAGCAGGGCCCATCTGGCCATTTGAAGATTTCAGCGTATGAATAGGCATTGCATATTCAGTAACCACTTGTAGATTCAAACTGTAACTAGCATTCTCACCACTCAAAGGCCCTGGTTTTCTATTAGTTCTTTGTAGTTGGCAGTAACTCTCAGAGCAGATGTTTTTTTCTTTGGTCTTGATGCATGTAAGGTAGAGGGAGCAGGGTAAATCTAGCTTTCCATGTGAATCTTCACCATCTTTAGTCCAGAAGAAAAAGACCAAATACTTTTGGAAAGCAGTGTGGGCTCCCCACAGGATAAAGTTCATTTAAGTAAGTGAAAAATGAATATGTAAGCTACTACATCAAGACTACAGTAAAAAAGGATGATGTAATTCTCAGCAGAGGAAAGTCGATGTTTTGGAAACTTTTGTCTTTGTTTCAGTTTGAGTTACCAGAAGGTTCATTGGCATGCACGTATAGGATTGTATCACTCACATGCCGTTATTCTCTGAATCTGGTATCGCTTGATGCCAAAACCACATAGAGTGCTTTTAAGGTAAAGTCTAAAAAATATAGATACTAGCTGACCTGTAGCTAACAGTAAAATGTTACTTTATTTGAGAGTCTCTCAATGTTATGACACAAGGCTCACCTTACGGTCTGCAGTTATTTGTGTTAAGTCTCTCATCTTATTTAAAAATTGACAATCTGCATGAACATGTATTTTATTTATCTATTCCAATAGTTCTAGGAGGGAGAGAGGGCAGGTGTTACTGTTCATCTATGGTAAATTAGGGGTCTATCATGACCTGTGAAGGCTCTGAGGTTTTACCCTACATGTAAGCTGATGAGCTAGCCTGTTATGTTCTCTGGATGCTGGTAGCAGACATAAAACTCCTAGGTCAGAGACAAAGGCAGCACAGCAAACAGCATGAGCATGATGTCAGCTCCATTTCTCCATGTCCTCCAGACCCCACGGGATGACATAGACGGACCTAGATGGATGCACATGCAGGGGGTTGTGTCATAGGAAAGGAATTTACTGTTTTTATAGTGAGTGCTAAGCAAAGCTGCTCTTTGTTTGGGTGGAGACATTACCTTATCCTTCAAAGTTGCTTGCTGCAAAAACAATTTGGAGAAATAGCCCAGATAAAGAGTCCCCAGGGCCTTACATTCTTGGCACACCCAGAAAGAATGTGCAAGGGTATTCACAGCCCATGGGATTGCCTCTCTCAACAGAGTCAAGGTTGAGCTAATGCTCAAAAGCCAGGTTTTCTGATGCTAGATTCAGTACTTTTTTGTTTATGTCAATTAATGTTAATGTTAATGTCCCTAATGTTTATACTTATACCAAAATGAATGCTAAACACAATACCAATAATTTATAGAGCATTAGCCCCACACCGGAGACTGTGGGTGCTAATTTATAAACATTGTCACTAAATCTTTTTACATCCCTGGAGAGTAGGTACCATGTTCTCCTTTAAAAATTAAAAAAGAGGCCCAATTAACTACATTTCCTATGTTCACACAGCTAGAAAATGGTAGACTCCAAAGCTCATACTGTTTTCAGAGGCCCAGATTGCCTCTTTTGTGGATATAAATTTAGTGGCACCAGCAACTCTCTATATCCAACTATTTCATTCACAGCCTTGCCAATCCTTGGAACCCTCACCATTAGAGATTTGGTCTTCTTTTTAAGAATCTGTTTCTTGTTAAAAATCCAAATTCCTTGGAAGGGGTAACAATGTCCCATCAGTCACTGTATACTTGAGAATGAACAAGTTGAAAAGGTTCTTTCATGTTTGTAAGTGCTGATGAAGTAGAGGGCAGACAGACGTGAAGATATACGTGTTGTTTTGGGAAGGAAAGGCTACCACAAGGAGAGAGGTCAAGGACTGAAAGAAAGGACTGAGGTCAAGGACTGAAAGAAAGCACTGTCCACCACAGCATCTGGGCAGTGTGCTTCATGCTTCAGCCATGCTATTTAATGGCTGGATATTAAACATGAAGAACACACCAGGACTTGAAAATCAGCATATAGCTGATTCTGTTTCAAATCTCTACTTTACAGAAGGAGTTCTGTAGCCCCAAAGGTGTAGGCTTTGGAGCCAGAGGGTCTGAGTTTAATCCTAACTCACCTAATTCTCAGGGGTGCAATCTTGTATATTTTCCTAAACATGGAACCCCAGTTTCTTCATTTATGAAATTTGGATAATAGTAGGTTTGTTATGAAGATTAAATAACTTACTAGAGTTAAAGCACTTAGAAGAAAACTTGACATTTAGTAAGCACCTGGTAAATATAAACTACTATTATTATATGTTCTTATTTAGGCCACCTAAAGTCTCTTTTGGAATGAGAGATAATATATAAAACAAGAATATTTTAAAGACATAACCTCCTTTAATTTATTATAAGGTAATGTTAATAGTGTCTTCTTTATGATTTTTGGCTTACATGAAATTCCAGAAATAACTGAGAAATGCTCCATTAAGTTCAATGCCACTTACATAAAAATAATTATTTCTTGAATAAATTACAGCTAATTTAAGAGTAAAATCAACTGCAATTTTTTTGCTTACAAAAGCATTGCTTTGTTGATTTGACATTTGGAAATTCCTATTTTGTATCAGTACTGTGCTGGTTTCTAGGCAGAGCACCCCTGTGAAGACAATGTAGACCTTCTACAAGGAGCCTAGTCTAGTGGAAAATACTGAGATGAACAGATTAGTATTTTTAAAGCAAGAAAATTATAAGAGATAAAAACATAAAGAAGAAAAGACAAATCACATATAATTTCACCTCCCAGAAATAACTCACTCTTTACAATTTTGATTTTTTTCAGCCTTTTCTTATGTATGAATTTTTTAACATGTATACTGTATATATGATGTGTATCCTGCTTTTTTCTTAACATTATATTGTATTCATTTTCTCATCATTAAATAATTTTAGGAAACATGATTTTAACGGCTGGTGTTATCTCACATGCACGTATCACAATTCATTTCAACATCACTCTCCTTGTTGTAAATTTAGGTTTCTAGTTTTTCACTAGACTGTAGCTAAAACATGAGAAATATCTTCTATATAAGTCTTTATGTGAATCTCTGATGTTTTCTGCAGCATAATAACTCATTAAACAAGTGCAAATAATACATAAGTATTAAGAAGGGAAATTACTACTTAAAAATTATGAAATAGATGTTGCCAAGTTCCTTGTAGTAAGTTTGTATCAATTTGCACTATCAGCAGTATAAGCAAAGGTAAATTATGCTGCATTCTTAGTAATACTGGCTTCATTTTATTTTTGCCAATTTATAAGTAAAAATGATGTATCATAGTTTTAATTTTCATTTCTTTGGCCACTAGGTGAATATTTTTTGTCCATTTGTGTTTTTATTTTAGTTATTTGAATAAAATCGAGGTTTTCACTTCTTTTTTGGCCCGTCAAATGTCCTTTTATTTTGAATTGCATGTTAATGTTCTTTGTCAAGTTTTTCTTTGCGCTATTCACTTTTAATTGAAATTTATGTAGTAAGAACATTAAAACTTTGCCACATGTGTGGAAAAGTTTCTCCCCATTTCATTTTTTCTATCTGCAGAGAGAAGAAAAGAACAAACTTAGAGAGAAGCAGATTGACAGACTGTGCAGGCCCTGAGAGAGATAAAAACACTGTCTGTAACGTAGCGGTAATTCTTATCCCCATTATACAGATGAATAACGGGGATAGAGAATTTGTAAATATCAGAGGCAGCCAGTAAATCTGTGGCTTGCAAATCTCTCATACCCACAATAACTATGTGGGTAGGAATTGTAGAGGAGTGGGTCTGACATGATTAAATTTATCTTTATCACTGTATCGTATTATTTTACTGGTTATAATTAACAAGTATTTATTAATTTTTCTGTTTGAAAGAATATCAATTAAAGGAAGTGTAGTGGATGTAGTAAATGCTTCAGTGCATGTCTGTATCTTTGTTTTTTCTTAACACTTTATTTTATTTTATTATTTTTAAATATTTATTTGGGTGCACTGGGTCTTAGTTGCGGCACACAGTACCTTTGTTGAGGCATGTGGGCTCTTTGTTATGGCATGTGGTATCTAGTTCCCTGACCAGAGATTGAAACTGGGTCCCCTGCATTGGGAGTGAGGAGTCTTAACCACTGGACCACCAGTGAAGTCCTGTATCTTTGTTTACTTGAAAAAATATGTATTCTGCTGTAGATGTGTGGAGTGTTTTATAAATGTCAATTAGATCCTGTTAGTTGATAAGGCTGTTACATCCCTCAGTGTCCTTATTGATTGTGTTTAGTAGTTCTATCAATTGTTGAGGGAAGAGTGCTAAAAGTCTCCACTTGTAATTGTGGATTTGTCTGTTTCTCCTTTTAGTTCTATCAGTTCTTGTTTCACTTATTTTGCAGCTCTGTTTTTTGGTGCATACATGTTTAGAATTGCTGTATCTCTTTGCTGGATTGACCCTTTTACCATTATGTAATGTTCCTCTTTGTCCCTGGTAATTTTCTTTGTTTAAAGCCTACTTTGTTCTGATATTAATATAAGCACTATTGCTTTCTTTTGATTAATGCTTGATATATCTTTTTCCATCATTTTATGTTCAATGAGTTATAATTAAAGTGAGTTTTTTTAAGACAGCACAGGAGTTTAGTCATTTTTGTTTCTATCTATTCTGTCAATCTTTGTCTTTTAATTATATATTTAGACTATTTACATTTAATGTAATTTTTGATATGTTTGTGCTTAAAATTGTCATTTAATAATTTATTTTCTGGTTTTCATTTCTCTATTTTCTTTTCCCTGCTTTTTTGTGAGTTACTTGAACAAATTTTAGAATTTTTGACTTTGATTCCATTTTGATTCAGGTATAGTGTTTTTGAGTGCATCTTTTTGTATAGATTCTTTTAGTGATTGCAGTTATGCAGACATAAATTATCACAGTCTACTGGTGTCAACATTTTTGTAGTTCAAGTGAAGTATAGAAAATTTACCTCCATTTTTGTCTCTTTAATCTCCATTCATATAACATAACATAATATGATATGATATAATATAATGTGGTATAACATAATATTTTATAATATTATCTTAAAAAATAAGAAAAAGACTCTGAAAGGTGGAGTGGAAAAGGCACACTATTTAGGGATCTTGGATTCAAGGAACGAGACAGTGGTGAGTTCCATGAGATTCCTTTTTGCCTCTCATACATTCCAGTTTGGGTGTTGGAGAAGCCTGCACCCAGGAAAGATCAATGACCACAGATTAAAAGCCCACAGAAAAGCCTGTTCTCTCTAGGTGGGAAAAAAGCAATTTAGCAAGACAGAAAACTTTGACAATAACCTCCTATTCCAACCAAACATCATGGAAAAACACAGGTGCTCTGCTACCCCAGTCAGCAAAGACTGAGTAGGGAGCCTAAATTTCCACTGTCATTTGGTAATAATAAGGCTTTATATTAAAGTTTATCTATATCAAATTTATGTTATAATATGATTTTTATTCTAAATGTGTTGAAGTTCATTTCATGGCTCAGAGTATAATCTATCTTGGTGATTGTTCCATGTACACTTGAAAATAAATTTTGCTGTTAGGTGGGGTGTTCTATACATTATTCAGGTTTAGTTAGTTGATAGTGTTGTTTAGTTCTATAATACTTAATGATTTTATGTTTACTTGTTTTATCAGTTACTGAGGGGAGTATTAAAGTTTTCAACTGTAATTGTGGATTTGTTAATTTCTTTCAGTTCCATCAGTTTTTGGCTCATATATTTGAAGCTCTGTTGTTAGATGCATACTTTAATGGAGGATTGACTTTCTTATCATTATGTAGTGTCCCTTTTTATCCCCAGTATTACTTTTCTTTCTGAAGCTAACTTCATCTAATATTAATATACTTACTCCAGCTTTCATCTGTATAATGTTTGCATGGTATATCTTTCTTCATCCTTTTCCTTTTTATCTATATATGTCTTTGAACTTGAAGTAGATTTGTTGTTGGTAGCACATATTTGAATCTTGCTTTTCAAAATCCAATTTGAAAATTAAATTCACATTTAATGTGATTATTTGTATGATTGGATTAAAACTTACTTTTTTTTCTAGCTATTTTCCATTTCTTCTCTCTGTTCTTTGCTCCCCTCCCCCTTTTCTGCCTAGAGCATTTTCAGTGTCTATTTTATCTCCGCTATTAACTTATTTATACCTCTTTAAAAATTTGTTTTAGTTGTTAATCTAGGGCTTATCATATGCATATTTAAGTAATAAATTTTCAAATGATATTATACTACTTCATATGTACTGTACAGACCTTCAACTGTATATTCTTTTTTTATTTTATTTTTTTGTTTGTTTTGCGGTGCGCGGGCCTCTCACTGTTGTGGCTTCTCCCCGTGTGAGCTCCACACGTGCAGGCTTAGCGGCCATGGCTCACGGGCCCCAGCTGGTCCGTGGCATGTGGGATATTCCCAGACCGGGACACGAACCCATGTCCCCTGCATCGGCAGGTGGACTATCAACCACTGCGCCACCAGGGAAGCCCCTCAACTGTATATTCTTTTTTTTTTTTCATGTATACTGAAATGACTACCACACTGGAGTTTAATTGTATAAGTTTCATACACCAGTATAGCAACATCCATAAATGAAAGTCTTTTAATTGAATTACAGCAAATATCTTCATAAGGGCAATACATTTAAAGTATTAAAAGGTGCAGTTGAACTCAACAGCAAAATGTAAAAGCTATATCCTGTTAACACGCTTAATCTGAATTAACTTGAATCTTTCTATGATTTACCATTCAAGAAATTCGGATGGAATAAATTCCTTATCCAAAGCAGTTTGTTCATTTATAAAACTGTAAGTTAATTAGGATCACTACCTGCCCAATCAGATTGCAGAGGGCCCTTCTTCTATAATGTTTATGCTGCCCCAGATATTTATAACATCACCTTAAAAAAAGAAAACACCTTGTAAGGACAAAGCTGAAAATTACCATTTTCTCTACTAAATAAATGCAATGTATGCAGAGCTTCTGGAAATAATTCTAAGGTTCAAATTCTTAATGTGAAACCAAATAGAGAAAGATTCAGAAGCAGTAAATTTTTTCCACTTTAAGAAAATGATACTTAGGTATCACAGGGGATAATTCAAGTTCATAATTAATAAGTCACTGAAAAGACACTGCATTCATTCATGTATCACTAGGTTAGAAAAGATAAGAGGACATGCTCAAGTCACTGAAATGGCCAAGAATCAACATTTTACTGGTCGTGTCCCAAACTATTACCATTTGAGTTGATACATTAACAAACAATTTAAGTGTTCACATTATGCTAAACATAAAGCACCTGTGAGCAGTGGAAACCAAAATATTTTAAAGCTAAAAATAAACACATGTTTAGACACTACTTCATTTATCGTCAAAAACAGTGACTACTAATGCCAAATGATTAACTTTATAGTGCCAGATCCTCTCAAGGAAATGTGAAAATACTATTATCATTGTTATTTTTCAATTTTATAGGAATTATGCCAGAGTTAGAAAATTTATGACTGTCAGTACTATCTTTGGATAGTTATACAGTTACAGATGGCTCTGTCTAGAAGACTGGAAAAGTGCTCATGGAATAAACACTATACTCTGATTGCCATAAATCAACAAAATGCCAACTGTGTCCTGTGGACATGGTAGAGAAAATGGCAATTTTGAAGAACGAGCGCTTCTAAAGGCTTTTTCTTGGAGGCAGCCAAGGTTTTTTTTCACATTACTAAAAAGACTAAGTAATGTGGTTATGATTACTTTAATTCCTACAACCAAACTTCCACTTAGGTATAGTTCCATGTTCCCACACTATTTTCCTTCTGTCCACCAAGCTGGCTTCGGTACTCCATGGTCCACTGTATCTTTTGGTCTTCCCTCTTTATAGTACAGTAGCCTGGTGGTGCTATCCATTGAGCAGGTAGACCACTAATTCATAGGTGTCCATCATAATGGCTGTGTTTGGAATCTGTCTCACCAGATGAGTTGTCAGACCACGGTAAAGAGACCCATAGCCTTCTTCTTGAACAAGCAAAGACAGTGTCTGAAAAAAGGGTCTATATTTTGTTCCCTCCTCACGCAGTCTTGTTCTTACAACTTCATGTGGATATGCTATAGTTGTGGCACACGTTTTTGAGGTGGCAGCAGCTAGCATCATTCCCACAAAATCTGATGCTTCTTTTACAGACTCTTCTTCATTTTTCATTGTAGAAGCAATCTTATATTCCAGTAGTTTTTGCTTAATACTTTCATAAATAACAAAATGGATAACAGTCTCTGATATGCCAGCATATGAAGCAGACATGCCCCTATAAAATCCTCTAAGTCCATCTGTCTGATACACTTTATGGACACACTCAAAAGCGCCCATTCTCTTTTCCCCACGGTTCCTTGCATCAAGCTGTAACTGAGTCTTTATAAGCTAAATGGGGTTGGTTGCTGTGATTGCAGTAAAACCTTTCACCTTTTGCACTATGATCAGTAATGTTGCACATCCATTTTTATGAAATATTTTGGATTATTTTGTATTCAGTTTCTTGTGCTCTAACTTGCCCAAGATCTCTCTTCATTGGTAAAGAGTATTTCACCACCTTGATCTTTAAGGCTTTACCTTCCAGCTTTAAAACTTCAATGAGTCAGTCAACAATTACTGCCATTGCGGCTGAAATCATGTGTACCTGGGTAGAATCAGGATCAAATAAACCATTCAACTTTTCCTTGCAGTTTGAATAAGCAGCAAATTATATTGCTCTGGAAGGGGCTGCCCCCACTAAATTGGGGCCTAATCCTCTAAACAGGGGACGAGGCCCTTCTTTTTCCAAGATCACCTTTAGACAATGGAGAGGTCCAGGAGACACTACTCGATTGACACTGTCTCCAGCCATGATGTTCAGCTGAACTTCAGAGATATAAAGTGTCACAGAAGATGACTGCAGCCGTGTTTTTACAACTTCCAGTGGACATGTCAGAATAGCTCCCACCGTACTGCCACATCCTCCGGCAAACAGATGCACCAGCGTGTCCCTCTGGCTCATTCTCTCTCCCGCATGTCCTCTGGGCGCTGAGGCGGGACGTGGCCGCCGCGACGGTCGCAGCTTCCGCCCCCCAACTGTATATTCTTAATTTCTCCTTCCCATCCTTTGTGCTACTGTCATACTTCTTCATATGCTATAAATAGAGAATGCATTACTATTACTTTTGTTTTAGAATAATTGAAAATAAGAAAATGTTAATTTTATCTTCATTTATTCCATTTAATTTATTCTTGTTTCTTTCTGGTACATCCAATTTTCAGTCTGATATATTATTTCTGCCTGAAGAAATTTAACATTTTTTGTAGAGTAGGTATATTGGTAATAAATTTCCTTAGTTTTTGTCTGAAGGTATTTAGTTTTCCTTCATTTTTTAAAAAATTTAATTTAATTTTTGGCTGCATTGGGTCTTTGTTGCGGCACGTGGGCTTTCTCTAGTTGTGGTGAGCGGGGGCTACTCTTTGCTGCGGTGCGCTGGCTTCTCATTGCTTCTCTTGTTGTAGAGCATGGGCTTAAGGCATGTGGGCTTCAGTAGTTGCAGCACACGGGCTCAGTAGTTGTGGCACATGAGCCCTAGAGCATGTGGGCCTCAGTAGTTGTGGCTTGCGGGCTCCAGAGTGCAGGCTCAGTAGTTGTGGCACACAGGCTTAGTTACTCCGCGGTGTGTGGGATCTTCCAGGACCAGGGCTCAAACCTGTGTCCCCTGCATTGGCAGGTGGATTCTTAACCACTGTGCTACCAGGGAAGTCCCTGTTTGTCCTTCATTTTTAAAAGATATTTTTGCTGGATAAAGAATTCTGGGTTGAGAGCAGTTGCACTCCTGGGTATATATCTGAAAAAACAAAAACACTAATTTGAAATGATATGTTCACTCCAATGTTCATAGCAGAGCTATTTACAATTGTCAATGTATGGAAACAACCTAAGTGTTCATCAATATATGAATGGATAAAGAAAATGTGGAATGTATATTCTCAATGGAGTACTACTCAGCCATAAAAAAGAATGAAGTTTTGCCATTTGCAGTAACATGGATGGACTTGGAGGGCATTATGCTAAGTGAAATAAGTCAGACAGACATATACTGTATATCACTTATATGTGGAATCTAAAAAATACAACAAACTAGTGAATATAACAAAAAGAAGCAAACTCAAAAGACAGAGAGAACAAACTAGTGGTTACCAGTGAGGAGTGGGAAGGGGGAGGGGCAATATAGGGGAAGGAGATAAAAAATGGTTATTATGGGATTATATGAAATCATGTGTGTGAAACTTTTGAAAATTGTAAAGCACTATAGAATTTAAAGACTCTTATTCAATTAAAAAAAATAAAGTGAATCCATATCAAAAGAGGGAGGCTTATTACCATGAAGAATATTTGCTGAATCAATAAATGAATTCAATATTAAAAAAATAATTCTGGGTTGACAGTTTTTCTTTCAACATTTAAACGGTGTTGTCTTCTAGCTTGGATGTTTCTGATAGAAGTTTGTTGCAATTCTTGTCTTCATTCCTCTGTATATTACGCTTCTTTTGAAGAATTTCTCATTGTCTTTGTTCTTAACACTTTGAATATGATAGGTCTATGTATTTTTTAAATGTGTCATGCTTGCTGTTCTCTGGACTTCTTGGATTTACTGCTTCATAACTATCATTAATTTGGAAAACTCTCATCCTTTATTTCTTCAGGTATGTTCTTCTGGCCCTTTTTTCTTTCTTGTCCTCTGGCATTTTGTTCAACAGCTCTTGGATGTTCTATTAAGATTTTTTTTCATTCCTTTTTTCCTGTTGGATTTCAGTTTGAGTAATTGCTATTGACTTTTCTTCAAGTCTATTTGTTCTTTCAAGTGTCAAGTCTATTGATGAGCAGTTGAAGGCATTCTTTATCTCTGTTACTGTCTTATTTATTTCTAGCTTCTCTCTGAAGAAATTACCCCTCTGATCTTAGATGTCTTCTGCCTTTTAAATTAGAACTTTTAACCTATTAATCAAAATTATTTTAAATTCTCTGCCACATAGTTCCAGTATCTGGGGCAGAAGCTAGATTTTGCATAGGGTTTTAAGCTGCACTCAGAGTTGCTTATCACTACGTAAGTTTGTAGAGAAACATCACAGACCAGCAAGTTGGGCAGCTTGTTGGGAGTAAAATTGAAATAATAAAACATAGGAAACATTCCGGCACTCTCTTTGTTAGAATTTTATTCTCACTAGAACACTTAAATGTGGTAAACCTAATTCCATAGCTCTAAACTCATAATCTCTTCATCACAAGAGCTTTATCCCTCCTCTAGCACTTAAACAAATGTTCTGAACATTAATTCAAGTATAATTTTTAAAGGAGTATATTATAGGTTCTTTTTGACCTAATTTGTTAAGAATGTTTCTTTTTTTCTGTCATAATCTTCCCTCACTAATTTCTACAGGCAATATGTCTTTAGAAAATGCTCCTAAGGCTACAACACATGGCCAGACAACTAACATCAAGATTTTTTCAAAATGCAGTGGTGCTTTTAGTTTTTGAAACAGTCAGCTGCAAAAATCATGTGGGTGGCTTTGAAGCATAAACATACACACAAATAATGTGATAGTTCTTTCCAAAAAGACTTGGAATATTTTGCTCATCTTGATATTGGGGAGTATGTTCTTCCTTTTTTTGACATGTGAATAATATAAGCTTTATTTCACAAGCTTTTCACCCTTCTACCCACCCGTTTATCCACTCATCCAATCGTTTATTCAACAAACATCTTCTGAATGCCCATCTGCCAAATACTTCATGAATAATACAAAGATGCTTCTTGCAGGGAGTTTATCATTTACTGGAGGAGATAAGATGTAATGGTAAGGAAGGATGATACACAAAGTGTGATGTTGTCACTGTTCCGTAGAAGAAGAGTCTATGTGGAACACCCGTTTGCCCTTTCAATTGCTAATTTCCTGTCCACATTCTCTCCTGTGCTCAGTTGCACAACTCAAACTCAATAAGAATGAGACTGTTGGTGCTCCTTTCATGTTCTCTGGGGTGAAAAATCTCTCCCTGATGTACATGCACAATCCCAATAATATTTATGAGAGTTCCTAGTGCCAGCAGGAGGCTCTGCCGCTGAAACTGTTGGAAGACACTTGAACAGCTTTTCAGTGAAGATTAATGGTTTCAGAAAAGAAAAAAAAATCTTGGTCTGTTAGCTGGAAGTTAACTCGAAGGGATATAACAGAAGAAAGCCAGCGAGGATACTTCACAAGCGAGGTGTGTTTGAGGAGTTTATGTTGGAACTGAAGCTTTGATGAATTACTTGTATAATGCTACTGACAGGAAGATGTCAAAGTTGGTGGATAACAACAGAGAAAATAATGAGAGTTACCATTCCAGAATGCCAAAGCACACCAACAATGCATTTCTCCAAGAGAATAGTAAGCAAATGCATTTCTTTGGGTTAAATTCATTTGCCAAGGCAGACTTAGAAAGAAAGCTGGCCAAGGTGGAACTGCTGCTGTAAAGAACATGCAGATTATACTTCCAATAATGACTCAGGCTTTCAAACTTCCAGTGAGCACAGGATCCTGCAATTAAACAGTTGCACTTTCTCTGTCTTTTTGATCTTCCCCATCTCTCTGGGTTGAGAATCTAGATGGAAAAACACAGTGAAGAATGAAGTACATAGAACCTTGGTTCAGGAATTTTAATTATTTCCCAAACACATATTGTGTTTTGATCGTTCCTCAAAAACACTACTGAGACAAATTTCATTATTTGGTTTGCTTTGGAATATTACCTCTTCTTATTGTAACTGAGATGCTTACGCCTTCTTTGACATCAGGTTCTTATAAGGCCTTCTGTAAACTTTGATTCAACAGTTTGAGGCTATCTGCAGGATCCCTCATTCCCTCACTCATTTTAGTGGTCTGGAATCACAGACATTCTGCCACATTCCACATTATATAGAAAGCTGCAGGGAAGAACCAGACAGGGTGTCCTCATCTTTATGAGTAAAACAGCTTTCTCTATTACTTGCCCTGCTATCAACATAGTCTACCCGCTACCACTATAGCCATCACCCGAGACAGAATCTGTAGCCAAATGTCCTCATCCTTCCAGAACAAGCTGTCCTACTGTCCTGGAGGGAAGGCAGTGTCAATATGGGTCTGAGCAGATAGTTAAATTGCCCCTCAGAGATGGTCTGGTATCTGTGGTTTTGACACATCTTTTTTCCTTCTGTTTTTTTTTTTTTCTCCTTAATTCATCAGAGTAAAAAATTATTCCTGAAGAACACATTTTAATATATACATGTAATACATTTACACTATATAAAAAATATATTTCTACAGGCTGTAAATCTATGTTTTCACTTGCATTTTGTGAACGTTAATGAGGTTAATACTCTTAAGAACAGGAATAAGAAATATTAGGTAGGCTTCGAATATCATATACTATTGGAAACTAACTGCATGTGAGGAGAGAATTATATTTTTTGAGGTTCGGATTTGGGCAAAGCAAGGTCTGAATGATTGTATTTCCCTAGATATTTCAACACGAAGTTGCTGTGACATATAAGAAGACTAGAAATTGTTTTGTGAGCATAATATGTAAATAACCATAACAGCAATAACAGTGATTATTTTGTACTATCACAAATAATATTGTACTATATGTTAAGATGTTTTTAACATGCATTATTTCATTTAATTTTCACAACTCTTAAGATTAAGTATTATTTTGTTAATACACATTTTATAGGCTTAAAAAAACGTTAAGTGATTTGCCAAAGTCACACAGTGTTGAAACTTAAAGTAAAGATATATCATCATAGAGCCTCATTAAATATCCCTTAACATCTACATTTCGCGATTTGTTGCTTGGTCAATGGCCCAGGGAAGGATTATTCACACACAAGTACTTCCAGATGCTGTGAGGAATTGCAGAGGGTGCCAGGCATGCATTGCTTTGGGTTCAGTGGGTTCTTTTTCTTTGCTCAGAAGGTCATTTATACCCTGAGGTTCATGTATCTACAACTGAGGGCATATTAACAGAACAGCTAAAATCCTGACAGTAAAATTGATGGTAAAAGCTTAATTTTGCATTTTGGCAGTGTTTTAAATTCCTTTTTATTCAATTTAGTTTCACTTTGTTTTCTTTGAACGTTTTTGGCTACATTTACTGCTCTATACTGAGAGGCTTGCTGATTATAGCTTCACGCCTTTCCTCAATTTGCACCAAAATATTGTAGTTAAATTCCTGAGGTGCATTGAAATTTTGGATATTAATATGCCTACATTATTTCCAAGTTAAGTTTGTTTTTCCTGGTTTTAGAAGGCCTACAAAAATGGTAGTACCATTTACTGAAAAATGTTCAGCAAGTCCTCCTAACTCTGTTTAAAGGTTGCTTCTGAAAAGCAGAAAGTCCTTCACTGGGTCATATTTGAATCCACACACTCATCACAAGTTTTGGATCCAGCCCAGGGTTGTTAAGATTCTTTTCCTTTTTTAAAAAAAAAATTAATTAATTAATTAATTTTTATTTTTTGGTTGCCTTGGGTCTTAGTTGCAGCTTGCGGTCTCTTTGTCATGGTGCTTGGGTTTCTCTCTAGTTGTGGCGCTTAGGCTTCTCTCTAGTTGTGGTGTGTGGGTTTTTTCTCTCTCTAGTTGTGGCACACAGGCTCCAGGGCACATGGGCTCTGTAGTTGTGGTGTGCGGGCTCCAGAGCACGTGGGCTCTGTGCTTTGCAGCACGCAGGCTCTCTAGTTGAGGCACGTGGGCTTAGCTGCCCCGTGGCATGTCGGAACGTAATTCCCCGACCAGGGATCGAACCTGCGTCCCCTGCGTTGGAAGGCAGATTCTTTACCACTGAACCACAGGGGAGTCCCAAGGTTCTTTTCCTTGACTGGCACAAAGTGTTGATTAAAGTTCTGTTTGGCTTCCACTCAATGGTTGGCCAGCTTCCAGCAGCAGTATTCCTAGTCTATCTGTATGACGACATTTAAAATATCATGTACTAGAGATGATACATATAATATCTAGAAGGTATTTTTAAGGAAGAAGGTCTTCCCACGTGAGCTATGCAACTACTTGCTATAGCTCAGGGTTTTTTCCTCCTCAGGCAGTTCCCTCACCTTTTCTTAGCCAGAGCTCATTTTACTTACTTATTTTAACATAATACATTATATTTATTAGCTGTTTTGTTTATCGGTTCTTTCACTAATTTGTGATTTTGTTTCTTCCACTAGTCCTCATTTCTTGAAGCCATAGTCAGGATCTGGCCCAAAAGAGGTATATAATAAATATCAGCTGAATAATAGAAGTATTTTTTCTAACTTTATTGAGGAATAATTGACAAAATATAATATATTTAAAGAGTACAATGTAATGATTTTACACACACATATGTGCAATACTTTGTGGAATAATTACCAAGATCAAGATAATTAATACATCCATCACCTCACATAGTTAACTTTTTTGTGTGTGTTGTGAGAACACTGAAGATCTACTCAAGCAACTTTCAAGTATATGATTTTGTATTATTAACTGCAGTCACCAAAGTTTGTACTTCTTGACCTATATCTCCCCATTTCTCTCTCCCCCCAACCACTGGCAATCACCATTCTATTCCCTGTTTCTATGAAATTAACTTTTATTTTCTTTTAGGTTCCACACAGAAGTGATACCGTACATTATTTGTCTTTCTCTCTGGCTTACATTACTTAGCAGAATGCCCTTCAGTTTCATCCACATTGTTGCAAGTGGCAGAATTTCCTTTTTTTCTGTGGTTGAATAATATTCCATTGTGTGTGTATGTGTATATATATGTATATATATTTATATAATTTTTTGTTATATTCACTAGTTTGTTTTATTTTTTTTAGGTTCTACATATGTGATAATATTTAGTATTTGTCTTTCTCTGTCTCACTTATTTCACTAAGCATAATATCCTCCAGGTCCATCCATGTTGCTGCAAGTGGCATTATTTCATTCTTTTTATGGCTGAGTAATATTCCATTGTATATGTATACCACATCTTCTTTATCCATTCATCTGTCGATGGACACTTAGGTTTCTTCCATGTCTTGGCTATGGTAAATAATGCTGCTATGAACACTGGGGTGCATGTATCTTTTCAAATTAGTGCTTTTGTTTTCTTCCAATATTTGCCCAGGAGTGGAATTGCTTGATTATATGGTAGTTCTAGTTTTAATTTTCTGAGGACCCTCCATACTGTTTTCCAAAGTGGCTGCACCAATTTTTTTCCTACCAAAAGTGTACCAGGGTTCTGTTTTCTCCACATCCTCACCAATATTTGTCATTTGTGGTCTTTTTTTTTTTAAGTTTCTTTTTATTTATTTATATGTATATATATTTTTGGCTGCATTGGGTCTTCATTGCTACATGCAAGCTTCCTCTAGTTGTGGAGAGTGGGAGCTACTTTTTGTTGTGGTGCGCGGACTTCTCATTGTGGTGGCTTCTTGTTGCGAAGCATGGGCTCTAGGCATGAGAGCTTCAGTAGTTGCAGCACACAGGCTTAGTAGTGGCAGTATATGGGCCCTCGAGTGTGCAGGGTTCAGTAGTTGCAGTGCGTGGGCTCAGTAGTTCTGGCTCGCGGGCTCTAGAGCACAGGCTCAGTAGTTGTAACACACGGGCTTTGTTGCTCTGCAGCATGTGGGATCTTCCCTGACAAGGGACCAAACCCATGTCCCCTGCATTGGCAGGTGGATTCTTAACCACTGTGCTACCAGGGAAGTCCCTGTTTGTGGTCTTTTTGATGATAGCCATTCTGACAGGTTTGAGGTGATAGCTCATTGTGGTTTTGATTTGCATTTCTATGATGACTAGCAATGTTGAGCATCTTTTCCTGTGCCCATTGGCCATCTGTATGTCTTCTTTGGAAAATGTCTATTCAGGTCTTCTACCTAGTTTTTAATCAGCTTGTTGATATTGAGTTGTAATGAGCTGTTTATATATATTGGATATTAACCCCTTATAAGTCATATCATTTGAAAATATTTTCTCCCATTCAGTAGGTTGTCTTTTTGTTTTGTTGATGGTTTCCTTTGCTGTGCAGAAAATCCCATTTGTTTAATTTTGCTTTTGTTTCTTTTGCCTTAGGAGATACATCCAAAAAAATATTGCTGTGATTTATGTCAAAGAGTATGCTGCCTATGTTTTCATATAGGAGTTTTATGGTTTCTGTTCCTTAATCCATTTTGAGCTTATTTTTGTATATTGTGTGAGAAATTATTCTAATTTCATTCTTTTACATGTAGCTGTCCAGTTTTCCCAGCACCACTGATTGAAGAGACTTTGTCTTCTCCATTGTATATTCTTGCACTCCTTTGTCTTAGATTAATTGATGATGAGTGATTGGGTTTATTTCTGAGCTCTCTATTCTGTTCCATTGATATATGTGTCTGGTTTTGTGCCAGTACCATACTGTTTTGATTAGTGTAGCTTTGTAGCATAGTCAGGGAGCATGATTCTTCCACCTCCTTTATTCTTTCTCAAGATTGTTTTGACTATTCAGGGTCTATTGTGTTTCCATACAAATTTTAAAATTATTTGTTCTAGTTCTGTGAAAACTGTCATGGGTATTTTGATAGGGGTTACATTGGATCTGTAGATTGCCTTGGGTGGTATGGTCATTTTAACATTAATTCTTCCAATCCATGAACACAGTATATCTTTCCATCTGTTGTGTCATCTTTAATCTCTTTCATCAGTGTCTTCTAGTTTTCCAAATACAGGTCTTTTACCTTCTTAAATTTATTCCCAGGTTTTTTTTTTTTTTGGTTTTTTTTTTTGACATGGTGTTAAATGGGATTGTTTCCTTAATTTCTCTTTATGATATCTTGTTTTCAGTGTATAGAAATGCAACAGATTTCTGTATATTAATTTTGTATCCTGCAACTTTACTGAATTCATTAGTGACCTCTAGTAGTTTTTTGGTGGAGTCTCTAGGATTTTCTATGTATAGTATCATGTCATCTGCAAACAGTGATAGTTTTACTTCTTCCTTTCCAATCTGGATTTCTTTTATTTCTTTTTCTTGTCTGATTGCTGGGGCTAGGATTTCCAATACTATGTTGAATAAAAGTGGTGAGGTGAGCATCCTTGTCTTATGCCTGATCTTAGAGGGAATGCTTTCAGCTTTTCACCAATGATTATGATGTTAGCTGTGGGCTTATCATATATGGCCTTTATCATATTGAGGTGTGTTCTTTCTGTACCTACTTTGTTGAGAGTTTTTTTTTTAATCATAAATGGATGTTGAATTTTGTCAAAAACCTTTTCTGCATCCATTGAGATGATTATATGGTTTTTATTCTTCAATTTGTTAATGTGGTGTATCATATTGATTGATTTGTGGTTATTGAACCATTCTTACATCCCTGGGATAAATCCCACTTGATCATGGTGTATGATCCTTTAATGTATTGTTGGGTTTGTTTTGCTAATATTTTGTTTTGGATTTTTGCATTTATGTTCATCAGTGATATTCGTTTGTAATTTTCTTTTTTTTTTTTTTTTGTGAATCTTTGTCTGGCTTTGGTATCAGGCTGATAATGGCCTTTTAGAATGGGTTTGAAGCATTTCTTCCTCTGCAAGTTTTGGAGTAGTTTCAGAGGATAGGTGTTAACTCTGCTCTAAAGAATGTTTGGTAAAATTCACCTGTGAAGCCATCTGGTCCTGGACTTTTGTTTGTTGGGATATTTTTGGTTGCTGATTCAATTTTATTACTGGTAATTGGTCTGTTAATATTTTCTATTTCTTCCTGGTTTAGTCTTGGGAGACTGTACATTTATAGAAATTGGACCATTTCTTCTAGATTGTCCATTTTATTGACATATAGTTGTTCATAGTAGTCTCTTAAGATCCTTTGTATTTCTGTGGTGTCGGTTGCGACTTCTCCTTATTCATCTCTGATTTTATTGATTTGGGCCCTCTCTTTTTTTCTTGATGAGTCTGTCTAAGGGCTGATAAATTTTGTTTATCTTTTCAAAGAACCAACTCTTAGTTTCATTGATCTTTTCTCTCTTTTTTTTTTTTTTTAGTCTCGATTTCATTTATTTCTGCTCTGATCTTTATGATTTCTTTTCTTCTAACTTTGGTGGTTTTTTTTTTTTGTTGTTGTTGTTGTTCTTTTTCTAGTTCCTTTAGGTGTGAAATTAGGTTGTTTATTTGAGATTTTTCTTGTTTCCTGAGGTAAGCTTGTATTGCTATAAACTTCCCTCTTAAAAATGCTTTTGCTGAGTACCATAGATTTTGGATCATAGTGTTTTTGTTTTCATTTGTCTGTAGGTATTTTTTTGATTTCTACTTTGATTTCTTTAGTGATCCATTGGTTGTTTAATAGCATATTGTTTAGCCTCCATGTGTTTGTGGTTTTTTTGCAGTTTTTTTCTTGTAGTTGATCTCTAGTCTCATAGTGTTGTGGTCAGAAAAGATGCTTGATATACTTAAAGTTACTGGGGCTTTTTGTATGTCCTAGCATGTGATCTATCCTGAAGAATATTGCAGGTGCACTTGAAAAGAATGTGTATTCTGCTGCTTTTGGATGTATGTGTGTGTGTGTGTGTGTGTATATATATATATATAGTTGTTGAATAATATTTCTGTGTTTCTCTGTGTGTGTATATGTGATATATATTTATCACATTTTCTTTATCCATTCATCCACTGAAGGCCATTTAGGTTATTTCCATATCTTGCCTGTTGTGAATAATGCTGCAATAAACATGGGAGTACAGATATCTCTTCAAGATATGGAATTTATTGATAGAAATATTTTTATAAATCCAATGTTGGCAAGAATGTGAGAAAATGAATGCTCTTATATTCTTCTGGTGGGAGTGTATATAGGCATGAACTTTATGGAGGGAAACTGACAGTGTGTGACAAAGTCCTTAACAGCTTACTCAAAAATTGTAGGGATTTATCCCATGAAAATCATCAGATATTTGATCAAAGATTGTGGATCTTTGACACAAGACATTCATCACATTATGTATAATAGTTAAAAATTAAAAGCAACCAAAACGTCTGATATAGGATAACATGCAATTATTAAAAGTGATATTTTTGAAGATATTTAATAGAATATTAATGGTATTAGTAAAATAAAAACTATGCATATAATTGGATAATTTTGAATTTGTGAAAAAAATCACATATACACACATGTATTATTTGAAGAAAGTTGAGAACGAACACAGTGAAATGTTTAGAGAATTTATCTCTGGGTGGAAATAGTATGTGTGATATTAATGCTTTTTTTTTTTAATATGTTCACTATTCCCTCCAAAATTGTTTGCAATGAGTATATAATTTTTCCTGATTAGTTAAATGTGTTATATTAAAAAATAGCTTTGTAAGAATAGTAATCTAATATTACTTTGTAGAAAATATTTCTTCCGGTCCCATTGAACTTTGAATAATGATATGTATAAATTAGAAAGCCAAGATGGGATTTTAAAATTGCTTTGAACTATTTGTTGGCCACTAAACAGTAGAACATCAAACAGAACAAGCATGTCTCTAAAAGCATAGTAAAGTCCATGCGTCTTCCTTGTCTCTTTCAGCAGTGTAAGATAATTATATTTATGATTACAAGCAATTGTTTCATTAAAATATCAGCCAGCTCTATATTCTTGAATAAATCAAAATCTTCAACATGAAGAAAGGTTGGTTTAATCAAGTTATGCATCATATAGACATTGATCCTGCAGGGGCTGAACATCTGTCTATACCAGGTTCTGGTAGTTTTCATGAAAAGTAGGTCTGTTTGCAGCAATATGTGATTCATTTAAGGAAATGTGGTATTTTTAGACATGCCCTCATGGACTATGTGAATGACATTTTTGGTGCTGTTGGTGCATAACCTGTTGGAGCAGCCCTGAATGCTTAGGAATTTCATTGTCAGACCTGAAATGGACAATAAAGTTAAGGTCATGAGGACAGGTTTTTTAAAAAATAAATTTATTTATTTATTTATGGCTGTGTTGGGTCTTTGTTGCTGCATGTGGGCTTTCTCTAGTTGTGGCGAGCGGGGGCTACTCTTCATTGTGGTGCGCAGGCTTCTCATTGTGGTGGCTTCTCTTGTTGTGGAGCAAGGGCTCTAGGCACGTGGGCTCTAGAGTGCAGGCTCAGTAGTTGTGGCGCAGGGGATTAGTTGCTCCGTGGCATGTGGGATCTTCCCGGATCAAGGCTTGAACCCATGTTGCCTGCACTGGCAGGTGGATTCTTAACCACTGTGCCACCAGGGAAGTCCATGAGGACAGTTTTTTTTTTTTTAAAAAAAAGGGAATTCCCTAGGGGTCCAGTGGTTAGGAGTTCATGCTTCCACTGCCAGGGGAACTGATCCCACAAGCCATGTGGCACGGCCAAAAAAAAAAAAACAAGGACAAACAAAAAAAACCCCATGTAACTGAAAATGGCTACAAATGAGTTAGAAACATCTTTAGATTATCAATGAAAGAAGACATCACTTAAATTTTGGTTATGATACTGAAGGATAGAGAGATGTATAATTGTATGAATAAATGTATACTGTTAAAAGTTAGCATTTTTTTCATTTACATTAAATTCACTGTTTCTACATTAAGATGTAATTGATTGCATTTTAGGATGAAAAACATGGTAATTGCTGGCATTTAATCGTTAGAATACTATTTCTTCATTTTGCAAGGGAGTAAGCAGAGCTTCAGAAATGTTGATTAACTTGTTGGAGGTCTCACAGCTCCTAAGCCAAGGTACTAATTCATCTTGGTCTGCGAGCTATGGGCTTACCCTATAAACACTACAACGCTTTGAGGGCACTTGACTCTTTCAAGGGCACAGAATTAGCTTCTTTTTTTTAATTTGTGACATGTGGGATCTTTTAGTTGCCGTATGTGGCATCTAGTTCCCTGACCAGGGATTGAACCTGGGCCCCCTGCATTGGGATCGTGAGTCTTTACCACTGGTCCACCAGGGAAGTCTCCATATTGGCTCTTCAAAGAGGCCTGTATCTCCAAGGATGAGCTCAAGGCAGAGGTCGCCCAGGGCAAGTCCCTGGGTGGGGAAAGCAGTGATAATAACCTCAATTCTGCCACCTGTGACTGTGAGAAATTTTCCAGGGAAAAGTTGGGTCAGATTTTCTGGTTTGGTTGAGTCAACAGAGTTAACCGTAATAGGTGCAAAGCGTAGCTCACTTCAGTTCCATGTTTGGAGCCTGGCCTCCCAGTAAGGGCCTTTCCACCCATGAAGGCAGAGCTTGCCAGATCATTAAGCCTTCAGCGGGGAAGGAACTTATCTAGTGTTTTTGAGTTAACTGTGTTCCTTGGGTCAGTGGTGCTGAACTATTTGGACTTAGATTTTGTGTATTAGAGACACAGAGTTTTCCTGGCAACACTTGAAAAACATATTAAGACTTTGCCGCTTCTCTATTCACGTGTTCACCAGTAGAACACACTGTAGTTCTGTGGCCTAAGAAGGGTAACTGTGTACACGGTATTTCTCACAATAATCCCCCCTTTGCTCACTTCTTGCTGTTTTTCTGCCAGCCTAACTTGCCGGGGATTCTCTGCTAGCTTTCTTTTTTTTTTTTAATTTTATTTTATATTGGAACATAGTTGATTAACAATGTTGTGTTAGTTTCAGGTGTACAGCAAAGTGATTCAGTTATACATAGACATGTATTTATTCTTTTTCAAATTCTTTTTCCCATTTAGGTTATTAAAGAATATTGAGCAGCATTCCCTGTGCTATAGAGTAGGTCCTTGTTGGTTATCTGTTTTGTTTGTTTGTTTTTTGTTTTGTTTTTTATTCAAACGGAAAGTCACAAAAATTATAAACATCCTCATCAGTTCACTCAGTCCCGTGTGATTAATTATCTTTTCATCTTGATTTTTGTTAGCACTTTTATGAGTTCATCAGTTTTCCATCAGAGTTCTGAAAATGCTTCTTCATTCAGTTCAGCAGTATAGTCAGTTACCAGAAACCTGTACTTGTCAGAGTCTTTTCCATGAATCCCTTGAAGATGAAACTCTTTTATAGGAACATATTTGCAAAAGCATCAGAGTACACCCAGAACTGTCTGTAAATGACAAAAGACTTAAAAATGACCACGGTTAAAGATTTGATGAAAGTTCTTAATAATGCAATTGACAAGGAAATTTAGTTATTTCTGAGATATACATTTTAAAGTAATAACTAAAATTATGACTTATAACATTATACAAGAACATATAAGATTTTTAGAAATTTCATGTAATGTCTGAAACATTTATATTAACATATTTCCATACAAATAACCCAAAGAAAGTTTAGTATTAGTTGTTTTGTTTGGTTTTTTTTTTATATACAGCAGGTTCTTATTAGTCATCAGTTTTATACACATCAGTGTATACATGTCAATCCCAATCACCCAATTCAGCACACCACCATCCCCACCCCACTGTGCTTTTCCCCGCTTAGTGTCCATACATCTGTTCACTACATCTGTGTCTCAACTTCTACCCTGCAAACCGGCTCATCTGTACCATTCTTCTAGGTTCCACATACATGCATTAATATACGATATTTATTTTTCTCTTTCTGACTTACTTCACTCTGTATGACTGTCTCTAGATCTGTCCACGTCTCAACAAATGACTCAATTTTGTTCTTTTTTATGGCTGAATAATATTCCATTGTATGTATGTACCACAACTTCTTTATCCATTCGTCTGTCGATGGGCATTTAAGTTGCCTCCATGACCTGGCTGTTGTAAATAGTGCTGCAATGAATATTGGGGTGCACGTGTCTTTTTGAATTATGTTTTCTTCTGGGTATATGCCCAGTAGTGGGACTGCTGGATCATATGGTAATTCTATTTTTAGTTTTTTAAGGAACCTCCATACTGTTCTCCATAGTGGCTGTATCAATTTACATTCCCACCAACACTGCAAGAGGGTTCCCTTTTCTCCACACCCTCTCCAGCATTTGTTGTTTGTAGATTTTCTGATGATGCCCATACTAACTGGTGTGACGTGATACCTCATTGTAGTTTTGATTTGCATTTCTCTAATAATTAGTGATGTTGAGCAGCTTTTCATGTGCTTCTTGGCCATCCATATGTCTTCTTTGGAGAAATGTCTATTTACGTCTTCTGCCCATTTTTGGATTGGGTTGTTTGTTTCTTTAATATTGAGCTGCATGAGCTGTTTATATATTTTGGAGATTAATCCTTTGTATGTTGATTCGTTTGCAGATATTTTCTCCCATTCTGAAGGTTGCCTTTTCGTCTTCTCTATAGTTTCCTTTGCTGTGCAAAAGCTTTGAAGTTTCATTAGGTCCCATTTGGTTTTTTTGTTTTTATTTCCATTACTCTAGGAGGTGGATCAAAAAAGATCTTGCTGTGATTTATGTCAAAGAGTGTTCTTCCTATGTTTTCCTCTAAGAGTTTTATAGTGTCTGGTCTTACATCTAGGTCTCGAATCCACTTTGAGTTTATTTTTGTGTATGGTGTTAGGGAGTGTTCTAATTTCATTCTTTTGCATGTAGCTGTCTAGTTTTCCCAGCACCACTTATTGAAGAGACTGTCTTTTCTTCATTGTATATCCTTGCCTCCTTTTTCATATATTAGTTGACCATAGGTGCATGGGTTTATCTCTGGGATTTCTATCTTGTTCCATTGATCTATGTTTCTGTTTTTGTGCCAGTACCATATTGTCTTGATTACTGTAGCTTTGTAGTATAGTCTGAAGTCAGGGAGTCTGATTCCTCCAGCTCCGTTTCTTCCCCTCAAGACTGCTTTGGCTATTCGGGGTCTTTTGTGTCTCCATACAAATTTTAAGATGATTTGTTCTAGTAAAAAATGTAAAAATTACCAATGGCCGTAAAAAATGCCATTGGTAATTTGATAGGGATTGCATTGAATCTCTAGATTGCTTTGGGTAGTATAGTCATTTTCACAATGTTGATTCTTCCAATCCAAGAACATGGTATATCTCTCCATCTGTTGGTATCATCTTTAATTTCTTTCATCAGTGTCTTATAGTTTTTTGCATACAGGTCTTTTGTCACCCTAGGTAGTTTTATTCCTAGGTATGTTATTCTTTTTGTTGCAGTGGTAAATGGGAGTGTTTCCTTAATTTCTCTTTCAGATTTTTCATCATTAGTGTATAGGAATGTAAGAGATTTCTGTGCGTTAATTTTGTATCCTGCAACTTTACCAAATTAATTGATTAGCTCTAGTAGTTTTCTGGTGGCATTTTTAGGATTCTCTATGTATAGTATCATGTCATCTGCAAACAGTGACAGTTTTACTTCTTCTTTTCCAATTTGTGTTTGTTTAATTTTTCTTTCTTCTCTGATTGCTGTGGCTAGGACTTCCAAAACTATGTTGAATAATAGTGGCTAGAGTGGAAATCCTAGTCTTGTTCCTGGTCTTAGAGGAAATGCTTTCAGTCTTTCACCATTGACAATGATGTTTGCTGTGGGTTTGTCATGTATGGCCTTTATTATGTTGAGGTCTTTATTATGTTCCCTCTATGCCCACTTTCTGGAGAGTTTTTATCATAAATGTGTGTTGAATTTTCTCAAAAGCTTTTTCTGAATCTACTGAGATGATCATATGGTTTTTATTCTTCAATTTGTTAATATGGTGTATTACATTGATTGCTTTGTGTATATTGAAGAATCCTTGCATCCCTGGGATAAATTCCACTTGATCGTGGTGTATGATCCTTTTAATATGTTGTTGGATTCTGTTTGCTAGTATTTTGTTGAGGAATTTTGCATCTATGTTCATCAGTGATATTGGTCTGTAATTTTATCTTTTTGTAGTGTCTTTGTCTGGGTTTGGTATCAGGCTGATGGTGGCCTCATAGAATGAGTTTGGGAGTGTTCCTTCCTCTGCAATTTTTTGGAAGAGTTTGAGAAGGATGGGTGTTAGCTCTTCTCTAAATGTTTGATTGAATTCACCTGTAGACTTTTGTTTGTTGGAAGATTTTTAATCCCAGTTTCAATTTCATTACGTGTGATTTGTCTGTTCATATTTTCTGTTTCTTCCTGGTTCAGTCTTGGAAGGTTATACCTTTCTAAGAATTTGTCCATTTCTTCCAGGTTGTCCATTTTATTGGCATAGAGTTTGTTGTAGTAGTCTCTTAGGATGCTTTGTATTTCTGCAGTGTCTGTTGTAACTTCTCCTTTTTCATTTCTAATTTTATTGATTTGAGTTGTCTCCCTCTTTTTCTTGATGAGTCTGGCTAATGGTTTATCAATTTTGTTGATCTTCTCAAAGAACCAGCTTTTAGTTTTATTGATCTTTCCTATTGTTTTCTTTGTTTCTATTTAATTTATTTCTGCTCTGATCTTTATGATTTCTTTCCTTCTGCTAACTTTGGGTTTTGCTTGTTCTTCTTTCTCTAGTTTCTTTAGGTGTAAAGTTAGATTGTTTATTTGAGATTTTTCTTGTTTCTTGAGGTAGGCTTGTATAGCTATAAACTTCCCTCTTAGAACTGCTTTTGCTGCATCCCATAGGTTTTGGATCATCGTGTTTTCATTGTCATTTGTCTCTAGGTATTTTTTGATTTCCTCTTTGATTTCTTCAGTGATCTCTTGGTTATTTAGTAACGTATTTTTTAGCTTCCATGGGTTTGTGTTTTTTACTTTTTTCCCCCTGTAATGCATTTCTAATCTCATAGCGTTGTGGTCAGAAAAGATGCTTAATATGATTTCAATTTTCTTAAATTTACTGAGGCTTGATTTGTGACCCAAGATGTGATCTATCCTGGAGAATGTTCTGTGTGCACTTGAGAAGAAAGTGTAATCTGCTATTTTTGGATGGAAAGTCCTATAAATATCAATTAAATCTATCTGGTCTACTGTGTCATTTAAAGCTTCTGTTTCCTTATTTATTTTCATTTTGGATGATCTGTCCATTGGTGTAAGTGAGGTGTTAAAGTCTCCCACTATTATTGCGTTACTGTTGATTTCCTCTTTTATAGCTGTTAGCAGTTGCCTTATGTATTGAGGTGCTCCTCTGTTGGGTGCATATATATTTATAATTGTTATATCTTCTTCTTGGATTGATCCCTTGATCATTATGTAGTGTCCTTCCTTGTCTCTTGTAACATTCTTTATTTTAAAGTCTATTTTATCTGATATGAGTATAGCTATTCCAGCTTTCTTTTGATTTCCGTTTTCTCTGCTAGCTTTCTGCCCTTCTGACTTCCAGTGCCAGGTGCTGTGTGTGCACAGGGCTCTGCTCCTCCTGCATGGGAGGCCAAGGTGCTTCTCTGCTAAGGCTACCTGAAGAGGTCCAGGGACATTCAGATCAAGAAGCAAGCCAGCCAGTGTCCTCCATGCAGCACAGCTGAGCACTCTGGTTAGAGCATGG
The DNA here is from genome assembly GCF_949987515.2 of Delphinus delphis. Classification (NCBI taxonomy): domain Eukaryota; kingdom Metazoa; phylum Chordata; class Mammalia; order Artiodactyla; family Delphinidae; genus Delphinus; species Delphinus delphis. The sequence goes on along the minus strand of NC_082688.1, from coordinate 79,400,772 downwards.
GTCTGTGTGATCTCACTTAAGAGTTAAAAATCCAGTGAAAAGAGGTATTGGTACTCCTTCCTCTTCCTTCTCACCAAATAGATGTATTAGTAGGACAGGAAACATGCTAGTGAAAAATTACCACTTTGGGTGACATCAAGAGTGTTTTCCCTTAGATCAGCTTGGTGCTTTGTGACCACCTAGAGGAGTGTGATAGGGTGGGTACGAGGGAGGGAGATGCAAGGGGGAAGAGGTATGGGGACATATGTATATGTATAACTGATTCACTTTGTTATAAAGCAGAAACTAACACACCATTGTAAAGCAATTATACTCTAATAAAGATGTTAAAAAAAAAAGAGTGTTTTTCCTTAGTTTGTGAAATCCATGTTTCCAGAAATAAGGCTTGTTTTTTGGTCAGTAATGCTTAGAAATAGCTGAATGAATCAAACCTGCATTGTTTCTTCTTTATTTAAAAGCTTACCTTGGCAATGACCAGTTTGAGTATGATCACAATGGTGCAAAGGAAAATTAACACCTGTTTTACCTTGAAAGAGCTCCAACATATAGGTCCTACCATATTATGTGGTTCCCATTGCTTAGAGACATCAAAAATTAATGATTCATTTGTGGATTATTTCCTGGTTGTTAGGAAACTATCTTGGAGGCATTTTTAAAAATAATATATTCAGGGGAAAAATTTGGCTGTTGTATGCTATCTACTAATAAGAAAAGGATGATAGATTAAACAAGAGTTACTTTCCCAGGGTAACCATTAAATATGTATGTAGGACACAGCAAATAAGCACAATAAGAATGAGTTTTGGCAAGTTAACAGCACAATTTATCTTTAAAGTGCTGTATAAAAACAAGCTAATTAATCCTCTCATCCTCTGTATGATAAAGTGAAAAAAATTGTTACCCTTCCTTTTTTGTTGTTCATCAACCTAGTTTTATTTGAATAATTTTTAGTTTGAATGTGTTTTTGATCCTACTTGATGTCTTCCTCAGTGATAGATTTATTGCTGCCCTCCTGGGAGACCCATCTGATGATGTGACACTCCCAAAGAAAAGATTAAGTCAAACAAAACTGGCTAGCCACTGCTTGAGAGCTCATTTATAACTTTCTGAAGTTGTAAATGAAGTGGAGCTTCACAGAGGCCCGTGGCTCCAGACAAGTAGACAAATTCCTACCATACATTTCTCCCTGGGGGGAAAGGTAAAAGTTAAGATTTTTACCTACAAGTGACTGCCATGATTGCACTAAACCATCGAGCATCATCCTGCTGACAGCCTGCCTTATATTTACAGAAACTGACTTTGTGGCCAGTTTCTCAACTTACCAACTTTATCAACTTTTTCTCCCAGTATTATTGAGATATAACTGACATATAACATTGTATTAGTTTAAGTTATACAACATGATGGTTTGATATATGTGTATATTATAAATGAGTAAGGGTTAGTTAACATCCATTACCTCACATTTCTTCTTGTGATGAGAACTTTTAAGATTTACTCTCTTAACAGCTTTCAAATGTGCAGTATTGTTAACAGTAGTCACCATGCTGTACCTTACATCTCCAGGACTCTTTTATAACTGGAGGTTTGTACCTTTTGACTACCTTCATTCATATCTACCCCCTCTCCAACCCCTGGCCTTTGGCAACCATGGTAACCACCAATCTCTTCTCTGTTGCTATTATTCATTTTTTTTTTTTTTAGATTCAACATGTAGCTGAGATCGTATAGTGTTTGTCTTTATCTGTCTGACTTATTTCACTTAGTATAATGACCTCAATGTCCATCCATGTTGTTGCGAATAGCAGAATTTCATTCTTTGTAATGGCTGCATAATATTCCTGTGTGTGTGTGTGTGTGTGTGTGTGTGTGTGTATCACATTTTCTTTATCCATTCATCTGTCAGTGGACACTTTGTTCACATCTTGGCTACTGTAAATAATGCTGCAATGAACATTGGAGGGCAGAAGTGGCATTGTTGGATCATATATATGGTGGTCCTATTTTAAATTGTTTTCATTTTTGGTAACTTTTCATTTTCATATAATTTTAAATATACCTGGAAAAGTTGCAATGATATTATAAAGAATTCCTCTAGATTCTCTACTTCGATTGTGCCAACTGTTTCGATTTTACCCCATTTGCTTTATCATATTCTCCTCTCTCTCTCTCTCTCTCTCCTTTTTTTTTTTTGAATGTGAAAAATGGAAAAATATAACGTGATTTTCTCAGAATTCTGAGTATATAAGTGCTCAATATTTAAAAGATTGGTATATACTTAAAATAATATTATTGGGGTTTTTCTTCCTTTATTTTTTAAAATTAATTTTTATTGGAATATATTTGATTTACAATGTTGTGTTAGTCTCTGCTGTACAGCAAAGTGAATCAGTTATACATATACATACATCCACTCTTTTTTAGATTCTGTTCCCATGTAGGTCATTACAGAATATTGAGTAGAGTTCCCTGTGCTATACAGTAGGTTCTTATTAGTTATCTATTTTATATATAGTAGTGTGTATATATCAATGAAATCACTATCTCAAAGAGATATCTGCACTCCCATGTTCATTGCAGCATTATTTACAATAGCCAAGACATGTGAACAACCAAAGTGTCCACTGACAGATGAATGGATAAAGAAAATGTGATATACATTTGTGTATATGTCAATCCTAATCTCCCAATTTATCCCTCCCCCCTTTTCCCCTTGGTAACCATAATATTGGTTTGTTTGAAAGACAAGACAGTAACAGCAGTAATATTTAATAGAGCCAAATATCTCAAGAATAAAAAACATATTTTGCATTTGAAGTAAATCTCTTACATTTAGAGCTAGCTCTGCCACACAGTAGGTATTCAAGTATTCAGTGAATAAATGATTATAAATTATTTAAAAGCATAAGTATTCCAAAACTGTTTATATTTCTTCTTCTTAATATACTTTATTTCTGCAACAAGGAGATGGATGGGAGTAACCTTTTTTCTGTAATTTAGAACATGAGTGTTTAACCTTTCAAACTTGCTTAATAATACAAACCACAGGCAAGAAGTTATCTTTACATTAGTGAATTAAAACATTGTGTTTTTTAACTTCTGCTTAAGCTTAATACTGCAAAAAGTCATCACATTCACAACTGTGGTAAGTCTTTCTTTTCTTTTTCTTTATTTTTGGCCACACTGCGCAGCACTTGGGATCTTAGTTCCCCCACCAGGGATAAAACCTATGTCCCCTGCAGTGGAAGCACAGAGTCCTAACCACTGGACCGCCAGGGAATTCCCACCTGTGGTAAGTCTTAACTTAATTTCTGCCGGTTTGGATTTGGAATCAGGGAATGCACTTATCTTTAAGAAAGAAGAATATCATGACATAAACAGTTTAAAATCTTAAAAGAAATCTGAAAGTATCTGAATCAGAAGAATTCCTTTGTCATTATTTCATCATTTTTGGTAAGAAAATGGGATGGGGTTACTTGTGTCAATGTCTTTTTTGAGAGGAATCTGTTATCAGTTGGATTGTAGAAATACTTTTTTGGGTCAAGGCACCTGTTTGGCATTCCACTTTCCTTCCAAGTAGAGCACAGTTAATTTTTATTAATAAAATTTTATCGTCAACATAATTTACCTATATTGTCCTAAGAAATTAAAGTATCATTAGATGAATATTCTAATTATGTCTGTGTGGTCAGGTTCTAGAAGACGCTGTGTTATTTGTGGTGGAGACACCTGTGGTGATTATTTTTATGTGTCAACTTGACTGGGCCATGGGGTGCCCAGACATTTGGCCAAACACTATTCTGAGTGTGTTTATGAGGATGCTTCTGGAGAGACTAACATCTGAACTGGTAGATTGAGTAAAGCAGATTGGCTTCCCTAATGTTGGGGGACCTCGTCCAATCGAAGACCTGCATAGAACAAAAAAGCTGAATAAGAGGGAAATTTACTTCCTGATTATCCAGCTGGGACACTGGTCTCCTCCTGCCCTTAAGTGGAATTTACACCATCAGCTCTTCTGGTTCTCAGGCCTTCAAACTTAGACTGGAACTACACCATTGGTTCTTTTGGGTCTCCAGCCTTGCTGACTGCAGAACTTGGGACTTGTCAGTCTCCATAATTGTGTGAGCCAATTCCTATCATAAACCTCTCTCTCACTTTCTGGTATCTAGAACCAATAGCCTATTGATTTGTTTTCTCTGCAGAACACAGACTAGCAAAACATCCTTTAGGGTACCTGCCCACTTCACAGTCACCCTCTTCCTTGGTATCTGCCTTCCAACCTGCGTTGATCGGTTTTATAACCATTTTATCCTATTTGACTCTGTCTTCCAGTCACAGTTGAGTAGTCCAGAGGTGGACATCTGGCTCCAAGTGGACCTTTCAGATTATTTATCTCAAGAATTTGAAATTGGGCCTGAGAAAGAGGGAGAAAGCATAGTTTCCTACTTGGCCAGCAAGTAACATTTAGACTTGGGAGCTGTGGGTGACTGTTTTGTCATGTGGGTGAGAAGCAGAGAAAGCTAGTCTGAAAAGAGAATAGAAATTGTCACTGGTGGAAAACAAAGAAGGGGCTCCTGACCCACTTCTCATTCCTGTTTCCATTACTTCCTCAAGCCTGGATGCTTCTTGCCTTTGGTTTCTTGTAATACCCCGTTTCATACCCCTTCCTCTCCACCATGTATTTTATTTTTTACGTATGTTGGCTGACGTTGGTGTCTGTACTTGCATCAGTAGCCTAACTAATACATTGGCCAGGCTCATTTTTACTTCTTCTATTTGTTTGTTAACTAAAGCCAATGAGAAAATCAAAGGAAAGGTAGGGGGGAAACCTGTTATGGTGTAGCTCACTGAGGAGCAGCCACAAAACAGTCAGTTCTAGTTGGAAGCCAACATTATCATGAAGTATCCTAAAGTGAAGCATCAATTTCTGTATTAAGAAAATACTGCACAAGCCAGTAGTATAACTTAACTTATTTTTGAAATGTTGATTTGATACTGTCAGAAGAGACTACACTTGTACTGCAAGAATGAGTTTTTTCTGCAAATTATTTGGCATTGTGAATTCAGGGTTAAGGTTTTGTTTCTTCTTTGTTAGAGTTTTGATCATTATTTGTGAACATGTATATGAAATCCTTCTAAGGTATTATGAGAACATTGCAAAATTCATTGTGAGAAGTACCTGCAGTACTCGCCTTGGGGTTAAATAAGATACGTGCTCCATACCTGGCACATAGTAAGGTCTCCGTAAATGTTAACTGTTATTTTCAGATTTAGAAGAAAACAGTTTAAGTGTTCATTTATTTATCTATCTTTTCAGTCCCACGTGATTCTTCCCACACACAATTTAGGCAGTATTTATTTTTGCTCTGCACCTATCTGCATGGAAGAGTACCATAATGGACATGAAGTAAAACACGGGGGCTTCTTGTCAACATCTAAACCAAGGCATTCCTGCTGCAGAATCTCCAGAGAGGGCTGTTGAAGGTGAAGACGTAACATAATTCAGTTTAATAGCAAAATGAGAGGAGGATTTTGCTGTACAGCTCCAACAACAACCTAGAACAGCAGGGCCCTCAGGTGCTGTACTTAGTCCTTGTCAGCTCCTCCTTCTGCCCATTCATTATCGATGGTTATGATGAAGCTGCCAAAGAGAGGAAGGAAGGGAAAAGGCGGGTAGAATTCTTATTAAGGTATTCCTGTTTCTGCCAAATCACTACTTGGTTATGTAGAGCAACACATCTATCTGGAGACCTTTTTAAAAAATGTGAACATTGCCTTATAATGAATACTAAATAAAACCCCTAGGTCCAGATTAATTTTTAATGAGCAGCAGTTGTGTTCTGCATGTAATAATATTCAAATTAATACATAATTAAAGTCGAGTTGTACAGAATAGTTCACTTGAGAATTGAGTAGCGGAGAACAAAATTGAACATCTCCAAAGGCGGCCCACAGCTCTGTCTCCAGATTTTTCAGGCACGAAGAGAAATCAGTGTTTCCTTGAGGCAAATTCACACTTCCCAGAGGCATTAGAGATTGTTGAGAACTTTGACCAGGGCTAAAACCTTCCATGTTACTTCATAGGAGGTGGTACTGGACACTAATTAGGACAAAATTGGCATATGTCACAGCCTTGCCCAGAGCTCTGTCACCTTCACAATGACTTTTCTTCTATAATTTCACTGGCTAATGATTTTCACCTTTCTTAAGGCAGGTTGTTGTGTCAAACCTTGTCACTTGGAAAAAGTAAGTAAGCAGTGCTGCCAATCAACGTAGCTTTAAATATAACTTGAACTTATTATATTGAAGATATTATAATGGAAAAATGGACATCTCCAAAATGACAGGGAAATACACTGGGAGTCCAATTACTTGCCCCGCAGCTCTACTGCAGGTGCTTTAATGAAAGTCCAAGTGGTTGTTTTGGAGAGGGCACCTCTCTGTGGGGAGAGAGCAGCTATGGATTTCACCTGGAAAGTGCCTTAGTGAATAGCTGTTGCTTTTTTTAAACCCAGCATCAATCTCTCCTTCCTCTTCCATATGCTCCCCAATTTCCTTGGGGGTACCACGTCTCCCACACTCTCAGTTCATGTACTTCAAATGAGGTTGACCTCATCCTTGGCTCCAAGAGTGGGCTTGTGACTCAGAGGGTCACATCCACCTGGCCACTGTGATTGGTTTAGGAATGAGCATGTGACTCAAATTGGAACAGAGGCACTAAAACTCGGTTCTAGAATTTTAGGAAACTGCTGGGAGAGAAACCTTCTCTTTTTTTTTTGCGGACTTGGAACTGAGAAGAGGTAGACCTGGAACTGGGAACTGTGCTAAGGCACAGGCCTTCCAGAGAAAGAAGCCAACATACAGGAAAACAGTTGCTGAAAAGGGATGGGCAGCTTTCTATAACATTGTTCAAATACATAGACTCAGCTGTGCCTGGAATTGCTCTACACCGGACTTTTCACTTACATGAACTGATAAATTCCCTTTTTTGCTTACTCTTGTTTGAGTTTGATTTTCTGCTATTGCAACTCAGAAAGTATTGACGAATATGAGACTCTTAGAAGTCTGTGCCTTTTCTCTAGTGTTATCTTAATAGAATTCAGGACACCTCCCCTGCCAAGTTTGTGTGGTTGTTGCTGGTATTTGGGTGTTGCAACACTTAATTTGATCTTTGGAATCTCTCTAGGCTCCTACCTTGAAGGGTAACCCATAAGGCCCAGGAAAGTGAGGAGGAGAGGGAACTAGGAGGAGGAAAAGCTGGAAAAGTTAGTGATCCAGCTGTCCCACTTTTCTACAGAGCCCACTTAGAGAAGATTCCTCCAGGGCAAAGCCTCTCAAACTTTAAGGGGGTATATAAATTACCTGAGGATCTTGTTAAAAAGGCAGACTATGATTCACTAGTTCTAGGATGGGGTACGTGATTCTTCATTTCTAACAAGATTCTAGGATGCTACTGGTCCAAGGACCACACTCTGAGTTGCAAGGCCCTGGCATGGTCTCTGTCTTCACACTTAATCTCTGCATCAATCTAGAGTCTAGACTGAGTCCCCAGACTGAGGGTGGAATTCTTCAGGGAGTTCTACGTGAGAGCTTTTCCTATACTCTTCTACTCTCCTCTTGGCAGAGCTGTTGAGCTAGACAGGGTTTTGCCTAGGGTTCATGGGTAATGCTATGGATGAAATGTCTAGAAATACTTCCAGTTTCTTGATGACAAATCACTTATTTTGTTCTGAAATAATTTACATAACTTATTTATCTAGCTCTAAAATAAAAACTCCTACTTGGATTTTTGCTGTTAAAGTTTTCCCAGAAGACAGAACACTTATTACAGATGGTCAAAAGCTAGTTTTGCCCTCACCAAACTGAGACATACAGTATCTTTGCCTCACCCCCAGGGCTCCATATAGATTTTCCAAACCAACCACTAACTGGTCCTGGAGGAACCCAAAACCAATATTACAGTTTTAGAGAAATAGGTCAAATGTCCCTTTATATAATAATCACATCAGTTCTGAGCCCACAAGTTGTTTTTACCTTTCTCCCTAAAATGACAGGATAAGTAAGATGATAGAAAGAATTCCATGTCAGTACTGAAAGGGAGGAAAGAGTGGAAGGGAGGATTTGAATACTTTCTGGAACATATAAAGCAGATGGAAGAGAAATAAGGTAAAGGATCCTTCCCTGCCACACAAAGGAGGAGCCACTGCAGAAGCGACCAGATGATTCTAGTCTCAAGCTCAGAAGTGACTATGGGAGTTGGGCCAGTTTGTTGTGGGCATAGGGTTGCAAGCAAGAATGTAGGCTGTTTTGTCCATCTACAGAGATCTTTTCATAGAAGATTGGTAGCAAATACTACGTTAAACTAGAAGTCTAGTGCAAGTGAAGTCTTTACAAAATATGAGAGATGTTGGTATATATTTTAATGTAACTGGGATTAGGATAAAATCTGAAGAACGATTGGAGAGGGAGGGAAGGACAGTGAGGTAGACAATTAGGTAAACGTGGAGTGATGAAGTGGGTTGTGTGTGTCTGTGTGGTGTGTATGTATTTAAAATTGGTGACAATTTCTCAGAAAGAACATTAAAAGGAGACAATGCCATAAAAATTAGACTTTGGGAATCTGCCTCTTCTTAGAGTTATTAGAATAAGATATAAGCTTGATTAGTATTCCTACTGGGCCTTCTGCTTAACTTCCAGCAAGGGATTTTATTTACCTGAAATATGATTCCAATATGTTGATCGTAAGAAGACATTTCACTTATGAAAAAGGGCTCATCAAAAACTCATTAAAATACCTTTTAAGCTCTCCTTTAAGGTCATTTTTAGTATTTGTTGCACTGTTAATTAGAAAACTGTAGTTTCCTTTATTCTTACTAGAAACCCTCTCTGGTAGCATCTTTGACTCTGGTATTTTGCTGACTGCCTTGTTTCCCTGAATTTAACTCTAACAGAATAAATGGCTCTATTTTTGCTTTGCTATATTTTCTTTAGCTATTAATTTTGCAGCCTTGATCACTGATAAATCCAAAGCTTTCATTTATTAATTTTTTGAGATGCTCTTCACATTCTCCACAGAGTCAGAGAAGATGCCAATTAAATTTGTTACTGCAGAAGTGAGATCACAGAAAATAAATTTATATGTTCATAGTACTAACTTCCATCATGTTGAAACCCAGTTTCTTACAATTATAAAATGTCTTATATGTAAATTCAATATATACTTATTGTTGCATCTTTGCAGACATTCAGCAAATATCATTCAGTTATGGTCTCCAAGAAAACGCATAGAGGAAAAATGTAAACTTTATGTTGCGTGTGTGAGAGAGATTTCCTGAAGAAGGCACAGGAAACCTAGTTTCTAGTCCCAATTATGGGTCTTGTTTCCACAGCAAGTCAGCAACAAACACTAAGACAGGTTTTACAAAACCTGGCCATGCCTCAAAATTACCTGGGAGTTCTTTAAAAATACAACTTCCTGGACCCAGCTCAGAATCTACTGAATTAGCCCCTCTAGTGTTGGGGCCCAGGTATCTCTATGTGTGTAAATCTCCCCAGGGATTCTGATACTGTTATTCCTCTGAACATTGTTTGACAATCAGGATCTTATCCTGGGAGTATACAGAAATACTAAAGTATTATTTAATCTAGGCAAAGGTGCTGGTCTAACCAGGACCAATCCCTTGAGTCTGAGGTGGATGGAGGTGGAACACTTTCTCACTTGCGGATGAAAGATGTGAATTCTGTAGGCAGAGGCTGAGGATTCTATCTGAGAAAGTGATTAAATTAATTTTTAAGTAGAATAAAAAGTCCAAAACAGCGTTTCTGCAGCCAGTGGGAGGGGGTGGGGGGTGACCCAGCTAGTGGGGAGGGGGCGCCCATGGCTGGTGGAAAAATAAAGTCCAAAAGTGGTAATAGAGAAGCAGTGAAGGGTGGGAACAGTGCTGCCATGCTGCATAACCCCAGGAACCATTCACAATGCAGTTGTATTAGCTATCCATCACTGTGTAACAAATTACCCCAAACTCAGCAGCTTAAAGCAACAAATATGTGTTATATCACAGTTTCTGTGGGTCAGACATATGAGTCTCTCATGTGGTTGAATTCAAGCTGTTGGTTGGGGCTGGAGTCATCCTAAGCCTTGACGGGGATGATCTACTTCTAAGCTCATTTATGGTGCCTGTTGGCAGGCTTCAGAACGTCTTCTTCCAAGCTCACTCACACGGTTGCTAGAAGGCCTTGGTTCTGTGCCATTTGGTGTGGCAGCTTGCTTCCTCAGTGTCAGTAATGATAGAGGGAGAGGAGAGAAGAGAGGAGGGAGGAGAACAGAGGAGAGGAGAGGAGAGGAGAGGAGAGGAGAGAGAGAACCCTACAGATAGAAGCTGCAGTCTTTTTATAACCCACTCTCAGAAGTGACATCCTATCATTTCTGTGTGTTCTGTTATCAAAAGTGCATCACTAAGTCCCATCCACACTCAAGAGCAGGGGAATTAAGTACTTTTAGGGAAGGAGTGTGATGAATTTGTAAACCTGTCTTTAAAACCTCCACATTAGTCTATGTTTCCTCCTCTCCCAGTTGTGCAGTGCACAACTGCACGTGACAGTCCTGGCTGAAAATGGAAAGATCAAGGACCAGGTGTAGAAGATGAGAAAAACCTGAGTTACCTGGAGAAATTCTGAATAGAGAGCAGGGAAGCATGTGAAACAGTGGAACACAGTGGCCAAGGGCTTCGAGTCAAGCACACCTGGTGTGATTCTCAGCACTTCTACTTTCTAACTTTTGCCTGTAATTCCCCTGCTCCCCTCATTTTATTGAGATACAACTGATAATAATTTGACATCTTAAGTTTCAGGCTTTTTAAAAGAAATTGTATAAAGGTGGAATGAATGGGCAGTAAATTTGCCAACCCCGTAAGGTTGCTTCTCATATTAAATTCTTCCGTGAGCTCTTTTAGTTCCATGGCTACAGCATATCTCAGATCTACCCACTTTTCTCCCTACCCCCTGCCACCTCCCTGGGCCATGCCTCCACCATCTCTGATATGGATGGCAGTAATGACCTCCTCACTAGTTTCCCCACTTCCACTCTTGCTTATTTACCTGGGGTTCATTCCCCACACAGCAACCAGTATCATGTTTAAAAAGTACAAATCAGATTGTGCCATACCTCTGCTTAATACATTCCGTGCTTTCATGTGGCTTTAAAACAGGATCAAAATTCCTCACCATGGACCACAAAACCTGCATCATCTGACTCCCACCTACCTTTCTAGACTCACCTTGGACCACCCTATCTCTGGCATCTTTTCTGCTCATCTAGCAAGCAGGCTATTTCCCACCTCAGGGCCTTTGCCCTTATTCTCCCTGCCTGGGACCTCTTCCTTCAAGTCTTTACATTGCCATCTCCTTTGTGTTCTTCTGGCTTTAGCTTGGACGTCACCACCCCAGAGAGTCTTCCCTGATCATGCTCTCTAAAGTAGACTTCCCCTCTCTGGGCATTTTTATCCCTTCATGTAATTATTTTCCTTCCTAGTACTACTATCATCGTCTGTAATCATCTCGTTATTATTTGTTTTCTTATTTATTGCTGTCTCCACTCACCTGGAAAGCAAGCTCCATGAGGATAGTGCCCTGTCTCTTTGGTTTACTCGTTGTTGTATCCTTAGGGGTTAACCCCATTCCTGGATTATAGTACACTCTCGATAAATAGCTATCAAATGAATGAATAAATGAGAAAACGTGTTAAACGCTTAGCACAGTGCTTGGCACATAATAACTGCTGATATATGTTAGATAATTACATTTTAGATATATTAACATCTATTTCACAGGGCTAGTGAAGTGATTAGTTGGGATAATATGTGAAAGGCACCAACTGTAGCCACCATTTACTGAATGCCTAGTGTTGCATTCATGTAATGGGGATAGAGAAGGATTGACATTTGGCTACTCAACATGTATTTGTTTGCAATCCCATAGTTGTTTTTTTTTTTTTTTGGCTGCATTGGCTCTTCGTTGCTGCGCGCTGGCTTTCTCTAGTTGCAGTGAGCGGGGGCCACTCTTTGTTGTGGTGCTTGGGCTTCTCGTTGCAGTGGCTTCTCTTGTTGCAGAGCATGGGCTCTAGGGATGCAGGCTTCAGTAGTTGCAGCACATAGGTTCAGTAGTTACGGCATGCAGGCTCAGTAGTTGTGGCGCATGGGCTTAGTGGTTCCATGACATGTGGGATCTTCCTAGACCAGGGATCGAACCCGTGTCCCCTGCATTGGCAGACAGATTCTTAACCACTGTGCCACCAGGGAAGTCCTGCCCATAGATATTTAATTGAATTTTCAAACATTCACACTAATATTCAGATTTTAAAATCCCAACCTAAGAAGTATTGTGATCCATGTTGGGAAATGTGAGACAAATGAGCATATTGTTCTGGGCACAGTTTGTTCCATGAAGCAAGTTACTAACTAGACCTTATTGTTGGAAGCATTATTAATTCAAGTATTCCATTAGCTTGCCCTTCCTACACTTGACAAAATCAATCTTGTTTGTGCTAGAATATTTATTCTCCTGTAACAGGGATATGGCTGAAAAAAATTTTAGGTAATATCAGAAGAACTATCAGCTGAAAAAAAGATTCCTCAAGTATAAGGGCTGCTACTGGCAGGAAATTCACTCTGGGTGTGAGATCTCCCACTGTAGCAGCCCAGAGCCGCATCTCACTATGCTTCCCGTGGCAAAGAGCCTGGCACATGGACGATGCTCATAAATGTTTGTTAAAATACAGGAAAAGTGAATTAAAGTCTAGGCTCACACCTTCTGCACAATCTAAGGGGAAGGAATATGGGATTGAAGGCTTTCAGTACGTATTGGCTTAAGTCACCATCCTGTCGTTTACTAGCTGTGTAACCTAAGACAAATTATTTAATCCCCCCGAGGTTGGATTCTGAAACCATAACAAGGAAAAATGCTGTTAATTCTGTAGGACTTGTGTGGTAACAACTGGGAGATAAGGTAACTAGCTGAATGCAGTTGATTGTTTTTACTTCCCTCCCTCGCAGCTGGCCTCAGAAAGTTAGCCTGCTTTTCTGACTTTTCTAATCTTTTCAGCCTTTCTACAGCTAAAGAAGATCCACAAGCAATAGACTGGTCCATAATCTCTACACACTCTGTTTCCTAGAAGACAAATCCAGGGGCTTTTGATTGTATGCATTTTAATATTATTCAAAATGTGAAACTTAAATAGGAGATGGCTCATACAATAAACACGATCACTGATAAATATTTTGTAGTTCGCTTCTGTAAAACTAACTAGAATCCCTGTTAGACTCCTAACCCTATGCCCTTGTTCTTGGGGAAGGGCTCATCAAACCTGCTATGCTTCCAACTTCTTCCTTCTAGAAGGGACCTCCTTCAAGCAGTTATGAAGAGACCAAGTAGATTAGCAGGTGCTTCTTTCTTGTTTCATGTGAACAATTTGTATCTCTGAGGCTCTTTAGCCTGAGTGATTTCCATTTTAACTGAGTCTCTGCCTCACCCAGGAGTAGTCATCTCAAACATCCCTCACACTGGATAATGATGTGGTCTGCAAGAGTTGTCTTTGAATAAAAAACAGACCTTTAATAGGTTTTCAGACTACCCTGATAATTCCTAGTGTATTCCCCTATACTGGAAAGAAAACTTCACTTGTAAGTTTTGCTTTAAATCTCAATTCTGAAACTAGGTTGTAATTGGATTCACTCAATTCATCAATTCACAAACATTTGAGTCCTTCCATGTGCTAGGATCTCGGGATTAAAGAGATGGAAAGACATGTTCTCAATCTCAAAGAGCTTCCACTAGAATGGGAGAGACAAGCACATATATGACAATTCTGTGTCAGAGGCAGAGGAGAAGGCACAGTTAGAAAGGGGAGAGGAGTTATTTCTTCCTACATTGGGAGGCACTAGGAGCTGAGCGTTAAAGAGTTGTTGTGTTAATTATCTACCCCCTAAATTTGTGGCTTCAAACAAAATCTATCATAGTTTCTGTGGGTCAGGGGCCTGAGCATGATGTATCTGCATGGTTCTTGCTCAGAGTTTTCCACAAGGCTGCAATCAACATGTCAGCCAGGGCCACAGTCATCCTGAGTGTTTGGCTGGGGAAAGATCTGCTCCCAAGCTCACTCAGGCTGTTGGACCGCGGGCCTCATCAAGGCAGACCTGAGATGGTGGAAGAGGAGAAGCACATTCAAGGAAGAGGAACCCACGTGAGCTAAGTCATGAACGCATGAGTGAGGCCTGACTGGAGAATTTCAACGTTTGACTGGAGTTCAGGGTGCAGGTGTAGGATGGAGAGTGATGATGGTGATGGTAGTGGTTGAAAGTAAGGCTAGAAAGATGGGGAAAGGGCTATGAAGGGCTTCGTGTAGAGAAATGGAGAAAATTGTGCTTTATCCCAAGGTGCTGGGAACCATTAAGAATTTTTAAGGAGAGTCATGATTACATATTTACTGTCAAAAGATCACTCTTTTGGCAGTGTTGATATAGGGGTTATTTATCCCACTTACAACTGATCCCATGAGACTCTCATAATCTACATGCATGCCAGCTTCTCTGGTCTGCAGAAGCAAGGCAGTCGCAGGCTGTACGACGAGCCATCAATAACTTGTCACTAGGTTATAGGGCCCGTGTGTGGTGCTGGTGGTGAAATGGCAGAAGGATGGGTGGCTGATCTCTTTTTCTTGCCCAGGAAAACCGAGAAAACTTAGATCAGGAGCAGTTGCATGTTCATCCTTTAGTAGGATAAAATGTAATTAGCTTCTACAGATTGCTCACTTTAGCCCCTCTGACTGAGAACCATCCCACTGTCCCTATCTTGAAGTTTATTGTTTGGAAGTTGGAAAGTTTTGAAAAGCCATTAGCAAAGTACTAAAAGATAAGAAATATGGGCATACTCTGCCAGCCTTTTAGAGATTTAGAGGTTTTTGAAATATAACACAATAAAGCAATCATGCCTCAGTTTCTTGTTTGCAAAGCAAGAGTCTTGAACATGGTGGGCTCTGAGGCCCCGGAGAGTTTCACATTCTGAGATTTTCTGTAAGAGGCATAATTACTGAGAAATCTGCTTGTTTATTTTCTTTCCAGAGATTAATCTTAGGACAGGCTATATTCTTCCCATTTCAGCCTGACATGAATTCTTTGATGTTTTGGGGTCATATCATTGTGGAAAAGGCTTTTCTTCTTGTATTGTTGCAAAATGTGTAGAAAAGCAGTTGCTAAGATAACATTGGAACTTGTAAATGCATTTACTTCCTTCTGTACTGCTGACAGCCTGAACTTTTTTCCTTTTCTAGGAGAGACATTGCCATTTCCAATAGGGAGTATATAATGCATGACCAGAGGAAAAGCCTCGAGTAATAAAGTAGAAGTGGACGGTCTGTCGCCCTGCTGTCAGTCAGCTGGGAAGTAGTAAGAGGTCGTGCCTGTGCTGAGTTTGCTCAGTCATCTCTGCCCCACTCAGCTGCTGGTGGAGCAGAGCGGTAGCCAATCCAAACGCAGAGGCCTGTGTGGTTAAAGGGACTCTATTTCTCACTACCCACAGAGGTCTCTTGAACTTGTTGTCACATGAAGGTGGCAAAAAAAATTTGTGGGGAATGATTAACCCTGATTCTGCAATGAGAACTACATATAATTTATCATACATATTTATGCATAAAAGGAAAATGTGGGATTTTGGGGTGCTGTAGGTCCTCCTCAATAAGAAGGTGATGAGGTCCTCTAACCAGTGTAGAAGGCGTATTTAGGGGGCTTCACATATATATATATTTTTTTTTTTTTTTTTGAGGGGTACGCGGACCTCTCACTGTTGTGGCCTCTCCCGTTGCAGAGCACAGGCTCCGGACGCGCAGGCTCAGTGGCCATGGCTCACGGGCCCAGCCGCTCTGCGGCATGTGGGATCTTCCCGGACCGGGGCACGAACCTGTGTCCCCTGCATCGGCAGGTGGACTCTCAACCACTGCGCCACCAGGGAAGCCCTCACATATATTTTTAATAAATTATTTTTAGCCAGGTGAGTAATATACAGGTGTTCATTGTTTTATTTGCTTGTACTTTTTTTTTAATAGAGAAAAGGTAGTGGAATTTTTAAAGTAGATTTATTGAGCTCGATATACATAACTGTACATATCTAAAGTATACTATTTGAAAATTTGACATATGTATATACCTGTGAAACCATCACCACAAGCAAGAAAATGAGCATATGCACCATCTCTAAAAATTTCTTTATACTTCTTTGTAATCTGTCTCTTCTGATCCTCTATACTGTTTCCAGCCTTTCCAACCATTGATTCCCTTTCTGTCACTATAAATTAGTTTGCATTTTCTAGAATTTTCTATAAGTGGAATCATACAATATGTAGTTTGTGTTGGTTCGCTTCTTTTACTCAGCATATTTATTTTGAAATTCATCAACATTGTTGCATGTAGCAAAGGTTTATTCTTTTTTTATTGCTAAGTAGTATTCCCAGCTACTCTTTGTTGTGGTGCACAGGCTTCTCATTGCCGTGACTTCTCTTTGTTGCAGAGCATGGGCTCTAGGCATGAGGGCTTCAGTAGTTGTGGCACACAGGCTCAGTAGTTGTGGCTTGCAGGCTCTAGAGCGCAGGCTCAGTAGTTGTGGCGCATGGGCTTAGTTGCTTTGCGGCATGTGGGATCTTCCTGGACCAGGAATCGAACCTGTGTCCTCTGCATTAGCAAGCAGATTCTTAAACACTGTGCAACCAGGGAAGTCCCTGCATGTATCTTTTCAAATTAGTATTTTTATTTTCTTTGGATATATGCTCAGGAATGAGGTGTGAGGTGAAATTAGAACATTTTCTCACACCGTATACAAAAGTAAACTCAAAATGGATTAAAGACCTAAATGAAGAGCAGAAACCAAAAAACTTTTAGAAGAAAATATAGGCAGAACCCTCTTTGACATAAATCATAGCAATATTTTTTTGGATCTGTCTCCTCAGGCAAAGGGAAACAAAAGCAAAAATAAACTAATGGGACCTAATTAAACTTAAAAGCTTTGCACAGCAAAGGAAACCATCGACAAAATGAAAAGATAGCCTACTGAATGGGAGAAAATATTTGCAATGACAGGGGGTTAACGTCCAAAATATATAAACAGCTCATATAGCTCAATACCAAGAACCCCACAACCCAATTAAAAAATGGGCAGAAGACCTGAATAGACATTTTCCAAAAAAGACATACAGAGGGCCAACAGGCACATACAAAGATGCTCAACATTGCTAACTATCGGGGAAATGCACATGAAGAGCAGAGATTTGATATGAAGTCCAATTTATCAATTTGTTCTTTTATGTATAATGATTTTGGTGTTGTAGCTAGGAAATCTTTGCTGAAACCAAGGTATTAGTGATTTTTTTCCCATACCTTTTTCTAGAAGTTTTATAGTTTTTAGGATTTACTTTTAGATCTATGATCCATTTCAAGTTAATTTTTTTATATGTTATGAAATACAGCTCCAAGTTCAATTTTTTTTTTGCATAGGGATAGCCAATTGTTCCTGTACCATTTGTTGAAAAGTTCACCCTTTGTCACATATATGATTTCAAATTTTTCTTTCCATATGTGGCTTGTCTTTTTTTTCTCTCAGTGTTATCTTTTGCAGTACAATAGTTATTAATTTTGATGCAGTCACATTTGCCTATTTTCTCTTTTATGGTTTGAAATTTTGGAGTTGTGTTTTAAGAAATTGTTGCTGCTCAAAAATTTCTTGGCTAGGATTGAATTTCCATCTTTTAGTTATCTGTCCACAGTGTGATAGTCAAATATGGATGGAATATTCTTAGTGTATAGAATATACAAACATTATGAAGAAAATATGTATTATTTCAGAAAGTTAAGAGGGATCAAGGCAAATGTGAGTGACAAATTAGGGACAGAAGGAAGTTTGAAACTTTCTTGGGAAAAAAAGAAGAAAAAATTGCCATGGATTTATTTTTTTTTTGAGAACAGAAGAACAATGTTGGAGATGGAATAAAGTTTAGCATCAGGTGCTAAGCAGGTGGTGTGTATACTTGGACTTAAAGTGAAAGATCAACCATAAAGTATTAGTGATCATTACCTTGTTGTGTAAACAATTACTGGGAATCATTTTGGATACAGAAAAAAAAACACTCATATTCCTTTTTGTACATCTGCCCAGCAAATACCCAGTTTGGGACCCATGGGACAATTTGCCTTTCTTCCTCTAACATACAGAGGACTATGCTTCAGTAGCTTTTCCTGTTCCAAATCATCACTACTTTCCTTAGGCTCTCTGGCCAACTCACACATCTCCTTGGTTCCGACAGCTGCCTCACCTTGTACGTCATTGAAGCTATCAAATGTGCTGCTGTCCCCTGCACCTAAACGCATATCTATATCCACAGCTATCCCTCCATCTTTTCCTCCAGTCTAGAAAAAATGAGAGTTTCCTCCTCTCATTGCAGGTCACTCCCCACCTCCCTTTGCCCTTGACACCCCTCCCCCTGATTCCAAGATGAACTTCCTTTGTCATTCCCTCTGTTTCTCGTATCCTCATTGCTGCCTTTCCACTGGGCTATTCTTGCAGTGAACAAATATGTTCATGGTTCTCTTATCCTAAAAATATTTATCCATTGGACCCTGTATTTCCCCTCATGTTTTTTTGCTTCCTATATTATTCATGTTTTTTGAAAGAGTAATATTGCTATCACTACTATTCCAGCTTCCTCTTCCATCCACTGCAGCCTGGCCTCTGCCACCACCACTCTGTTGAGACTCTCTCCCTAAGGTCCAAAGACTCCTTAATTGCCATATCTAATGGACATTTTTTCAAGACTATTTTTCTGGACCTTTCAGTTGCATTTACTTCTTTTTTGAAACTCTTACATCCTTGGGTACTGTGAAATTTTACTCTCTTGGTTCCTCTTCTGCTCCTCAGACTATTTCTTTGTCTGCTCAATGGATTTTTTTCTTTTAATGTAAGTGACTCATCTAAATGAATGATGAATGCATGCACACTGGAACTATTTTTGTTTCTTTGTCAAGCTTTTTAGATTGGATACTCAAATGAAAATTGTACTGTTAACTTTTGGTTTTATTTTAGTAGGTCATATGTTCTAACTGTATTCAATTAACTTTTTACTTAAGATTAGCCTGGCAGAGAAAGTATCCTTTTGGATCTGTTTACCTGTTCTCTTTGCAAGAATATGGATGGTCATTAAATCTGTGTACCGAAACAGCTGAATTCTGAGTATTCAACTCATAGGACTGAAATATATAGTGCTGTGCTTTAAAATTATGCAAACCTTAGAAATCTGTAAACGAGAATAGAATTTGGAGCCTAGAGGTAGAAAATGTGATTAAAAAGAATATGAGAGCTTCTGAGATTTTTTTTCCTGGGCAGGAGTAAAAAATAACAGACAAGTCTTATTTCTTTTTTTCTCTACCACATAAAAAGGCAACACAAAGGCTTAGAAATACAGAGTTGCTTTTGGCATTTAAATAGATTTTTGCCATATAGTACAGTAATCCTTGTTTAAGTCAGCAAAGGAGTGTGGAGGCACAAAGTTAAGGTTAAATTCTTTATACATGTGATTTTACTGCTATGTTTGATAGAACAGAGAGAAAACATTAAGTATGAACATGTTTTTTCCATCAATATTATTTTATTACTGGATAGAATGAGCCTCTTAAAAGTCTAGTCTAATTTAAGCCACTTTTGGTCATTTAAAAAAATGTCCATGGTCATTTTGTTTACTCAAAAATTTCAAATGTATAAATATTTTTTAAAAAGAGACATCTAAATGGCTTAAAAAGAGGTCTGTGAAGGTTTATGCAGGATAAAGCAATCGTGTTTATATTTATTCTTTATTTTATCACAAGAGATTTTGTTTCCTTTCACCCACTTACATGAAATATGGCTGGTTGATGCCCCATAAACAGCGCTAGCCCTCTGAAACTGAGCAGAGTGGCAGCATGCCTGACTAATGGCCGGTTAAAGTCTCTGATGCACAGGGATTAAATTAAATAAGGCTCTGTGTTGTCAAGATTTAGAATGTACTGATGAACCAACATTTATTCATCTGCTTTTTATTTAGCTTTGAAGGCTTGCAGGTCAGCTGCCTCTGATCGCTCTGGCTGCCTTCCAGGGAGGCTGAAGGGACCGGTGCAATTACAATGCCACTAGGTGGCAGTCTTTGACGGGTAAACCCCCTGTCTCACATGTAAGGGCCAGTTGCTATCTATTTCTCTCTCTCTCTCCCCTCTTCTTTTCTCTTTCTCTTCCTCTTTCTTTCTTTCATGCTATTTTTAACCTCTTATTCCCATGAAACATTTTATTTATGTCTTTATGAACATATTTATTATTTACTTATTTTCCATCTCTGGAATAGTAGGAGAGTTTCTGAATGCTATAGCAACAGGAGGGACCATTCATTTACACTTAATAAATGTACATAAAAGGTGACTGAATTTAAAAATCAAACACTAGGCTCCTACCAAAAAGAAAATTACATACAATTACCAAAGACCAATGTAAGTATAATCCATCTTGCACTCCCTAGGAAAAAAGTGATTGGCAAAACTGATTGTGTAAGGTTCACTCACTGGTCAAGAAGGAGGTGTTCTTAAATTCCATATATATGTGTTAGCATATGGTATTTGTCTTTCTCTTTCTGACTTACTTCACTCTGTTTGACAGACTCTAGGTCCATCCACCTCATTACAAATAGCTCAATTTTGTTTCTTTTAATGGCTGAGTAATATTCCATTGTATATATGTGCCACATCTTCTTTATCCATTCATCTGATGACGGACACTTAGGTTGCTTCCATCTCTTGGCTATTGTAAATAGAGCTGCAGTGAACATTGTGGTACATGACTCTTTTTTTTTTTTTTTAACATCTTTATTGGGGTACAATTGCTTTACAATGGTGTGCTAGTTTCTGCTTTATAACAAAGTGAATCAGTTATACATATACATATGTTCCCATATCTCTTCCCTCTTGCGTCTCCCTCCCTCCCACCCTCCCTATCCCACCCCTCCAGGCTGTCACAAAGCACCGAGCCAATATCCCTGTGCCATGCAGCTGCTTCCCACTAGCTATCTACCTTACTACGTTTGTTAGTGTGTATATGTCCATGACTCTCTCTCGCCCTGTCACAGCTCACCCTTCCCCCTCCCCATAACCTCAAGTCCGTTCTCTAAGAGGTCTGCGTCTTTATTCCTGCCTTACCCCTAGGTTCTTCATGACATTTTTTTCTCCTTAAATTCCATACATATATGTTAGCATACGGTATTTGTCTTTTTCTTTCTGACTTACTTCACTCTGTATGACAGACTCTAGGTCTATCCACCTCATTACAAATAGCTCAATTTCGTTTCTTTTTATGGCTGAGTAATATTCCATTGTATATATGTGCCACATCTTCTTTATCCATTCATCCGATGATGGGCACTTAGGTTGTTTCCATCTCCGGGCTATTGTAAATAGAGCTGCAATGAACATTTTGGTACATGACTCTTTTTGAATTTCGGTTTTCTCAGGGTATATGCCCAGTAGTGGGATTGCTGGGTCATATGGTAGTTCTATTTTTAGTTTTCTGAGGAAGCTCCATAGTGTTTTCCATAGTGGCTGTATCAATTTACATTCCCACCAACACTGCAAGAGGGTTCCCTTTTCTCCACACCCTCTCCAGCATTTATTGTTGGTAGATTTTTTGATGATGACCACTCTGACTGATGTGAGGTGATACCTCATTGTAGTTTTGATTTGCATTTCTCTAATGATTAGTGATGTTGACCATCCTTTCATGTGTTTGTTGGCAATCTGTATATCTTCTTCGGAGAAATGTCTAGTTAGATCTTCTGCTCATTTTTGGATTGGGTTGTTTGTTTTTTTGATATTGAGCTGCACGAGCTGCTTGTAAATTTTGGAGATTAATCCTTTGTCAGTTGCTTCATTTGCAAATATTTTCTCCCATTCTGAGGGTTGTCTTTTCTCATGTTATGTTTTCCTTTGCTGTGCAAAAGCTTTTAAGTTTCATTAGGTCCCATTAGTTTATTTTTGTTTTTATTTCCATTTCTCTAGGAGGTGGGTCAAAAAGGGTCTTGCTGTGATTTATGTCAAAGAGTGTTCTGCCTATGTTTTCCTCTAAGAGTTTTATAGTGTCTGGCCTTACATTTAGGTCTTTAATCCATTTTGACTTTATTTTTGTGTACAGTGTTAGGGGGTGTTCTAACTTCATTCTTTTACATGTAGCTGTCCAGTTTTCCCAGCACCAATTATTGAATAGACTGTCTTTTCTCCATCGTATATTCTTGCCTCCTTTATCAAAAATAAGGTGACCATAGGGTGCGTAGGTTTATCTCTGGGCTTTCTATCCTGTTCCATTGATCTATATTTCTGTTTTTGTGCCAGTACCATACTGTCTTGATTACTGTAGCCTTGTAGTATAGTCTGAAGTCAGGGAGCCTGATTCCTCCAGCTCCGTTTTTCTTTCTCAAGATTGCTTTGGCTATTTGGGGACTTTTGTTTTTCTGAGGTTTTATCTTGTTCCTTCATCTGGTGTATAGCCCTCTGCCTTTTCATCTTGTCTATCTTTCTGTGAATGTGCGGGGTCTTTTGTGTTTCCGGGCAAATTGTGACATTTTTTGTTCTAGTTCTCTGAAAAATACCATTGGTAGTTTGATAGGGATTTCATTGAATCTGTAGATTGCTTTGGGTAGTATAGTCATTTTCACAATGTTGATTCTTCCAATCCAAGAACATGATATATCTCTTCATCTGTTTGTATCATCTCTAATTTATTTCATCATTGTCTTATAGTTTTCTGTATACAGATCTTTTGTCTCCTTAGGTAGGTTTTTTCCTAGGTATTTTATTCTTTTTGTTGCAGTGGTAAATGGGAGTGTTTCCTTAATATCACTTTCAGATTTTTCATCATTAATGTATAGGAATGCAAGAGATTTCTGTGCATTAATTTTGTATCTTGCTACTTTACCAGATTCATTGATTAGCTCTAGTAGTTTTCTGGTAGCATCTTTAGGATTCTCTATGTATAGTATCATGTCACCTGCAAACAGTGACAGCTTTGCTTCTTCTTTTCCAATTTGAATTCCTTTTATTTCTTTTTCTTCTCTGATTGCTGTGGCTAAAACTTCCAAAACTATGTTGAATAACACTGGTGAGAGTGGACAACCTTGTCTGGTTCCTGATCTTAGAGGAAATGGTTTCAGTTTTTCACCATTGAGTACGATGTTGGCTGTGGGTTTGTCATATATGGCCTTTACTATGTTGAGGTAGGTTCCCTCTATGCCCACTTTCTGGAGAGTTTTTATCATAAATGGGTGTTGAATTTTGTCAAAAGCTTTTTCTACATCTATTGAGATCATCATATGGTTTTTATTCTTCAATTTGTTAATATGGTGTATCACATTGATTGATTAGTGTATATTGAAGAATCCTTGCATCCCTGGGATAAATCCCACTTGATCATGGTGTATGATCCTTTCAATGTGTTGTTGGATTCTGTTTGCTGGTATTTTGTTGAGGAGTTTTGCATGTATATTCATCAGTGATATTGATCTGTAATTTTCCTTTCTTGTAGGATCTCTCTTTGGTTTTGGTATCATGGTGATGGTGGCCTCATAGAATGAGTTTGGGAGTATTCCTTCCTCTGCAGTTTTTGGGAAGAGTTTGAGAAGGACAGATGTTAGCTCTTTTCTAAATGTTTGACAGAATTCACCTGTGAAACCATCTAGTCCTGGACTTTTGTTTGTTGGAAGATTTTAAATCACAGTTTCAATTTCATTACTTGTGATTGGCCTGTTCATATTTTCTATTTCTTCCTGGTTCAGTCTTGGAAGGTTATACCTTTCTAAGAATTTGTCCATTTCTTCCAGGTTGTCCATTTTATTGGCATAGAGTTGGTTGTAGTAGTCTCTTAGGATGCTTTGTATTTCTGTGGTGTCTGTTGTAACTTCTTTTTCATTTCTAATTTTATAGATTTGAGTCCTCTCCCTCTTTCTCTTGATGAGTCTGGCTAATGGTTTATCAATTTTGTTGATCTTCTCAAAGAACCAGCTTTTAGTTTTATTGATCTTTGCTATTGTTTTCTTTGTTTCTATTTCATTTATTTCTGCTCTGATCTTTATGATTTCTTTCCTTCTAATAACTTCGGGTTTTGTTTGTTCTTCTTTCTCTAGTTCCTTTAGGTGTAAGTTTAGATTGTTTATTTGAGGTTTTTCTTGTTTTTTGAGGTAGGATTGTATTGCCATAAACTTCCCTCTTAGAACTCTTTTGCTGCATCTCATAGGTTTTGGATTGTCATGTTTTCTTTGTGATTTGTCTCTTGGTATTTTTGATTTCCTCTTTGATTTCTTCAGTGATCTTCTGGTTATTTAGTGACATATTATTTAGCCTCCATGTGTTTGTGTTTTTTATGTTTTTTTCCCTGTAATTGACTCTAATCTCATAACGTTGTGGTCGGAAAAGATGCTTGATATGTTTTTAATTTTCTTATATTTAACGATGCTTGATTTGTGACCCAAGATGTGATCTGTCCTGGAGAATGTTCCGTGTGCACTTGAGAAGAAAGTGTAATCTGCCGTTTTTGGATGGACTGTCCTATAAATATCAGTTAAATCAATCTGGTCTGTTGTGTTTTTTAAAGCTTGTGTTTCCTTATTAATTTTCTGACTGGATGATCTGTCCATTGGTGTAAGTGAGGTGTTAAGGTCCCCCACTATTATTGTGTTACTGTCGATTTCCTCTTTTATAGCTGTTAGCACTTGCCTTATATATTGAGGTGCTCCTATGTTGGGTGCATATATATATTTACAATTGTTTTACCTTCTTCTTAGATTGATCCTTTGATCATTATGTAGTGTCCTTCCTTGTGTCTTGTAACATTCTTTATTTTAAAGTCTATTTTATCTGATATGAGTATTGTTACTGCAGCTTTCTTTTGATTTCCATTTGCATGGAATATCTTTTTCCATCCCCACACTTTCAGTCTTTATGTGTCCCTAGGTCTGAAGTGGGCCTCTTGTGGACAGCATATATATGGGTCTTGTTTTTGTGTCCATTCAGCAAGCCTGTGTCTTTTGGTTTGAGCATTTAATCCATTCACATTTAAGGTAATTATCAATATGTATGTTCCTATGACCATTTTCTTAACTGTTATGGATTTGTTATTCTAGGTCCTTTTCTTCTCTTGTGTTTCCCACTTAGAGACATTCCTTTAGCATTTGTTGTAAAGCTGCTTTGGTGGTTCTGAATTGTCTTAGCTTTTCCTTGTCCATAAAGCTTTTGATTTCTCCATTGAATCTGAATGAGATCCTTGCTGGGTAGAGTAATGTTGGTTGTAGGTTCTTCCCTTTCATCTCTTTAAATATATCGTGCCACTCCCTTCTGGCTTGTAGAGTTTCTGCTGCAAAATGAACTGTTAACCTTATGGGAGTTCCCTTGTATGTTATTTGTCATTTTTCCCTTGTTGTTTTCAATAATTTTCCTTTGTCTTTAATTTTTGTCAATTTGATTACTGTGTGTCTTGATGTGTTTCTCCTTGGGTTTATCCTGCCTGAGACTCTCTGTACTTCCTGGACTTGGGTGGCTATTTCCTTTCCCATGTTAAGGGAGTTTTCAACTATAATCTCTTCAAATATTTTCTCGTATCCTTTCTGTCTCTCTTCTCCTTCTGGCAAATATTTTCTCGTGTCCTTTGTCTCTCTCTTCTTGTGGGACTCCTATAATGCGAATGTTGTTGTGTTTAATGGTGTCCCAGAGATCTCTTAGGCTGTATTCATTTCTTTTCATTCTTTTTTTTTTTATTCTGTTCCATGGCAGTGAATTCCACCATTCTGTCTTCCAGGTGACTTATCCGTTCTTCTGCCTCAGTTATTCTGCTATTGATTCCTTCTAATGTATTCTTCATTTCAGTAATTTATTATTCATCTCTGTTTTTGTTCTTTAATTCTTCTAGGTGTTTGTTAAACATTTCTTGCATCTTCTCAATCTTTGCCTCCTTTCTTTTTCCAAGGTTCTGGATCATCTTCACTATCATTGTTCTGAATTCTTTTCCTGGAGGGTTGCCTATGTCCACTTCTTTTAGTTGTTTTTCTGCAGTTTTATCTTGTTTCTTTAGCTGGTACATAGTCCTCAGCCTTTTCATTTTGTCTATATTTCTGTGAATGTGGTTTTTGTTCCACAGGCTGCCAGATTATAGTTCTTCTTGCTTCTGCTGTCTGTCCTCTGGTGGGTGAGGCTATCTAAGAGGCTTGTGCAAGCTTCCTGATGGGAGGGACTCATGGTGGGTAGAGCTGGGTGTTGCTCTGGTGGGCAGAGCTCAGTAAAACTTTAATCTGCTTGTCTGCTGATGGGTGGGGCTGGGTTCCCTCCCTGTTGGTTGTTTAGCCTGAGGCAGCCCAACACTGGAGTCTTCTTGGATCTTTGGTGGGGCTAATGGCAGACTCTGGGAGGGCTCCTGCCAAGGAGTACTTCCCAGAACTTCTGCTGCCAGTGTCGTTGTCCCCACAGTGAGCCACAGCCTTCCCCGCATCTCTGCAGGAAACCCTCCAACACCAGCAGGTAGGTCTGGTTCAGTCTCCAATGGGGTCACTGATCCTTCCCCTGGGTCCCAGCGTGCACACTACTTTGTGTGTGCCCTCCAAGAGTGGAGTCTCTCTTTCTCCCAGTCGTGTTGAAGTCCTGCAATCAAATCCCACTAGCCTTCAAAGTCTGATTCTCTAGGTATTCCTCCTCCTGTTGCCAGAACCCCCAGATTGGGAAGCCTGATGTGGGGCTCAGAACCTTCACTCCAGTGGGTGGACTTCTGTGGTATAAGTGTTGTCCAGTTTGTGAGTGACCCACCCAGCAGTTATGGGATTTGATTTTATTGTGATTGTGTCCCTCCTACCATCTCATTGTGGCTTCTCCTTTGTTTTTGGATGTGGGGTATCCTTTTTGGTGAGTTCCAGTGTCTTCGTATTGACGATTGTTCAGCAGTTAGTTCATGACAATTATTTATTATCTGAGAGTCATTTCACCAAGGGAAAAGATTTGACGTCATCAATTTTACCCATAAAACCAGATTTCATCTTTCTATACTTGACTTACTGCATCTGAAAGCAACTTTTGAATAAAATAAAACCATCAAATCAGTAGAGAAAACCATTGCACTCAGGGGACCTGATGTTAAGATATGGATATTAAGCATATAAATTATGAAGTAACTGTTTTGAATAAAAGCAGTAGTCAAGTCAACATGTCTTGTGATTCAAACAGAATTATCTTTCAAGTTTTGCAGGATGCAAACTGGTAGCACTTTAAGAGTCAGATATTTAACAAAAAAAAGAAGCCAAAATGCATATAAAGTAAAAGAATATTTCATGATCACTTCAAGAATGCATGTCTTTGTTGGAGTGAGTTCTGAAAGTGGTCTTGTTTTTGTTTGAAAACCTTACCTAAATTCCATTTTAAAATCTGGTCTCATATTGAATTTGAGTTCTAATCCAGTGGGTAATATTGGGCATGGCCTGAGACAATATCAACTCTGTTTTGAGCTGTAGAATCTGGTAGTTGTTAGCTTTCTCTGTGCTTGCATCTCTCGCTCTCTCTGTCTCAACACACACACACACACACACACACACACACACACACACACACACACACACACACACACACACACACACACACACACACACACACACACACACACACACACACACACACACCAGCACAGGAGCCACAGGATGAGATAACAGAACCCATTTCTTTTTTTTTTTTTTTTTCATTTTAACATCTTTATTGGAGTATAATTGCTTTACAATGGTATGTTAGTTTCAGCTTCACAACAAAATGAATCAATTATATATACACATATGTTCCCATATCTCTTCCCACTGGCGTCTCCCTCCCTCCCACCCTCCCTATCCCACCCCTCCAGGCGGTCACAAAGCACCGAGCTGATCTCCCTGTGCTATGCGGCTGCTTCCCACTAGCTATCTACCTTACGTTTGGTAGTGTATATATGTCCATGCCTCTCTCTCGCTTTGTCACAGTTTACCCTTCCCCCTCCCCATAGCCTCAAGTCCATTCTCTAGTAAGTCTGTGTCTTTATTCCTGTTTCACCCCTAGGTTTTTCATGACATTTTTTTCTTAAATTCCATATATATGTGTTAGCATACGGTATTTGTCTCTCTCTTTCTGACTTCACTCTGTATGACAGACTCTAGGTCTATCCACCTCATTACAAATAGCTCAATTTTGTTTCTTTTTATGGCTAATATTCCATTGTATATATGTGCCACATCTTCTTTATCCATTCATCTGATGATGGACATTTAGGTTGTTTCCATCTCTGGGCTATTGTAAATAGAGCTGCAATGAACATTTTGGTACATGACTCTTTTTGAATTATGGTTTTCTCAGGGTATATGCCCAGTAGTGGTATTGCTGGGTCATATGGTAGTTCTGTTTGTACTTTTTTAAGGAACCTCTATACTGTTCTCCACAGTGGCTGTATCAATTTACATTCCCGCCAACAGTGTAAGAGGGTTCCCTTTTCTCCACACCCTCTCCAGCATTTATTGTTTCTAGATTTTTTGATGATGGCCATTCTGACTGGTGTGAGATGATATCTCATTGTAGTTTTGATTTGCATTTCTCTAATGATTAGTGATGTTGAGAATTCTTTCGTGTGTTTGTTGGCAGTCTGTATATCTTCTTTGGAGAAATGTCTATTTAGGTCTTCTGCCCGTTTTTGGATTGGGTTGTTTGTTTTTTTGTTATTAAGCTGCATGAGCTGCTTATAAATTTTGGAGATTAATCCTTTGTCAGTTGCTTCATTTGCAAATATTTTCTCCCATTCTGAGGGTTGTCTTTTGGTCTTGTTTATGGTTTCCTTTGTTGCACAAAAGCTTTTAAGTTTCATTAGGTCCCATTAGTTTATTTTTGTTTTTATTTCCATTTCTCTAGGAGGTGGGTCAAAAAGGACCTTGCTGTGATTTATGTCATAGAGTGTCCTGCCTATGTTTTCCTCTAAGAGTTTGATAGTTTCTGGCCTTACATTTAGGTCTTTAATTCATTTTGAGCTTATTTTTGTGTATGGTGTTAGGGAGTGATCTAATCTCATACTTTTACATGTAGCTGTTCAGTTTTCCCAGCACCACTTATTGAAGAGGCTGTCCTTTCTCCACTGTACATTCCTGCCTCCTTTATCAAAGATAAGGTGACCATGTATGCGTGGGTTTATCTCTGGGCTTTCTATCCTGCAGAACCCATTTCTGAGGTAACCATCTTAGATGTTCTGCAGATGAAATCCACGCTGGAGAATATCAGACATTCTTTAGTTTTCAACAATGCCCAAGTCTGAATAGTAGTTTTTGAGGAAGAGAAATTAATGTAGTAGATAAAGACATTCAGCTGAAACTCAGAACCTTGCCCAGTTGTAGCCAAGCACTGGCCAGTCTCTGTGAGGACTTTAGAAGCCTGGACATATCAAAGAGCTAACATCCCTGTCTACAAGCATGGGAAATGGAACAATATGAACTCAGGGATTCATGGACTCAGAGAGAGTTACAGTTTCAGGAAGGGGAAAAATCAGGAGGATCAGAACCAGATCATGGTAGAGCTATTTTCATTATCTATGTTAACTAAGAATTTTCCCCATTTTTTGAGTGAGGAGGAAGTAGATGCTAACACCAAAACTGTACTGCATATTACACGTAATTGTGCTGAAGTTAACTTTGGTAAATTGTCAAGTTCAATCTATTGTGTGGTGTTAACACACCAGTTAACACCTTATACTTTCTCTCATTACTATAAAATTCTTAGTAGAATAATTTCTTCATATACTGTTGAAGAGAAGTGGCAGAACTTGGTGGAATCTCTGCTGATAATTTTTTTTTTTTTTTTTTTTTTTGTGGTACGCGGACGTCTCACTGTTGTGGCCACTCCTGTTGTGGAGCACAGGCTCCGGACGCACAGGTTCAGCGGCCATGGCTCATGGGCCCAGCTGCTCCGTGGCATGTGGGATCCTCCCGAACCGGGGCACAAACCCATGTCCCCTGCATCGGCAGGTGGACTCTCAACCACTGCGCCACCAGGGGAGCCCTCTGCTGATAATTTTATGCAAGATTCTAGAGGGCAGAACAGGCTAGCATCCTCCAGCGGATGGTGTCTACTTAAGGCCTATGGCTTGGGTTAATTTAGAAGGAGAAAGAATTGTATGGTATTACAGGCAGTGAAGAAACTTTAGGTCTCATATCTAACCAGACCTTCAAATATTAAGGAAGTTGAGGTCAGGACAGTAAATGGCTTGTCCAAGGCCACCAAAGCAACATAGCAGGGCCAGGACCGGTATGTAGATCTCCAGGCCCTACCCCTTCTTCACCTTCTGCTTCTTGATATCACCAAAATTGCTTGTTCTAGCAAGGGAGAAAATCTTTCTTAATCTGTTTCTGAAATAAAATTTTCTCTGCCATTTGCAACACTCCAGAGAATAGGAGCATAACAGAATCATTGTTTTGCGTTAATACCTCCATTTCCAGCCATCTCGGCAATCAATCAGAACTTTTATCTTCTTGCCTGAGAGACAAGGACATTTAATTCACAACAATTTCCTTTCTCCTTTCTCTCAGTGACTCTATTAAATAAAACATGATGAATTACACTCTATATTTGCATGTCAGCTAAAACAGGGGCAAAGCTCTGCTAGAACAGAGAGGATCCTGCCCTTGCCTAAACCTGACAGAGGAGAAATGGAGGAAAGCGCTGGGAAATGCTCAAATTCTGCTCAGGTGAGCATTTTTCACTCAAGAAAAGGGGCCCAATTAACAGCCAGAATGAGAACTGGAAGCTATGCTAAATATTAATAAATAAATTCTAATCAGCAAAGATCATAGTCCTACCTAATTAAGGCTAGTTTCTAAAATAACACTTGAGTCTTAGAGAACTGAGCTGGGGTATAATCCGGCCAAGTATTCATGTTACTGTACTGGTCCTTTCAGTTAATACCCTTCTTCCCATAAGAATAAGAACAGAGATTTTTTGAATCTGTTCATTTATGGAGACTGTTCATCTTTCCTCTTCTTCAGCGTGCCCTGGAATGCTTGTCTGGTATGTCTTTTAGAGCAACCCAATGTATCTTGCAATCTTTTGCCTATGGAGCTATTATTGACTGTAGTGTTGACAGGACTATAAAGGCATTGCCCAGTCCAGCCAGCTGGTTTTGTGCAGACAGAGGATGACATTTCTACTTCTATATTCTTTCCTACAGGGAGTTTATGGTTTGTTTGAAAACAAGGTTAAATAATGAGGTGTTGACTTGAATGCAGGTCTCCTGCCTCTTAGTGACAAAGCTGTTTTCATTCATTTATTTATTCATTTAAGATATCTTATTCTGCTGGGAATGTAAAGATAAACAAGATATAGCATCTTCCCTCAAGAAATTTACAGACTGGGGAGGGATTATAGCTAAATTAACTCTAATAATACAGTGTGATAAGCACCATTATGGAATGAATATGAGATTCCGTGGGAGCACATAGGAGAGGTTCATAATGCAATTTGAGGGATTTAGGGAAATTGTTAATTTACTTAATCCTTCTGTAACGCAGTTTAAGGAAAATGTTCTAGAAAAAGTAAAGTCTAAATTGCAACCTGAAGGATGGAGTGGAGTTAACTTAGTGATGCAGTGGGGGAACCAGGAAGAGAGAATAATCTGAGGTGAGAAAGCCTGGCTCATTCATGGAAAAATGTGCCATTTATGTACAGGATGACTATATATTGACATTGATGAGAGAAGAAGCTAAGAAATTTTTTAGGCTTCATAAGCTATATTTAAGATTTTGAACTTGCTATTTATTGTAATGGGAAAATGTTGAATGATTACCAGAACATGAATGACAAAAATACTTTTAGGCTACAGAACAATTACTCAGGCTAGGGTATAGATGATAGATTAGACAAAATCAAGAGAACAGACACTACCCCTACCACAGCCTGGATTCTCTGTCTATAAAGTCTTTTGTCACAGTTGATCAGAAGGAACCTTATTTAGTAAATGAGCAAATGTTGGAATTTCTATGACTTGGTAACCAAATTTCATAGTCTTGCCAGGTTCCAAAAGTAGGATTCCCCAGTGTTACCTTCCCCAGGGGAGCAAGGTTGCACCAGTCAGCATGGCCTGCTTATTACATCTAGACCTGTAGATGTTTCACTTCTTGTGTCAGGGAATCTGCAGCTCTTCCTAAGTCTTCAATTCCCCCTGTATTCTGGCTGGTGATTATAGTTCTGGTAGCAATACTCACAGCTCTTTTTCCTCTTTTGATATTCCCTATTATTTGTCTCTTACTCATGGTCCTTGATTTTAATTCATTATCCAGTTAAGGGAGGAGGCAGTATGCAATCCCGGCCTCCAATGACTTTTCAAAGATTGGTGATCCTTTTCCAAAGGTGCATGACTCTGTACCATGGGGTCCACCAATCTACCTTAGGACGTGTTATGCTAATGAGGTATGCTATATGAGAAGTAAATAGTCTCCATTCATTTCTCTGAGTAACAAAGGGAAAATAGGAAACAATCATATTGCATGCTTCACTAGGTCCTCACTGCCCGTGACAGGCCTACCATCTTGCCATTTTGTAAACACCAGTACTGCTCTCAGGAATAATCCTCATGCAAATCACATCAGGGGACTGTTTGTTTGGCCCTATTCACTTTATTTCTTTTTTTTGCAAAATTTATTTATTTGTATAAATTTTATTTATTTATTTATTTATGGCTGTGTTGGGTCTTTGTTGCTGTGCATGGGCTTTCTCTAGTTGCAGCGAGCAGGGCCTACTCTTCGTTGCAGTGCACAGGCTTCTCACTGTGGTGGCTTCTCTTTTTGCAGAGCGTGGGCTCTAGGCGCATGGGCTCAGTAGTTATGGCTTGTGGGCTCCAGAGGGCAGGCTCAGTAGTTGTGGTGCACGGGCTTAGTTGCTCCGTGGTGTGTGGGATCTTCCCGGACCAGTGCTTGAACCCATGTCCCCTGCATTGGCAGGCGGATTCCCAACCACTGCTCCACCAGGGAAGCCCTGTCTATTTATTTTACATTATTTTCCATGGTTTATCACAGGATATTGAATATAGTTCCCTGTGCTATACATTAGGACCTTGTTGTTTATCCATTCTAAATGCAATAGTTCACATTTACCAACCCCAAACTCCGAGTCCATTCATCTCCGTCCCCACCGCTCCACCTTGGCAACCACAAGTCTTATCTCTATGTCTATGAGTCTCTTTCTGTTTTGTAGATAGGTTCATTTGTGCCATGTTTTAGATTCCACATACAAGTGATATCATACGGTATCTGTCTTTCTCTTTCTGACTTCCTTCACTTAGTGTGATCATCTCTAGTTGCACCCATGTTGCTGCAAATGTTGGCCCCATTCACTTTCGATCCTAATGTGAGTTTAAATTTAGAGGCCAAGATAGATCACTTCTAAAGTCAAAAGTTAGTGGCTTATACATATTCTAAGAGGAGCTTAGAAAGTAACCTGACAAGGTGGGGGGTGATAGGAAGGCTGAGGAAGATTTTTGGAACTGCCAGGACCTCCTTTTCCCATGATTCCTCTTCTTTCATTTCAGGCAATTTTCTGTATTGAACAGAAAGTGTTAACTCCTGCCTTCCAACATAGGTGTTCACACTGACCCTAGAGTTGATCAGGTCTCAAAGCTCCTATCCCCCTCCATGTCACTCACTAAGGTATTGTCTTACAAAAACATTGATCTGGCATTTATTGACCTAGAAACAACCCCAGAACATGCCCTGTTGTCTCCAAGGAACACTTTAAGGCAAAGCCATCCTAGGATTCCACACCTGTTTCCCCAAAACCTATAATATTTGTTTGGCTAACATTTCCTGAATTGAATTAAACTTTCAAAGAAGTGAACGGCTCAAAATCTCCACATGCAGTTTGCACCTTGCAAACAGTGTCCCAATACTGATGGTGCAGTGTTGTGGGGTGGGTGGGGAGGAGGCCTACCATTTGGGACCCAGAGGTGACACCAGACCTATGTGACAGGGTCCTATCAAGGTGAAGCTGATGGATGGATTTGCTCAAGGGAGGAGGTTATTTTAATAAGG
Source organism: Delphinus delphis (assembly GCF_949987515.2). Taxonomy (NCBI): domain Eukaryota; kingdom Metazoa; phylum Chordata; class Mammalia; order Artiodactyla; family Delphinidae; genus Delphinus; species Delphinus delphis. The sequence continues at coordinate 79,366,625 of NC_082688.1, read as the reverse complement.
ATTATCTGAGTTAGCTCAGAATAACCGGCTGCCTGTCTCCACAGGGAGCATCATTTGACATAAATAAAGACAAAGACAATGACTGAGTCTGAAAGAGTTAATTGAAAAGGAGTAGCCTGCTCTGATCTGCAGATTGAGCTCCTTAGGAGGATTTAGGGAAGCCAGAGTGAGTCCAACAATTTTACATGCAGGAATTTCCCTGGGAGACACCATAACTTGATTGACCTCAAATCAGGAAAAGGCCAACATCACAGCAGCTCAAAGGGTGTTAGTTTCCTGGGGATGCATCTCTTAATTGCAATGTTCATTAAAATGGTGCTTTTTTTTTTCCTTTTAGAGTTAGACAAGCTTTTAAAAATTATCAAAGGAAAGGAGAATGAACGAATGGGGCATTAATCCAATAAAGATGTTAAAAAAAAAAAAAGAATCACGATAGAACTAGTGGTAGCAGACCAATAACAATTTTCATGCATCAAACTACTAAAGAATTATTGTCCACATTGTTTAGTTGGCTATGTGTTTCTGAGACAATAAATGTATCTTGTCTAAGAAAGAAAAAAGAAAAAAGAATGGGGTGTTACGTATTTGACCCTTTTTCATCTAACCAAATGTCTTAGCCTTTGGATTGAAAGATAAAGAAGTTCGATTGAGGACCCATTTCTCTATTAATTCCTCTGGGAATCAAGAATTAATAAGCATCTGTCTGAGAAGAGCCAGTATTGATTTTTCTCTTGACAACTATGAGCTACATACCATATATTCTCTACTATGTAATTCAGATCTCTGCTCAAATGTTGTCTCTTCAGACAAGCTGTGTAGGGCCACCACTCTATCTACATTAGAACCCCTATCATTCTCTATGAACAATTACCCTGATGCATTTTTTTATGGTATTTAGTATGATATTATATTACATACTTATTTGCTTTTCTTTCTAACCTGGGTGATTGTGACCTTCATGAAGGCAGGGACTTCAATTTACTATTGTATCTTTGGTACCTAGAATAGTGCTTGGCACTGTTAAAAATGAATGACCAAGTACCCTGGGCAGGAATTTTCATGTTTATTTCTAGTATGCTATATTCAGTTCTTTTCTTTGTTTGGAAAGCTATTTTACTGCAGATTTTAAAGTTCTTTTATGATGAAACAATAAAAAACAAAGAGAGGGCTTCCCTGGTGGTGCAGTGGTTGAGAGTCCGCCTGCCGACGCAGGGGACACGGGTTCGTGCCCTGGTCCGGGAGGATCTCACATGCCGCAGAGCGGCTGGGCCCGTGAGCCATGGCCGCTGAGCCTGCGCGTCCGGAGCCTGTGCTCCGCAATGGGAGAGGCCGCGGCAGTGAAGGGCCCGCGTACCGCAAAAAACAAACAAAAGAAAGACAAAGAGATAAAAGTACCATTAGCAATAAACAACAGAAAAGTTAGTCATAGTAGGGGAAGAAACACCAAAAATTAACAGCTGAAGAAATAAAGTGTCACAGAAATGAGTCACCTAAACATAAATATACTGCAAAAAAAAGTGAAGTGAACTATGTAAGAGCTGTAGCATAAATTTCATCATACAATTGGTATATATGATTCTGTTAGGATGATCAACTCTGATGAACTGTGTGACTAGTCATGCATTTTTTTAATTGAAATTTTTATTGAGATAATTATAGATTCACATGCATTTGTATGAATTAATAAAGAAAGATCCTGGGAGCCCTAATGCCAGCAGAGCTGGTCAAGTACCACCTATCTTTAAGGGCAGAGAGCCACACTGTTGATTTTAAGGAATGAAAAGGGGACAGTTCCAATGCAAGATGGCATCACAGGAGGCTCCTGAATTCACCTCCTCCCATGGACATGAAATCTACAGCTACACGTGGAGCAATTCCTTCTAAAAGAAATCCAGACATTAGCTGAACAACAACTACACACTGTGAATGAGAAAATACCCACATCAAAAAGGGTAGGAAAGGCTGAGATACACTCTTACTATAAACCTCACCCCTGACACAGTGACCTACACTTGGGTGGGAGCTTACAACTCCCAGTTTCTCCCTGAGGAGTGAAGGGCTTGGACCTTGATCATAGATATAAAAAATAACAGCCAATATTGGCAAAGATGAGGAGAAACCTGAGGAGTGAAGGGCTTGGACCCAACATTGAATACCCCAACTTTTAAGACTGCCACCTGTGAGGCAGGTCCCCCAGCTCAGAAAGCCAATGGGACTTGGCATCTCAGAGACAAGACTGTAGAGCAAACTAAGAAACAGTACGTATGTGATTACATTTAATTTAACATACGAAATAATCCTAGTTAAATATTTTTCTTTGAGATACCGCAGGGGCCCACTAAAGCATCCCAAACTTAACTGGAAGTCAAAAGAAATTTAACATTTGATATTTGGGAAGTTTGTCAAAAAGTTTTTAAACACTTGGTCAAATAAGATCATAGGTCACTGTGAGACAATACTTATTCCTTAACCAAAGTTAAAAGAGATTTCAAAAGCAAATACACTTCAAGGCAAAGAAACTCATACATCTGCTATTAAAAGTAGCATTTCAAGAAAACTTTGGAGGGAGAGACCAAATCCAGTCTTGCCCCAGACCTCTCCCAACAAAATCCATTTACCCAACTAAATTTAATCTAATCTTAGAAAATCTTGATCACATACAACTCTTTTTTCCAGTATTTTTGAAACCGAGCAGGACTCTGTGGGGCTTCTGGGCATGGAAGCCTTTTTGTCCCCTGTTTCTTGTAGGCAAGACTCAAGCCTCCATGACCTTCCCTGAGTTCCAAAGGGCAGATTCAAACGGTTGCTCATCATGGGAGGAGCAGCCAAGAAACCACCTGAGGCAAGATTAAAGGGACCAAGAAACAGTTTTTGAAAAGGAGTTGCTGTGACTATCTGCTCCCCCCCAACTCCCCCCAGCTCAGCACAGATGGAGCCGCTGGAAAAGCTTATGTTTGCCTTTCCCTCAAAGAGGCCTCTTCATACTTCACAAGCTGCTGCCTGAGGGTCAGGCTGCTAATGGAGCACACCTGTGGGGGCGGCTGACCTCCTCCCTGGAGCTCTCTCTCTGGCTCCCTCCAGGATGCCGGTGTCTCCCCCATATTCGTTGGAATATTTCCATAGAGATGTCAAATTGCCCTTCAGAAAGGTCTGGAAATTATTTTATTCTCTCTTTAGCAATGAATGAGAATGGAGGTTTCTCCTCATCCATCTTTGCCAATATTGACTGTTATTTTTTACATCTATGATCATTAGCCATTTTCTTTTTAATATGGTGGTGGTTTTTTGTCTATTTGTTTTGGACCAATGGCTCTCAACTCTGGCAGCATGTGGATCTCCTGGTGATCTTCTAAATAATGCTTGCGTCTCAGCCCCAGCTGACTGAATTACTCACTTCCCAGGCAATTCTAACGTTCAGCCATGGTTGACAGCCACTGTTTGGGGCTAGGATGGTAACTGATGCAGAAACAAACTGCTGAGATATAGATTTTGTTCAGGAGCTCATAGTACAGCATGACATCAAGTCAGAACAACCACCCAAATAGGCAGATCAGCTGACAAATATTACTTAGTGAGCTCTACAGAAAATCAAGGCTCACTCTATTTCCAGTGACATAATATCAAAGCAATGTTTGTCGGAGAGATGGTGAGTTTGGACAACACAGCCTGGGCGTGAAGTTCTGAGTCCCTGCTTAGAGTCACAAGTTTAATGAGCTCCTGAGTTATCAAGTATAGAGGCATGGCTTCCTGGCAAACTAGGCATATTGTGTGTGTGTGTGTGTGTGTGTGTGTGTGTGTGTGTGTGTGTGTGTGAGAATGTGTGTGATTAAGCTTTTTATTTTGAGATAATTGTAGATTCCCATGCAGTTGTAAGAAATAGCATAGAGAGATCTCATATACCCTTTACCCCAAACTATAAGACGATATCGTAACCAGGATATGGGCACTGACACAGTCCAGATGCAGAACATTCCCATCATCGCAAGGAATCCCCCATGTTGCTCTTTTTTAGCCACACCCAATTCCCTTCTAAGGCAACTCTTTCCTTAACTCCTGGCCGATAAATGGAACCATCCAGTATGCAACCTTTGATAATTTTTTTCCACTCAGCACAATTCTCTCGTGATTCATTTAGTATTTTGTATTTATCAATAGTTTATTCCTTTTTATTTCTGAGTAGTAGTCTGTAGGATGGATATACCACAGTTTAACCATTCACCCACTGAAGGACATCTGGGTTGTTTCCAGTTTTTGCAAAGAAAGCTTTGATAAACACTCATGTATATGTTTTTTTTGTGTGAGCATGTCTTCATTTCTCTGGGCTAGGAGTGCTCTAGCTGGATAATTTGAAAATTTAGGTTTTTTTGCAAAACTGCCACACTGTTTTCCAGAGTGGCTGCACCATTTTACATTCACACCAGCAATGTATGAATAACTTTCTCTACATCCTCACCTGCATTTGATGTTGTCACTGTTTTGTTTCTTTTTTTAGCTATTCTGATAGATATGTAGTGATAACTCATCATGGTTTTAATTTCATTTCCCTAGTGGCTATTGATGTTGAACATCTTTTCATGTGCTCATCTGCAGTCTGTGTATCTTCTTTAGTGAAATGTCTGTTTATGCCTTTTGCCCACTTTCTGAGATTGGACTGTTGATTTTTTTTACTTTTGAGATTTGAAAATTCATTATATACTGGTCCTTTGTCAGATATGTGGTTTGCAAATATTTTCTCTCAGTCTGTAGCTTGTCTTTTCGTTCTCTTAACAGGGTCTTTTGTAGAGCAAAAGTTTAAAAATGTTGATGAAGTTCAACTTATCAAGTTTTCCTTTCATGGATCATGCTTTTGGTGTCAAGTCTAAGAACTCTTTACCTAGACCTGTATTATAAAAATTTTTTTCCTGTTTTCCTTTTTCTAAAAGTTTTATAGTTTTACAGTTTACATTTAAGTCTGTGATCCATTTTGGTTTAATTTTATATGTTTCTTTTTCTTGTTTTTGCTGATAGATGCTCAATTGCTTCAGCACCATTTATTGGAAAGGCAATCTTTCCTCCATTAAATGGTTTTTGTACCTTTGTCAAAAGTCAGTTGGGCATATTTGTATGACTCTAGTTCTGGGCTCTCTGTTTTGTCCTATTGATCTGTAATTTTTTTTAAAGGTTAACAATCATTTAATATATTAATATTTTCACTTATAAACATGCGATTTGCATATACAGGGAAAAATGGGTTCTGAGGATACAACAGAGTACTAGAGACAGGCAAGCAATCAGAAAAAAAGATCAACCCTAGGGGAAACAAATGGAACTCCATCCCATGCTGGTGTCTACATAAACTTGGGAAGGAGAAAGAAAGATCACACAGTATCACAAGTAATGTAGAAAATAAATGTGGGTCATTCTGTCTCAATGGCAGGAACTTCTCCCATGATCCAGATCTTGCATCCCAGTGTGGCTCGTTTCATGAATGATGATCTGAAACACAACAACCAGCCTTGATTACCATAGCTAAATAATAAATGTTGAAATTGGGTAGACTGATTCTTCATGCTTTATTTTTTGTTTTCAAAATTGTTTTACTCTTCTAGTTCCTTTGACTTCCTATATAAATTTTAGAGTAATTTTGTCTGTGTGTATAAAAGATATTGCTGGGATTTTGATAGAACTTTGTTAAACCTATATATTAATTTAGGGAGAACTGACATCTTTACTGTGTTTAGTCTTCCAGTCCATGAATACAGTATGTCTCTCCATTTATTTAGATTTTTCTTCCTTCCTTCCTTCCTCCCTTTCTCCCTCCCTCCCTCCCTCCCTTCCTTCCTTCCTCAGTGTTACATAGTTTTCAGCATGCATACCCTGCACGTTTTGTTAGATTTACTCATAACTATTTCATTTTTTGAGCAACTGGAAATGATATTGTATGTTTACTTTTGGTGTCTACACACTCATTGCTAATATATAAAAATATAATTGATTTTTGTATGTTTTCTTGTATTTTGTGACCTTGCTGAACTCTCATTTATTTGTTCTATAAATTTTTTTTTTTTTTTTGTGCAGACTCCTTGGCATTTTCTCTGTAGACAATAATGTCATCTGCAAACATTTTTATTTCTTCCTTTCTGATCCGCATGGCTTTTGCTTCTTTTTTTTGCCTTCTTGCACTGGCTAGAACTTCCAGCACTATGTTGGATAAGGGTGGTAAGAGTAGACATCCTTGAATTGTTCTTAATCTTAGGAAAAAATCATTCTGTCATTTACCATTAAGTACAATGTTAGCTACAGGGTTTTTTTTGTAGATACTCTTCATCAAGTTGAGGAAGTTCTCCCCATTGCTGTTTTTCTGAACTTTTTAAACTTATAAATGGGTGTTGAATTTTGTCGATTGCTTTTTCTGCATCATTGATATGATCATGTGATATTTTTCTTCTTTAGTGTGTTAATATGGCAGATTACATTGATTGAGTTTTAAAACTCATGGGTTGGGGTGGTGCTGGGGGTGGTAGTGGTCTCCTTATCAGGCAGCTGGGATGAAAGTTCCAGCTCCCTGCTTGGCCTTCTCTAACAACACCTTGCTGGGGTTTTGTAGCCTCCCAAATGTGGAAGTATAAATTCTCCACTCAGTCTTTTCTGGGCTGGTGGTGATAGGGGGTGGGGCCACAGTTTTGTTTTGTTTTTCTGGTATTTGGCTGCAACAGAGGAGTTATTACCTAAAACTCTTCTTAGGCTTCCCCTGATCTGGTCCTTTGGCTAAGAGGGAGCAAGTTTAGTTTTGTTTTTGGTTTTTTGACTTTACCTGTTGATGTTTCTGGGTTGCCAGCTTCTTCAGCTTGGGATATTTGAGGCAAAAAGAAAATCCAGGGAACTCACCACCATGTTCCCCTGGTTCTTTTGACCCTAATTGGTCTTTCTTCTCTCTTCCTTTCAGAGTCTTCTTCTGTTTGTTGTATATATAATGTCCAGAGTTTTCAGTTGTACTTAGCAGGAGGAATAGGGAAAAGTGTGTCTACTCCATCTTCTCAGAAGTGGGAGCAAGTATTTTTATTTTATTTATTTATTATATTTTTAATTTTTTTGTATTCATCCATTTATTTATTTATTTATTTTGGCTGTGCCAGGTCTTAGTTGTGGCACGCGAACTCTTAGTTGCGGCATGCAGACTCTTAGTTGCGGCATGCATGTGGAATCTAGTTCTTGGACCAGGGATCTAACCTGGGTCCCCTGATTGGGAGCACGGAGTCTCACCCACTGGACCACCAGGGAAGTCCCAGAAGCAAGTATTTTTAGATGCTGCTGCACTGAATGCATTAGATCGAACTAGTCAGGATAAGACATTTATTTACATACGGCAACTCTCCTTCCTCATTGTTCTGCACGACTGAAGTATTATTTGGCTACTTTAGCAAATGAAATCTTGATTAACTGTTTTTCATTACTGAAAATGTTGAGTATTTTGTTTCACATGTTTCATATAAGCCAAATATCCGTCTCTAGAATTATCTCTTATTACCCATTATTTTGTTACTTGTCGACAAGGCCCCAAATTGGGACTCTTGTGTGGAAAGAATGAAAATTTTAGGGGAAGCATAACTCTTTTTGTGGGATGTCCTTGGGGATGGTCTTAGGGAAACAGTAGGGAAAAGATAGGGAAGGGGGAAGGAGACAGACGTGTGTAGAGTCTATATGTTAGGTGCCTTACGCAGGTTATCTCATTTAATCTTATAGCTATATTATTACCATCTCTGGTTTTCAGCTGGGACCATGGCTTAGAGAGGTTAAGATGATTTAAGTAGATGTGTCAGGATTGTTATTTAAGCCTGTATACTGACAACAACTTTAGTTGTTCTCCCAACCTGCCTTCACCAGGTCATGAGATCATCACCCATTTATATTGAAATTTTGCCCTAAGTTCCTGTCCTGTTTATTTTGAAGAATACATTGCAGATAAGACAGTAGAGATAAGATCTATGATTACATTGTCCTGCTGGCTTCAGTAACTGTCACGTGTACTTTATAAAATGATACCCAGCCAATGGAATATGACAATTCTCTTTCCTAGTATTTCAGCCTAGGCAATTGGATTCATGAAAAAACTTCTGAAGAGGAGTATGGGATAAGGTTTTTTTGGAGAAAGAAAAAAATTATCAAAGGATGACAACAAAAGAATACAGGATAGAGAGCTATGTGTCTCAATAAAGCCTCACTAGCAGTTCAGCAGAAGAAACCTTTTAAACATTAAAAGTGAGAGAGTATTTTGACCCAGTCAAGTGTCACCCAAAAATAATTGTGGCAAATAATGTAAATTGGGTAATAGAATTTTGGTTCAAAATAGAAGTATCAATATAAAATATAAAAATTATATGATGTGGGACTCAGTAATATAGGCTAAAATACTGTAGTTTCATGAATTATTTTCTGAGGTGTGACAATAATATTGTGGATACATAGGAGAATGTCCTTTTATTTAGGAGATGATTGCCAAAGTATTTCGATGTCAAATGTCATGATGTTTGCAACTGACCTTCAAATGGTTCAGCAAAAAAAGCCACTTGGAATATTTTATTCCCATGTTCACTTTACTTTGTTGCCACCTTCTCCATTGGGCATAGTGCCTAGGGCCCAAAATATTCTTAAGGGTCCACAAAAATGTTTTTTAAATGTTCTTTTAAAATCAAAAGATAAAAAATGAATTTCTAGGTCAAATATTTTAACATATAGTATTAAAAATTCACCTTTATTCCAACAGAACCATAAATTATAGTTTTAAATCTATTTTTATGGAGGAAGACGCACACAAAAGTGCCTAGGGGCCATGAAATCCATAAGGTGGCCCTAGTTGCCACCATTAGGATTTAAACTCCATGAGGGCAGAGTTCAGTGGTCTTGGTCTCTTGGATATCATGGACAGTCAACACAGTGCCAGGTGTGGCCATAGTCTCAATTAGCATTTGTTGATTGAGTGAAAGGACCACTTTGACTTAAGTTTTACGAACATTGGACATATTCTTTTGTTAAAGTGTATAAAACACTCTTCTAATAAGCCAAGAATATATTATTTTTGGATTATCAAACATTTTGAATTGTTAGCGTCTCTTTCCCTCTTTATTAGTATGGAAATTTGAGAAATGACTGCATAGGAAGGAAGGAATGGATCAATGATTGAGGAATCATTTGTCAAGCACTCACTATATGATGGGCAGTGATCTACATTCCAGGCACTCTTTATCTATGCTTTGAGCCCCATGCGTCTGCCTCTAAGGGGAAAAGACACGATGATTTTATGAATATTGTTCTCTAGATAATTTGCATGCAACAGCAACAGAAACAATGGAACAATAAGCATTTGTTGGCACTTATCATTTGCCAAGTAATGTGCTCAAAAACACTTTATGGGGGCTCCCCTGGTGGTGCAGTGGTTGAGAGTCCGCCTGCCGATGCAGGGGACACGGGTTCGTGCCCCGGTCCGGGAAGATCCCACATGCCGCGGAGCGGCTGGGCCCGTGAGCCATGGCCACTGAGCCTGCGCGTCCGCAGCCTGTGCTCCGCGATGGGAGAGGCCACACAGTGAGAGGCCCGCGTACAGCAAAAAAAAAAAAAACAAAAAAAAAAACACTTTATGGGAATGACCTCATTTAATCCTTATAAAAGATCTTGTATCAATATATAAAAACTAACAATACCTCCCTTTGTAGATGAGCAAACGGGGGCCCAAGAGGTTCAGCAACTCCCCAGTATCACACAGTGAGAAAGTGGCCAGGCCAGGACTTGAAGCCAGGTCAACTGATTCAGATGCACATTCTCTTACCTGCCTCGCTCTGTCCTGCCTCCCAGGTGTGTCTCAGTCACTAGTGTCTCAAGCAAGCTGCCTTTGAAAACTCGGGGATTATTTTTAGCTTTTCAAATAGTTCGCACTTGTGCGCATGCCTAATTCTGGATTAAGTGCCTCACCCATAACTGTTATAGATTGTAATGTCAGGAACTGAGGTATTTGAAATCACCTTGTGACTCTAGGAAAGAGAAATGGATGTGGAAAAGAAAGCTGTACAGACCCTTTTGCTGTAATCTGATGCCCTGGAGTCAGTGCCCTAATGGGGAGACCATGATGCAGTGCAGGGTATGCTGTGGTGACCCCCTCTCGTGGAGAGCTGGACTCAGGTTCCATCAGGCTTAGCTTGATTTCCAGCTTTTCTGTCCCTAGGACAGGGCAGAGCCCTGCATTTAGGTCTGTTAACCTGAAGTCTGTCTGTAGGAAGTGGGCAAGAGCTCCCTTTAACACCGCAGCGTCCTAACGCCAAGTGAGGCTGTGGCTACGGCAGGCTTGAGTGCACTATTGACTGTGGAAAAAAAACTAGGAGGTATCCAAGAACTGCAGGTTGCCTATAAGCCCTGATCTACTAAGAGAATGCACAGGAACAGTCGTATTTTAGGCAAGATGGACAGAACAGCTACTGCATGGTGTCCCAGTAGGGGCCCTCTGAAGAATAATCTGTGTTTTGATTTAAGAGGTGGGTAGACCTCCAGGGCCTGTATTTAGGCAATGAGTGGACACAGGAATGAGTGAGTGAATGAATGAGTCCCTCTCTCTGGAGGATTGCTTTTCTCCCCTAGGGACTCTCTAGCATTTGATCTTTCCTTATCTTATGGTAATTCTATAATCTATTGTATTTGCTGGCTTCGTTGTATACCGAAGAGCCCTGAAAGAGCTCACAGCTCAATCGGGGAAGCAAAGCAAGCACACAGCTTGTTAGAGTAGAAGGCTGTCCAGAGGGAACTGGAAGCATGAAGCGGGGTTATGGGAGCAGGATTTGGGAGAGTAACTGACTTATCCAGGGCAGAAGCTTAGGATCCGCATCGTGAGAAAGACCTTGTTTGAGCTTGTCTTTGAAGGAGTAGTTCACCTGCCAACTGTAAGGCAGAGCATGCCAGGAAGAAGGTGCATACATGTACGCTTGCTGAGCGGGGGGAAAGCGTGTCCCACTTTGCAGACTGCAAGGAGTGTAAAATGACGGCATTATAGGCTGCGTGGGAAGGGGACGGGGAGGCGGGAAAGGTGGAAGCAGGCCAGATGACGAGGGGTTTTAGCCAATGTGTTGAGGGATTTGCACTGAATTCCATAAGGCTCAAGAGCCACTGAAGAATTTTAGGCAGAGTAACATTTGACTTTTAGAAAGTTCTCGGCCACAGATTTGTGTGGAGTAGGGCAGAGGGGAGTGCTGCTACCACAGCACTCCAGGATTTTGAAGGGCTGAAAAGCTACTATAGGGTGAGTACTATTGTGCCAGGTTCAGATGGGGGAGTAAAGAGTGTCCCAGGCAGCGGAGGCAGCATGATCAACGGGCTCCATGCTCAGGAGAACACTGGGGCAGAGCAAGCAGTCCAGCGTGCCTGAGGCCTGCGTCAGTCAAGGGAGTAACGGGAGAGGAGGCTGGAAATGTAGGTTGGAGGAAAGCAGGTGGAGTGTGGAAGGCTTTGAATGAATGATCGGAGTTAGTGCAGGACAGACAGGGCAGGGCAGCACTCCACTTAACTGTCAGCTATTCTAATGAAGCGAAATCATTAGATCTGTGTTTTAGAGAGAACGGCAGATCTTTAAAAAACATGGGGGGAAGCTGGCGTTAGAAGGAGAGGAAAGAGAAGAAAGAGGAGGAGAAAGAGGAGGGAGAAGAAGGAAACTATTGCAATAATCTGGACAGGAGGTGATGAGGCCCTGCACCAGGGCCATGGCTGTAGGAATAATTTTCAGGGGACAAATGCTAGATACTTTATGTGACAACATAGAACCTCAGGGATGCTTGTTTAGCAGAAGGTTTCTTCCCAGTGGCAGAGTTAACACAGGACACATGGGTATGGATTACTGGAATTAGGAGGAAGTATGCTCATTGTATCTGTTTATAGTTCTGGTACCCAATATGGAAAAACGATCTTTAGCATCAATATCCTAGGGTAAACAAGATAACAAGATCTCACACTTCATGATGTAGAAATAAGAAGTCAATTTTCAATTCTTAAATGTTTATTGCAGCTATTGATTTATTAATTTTTAAGCAGAGAGTGAGATTGGTCCAACTTGGTGTGCCCCCTTTAATTGAAAGGAGTTGGGATTCAAGAACTCTCCGTTCATTCTTTCACTCTTTTGTGTTTGTATTACCTTGCATGTGTATGTGAATTTGGGGGTGATGTCTGTTCCTAGGTGGTGGCTATGTGGGAGTATGATGTAGTATTTGTTCTGAGAAGGATATGAGTCGATGGATGTGAATATAGCGTCCCCAGCGCTGAGTGTGTTCTTCGTTTAGCAGAGCACTTTGCACGCGGGCTCAGATTTTATAGGCAATTTTGTTAGTATGAGTGTAAAATTTTGCTAGATATGTCTCCAACTGACTTTTGCCCGAAGTTCACCTCTATTTGAACTGTGTAATCTTCCTTAAGATTCCAGGAGAGATTTTAGTACAAAGTAACTCTAAGTTATGAAGTGACACAATCACAGTACATGATACCCAGCTGCTAGTGGGTTCAGCAGGCTTTAAGATGAATTCTCATCATTTCTAAGTAGAAGTAGCAGCAGGAGCGAAGTCAGTATTTCTATGTTCCCAAGGGCCCACTTTTTTGTTTGGCCCTGACATACATACATTATGAATACAAACCTGCCTTACAAAATAAAATAAGAAGTAGTGTGGTAGATTGGATGAAAATTCCCATTTCTTCACTCAATCCCTGTGTTACAATTAGACATCCACAGCTTTTGTTGTGTGACTTTGCAGAACATCTCCCCAGAGGGTGTGGCATCTTTCCCCATCCCTTAGTTTGTGACAATGTCAAGTTCTGAGAAGAGGCCTTAAAAGACACTTTGTGGTTCTGCTTCTGTCACTTAGACCTCTGTCATTGTTTCTGAGTGGAACATATTCCAGGTAGCTATTAGTCCGAGGAAAATGAAAGATGCATGAAGCTGAACTGAACCCAACCTGTGTTCTGAAGGAGAACTTCCCTGGTCTAAAACATACAAATTTTAAAAATAATTTTTGAGAAACAAAAAATGAATACTAAAGGGAAAAGAAACTCTGGAATTGTCAGGGGACCCACAATCTTTGAATTTTATTTACCTTGGTCTAGTGGTAGGCGTCTCAAATTGTGTGGCACAGACATCACACAGAACAAGAATGCAATGTCAGGAGTCTAGTTCTTGTCCAGTCTGAGACATCTTGGCATGTGACTTCTTTGAGTCACAATTTCTTCATCTGTTAAACAAGAAAAAATATCTGCTCTGGGGACCAAAGAGAGTGTTATTATTACAGTGATGACAGTGATTATTATTATAGAGCACCTTGGAAACTCTAAAGTATAATACAAATGTCAGATATGCTAGTTCTCATTATCCGATATTTCTCAGGGGGGTTTAGTGTTATGATTTTTAAAAAATAAATTTATTTATTTATTTTTGGCTGCGTTGAGTCTTCGTTGCTGTGCGTGGGCTTTCTTTAGTTGCGTCAACAAGGGGCTACTCTTCGTTGCAGTGTGCGGGCTTCTCACTGCAGTGGCTTCTCTTGTTGCGGAGGATGGGCTCTAGGCACGTGGGCTTCAGTAGTTGTGGCTCACAGGCTCTAGAGTGCACGCTCTGTAGTTGTGGCGCACGGCCTTAGTTGCTCCGAGGCATGTTGGATCTTCCCGGACCAGGGCTCAAACCCGTGTCCTCTGCATTGGCAGGCAGATTCTTAACCACTGCGCCACCAGGGAAGCCCCTAGTGTTATGATTTTTTAAATGCCCTACCTGTATTATAAGTTTTGTGACCATCACTTATCCCAACATACATTTCAGAGCTCTGGATCAGGAGCTAGAATTCTTGAGTTCTCGTTCCCAATAATTTTCTAAATACAAATGTTTTCTGTTTTTGTTTTTTTCCTTTGTTCCTCTTGGCATGTTGTTTGACTGATCTTGTAGAACCTATTTTTTCATCTTCTCATCTGTTTCAGAGTGAGAAGAACCAAGCTTGGGTTTTCCTACCATGGACAAAACAGGTTTCAGCCTATTAATTATTTGATATTTAGAATGGGTAGAAACATTTCTAAAGTGAAGAGTGTGGAATGTTAAGAGACCTTTGATTATTGGAGAGAATCTCAGTGTCAGAGAGTCCCATCTCAGTCTTCATAATTCTCTAACCTTGTCGTCTTTTATGGGTGTATGTTAATTTGTTTACTTGTCTGTATCTCCATATGCTGTCTGCTTATAGGGTGAGGCCTATCCAATTTCCCTTACTAGGACATACTGCTTTGTGTACTCTGACATAAACTTATAAGTTTGCCCTTGTATTCTCTGCCTGCCATTAATAATAATGACAACAACAACAACGAGAATAAATAACGTAATGATTAAAAGTACAAGCTTTGCAACCAGACTGCTTTTGTTCAAATTATAGCTTTGTTTCTTAGCAGCTGTGTGACCTTGATATCTTGGTGCTCAGTTTCATCATCTGTAAAAATGATAAAAATTGTAGTGTACCTCCTAAGGTTGTTTTAAGGACTAAATGAGCTCATACATGTAACATGTGCATAGTTCGTGTTTCCATCAGCTATCAGCTAAAATGAAAGATGATCAAACACATGAAGTATTGATTAGAGTCCTCAGAAAGGTATTGGCTCAATAATAGGGCAAAATTTACACCAAAGGCATTTTGGATTCACTAGAAGAAAATAAAAATCAACTTCAGTGAATCAAACTAATTCCAGGTAATGTAACTGCACTCCTGTTCAAAGCCCACAAACATTTAAAGTTATACAAACAAAAATCCCCAAACCATCCAACCCAACAGTATACAATTCATAATGTCTGGAATCCAATAAAAAGTACCATGTGTTCAAAGAAACAGGAAAAATTAATCCATAACCAGAAGAAAAATTATTCAATAGAAGTATATCTATAAATGACAAGAATGAAGAATGACAGAATTAGTAGACAAAGATGTTACAACATTTATTATAAATATATATGTTCAAGAAAGATGAGAAAACATGAGCAAGTCAAAGGAAGATATGGAAGGTAAAAAAGACTCAACTTGAACTTCTAAAGATGAAATATACATTATCTAAAAATGAAAATTACACTGGATAGATTAACTGCAGATTAGACATTGCAGAAGACAAGCTTAGTGAATTTGAAAATACAGCAATAGAAATTACCCAAAAAGCTAAATTCCCAGAAGAATTTACTACATTGATTCTCATATCAAGGATATTGAATAACTAAGGAAACTTCTTGATATGTGTACTTCCAAATATTCAGAAGTAAATGGTGAAGGTGTGATAGTGACTGTAACCCAGTGAGGTCCTTTTTAGGAGGTTAAGCTAATATATATTATTTCTGGAACTCCAAACTGATAAAGTTGCAGAATTTAGAAAATCCCCATGGTGAGGAGTTAGTATATCCTCTAGGTTGTCTTTTGGTCCTGGGTGGTCTCTATAAAATACTGCTCCTTGAATAATCCTTTAGGTAGATGTTGGGTAGCAGTGGGCTACTCAAGACTTGTTTTATTGAGGACAAGGAAGAGGAAGTGATCTGTGTAGGAGTGAATAATCTGGAATTATTACCCAGGTCTGACCATACTGCCCCACAGCTGCCTACAAAATGCACCTATTTTATAAAATAAAGGAAGCCACCTTTCAAACCATCAGCAGCAAGTGTATTTGGCAGAATGATTAAAATTTTCATTTAAAATATCCTTTGATATGAGGAAATATACCCTTTCTAGAAACACTTCAGTTATTCCATTGCTGTTGTTTTACCAAGGTTTCTTCCTGACTGCTTCAGCACTTTTCCAAAGAATGTCTTTGCCTCCGTAATTCAAAAGGGCCATCTTAATTCATAACCCTCTTATCATTAGTAAGATCTGCTTCTCTACAGGTTACCTTTGCAGGTGTTTTCTTTTGCCAGTGTTGCTGCTCTCTCCTTGTTCATAGTCTTCTTTGGTCTGGCAGTCGATTTGCCTCTGATTATTATATATGGATCTCTTCCCTTCACTAGCACCATTTCCTCTCACATCCCTCTTCATTGGAATTTAAATAAATGTATCCCAATTACAGAGAGAGTAATCTTCATTCTCTAATCAAAACTTATTAACTCCAGATGATCCATTCAGCCAAATTTCAACAAGAGATAGAAAAAGGTTTCTAATCCAAATGATTATTATGATGCATAACTTACATATCATGTGTATCAGAAATGTAATTAAATTGTATGTTATTTACTGACTTCATCATTATAGCTGCATGAATGAAACTTAATCACTTAGTTGCTTTTAACCACATTTAATTTATAAACTGTCATGCCAAAAAACTTACTTCCACGCTTCAATTTCTGTAAAATAGTTAAAATCTCAGAGGAAGCAAAAGATTATAAAGCCTGCATATATGATTACAGGATTATTTATAGTGTGAATCTGGTACTTCTGACTTCAAAGTTGTAGAGATTGTATAACAGCATTACTCAATCTTTCTCTCTGACTGAGACCACTGGAGAATTGCCTTTTAGCTCATTGCTCGTGCTAATTATTGTAAATCTCCTCTTGTGAAAAATAGAAACAATCATTATTGTAGTTTCTCAGGAATTTGGTGAATATCATGCAAAATCAAAAGAAAGGGGTAGAAATAACAAACTTTTATGGCTATGGCATGACAACTGGAAATGCCCTTGGAGAGTATTAGACTGATGTTAATAGTCCAATTTCCTCTCTTTGTAGATGGGTAAACTGTAAAATTCTAGGGAACTCTGTTGATGCCTACCAGTCAAAGGCCACTAGAGACAGTTCAGGTCACAAGAAGTTGAGTTCATTACTTGATGCAACAAGGGAGACTGACCTGATGAGCAAGGATGGGCATCAAAATAAGAGGTGTAGGGAGATTTGTTATAGAATTTTACTTTATGTTAGATGACTTGAAGGAGGGTTCAAGGAGGCAGGGGTTTGCTATGGATAGGTACTATCAGGAAACGGGAGTAATTCTATTTGTATTGTATCTAGGATGCAGGGGGAACAGAGTGGGGATAAAGCTGTAATTGATTTTTTTAAAAAAAGCATCTGGAACTCATGATAGATGGGTGTGGGAGATGGTTGGATATTTCTGTAGTTTGCATACTGTTCTTATGTTTGTCTAGGATCAGATATGATTACAAAGTGCTCTTGTGCTTTTCTCACTCCATCACAATCTTAGAGTGACCTCAGCTGATGTTGGTGCTCTTGTGACACGGCTTATGTTCAATAGAAACCCATGGTCTAGCTGTGCCAGCTTCCAGCTGACAGATATCAAGCCTCTGTACTATTTTTTTTTCATCTTTTTTTTTGAAGTATAGTTGATTTACAATGTTGTGCCAATCTCTGCTGTACAGCAAAGTGACTCAGTTATGCACATAGAGACATTCTTTTTTATATTCTTTTCCATTATGATTTATCCCAGGAGATTGTATATAGTTCCCTGTGCTATACAGTAGGACTTCGTTGTTTATCCATTCTAAATGTAATAGTTTGCATCTGCTAACCCCAAACTCTGAGTCCATCCCTCTCCCTCCCCCCTCCCCCTTGGCAACCACAAATCTGATCTCTGTCTGAGTCTGTTTCTGTTTTGTAGACAGGTTCATTTGTGCCATAATTTAGATTCCACATATAAGTGATATCATATGGTATTTGTCTTTCTCTTTCTGACTTACTTCATTTAGTATGATAATCTCTAGTTATATCCCTGTTGCTGCAAATGGCATTTTTCTTTCTTTCTTATGGCTGAGTAGTATTCCATTGTATATATGTACCACATCTTTATCGATTCATCTGTCGATGCACATTTAGGTTGTTTCCATATTTTGACTATTGTGAATAGTGCTGCTATGAACATAGGGGTGCATGTATCTTTTTGAACTATAGTTTTCTCTGGGTATATGCCCAGGAGTGGAATTGCTGGATCATATGGTAATTCTATTTTTAGTTTTCTGAGGAACCTCCATACTGTTTTCCATAGAGGCTGTACCACCTTACATTCCCACCAACAGTTTAGGAGGTTTCCTTCTCTCCACACCCTCTCCAACTTTTGTTATTTGTAGACTTTTTAATGATGGCCATTCTGACTGGTTTGAGGTGGTACCTCATTGTAGTTTTGATTTGTATTTCTCTAATAATTAGTGATGTTGAGCATCTTTTCATGTGCCTATTGGCCATCTGTATGTCTTCTTTGGAGAAATGTCTATTTAGTTCTTCTGCCCATTTTTTCACTGGGTTGTTTGTTTTTTTGTTGTTGAGTTGCATGAGCTGTTTGTATATTTTGAAGATTAAGCCCTTGTCAGTTGCATCATTTGCGAATATTTTCTCCCATTCTGTAGGTTGTCTTTTCGTTTTTTTTTTTTTTTTTAATTCTTTTCACTGCTGTGCAAAAGCTTGTAAGTTTGATTAGGTCCCATTTGTTTATTTTTGTTTTTATTTCTATTGCCTTGAGAGACTGACCTAAGAAAACATTGGTAGAATTTATGTCAGAGAATGTTATGCCTTTGCTCTCTTCTAGGAGTTTTATGGTATCATGTCTTATGTTTAATCTTTAAGGCTTCTGTACTTTCTCACTAAGACACACCAAATGGGAAGAATGGGAGAGGTAGTGTCCAGGCTTGAATGTAAATTTCTTGACTTCTAGGACAGAGGCCTTTTCATTAATGCATGCCAGACCATGGAAATCTGTAATGTGGGGAAACCAATAAAGTGGGCAGTACACAGAATTCAGAATTTGATAAAATCAGGTCCAAATCATGGCTTTGACACTTAATTGATTTCTCTGAATTGCTTTTTCTCAGTGAGGCCATTGAGTATCTTTAGATGACTATGGTTTTCCAATTCTGTTGTTAATTTTTCAGGAGGGTCCAAAAAATAGAATTTTTCTTCAGCTTCAGGATAAAAAGTATAATAGATGCCAACTTATCCTGGAGGCTTAAATTTATTTTAATTTAAAGTAGATTTAGATTTTTTAATCCTATAGTTTTTGAAATCTTAAGTCAGTACTGGTAAATAGCTGATATTATCAGTCCTTGGAATGCAATGAGATAATTTCCAAAATGTTGTTGAATGTTAGGGAAAAAATACCACACAGTGTATTTTTCCTCTTGCCCAATTTCAAGGCAGTCATCAAGAAATACTACCTAAGGTTAGTAAAGTTGTACTCTTTCCCATTAAGCTCAGATTGGTAGTATAAATATTTCCTTATAACTCTCAAGTAAAAAGTCTCAAGGATAATCTCTCCTGTTATGTATTTCACTTTAACTCTTTCCTTGAAAATTGATCACAAGACATATTTCTATAAGGTATTTACAAAGAATATTTTGGGTTTCTTGAAAGGACACAATCTTAGGAAAAGAATAACAAGACAACAAATATATACATGAAATAAGGTCAGAAAGCAATATGTCTGTAATTGCTTTTGAATAAAATGTTCCTGTAAGTTAAATTTATGAATAAAACCATACACATTTTCTAGAAGCTTTAGTTTTATCTTTCAGTGTTTCTTATCCTAAGGATGAAATGTGGAAAAGGATTTCAATTTTCAGAGGAAAAATAAATTGCATAAATAAGGAAAATGATATTCAAACAGAGATAAAATGGGCAAGTGAAATTTCTAGAAATTACAAGTTACAAATAGAAAGTCTCTTCCTTTTACATTATAATCAAAAGAATGTTCTGTGGGCACAGTGGTTGGTTATAGGGCTGAGAAAGCTTGGAGAAAGGATTTGGAAGTATTTGCTAGAAAGTAGAAGAGGGGAGCACACCCCCATAACTCTTCCAATCACAGAAATGCTGAATGAAATATACAACCACAGGAAACCTTAGGGTAGTGTCAATGTCAAAGGTAAGGAAGAGGAATCCCAAGTATCTAGATACCAAGAGGAACTCAAGCCAGAACAATGAGCTAAAACTAAAATCTAACACACTGTGGCGCTGTGGAAGAAAGCTGAAGACCCACAGCAGGTAAATGTGGAACTTCCCTATGAGGTTATCTCTTATGAGGAAAAAAATTCCCACTGAAGATGTCAAAAAGTATCAAGAACTTTTTTGAGGGAACAAGTCATTCTAAGAAAGTCAATGCAGGTAACAAATTGATGTATTAACAGCCCAAGAATTTCCAATAACAAGCAATGTATTGAGGACTCTAAAATAAGTATTTTAAAAGAATGATCAGAGATGAAAGAAAGATAGAAACCATAATGTAAGAACAGAACATCATGAAAAAAGGAAAATTTTACATAAAAGAACCAAGCAGGAATTTTCAAAATAAAAAATAAATGAATAGGACTTTAAATTTAAAAGTAACAACAGTAATAGCCACAACATATTTGGGAGTTTAAAAGCACGGTGGGACTAAAAAAAGTAGATGCTACTAATAGTAAGTCCTAAAATATCATAATCACAATGAGGCATAAATGAACAATTGGAAACAAGTTCAACAACTATCATTTGGGTGAAAGAACAGCTTGTGTTGTATTTATGCAGTGGTGTACTTAAATGGTGTAATTTAAAATGAATAAGATCAATATGTAGTAACATGGTTAGAATTAAAAAAAAAAAACATCATTGAGAATGAAAGCAAGTTGCAAACCACTGCATATTGCATGATACCATTCACATCAGTTTGATAAACCCATAATATAATACAGTATGCTCATGGATAGGTAACACGTAGTTAAAATGTAAAAACATGGAGAGAAGAATACACACAAACAGTTTAACAATGTTAGCAGTTGCTTCTGGGGAGCGATGGAGAAAAATTGAACTTGGGCCATTTTCATTTGGAACTCCAGCTACATCTGCATTGTTTTATTTATTTATATTAAAAAGTGAAGCAAAAATAACAGTTTATATGCCGAGAAGAGAGGTACATTTTTATGATACTTTCTGTACTTTTTGATGTGTTTAAAAATTTTTTACAATTAAAAATATAGGGGGCTTCCCTGGTGGTGCAGTGGTTGAGAGTCCGCCTGTCGATGCAGGGGACACAGGTTTGTGCCCCGGTCCGGGAGGATCCCACATGCCGCGGAGCAGCTGGGCCCGTGAGCCATGGCCTCTGAGCCTGCGCTTCCGGAGCCTGTGCTCCGCAACGGGAGAGGCCACAACAGTGAGAGGCCCACGTACCAACAAAAAAAAAAAAAAAAAAAAATAGGGAAAAATAAAAAATATGAGAAACAGAACAACTTTCAGGTGAGCACGGGGTTTATCACATCTCACAATCTCTCTGCTTCCCCAAGTATGGGAGTGACTGCAGTGAGAGCCACATTTTTGAAGTACAGTGGAGTTGCCAAATAGAAATAAAAGTTCTCATGTGAATTCATGCAACCTGAGTATGTGGAAAGAAGAGATTATCTTTTTATTTTTTCTTCCAGTTTTATTGAGATATAATTGACATACAGTGCTTTGTAAGTTTAAGATGTACAGCATAATGATGTGACTTATGTATATCGTGAAATGATTATCACAGTAAGCTTAGTGAACATCCATTGTCTCATATAGATATAAAATTAAATAGAAAAAATTTTTTTGTTTGTGATGAGAACTCGTAGGATTTACTCTCCTAACAATTTTCATATATAACATACAACAGTGTTAATCATAATTATATTTATCATGTTGTATATTACATCCCTAGTAATTATTTATCTTATAACTGGGAGTTTGTACCTTCTGACCACCTTCATACAGTTCCCTCTCCCCACCCACCTCCATCTCTGGTAATCACCAATCTGATCTAAGAAGGGATTACCTTTTAAATGCAATGTTTCTCTGTCTATATTTATGCTATCATCCCCTCACTTTTGTTAGTCTTGTTAACAAGTCTTTTCCAACATAAACAGAAGCTCAAGTGAAAGAAAAATAGAGGTGGTAACATCTGAGAGGCAGGGTACTCCTCTGAAGTTCTTTAAGTTCTCCTGGAAAAGAGGTCTTTCTCTTGACCTCCTGTTTTTGGTACAAGGTGGTATATGACAACAGGTAAAAGCTAAGAATCAAGGCTTCCCTGGTGGCACAGTGGTTGGGAGTCCGCCTGCCGATGCAGGGGACACGGGTTCGTGCCCCGGTCTGGGAGGATCCCACATGCCGCGGAGCAGCTAGGACCGTGAGCCATGGCCGCTGAGCCTGCGCGTCCGGAGCCTGTGCTCCGCAACGGGAGAGGCCACAACAGTGAGAGGCCCGCGTACCGCCAAAAAAAAAAAAAAAAAAAAAAAAAAAAAGCTAAGGATCAGCCGCATAGAGCTGTATGGACTCTGATCATAGTAGAATGAAGCCATTTGAAGAATCCATTGTTATTCAATATCAGTAGGGGAAAAACTCCAAAATTCAGTGACCAAAGAATAGTCTGACATCCAGGAAGTATGTTTCTATAGTAATAGAACATAGAGAATTTGGAATTAAATCATTTTAGTCAATTAATAATTTAAGAGACAAGTTTAACATGTCCTTTGCTTTTGATGTTAACTAGAGTTTAACATTTTAATTTCCCCAATTGGATGTGAAATAATGCAAATTTAATCCTGCACTGTTCTTCCCTATTTACTTTAACTGATGAGTCTTTCACAGGTTTCCAGCGTGAGATTTTTCTTTTTGAAACATTTATGATTGTGCCAAATATGTGTAGATTTCTTTAAAAAATATCTTGTTTTTCAAAGCAATTAAAAGTTAGAATAGGCCCCATTAAAATTCAGGAATAAAACTTGTCATTAAATGAAGTAATCTGTGTGCTGAATACCAAAGGACTTGGCAGTTCTAGATTGATGACTGAGCTTAGGCTAAGGCAGAGTAACAAGGCTTTTGTGACTGAAACATGAATTAAGCTGCAGTTTTAGAAAGTCACAGGGAAGATCATTTGCATATATAAGAAGCAGAGTGAGGCAGATTTTTCTTTAAACATCTTTTGAAATTCAGGTTGATCCAATAAATGTGAAAAAAGGAAGAAAGTGCTTGGGCCTCAGAACGGAGAATAATAGAGTATACATAACAAAAAGAGATAATCTGGGCATATATCCCATAGGACAGTGTTTCCGTTTCATTCAGGGATGGGTGTTGCAAGTGAAGGTGTGCCAAGCAGAGTAAAATGAAAGCGCTCTTGGCGCTGTAGAGGAGCATAATTTGCCACCCCAAAATGTATCTCTTTGGCATGAGGATTAATTTAGGCTGACTATTTTGAAGGCCCGAACGATTCAGGAAGAACCTTTGACCTACCCACTAACTGCCTAAAAGAATGTAGATAGAAAACCTGTCCCTGGAAGGGAGTCATCACCATAGATAACTACAGTGTGAACTAGGTGTGTAGACAGGGAGCAACTAGCAGAGTCTGTTAAAATTCCTCTCTGTGTCCCATTGTCTCTGCATGACCCAGCAAACATTTGTTTACCAAACATTTGCTTTTCCATCTCTACATGAATTGCCTTCTTCCCCTTTGAAGTCCCAAACCACTTTCCCCAACATTCTATTTTATCTTTAGCTGAGGATAGTATTTAAGGTAAGTGCTTTGGCCATTTTGGCAAGTTACTCTGTTTTCCTGAGTCTCTCCCATGTATACATGTTATTAAACTTCTGTTTGATTTGCTCCTGTTAATCTGTCTCATGTCAGTTTAATTCTTAGACCAGCCAGAAGAACCTAGAAGGGTAGAGGAAAATTTCTTCCTTCTTGACAACACCTTTTCTGGAATTAGGGTTGGAGTAGCCAGAATTGACATACGCTTTATGAATGCCCTTTAATGTTCTTGTCCAATGCCTGGAAAAATGATGTATATGACTATCCGGAACAGGCAGAATTTAATTACACATTGAGTTTTAAGGGATCTACACATAAACTATCTTTTCCTCTCTTATGTTTCTCTCACAATACCCATCCTTTTAAAAATGAGGTTAAGGAAGGCCCTGAGGTACTGTTACCGAACTCAGGTTTGGCTGCTTGCTGCACAAAAGCCAATAATCGAGAGGCAAGTGTTGATAGAAAGGAAAGTTGCTTTAATCAGAAAAGCCAGCAATCTGCGGAGAAGGTGGACTCATGTCCCGAGACCAATTCCGAAGATTCTGCTCAGCCATGACAATTTTTAAAGGGAAAAAAGAGGGAAGAGTCTCAGTGGATCATCGAGGCAGGAGGTTGGATTCTGTATCCTTCTCCATTGTGTGCAGACTGGCTGACTCTTTCTTCAGATGTTATCTTGCCTGTGTGATCTGCCTGCAGGATTGCTAAGGGGCCTGCTGGGGGTAGAGAGCTAGTCATTCTTTAACTACCTGACTCTTCTATTCCTACTTCTTTTAATCTAGGGAAAGAAACAACAGGTTAGGCAAGGTAGTGTGTGCATTTAGTAAAGCATAAGTCAGGAGTTAGGTTAAATGTTACCTGGTGATCTCACTTGTATAATTAACATTTAAGGGGAATAGAAATAGACAAACAGGAAAGGGGCAAAAGAGCTGCTTATAATACTTTCCATGGATTCTTTGTTCCATACTGCTATGACCTCTGTTACAACAACTTCAAGTCATTTAAATTCTAGAAAGAATCTGAGCCTTAATTATCATGGAGCTGGGTGAAGGGGGTAGAGTTTGGATATAAGAATGCTAATATATAAACCAGTTCTAAAGAGAAGATATGAGGGATGTCTTATTTTGGGATATCAAATATGTAAAATTCACTGTCTAACTGAGGAGAAATTGTCCAGGGGATGTATTTTATTTTATTTAAAAAATTTTTAAATTTATTTATTTATTTATAGCTGCGTTGAGTCTTCGTTGCTGTGTGCAGGCTTTCTCTAGTTGCAGTGAGCAGGGGCTACTCTTTGTTGCGGTGCGTGGCCTTCTCATTGTGGGGGCTTCTCTTGTTGTGGAGCACAGGCTCTAGGCGTGGGAGCTCAGTAGTTGTGGCATGCAGGCTCGGTAGTTGTGGTTCACGGGCTCAATAGATGTGGCTCGCGGGCTCTAGAGCGCAGGCTCTGTAGTTGTGGCACACAGGCTTAGTTGCTCTATGGCATGTGGGATCTTCCTAGACCAGGGCTCAAACCCATGTCCCCTGCATTGGCAGGCAGATTATCAACCACTGCACCACCAGGGAAGTCCCAGGGTGTGTATTTTAGATGTACACTTTTTACATTTAGCTAGGCGTTCTGCCCCACATTCCGCTGGTTTCATTGCTGGTGAACCGGCCTGGATGTCAGGCTGAGCTCCATGGCCTGATAACTGCTTTATGCTCCTTTCCTTGGACTCATCCTGACCTTGGCATTTAAAGAGAGATGTTGCCGTCTGAACATAGGCCACGACTAACTGCTATAAGAGCTTAAGGAGAAACCAGCTCCAGCTAGAGGGAGCAGGCTGAGCTCCTCTCTTCCCTCAAAAACTCCTCCCTTAGTCAGATGTTGGAGGAGGCAAGTGTCAGTTACTGACATACAAAGACTTTCATCCTCACGTCAGGGTGAAAAGGTAGGGAAAAACCAACATTATTCCTCACTTCACAGGTATTTATGGAGGTACTATTATGTGTAAGGCAATGTGTGAGACACTATTGCCAATACAAGCATGAGGGTCTCTATTATTGAGGAAATTACAGTGTAGTAAAGACTAGAGAATCTTGGGGTTTTCAGGAGGTCAGTATTTTATAAACCTTTTCTCAAATCAAGTTCTTAACCATCCGAGAGAGACAAAACTGACATGAAGATAGGATCAAAATGCCAGCTTTGGTATGATGGAGTTTTTGAAGAACGTGGATTTGATGTGAGGCAACCATGGGATTCCTAACAATACACTTAGATTTAGACAGATGTGCCCTCCAGTCAGACCCTCTTCCATTTCCTGCCAGGAGGGTGGCCCCTGTAAACCATCGGTGCGGAAGAATAGATCTCAGCCTGTGTTTCCTGCAGAACTGAATCTCAGGAAGGAAGTTTTGCATATCCAACTTTACCAACCAGATAGACGCTTTCTCTTCCCATAGAAGAATATATCATCAAGAAATATCTTTTTAACATAATCTTCTAGATTGTATTTTATGAGGGTCTCCCAAATAAGAGATATGAAATCAGTAACTGTTGGGTCTGCCAAAAAATGTTATTGCTTAACATTTTTTTTTGCTTTCTTTTTTCGGTTTATGTGTTCCCACCAGGTGGTGCTCTTCCAACAGTTCAACATCTAACCCAGGCCTCAATGCTACCCATTATTGTCCTTCATGTCTTCCATTTAATATGCTTCATATTTAGTATCTATTTTCATAACCTTTTGGAGCATGGTCCTAATTCTATCACTCCACCTTCAGTAACAGTCTTTAATCGCAATTCACGCTGGAACACTTTGAGTATTTTACACAGCTGATCTTATGGAGTCTCCTTCCGTTGGCGTTCATGGGATGCTGTTCAGTACTTACCCAGATCCTTTTCCCTCTGCAGGAATCATTACGGTCTGCTCTCTGATGTCTTTCCTCTGTTCCTTTGCTAGATTTTGTTCGGTGCTAGACACTGTTTCTAATTGAGTAACAGTTAAAACAATTAAACGGTTCCCTGTTTAAACATTGCTTCTGGGACTTCCCTGGTGGTCCAGTGAGTGAGACTTCACACTCCCAGTGCAGGGGGCCCGGGTTTGATCCCAGGTTGGGAAACTAGATACTGCATGCATGCTGCAACTAAGAGTTTGCATGCTGCAACTAAGAATCTGTATGCCACAACTGAGAGTCCACATGCTGCAACTAAGAAGTCTATGTGCTGCAACTAAAAGATCCTGTGTGCCACAACTAAGACCCAGTGCAGCCAAAATAAATAAATAAATATTTAAAAAAAACAAAATAAACATTGCTTCTGAAACTTGTCTGCATGTTGGCGTCACCTAGGAGGTTTAAAAACACTGTTGCCGGATCCCAACCCTACTGATTCTGATTTACTTGGTCTGGGTGCAGTCCTCCAGTAATTCTAAGGTCAGCATTGTTTGAGAACCACTGAACCAAAATATGTTCTCCTTTTCTAATACTTTCTTTAGGATCATTTAGAACCTTTTGCATTCTGTGTTCATCTATTCTGACTTTTAAGTTCTGACTTCTTCCATGTCAGTTTAGTCAACTATTTATACACCCAGTAGCTAATTATAGAAACTCTAGCACCTACTAACTGGCTGAGTGACCTTAAGCAAGTTACTTATTCTCTCTGAATCTCAGACAACTCATTTGAAAATCCAATAATAATCTCAAAGAATGATTGAAGATAAAATGAGATGATATATCTAAAGCAGCAGTTCTCAAACATTTTTGACTCAGAGCTCCTTTAACTCTTCAAAATTATTGAGGATCTCAAAAAGCTTTCTATTTACATGAGTTCTATCTATTGATATTTACTCTATTAAAAATTAAAAGTGAGAAATATTTTATATCTATTTGTTAATTTATTTACAAATAGCAATAATAAACCCATTACCTGTTATCATAAATGACATATTTTTAATTAAAACAGCTATACTTTCCAACAAAACTTTAGAGAGTGACATTATTTTATAGTTTGCCAATCTCTTTAATGTCTTGAAGATGGATGGATTCTTGTATATGTCTCTACATTTGATCTGTTGAAATATATTGTTTTGGTTGAAGTACATGAAGAGAATGTGGCTTCACACAGATATGGAGTTGGAAAAGAGAAGAATGCTCCTATAGCCTTTTCCGGTAATTGTGGATATGTTCTTTTGATATTCCATGCAAACTCAACAAATGGTAGTTTATAAAAAGGTTAGTTGCACTCTGGAATCTTAAACCATATCAACGGACATTCTGTATTTTGTAATATTCAAATCCATTGGTCTGGATTTCACTTTGAATGGATCTTTCACCTAGGTATGATTTCATGCATTGTACATGGGTCAGTTGGAAAATATTGGTTTACCGAGTTGTGCAGGTCTTCCAAATGTTGACATATGGATATCCAAAAAAAAAAAAAAAATCACATTTGTTAAATTCACAACCTGTTGGATCAGAAAAGTCTTTAAGTATTGGAAAGCTGTCAAGCTCATGGTGGTATACAGGTCTTCAACATTCTAGTTTTCACTTGAAAGTTCCAATTTTATCAGTGGCCACAAATATTGTTAGTTGTTTTTCTTGAAGTGACAGATTCACTTTGTTCATTTTTAAGAAAGTGTCTGCCAAATACCCAAGCCTAAAGACCATTATTCGTGTTTCAGTTGTTATTCAAGTAAAAATGGTATTCCATGAAAGAATTGGCAAGTGCAGCCTGCAACTCAAATAATCACACAAGTGGTCTTCCTTGAGGCAACCATAACACATACTTCAGTAGGTAGCAGATGGACTTTATGTGTGCTTTTCATTTAATCATTTCAGTATATTAAAATGATGATTAATCATTAATCATTAATCATTTCAATATTCATTTCAGTATATTAAAATGATGGGCACTCAAGAGGTAAAATTTAATAAAATTAATAATGTTTACTGCTTCATTAAAAATAATCTTAAGTGAGGCTGGATTTTAGTTTTTAATTTTTTCTTACAAGTGCATGGCTGTGAAGAGTAAAATTATTACTGTACATTTTAATTTGGGGGCCAGTGCCTAGATTCATACTAAGGGGCCATCAGGTTTTCCCATGATTAATCTTGCATCATCAACACAAATGCCAGCACAATGAAGAAAGACATATAACTTCTCAGCATTATTCTGAAATTAGTTTTGACTTTGCAGAGTCCTTGAAAGGGGTTCTTGAACCATACTTTGAAGAGCTAATATATGCTTTAGATATTACCTGGCTTAGTACAGAGTAGGCCCTCAGTAAGGAATGTCAATTCCATTATTATAATGTAAATATTTTATAGTGTATCTGTGTGTAACCTGTGTTTCAACCTATGGTGTGGAGAGTTGAGTTATCACATTATCATCCCGGGTTGATGTGAAAGGCCCTCTCTCCAAGCTTCTACCTTTTAATAATTTTAACCTCTTCCCTTTGTTCCCCCAGCCCTACGACTAGTAGCTGCTTCCTGCAGTTACACCTTCTGTGATAACTAAAGTGTCCCCTTTGTGCCTTTTCGGGTAACCAAAACCTGGTGTGGAAATAAACAAAAATCACCCAGATGAAAACAAATAGAGGCTATTTGCGCAGAATATCCACCATCGCCTGCATTTGGCAGAGTCTTGAAGGCAGGAATGTCAATGGGAAAGCCTTATAGTGAGAAAATAAAGTAAGGGCTTCAGGTGTGCCCTGATTGGAGATTGTGTGCATGAAGAAGCTGGAAATGGGCTAGGCTAGCTAGAAGTGAGCCATCTTATGTGATTGATTTTGAGGGCATATTTGGCTTTTGCTTGTTGGTCCTAAGTTGGAAGCAGGGGCAAAGATATGGTAGCTGGTTGTCATTGACCAACTCCTGACCAAACTTGGTGGATCGTTGGAGAGGTTGTGGGATCAGAGTTCCATTGTCACATATGATCTGGCCATTGTCTGTTTGTATATTCAATTGCTCACTGGTTAACGATTCTTTATATTAAGTTCTCTCTGTTGAAATAACTGGTATGGTTGCTGTTGCCTAGGGGGGACACTGATAAAATCACTAAGCTGTGTGCCCATAGTTAATGGGCCCACGTATAGTTAACCTTAAAAAGTTGCTTATAATATAGCAAAATAATTGAGTAAACTATTGGATAAGTATTTAAATGATCAAAATCCACTATTATAGTTCCCCACAAGGATGAAAAAGTTGGAGAGAACGAAACAAGGTACAAAGCTACGGTGATGTAGAGGAGCCAAAATTTCTACCCAAAATACGTTTCTTTGGCATGAGGATTGATTTAGGTTGATTATTTTTAAGAAGCAGAAGTATCAGGAAGTTCTTCTTGTTACCTCCCCCTTTACTCCCTAAAAGAATTTAGGTGAAGGGCTTGTTCTGGGAATAAAGCTATCACCAGAGATATAAACAAAGTATATGGTCTAGGTATGGTAGGGGAGACTTGATGGGGCCTAGAGATCAGAATCTGTTTTGTGTCCTATTGTCTCTGCATGGCCCAGTAAACATTTATTTATCAAACATTTGCTTTTCCATCTTCATGTGAATTGCCTTCTTCCCCTTTAAAGTACCAAACGCCTACCCTCAACATCCTCTTTTGTCTTTAGCTGAAGATGGCATTTAGGGTGAAGACTTCAGCCATTTTGGCAAGTTACTCAGTTTTCCTGGGTCTCTCACATATATACATGCTATCGAACTTGTTTGCTTTTCTCCTGTTAATCTGTCTCATGCTGATTTAATTCTTAGACCAGCCAGAAGAACCTAGAAAGGTAGAGGAAAATTTCTTCCTCCCCAACAGTGACCAACTCAGGTTTGTCAGGGACTAAGGAGTTTCTGAAATGCGTGACTTTCAGTACTAAAACTGGGGCAGTCCGGGCAAACTGGGACAACTGGCTGCCCTATGACAGTGCCCAAAGTTGTACTTCATTAACAATCATTTGTCTTTTTTCTCCTACCCAAACAATACAATATGCTCAAATCAATATGAGCAGCATTCTGTTTCTGATTCTCAGTACGTGGGGAAAATCAAACACCTGGAAAAAAATGAAAAAACAGAAACCCCAATTAAGTAGAGTTGGGAAACCAGAAGGGGGCACGCTTACGCCCTATGAGGATTGCAGAGACCAAGAGGAAGAAAAAAGACTCCTTTCCTGGCAAGGACTCAGCCAGTGAAAAGCCATGGACTCTTCGTTTACCATAGCCCTCCCAGCCTCCTTTTCTCCTCTATAAAAGTGTTCTCCTTCCTATGCCCTACAGGGACTTGCACGTGGCTGCCATGGTTGCAGACCCCAAATTGCAGTTCTCTGCTGATCCCGAGTAGACCTATGTTTGCTGGAGAAGTATTTGGCAGTCTATTTGTCTCAGGTCAACACACCAAACTTGGTTGTGTGAGAGGCATGAGTAGTTTCATAGCCCACCCTCCACTGAGAATGTCCCTCTTTTTCTGAGTAAACAATGATCTGAGTTTTGAGGAGACAAATTATTTCCTTAATCCAGTCAATCATTACAGCTGTTATTTAAACAGTCTGTGCCTCTTCCACACTTAATATGGTTCAATTTACCAAAATAATTGAAAAAAAAAAAGCTTTCAGAAACACAGTATATTTTTAGGAGTGGGAAATGCTCCCCACCCCTACTCCTTTACATTATGCTGCCTGAGGATGATTACAAACATTCACAGGTGATATTTAAATTAGGCAAAAATGTGTATTTGTTCCAAAACAATTGAACAAAGGAAATGGAAATAAACACAAAGTGTTTCATCATCTGAAGACATTTTCTCTAGCTTCCTAACAGAGGGCAATTTAATTCCAAAAGATTGTATGTATTGATTGAAGTACTGGCCTCTAGATACTTAACAGATGAATGAAACCCATGAAGAGGGCACTTACTGTTCACATTTCCCAGTATGAGAGAACAAGTATTAATAAAGGGTGAGAGTTAATTTTAGAAAATGATACTTGCCCCCAAAAGATTGCATTTATTGAAAATGTTCTACAAAATAGGGTTGTAGGTTATTAGCCTAAAACAACACAAGGCTTAAAAAGCGAAAGGGATCAGAGAGAGCAGCTTCCAGGGAGAATGTCTCCAGCTGCTGCTCTGGAGATGTCAGCCTCAGCTGCCTGAGGCAGAACTGGGTCTTAAGGGAGCGTCTAATCTGGGGAAAGGCTCTTGTAGCGTTGTGGAAGTGTGTAAATATAGGCTTCTCAATTTTAGCTCTTCTGTGACTTCTGTTCACTCTCCACATTTCTAGTTTATAGGTCTTTTCAGTTGTTCCAGATTGTTGTCTGCCTGTGGACTACCAAAATGGCTCCTGTAAGCGGACCTGCCTTAAGTAATGGGAGGTGTGATCTCTTCAGGGAGTTTATATTTGAAATTTATACGTTAAAAGAAAAGAGGGCTTCCCTGGTGGCGCAGTGGTTGAGAGTCCGCCTGCCGATGCAGGGGACACGGGTTCGTGCCCCGGTCTGGGAGGATCCCACATGCCGTGGAGCGGCTAGGCCCGTGAGCCATGGCTGCTGAGCCTGTGCGTCCGGAGCCTGTGGTCCGCAGCGGGAGAGGCCACAACAGTGAGAGGCCCGCGCACTGCAAAAAAAAAGAAAAGAAAAGAAAAGAAAAAAAATACCTGCAGATCATGTGCAGTCTCTTAAAAGAAGTATCTGTCTCTGACATATGACATATAAAATTAATAAATCACCTTGCAGTGTGTTAAGTGACTAAGGAGATGAGTTAGGAAGAAGAGGTATTAACAGTTTCTTAGATGATCAAGTTCTTTGGGTGGTGTGCTAGGTTTTACAAACATTAGCGATTTTAATCTTTACAAAAATCCTATGATAATATCCATGATTAAAAAGATGAGTAGGGACTTCCCTCGTGGTGCAGTGGTTAAGACTCCTCACTCCCAATGCAGAGGGCCTGGTTTGATCCCTAGTCAGGGAACTAGATCCTACATGCATGCCACAACTAAGGAGCCCACCAGCCGCAACTAAAGAGCCCACCAGCCGCAACAAAGGAGCACGCCTGCCACAACTAAGACCCAGTGCAACCGAATAAATAAATAGAAAAAAAAAAAGGATGAATAGACTGAGGCTTAGAGAGGGTACTTTGTCCAAGGTTGTTCAGATTGCTGTCAATTGACTTAGTCCATTTGGTCTGTCTTAACTATTAGGTTCTTTTTTTGATAAATCACGATAGTCACTGTCAAAGCAAAAATTGCATGGGACAATGCTAAACAGGCAAAAATTTTATTCAAGTCTATTACAGTAGTTGTAAGAGACCACAATTATGTCTGAGCTCAACTCTGCTGTAACAAAGAGCTGGGGTAGAGGATCTTAGGTTATCTTTGTTTGCTAATTGGCTTTATCCAAAGGAAAAATAAACTTTTTTGTATCTTCATGGCATGCAATAATTTTACAGCTTGGAGTAAGAAGCCCTCCAAAGTTAGGTTCATACCCTCCCAGGGAAACTGGGAGATAGGGGCTTTATCTTCTTCAGTGATTACATTTCAGAAGGATGGCTCCGTGGTATTTGAGAAAGATATTCCTGGGTTGTAAAACTGGCAAGAAGTTATTGAAAAGATTTATATATCAAAAGTAAAGAGAAAGAATTTACAATTACATGTTTTTTGAGGTAAATACTCTAAGAAAGGGAGGTCAGGGGTCTTAGAGGCAGGAAGAAACATGTCTGAAAGCTAGTCAGGCTGAGGGAAATGCTGAGGCCCTGGGTCTTGGTCAGTCCTCCCTTTTGTTCCAGAGAAGCCAGGCATCCACTGAAATGCTTAAGAAAGCGAGTCCATGTAGTTTGTTTAGCACATTTCTGTGATTGAAGGACTAGTTGAAACGTCTGCTGAGACCTGTCAGTAGAGGATATTTGCCAGATGGTGTGAGCAATCAGGCATTTAATGACGGGGATTCCTATGGAAATTAAAAGGAGAACAAAGATTAATGGTTGGGGCCAACTTAGATCCTGAGTCCAGAGGGCTGCCAACTGAGGAGATTCCTAGACATTGGGCTTGAGGTGTCTTTAGATGGTGCAGTGAGGATTGCAGTGGCATTCTGACAGATTTCCCCATTGGCAGTCACAACATTTTTGGTGATAGCTTAGACGTTAGAGACGTTTTGGTAAGATTGTCCACGGTCATGGTTATTTTCCAGAGCAGAGCGTGGAAGATGTGGAAGTTGCAGTGAACTTCCTAAGTGGCTCACACAGCTGCAACTCCAGGCATGAAGGTTGTCCACTGCCAAGTGATAAGACCTTGAAGTTTGTATCAAGTCATCTGGCTTCAGCTCACAGGGCTTCTTCAGAGCCTGGGGGAAAGGCTAGCTACAAGACAATCTAGGATCCCAGTAAGGATTTGGGTTTGGGGTGGGGGGTAGTGTCAGATTTTAGTTTTCAGTGACTCCAAGTCAGAAGGGTGGGAGAAAAATTAAAAATGTAAGTTTGTAGGGTTGAAGTTAGATGTTGAAGGAAACTGCAGAAATTTAAAATTTGGTAAGGGCTGACAATTTGCACAAGATGACAGGATCTAGTATAATTTACAGCTAGGTGACAATACAATGCAGTTTACAAAAAGGTAAAAAATAGCTTGAAGATGATTAATAGGGCCAGAATCTGATAGTGCATAAGGCTGTGCTGTAGTTTTCTCTTGAAACATAAAATTTCTCTCCACAGTCACCTCACTTTTGATCAATGATAATCAAAGTAAGGTTATTTTCCATCATAAAAGAAATGTGGCCTCATTAGGTTTGACCTGGTTATTTACAGAGGTACAGCAAGAACGGTAATTAACCACATATGCCTTTTAAAGTTTGCTTTGCTGAAAGCTCTTATAGGGAATTTCAGACTGGACTTTTAGAAGCCTCTTGAGCCTAGGAAGCTGAGCCAAGAACTTGTCACCAGATTTTATCTGCGGTACTTATAGATTTGGATGAATTCCTCTCTTCTTGAGATGCCCAACAAGTCCTATTTTCTCGGCCTGCCAGGAGTGACTTTTCTTACTCATCTATAAATCTGGGAACCTATAAGCTGGGTTCCAGGCTAGTTTTCCTAAGAGGGATTTGTAAGCATTGGTTCCATAAAGTTGATCTTAGTTCCTTAAAATTATCTGGCCATATCTGGTTTTATGCACATCATTTCAAATATGACAGTATAGTCAAAGCCTTGGTTATATTTAATATTTCTAATTATGTTCTGTTAAAAGGAGGACAGATTTTTAGTGAACCCATGCAAATAATTATATAGCTATAACAATAAGAATACTCAAAAGTTTCTGAATTCTAGGGGAACCAACAGGAAGAAAAAGATAAATGTTTCCTGTCTGTTTACAAAACATAATTTAATAAATTTTTATGAGTTATAGATAGCTTAAGAGAAAAAAGGGTTCTTTATATCAAGGAAGCAGAACATTAAAGCATCAATAATACTCCAAACAAAACCCATAATCATCCTTTATCAATTCATACAGTCCTGTGAACTAATTCTTGTTCTGTGGACTAATTCTTGTTCTGCTTGATCTTGGGTTAGCAATCTCATGAACCCATCAGTTTCTCTACCAGAGTTCTGGAAATCCTGACTCAGTTTGGTAGCATGATGTGCTCAAAGTTATTTGAGCAATGCCATCAGAATCCAACATAGTTCTTTTCTGGATCTCTGAGACAGTCCCTTTTGGTTAAAGATGAAGCACTCTGTCCTGTACCTGATCGCAAGAGCTTTCAGGGAAGCATCATTTCTCTGTGAATGACAAAAGACTTAATATGGCTGTGTATAAAGATATAATGAGAGTTAATT
The DNA here is from genome assembly GCF_949987515.2 of Delphinus delphis. Classification (NCBI taxonomy): domain Eukaryota; kingdom Metazoa; phylum Chordata; class Mammalia; order Artiodactyla; family Delphinidae; genus Delphinus; species Delphinus delphis. Next base: position 79,331,351 of record NC_082688.1, on the reverse strand, counting down.
ACAAAAATAATGCAGCGGACAAGGATATTCTGCTGTTTCTGTGGCATACATTTAACAAAACACTGGAATTACAATTTGATAACACTATACTGTTGTTTGATATCAGTCACGGCAGCACTAGGACGAATTATGGACATCAGGGACACTGACAAATTTCTAGGAATTTCATATAATTTTTGAAACACACACACACACACACACATTTACATATTTGCCTATACAAACACAACCTAGGGAAGGTTAAGTATCTTTTCTTATTTGAAAATGATTCCCAAGGAATTCAACATATCAAAAAAACCTAGTTTTTTTGCACCTCTCTTTTTACAAGATGAAAGATCCTTTGTGACCTTTCCTGGGGCCCTCTGGGAAATCCCACATACAGTCTTAGTTGTAAAAGATATCATTTAGGATTAGATTTGGGAAAGGCAAAATATCAAATGTTGTCAGGAGGTTTGAACACTGTGTTAAATTGGATTATGAGTCATTGAGAAACCATGCGTGGCTGCCTATTTAATTGAAATGACAATAAAAGATTTCAAAAGTAAATATAGGAGGTAACGTAGTTTTAAAAAAATTTCTTAGCTTTGTTAAAAGTGATAAAATTTGGTTCTTTTAAATAATCAAGGACATGATAAAGTCAACATAAAGCAGAGAGATTATTCTGAGACAGAGTCTTTACTTCCTAGGTGGATTAGTCAGAAGGTAAAAAACAACTTTTACAGCCTCTTATTAAGAGCAGACCAATAATCCAAGAAACTTTTGTCATTTTATCAGAGAGAAAACCAAACTCTAGTTTTGCGTCAGTATACCATTGATACTAAAGCTCATTTTTAGAAACTCGTAAATTCTTAACCAGGTTTGACCACTAGAAATTAAATTCCTTTGCGGCAAAATTACAACTTTTCAAATCCATTCTGGTCGTGTCCTACATTTTCCTCTTTCTCATTCTGGAACAACTGTTCCATCCTACATACTTTGCATACTTTTAACACAAAGTTGTCCTTCTGCCCTTACTGTTTCTAATAGTTTCATTGATACACACTGATTATAAATTTTAAGTACTAATAACTTTTCTCTAGAAAACTAAGAAATAGATAATTGTGAATTATATGTCGTATGCCAGCATTTTCTAGCAGACTGGCAAGGTTATGAATATACAATCTCACAATTTTTATAGGGATTTTCTTCCTCAGAGTATAGTTTCTCAATGTGGTAAAAAAAGAACATATTTATTAATAGACTCAAATATCTAGCCTTTCTGTACCGTGTAAAATAAGAAGCTAAAGTACATAAAATTAAATTTATGCTTAGTAATTAATGCTTCAGCATTTAATCTTACTTAGAAATGATCTAGATATTTAGTGAATAGCTATTAGTTAATTTAGCATAGGTCTAAGATGGTAAATTACCAAAAATATTTTGGAAATTATTTTTAAGCAGACTTATTATAAAACATAATTATTCTTATTTTTATTTTTTTATTTTATTTTATTTTTTTTGCCGTACGCGGGCCTCTCACTGTTGTGGCCTCTCCCGTTGCGGAGCACAGGCTCCGGACACGCAGGCTCAGCGGCTATGGCTTACGGGCCCAGCTGCTCCATGGCATGCAGGATCCTCCTGGACCGGGGCACAAACCCATGTCCCCTGCATCGGCAGGCGGACTCTCAACCACTGCGCCACCAGGGAAGCCCAAAACATAATTATTGTTGAAATAAACCAATTATATAAGATGCCTGCTTCCAGTTAGTCCACCTACAGCTTCCTCATGCCAGCAGCCTCCAATCAAAGCATACCTGAAGCTTACCCTGTTTTCCCCTATAAAGACTTCTCACTCCTCTGTCTGCCTTTGATTCTCTGCCAAGTGTGGGTCATGGTGACTGGATCCCTTCTTATAGCAAGCTATGAATAAATACTTGTTGCTAGCTCTCATTTGGGTGAGCTTTATTTACTTCCATACACCCATGAGAAACCATTTATAGTATCTACTTTGCTATTTATGAGCTATTAATATTATCAATGAAAAATCCATTTCTAACATTCATTAAGCCAATTGACCCAGTTTCTGGTACAGCAGGAGATAGATAACTGAGGTATTTGTTATAGTTATGTTTTAGAATGTGGCTTTTCTCATCATGAAAACATCTACAAATAGCAAATGCTGGAGAAGGTGTGGAGGAAAGGGAAACCTCCTACATTGTTGGTGGGAATGTAAATTGGTGCAACCACTATGGAAAACAGTATGGAGATTCCTCAAGAAACTAAAAGTAGAGTTGCCATATGATCTAGCAATCTCACTCCTGGGCATATATCTGGACAAAACTATAATTCAAAAAGATATGTGCAGCCCTATGTTCATAGCAGCACTATTCACAATAGTCACATCACAGAAACAACCTAAATGTCTATCGACAGTTGAATGGATAAAGAAGATGTGGCATATACATACAATGGAATACTACTCAGCCATAAAAAAAGAATGAAATAATGCCATCTGCAGCAACATGGATGGACCTAGAGATTATCATACTAAGTGAAGTAAGTTAGGAAAAGAAAGAAAAATACTATATGATATCACTTATATGTGAAATCTAAAATATGACACAGGTGAACTTATCTATGAAACAGAAACAGACTCACAGACATAGAAAACAGACCTGTGGTTGCCAAGGTGGGGGGTGGGGAAGGGATGGATTGGGAGTTTGGGATTAGCAGATGCAAACTATTACATATAGGATGGATAAATAACAAGGTCCTACTGTATAGCATAGGGAATTATATTCAATATTCTGTGATAAACTATAATGGAAAAGAATATGAAAAAGAATGTATATATTGATATAGGTATAATTGAATCACTTTTCTGTACAGCGGAAATTAACACAACGTTGTAAGTCAGCTATACTTCAATAAACTAAATTAAAAAAAAGAATGTGGTCTTTCTGATTAAATGCTGGCAGACCATAGGTAGAGTGTGAATTGATCAGGGAAACTGATTTCCTTAACCATCTTAATTCCTTTGTTTCCCTTATCTTTCTTAACCAAACCATCAATAAAACCTGTTGGATCTTCCTGTAAAACATAGCTCAGCCCTTCCAGTTTTTTTCACTCCCACCATTACTATCCAGTCCAGGACACCAGCCTGTCTTGCCTGGATTAATGCAATCACCTCTCAACTGGATGTTCCTCATTCTGTTGCCTTATGTATCTAATCTCCACAGAGAAGCCAGAGGAATCTTTGAAAAATGTGTATCACTTCATGTCGGTCCTGTTTAAAACCCTCTGATGGCTTCCCTTTCCATTTAGAATAACATAAAAATATCTTATTTTGGCCTTCTAACCCTTACTTACAGATGCTATCCCTGGCCTCTCTCTCTGATCTCATTTTATTCTGTCTTCTCCTTCACATGATAGTCCATCTTTTTCTTAAACATGTCTGTTTTTTTTCCCCCATTTATACTTGCTCAGGAGGCAAAACTCCCCAGGATCATCCTTGACTTTTCTCTTTCTGCCATACCTCATATCCATTCTATTGATACATTTTATCAACTCTCAAAAGGCATTTAGCCTCTAACCACTTCTTACACCTTCTATCCTAACATCCTGGTCCAGGCCATCATCATCTTTTGCCTTGATTATTGTCATAGCTTCCTACCTGTCTCCTGCTCTACAGTCTAATCAGCAGAAGAGCCAGAGTCAGTCTGTTATATGCATCTCCAGTTACATCATCCTCTGGCTCAAACTTGCCCATCTTGTTAGCTGCTACTCAAAACCTTCCCGTCTCACCCACAGTAAATGCAGTTGCCCGGGTTGCCCTATGTTACCATAGGCATGGAAGGCTGAACCAGCTCTCCTCTCCACCCTGGTATTATCTCCTCCCACTCTCCCTGTCATCCATTTGCACTCCTGTCAAATGGGCCTTATTGTGGTTCCTTTACTATTTCCGTCACCTTTCTCTCTCAGAGCCTTTGTACCTTCTGCCTCGAATGTTCTTTCCCCAAATATTTCCATGGTTCCCGCCCCCCGCTGCTCATTTCTTTCAAATCCTTGCTCAAATGTTACCAGATAAGTGAGAACTTCTCTGACCATCCTATCTAAAATAGGAAGCTGTTCTCTGATCACCTTATATTCAGTAACCCCTCATTCTCTAACGTGACTTGTATCCCTTATTCTACTTAATCTTCCTTCTTAGAATGTCTACTATTTGACATATTATATATTTACCTATTTGCTATTGGTTTATGGTTTATCTCCTTTCAGTGAGATATTTGTTCCATGAAGGCCTGGACTTTTCCTGTTTTGTTCACACTTTATGTCCTGTACCTACAACATCACCCAAACCTAGTAGGCACTTGATGTTTACTTGTTCAGTGAATGAATATAACACTGGACTTTTCAAATATGTGAACCTTTTTCTTGATTAAACCAATCTAAATTGCATTTTCATCCTTTGCAACAGGTTTACAACCTTGGCACTTTTGGCATCTTAGGCCATATAATTCCTTGTTTTGGGGGGTTGCCTTGTGCTGTGTAGGCTGTCTACCAGCATGCCTTCCCTCTACTCACTAGATGTTAGGAACAAGCTCCCAGGGGTAACAAGTGAAAATATCTCTAGACATTGTCAAATATCCACTGGGGACCAAATTTGCCCATGGTTGAGACTCAGCTTAAATATCATTGCCATTAAGGTTTGACTGATTTTTCTCTCTGTCTGAGTTAGCTACCCTTTATCTGTGCTTTTATCGTAATTTGTGTGTATCTCCCTCTCTCTCTCTGTGTATCTGTGTGTGTGTGATTGTTTTGTATGTATCTATATTGTAATTATCTCCTTAATTGTCTATACCAACTGAGTGGTGACATCCTTGAATGAAAGAACTCTGGCTTTTAATCTCTGATTCTCAGGTATTTAGCACTGTTCTAGTACACGAAGGTATGAATAAGTGTTTTTGAATGATGGAGTGAATGAATGGCACTCATTTTCCTGGCTAGGTAAAGGCACTGAAAACAGATTTGATATAAGCCTCCACATTTGGTAGTCAAGAAATCAACTAGGGCTTTGACAATCCTATGATAAATAAACAGAACTGTAGAGCAGAAAATTCTGAGAAATGAAGGGCAGTGAAGATTAGAGCTGAGTGCCCACTGTAGGGAAGTAACTCATATCAAAGAGAATCATTCAGAAGTCTGTGCAAGCATGGCTGCTATGGGCTATTTGAATAATTTAGGCATTTCTACATCTAGTGCACCAGGGGTGGGTAATTTTCTGTTCTATTTTTCCAGAGAATGAGATGAAGCTATCACTGACGTTATTTCAAAAATGTTCCTGAAAAGGGAAATCTGAGATAAGTGATACAGAAACAAGGTTGTGACTCATTTGTTTTAGATATTGGTGAGCTGTTTAAATGAGAGTAGCAGCAATTTGGTTCTCTTATTTGGACTATTTCACGGAAAGTAGGAAGTGCAACTTTATATTTTTTGAAGTTCTTTTGGTTCTTCTGGTTTGATATTCTTTCCTGCTTTGCAAAGATAAATAAGTAAAGCTTGCGTACTTTATTCTGCATTATTTTTTCAAATGTCCAAATAGATTTAGCATTTTGATAATAACTGGAGCTAAAGTGAAATTTAAAATCACAGAAATGTTTCTAATATCTTCATCGAAAGAGATTTAAGTATGCATATTTTCAGGCAAAAGAGGAATCTGCTGTGTATGTAAAATATATTTCTGGTGATCAACATTAATGGGAGTAGAAGATGCAAGCCTTCCTTTAACCCTCAACTCAAAAACTTCACATCCATTCTGTGGGAAAATGGAGTGGAAGAGAAATAAAACATGCCTGGAAAAGATAGAATAGTCTTTGCTCATCAAGATTGAGGAGGTAAACTCATATCCTTCCCACCCCTGGAAATTTTAGGGAGCACTTCTTTCACATGCCTAATATCACTTTATCCTTAGAAAATCCTGTGGAATGAACAAGACATATTTTTGTCCCCATTTTATAGTAAAGGAAAATGATATCTAGAGTGATTAAATGACTTCAATAAAGCCATGGCTCTGGTAAGGATGTATCCATTTAGCAGAAAGTAGCCATCCAGTCCCACTTTATGAGGCAGACTGAGCTCCCCTATTGCCCAACTCACTTCATGTACACGTGGAGTGATCTTTGCTGCAGAACCCTTAGGAGGCTCATTGATGTTCATGATCAGATTTCATGAGCTGCAGAGGAATTAGGAAATGGATCACTATGGGGGAGGTCCTTACACATACAAAGAATCCACTGGAAACACGAGTGAGTTACCTTCTACTGCCTCTTCCCAGCTTTGTGCTTCAGAACATGCCCTAGAAGGAGGAGAGATCAGATGACTCATTTCCTTTGATGACTAGTGTATGGTACTTTAGGAAATTAAAATAGAATGGCCTAAGTTTAGTGTAATATCAAACTGCCATCTCCAAATGGAATCAGAAACTATAGCCCAAGAATCATGATCTTGTTTTTGGTGTCCCTATTCCCCTTCTACATATTTCTGTATGGCAGCTAACTGTAAAGGGCTTCAGATGAAAATAGCTACACGGAGCTGGGAAGCTGAAAACACTAGATTTAAAAAAAAAATTTATTAAAATATAGTTGATTTACAATGTTGTGTTAGTTTCAGGTGCACAGTAAAGTGATTCAGTTATACATATATAAATATATATATTCTTTTTTAACATTCTCTTCCATTATAGATTATTACAAGATATTGAGTATAGTTCCCTGTGCTATACAGTAGGTCCTTTTTATATATAGTAGTGTGGATATTTTAATCCCAAGCTCCTCATTTAACACCCCCCACCTTGGGTAACCATAAGTTTTGAAAATACTAGATTGACTTGAAAGAAGAAGGAAAAGTAGTTTGACTCTCTACTGCCTGCTGCTACAAAGAAAAGAAAATTTGGTGAACCAGCCCCAATCTGCAGGATATTTTGGAACCAGAGTGAGCACACAGGAACTCCAGCACTACCAGCTGTCGTCAGCAAGCTCAGAGTTGAGTGGTATTTTTCTCCAAGTTCTGGCATAAGCTCAGCTAGAGAAGTGTTACCTAGTGGCCTTCCTGTCTCCTCTGTTTACTCCAAATTCCATCCTAAAACAGGTTGAACCTTTAAAAAGTGAAGTGTGTGGAAAACTTTTGTTATGCTCCTTATTACGCAGTTTTACCATGTTTTAATGTTTTCTCTCATGCTTTATCAAATGCCAACAACGTCAGCATAAACAACAAAAACCTAAAGCAGCCATATGAAATTTGTGACTACTGTTGCTATAAAGTGATAAGATATACTATTTCCATCAGTTACTCATTGTATTTATTATCTTAGTGCTGAACAGGTAATAACTGCTTAGTAGATATTTGTTGAATGAATGAAAGAATAAATGAGTTACTATCAGAGCCTTTTACTATTTCAGGCACTGTGTTATGTGCTGGGATGTTTTAGTAAGTCAAACAGACAGGGTCTGTGCCTTTCAGAAGTTTGGAGTCTACTGTAGCACATACCCATTGATGATCATACACATATATAAACTGTGATTAGAACTGTGAAGGAAAATTATCTCTTTGAGAAAGTTTTCTACATTCTTTAGAAATAGGAAACGTTTTGTTGCCTTGAAGAAATGGTTTGATTCTCCTTATATAATTGATTAAACTTGATTAATTTCCTCTTTTTATTCTATTTGCCAAGAAACTCAGAACTAATTTGAGTCTAATTTCAGAAATTATGATGTGTTCTCATTTTATTGATCTTAATATTCTAGTCATTCATTTATTCATTCCATAAATACTTATAGAATACCTACTATGTACCAGGCTGTGTATGTATGCCAGGCATACATTATTAAACAAAACAAACATGGCCCTTAGCTCTGTAGAGGTTACAAAAGAAATTAAATAGTAATTACATTTAAAATATAGTAACCACAGGTGAAAAGTCTTACAGGGCTAGGGGAAGCATGGTACTATGGGAGAGAATGATGGAGAAGGAGAAGGAAGACTTCTTATTCTCAAAGGAATTGATTTTTTTTAACCTTTTTATTTTATATTGGAGTATAGCAGATTAACAATGTTGTGATCGTTTCAGGTGCACAGCGAAGCAACTCAACCATACATATACATGTATCCATTCTCCCCCAGACTCCCTCCCCATCCAGGTTGCCACATAACATTGAGCAGAGAGGAACTGATACTTTGAATGGTGAATTGAAAGATGAATTATGCAGATGATGAGAGAGACAGTGTGTGTGTGTGTGTGTGTGTGTGTGTGTGTGTGTGTGTGTGTGTAGGGGAGGTGGCTTGAGAGCTGGGAGTGTGTAGGGCCCAGTGAACCAGTGCAGGCAAAGGAAGCATAACATCTCTTGATGTGGAAAGATCTAAAAGAAAGCCCAGTTGGTTGATGCTTATTGAGCTAAAGGGAGAGGGGCACTAGATGGCATTCGGAGGTCATGCAAAGCTTGGAAGGCTCCTTTAAGGATTTGATTTTTATCTTAAGATTATTAAAAAGCTATTGAAAGGTTTTCATGGGAGAGGTGACATGATTAGAATTTATTATGTTTAAAATAAATTAAACATTAATTTATTATGTTCATAATAAATTAAAATTTATTATGTTTACTCTCTCAGCTGCCCGTGAAGTAGATTAGAAAGCAACAAACAAGTGGGGAATTAAAAAAAAAATTACTAAAAATATTGCTATCAACCATTCATGTTAATATTTTCACTAATGTGTACGATGTTGTAGGCTTTTTGTTTAAATTTATGCTTTTTATTACCATAAGGAACATTCTCTCTTGTCCTATTGTAGTTGTTTTAAATAGTCCATTTAAACAGGTCATTGAATGTTGTCAGGGATTTTTTGGAGAGGAGCTTTGAAGGTAGATGACTGAAAGGAGAAAAGAGTAATGGGAAATAAGAAATGGTGTGAGAAAAAAAAAAAGAGGCTGAAGACACCAAAAGCATTGTTTTATAAGTTTGTTAATGGCTGGCCATGCATACCTGAACTTGACTGGAGATGCAGTCCTTCTCATTTTTGTTCACCTGGGCATACAAAAGCCTCATTAATAGTAGGACATTAATATATGTTTGTAGAAATAATTAACTAATTAATTAAGACATTCTTATCTTTTCCCAAAGTCCTTGCACTCCATAAAGGAAGCTATATTGGGGAGATTTTTCTTCTTTTCCTTTCCCCTGACTTCTCTCTCTATTAGAGCAGAGCTGATCATGAAGTCCACGATGCTATGGATCTTGTCGTTTGTTTTTGGTGGGAAGGGCAATAAGGCAATTAATATAGCAATATGACCTTTTCCTTTTCCCATGATGGAATTGATTATGTTTCTGTGGGTTCATTTTTGGTGCAACTTTATATACTCTCTTTGCCTGGAAAAAAGCCAACTCTGAAGTTTGAAATGCTTAAATTCCATGATAATTTCCTTAAGAAAACTGACGAAGAGTGTGCCTGCATATGAATTCGTGTTTTCAGCAAAGGCAGAGGAGAATGTGGTCTGCATTTCAGTCATGCTGTCACTTAGGTGGCTTGTTTGCTCTGAGAGTGGCTCTAACTGGCTTATTAGTCCCTCACACATATTTGTCAATGGTATCTCATTAGGGAGTTGCACAGTGTTGGACAAGAAGTGCCGCAGGCTATCTTTCAACTCTCGATCACATCCTGACCGTCCAGTGAAAACCTTTAAAAAACACACTCCATCTACTTCACATACAAGGTACCCACAGCCAAATTAAGATGCTAATGACTGTGCTGATGACTCCAGAGTAAAGATGCTAGAGTGCTACTGAGAAGGAAATGTTTCTCCACTGCCATATCTATTTAGAATATTTCAAGCAACTGGACATTTTATTTTTGTGAAAAGTCTCTGGCTCTGTACGTTTTCAATACAGAAAGATACATTTTATTTTTTCATCACTGAAGACTGTAATAGTTGTGATGGGTCAGATATGAAAATGGAGTGTTCTGAATATCATCTCAATATCTTCCCTCCAACTGTATGAAGCTGCTCTTGACCTTCTGACCTCATCACAACTCCTCTGGGAGAGGACATTCAGATATCTTATCTAGATCCCAGGCCTTCTTAGTAGCCCTTCATTCCTGCCCTCTCTAGCGAATCAGAGCCTCTCTAGTGGCTCATATGTTTCCACGAAGCTGTGCCTTACTCCAAAATATCTTCCTTCAATGACATAATAAATTATTCAATAAAAAGATAGCTTAGTATAAATTTATTACAAACTTCCTATCTTTATATTCTAATCTTCCCATCCTTCACCCCACATCTGTTCCTTCACCAGTTTTCAGTGGCACCTCCATCCACCATCAAGAGAGAAGCATGGATGTCATCCTCGATACCTCTATCTTTTCCATTCCTCACATCTGACCATCACATCCTGTTAATCATACTTTTAAAATATCTCTTCAGTCTGAGCTTTTCTTTATTTCCATGGTTACTGCTCTATTTCAAGACACATTTTCTTCTAAATGGACTAATAGAGTGGCCTCCTAATGGGTTAATATCTACACCTAAAAATGAAGAGTTTGCTAAGACAATATAGCACCAGTAAGTTTAAAAAATTCTCAGGAATAAACAATGACAGATGTTCATGATTTTGCAAAAATTAAACCTCAAATCCCTATTGGAATATTGAAAGTGTATAAGAAATGTTGAGTAAATGCGGACCCATGACATTCTCTTAGATGTGATAGATACCTATTCTCTTTCTGTTTCATATTTCTAGTTCAATCCCAATTAAAGTATCATGAAGATTAAGTTTTAGATTTCACAAAAAATATGTCAAATAGGACACAAATAGCTCTATATACAAGTGAATGCTTTGTAAAATAAGCCAAAGAGTATTTGGAAACATAGCCAAACTCAAAACCAAGAGAGAGAAATCGCCATGAGACAGAAAAGAAGAAAACATGCAACATCAGAGCTGTGAGCAGGGGCTTCTGCCAACATCACCATGGGGTTATTAAAAATATATTGAGATATTAACAGCTTGGTTCTGTGTTTTAGATACACACAGAAGGAGAAATGTTTAACCATAGATCTCAAGTTCCTAGGGAACTAGTACTAAGCTTCTTGCCTAAAGTCAGAATCATCAAGGGCTGCCCCATCCCTGAAATGAACACCAGAAAACTCCAACCTTAGCCTATCAGAAACAGCAAGAAAATTTACCTTCCATTAGCCTGTCCATGGGGGGCAAAATACCCTTGAAAAATGAGAACTTCAGGATTATGTGAGTTGCATGTGAGGGATCAAGAAATTAAGAGCCAGTGAAATACCTGGGACTTGCAGTGTTGAGCACGAAAGTGCTGGTGTCAGACATTTTCTCAGTCCAGAGCATATTTGACTTACCAAAAAAGGAATACAGAATGACAGGATGAAGATGAGCTCCCAGTGAAAGTGTTCACATCACACAGAAGGAACCATTGTGGGAGAGAATCACAGATCCAGTAAGTGGAGAATTTAGATGCTTAGAACTAGAAATAACAAGTCTGAAAAAAAAAGTTCATAATGTTTATTTAAATTATTCAAAGAGATAAAAGAACAGTAGTCATAAGATAGGAACCAAAAATGTATAAAAGGAATTAGAAAGTTTTAAAAGGTCTATATGTAAAAAATATTCTGAATGCAAAGACTGAACGGTAAACTAAACAGCTGAAAAGAGAATTTATGAACTGGACAGTAAGTCTGAGGAAATCACATAGACTGCACAATTGGGAGAGAAAATGATGGAAAACGTTAAAATATTAGTTAAGGAATATGGAAGCCAGAATGAGAGCCAATACGTGTCTAATAGGCATTATTTTCATTAGTCATGGTTAAGAATTTCCAAAAGTGAAGAAAAACAAATTCTCAAATAGAGGGAGTATCTTGAGTTTCAAGCAGGAAAAATATGAAAATAAATCTCACACAAAGAAATCATGGTAAAATGGAATGATTTTAAAAATAAATTACTATAAAAGTTATCAGAAAGGAAATAAAGATTACTTATAAGTATACATTTTAAATTTGCAACATACTTCTCATCAGTAATAATAGATCTCAAAATATAATGGGTCTACATCCTCAAAATGCTGAATACTGTTGAATGATAATTTAGATTTTAAATTAAATGTGCATGATTTCATTAAAGTTGGGTCTGAATAAGTGAGGTTATTCTGTGGATTTTAAAAAAGTCTCAGTGGTCTAACACAATGAAAGTTTCTCATTCGTTTCGGTTTGCTGCAGGAACACTCCAGGTTAACTTTTCTCCATACATTGGCTCCTTAATTCTGGCTGCTCAAATCTCTTGGTTCTAGAACCTCACCATGAGGCTTCCATGTTTTTTGCAGCAGGAGAGGAAAGGACATAAAGAACTTTCACCTGTTTCTTTTCTGCTTCAGTCCAGAATTGATATGTCACTTCTATTCACAGACCATTGGCCAGAACTAGTCAATTAGCCCCATCTAGTTTTAAGGAAAATTAACATTGGGAAGTGTTGTCGTTCACTTGCCTGGAAAGAGAAGCAAAACAGATATCGTGAGCACTAATAATGACTACCATAGTTCAGCTCTCTTGTCACCAGATCTTAGTTCACAGTTCTACCCAAACACAGAGCTTACTAATCCCCTTTTTAACTGAGAAAACCCAAATGTCTTATTCAGTCACAGGATTATAGTCTAAGTCCAGGATCTCTGGAGGATGCAAAGTAGTCCCTCAATTAGATCCAGGTATAGCTCTTCTTGGCCTAGGGAACTATAACACACAGTTCTCCACTCTTAAAACACAACGTATGATGGTGGAATGAGTTTTGCTTACATACAATAAGTACTTCCATTTAGAAATGGGACTGATATAAAATACACAGTAGTCACTGGTCTGTAACAACTCTGAAATCCTGATGGCAGATATTAGGAGGACACTGTAATCTAGTGGTGGGGAATGTTCCTTAGTTAGGCCCTAATCGGACCTCTGAAGCAGCTCTCTTACCACTGTGGCTCTACCTTATGGTGAGGTGCTTCCTTTTTATTACATATCCCCTTTGGCCACATCTGAAGTGCTGTCGTGAAATACGCCCTCCTTGGGAGGTATACTGCTTTCTCATTCTACTACCTGCTCAGAAAAAGGGTTATTTTATTTTATTATTCTTACTTTTTATAAATTTATTTATTTATTTTTATTTTTGGCTGCGTTGGGTCTTCGCTGCTGTGCGCGGGCTTTCTCTAGTTGTGGCGAGCAGGGGCTGCTCTTCATTGAGGTGTGCCGGCTTCTCATTTCGGTGGCTTCTCTTGTTGTGGAGCACGGGCTCTAGGTGCACAGGCTTCAGTAGTCGTGGCTCACGAGCTCTAGAGCACAGGCTCAGCAGTTGTGGTGCACGGGCTTAGTTGCTCCACAGCATATGGGATCTTCCTGGACCAGGGCTCGAACCCGCGTCCCCTGCATTGGCAGGCAGGTTTTTAACCACTGCGCCACCAGGGAAGTCTGAGAAAGGGTTATTTTAAACCTTGAACAGTCACATGAATTTTTAGTTCAAGCTTTTAGTATAACTGTCAAAATTTGTCGGACTTCATTTTTATTTGGTTGAAGTCAGTTCCATATGCCAGTAATTACCTCTAGGGTTCTTTTCAAAGTAATATTCTCCAGCTATGCTCTATATTTTTGCTTTCTTCTCTGCATATTTTTTTCTCTCTCAACTTCATGAGGGCTAAAATGCAGATGTCAGGCCCCTGAAGAGTAGGTAATCCTTTATTTTCACTTTTGTTCTGATTAATTTTATCCAGTTGAAAGGTTTTATGGGATATTTTTCCTCAGTGCCTTTTTTTTTCTATCTTACATTTTATTGCTTGTAACACAGGAAGATTTGATTTTTCTAACATTGCAATGCCATGAATTTCTGAATTGCTGGCCTTCATAGATAGACAATCTAAATTTTAAAACCATGAACTTAAACTGGTGCCAGTCTGCAAATTTGTGAGATTATCTTGAGCATCGTTCAGGATTTTAGATATAATCCTGGAAAAAACTAAGAGCTGTATTGATCCAGGCCATGGGTTGTTCGCCAGTTGTGATAGAATAATTGGGAAAAGGAGTTGCTTATATAGATAAGACAGTGTCATACACAATGGGGTAAAGAATCTAAGCTGAGTTAGATCAGAAGAGGACATAGCAAAGGGTCTGAAGAAAAAATAAAACATCAGATGATTGACTTTCTCTATGGAGAGGAGGACAAATAGCTTTTCTTTTCATGGATCATGGGTCTACCTTCATGGAGGTTGACACAGTGCAGAATTGGGCAGCTGAGATTGTAGTTCCAGAAGGTCTATTAATTTATCTGCACAGAAACCAGCATTAAATATTGATGTACTACCCCTCATCTCTCACCCAGAGGACTCCTAAAGTCTTCAGAGAAGACTGTTCTTCCTGGGGGTGTTGCTATGGTTTACTGGCTGCTCTTATCCTCAGATTATTGGGAATCCAAAATATTTCTAGCTGCTTGGATCACAAAGACAATGCAAATGTGATAGAGATAAAATGAGAAATGAATGTACCTTGGGCAGGTGTCATTGTGAATCACCTCAAATATTTAGAGAAAGTACCAGACAAGTAGTACATGGGGAAGACAAAGCCCAGGCAAACGTAACTCCTGAAATAGCTGATTGAGTACAAGGAGACTAGTTCTGGACCAGGCCATTTGTAAAACCACAGAGTCAATGTGATTATCAGCACTATTATATGTGGATTACAGTGTTATGTATGAAGACTAATCTGAAGTATTGGAGTATTAACAATGGAAAATAATATCTTGACATAGGAACCTGATACACTGTGTGACTTATATCACCCCTTAGGGTAATAACACAGCTGTTAATATTTTATACATTGGAGTCTCCTGAAATATGCTCATGAAAGTTTGTCTCCCAACTCAACCCCTACCCCACCTTAGTACAAAATATTCTATTTTTTGAAAATAGAATTTTCTATTTTCAGTTTGTCTCCCAACCCAACCCCTATCCCACCTTAGTACAAAATATTCTATTTTTTGAAAATAGAATTTTTTGAAAATATTCAATATGGCAGGAACAGGCTGGGTGTATACTATAGACAAATCAGGGTCCAAGCCATATCCATATTTCATTCTTTTTGCTTAGACCCAAAGTACAAAAGGAAAACCAAACTCTATTATTTTATTCAAAAATAGAAATGTTTATGACAGAGAGAGGGAAATAGAAAGTGTACCCTGAGCTAGTCTTAGTACTAGGATGAATAAAATAATCGCATTTCTGTCTAACTCATCTTTAAGTCATACTTTCTTCACCTAATTTAAAGCTGTTGTTAGTGAGCAAAAGTGGATACACAGCTTTCTGCTATGTATAGTTAAACAGGGAATCTTCAACGTTTCCCTGAATACAATCAAACCTATATAAGCTAGTATCATATAAATACACCATCTTCAGCACAGATGGTTTCCATGCAACACGTTAAGTCATTGGCTATGTGGTTTTTACAAATGGTCTGGTCCAGAACTAGTCTTGTTTTCAATCAGCTCTTTCAGGAGTTAGGTTTTCCTGAGTTTTCTCTTCCCCATCTACCACCTGTCTGGTGGGAGTAAGTCACTCTCTTCCCCTTACAAATCCAAATGGAGAATGTCAACCCTGATATGAGGTCAAGAATCAGTATAGATTCACATTAGGACATCGTATCTTGCCAGAATGCATAAAAGCCCATTTTGTTTTCTAGTTCTTGATGCAGATTTCTAAAAGGAATAAAATTAATGAGAATATTGGATTCACAGAAATCTGAGTCAGGTCTATGGATGCCAGCATTGTGATTATGGGGTCATCCTTGACAATCACAGAGATGGTTTTTAAGAGTTCCCTCAAATTGCACATTACAATTTTTTCCTATAATCTTGAATCAGCTCAGAAAGCTTATTAATTGCTCGAGCTACTCCAAGCTTGTTTGGGTAGAAAATCACCCTGAAACCTATTAGCTCATTCTTCTCTCAGCATGGCCAGTTATACAGACCTGAGTATCAGTTCCAGAAAAGTTATTTTTTAGGATGTCATTCAATATTTCATCAATTCCCAGAACACTTGGTGGCTTGGAAATATCCTCCATAATCTTTCTTCCCCCTGAAGTGTGTATAAACAAATCTAATTCCTTGTTAGATGCTAATTGCAATTGCCATATAACTGTGTTTCTGAAACTTTCTAAGAACATTACCCATATGTCAGGGTCTTTCTCTAATTGCCTGGTTATCCTAATGAGAGGATTATTTTTTCTTCCTCCTGCTGACTCCACCCCATCCATTTGTAAGCTAAATATCTACTGAAAAATTTCTTCAGTGTAACTAAAAATTACCAGCATCGGACCAGTGATAATAATTTTAATAGGTAGCTCTGTAAAAGCATCATTAGTATAGGTTGTGTGAGGCTGGAAATTCTCCCTCATCTTTGGTATATTTCTGCATTAACTCACTTTATATGGTAGCTGAAAAACCTTCTGGAAAACCAACAAACAAACCCAAGTGAAATTGATTAATGTTTATATATAAACATCTCTGAAAGTCTTTGGGTGTGTGAGGATGCAAAATTTCAAGGAAGAACCTTAAGAGTTGATGAGGGAGAATGTAGGCTGAGAGAAGAAAATTGGTGTTCCAAGCTGAACTAAAATCCTTAAGGTTGTTGGAGAATAATGGTTCTGCATGTAGTGCAGGGACTCTTATTTTAACATGACCCAGTGTAATGGACACTGTAGTATGCTGCTGAGAACCCCCGCTTCAGGACCATCCCCCAGCTGACAAAATATTAACTGCCAAGGACTCATAGCTGAGTCTGCTTCCTAGAACCACTCTTGGTACCAAATATCTTGGGGTGAGTCCCTCTATGGAAATTACCCTCAGCAGAGGGGAGTTGCCTTGGTCAAGGTTATACTCTGGTTCCTGTGGGATTGGCTGAGGCTTCTGTTGCAATACACCTTTGTTCATTTTCTCTTTCTTTAATCCCATTTCTTTCACTTGCTTATCGGTGACAAGAGATTAGGAGATCACAGTCCCTAATAGACATTCTGCACCAAATCTCTGGTCCATAAATAGGTCCATCATTGCTGGTAATCTGAAGTTGTGCTGCTGATATTTTTATAGCATATATTAAGTCATTTACTTGGGTAATTCTTACACTTGGGAAAGGAGAACACTCAAATATTTCAAGGACCGTTGGACGTAGAGTCTCAACTGACGTCGATACCTGGGAACCCAAAGTGTCATCATAATCCCCTGGTTAGAATCAGAGTGTAGGTGGGCCAGGTGATAAATAAAGTTCTGCCCAAGTTTGTCAAAAAGCATGTCCACTAGGGACCATGGACCAGTAGTCATTACCCAGTTCCTGAATACAA
Organism: Delphinus delphis; assembly: GCF_949987515.2. Lineage (NCBI taxonomy): Eukaryota > Metazoa > Chordata > Mammalia > Artiodactyla > Delphinidae > Delphinus > Delphinus delphis. The sequence goes on along the minus strand of NC_082688.1, from coordinate 79,313,940 downwards.
AATTAGAGTAGATGTACTTAATATTTGGCAGAACACCAATATTGGTTTCTTAGCCTGTGGATTAAGACTTATTATGGTGGGTAAGATCAGTTTCTTCCTCTGCCCAGTCCTGGCTTTTCTTCCTCTCTTTCAGACAGTGGTGTGCTGGTAACTGTTCAACAATAGAATCTCCCTGTGTGTGTGTGTGTGTGTGTGTGTGTGTGTGTGTGTGTGTGTGTGTGGTGTGTATGTGTGTGTGTGTGGTGGTGGTGGGGACACCCTTATTTGTTGCATTTGCCAATTTCCAAGACATAAATTCCCACTATGGCCAATTTTAAACTACCAACTGGACATCATTGAACACAGAGGTGCGAAAAGATGCACATAATTGCTTCTTGCAAGTTGGTACAGGTTGGCTCCAGCACACCACTGCAGATGTTGTTTCTGAGTCTACTCCTCAATAACCCCCCAAAATGAAAGTATCTGTCTCAGAGTCCCTTTCTGAAAAAAGCTATCCAAAGCATCCAGCCATTTCTCATTACGCATACAATTTGGTGGATTATGTAGAAACCCAACACATACTGTGGGATGTAGTCTTAAGGAGCTCCATGCAAGGCAGGAATATTCACTTCCATACCCATTTTAGAGGAGGGACAAGCAGCAATCCCTAATGAAGCAACTGTGGCGTTGGTGGTGTGGATTGTGTAGAGGAATATGCTCGGCATGACATGTGTCTTAGCAAAGTAGTAGGTAATGAGTCTGGAGCAAGTGTGGGTAGCGGCCTGAGCCAGCAATGGGGCACTGGAGCTGCCAGACTACCTATATTAAAAGATGTTTTGATGTTACAGGCAGCAGCATGTGATACTGGCTGGAAAAATATCAGTGCTGAGATCTGGGGACTTTGTGTTCTACAGTGGTAATAGTAACTATATTCTAGGTTCTGTGCTATGCTTCTTATATACATAATACATACTGTAATATATTTAATACATATACTGTGATGTATACACCACAATCCTGAGAAAAACACTAAAATGTGGGTGGAATTATTCTCATTTTATAGATGTAGAAACTAAGATGGAGGGAGGTTAAGTGATGTTAAGTGAAGTTAAGTGACCTATATATTCCTTAAAATAATAAATGAAGAAAAAATAGAGTGACTAAGGAAAAGTAAGTTTAAATGTCTGAACTATTATTTAATCCTTTGTGTAATTTGTATATAGGAAAATATATTTTAAAGCATAAGTAAAAGCCATTTTGCTGTTTTCCACAGGGTCTGGGAATGCAGCAGTGGGAAAGCCAGTCCTTGTCAAGGTCCTAAACAGTCTTGGGTTTAATTTCTCATTGATTTGACTTAGCTCACCAGGGTGATGCTTTGTCTTGGGAGAGTAATAATCTGCATCAAGCAAATTGATAATTGGTATCTTTATAGAACAGAATATAAATGGATCAATTTGGAGATCTATTTGGAGAAATGACAGCGTAGAATATCTGTAATTGTTGATCAGTGCATTCTCTTTGCCTTAGAAACAATTATTTAAGAAATAAAATCAATTTCAGATGATAGTATTTGGTAAGTAGAGGGTCAAAATAAATATAGCAGTATGGTTTTATATCACTTTATATATTATAAATTATAATTCATATAATTATAATGAACTACAATCATCTTATCAGTCAGAGGACTTCTCCCCTTATCAATCTTGTTGGAGCACATTCTTCAGTATCCACATGCAAATATTCTTTTAATTACCCAAATCATTGGCATTATCACATCCAGTATTATAGCTTATGTTTCATTAATTATACTTTTTTTAAATTAATTTATTTATTTTTGCAGTATGCGGACCTCTCACTGTTGTGGCCTCTCCCGTTGTGGAGCACAGGCTCCGGACGCGCAGGCTCAGCGGCCATGGCTCACGGGCCCAGCCGCTCCGTGGCATGTGGGATCTTCCCGGACTGGGACACGAACCTGTGTCCTCTGCATCGGCAGGCGGACTCTCAACCACTGTGCCACCAGGGAAGCCCACAAGTTATATTTTAATGAGGTTTTTTTATGGGAAGATAGTTTCTTATGGATAGTCCCATATGTGTACAGAAATATTATGATCTTGTAATGAAAGATTAAATAAAAAGGTGATTTGAAAACATGAGGCATTGTCTACATACAATATGCCCACTCATTCACCCCTCTATTCCATAATCTAAGAATCTGTGGACTGAATCTCATATTTATTTGAAAGATTCTTTTCCCCTTTATTCTGAACGGTCTATTTTTATTTGCTGTATTAAATATCATCATGAAATCAATAATAAATATACTTAAGAATATTAACAAAGCAAGGCATGTACTACCCCATCTGACTTAGAAAATGCTTACTTGTCAATCTTCAGTAACTCACATTTCAGTGGATCACCCTGTTCTAAGGAAGTAGCTAGTTTTCCATGGTGTGACATCTGCAAAAATGAATCCTACTTCCTTTGCACAGAGACAAAGAGATGAGTATTACATGGATTTTCACAGTAAAATTTGAAATTTCAGTAGCTACTGTAAAAGCCTATATCATTGACATTTCTGATTAAAATGGTAGGTTGTTTTACCCCTGAATGATTAATACTGACAACATGCTTTTCCACATGTATGTGAGTTTTGCTATAAAGGGAACATATTGTCCAAAGAGTACCACAAATTAATGTGTTCTTCCTACCAATTTCACCTTTGCACTCCACCACATCCCCTTTAAGAAAACCAATACAACAGTTTTTGAGTTTGCAAATAGATGAATTAAGAAATAAATTTATGAAGTGAGTTACTAGGTAATCTAGAGCGCTTACAACCTAAATTGCTTCATAAAATTTAATTTCCACTAATTTTCCGTACACTCAGGCATGCCACCAGATGACACAGGATTAAAAGTAATAAAAGATAAAAGTCTAGTGAAAGGAATTAAAGGCATAACCAAATATAGATGAATAGCCTGACTGATACTGAGACCAGGAGAATTGTTTCTCTCTCTGAAAAGGTCTTTCCACTAGTTTGCCATTGTTAAAAATGATGTAGTTAAACAATTACATCTGTGACATGCTCTTCACTTAAACACAAGCAAAGATAGAAAAAATAAGTTTTCTACATTACTAACTAATAATGTTAATAGGATGTGTCTTTTTTGTGTGTGAACATCAGTTTTTGTGGAAATGTTATCGACATAGAGAAATGTGATTCCTCATTACATGGCAATTAGGCGGTTGTTATTAGAAATATTCATAATAAGAAATAAAATAAATTTAAAAATGCATTTTATGATGTAATTTTTGGTTTTAGTTGGATTCTTTCTAAAACTTGGTATATTAAGTAGGATTTCATCCACATTTTAACGTTCAGCAAACTGAAACTCATAGATCTTAAAGGACTTGCCATGGGATCCACAGTTTATAATAGTAGAGTCTTTTCTTCACTGTATGCTGCATCCAACTTTAAAGAATACTAAGTGTAGAACTTCCCTGGTGGCGCAGTGGTTAAGAATCCGCCTGTCAATGCAGGGGACATGGGTTCGAGCCCTGGTCCAGGAAGATGCCACGGAGCAACTAAGCCTGTGCGCCACAACTACTGAGCCTGTGCTCTAGAGCCCGCAAGCCACAGCTACTAAGCCCGCGCGCTGCAACTACTGAAGCCCACACGCTTTAGGGCCCAAGGACCCACGTGCCCGCGTGCTTAGAGCCCATGCTCCGCAACAAGAGCAGCCACCGCAGTGAGAAGCCTGCACACCACAAAGAAGAGTAGCCCCCGCTTGCTGCAACTTAGAGAAAGCCTGCGTGCAGCAACGAAGACCCAATGCAGCCAAAAATAAATAAAATTAATTAATTAATTTAAAAAAATACTAAGTGTAGGCAACTTGCCTTGCCAAGTTACAGAGAGTAGTAGTAGCAGAATGAAAACCAAAGTCATGAAACTTTGAATATTTAGAAAAACAAAGTTGTAAGACAGACTGTTTAGAAAACTTATTTTGCAAAACTCCTTGTGTGGGCAGAATCTAAGTCTATAGTCTGTTTACAACAGAGTCCCTAAATATTCATCTTAAGTGCTGTGGCTTAATCCTTCTGTGCTTAACACAGAACTGGTAGAACATTGTCCTTTTCTCCTTGAAGCCTTAGGTGCTTCTCTTGCAGTGCTTCTGCGCTCTCATCATGGGAGCAGACAGCATAAAATGATCTGTTTGTGAAGTGGCCACTGTGCCTCTTCACCTTCCTACGACTGTTTTCTTGTAGCACCCACTTCTGGGCATTGCACATTGTGGAAGTTGGACTGATGAGAAGGCTGCCTCAGCTGAATCTAAACACCAGACTGTTTGACCATGGAAACTACATGCCAAGGAGGCCTGAGCCTGTAAAGTGATAGACAGCTGGCTTAAAAATTTTTTTTTAATCTCACCAGGCAATATTTAAAATCCACTTAATGGTATTTGACGGCTAGGCTGATTCTGATATTTTAGTCATTCAAAAAGTGTCAGTTGCTTGCCTCGTGGTTATGGATTTTAGAATTTACGTATACGATTTTTAGATTTTAAGTTGAGAATTTGTTCTCACTACATTTTTATAAAATCAGTATTAGGATAAATATTCTCTAATATATTTTCTTTGTTTAGTTTTCTTTCTTTTTTTTTTTTGGCTGCATCAGGTCTTAGTTGTGGCTTCTCTCTAGTTGTGGAATGCGGGTTTTCTCTCTCTAGTTGTGGTGCACGTGGGCTCCAGAGCATGTGGGCTCTGTAGTTTGCGGCACGCAGGCTCTCTCATTGAGTTGCGTGGGCTCAATAGTTGCGGAGCGCAGGCTTAGCTGCCCTGTGGCATGTGGGATTCTAGTTCCCTGACCAGGAATCAAACCCACGTCCCCTGCATTGGAAGGCAGATTCTTTTACCACTGGACCACCAGGGAAGACCCTCTCTAGTATTTTGGATAATAATTTTGGAAACATTGATAATAAACTACTAAATTTAAGATAAAAAGGTGTTCTTGTTTAATTTTAGGAATGTTTCTACTTTTTTAAAAGTGTCTAAGAGAAAACTTTTTAAAATTTATTTTTTATTGAATGAGTCTTTAAATTCTATAGTGCTTTACAGTTTTCAAAAGTTTCATACAATTTCATATAATCCCATAATAACCCCCTTTTTTTCCCTTCTTACCCCTATGTTGCCCCTCCTCCCTGCCTTCTCCCCACTGGTAGTCACTAGTTTATTCTCTATATTTGTGAGTTTGCTTCTTTTTTGTTTTATTCACTAGTTTGTTGTATTTTTTAGATTCCACATATAAGTGATATCATACGACGTTTGTGTTTCTTTAACTTATTTAACTTAACATAATGCCCTCCAAGTCCATCCATGTTGTGCAAATAGCAAAATTTCAGGAATGTTTCTATTTATCAAGCATTCAATCTAAAGTTCTAACAATTGCCCCATGTGATTATAATCCTGGAACAATATGCTGTTGGCAATTTGAAGGAATAAAATATGAAAATAAATGTGGTTAGAAGTTAACTGACCAACTTCATCTTGGGAGTAGGAAAATCACTAATCAGGTGTTATCTTAAAAACACATTAGTGGTTTAGGTGAGAAACAATTTTTATATTTAATGGTCCCTGTGGGCAACCTGCAATTACAATCTAATTAGTACGTGCCAGCTGTTACTTTATTCATAACTGTTTGGTTTTTTTTTTCTGTTTTGTTTTTTGCCTAGAAATGTACTTTTCCCAATATATAACTTGGCTGTAGGAAATAACTTGGCATCACTTAAGATTTCAATGTTCATAATTTCTTCGTTTGTCAATTAAAACCTGACTTTCTTTTTGGTTGTTGTTTTTCTGAATACAGAATCAAAGCATGTTTATATTTAAAAATTTGAAAATGCAGAAAAACTAAAAATAAAAGTGAAAATAAATCCCTTCATTTACTACCTACTATTCAGAGGTAACCATTGAAATACTATGATGTTTGTCATCTGGTAATGTCTTTTAGGGAAAGTATTTTATTTATTTTTTAACAAAAACTGGGTCTTACCATATTAACTTATTGGATATGTTTTTTCTCTCAGTTAATTTATTGTCAAACTTTTTCAAACAAATGGATATACTTCAGCTTGGTTAATTTTAATGGCTCAAAGTTTGGCTATACTGTGGAAATTCAAGCAAAAACTGTATGTGGTAAGTGTCATGTACATGAAAGAAGAGAAGATTATAAGAAAGGAATAAAGAAAAAAACAGATATCATGGGTCTACATAGAGATATAGAGTGTAGAGGACATAGTTTTACTTTCCAACTCAGCAAGTGCTGGAATTTTTGAGCCTTCAAAGTTTTCTCATTATGTTTGTATACTGTCTAGTTATATCAAAGCTATAATCTCGCTTGTAGTACCCTATCACATGCAGCTAGAATGAGCAGCTGATGCTTTTAGCATTCTACCTAGATACCTCCTTGCTCAAGGTCATGAATTCATTAGGTATATTTTCTGTCTTTCAAGTTATTATAGGTAATATTTTAAAACAAATTTTTACCTCTATATAACATGCTTTGTCATTTTCTAGCTTCCTATAATGGTTTTCTTATTCTTCATTCTCCTTTGAAGTGTTTGTTAATTTCCATTCAGCCCCAAAGGCAAAGCTACATGTTTTAAGATATACTTCTTTATTCTTATGAAGTTCTGTATAGTTAACCATTTCCACAATAATGCTGCATGACAAACAAGCACAAAATTTTTATAACATTTAATAAAATTATATTTTTTCCCTCATCTGATTCGCTATTTCAGGTTCTTTGCATTTCTGTCTAAGTTTTAGCATTAGCTTGCCAGTTTCAACAGAAAGCCTTGTATTTTTTTTTTTTTTTTAGCTTTGTAGTATTTTGATTGGGTTTGAATTGCATCTATAGACCAATTTAGGGAGAATTGATATCTTAACAATATTGAGTCTTCTCATTCATTAACATGGTATGACTTTCCCTTTGTTTAGTCTTCTTTAATTTCTCTCAGCAATGTTGTATAGTTTTCAGTGTAGGGTTTCTGCTCATCTTTTGTTAAAATTTATGTTTTGGAGATGCTATTATAGCTAGTATTTTAAAATTTCATACTTTAATTGTTAATCTATAGAAATGAAGTTGATTTTGTATATTCATTTTTGTCTAGCAACATTGGAAAACTCACTTCTTAATTTAGTAATTTTTTGGGTAGAATCTGTAAGAATTTTTATTTACATGGCAATGTAATTTGTTAATTGAGATACTAATATTACTTCTTTTCTGATCTTTAGTAAAGATTGTGAGTATAGAGCTGTATACATGGATATAATTTTCAGAATTCTCTGAGTTTTCACCAGTCCCCAAATTCCCTACTAATATTATAATCTAACTGTTCTCTGGGATTTGTAATCTCATTTTGAATTTAGGAAAATGGAAGCAGGGCATGGGTAGGTTTATATCCCTTTGGCACCTGACAGGCACAGAAGAACAGTTAGATGATTTTCTTACTGACACAACCCCTAGTTTTCTGGGTCAAAAGCATAGAAAGTGTGAAAGAACAAATATTTTCCTGCCTATATTTTTAGGCTTTTTATTTTCCCGTAAATTGAAGCCAGTGTATGTCATTTGTTGAATTCTGAATTGTTTTTCTAAACCCTAGCCCTATCAGCCTTGCAGCTGTCAATCCCTCCAAGATTATAGTGTTAGACTGTCTGATAGTTATGTTTTTCTTTGTGGTTTGGGGTATTTATCTTTTTTCTGTCTTTGAGTATTTTAGTGAGAAGTTGAAAGGAGGTTGCTGAGACAGTCGCCAGAATGAACTGGAAATACTACTATTTTTTTTTTACTGAAAACTAAATCCCCAAGGCCAATTAATTTATCAGTATGTTCCAATCCATTTACGTTTCAAGATGAGACAATATCAACTTTTGCATCAAAAGTTTTATTCCTAAAATTTTTCCTATCATTAAAAGACTAAGCACCTGTGGAGGCCCAGGGCAGGCGGCCCCAAAATATGCCTCACTGGCATATTGATTGTTTTGAATTAAAGTTACTTACGAAACAGTAAATGCAAGACCTTCCTCTGGGTCTCCCTGAAAGCAGGAAATAAATCTATCATGTGAAAGGTGCCCTCTGTGTATCTGGAGGTAGAAGGACAACCTTATCTCCAGGGAATCTGGGCCAAGAAGCCTGTAGAAACAAACTTTGTTATCCTTTAATTTACTACTGCAAGCCCAAACTCTGTTTAGATTCTTCACTAATTAAGCACCCAAAGCCTAAGTTTTTTTGTTCTGTCAATTGCTCACAAATGTATTGTTTCTTGGTTTGAAAAGTATAAACACTGCCTTCTTTGGTCCCATTTCTGAGACCTCCATGCACATGAATTAAAATTTGTTTCTTTTTCTCCTGTTAATCTGCCTTGTGTCAACTTTATTATTAGTCCAACCACAAGAACTCAAGAGCTATAGAGGGGGAATTTTCTCCCTCCCTGACAACCTTTTCCTTATTATTTGCTATACTTGTGCTCCTTATAGAAGCACTTCCATGGTATCAAATGAGCTGAGGTTTGAATTACTCATATATTCCGTAAGAGTCTGCCCTGAGATCCTCAGGGGCTTCCAGATGGAGGAAGGGTGGCAGCAATATTGTATGCAGTTACTGTTTCTTCACATCTTGCTCTGGGCAGAATATTTGAGGAAATATATCTTACAGACAACTCTGGAAAACACTTTTTAGATTCTGTCACAAATCTAATTTTTAAAAATCCATGCAATATTCTTAATTTTGTGAAGGTCATATGAACCCAGAGAATTCTGCTACAGCTCTTTTTTTGTTATATGGAAATTCTCTAATTTACTGCAATTTATTGACAGCAGGAAGTTGAGGAGAAGTGAGACAGTAGGCGGCCAGGAAGAGGAGAAAGTGTGAGTGTTCCTACTCCCAAACTCCACTGGAATCATGCAGCCGTAGACGCTGGCTCTTCCATGTCTCAGCTGGGACTCGGTGTCCCAAGAAACTGAGTGTTCAAGAACCCTTGAAACTGCATGTTTTTATGCATGTGTTTTCTCCTAAATATTGCCCCTATCATTATCTCTTAAAAATAAATAACTTGGGCTTCCCTGGTGGCGCAGTGGTTGAGAATTTGCCTGCCAATGCAGGGGACACGGGTTTGAGCCCTGGTCTGGGAAGATCCCACATGTCGCGGAGCAACTAGGCCCGTGCGCCACAACTACTGAGCCTGCGCATCTGGAGCCTGTGCTCCGCAACAAGAGAAGCCGCGACAGTGAGAGGCCCGCGCACCGTGATGAAGAGTGGCCCCCGCTCGCCGCAGCTTTCTGTGCGAAAGCCCTCGCACAGAAACAAAGACCCAACACAGCCAAAAATAAATAAGTAAATAAATAAATAATAAAAATAAAGGAATTCCCTTAAAAAAAATAGATAACTTATCTTCTACAGTATTTAGAAGGAATGTACTTCTTATTCTCATTACTAACCAACCAAAACTGGAAAGATCTGGAGGAGGGACACACAGAAGGTTGATCCTCAAGGCACTTAGATGTTGAATGGCACACTTCATTTAACCTGTGCCACAATGTTATGTGTAAAGCTTTATCATAATGGCAACATGTCAAGGCAGAGTTAGAACATTATTTAGCAACCTATCATCATTTATGATTTCCGATTAGGTTAAACCCAGTATAAAACATTCTTTTAATGGTATTCTGCTTCTCTAAGCAATTATTTCTAAGGCAGAAAAACTTTGGTTACAATGAGCTGCACCAACAAGAGATAATGTGCTCAGGGATGTTCTGTTTGCTAGATTATTGTAAGTCGATCTGCTCCTGTAGCTTAGTCACACTGGCCCTCTTCGTGCTCCTCTCACATTTCAAGCTGTCTGTCTACAGCAGAATCTGTCCACTGCCTGTTCCTTCTTCCTGGACACCATTTCCCCAGATCCTCACCAGAATCATCAGTCTCTCACTTCCTCCAGGTTTCTGCCCTAATGGCACTATTACTGAATCGGGTTCATTTACCTGCAAGCCAGGGTTTGCAGCAGAGGAAAGGTATATTCACGAGGCAGCCAAGCCAGGAGACGAAGAACAAATCTCAAATCTGCCTCCTTGAAGACAGGGTTTAGGGATATTGATGGGATAAAGAGGCAGGGTGGTCTGAGGCTTGTGGAAAGGTGATTGGAGGTAAGAAAAGTGAGGTAACCAGTGGTCTGTGCAAATGTAGTTGAGCGTCATGGCTCTTCAGAGGATGCGTGTTCAGAAAATAGTGGCATTAGCATGTTTTGAGGGTGGAGTTTTTTAATGTCAGAGGGCCATCTGTCGGCCACTCATGCAGGTCCAGTTGAATGGTTGGTGGTCTCAACTGGTCTGAACTGGGCAAGAACTAGCTCCAAGTTCCCCCAAAATAACTTAAACAACTGTTTCTATAGTGACCCATAAGTTAGAGGTGTTGTCTCTAAGGAAGTTAGTGGGAGTTTAGTTTAAAATCAACTAAAAATGAGTGACTGAAAACAGGTGAAGCAGGTTAGGTTTGGAGGCCTAATCAGGTTAGCCCTTGATTTTAGCCCCACTACCTCTAAGAGGTCTTCCTTGACAACCCTATTTCAAATAATACGCTATCTTTGTCTTTTTCCTCTTATGTGGCTTTGGTTTTCTTTACAGCATTATTACTACTTGTATATTTGCCCATTTCTTGATAGATTGCTTGCCTGTTTTATGCACTAAAATGTAAGCTCTATGAGGACAAGAACTTTGTTTTGTTCACTGTGAAGGCCTAACACCTAGAACAGTGTTTGGTACTTCACGGGCAGTAGGTTATTTTTTTTTTTTAATTATAACTGAATGAATGGCACCTTCCTTGATCTTTCTAACTAGGCCAGCATCCTCATTTCCGTGTTTCATAGAATTTATTACAATTGGAAAATACATACTAATATTAACCTCTCTCTCTCTCTCCACACACACACACACACACACACACACACACACACACACTTTCTCCATTCTGTGTAATAGAGACTTCAAATAACAGTGGTTTAAACATGTGGGAAGCTTATTTCTCTCTGGTGTAATACTGTGTAGGCAGGTAGTCCCAGGTCTGGTAGAGCAGCTTTGATCCATGAGGTCGTCCAGGGATGACCTCTTTCTATCTTGTTACTCGACCATCCAGGGGTATAGCCCTCCTGTGCATGTACAGGTAATCATCATGTACACATGCCTGCCACCAGGAAGGGGGAAAGGAGAAGGGCAAACCCTCCTCTCCTTTTATAGTGCGATAATTTCCAGCTGCAGGGGAGTCTGGGAAATACAATGTTTATTCTGCCCAGATAAAAGCTCATTTATCATAGAAGATGAAAGAAATGATATTGGAGCAGGCCCTGCTACAATCCTTTTGTGTAATAATTTAATTAATGTTCCTCTCTCCTACTGAACTGTTGAACGCTGGTGATTTTTCTTTCCTTTTTATCCTTTCCTTTTTATTGGGCCCTAGCACAATGCCATCATGTAGTGGTCACTCAATGACTATAGAGTTAAATGTTTATTTTATCACTAACTATTTATATAGTTAAATAATTGTTTTATCAGTGACCCAGTTCTCAGCCAGGCATGCCCATTTATCATAGGAGGAACTTTTTCAGGAGGAGGAAGGTAGGAAGATTATTCCATTATTCTAGTTGGAAGGAGAGGAAAATTCAAGGTAGGAAAGTGTTGATGAAGATGAGGCAGGAGGAGCTGAGGAATTTAAGCCTTTTCCAGGAGAAGGAGCCTGGGGGTGGGAACTGTCTGAGGAGATCAGGGAATGTGAGGTGATGGGTCCTTTGTGGTGCTCCCTAGGGGCTCCCACAGGGAAGAAGGGGGAGGCACCCAGGTGTGTTTCTGGGGATCCTGGAGCTGCTTGGGTCCTGTGGTCCCTTCTTCCATTCCCTGAGCTGCTCAGATTCTTCATAAAATCACTTCTGCTGAGCTTACTTTCTGTTATGAGTCTCTCTCTTTCAAACAAACAAAATCAAACAAAACACATCCCTTAGAGAAGAGCCTTGAAACTTGTACTTGGATTTATAGATAAGCCTTAGTTTACATATAAACTTCTTCATTTATAAGCAAACATTAATGGAATGTTGAAAGAAACATGTATTTCTTATGAAGTTAGGCTTAATGTATATAATAGAAAAAAAACCTATTGATTAAAAACCTGTAGATACATGAAAAGGATTAAAAAATGAATGCTGTTAAATATGATAAATATTTTCTATTAAAAGTAACATTGTTGGTGAAAAAAATCTCATTTTCTGTAATATTAATAACATAAAATAAACTGCATAGAGAAATCACATTTGAAAGTTATTAAAGGGGAGCAGAATTTGCTGCCCCAAAATATATCTGTTTGACATAAAGATTATTTTAGGTGATTATTTTTAAGAAACAGCAGACATAGGAAAAGCTCTGAAAACTAAGTAGCAGTTACCCTTTTATAAGACATGTTAATATTCATAAGGAAAACCTCCATTTGTAAGGGTGTCTTCCTCTCTGTACTAGGAAGAAGATGGTGACTAAAATCCCTAGAAACTCTTACAATGGAGAAGGCAATGACCTAAATTTGCATAACAACCTTACCCATGGTTTACTGTCTTTTCCTGATAGACTTCTATAACCAGCTACCCACCCCCAGCAATTCTTTTGTCTTTAGTTGGAGATGGTATTTAAGGTGGTGGCTTGGGCCTTTTCAAGGAGTTACTCAAAGTCTTCTGGGTATCTCCCATGGGTATCTCTGGGTATCTCTCCATGTAAACAGGAAGTTTACATGTTATTAAGCTTCTGTTTGTTTTTATTACAGGGAGGGCTTGGCCAAGAACCTAGAAGGGTAGAGAGAAAATTATTTGTCCTCCCCTACATTATGGAGAGAAAATTATTTGTCCTCCCCTACATTATGAAAACCTATTTTTCTCTGAGGACTTCATATACCTAAAATAATAATAAAGGAGTGAGCAATGATCCTTAAAAGGAATAAAGCAAACAAAACAAGAAAAACCAGAATCTTCTGAAAATGGTGATATTAACTTGAGCAGAAAAAGAAAATGACAAATACAAATGGCATTTTAACTATCAGGCCTTTATCGTGTTACCATCATAATAAGATTCGGTTGGCTTTGACTAAGGTGAAAACAATTTTGCATCTTACTTTGAGTCTCATGGTAAAAAACTGCAATATGGAAAGGTCACTTTCACAACAAATTGTATCAAGGATGAAAAGTGAACAACAGTAATGCTGTCTTATTTTGCTGAAGTTGTCTGTGAATTGAAAGTAGCAAAATTTGTGACTAAATGTGTGGTTTGCCATGTTGGTATATCAATATTTGGATCCACAAATCTTTAAAAAAAAGAAAGGTGGCTTCTATTTAAGTTGAAATATATATTTACCAAATTCTAATACATCACAGGATCCATTTTTATGCTTCTCCCCTTACTTAATATCATACTTATTTTACAAGTTAAAAATTAGTCTGAGACAGATGGGCCTTGTATGATAGGCTAAATAATTGGGAAATTTGTTTGAAAGGAAATGGTGAACCATATAAGAGTACAGAGGAGTGAAGTAGTGAGAGCTTGGCTTCAAAAAGATTGCTCTGTGACAATGAGGAAGATTAATAAGAGGCAGCCAGTTCTAGGGAGGGAGATTTGTAGCAGGGGATTTGACACTTGAAATCTGGTGTTCTTTCTGTCTCTATTAATGTGTTTGCTAAACTGCTGGATCGTGTTTGACCTTCTCCTCTTCCCCCTCTCTCTCCCCCTCCTCCCCTTCACCCCTCTTCCTTTTCCTCCTTCTTGTTCTTTTGTCTTCAAATTGCAGTTACCTTTCTGAGAGGGATGATTTTTACTTAAAATTTTTGCTGTCCTAGTGACAGACCTGCTGGACGTCAGGACTAAGGAGAGATTTGAGTCACTGCCACCATGTTGGGTTCAAAATCCTTATTCCTCACTGATGACTAGAAATTTGTATTGGCTTAAACGCCTTCATATGTAGGAAGGCTTTTTCTATAAAGAGTTTTCAGGTTCCTGCTTACAGACTGACCAATTTGCCAGACTTGCCCAGATATATGTGAATCCCAGGAACTGATATAGCTCAAGGCTTTCTCAGGGGTCCCGAGCCCTGTAAATAGGCTTCTATTAGGCCTATCTTGTCAGTTTGCTAAACATGCCTGAACCTGACTGCGTCCCAGCAGTGAACAGGAGTGTCTCAAACCGAGTTCTGTGCTATATACACCAGATATGGTAAGAATAAAATTAAAAAACCAAATTGATTATGTTTGTATCAAATTTAATACCTGTTGATTGGTCTTCACATAATTGATCTTCACAAGAACATTGTTAGGTATACACATTTCTTATGATAGCGTGTCTTACCATCCTATTTCAAAGCCAAGAAAACAGTGGGATGTGTGACGTGAGTGGGAGAGACAAGGATAGAAATTAGCTTTCTGATCACTGAAATGGACGGTAATAGGATTTTGTTGCTGCAAGAATCAGGGGAAGAGGTATGTGAAACGATATGGCAGTAACAGACATCCAAAGGGACTGAGGAGGAGCAGGAGAGGAAGACCCACCTGGAATCCAGAATCAATATGAGGTTTCTGGGGATAGAAATATAACAAAACAACATACTCTGAATTGGTTTTCAACAAATTACAGAGAAAAACTCCAAACCCAAGTAGGTAAATATCATTTAGTTAAAATATATATCTATTACATCTGACGGCTTTTGTAGAACTCTAATGTTTTGTTAATACTGAAAGTAATCTACTGCATGATACCATAGTGAATATAAGATACACCATTGTTTTATGCATCATTAAATTTTTAAAAATGCGGCCAATTAAATATAGCAAGCTAGCAATCGTAACATGCATCTTGATTTCCGAAATGATAAAATATTTAAAAATATTGATGCTGAAAATGGCCTCTGTGCACTGGTGCCAAATTGAATCTTGGAGACAGGGTTTTGGGTGAAGTAGAAAAGAATAGCTTTATTGCTTTGCCAGGCAAAAGGGGACACAGCAGACTCGTGCCCCTCAACAACTGTGTGTCCCAACTTGGGAGGATTTGTCAAGGAGATTTATAGCAATGGTTCAAGGACAAGGTTGCTGATAAGATTATGGTGCTTGCAGGGCCTCTACTCCTTTAATCTGGTCTCAGGTAATCACTTGATGAGCTTCTCTGGTTCCTTTAATCTGGCCTCAGGAGATCTTCTCTGGAATGAAGAATGCTAATATCTTCCATATGTTGGGGGTTTTAGTTCTGTAGAAGAGCTCAAAGATATTGTTATGTATATCCCTTGAAGCAGAACCAGGACCCTGCTCCAAGGCTGCACTATTGTTTCTTTTTTTTTAAACATTCTTTTTTTATTTTTTGATTAATTAATTACTTTTTTTGGCTGCGTTGGGTCTAAGTTGCTGTGTGTGGGCTTTCTCTAGTTGAAGTGAGTGGGGGCTACTCTTCATTGCTGTGTGCGGGCTTCTCAGGACTTCTCATTGCAGTGGCTTCTCTTGTTGCGGAGCATGAGCTTTAGGAGTGTGGGCTTCAGTAGTTGTGGCATGTGGGCTCAGTAGTTGTGGCTCACGTGCTCTAGAGCACAGGCTCAGTAGTTGTGGTGCACGGGCTTAGTTGCTCCATGGCATGTGGGATCTTCCCAGACCAGGGCTCGAACCCGTGCCCCCTGCATTGGCAGGCAGATTCTTAACCACTGCACCACCAGGGAAGTCCTACACTATTGTTCTTTGGTTGCTCCTCCCTTTTCTCTGCATCCCCTCCCTTCCCTGATTAACAACTGTTCGAATCTGCCCTTTGGAACTCAGGGAAGGTCATGGAGGCTGGAGTCTATTTCCCACAAACAAGAAACAGGGGACATGGAAAGGCTTCCGTGCCCAGGAGCCCCACAGGGTCCTGCTCGGTTTCAATATGAATCTCAGAAGAATTAAATGTCATTAATTATATCCTCCAAATATATTTTTATAGGACTGAGCAAAACTCGTGCACATTAGTTGATGAAGTTTATTGCACAAAAGACAAGCTTTTCTAGCTGGTTAAGGATCTTGATCATTAGTTGTATGACAATCTGGGAAAAATATGAATTTTATAAACTGTCACAAGGAAAGCATGGTACTTCAATATTTGGGTATTTTACTCCCAAGAAATATTTTATGTAAGTTACATCAAGGGAGATATCCCAAGTATGTAATGTTATAAAGATTTTTTAAATTATGTTTTAATATGTTTAATATTATGTTTAAAATTGTGTAATTTTTTATGCTTGCTTCCTTGCAATATTTCTTAGAGAAAAGAAAGAAACATGTTTATAAGTACTCTGATGAAAGGAAATGTTTTTATTGGATAATATCATCATCAATCACCTGAAGCATAAAAGAATCAATTACTAGGTCATGTACAAGGAACTTAACAAAGAAAGAACCTTTCTCTTGAAATAAGGGATGGTCTCTAGTCTGCTTGGTTACATTTAAAAACTCAAGGAAAATAACAAAACCAGTAAAGACCTGAGAAACTAATGTGGGAATAATACCTGATTAAAATGTAATGTTAATGTTGATGGAAATAAGATCAAGTCAATAACACACACTTTTTTTTTTTTTTTTTTTTTTTCGTTACACGGGCCTCTCACTGTTGTGGCCTCTCCCATTGCGGAGCACAGGCTCCGGATGCGCAGGCTCAGCGGCCATGGCTCACGGGCCCAGCCGCTCCGTGGCATGTGGGATCTTCCCGGACCGGGGCACGAACCCGTGTCCCCTGCATCGGCAGGCAGACTCTCAACCACTGCACCACCAGGGAAGCCCCAATAACACACACTTTTGATGCATGTTTCATTGTGAACAACTCACTGTCTTGTTAAAATAACTTTGTAAGAAGAAAGAAGTATACCTGACTCTTTGGCTAAGAAACGTTCTAAAACAAGGGAAGAGCATACTTTATTAGGAATTTCAAGACCTACGTTCCAGTTGTAGATCTGCTGATAAATAATTATGTTGAATTACAAAATTGAATAATTACAAAATTCAACTTATTTAGGCTTCAGTGTCTTCTATAAAATAAACAAACCAGAGTAAGTGACATGATGTGTTAAAAAAAAATCCCTTTCTACTCGAATAATTACAAATATAAAGAGGGAGTAAAAAAAATGATCCTATTATCAAATTGACTAAATTTTGTAACATAAAGTTAGTATAAAATATGCATAACATTTTGGGACAAATATCTGATAACTTTCCCTGTCAATAATCCCATCCCATCATCCCCTCTACCATTTTCTACTCAGAAAGTAGAAGGATTCTGTTGAAAATGCATGAGAAATCAGGGAGATTACCACTTTCTAATATGATGGAGTACCTTGCAGCCTACCGAATCTTCCTGTGAGGGAAAAATAGTTAAACTCAAATTAAAAAAAAATCTGGCATTTAAAAAAAATTATTTTACTACAGTATACTTGATTTACAATGTTGTGTTAATTTCTGTTGTACGGCAAAGTGATTCAGTTATACATATATATGCATTCTTTTTCATATTCTTTTCCAGTATGGTTTATCATAGGATATTGACTATAGTTCCCTGTGCTATACAGTAGCACCTTGTTGTTTATCCATTCTATATATAATAGTTAAATCTGGGATTTTGAAGGGATCCGTGAACCACCAAGATAGAAGGAGCCAAAGTCCTGGAGAGAAGGGAACTCGGGAATGTGGGCTTGACATTCTACATTGCTTTAATTCTAAAATGGGGAGAAGAAGAGGCAGAGAATCCAAGTAGGAAGCCAAGCAAGGAACAGTGGGTGAACAGAATTGTCAGTGGTCTTACAAGACTGGGAAGACAAAGATGAGAGTTCATGGCTCTCATGCCAGCCAAGCCAAATTCCAGAAAATAACGGAAGCACAGAGAAGTTGGCTCAACCTCAGTACTGACTTTCACTTTGAGACATTTGGTGATTTGCATGTGACCTACGCCTGGTTAAACAAAGTGGAAGGCTCAGGTAAGAGACTGAGAAACTAGGTAGAGCCTTCAAGGGTCTCATTGTCCTGGGGAGATGAAAAATAGGACTCAGTAACTGCCAAGGACTAGGGACCCGTGCAAACCCCAGGGCCAATATAGAGGTAAATCTAAATGAGTTTTACCTGTGCAGAATAATAAAAATAAGGTCACATTTGGTTACATATGTATGTTAAATATGTAATTAAATATGTAACCTGTATTACATATAGGTTACTTATATTATTAAAATATATGACAGCAATAACCCAAGACATGAGAGACATATGGAGTTATAGTTCTAAGGTCAGAGCATTGTCAGGCAAGTGACATAATTAATAATGTATATTAGATCATAATAAGCCAAGGAAGCACATTTTAATCTCAAAGATATTCTTAAAAGAATAATAAATAAGCTAATCAAGGAGAAAATTGGAATATAAAAATATTCACTTCTTTTCAGAGAAGACAAAAGAGTAAAAAGAAAAAGAACCTATAAAATAACTATAACATGGTAGATTCAAATCCAAATATTATAATTATATTAAATGACAGAAGATTAAATATTCCAATTGAAAGGCAAAGATTATCAGTGAATGAAAAGAAAAATATCTATAATTCTGCTTACAAGACACAAATAATGAGCAAACAGTAAAAGTTAAAAGGATGAAGAACTATATACAATGCAAATTGTGTGTTGACAATATGTGGAGAAATTGGAACTCTTGTACATTGTTGGTGGGAATGTAAAATGGTGCAGCTGCTATGGAAAACAGTGTGCAGTTCTTCAAAAAATTAAAAACAGAATTACTATATAATCTAGCAATCCTACTTCTGGGTATATATTGAATTGAAATCAGGATCTCAAAGAGATATTCATACTCCCAAGTTCATTGTAGCATTATTAACAATAGCCAAGATATGGAAACAACCTAAATGTCCACTGACAAATAAATAAATAAATGTGATATATATAGCATGGAATATTATTGAGCCTTAAAACAGAAGGAAATCCTGCCGAATGTGGTAACATGGATGAACCTGGAGGATATTATGCTAAGTGAAATAAGCCAGTCACAGTAGGACAAATACTGCATGATTCCACTTATAAGAGGTATCTAAAATAGTCAGACTCATAGAAGCAAAGAGTAGAATGGTGGTGCCCAGGGGCTAGGGGAAGAGGGAAATAGGTAGTGACTATCCCGTGGGTCTAAAGTTTCAGTTATGCAAGATGAATAACTTCTAGAGATCTGATGTACAATATAGTCTCTATAGTTAACAGTATTGCATTGTACACTGAAAAATTTGTTAAGACAGTAGATCTCAAGTTAAGTATTCCTGCCACACACACACACACACACACACACATACACGCAAAACGGGAGAGACAGGAGAAAACTTTTGGAGATAATGGATTTCTTTTTTAATTGAATGAAAGTTTCTTTAAATTCTACAGTGCTTTACAGTTTTCAAAACTTTCACACACATGATTTCATATAATCCTATAATAACCCCCTTTTTAAAATCCTCTACCCCTATCTTGCCCCTCCCCCTTTACTCTCCCCACTGGTAACCAGTGGTTTGTTCTCTATATCTGTTATCCTGCTTCTTTTCTGTTTTACAACTAGCTTGTTGTTTTTTTAGATTCCACATATAAGTGATATCATACAGTATTTGTCTTTGTTTGATTATTTCACTTAGCATAATGCCTTCCAGTCCATCCATGTGCTGCAAATGGCAACATTTCATTCTGTTTTGTGGCCGAGTAGTGTTCCATTGTGTGTGTGTGTGTGTGTGTGCGTGTGTGTGTGTATATATATATCATGTCTTCTTTATCAGTTCATCTCTTGGTGGACACTCAGGTTGCTTCCATATCTTGGCAACTGTAAATAACACTGCTATGAACATTGGGGTACACGTATCTTTTCAAATTAGTGTTTTTGTTTTTTTTCAGATGTATTACCCAGGAGTGGAATTGCTGGGTCATATGGTAGTTCTATTTTTAGTTTTTTGAGAAAATAATGGATATGTTTTTACATTGATTATGGAGATGGTTTTGCAAGTATATGCATGTGTTCAAATACATCAAATTATATACATTTAAAGAAATGACACTGCAGTTTGGTGGAAAAAGGATGGCCTTTTCAAATCGTTCTGGGTTTTTGAATACTCATCTGAAGAAAAACTGACTGTTGCCCCTTGCTTTGTAGCATACATGAAAATGTATTTCTGATGGATTATAGGTCTAAGTGCTAAAAGCAGAACAGAAGATGGAAGGGTACCTTTATTACCTTGTGGTAGGTGAAAATTTATTTATAGAATATTAAAAGCAGTATTGATAAAGGAAAAAATATAAATATCAGATTTCACATAAGTTAAAAACTATTATTCATGCGAGGGTTATATTAAGAATATAAAAATACAAATCACCAACTGGTAGAAGACAATACATCTCTCTGACAAAGGCCTTGTATCCAGAATATGTAATTCCTATAACTCAATGGGAAAAAAAGACAATCCAATTAACAAAATGCACTCTCTCTCTCACCCCCAAACAGAGATATCCAAATGGCCAATGAAGAAACAATAATGTACTCAACCTTATTGTTTCTCAGGGAAATGAAAGTTAAAACCTCAGTGTCAAAATTAGATACTATTATAATACACCAGAATGCCTAAAACGAAAGACTGATAATACTAAGGGTTGATGAGGATGTAGAGCTACTGGAGCTCTCATACAGTGCTGCTGGGGGTTTAAAATGGTAGAACCACTTAGAAAATTGTTTTAGCAGTATCTAATAAGAGTGGCTATACTCTTACCATTTGATCCAACAATTTCACTCCTAGGTATACACCCAAGAGGAACAAAGGCATGCATATGTGCAAGAAAAACATGTACAAGAATTTTCAAAGCAGCATATGTTAATAGCCTCAAACTGAAAATTCCTAAAGGTCATTTAACAGTAAAATAGACACATGAAAGTTGGTATATCATACAATGGAATAATATACATCATTGAGAAAAAATGAGTTACTGCTACATAACACAATTAACTCTCACAAGCTTATTGTTGAAACAAGAAAGCTAATGAAATATACAATGATATTTATAAGGAATTAATAATACACAAGTTAACCTATGATGATGGAAGCCAAGATAATGATTACTTCTTTTTTAAAAAATTTATTTATTTAATTTATTTATTTTTGGCTATGTTGGGTCTTCGTTGCTGCGTGTGGCCTTTCTCTAGTTGCAGAGAGCGTGGTGCTACTCTTTGTTGCGGGGCTTCTCATTGCAGTGGATTCTCTTGTTGCGGAGCACGGATTCTAGGCACGCGGGCTTCAGTAGTTGTGGCTGATGGGTTCTAGAGCGCAGGCTCAGTAGTTGTGGTGCACGGGCTTAGTTGCTCCGCGGTATGTGGGATCTTTCCAGACCAGGGCTCGAACCCGTGTGCCCTGCATTGGCAGGCAGATTCTTAACCACTGTGCCACCAGGGAAGCCCTAGATAATGATTACTTCTGGTAGCACTGTTAATGACTCGGCTGCTAAGAAGGTGGGATTTTTGGCTGCTAGTCATATTCAGTGTTTTGATCTTGGTGGTAATTACATGGATGTGTTCACTTTGTCTCATACTTGAATAAAATATTTAAAAGACTCATTGGATTCTAGATAACAGGGTGACAGAATTTATCTTTAATATTCTCAAAGGAAATGTCAAATCTAAACTGAAGATTCATAAAGGAGATATTAGCTGCCTCCCGTTTTACCTTTAAATAAAATATATGAAATATCTTTGAATGTGAGACAATAAATTAGATTAAAATATATGGTCAAGTTGCAATTAAAATCTGAAGATTAAGCACCTTTGCACTGTATAAGTCAGGGTAGAGAGTCTGATTATTTAAGAAAAACAGTCTATATGTAATGAACTTTGAGATAGCAGAATGTCAGAAATTATTACAGAACTTGATATAGATGTAACAAAATATGTGGAGTGAGACACTTTCTTTTATTCCAAGCAGAGGGCACTACTGCTTACTTTATTAGTACTAAATATATGGTATGCTTATATTTTGTTAATCGTACTTGAAAGATGAATTAAACATATTTATGTTCAAACTAATTTTTGAATAGCAATCTAGCAAAATATTTCCTTCGTGTGTGTGTGTGTGTGTGTGTGTGTGTGTGAAATATACAGAATGCCAAAATCTTTTTCTGGAAACATAAAGCAGTGTCCTGTGTTGTGTCTTCCCGGCTCTGAGGTGGCATGACTGGTTTCTGGGTGAAGGTCTTTGGTCATTTCACCAGCATACAAGGCTGACCTGTATCGTGACAACAATCATTGATTAACCAGTGATGCTGGCAAGCATAAAAAAATGAATGATGTCAGATATTTTACTGACAGCATCCACTAAAGTGTGAAAGTTACAAATATCATAGAAGATCAAGAAAGAATTTTGATTTCCTGCAAATGTAAATACCAGTGCTTCTTAGTAGTCTTTAAAAATGTTTTGTAGTTGATTAAACTAGTCTTTTGGTGATTTGTAATTATGAGAAGCCATTATGCCTGTCTACTCATTTCTGAAGGAGGGAGAGAGAGAAAGAGAGAGATAGAGAGAAAGAGAGAATCTATCACATGGAACAATTTAATGTGGAAAACTGGGAACATCTTATTTGCCTTCATATTTTGGTAAAGTGATGTGCATTTGTGTGTATGCATCATTTATTTTCTCTTTCTAGGAGAAAGATGCAAAGGCAATTATTTTCTACTGTACTTTCTAATCTGAATGGCTTTAAAAATACGAGAGAAGGATGAGAGGAAAAAAACCATCTTTTCAGACTATGTAAAGTGAAGGTCATTTTGTTTGAACACTTGCCTGATTATCCCTTTTGCTCTGCATGTCAAATCTGCCACTTTTTCTCATCTTCACTGCCACCCTTCTGGCAAGTCATCATAAGCTCCCACCTGAGATCTTTAAAAAAAAATTTTTTAAACATCTTTATTGGAGTATAATTGCTTTACAATGGTGTGTTAGTTTCTGCTTTATAACAAAGTGAATCAGCTATACATATACATATATCCTCATACCTCCTCCTTCTTTCGTCTTCCTCCCTATCCCACCCCTCTAGGTGGTCACAAAGCACAAAGCTGATCTCCCTGTGCTATGCGGCTGCTTCCCACTAGCTATCTATTTTACGTTTGGTAGTGTATATCTGTCCATGCCACTCTCTCACTTCATTCCCGCTTACCCTTCCCCCTCTCTGTGTCCTCAAGTCCATTCTCTACATCTTTATTCCTGTCCTGCCCCTGGGTTCCTCAGAACCTTTTTTTTTTTTTTTTTTAGATCTCATATATATGTGTTAGCATATGGTATTTGTTTTTCTCTTTCTGACTTACTTCACTCTGTAGGACAGACTCTAGGTCCATCCACCTCACTACAAATAACTCAGTTTTGTTTCTTTTTATGGCTGAGTAGTATTCCATTGTATATGTGTGCCACATCTTTATCCATTCATCTGTTGATGGACACTTAGGTTGCTTCCATGTCCTTGCTATTGTAAATAGAGCTGCAATGAACACTGTGGTACATGACTCTTTCTGAATTATGGTTTTCTCAGGATATATGCCCAGTAGTGGTATTGCTGGGTCATATGGTAGTTCTACTGTGAGTTTTTTAAGGACCCTCCATACTGTTTTCCACAGTGGCTGTATCAATTTACATTCCCACCAACAGTGCAAGAGGGTCCCCTTTTCTCCACACCCTCTTCAGCATTTACTGTTTGTAGATTTTTTAATGATGGCCATTCTGACTGGTGTGAGGTGATACCTCATTGTACTTTTGATTTGCATTTCTGTAATGATTAGTGATGTTGAGCATCCTTTCACGTGTTTGTTGGCAATCTTCTCTGGAGACATGTCTATTTAGGTCTTCTGCCCATTTTGGATTGTTTGTTTTTTTGATATTGAACTACATGACCTGCTTGTATATTTTGGAGATTAATCTTTGTTGGTTGCTTCGTTGGACATATTTTCTCCCATTCTGAGGCTTGTCTTTTTGTCTTGTTTATGGTTTCCTTTGCTCTGCAAAAGCTTTTAAGTTTCATTAGGTACCATTTGTTTATTTTTATTTCCATTTCTCTAGGAGGTGGTTCAAAAAGGATCTTGCTGTGATTTATGTCATAGAGTGCTCTTCCTATGTTTTCCTCTAAGAGTTTTAGAGTGTCTGGCCTTACATTTAGTTCTTTAATCCATTTTGAGTTTATTTTTGTGTATGGTGTTAGGAAGTGTTCTAATTTCATTCTTTTACATGTAGCTGTCCAGTTTTTCCAGCACCACTTATTGAAGAGGCTGTCTTTTCTCCCTTGTCAATTCTTGCCTCCTTTATCAAAAATAAGGTGACCATATGTGTGTGGGTTTATCTCTGGGCTTTCTATCCTGTTCCATTGATCTATATTTCTGTTTTTGTGCCAGGACCATACTGTCTTGATTACTGTAGCTTTGCAGTATAGTCTGAAGTCAGGGAGCCTGATTCCTCCAGCTCCATTTTTCTTCCTCAGGATTGCTTTGGCTTTGGGGTCTTTTGTGTTTCCATACAAATTGTGAAAATTTTTGTTGTAGTTCTGTGAAAAATGCCATTGGTAGTTTGATATGGATTGCATTGAATCTGTAGATTGCTTTGGGTAGTATAGTCATTTTCACAATGTTGATTCTTCCAATTCAAGAACATGGTATATCTCTCCATCTGTTTGTATCATCTTTAATTTCTTTCATCAGTGTCTTATAGTTTTCTGCATACAGGTCTTTTGTCTCCTTAGGTAGGTTTATTCCTAGGTATTTTATTCTTTTTGTTGCAATGGTAAATGGGAGTGTTTCCTTAATTTCTCTTTCAGACTTTTCATCATTAGTGTATAGGAATGCAAGTGATTTCTGTGCATTAATTTTGTATTCTGCTACTTTACCAAATGCATTTATTGGCTCTAGTAGTTTTCTGCTGAAAGATCAGCTGTTAACCTTATGGGGATTCCCTTGTATGTTATTTGTTCCTTTTGCCTTGCTGTTTTTAATGTGTTTTCTTTGTATTTAATTTTTGATAGTTTAATATATAACTTGGCATGTTTCTCCTTGGATTTATCCTGTATGGAACTCTCTGTGCTTCCTGGACTTGATTGACTATTTCTTTTCCCATATTAGGGAAATTTTCAACTATAATCTCCTCAAATATTTTCTCAGTCCCTTTCTGTTTCTCTTCTTCTTCTGGGACCCCTATAATTCGAATGTTGGTGTGTTTAATCTTGTCCCAGAGTTCTCTGAGACTGTCCTCAATTCTTTTCATTCTTTTTGCTTTATTCTGCTCTGCAATAGTTATTTCCACTATTTTATCTTCCAGGTCACTTATCTGTTCTTCTGCCTCAATTATTATGCTATTGATTCCTTCTAGAGAATTTTTAATTTCATTTATTTGTTGTTCGTCATTGTTCGTTTGCTCTTTAGTTCTTCTAGGTCCTTGTTAAACGTTTCTTGCTTTTTCTCCATTCTATTTCCAAGATTTTAGATCAGCTTTACTGATCATTACTCTGAATTCTTTTTCAGGTAGACTGCCTATTTCTTCTTCATTTGTTTGGTCTGGTGGGTTTTTACCTTGCTCCTTCATCTGCTGTGTATTTCTGTCTTCTCATTTTACTGTGTTTGGGGTCTCCTTTTCACAGGCTGCAGATTTGTAGTTCCTGTTGTTTTTGGTGTCTGTCCACAGTGGGTAAGTTTGGTTCAGTGGGTTGTGTAGGCTTCCTGGTGGAGGGTACTGGTGCCTGTGTTCTGGTGGATGAGGCTGGATCTTGTCTTTCTGGTGGGCAGGGCTGCATCCGGTGGTGTGTTTTGGGGTGTCTGTGACCTTAGTATGATTTTAGGCAGCCTCTCTGCTAATGGGTGGGGTTGTGTTCCTGTCTGGCTAGTTGTTTGGCCTAGCCACCTGAGATCTTGACAGAATCTTCTAAAAATTTTGTCCATTTGTGGTTTACCCTTCCTTAATCCTTTCTCCATTCCAGAGAGTAAGTAATCATTTTAATGCCAAAGGGCATTGTGGAATTCCCTTGCTTAATACTCTTGATTGATGTCACATTGCGTTAAGGATGAAAACCACATTCAGAGTGCCTCCTTCAGAGTCCTGACTGATGTGGTCCCTGCCCACGTCTCCAGCTTCATCTCACAGAGCCCCTCCTTCTCATGCTGCTCCAGCCACAGCCACCTTCTTCCAGTTTTTCATACACTCCTGACTCCTTCATTCCCCAGAGAGTCTGTTCATACTTGGGACAATCTACCTCCTATTCTTTTCTCATCCACCAACGTAAGTTAAGTCTCTCTGCAACATTTACTCTTTCATTATAATGCACAGTGTATGCATTCCTTTGTTTATTCATTTCGAATCTCCCCATCCCTCTAGAATGCATGTTCCATGAGGGAAAGGCGTATGGTTGTTTTGGTTTTCCTTATATTTCTAGTGGCTAAGACAATGCCTGGCATATAGCAAGTGTTCAATAGGTTAAATGAATAAATAAATAAATAGTTAAATAAATGAATAAATCTGATACAAAAATATCAATCATAAAGCAAAATTACTAGTTTTATCTTATTATCTATTCATTTAGGATTTCAATTCAGATTTATTTCTAATATATTAAAAAAACCCTCCTGTTTCTTCTCCATTTAACTCCTATAGTTTAGAATTTTGAAAGTAGAAGGAAGGTAAATATCGCTAAATTTAAATTTCCCATTTTATAGATAAGGGAGACTTTATGGAATTTATTGGGTTATTTATCCATAGGGTCCCCACTTGAATTTTTGTGGAAGACAAGGGTAATTGCAGTATAAGCTTTCTCTGTTATAGCATTATATATATTCTATAGAATGCAATATATTTAGGGAACAGATTGACTTCTGTGTATTCAGACATAAAACAGCATCGTGCCTTAAAAAGTGTTTTACAACAGACAAAATGTTTAGAAGGCAAATACTTTTCCAGATCATACATATCAAACTTTTAGGCATAATCTCTGTTTTCATTAATTCATGCTGAACATTGTAAATTAAATCAGACAGTTCCTTTCCAGGTGTTTTTCAAGTTGTTTTTGATTGATGTTTTGATTATATCTTTTTCTAATTTCCCTAATATGTAGGTAGTGTTTGTACATTTCCTTTAAAATGTATCATTTTCATGGTAGAGCTCCAGAGCTGCTGTGCAAAGGATAGGATTTTCCTCTGAAACTCTGGGTTGATCACATGAGGTTATCTGGACAAGAAGTTGATCTGGACTTGGGTTTCCCCCATTTTCTTCCAGCTGAAGGGGTAGCACCTAATCTCAGCATCCTTCAGAACCTGTGGCTTTTTTCCCAGTTAAGACATCCCATAACATCGTATCCCCTCTACACCTGTGCATATGCTTCTTCTGCTCTTAATATCATCTTTATCTACTCCATTTATCAGAGCTAAATCTTACTCGTGCTTTGGGTCAGAGCATATTTTCCTGATGACTGTGTGGCTGGGTTAGATGCTCTTCAAGCACATTCTCAGAACTTTCGTACTATCTCTGTCATAGTCTTTATCAAAGTGTACTGTGATGCCAATCACTTTTCTGCTTGCTATGAGAAGTCGGAGTTTTACTGCGGACCTGGTCTGGGTCTGTTGCACACCCAGTACTTAACACAGTACCTGTCATGTTTCTCAATAAACATTTGTTGCATGAAGAAACTGCCACTTAACAGCATAATTAAAAAAGAACACTCAAAAATACCAAAATTTATCCTACATTTTATAAAGGTAAATGTCCTGCAGATGAGCATGAGGTAAGCATTCTTTTTCGGCTTTAGATATTATTAAAAAGGAGACGCAGAGGGAGGAGATATGGGGATAAATGTATATGTATAGCTGATTCACTTTGTTATAAAGCAGAAACTAACACACCATTGTAAAGCAATTATACTCCAATAAAGATGTTAAAAAAAATAAAATTTTAAGATTCTAAAAAAAAAGGGAAGCAGCCATACCAATATTCACTAACATCTCTTGTTAGCACTTAATGACTCACAGGATTTATATTTGACACCGAAGTCAATCTAAAATCACAAGTTAAGGTAAAATATATTCTTTTAGATCAGACTGATAGAAGTATAGGGCCAGGGTAGCAATTATTTTTAGATTGCATTGGTCTGATATTCTTTAACTTTTATGTTCCCTCATTATTAATGATACCCAGAGAAAAATCTGGAAAGCAAGAATTCACTAGCATTTTAATAATCACTTTTCCACTCTCTTGGCCACAATCCATTGGTACATTACTATCCCTTCTTTTGGTGTCTGTGATGTGTGTTATAGCTAGAATGATCATTAATTCTAGGCTTCCCCTGTGGTCCTAGACTAATTATGAATAGTGTCCCCCTTTTGCTCCCCAAAATGTCCTTAATTAAATGACAAATTACATACTCATTCCAATTACAAAATCAGAACTAAAAGAAGTGGCTAAATTATTTGCCTTGTATTCTTCCTGTGTTATCCTTTGCTGTTAGAGAGGGGTGATGTGGGTTCAGCAGCAGGTGTGGCTGATCAGTATCTTGCTCTGCCAATGGTGTGAGCCCTTTGATGCTTTAATTACTTTGAGGAGAGGCAGGGATGGAGGAGAGGGCTGGTGGTTTGCTCCAGGCTTTGGCTGTCTGTCTAGACTGGAGGATAAGTGACCATGATCTCACACAACACACCTCTGGCAACTTACACATGCAGGAGT
The DNA here is from genome assembly GCF_949987515.2 of Delphinus delphis. Classification (NCBI taxonomy): domain Eukaryota; kingdom Metazoa; phylum Chordata; class Mammalia; order Artiodactyla; family Delphinidae; genus Delphinus; species Delphinus delphis. Next base: position 79,285,149 of record NC_082688.1, on the reverse strand, counting down.
GAATGTGAGGGAGGCTGAGAGAAAACAGCTTTTATCGAGGGCCTAATATACTATATGCCAGTGATTCATCTGGTCTGGGTCTTTTGCATTTATTACCTCATTCAGTTTTCCCTACAGCTCTCTGAGATAGATATGTTCATGTCAGATTTACAGATGAGAAAACTGAGGCTTAGCCAAGTGAGGCAAATTTCCGATGGCCACACACACATGTTTTATCACGTTGGGTCCTGCATGTGGAGAGAAGATGGGTGGTACTAGTGTGTAAATTATCAAGTGTAAAGGTATCTGCCAAGTTTCCTTACACCAAAACTAAGTGTGCTAGGCACAAAATGGTACTTCAGTTTTACTTATGTTTGAATTTCTATTAATTCCCCTGAGAATGAGCATTTTTCCCTAAGAGACACAATATGGCCTCTGAGGCCTTACCTTCCCCGTCCCCGCCTCCCCCTCCAGACTGATCTCACTCCAAACACACCCCTCACTCTGTGTTCCAGTCACACTGGTAGTCCCTCTGTCCCTGGAATCCAACATGTTCTCTTTCTACTCCATATGATTGTGCACATTGTTCCCTTCACGAGAAAGTCTCTTCTGCCACCATCGCCCGTGTTTCTGCCAGCCCATCCCTGGGTTATTGCTTCCCCAGTGAGGTCTCTTCTGGCTTTTCAGACCTGAGTTAGTCCCTTTGTCACATCCTGTTATAGCATATGTACTTCCTTTTTGGTAAGGTGCATTACACCTGCAATTTCTTACAAGATTTACAACGGCCAAGGTGATATGATGTGTACAGAATACCACCATATTGCTAGTACTTGGCACATCGTATTCACATATATACAAGCCAGCATTAAATACTGGTATTCCACCTTCTTGAATGTGGTTTCCAGTTATTCAGCCTGACAGCACCTTCATGTCTAAAGTGTAACCAAACATTTTGTAAAAATTTTCAGCATTAAACAATATGTTCATGAAAACAAACAGAACCAAAGAGCTTTAGCTACATGTGTTGGAAAGACTTTGCACTTATTTGAGTCCATGAAGATAAAAAAGAAATACATAAGCCTTTCTGTTACTATGGAATTGTTTTATTTTATTTGTGAACGGGTTCACCAAAAGCTTAATTAGCACTCTTTAGAGCAAGGAAATAATGCCTGACATGGTTCACCATCTATCTGGAGCCAAATTAAAAAGAAAAATGTAAGGTGTGAAAACTTGGAGGCACTCAGAATGTATCAATTATTTATATTAACATTCATTATCTGACTAAAAGGCAGGATAAAGGCTTTGGGGGAATTGTAGGGTATATATAATTTCTCTCTAATTATTCTAATTTACTGTAATTAAGACACTAAAATAATCCTAAGAGAAAGCAGTAATGTCTTTTAATATCAACTGAGAGGGAGGGAAGTTATTTTCAATTTTTAGCTTAATTTACTATAACTTTTAATATGAGAGAAAGACCAGTCCTGACTTGTTTTAAAATTATGGTTTTTAGAACTCCTAACGTGAAATTGGATAAAGAACAACTCAAAATTATAACATTTAAGTTAAAGTATTTATTAATTTATAAAGTCTGTCTCATCAATGCTACATATGAACTCTATTAAGATCATGACTTACAGAAAAAAGGCACCTTTAATATACATTTTTCATAATTTAAAGAGTAGAGAAAATACAAAGAAATAAGTATGAGTTAGCTATCCTCTCTGCAGAGGTCATTTCCAGATAGTGATAAGGCTTTGGAAGGCAGAATTACAACAATAGATATAAAAAATATGATATTTATTATTTAAAAAACCCACAGGAACTATCAAAGTAATGCCATGCTGTATTTCCCCTCATGTAATTTTGAATCCATTTCTATTATAGTTGGGTTGTCTTGGATTGAAAGAAGCATAGTTTAAAATGAAAGTCCACACCATTATTACTAGATGCAGGTTATGTTACCACTCAAGCCACTGCCTCTGGGATTTGGGCATCTTGGAAGCTGAAAAGGTTTTAGGGCACCCTGCCAGTGGTGTAGGCACAGCATGAAAGTATGACAACTTTTGATTATTCAAAGACCTTTCAGAGGAAGGTAAGTTGAGGCTTTATTCATGAGGTATTTTTATGACACCTACTTGTTTGAGTACTGTTAATTCCTAGCAAGTCAGGGAAAAGCTATGTTTTTAATCTTTCTTTTCCCAGAATATCCAAAGCAACATCAGATAGAATGATGTTTATCTTTTGAATTTTTTTCACTGGGAAACATAACCTATAGAGAGGGTGTATACAATATATCCGCACAGTGTAAAGAATAATACTGACGATTAACCCCGATATAAGCACCATCCAGTGCTTCTGGAACCCTCCATCAGCTCCTTCAACCTCCTGCTCTCTCTGAGTAATTATTGTCTAGGATTGTGTGTATTCATTCATTTACTTTTCTTTATCTGTTCACCAGAAATGTAGGGCATCCTTGAATAATATTGTTCAAGTCTGATGTTTTTGAACTTTAGAAGAATGGAAATGTAATATGTATACAGCAATTTGCTTTTTTTGTCACTCAACATTGTATTTTTGAGATTTATCCATCCTGATGTGTGTAGCTTAATTTATTTCATTTCACTGCAACCCATTACATGAATGCACCAAATTCCATTGTGTGAATTGTTCAAATTCTATTGCATACATTTCATTGTATGAATATATAAGATTATTTGTCCATTTTACTGTTGCTGAACATTTGAGTTATTTCTAGTTTTCCTCTTTTAGAACAACGCTACTGTAACCACTAAGAGCAATCCTATACACACCCCTGGTGCACACTTGAGGGTTTTCCAGAATTAGGGGTTTAATGGCTAGGAGTGGAACTTCTGGGTCACTGGTCACTGGTTGTTCAACTTTACTTTATAATGCCGAATTGTTCTCTAAATTGGCTTTTACCAATCCCCACATTAATTAGCACTGCATGAGTGTTCCCACTGTTTCATATAATTGGTAAACAATATCTATTCTAATTTTTCCAGTGGACTGAAAATTATCCAAGAGAGAGAAAATTTACATATAGTTTTGTTTGGGATGAATTTAAATTAGTGCTGTACGTGTTGCAAGAAATGTCTGTATTTTTAAATAAGAACTACATCCATACTTAATTATAAAATTGCTCCGCTCATGGCATCAAGGTGAGTCTATAAACATGCTATGCACTGATTAAACAAAAGAAAAAAGAGTTAAGATATATTACACGCTGAGACATCAAAATCTTCCTGTCACTTACAGTTAAACATTACAGTTAAACAGTTAAAAATTATAGACACTTGTTGGGGGAGAACTCATGCCTTATATGTCAGAAATATGTAATTAGTAGCAAGATATTCTTAATAGGAAATGTATTTCAGTAGATTGATTTTGTGCATTTAGCTACTGAGAAGGACACATAAAAACAGAGTTATTTATGAACTTTATTCCCTAAATTGATGCTTCAGTCTTTATAGTATAAGATATATGTATATTCATATATGTATATATTTGTATGTCTGTCTCTATGTATATGCATATATGTATATATTTTGTCAGATGAAGGAAATATACCAGGAGTATTACTTTATATCAAGTAGATGAGGCATGTAATTTATTTACAAAATCTGTAACAAGGAAATTGATAATGTGTAATTTATCATCTGCTAACTTGACATTCTGAATAACTTCAATATTAGCCCTAAATATGGGTCTAAGTGTTCCTATTGTGAGATACATGGTATAATTGGCAATTAAATGAGCTCTATGTGTAGCTCAATACATGGAAGCATTGTGCTATAGAATATGTATAATCTATAACTCAACGGCAAAAGCACAAACAATCCAATCAAAAAATGTGCAGAGGATCTGAGTAGATATTTTTTCCAAAGATTTACAGATGGTCAACGGGTACATGAAAAGATATTCAGCCTCACTAATCATCAGGGAAATGCAACTCAAACTTACAATGATATCACCTCACACCTGTTAGAATGGCTATTATCAAAAAGATAAGATAGGGGCTTCCCTGGTGGTGCAGTGGTTGGGAGTCCGCCTGCCGATGCAGGGGACACGGGTTCGTGCCCCGGTCCAGGAAGATCCCACATGCCGCGGAGCGGCTGGGCCCGTGAGCCATGGCTGCTGAGCCTGCACATCTGGAGCCTGTGCTCCGCAATGGGAGAGGCCACAGCAGTGAGAGGCCCGCATACCACACACACACAAAAAGATAAGATAAAACAAGTGTTGGCATTTAAAAAAAATTCTATGCAAAAACTTTATTTTTAAAAGTTCAGTAATCTCATAAAATAGAAACACTAAGTGGGAATTTCACTCATAAAACTCCTTAGTAGGGCTTCCCTGGTGGCGCAGTGGTTGAGAGTCTGCCTGCCGATGCAGGGGACACGGGCTCGTGCCCCGGTCCGGGAAGATCCCACATGCCGCACAGTGGCTAGGCCCATGAGCCATGGCCGCTGAGCCTGCGCGTCCGGAGCCTGTGCTCCGCAACGGGAGAGGCCACAACAGAGAGAGGCCCGCGTACCACAAAAAACAAAAAAACGAACAAAACAAAACAAAAACTCCTTAGTAGGTGCCTTAGTAAGATGTGAGGAAAGAGAACCCCTGTGCACTGTTGGTGGGAATGTACATTGGTGCAGACACTATGGAGGTTACTCAAAAAATTAAAAATAGAATTATCATATGATCTGGAAATTTAACTTCTGAGTATTTACCTCATGGAAATGAAAGCATTAACTCAAAAAGATATATGCACCCTCATGTTCATTGCAGCATTGTTTACCATAGCCAAGACATGGAAGCAACCTAAGTGCCCATTGATGGATGAATGGATAGAGAAAATGTGGTATAAGTATACAATGTAATATTATACAGCCCCCAAAAGAAGGAAAACTTGCCATTTGTGACAACATGAATAAACTTGAGGACATTACGCTAAGTGACGTAAGTCAGACAGAGGAGGACAAACACCGTATGATCTCAGTTATATGTGGAATCTAAAAAAACAAATAAACAAATAAAAAAATGAACTCATAGATATAGAGAACAAATTCGTGGTTGCCAGAGGCTGGTGGTGGTGGGGTAGGTGAAATGGGTGAAGGGGGTTAAAATGTACAAACTTCCAGCTGTAAAATAAATAAGTCGTGAGGATGTAATGTACAGCATGGTGACTATAGTTAATAATACTGTACTATATATTAGAAAGTTGCTAAGAGACTAAATCTTAAAAGTTCTCATGATGAAAAAAATATTGAAACTATATATGGTGATGGATGTTAACTAGACTTTCCATGGCAATGATTTTGCAATATATACAAATATTGAATTATTATGTTATATACCTGAAACTAATATGTCAATTATATCTCAATTAAAAAATATATTATTGCAACATGACAAACTTTGGCCTCTGATGGCAGTAACGTATTAAGGTTAATTTTCTGATTTTGTTGCTTGTATTATTGGCATAAATAAGAATGTCTTTATTTGTGGGAAATATACATCAAAGTTTTCAGGGTAACGGAATCAGGTTGGCAACCTATTTTCAAATGGTTAAGGAAAATAGTTACTTCTACTATACTTGTAACTTTTTTCAAACTTTCTAATTCTTTCTAAAAATATTTAATAAAAAGGATACTACTAAAATAGAGTGCTACTAAAAAAGACATAAAATACTCATTATACAACATATTCCTTTTAATTAAACATATTTTAATATCTATTTAAATATGTGTTGATTGAACTATTTATAAGAATACTTTTAACAGTGAGAAAATCATCTTGTCTTGTAGTCCAAAGCTCCCCAGAGACCAACACTGTGCTTCTTTCTCTTTACCTCTGTTGGGTATAAAATTCTCAGAATACCAACCTGCATTTTGGCAAGTCTTACAGTGGGAAAAGCACATTATTGCAACTTACGCTTGCTATGGTTGAGAGCAGTTTATTATATTCCTTTTAATTCAGGGGTTCCCAAACATTAGATTGAACCCTACTTTAGATATTGTAATTTTCTTTTCATCTTTTTAAGTGTGTTTCTGTGGCTATACTTCATGTTTTGCCCTGTTGGTCTGTACGGCTTAGGCGGGATTCCCAGGCATTGGGTGGTAGTGTTGGTGGCAATACCATGCAGTAGTGGCCTTCCTAATAATTCACTGCACATTTAATCAGAGTTTAAGGTTCCCACAACCACTTAGATCCCAAGCCTTGAAAAATGAAAGTTTGTCTCCTGTCAACACAGCAAAAGCTCATTCATCTTTAAAGGTTTATCACTAATGTTCACCTCTTCCAAGATTTTCTCAGTTCTCTCACTACCCCAACCCCCCACCTAACCTCAAAGTCATGTTCCATCTCTTCCAGATGCTTCCATTGGCATGGATCCTCCCTTCTTGGGAGCCTGCATCATAGATTTCAGTTTCTCTAGTTTAGCACTTGGCTCAACCTACTCACTTTCAGGGTCTTTGTGCGGAGGTAGCATGTTTGAAGGTGAAATGGAGCAGGACCTTAGAGTCCTTGCCCCCCATGTCCTCAGCCTGCCTTTTGACTATTTAAAAACTTTAGCCAAAGAATAAGTTTAATCAGAGAAGTGACAAAATACTGAAACAAGGAAAACAGTCCAACAGACTAAATAATAATAGTTTAGTCGTTAAGCATAGTCCAGGACCTTTAGTTCCTCTTCCAGGGCTACAGAAATATTCTGAGCCATATCATTTGAGCTGTCTTATGGATACTAAAACCCTCACCAAGTGGAAGAAGTTAATTACATTATTACAAGATTGTAGCCAAGACAAAAACTGCCAGTAATTCTGAGAGCTGACCTCAAATAAATAGTAACAAACCGACCCTGGAAATGAAGATTAACTATACTTAAAACAATCAAAATGAGGCTGATCAGACCACCCCATAACCAATTTCAAGATGACTGTCAGAGCTGACAGTACTGCTTCCGCATGTAGCACCCTCCCTTCACCTATAAAAGTTCTTGCTAACTGATGCCAGCGGGGGAAGTTGGCCTTTGGACAAGAGTCTACCGCCCCACCCCCAGTAGCAGGCATCTGAACTAAAGCAAACTTCCTTCCCACCAACCTTGTCTCTTTATTGGCTCTAGAACGGCGAGCAGCTGGACCTACTTTAGGTAATTGTTCGGCGTCCAACGCGAGGCCCTGGTCTCGCGAGATCTGGCTACCTGGGGTTTTCCCCAAGTAGAGCAGCCGGTCGAAACAACGCGATAGGATGCCTGCGAGGAAGCGGTATCCTGTGTTTAAGGGCCTGATAGGGGTTGCCGAAACCATTTGTTTCAGGTATCCTACCTGTTTCTCCCCTGCTCGCCACTGGCTGCCAACGAACGCTTTTCCTTGGTGGAATGTAATGATGCATCTGGACGAGCTGACGAGCTCGAACACCAAGTAAGTCCATCTGCGTGCACCCGGGCAAACTTCTCTTCTGAGCACAAAGTGGTATTTGGGCATTTTGCCAATTGCTTCAGACGTGAGTCTGATGCTGAGTCTGTTTGTGAGCCCTGAGGATCGTTTGGGTGTTTTGCAAGTTGGTTATTAAATGAATCCGATGCTGAGGCCTGTTTGCGAGCACTGAGGGTCGTGTGGGCGTTTTGCCAGTTGGTTCTGACGTCTGACTCTGGGGGCTGTTTGCCAGCACTGAGGGTCATTTGGGGGTTCTGCCAGTTGGTTCTGCCGTATGTCTGATGCTGACATCGTTTGCGAGCACTGAGGGTCGTTTGGGGTTTTGCCAGTTCTGACTTGTGTCTGACGCTGAGGCCCATTTGAGAGCACTGAGAGGCGTTTGGGTGTTTTGCTAGTTGGTTATGAAATGTGTCTGACGCTGAGGCCCATTTGCGAGTAATGAGGGTCGTTTGGTTGTTTTGCCATATGGTTATGAAATGTGTCTGACGCCGAGGCCGTGTGTGAGCACTGAGGGGTGTTTGGCCAGATGGTTATGAAATGTGTCTGACCCTGAGGCCTGTTTGCCAGCACTGAGGGTCGTTTGGGGGTTCTGCCAGTTGGTTCTGATGTGTATCTGATGTAGAGACCCTATTGTGAGCACTGAGGATCGTTTGGGCATTTTCGCATTTGTTTCTGACGTGTGTATGACGCTGAGGCCCGTTTTTGAGCATTTGAGGGTCATTTGACAATCATTTGCTCACTGTCAGTTGCAGGGTGGGGCATCGGCCTTTGGAAATGAGTCCACCCTGCCACCCCCAGGTGCAGGCATCCAAAATAAAGCAAACTTTCCTTTCCACCAACCTTGTCTCTTTATTGGCTTTCAACAGGCGAACAGCTGGACCCACTTTAGGTGAGGGTTTGGCGCCTAGCGCGAGGCTATGGTCTCGCGATATCTGACTCCTTGGGGTTTTTTTTTCCCGGTAGGGTTGCCGGCCACACCAAAGTGCTATGATGCCTGTGAGGTACCGGTATCCCGTGTTTAAGGGCCTGAGAGGGGTTGTTGAAACCATTTGTTTCGGGTATCCTCCCTGTTTCTCTCCTGCTCGCCACTGGCTGCCAATGAACACTTTTCCTTGGTGGAATGGCAAGATGCATCTGGACGAGCTAACGAGCTCCAACACCAAGTAAGTCCATCTGCGTGCACCCGGGCAAACTTCTCTTCTGAGCACAAAGTGGTATTTGGGCATTTTGCCAATTGGTTCAGACGTGTGTCTGACGCTGAGGGCTGTTGGCTAGCACTTAAGATCGTTTGGGAGTTCTGCCATTTGGTTCTGACATGTGTCTGATGCTGAGGACTGTTTGCCAGTAATGAGGGTCGTTTGTGGGTTTTGCCAGTTGGTTCGGATGTGTGTCTTACGCTGAGGCCTGTCTGCCAGCACTGAGGGTCACTTGGGCGGTCTGCCAGTTGGTTCTGATGTGTGTCTGACGTTGAGGCCCATTTGGGAGCATCATTTGGAGAGTTGGCCTTCGGAAAAGAGTCTACATCTGCACCCCCTGTTGCAGGCATGCGAAATAAAGCAAACTTCCCTTCCCACCAACCTTGTCCTTCTATTGGCTTTAGAGTGGCTAGTAGCTGGACCTACTTTAGGTAGGTGTTTGTTGCCTAGTGCGAGGCTGTGGTCTAGCTATATCTGGCTCCTGGTGTTTTCCTCAGGTAGAGCTGCTGGCCAGAACAACGCATTAGGATGCCTGCAAGGAGCCGAGAGGGCCTGAGAGGGGTTGAGATGGGTTGTTGAAACCATTTGTTTTGGGTATCCTCCCTCTTTCTCCACTCTCACCTCTGCTGCCAATGAACACTGTTCCTTGGTGGAACGGAAAGATGCATGTGGACCATCTGACGAGCTCCAACACCAAGTAAGTCTGTTTGCCTGCACCCGGGGAACCTCTCTGTTGAGCTTGAAGTGCTATTTCAGCATTTTGCCAGTTGGTTCTGACATGTATCTGACGCTGAGACCCGTTTGCCAGCCCTGAGGGTCGTATTGTGTTTTTCCAGTTGGTTCTGATGTGTGTGTGATGCTGAGACCTGTTTGCGAGCCGGCAGGGTCCTTTGACCATCATTTTCTCAGTGGGCGGGTGGAGTCATCCTTCAGACAGGCGTCTACCTCCCACCCCCAGTTGTAGGCATCCGAAGTAAAGCAAAGTTTCCTTTCCACCAAGTCTCTTTGTTGGCTTTAGAGCAGCGAACAGTTGAACCTCCACTTTTGGTAAATAAGGGAGCCCAGAATGGTTGTCGTTTAAGGATATTCTCAGACCCATGGGGTAGGGCAAAGGAAGGCAGAGTTATGTCAGAGAAGGTACTCAACTGCAGCGTTCATTCTTTGGCTTTCCAGGTGCATTGTCCACTGTTGTCAGGATCCCAGCAAGATTTGTCTCTCATAGGTAGCTTGTGGTAACCAGATTGTCACATAGAGCAGAATGCCAATTCATTATTTCTCAGTGTAAACTAACAAACTCATCTAGATCAGAATGTTTCCGACAACCTTAAGAGCACAGTTCTCCCTCTATTAAGGTTCCAAAGACTAGATCAGCTGCTTGTTGGCAATGAATTAAAAACCTTGGTAACTAATGGCACCAGGTAATGATAATTGAATGTATCCACCTCCACTGTGAGGCTGGTCCTGGCTCAGGATCACTTTTGTCCCCTTGCTGGAAGAGTTTCTTTCCTTTAGGTCAGTACTTGATGGATATTATGGAATTCTACCTCCCTGATCTAATTTTCTCATGGCCTTTTACTAAATATATCCCTTCTGTTCATTTCTTCTTTCTTTAGTTACTTTTCCTTATGTTAAATGAATTTTAAAACATTATATTCAGCTAGAATTAAGTCTTTTTCCTGCGTTAAGCCTAGAAACTTTGTCTGGAAGTGACTTCTACTTGTAGGTGATCTCTCTAAAGAATGGATTTTAAGCATTTCTTTTTTTGTTCTGAGAGTACCTTGCCCTTAACCCTTTGCAAAAATTAACATACAGTCAGCCCTCCATATCCATGGGCTCCACATCCACAGATTCAGCCAACTTCGGATAGAAAATAATCGAAAAGAAATACCAGAAAATTTCAAAAAGCAAAAATTGAATTTGCTGTGCTCCAGTATCCATTTACATAGCATTTACATTGATTAGGTATTATAAGTAATCTGTAGATGATTTAAAGTATACGTATGGGGGGATTTGTGTTGGTTATGTTCAAACACTATACCATTTTATATAAGGGACTTGAATGTCTGTGGATTTTGGTTATCCGAAAGGGATCGTGGAACCAATTCCCCATGGATACTGAGGGATGCTTTTTAAATATTTTCATTAGGCTTTGCATTTTAAATACTATCTTTGCCTTGCTGCGTACACTTAGCAAAATGACTTCTATATGGTAGGTGCTCAAAATTTAATTTAAAATGTTTTTGTTAGATCTCTTAGTGAAAATAATGGACTGCTAAATGAAAACAAATTAGAAATAATAATAATCCAGAATACTGTCCTTTCCGAAAAAATAATTCTTGTTTCTAGGTTCCCATCTGGTTATTTTCTATCTGAATAGCTGTTTTACAAAATTAATAAGGATATGTACAATTTTGTACTCTTATTTCTGCTGTTTTCCATTCAATTATGTCTAAAGTATTTCCGAAGTGTCATAAATTTTTATAATTATCATTTTAATGGTTGTGTAACATTCCATGGAGTGGAAATGTCATAATTTGCATAACTATTCTTCATTTTAAACAGTAAAATTGTTACCAGCTTTTATTGTAAAGAATACTGCAACAAATATCTTCATATCCATAGATATTTATTTTTAGGTTATTACTTTGGGATATATATATGCAAAAGTATAAGTTTCTGTGCAATTGAAGTATGAAAGAATTAAGAAAGTTGCTGTAAATGAGCTGAGAATTGGTTTCTGTGTGTGAGGCCCTGTCATGTCTGCTGCAGAAAGGCAAAGAAGCTTGTAGATCCTTGAGGGATACTGCCTTAATTTAACAGCTTAAATCTGGTGAGGCCTCTGACCTGGCTGGTTCCCAGCTCTACAAAGATGACATTTGACCACCAAACTTTAGTCTTGCTTGCATGAAAAAACACAAAGACAAGAAATCTGTATAGACTCTTTCACTTCTATCTTTAAATTCTGACTAATTTTTTCACCATGTATGTGCTGGTTTGAATATAAATCAAGGTGAACGCAACTTGAGGGAGGGAGGGTAAGACATCTTCTTTACCGGTCTTGAATGTGGAGCAGGCTGCATGCCTGGCCCAGCTCATGGTGCCATTTTATAATGACATTAGAATGACATTTTATCAGTGTTTGGAGACTGAATGCTTTATTCAATCTTAACTACTCTTCCCATAAGAGGGGAGAAGAGATCTGCAAAGAAAGCAGTACGCAGCAGATTTGTCTCGAAACCCCACATCAGAGCTCTGGTAATCCTGGTGGGGCTTCCCTGACCTAAACTTCATAAGAAATCTTGGAGTTACTGCTCCATTCTGAGCAGACACAAAGTTGTATTTATTATTACTTAAGCTGGATGAGATTAAAAAATAGAGCAAGCGTCTGCCAGTGTGTCAGGCTTTTTTGTTTATTATCTTTCTTTCTGTTTGAAAAATAGAGGCATTAATTATACCACTCTTTGGAATTCAGATAGTATCTATATATCTATATCATCTATATCTACATCTACATGTGTGTCTATTTATATATTCAAAATATAATGAAGCATAATAGACTTTCTATTTTAATATCATCCTCTTTCCTTAATAAATTGTAGACCTTCTCCCATTACAATCAATAAAGTTGTTTTTCTTTTAAGAGTTTGAAAATATTCTACTGAGAACCATGCTGATATTTTTATTTTATTTCCCCAGGGTAATTCCTCAAAAAACTTTTCCAGAAAGTGGAGTGAGTGCTATATTTTCTGAATCCTGATGTGTCTGAATATGCCTTTTCTTTTGGCCCATGGATATGGATAAATCTCTCTGGGTACAACACGTAGTCACAGTCCTTTTTATCCAGAACTCCATAACATTGCTCCATTGTTTTCTAGCATTAATTTTATAGATGAGATCATAAAGACTGGCTAATTTTCTTTACTTTGTAGGCAACCTATTTTGTTTTTCTTTATGCAAGCTTGTGGGATTTCTTCTGTTGTTGCAGTTCTGAATTTTCCCTAGGATATATCTAAGTGTGCACTTTCTATTACTATTCATGATCTGTACTCCGAGGGAGCCCTTTCTGCCTAAAGATCCAAGTTCAAGCCCATTTCCTTTTATTATTTTATTTATTATTGCTTCCCCTTTACATACCAGGTTTCTACTTTGCCTTCTCACTTGGGAAATACTTTTTTAGGAACATGGGAGGAATGGTTAGGGCTACTGTTAGTGTTGTTATGGAAAGAATTTCTGTGCTCTGTTCATAGTCTTTCTAAACTTGGATGTGTCCTATCCTCTGAGTTCCAGAGCTTTCAAACTCATAGAGAGTTGAAGACAACTTTAAAAATATCTCTATAATGAATACCAGGAATTTCTTAGAAGGATTTTTAATTGACTCTACTATTATTTGACTAGATATGAGCTAAAAGGAACTAGGCAGTAATTGTAACTGATAAATTTTCCCTCCCTTAGGAATCTTCATGAGCGTGGCATTTTAAGTGTAACAAGTTTAATAAATAAATCTGCCTTGTTGAAAAGTATTTATATTCTTATCACCCTCTAGTGATCAGATCATGTCAATCTTCTATGTTAATAGCAATAATATGTATGTCTATTTCAGATAAGCCAATTTAATATCTTAGAACATTATCTTCCTTGGACTACTTATTTTTTTGCCTTTGCTATTGAAAAGAACACATTTCTAAATAACCTACGTGGTACTAATACACAGATTGTTTCTACACACCTTAGATCAGTAATTCTCAACCCTGTTTGTTCATTAGACTCACTGGAACACTTTAAAAATGACCATTGCCTGTGCCATATCCCAGAACAATTAAACCCCTGGAGCTGGGGGCTGGGCTTCATTATTTTTCACAAGTGCTTCAGATTATTTTAATAGGTATCTTAGTTAAGCATCACTGCTTTAGTAAAACATGAAACACATTGATTCTACATTTGTCTAATTATTTGGTCTTATGCATGGGATGTTATGGTGACCACACGCTGTAGACTGCACATGGGGGAAAGATCAGCAGTGCTTTGGGCTCTGGACCAAACCACTTCCAAAGGTTTGCAGCAGCCATGCAGAGCAATGGAAAGCCATGCAGTTCCATGCAGATCAATGGCCATGCACACGTGTCAGATGTACCTGAGTACTTTGATGCAAACCTGTCACTCAGGAAAAATAGCACATGGGAAATTGAATATTATATTTAGTGTTTATTCACATGTAAAGAAGACTTCATTCTAGGAAACACCTATGAAACATAATATGGGGTGTTACTTCCAAAAGATCCGTTGTAATTATAAACTCTCCTTTAAAATCTCACATCAGTTTGCTCATTCTGAGAATTTCTGCACTGAAAAAAATTCCAGTTTAAACTGAGAATGGTATATAGTATGGTTTTCTTTGAAAAATTCTTTGTCATATCATTAGGAATATATACATATATTTTCCTAGACATACCAGATATATAATTCCTAAATTCTTAGACACACCTAGGTATACATATATACCAGGCATGTAATTCCTAGACACATTAGTCTAGTTGAATATTTTATGTCTTTGAAAATTTTTACAAGCACTGTGATGCTTGAGACATACATATATATATATATATTATATGCTTATTATATGTAGCTGGAATTTGTTCACTAATACCATTGCTGCTGCTACTACTACTATTACTACTACTACTCTACTACCACTACTACTATTACTGCTAGTATTATTACTAACAGTAATAATAGCAAACAATTATATAGCATGTATTATTTGCCAGACATTATTCCAAGCACTTTCACACATATTAATTCTGTTAATGTTACTCCAGTGATCCTCTGTGGATGGTGTTACTATTATCCTCATTTTACAGATAAGGAAACAGAGGCATAGAGAGCTTTAATGATTTTGCAAGATTCAGTGCAGGAGTTAGAATTCAAACCTGTGCTCTCCCCTACTGTATGCTACATGTAAGTTATCATTAAGTATCTAACTGTACTCTAATTGGAAACATGAAACAAGATCTAAAGACCTTGGAAAACAGAGCAGAAAAATGTGCCGGAATAAAGAATCTCAAGCAAAATAAATGAAAGAACGGCTGCCCTGGGATGTATGGGTTTGAGTTTTAAAGAACTAAATCAGATTGCAACTGAATTCAGTCTTAGGATCTAGGAAGCAGGACATTGAAACACTTCATTTATTGGACTGCAGAATGTAATAAAACAACTGGCTATTCAAGTGAACCAATTTTTAATTGCAAAGCAATATCTTTGGGCTTGTTAATTGGAATTATTTTATTAGCTTTTAAATTATGTATAATAGTTTTTTTTTTACTAGCGTGGAATAAATTCAGCCTGTGAACAAGAATTTCTTTTTTGCCAAAATAGTCCTTGTTTCTGTCATAGATTTCCCCATATCTTCTTTTTAATCTAGAAGCATCAAAGTGCCTACCATCTCTGTTATTAAGTTGATCTTGCTTTAAGTAGAATAATTATCTCTACAGCTTTTTTCTGTGTACATTTAAGTTATGACATATGACAATCATAAAAAGGATATATGATGAATTAATTGATTAATTAAGAAAAATGATAAACACCTGTGAACCCTCTACCACTTTTAAGGAAAAGAATATCGCCAATACAATTGTAACCCCTTCTGTGCTGTTCCTTATCCTCCTGCTTCCCTCCTCTGCTCAAGGGTAAACGCTATTCTGAATTTTATAAATATCATGTTCTTGATTTTACAAATTCATATATATAAAACTATATAGTTGTTATATATCATGTATTATATTATAAACATTATATTGTTAATTTTTGTTGAGTTATGGAATCCAGATAAATGGTATCATGATATCATACATGATATCACGATAAAAGGCAATTCTTCTGCATTTTGCCTTTCCAATATATGCCTTTCCATATATTGGAAATATATGCCTTTCCAATCTACCATGTATTTTTTTTAGATGTTTCAATGTTCATGTCTATAACACTAGTTTATTAATTTCACTCTTCTATGGTGTTCTATTATGTGAAAAAATATATATATATAAAGAATTTACTCATTTTCCTTTTCATGATGAATAAGCTTCTTTCTAGTTTTTCTCTATCACAGATGATCCTGTTATGATGTCTCTTGTACATATTTTTTGGTGTTCACATGAAAAATTTCTAGGGGTGGAAGTGATGGGCGATAGCATAAGCACATTGTGAAATTTTACACAATAACTCCCATTTGCTTAACAGAGTCATTGAAACAGGGAACATTCCTACAGTGACTAAGAATTCCCTTAATTCCACATCCTTACCAATACGTGGCATTGTCAGAATTTTAATCTTTGCCAGTCTATTAAAAAAAATCAAAGTTTACCTCACTTTGATTTTAATTTGCTTCCTCAGATATTAAAAGTGTGTTTATTGATCATTTGCGTTCCGTTTTTTGTGAAACATCTTTTCTTGTCTCTTGCGTCTTTTTCTGATGTCTTTATTCTTACTTTGTAGGAGTTCTTTATATATTGTAGAAATATATTTGTCTATTATAATGGTTTTAAATATTTTCTGTTTTGCCTTACTTTTCACTTCTTTATGCTGTTATTTGAAGAAAAGAAATTTAAAATTTTGTTGTAGTCAAATTTATCAATCTTTGTAGTTTATGATTTTATGCCACAATATTTTACGCCATAATATTGTTAATATTTGTAATTATAAAAAGTAATGCATGTTCGTACTGAAAATGTGGAAAGTGAACAAAAGCACAAAGAAAGAAGGAAAAAAGAGATGAGGAAGAAAAGAGTATAGAGTAAATACAGAAATTTTAGTTATAATAAGTATGGAACCTAGTATGTCTTCACACGTTAGTTGAGGTTTTAAGTCTTAAATTTCTCATGAAGGTCTTCAGAACACTTCCTTTTTTCTTTATGTCTTTTTCTTTTTGGAATTTTATTTATTTTTTTATACAGCAGGTCTTTTATTAGTCATCAATTTTATACATATCAGTGTATACATGTCAATCCCAATTGCCCAATTCATCACACCCACACCCACCCCCCCGCCACTTTCCCCTCTTGGTGTCCATACGTTTGTTTTCTGCATCTGTGTCTCAATTTCTACCCTGCAAACTGGTTCATCTGTACCATTTTTCTAGGTTCCACATATATGCGTTAATATACGATATTTTTCTCTTTCTGACTTACTTCACTCTGTATGACAGTCTCTAGATCATCCACGTCTCTGCAAATGACCAATTTTGTTCCTTTTTATGGCTGAATAATATTCCGTTGTATATATGTACCACATCTTTTTTATCATTTTCTCTGTCGATGGGCATTTACGTTGCTTCCATGACCTGGCTATTGTAAATAATGCTGCAGTGAACATTGGGGTGCATGTGTCTTTTTGAATTATGGCTTTCTCTGGGTATATGCCCTGTAGTGGGATTGCTGGATCATATGGTAATTCTATTTTTAGTTTTTTAAGGAAACTCCATACTGTTCTCCATAGTGGCTGTATCAATTTACATTCCCACCAACAGTGCAAGAGGGTTCTCTTTTCTCCACACCCTCTCCAGCATTTGCTGTTTGTAGATTTTCTGATGATGCACATTCTAACTGGTGTGAGGTGATACCTCATTGTAGTTTTGATTTGCATTTCTCTAATAATTACTGATATTGAGCAGGTTTTGATGTGCTTCCTGGCCATCTGTATGTCTTCTTTGGAGAAATGTCTATTTAGGTCTTCTGCCCATTAATGGACTGGGTTGTTTGTTTTTTTTTAATATTGAGCTGTATGAGTTGTTTATATATTTTGGAGATAAATCCTTTGTCCGTTGCTTCATTTGCCAATATTTTCTCCCATTCTGAGGGTTGTCTTTTCCTCTTGTTTATGATTTCCTTTGCTGTGCAAAAGCTTTTAAGTTTCATTAGGTCCCATTTGTTTATTTTTGTTTTTATTTCCATTACTCTAGGAGGTGGGTCAAAAAAGATCTTGCTGTGATTTATGTCAAAGAGTGTTCTTCCTATGTTTTCCTCTGAGAGTTTTATAGTGCCCCGTCTTACATTTAGGTCTCTAATCCATTTTGAGTTTATTTTTGTGTGTGGTGTTAGGGATTGTTCTAATTTCATTCTCTTATATGTAGCGGTCCAGTTTTCCCAGCACCACTTATTGAAGAGACTGTCTTTTCTCCATTGTATATTCTTGCCTCCTTTGTCATAGATTAGGTGACCATAGATGCATGGGTTTATCTCTGGGCTTTCTATCTTGTTCCATTGATCTATATTTCTGTTTTTGTGCCAATACCATGTTGTCTTGATTACTGTAGCTTTGCAGTATAGTCTGAAGTTAGGGAGTCTGATTCCTCCAGGTCCATTTCTTTCCCTCAAGATTGCTTTGGCTTTTCAGGGTCTTTTGTGTTTCTATACAAATTTTAAAATTTTTTGTTCTAGTTCTGTAAAAAATGCCATTGGTAATTTGATAGGGATTGCATTGAATCTGCAGTTTGCTTTGGGTAGTATAGTCATTTTCACAATATTGATTCTTCCAATCCATGAACATGGTATCTCTCTCCATCTGTTGGTATCATCTTTAATTTCTTTCATTAGTGTCTTACAGTTTTCTGCATACAGATCTTTTGTCTCCTTAGGTAGATTTATTCCTAGGTATTTTTTTCTTTTTGTTGCAGTGGTAATTGAGAGTGTTTCCTTAATTTCTCTGTCAGGTTTTTCATCATTGGTGTATAGGAATGCAAGAGATTTCTGTGCATTAATTTTGTATCCTGCTACTTTACCAGGTTCATTGGTTAGGTCTAGTAGTTTTCTGGTGGCATCTTTAGGATTCTCTATGTATAGTATCATGTCATCTACAAACAGTGACAGTTTTACTTCTTCTTTTCCAATTTGTATTCCTTTTATTTTTCTTCTTTGATTGCCATGGCTTGGATTTCCAAAACTATGTTGAATTACAGTGGCAAGAAGGGACATCCTTGTCTTGTTCCTGATCTTAGAGGAGATGCTTTCAGTTTTTCACGATTGAGAATGATGTTTGCTGTGGGTTTGTCGTATATGGCCTTTATTATGTTGAGGTAGGTGTCCTCTATGCCCACTTTCTGGAGAATTTTTATCATAAATGGGTTGAATTTTGTCAAAAGCTTTTTCTGTATCTATTGAGATGATCATATGGTTTTTATTCTTCGGTTTGTTAATATGGTTTATCACATTGATTGGTTTATGTATATTGAAGAATCCTTGCATCCCTGGGATAAATCCCACTTGATCATGGTGTATGATCCTTTTAATGTGTTGTTGGATTCTGTTTGCTAGTATTTTGTTGAGGATTTTTGCATCTATATTCATCAGTGTTATTGGTCTGTAATATTCTTTTTTTGTAGTATCTTTGTCTGGTTTTGCTATCACAGTGATGGTGGTCTCATAGAATGAGTTTGGGAGTGTTCCTTCCTCTGCAATTTTGTGGAAGAGTTTGAGAAAGATGGGTGTTAGCTCTTCTTTAAGTGTTTGATAGAATTCCCCTGTGAAGCCATCTGGTCCTGGACTTTTGTTTGTTGGAAGATTTTTAATCACAATTTCAATTTCATTACTTTGATTGGTCTGTTCATATATTCTGTTTCTTCCTGGTTTAGTCTTGGAAGATTATGCCTTTCTGAGAATTTGTCCATTTCTTCCAGGTTGTCCATTTTATTGGCATAGAGTTGCTTGTAGTAGTCTCTTAGGATGCTTTGTATTTTTGCAGTGTCTGTTGTAACTTCTCCTTTTTCATTTCTGATTTTATTGATTTGAGTCCTCTTCCTCTTTTTCTTAATGAGTCTGGCTAATGGTTCATCAATTTTGTTGATGTTCTCAAAGAACCAGCTTTTAGTTTTATTGATCTTTGCTATTGTTTTCTTTGTTTCTGTTTCATTTATTTCTGCTCTGATCTTTATGATTTCTTTCCTTCTGCTAACTTTGAGTTTTGTTTGTTCTTCTTTCTCTAGTTCCTTTAGGTGTAAAGTTAGATTGTTTATGTGAGATTTTTCTTGTTTCTTGAGGTAGGCTTGTATAGCTATAAACTTCCCTCTTAGAACTGCTTTTGCTGCATCCCATAGGTTTTGGATCGTCATGTTTTTATTGTCATTTTTCTCTAGATATTTTTTGATTTCCTCTTTGATTTCTTCAGTGATATGTTGGTTATTTAGAAATGTATTGTTTCGCCTTCATGTGTTTGTGTTTTTTACGTTTTTTTCCCTGTAATTGATTTCTCATTTCATAGCCTTGTGGTCAGAAAAGATGCTTGATATGATTTCAATTTTCCTAAATTTACTGAGGCTTCATTTGTGATCCAAGATGTGATCTATCCTGGAGAATGTTCCGTGCGCACTTGAGAAGAAGGTGTAATCTGTTTTTGGATGGAATGTCCTATAAATATCAATTAAATCTATCTGGTCTGTTGTGTCATTTAAAGCTTCTGTTTCCTTATTTATTTTCATTTTGGATGATCTGTCCATTGGTGTAAGTGAGGTGTTAAAGTCCCCCAGTATTACTGTGTTACTGTCGATTTCCTCTTTTATAGCTGTTAGCAGTTGTCTTATGTATTGAGGTGCTCCTCTGTTGGGTGCATATATATTTATAATTGTTATATCTTCTTCTTGGATTGATCCCTTGGTCATTATGTAGTGTCTTTCCTTGTCTCTTGTAACATTCTTTATTTTAAAGTCTATTTTATCTGATACGAGTATCGCCTGCAGCTTTCTTTTGATTTCCATTTGCGTGGAATATCTTTTCTATCCCTTCACTTTCAGTCTGTTTGTGTCCATAGGTCTGAAGTGGGTCTCTTGTAGACCGCATATTGATGGGTCTTATTTTTGTCTCCATTCAGCAAGCCTGTGTCTTTTGGTTGGAGCATTTAATCCATTTATGTTTAAGGTAATTATTGATATTTATGTTATATGGCTATGACCATTTTCTTAACCGTTCTGGGTTTCTTTTTGTAGGTCCTTTTCTTCTCTTTTGTTTCCCACTTAGAGAAGTTCTTTTAGCATTTGTTGTAGGGCTGGTTTGATGGTGCTGAATTCTCTTAGCTTTTCCTTTTCTGTAAAGCTTTTGATTTCTCCATCGAATCTGCATGAGATCCTTGCTGGGTAGAGTAATCTTGTTTGTACGTTCTTCCCTTTCATCACTTTAAGTATATCATGACACTCCCTTCTGGCTTGTAAAGTTTCTGCTGAGAACTCAGCCGTTAACCTTATCGGAGTTCCCTTGTATCTTATTTGTTGTTTTTCCTTTGCTGCTTTCAATAATTTTTGTCTTTAATTTTTGCCAGTTTGATTACTATGTGTCTCAGCGTGTTTCTCTTTGGGTTTATCCTGTATGGGACTCTCTGTGCTTCCTGGACTTGGGTGGCTATTTCCTTTCCCATGTTAGGGATGTTTTCGACTATAATCTTTTCACATATTTTCTCAGGTCCTTTCTCTCTTCTCCTTGTGGGACCCCTATAAGGCGAATGTTGTTGTGTTTAATGTTGTCCCAGAGGTCTCTTAGGCTGTTTTCATTTGTTTTCATTCTTTTCTCTTTATTCTGTTCTGCAGCAGTGAATTCCATCATTCTGTCTTCCTGGTCACTTATCTTTTTTTCTGCCTCAGTTATTCTGCTATTGATTCCTTCTAGTGTATTTTTCATTTCAGTTATTGTATTGTTCATCTCTGTTTGTTGTTTAATTCTTCTAGGTCTTTGTTAAACACTTCTTGAGTTTTCTGGATCTTTGCCTCCATTTTTTTTCCGAGTTCCTGGATCATCTTCACTACCATTATTCTGAATTCTTTTTCTGGAAGGTTGCCTATGTCCACTTCATTTAGTTGTTTTTCTGGGGTTTTATCTTGTTTCTTCATCTGGTACATAGTCCTCTGCCTTTTCATCTTGTGTATCTTTCTGTGAATGTGGTTTTTGTTCCACTGGCTGTAGGATTGTAGTTCTTCTTGCTTCTGCTGTCTGCCCTCTCCAGAACACTTTTATACTGAACAATTAAGATTTTTGTAAATTATTGATTTGAACTCTACCTTTTTTAAGGCTCTTTAGCTCTTGTCCATCAAATTTAAATCATATTTTCCTATTTGTTTGCCTTAATTCTATGGTGGTTTATGATATCAGGATATTTAAACTTAAGAATTAAGAATTCAGATCTATAAATCACTTTTGTTGTGATTGGTTTTTCTAATTTAGGAAGTCCTGTGATGTCTCAGGATTAGTTAAATATTGTCTATCCTTTATTGTACACTTGCTACACTATACTATACACACACAGTTTTTTAAAAAAAATTTATTGAAGTATAGTTGATTTACAATGTGTTAATTTCTGCTGCACAACAAAGTGACTCAGTTATATATATTCATTTTCATATTCTTTTCTGTCATGGTTTATCACAGGATATTGAATATAATTCCCTGTGCTATACAGTGGGAACTTGTTGTTTATACATTTTATACATGTATGCATCTGCTAATCCCAGACTTCTAGTCCTTCTCTACCCCGCCAACCCGTGACAATGACAAGTTTGTTTTTTGTGAGTCTGTTTCTGTTTCGTCGATATGTTCATTTGTGTTCTATTTTAGGGTCTGTATATAAGTGATATCATATGGTATTTGTCCTTCTCTTTCTGACTTTGCTTAGTATCATAGTCTCTAGGTCCATCCATGTCGCTGTAAATAGCATTATTTCATTCTTTTTTTATGGCTAAGTAATACTCCATTGTGTGTGTGTGTGTGTGTGTGTATATATATATACACACACACACACACATATATATATATATCTCACATATTTACTCATTCATCTGTTGATGGACATTTGGGGTGTTTCCATGTCTTTGCTATTGTAAATAGTGCTGCTGTGAACATAGGAATGCATGTACCTTTCTGAATTATAGTTTCCTCTGGGTATATGCTCAGGACTGGGATTGCTGGGCCACATGGCAACTCTATTTTTAGTGTTTTGAGGAAACTTAATACTGTTTTCCATAATGGCTACACCAATTTACATTCCTACCAACAGTGTAAGAGGGTTCCCTTTTCTCTACACCCTCACACACTCTTTTAATGTGATTAAAAATTTAGTGCATTCTGCTATTTAACTTGAAATTTGACCTCCCAACACTTATTGAATAATCTGTAATATCTCCCGAGATGATTATTTTTTATATAATCAAGTTCCTGTATGTACTGTGATCTGCTTTAGGGCTACCTAACTCATGCAGGTGTCTGACATTTTTGATTCTTGACCAAGGACTACACTCTAGTATTTTAATAGTTGAATTTCATAAATGTTTCATATATTTAGTTTCATAAGCTTGTGATCCTTAAAACTAAACATAGTCTTCATATATTTAAGGTCCTTAAAATTTGAAACAGAAATGTCTAGAGGACTAAAAGATACTTGTATCATTGACTTCATGTAGAAATTATATATTACTCGATTTCTGCTCCTAATGATGGTTGCTCAAAACTTGTTCCTTGCCAGAACTGCTAGAGGTGTCAACGTTTGAAGGAGTCCTTCAGAAATGGGTTGAAGTGCTCTGAATGCTCTTAGATAAAGAAAAAAAGGAAAAAAAATTTAAAAAAGGAAAAAGATGTTTCTGGAAAAAAATATCATGGGTATAGAATAGAATGAGAATAGAATGCAAATATCTCCTGGGATAATTGATGCCTGGCATACCTTCCACTGTTTCTCAAAAACCCTTTTCTTCTACCAATTTTGACTCTTTCCCACTTTTATCTTTACCTTCAACAGTATAAATTGCCTTCCATCATAAGAAAAATGTCCTGTGTTCAGGACTGTGTTTAGAGTTCTCCAGAGAAACAGATCCAGTGATAGAGATAGAGAGAGATGCTTAGTATAAGGAACTGGCTAATGGAATTATAGAAAAGTCCCAAGATCTGCACTTGGCAGGCTGGAGACTCACAAGAGCTGATGGTGTCATTCTAGTCCAAAAGCCAGCAGTCTCAAGATCCAAGAAGAGCAAATGTTTCAGTTCAGGTCCAAAGTCAGGAAAAGGCCAGTGCTCCAGCTAAGCAGTCAGGCAGAGGGAATCCCTCTTATTTGTGGAAGGAGGTGGTCAGCCCTTTTATTTGGGCCTTCAATGATTGGATGAGGGCCACTGACATTAGGGAGGGCAATCGAGTTTACTCAGTCTGTTGATTCAGATGTTAATCTCATCCAAAAACACCCTCACAGACACACCCAGAATAATGTTTGAATGAATATCTGAGCATCCCATGGCCCAGTAAAGTTGACACATAAGCTCTTGTGATGGTTAATTTTATCATTTCCCCATTTTGTACCTGCTACAGGAAGGTTACATAAAATCTTATCGATGGCCAACTTTCTTAGTTTATTCTGATATTTCAAATTATTATTCCAGCTGGAAATTGAAAGTGAAAGTATATTGATATTTCAAAACCTTTAAATTAGTTTGCTACAGGGAGTTATTACATCAGAACCATTGTCTATCCCTGAATTCTTGGATATTCTGAAGTGAAAGGAAATATAAACTACAGCACTACAGATCAGCTAGAAGCAATAGGACTGTCAAACCCTTTGAAAAGATATATTGGGGAACCAGAAGTGTCAAAGAAGAAACGTGAAAACCATGTTTCTGCTAGAGCAGTTGACATTTGGAAACCTATATTTCTCCTTGGAGAAGCCCCCACAGCTTCTATAGTTAATATTGTTCTGAGGGGGGAATCTCAGAACAATATTAATTGAAGGGGGGGTGTGAAGAAATGAAGTATTAAAACCTTTGTCATACTCAATCCCAAGTGAGTGATGCCCAGAAATAGAGCTTATATCCATGACTGATGAACAGATACTTTGAAAGCCTATTACATTTTACATGCCTATGTAATAAATTGTGTATGTTTTCCCCAGAGAAATTTAATTGAAATACTTGAAATCAAAGTATTTTGGAGAAAAGCAAACATCAGAATGTTAAAATGCATCTCAGATAGATCAATCTCATAAAAAGGAAAGCCAGACTCAAAATCACTTAATTTAATTCAACCATTCAACATTTATTTCCTACATGAATAACAGTATTTTATGTACCTAAAACATATCTATGGGTTGAAAGAGGAAAAGAGAGAAAGAGTAAGCATGTGTAAGTAAGGTGTATAAGCCTACAGAAATATATTAAATTGGTAGCAAAAAATTGTTACAGTGGTTGTTTTGTTGCAGAACAGGAATAGAGAGTCAGAGAGGTCACCTACTCTTTACTTAAAATAATGTTTCATGGTGTGTATGTATTTATCATTTACTATGTGTGAGGCACTGTGCTGGATAGCATGAAAGTCAATGGTAGACAAGATAGTCATGTTTTATGACATCATGGGGCTGAGATAGTAACCAATTGCATTAAGCCATGAGGTGGTTTTATTGCATGCTGTGATCCTAAATGAATGCTATCTATCTTTCATTTTTATGATGATATCAATATTAAAAACATTTAGATTTTCTTGGAACAATTTAGACATAAAAATGTAAAAAATCAGCATTAGTGAGAAATACCTAGTTTCTAAGAAATATTTTAGGAATAATTTTCAGTATGATTCATGATATGGTAAATACTCGTCTACATTAGTGATACACAAGTTCCATGATTCTCCATTTATCTTTTGTCTGATGCATTTTGGATGAGACAGTACATTTTCAAACCCCCTTTTTTTTTGTTTTATTGGTACGCGGGCCTCTCACTGTTGTGGCCTCTCCCGTTGCGGAGCACAGGCTCTGGACGCACAGGCTCAGTGGCCATGGCTCACGGGCCTAGCCGCTCTCTGGCATGTGGGATCTTCCCAGACTGGGGCACGAACCCGTGTCCCCTGCATCAGCAGGTGGACTCTCAACCACTGAACCACCAGGGAAGCCCTCAAACCCTTTTACTGGAACATTTCATGCTGTTTTCCTTCTAAGTTGTTTAATTCACTCCACTCAGTCATTAACTTACTCATTCAGTACAGTTTGATTGATTGGTACATGTATGGTTCCTTAATAGGAGCTGCATAAAAGAGGAATCAAACATTAATTAGATGTAAACCCAATCTTATGAACCTTATTGACCAGTCATGTAGTGAAAAGAGAACACGTACTCAACCCTTAATTTTCATAATTATAACTTAAGTGTCATAAAAGATGAATGGGTAGAGTTCTATTTCTGTTCATGCAACTACAGAGAAGGGGCATTTGACATAATACCTGAATAGTATTTACTCTTTTGGAAAGTGGGGAAGAAGGGGGAGAGACCTCTATGTACAGAGAACAATGAAAACCAAACAAAGGGTGCTAGGTGAAGCAGCCTTCAGTTTTGTCATGCATGCAGTCTTTAATGGCATATATTAGAGAAAAGACTGGTGAAACTGGGGGCAGATTTGAAGGCCTTAATAATATCTCAAGATGTTTTTTGTTTGTTTTCAATGGGAAGCTGTTGAAGATTTTTGAACAGCAGCATCTTTAGCGTGAATGACTAAAGAGGTATTGCTGCAATTACCTGAAATACTGGGTACAAGAGATGTACCCATTTGGGAAGCTGTGTGTGTGTTAAGGGTTAGGTTCTGGTGAGTCTTTCTTGGAATGTTCTATTAAGGAAGGGGAGATGCAAGACCAGAATTCACAAGTGAGGCAAGAGCTGTGGCAGTAAGTATTAGAGTCACTATCATTAACATAGATGTTAGTGCTCAAATCATGAAACTAGATAAGACTTCCTAAGAACAAAGTGAGTTAAGGTAGGGAAGAAAAAAGTACCTAGTGTATAACTCTGAAGTGGGTGGAGAATAAAATAATGATCTACAATTAAAAGCTGGGAGGAGGAAAACCCCAGGAAACAGAGCAGCAGTTGCAGTGATAGAAAGAGAAACAGAAAAGTAGAGAAGTATCATCCTATAGAAGGTAAGACAAGAAAAAAGTGATGAAAAAAGAGATGATGCTGTCAAATGCATCAAAGAGATCAAGGTAAAAAAGCACTAAGGAAATATTTATATATGAACTTGCAGAGGTGAACATTTTTACTAATGAATGACACACAAACTCAAGTTGCAGATGTTAAAATACGTTACTCTTAAAGGGTGACAATCCATACTCCACTCACAGAAAGAATAGTGGCTGTTTGAGTGGAGGATAGGCAGTCTACCTGAAAAGAATTCAGAGTAATGATAATAAAGATGATCCAAAATCTTGGAAATAGAATGGAGAAAATACAAGAAACGTTTAACAAGGACCAAGAAGAACTAAAAAGCAAACAAACAATGATGAACAACACAATAAATTAAATTAAAAATTCTCTAAAAACAATCAATAGCAGAAGGCAGAAGAAAGGATAAGTGACCTGGAAGATAAAATAGTGGAAATAACTACCACAGATCAGAATAAAGAAAAAAGAATGAAAAGAATTGAGGAAAGTCTCAGAGACCTCTGGGACAACATAAGATGCACCAACATTCGAAGTATAGGGGTACCAGAAGAAGAAGAGAAAAAGAAAGGGACTGAGTAAATATTTGAAGAGATTATAGTTTAAAACTTCCCTAATATGGGAAAGGAAATAATCAAGTTCAGGAAGCACAGAGAGTTCCATACAGGATAAATCCAAGGAGAAACACGCCAAGACACATATTAATCAAACTATCAAAAATTAAATGCAAAGAAAAAATATTAAAAGCAGCAAGGCAAAAGCAACAAATAACATACAAGGGAATCCCTGTAAAGTTAACAGCTGATTTTTCAGCAGACACTCTGCAAGCCAGAAGGGAGTGGCAGGACATAATTAAAGTGATGAAAGAGAAAAACCTACAACCAAGATTACTCAGCAAGGATCTCATTCAGATTTGATGGAGAAATTAAAATTTTTACAGACAAGCAAAAGCTAAGATAATTCAGCACCACCAAACCAGCTCTACAGCAAATGCTAAAGGAACTTATCTAGGCAGGAAACAGAAGAGAAGGAAAAGACCTATAATAACGAACCCAAAGCAATTAAGAAAATGGTAATAGGAACATATATATCGATAATTATCTGAAATGTAAATGGATTAAATGCTCCCACCAAAAGACATAGACTGGCCGATTGAATACAAAAACAAGACTTGTATATATGCTGTCTAAAAGAGACCCACTTCAGACCTTGGGACACATACAGACTGAAAGTGAGGGGATGGAAAAAGATGTTCCATACAAATGGAAATCAAAAGAAAGCTGGAGTAGCAATTCTCATATCAGATAAAATAGACTTTAAAATAAAGACTATTACAAGAGACAAAGAAGGACACTACATAATGATCAAGGGATCAATCCAAGAAGAAGATATAAGAATTGTAAATATTTATGCACTCAACATAGGAGCACCTCAATACATAAGGCAAATACTAACAGCCATAAAAGGGGAAATCGACAGTAACACAGTCAGAGTAGGGGACATTAACACCCCACTTTCACCAATGGACACATCATCCAAAATGAAAGTAAGGAAACACAAGGTTTAAGTGACACATTAAACAAGATGGACTTAATTGATATTTATAGGACATTCCATCCAAAACTAACAGAATACAGTTTCTTAAGTGCTCATGGAACATTCTTCAGGATAGATCATATCTTGGGTCACAAATCAAGCCTTGGTAAATATAAGAAAACTGAAATCATATCAGATATCTTTTCTGATCGCAATGCTATGAGACTAGATATCAATTACAGGAAAAAAATTGTAAAAAATACAGACACATGGAAGCTAAACAATATACTACTAAATAACCAAGAGATCACTGAAGAAATCAAAGAGGAAATAAAAAAATACCTAGAAACAAATAACAATGAAAACGACGACCCAAAACCTATGGGATGCAGCAAAAGCAGTTCTAAGAGGGAAGTTTATAGCCGTCCAATCTTACCTCAAGAAACAAGAAAAATCTCAAATAACGTAAGCTTACACCTAAAGCAATTAGAGAAAAAAAGAAGAAAAAAATGCTAAAGTTAGCAGAAGGAAAGATATCATAAAGATCAGATCAGAAATAAATGAAAATGAAATGAAGGAAACAGTAGCATGGATCAATAAAACTAAAAGCTGGTTCTTTGAGAAGATAAAAAAAAAAAGGTAAACCATTAGCCAGACTCATCAAGAAAAAAAGGGAGAAGACTCAAATCAACAGAATTAGAAATGAAAAAGAAGTAACAGTTGACACTGCAGAAAATACTAAGGATCATGAGAGATTACTACAAGCAACTATATGCCAATAAAACGGACAACCTGGAAGAAATGGACAAATTCTTAGAAATGCACAACCTTCCAAGACTGAACCAGGAAGAAATAGAAAATATGAACAGATCAATCACAAGCACTGCAATTGAAACTGTGATTAGAAGTCTTCGAACAAACGAAAGCCCAGGACCAGATAGCTTCAGAGGCGAATTCTATCAAACATTTAGAGAGGAGTTAACACCTATCCTTCTCAAATTCTTCCAAAATATAGCAGAGAGAGGAGCGCTCCCAAACTCATTCTTCTAGGCCACCATCACCCTGACACCAAAACCAGACAGAGATGTCACAGAAAAAGACACCTACAGGCCAATATCACTGATGAACGTAGATGCAAAAATCCTCAGCAAAATACTAGCAAACAGAATCCAACAGCACATTAAAAGGGTTATACACTATGATCAAGTGAGATTTATCCCAGGGATGCAAGGATTCTTCAAAATAAATCAATCAATGTGATACACCGTATTAACAAATTGAAGGATAAAAACCATATGATAACAGATGCAGAAAAAGCTTGCAACAAAATTCAACACCCATTTATGATAAAACCTCTCCAGAAAGTAGGCATAGAAGGAACTTACCTCAACGTAATAAAGGCCATATATGACTAACCCACAGCCAACATCATTCTCAATGCTGAAAAACTGAAACCATTTCCACTAAGATCAGGAAAAAGCCAAGGATGCCCACTATCACCACTGTTATTCAACATAGTTTTGGAAGTTTTAGCCACAGCAATCAGAGAAGAAAAAGAAATAAGAATCCAAATTGGAAAAGAAGTAAAACTGTCACTGTTTGCAGATGACATGATACTATACATAAAGAATCCTAACGATGCTACCAGAAAACTACTAGAGCTAATCAACGAATTTGCTAAACAGGATACAGAATTAACACACAGAAATCTCTTGCATTCCTGTACACTAATGATGAAAAATCTGAAAGAGAAATTAAGGAAACACTCCCATTTACCACTGCAACAAAAAGAATAAAATGCCTAGGAATAAACCTACCTAAGGAGACAAAAGACCTGTATGCAGGAAACTGTAAGACACTGATGAAAGAAATTAAAGATGATACCAACAGATGGAGAGATATACCATGTTCTTGGATTGGAAGAATGAACATTGTGAAAATGACTATACTACCCAACTCAATCTACAGATTCAGTGCAATCCATATCAAACTACCAATGGCATTTTTCACAGAACTAGAAGAAAAATTTCACAATTTGTATGGAAACACAAAAGACCCCCGAATAGCCAAAGCAATCTTGAGAATGAAAAACGGAGCTGGAGGAATCAGGCTCCCTGACTTCAGACTATACTACAAAGCTATAGTAATCAAGACAAGATGGTCCTGGCACAAAAAGAGAAATATAGATCAATGGAATAGGATAGAAAGCCCAGAGATATACCGACATACATTTGGTCACCTTATGTTTGATAAAGGAGGCAAGAATATACAGTGGAGAAAAGACAGCCTCTTCAATAAGTGGTGCTGGGAAAACTGGACAGCTACATGTAAAAGAATGAAATTAGAACACACTCTAACAACATACACAAAAAAGATCTCAATGTATTAAAGACTTAAGTGTAAGGCCAGACACTATAAAACTCCTAGGGCAAAACATAGGCAGAACACTCTATGACATAAATCACAGCAAGATCCTTTTTGACCCACCTCCTAGAGAAATGGAAATAAAAACAAAAATAAACAAATGGGACGTAATGGAACTTAAAAGCTTTTACACAGCAAAGGAAACTCTAAACAAGATGAAAAGACAACCCCCAGAATGGGAGAAAATATTTGCAAATGAAGCAGCTGACAAAGGATTAATCTCCAAAATATAAAAGCAGCTCTTGCAGCTCAATATCAGTAAAACAAACAACCCAATCCAAAAGTGGGCAGAAGATCTAAATAGACATTTCTCCAAAGAAGACATACAGATTGCTAACAAACACATGAAAGAATGGTCAACATCACTAATTATTAGAGAAATGCAAATCAAAACTACAATGAGGTATCACCTCACACCAGTCAGAATGGCCATCATCGAAAAATCTACAAACAATAAATGCTGGAGAGGGTGTGTAGAAAAGGGGACCCTCTTGCACTGTTGGTGGGAATGTAAATTGATACAGCCACTATGGAGAACAGTATGGAGGGTCCTTAAAAAACTAACAGTAAAACTACCATATGACCCAGCAATCCCACTACTGGGCACATACTCTGAGAAAACCATAATGGACAAAGAGTCATGTACCACAGTGTTCATTGCAGCTCTATTTACAATAGCCAGGACATGGAAGCAACCTAAGCGTTCATTGACAGATGAATGGGTAAAGAAGATGTGGCCCATATATACACTGGAATATTACTCAGCCATAGAAAGAAATGAAACTGAGTTAGTTATTTGTAGTGAGGTGGATAAACCTAGAGTCTGTCATACAGAGTGAAGTAAGTCAGAAAGAGAAAAAAAAATATCGTATGCTAACACATATATATGGAATCTGAAAAAAAAAGGTTCTGAAGAACCTAAAGGCAGGACAGGAATAAAGATGCAGATGTAGAGAATGGAGTTGAGGACGTGGGGAGGTAGAATGGTAAGCTGGGACGAAGTGAGAGAGCGGCATGGACATATATACACTACGAAACGTAAAGTAGATAGCTAGTGGGAATCAGCCGCATAGCACAGGGCGAACAGCTTGGTGCTTTGTGACCACCTAGAGGGATGGGATAGGGAGGGTGGGAGGGAGACACAAGTGGGGCTAGATATGGGGATATATGTATACGTATAGTTGATTCACTTTGTTATGCAGCAGAAGCTAACACACCAGTGTAAATCAGTTATACTCCAATAAAGATGTTAAAAAAAAGAAAAAAAATACTGTGAAGTTTTTTCATTTTTTTCTAGTCCCTAATTATGTTCTTTTTATTTGAAAGCTTAATTATTTTTCCTTCCGTTAGCCTTGTACATTTTTGAAGTGGAATTCTGCCCTTCTGAATTTTCGAAGCTTGAGATTGAAGATAAAAGGGCTATATCCTCTCACTTGAGTTAGTTCCTGAGTGTTCACCTGATTAGCTTGGAATTTCTTTCAGATGCCAATATAAAGGCGCCGCCCCCCCCCCAACAATGGCATAAACAAAGTAGAAATTTATTTTTTTATAAGAGCAGTTCAGAAGTAGAAGTCAAGATCAGGTTTTACAAGATCCACGGTATCAGAGAGCAAAGATCTTTTTGTTTTATTCCCCAGTTCAATGACTTGTATTCTCAAGTTGTTTCATAGTACCCTGTGGGTGCTTGAGTGTCACTATCTTAGTATTCTTGGCAGCAGGAAGGAGGAAGGGGCAAGAAGTAGGACTTCTCCTCCCTTTTAAGGAGACATTTGGGAAATATTCACAACATTTCAACTTAAATTTTCTTGGCCAGAACTTGGGCACATGGCTATACTTGGCTGCAAAAGAAGCTGGAAAATATAGTCTTTTACGTGTATGGCAATCTCTTCTTAAATTACAGCCAGAGTAATCATGTTGTTTTGCTAAACAAAATCTTTTCATAGACTTTCCATTAATGATGAATCAGTTAGTTATTCCTCAGTTTGGTGTTTAAACTCTTCATAATAAACCCAAACATACTCTTCCAAATTTATTTTGCATTGCTCGTACACACACACACACACACACACACACACACACACACACACACACACGCTTAAACCATATTAAGGTCAAGAATGTTTTACAAACACACCTCTTGCTTTTCCTATTTTGTACTTTTTTCTTTGCTTTTTTCTTACCTAGTGTTGCCTCTTTCTACCATTGCTTACTGAAATCTTATTTGTCTAATAAGGCCAATGACAAATACCACATCTTTAAAAAAATCTGTACTAATTCCTGAGTAGTATATACATTGTACTCCTTTGATTTCCCGTTGCATTTGATTTGTATATCTCTAATGATATTTTATATATTTTACCACTTGTATCACATTTGGTCTTGCCTTAAATTCCCTGTAGACACTCAGCTCCTTGAAGAGTCAAAGATGTAGTTCATCTCATTTATTTCCATACATATTCTCTGAAGCACCTAGTTTCTGATTTCTGCATAGGAAGTACACAAAATAGTCATAATATTTAAAGGAAATTTAATTTCTATAGAAGTTTATGCCTACTTCTTAAGTACTATGGAAAAGAGCACAATTACATACAGAAATGTTTTTAGAACTAAGCTTATGATATGTTTGAAGTAGGCATTTTTGAAATACAGCAGAGGACCAAGGATATCCTGATGAAAGTGGGTAAGGGTCACAATGGAGCTGAATATGTTTATCCTTAGGGGGCGGAGAGGAGTCCATTTGTTTGTGGAACCCAAAAGCTCAGGGAAGGGATTCAAGCATGTCTGTTGGAGAACCTAGCCTTTCTCATCATTTCATTTAGAAAGAGGTCTTCCCTGAGCAAACATATTACAGGATTAGAGCTCAGAATCTGACCCTGTGAGCCCTGGCAATCCCCAAGAGAGTTATTAATACAAACCTGCCCTAGTTTTCTTGTAGATCTGATATTTCATATAATAGTCGCTTAAGAGAATTCTACTCCCTATTTAAAATGGGAGGTAAAACTTTGTTCTACTAGTGGTAGATAGATTATTGCAGAAATGAAGTCTGGATCAAATGTCTCTTGTGTGGGAAGGAGCGGCAGCCAGTTTCCTGCAGGAGAACTGGGTCTTTCTGTGTCAGCGCAGTAGGTGACAGATCTAGATTTAAATCTCTCCTCTACCACTTTGTGAGCTTGGGAAAGTTGCTTTAATCTTTGAAGCTTAAACAATATGTATTGTTGTATGCCACCTGGCATTGTAATAAATGTAATTATTTATAAATATTGGATGCTGCAGATTAAAACAAAATCATATCATAAATCACTGAGTTAAGGTATTTGGAATGCCAGAGGGACAGTTTCCAAGAGAACTGACAAGGTAGAAGTTCTTTGATGGATTCAGACTTTATTAGACCAGCGATCTGTACTATCCATTCCCCCCAGAAATAGGCACCCTTTTCCATAGTGATAGGCAGTACTGTGGAGCAGAAATCCTCTCTACTGGCAGGAAACTCTTAGGAAAGGAAAGAGATGCTGAGGCTAGTTTAGTTTATTCATTTCTATTGCCAATTAAGATAGAGGGGTCTTGAGAGATCAGGAGTGTCACCATAATTCTGCTCCCTTGGTGAGAGAAGCTTTCCATTCCAACACTCCCCAACTTTGTATTCTCAATCTATTGGACTTAATCACCCAATGATATGATTAAGTAGAGTATAGTCATGAGCCAACTCCATCCCAGTGGTGAGCAATACTCAATCCCAGCACACTTCTCTTCTCTTCCAACTTTAAGAGATGACTCCCTCAATACCCACCACTGCTCCCTTGGGTCATTCCTCCTGGGACCACTGATGGGCATTATACTCTGTCTGCAGAGATTCCAGTTTCTCTGCAGGGGCTCCCAGAACTCTCTGCAGTGGTTCAGAAGAATATGTTATTAAATCATCTCCATGATTTACAGGCTGAAATTTTATACCCTATTCTATGCCTCATCCAAAGTATATGTAACCACATTGTTCAGTATATCATGTAAGAAGTTCTGCAGTGAGAATGAGTGCTATATGAAACACACAAACACATAAATACCTTCCACCAACAAAATGCCAGTAACAGAGTCACCTCACATTTGTCCTCTGCATTTGTTAAATTCTCTAGGAGAAAATAAAATTTAAAAATAGAATCCCTTTATAAATAAGGTCAAAGATTATAACTCCTAGAGTATCAAATCTGAAATAAAATTGTATTGCCCTCATAAGTCCAAAGTCCAAAATTCTTAGATTAGAATCCTACATCATTCTCTCCAGTCTGTTCTGCTCATTTTTAGCTAGAGTTTCTTTATGCCTGGGTAAACTTTAGATTCTGTTAGCCACGACAGCCTAGAATATATCTCATTGGAATAGGCATTGTTTTAGGGCCTCAGCAATTGTATGAATGCAATGCATTCAAAGTTAGCCCTGCCACAGTTTATTTCATGGCCTTGGATAAAGTTGGTCAGTACTATTCTGACAGACTTGATCAATAACAGAAAAATTAGAACCCCATTAGTTCCTGGTGGAGTGGTGGGAATCAGTTCCCTGGCTTTTCAAAGCAACAAGTATTGTCCCATGCTCTGAGATAAAACAGATCTGTAGTCAACTTTTCCCTGTAGTTGACTCTTTACACAGGGTTCACTTTACTCAGAGGTCACCTCTTCAGAGAGAGATTTCCTATCTCCATCTCAAGTCACCCTTAACACATCACTTTCTGTATTTTTATCACATCACCGTCTGAGATTATACGTGTGTCTTTTTTGTCTAACTTGCTACTAGACTATAAATGAAGGGAAGGACATTGTTGTCTTATCCTTGGTGCATCCCCAATGTTGAGAGAAGCTCCTTGGACATAAGAGTCAATCAATGTTTGTGAAATAAATGAATGGAGTAAAAACCAAAACTCTCCTGTAAGACCCTCCTACACACCAATATCTGATCTCCATTCTTGAGGGAAAACTACCTCTAATTGTTTTTAATTTTTCTGGTTATTATTTGTATTTTTCAATGTATTGACTTGGGGAATTATTTTGACTCCTTCCTGTAAATAATGAGGAATTTTAGCTGAGTTGAGCTGTGCACGCATCTCCTGAGTGTTGTTAGTTAATACTACTTTGAAGACTTCATATTATATACTAAAACTTATTTCCTTATATGGCAGATGTTATTAAGTGACTCACTCAATACCCACTTTCTTTTCAGCTTTGGCTGTGCCCCCTTCATCCTGTCTGGAATAAGAACATAAATATGGGAGGGGCAGTAGCCATTCTGTGGCCCTATTAGAGAAGAAAGACAGAAAGATCCCAGCTCTTCATGAAATTGTAATAATGTACCAGTGCAGTGCTGAGGCAGACACACTCACGTGTGTTCTCCTTTCTCGTAATCTTTGTTTTCCTGTAACTTATAGTTGAGTACGTTACTACTGATAAATTGTTTAGCCAACTTTGAGCTATATTTCTTGACACCCCATTATGCAAAATGAGGAAAAAAGTGTTCCTATATTATTCTCCTGCATTCTCCTCTGCCAGTTTCTCTCAGCTACATCATTGTTTTGCTATCAGGATTTGTAACTCTTATATGCTGTTCTATTACGGTGGTTAATTCTCCTAGGATTTGCCTTCAGAGTTAATCTAAAATTTGATAAATAATGAATAGCAATATAATTATGCAAATATCAGTCACAATTAGAACCTCATATTATGATTGGAGTCAGAGGCAAAAAATATAAGCCACAAAACCTGGTAGCTCAAAGAAGAGTCTTGGATTACGGTGAAATGTAGTCTTACAATTCACTAAATCATGTTTCATTTGGTTTGTTTCATATTTGGGCTTTCTTTTATATATTTTCTTCTGAAGTTTTTGCCTTTTTCTTGTTATTTAAAAAATACTTTCTTCAGATCACTAATTTTTAACCCTGTTTCTTAATTAACCCCCTTATTTGATGTATTTAAAATTATTTCCAAATTTATGCATAGAGATATACAAATTCTTTCTCCTAAGACCAGTACATGATGTTGCCTCCATTTCCTATCCTCCCACTAGGTATGTATTTATTTATTTTTCATCTTTGCCTAGTAGATATGTGTAAAAAATATTTCAAAATTGATTTGATTACCAATAATTGTGAACAATTTTTGTTACTGTTTCACTTTTCTTCTTTTATGAATTATGTGTTCCTGGTTTGTGTGCATTTTGCTATTAAGGTAGCTATCTTTATTCTACTATTTTTATAATTCTTTTAATTTGATTTTGGTATATAAACTTTATCATTTTATTACAAACACTTTCTCATTTTGCTCTTCGTTTTCTGTTTTTATAGTGGATTTGTTTTTCTGCGTTAAAGATTTTTTTTTTTTTAATACAATAATTTTAAGGTGGAAGTCGGTCAAATAAAAAAAAAATCCCAATATGACCTCTGTCTCAATGTCATTCTAGCTGAACTTGAAAGTTAACTCTATCAGGTCATATTCTAATGTTACTAAGTGATTTCTCACAGAAATATTAATTGTGCTTCAATTATATGCTAAACAGTGCTCTAACACAGAAAATAATGAAGTATAAACCGATGTAATCATTGTTCTCATGAAGCATACATTCAAAATTAAATTTAAATTTGTTATTCAGAGATCTCAAGTTTGTTTATGAACACCTGTCTGTCTAGGTAATACAAATGGTCCTTGAGTTTAGGCTTAAGATCTTTAAATTGGTATTCCTTTGCTTTGATTTAAGAAGTTAAATTTTAATTAAAAAAAAAAACCTTTTGTCTTCATAAAGAAATAGGTTATATATCTGTTTTTGCTTTTTATATGATTTTGGTTTTTTTGGTTTGTTTGATACTATAAATCCTTAGAAATATCAGGAAATACATTATGTAAATGTTTCCAAAATACGATTGGCAGGCACTGTAATATAGAGAGGGAACAACTGGTTTTAGAGTCAAATACTTAGGTGAGTTTCTGTCTTGAGGTCTCTACCACTTGCTTGATGAGGTAATTTTCTTAATGTATTGATTATAAAATAGAGATAATAGTAATAACTACCTTATAAACATCCTGTGAAGTGTAAATAAGAAAAGGCATCAAGAGTTTAGGACAAAGCCTGGAATATATACAATAGCATAAATACTTGCATTTGTTACTCTTGATTATTAATTTTAATAACTATAGTGGTGAGATAGGTTGTCCCATTATAATTTACGTTAACTCCAAACTCCTCACGAGCATAATATCCAGGAAAAAAGTTACCTTATGGCTCTAATATATGATTTCACTAACTTAAAAAGCAAGTGTTTTACTGGACAAAAAATGGGAGAAGGCGTCAATGTGAAAATGCACCAAAACAGAAATAGACTCACAGACATAGAAAACAAACTTAAGGTTACCAAAGGGGAAAGGGGGGAACGGATAAATTAGGAGTTTGGCATTAACAGATATACACTACTATATGTAAAGTAGATAAACAACAAGGTCCTACTGTATAGCACAGGGAACTATATTCAATATCTTGTTATAACCTATAATGGAAAATAATCTGAAAAAATATATATACACACACACACACATATATATATAACTGAATCACTTTGCTCTACATGTGAAACTAACATGACACTGTATATCAACTATCAACTATACTTCAATAAAAATAAACGAATAAAGTATTTGTCACAAAGGGGAAAAAAAAAGACTCTTTTTCTACTCCTGGACCAAAGTTACATTTTTATTTTGAGACTCTTAGAGCTCAAAATTCTATTAAGTACTTTAAAACTCATCTGGTAATAAGTTTAAAAATATATAGTCTAACTTCTTCACTCATATTTAAAGAAATTGAAAATCTGAATAAAAATGAATTTCAATAGACAAGCAGAGTTTTTTTGGTATAGTAAGAAAATATTTTGTGCAAATTTAGATTTTAAATGATTAATGTTTTTATGTCTCACTTGTCCCACTATAATTTTCTTAAAAGAATGTATTTCAGTGCCTTAAATATGAAATTATTTAGTGTTTTATTTGTTTTTGACATTCTAAAGAAGTTTATTCCAGTCAGGATAGTGCTGTGAGTTCAAACTTTGCTGCATCTCCCTTTACTAAAATTGACCCTTGAATAAAGTGAGTTTGAACAGCATGGATCCACTTATATTTAGATTTTTTTCAATAAATACTATAGCACTTCATGATCTGCAGTTGGTTGATTCTGCAGATGTAGAACTGCAGATACAGAGGGCTGACTGGGCCTTGAGCATTTGCAGATTTTGGTATCCATGGTGGGTCCTGAAACCAATCCCCCATCGATACTGAGGGACGACTATATATAACAATGATAGGTAAAAATGAAAAGAGAACCATAAATAGACTAATTTGAAAAAGTAAATCATCTTGGTATAAACTCTCCAAGTCACATAAATTTGAGATTTCAAACACTTTAAGAGAAGTTTCTTAACTTCCAGGGATGAAAAAAATGTAGGCGACATACGGAGGAATATGAATCAGAATAGCTTTGTCCTTCCCAACAGCAACTCTAGATGGTTATTAGGAAATTAGGTTTCAGACTTCTTTTTTTTTTTTTTTTTTTTAACATCTTTATTGGGGTATAATTACTTTACAATGGTGTGTTAGTTTCTGCTTTATAACAAAGTGAATCAGTTATACATATACATATGTTCCCATATCTCTTCCCTCTTGCGTCTCCCTCCCTCCCACCCTCCCTATCCCACCCCTCCAGGCTGTCACAGAGCACCGAGCCAATATCCCTGTGCCATGCGGCTGCTTCCCACTAGCTATCTACCTTACTACGTTTGTTAGTGTGTATATGTCCATGACTCTCTCTCGCCCCGTCACAGCTCACCCTTCCCCCTCCCCATAACCTCAAGTCCGTTCTCTAGGAGGTCTGCGTCTTTATTCCTGCCTTACCCCTAGGTTCTTCATGACATTTTTATTTCTTAAATTCCATATATATTTGTTAGCATACTGTATTTGTCTCTCTCTTTCCGACCTACTTCACTGTGTATGACAGACTCTAGGTCCATCCACCTCACTACAAATAGCTCAATTTCGTTTCTTTTTATGGCTGAGTAATATTCCATTGTATATATGTGCCACATCTTCTTTATCCATTCATCCGATGATGGGCACTTAGGTTGTTTCCATCTCCGGGCTATTGTAAATAGAGCTGCGATGAACATTTTGGTACATGACTCTTTTTGAATTTCGGTTTTCTCAGGGTATATGCCCAGTAGTGGGATTGCTGGGTCATATGGTAGTTCTATTTGTAGTTTTTTAAGGAACCTCCATACTGTTCTCCATAGTGGCTGAACCAATTCACATTCCCACCAGCAGTGCAAGAGGGTTCCCTTTTCTCCACACCCTCTCCAGCATTTATTGTTTCTAGATTTATTGATGATGGCCATTCTGACTGGTGTGAGATGATATCTCATTGTAGTTTTGATTTGCATTTCTCTAATGATTAATGATGTTGAGCATTCTTTCATGTGTTTGTTGGCAGTCTGTATATCTTCTTTGGAGAAATGTCTATTTAGGTCTTCTGCCCATTTTTGGATTGGGTTGTTTGTTTTTTTGTTGTTGAGCTGCATGAGCTGCTTGTAAATTTTGGAGATTAATCCTTTGTCAGTTGCTTCATTTGCAAATATTTTCTCCCATTCTGAGGGTTGTCTTTTGGTCTTGTTTATGGTTTCCTTTGCTGTGCAAAAGCTTTGAAGTTTCATTAGGTCCCATTTGTTTATTTTTGTTTTTATTTCCATTACTCTAGGGGGTGGGTCAGAAAGAATCTTGCTGTGATTTATGTCATAGAGTGTTCTGCCTATGTTTTCATCTAATAGTTTGATAGTTTCTGGCCTTATATTTAGGTCTTTAATCCATTTTGAGCTTATTTTTGTGTATGGTGTTAGGGAGTGTTCTAATTTCATTCTTTTACATGTACCTGTCCAGTTTTCCCAGCACCATTTATTGAAGAGGCTGTCCTTTTTCCACTGTACATTCCTGCCACCTTTATCAAAGATAAGGTGTCCATATGTGCATGGGTTTATCTCTGGGCTTTCTATCCTGTTCCATTGATCTATCTTTCTGTTTTTGTGCCAGTACCATACTGTCTTGATAACTGTAGCTTTGTAGTATAGTCTGAAGTCAGGGAGCCTGATTCCTCCAGTTCCTTTTTTTGTTCTCAAGATTGCTTTGGCTATTCGGGGTCTTTTGTGTTTCCATACAAATTGTGAAATTTTTTGTTCTAGTTCTGTGAAAAATGCCAATGGTAGTTTGATAGGGATTGCATTGAATCTATAAATTGCTTTGGGTAGTAGAGTCATTTTCACAATGTTGATTCTTCCAATCCAAGAACATGGTATATGTCTCCATCTATTTGTATCATCTTTAATTTCTTTCATCAGTGTCTTATAGTTTTCTGCATACAGGTCTTTTGTCTCCTTAGGTAGGTTTATTCCTAGATATTTTATTCTTTTTGTTGCAATGGTAAATGGGAGTGTTTTCTTGATTTCACTTTCAGATTTTTCATCATTAGTGTATAGGAATGCCAGAGATTTCTGTGCATTAATTTTGTATCCTGCTACTTTACCAAATTCATTGATTAGCTCTAGTAGTTTTCTGGTAGCATCTTTAGGATTCTCTATGTATAGGATCATGTCATCTGCAAACAGTGACAGCTTTACTTCTTCTTTTCCGATTTGGATTCCTTTTATTTCCTTCTCTTCTCTGATTGCTGTGGCTAAAACTTCCAAAACTATGTTGAATAAGAGTGGTGAGAGTGGGCACCCTTGTCTTGTTCCTGATCTTAGTGGAAATGCTTTCAGTTTTTCACCATTGAGGATGATGTTTGCTGTGGGCTTGTCGTATATGGCCTTTATTATGTTGAGGAAAGTTCCCTCTGTGCCTACTTTCTGCAGGGTTTTTATCATAAATGGGTGTTGAATTTTGTCAAAAGCTTTCTCTGCATCTATTGAGATGATCATATGGTTTTTCTCCTTCAGTTTGTTAATATGGTTTATCACATTGATAGATTTGCGTATATTGAAGAATCCTTGCATTCCTGGAACAAACCCCACCTGATCATGGTGTATGATCCTTTTAATGTGCTGTTGGATTCTGTTTGCTAGTATTTTGTTGAGGATTTTTGCATCTATGTTCATCAGTGATATTGGTCTGTAGTTTTCTTTCTTTGTGACATCCTTGCCTGATTTTGGTATCAAGGTGATGGTGGCCTCGTAGAATGAGTTTGGGAGTGTTCCTCCCTCTGCTATATTTTGGAAGAGTTTGAGAAGGATAGGTGTTAGCTCTTCTCTAAATGTTTGATAGAATTCGCCTGTGAAGCCATCTGGTCCTGGGCTTTTCTTTGTTGGAAGATTTTTAATCACAGTTTCAATTTCAGTGCTTGTGATTGGTCTGTTCATATTTTCTATTTCTTCCTGATTCAGTCTTGGCAGGTTGTGCATTTCTAAGAATTTGTCCATTTCTTCCAGATTGTCCATTTTATTGGCGGTTTCAGACTTCTGAAGGAAATTTATCACTACACTTCTATACCCAGCCAAAATGTCAATGAAGTGAATAGGTAAAATGAAGATGTGAAGCTCCTAGAAGACACGAGTAAGCTAAGAGAGAGGAATACATGTGCTTTAGGAAACCATTTCTACAATGCAGGAAAAAAGTGAGGGAATCTCCAAGATGATCATGATGGGAGGGGACAGCATGACAGCCTGTGTTAGGATTAGCTGCATGCTTTGATTGGGGGTCTCACAAGGCTTCAGTCAAGGTTGAAGGTTCAATCAAGGCCAGACTGCATAGCCATCTGTGGAAATAGCGGCTTCTAAGATCCCTCAGGTTGCTGGAAAAGTTCATTTCTTGTGCCTGTAGATCTCATGGTGGCTTGCTTCTTCAAGGTCAGTAAGAAAGCACCTCTGACCTTCGGGAGTGCCCCAGTCCCTCTTTTAAGGGATTTTACCAATTAAGTGAAGCCTACCCAGGATATTCTTCCTCTTGATGAACTCAAATTCTACTAATTTGGGGCCTTAGTCACATCAGTAAAAATTCTTCACCTTTGCCATAGGCTATAGATTTGAAGCAAGTCATAAATTCTGCCTGCACTTGGGATTATATAAAATGACTCATAGGGGGTTACATAAGGGTGTGTCTGCCACAAAACGGTATGTGTATGGGGGTGTGTTGAAGGAAAAGGGAGGAAGGAGACTTCTCACCCTCTATAGCGACAAGTCAATATTGATAATGCTTAAAAACTGGAGAAATTAGCAATATTGAGACATAGAGGAAAATATTATAATGTGCTAAAAGAGGGAAGGTGATTTGTTTGAAAAGATGGATATGGGAGGGCAGTGATGGCAACTGCTACTTCTTATAGGAAAATTTGTATAATCATATGACTTTTAATGTAGGTGATGGCATAAGTTTGATAAAAATGAAAACATTAAGGGAAGAGAGTAAGAGGCATTTCAAGAGTTCAAGAAAGACCCAAGTTCTTAGGGAAAAAGTGCCCTTCAAGTTACAGGCAGAATAAATGTTCAACAGATTTTGATGCAGCTGCAGAATATTATAAAAGCACAGAGATTTCTTATATGGGTTAAAATTAAAATTATGAAAAATGCTTGGAACATAAAAGTAGACACTTACCAAGGATGATGAAAAAGAAATCTTTAACGTTATCACACAGAAAAGGAAGATTATCTACAAAGAAATGACAGTTAGAACAGGTCTCAATAAAGTGTGTCAAAAGAAAATGCAGAACCATATTAAACATGTCTCAAAACTGTCAATCTATCATTTTATACTTATATAAACTAGAATTTAAGAATTAAGGTAAAATAGAGACATTTCTAGACATGTGAAAATTAAGAGCTTACCATAACTCAAAGATTTTTCACTAGAAGAAATACTGGAGACAGGAAGAGTGTGGGATATATAGAGCACCCCGAACACAAAATTTTAAAAAAATATCAGTTAATTACAATATATATTAATTATAAAAGTAAATAATAACTTTGGGAGCTTAAAAATGACAGAACTGGAACTCTAGACAAGAATAAATTATATTGGAATGACAATGCTCAATGAAAAATTAATGTGTGCAAAATTTGTGTTTTGTTTTGGAGGACAGAAATTAGAAACCTTATTCTTGGCTAACTTATAATTATGTATATTAAAAATTAATGACAAAGCTCTACACAACTATATTTTAGATCTTCAGACTTTATTCATCTTATAACTAAAAGTTTGTACCCTTTTACCAACCTCTCTTTCTCTCTGTTCCACTGTCTCCTCACCCCAGCCCATCACATACCTCCTCAGCACCTGGCACCACTTTTCTACTCTCTTTGTTCATGAGTTCAGTTTAAAGATTAAAGAGTTTAAAGATTCCACATATAAGTGGCACCATGCAGTATTTGGCTTATTTCACTTAGCACAATGCCCTCCAAGTTCAAATTGTTGCAAATGAGAGGATTTCCTTCTTTTTAAAGGTTGAATTCCGGTATACATAGATATAAAACCACATTTTCTTGATCCATTCACCCATCAGTGGATACTTAGGTTGTTTCTGTACTTTGGCTATCGTGTATAATGTTGCTATGAACATGAGAATACAGATGTTTCTTCAAGATAATGGCTTCATTTCCTTTTGGATATATACCCAGAAATGGCATTCCTGGTTCATATGGTAGTTCTATTTTTAATTTCTTGAGGAACCTCCATAGTGTTTTCCATAGTGTCTTTACCAGTTTACATTCCCACCAGCAGTGTAAAAGGGTTCCCTTTTCTCCACATCCTCACCAGCATTTGTTATCTCTTATCTTTTTGATAATAGCCCTAACAGGTGTGAGGTGATATCTGATTATGGTTTTGATTTGTCTTTCCCTGATGATTAGTGATGTTGAGCACTTTTTCATATACCTGTTGGCCATTTATATATCTTCTTTGGGAAAGAAAAATGTCTATTCAAGTCCTTTACTCATTTTAATTTTTTAAATTAAAAAAAATTTTTTATTTTATATTGGAGTGTGGTTGATTAACAATGTGTTAGTTTCAGGTATACAGCAAAGTGATTCAGTTATTCATATACATATATCTATTCTTTTTCAAATTCTTTTCTCATTTAGACTATTATAGAATATTGAGCAACATCCCTGTGCTGTGTAGTAGGTCCTTCTTGGTTATGTATTTTAGATTTTGTAGTGTGTATATGTCAATCCCAAACTCCCAATTTATCCTTCCCCAACTCCCACCTTTCCCCTTTGGTAACCATAAGTTTGTTTGCTAAGTGTGAGTATGTTCCTTTGCAGAGTTTCTTTTTTTTTTTTAATTTATTTTTTTATACAACAGGTTCTTATTAGTCATCCATTTTATACACCTCATTGTCTATGTCAATTCCAATCTCCCAATTCATCACACTCCTCCCCCACCTGCTGTTTTCCCCCC
Source organism: Delphinus delphis (assembly GCF_949987515.2). Classification (NCBI taxonomy): domain Eukaryota; kingdom Metazoa; phylum Chordata; class Mammalia; order Artiodactyla; family Delphinidae; genus Delphinus; species Delphinus delphis. Next base: position 79,240,198 of record NC_082688.1, on the reverse strand, counting down.
TTGGTGTCCATATGTTTTTTCTCTACTTCTGTGTCTCAATTTCTGCCCTGCAAACTGGTTCATCTGTACCATTTTCTACGTTCCACATATACGTGTTAATATGTGATATTTGTTATTCTCTTCCTGATTTACTTCACTCTGTATAACAGCCTCTAGATGCATCCATGTCTCTACAAATGACCCAATTCCGTTCCTTTTTATGGCTGACTAATATTCCATTGTATATATGTACCACATCTTTATCCATTTGTCTGTCGATGAACATTTAGGTTGCTTCCATGATCTGGCTATCGTAAATAGTGCTGCAATGAACATTGGGGTACATGTGACCTTTTGAATTATGTTTTTCTCTGGGTATATGCCCAGTAGTGGGATTGCTGGGTATATGGTAATTCTATTTTTAGTTTTTTAAGGCATCTCCATACTGTTCTCCATAGTGGCTATATGAATTTACATTCCCACCAACAGTGCAAGAGGGTTCTGTTTTCTCGACACCCGCTCCAGCATTTGTTGTTTGTAGATTTTCTGATGATGCCCATTCTAACTGGTGTGAGGTGATACCTCATTGTAGTTTTGATTTGCATTTCTCTAATAATTAGTGATGTTGAGAAGCTTTTCATGTGCTTCTTGGCAATCTGTATGTCTTATTTGGAGAAATGTCTATTTAGGTCTTCTGCCTATTTTTGGATTGGGTTGTTTGTTTTTTAAATACTGAGCTGCATGAGCTGTTTATATATTTGGGAGATTAATCCTTTGTACGATGATTCATTTGCAAATATTTTCTCCCATTCTGAGGGTTGTCTTTTCATCTTGTTTATGGTTTCCTTTGTTGTGCAAAAGCTTTGAAATTTCATTAGGTCCCATTTGTTTATTTTTGTTTTTATTTCCATTACTCCAGGAGGTGGATCAAAAAAGATCTTACTGTGATTTATGTCAAAGAGTGTTCTTCCCATGTTTTCCTCTAAGAGTTTTATAGTGCCCGGTCTTACATTTAGGTCTCAAATCCATTTTGAGTTTATTTTTGTGTATGGTGGTAGGGAGTGTTCTAATTTCATTCTTTTACATGTAGCTGTCCAGATTTCCCAGCACCACTTATTGAAGAGACTGTCTTTTCTCCATTGTATATCCTTGCCTCCTTTGTCATAGATTAGTTGACCATAGGTGCATGGGTTTATCTCTTGGCTTTCTATCCTGTTCCATTGATCTATATTTTTGTTTTTGTGCCAGTGCCATATTGTCTTGATTACTATAGCTTTGTAGTATAGTCTGAAGTCAGGGAGTCTGATTCCTCCAGGTCCGTTTTTTTCCCTCAAAACTGCTTTGGCTGTTTGGGGTCTTTTGTGTCTCTATACAAATTTTAAAATTTTTTGTTCTAGTTCTGTAAAAACTGCCCTTGGTAAATTGGTAGGGATTGCATTGAATCTGCAGATTGCTTTGGATAGTATAGTCATTTTCACAATATTGATTCTTCCAATCCAAGAACATGGTATATCTCTTCATCTGTTTGTGTCATCTTTGATTTCTTTCATTTGTGTCTTTTAGTTTTCTGAGTACAGGTCTTTTACCTCCTTAGGTAGGTTTATTCCTAGGTATTTTATTCTTTTTGTTGCAATGGTAAATGGGAGTGTTTCCTTAATTTCTCTTTCAGATTTTTCATCATTAGTGTATAGGAATGTAAGAGATTTCTGTGCATTAATTTTGTATCCTGCTACTTTACCAGATTCATTGATTAGCTCTAGTAGTTTTCCAGTGTCATCTTTTGGATTCTTTATGTATAGTGTCATATCATCTGCAAACAGTGAGAGTTTTACTTCTTCTTTTCCAATTTGCATTCCTTTTATTTCTTTTTCTTCTCTGATTGACATGGCTAGGACTTCCAAAATATGTTGAATAATAGTGGTGAGAGTGGAAATCCTTGTCTTGTTCCTGATCTTAGAGGAAATGCTTTCAGTTTTTCACCATTGAGAATGATGTTTGCTGTGGGTTTGTCATATATGGCCTTTATTATGTTGAAGTAGGTTCCCTCTATGACCAGTTTCTGGAGAGTTTTTATCATAAATGCATGTTGAATTTTGTCAGAAGCTTTTCAGCATCTATTGAGATGATCTTATGGTTTTTATTCTTCAGTTTGTTAATATGGTATATCATATTGATTGTTTTGCATATAGTGAAGAATCCTTGCATCCCTGGGAGAAACCACACTTGGTCATGGTGTTGGGTTTTGTTTGCTGGTATTTTGTTGAGAAGTTTTGCATGTATATTCATCCGTGATATACTGTAATTTTCCTCTTTTGTAGTGTCTCTTTCTGGTTTTGGTATCAGGGTGATGGGGGCCTCATAGAATGAGTTTGAGAGTGTTCATTCCTCTGCAATTTTTTGGAAGAGTATGAGAAGGATGGGTGTTAACTCTTCTCTAAATGTTTGATAGAATTCACCTGTGAAGCCATCTGGTCCTGGAGTTTTCAGTTTTTGGAAGATTTTTAGTCACAGTTTCAATTTCATTACTTGTGATTGGTCTGGTTATATTTTCTATTTCTTCCTGTTTCAGTCTTGGAAGGTTATACCTTTCTAAAAATTCGTCCATATTTCTTCCATGTTGTCCATTTTACCGGCATAGATTTGCTTGTAGTAGTCTCTTAGGATGCTTTGTATTTCTGTTGTGTCTGTTGTAACTTTTCCTTTTTCATTTCTAATTTTATTGATTTGAGTCCTCTCCCTCTTTTCTTGATGAGTCTGGCTAATGGTTTATCAATTTTGTTGATCTTCTCAAAAACCAGCTTTTAGTTTTATTGATCTTTGCTATCATTTTCTTTGTTTCTATTTAATTTTTTCCTGCTCTGATCTTTATGATTTCTTTCCTTCTACTAACTTTGGATTTTGTTTGTTCTTCTTTCTCTAGTTCCTTTAGGTGTAAAGTTAGATTGTTAATTTGAGATTTTTCTTGTTTCTTGAGGTAGGCTTGTATAGCTATAAACTTCCCTCTTAGAACTGCTTTTGCTGCATCTCATAGGTTTTGGATCGTCGTGTTTTTATTGTCATTTTTGTCTAGATATTTTTTGATTTCCTCTTTGATTTCTTCAGTGATATGTTGGTTATTTAGAAATGTATTGTTTCGCCTTCATGTGTTTGTGTTTTTTACGTTTTTTTCCCTGTAATTGATTTCTCATTTCATAGCATTGTGGTCAGAAAAGATGTTTGGTATGATATGATTGATATCATATGATATGATTGAAATCTCATGATATCATATGATTTCAATATGATATGAGGTTTGATTTGTTACACAAGATGTGATCTATCCTGGAGAATATGCCATGCACACTTGAGAAGACAGTGTAATATGCTGTTTTTGGATGGAATGTCCTATAAATATCAATTAAATCTATCTGGTCTGTTGTGCCATTTAAAGCTTGGGTTTCCTTATTAATTTTCTTTTTGGATGATGTGTCCACTGGTATAAGTGAGGTGTTAAATCCCCCACTGTTATTCTGTTACTGTCGATTTCCTCTTTTAGAGCTGTTAGCAGTTGCCTTATGTGTTGAGGTGCTCCTATGTTGGGTGCATATATATTTATAATTGTTATTTCTTTTTCTTGGATTGATCTCTTGATCATTATGTAGTGTCCTTCCTTGTCTTTTGTAACATTCTTTATTTTAAAATCTATTTTATCTAATATGAGGATTGCTACTCCAGCTGTTTTGTTTTTTTTTGGTACGCGGGCCTCTCACTGTTGTGGCCTCTCCCGTTGAGGGGCACAGGCTCCGGATGCGCAGGCTCAGTGGCCATGGCTTACGGGCCCAGCCGCTCCATGGCATGTGGGATCCTCCCAGACCGGGGCACGAACCCGCGTCCCCTGCATCGGCAGGCGGACTCTCAACTACTGCGCCACCAGGGAAGCCCTCCAGCTGTTTTTTGATTTCCATTTACATGGAATATCTTTTTCCATCCCTTCACTTTTAGTCTGTATGTGTCCCTAGGTCTGAAGTGGGCAGCATATATATGGGTCTTGTTTTTGTATCCATTCAGCAAGCTTGTGTCTTTTGGTTGGAGCATTTAATCCATTCACGTTTAAGGTAGTTATGGATATGTAAGTTCCTATTACCATTTTCTAAATTGTATTGGGCTAGTTTTTGTTGGTCCTTTTCTTCTCTTGTGTTTCCCACTTAGAGAAGTTCCTTTAGCATTTGTTGTAGAGCTGGTTTGGTGTTGCTGAATTCTCTTAGCTTTTGCTTGTCTGCAAAGCTTTTGATTTCTCCATCGAATCTGAATGAGATCCTTGCTGGGTAGAGTAATCTTGGCTGTAGGTTCTTTCCTTTCATCACTTTAAGTATATCATGCCTCTCTCTTCTGGCTTGTAGAGTTTCTGCTGAGAAATCAGCTGTTAACCTTATGGGAGTTCCCTTGTATGTTATTTGTCGTTTTTCCCTTGCTGCTTTCAATAATTTTTCTTTGTCTGTAGTTTTTGCCAATTTGATTACTATGTATCTTGGCATGTTTCTCCTTGGGTTTATCCTGTATGGGCCTCTCTGCTCTTCCTGTACTTGTGTGGCTATTTCCTTTCCCATGTTAGGGAAGTTTTCGATTCTAATCTCTTCACATATTTTCTTGGATCCTTTCTCTCTCTCTTCTCCTTGTGGGACCCCTGTAATGTGAATGTTGTTGAGTTTAATGTTGTCCCAGAGCTCTCTTAGGCTGTTTTAATTTCTTTTCATTCTTTTTTCTTTATTCTGTTCCTCAGCAGTGAATTCCACCATTCTGTCTTCCTGGTCACTTATCTGTTTTTCTGCCTCAGTTATTCTGCTATTGATTTCTTCTAGTGTATTTTTCATTTCAGTTATTGTATTGTTCATCTCTGTTTGTTTGTTCTTTAATTCTTCTAGATCTTTGTTAAACATTCTTCCATCTTCTCAGTCTTTGCCTCCATCCTTTTTCCAAGGTCCTGGATCATCTTCACTATCATTATTCTGAATTTATTTCTGGATGATTGCCTATGTCCACTTCTTTTAGTTGTTTTTCTGCAGTTTTATCTTGTTCATTCACTTGGTACATAGCCCTCTGCCTTTTCATCTTGTGTATCTTCTGTGAATGTGGTTTTTTTCCCACAGGCTGCAGGATTGTAGTTCTTCTTGCTTCTCCTGTCTGCTCTCTGGTGGATGAGGCTATCTAAGAGGCTTGTGGAAGTTTCCTGATGGGAGAGACTGGTGGTGGGTAGAGCTGGCTGTTGCTATGGTGGGCAGAGCTCAGTAAAACTTTAATCTGCTTGTTTGCTGATGGGTGGGATTGGGTTCCCTCCCTGTTGGTTGATTGGCCTGAGAAGACCCAACACTGGAGCCTACCTGGGCTATTTGGTGGGGATAATGGCAGACTCTGGGAGGGCTCATGCCAAGGAGTACTTCCCCGAACTTCTGCTGACAGTGTCCTTGTCCTCACAGTGAGGCACAGCCACCCCCACCTCTGCAGGAGACCCTCCAACACTAGCAGGTAGGTCTGGTTCACTCTCCTGTGGGGTCACTGCTCCTTCTCCTGGCTCCCTATGTGCACACTGCTTTGTGTGTGCCCTCCAAGAGTGGAGTCTCTCTCTCCCCCAGTCGTGTTGAAGTCCTGCAATCAAATCCTGCTAGCCTTGAAAATCTGATTCTCTAGGAATTCTTCCTCCTATTGCCGGACCCCCACGTTGGGAAGCCTGATGTGGGGCTCAGAACCTTCACTCCAGTGGGTGGACTATTTGGTATAAGTGTTCTCCAGTTTGTGAGTGACCCACCCAGCAGTTATGGGATTTGATTTTATTGTGATTGTGCACCTCCTACCGTGTCTTTGTGGCTTCTCCTTTGTCTTTGGATGTGGGGTATCTTTTTTGGTGAGTTCCAGTGTCTTCCTATCGATGATTGTTCAGCAGTTAGTTGTGATTGCTGTGTTCTCGAAAGAGGGAGTGAGAGCACATCCTTCTAGTCTGCCATTTGAACCAATCTCTGCAAAGTTTTAAATAAGTTTATTTGGGGTTTTTTGCTATTGAGTTGTTTGAGTTCTTGAAACATTTTCATTAAAGCTTTCAGGTAAACCAAAAGCCAGTCTTTGTTTGTTTAAAGATGGTCTTCTTAGAAAAAGGAGTACTTTCAGATTTATATTGATCATTTGTCCATCTAAAAAGCCTGCAACAATTAATGTGATCCAACATTTTGCACATTGTCAAACAACAGTAATTGTCCTGCACTGTCCGCTGCCAATCTTAATATGCAGCCTAAGGTTCATGATTGAATGTAAAGAGTGGGTTAGCCATGCCTGTAAATGTCTGTGCTCTGCCAGAGTGCTTCCAATGATATTCTTGCTTTCTCTGAAATCATTTCTCTATCACCATACATCACTAAAAACTTCTTTATGTTATCATGGCCCATTAAAGTCTATTGTGCTTGGAGAAAAAATTGGTTATAGTCTAGAGATACAGGAGCTTTGATTAGTATTTAACATTCTTCTGAATTTAAAATAAAATCCATGTTCTAAATCACCTTTAAAATATTTTGTTTTATGAATTGTGTTACATTTGATATTGCTTTCCTCATTCTTGATATTTCACTTCCATATATATATATATATATATATATATTATGATCTTTCCGTAGTATTGGCATCTTGTTAAGCCCAGTAGATTCAAATCCTGTCAGCTAACGAAATTCTTAGTGCAAATATATAGATATAGATATATGTCTATATGTTTTTCCCCTCACGTATATCTATGTATGTATCTATATGTATGGTTAGGCCATTCAAGATGGCTGTTCTCTTGCTGTCTGTACATCACCTGCTTGACTAGTCCCTGTTTCACTTACACCCTATTTACATGACTATCCAATCGTCTTAATTATAGGGCTTAATCAGTAACTACCTTCATGCTTGCCCCCCCCTGCCCCAGCCGCTAGTTTTCTTGGCAATTGATGAGCTAATCTGATGTCAGTTTCCCTTATAAATGGTAGCCTCCTTCTCCCCCAGTAGCAAAGATTGCTGTTGTGTCTTGCATGCTGACTTCTGTCCTAGGTGGAGTGTCGTGCCAGGACTTTCTTCAGACTAGCAAGATTCCCTATGTAATAAACTGTTGATGTCTTTGTCACCATCTCCAGGCTTGCTCTTTGTTCTCGTGGCTAGGCAGTTACAAGGTTTACAGGCCTGCAGGATGCAGTCCAACACTATATCTATAAATAAATAACCAAACTAAAAAGTTAAGATTGCTTTTGGTTGTTATAAAGCTATGAGGAATTTCTGGAACATGAAACACATGTCAGGTTGTTTAAAGAGGGAAACAACTGTGAAGATGTGGCAAGGGCAAGGCTGGTTCAAAATTTGGAAGCAAATCCCAAGTGCTTGAGATGTGGAAATGGCAGAAGCCTGGCACAGGTGCCTTTGGGCTGCTGTACTGCTGTAGAAACCCCAGATGGGCTGAAACCTCCAGCCCTCTCCCTTGCATCAAGAGGTATCTGCCATTAGGCATGGGTATTGAGTTTGGGAACTTAGGTAGGAAAAGGAACACAGAGAGTCTCAGGTGACTGGGGGGTCACCAGGAAGAGCTGGGAGCTCCCATGCTGGGAGACCAGCTAGGGGCACACACTGGCTATCAGCTCATTCCTGCAGGATGTAGCTGACAGGAGAATGCAAGTCACCTGAGTGACAAGCCTGGTATAAACCCTAAGAAACCCCCATACTCGATGGCTTTATCTGTGCTGAGTTGACTACGTACATATGTCATGCTGAACTGTTAACTCTGAAACCAAAACCTGTCCAGTGTGGAAAAGGAACTTGTGGGAAGCTGAAACTGATAGCTTGAGGTCCTCTAGAGATGTGACACACGTGTACTTCACTAATCTTGAGTGAAGATTGTTGGGTAAGATCTAATATTCATGTGATTCTTCCTTCACAGATCAAATCTTTGAATTGATTGAGCTCAAATTATGTGTCAGATTCAGTACCTGTGTCCTGTCATTAAACTGACAACAGCTCTCATCTGTCAGATGAAGAAACAGGCATGCAGCTAGTAAGCATTAGAAGTGGGTGCCAAACCAGCATTCCCAGCCTAAAATTACTGCACTGAAACACTTGAGGGAGGTCAAGATCAACATGAATTAGTAGCCGAAAAGGAAGAAACTTGGGAAAATTTTTGAAATGACATTGATTTCTCTCTGCTGAGAGTTAGTGAGGTGAAGTGAAGAGAGAACTTAGGCAGAGTTTTAACTACTGAACAGCTACCCCAGGAAAAGAGAAAGACAATAATGGTAATCTTAAGCAGAGCTGAGTACCAGTGAACATTTGAACTCTGAGTAGATGTCCTCTCTCCCTCCGTCCCTCCCTCTTTTTTGGCTGTGTTGGGTCTTAGTTGTGGCACACTGGGTCTTCGTTGCAGTGCTAGGGCTCTCTAGTTGTGGCACATGGGCTCCAGAGTGTGTGGGCTCTGTCGTTTGTGGCACGTGGGCTCAGTAGTGGCACAAGCGCTTAGTTGCCCTGTGGCATGTGGGATCTTAGTTCCCCAACCAGGGATTGAACCTGTGTCCTCTGCGTTGGAAAGTGGATTCTTAACCACCAGACTACCAGGGAAGTACCTTGAGTAGATTTTCTTTATTCTTTATTTTTTCTTATCAGATTCAAGTTTACATGTCTTGAATTTATTTTAGCTTATAAAACTCTGATGCTCTGATCACTGAAACAAGTATTGTCATGCGTGTATTTCACAGTAAGATTGTAATTTAGTTCTCATGAGGATCTTAAGTTTTTATATTCTCTAAGATGTTGTGTGTTTGACCTTGAAATGATTGATAAGTTCTTTAGCTTTAGTGTTTCTTAGTTAATTAGTGTATATATTCAGATAGATTGACATTAACTACTGCCTGGTATTTTCTCTACATTGCATAGCAGATTCATTTAGAGTTTTAATTTAAACATTCCTCTTCAGCAATTCTGAAATATACAGGGTGTTTTCTATTCACTTTCAGGGCTTAAGAAACTCTACTTAGAAATCAAAGAGGTGAACTACACTAATAAGCAGGAGGAGAAGAGATAGGAAGTCAATTTTATCAGAAATGAATAAGTATAAACCGCATTACTTTTAGGAGTCTGTGTTTGATTTGATTAAGGAATACTAAGTCGTGTACCTTTTTCTGTAGATGAAAAGTCTCTTCTAAATTTTTTATTGTAGTAATTGACAGATATATTTAAAACATGGATTTACTTTCAACATCTAAGCACATTTTATTTTATTTTTAAAATTTATTTATTTATTTTGTCTGCATTGGGTCTTCATTGCTGCGCACAGGCTTCCTCTAGTTGTGGCAAGTGGAGGCTACTCTGTTGTGGTGCGCGGGCTTCTCATTGCAGTGGCTTCTCTAGTTGTGGAGCACGGACTCTAGGCTTGCGGGCTCAGTAGTTGTAGCTTGCAGGCTCTAGAGTGCAGGCTCAGTAGTTGTGGTGCATGGGCTTAGTTGCTCCGTGGCCTGTGACATCTTCCTGGACCAGGGCTCGAACCCATGTCCCCTGCATTGGCAGGCGGATTCTTAATCACTGCACCACCAGGGAAGCCTGCACATTTTATTTTTAATTGCAATTATATTTTCAAACTGAGATGCTTTTTCAAAGTGAGATAATACATCAAAATATTTTACTCTTCTACCCTGATAGTATTTGAGAATGTTTAATCTCTCTTTTCATATTTTTTTAATATTGTGCACATGGGAAAAGCAAAGCAAAAGGGATTTTACATTAGCCTAAATACCATGTGTAGGTTATCATCACTCCTACTTATATTTCTAAATTGAAATAACTTTAGTTTATTTAAGCAGAATTTATAATATAGCATTTTGAAGATAAACACATGCCATGATCATCTTCCAAAGAAGAGGCAAAGCAGTTTGCTAAACAGAGACAGACCAAAGTGTCAGTCGCTGAAACTTCTTTTTGACTTTGCTGTGGATAGAGTGTAAAAGTCCCCAGAGCATATGATAATGTTTGAAGTGCTGGAGCACATTTTTCCCTATTAATTCTCCTTTATATTACCGCCCACATCAGATAGGCTTTCCTGCAGTTTACTGTTAGCCGTATGCTCTGAACTTAAATAACTCCGGGCCTATTCCCCTTCCTGAGGGTACTACAAACATCACGACTACTAATTGAAATGGTATAGTGAGGGCAGCCTTTCCTTCTCCTGCTACTTTGCGCTCAAAAATCTGACTATTGTTAATAAATAGGCTGCAGTGTTACATATGCTGCCTTACCTAGTAATCACAAACAGCCAGGTAGAGGGGAGGATGTGTGGGTTGGTAGTTTTTAAGTACAGGTGTAAAACCAATTGAAAATGGAACACCCTGCAACATTCACAGGATTTTAAATATTTTATCATAGGAAAACACTTGGGAAAATAAGGGTTACATCCTTCATTGTTTTTATTCGTTCATTAAACAAACATTTATTGAGGATCTGTTTTGTGTCAGCACTGATCTAGGCACTGGGAAAACTTCAGGGAAACAGAGGAAATCAGATCCCATCCTCATGGTTATTACATTAAACTAAGATATTTAAATTTACATAAAATATAAAATATACTAGAAAGTAGAAATAGAATAGAAAATAGAATTTTTCTATGGAGAAAAGTGAGTCAGGACTTGGTGGGATGGCCAGTGTAAATGAGACACATGGCCAGGAAAGACCTTGCAGAGAGGGGGACATCTGGGTAAAACCGGAAGTGAATCACATGGAATATTGGAGGAAGAGAGCTCAAGCAGAAGGAAGAAAACTGTAAAGGCCCTGTAGCAGGTGTGTGCCTGGAATGGTTAAGAAACCACAAGGAGAGTGGTGTGTAGCTCAAGAAAATTGCCTAAGAGAATAATGAGGTGGCCATCAAGCTAGGAGGAGCTTTGGATGTGGGGCCTTGTAGATTTTTATGGTGATGGAGGTAGAAAATCACTGGGAGCTCGGGGCAGTCATCTGACAAAGTCTGTCTTACGTTTTATCAAAACTTCTCTGGCTGTGTGTTTGGGGGAAAAAGAAGGAGCAAGGGAGAAAAATGGTGGAGATCACTCTCCATCCTTCTCTTCCTGCTCTGTGCCTCACAAGGGTGACCTGTATGACATGTATTAACTCTTAAGTGTCTTTGAGTCTGCCTTGTATTGGGGTCAACTAATGGGAGACACTCACAGGGGAGATTGGGATGTGAGTAAAATTTGCATCTTTATTTACCCCCTTCTGCTGTTTCAGGTCCCCAACAGTTGTATGTGTCCATCCCTCAGGGCCCAGGCCCTCCTCATTTAGCTGCTTCTCTGGTTTCCTATAACAACTCCTTGGCCTAAAGGTGGTAATGTCTTCCTGCTAGTGCTAGCACTGGGATATCACATTATCCCTTGTTGATTTTCTAATCTCTGCTTACACCTTTGTAAATAGTTCCTTTATTATATCCTTCTTAACTATTCATATTTGCCATCTGTTTTCTGCCTGGAATTGCCTGATATGCCAGATAGGAGACATGTCATATTCTAAGGAGATAGGATGGCGTCTTGGTCCAGGGTGATAGCGGTGGAGGTGGTGAGATGTGGTTGAATTATGGACATGTTTTGAAATCAGAACCTCCCAGGTTTACTGATGAATGAAATATAGGGTAAGGTGTAAAAACATATAGGTGATGCCTAGATTTTTGGTCTGAGAAACTTGAATAATGGAGTTGACTTTGGATATACATTCTTGAAGTTCAGGGGAGAAAGCTGAACTAGAGATAGAAAACTGGAAGTCGTATGTGTAGAGATGGTTGTTGTGCCTTGATACAGGGTGAGATCACTAAGGGACTGAGATCTAGTAAGGAACTGGGTCCTGGAGCAGCCTGATACTTAAGAGTAAATGAGGAGTAATCTGAAAAGGAGAGTGACAAGGAATTATGCAAGAGGTAAAAGGCAATCCAAAAGATTGTGATATTCTGGAATCCAAGTGAAGACACTATACAGTGAGAATGAATAGACTGCTTGTAAGGTTCCAAGAAACTAATGCTGGCTGACTTTCAGTGTAGAGTATTACATTTAAAAATATACATATATGTATATATAATTAGATTTTTTTTCTTTTTTTTTTCAATACGCGGGCCTCTCACTGCTGCGGCCTCTCCCGTTGTGGAGCACAGGCTCCGGACGCGCAGGCCCAGTGGCCATGGCCCACGGGCCCAGCTGCTCCGCGGCACGTGGGACCCTCCTGGACCGGGGCACGAACCCATGTCCCCTGCATCGGCAGGCGGACTCTCAACCACCGTGCCACCAGGAAGCCCTGAATATAAGTTTTTGTTTTAATTTCTTAATAAAAGTTGCTAAGTAGACAAAAGTCATTATATCCTCTGATGATCACCAGAAATTAAATAGTAGTCAGCAATTAGTTGGATTCTCTAAGGTCCAGAGAATTTATAATATCCGGGAATTAGAACCCCATAGCTTAATTTTTCATTTATATAGAAATCAAGTGAAATTCTAAGCAGCATTACTCATTTGCTCATGAGCAAAGGGGAATAACTGACCTCATCACTGGGCTTTTAGGAAAAGCATCACGGTTGTTATTAACTATAAATGATGAAGTTAAACTGAGTTATTTCTCCAGGAAATTTCACTTTTCTACTAGAACATAGCCTGTTTTTCCATTTGTTTAATTTCTGTAGCAATTATCGGCAGTCCCAGTAATTGAAATTAGCTGCCTTAGGTTTTACTTGAGCTTCAGGCTTGTGTGAGGGTGGTAGTGGAAGAGCTGTCTCCCCAGCAAAGTCCACGGTTGACCCATTTTTTTGCGCCTTAAAGGTTGCTTGCCATAATATAGCAATAAATTATGCTATAATATCCTTGCCATAGTTTAGTAGTAGATGGGTATATTTTCTGCAGGAACAAATACGGAAAAACGGGGTTATAGAGGAACCTGGATATTGTGTCAGAATATTTGCATTTCATTGCATAAGTCATGGAAGGTGAGTATAGTGTTTTAAGAGGACACAGTAAAAGCAGCATCGGGGATACCTTTTCTTACAGTGGTGCGTAGGATGTTCAAGGAATGATGGAACATGGAGGCAACAACAGCAGTTAGGAGACAGCTACATAAAATAATGGCTTTCATGGACCCTGTGACCCAGGCTAACCCAAATTCTTATTGCTTCTCTGTTGTTCTGTTTCTGTGGGTTTTGTCTTTATTTTTTCTCTGTATATTCAATATCTTGTTCTGGTAGCTCCTTTCCTCAAAACTTTCAAGGCATGAATGGCTGTGATGCCCTGATGAAGTACCTGCGTCTTTCACTAAGACTGCTCTGACTCCTGTAGCTGGTGATTTTCATCCTTGTCTTTGAAACCCCCAACACTTTATCTCTAGAGAGAACATGACGTCTTTTGCCCTTTTGAGCATCTGTGTTGCAAGGAGGAGTCACTCACTTCCCTCAGTTATTGGCATACTCTCATCGTGATGGTGTGTAAGGACCCTTGTGTTGTGTTTATCCCCCCCACCCCCCACCCCATCACTCTAGGTTTCTTTTCTGGATCTTGTTTGCACAATTTAGGGCAACACTGATTATCTGGGAGCTAATAAACAGTTTGATCTTGTAATCCTGCTCTTAAGAAGGATGACTAGGTGTATCAGGAAAATTCAACCCACTGTCTATAGAATCTGACCAAATCCTAAGATCTAGCAGTGGAGCCCATAGGGTGTGCTGAATCTGTGTATTGCCTGCCTGTGTCCTTCCACTGGCATCTCCACCTTAGTTAGGACTGGTCTCCACATCGGAGTTCCTCACAGGGCACTGAAGAGGCACTGCAGGTCACATAAGAACATGGATCAGGGAGGAGGGGAGAATGTTTTTTAAAAACATTAAAAAAAACTTTAAATGTTTTTGAGCTTCCAGTAAGATGAAAACTGAGATATGATCATTAGATTAACAACAGAGATCTTACTAATGACCTCAAAAAGAGTGGCTTTGGGAGATTATGGGGGTATTAAGCTGATTGGAGAGTGCTTAAGAGAGTATGGAAGAAGAGGAATTGGAGAGAGAAAATATATACCGCTGTTTTGAGACTTCTGGTAAAGAGGAGCAGAGATTCTTCCCAAAATGTCTTTCTAAACCTGAAGACAGCATGACTGAGAGAAAACCCAAATCATTTTTCAGTCTTACATTTTGAACGACAAAGAGATGAAACAACGACAAAGAGATGAAACAACCCCAAAGACACCACAAAGAATAGAAACAACATAAAGTGATAAAACGCTGTAAATTCTGTAGTACTTTTTATTGCTTCAACACTCATTTATACTCATATTTCTAAGGAGAACAGTTACAATAGGGAGCTTGTATTACGTAGAGTCTTTGGGCTGGATGAATTATTCTAGTTAGGTCATTCAGAAAAATAGTACAGTGTTTGATTTGAGATTTAAATACATTAGACTGACTGGATTTTCAAGGTAATAAAAAGTTTTCCCTCATCCTTGTGTTTTGTGTACCTGCTAATATATGGCGGGTCATGAAAATAATGCAGGGTATTATTTTTATTTTCATCACTTGGGACTGAAATGAAGCTGGCCAGAATGAGAATAGTAGAATAAGGATGAGTTATTGAATTATGGCTTTAATAATGAATTCCATTATTATAAAACATCATCCAGTGTTGCATTATTTCAGTCACTCAATAGTAAATGGAAAAGCAATTCATAATTAAATTAATGAAACCTAGCACCAGGCTGACCTTTCAGTAATTCATTTTATGGCTGAACTGCAAGATAGATATAAAATGCTGTATGATCTTTGACATATATTATGGAATTAAATGGATTAATGTCATACACATGCAGTTGAAAGAGTGTGGAGATAGGAGTATTTTTATATGTGACCTTCCTAATTAGGCAGTGAAATAGGCTATTAACAGAGGATCACATTGTTGCCATTATTTTCCTTATGGCACTATAGCTAGAGAAAAAGCCTAAGTTGAAGGCTCTACTGATTAACACAACATTGTAAATCAACTACACTTCAATTAAAAAAATATTGATTAAGGATATTACAAATGGTTAAAATGTTTGAATTCAGGATTGTGTGGCTGGTGCACAAAGGAGTGCTTTGTAGGGGACTTTGGCTTCATTTGGGCCATTTCCCTTTCTCTGTTGTGTGTGAGTCCTGATGTCACCCCTTGAAGGGCCATCAACTGACAGGAGAAGTTATAATGATATTAATGATGATGACGATGACTTGCATTTCTTTGAACCTATTAAGAATAAAATAGTTTCTAGTATAATTGTCCCAGAAAAATTTTTTTATGTTAAAGTGCTTTTTGTTTTATTTTATAAAATAGGCAGAGAAGTGACTAAATGGGTTAAAATAATATGAACTGTGGAAGTTAAGTGTCTGTTGCGCAGGCTTAGGGAAGACAGTGAGGGAAATACCCCAGAGACAGGGAGAGGAGTGCAGAGAACCAGCTCCTTCCTCAGCCCCACCCAGATCCACCCCCTCAGGAGGCTGTGTCCAGGTCTGTCCCCACCCTGGGTCTTCCCCTCACTGCACAGGTTACAGGAGATCAGTGTTGGGTTGGCTGTTCCTCCCACATCTCAGTGGCAAATGCTGACATTTTTGCTGAAACCCAAAAGCAGATATGTGGGAGCAAAGACCTGTATGTTTTGGAGTCTTTTTTTTTTTAATTGAAGTGTAGTTGACTTACAATGTCGTCTTGATTTCTGCTTGGAGTCTGAATTTCTTGTTAAATCCTGAACGTCATGAGCCATCCCATCCAGCACCCTAATTTCCATTCCTGTAGATCCAGTATTTACTGAAGTTCAAAAATGTAAATAAACATGTATGTTGTGAAATGATTACCACATTCAAGCTAAAAAAAATATTAAAACAAAAAGTACAAAGAAAAAGAAAAACAAACAAACAAAACTATCAGTGCCTTACTCCTGACCTCTGTTTCAAAGTATAAACAGAAAAGGGAATGTCTAGTTTTAGCTTAGGTCTTCAAAGAGGTTTCTAAAACTTACATCCTATCCAGACCAGTTCATTAAGAGTCCGCTGAATTGTAGCAAAGGAGGCAATTGTCATTAATGACTCTCTTTTCTGTCTACACATTCACTTCCTGTCTATTCCTTTCCAGCTATAGAGTCTTCCACTATTCTTATGGTTTATTTTTCCACAAATAACTCTTTAATGGAGACCTAAACATTTTTCCTTTTATAGAGTTAACCAATACTAGACTTATCAAATAATACTTTATTCTAAATTTTTGGCATGATATTCCTTCCTCCATTCTATATAAAATTAATAGCAAGTGATTATGTAAATATAAGATATAGATATGGATAGATTCTGGTTTGATAAATTGGAGTTCTTTTACTCTGCTCAGGTGATTTGTTGATTTGTTCTTGTTATTATAATTAAAGCTTTATAGCATATTCATTACCTGACAGAGAAGTTAAACTTTTTTCATTTTTTTCAAAATTATTTTAGCTAATCCAAAAATTTAATTTTCCCCAAAGTATCTAAAAATTTTTAGAAGTTTACTAAGTTGCCAGTTAAGCTATTAAGCTATTTTGTCATAAATGGGCATCTTTACAATATTTAATTTTCTCATCCACTGACAAGGTTTGTCCTCTCCATGTATGTACATCTCTTCACACTTCAGAGTACTATTCGTAGTTTTCTTCGTCTAAGACCTGTGGAGTTTCCCGTTAATATTATATGTACACACACACAAATACATGTGGCTTGTACTCTTAACACAATACGTTACCCTTCATTGTATTTTTCTTTTTTTCTAAAGTCTTTCAAACTTCTCTTTGTTGTCCTTACTATTGACTGGTATTTTTTCTCCACTTTCTCCTCCCTGATACAGACATTGAAAATGGTTAGGCGAAACTTATTATATATCCTAATATCACTTAGCTCTGTCATGTCAAAAAGTGACAAATAGATACTATTCTTGAATCAATGAAGGATAATTGTGGTTCCTTTACTATGATAGAGAAGTCATAGAAAGTGATTTGTTCACCATTATTATTCAAATATAGTAGGATTTATGTCAAAGATTCTTAGTACAATATAAAATCTGATAATAAATCTAATATTTTGCTTCACTTACGAAGCAAATTATTAGCTATTTTCCCCCAGCTTACCAAGATAGATATTGCATTTTACAATTTGCACTGCTTTTTATTGTAGGTATAAAAATGAAATCATTTGACAAGATTTATAATGACAAGATAACTATAGTGTAAAAACAGAAAGGGTTCAAGTTTTATGACACACAATTAAAGGTTATAAAAATAAAAATATTGAGACTAAGCATTTTTCATAATCATATTGTGATAACACAAATAATCTTCAGTGAAAAACATTTGTTGTCACAAACTAAAATCATAAGTAATTTCTGTTTAAATAATATACTTGAGCTGGTAAAAAATTTGGCTAAAAACATTTTTATAGGCTGCATACATACAATTTTATGATAGAAAACATTAAAGGTTTTATGTCATAGGAACTGTAAGGCACCCTTTATATTCTCAAGTCTGCTTTATAAATAATATAACTTTCCCCAACTTTTTACATATTTCATTTTTTTAATGGAAAATCTCAAACATTATAGATGCACTAAGATTTTGGGACAACCCAGGAGTACATAAACAGAACAAGATTATTTCAGATTATAGAGAATTCCCTTGAAGAAGAAATGAGATTGTAGTTGAGGAGAAATACTAGCCATTGTCCCAGAACCAGTTGGTTGCAATTTGAAATTATGGTAAGTGGAAAAGCCTGTATATAAACATCTCCTTGTTTTAAGAAGCTCATAAGTCAAGTTTATAACAAAGGCATTACCTGTTTTTAGTTTCAAGGATTCCCAGCACAGTCAAGTGTTAGATGAGAAACTTCTCTTTGAAAATTAGTAATTCAGATAGAGATGAGAAACATGTCCTACACTGGGTAAATAAAAATGTTTCATTTTAGTAATGATAATCACAATTCTATTACTTTAGCAACTGAATTGGTAAAACTATTATGTTAAATATTCCTATTAAATATTCCTATTCCTATTATTGTAGGAGGAGTCCTTGAAAATTAACACATCTATTCTGATTTGTAGTTTGGAGAATAAACTCAGTAGTAGTGTTGCTTGCACCCAAAGTAGTGATTGTTTGCTATCAGCAGTGCTTTAGTAGTTGTTAAACATTCGTATAGCTCTTTTCCCCTAAAAAGTTCAAATCACTTTAGCACGGTTTAATCATTTACTATTAGAAATTTTGGTAAAGTCAGAAAGCAGCTGAGCCCTAAACATATATTTATAATGCTCCAAAATTATAAATTCTTCAAGGTCTTGAGCAGACACAAGTGGGAGGTAGTGTGATATGTGAAACAACTGACCCGGGTGGTAGGTTGTTGCCTCCATTTTCATTTTGATATAGTTTAAAGCAGAATGTTGGTAGAATTGGTGCTGTTTGTCTTGTTAGAGGAGAAATGGGAGGACTCTCCAACCTTGTTTATTTATCACATCAAATAGGTGCTGATTCAACAAGACAGCCTACACTCCCCACTTTTGATGGGAACTTTGCTTCTGCTCCAGGAAATGCCTAAGTTCGTGGTTATAAATGGTAGTGGTGATGGAGTTAATCAATCAGGTGCTATTTGGGAAATATAGATTCTAAAGGGTTTCATATCTCCTGGGTCCTCTAAATAAACTGTCTTCAGATGTCCCTGAGTTTCATACAATAAATTCTGTCCCTTGTGGGTCAAATAAGACAAATATAAATGTCTTCCATGATCATTCACTCTCCTTGCTGGCTTTAGGTTTTACCTGGTGAGAGGCCCATGGCCCTAGCGTTTTCTACAGTTCTAAGCCTATACTCAGAATTGGAAGTGACTAAAGTATGCAGAGTTCTGGGAATTTTCTTCAGAGAAGAACATAGTTGATTCTTTACTGGGATTATGGTTCTACCATAATTCTGGTATTCAGGACCCGGGGAGAATTTCCTTCAACCCAATCTCAAGATCTGAATTTTTCAGGCCGAGAACATCTGGTAGGGTGTTGTCCACTGATCGAAGTCCCAAAAGGTAATCTCCATGGGCTATAAGGAAGAAATACCTACCTGGTGGTTTAGCAATTTTTCTGTTTTCATCCTTGTGTGAAAGTCAGTCATAGCAAAAGGAATATAAACAAATCAGTATATAAATAAATAACACCTCCTTTTGTGTTGTCTCATTCACCAAGCCTTTATAGGCACTTGCTGTAATCAAAGAGCTGTCCTGTGTCTCTGTGAAAGCAGGTTGCTAACACTTGCTGTCAAACGTGAAGGAGCTACAGTCTCATGGAGACAGAGAGGCAAAGAGGTCAGTACATAACAGAATGTGATAAATCTTATAATTGAGAAAAAAGCAAAAAATGTACAGAGAATTAATTCTAGCTTGGGAAATGAGGGAAAATATCTGAAAGAGGTAATTGTGAACTAAGCCTTGAGAAGTGATTGTTGGAGAAGAGGTGTGGAGATATATAAAGCTGAAAGGAAAAGCTCATGAGCCAAAGCCTGGAGGTGTGGAAGCCTATAGAATGGTTAGGTTCTGGCAAGTCATCTGATAACATGGAAAGGGAAGAACTCGGAGCAGATATTGATGTTGGAGGAAGCAGATGGAACGTGTGTGTGGTGATTCCACATGCAGTCATGAGGATTGGGGACTGGTCCTTAGACCATAAAAAGCTATTGAAATGTTTTAAAGAGAGGGGTGACATGTTCTGATTTACCCAATGAGAAAGATTCTCTTAAATATTAATATATTTAATATTAATAAAATATTAATATTAATTAGATTAGTTGTGAGGCTATCACATAGTATAAACAATAAAGACTGGGATTCAAAGGAAACATAAATAAGTCAACTTCCTTCCCTAAAATATGAAGAGTTGTAGTAGAGAGGATCCATCTAGATCAGGAAATATGGAGGGAACATGAAGGAATCACTTTAGGTGCCCTCAGCCTTCTTCATGAAGCAGCCAGCAAGGAGATCGGGTGAGACGTAAGTTTAAAGGTTTCCAGGAGTGGTTTGGGGGAAAACAGCAATAACAGTTAATCAAAATGTGATTTGATTTGGAGTGTGCTAAAATACAGTGCTATTTCAATTTGTTATAAAAATGAGTCAAGCAGTCTTCTGAAATTCAGAATTGGGGGGAAAGGTGGGAAGAATTAAGAGGACCCTGTGGGTGTGCTGAATCATTCAGTACATCATGAGGCAGTGGCCCCATAGAAAACATAAAACATAGCTATGTATTTCAGGAATAAAATTTTTGAAGAAGAAACTCCCTTTGCCCGGGAATGGTAACTGCAAGGTTCACTCACTGGTGGGATAGCGTCAGGAAGACTTCTGTTTAGGAGCAGCTCTGACCTTGATATAGCTGGCCTTTCATCCCTTTCTGTGTTTTTCCTTTCTAGTTCTCCCCTGTCATCTTGGGCTGCCTGGTCCAGTGTGTGTCCCTTAATTGTTACTTTCAATTGAGAGGTAGATGATATGCAGATAAAATGAATGACCTACCGGTGATAGAAGACACTCATGTTCATATTCATATTTTTTTAATATATAAATTTATTTTATTGTTTTTGGCTGTGCTGGGTCTTCGTTGATGCACACGGGCTTTCTCTAGTTGCAGTGAGCGGGGGCTACTCTTCATTGTGGTGCGTGGGCTTCTCATGGCGGTGGCTTCTCTTGTTGCAGAGCACGGGCTCTAGGTGCATGAGCTTCAGTAGTTGCAGCTCGCGGGCTCTAGAGCGCAGGCTCAGTAGCTGTGGCACACGGGCATAGTTGCTCCACAGCATGTGGGATCTTCCTGCACCAAGGCTCGAACCCGTGTCCCTGCATTGGCAGGCGGATTCTTAATCACTGCGCCAGTAGGGAAGCCCCCATATTCATATTAAGGTCTTAGGATGAGGAGCAGCAAGTAGACTTTTGGGAGGGGTGTAGTCAGAAGATGCTGCCATAGGATGGTGTGTTTGCTGCTGTCCAAGTGAGAGGGAACTAACCTGTAAAATGGACCTACTATGACCAGTTACTGTGTTTAGTATTGGGTTGGCCAAAAAGTTCGTCCAGGTTTTTGTAGTATCTTACAAACTTTTTGGCCAACCCCAATACTTTCATATATTATATCTTTTAATTCTCAAAACATTTTTACAAGGCAGGTATAAATATTCCCCTTTTACAAACAATGAAATTAGAAACTAGACATCTCAAAATACTTACCCAAAGCTCATCTAGCTGGATAGCAATAATACTGAAGTTTGGTCAAAGCCCATTTGTTTGCAAAGACCACGTTCTTTCTTCTATACCACATTGACATCCATGTGTAATGTGTGTTTTAAAAAACCTAGTATTCAAGCTGATCCTAAAATTTGGAGCATCTGTTAGTAAAATGATTTATCTATATGCCCTGATATACTCTATTAATTTTTAGGGGCCTATTACTGTAAAACTTTTTAAATGTTTCCAAGAAGATACAAAGTGATGATTATTGTTATTGCCAAGCATCATGTAATGAGAGTTCACTAAAATTTCATTGTAACTCTATTAACCCTGTCTTCCCTAAAGAGAAAAAAAATCCAGTAAAATCACACTTACTTTGACCCAGAGGCTGCTTGGGACTACAGTAAATCAAGTGTGATTTTAAAAACTTCTGCTAAGAAAATAAACCAGTTCTCTTGCTGAGTGCATAGCATAAGTGCATAGATATTCTCTCCCATCTAAAGAGACAATATTGTAGGTTTCTTCTTGAAGAAACTTGACAAATCATCAGGCTATATCAAGATTTCAACTTCCCATACAAATTTCTTTGTAGCCTCTGCTACAGTGAATCGTCCTCCTTTATTTCCAATAAAACATTTGCAGACAGAAATCATTTTCAAATTTAATCATGACACCATGGTGCCATTTCTATATGGGGTCCTGGGTCATTTGGTGTATATTAACTGATTAGCTGTCAATGGTTTGGTCTATTAATCCCTCCAGATGCCTTCCTTATGCTTTAATATTTTCATGGCAAGAAAGCTGTGCTTCAAAATGAGATGTAAAACTTTCTAGCGGAAAACACCAGCTGTCTGGAAATGCTTGGGAGTTTCCATATGTAAGAGAAAACTACATCGTTCATTGAGGGTCCTGTGTGCCCTTGGCAATCTTGATATTCTAGAAAGAAACAAGATGTGCCTCAAGCAAAGAGGCTGGATTCACACAGGGACAATTACTAAGCTTGACTAGTGTGAAAGCACATTCTGTGATATTTTGTGATTAACCTTATGCTCTTTAGCTTCCTGGTAGGTGAAGCTGCCTTATGACTGGCTCAGGAATGCTTCTGAGAACGTGTGTGAGAAACCACTCAACTCACGTCTTGCAGTTCCTATTTCAAATGGTTCATACTCTGGTTTTTATTTTCTAGAACAGCCTGCTTTTTAGCCAAGAGGGATGGCGTCAGAACCTTTGATTCTTGGTTTTCCCATGATGCACAGTATCCTCCAGGTTTATAGTTCATTTGTTCAATCATTTAGTCATCTCCTTTTAGGGTCTATGAACTGGGGTAGGCACTGTGCAGATGGAAAATAAAACAATTTGATTTTAGCTTCATAAGACCTATATCAGATTTCTGAACTCCAAAAATGTAGGATAGTAATTTTGTGTTGTTTTAAGCCATGAGGTTTGGGATAATGTGGTACAGTGGCAATAGGAAAAAAATCCACCTTCCTTTTCCTGTAAAACTTGCCTTTCTGAATATTACAGTGCTTTCAGTGCATTAAGCCAATCAGTCATTTTTGTTGGAAATCAACACTTTGAATCAGTTTTGTCCTAAATTTGATTTGGACATGTGGCAGTTTAATTACCCTCTGGAATATGTGAAGCATATCATTGTCATATCTACTAAGATCTGAAGAAAAAGCCATCTAGCAATATTAATTATGTGAGAGGATGACATGTTTTTATCATATTTGAATTATGTCTCATCAGTTGGACTATCCTGCTTGTATGGTTGTTAAGGATGAGAAAGCATCATTTAAGTATGGGTTATACTAACAAAGATGTGATGTTGGATCCCTCATATTTTATTGAATAACATTTATTGTAAGTTAAAGAAAAATATTAATTTAAATATGTATTGTAACATGAAAAATCTGATGTATGTTTCTGTCTGTAGAATGACAGTATGTTAGTTTTCAATGTGTACCAAAATAATTTGGTTGGCAACCAAGTGTGATGATTTTCCTGACTGACTTTGAGGTAACAGGAAACATAGGGTATATTAAGAGAATATCTATATCTATATCAGGATCCATTTGTTTCCCACTTCAATTGAACATTAGTAGGCTTAATATTGGATGACAATCATTAGAGAAATTTAATATAAGGTTATTTATTCATCCATTTATTATGGAGCTTTATCTTGTTTTTAATGCTGAGAACTGAGTTCATCTGTTGGTACTCCTTTTAAAGGCATTTTATAAATTTTGGAAATGTTGAGGCTCAGTAGTTGAAGATACAAATTATTAGAGAAGATTATGCAATCTAGTAGCATATCTAATATGAAAGAATACAGTTTTTCTAAGTTTTTAAAGTATAATAATTACAAATAATTATTTATACAATTTAGCAATATTAATTAGTGTCATCAATTGGCTCTTGAATGCCTTTTAAGACAAGAAGATAATTGTAATCTTCCTTACATGATGATTCATACTCTCATGAATGATTTTATTCTGCCTGGAGAATTAGAATAGAAAAATGTGTATGTATGCACATTTAATTTTAGAATTCTAAAAATAATTAGACCAAATAATCAGTCCTTTATAGAAAATGCATTGTTTGGGAGACTGCATGTGAGTAGTTTTATTGAACTCACTGGAGGGGAATGTGAAAAACGAACTTTGCTGAAGGCAACCTTATTTTGATTAACGAGAACTCTGATAGAACTCTGCTGTGTGATGACTGTAATAATGATAACAAACTTATAAAGCCAGGAGTTCAAGAGATGAAACCCCAAGGGGGAAAATTCCAAAAAGAAAAACATATAAGACAATTTGTCCTCCTCAATTTTGTTTCTGGAAGAAGGTGAAAAAGTCTCTCCTGATTCTTTTTTTTTTTTAATTTTTAACTTAATTTAATTTTTTTTAAATTTAATTTTTATTTTATGTTGGAGTATAGTTGATTTACAATGTTGTGTTAGTTTCAGGTGTACAGCTCTGTGATTCAGTTATATATATACATATATCTTCTGATTCTTTATAATCTCAAGGCAATTGTCACATGGGTGGGAACAAAACTCATACAATTATCTTAGCCCGAAGAAAGACTGAAGAAGCAAGCCTGAAAATGTAGTTTAAATTTAAATCTCACTGGTAGTGCTGAAGACATCTGATAAAAGCAGATGTATACCTTATCTGGAGGAAAGCTTTAAATTTAGGCATCAAAGAATTCCACAGACAAAAGTTTCCCAGAGGAAAATGAGATTATAATCAAATATCTCAAAATAAATGAGAAAATAAGTCACCATGAATAAGAGTCATTGGAAACAATAAATACCGATTCATCCACAGAGACTCTGGTACTAGGTCTATCACATACAGGATAAAAAATTAGTATATTTAGTACATTTAAAGGAAAAAAAAACACAACCAGAACCAAGAATATATGTAAGGAAAAGAGATCATTTAAAAGTAACCAAGAAGATTTTAGTGAACACAACCAGTGAGGCTTTTAGAAATAAAAAATATAATATTTGAATTTAGAAACTCAAAGCAGGGGCTAAGTATCAGTAGACACAATGGAAGAGGGAATTAGTGAACTAAAATTTAAATCTGAAAAAATGTATGCAGAGTGTAGCACAAAGAACTTTAAGAGAACATCATTATTAAGGATGAAACAGTTAAGACTTTCCCTTAGATGCTAAAAATAGTCAAGGGTACCCACTAATGCCACTTCTCTTCATTGAACTGGATGTCCTAACCAGTGTTGCCTGGCCAAAGAAAGAAAGAAAGAATGAATAGTTGAGAGATTGAAAGATTGGAGAGAAGAATTAAAGTTACTCTTGTGTATGTAGAAAATTCAAAATATCAGAAGCATTATTTGAATTAATAAGGGACTTTGACAAAATTAATAGATATAAACTAAGTGTAAAAAAATCAATTGTAGGGCTTCCCTGGTGGCGCGGTGGTTGGGAGTCAGCCTGCCGATGCAGGGGACGCGGGTTTGTGCCCCGGTCCGGGAGGATCCCACATGCCACGGAGCGGCTGGGCCCGTGAGTCGTGGCCACTGAGCCTGCGCGTCCGGAGCCAGTGCTCCGCAACGGGAGAGGCCACAACAGTGAGAGGCCCGCGTACCCCCCCCCAAAAAAAAATCAATTGTATTTCCACATACCAGCAATAAGCAGGTATCTTTTAAAAATACATAATTACCCACAGGATGAATAACACTTAAATCCAAAAAATATAAATATAAAAAATGAGAAAAAGAAAGCCAATCCAATAGAAAAAGCTTCACAAAGCCCATCATAATAAATAAATTGTTGACTTCGTTAATCATCACAAAAATGCAAATCAAAATTATAATTAGAAACCACAATACCCACCAAATTAGTAAACTTTAAAAGTCTGAAAATATCAAGTTGGGGTGAGAATATGAAACTTTTTAGAAAACAAAACAGTTTGACATTATCTAGTAAAGTGGAAGATACTCTGTCTCCTATTCAGCTGATACAAACATATAAGAAATAGCTGAACAACTTGAAAGAAAGCTATGTCAAATCAAATCATACAAATAAAATTAATAAAAAAATGAAATATCAGTGGCCAAGAAACAAATGCTCAACTTCACTAGTAAGTAAATAAATGTAAATTAAGATATCATTTCACTTCTAAAATTAATAATAAAAATAATATCAAGCTTTACCTTCTTGCTATAAAATGTTGCCACTAACTGCATGTGAGAGTGTTAATGGGTACAATCTTTCCAGAAAATAGTTTGGCAATTAATACAAAAGCATTCCTAGCTTTTGGCCTAGTACTTTGACCTTTTAATCTAGGAAATAATAAACAGGCACAGGGATTGACATGCAAGGATGATCACTGAAGAGCATTTCTGAATAGCAAAACAAATTTCAAATTTTCAAAATGTACAATAAAAGGGGAGACTTAATTTTTGCATATCCAAACATGAAACATGCTGAAACATGCTGTACAGTTAGTGTTATGAAGAAATTCTCAGCACAGATTGTCACATGATACAAACTTGTTAGAGAACAAAAGTGTTCATAGCATGAGCCCAATGCTATTTAAATATTGTATGCACAAAAATGGTAAAATGTTTAAAGTACTTATTATGTGGTGAGATAACAGGCAATTAAACAGTATATTCTCTTTATTCTGTATTTTCTACAATGTTGTATGTGATGTTTTTCATATGTAAAAATTATTAGAAATATGTAGGAAAATCAGTATTATGTATTATTCACCATAACAGCATCCCTAATAACGTACCTCTGTTTTCTCAAAGTTTAGTATTTGCAAATATGTTTTCTTTGACCCTTGGTTCTAGGTTGTATATACAATTAATTCTTGATTTCCTTGCATCAGGAGAACACTTTTCAGTTCTCTCCCAAACGTATTTTCGTGTGAATTTCATCTAAATTATAAATATTTATGTATTGAAGAGGATCAAAATGCCCACAACTGCCTAAAATATAAGGAGTTCCTTATACATCAGGAATAGCTTCATAAGCAGCCCCAAATAAGATTGTCTGTTTCTGCATATGTTCAATTTGTTCAGCAGTTTGGAAAGTAGCCAGAGCAACAAATGATGTGGACATTAAATTCAGCGCACAAGTCTCTTAGTCAATATTTGGTGTGAAGGAAATGGTAGTATGAGTTGTTACAGCAAATACTGCCTTTATTTCTGCCATCTAAATAAAGCTCAATCCTTTCATGTATGCATTAGGAGATGAAATTCTGAAGAAACAGCTACTCATAGTTCATTGGCATTGGGATAAAGTTGGATTTTCAGTATAACCCAGCAAATGTATCACTCTGAATATTTCATTTAACTACTTGTTGGTAGGCTGGATGATGGTCCTAATTCCTGGAACCTATAAATGTTACCTTATTTGGAAGAGGGTTTTTCTGCAAATGTGAGTAAATTAAGGATCTTGAGATGGAGAGATTATCCTCGATTATCCAGGTGGGCCTTAAATGCCATCATATATATCCTGAATTGATGCTTCCCATATCCTTGTAAGAGGAAGGCAGGGAGAGATTTGACATTCACCCAGAAGAGAATGCATTGTAACCACGGAGACAGAGATGAGAGTGATGCAGACACAAGCCAAAGAATACTGGCAGCCACCAGAAGCTGGAACAGGCAAGTGTGAACAGATTCTTCCCTCCAGAGAGAGCACGACCCTCTTGACACCTTGATTTTGGACAATAAGCCTACAGAACTGTGAGAGAATAAATTTTTGTTGTTTTAAGCCACCCAGTTTGTGGTAATGTGTTACTGCTTCACAGGAAACTAATGGTTCATAATATAAATACAGAGTTATCAGTGACCATAAGTCATTGTTATTAAACCATTGGCTACATATTTGTGGGAAAAAGACAAGTGTAACTGGCGAAAACAATAAAATGTTTTTTCTAAGAGCAATCATTTCTTAAATGTCATTTTTCATAGTCATTTGTACAGCATATTCTTTCTCTCTTTAATACTACTTTCTCTCCTACATTAGCAGTTGTGTTTTTCTTGGCAATCTCTAACGATCCATGCTTCCCTATTCCAGCAATCATTTATCTTCTTGTTTTAATAAGTGCAAATGAGTCCATGACCTAGAGAAGTAATCAAAACTGTCATACAAGCTTTTCAAAACATGAGACCCTGAGGTTACTAATGCTAGAATTCACTATTAAGTTCATAATATTCTTTTATTTTCTCATTATGTAATAAGTTGCCCTAATCTTCCTGAACAAAATTAGCGAGCTTCTCCTAGTTCCTAGAAAACACAGTTTGGAAGCTGTGTCATAGTGCTCAGATGTATGTTAGTTTATATTTTCATTCGTATTTTTAACTTCTGTTTTTTTTGCGGTATGCGGGCCTCTCACTATTGTGGCCTCTCCTGTTGCGGAGCAGAGGCTCCGGACGCGCAGGCCCAGCAGCCATGGCTCACGGGCCCAACCGCTCCGCGGCATGTGGGATCTTCCCGGACCGGGGCACGAACCTGTGTCCCCTGCATCGGCAGGCGGACTCTCAACCACTGCGCCACCAGGGAAGCCCTGTTTTGTTATTTTTATCAAAGTAAAATAAATACATGATAAAAACTTTTTTAAAGGGTTATGATAGAAAGAAATAGAACACCCCTACACATACACATACATCGTCTCCACTTCTAGTCTCCGCAGAAATACCTTTTTATGGGTTCAATTTTAAAATTTCCAGTTGTCTCCATTTATTAAGTAATGCACCTATACTATTATTTCTTGATTTATTATTTTTTCCATGTTTTCTATTGTGTCATAAAAGGTGAGGATTTAACTTAACTTGCACATCCTACAATTGTCCAGGATTGTTGGATGTTGGGCTGTGCACAGGTGATGGGGCTGTTGAACGGAGAAAATGCAAACATGAGGACAGTATGATACTGTGTCCTTTCCCTTCCTTTGGTTTTGGTTTTGCTTTTCCATCTCTTCCTCTCCCATTCATCACTCTGTAATTTTCCTTCTCCTGACTCAGGCTAGCTTCTCCCATCCTCATCCAAAACATCTGTGGAAAGACTTCAAGTCTTTTTACACAAAGGCCCACTTTCTAATCATTTCTCTCCTCTCATGGGGAGATAAAACCTATCTCCAGGTAGAGCCTTATGCTGTCTCCTCCCCTATATCTGAAACAGCACCTCTTTTGTATTTATATTATAAACACAAATTTCTTCAGTCTTTTCCATTCACTGTCCTTTATTTCATGTTCTCTTTGATTACCTTGGAGCCTCCTGTAGGACACTGAATGTGGGGAGAAGCTATGAGACTGAAAGTTTTGGCACCATCCATTGGAAAATGTAAGAAGCAGAAAAAACAAAAAACAGTTGCCAAATCATCTGTACAAGTACCATGCACAAACTACCCCAAATGGCAAACAGCTGCAATCTAAGAGGCAGGGTTAACTGCTTTCAGTAGATAGCGACTATTTTTGGTGCTATGTTCCAAAAAAATTCTGCTGTATTTGGATTTATGGGGAAAAGATTTGTGATTTTTGTCACGGCTATGTGGCTATTTTCTCCAGTTGAAAGGGTTTACTGAGCCAAAACCTTAATTGCTTCCTTCCTCTTTGACAGCTTAATCCATTTAGAGTTTTTAACGACAGATATGCTGGCCACAATGTTGATTTGATTCTTGCCTCAAGGCTGAATAGTAATCATACTTTGTTGCTCATATTCCTATTCAGTTTTATCTTTTACCCCTTAAGGATGAGAAAGTTTCTGAACTTTCCTTGTCTCTCTTTATTTTCGCTTGTAAAACAGCAAATTATTTTCTAAGCTTATCTCTCTTTTAAAGGTCTTTGTCAATGCAGCTAATATTAAACAACATATTCTATTATTATTTTGTGTTCCAGCCCTTTTTCTCTGGAGCTACAAATTCATGAGATGTATTATCTTCATTCTAAGTGATGGCAGGTGAAACTTTTACCATACAGAGTATGTTCTCTGACCGAAATGGAATAAAACTAGAAATCAGTAACAGAAAGACAGGAATATCTTAAAACATTTGGAAATTAAATATCACTCTTTAAACAATCCATGAGTCAAAGAGAGAGTCTTAAAGGATTTTAAAAATACATACTGAATAGAATTAAATGAAAATAAAATATAACCTATCAAGTTTGTGGCATGCAGCTGAAGCTGTGCTGAGAGGGAAATTTATAGCACTAAATATTTGCGTTAGAAAAGAGGAAAAGTCTCAAATCAGTAATCTGAGTTTCCGCCTTAAGAAACTAGAAAAGGAAGAATGAAATAAACCTAAAGTAAGCAGTAGGGAAGTAAGACAATAAGAGTATAAATCAATAAAATTGAAAACAGGAAGACCATAGAGAAAATAGCTGAAGCTAAAAACCACTTATTAAAAAAAAAGACTGGTAAATTTGATACAACTCAAGCAAGAGCAGCAGACATAAAAAGAGAAGACAAAAATCATCAATATCAGGAGTGGACTAGAGATATCAGTACAAATTTTACTGCCATTAAAGCGATAATGAAGGAATACTAAAAACAAATTTATATTCATAAATTCAACAACTTAAAATAGAACAATTCCTCAAAACTTATAAACTACTGAAAATCAAGATGAAATCAGTAACTGGAGTATTTTAGAACCACTAATGAAACTGAGTTTGTAATTTAAAAACTCCTAAAAAAGAAATCTCCATGCCCACATGATTTTGCTGGAGAATCTTACTAAACCTTTAAAGAGGAGTTAACAGTGGAAAATAGAAGAGGATAGAAGACTTCCCCACTTATTTTATGAGGCCAGTAGTATCCTCATTTGATTCAATGCAAATACCTGCATTAATACTTACTTGGGTCTGTGACATCTTACTGTGAGTGAATCCAGTACCATACAATGGTTTAGGATCCTGGCTCTGAAAAACAGACTGCCTGGATTCAAATTTCAACTCAGCTATGTTTTAGGTCTTTCCTTGGTGAGCTGTGTAACTGGTCTGAGCTTCATTTGCCTTACCTGTTGAGTGTTGATAACAATAGTAGCTCCTTAGAAAAACTTTGTGCAGATTCAGTGAGTTAAACATGTAAACTCTTACAGTCTTGCGCATAGCAAGTTGTCAAATAGTATCCCTATTATTTTTTCAAGTTATTCTCTTCATTGTTCTCAGTTGATAGCCATCATGGTAGAGTTTCATTCTAGCATTGTAGTCTCTTGCTAATTGCTGTGAACTCCTATGTTTTATTAACTTTTCTTCTATGGTGTCTCAGAGTTCTCACATACGGCTTGGTAATTTATACTTTTAAAAACTTTATGCTCTGATTGTGTAAACACTCTAAAAATATTTGATTCATGTGAACACAACTTATCTCTTTGAGTCAACATGTATAAATTAACAGGAATGATAGTTACAAGATTAGTGGGTACTTGCGATTTTGCTGGCTGGAATAATCACATGAAAGCTACTTCTAGCAGCGTGTTGGGGAAATATATAAAAGCATTTCATATTTTTAGATTATGAATAGTGTAACTTTTTAAAAAAATGGTACAGTTACTTTTTAATTTAATTAATTAATTAATTAATTTACTTTTGGCTGTGTTGGGTCTTCGTTTCTGTGCTAGGGCTTTCTCTAGTTGTGGCAAGCGGGGGCTACTCTTCATCACGGTGCGCGGGCCTCTCACTATCACGGCCTCTCGTTGCGGAGCACAGGCTCCAGACGCGCAGGCTCAGTAGTTGTGGCTCACGGGCCTAGTTGCTCTGCGGCATGTGGGACTTTCCCAGACCAGGCCTTGAACCCGTGTCCCCTGCATTAGCAGGCAGATTCTCAACGACTGAGCCACCAGGGAAGCCCTGTAACTTTTATTTGAAAATTTAAAACAGCCCTCTTTCTCATATTTGAATTTTTAATATAATTCTATTTCATCTGATATTAATACACTCTCCCTTGCTTCCTTTTTCTTTGCATTCACATCACATATATTTGCCGTACTTATTTTACTTTTTACCTCTGTAAACTATTTTATTTTGATTGAGTGGTTTAGTCTTATCTTTAACCTCAGTTGGACCCTTGGGGCCAGCCAGCGATCTTTCTAGTTTTCTGTGATTGGAACCTCCTTGATTCTCCATCCTAAACCACCAGCGCCTCTCCCTCCTGTCTCCCCTCAGAGAAGACCTCACCTCCATCAGCCAAACGTAACTGAAGTAACCAAGAGACTCATCATGATTTTGTACCAAAACTACAAAATAAATAACTGATTTTTCCTACTTTTTTCCTGCTACAGTGGGGGAAGTGCATTTTTTCCCATTTAAGCTTATTCATTTTAATTCTACTTTTGACTCCTCTGAGTCATCTCACGCATTTAACCCACTACCAAGTCCTCTGGATTCTACTTCCCATTTCTGTCAAATTCTCTTCATATCTACTGTCATACTTGTCCCAGCTACTATCACATGACAATAGACCTGTTTGGTCTGCCATTCCACTCTTGCTCTCTTCCAGTCCTCTACAGAGCAGCCAGGGTGATATTTTCATAAATGTAATTCCAATTGTATCTCCCTTTTGATTAATGTATTTCAGTGGCTTCCCAGCACCATTGGGATGAAGCCTAAACAGCTTAGAACATCTTATAAATCTTGCCTTTGCTTATCTTTTTAGTTTCTCTCTTGCTAACCATCCATTGTGTCTATGCTTCAAGTATAATGATCTGATGGGAGAAAATTATTTCTCTGGGCATCAAAATACTCAGAGTTATATGAGAGATAAGTAAATGAATAGATGGATGGATCATAGCAGTAAGGGTTGTGGAATTTTGTTTATGCATACATAGTTTACAAAATAATTTACCTGTAGAGATGGTCTTGTTTATGTTTTATAATTAAGTCATGAGTTAACTCAAAAAGATTAACTGAGTCAGAGAAAAAATATACTTCCAGCAACATGTTAAAATGTCTTTGTTAACCACATTTAGTGAGCCAAATACCATCAAATTCAGGACTTTCACTGATAAGCTGAATATTGAATGACTCATCTCACAAGTGCTTTTGAAGTTATTTGCAAATATTCCACAAACAGTTTTCGTTTCTCTCCTTTTAGCTGGTCAAAAGCCATAAATGACTGCTTTGTATTTGTCACAATTAATATATCTTGGAAATAGGGGTACATCTCATTTCCAATGCAGTTTACATAAATCTCTGAGTCAGACATGCCACTTCTAATGAAATACCATTCACTTTTTCTGTCTGGGAAGAAATTTCATCTGGGGAGATGTTATTATGTCAAAAGGGCATTTTCATCCAGAAAGCTTATAATATTAGATTGATAAAACTTATCTTCTCCCTGTTTAAATTCTTTATCTCATGCTATGCTCAGACGTTGATTCTCTGGGCACATATTTTCATGGTTCCATACTGGAAAATTGAAGTCTTGAAAGGCATTAGTCCTTCAATCCTCTTTTTATTTAGTCAATAGCAAGGTAAAGTTGCATTGTTTTTAACCCCAAACCCCTGAAAGAAAGTCAGTTCAATTTATTTTGCATCAGATCTATGTAGGCACTGTAATTATGATGATAGTAACTCCTAAGGAACAGACGATACAAGTTAAGACCTCAAGTGGCAATTTGTGGCAGGAGCAAATTATACCTGAAAGCCCCCAAATTATCTTAATAATGCTTTTATACAATTATGAGCCAAAGCAACATTCAGAAATCTTTATAAGTAAGAAGGTGGTTCATCAACATTGTGTTATCCAGGCATTTCAGGGTACATCTCTTTCTGGTTCCAAAAGGAAATCTTTGATAATTTAAGCAGGGAGATTATATTGAAATGTGTTCTTTGAGCACTGGGGCTTCATCGACCTCTTTGCTATGGCTGGTAGCCAATAGTGATTTCATACCACAGCACACCAGGGCGATTTGTGTGTGTATATGGATGTGTGTTATGGACTGAATCATGTCCCTTTCAACATTCAGATGTTGAAGCCCTAACCCCCAATGTGACTGTATTTGGAGATGAGATTTTTAAGGAGGTAATTAAGTTTAATTAAGTCATAAGGGTGGGTCCCTAACTTGGTCAGACTGGTGTCCTTAAAGAAGAGACACCAGAGACCCACGTGCACACAGAGATAAAGACCTTGTGAGGGCACAGTAAGAAGGCCTCATCTGCAAGCTGAAACAGAGCTCTCACCAGAAGCCAACAATGCTGGCACCTTGGTCTTGGACATTTAGCCTCCAGAACTATGAGAAAACTAATTTCTGTTTTTTAAGCCACCCAGTCTGTGGTATCCTGTTAAAGCAACCTGAGCTGACTAGTACAACGTGTGTGTGTGTGTGTGTGTGTGTGTGTGAGAGAGAGAGAGAGAGAGAGAAAGAGAGCTCAAGAATGAGTGCTTGGGATACTGAGTGGGCAGCTCTGTAGAACTGTGATTTGATTGACAGAAAGATGCCAGTAGATATGGTTAAAAATTGTAAAACTTCTGTAAAAACATAGGATATGGAAACTGGCAGAAAGAGTTTCATGAAGAAGAATGCAATACAATGTACATCCAGGATTCTCAGGGCCGCTAATTGTTCTCCACCCCCTAACAGCTGCTGCTCCATGGTCTGCAGGGAGTGAGGATTCCGCTAGGTGTCTCTCTTACCATTCTGAGAGGTTACTGACATTCACTACTAACTGTTCTGGAGATGCTGAATAGATGACTATCTGTGCATTTAGCTAGTCCCAAACAGCCCAGTATATTCCTGAAAGTTATTATGAATGTTGGTGAAGCAAAGATCAATTTAAAAAAAAATCACTGAATCCATAGAGGGTAATGACAAGTTGAAATTATATGGAGTAATCACAGTTCAGAAACACAAAAAGGGAATCAGGTGGCTACTGAGGATCTGGTCTCAGACATGTCCCTGTACCACTGAGAACTTGAACTGTCTTTGAGCTGTACCAGACCAAAGGACACCACCAGCCATATTCAGAACAGTATCCGCCAGCTGCAACCTTATGGTCTCAAGGTCTCCCCTTGTAACTATGCAACCATTTTAGACCCCAACTAATCCTTGCTTAACAAACACCCTCACTTCTTGCCAGCTCCAGTTACAATTTTTGACAAACAACTTATGTAACTAACAGTGGCCTTTAAGCTTTTGCCTTTATAAGCTTCCTCCATTTTGTAGTCTGGCAGGACACAATTCAAGTGCTTCTTGAATCTGTGTCTCCCAGCTGCAGTTCTAACGAATCCCAGTAACTGCCTCTTTATTTCAGTCAGGTCTCTGTTGCTGAAATTTGGATTAACAAGGGACAAACACAAATATATAAGATTAAAAATTTAGTTTCATAAATTTGAAAGCCTAAATAACATAAATAATATAAAATACCACATTAACTTAAGAAGTAGAGAATCTCAGTAGATTTATCATTTAGGAGAAAAATGAAAATATAAAGTCTGTTCCCCTGGCTCCAAAATACCTGAAATATATAGAGTTATTGGTGATTTTTTTTAATTTTGGGAAAAAAAATCCCTTCTTCTATTAGCTTTTCCAGAAAATATGATTCTGAGAATGCCAGAAGAGTCCAATACAAGAAAATCTAGTAAAGTGGACTACCTTGA
This sequence comes from Delphinus delphis, assembly GCF_949987515.2. Classification (NCBI taxonomy): domain Eukaryota; kingdom Metazoa; phylum Chordata; class Mammalia; order Artiodactyla; family Delphinidae; genus Delphinus; species Delphinus delphis. Next base: position 79,204,883 of record NC_082688.1, on the reverse strand, counting down.
TAGATTAAATAAGAAAATTTGTAATATCATCCTAGCAAATATTTATTGAGCGATGTTGCCTACAGAATTTTGCTAAAAGAGAATAAAAAAATGTAATGAACACCCAGGCCTCCCAGATGGGAAGACAGGGCCATACAAAATAATAACATTATAGGTGAAAACAATAAATGATTAAACACCAACATGATTCATATGTAGCATACGTATAATAAGAACTTAGAAACTGAGGAGACTGATAGAGCTCTAAAGGTAATTTAGGCTGGACCATTAGACATTTCTCCATAAGAGTCAAAAAGATTCATATTGCCTACCTTAATAATTCACATTTGGAAAAACATGCAGTACTTTATGCCTATACAGTATTGCTGTGAATACACATCTAAAGTCTTGTAGCATAGTATAAACTCCGCCAAAAAAAAAAAAGAGCAGAAGATTTTAAGAGTATGTTCCAATGACCCCTGACAATATTGTGAATTAAGCAATGAGGGTATCTTTGCTAACTCTAGCCCTGTTATCTGTTACTTTACCAATACTGGCCATTTAATGTCCAGAGAAAGCCTCTCCGACATACAATTCTCCATTGGTTATTGACACATTAGTCTAACCTTAGTCATTATGTAAATGTGCCCTGAGGTTTAGTTCTGCATAGGAAATGCAAGATTTTGTCCCTTACCAAAGTCAGATTAACATCAGAAATTAAATAGGAGATACATTTTTGGAAATATTTAGAGCAGCTACAAGGATAGACATTTCTATACTTATGCCCTGGCACGTGTCCCCCTGCTCTCCTGCCTGGGAGCAAGGAAGCAGAGATGAGTAGTAATAACAGCTTAGACCTAAGGCCAGATGGCCTAGGTTCAAATTCCGACTCTGTTAATTAGCTGTGTGACCTGGGGCATTCTTAACATCTTTATATATTAGTTCTTAACATCTTTATATATTAGTTTCCTCATCAGAAAAATGTGGTAAGTAATAGTACCTGTGATACAGTTTATGTTTCAGTCCTGTGTGGATTCAGTGATATCATCCATGTAAAATGCTTAGAACTCCTGGCATACAATAAACCCTTACAGAGGATTAAATAGTAGTCTAGTGACGTCACTAGTCATCTAATAAAGCGTCGTTGTACACACATCGCACTAACAGTAGTAGCAACTCCTTCACCTCCACTCCAGAAAATTGAGTGACATCCTACAAGTGGTTCTGATACAGTGTGGTCAAACTTTGATGGAGGTTTAGTACTTTCTACCTATACAACAGCATTCTAATTGCTCTGTCATCATTGATTCTCCTTAAAATGCTCTATGAGAAGCATGTCTTTGTGCCTCTGGAGTTGCTTTAGTTGCCTGAGAATTAGTTATTGGACTGGGTCTCTCCTGAGTAACAGCTTCATTGCAACAGCTTCAAATGTTGCCAGGAAATGCCTGGAAGTCCTCATCCCCAGACTCCCCAGACCTGCAGCCCAGGGCACCAGAGAAGCACTCCTTTTTCTTACAGAACGATGTTTCTTCACACGCTGTGATCTGGCCTCAGAATAAAGAGCCCCCAAGCCTGCCTCTTCTGATTGGATGTTACCATGTGGCAGGGAATATGGATCACAAAGGTAGCATAAAATGTCTGATTGAGGGCAGCCAGCTGTTTATTGCTACATTATCTGCTTCCGAAAAAGAGACTATGGAGCTGCTGTCCCCACCCCTCCCACCTTTCCTCATACATAAAACTTGATGAGATATTAACATGTAAATTACAGCACTCTTTATTTTTATTCTCTTCTGTTCCAGAGGCTTTGAAATGCATTAGACTGTTTCAAACTGTCTTCTGGGGAAGCTTAATAAGACTTCCCGCTTTTCTGTGGGTCTTTCTCAACATGGGAACCTGCTATCACTCCCTAGGTCCACCAAGGGGAATTTCAGTGACTGCTGAAGCCCCAGGCTCTTGTTTGTCCATACTTCAACACAAATTCAATCTTCCAGGTACTTCAGCCCAACAACTTAAACCAAATAAAAGGTAAAATCTTTGCTCCCCTCCACCTGTGAATACCCTGGGTGTCTAGGCCCTTGCTTGCCTGTTCCCTTCCTGTCCAGGTACTTGTAAGATGAACACAAGTTGGTCTTTTTTTAAAAATTATTATTAATTTATTTATTTTTGGGTCTTCATTGCTGCTCTCAGGCTTTCTCTAGTTGTGGCGAGCGGGGGCTACTCTTCATTGCGGTGTGTGGGCTTCTCGTTGCAGTGGCTTCTCTTGTTGTGGAACACGGGCTCTAGGTGCACGGGCTCAGTAGTTGTGACTTGCAGGCTCTAGAGTGCAGGCTCAGTAGTTGTGGCTCACGGGCTCAGTAATTGTGGCCCACGGGCTTCAGTAGTTGTGGCACATGGGCTCAGTAGTTGTGGCTCACGGGCTTAGTTGCTCCATGGCATGTGGGATCTTCCTGGACCAGGGTCGGACCAGGGTCGAACCTGTGTCCCCTGCATTGGCAGGTGGATTCTTAACCACTGAGCCACCAGGGAAGTCCCAAGATGGTCTTTTAATTAGCAAGTTGGAGGGAGTGGAGCTACGCTGTCACTGGGCCTCTTGAGGACTGTTTTCCATTAATAATAAATGGAGAATAGTGTTTTCCAACAAGAAAGCCCTACTGCCCCTGCCTCCCACCACTGTGGTCACACTCTGACCTGCATGCCCAGCCCTGCCTACCTGTTCTTTTAAGGCCCAGCTCAAATGGTGCCTCTTTTCTGTGGCTTTTCCTAACACCTCTTACCTTCTCCACCATCCTCTGAACTATCGCAGAATGAGCTGCACCCATCTTTCTTCCCCTAGGATCATATATATAATTCTAATATAGATTTATTAGTTCGTGTCTATGCCGTATGTGCTAGTCTGTGATGACACAGTTACTTTATTCCTATTTGTACCATTTGGTACACGTTCACCTATGGTACTGTAGTGCTGACACGTAAGAAATGATCATTTAATTGCTTGATGATTTAAAGTGACCTATAATAGTAGATATTGTAAGCAAAAATAAGTAGAGTTTAAATATATTTAAAATATTCACCTACTGGGCATACTCTCTTCTTACTTTGGTTGTCTTCTCAGCTCTTGTTTACTCACTCTTCCAAAGCTCACAGTACCTCACTCCCAAGACTTTTGCCAGTTGCCCCCAATTCCATACGTGGATGACAATGCAGGAGGAGTGCTCAGAGTTCCGAGAACTGAAATGCAGGCAAGAGTGAAACTCCCTTGTCTCATTTTCAGTAGTGTTGTGCTCATATTCCTAAGGAACACGATGTTAAGATGAAGATACTGATTGTGCTGTTTAGTGTTGCAGGCGTCAACTATTCTGTGGCAGTGAATGATTCTTAAGTCCTCTTGGAACTTGTAGAACAAACGTGAAAAACGTAAAATAAGGTCATATATCTATAAGCCTTTTGAAAGGGATAAAAAGGCTGTTAAGATGTTGGTCATTTTTTAAATGTTATTTTAGTAATTTATTCATTCAATAATATTTATTGAGTTGCCTACAGTGTGCTAGCTACTATGTGAGGAGCTGGGGCTACAGTGGTGAACAAGAAAGACAAATCCCTGCATTTGAGGTAGGTTCCACTCTAATAGGAGACGTGGAGAATAAAACAGATCATTGTAATATTATATGATGAAGATTCTAATGGAAGAATTATAGCATGCCGTGAGAAGACAGAGGAAGGGTTGTATATTAGTCTGCTAGGGCTGCCGTAACAAAATACCACAGACCTTAACAACAGAAATTTACTTTCTCACAGTTCTGGAGGTTGGAAGTCCAAAATCAAGGTTGGAAGAATTGGATTCTCCTAAGGCCTCTCTCCTTGGCTTGCAGATGGCTACCTTCTCGCTGTGTCCTCATATGTCTTTTTTCCAGGTGTGCCAAGAAGTTGGTCATTTAAACTCCTAATTTGGCTCTTCTCTATCCTACTAGATACATTATCTGTCCCCAAGTAAATGGGAGTTATTTGAGGGCAGAAATTGTCCTCTATTCTATATACTGTTCTATATGTAAGAGACATACAGTGTGGTGATCAAGAGCTCAGATTTCAAGGGTCAAGCTGCCTGAACTTGAAGCTCAGCCTAGTCACTTGCTAGATGTATGACCTTGGACAAGCCACTTATCTTCTCTTTGCTTTGATGCCCTCTTCTTAAAGATGGGCATAAAATAATATCTGTCTTATAGGGCTGTTGTGAAGATTAAATGAATTACTCTAACGAAAACACTTAGAAGAGCACCTGGTGTTCTTGAAGTACTCTTATTATTCTAGTCCCATTCACAAGGACTTGTTCTGTCAATGTTAGCATCTTAGTCTACATTTTACATTGTCTTTATTGACGTGGTTTAAACTGTTTTGACCTTTGTACCAAAGCAACTAAACTTTGACCCTGTCACAATCAGCCGTCAGTAGCAAGAAAACCTGGGAAATGTGGATCTTTAAAGGCTACTCAGCATTAGAGATTGAATGTGAAAGTGATTCTCAGAATGGCAGAGAAGTTTGGATTAAGAAAATATAGATTCAGTAGTGCAGGAATGGTTTCTTCCTGTGTTGCCTAATGACAGAGAAAATTTACCTGAGTTCTCTAGGCTTGTTTCTGCATCTGAGACGATGGGCAGTGAAATTCAAATGCATCTGTAGCAACTAAAACTGCTTAGATAAAATACTTTTTGGTACATTGCTGAAAGCATCATCCTTCAGATTATTGAAATGACAAGGACTCTTTTTCTGAGTTTTTCTTTTGAGGGGGTGGTTTGTATGTGTTTAAAGAACATCTTTACTGAGAAACAATTCACATCTCATAAAATTCACTCTAAATTTAGAGTATATTTCAATGGATTTAGTATTTTAACAGAGTTGTGTAACCATCACAACTAATTCCAGAATATTTCCATCACTCCAAAAAGAAATTCCATATTGATTAGCTGTCCCTCCCTTTTTTCTTCCTTTCCTCCCTCCCTCCCCAATCCTAGGCAACCTCTAATCTTTCTGTCTCTATGAATTTGTCTATTCTAGACTTTTATATAAGTGGAATAATACAATATGTGGTCTTTAAGCTGCTTTCTTTAACTTACAATGTTTTCAAGGTTCATCCATGTTGTATCACGTATTAGGACTTCATTCCTTGTTATTGCTGGATGACAGTACTTTGCATGGATATACCATATTTTGTTGATCTCTTCATCAGTTGATGGAAATTAGAGTTGTTCCCACTGTTGGACTAGTATGAGTAATGCTGCTGTATGATCATTTATGGACTTTTTTTTTTGTATGTGGTGGTTTTAATTTCTCTTGGTTATATACCTGAAAGTGGAATTTATAGGCATTTTAAAACCAGTATTAAGATGACTTACTGAATTATTTTTGTAAGGGAGTAAACTCAAAGAGGCTTCTGCTGTGTAGAAAGATCAGCACAAGAAAATATCTTACTATTAGAGAGGTTTAAAACATGTCTTTAAGTAATTTTCTCAATTGTTCCCACCACTGTGTTCTGAAGAAGCAAGCAAAGATAATTCCCATTTTACAGATGAGGAAATAGGTTGTGCTGAGAAACTGGGTTTAAATCACATATCAGTCAAATTGGAGAAAAAGAAGAATAACAGTTGTTCTTGCATTCTTTCCAAAATTCCACCTGCTGCTTTACTAGGGTATTACTGTGTTCCTATAGCTGTAGAAATTTTTGTAAGATGTCTTATAAAGCTAGTTTTGTAAGACCAGACTAGTTATATAGCGAATTGAATTTTCTTTTTTATGGATGTATGTGGAACTTAATTTCTATACTTTGACACTTGGACTGCTGAGTGATTCTAGATAAAATTATAAAGTAGTATGCCATTGTACCATATTCAGGTTTTCAACCTCAATTGGGACCTCAAAGCCATTCTGCAGCTTTTGTTTTCTTGGTCGATGTCTACTTTAGGACGTCACAGGCTGTCAGGGGCCATAGGACATCACATCTGATGTCTCCAGCAGGATCCCGGGCTTTTTAGTGCAAGGATTGCTTCATATATTTTTCACTGTTGGTGTCAACTGGAGTGACTTGCATGAGGGTATTCAGTAGATTTTTTAAAAAATTTTATTTATTTATTTGTGGCTGCATTGGTCTTCATTGCTGCGTGCGGGCTTTCTCTAGTTGTGTTGAGCGGGGGCTACTCTTTGTTGCGGTGCACAGGCTTCTCATTGCGGTGGCTTCTCTTGTTGCGGAGCAGGGGCTCTAGGCACACAGGCTCCAGTAGTTGTGGCACATGGGCTCAGTAGCTGTGGCTCATGAGCTCTAGAGCGCAGGCTCAGTAGTTGTGGCACATGGGCTTAGTTGCTCCGTGGCGTGTGGGATCTTCCTGGACCAGGGCTCAAACCCGTGTCCCCTGCATTGGCAGGCAGATTCTTAACCACTGCGCCACCACGGAAGTCCCTCAGTAGGTATTTTTGGATGACAATTATTCTGACTTCCTTCCTTCCTACCCAGTTAAAAGGGACCATGATCAAACCCTTTGCAAGAAGATGTTCATGTGCAGTTTATCAGGGATTTAATACAGAGGTTTTGATTATATATGTCAGTATGTTGAATTACCAAAATATTTATATATTTTATTAATGTACAGGCATTAACCAAGGCTGAAAGAGAGGCAAATTAATAATTAATTAGAAGGCAAGATGGTATATAGTAAGTTTAATGACAGATGACAGTTTGAATAAGATGGGAGCTCAGAGGAGTAACTCTTAACACAAACTTGAAGAACCATGGCAGACCGTGTCCCTTGAATGTTAAAGGTTGATTAAGAATTCCCTCCACATAGAGGAGAGATGGCACGAGCCAATTCATAGGTGAGAAATAACATGGCGTTGGGAAGGGGAGGAGAAGAGGCAGCTGGAGGGAGTTTGGGAGACAGATATGCAGGAGGAGGAAGAATTTAGGCTAACAGTCTAACTTGTATGTTACGCTGAGAAATGTGGCCTTTATCTTTTAAGAGAACTCTATTGAAGCCATGACTGGCCATTTAAGAGTTTTAAGCAGAGTTAACACACGATTATATTTAATTATATTTCACAACGTAGTAGGCTAAAAGGAGGAGGATATTTATATGTCATCGGGGTGAAGTTGACTGGGCACTCAACACAGAGGCAGAGTCCCCTGTGATCATCCCTAGTCTTTTATGGCCAATGTTCCTCCTCCTTTTTGGTTTCTCTTAGGGAGTACCATTGAGTAACATCCTGCATTCTCTTTTATTTTAGACATACCTAATATTCTCTTGTGACTGGGAGATAAGTGATGTTTGTATAATTTACATATTCATAGTCACTTGTTGAGGTTTTGTGTGGTATTAAAGAAGAACATACAAAATTATCTAAAAAGGCTGTTAAAATATTCCTCCCTTTGCCAACCACATATATTTTTGAAACTGGATTTTTAAAGATCACTTACTTTAACAAAAACAATGTATCATGACAGACTGAAGGCAGAGCATATATGACAATTCAGCTGTCTTCTCTCAAGTCAGATATGAAAGAGACTAGCAAAAGATGTAAATGATGTCATGCTTCTGGAAATATTTTATTTCAGAAGATATATTTTCAATAACTTATTATTTATATTAACACATAATTGGTCTATCTTGCCAATAAATGAGAAAATATTTTCTGAGAAATCTCAGAATCTTCATGTGCACAATCTCAGAATCGAATACAGAAAACACCAATAGATATAGCCTATATAAAAACACCCTTTGGGGGTCCTCAGTAATTTTTAAGAGTGTAAAGCATTTCTCAGAACAAAAACAGCAAAAACAAAAAATTGAGAACCATTGTGCTAGAACAACCATGGTCGCACCCTTTCCAACCCCTCCCCACCAACAGCTGCCCCTTGGTCTCCCTTTGGCCTGGAGGTACACACGTGAGCACCACAGTCTACCTCAAAAAAGGAGGCCCACACAGACTCCGCAAGTGTGTTCAGGACAGTCTGGGTGGCAATTTCAGTTTCCCACGTATCCAAAGTCTGGTCTAGAAGAAGGAGGAATGGGGGTGTGCACTCTGTATGAGCCACATGCAATTGCTCCTGTGGATTCTTTATTCCATGGGGAAGGGGCACAATCAGAGGAGGGGCAAGGATGGGCAGAGACCCCTCTTGTTGGATGTAAGGGTAGTACTGCTCACACTTGTACTTTGTAGTAGCAGGGACAGAAATTGCTCCCATAATTTGAAATAACCAATCATTACCTGTTCGTAGGTCAACACTCTTTTCATTCATCTCAGAAAGCATTGAGGGTCTTTCTGACCCTCTCTCTAACCTTCGCCTACTACTCCTCTATACTCAGTAACTGAGGTAGAGAAAGAGAGAGCAAGTCTAAAAATGTACCAGTTTAACCCATTTGACATATTTTCAAATTTTCAAAAGAATTCTGGGCTGTGTTAGCTACAGGGCAGATCTGAAATCCTCTCAGCAGATGCTTAAAAAATGGGCCAAGAAAGAACAAAACCCATTCCATTTTAAGCCAGACTGCCAATGTACTCATTGGAATCTGGGCCAATAATTCATGCAGAGTGATGCTGCTTACCAAATTGTTCCATGCCTTACCCCTTACGTCCGTCATGAGAAAAATCCTAGGCTCCAAGAAGCTTCAAAATTAAAGAATTAAGACTCTAAGACTGAACTGGCTGAAAGCTCACCACTTTATGCTTTTTATCAATGTATATCAACAAACACTGTATGAGAGAAAAAACTGCTTTCTGATATTTTTCACGTTGAAACATATATAATGTAGGCTCTACCAGGAAGAATGTGTAGAGCAGTAAGATTCCTATAGTCAATACTCACTGGCAGTCTGAAGAGACTCTGAGTATTAAACACATAATATGGAAAATTGTTCAGAGACTTATCTCTGGTTTCCATGGAAATTAACATATTTATCTAAAGAGTGGTACAGGATAAAATTTCAGGATAAATTTCATCTAATGCAATCACTTTGCTTTTAGGAACACAATGTAGATGTTGAAGCTAAAGAGTAAAGAGAAAGTAAAGCTGAAGTTGCAAAAAAAACTGTTATAAAGTCATCATAATAATAATTATTTTAATAAAAAAATCTACTTTAAGTTTAAGAGAAGTCCTGTACTTAAGTTTCAGAGATTGGTTAGTGAAAATATGAGTGTAAGATCTCTCCTTCTTTTTCCTAAACACAGTGGAAGATTAAATCAATTATTATGAATAGGCAATTACTAAGAAATATGAAATGAGAATAGAATGAAAACAGAATGAAACCGTTTAAACACACATTTAGGACTTAAAACATAAGTGAAAGCAAGTCCCTCCTTAATGAATTTACCAAATTCTTTAATGTGGGCATTAACTGCTCTTGCCTTTTAGTTGTTGTATAAAATTATAATATTGGGGGGCTTCCCTGGTGGCGCAGTGGTTGAGAGTCTGCCTGCTGATGCAGGGGACATGGGTTCGAGCCCCGGTCCGGGAAGATCCCACATGCCGCGGAAAGGCTGGGCCCGTGAGCCGTGGCCGCTGGGCCTGCGCGTCCGGAGCCTGTGCTCCGCAACGGGAGAGGCCACAACAGTGAGAGGCCCGTGTACCGCAAAAAAAAAAAAAAAAAAAAAAAAAAATTATAATGTTGGTTGCTGAATGAGGCCTTTGAGATACTCTTTACATCGTTGGTTCCCATACCTGACAGATCATGAAATCATCTACAGTAATGCTTCCAAACTCTATTGTTCACATCATCTGGGGATCTTGATTAAAAATAAATATTCTGATTCAGCAGGTCTGGGGTGAGGCCTGATATTCTGCATTTGAAACACATTCTCAGGTGATATGCTGCTGTTCTGTGCACCATACTTTGGATAGCAAAAGCCTAGAGACCTATATAAAAATACAGATTCTGTCCTCTCACTCCTAGAGATTCAAACTTAGTGCAATAGTACTTGAAAAGTTTCTTATTTTATAGATGAGGAAACTGAAGTTCAAAATAGTATAGTAAGTCCCCTACATACAAATGAGTTCCGTTCTGAGAGCACGTCTGTAAGTCCATTTTGTTCGTAAGTCCAACGAAGTTAGCCTAGGTGCCCAACTAATGCAATCCTCTATATAGTACTGTACAGTAATAGGTTTATAGTACTTTTCACACAAATAATATGTAAAAAACAAACAAAAAAATAAAACATTTTTAATCTTACAGTACGGTACCTTGAAAAGTGTATTATTTTCAGACACTCAGCATCCTACATAAGTACTCTGATTTCCTGAATTTAACTATGATGAGCTAATTTTTTAACTGAAGACACTATTTTCCATATTTTTCTCTTCCTGTTGAGAATCCTTCCTCCCAGGAATAAAAACTGGCAGATTTTTCAAGTCAGACATCCTGGGCTTGAAATAAAGATACTGTACTACTGTACTCTGTACAGTACTGTAAAGTACACAAAAGCACAACCACTTGTAGAGGATGCACACATGTGACAATACATGCCAGACTCGTGAACTAACTTATGTGATTGGACATGCGAATGCACATTCGCATCTTTGAAGGTTCGCAACATGAAGGTTCGCAACACGAAGATTCAAATGTAGGGGACTTACTGTAGAGTGATGTGTAACAAAATAGCCATCTAACCAACAGCAGGCCAAAGACCTCCTAATCCCAGTCTACTGCTGTTTTATTTACACAACAATGTCTCCCATATTATGAGAACTTTCCACATTTTACAGTTAGGATGTGCCATCTGTACAGTTTCATAGGGCTTCATGCTAAGAAGGGGCCCCATGATTGGGGTTTAATGCTCTATGGTTGACATCTTGAAATTCATAGTTATTTTGTCTTTGAATTTACGTTTTGTAGTTGAAGTCCAATGGGACAAAGGAGCACGTGTAGAGGGAGAGCTTGGAGTCTTGGCTCACACGTGGTCTTGCCTCCTGCAGCTTCTCACCCCTCCCTAGGATAGATAGTTGGCCCCCTGCTACCACCCCCTGATGCCGCAGGCTCTGCTTGGCCTCCCTTTCCCAATCTCTGCCCCAGACCTCTGCCAGCCTCCACCAAGAATGGTGACAGGTTGAACTGGGGAGAGGAGGCTCATATCCCTCCAGCATCCTCCTCCCCTCTGGAGACCTGAGTGTGCATGTGGGGAGAATTAGGGTTGAGAGTGTCCTGTGGTGTCCCCGGGCATGGCATGATGGCAGCGTCCCCACACCAGCATAGCAGTGTGATGGCTTGACAGGGACTTCTCATCCTACCCCAAGCCACATACAAAGCTTGTCTCTGAGCAGAGGTTTAGATCCCTTGGGGTTGCCCACATGTCATGGATTTGAAAGCTATTCTAATTATATGTAATATCTAATATCATGTTACATATAGTTAGAATATCTTTCTAATTTCAGGGAACGCTCTGGTTACACATGCAAAAGGAGGGAGGGAGATGCAAGAGGGAAGCGATATGGGAACATATGTATATGTATAACTGATTCACTTTGTTATAAAGCAGAAATTAACACACCACTGTAAAGCAATTATACTCCAATAAAGATGTAAAAAAAAACCACTCTAAAATTTAAACCTACCTCCAATGATTCTAAAGTTATTAAGCCTGCCTTTAAGGTTCCCTACTAAATAACTTGGTACCCTGAGTTAGGAAAAGTTTTGCTCATCTTAATTTACTTCATGTGCACAATATCTTCAACAAGCACAATAAATTGGTTTATTTGCTGCAGCTTTGCCTGTCTGAAATATCCATCTCTTCCAGAATTTTGGTCATTTTTCTATTTCACCTTGGAGTGTTTTGGTAGATTGTAGCTTTCCAGGAATTGGTCCATTTCATCAAAGTTGTCAACATCATGTGCATAGAGTTGTTTGTACTAATACCTTACTATCCTTTTAATGTCTGTGTGGTATGTAGTGATAGCTCCCAGTTTGCTTCTCAAATTAGTTGTTTGTATGTCTTTCTTTCCTGTCAGTTTTACTGGAGATTGGTCAAGATAATTGGCCTTTTTAAAAAACGAGGTTTTATGTTCATTGATTTTTTTGTTATTTTTTTCTGTGTCCAGTGTCATTGATCTGCTCTTATTTTATTTCCTTCATTCTGCTTGCTTTGGGATTATTCTGCTCTTCTTTTTCTCTGATTTCTTTATGTGGGAGCTTAGATGATTAATTTGAGACCTTTCTTATCTTCTAATATAAGCATTTAATGTTATAGATTTCACTCTAAGAACTTCTTTAGCTGCATTCCACAAATTTTGATATGCTGTACATTCATTTTCGATCAGTTCAAAACATTTTCTAATTTCCCTTGAGACTGCCTCTTTGGCTCACTCATTTAGACTCAGTTGACAGATGATGCTAGTTTTTCTATATTTTTATTGATTTTCTACCTACCAGTTTCATCTGTTTCTGAAAGAGGAATGTTAACATATCAAACTATAACTTTCAATTTATCTATTTCTCATTTTATTTTTGTCAGCTTTTGCTTCATGCAATTTGAAGCTCTCGTGTTATATGTATATACATTTAGGATTGTTATTTTTCTTGGTGAATTAAACCTTTTATCATTATGTGATTTCCCTCTCTTTTCCTCATGCATTTTCTTTGCTTTGACGTCTACTTTTTTCTGATATTACCATAACTACTTTAACTTTCTTCTTATTAGTGGTTGCATGATACATCTTTTTCAACTTTTTTACTTTTACTATACCTGTGCATTATATTTGAAGTGATTTCTTATGGATAACAGATCATTTGTTCATATTTTATTTCTAATCATTTGTGACAATCTCTGCCTTTTAATTGATGTGCTTAGATGTCTTACATTTAATGTAATTATTTATATATTTTGACAGGTCTGTCATTTTATTATTTGTTATCTGAATGTCCCCTCTGTTTTAAAATCTTGGACTTCTTAATTTTTTAGATTATATGAAGATTTCTAGTATCCTTTTTAACATTTCTTTTAGTTTTTTAAAACTACATCTTAGTATATTTTTAGTGATTTTTCTAAACCCTTACAATCTATTTACTTATCTTTTCACAGTCGATTTTAAATTAGTATTTTACTGCTTCAAATTGAATGTAGAAAACTTACTGCCATATAGATTCAGGAATCTTCTCCCTTTATGTTGTTGTTTCATGTGTATTACAAGTTATATACATTAAAAAAGCCTATCAGGCAATGTTTTAATTTATGCTTTTAAGCATTATATTTATTTTAACAAATTTAAGAGGAAAAAATATATTTAGTCACATATTTACCAATTCTGTTGCTCTTCCTTCATTTCTGAAGTTACAAGTTTCCCTCTGATATGATTTCTCTGTTTATTAACAACTTCCTTTTGCATTTGTTCTAGAGCAGGTGTGCCAATGATAAATTCTCTTGTTTTTTATTTATCTGAGAATGTCTTTATTTCATCTTCACTCCTAAAGAATATTTTCACTGGATATAGAATTCGAGGTTGACAGTTCTTTTCTATAAACTCTTTGAAACTGTTATCCTACTACTTTCTGGCCTCCTTGGTTTCTGATGATTGTCATTCAAATTACTGATTCCCTACATATAATATGCTGTTTTCCTCTGACTGCTTTTGTGCCTGTGAAGGGGGTGGTAGAATTTGGTTTTCATCAGTTTGATTGTGATATGTCTGGGCATGAACTTCTTCGAGTTTATCGTGTTTGGGTTTTACTGAGCTTTATGAGCCTGTAAGTTTATGTATCTTGCAAAGTTTTCAGACATTACTTCTTCAAAATTTATTTTCTAAACTACCCTCCTTGTTTCCCCCTTCTGAGATTCTGATGGCATGAAAATTAAACTTTTGGCATTTTACACAATTCCATGGGGAGGGGGTGGCTCTTTTTTTTTTCCAATATTTTTTCTCTGTGGTTCAAATTAGATCATTTCTGTTGATCTAGGTTTACGTTCACTGACTCTTCCTTTAGTCACCTCTGTTGTGCTGTTGAGTCCATCAGGTGTATTTTAATTTTTGGTTCTTGTGTTTTTCGGTTCTAAAATTTTCATTTTGTTCAATTTATACCTTTTATTTCCATGCTGAGATGATCTGTCCTTCCACTTGTTTCAAGAGTGTTGGCCCTTAGCTCTTGTAGCATGGTTATCAAGGCTACTTTGAAAGTCTTTGCATCATAATTCCAACATTTGGGTCACTTTAGGGGCCACCTTTGTAGTGGTGTCTGTTGATTGTCTTTTCCTTTGTGAGTTGTTGAGGTTTTTTCCATTCTTCACATAGCAAGTAATTTTGTGTTATATGTTGGATATTTTGAATATTATGTTAATAGATCCTTGCATCTTGTTTAAAGCCTATAGAAACTGTTAATATTTTCCTTTGTTTTAGCAGGCAATCAATTAAATTAACTTCAGACCACAAGTTCTAACCAATGTCTTGTGGTCTGTGGATCCAACTCAGTTCATTTTTCACATTACAGTATTATTTAGACCTGTTTTGATTGCCCAGTCTGGGACTTACACAGTGTTCTTCTCTGTATTTCTGTTATCAAAGCTTTGGTATTTGTTTATGTCAGATCCATACAGATTGAGAATGAGCCCTCTCCTCAATATCTCTGACAGTCTCTAGTTCCCAAAGGGCCCCTCTTCTAGGTCTGATGGCTGGAAACCTAGGACTTTAGTTTCCCTTTTGCCATGCACTTCGACAGTTGAATATGCCTCCAGAACCAAGCAGTAGGAAGATAGAGACAAAAAGCATTAGGAGTCTTTTCAACAAATGGGGCTTGGCAACTGGATATCCACACACAAAAGAATAAAGTTGGGCCCCTGCCTCACGTTGTTGTATTACAGGTGATGAGTAGTTGAGTTGGCTTGTTCACTGGGGGGGAGTTTCAAACATAAATATGTGAAAATCTTTTAAACCTTCCAGTCTTCTCTTCAGGCATGGAGGTAAGGTGGTGGTAAAATATTCTGGTCTTCTGGGAGCTGGTTGGATGAAGGGAGATAAAGGCCCCACCATTTAGTGTAAAGACATCCTGGAATTCTACCATGCATCATGCAGTAGCCCTGCAAACTTTTCTATAAGTCTCTCTCTCTCATTTTTTTTTTTTTTTTTTTTAGATATGGACCTTTATTCCTGCCTCTTTGATGTTGGTTGTCCAGGTCAATTTCTTCAAAGAGTAAAAATTTGACCCCCTGCCTAAGAATGGGGTACAGTTGGCTTTCAGAAGTAAGAGAGAGGATCAGGTATTCTAATTGCTTCCTATTTATATATATTTTTAACCGGTTTGATCCTTGCCCACTGAAGAACATTGTGCCTCCAAGTCCTAGGCACAGTGGTCAGGGGTGAATATTCTCACTTGTCATTAATATTTCTGTCTGGAGGTACTTAGGTTGGGCTCCTCCTGCCTTGATAAATCAGTTATTTCTCTCCATGTCTCCCCATATAAAAGTCTTTTATGCTACTATTTTTTTTTCCTCTTATATTTGTCTATGTGAACTTAAAACTCTGTTTTATTCCTATAATATCATTTAATGTGTTCTTAGGAGAGGAAGGCAATAAACAAGATTTTTTAATATGGTATGTTAAACTAGAGGTTTAATGTGTTGTTTTATTTAAATAAATCAGAGATAACTTAGAACTGATAAAAGCCAAAGAATGCCTTGATCCTTAGTATTAAACTTTATCTTTCCAAGTTAGATAATGCAGCTAGGAGAATAATGATGAAACCACGCTCCCCCAGTTCTCTGAGGAGGTTTCAGGAATGAATGAGTCAATGAGAGATAAGTCCCTACATCTGATGCATTATTTTGGGTGAGATGGTCCCGTGGGGAAGTGGCTCTGTTCTAATGGAAAATGTGAAGTGTGAAAATGAATCTATGAAAGGGATGAATTATGGTTATAGATAAGGTTGCTAAAATTTGCATATCCTTTCTGTTTGAAGGGTATCTTTGTACTCAACCTGACCCATTGGAGTTTTCTTGCATAAGAGCCTTGGCAGGGACCCAGCAGCCATAAGTAATTTATGGCCTAAGAGTGGTAACTTATGGCCTAAGAGTGGTAATTTATATCACATCCATCATCTTCTACTTCATTCCAAGGGAAGAATGTCCTAACCATGAGAGAATCCTGGCCCAGGACCAGGGAGCAGGGCTGATGTGTAATATTCTACTATCCACATTATGTAAGTGAACTAAGTAAGGTTAAAATAGGGCATCATTAATGCATTTGGTTATTTTAGGAGCCATCTGCAATATACCACCTAAAGTTATACAGACTCTATGAGGGATCTTGATGGTAACTTCTGGTTGCCTTAAGCATCTCTGTTCTGCTGTTCTATTAACATGTAAATAGAGTTGTTCTGTGACTTGTTTGTGGTGGTTTGAACAAAGCATTTCACTTTCAGTCACCAAAATGGAACTGCTGGAAATCTGTTCTCCAAGATTGAAGACAGTGAAGGTCATGGGCTTCAGCAAGGGAATTAGGAAGTACAGCTATGACTGTCTCAGGTTTGCAGAACATTTACCTCTGAGATAAAATCTTGGTTTTTATTTTCAAGGATATCTTAGAGTAGGCAAAGGTAATGAAATGTATTCTCAGAGGAAGTACACAATGATAGAACAATGGGAACACTTAAAAGGTGCCCTTAACCATTTTCATATAAAGGGAAGGCTGAAAAGGCTCAGTTCATTCATTTATGTTGTCATTATAAAATGTCTTGGTAGCCAAGGTTCATGAATGTAAATTGCTGGGGAAGCAATTGACATAATTAATGGAGGAGAAAATGTTCTTTTAAAAATGTTCCCACAATCAGAGGTTTGGATATAGTGTTCTTTGGAATATGTGAATGTTGGTGTACAAATTTGACTTGGAGATATTTTTTTCCCTCTTATGCATCCATTGGGCATAAATGAGTATTAGACTCTATACCCACCTTGTTAATTTAGAACAATGCTGTGTCTATGACATCAGTAGTGCCTGGGCATTTATAAATTTTGATCATCACATCATACCTCAGACATTACTTATAGTAAATAGTTAAAATAAATCTCCAGGCAAAAGTGACACAATTTAAAACATGATGGCAAACTTATAAAATTGTCAATTTATTTTCTTTTACCAGTGTCCATGACAAAGTCAAACACAGAAAAATGTCTCAAAGTCTACTTCATTTCTGTAGAGGCTTGATGCCATTTTATAGCAATGATTATAAAAAATGATCAGTTAAAATTAATAATGTATTTCATCATAAATAATTTTGACAAATATTATGCTCAAAATGTAATATTTACAGTTGAGATTCAAAATATAATTGAAGCTAAATTGGCTTTGTCTATCAATTTTATATTTAAAAGCATTGTTGGAAAATGGAGTTAATAATAGTACCTACCTTATAGGGTTGTTACAACATTTCAATGATTAGTTCATGCAAAATGCTTAAAACAGTGCCTGAAGCATACATAGTAAACACTGAATAAATTGTATTTATTATATTATTAACAATATAACTTACAGTTAGCCTGACAGTTACAGTTAGAGTTTAATATGGTTTTATACTTCACTCTTAAACCATTTTGGCACTTGTTCGACTTTCCTATACTTAGATTAAGCTCTTAATCTTCATTTAAAAGTCTGGGATTACATCTTTCATCCCAGTAAATACTTCCTCCACCTTTACAAATGTAGTGAATGCTTTATCAATCCCAAATGTTCTCTATAACTATAATCTGGTAGTTGGGTCCCATAAATAAAAATCAAAACTTACAGAAAATCACCAATTAAATATACCACAACTCCATCACAAGAGTAGACACACTTTTTTCCAAGGACATGTGTACGGTGAACAGTGTTTTAAAATACAGTTTTGCCTTAGCATTTCCTTTTCATATTCTCCACTAAGTAAAGGTTAAATCAAAGGCAAATTTTGTTAATGTGAGGTTCTCATACAGAAAGTTTATAATGAATATCAACTGGCACAAAAACTAATAAAAGAGTTATTAGATGCTTTATTCCCACAAAACCCGCATACAAAATAGAATGATTCATACTCCTCAGACTTAGTTCTTATGTGTCATAAGTAGTGAGATTAGTGGAGACCAAATCCCTAAGACCAAAGTCAAATTGAATTTCGGATACGGTAAAATGAGGGTATCGTTATCTCCATTACTTCAGATTCTCTTAAAATTAAACTTAAAATGTATATATAGCTGCTTAAGTTTGGGATTGCTCTACCGTAGGTCCACCAAATCGTCCTTTAATTCAGCTCCTCTCTGTGGAATCTAGCCCCATCTTTTCTGGGAAAGTGAGTGGTGCTGCCAAATGCTCAGCCTTTACAAAATCTTGCTACCCAGTGTATTTTTTCCAGGAATTCGGCTTCTTCTGCTATGTTTCTCTGATCAATAGGGTGTGCCTTAACCAACTCTAAAAATTCAGAAATTATGTGTTGACACCTGAGTCCTCAAAGCACCTGAACTTTGGGGTGGGTAAATTTGAGTTTACTGATTTTTGGCTGCATCCTGTCAGCAGCCCTTTATTTTATGACTGCCTTCTCTATACCTGGGCCTGGCTGTCTGGGTTAGTCCATGTTGAGTGGATATATCCCTTTACCCTTACTCCTATAGAAGTCAACACTTTGACTAGAGGTAGATTTACCTGGAGGCTAATTGAGCTTAAGTTAGGATCTCTCACTTACATAGTCCCTGCCTGTACTATGACAAGGGCTGAGAGTTGTCAAGTGTCCTACATGAAGAAGGAACACTTGGATATAACCAGGGAGCATCTATGTAAGGATTTCTGGTTACCTGTCCAAAAACACCTAAGAAAAAGACCTGGATCTCTAACAGCCCAGTCATTTCTTATTATTCTTTTTCTTATCACAATAAATATTCAAGTTTGTACCTAATTTTGTGTTCTTTTGCTTAAAGACATCCCCCCATCCCCCCGCTGCAATCAGCTTAAGCTTCACGCAGGCCTCACACAACCTGGATCTGCCCCTGCTTTTGGCATTGCGTATTATTTTTGTAGCCTGCAATGTTCCTACCTTGTTGACTGGCAGGTGCATGGTAGGAGGATGTCTCCCTTCACATTACTCACTTCACACTTGGGGATACATCAGCTGTGCAAGAACTTGTACTAGTTGTCTACACTTGACCTCCAGTAGGTTTTGTCTGGGACCACCTACTGCATCCCCTCCTCCTTAATTGGTTTAATGGTGACATATTACCTGATTGCTCACTTTCTTTTTTCTTCTGATTCTTGTCTCAGCTTCCTGGACTGTTTAGCTTTTAATTTCTTCCCCACAGAACACTCTTTGATGAGAAATGTTACTAGGGAATCTTGGTGACTCTCTTAATCTGTGAAACAATTGGAATTCATGGAGCATTCCCTTATAGAAACACCTTTTTATATAAGAAGGTATTTAGTTCTCCAGCCTCAACAATTTCCATATCTTTGGAACACAGTCTACTTAAATATGCAAAGGCAGTGTCCCTTCTGTGCTCTGGTTCATCTTGAAAACTGAATTCTCTGACTAAATTCTTCCATAAAAAGACAGAGGCTGTCATATTAGGTTAAAAAACAAAATCGGCCAATGTGCTGTTCACAAGAAACTCGGTTCAGACTGTAGGGTAGGAAACATCTTCTTCTCCCCTTCTAGTTCTTTGACTGGCTTAATAATTAAATTGACTCAAAACAGATTAATAGAAGAAAGATAAACAAAAGTTTAATAACATGCTTATGTTGCAGGAAGGGGGATCCCTTCCAGGGCCTGAGAGTGGGCTCTGTCTAACACTCAGAAATGACAAAGCAAGAGACTTTATTGGGAAGGGGTGCCCAGGTGGAGAGCAGCAGGGTTAGGGAACCCAGGAAGACTGCTCTGCCACATGGCTTGCAGTCTCGGGTTTAATGGTGATGGGGTTAGATTCCGGGTTGTCTCTGGCCAACCATTCTGACTCAGGGTCCTTCCTGGTGGTGCGTGCAGCCACTCAGCCAAGATGGATTCCAACAAGAAGGATTCTGGAGGTTGGTAGGACATATGGACCGGCGTCTCCTCTCTCCTTTTGACCTTTTACAAATTCTTCTGTTTGGTGGTAGCTTGTTAGTTCCGTGTTCCTTACCAGGACCTCCTGTTGTAAGATAACTCATGTAAGTGGTTACTGTTGTGCCTGGCCAGGGCTGACGATTTTGGTCAGTGATTCCCCTAACACATACATGGGGAAAACTGAGTAACTCTCCAATAAAATAGAAGCATTCACCTTAAATACTATCTTTAGCTAACATCAAAAGAAGATGTTGGGGATTGGTAGTCAGTTACAGAGAAAAGCACAGTAAACCAAGGGTAAGGTTGTTAAGCAAATTTAAGTCATTGCCTTCTCCACTGATAATAGTTTCTAGAGATAAAGTCATCCCCCTCTTCCCAGTACAGCAGGGAGAAACCCTACAAATAAAGATTTCCCTTAGTGTAAATTTCTCTTACAGGTAACGTCTACTCAGTTTTCAAACTTCTCCTGTGTCTGCAGTTTCTTAAAAATAATCAGCCTAAAATCATCAATATGCCAAAGAGACATGATTTAGGGTGGCAAATTTTGCTCCCCTATAAGACCAAGTGATAAAGAATGGCTGAAAATAATAGGATTAATGAAGAGCTACAAGGCAAATGTAAATATTAGAAAAGGCAAGAATGTCAATATTCCATTAGAAAAGCTTAGATATAAGATTAAAAGCACTAAGCAGTATAAATAGAGATGGTTTTAAATTATAATAGGCACAATTCCTATTTATGCAACAATCGTAACCCAGTATGCATTTAGTAGCAAAAGAAAATATTTTAGAAATGTAAGGAAAATATATTAGAAATGTAAAGAGATATTGATAAAAATCAAGTTATAGTATAAATTTGGTAAAATTATTAGGGTTAAAGGTCAAAACAGGTAAGGAAATTGAAAAAGTAAGCATTGATAAACTATAATGTGCGTGTGTATGCGCGTGCATACATAAACACATGCCCATTGTCAACTAAAAAAATTGCAGAATCTTAAAGTTGAGAATTATGTTTTATTCAGTGGACATACTGAAGACTTAAGCCTGGGAGATAGTCTCTCAGATAACTGTGAGGGACTGTTCTGAAGAGGTAAGGGGGGAGCCAGGATATATAGGAGTTTTTGAAAAAAAAAAAAACCCAGGCAGTTGGAACATCCAAAGATTAGTGTTAATTAAAGAAAATCAGACCTCTCAGTTAATGAATTTAGTGCTTTTCTATGTATGGGAAGATGCAAGAGTCTGGGATCATTAAAATTATTCCTTTGATATGCACCTTGACTATCTAGGGCCAGTATCCTGTTTTGTCCATCCTGAACCCTCAGGGTGTATCATTCTGGGCAGCTGAAATGGCTGATGGCTTGATGGCTGCAACATCCTTTGTTTATTGATATGGTAGGCAACATTTTTTGTCCACAACATATATACTACCCGCTTTTCTTACATCAATTTAAAAAGAATATAATGTATTTTGTTGAAAAGAAAGCTTTATATTTAAAAAGTAGAGATTTTATAGGTCTTATTCTTTGATAATAAATCAAAACATAAATGTATTTCTAAAAAGATTAACATCCTTGAATATTCATGAATCAAAGAGGAAATTACAAAATATATAGAAACAAATACAGCAAAAGCTATATTCAGAGGAAATGTATAGCTTAAAATATAAAGAATAAAGGCAAAATATAAGGAAATTAGTACTCATTTTAAGAAGTTAATAAAAAGAACAATAAGATAAATCAAAAAAAATCTGGAGAGAAGAGATAATGGTAAGACAAAATTAATGGAAAGGAAAACAAAAACATAGTAGAAATAATATACTACAACACTCTTTGAAAAGAAATAAAATAGAAAAACTGCTGTGAGCATGATTAAGAAAAAAGAGATCAAAAACATAAGATTAAGAATGAGGAAAGAAAAAAACTGTACATGTAAGAAAAATTAAGATAATAATAAGAAAACATCACATGCAAAATTAGATAACAAATTTGATAATGTAGGAGAAAATGACATACTAAAATAAAACTATGTAGGGCTTCCCTGGTGGCACAGTTGTTGAGAGTCCGCCTGGTGATGCAGGGGACGTGGGTTCATGCCCCGGTCCAGGAGGATCCCGCATGCCGCGGAGTAGCTGGGTCCGTGGGCCGTGGCTGCTGGGCCTGCGCATCCGGAGCCTGTGCTCCACGGTGGGAGAGGCCCCAGTGGTGAGAGGCCTGCGTACTGCAAAAAAAAATAAAATAAAACTATGTAAAAATGAAAAACTTGAATCGGTATGCCGAAAATTAAGAGAAATGAGATCTTTAGATTTTCCCTTTAAAAAGTACCAATACCCAATGAATTCACAGGTACAGAACAGATAATTTCATGATGTTTAAATTATTCCTGGCTAGAAAGAATAGAAGATCCTTACTTTATTCAGGAGGCCAGCATAATTCTAATGCCAGAACCTGTTTGTCTTTTTTAAGTGAATAACTAGCTACTTATTTAAAAAGATACAAATATTCCAATAAAATTTATTTTCATATTAGAAAGTAAATCTAGTAATATATCAAAAGAAAAATATTAAAGCTTTCAAGACACATAAGGATGGTTCATTCTCATACAATGAATCAAGTAAACAGATTAAATAAGAAAAAGCTTATGATTATACCCATACATGCTAAACATCATCTTCTAAAATTTAGCAGGCATTTCCAATTAAAAGAAAAGCTCCAAAATGGTTCCACGAGAAAGTTATTCAAATACAGTGTAGATTATTTTCACCCAAACAAGTGGCACAGTACTAACCTGGAGCTAGTCATGGATACATTTCAGAATTTCATTCCTTTTTTTGTCCTTGGAAGTTTCAGTTTACTATAGGATTTAGTATAACAGTAGGGGTAAGAAACTGTAGATGTGCCTTTATCTCATCTTATTAAAATTACATTTTCTCACTGTTACCGAACTCAGGTTTGGGTGCTTACAGCTCAAAAGCCAATAATCGAGGGGCAAGTGTCAGTAGAAAGGAAAGTTGCTTTAATCAGAAAAGCCAGCAATCTGTGGAGAAGATAAACTCATATCCCGAGACCAACTCCAAAGATTCTGCTCATGACAGTTTTTAAAGGGAAAAAGGGGAAGTAATCTCAGTTAATCATTGAGGCAGATTCTGCATCATTTTCCACTGCATGCAGGCTGACTCCTCGTGATCTTTCTTTAAAGGTTGTCTTGCCTATGTGGTCTGACTGCAGGATTGCTAAGGGGGCTGATGTGGATAGAGAGCTAGTTATTCTTTAACTACTTAATTCTTCATTCCTACTTCTTTCAATCTAGGAAAAGAATCAACCAGTTAGGCACGGTATTGTGTGCATTTAGTAGAGCATAAGTTAGCAGTTTTGTTAAATGTTACCTAGTGATCTCATTTTTATAATTAAGGCTTAAGGGGAACAGAAATAGACAAACAGGAAAGGGGCAAAGCTGCTGCTTACGTCACCACAATTCTGGAACCTGCTGTACTTTTATGTAGATGAAATCTCTTCCTCTCTGGACTTTGAAGGGTGATCTGAAAATTACTGAAGTGTAGCTATTTGTAGTGTTTTTCTTTGGGGAACAGGGTTCCTGGAAGCACTAATTTTCCCCACTAGCCATTTTCAGCAGTTACTCCACCCATTTCTGTTGTACTTTCAGAGACCAGCTGATGCAGAGGTAATTTTCAATAACTCAGTTCTATAATTTTGCTGTCATAGACCAACACTGTGGTGCCCAATTCAATAGGTAAATTAAAGGATCTGCTGATAGAGGAGTATCGTGCTGTGCTTAACAGAAATAAGTCTGGTAAAGGCAACATTCCAGGAGGAATCTGCTTAGCTCTCTGGGCACAAAATTTTGCCCACAGTAGTCAGGTACATTCCTTCCAGGTCATTTGTTTTTGACAAGATATCTGGAGGAATTTTAGAAATGACAAACAATGTAGAATGTGAATCACATAGTGATTAACTATGTGGTTAATAAGCATCATTAAAACAAGTTGCAAATGACTTACAGCGTTTCTCATATGAAGTACAAATTACTCCCCTGTAAGTGGGCAGTGAGGACTTGGAGTCCAGTGTGGCTTTGAGAATGGTCGTCTTCGGCTTTGGCCTGAACTCCCTGCTTGCGTTGCCTCGGTTCTGCTAATCTTCCAGTGGGCCCATAGGTGTTCTTGCCATACACCAGTCTGTGCTAGAAGGTCATTTTTTGTGGCAGGTCCCTCATCAAAGTTTGGAATATTCTCAGTCTCAATAATCTGTAACTACTCTAACTTCCCTTTAAATACCGACACCTTGCTAATAATATTCCTAAGGATAATATCCCCATCACCAAATATGCTCTGTAAATGCCACTTGCTAATCATTATTTACTCCAGTAGTTTCTCTTTGTTGCTGGCCAGCTCCTCTGTTTCTTGCTTGCTTCTTTCTTCCCTCTGTTCTGTGTGTACTGAAGTGTTGGGACATTATCTGACTGTGTTCAGAAATTAACTCACTTCTGAGGATGTATCTTGTTGAACAGTATGCCCTTGTGTTCCTTCTGACTGTTGCTCAGATTACAAAGTTGTTTCCAGTGCTCTTACCTCTGGTGGTGCCTAATGGTAAGGGCACTACATACTTTTACTTTAAGATAAGCACGAAAGCTTAATCAAGATGACCTCTTTCCGTACCACTTGACCTACCTGGAAGGCAGAATTGAAGGGACATCCCTATCAGAGGCCACGTCCTGTAACCTCACCTGTATGGTGGATTTGGAGGCACACAAATAACGGCAAAAGATGGGAGAAATTTGTCATGGCAGCTGGTGGGTACCCTAAAGGGCACCTCATCCTTCTCTGGAAGGGGAGAGGCTACAATTCTTGGCAAGATATTCTTAAAAGGAAGAGCAGTGCTTCCTTTCTTCATGCAACCAAATATCAGATGTGCCCAGGTGGCTTACTCTCTACTTCATCCCAAAGAATTAAGCACAGATTCAAAATGTAAACCAACAGTTATGTCACCATGAAAAGATTGTTTGTGGTAGTAAGTTTAAAGGCTCCTATAGTTTGTCAATAATCTGGTGATGATCTGGAGAGTAGTCTATAAAAACTGAAGAAAAAGCAGATCCTTGAAGATATTTCCAGAATTATTAGAAAGATATTCTAATTACGTTCCCAGACTTAATATGAAGATGAATAGCATTAATAGAGAAGGTCTGTGTGAAGCACGTGTTAATATCATACTCTCAGCCTCTTCCATGTAGTAGGAAAGATGGCTATCAGTGGCTCTGACCTACCACATTTAGGGGTCCGTGGTCAGAAGAAGGGATTCTTATTCCCTTTGTTGACTTCTCATAGTTACAGGAGAGCATTTTAATTTGATCTTCTGATTTAGTGGAGGAGTAGGGTTTAGATCCGCATCCCTAATTCCACTAAGTAATCTATCTTTGACACTTGAATTAATACTTCAACTAATCCCAAACCAATTGTTACTGGAGCATGAATTTCATCCATGAATAAAAATAAGGGTAGTGTGCAGGGAGGGAGTATCTATGTTGTTTGGACTCCTTGTCTTCTTTGCATTTTACATTTTGCTCATGTAGACCACACTCATGGGTTGATTAGCTTTCAGCTCAGGAGTGAACACCTGTAAGTGGATTTAATTGAAGAGACTACACAAGGTATTTTATACATTTTTCAGGATTTCTGGTATCACTCTGTGAGTGTCCCTTATTGATTTAGCACATCTATCAGTTGACTCTGCAGCCTGAATTTTTGGAATGCCAACTCTAAATTTCTCAGATTTTGAAGGAACTGTGTGGGCAGTGCATATTTTCATGAATAATACTAAGATGGAAAATCAGCACAGGGCTCTGCTTCTCTTGGAAATAGCAGAAGGGGAAGACAAAGAAACTAACATTTATTGAGGGTATGATAGAGTTCTAAAATGTTCCTCCAGATTTTTCCAACTTCATACCTGGAACTGTGAATATGATGAGAAATCACAATTTTTATTATGTTACATTACACGGCAAAGGGGATTTTGCAAAGACCATTAAGGTTACAAATCAGTTGACTTTGAGTTGATCAAAAGGGAGATTATCAGGGCAGGCCTCATGGAATCACTCAAGCTAATAGCACATTTTC
This sequence comes from Delphinus delphis, assembly GCF_949987515.2. NCBI lineage: Eukaryota > Metazoa > Chordata > Mammalia > Artiodactyla > Delphinidae > Delphinus > Delphinus delphis. The sequence goes on along the minus strand of NC_082688.1, from coordinate 79,178,772 downwards.
TCCATTCATCCGGAAGGGAAAGTCAGAGAGAATTAGGGTACTGAAGAGGGGGCCTTATGTGAGGACTTCTAGGAGCTGAGTGACCTCCAGCCAACAGCCAGAAAGGCAGCTGGGATGACTGTAAGGAACTGCATTCTGTCAATAATAGGAATGTGCTTGAAAGAAGACTCAGCTCCAGATGAGAATGTGGCTGGCCGACACTTTGATTACAGTCTTGTGAGACCCTAAGCATAGAACCCAGCTGAGATCGCCTGGACTTCTGACCTACAGAACTGCGAGCTAACAAATGAATGTTGTTTTAAGCCATTAAGTTTGTAGTAATTTGTCACACAGTAATAGAAAACCAATACAGATGCCTATCTAGTAGCCGGTATTAGTGTTTTCTACGTGGCATTTAATTTAATTATAGCAATCCTGTAAGAGACGAATACTTGTAACTATTATACAGATGGGAAACAGGCTCAGATTATTTATATGACTTGTCCAAGGTCTCATAAATTTTAAGTGGCAGAACCCACACTGGGGGTGATTGGCTGTCTGTATCCGTGCAAGTAGCTTTCATTACCCTATTCTCAGAAGTCTGCTGGAATAACTAGCAAGGACACCATCCTTCTGGGAAAGTCACTCCAGATGAGTGTCCCAAAGGAATATATTTTCCCCTGAGCTGCTCTGTAATAGTAGACTAAAGACAAATCAGCCCCAATGTCTAAAATTACTCATTTTCTGTGATTTTTCTCTGTCTCTTTTAATGTAACGTGACTTCATTTTTTTGATTTTTAAAAAATATTTCATTGAAGTATAGTTGATTTACAATGTGTTAATTTATGCTATACAGCAAAGTGATTCAGTTATACATATATATATTCTTTTTCATATTCTTTTCCATTGTGGTTTATCACAGGATATTGAATATAGTTCCCTGTGCTATGCAGTATGACCTTGTTGTTTATCTGTCCTATATATACTAGTTTGCATCTGCTAATTCCAAACTTCGAATCCTTTCCTTCCCCCCTCCCCCTCCCCCTTGGCAACCACAAATCTGTTCTCTATTTCTCTGAGTCTGCTTCTGTTTCGTAGATATGTTCATTTGTGTTGTATTTTAGATTCCACGTATAAGTGATACGATACAGCATTTGTCTTTCTCTTTCTGAATTACTTCACTTAGTATGATAATCTCTAGGTCCATCCATGTTGCTGCAAATGGCATTATTTTCATTCTCTTTTATGACTGAGTAATATTACACTGTGTGTATATATATACCACATCTTCTTTATCCATTCATTTGTCAGTGGACATTTAAGTTGTTTCCATGTCTTGGCTATTGTAAAGAGTGCTGCTATGAATATAGGGGTGCATGTATCTTTTTGAATTTTAGTTTTGTCTGGGTATATGCCCAGGAGTGTGATTACCCAGGAGTGGGCAACTCTATTTTTAGTTTTTTCAGGAACCTCCATACTGCTTTCTGTAGTGGCTGCACCAATTTACATTCCCAACAACAGTGCTTTCTCCACACCCTCTCCAGCACCCTCTCCAGCATTTATTATTTGTAGACCTTTTAATGATGGCCATAAACACGACTTCTTCTTGGTCTTAGTATTCCATTTCTGAATCATGAATTAGGAGTGCTCACTGCCTTATTTATGTAGAGTTACATTTTTGTTTCTACAAGGACTTGTCCTTAGGTACCTCATATATTGCTTTACCTATATGGAATAGTACTAGTTCCAGCTGACAGCCTAACTATCTGTAGTCAAATGCACCTGCCAGGTTCTTCCCCACCCGCCCTTACCCCACTCTACAGTCACCAACAAAAGGGAAATAAGTTCCAACTTCTTACACCACATGCAATTCATGTACAGTATGAACCTTCAAGTTGAGAACTTTCATGTTCTCATGAAACTTCTTACACCACATGAATTCATGTACACTATGAACCAATTCATGTACATATGAACCTTCAAGTTGAGAACTTTCAAAGATGTGAATGTGCGTTCCATCAGCGTCAGGCGTGAGTGAAACTGCAGCTTGCCCTCCACCTCCTATTGCTGATGATCCTTCAGCTCTACCATCTCCCACCTCCTCTCCCTCCTCCAGTCAGTAACTCTTCTAGCCTGTTTACTCAGTGCCAGCCCCTGTATGCCAGCTGTTGTACTGTACACTACTGTACTTTTCAAGTTACTGTACTGTAAGATTAAAAATGTTTATTTTTTGTGTTTGTTTTTTATGTATTATTTATGTGAAAAGTATTATAAACCTATTACAGTACAGTACTGCATAGCCGACTGTGTTAGTTGGGTACCTAGGCTAACTTTGTTGGACTTGGAAACAAATTGGACTTACGAATGTGGTCTCTCAACGTAACTTGTTCGTATGTAGGGGACTTACTGTACTTTTAAAAATGTAATTTTTCAGAAGAAAACCTATCTAGTTCATTTAAGAGTAATCAGATTTACCTGTTAATCTTCTATTTGATCATCAGGGCATAGGCATAATTAATTCACTGAGTTATAACAATCCTCGGAAACATTAAATATAGCCCAAAGATATCATCTAAGTCTAATTAAGATTCAACAGTTATCTTTATAGATTTTCACATAGTAATATTGTTTTATTTTCTAGTATTTTGATTTCACTTACAGGTAAAATACAACACTTGCTCTATGAATCCTACTTTGATATCAAATATATTGAGTGAATTTCTGTGATTTTCTTTTAAGCATATAAAAATGCACAGTTTTAAAGAATTAAACATTTAGTATAAATAATTTGAGACAACTTTCAGGTGTATCATATGGGTGCTTAACTCAATTTGCATGATCCACATGGCCAAATTAATCTTTCTTTGTAAATTGGATATTTTCTGTGTTGAATTATTTTTTTCACACCAAAAGAGCTCTAGTTGATACTCTGGAAGGAAGTATGTAGGACATTTCCCACTACATCAGGTGGAGGACTTAAAACTCCTTCTACGTTATCAGTTGTAAAGAGTGAATCAAGAAGTATGTGCTTATTAAAAATGTACAATACATACAATTAAGGAGAAAATATTATTCTGAGTCCTGACTCAAAGAAGATATACTAAATATACTAACCTATTTTTAATTTCTTAGGTGTGTATGATTAATAGAATTATAATCATAGTACAGACAGACCCTGACCTATGATGGCTCGACTTAGACTTTTTGACTTTAGGATGGTGCAAAAGTGGTATGAATACAGTAGAAACTGTACTTTGAATTTTGATCTTTTCCTGGACTAGCAATAAGTGGTATAATGCTGTCTCATGATGCTGGGCAGGGAGAGCGAGCCTCAGCTCCCAGTCAGCCATGCGATCACGAGGGTAAACCAATACATGTACAACCATTCTGTACCCATATAGCCATTCTGTTTTTCACTTTGAGTACAGTATTCAATAAATTACATAAGATATTCAACACTTTGTTATAAAATAGGCTTTTTGTGAGATGGTTTTGCCCAACTGTAGGCTAATGTAAGTGTTCTGAGTACTTTTGAGGTAGGCTAGGCTGTTATAATGTTCAGTAGGTGAGGTGTATTAAATGCATTTTTGACTTATATCTTCAATTTACAGTGGGTTTATTGGGATGTAACCCCATTGTAAGCTGAGGAAGATCTGTATGTACAAAATGAATTATCATGGTTTTCTTCTAATATTTAAACATAAGTACTTCCTCACATATCTTAGTCTCTAAGAGCATCACTCTGTGGCTGAATAATTTCCAAGATGAGGTTGTACCTGAATGCATTAATAATTTTGTTATTTTTAGATAGTTAGATGTGGCCAGTTTTCCTCTACTACCATGATACTTTGATGAGTATTTATTTTTGTATAAATCTCTTGCTGTATTTCCTCTATTCTGAGATAATGCCACTTGTTATCCACTGTGACAGATACTGTTCAGCTTAAAGTCTCCACTTACGCAAATAAACAAAATTCATTATACATTTCTTCTTCTAGGAGTTTGATTCATGTAGTCTCTTAATTTTTGTTTTCTTCAAAGCCAGCTTTCTCCATCCCCTGATACAGATCATTTAGGATCCAGTGATTAAGTCCTGGTGTTCCTCTTGCAGTCCATCTCCATCACAATATTTCCTGCTCTGCAGTATAACTAGTGATTAACTTTAATTACAATCATGACCACCTTATATAGCAGAGTCCAAAAGGGTGATTACAAATCATGTTTCATAGTATTCTTCAGTAAGATCAAGCTTCAACACAGCTACCAGGCTTAAATAACTAATTTGCATATCATTACACAGAATTCAGATGAACTTATTTTATCCACTCTCACCCATTAGTCATCTTATTACAGTTTAGAAAATTTATTAACTTTGTACCATGAGTCTGCAGGTGAAAATAAGAGGGCAGCATTCCATTACTAACGTGGTTATAATGATGAGAAAAAATGTCCCCAGGTGTTTTTGTATTCTGCCTGATTTAATTGATTATATCACTCATAAGTCATCAGTACAGCATTGAAAAGTTTTTATAAGATTTAATTATTTAAGTGGAGACAGTTATTATAATTTACTGAATGTATGCTATAAACCTTGTACTATGCTGAGTTTAAAACATTATTCCATCGAAACCTACAAAAACACTGAGCCTATTTTAAATATGTGGGAATTGAGTGTTAGAGAAGGTAGGCAGCTGACTAGGGTTATGTTGTTGGCCAGTAGCGGAGCCCAGCTTCAGTCTCAGGATTACATCACTCCTGAGCCAAGGCTCAAAACCTGCTGTTTCCTACAGAAATTTCCTTTGGGCTGCTGTGCAGAGATGGTTGCATCTTGTTGTACATGGTATATGAAGGTAACAGTCTTGCGCAATTTACTCACTGTTTTTTTTTTTTTTTAACATCTTTATTGGAGTATAATTGCTTTACAATGATGTGTTAGTTTCTGCTGTATAACAAAGTGAATCAGCTATACATATACATATATCTCCATATCCTCTCCCTCTTGCGTCTCCCTCCCACCCTCCCTATCCCACCCGTCTAGGTGGTCACAAAGCACCAAGCTGGTCTCCCTGTGCTATGCCGCTGCTTCCTACTAGCTATCTATTTTACATTTGGTAGTGTATATATGTCAGTGCCACTCTCTCACTTCGTCCCAGCTTACCCTCCCCCCTCCCCCCTCCCCATGTCCTCAAATCCATTCTCTACGTCTGCGTCGTTATTCCTCTCCTGCCCCTAGGTTCTTCAGAACCATTTTTTTTTTTAAAGATTCCATATATATGCAAATCAAAACTACAATGAGGTATCACCTCACACCAGTCAGAATGGCCATCATCAAAAAATCTACAAGCAGTAAATGCTGGAGAGGGTGTGGAGAAAAGGGACCCCACTTGCACTGTTGGTGGGAATGTAAATTGATACAGCCACTGTGGAGAACAGTATGGAGGTGCCTTAAAAAACTAAAAATAGAACCACCATATGACCCAGCAGTCCCACTACTGGGCACATACCCTGAGAAAACCATAATTCAAAAAGAGTCATGTACCGCAATATTCATTGCAGCACTGTTTACAATAGCCAGGACATGGAAGCAACCTAAGTGTCCATTGACAGATGAATGGATAAAGAAGATGTGGCACATATATACAATGGAATATTACTCAGGCATAAAAAGAAATGAAATTGAGTTATTTGTAGTCAAGTGGATGGACCTAGAGTCTGTCATACAGAGTGAAGTAAGTCAGAAAGAGAAAAACAAATACCGTAAGCTAACTCATTGGTTTTTAAGACAGTGTTTATGGAGGGACCACTCTGTGACCTGCACTGAGCATCACTTATAATTTCACTCAGTGTTGACACAAGGAGGCAGTTAAAGTTACTGGATGAGGGAAGCTGAGTTTTCTCTTTTGGACATGATCTCTGAGTCTTCTGAACAGAGGCTTCAGAATTAAAGGCTGTTCTTAACTGGGGGAAAAGTTGAACAGATACATGAGTTTAGCGTAAGACTTATTGGAAGTCTGGAATATGCTAAAGCTTGAGCCCTACCCACAGAAAGTTCTGTTTCTAGAAGGGGCTTTCCTGTTTCTGGTAACTCAGGAAAAAACAATGTGAAGGTGGGAGGGTTTGTTTTGCTGTGATACAATAACTCACAGCAATGTGGGTGCAGCAGCTGAAGGCCTTGTAGAAGTAGGGGATGTTCTCTGACCTCTTAGGTCACATGCTAACTGAACTGAAAAAGTTGATAAGTTTGGTGAAAGAGAAGGTGAAACAAAGAGCTAAAATGAGTCTTACTGACCAGATTCACACTCCAGATCTCTACTTATACCTTTCACAGAAAGGAACATGTTCATATACTTACTATACCACAATCAGAAAAAGAAAAAAGAAAAGGTATTAAATTACCTCCCTTTTTCTTACTTTGGGAAAACGCAGTCATGTATAAGGTTGACAGACTCTTTATCAAGGTTTTAGCTGTATCATCATCTAAGAACTCTAAAGTGATAAAAAAAAATGAAAAGGTGAAAGAAATTGTAAAGTTAGAAAAAATGATGGGGTTGGGGAAGAAGCAGCAAAGCAAGAAGAAAGTGTGCACACGTGTTCTAGAATCATATGACACTATCAACTACTTCATGGGTATGGATTGTCCATGTCTGTAAATTCTTAAATGAAAACTTAATGGACAGATCCAAATGTATGGAAATTTGCAAAAGTTCACTACCAGTATTATTTGGTCATCATTTCAAAAATAACTTCATTCGTATTAAAGAGATTATATTTGACCATTGTGGGAAAATTAAGATCAAGGACAAATGTTAGAAAGACAAGGAAGAAATTTCTCTACACTCTAGCCAACACTTATCCAGAAAACAAACATTTTTTTCTAATTGAAGGGTGATGATTAAATTTATGTCACCTGCTAATGAGTTTGACTCTTTTCATGTGTTTATAGTCCTTTTGTATTTCTTACATGTGAAGTGCCAATTTTATTGATCAAGATGATTGTGTGAATTTTCCCCCCTTTGTCTTGATAGATTTCCTCATTCTGAACCATCCTCTCATACTTGCTGCCTATTTATGCCTTGTACATGGTAGTAGGTGCAAAAGAATCAATGGTGGATAAGAGAGTTTCTGACCTCATGGAGCTTGTCCTAATAGAGGAAATAAATACATTAAATGATAATAAATTGAGATAAGTGCTATGACAAAGCACGTATTATGATAAAACAAACAATCTAGTTATAGAGCTAAGTTAGGGTATGAGCAACATGGCTTGGAGTGGTAAGAAATATCTTCAGAGAGGAAGAAAAACATGGAAAGCCTTCACGGACAAGAAAAAAAATGTATCATGCAAACAAAGTTTATAAAGAAATCCCTTAGCTCTTAAAATCTCACCCTTGCTCTCAGTATTTACTTCCAAGTCACTTGTTAGGCTAAGGACAAAGAAATGCTATTTTATCACTTTGCAAGTCCTTCATGGGCGGTCTAGCACCTGTTTGGAGGTACATGACACCTACTGTTTTGTTCTTAGACTTTATGGTCTCAATTAACATTGAGACCGAATGAGCTCATTTTAATATTCAATTACACACCTAAATAACAAGCTTGTTCTGTAACGGGCTATAGCAAAACTGAATATAAGATATCCTGTCACTCTTCTGATTTGTAGATTGGCCCCAGTGAGTTGGACTCACCACCTTTCTTTCAAGCAAATTGAAGTTGCCGAATTATGGACACAGATTTAATTTCTTTTGGAATGAGGACTTCAGTGTATTTAATAAGATAATTATTGAATTAAGTATTTGGGCTTCCATACTAGTGAAGATATGAAAGCAGAATTTATGGAATGACTGATGCCATAGCCAGGAGGATGCATATGTTGGCTGAGAGCCCTTTTAGCTCCCGATATGTACATGCTGATGTTTCCTGTAAATTCTATTTCTATTTCAAGTAGGAACACAGGGTTATCAAGTATCCCAGGAGCTATGTCAGCGATGAATGAAGTGTGCAATCAATACCATATAGAGAAAGAACATTTCATTAAACCATATTAATTGCTGATATTCAACATTTTTTACCCTATAATATAGCAATTTCATATGGTTCAAACTACTACTAATAAGTAGAGGGATAACATGCATAGCCTGTAACAGAGAATTTTAAATACATTTTCCACTCTGAGAGGTAGCAGAAAGTTGCCTTTCCAAGTGAGATGGGGCACACTGTGGTTTGCTTATATGAATCCTGTGGGGTCAGAATGACGGCTGTGTTAAAAGTTATTGCATTCAAATATACCTATGGTGCAACATTTCTCATAGAAATAGAAGGTACCCTGTTACGTATCATTAAGGTCACTAGGGTAGCCTTCCTACACTCCTCAAACGTTACCTTCCTGAATACAGGTGGGTACAGATGATTACAGTATATGGAACTCATTCTTCCTTCCTATTCTGATGTTTCCTTTCTGCAGACACCAAGTTTTAGAATATGTTGCATTAGTTACACTAGTGTATCTTAAATAGCAAACACCTTTCTTTTTCAGTTACTGCAAAATGCTCCAACAGTCTGCTTAACTAAAGAATTCAAAAGGTCTCACCCTCTAGGAGTTTAAGTAAAGTTCAAGTAAAGTAAAAGTCATAGTCTGGTACTTAGAATAAATTGGTATATCTCTTTGGTTTTTCACAGCATAATCCATTGGGACAGAATCTCTTCACTTCTTGTTGCAAAGTTCATATTTGCTCAAAATGAAGTAGCTCCCAGGAGTTGTTACAAAGACTTAGTTTATGCTTATTAGTGTGTGCATCTTATGAAAAGAAGGCGGCTACGTTTGAAGGGACAGGGTTAAACCAAGTTGAATTCAAATGATGTTACAAGACATCATATTTTGCTCTTTAGCTTGAGGAAAAATTTACAAATTGGGTACTAGGCAACCAAATAAATCTACACTGATTGTAATCACCATACTATATTTGTATTACGGCTGGAAACTTCAAGTTTAGTTTCACAAATTTTGGAGTGTTGGCATCTTTTTAGAAAAGCCCATGAACATAACAGTGCTTATTTGACACAAGTCATTATAGGTCTATTGGTCATTTAAAAGCAAAGTTATTTTTCATTTGCCTAGCTGCCTGGGTAGGCTGCTCCAGTGCTTTACTATCTGGGTGACTTCTTTTGCAAATGTGTTAAGTGTCTTCAGTTAATTTATGCTATCCTATGCATGGATGGGAGAAAAAGCCCAGGCTATTTTTAAACCTAATAGACTTTGAGAACCTGGAATATAATTTGAAGCTCAAACCCTTAGGGATGGGAGTTCCACTACTGGCCAGTCACAACAAATTTTCAACGGCAGAAATGTTCCACAAGAATAGCTGTAGCCTACATGCTGACTTGTGGGCAAGTCAAAATCTGTGTCACGAAGTGATTTTTGAGGCAGCAGAGTATTAGGGTTAAGTGTGAGGCTCGGAATGGGACAGCCTGATTTCCAGTCTGGGATCCGCCACTTACCAGCTGGGCACATTTTTTAACCTTGCTGTGTCTCAGTGTTCTCATATGTAAAATGGGAATGATAATGCCAATCTCATAATTAAAGATGAAAGAAGATAATACAAGCACAGCACTGAGTGCTGTGCGTAGTAAATATTCCTGCTGCAATTGTTTGTTGTTGTGATTGAAGCTCCCTGGGTTCTCTTGAAGGCTACGCATCTATATAAATTATCTTCTGAGGTCTCTGAGGGGAATTTTTCTCTACATTGAAAAAGTGCTATCTGTATAATCATCTCTGTGGCAGAGTTTCGCCTACCAGGAGGAAGCATCATCCCCGAGGGTTAGGGTCATACTCAAAGCCATATACAGTTGTCCTTCGGTATCTGCGGAGCATTGGTTCCAGGGCCCACCGTGGATACCAAAACCTGCAGATGCTCAATGGTTGGTTGAATCTGGATTCAGAACCAGTGGATATGGAGGTACGACTGTATTAGGAACTGAGCTCCCAGGCCTTGCCCTCCACAATGGCTAGTCTACATTCCTGTCCTGACAAAGGAGCTCTTAGAGAGAGGACAATCTGATCGTCAGCAGAGAAAATCACTGCCAAACTGGCTGGGTCTCTGGAGTTAAAGCTAAAGGCACTTATACAGCCACTTCCTCAAAGTACAAGTCTTTCCCAGGGGAGCTGAATTGGGTGGCCTCCCTTTTTTCTCTCTCTTTTCAGTACCCCAGCCCCCTCTCAGATTGTGTGCTGGAGCCAGTCTGTAGCCTTTTTCGATGCCGATGTCATTTTAGTTCAGGGCCCCCATTACCCTTACCTGCCCCTGAGTATTGGTTAGTATCATCCTGGCCTTCACCAATATGTTTTCTTAACTTAGAATCTTAGGATCTCAGTGTCTTTCCTTCTAGGAGGCTCCTGGGCACCAAATGCAAATTGGTATGCTTCCTGCACAGAGCTCCACCTGACAAAAGGTGATGAAAGAACTGTTTTACTGAGACAGAGGAAATGGGCTCCAGGTTGACATTCTGATTCGACTTCCGTACATAGAAACCTCTAGCATAATTTTCATGCTCCAATTCATCCATCACCCTTTTACATTATTCCACCTAATTGCCAAATAAATATTATGTGAGGGAAATGTTATTATCTTTGTTTTATAGTTGAGGGAGTTGAAGCATGGTTCAGTTACATGCCCAAGGTCATCCAACTAATAATTGAGAGAGTTGGGACCTGAACTCAGTTGTGCTAAATCTAGCAATTATTCTTCAGAAATACAGAAGCCTATTTTTCCTTTGGTCATAACTAAAGTAATATTTTGTATATAAGAAATACAGTTGTCTGCTTTTCTATTTTTGTATTTTATATATTTCTCTGGAAATTAATTTATTTTTGTTTGTTTAAATTGATGCATTTTATTATTTTTTAAAAATTTTTATTGAAGTATAGTTGATTTACAATGTTGTGTTAGTTTCAGGTGTACAGCAAAGTGAATCAGTTATACATATACATATAACCACTCTTTTTTAGATTCTTTTCCCATATAGACCATTACAGAGTATTGAGTAGAGTTCCCTGTGCTATACAGTAGGTCCTTATTAGTTACCTATTTTATGATAATGTTGTTTTTTTAAACAAGAATATTGCCTGGCTGAATCAGAAAAGTCTCAACATTAATTGAGTATAAAATATAGTGATTTGTATTGATGAGACAATTTAAAGAAATAACATCAGAATACTCTGGTCAAGCACTACTAAATGTAAGCTTAATGTTCTTTCATAGGCTTGGAAAAGAATAATTTGCTCTAAATCTCCTCCGGGTGCTTCTTACTCCAGAGTTCTGGACTTCTTTACTCAGATGTGAGTCTTCTAAATGCTTGCTCTGGCCTGTCTTCTCCGTCTCGGTCCTAAAGTTGTAAGTGGCAGACTCGTGGGTTAGAGCTAATGAGAAGATGATGTCATTTTTAGCTTTCCTATTTTGCTGATTAGTAGAACATATGGGAAAGACTATCGATTTGAGGCCTCTCAGATACGGATCCATAATTTACTATTTGCAAACTTAGGCAAAAGTACTTAAACTCTGAGCCTAGTTTTCTTATTTGTAAGAAAAAAATGATCATATGGGAAAAGAATCTAAAAAAGAGTGGATATATGTATATGTATAACTGATTCACTTTGCTGTACACCTGAAACTAACATAACATTGTAAATCAACTATACACTAATAAAATTCTTAAAAAATGATTGAGATAAGTCACGCAGTTCATAACTTACTCTTCTAGAAACTGAATCCTTGTTTACTTGACTCCTAAGCTGATGTTTGGTCCTCTAGACCATGCTGACTCCTGAGATCTCTCTCTGGCTCTTGTGAGCTAATTTTCAAAAAGAAAGTTACGGGGAATTCCCTGGTGGTCCAGTGGTTAAGACTTAGTGCTTTCACTGCTGGGGCCCAGGTTCAATCCCTGGTCGGGGAACTAAGATCCCACAAGCCACGTGGTGAGGCCAAAAAAAAGAGTTATGAAGTGGCAACTGAAAGTCTGCCACAACCCTTGTCCTAGGAGTCATGCCCCTTTTAGTATCTTAGATGAGAAACTATAATCCTTGATATAGAATGTACAATTTTTTATTGAAGTATAGTTGATTTATAATGTGTTAATTTATGCTGTACAGCAAAGTGATTCAGTTATACATATATATACACATTCTTTTTCATATTCTTTTCCATTATGGTTTATCACAGGATATTGAATATAGTTCCCTGTGCTATACAGCAGGACCTTGTTGTTTATCCATCCTATATATAATAGTTTGTATCTGCTAATCCCAGACTCCCAATCCATCCCTCCCCCACCCCCACTTCCCCTTGGTAACCACCAGTATGTTCTTTATGTTTCTGAGTCTGTTTCTGTTTCATAGATAGGTTCGTTTGTGTCATATTTTAGATTCCACATATAAGTGATATATATGGTATTTGTCTTTCTCTTTCTGAATTACTTCACTTAGTATGATAATCTCTTAGTATGGTAATCTCTAAGTCCATCCATGTTGCTGCAAATGGCATTATTTCATTCTTTTTTATGGCTGAGTAGTATTCCATTGTATATATGACCCACATATCCTTTATGCATTCATCTATCCATGGACATTTAGGTTGTTTCCATGTCTTGGCTATTGTAAAGAGTGCTGCTAGGAACATAGGGGTGCATGTATCTTTTTGAATCATAGTTTTCTTTGGATATATGCCAAGGAGTGGGATTGCTGGATCATATGGTAGTTCTGTTTTTAGTTTTTTAAGGAACCTCCGTGCTGTCTCCACATGGCTGCACCAATTTACATTGCCACCAACTGTCTAGGAGGGTTCCCTTTTCTCCACACCCTCTCCAGCATTTGTTATTTGTAGATTTTTTAATGGTGGCCATTCTGACCAGTGTAAGGTGGTACCTCATTGTAGTTTTAATTTGCATTTCTCTAATAATTAACAGTGTTGCGCATCTTTTCATGTGCCTTTTGGCCATCTGTATGTCTTCTTTGGAGAAATGTCTATTTAGCTCTAGAATGTAAAGTTTTCAGTATGTATATTTTCCTTGTTAAAGGAGTTGTACATATCCTCAGATTTTCAAAGGAGTCCTTGTCTGAAATGTTAAAAACCAATTCCTTGTAATCTAAAATATCTCCCTACCTCAAACAATGAATGACTGATGACTGAGCAGGGTAGAAGTAGATCTGATAGTCTCTTGTAGTACCTTGTTTGGGTGCTTGTACCTAAGGATCCTGATATCCAGAGAACTTGCCGTAAATCAACATTCATTTGGAGTTTGGATGCCATCCCCAAGGACTGGCCTGGTCACTATCATTCTAGCAAAATCCTTTTTCAAGGTCACACATATATGAATGAATATTAAGGATTGAATATTAAATATTAAGGATTTGTAGAGAATGAGAGAAAGGATGTATGGCATAAAGAGAAAGCTCTGCAGGGTGTGGTGGAATTTAATAAAGGCATTGATAAGGTAGAACGGATCCTGTCATGTTTCATTTTTCTATGTAGAGTGATTGCCTTTGGAAGAGCGAGGTGGACAATGGGTTTGGGAGAGGGGATGGAAGTGACAGTTGTACATGCTGCTGAAGTGAGGTAAGCATCGGCAGTACCCCTGCCCTGCCCAGGGCTGGGAATGTTGGTATCACCTCAAGTTCTGGAGGTGTCTGCATCTGTCTGCAGAACAACTGCTCATCTCTAGACTTAATGGGAATCCCCTATCTGCACATGATTTGTGTTTTTTTTTCCTTGGAACAGGGGGACAGTTTACTCTTCATATAGGGTGAAAGGACATGTCTATTGATGCTGGCAACATCATGGAATTTCTGGAACAAGCAAGAGTATAGTCTATAACTCAGGAGATGTGAAGCAGGCTGCGGTCTCAAAAAGATATTTTGTAAATGGAGAAAGAATATTTTTGGATGTTTAAAGAACTAGATAATACATGCTTTTCTATGATAAAGGTAGTCCATCCCTGTTTATTTACTTTTATAGAGCTTTACTCTCTACCTAGCCTAAAACAGATTAATTTTCTCAAGCCACATTAAGAAAAATAAAGTCTAAAAAATTCCTTTACTTGCACTAAGAAAGGAGACTCATGTTTAACAAGTGCCTATGATATGGCATACTGTAGGAAAAGAATGATCACATTCTAATCCTAGTGAATTCTCACAATCCTGTTCTTGTATGATGCCCAGAGTGGAAATAACAAAACAGAGAGGTAAGTCAGGTTCTCCTGTGACACACAGCCTGTAAGTGACGGAGCTGAGAATCAAACCCAGCTCCCAGTGGGTTTGTCCAGTGAACCATTCATTGCTTGACACCTAATTAAGTAGAATTCCAAGTAGGAGAGAGATATTCCCTGTGGAATTGAGTAGAGGAATTAATGCTGCAAGAAGAACTGTCAGCATTTTATTATGGAGCAAAGTTTCACATAAAGCCCCTTCTCAAGTGCACCAAACTGAGCTTTAATGGCATTCCTATTTTGATAGTGTACCCAACTGGAAAGCTATGAAAGTGACACCGCATTTTCCTACTGTAGGATTAACTATCATTATAAAAACTAATTAATAAATATTTTATGGGCAGAGTAACTTAACATACTGTCACAATAGGTTATCACACTCAATTATTATTCATCTATTCACTAATACCTGTTTATTGATAGACTATATGAGCTCTGTAGTAGGTGCTGGGAAAACCACAGTGGAAAAAAACCAGAGTTAGTCCAATATGCATTATTTAATGGAAAAGCCCATTTCATTTGAATTTTTCTATTTTCTGATAACATAAATTATTCTTAACGACTTTAGGGCATTGCAGGAGTAGTCCTCACCTCATGCAGGCACAGAAAATAGCAGTGCAATGCTGTTAAGTGTGAGCTCAAGGACCAGAATCAATGCAGAACAAGAATATTGCCATTCATTCACTACTTGGCCTTATATCTCACTGTGCCATCCAGAGCTGTAGGGATGTGAATGTGGCAGATTTCAAATCAGCAATTCAAGCAAACAAAATGAGTCCTGGATTTCCACTGTGCAGTGCCCTACATAAAAAGATGATAGGCTAATATTTAATTAATTGAACCAATGTTAATAAAAAACTTTAAGGGGAAGAGATTATGACTTCTCCTTCCAATAGTCACATGCTGCCACTGAGAACTAGAAAAGCTGGATAGAATATTTTCAAATGCGTACGTTTGAAAGCACTTCAGGCATTCGTTAAGTCGAACCTGATATTCACCTGTTTTTCCCTTTATAAAAAAAATCTGCCAGTTTTTAAGTGGCAAATCTAGACGCTGAGACGCTGAACAGAGCTTTGGGAAGTCACTTTTGATGTGAAGATAAAATCTGTAAAATCAAAATGACTTACAGTGGGCCCAGCAAAATTAAAGAAACAAGGCCGATACCTACAGGTATGCTGGAAAAATAGTTATTATTTTATTTAAAAAACCCTAAGCTTATGAATGTGCCGGAGCATTCAGCCCCCTGCCCTCCCCGCACCCCCACCCCCAGCACAGTTGTATTGCAAAGAAGAAATACCAGGCTATCTGTAGCCAGTTTATTATGTTAACTTCATAAAAATATGTATTTACTTTATAAAATAAAAATACTAATTTATAAGTGAGCATTAAAAGACACACAAAACTGGAAAAATAGTGGCAGGCTACGTGATGGGCGACAGCTGGTATTTTATATTATGAATTTTACAAAGCATTCAGGCAAAAAGCAAACACGTTAATAAGAAAATTTTGCACCGAAAATTGGAAATCACAATGGGAAAAATACAAATGGCAGTTAAATGACAAGCCTTCAATAAATGCTTTTAAATAAGTGGATGGATAAATGAAATATTTTATTGGCCATAAATTTGGCACAAAATAGGCACTAAATAAATATTTTAAGTGAGTAAATGCAAAAATGAAATATACACTGGCAATAGATCTACAAAACGCAAAATAAAACAAGGTTTTGCCTTTTTTATAGGTCAAGACAAAAGAAGTTTACATGTTAATATCCAATGCGAGCAGAAGGGAGAAAAAACTGACATCCTCAGACTTTACTTGTTGAGAATATAGTCTATTAAAAATACTATAGAGATACATTTGCATGTAGTTATGAAAATCATATATACCTTTAGGAACCAATAATTACATTTATTTTATAAAACTCTGAAAGCATATTCAGTGGAAGATAATTCATAACATACTAAATTTGGTTAGAATTTAAATGTCAAATGAGATTATTTAAACAAACTCTTGTGTAGTCAAGAGTTTAGAAGGATATATAAAGATACTGAAAAATCTTCACAAGGTAATATTAAATGAAAATTAAAAATAAGGATAGCATAATCTTAATTACATTTTATTTGCATATGTTATATGCATTCATAAAAGACTAGAAGGATAAATATCTTCATGTTATCTGTGTTTATATCTGGATCATGGAATTGCTGTTGGTTGTGTGCACGTTCAGAGTTCTTTGTGTCTTTCAAGTGTTCATAATGAACATATTTTGGGTAATAAAAAGAGATACTTCTATAAATGTTATAAATGTATAATAAAACAGAGATGGTGAGGTGGGCAGAATTTCAGTGCACATTTGTTTTTACTCTCTCAGGTTTGCCTGGGGCTCTGCTGAGATGTAGACACATTATGTTTTATGTCCAAGTGGTGATGGATTTGTGTATAAAATTATTTCTTCAAATGCCCATACAAGTCATTATACCCAATTGCCACAAGGTAAAGAAATAGTCTTTGGAATAGTGAGAGTTGACATTCCTGAGCCAAGTTAGGACCAGGCAACATCCTAAGAATGTTACATGGGTTATCACATTTCAGCCACACAACAGGTCTAAGAGGTACATCTTATAATCATGCCCATTTTTCAGATGGGGAAACGTGGACTTAAGTCAATTGCATTAAGTTCAGTTAGCTAGTACCTGGATTTCCCGATGCTCCCATGAGGAAAGCTTACGAACATTCTTTCTCTTTTGGAAATTTAGTAAATCACTTCCTTCACTTTTTCAAACTTGGGACTGATCTTGCAGCGTGTCTGAAGAGAGCTGACAAAGCTGGAGGAGAGTAATCCAAAATGACATGGCTGCCTCAGATCTCTCTGCCTCGGAATTCACAAAGGGAGACTGAAGCCAGTTTGCTCAGGAACTGCACGTAGGAGGCACTGCCTTGTCAAAGAGCTGTCAAATAATTCCAAGAGACATCTGCCAAAATAATGGGCCAGCAATCTGGCATTCTCACGACCACATGAGGAAGAAAAGTGTTTCTCTCTCATACAGAGCTACTGAATTCTTATTTTTAACATTTTAAGTGTGATAAATAATTCTACCTTCTAAGTCAGAAGGGCTAGGCATGTGAGCTTCAATCCTGTATATGTTTCTTATACATGGGTTCTTGTTTGGGGAAAACGTTACCTTCCTTCAGAATAAATGTTAAAGTTTCTCAACTCAAGTGTGTACAACCTCTGTGTTTCTCCTTTCTGGTTGAGTTAGACAATTAGTAGTGGCTAAATTAATATTAGAGCATACTACAGTACTGAATTGAGGGCATCTGAGTATAGAGACTTGAAGCTATATAACTATTTTCCTTTCTTTTTTGAAATTAATATGCTGCGGTCAATTAAAATCCCAGGAAACTTGAAAAGAAAAAAAAAACCTACGTAATAGCTGAAAAAAAACAAAAGCAGTCATTTGTTCCCTCCTGAGTTCATTCAACAAGTATTTACTGAAAATTTACTGTATTAGATGCTGGGGATACAGATGAATAATCCACGGATCTTGTTAGGCAGGAGCTCAGAGTCCAGATAAAGACACAAAACTGAAAACTAATAATTTAACATAAAACGTAGCCTCAAACCTTGTTTAGAATGAGGGTGATTATAAACACACACATACAGTGAGAAAAAAACTTACGATGCAGAAGAGCAGAAGTAGGGTCACTTAACCATTTGGGGAACAGAAGGAAGGAGGGGATGGGAAAGAGGAAGGGGGAGACAGAGAGAGACAGGGAGGGGGAAGATAGGGTATGTGTATTCTATAGGGCACTTAGACCTGATGCATTCAAATCCTTTACAAGGATATGCATATTCTTTGACCCAGAAACTCTGCCTTTAGGAATTTATACTGAGGAAACAGTCCTGGATATTCACAAAGATTTAGCTATGTTTCACTGTTATTTATAGTAGCATGGAATTACAAATAAGTAATATGACCCTAAATAATGTTTTTAATATGACATAACCATAAAATGTATATTATTCTATTATTTCCCATGATGCTTGAAAAGAACAAATAATAGCATGTAAAAAAAAACCAATAAATAGCCTTAAAGTGAAAGAGCATGCCCTATTATAATATCCCTTTTGTAAAAAAATATATAGTACATAAATACTCTGAAAGTTCTCTATTCAAAGATTCATAATTTGTCCAAATTTCTGAAATATGTTGTGTCTTACAATTGATGTCAAAACATTTTTGGCAGCCACTAAACAAGGGAGAGCATTGAGACATGGTTGTTGTTATCTGCTCATGCAGGAAACTCATGGTGTCTAAGGAGAATTTGTTGATTGATTATCACTTCAGTTAAGTTCATTGGTAGCATCTCAAGTATTTATAAGTTAAATATGGATTCTTAATTATTGCTAAATATATCTTCCACAATATTACAGTGGGATGAAACATTGAAATTAATAGTTATTTTAATACAGCAGACAGCCTGTCATACACAAAGTCATACAGTTAAGGAGTAAAACCACCACTTCAGAAAGGGTCTTTGGGGACTTCCCTGGTGGCTCAGTGGTTAAGAATCCGCCTGCCAATGCAGGGGACATGGGTTCAAGCCCTGGTCCGGGAAGAACCCACATGCCGCAGAGCAACTAAGCCCGTGCGCCACAACTATTGTGCCTGCACTCTAGAGCCTGCGAGCCACGACTACTGAGCCCACATGCCACAACTACTGAAGCCCGCGTGTGCCTAGAGCTCGTGCTCTGCAACAAGAGAAGCCACCGCAATGAGAACCCTGCACACCGCAACGAAGAGGAGCCCCTGCTCACCGCAACTAGAGGAAGCTCGTGTGCAGCAACGAAGACCCAATGCAGGCAAAAAAAAAAATATGTAAATAAATAAATTTATTTTTTAAAAAAAGGATCTTTGAAATTTGCTAAGAGAGTATATAATCTTAGGTGTTCTCAACACACACACACTGAAAGGTAACTGTGAAGTGAAGCTAATTAACCTGATTTTGATTGTGGTAATCATTTCACAATGTTTACATGTATCAAATGGTCACTTTACAGACTTTATACTTTTTTCAATTACACCTCAATAAAGCTAGGGGAAAAAGGGATCCTGGAATTTTTAAAGATGTCACTCAGGTGCCAAACATCTGTCAAAATTTTCCATCAGACTTGCTAGGAAAGTTTTTTAATATTCTGTACTGTTATTCAGTTTAAACAAAACAAAACTAGGCCTTTAATGAATTTTGAAATGGAGTTGAAGCTCCAGTAACCTTTGATTTTCCTTGAAATTGCATTAATGATCATAAAGGGCCTCAAAAGATCAAGCACCTGTCAGGAATTAGGAAAAGCAGTGTGCTTTCGTGATACTTACACCGTGGTCTGTGGCCAAAGTGATTCACACAATTTTTAGTCTCGGAGGGTGAAGGAGGTTTAGATTCAAACTTCGTGGTATGAAAGAAGAAAATGTTATAATATGTATTAATAATGTATTCAGTATTTTTCTCAGCAAAGTTTTTCTCTCTGCATTAAAATTTCTTTTTCCCCCTAAAAAGCTGTTATTGAATTTTTAAGTGGTTATATAAAGTGGCATATTAGAATATAGATGTGAGAATTAAGAAAATATATTTTATTTATATTCATTACATATACAGTCATACTTTCTTCACACCCACATAGCTAAAATATTGTAATGCCATATACCAAAAATGTATCTCATAATAAAATTTAAATTGGTTTTTCAGTTTTTTCTTTTCTTCTTCATAGTGTTCTAAATTACTTTCACAATTTAAAGTTATTCAAATTAATACTTATCTAATCTTTTAAAATTTATATCCTCCTATAAACCAGCTTTAATTTTTTCACATTAACCTTATAACATCACTTTGATCCCTTATTTCTATAATTTCTAATTATAGAAATTAATGCAAATTTCTATAATTTCTATGAAAGTACAGAAATTATAAAGCTATAAAACTATTATAAAACATAGAAATGATAAAACCATGTTATTCCTTTAACACTTGATTGTTGCATTTATCTCTTCTCATAGAGTATAACATTTTGCATTTTCTGTTTACTCATCCTTAAATAAGAGGAGGTAACTTATACATGGTATCTACCTAAAAATATTCTCTTTGGATTCTCTCTTTGTTCAAACTGCTTTAAAAACATTGATCTTATCATCTCTGGAGTTCAGCAATGTATGTAGGAAGTGCAGAGGAGACAAAGCCAGGGCGACTCAACAAGGAAGACCCATTTGGTGAGTTCCTGGCTGTTTCTTTTTTTTTTTTAAAAACCATTTTTTTAAAAAACAAATTATTTATTTATTTATGTTTGGCTGTGTTGGGTCTTCGTGGCTGTGCACAGGCCTTCTGTAGTTGTGGCGAGTGGGGGCTACTCTTTGTTGCGGTGCGTGGGCTTCTCATTTCGGTGGCTTCTCTTGTTGCGGAGCACGGGCTCTAGGTGTGTGGGCTTCAGTAGTTGTGGCTCACAGGCTCTAGAGCACAGGCTAAGTAGTTGTGGCGCACGGGCTTAGTTGCTCTGAGGCATGTGAGATCTTCCCGGACCAGGGCTTGAGCCTGTGTCCCCTGCCTTGGCAGGTAGATTCTTAACCACTGTGCCACTAGGGAAGTCCTGTGGCTGTTTCTTGACGCCTCTGGGACAAGGGTCTGGCTTTCTGTTCATCATTCCAAAGCCCAGTTTAGAATTCGAGTATAGCAGATCTGACCTCCCTTCTCAGTCCCCCTGTTTTCCTACTTGACTTGGTGTTGTTGCAAAATATATTTATAAGTTTTCCAATTTTAAGCCATCCTCACATTCCTGAGATGAACTCTACTTGATCATGGTACATAGGTCTTTTGCTGTTTAAATCTATTTTCTGGTATTTTATTTACAAATTTTCCTTCTACATTCCTAAGTGAGTTTTGTCTATTTATTTCTGCTGATTGCCATGTTTTGGCTTCAAGGTTTCTGTAGTTTCAGAAAATGAATTGAATAGTCTTTCATCTTTTCCTGTGCACAAAAGAAAATTATACAGAATTGAAATTGCCTGTTCTTTGAAAATATGAAATAAATTTTCCTCAAAACTATGAAAGGATCTCTGGTGAAATAACTATTTTTATATGATTTTAAGGTATATAGACTTGTAGGAGACAGAGATATATGGCTGTATGTAAACCCAAGTAAGAAATTCAGTTCATAATAATGTTAAGCTGCCAGTTTTGCTGAAATCATTTTGAGTGATTTTTGATTTGTTCTTATTTCTCTATACTTTCCAAATTATGTATTGTGAGCATGTTATAGGTATAACAAAAAGTTAAAATATATTAACAAAGCTTATAGATTCCTGTATTACTTAACACTTAACTCAGATGTGCTTTCTGAGCCTTCAAAGTAACTATTCCAGTCAATTTTCAATTTTATGTACTACTGATATATATATATATATCTGAAGCAGAGCACTAAACTTATTCTGCATAACTTGGCACATAGTTTCTTTTCACAAAATCAACCATCAAGAAAACTTCACTAAAAGCCTTATTACATAAAAATAATTCACTTTAAACATGATGAATATTGTTAAAGTGCCAATATTAGAAGAGCTGTGTAAAGTCCCACCTGTTTGTTTGATGGATCATAAGTCTAAGAAACATGGACTTGCAATATATTGAGAAGGAAATTGACATATCTTTTTGGTGGAGTGTCTTTAAAGTATAAGATTAAATAGAGAGCAGTTTTTTTCCCCAGAAAATAATTCCTCAGAGAAGAGGTAGATACCTTAGATGCAATTTATTAATAAGTGTTTCATTTCACAAGTTGATTTATAAGTTTATTGCAATCCTAATCAAAATTCCAATTTATATGGCAGTGTAAAGGTTCAAAAAAGCCTAGAAAAGGTGGGAGGGCTTTCCCTATCAATTTTCAACATTTATTAAAATGTTATAGTAATTAAGGCTGTGTACTATTAGCACAGAGCTAGACACATCAGAATAAAGGAGCAAGAAATAGATCCATGCATATATGCATACTTAATAAATATGAGTCTTTAATAAATGATGCTGGGGCAATTAGATAACTATATGGAAAAAATGATATTGGACTACACAAAATCAGTGGGTGCATACAGACCTAAAAGGGAAATGCAAACTATAGGCTTTTGGAAGATAATATAGAAGAATATCTTTATTAACTTGGAGATACAGAAAGATATCTTAGATAAGACAAAGATGTCTATATATTAAGGAAAATGATAAATCCAACTACAGTAAAATTCAGTGTTTCTGATTGTCACAAAATATCATGAAGAGGTATAAGCCAAAGAATGGGAGGGACTATTTTACAGAACAGATAACCAATAAAGGACTTGCATATGGAATATTTACAGATCAATGTTTTTTAAAAAGAACAAAGCAATAGAAATCTGGACCAAATATTTGAATGGGTACTTCACAAAAGAGTAAATCTAAATGATCAATAAAAATAGGTTAACGTACTCAACTTCAATAGTAAATCCAATTTAAAATGATAACCACCAGATTGGCAAACATTAAAAATGAGGATGTAGAGCAATAGGAATTATCATATGCTGCTGTATAATGTGCAAATTGGTGTAATAACTTTGGAAAACAGTTTAGCATTTTCTAGTAAATCTAACGACATGCATACTTTATAACCTAGCAGTTTTATTCCTGGGAGTGCATCTGAGAGAAATATATGCCCAAGTGTTAGAAGATATGCATGGAGATGTTCCCAGTAGCATTTTTTGCAATAAATAAAAACTCAAAACAACTAAAATCCATCAATAGTAAACTGGATAACTAACTTGCAGAGTTTTGCAGAATGGCGTTTATATAATGGAGTAATCAATAAAAGTGAAGCATTAGAGCAACATGCAACAACACAAATGAATTTTACAAATAAAATATGGAAAAAAGGACTCGAGCCACTAAAGAATACATACATTTATATGAAGTTTTTTTTAATACAGCAGATTTTATTTGTTATTTTATACATATTAGTATATATATATGTAAATCCTAATCTCCCAATTCATCCCACCACCACCCCATTCCCCACCCCCGGCTTTCCCCGCTTGGTGTTCATACATTTGTTCTTTACATCTGTGTCTCTGTTTCTGCCTTGCAAACCTGTTTATCTGTACCGTTTTTCTAGATTCCACATATATGCGTTAATATCTGATATTTGTTTTTCTCTTTCTGACTTACTTCACTCTGTATGACAGTCTGTAGGTCCATCCACGTCTCTACAAATGACACAAGTTTGTTCCTTTTTATGGCTGAGTAATATTCCATTGTATATATGTACCACATCTTCTGTATCCATTCGTCTGTCAGTCGGCATTTGCTTTCATGACCTGACTATTGTAAATAAGGCTGCAATGAACATTGGGGTGCATGTGTCTTTTTGAATTATGGTTTCCTCTGGGTATATGCCCAGTAGTGGGATTGCTGAGTCATATGGTTATTTTACTGTTAGTTTTTTAAGAAACCTCCATACTGTTCTCCATAGTGGCTGTATCAATTTACATTCCCACCAACAGTGAAAGAGGGTTCCTTTTTCTCCACACCCTGCATTTGTTGTTTCTGATGCCCCTTCTAACTGGTGTGAGGTGATACTTCATTGTAGTTTTGATTTGCATTTCTCTAATAATTAGTGATGTTGAGCACCTTTTCATGTGCCTCTTGGCCATCTGTATGTCTTCTTTGCAGAAATGTCTATTTAGGTCTCTGCCCATTTTTTGATTGGGTTGCTTGTTTTTTTAACTATTGAGCTGCATGAGCTGTTTATATATTTTGGAAATTAATTCTTTGTCCATTAATTGGTTTGTAAATATTTTCTCCCCTTCTGAGGGTTGTCTTTTCATCTTGTTTATAGTTTCCTTTGCTGTGCAAAAGCTTTTAAGTTTCATTAGGTCCCTTTTGTTTATGTTTGTTTTTATTTCCATTACTCTAGAAGGTGGGTCAGAAAAGACCTTGCTGTGATTTATGTCAAAGAGTGTTCTTCCTATGTTTCCTCTAAGAGTTTTATAGTGTCTGGTCTTACATTTAGGTCTCTAATCCATTTGGAGTTTTATTTTTGTGTATGGTGTTAGGGAGTGTTCTAATTACTTTCTTTTACATGTAGCTGTCCAGTTTTACAAGCACTACTTATTGAAGAGACTGTCTTTTCTCCATTGTATATCCTTGCCTCCTTTGTTGTAGATTAGTTGACCATAGGTGTGTGAGTTTAATCTCTGGGCTTTCTGTCCCATTCCATTGATCTATATTTCTGTTTCTGTTTCAGTACCATATTGTCTTGATTACTGTAGCTTTGTAGTATAATATGAAGTCAGGGAGTCTGATTCCTCCAGCTCCGTTTTTTTTTCCTTCAAAATTGCTTTGGCTATTTGGGGTCTTTCGTGTTTCCATTACAAATTTAAGATTTTTTGTGTTCTAGTTCTGTGAAAAATGCCATTGGTAGTTTGTTAGGGATTGCATTGAATCTGTAGATTGCTTTGGGTAGTATAGTCATTTTCACAATGTTGATTCTTCCAATCCAAGATCATGGTATATCTCTCCATGTGTTTGTGTCATCTTTGATTTCTTTCATCAGTGTCTTACAGTTTTCTGAGTACAGGTCTTTTACCTCCTTAGGTAGGTTTATTCCTAGGTATTTTATTATTTTTTTGTTGCAATGGTGAACGGGATTGTTTCCTTAATTTCTCTTTCTGATCTTTCATTGTTAGTGTATAGGAATGCAAGAGATTTCTGTTCATTAATTTTGTATCCTGCAACTTTGCCACATTCATTGGTTAGTTTTAGTAGTTTTCTGGTGGCATCCGTAGGATTCTCTATGTAGAGTATCATGTCATCTGCAAACAGTGACAGTTTTATTTCTTCTTTTCCAGTTTGTATTCCTTTTATTTCTTTTTCTTCTCTGATTGCCATGGCTAGGACTTCCAAAACTGTGTTGAATGATGGTGGTAAGAGTGGACATCCTTGTCTTGTTCCTGATCTTAGAGGAAAATGCTTTCATTTTTTCACCATTGAAATGATGTTTGCTGTGGGTTTGTCGTATATAGCCTTTATTATGTTGAGATAGGTTCCCTCTATGCCCACTTTCTGGAGAGTTTTTATCATAAATGGGTGTTGAATTTTCTCAAAAGCTTTTTCTGCATCTATTGAGACGATCATGTGGTTTTTATTCTTCAACTTGTTAATATGGTGTATCACATTGATTGATTTGCATATATTGAAGAATCCTTGCCTCCCTGGGGTAAATCCCACTTCATCATGGTGTATGATCCTTTTAATGTGTTGTTGGATTCTGTTTGCTAGTATTTTGTTGAGGATTTTTGCATCTATATTCATCAGTGATATTGGTCTGTAATTTTCTTTTTTTGTCGTATCTTTGCCTGGTTTTGGTATCAGGGTGATGGTGGCCTCATAGAGTGAGTTTGGGAGTGTTCCTTCCTCTGACACTTTTTGGAAGAGTTTGAGAAGGATGGCTGTTAGCTCTTCTCTAAATGTTTGATAGAATTCACCTGGGAAGGCATCTGGTCCTGGACTTCTGTTTGTTGGAAGGTTTTTAATCACAGTTTCAATTTCATTTCTTGTGATTGGACCGAAAATAGAAATATTTTCTGTTTCTTTCTGGTTCAGTCTTGGAAGTTTATACCTTTCTAAGAGTTTGTCCATTTCTTCCAGGTTGTCCATTTTATTGGCATAGGGTTGCTTGTAGTAGTCTCTTAGGATGCTTTGTATTTCTGCGGTGTCCATTGTATGTTCTCCTTTTTCATTTCTAATTTTATTGATTTGAGTCCTCTCCCTCTTTTTCTTGATGAATCTGGCTAATGGTTTATCAATTTTGTTTGTCTTCTCAAAGAACCGGCTTTTAGTTATATTGATCTTTGCAATTGTTATCTTTGTTTCTATTTCATTTATTTCTTGTCTGATTTTTATGATTTGTTTCCTCTACTAACTTTGGGTTTTGTTTGTCCTTCTCTCTCTAGTTCCTTTAGGTGTAAGGTTAGATTGTTTATTTGAGATTTTTCTTGTTTCTTGAGGTAGGATTGTATTGCTATAAACTTCCCTCCTAGAACTGCTTTTGCTGCATCCTGTAGGTTTTGGATCATCGTGTTTTTGTGGTCATTTTTCTCTAGGTATGTTTTGATTTCCTCTTTGATTTCTTCAGTGATCTCTTGGTTATTTAGTAATGTATTGTTTAGCCTCCATGTATTTGTGTTTTTTATGTTTTTCTCCCTGTAATTTCTTTTTTTAAAATTTATTTTATTTATTTTTGGCTGCATTGGGTCTTTGTTGCTGCCCGAGGGCTTTCTCTAGTTGTGGCAAGCATGGGCTACTCTTCATTGTGACGCATGGGCTTCTCATTGCAGTGGCTTCTCTTATTCTGGAGCATGGGCTGTAGGCACGTGGGCTTCAGTAGTTGCAGCACGTGGGCTCAGTAGTTGTGGCTCGCGGTCTCTGGAGCACAGACTCAGCAGTTGTGGTGCACGGGCTTAGTATCTCCACCACGTGGGATCTTCCCGCACCAGGGCTTGAACCCTTGTCCCCTGCATTGGAAGGTGGACTCTTACCCACTACACCACCAAGGAAGCCCCCTGTAATTTATTTCTAATCTCATAGCATGTGGTTGGAAAAGATGCTTGATATGATTTCAGTTTTCTTAAATTTACCGAGGTTTGATTTGTGACCCAAGATATGATCTTTCCTGGAGAATGTTCCATGAGCACTTGAGAAGAAAGTGTAATCTGCTGTTTTCATGTGGAGTATCCTATAAATATCAATTAAATCTATCTGGTCAACTGTGTCATTTAAAGCTTGTGTTTCCTTATTAATTTTCTGTCTGGATGATCTGTCCATTGGTGTAAGTGAGGTTTTAAAGTCCCCCACTGTTATTGTGTTACTGTTGGTTTCCTCTTTTATAGCTGTTAGCATTTGCTTTATATATTGAGGTGCTCCTCTGTTGGGTGCATATATATTTATAATTGTTATATCTTCTTCTTGGATTGATCCCTTGATCATTATGTAGTGTCCTTCTTTGACTCTTGTAATATTCCTTATTTTAAAGTCTATTTTATCTTGATATAAGTATTGCTACTCCAGCTTTCTTTTGATTTCCATTTGTATGGAGTATCTTTTTCCAACCCCTATATGAAATTTAAAACATGAAAAACTAAACTGTCTCATCAGGGGATGCTCCTGTGGTTTAAAACCAAAAAGAAAACCAAGGAAGTCGTTAATTAGGGTTATGATACTGGTTACTTCATTTGGAGGGGGAAGGGAGTGATGGGAAGACACATGCAGAGGTCATTAGGGGTACAGGAAGTGTTCCATCTGTGACTGCATGGTGGTTACACAGGGACTCACATAATAAATATTCATCATTTAGCCTTCATGTACTATTCTGTGTATATTTCACCTAAATAAATAAATAGAGAAAGAAAAGAAAAAGAAAGAATAGGAAAAAATTTCTTTGCTTACTAATTCCTGGACCAGTTTAAATCCCATGGGAAATATCTATTCCTTGAAGATTTGATAAATTCACTCATGCAAATCTCTGGACTTAGATTTTCTTCTAAAAGCAATTCTTTGATAATCTCACCTTTTTCCTTAATATATATTTATCTGCTTGGGTGTCTACTTCTTGAAATGATTATTTGCATTTCCAAAAAATGTTATTTTGGGGAGTGATTTTTCAATTGTATTACCACAAAGTTCAGCAACACTCATCTATTTTAGATTTTGTATATGGGTTTATGATTCCTGTCTTTTGGCCATTCCTCAGTGTTACTCCTTATATATCTAATATTCCCTCAATTGATAGGAATTTCCAGTTTTTGCTACTACAAACATTGTTGTGAAAAGCATCCTTGTGCATATACTTTCACCTACTTGTGTCTTCATTTCTGTATGTTTTGTACATATTTCAATTCACACTATGACTGTTAATGTATGAGGGTATCCATTTTCCTTACATCCTTATTGAATCTTAATATTACTACACTGTTTAATTTTGCCAGTTTGATCAGTAAAAATTGAATTATTTTGTAACTTACATTTTCCTAATTGGCAGCAAGCTTAAAACTTTTTTTGAACACTTATTGTCCATTTCTATTTCCCCTTACATGAATTTGTTTTACCCACTTTTTTTCCTGATTTATATTTTTACTATGAATTTGCAATTTGGTGAAGAAGAATATTAACTCTTTGTCTGTATGCATGTTAAAATTTTCTCCACCATATCAGCTCTTTTGTTTTTTAATGTCATTTTTTAAGTGTTTGGTGTCTTCTGCAACAGAAGATTTTGTATTTTATATAAGAAAATATTTCTATTTTTTCATTTAAGACTTTGGATTATTTTCCTTTCTTAAGAAAGTTTCACTCATTTTATTTTTTAATTTTTTTGCGGTACACGGGCCTCTCACTGTGTGACCTCTCCCGTTGCAGAGCACAGGCTCCAGACACGCAGGCTCAGCGGCCATGGCTCACGGGCCCAGCTGCTCCGCGGCATGTGGGATCTTCCCGTACAGGGGCACAAATCTGTATCCCCCGCATTGGCAGGCAGACTCTCAACCACTGCGCCACCAGAGAAGCCCATCACTCATTTTAAATCATGAAAATGTTACTTTATACTGTATCTATGTCTGTATCCATATCTATATCTATCTGGAATTTATTTCTCTCTGTGTTGTGATAGAGGGTATATATATTTTAAAAATATTTAAATATTTTCCTTTATTCATCAGTGTTTTCAGTATACATGTGGTCTTTTTTTTTTTCTTTTTGTGCTGGAGGAGGGATAATGAAGCTTTTAAAAGTATGGTCTTTGAAGTCATTTGGCCCAGTGACATGTTTGGTATGTGGATGGGAGAAAATCAACTATATTAATTTTCTCTTTTCAAATTCATCAGCCCCACTTTATCTTAAAAATAATTTTTTTTTTATTTCTGGCTGCACTGGGTCTTTATTGCTGTGCACGGGGTTTCTCTATTTGTGGTGAGTGGGAGCTACTCTTCATTGTGGTGTGTGGGCTTCTCATTGCGGTGGCTTCTCTTGTGGAGCATGGGCTCTAGGTGCGTGGGCTTCAGTAGTTGCAGCACGTGGGCTCAGTAGTTGCAGCACGTGGGCTCAGTAGTTACAGCACATAGGCTCTAGGGCATGTGGGCTTCAGTAGTTGTGGCGCGTGGGCTCAGTATTTGTGGCTCGTGGGCTCTAGAGTGCAGGCTCAGTAGTTGTGGCACACGGGCTTAAGTCGCTCCGCAGCATGTGTGATCTTCCTGGACCAGGGATCAAACATGTGTTCCCTGCCTTGGCAGGCAGATTTTTAACCACTGCACAAGGGAAGTCCCAGCATTGCTTTATCTTTAAGATTTTGTTCCTACTTAAAATTTTCTTTAATTGCTAATAATGATAATCTTTTTCCTTGCTAATGAGGCACTTAGTGATCTGCTTTTCTTTCCACTAATTTTTGCCTTCACTGGAGCCATATATATTTTTTAAATTTTTATTGGAGTACAGTTGCTTTACAATGTTGTTAGTTTCTGCTGTGCAGCAAAGTGAATCAGTTATACGTATAAATATATCCGCTCTTTTTTAGATTTTCTTCCCATTTAGGTCACCATAGAGCACTGAGTAGAGTTCCCTGTGCTATACATTAGGTTCTCATTAGTTATCTATTTTCCATAGAAGTGTATATATGTCAATCCCAATCTCCCAATTCATCCCACCCCTTCTTCCCCCCTTGGTAACCGTAAGTTTGTTCTCTACATCTGTGACTATTTCTGCTTTGCAAATAAGTTCATCTGTACCATTTTTTAGATTCCATATATAAGTGCTATTTTATGATATTTGTTTTTCTTTTTCTGACTTACTTCATTCTGTATAACAGTCTCTATGTCCATCCATGTCTCTGGAAATGACACTGTTTCATTCCTTTTTATGGCTGAGTAATATTACATTGTATATATGTAGCACACCTTCTTTATCCATTCCTCTGTCGATGGACATTTAGGTTGCTTCCATATTGTAGCTATTGTAAATAGTGCTGCAGTGAACATCAGGGTGCATGCATCCTTTTGAATTCTGGTTTCCTCTGGATATATGCCTAGGAGTGGAATTGCTGTCATATGGTAACTTTATTTTTAATTTTTTAAGGAGCCACCATACTGTTCTCTGTAGTGGCTGTACCAGTTTACATTCTCACCAGCAGTGTAAGAGGGTTCCCTTTTCTCCACACCCTCTCCAACATTTATTGTTTGTAGATTTTTTAGTGATGGTCATTCTGACTGGTGTGAGCTGATACCTCATTGTAGTTTTGATTTGCATTTCTCTAATAATTAGTACTGTTGAGCATCTGTTCATGTTTGTTAGTCATCTGTATGTCTTCTTTGGAGAAATGTCTATTTAGATCTTGTGCCCATGTTTTGATTGGGTTGTTTGTTTTTTGATATTGAGCTGCATGAGCTGCTTGTATATTTTGGAAATTAGTCCCTTGTCAGTTCCTTTGTTAGCAAATATTTTCTCCCATTCTGAGGGTTGTCTTTTCATCTTGTTTATAGTTTCCTTTGCTGTGCAAAAGCTTTTAAGTTTCATTAGGTCCCATTTGTTTATTTTTGTTTTTATTTCCATTACTCTAGGAGGTGGGTCAAAAAAGATCTTGCTGTGATTTATGTCAAAGAGTGTTCTTCCTATGTTTTCCTCTAAGAGTTTTATAGTGTCCGGTCTTACATTTAGGTCTCTAATCCATTTTGAATTTATTTTTGTGTATGGTGTTAGGAAGTGTTCTAATTTCATTCTTTTACATGTAGATGTCCAGTTTTCCCAGCACCACTTATTGAAGAGACTGTCTTTTCTCCATTGTATATCCTTGCCTCCTTCATCATAGATTAGGTGACCATAGATGCATGGGTTTATCTCTGTGCTTTCTATCCTGTTCCATTGATCTATATTTCTGTTTTTGTGCCAGTGCCATACGTTTTGATTACTGTAGCTTTGTAGTATAGTCTGAAGTCAGGGAGCCTGGTTCCTCCAGCTCTGTTCTTCTTCCTTAGGATTGCTTTTGCTATTCAAGGTGGAGCCATAGTTTTTGATATGTAGTGTTATCTTTATCTTATTTCTAAGAATTCTATGATTTCCCTTTCTTTTTTTTTTTTTTGGCAGTACGTGGGCCTCTCACTGTTGTGGCCTCTCCCGTTGCGGAGCACAGGCTCCGGACGCGCAGGCTCAGCGGCCATGCCTCACGGGCCTAGCCGCTCCATGGTATGTGGGATCCTCCCGGACCGGGGCTCGAACCCATGTCCCCTGCATCGGCAGGTGGACTCTCAACCACTGCACCACCAGGGAAGCCCTGTGATTTCCCTTTTGATTTCTTTTAGAGCGAAGAGTTTTGTAGGAGAATGATTCTTATAGAAATGGTTGAGTATTTTTTAATTTCGTAAATAAATAAATAATTAAATAGGTTAATGTAATTGCATTCACCTCAGTCTTTAATACTTGCTTTGGAGGAATCACTGAGGGTGTTATCTGCCTTATACTTGCCTAATATGTGATTGCTTTGTATAAATGCTCCACGGGCATTAGAAAATAACTTTCCAAATCTCCTTGCGATTTATAATGTTTCATAGAGTTTATTGGCTGGATTTGTATTTGTCATCCATATCCTCATAGCCTTAATGCTTTATCCCTCAAAGAGTTAGAAAGGTATATTAAATCCTCTGACCACTATTGTAGAAAAGTACACATATTTTGGTTTTTTAATTTATATTATCCTTGCCATTATAACATTTAGACACTATAGCCAAAAGAACATTTCTTTCTGGTTATGAGAATTCTAAACTCTGGTCTTTCAAATGCTGTTGCAGACCAAATTGTTATAATTTTATAATGTTTTACTCCATGGTAGAACAACAAGAAAATATTTAAACTTTTAAAAAATTTTAATCTTTGGCCCTGTAAAGAAGTTGACAAACAAATTACATACTATACAAGGCTATGCTTCCAAGAAAGGCACCCATGAAATTAAATTATGCATTTAGAAGGTGCTCTGTCTAATACTGACAGGTATTAATTAAAGAAATAATTGTCTGGATTTTTAAAAAGACTTTTTATCCCTTTTTTTCAATAGGCTGGTTCAAAGTTCCTAAACTGGCTTCTACGTTGAACAAAAATACCTTTATTTTCTCTCTCAAATGAAGACTATCATGCAGATGACTAGAACCATGTCCATTTCAGTTAAACTTGGGATTCTATAAAGATTCAATTATATATTTCAATAAATGCCCTTGAATTAGGGAACTGCCATGTTGAAATTAAATTAGAGCTGTGTTTTTCAAATTATAAATTTTATTCCCCAGGGAATCATGATAATATACCAAGTGGTACGTTAAGCCACAGTATTGTGGAATGGCTTCTTAAAGTGTCAGTTATATTCAGAAATATAGTGGAAGTGAAGAGGGGTAAGGGTAGGCAACTGTGGGAATTAAGTAATGCATCTAGCTAGTAATAAACATTTTTATATTAAACGTATTTCTCTTTGTGAATAGAAAACAATACTTGAATGAAAATATTATCAGTCTTTACATATAGTAAATATTTAAATATAGCTGACCCTTGAAAAACTCAGGGGTTAGGGCTGCTGACCCTGTAAGCAGTGGAAAATCCAGATATTATTTATAGTTGGCCCTCCTCTCAATATCCACAGCTTTAAACAACCTCAGATTATGTAATAATGTAATATTTAGTATTGAAAAAAATCTGTGTATAAGTGGACCTGTGCAGTTCAAACTTGTGTTTTTCAAGGGTTGGTTGTAATCGAAAAGCATGTGTGAAGTGTAAATATCCTTCTCGCCCCATAAATTCTCATTTTCTAGTCCTTCTCCCCAGCACAGTGGGTTTTGTAATTCTACTACTCACTGCTACCTAGGAGTTTTCTATAGTTCCCAGTGCAGGACTGTCTGATAAAGCTGGAATGAAACAAATACGTGTGACTCATACATCAGAGTTACTTGGTCTGTATATTTCTTTTGGACCAGGTATTTATGAAACATTTTCTTTAGTTCTAATAGTTTTTTTCTTTTTTAGTGATCTCTCTTAGATTTTATAGTTAATCATACCTTCTGCAAATAAATATCTCATTTCCCCCCGAATTTATAACTTCTTATTTTTTTATTTTCTTGTTTAAGCTAATATTATCAACAGTATTTACTAATAATTATGTTTTTGTTTTGTTTTCCTAAATTTGGCTAAAATTCTTTAAGAATTTCTTCATTAAATGTGATGACAGTCAATTTTTGTTATGTTAAAGAATATCTGACTATTTCTATGCTGTACAGAATAGGGATTAAATTTTCTAGGATGATTTTGGCATTAACTAAGATAACATAATTTCCTTTTTGACCTATTTTAAAGTAAGTAATTCCAGTTTGTGTAGCAGAATTTACCCTTCAACTTTTTGATATAGCTATCACAGAATGCTTTGATCATTGTGAACAAGTACATAATTTTCATCTTAATATCCCTTTGTTCATTTTAGTCATTTGTAGGGGAGCGATTGAGGATTACAGTTTTGTTCTCATAATGCTGTCTTTTCCATAAATTAAAATGTATTTTAATAATAAAAGAAAAGCTCAATGAGCAATATATTTTTCAGTGGTTTTAGAATTAGGGTATAGCTGCAGAAGGATTTTTTTTTTTCTGATATATTCTTCTAGGATCTTACAAAGCTCACTAAAACGCTAGACCTTTTGGTGAAACATTCAAGTATATATCTCAAATGTTAAGACTGAGACAAAATTTTCTCCCAGTGTTATATTGCATTTTTTTTATTACTGTGGGTATTAGCAACACAGTAAAAAGCTACCTTAATTTCTTATGCATTTTTAAAGGGAAAAAATAGTAAACTTTAAACCTGTTTTATATTCCTTCTTCGAGTGCTCACTTTAATATCAACAATGTTGTCAATGGACTTTAATTAGCTGTCTATAAAGAAACTCCACTGAGTTCTCTTCTCTTGCAGAGTCAATAAAACTACTTTCCAAGCTACTTTTTCCTCCTACTTCCACTCAGTTTCTGCTTATTATTCTTCTGATGAGATTCTTAACCCCTTTCAAGATGAATTGTGTGTATTTTTTTGAGTGGCTTTCTTTGGAATCCAATTATTATTTAATGTTTAATTATTAATGTGCAAAAAGGGTTAGGCTTGACAGTCATTAAATCTCATAGTATAATATTTTAAAATGGAGTTACCTCATGCAGAGGATGTTCAGGTCCACGCTTTCTTTGAGCACACTACAGTAAACTGCCACCTATTGTTGGCCCTCTTGTCTCAGGGCTCTCCTTGCTGTGGGATGTGCCATCTGTGGATGTACTTTTGTAAAGAAGAAGTGAATGACAGCACCAGCCTATTAGGCAAGAATTTATAAAACATTGATTCTGGACCCTTTCCACTGCTATGTGATGGGACTGGAGCTGAGTAAGAAGCCCTAGGTTTGTCAGGTTATCTGAAAAAGGCACTTCATCCCTTAGGAAAAGACGCAAGGAGCACATTATTTGAGTGAGTTTTCATGAAAACCAGTGCATTTTAAAGCAAAACTAGAAAAAAATCTTGGCTAAGCTAAGTATTCATTATGTGGAAAAGAACTGCTAGGGAACCAAATAGAAAGTAAAAAATCAAAATTTTGAAGTGAAGAAATGACCCTCTACGAAAGAAGTTGGGCAGAAATGGTAATCTTCATTCTTTGGAACCATATAATTAACATGCAGTTTTCACCCTACATAATTAATGCATTGTGCTAGTTACCATTGGGCCAGAGGGTCACACTGAGATTTCTGGCAAGCCAATTGAGTGCCACCGTATAAAGAACGCTCAGTGATTACATTGCATACAAGGATTATTCAGCTTGATAGTTAAAAGAATTAATTCTCTCCACATTGAAAAAGAAACCATTACTGTGGAGAAGGTGTAATTACCCTGAATGGATAAGCTTCAGAGTGTGATATGGTGATTTTAATTCTTAGAGTGTGTACAGCTTGGTGAAATGGAAAGAGAATTCATTCACAACAAATAGTCTTGCTTGCTCTGCACTCCCTTCCCCCACCATGTTTGCTGGACTCCTTGTTAGAATACCTGGTTTCCAGTTAGTTATACTAGGTGTGACTTTTACCAGGTTGCTTCTCTCCTGTCTTAGTTCATTTCTGTCTAAAGGGAGGGCATTCACATTAAACAGAAGTTTAAAACAAACAAACAAACAAAAAACAGTGTCTGACACAAATGGTTCCACTCTCTTTCCATGCTCATGGCAGAAATTACTGTTCAAACATGACATCTCGTACTGAGCCCAGATGAGTTTTCTCAGAATTCTTCAGGCTTCCACAGCCTCTATCAATAGGTTGGAGTGTGAAAGCCAAATTGACCACTTGGTAGGTCTCCGTTATAGGTAAAGTTTCATATCACATCCCACAATTAGGAAAACAAACAAACAAATGAACAAACAAAAACAAAGCAACGAAACTTCCAGCCCTGAGACAAACCAAATGAACAGTCACTATGTTTAATTCTAGTCACAAAATAAATGAAATCGTAATCGTAAGTGTTCTCCTAAGTTACTGACATCCTAACAAAAGCGTCTTTATCCCTGATTTTTGTAATGTTGATACTGGAGACTAGGTCAGGATCTTCTTGGATATGATAATTGTGAGAACATTGCTCTTTTTTCTACCATGAACAGACTAACTGTAAATCTGTAACTTGGTAATTTTGCAGATTAAAAGTAAGTAATTTAATGAGCCAGTTTTTCTGAAATCCGGCTCCCTAATAAACTGTCTTTGTGAGCAAATGACTTTTCTTACCTGAATGCTTTTGCCTCTATATCTTCCTTCCATAGGAGTAAAAACATGAAATGATATCTACCTGTTATATTTGGACGAGAAGGATCTGGAAAATCATTTTCTGTTCAGAAAGTCTGGGATCAGTGCTCCTTATCTGGTAGAAAAATAGGATGATCCAGGTTTCCCTCCCTTGGTTTCCAGCTCATTCATCTCATTGCTAATAGGCACCAGCTCCAAGATAGACAAACTTTTACTGATAGAATTTTAAATATTTGTGTTTCATAAATTATAAAGTTGTATTGAATCAGTATTTGTAATAGAAACCTGATCTTCATACTCTGAATAGAAGCAAGACAGACAGTCACGGCTGTAGCTAATGGCTAAAACACTTTGGAAAAATGTACTCTATATTCAGAAGTGATATACTCTGATATATTCCTAAAAACGAAAACAAATTGTATGGTACTTTTAACTTCTTTTTATTATCTTAAACAAATGCTGAGCAAAATTATCTCTTGCAACACAATGGAACATTGCCTCTTTAAGACTAGCTCAAATTAAATATTACGTTCATGGGAGCTTACCTGAATCATTGATTGCATGTTTATCTGAAAAATATTTTATGATGCATAACTGTCTCCTTGTTGAATATGGGAGTAAAATATTTACACTTTTATTTGTTTTTCATGTTTAAAAAAGATGGTGGTCCCCTGCACAAAGGGGAACAAATGAGGAATCCCAGGGCTTGAGTCCTGTTAAGAGTTAAGATACAAATTTGTCTCAAGGATTTTAACCTGGCAGAGCCAATTTGAAGAGGAAGGGCTGGAGGAAGCTGTTTTAAATTGGAAATGATAAACTCAGTGCATCAAAGTATGGATGTATTTAATTCTGTCACACATCCTGAGAAATCATAGGAAATGAGGACACCAAGCAAGAATGGCTGGAGTTTAATGGAGTGTCTCACAGGAAAGGTAGAAAATATGCAATGAGGGCATTCTAGACGAGTGAAACCAACAGTAATGTGTTGCCTGTGCCTTTTGTCCTTAATGATTTGAGTTGAGAGTAGGACACCACTAACAGAAACTGTTATTTCCAGTTGCTATAGGAACAAAATAGTTCGGACAGCAAGGGCTGGGGAATGTCTGGGTCTCACAGTTATC
This sequence comes from Delphinus delphis, assembly GCF_949987515.2. Lineage (NCBI taxonomy): Eukaryota > Metazoa > Chordata > Mammalia > Artiodactyla > Delphinidae > Delphinus > Delphinus delphis. The sequence continues at coordinate 79,141,528 of NC_082688.1, read as the reverse complement.
ACCCAGTGTTGAACCATGAACCTCTCCAATGAAGATATGGAGAAAGATTGCTGGTGTGGTTCAAGAAGGGGGAGAATAGCTGATGGAAGGAGAAATCATTACACGAAGTCAGAGTTAGATTCACTCTTAGGATGGAAGGAAAGGCAGTCCCCATGGAATCTGAGCAAGGTAGTGGGTACCAACTCTGGTATCTCAAAGATTTTTTTAAAATCAAGTTCCTGGCGTCCTCCCCACAGATCATCTCATCCCACAATGATCTGGGATTCGGGCTTCTTTAGGGAAGCTTTACAGGGAGTTTAACAGAAGGTAGGGTGGAGATGAGGTGAACAAAGCAGAGGTGAGTGAAGTCTAAAGGATTGCTGGACTCAGTACTGGGCGGATACCCAGGGTGTATACACTCTCAGGTGCCTTACTTATGTGATATATATTGGTGGATTCAGTGTTGCCTCTTGCTCTCGGCCACCTTAATCTCAGATCTGAGGGTTATAGAAATTGAAGCAAATGCAATTTTAAAGGCTTCTTCAGAGTTTGACACCTCCACTCACTTGCCAAAGCCACAAACTGAAAGTTTTTTGATGTAAGCTTGTCAGTGACACTTTGTGCCTTTGGAATGTCTGGGAGAACAGATTCATTATTTGAGTTGAACATCATGGAACGCTCGCTGCTCATCACCTCCTCTGTGTTGTCACTAGAATAGAGGCCAGATCCTGTGGGGGTGTGGAGATCACTTCCAGGTTCCGTGTGCTTGTGATTTGAGCTGGGAGGCGAGGGTTGTGACAGTGCGAGGGTCAAGTGGACTTGCTGGTGTGCGGAAGTAAAAGACATTGTAGGTTGGCACTGTGCCTGGTACACAATCTGCTTCATCCAATTTCTGAAGCAGGCAGTGCTTAGATTTGGCCTCTTCCACCTCTCCCTAACAATCAGGACTTTCTTTAACTGGCTAAACCTTTCTTACTCATCTACTCCTAAGCCAGTATATCATCTTGCTATGACCTAACAGAAAACGAATAAGGTATTAGTGGCTTAAGCAGAAAGCCATTTCACAGATGTCAGTCAAGTACACTTGGAGATTTTCCTCAAGAGATTTCTAGACAGAAACAAGTATGTTTTGAAAGTGAATGACCCAACAACAGTGAATGTGCCGTAAGAAGGGGCTGTAGCCAGTTCTTGTCCACCTCCCTGCTCTTGATGGCTGCCAGAACTTGTGATGTATGAGCTGAAATCACCACTCATGTGTTATTTTTATCCCTGTCAATCAAGTCATTTACTAATTTCCTCAGGTGACCTACTTTTAATGTGAATGTATAATCTGGCTGTGTGCTTTTCCTGTTATGCTAATGGAGAATTCTTAGAGGGGAGAGGAAACAACAGTGATGTGTTAGTTTTGAGAATAAGAGCTTTGGGAGTGGGTTTGTAAAATAACAGCTTTGCATATGTGATGGGAGAAAATTGATAGAGAAAAAGTTTCCTGAAAGGTTCATACTTAGTTTGAAACTCTATGAAAAAAATTTAGAAGGAAAATGGTCACATAATCCCAGATCTCCTTGAAGTCATCAGCCTTTCTGCTTAGATGTGAGTATCCGTAGGACTGTTGAGTCCCTGCTTTTCAGAGGATGCAGCTGGCATCTCATCCCCCTAAAGATGCCAGGGACTTGGAGCTCCTGTCTGGCTATGGAGAGGTGGATGATGCCTGGAGTGACCATTTAATTACCCACAGGGTCTACTGACTTGAAAATGACATTCCATACAGGGTCTGGCAGAATCACTGCCTCCTCTGCTGTGATATATTCTGATTCTACTTGTGATCAAACAGATGAGAACAATTTATGAGTATATCAAAAAATAAGAGTGGTCTCACTAATGAGTAGATGTGGGCCCAGGCCTCAAGTCTTTTAAAACGAATGGATTTTTATCAGAAGTCATCTGTAGTTCATCAGGGGTAACAACTCATCATTTCCTGATTTTATGGCCTCTCACCAGCTCCTACCAAGTACCTAGGATAGGAGTTGGGAAGTTTGCTATTGGCAAATGATTTATATAGGCCTTTCTGCTAATTTGTGGGTGGGCACATTCTGTCTTAAGAGTTTGTGATAAGTGTTCTCAGAGTTCCAATCATGGCCTCTGGAGTTAGGCTGGCTGGGTGTTACTCCTTGTAGGGCAAGGCATTTAATTGCCCTGTGCCTCAGTATTCTCAACTGTGAGATGACAATAATAATACTTACAGTGTAGGCTTGTTTCAAGGATTATAGATTTAAACCTGTACCTGGAAATGAAAGTTAGCTGTTATTGATAAAGGTTACTCATTGTATCTACACCCTCATATCATCAAAAGGGCAGAACTGGGGGCTTCCCTGGTGGCGCAGTAGTTGAGAGTCCGCCTGCCGATGCAGGGGACACGGATTTGTGCCCCGGTCCGGGAGCATCCCACATGCCGCGGAGCGGCTAGGCCTGTGAGCCATGGCCGCTGAGCCTGCGCGTCCGGAGCCTGTGCTCCGCAACGGGAGAGGCCACAACAGTGAGAGGCCCGCGTACCGCAAAAAAAAAAAAAAAAGGGCAGAACTGGAATAGCTGCACCCCATTAGATAACCCTCATCTTTTGATACCTGTGTTTTACCAACTCTTGGTGCAATTTACCTTAACCATTTTTCTGCCCCATTACCGGGAACTTGGTAAGGCACCCGTTCCCAGTGGATTTGGGGATAGGGGACATATATCCCTAGCAGACTCATTAGGAGTTTGCTAGATCATGGGTAAGTATTTTGTCTTGACTAGGCCTAATTTTGGTTATTTGAGATAAGCAATGGGACAGAAATTTCAGGACATCAAGAAGTCTAGAAACCATTCAAAGAATTATTCTGCTGCCTTTTTATTCTCTATCTGAAATAGTTTCACACAACACTCAGATAAAATCACATTTAGCTTTAGTCCACTGCGTGTGTGATGAATTCTTCTACAAGTGCTAGCAGATTTTTCTCCCATATTTGTTGGGGAACACCCACAGATGAACTTGTCTACCATAAGGATAATTCTAAGTGAACCGTTTTCTGGATCCTTTTATTATCCCTGAGGACAGAAGTAAGTTGAGTTCAATAAACAGCTGCATTTTTTGAGGCTAACATTAAAAAATAACTTGGCAGGATTTTTGAAATAAGATTCTCAGAGGAACTTTGCAAACATTTCATTTGCTACAACAATGGAAAATTTATCTTTCTGAGAACAGGAATATACAAATCTTGGTGTGATATTTTTTGAGAACAAAAGCTGTCATGATTGTTTCCTTGAAAAAAGGAAAAGAATTTTAAATATGTGGTGAAAGTTAAGAGGACTTTCAAGCCTATAAAATGGAATTTAACTAAGATTTTAATGAACTGTTGTCATACTAGAATACCTACGGATATGCATAAGATGAAGCAATGTTAATTTTTTTCTTGCTTCTATATAATACTGATACACCAGGGATCAGCAGAAGTGGCCCCATTTGATAAATGCTCAAAGTAGAATACATTTTAGCTCCAGCCTCAGTTCCCTTCCACCAGGATGCTCTGAACTCAGAATTAAGGTCTCAGTGAGATCCAGGTTCACCCAGGGGATGCCTTGGAGGTGAGGGATCCTGGGAAGGCTGCCAAGTACCAGACATATCATCTGAGAAGTCTGTCACCTAACTGTACTGCACATCATGACACCACTCTGCCTATCCCTCCGTTTTGTCCTAAAGGGAAGAAGGGGCTGCTGATGAGAACAAAATTCCTGGAGGCTTACTCTTAGCTCTGTTGTTCACCACTGCTCTGCCCTTGAGTCCCTTTTTTTATCCCTCTTTGTCTTCATATCTGAACGTATCCCTCCTTCCTCACCCTGTTAGTCTTTAGTATTGGCTTCTCATTAGCATTCCTGCCCTTCTACATTTTTTTTTGTGCAGTATTGCAGAGGCTAGAAGCCTGGAAACAGCTTTTCTCTACTTCCTTGCCTGCGGGGTTCTGGTTTCAGAACCATCAATGAGAGGTTCTTACATGATGTTTGGAAGGCAGAGGAGGAAGGGCCAGTACTTCCCCAGTGGTGGTGAGCAGGTGCCTGGACTTCAGCAGGCAGCAGCTCTGGGGTTTTGACAGTAGTTCTAGGGTGTCCACCTGTGATTCCACAATGGTGGTTCTCTGCAATTCTTGTACATTCAGATAGTTGAAAGCTAGCAAAGGCGATTATGACTTTTACTCTCCTGCTTTCAACAGCCTGCCATTGTTGTGTGAGTCTCTGATACTTGGTATTAAATTATTTTCTGTGTAAAAACAACTTAGTCGTTGCTGTTTTCCAAACCAAACTGTGATTGTTAAAGTAGCCAAGTTTTATATAGCCTATGTCAAGCCTAAATAGGATACCCCAGTGGACACTAACTTTAGCAGTTATCACCCATGTTATAGTTTACGGTGGCGAGAGACTCCACTCTGTCTCCAGCCTTGAGACTTGGGATTCCACCAGGCAAGCATGCTCAGCCTCTTCTCTACATGGAGATGAAGGAAACTGTTTCTTCCTCTTTTTCTAATAGTATCCCTTTCAGAAGTATTATTTTCTCTCACTTAATAGAAAAGGAGACTGAGAGAGAGTTTCAGTAGCAGAAAAGCTGCCGAGAGGCAGAAGTCTGATTTGAACTAGGTTTTCTGTGCCATTTTCACCACACCTCTGAATTCTCATCTAGAACTGACCTTCCAAGAATTCCTTAAATCTAATTCTAATCCTCTATTTCCCTTTGGTATTTTGACTATAGTTATTTATTGTTGTCAGATTTAAAAATTTGCCTTCTAGAATACTTTCTAACTGTGAAAAACCTGCAAGAGTAATGATAATATTAAAAAAGTATCACTTATGAAGCAGTTACAATGGTCAGACACTGTGCTATTTTATTGCTCATTTAATCATTAAAATAATCCAGGGGGTCATTCATTTTTATTATCTCTATTTTACAAAAATAAAAACTGAGACTCACGGAGGTCTAGTCCAAGGTGATACAGTTGGTTTATAGCAAAGCCAAATGGAAACCCACGTCTTTCTATCTCCAATGCTTCTGTTGATTCATTTAATAAATTAGTTTTTGAGCACTCACTTTGTGCCAGCTACTCTTTTAGGTGCATTGGGGGTGGGTGAGGGAAACAAGTACCACAAAAAAATCAGTGTGGAACAGGAAATGAGGAGGTGGGTGGAGTTCAGATTGGAAATTCAGAGTGGTGACTAACAGGTACTCACATCCCTTGAATAAGTTGCTATGATTATTTAAGAATAAAATAAAAATACTTTTCTTTGAATCTGTATTAGTTTTTCAAAAAGCTACACATTTGTCAGCATACAGATAACTATTAAGTAGTTTGAAACTATTTAGCAAATGGTTCTGTTGGGCCTAGGGATGCTATTAAAAAAATTACTTGCTGTTAAGGATGCCGTAAAGTGAGAAAGTTTGAGAACCTCTGGGCTACAGGATAGAAGTGAAATAAATTTGAACTTTATTGATGTGATCTTAAAATTTAATCAATTGCTCTAAAATTTAGGTTTTTCTCCTTTCCTCAAAGCACATCTTCATCCTCATTAAATGTATGTGCCCCATGCTTTGCTTTAAAATGTTCCTAAAAGCAAAAAAGATACAGAGAAACACAGGGTTTTCCGGTTAATAAAATGATACATCTTCCAATGGCTATTATTAGTCTTACACAGCTTTTTCATTTTTCAAACCTTTATTAAAATGTCAGTTTTATAGGGAAATTAATTATGAAAAAAGAAATTGGGTCTTCGGAGCCATAATTTGGGAATAGACAAAGAATTGCTTCTTCAGAAAATGCTCTGATCTCAATCCATCATTTTGTGCTGTGAACTATGACCCCCACTCACCCTGGGGCTGCCCAGCAGAGATACTGCAGGTCTCTAAAGCTTGGTCCCCACAGAGATTCTAGGCTTTGAGCAAAGGCTCCACATTTATGTGCCACCAATGACTGTCTAAAATTGTTTCCCTAAAAATTCAGAACCCTTTTACTTCTATAAAGAACTTGTACACTGTGGTATGTGGCATTATTTTTTCCTAAAACCTAAATTACCGTGTGTTTCACCTGAATTTATCCACCTGCTGGTCAATTATTGTTGTGTTCAGATCCATTGTGAGTCTTCTGTCATTCTCAGAGAAATTCCTCAGAGGTTATGAACCAGTGGAATCTTGTTATAAGCAATCTCTGGACACTCAGTTTAAACTAAATACAGCCGGTTTTGTGGATGTTGCTTTTTTAAAAAAAAAAAACATTGTTAGTGGTATCCTTCCCAAACCCCTAAGTCCTCCCTTAGTCTCAAAGGATTTTAACAAGCTCCTGAGATGGTAGAGTAAAGGCTTTCTTTTCAAAAGGGAGAAATGGAGGTGTCAAGAGAATGAATAAAGTAGTTGTGGGAATAGTGTTAGCCCTGGCCCAAAGCACATTTAAAGATGGCACATTTATTTTCAAGTCTCAGTTTAAATGCCATTTCTTTAATGAAGTCTTTCATTTATTCACAGACGTGTTTAGCAGCTTCTATTTCACACTCTCACGACGCTCATCCTTTTGAAACACTCAGCTTTGAACAGGGACTGTAGTGTAATGGCTTCTTCCTGGGGAAGACATCGAGTCCTCTTGGCTAAGTAACAAAGCTCTTTTGACTTCCTGTATCTTCAGCATTCAGCACCCTGCCTGGTGCTCAATAAACATTGTAGAAGGAAGAAAGCAGGAAAAGGAGGAAGGAACAAAAGAAGAGAGAGAGAAATTAAGGGGAGGAATGGGTCCAAAAGTTATTTGTTGAAACCTGTGATGACTACAGTAATTAGAAGGACCCAGGGCTCTGCTTTTAAAGTATTACTTTTCTAATGTTGGTGGCAGTAGACCTTGAATGGCAAAGGAATAACCCTGCTCATGGTATCTGTCTGCTTGCCAAGTTCTATAGATGAAAAATAAGGGAAATAGCATAATCAGGAATTAAGTAAATCCATCAACCTTTATAGAAAACCTATTACTATTCTCTCACAATAATATATAGATAGATAGATAGATAGATAGATAGGTAGGTGTATAAGGAACAGGATTGCAAGGGCTGGACTCAAACAGCAGGCAAGTGGCTCAGATAACCAAAGGAATCACTCCCAACAGCACTGAAAAGCAGAAGTGAAGCATAAACAATGTGGTTCAAAGACTCCGAATAATACTGAAGCATTCTTTCCCACAATCCCAGACAACTGGTCAGAATCAGCCTCACTGGTCTTTTCTCCTTAGAATGTAAGCCCTGGGAAACCAGGGAGCTTGGATTTAACCTTGCAGGACTTTTACTTCCCTCAGATAAACATCCTCCACAACTCCTTTCATCAAAAGCTTCTTTAATCAGAGGAGCTATAATGTCTGCTCCCATTTCTCTTATCTGTGAGTTGAAAGGATATTTGCGTTTAATACTTTGACCATCCGCAGGGTCTTCTGAATGAATTTGTACCTACCTACGTGTGTCCAATAGGCCGGTAGCATCCCTTTGATCTATTGACCCAAGTCTAGTGATCACACTATCATCTTTTAAATGCTAGCCATTGATCAGAGGACTCCTGAGGAGAGAGTGTGATTGGCCTCCTGTGAAATCATTGCCACCTCTTCGAAAAGCAAATAAGCCTCATGCCAGACTCTATCCCCTCACGTGAATTGGCAGGGTCATTAAATTCACTTTCACCACAGCATAAATAATTCAGGTCAGAGAGATTAATTGGTTGATTTTTAAAATATTTATTTATTTTATTTTTGGCTGTGTTGGGTCTTCCTTGCTGCGCACAAGCTGTTCTCTGGTTGCGGCAAGCAGGGGCTGTTCTTCCTTGCAGTGCGTGGGCTTCTTATTGCGGTGGCTTCTCTTGTGGAGCACGGGCTCTAGGTGTGCGGGCTTCAGTAGTTGCGGCTTGCGGGGTCTAGAGCGCAGGCTTAGTAGTTGTGGCGCACGGGCTTAGTTGCTCTGCAGCACGTGGGATCTTCCTGGACCAGGGCTCGAGCCCGTGTCCCTTGCCTTGGCAGGCAGATTGTTAACCACTGTGCCACCAAGGAAGCCCAGTTGGTTGATTTTTAAAAGAAAGAAAAACCATAGATTTATAGTCATTGCTTGTTAATTTAAGTTGTCATAACAACCCAGGATGTCCAAAACACTGGGCTTTTCCTTTTGCTTTGCACAAGCAATAGCAATTAGTCAAAGAGCTAGGATATAAATTCTTCAGAGATAGAAAACAGTGAGTCAGAAGCCTACCAGATAGTATCCTGAAGAGTGATTCATAAGTGTATTCCAAAAGGGGAGGAAAATGGGGGACCTTAAAAACTGACACAAAGGAGGCCACTCAGTAACATACAGTCCCCACTGATGTCAGTTCTTAAGAGATTTAGCAGAACATAAACTCCTTGAGGGCAAGAGCTGAATCTCATTTACCTTTGTTTCTTCACTATCCCTTCCCCCCACCGCCCTTAGAATAGTTTCTACCTAAATATTTGTTGGTCAGAATCTCCTTCACTGTCAAGTACTTGGGCGCGGCACTTACATCTGATGCCCATTGCTCTTTACCTCTCACTAACTTACAACACAGCCTCTTGTGAAATTGCCCTCAAGGAAACTGCCTTCAAAAATGACAGTCTCTTTACAACCAAAATTATTAGTTGTTATTTTATTTAATAACTAAATTTAGTGGTCTGAACAGTCTTCATTCTACTGTAGTATTGAACAGTAGGATGTTCAGTTTCTTCTCCACTGGCTTCCAATGCACTGCATTATTTGAGGTCCTCTATCCTACCCTCTCTCCTCCTTCTTCTTGACTTCTCTTTCCTCTTGTGTGTTCTGGCCCTGCACATTCTACACACTTCTCTCCTTTATCTTCTCCTGTACTCTCTGGCAGAGAGAGGCCTTCAATCTTCTTCCCTGTATCTGGCTATTTCTTAGGAATGATTCAGAGAAGGCAAGTTACTAGGTCCAAGAGTATGTCTATTTTAAAATCTTAAAAAAATATATTGATTGATTGATGGATTGGGCTGTACCAGGTCCTAGTTGCTGCGTTCAGGATCTTTGTTGTGGCTTGTGGGAACTTTAATTGTAGCATGCAAACTCTTAGTTGCAGCATGCGAACTCTAAGTTGCAGGATGTGGGATCTAGCTCCTCAACCAGGGATGAAACCCAGGCCCTCTTCATTGGGAGCGTGGAGTCTTAGCCACTGGGCCACCAAGGAAGTCCCTCTATTTTAAAATCTCTTGATTCATGTTGCAAATTGCTTTCTAGGAAGATTATCCCTGTTTGCATTCCCACTTGCAGTGCATCAGAATGCCCACCTTGCTGTACCCACATCAATATAGAATGCTAGCTTTAGAATATTTGATAATTTCTTAGGTGAAATTAATATTACAGTGTTTTTTCTTGTGCAGTTAAGCCCCTCAAAATGCTCCATGCTCTAAGCTACTCCTGTGCTTTCTGTCCTTTTATGCCGGGCATCTCTGAGTAAATGTGAAGAGAGAGGAAGTGTCAGAGGGCCAAGATGTCAGGGAGTCAAAAAAGGATAAGTATCAGATTTAGTTTGGTTCACAAGATAGTCTCATGCTGCTGGGGACTATGACCCCCTTTTATGACCCTGTAGACCTGTGAATCCTGAAATTCGGTGCAAAGAGTGGGAGTGACTCAGTGTTTCTCAAACCTTCTTCAGTGAGTTCAGACTTGCTATAGTCCAGAAAGAGTTTAAGAGGGTGTTACCCATTATTTCCTCATCAGCAATGCAGTGGGTAGAGATTCTGCCTAGATTTTGGCAGGTCTTCCCTATTTGATATACAGGGCTACTGCCATTATCAGTGATTTTATACATCTTCATAAAAGTTGGGACTGGGCATACCAAGCATACACAGTCTCCTGTCATGAAAACCTGGAAAGAATTCTCAAAGTCCCTTAATTTACTTAGGAAATATCACTAGCACATTTTATGAAAGGTGCAGACTTCTTACAGATGGCTTTATGAAGATAAATAAGACCCATACCCTGCTTTCAAGTAGCCCATTTAACCAGTTTAAAGAGGTAAAACAGATATCAACATGACTGAAGCATGGACATGACTGTACGCCAAGTGCCACTAGGTTAAGTACAGATGAAGAACAGGAATGAAAAACATAAGAATCATCAGGAAGGAAAATTTATAATCTGATGGAAATGGGCAAAGTTTCACAAATAATGTGGCATTTGATATAAACATAAAAGGATGGACACAATTTTCAAAGTAGAACAAAGGTCTGATTTGGGGAGAGGAGGCAGCATTTTGAATTGAAGAAATTGCACTGAGCAAAGGTTATGTAGGAGGAGGGCAACTTCTCTAGGATGGAAGGTTCGTATTTGAAGTGTGCATGCTAAATGTCAAGATGATGAGATTGTATTTCATTCAGAAGCCACTGGGAGCCTCTAAGAGCCTCTAAATAAGGAAAAGTTTTGATGCTGAGTTTTATTATGAAGTAAAATTCTGTTAGCCATGTGAAGTTTAGGTCACAATAAAGAATGGGAGTATGATACCTAATGAGAAGGCTATTATTCCATTAGTCTAGGAAGGGGGTAAAGTATACGTGAAAATGAGGAAGGAGATGCAGGAAGCCCTAGTGGAAACAAGTTAATGACTTAGCACCTAATTGAATTTGGGACAAGCGGATAGATTTCAAGTCCAGGTGCCCAGGAGACTATTAAAATTATGGTGTTATTAATGGATAGTGAATTCAGAAGAGGGAAATGATGTAGGAAGAGAAGTGAGTTTGAATTTGAATGTACTGCTTTTAATCTATCAGTTTTCATTTATTTATTTTCTAAGTAGGCAATTGAAGGTTTGGGAAGTAGGAGAGAAAAAGCAATTAGATACATTTAGGACCAATTAGCATGACTGATCTTGGATGAGCACATGACCGAAGATGGGTGAATCAGATTCCTTTCTGAGGAACAAAAGAAATGGGGAAATGCCAATCCTGCTTGGCTGGCAGCCACATGCCGTGCACTGTGAAGCAAGGTGGGCTGAAATAATGAAGCCAACACAGAGGGACAAATGAAGAGACAGTCCTGTTGGCCCTCGAGTCCCTAAGACGTTGTTAGGGGAAACACTGACTGAAACTGCCCACCCTGGCCAGGCACCACAGTAACCACTTATATGAGTTATTTTACAACAAGAGGACCTGGTAAGGAACACGGAACTAACAAGCCACCACCAACTGGAAGAATTCAGGAAAGGTCAAAAGGAGACGCCAGTCCCTATGTCCTACCAACCTCCCAGAATCTTTCTCATTGGAATCCATCTTGGCTGAGTGACACGTACGCCACCAGGAAGGACCCTGAGTCAGAATGACTGGCCATAGACAATCCGGAAACTAACCCCATTACCCTAAAACCCAAGACTGCGAGCCACCTGGCAGAGCAGTTCTTCTGGGTTCCCTTACCCTCCTGCTCTCCACTCGGGCGCCCCTTCCCAATAAAGTCTCTTGCTTTGTCAGCATGTGTGTCTCCTCAGACAATTCATTTCTGAGTGTTAGACAAGAGCCCACTCTCGGGCCCTGGAAAGGCTCCCCGCTTCCTGCAACAAAATGACTGCATCCCTTTCCAAGTTACTCGAGCCTTATAATAAATGTATCCCTTTGCCTGAACTAGTTTGAAGAGAATTGCTGTAACCAAAGGAATCCTGACTATTAACACTATTAAAAAGTCAGAACTAGTCGTCAGATACTTCATTTCAATTTTAAAAGCGCTTTAAGATTTATTCTTTCATTCATTTAACATTTATTAAGTCCCCACTCTATTATGGGCATTAAGATAGTGTCTGAAGACAAATTGGATATTGAATTGGAGAGAGGACTGAATGGAGGAGGAAGATTTTGAAGTATGTCTGGGCTGTAGTAAAGACAAACTGCACTTCATCAATGGGTAGAGTTCCAAATGCCCTTTTGTAAATTGGCTGTTTGACAGAAGAGATTACTCCACAGAAACCTCATTGTGAATGGTGGTGATATGCCCAGGAGAGCTGGGAAAAGCCCATTTCCTATATAATGGGACAAATTAGACATAAACCCAATAGTGTGACCACATGTAACATGTTTTTGTAAAAAAGCTCATATGGGACAGCATCTCAGGACACCAGGCATAGATTGGACTTCGGTGAATTCTCATGGGTTGTTCCTACCTCTTGAAAACTGTGGCAACTGTAGTATGTGGAATGGGATTTTTAAAATTTTTGATGTATAAGGAAGGACAAGGGCAACTTAGTAGTGGCAAAGAGCTTCCTAAGCATGAGAACTATGATGAGGAAGGGGAATTCTTTCAGCTCTTGTATGCAGTTGAGTTCCCAGTTATAGTTACGGAAAACATATTTGTAAGTCAGGCATTTCAGAGTAAGGCATATATGTCCAATAGGTGAATTTAAGTTTCTACTATCTGTGTAATAAGGACAAACTTATCATGATAATATAATTGTAAAGTTTTGTATTCTGAAATAAAATATAAATAAAAAGAATAAAGGTTACACATTCATGCACATATTTATTACATGCATGCATTCGTGTATACATTTAATATCTTTATTAGGTACTTCCCATACCTTTCATATGTTCAGCAAAATGCCAAACCCTGAGGATATAGAAGTAAGTAAACAGGAACTCATAGTCTAATAATAGAGCATAATAATTAGTTTAAAAATAATGAACAAAAACATTATTGGAGCACAGAAGCCCTTAACACAGTTGTGGCTTATTCTAAGATAGCCCTTATTTTTCTCCATAGCTCTTATTACTCCAAGACATATATATATATTTACCTCTTGTTTGTCTTTTCTCACTTGAACATAAGTCCCGTGGTGCAGGCATAAGAATGAATTCAGACCTTCCCAGACATTTATAGGAAAAAGTATAAAGAATAAGTACTGTTTATGAGTCTGTCAAAACAGCATGGACAAAGGCAGGGATGAAAAAACATCTCAAGTAGTTTATGTCACAGACTCCTTGTGGAGCAGTAGTAAGATGATAATAATAAAGACAAATAATAACAGCAAATATTACTATAGGGTTGATGATGTGCCAGGCACTGTCATGAGCATTTTGTGTACATCAATGCATGCAATCTTCACAAGCCTGTGGATTGGTAGTAGGATTTCTGTGTTACAGGTGAGGACATTGAAGTACAGAGAGACACTAAGCAGCTTGCCCAAGATCATATGACTGGTAGGGACAGGAGCCAAGATTTGAACCCAGACAGTCTGGTGGAAGATTAGGTTGAAAAGGTCAAACAGGGAGCAGATCAAAAAGACCTTGAAAGTCAGGCTAAGGAATGTAGATTATGCTTGGAGACAATGGGGAATCTCTGAAGGGCGACTTCTGCAAGAGGACCTATCTGATCAGATTTGGGTTTTAGAAGGAGTACTCTGGAGAGAACAGGGAAGAGGGAGAGTAGACAAGAAGTGATGATAGCAGGTCATGGGAGAAATAATGAGTCTGAATTAGAGCTATGGCAAAGGAGGTAGAAAGGAAAGAGTCAAAATTACTGAGGAGATACAAGCCACAAGGAAGATGAAATATTTTGCCAATTCACACTCTTAGTAGGAAAGTTTGAGACTGTCCATTTCACTGCCACCTTGCCCACACTGAATGATTCTATAATTTTAAATTCTTTCCAGTTGAATAGACAGATATATAATCATTGTTGTTTCTGTTGTCCATTCTTTGCTTGTTGGAGATATTACTTTTTGTATCCATATGTAAAATGTTCTTGGCCTATTTTTAATTATAACGTATTTTTTCTTTTAAAAAATTTTTATTTTATATTAGACTATAGTTGATTTACAAAGTTGTGTTAGTTTCAGATGTACAGCAAAGTGATTCAGTTATATCAGTACGTATACATATATCTATTTTTTCTATTTTCTGTTATTACAGAATATTGGGCAGAGTTCCCTGTGCTATACAGTAGGTCCTTGTTGGTTATCTATTTTAAATATAGTAAGGTTTTTATCTCAATCCCCAACTCCCAATTTATCCACCCCATGCCCCCACCCAGTTCCCCACACCTTTCACCTCTGGTAACCATAGTTTGTTTTCTATGTCTGTGAATCTGTTTCTGTTTTGTAAATAAGTTCATTTCTATCATTATTTTTTACATTTGCATACAAGCAATATATATCTGTTTTTCTCTGACTTAGTATGATAATCTCCAGGTCCATCCACGTTGTGGCAAATGGCATTATTTCATTCTTTTTAATGGCTGAGTAGTATTCCATTGTGGATAGGTACCACATCTTCTTTATCCATTCATCTGTTGATGGACATTTGGGTTGCTTCCAGGTCTTGGCTATTGTAAACAGTGTTGCTATAAACACTGGGGTGCATGTATCTTTTCAGACCATGGTTTTCTCTGGATATTCCCAGGAGTGAGATTGCTGAATCATATGGTAGCTCTATTTTTAGTTTTTTAAGGAATCTCCATACTGTTCTCTGTAGTGGCTGTACCAATTTACATTCCCACCAGCAGTGTAGGAGGGTTCCCTTTTCTCCATCACCCTCTCCAGTATTTGTTGTTTATAGACTTCTTGATGATGGCCATTCTGACTGGTATGAGGTGATATCTCATTGTAGTTTTGATTTGCATTTCTCTAATAATTAGCAATGTTGAGATAATGTATTTTTTCTTGATCCCTAAAATCTCTGATATTCTTTTATATGGCTCCATGCAACTCATGTAGAGGCACTGTGGTCCTATCTCTTGTCTCTGAGCCCTGTGGGAACAATGAATCTGGCTAGCACCTGATTAGAACCCCTCCTAAAAGGAGATACAAATTAGACAGTATCTTATTTAAAACAACAAATAGCTTTGATGATGAAAATAGGTTGTTTACTTTGTGCATTGCTTAGTTTAATGTTCCCATTGACAATCCAAATGGTTTGAACCTGAGTCAGGAGAATGTAGAATTGGGAGGAATTATTTGAGAATTTTGAGCATGTAATGATGATTAAAACCATGGTTATGGAGTGCATGTATCTTTTCAAGTTAGTGTTTTTGTTTTCTTTGGGTATATATCCAGCAGTGAAATTGCTGGACCATATGATAGTTCTATTTTTAGATTTTGAGGAACCTCTGTACTGTTTTCCATATATTAATTTGAAAAGATGCGTGCACTCAGTGTTTGTTGCAGCAGCATTTACAATAGCCAAGATATAGAAGCAACCTGTGTTCATCAACGGATGAATGGATAAAGAATATGTGAGATGTATACACACACACACAATGGAATATTATTCATCCATAAAAAGAATGAAATTCTGTCATTTGCAACAACATGGATGGACTTGGAGGGTATTATGCTTATTGTAATAACAAATAACAGAAAGACAAATACTCTATATTATCACTTATATATGGAATCTAAAAAACGAATGTACATACCAAAACATAAACAGACTCACAGATATAGAGAATAAACTAGTGGTTACCAATGGGGAGAAGGAAGTTAGGGGATTAAAGTTAGGGGTTAGGGGATTAAGAGGTACAACTACTATGTATATAATGAATAAGCAACAAGGATATATTATACACCACAGGGAAATAAAGCCACTATTTGTAATAACTTTAAATGGAGTATAAACTATAAAAATATTGAATCACTATGTTGTACACCTGAAATTCATATAATATTGTAAATCAACTATACTTCAAAAAAACAAAACAAAACAAAAAGCCCCAATGGATATGGATTATATCACCAAGGAAGTATGTATCAATTAGAATGGAAAAATTAACAGCCCGGGACAGCACCCTAGAGGTGTCCCTTCGTGGGTCTTGAGGGTGAGATGAGAAGATCTTGCAAACGAAGCCAGAATTACTGATTAGAAAGGTAGTGGACAAAAAGAAACAGAAAAATAATAAAATTTATATGGAGCAAAAGGAATTTTTCAGACCAAGGGAATAGTGAACAGATGCTGTGGAGAGACGAAAGAGGAAGAAGAAACTGCAACCTTCGTTTTTAGACATTAAGCAGCCTTTGGTAAGTTTAGCCACAGAGGATTTCATTGACTTTAGGAATGAGACTGGATTTTAGTATGTTAAATGCGTAAAATAATGAGGACTGGAGCCCTCAGCATTTACTACTTTTCAAAAAAAAAAAAGAAACTTGGCTGTTAATGAAAGGAGTTGGGAAGAAAGGACAGGATAGTGACTAGAAAGGGACAAAGAGTTAAGGAGGAGCTATAATTTTAGGATAAGGAAATTTGAGTACTTTCATGGTGGGGGAGGGGAGAGTAAGCAAGAGCGACTGCTTGCAAATACAGGAGGTGGAGCAGATCCTGGAGGAGGTATAAGAGGATGAGACCCACAGGACAGGCAGCACAACTATTCTTGGACAGAATAAGACATACGAAGGTGGATGAGTTCAGATCAATCCAGTAAATGTGTATTAAGAGTCCAGGTGTGAAGACACTGTATTTGGTTCCACAAAGGTTATGAGTCATCATGTGTGTTCATTTTTTTTTTAACATCTTTATTGGAGTGTAATTGCTTTACAATAGTGTGTTAGTTTCTGCTTTATAACAAAGTGAATCAGTTATACATATACATATGTCCCCATATCTCTTCCCTCTTGCATCTACCTCACTCCCACCCTCCCTATCCCATCCCTCTAGGTGTTCACAAAGCACCTAGCTGATTTCCCTGTGCTATGCAGCTGCTTCCCACTATCTATTTTATGTTTGGTAGTGTATATATGTCCATGCAACTCTCTCACTTTGTCCCAGCTTACGCTTCCCCCTC
The DNA here is from genome assembly GCF_949987515.2 of Delphinus delphis. Classification (NCBI taxonomy): domain Eukaryota; kingdom Metazoa; phylum Chordata; class Mammalia; order Artiodactyla; family Delphinidae; genus Delphinus; species Delphinus delphis. The sequence goes on along the minus strand of NC_082688.1, from coordinate 79,124,737 downwards.
CCCATATCCTCAAGTCCATTCTCTAGTAGGTATGAGTCTTTATTCCTGTCTTGCCACTAGGTTTTTCATGACCATTTTTTTTTTTTAGATTCCATATATATATGTTAGCATATGGTATTTGTTTTTCTCTTTCTGACTTAAGTTCACTCTGTATGACAGTCTCTAGGTCCATCCACCTCACTACAAATAACTCAGTTTCATTCCTTTTTATGGCTGAGTAATATTCCATTGTATATATGTGCCACATCTACTTTATGCATTCATCTGTTGATGGATACTTAGGTTGCTTCCATGTCCTGGCTATTGTAACTAGAGCTGCAATGAACATTTTGGTACATGACTCTTTTTGAATTATGGTTTTCTCAGGGTATATGCCCTGTAGTGGGACTGCTGGGTCGTGTGGTAGTTCTATTTTTAGCTTTTTAAGGAACCTCCATACTGTTCTCCATAGTGGCTGTATCAATTTACATTCCCACCAACAGTGGAAGAGGGTTCCCTTTTCTACACACCCTCTCCAGCATTTATTGTTTGTAGATTTTTTGATGATGGCCATTCTGACCAGTGTGAGATGATATCTCATTGTAGTTTTGATTTGCATTTCTCTAATGATTAATGATGTTGAGCATTCTTTCATGTGTTTGTTGGCACTCTGTATATCTTCTTTGGAGAAATGTCTATTTAGGTCCTGTGCCCATTTTTGGATTGGGTTTTTTGTTTTTTTAATATTGAGCTGCATGAGCTGCTTGTAATTTCGGAGATTAATCCTTTGTCAGTTGCTTCATTTGCAAATATTTTCTCCCATTCTGAGGGTTGTCTTTTCATCTTGTTTATGGTTTCCTTTGCTGTGCAAAAGCTTTGAAGGTTCATTCGGTCCCATTTGTTTATTTTTGTTTTTATTTCCATTTCTCTAGGAGGTGGGTCAAAAAGGATCTTGCTGTGATTTATGTCATAGAGTGTTCTGCCTATGTTTTCCTCTAAGAGTTTGATGGTGTCTGGCCTTACATTTAGGTCTTTAATCCATTTTGAGTTTATTTTTGTGTATGATGTTAGGAAGTGCACTAGTTTCATTCTTTTACATATAGCTGTCCAGTTTTCCCAGCACCACTTATTGAAGAGACCGTCTTTTCTCCACTTTATACTCTTGCTTCCTTTATCAAAGATAAGGCAACTATATGTGCGTGGGTTTATCTATATTTCTGTTTCTGTGCCAGTACCATACTGTCTTGATTACTGTAGCTTTGCAGTATAGTCTGAAGTCAGGGAGCCTGATTCCTCCAGCTCCATTTTTCGTTCTCAAGATTGTTTTGGCTATGTGGGGTATTTTGTGTTTCCATACAAATTGTGAAATTCTTTGTTCTAGTTCTGTGAAAAATGCCAGTGGTAGTTTGATAGGCATTGCAATGAATCTGTAGATTGCTTTGGGTAGTACAGTCATTTTCACAATGTTGATTCTTCCACTCCAAGAACATGGTATATCTCTCCATCTATTTGTATCATCTTTACTTTCTTTCAGCAGTGTCTTATAATTTTCTGCATACAGGTCTTTTGTCTCCTTAGGTAGGTTTATTCCTAGATATTTTATTCTTTTTGTTGCAATGGTAAATGGGAGTGTTTTCTTAACTTCTCTTTCATATTTTTCATCATCAGTGTATAGGAATGCAAGAAAATTCTATGGATTAATTTTGTATCCTGCTACTTTACCAAATTCATTGCTTAGTTCTAGTAGTTTTCTGGTAGCATCCTTAGGATTCTCTATGGATAGTATCATGTCATCTGCAAACAGTGACAGCTTTACTTCTCCTTTTCCAATTTGGATTCCTTTTATTTCTTTTTCTTCTCTGATTGCTGTGGCTAAAAATTACGAAACTGTGTTGAATAATAGTGGTGAGAGTGGGCAACCTTGTCTTGTTCCTGATCTTAGAGGAAATGGTTTCAGTTCTTCACTGTTGAATACGATGTTGGCTGTGGGTTTGTCATATATGGCCTTTATTATGTTGAGGAAAGTTCCCTCTATGCCTACTTTCTGGAGAGTTTTTATCATAAATGGGTGTGGAATTTTGTCAAAAGCTTTCTCTGCATCTACTGAGCTGATCATATGGTCATATATGGTTTTTCTTCTTTAACTCGTTAATATGGTGTATCACGTTGATTGATTTGCATATATTGAAGAAGGCTTGCATTCCTGGGATAAACCCCACTTGATCATAGTGTATGATCCTTTTAATGTGCTGTTGGATTCTGTTTGCTAGTATTTTGTTGAGGATTTTGCATCTATGTTTATCAGTGATAATGGCCTGTAGTTTTCTTTATTTGTGACATCTTTGTCTGGTTTTGGTATCAGAATGATGGTGATCTCGTAGAATGAGTTTGGGAGTGTTCCTCCCTCTGCTATATTTTAGAAGAGTTTGAGAGGGATAGGTGTTAGCTCTTCTCTAAATGTTTGATAGAATTCGCCTGTGAGGCCATCTGTTCCTGGGCTTTTGTTTGTTGGAAGATTTTTAATCACAGTCTCAATTTCAGTGCTTGTGATTTGTCTGTTCATATTTTCTACTTCTTCCTGGTTCAGTCTAGGAAGGTTGTGCTTTTCTAAGAATTTGTCCATTTCTTTCAGGTTGTCCATTTTATTGGCATATAGTTGCTTGCACTCTTCTCTCATGATCCTCTGTATTTCTGCAGTGTCAGTAGTTACTTCTCCCTTCTCCCTTTTCATTTCTAATTCTATTCATTTGAGTCTTCTCCCTTTTTTTCTTGATGAGTCTGGCTAATGGTTTATCAATTTAGTTTACCTTCTCAAAGAACCAGCTTTTAGTTTTATTGATCTTTGCTATTGTTTCCTTCATTTCTTTTTCATTTATTTCTGATCTGATCTTTATGATTTCTTTCCTTCTGCTAACTTTGGGTTTTTTTCTTCTTCTTTCTCTAATTTCTTTAGGTCTAAGGTTAGGTTGTTTATTTGAGATGTTTCTTGTTTCTTAAGGTGGGATTGTATTGCTATAAACTTCCCTCTTAGAACTGCTTTTGCTGCATCCCGTAGGTTTTGGGTCGTCGTGTTTTCATTGTCATTGTTTCTAGGTATTTTTTGATTTCCTCTTTTATTTCTTCAGTGATCTCTTGGTTATTAAGTAGTGTGTTGTTAGCCTCCATGTGTTTGTATTTCTTATAGATTTTTTCCTGAATTGATATCTAGTCTCATGGTTTTGTGGTCGGAAAAGGTACTTGATACAATTTCAATTTTCTTAAATTTACCAAGGCTTGATTTGTGACCCAAGATTTGATGTATCCTGGAGAATATTCCATGAACACTTGAGAAGAATGTGTATTCTGTTGTTTTTGGATGGAATGTCCTATAAATATCAATTAAGTCCATCTTGTTTAATGTATCATTCAAAGCTTGTATTTCCTTATTTATTTTCATTTTGGATGATCTGTCCATTGGTGAAAGTGGGGTGTTAAAATTCCCTACTATGATTGCGTTACTGTCAATTTCCCCTTTTATGGCTGTTAGTATTTGCCTTATGTACTGAGGTGCTCCTATGTTGGGTGCATAAATATTTACAATTGTTATATCTTCTTCTTGGATTGATCCCTTGATCATTATGTAGTGTCCTTCTTTGTCTTTTGTGATAGTCTTTGTTTTAAAGTCTGTTTTGTCTGATTTGAGAATTGCTACTCCAGCTTTCTTCTGATTTCCATTTGCATGGAATATCTTTTTCCATCCCCTCACTTTCAGTCTGTATGTGTCCCTAGGTCTGAAGTGAGTCTCTTGTAGACAGCGTATATACGGGTCTTGTTTCTGTATCCATTCAGCCAATGTATGTCTTTCGGTTGGAGCATTTAATCCATCTACATTTAAGGTAATTATCGATATATATGTTCCTGTTTCCATTTTCTTAATTGTTTTGGGTTTATTATTGTAGGTCTTTTCCTTCTCTTGTGTTTCCTGCCTATGGAAGTTCCTTTAGCCTTTGTTGTAATGCTGGTTTGGTGGTGCTGAATTCTCTTAGCTTTTGCTTGTCTGTAAAGGTTTTAATTTCTCCATCAAATCTGAATGAGATCCTTGCTGGGTAGAGTAATCTTGGTTGTAGGTTTTTCTCCTTCATCACTTTAAATATGTCTTGCCAGTCCCTTCTGGCTTGCAGAGTTTCTGCTGAAAGATCAGCTGTTAACCTTATGGGGATTCCCTTATGTGTTATTTGTTGTTTTTCCCTTGCTGCTTTTAATGTGTTTTCTTTGTATTTAATTTTTGATAGTTTGATTGATATGTGTCTTGGCGTGTTTCTCCTTGGATTTATCCTGTATGGGACTCTCTGTGCTTCCTGGACTTGATTAACTATTTCCTTTCCCATTTTAGGGAAGTTTTCAACTATAATCTCTTCAAATATTTTCTCAGTCCCTTTCTTTTTCTCTTTTTCTTCTGGAACCCCTATAATTCAAATGTTGGTGCGTTTAATGTTGTCCCAGAGGTCTCTGAGACTGTCTGAAGTTCTTTTCATTCTTTTTTTCTTTATTCTGCTCTGCAGTAGTTATTTCCAGTATTTTATCTTCCAGGTCACTTATCCGTTCTTCTACCTCAGTTATTCTGCTATTGATCCCTTCTAGAGAATTTTTAATTTCATTTATTGTGTTGTTCATCACTGTTTGTTTGCTCTTTATTTCTTCTAAGTCCTTGTTAAACGTTTCTTGTATTTTCTCCATTCTATTTCCAAGATTTTGGATCATCTTTACTGTCATTTCTCTGAATTTTTTTTCAGGTAGACTGCCTATTTCCTCTTCATTTGTTAGGTCTGGTGAGTTTTTGCCTTGCTCCTTCATCTGCTGTGTGTTTTTCTGTCTTCCCATTTTGCTTAACTTACTGTATTTGGGGTCTCCTTTTTGCAGGCTGCAGGTTCGTAGTTTCTGTTGTTTTTGGTGTCTGTCCCCTGTGGCTGAGGTTGGTTCAATGTTTTCTGTAGTCTTCCTGGTGGAGGGGACTAGTGACTGTGGTCTGGTGTATGAGGCTGGATCTTTCTGGTGGGCAGGTCCACGTCTGGTGGTGTGCTTTGGGGTGTCTGTGGCCTTACTATGATTTTAGGCAGCTTCTGTGCTAATGGATGGGGTTGTGTTTCTGTCTTGCTAGTTGTTTGGCATAGGGTGTCCAGCACTGTAGCTTGCTGGTCATTGAGTTGAGCTGGGTCTTGGCGTTGAGATGGAGATCTCTGGGAGATTTTCGCTGTTTGATATTACATGGAGCTGGGAGGTCTCTTGCGGACCAGTGTCCTGAACGTGGCTCTCCCACCTCAGTAGCACAGCCCTGCCGCCTGGCTGGAGCACCAAGAGCCTGTTCTCCACACAGCTCAGAATAAAAGGGATGAAAAAAAGAAAGAAGGAAAGAAGAAGATAAAATAAAATAAAGTAAAAGAAAATAAAATATAGTTATTAAAATAAAAAATAATTTTTAAGAAAAAAATTAAGTAATAAAAAAAATGGACAGACAGAATCCTAGGACAGATGGTAAAACCAAAGCTGTACAGACAAAATCACACACAGAAGCATACACATACAGACTCAACAAAAAGAGGAAAAGGGGAAAAATATATGTGTATCGTTGTTCCCAAAGTCTACCTCCTCAATTTGGGATGATTCGTTGTCTATTCAGGTATTCCATAGATGCAGGGTACATCAAGTTGATTGTGGAGATTTAATCCACTGTTTCTGAGGCTGCTGGGAGAGCTTTCCCTTTCTCTTCTTTGTTCTCACAGCTCCCGGGGTTCAGTTTTGGATTTGGCCCCGCCTCTGCGTGTAGGTCGCCTGAGGGCGTCTGCTCTTCGCTCAGACAGGACGGGGTTAAAGAGCAGCTGATTCAGGGGCTCTGGCTCACTCAGGTCAGGGGGAGGGAGGGGTACAGAATGTTGGGCGAGCCTGCGGCGGCAGAGGCCACGTGACGTTGTACCTACCAGCTTGAGGCGCGCTGTGCGTTCTCCTGGGGAAGTTGTCCCTGGATCACGGGACCCTGGCAGTGGCGGGCTGCACAGGCTCCCGCAAGGGGAGGTGGGGATAGTGACCTGTGCTTGCACACAGGCTTCTTCATGGCTGCATTACAGCCTTAGCGTCTCATGCCCACCTCTGGGGTCCACGCTGATAGCCGCGGCTCGCGCCCGTCTCTGGAGCTCCTTTATGCGGTGCTCTGAATCCCCTCTCCTCGCACACCAGGAAACAAAGAGGCAAGAAAAGTCTCTTGCCTCTTCAGCAGCTCCAGACTTTGTCCCGGACTCCCTCCCGGCTAGCTGTGGTGTACTAGCCCCCTGCAGGCTGTGTTCACGCCGCCAACCCCAGTCCTCTCCCTGGGATCCGACCAAAGCCAGAGCCTCAGCTCCCAGCCCCCGCCCGCCCCAGCGGGTGAGCAGACAAGCCTCTCGGGCTGGTGAGTGCCCGTCGGCACCGATCCTCTGTGCGGGAATCTCTCCGCTTTGCCCTCCACACCCCTGTTGCTGTGCTCTCCTCCATGGCGCAGAAGCTCCCGCCCTCTGCCACCCACAGTCTCTGCCCGCGAAGGGGCTTCCTAGTGTGTGGAAACCTTTCCTCCTTCACAGCTCCCTCCCACTGGTGCAGGTCCTGTCCCTATTCTTTTGTCTCTCTTTATTCTTTTTTCTTTTGCCCTACTCAGGTACATGGGGACTTTCTTGCCTTTTGGGAGGTGTGAGGTCTTCTGCCAGCATTCAGTAGGTGTTCTGTAGGAGTTGTTCCACATGTAGATGTATTTCTGATGTATTTGTGGGGAGGAAAGTGATCTCCATGTCTTACTCTTCTGCCATCTTGAAGCTCCTCCCCTCACCATTTGTGTTCTTAGGAAGGTTATAGTTTAATGGGAAGATTGGTGACTGGGGGATGGAAGGGAAGGTGAGAAAGCTCCTGACAGATGTGCTAGATTTTTCTGTGAAGCAGGTAGTAAAGTCATCTCTGAAACTGAGGAAGAATAGGGACTTAAGAGTGTGAGAAAGATTCAGAAATGCTGAAGGGTTGAAGGGCCCAGAAGAGGTTAGAAATGGTTTCCTTGCAAAGATTTTTGAGTGTGTGTGATTTCTACCAACATTTTCCTGGAGGAAGGGATGTGTGCATTAATCCAGGTTTAGAGATGGGGATCTGAAAGGTGGAGTGGGTATAATAGAAAGGGAAAGGAGGAAAGTAGATTTCATTCAGAGATAGTTGCGGTGATGAAACATTTGTTCTGGGCTGGGCAGGGGAGGAACTGGTATAGAAGCCTAATAGTAGTGAACAAAGGAGAACATGTAGAGATAGGAGCTCTTGATAAAGCTGAAGAGCAGGCACCACTGGTAGTAAAGCAATGAGGGATCTGGAAGCAGAGAAATTCATATTAGGAATCTAGATAACAGGGTTAAGGATCAAGGATTGGGTAGCTGAAGTAAAGTAAAAAGAAAGGTCCTTGAGAGGGAAAAAGAAAAGAACTCGCATTCATTGTGTGTCTATTTTGTTTTAGACAATAAAGATGATGAGCTTAAGATATTAAAAGTCAGGAACTCAGATGGACCATCCATTCTGATGGCAAAGTCACCTAGGACAATGGTAGGGAGTTGAGATAGAAACAAAGACTAAAACACGGGCCAAATGCTATAATGAGTAGCGGAGAGTGAGCTGGTTTGTAAATTGCAGCAGTAAATGGTGTTTAAGGCAAGGCACAGAATACAAATCATGAGACTTGAGGGAAGAAGAGCTTTTGCAAGAGGGTGGAAAAAAATATATTATCTAGAATTGACACAGGGCTTAAGGAAGAACCCCAGATGAAACTTTTTGCCCTGCAGCACATAAGTCAAAGGAAAATGATCAGTCCCTTGAGGAAAGAAGCAGGTGTCACTTAAGGCCAGATGGTAAAGGAAGAGTTCAGGGAAGGTATATCAATTAGCTATTGCTGCATAACAAAGAATTTCAAAATCTTAGAGTCTATAAGCATTTATTTAACTTATGTGTCTGTGGTAGATGGAGTTGGCTGATCTAGGCTGGGCCTGGTTCAGTCAACTCATCCAGGGCATCTTTGTATTGCATGCCTGTCCTCCCTCTGGGGCCACTGGGCTAGCCCAGGTGTGTTCTTCTTCTGACAATAACAGAAGTGCGTATGTTGAGTTTCTGCTGGGTAATCACTGACAACTAACATCCCATCAGCCAAAGCAAGTCCCATGGCCAAGCCCGACATCAAAGCAGTGGGGAAGTGTACTATTCGCAGGAAAGTAGAAGAAAGAAGTGGATAATCTGATATGGCACAGGAGGGGCGTTTATAGTCAGTTGCAGTTCTGGAGAATACAAGTAGAGTGAGGGACATAAAGGAGATTCAGAGTTGGGAAGAGCATGAAGAAAGATGTACCAAGTAGAATGAAGAGAACAACTCAGAGGTGCTTGCATTTTGTGGAGCGTCTAATGTAGATTGTAGAGGAGAGAACTAACTGGAGGTAGCTGGGCTGAAGGATCCTTTTGGAACTCTGGTGAAAAGCTGTTTTGGAGAACTTTGTTTTAGGCAATATGTTCCGCAGGTTGAAAGGGCATGTACCAAATTCCCAGAAAAATATTAACTGATAGTGACATATCAGTTATACCAAGGCGATATCAAAGTAGTCTGTACTCCTTTGAGATTTCAGTCATGCTACATGCCTCTGCTCCCAAGTATGCCTGGACTAGTCAACAGAATCTGGCTCTCTCAACTCATGCTGGTGGTTGAGGTACCAACTGAGGTAGAAGTTCGAGTCTGCCTACATGGTAACTTCAATACTTACCGCATTTGATTACATCCAAGTGAATTCTGATTATGATTTGAACAGTACCCAAGTATTTTGATTTGGGGATTAGTTAAATCCTGTTTACACCCGGGAACTTTTTAGCTCAACACATTTGCAGCCCTAAACCAGCCAAGATTCTTCACTGTGTAAGTCCTCCAAGGATTAGCCTATTCCTGCTCTCCCCGTTCCACACATAAATGTTAATTACCCTTAAATACAGCCCATTTACTACCATCAGTAATGGAAAATTTTAAATGCCAAGCTAAGTGAGAGAAACTTGAATCTAAATAATTATTACATTGTGCTCTTTGTTCTCAATAGTGATACTTAGACTAGGGTTTCTGAGAGATGGGGAGCTGTGAGCATGCATGACCTGTGGGTGATAATTACAAGGAGAGTCTTGAATTTTTCAAGAGGCTTTAATGACTCCCAGGACATTGGGATACAGCAGCATGGATCTTGTTAAGAGAATATAAACTCAGTGTCACAGAAAAATCATTTTCTGGTTAGAATGTAGAGAGGGGATAGATACTAAACATTCCATCTGAATTGTTTGGATGGTCAATGGGGAATTTAATTTTATGAAATGTAGTTTTAAAAATCTTGCAACCTGGCAGAATGGTAACTAAGAGGGTGGAGGAGAAATGGAGGTGCAGAATTATATTATTTAAATTATATTTATAAAGACCACTGACCTACTTCATCCTTCCTTCTCTGAGGAAAAAGGCGTAGAAATGATGTCCTAAAGGCATGTGAGATCAGTTGGAATATATTAAGCAGTGAAGACAATAAGGATGTAACAGAAAAATATAATCTGTATTATTTAAATTATTGAAAGAATGCTAAGAATATTGTTACTAAGGTGACTATGATGCATAATGATGTGTGAAATTTTAAACCTATGTGGTCTTTAAAACAAATTCTTGATACAAAAGTAATAAAAATACCATGTAAGCTTTGAAAAGATATAAAAATATAAAGACTAACATAAGAATTGAAATTCAGAAATAAGCAGTTAAAATTGTTTCCCAGTGTTTTTCTTTTTAACTTTTGTTGACTGATTATAAAATCAATCAGAATTTCTCATAGAGCATTTATAAGGTATCAAAATATAGTCTAAAATAAACGTTGTCAACATTATTTTCATCTACTTCATGAAATGCTACATTTATTCAAGGTTTAAGAATTTCATTCTGCATTATATTTGAACTTTTTTTTTTTTTTTTTTTTTTTTTTGCGGTACGCGGGCCTCTCACTGCTGTGGCCTCTCCCGTTGCGGAGCACAGGCTCCGGACGCGCAGGCTCAGCGGCCATGGCTCATGGGCCCAGCCGCTCCGCGGCGTGTGGGATTTTCCCGGACTGGGGTACGAACCCGTGTCCCCTGCATCGGCAGGCAGCCTCCCAACCACTGCGCCACCAGGGAAGCCCTGAACATTTTGAATTAACATTTTGAATTAACAAAGTTGAGTCAGTGGTTAGGAAGGCTTGTATTAAGCGAAATGTTAGAGAGGAGACTGACTTTGTACATAATTAGTTCATATTGAAACTTTTCATCTTATGACAACTTTTGAATTATTTACCATGGTATTGTAGAGTTTTAAGGAATTGAATTTTCACAAAACATGACTGACCCTCATTTTTTAGAGTCAATGTTATTAGGATCATAAATGTTCATGACTCATATTTCCACTGAATATATAATATTTCTTCTATTTAATGCTTTTAAAATAGAATTCTATTTTCTTGGATATCAACACTGCAACCACTGTGAGAATGAAAGCAAAGAAGCTTTATCTTCTCATCAAGGATATTTTTGCTTATCATTCTACATTTTTGTTCCACAGCTATAGGTAGGTTTCTTACAATCATCAACATTTATAAATTGATTTGACACATTATAGGAGTGTGTTTCATTATTAAAGGAGGGAATAACTTAGATATTTTATTGATTACCGTCATTCCTATATTTGATCTTATTTCTGTTATTTCAAGTAATATTTTCTGATGCTATGCATCTTGTTTTACCATATTTCCCACATTTTCTTTGCTCTAACCTTTTCTTGCTTCTGATAGGTATATTATGTCAACATTTCATATAGAATATAAAAAGTAAGACAGCTTTTGATATAAAAATTTGTTAGAATTTCTAGAGAAGCAAACTCTCACCTGGGACTCTGGGAATGATTTTCTGAACACTGGAGAACTGACCCATCCAAGGACCTGCTATCTCTGAAATCACCTTGGAAATAGTGAGTTGGAGAATATGGTGCTTGAGCTGATATCCAAGGTGTAGGAAGCTGGAACGAGGAGCCTACTGCTGCCCCAGCTGCTGTTGCCACCACCACATCACCTGGGAAACTGGATGCTGGGGTGCTGACGCAGGAAAGCCTTCGTCTCTACAGCCCTATTTGCCGGTAGCTAAAATAGAAAAAGAGGCCAGAGAGAACCTCTGGTTCCCTTCCACTTTCCAAAATTTCAGTGCTCTTGTTTGATTGGTAAGAGCTAATTTTTATCCCAAATCTTAGCTCTGAAGGAGTCTGGAAATGCCCTCTAGGCTCTGTGAAGGAAGGTCCCGTAGAAGGAAGGTGGGATAGAAAGGAAGCTCACCCATCCACAGCATCTACCATAGGATAGTTGTAGTCTATTTATAGTCCTATTTGAATCTTATTTGAATTATTTAAAATTTTGTTTTACAAAACTAGTCTTAAACACTAATTCTATAATTGTGACAGGTAAATGGTGATTCTCAGGCTTTGTTTATACACAAGTTATTGTCTTCTAACCATTCCACTTTATATTTTATACCTATGTTTCTATACGAAACAGAATGCAATATTATATATACATATATAAATGTATAATTATAAATATAATTTATATATATATAGTTTAAATAACTTTTTGGCACTTGGTTGTAAGTTGATAGGCCTGTTATCAGAGTCATCTTCCATTGTCCTACTGATGTTCTGAATTTTTTTCTTAGGTGTTTTAATGAAAAGTTAAAAAAATGCATCTGAGAGAACTATGAGTATTGAAAATCATAATTTATTGCCTTAAGGATGTATAATACACTAAAACAACACATTCCTTCCCCAGCACAGCATTCTTCTATTGTAAAGCTATTTCTCAATTTTAGGAGTTTCTTTTTTTTTGGTAGGCTTTTATTGTAAGTTGTTAAAATCTGGACAGTTTCCCCCAAGTAGCTTAAAGCAGTGAGTTTTCCTCAGAATCATCATGAGCTGAAATCATCCTTTACAGTATCTTTTATGTCAGTGAATATTCTCTATAAATATTCCAATTGTCTGATATTTAAATTAACTCAGTAAATGTTAATTGTGTCCTTAATATATTCTGGGACCCTAATGGATCCTGGGACTTGAACGATAAATGTCTCGTCCCACCCCTATGGAGTCCCGGCCTAGCATACTCTATAAATATAATATAATATATAAATCAATAAACACTGACAAAAAGACAAGTGAAACATCATGGAAGAGTGTCCTTAATTCTGCCTGGGGGTTAAGAATCAGGACAGATTTCACAGAGGAGGCAAGAGTTTATCAGATCTCTCAATTTCCTAGTTAAAAAAACCCAACAAAACAAAATAAAAAAACAGAGGATGGTCATAACTATAACTTTAATTTAAAAAAATCAGAATAAATGTGAAGTACCTGGGATTTTTATTTGTGCTAAGACCTGTAGAAAAATAAAGGTGACTATGATGATAATGATAGTTAATGGATATTACTGATTGCCTACCCAGCAGCTGGCTGGGTACCCTGCCCCTTTCCCTGCTAATTTTCCTTCTGATGTCTGTTCCTCTTCTGAATTGTAGGAACTATGTGGTTTTGAAGGTTGATCCCAGTTCAGGTGTGAGCTCTAATGAGACTAAGTCAGTTAACAAAATCCCATCCCCCTGCCGGTGATTGATTTAAGCCCCCACCCCTTTAATAAAAAGAGTCCGGTAGTGCTTGGTCACAGAGATAGGTTCAGTAAGGAGTGCAAGACTAGATTTGGGCCAACGAAATAAATGTAAGGGGAATTTTGAAAAGGGGATTCTGGGAAACTTGCCCTTCTTCTTAACGGAAAACCATAAGAGCACTCTCTCTTGCTGGCCATTGGCAGATATACTAGGAATACTGTAGCCATCCGATTACCAGCCTGAAGATGAAGCCTGAAAATGAACACAGAAATTTTCCTCACTCCCTCCTCCCTCTCTAGGAATCACAGGGGAATGGAGACAGAGCCATCGAATTAAGTAAATCCTAAAACCTCTCTGACCTATGGATTTCCAAGTATGAGAGTCTATGAATGTTTTTACTGTTTAAGCCAGTTTGGCATGACTTCTCCAGTGCTTGCTATCAAAGGCATTCCAAGTAATTTAATAATTCACAGCTGAGAATAAAAAGGGCTAGCCTAAGAATTAAGATAAATATAATGCTACAACATTTTAAAAGACTGAAAACAAAAATAATAAAAGTAGGTAACGGTGAAACCTGAGAACCTAAAATATTACAAAGCTAAAATAAATGAGAATGAAAAGTCTAGGTAGAAAATAATTGTTACAAATCGATTTGACAAAAAAAAAGCTAAAATTGGGCAGAAGCAACAAACTAAATCGTTGAAAAACGGTAAAAAATTTCTAGCATACTGGTAAGGCTCTTTCAGATTGAGAGGAACAACTGATCGGCACATTACTTTGGGAGTGATGAAGATTTAACATAAAGGATTTCCAGTGAAGGGTACATGACAGAAATTTCTGTCTTTAAAACAACGCATTCCTGGCTTCAGCCCTGGCAATTCTGATAAGGCAGGTGTGACTGAGGCCCTGGCATGCACAATTTTATGGACTGTTGAAAAACCACAAATTTGGATCTCAGTGTGACTCTCCCTGCCTGTATCTCTTCCTGTTGTATCTTTCCACGTGTGCCTCTATGTGTGAGTTGCCTGCATTACTGTCTCTACGCATATCTCTGTCTCTGCATGTAAGTCTTCATGCCTGCGTGTGTCTCTGAGTTTCCCTTTCTGTTTCTCTTTGTCTCTCATTGTCCTTCTGCATAGCTTTGTATCTCTGTATATCTCTTCTATGTCTCGGTGTCCCTCTGTATGTGTAGCATATCTGTGTGTTTATGCCTGTGTGTGTGCATCTCTTTGCCTGTCTCTCTGTGTCTCAGTATGTTTTCTCTTTGGTTCTCTGTATCTTTGTGTGGCCTCTTCTCTGTGTTTATTTGTATGTTTCTCTGCATTAATCTCTCTCGATATGTATCTCTTGTGTATCTCTTTTCCTGACACTTAATTGAGAGCAGACACAAACTCAGTCTGTGCCTAAAACAAACAAAAGATGTAAAAGCCAGGGACTTTACAGGGAACTGAAGTGACTGATACTCCTTAAGGTGACTTGGTCAGCCAGTAGGAATCCTTTCCCTCCTCCACCACTTTCCTCACCCTTCAGAGCAGTGAATATGCTGGGCGTGGGGAGCACCTGTGTCTTTGAGTGCCTTGCAATGGACCCACAGTATCAGACATACCTGTTCAGGCCTCTTCTCAAATTCACATAATGCAGGACTGAAAACTCCCCACACTGAGGGCGGATTTGTTATTCATTTCAGTGATCTTAATCATAAAATAGTTCTGCTTGCATGCAAATATCATCACACAGTCATGTCACTTCTAACTCCTTACTGGCTCTTGGGCTCACATACCTTTCTAGGGCGTGGCCATCGAACATAGCTCCACCAGCCCATCAAGGGACACCTGCAGCTTCCTTCCTCTGCAGAGCACTTCTGTGCAGTACTCACTTTGCAGTTTGGCAGGCAGTGCTCTCTTCTGCCTCATTTCCTACCCGCATCTGAAGATGCTGCACCTTTTCCTTCATGAATTCCTGACTTTTGAGACCTGTCATGTCCTGATCTGGATGTTACGTGGTTCTTCCATAGATCCTCATAGGAGTGCTTCCAGCCTGGCCCTTCGTTAATCATATTGTCTGCTTCTCCAGGTCAAACATTTATTCCTCCCCTCCTGCCCTTTTTTCCGTGTTTGGAAGTTCCAACACTAACACACTGTCTCCATTCCTTTATGAATAGTCCTCATAGAATTTTTTCTGATAAAATACAGTTCTGATATTTCCAAAGGTCGTTTTAAAATTTACTAGCCCTAGCTTACCCTTTCCACACCCCATGTCCTCAAGTCCATTCTCTACGTCTGCATCTTTATTCCTGTCCTGCACCTAGGTTCGTCAGAACCATTTAAAAAACATTTTTTTAGATTCCATATATATGTGTTAGCATATGGTATTTGTTTTTCTCTTTCTGACTTCACTCTGTGACAGACTCTAGGTCCATCCACCTCACTACAAATAACTCAATTTTGTTTCTTTTTATGGCTGAGTAATATTCCATTGTATATATGTGCCACATCTTCTTTATCCATTCATCTGTCGATGGACACTTAGGTTGCTTCCATGTCCTGGCTATTGTAAATAGAGCTGCAATGAACATTGTGGTACATGACTCTTTTTGAATTATGGTTTTTCTCAGGGTATATGCCCAGTAGTGGGATTGCTGGGTCATATGGTAGTTCTATTTTTAGTTTTTTAAGGACCCTGCATACTGTTCTCCACAGTGGCTTTATCAATTTACATTCCCACCAACAGTGCAAGAGGGTTCCCTCTTCTCCAAACCCTCTCCAGCATTTATTGTTTGTAGATTTTTTTGATCATGGCCATTCTGACTGGTGTGAGGTGATACCTCATTGTAGTTTCGATTTGCATATATATGGAAGCTTAAAAATGGTTCTGAAGAACCTAGGGACAGGACAGGAATAAAGACGCAGATGTAGAGAATGGATTTGAAGACACAGGGAGGGGGAAGGGTAAGCTGGGACAACGTGAGAGAGTGGCATGGACATATATACACTACCAAACGTAAAATAGATAGCTAGTGGGAAGCAGCCACATAGCACAGGGAGATCAGCTTGGTGCTTTGTGACCACCTAGAGGGGTGGGATAGGGAGGGTGAGAGGGAGACGCAAGAGGGAGGAGATATGGGGATATATGTATATGTATAGGTGATTCACTTTGTTATAAAGCAGAAACTAACACACCATTTAAAGCAGTTATACTCCAATAAAGATGTTAAAAATAAATAAAAGAATACAGGAATTAAAAATAAATAAATAATAAAATAAAATTTACTAGCCCCAAATATGTTTGACAAGTCAGATAATAAGAGATGCCAGTGATCTTTAGATCTCTGGAAAGAAAAGGACTAAAGCCCAGGTTCCAGTCTCTGGGCCAGCTGTATGGTCTTGGAGGAGGTACTTCTCCAGGCTACTATTGTCCTTGTGGAAAATGAGGAATTAGATCTTACAATTGCTAAGATACGGTTGGGCCTAAAAATTTCTAGTCATCATGGAAACAAATTTTCACAGAAATAAAAACATGTATTACCATTCAACTTATGACACTTAAGGAATTAAAAATCGCAGTCTTCCATGCTCATGTTCCAATCAATCAAATATTAGTTTACTTTCTCAAAATAAATTTGCATTTATATTTCACACATGGTTTATAATTTGGTTTAGTTTGGGTTTTCTAATTTAGACTTTTGTAAAACTTTGACTGAAAAATAATCCAACTCACTAGAACTCATTTCACTGCTAAGAGGCAGAATTAAGTCCTTAATTTCATCTCTCATTATGAATTCCAACAACTTAGCTTATATTCATTCATTTACAGTACATTAGTTGCCTTTTTTCACACATAAGAAGTTTGAATCGAACATATTTAGACTAGAGGGAATTTACTGAGATCAAATGTAGTATTTGGCTTTTTCATCACAAAACAACAATGCTATTGAAGACAATGGGACATCAATCAATACATTAATGCCTTTTGGCTCTCCAGTTTTCGTGAGAATGAACTTGTCATCTTCTCAGAAGTATAGAATGCTACCTTTTCATGCTTTTAGAAAATCTTTTCTAAGAAATCAGTTCAGTCCAAGACCATAACCAAATAATGTAGTAAACAAATTATAAAAATCAGAAAGAATAATGGATACAAGCCACTTGGTTAATTAACACGTGAACAGGGAGAGGAGTAGAATGTTGATTAAATTATGCTGAAATTATTTGAGCAGGCATATCCAAGAACATATGTTTCGAATTTTGAGATAATTTTTAAAAGACTTGTGGCTTCAGAGATTTCTGCCATGCATGATAAGGGTGCCAGTACTATTATTAGCTGAGTCTTAAGTCACTATGCCTGAGAAAAGCTCTGCTATGGCTTAAAACACTCAGCTAACTTAAGCTCATTAGCTGACACAAAGGAAAATAATAAAAGTAGGAAAAACATATAAATGGAACCAAATCCCACGTTTTATGTATTACTGATTTCCTGTATCTTTATTTTATTTTAACTGCCATATAATAGGAACAGTGAATTAAAACATCACTACCATTGTGTTTTTCCATTATTCCTAGTATTTGCAACAGAATTTTTGCTTTATATATTGGAATGCCTTGCTATATGTTGGATATAAATAGATTCATTATAGTTATGTCTGTGCCTTTCATCATTAAAATCTACTTTCTTATTTCACTTTAAGTATTTCCCATAAATTTTATCCACTTAAATATGAGAAGAATGGTGACAATATTAATATCAAGCAGATAGTTTTATCCACTGTTGTATTCTAACTTTTGAATTTTACTTTAAGCATGTCATTTGCGTATGGAAAAAGTTCGATATGTTACTTTATTTTTGGAATCATACACAGGATTCTATGTCCTGCTTTTCAACTTTTGTATCTCCTTTTATTTGTATAAAAGGTATGAGCACCCAGTTTTATTCAGCTTTTTATCTTTTATTGGGTTAATCATGAATGTTTTAAATTTAAAAAGTAAATCAATGTGTAGCATATATATATATATATACACATATATATATGAATAGTATTGCTTATCTTAAAACTTCTCTAGCTGTTATTAATCTTTTATATAACTCAAATAGCCCATAATAACTGTGGATCTGATTATATTAGAAAGAGAAGTGTATTTATGCTTTTGTCTTTTCAGTCCTCTACCATCCTATTAATCTAATTAGAACCATGAAAACATTGCTGTGAGTTTTTATGTTATGTATTTCATGTAGTATATTTGTTTCAACACTTAGATAATTCTAACCAGCTGCAGGTATTGCGCTGAGTGTTCTCATTTACTGACCTCATCAATAAATGGATCTGTCAGCACCCATTTTAATCAACAATATCCCTATTCAAAAATTCTTTCTGAGATTCAGCTTTCAATACCTGGAGGTATTTCCTTAAGAAAATTTTGGTGAAAGGGCATATTTCCTAACTATCCAAAGACATATCTGATAATATCTTTCTTTTTCTTCCATATTTGAAGATCAGTGTGATTGCATAGGCAGTTCTTGAAATATACCCTTCTCTCCCATAATGTCTCATGTAACTCTATGTTTACTTATTTCCAAGTAGAATGTTTTTTTCCTTAGTAGCTTATACATTATATTACATTTATAATTTTATGAGATTACAGGACAGTCATGAGGGCTTTCATAAATATCCTGCTTCACCACTTTTTCTAGGCGCTTAATAGGACTGTTAGTCTTTTACATGCTCATGTAACTTGCTTTGGTCAAGAAAAAGTGAGTGGATGTGACATGTGGTATGTTACTTTAAAAAAGATAACAACAGCACAAGTTCTAAGTCATGAAATTAGCAAATATCCAGGTGAATAATATGTGAAGATGAATGCACTGAACGTCTTTCCATTTGCACAGGCTATAAAGGTGTGTGCAAATCACCTAATGGTTGATGGAAACTTTGTCAGCCAGAGTCCCTAGGGGAGAGGCAGAGTCCTCTGCTCACCCAAATAGTCTTCACTGTCCTTGTCTTATGCGCAAGGACAGGTATCAGATTTGGGAGTTGTTACTTCAGCATAACTGGTCTATTTGACTGACAAAAACTATATATTTGGGATCATACTTCTTTGTTATTGTAGATACAACCCAGTGAGTCCTATCTATTTTGGATATGTTTTCCTATTAAATCAAGAGGAAATATCCTCGACTATATGTTTGATTGTCAATCTTGTGGTAGTTAGTCTTCTCCTCTGATAATATCTAGTCAGAGGTCAAGTCTCTGAAGATTAGTTCTTCAGATCCATCATCTTCTCTTTGGGGAGCTAGATAATATTCCTAACTGCCTGCATCTTGGAAAAGCACAGGAGACATAGTTTGAATAGAGGGATATAATGGGTTGTCCCCCCCATCATCTCTTTACTCTTTTAGGTTCTAGATAACTTTATTTTCTTCCATCCTATTTTATTCTGTACCATATAGATTCCGCCCTTTACTGATTTCAACAGAATTTTTAGCCCATTTAATGCAATATTCATTTTGCTAAATCTTTTCAAAATCTGCTGTCTGGTATCACATAAAGGACACTGTCACTTCAAGCATTAGTTACTTGCATTCAAAGTACTCAGGTAAGAAAACCCTTGAACAAATCTCTAAAGAATATCAGGGTCCAGGAAATAAAGCTAAACATGAGGAACTGATAAGGTAGCAGATTGGGGTGACAAACTTAAAACGATTGGCAGAGAAACATTGGAGAATGAGTGAAGGTTGATAATCAGTTTGCCAGGGATAGAACATGTCTGATATTTTTTTGTATCTTATATCACTTCTCTTCAGGAACATCTCACCATATACAATTTTACAGATGAGAAAACTGAGTTCAGAGAAGTTGAAGAATAGGATGAGGATCTCATAGCAAGTAACCAGCAGAGTTTATAAATTAAACTTGTCGTTATTCCTGCACCACCCTGCCTTCTGGGAAGCAGGAGATTTGTTACCGAATCCAAGCTCGTACTGCTTGCCACATAACAGGCCAATAAATGGAGAGATGAGTTGTTGGGGCAAGGAATAAAGCCAGCAGATGGAGAAGACGGTGGACTAGTGTCCCAGAGAACCATCTTGCTGGGGTTTGGATGCTAGTTTCTTTTATAGGGGGTGAGGAGTTAAAGTAAAAAGAGGCATTAAGTTGTTGCAAATATTTCCTGGTTCTAATTTCTTCCTTCCTGCAGCCATTCATAGGTGGACCTTGTCAGAATGTTTCCTGTGAGCTTAAACAAAGGTATTTTATTTTATTTTTTTTTAACATCTTTATTGGAGTATAATTGCTTTACATTGTTGTGTTAGTTGTTGCTGTATAACAAAGTGAATCAGCTATACATATACATATATCCCCATATCCCCTCCCTCTTGTGTCTCCCTCCCACTCTCCCTATCCCACCACCTCTAGGTGGTCACAAAGCACCAAGCTGATCTCCCTGTGCCATGCAGCTGCTTCCCACTAGCTAGCTGTTTTACATTTGATAGTGTATATGTGTCCATGCCACTCTCTCACTTCGTCCCAGCTTACCCTTCCCCCTCCCCGTGTCCTCAAGTTCATTCTCTGCGTCTGCGTCTTTATTCCTGTCCTGCCCCTGGGTTCATCAGAACCATTTTTTTTTCAGATTCCATATATATGTGTTAGCATACGGTATTTGTTTTTCTCTTTCTGACTTACTTCACTCTGTATGACAGACTCTAGGTCCATCCACCTCACTACAAATAACTCAGTTTTGTTTCTTTTTATGGCTGAGTAATATTCCATTGTATATATGTGCCACATCTTCTTTATCCATTCATCTGTCAATGGACACTTAGTGTAGTGCTCAGGCATGGGAGGAAGGATTTTGGGAGATGGACCATCATGTATACCTTAAGGTATAGGCAACATCCCTTTAATAATTAACTTGTAGCAAAAGCAATAGAATATAAAGGTTAAAGCAAAAGAAACAGATGTATTATGGAGTCAGATTTGTTCTTCCCTATTACGGTTTTATACTTGGGACCAAAGAATATAGCTTCTAGGAACTTTAGTAATTCTTTTATTTGTCTAGTTCATGTCTGTATAATTCCTCTGTGTTTAATTCCTTATGTTTTCAGGAAAGGGCCAGGGCACACACACCAGGCGACAGCATTTCCAGATCTGACGCTACTATGTTGCTCTCCATAGTTTCATTATGTAATGTATTCATGGTCCCTGCTTTCACTTCAGCCTTTCCTCACCCAGAACCAGTTAGTGCCAGTTCAGGCTCTCTGGCTTCTTCTGTTGGATTTGTACTTCTGACCAAGTACAAATCAAAAGTTCTCCAATTCTTTCTACTCCATAAAAAATTGTAGTACTAAGGCTAATTTTCATTATTTTTTAAGAAAGTGATTATTTGGGGGGAAATTGAATGGGGGCAGGCAGTCTATAAGTTGATAAAAGGCATAAAAGTAATACACAGGAAGCAAGAGATAAGAGCTCTGAAGGTAAATACTTAGGAATTAGCAAAAACTCCTGAAAGAAATTTAGGCTTTCAGAGACTGTGGAAATTACTGGATTCATGACAAAAATCCAAGGAGTAGAGGGGCAACCAGAGGCAATCTGCATAAGCTGTGAAATAAGCTGTGCAATAAACAGAAAATGATTCTACATCATTTCTATGGTATGATAAAAGGACAGAGTTGGAAAATAGAAATGCACAGGCAAGATTGGAGAGATTTAGAGGTGGCAGAGGGGATGTTGGAGGGATCTGATGGACTAGACAATGAGGTAGGGGCTGTGGCTTCATCTTCCTTGTAGATATACCACAGAGTAAAGAGGTCATCCAGTGTGATTGGCTTCCATCATTGATAGTGAAAAGTTCCAGGTGATGTGAGATCTTCTCATTTGCTTTCATATTTTGCAGTTTACTATGCTGTGACTGAAAGTAGGTTTTTAAAATTCATTGTGCTTGGGGCTTTCCTGGTGGCGCAGTGGTTGAGAGTCCGCCTGCCGATGCAGGGGACACGGGTTTGTGCCCCGGCCCAGGAAGATCCCACATGCTGTGGAGCGGCTGGGCCCGTGAGCCATGGCCGCTGAGCCTGCGCGTCCGGAGCCTGTGCTCCGCAACGGGAGAAGCCACAACAGTGAGAGACCTGCATACCGCAAAAAAAAAAAAAAAATTCATTGTGCTTCTTACATCTGAAAACTGTGTTTTTTTTGGATCAATTCTGAAAAATTTGAATCAGAATATTGGATTTGCCCACTTCTCTTTATTCTGTGTGGATTTCCAATCAGAAGCTCTTAGGATTTCTCTTTGGTCATTGGTTTCACCTAACCTCTCTTTCATAGTTTCACTTTCTTCAATTCTGAGTTGTATTATGAGTAATCTCTTCATTTTGCTTTTATAGTTTGCTGATGTCGTCAGTAGCTGTGTTTTATCATTTAAACATATAAGATGAATTTTAAATTTTAATGATTATATTTTGTATCCCTTTAAATATAGTCCTGATCACTTTTGATTGTCCCATTTCCTTATAATATTTTCTGCATTTCCCATTATTTCATTAAACACTATAACCATACTTATTTTGTACATTGTTTCTTATATTTTCAGTATCGATACTCCGTGTGTACCTTATTCTGCAGTCTGTAGTTTCTGACTCTTGATTATGTGTTTCCTCACATTTCCTAGATTTAATTATGAGCTATTTGTTGGAACTTTCATTTTGGGAATCTTCAAAGCCTGCACTGAGTTGATTAACCTTTGTTTCTGCCAGTACTAGGGTACTAATCTGGAAACAGAACTTTAAATTTTGTCTCTTGGATGTAGATTTCACTGTATGAGAGTGTGGAATAATTCAAATTTCAGGACTGGGTGAGAGAAGGGCTAGGGATACAAATTATTAGGGAAGACAATATTACTTTCCCCACCTAAGTCCAACAAACACAGCCTGCCTTTCTTTTTGCTTCATTTGCCCAGCATGCAAGTTTTCCTGTGCCCCCTTCCATGAGGAGAGTTATTTTCGATACCTGTCTTAATGTGTAACATTTCAGTATGTGTAACATACTCCTTGACTTGTCAGAACTAAATTCTTTTCCACGGAGGGACTGGTAACCAGCAAATTTCGAGGTTTCTGGATTGAGCACACCTCTAGGGAAGCCATGGTTTCTGTGTGGATTTTCCACTCCAGATTTAGCTCAAAGTTTTTTGAACTGCTTTGTGTTTTCTGAGGATTTTTGTTTTTGGTGTTATGGTTCATGGAGGACATCCCTTACTGTTTTGTGAGCTCTGTAATGCTTTCCAAAGTATGTGAGATCTAATATAGTGAGTATTTAGGTGTTTGGTAGAGAAGAAGGGCATTTCAGAATAGAATATTTATACACAGAAGTATGACAAACAGGAATAATCCCACACCCATGAAAAAATTAATTTTCTTAATATAAAAATACTATATGCATATAAAAAATTCAAATCACCCCAAAAGTTATAAAATAAACTTCCCTATAATTCAACCTTCTTTCCACTCAAAACCACTGTTAGAAGCTTTTTGTTTTTGGCAGTCTTTCATAAGTATGTGTGTGTATATAAAATCAGTTATGTATAATTGTAGATATTATAAAAAGACACCAAAATAACCTCTAATATTATGTTAAATATTTTCTGTATTATAAAAAGTATCATCAACACATCACAGAGATCACGTTTTGTACATTGTTCTGTTCTTTGCTTTTTTGGCTTAATATACCTTAGAGATTTTCCACATTAACTTATAAACATGTACTTATTTAATTTTGTTTATTTTTTACTGAAGTATAGTTGACTTACAATATTATATTAGTTCCAGGTATACAACATAGTAATTCAATATTTTTATAGATTATACTCCATTTAAAGTTATTATAAATATTGGCTATATGCCCTGTGCTATACAATATATCCTTGTTGCATTATTTATTTTATACATAGTAGTTTGTACCTCTTAATACCCTAACCCTATCTTCCCCCCCCTCCTTTCCCCACTGGTAACCACTAGTTTTTTTCCTTTATCTTTGAGTCTATTTCTATTTTGTTATATTTATTAGTATACTTCATAGATTCTACATTTAAGTGATAAAATATAGTATTTATCTTTCTCTGCATTATTTCACTAAGCATAATTCCTTCCAGGTCCATCCATGTTGTTGCAAATAGCAAAATTTCATTCTTTTTTATGGCTGAGTAATATCCATTGTATAAATATACCATATCTTCTTTATGCATTCATCTGTGGATGGACTCTTTATGCTTCCTGTACCTGGGTATCTGTTACCTTTTTCAGATTTGGGACATTTTCATTCATAATTTCATCAAATACATTTTCAACTCCTTTCTCTTCTTCTGGGACCCCTATAATGTGAATGTTAGCACTGTTATTGTTGTCTCTGAGAGCCCCTAAACTGTTCTCATTTTTTGTTTTTCTTTTTGCTGTTCAGAATGAGTGATTGCTATTATTCTATCTTCCAGGTCACTTATGTGTTCTTTTGTATCACCTAGTCTGCTATTAATTCCTTCTAGTGTGTTTTTTTTTTCATTTATGTCATTGTAATCTTCAGTTCTGACTGTTTCTTAAAAAACATTTTTTTAGTTCCTTGTTAAAATTCTCACTGTGTTCATCAATTCTTTAACGTAGTTCAGTTAGCATTCTTATGACTGATGCTTTTAGCTGTTTATCTCTGTTTTATTAGTTGTTTTTTCAGGTTTTTTTCTTATTCTTTTGTTTGGAAAAAATTCCTCTGTCTTCTCATTTGCTTAACTTTCTTTGTCTCTATGAAGTTAGGCAAAACAGTTACTTATCCTCGTTTTGAAGGGATGTCCTTGTGTGGGAGCATCCCTATGCAGTCTACATGTGCCCAGTGGCTTTGGTGGGAGAGCTGGATCTGACGTGAGCAGGGCTCATGTCTTCCCAGGGTGAGCTGGCAGCTATCACCTTGCGGGGTATTGGGGCTGGAGATGGAGGGCTAGAGCTGGAACCAGTTGTGAGCCACGGCTTCTCCTATGCTCAGTGGCTGTCACTGCCCTATGTTCACATCCCAATGTTCTGGAGCAGAAACCCTGAGCGTTGGGTCCAAGCAGGTTCTATTCCTTCTAGGTGTGCACTCTCCCCCCTCCCAGCAAAGCACTTTCAACCCAGAGGGGAGCAGCGCTGGAACAAGAGGGGCCAAAATGGGCACCCATTGCAGGCTGGTGTGCATGGTGAGACAGTCTTGGCACATCAGTTTGAGATCCAGACTGCTGCTGATCTACCGCCCCCATGAATCCCAGTAATGACCACCCTCACCCTGTTCGGATGCTGTGCAAGGCCTGAGCTGGCTCCATCCACCCATCTGTGCACCCTCCTTGGCCCTGGCAGCCTTTGCCCTAGTGTGGAGCTTATAGGGGCTGGAGTGGACACTCAGCATGGGCTGAGATACACACAGGTAGTCATGGAAACCAGCCAGAGTCCAGTTTAATTCTGCTTCCTCTGCCTTGTTCCCAGGAGAAAGCAAGCATGTATGTGCTCTTCACGAGCAGAGTCTAGGTTTCTTACGGCTCTTCTTCTAGTCCTTCTGGTTTTCAAACCAGCTAAGGGGACTTTTCTTCCCAGCGTCAGACCCCAGGGCTGGGGTACCCAGCATGTGGTTTGAGCAGCTCACTCTCCAGGGAGGATCTCCAAGCTGGTATAATCCCCTTCCTTGTCTGTGTCCCCTTCTAGGGGTAGAGGTCCTGATGATTGCTTCTCTTCCCTTCCTACCTAACTTCATTTGGATCTTTATTTACAGCCTTGATTGTATGAGTCCCTATGACAGTCTCTAGTTTGTTTTCAATGAGAATTGCTCCATATGTAGATGTATAATATTTTGATGTGTTCATAGGGGGAGGTGAGCTCAGTGTCCTCCTACTCTGCCATCTTGACCTCCTCCCCTCAATAGTGTACCTATTTAATTTTAAGTTTCATAGCGTTCCATGTATAGATAAACCATAATTTATTTGACCATTATGGGTTGGTGAATATTTTAGGTTAATCCCTAATTTTTTTTTCAACACAAGTGAGGCTGCTACATGCAAGGTTGCACATACAACCTTAGAATTCTTACAATCTTAGAATTTCACACATACATACCAGCAGGGGAATTCCTGGGTCAGAAGGTCTTCGAATAGTGATTCTTCACTGAATTGAGTTGTGAGATTTATACTTTCCTTCCCTTAGGGAATTTGGATGAACCTGTCCCTTGTAGAGTTCATTATGGCCTCAGCTTCCTCACATATATTGTACTATTTGCAGATCCCAACACCTACCATTTCTTCCCCATTGTTTCATTATAAAACTAAACAGAAGCAGTAACTGCCTCTCACAGAGTTGTTGCAAGGTTTAGAAAAATATGTGAATGCCCGTGTATGACCCATATTTGGTGAAAATAAGAAATAACCGCTTACTCTTATTTTCTTTTACTGTAGTTATTAATGAAACTAGAGAGTGGAAAACTCATAATAGACTTATGGAAGAAACACTTTACCTGTGGGGGTCTTGGTTCAAAGATAAATACAGTAGGGGTTGTGGGAAATATTAAATCAATTAGCATAGTTGTAACCATTGCCTGCACTACTTTCAAAATGAATTGACTTGGTTTACATCAAAATGAATTGACTTGGTTTACATTAAAATACCAGTAGAATCTGAAAATGAAGGAAAGTAAGAAAAAAATTAAATCATTTCTATTGGTCCTTAAATTTATCATGAAGACCTGTATTTCCTGTTATATTTGGGAACCGGGCAGCTGTGCACTATTTTAACGCCTCGCTGGTTTTCAGCTTCTCATCCTCCCACTGCCTGCTTCCCTCCCTCACCACCGTGGGAGGCTGACTCAACAGACTTCTAGTTTTGCTTTCTGGTGGCTTCTCCCCATCCCCCGTTTCTTGTGAGACCACACTGAAGACAAACAAGCATGCTTCACACATCGAAAGGAGACCCAAAGGGAAGAAGAATGAAATTGGGGCCACAAGGTTAAGAGAGGAAAGATGTGGTCACTCTCTTTCTGGGCCAGTACATGGTGGTTTCTGTCTGAGTGAGCAATTACAGACCTCTGTAATTACAGACCTGGTGAGCCGGATCTCTGGTCTTTTGCCCCAAACTTTGATAATTCGGCCCTCAGTGTAGTTCTTGAATTTTTCATACATTTTTTTTTCTTGATGCTCTGAGTAAAACGTCTCAGTAAAAACTGCCCATTTTCTATAATAAATTCCCAATTTCAATTTGCTGCTGTGACAGTGCTAAAGTGTTTCTCTCTCTCTCCCTCTCTCTGTCTCACACACACACCATTCCTGCAATCTCAGAACCAATAAAAGGTGCATCTAATATGAGAAATCATAGGTCAAAAGAGCTTGGGTTTCTACATATGCACACAGGAGTGCACAAATATTTATTAATAAATATCCTTCTGCCTTCCCATTTCTGTTTGTACAGCTATGATATATCTACTTTCCCAGTATGTCTATTCTCTCCTATTTGCACTCTTCTATAGGCAATGGCAAACATAGGTGTGTACATCCAGCTAAAGGATACACATGTACACAAATACATATGTGTATATATGTATATATACACACACAAAAACGTGTACCTCAGTATGTATGTGTATGTTCACTACATCCATATAATTATTTTAGCTTTATAATAGATACTATCAACATAACAATCTATAGTCAATCTAAGAAAGAAGTGGAAGGTGTTTTTTTTAACATCTTTATTGGGATATAATTGTTTTGCAATGGTGTGTTAGTTTCTGCTTTATAACAAAGTGAATCAGCTCTACATACACATATATCCCCATATCTCCTCCCTCTTGCGTCTCCCTCCCACCCCTCTAGGTGGTCACAAAGCACCAAGCTGATATCTCTGTGTTATGCGGCTGCTTCCCACTAGCTATTTTACATTTGACAGTATATATAAGTCCATGCCACTCTCTCACTTCGTCCCAGCTTACCCTTCCTGCTCCCCATGTCTTCAATTCCATTCTCTACGTCTGCGTCTTTATTTTTGTCTTGCCCCTAGGTTCTTCAGAACCATTTTTTTTTCTAGATTCCATATATATGTGTTAGCATACGGTATTTGTTTTTCTCTTTCTGACTTCACTCTGTATGACAGACTCTAGGTCCATCCACCTCACTACAAATAACTCAATTTAGTTTCTTTTTATGGCTGAGTAATATTCCATTGTATATATGTGCCACATGTTCTTTATCCATTCATCTGTCGATGGACACTTAGGTTGCTTCCTTGTTGTGGCTATTGTAAATAGAGCTGCAATGAACATTGCGGTACATGACTCTTTTTGAATTACGGTTTTCTCAGGGTATATATGCCCAGTAGTAGGATTGCTGGGTTGTATGGTAGTTCTATTTTTAGTTTTTTGTTTGTTTGTTTGTTTGTTTTTTTGCGGTATGCGGGCCTCTCACTGTTGTGGCCTCTCCCGTTGCGGAGCACAGGCTCTGGACGCTCAGGATCAGCGGCCATGGCTCATGGGCTTAGTTGCTCCGCAGTATGTGGGATCTTCCCGGACCGGGGGCACGAACCCATGTCCCTTGCATGGGCAGGCAGACTCTCAACCACTGCGCCACCAGGGAAGCCCCCTATTTTTAGTTTTTTAAGTAACCTTCATACTGTTCTCCATAGTGGCTGCATCAATTTACATTGCCTCCAACAGTGCAAGAGGGTTCCCTTTTCTCCACATCCTCTCCAGCATTTATGGTTTATTCTGACTGGTGTGTGGTGATACCTCATTGTAGTTTTGATTTGCATTTCTCTGATGATTAGTGATGTTGAGCATTCGTTCATGTGTTTGTTGGCAGTCTGTATATCTTCTTTGGAGAAATGTCTATTTAGGTCTTCTGCCCATTTTTGGATTGGGTTGTTTGTGTTTTTGATACTGAGTTGCATGAGCTGCTTGTAAATTTTGGAGATTAATCCTTTGTCAGTTGCTTCATGTGCAAATATTTTCTCCCATTCTGAGGGTTGTCTTTTCATCTTGTGTATGGTTTCCTTTGCTGTGCAAAAGCTTTTTAGTTTCATTAGGTCCCATTTTTTAATTTTTATTTTTATTTAGAAATGGAAAATTTTATTTGAGCCAACTTGAGGATTATAACCCAGGAGATAGCCTTTCAGATAGCTCTGAGGACTGTTCCAAAGATGTAAGCAGGGAGGCCAGTATATATGTAATTTTGATGAAGGGGGTACATGCAATCAAGCTCATATCTTGGTAGAAGGTGACTACTATTGGCAAGGAACAGGTATCTTAGTTAACAGTTTTAGTGCTTTTCTAAGTGTGGGAAGATGCAAGAAACTGGGTTCATAAAATTGTCTCCTGAAAATATCTAACTATCTGAGTGCCAATTCTGCCATTTTTCCAGGAACGCAAAGTGCCTCCTCCTGATCTTCGCTCTGCCTTTTTCTTCAGGGTGTATGTAGGTCAGTGACTGCAATGGCTAGTGACTTGGTTCCTGTAGAACTGAATGGTGGGCAACCTTCTTTATTTACGGTTCCCTCTCGTCCAGTCTTAATTTTGACCAAAGTTTTGGAGGCATTTTGTGACCGATTCATTCCGTGGTGCTAGGAATGCTCATTGCCAGGTTGGGCAAGGATTTCTTTGATAGTCCACTTAATGTGCTATTTTAAGTGTAGGTCCTGTCAACAGTAGCCAAAATCTCTGGACTGCCTGTCTTATTAATCTCTTATGGTTCAGGAAATGGTTTCCTCTTGTTGCTTCTTTCCATATCTGGAGCTACACTATTGCAATCTTATAGAACTATATATTTGGTCAATTGATTCGAGTTGCCTCCTCATCATTTTTATTGGAGGCTCAGTCACACATTTGGTAATGCAAGAAACAATCTTATAAACTAGGCAGAATACAAGTAATATTAATAGTAACACTAATACAGTCATAAGTAAGTAATGTTATCTTCTAAGGCGTTACATGGCTGGCTCCAGAAGAAGAAAAATGGGTGCTTATGGTTGAACAGGTATTTCTGCTGTTGGGGAGGTCTGGTTAATGAGGAATGCAGAAGCCCAATGCACATTAGAGGGGAGGGCGGAGGCCCAAATGGGCAGAGAAGAATTTTATGTTTTAATTTTTCTTGTCTTGCCTTAAAACATGAGTTTTGTTTTATCACTGCAAAAAAATGAGGCTACATGATTCAAGTAATGATACCCTTATTCTAATACCAAAGAGAGGAAAATTCTGAAGAAATAATAGTTACGTTTAAATACAATACTGATTTTTTTGCATTGAATTGTGACATAATTTGCTAGGGTCAATGGACTTTATCACATGAATAAAAGAATGTATTTTATGCAAGATAAAATAGAATATCAAATTAACTTTGGAGAAGCAAAAGCAATATGACTTTTCTCTCTTTAGCGGGTATTTAGGAAAGTACACTAAAGATATCTGAAGAACACAGATGGCATTTAACAAATTCTGTGTCTTACAATATTAAAGATATTGGTGTGGTAACCTAAGGAAGGAAGGAATGAATAAAGGCTAGTAAATGCTATGTCAGTTATTTTACAGTGCTTCAATAGAAGGCAAACACGTTTCTTTTTTTTCTAAAGAGGTTATTTTTTTCCCTATAGTAATCATTTGTTTCTCAGATTAAATTCACATAATCAGTATATCATCAGTATGTTTGTTAAAGTTAGTTTTCTATCGTTTGTTTCTTTTGTAAAGAAACTACCCAGTGTTTTCTCAAAAGCCAAAAGCTGTTTATGATAGTAGATGCCTCTTCATAGTGTCACTGAAGTTCTCCAACTGTTGTCACATACTTGATTAATTTTGTAACCAGCTTCTGGATCTTGAGGTTACTAGGATATAACTGGAGTTTATTACGTATTTTAACATAGTGGTACAGGCAAAAAGGACAAAGTATTTCAGTTCACAGTAACGAATTTTATATCTCCTACCTGCTTATAGTTGTTTGACTTGGATAAAGTTAATCAAAAATCTCTGATTTTTGTTTCTCCTCCATTGAAAAGTGACACAAAACCAGCTTCCTGATTCCTCACAATTGTTATGAGCCCTGTTAGAGGATATGTGAATGTAGTTATTAATTTTGGTGATGATGGTCATATGCATATTTTCTGACAATTAGAACTGAGAAGAGGATGGGTAATGTTAAGGTCCACATATCAAGATGAGGAGGTTAGCCAACAGGCCAGGCTGGAAGGGTCACTGCCCCAGTGCATGAAAGCAGCCTAGGTGAATTTTTATGAATGACGCCTAAATACTTCTCAGAACAGTTAAAGATTTATATCCAACCCTGAGATAAATTAGTAATGATGATGCCAATGCACACTGGAGCATATCAGCAATCATTTCCATAAGACAGTGGGAAATAAATCATAGAGCTAATCACAGAAATTTAAGATGACATTTTTTTTTTCAAAAAAAATAGGTTAAAATGTAGGTTAATACCTACTTTTATTTTCTCTAAATTCTTGTCTCACCATTTTGCTTATGCCTATTTATTTTGGGGTGTACTTTCTATCCCCACCCTTCCTCTCTCCTTCCTGTGTTCTCTTTATAGCCGAGAGTGATCTTTGAAAACTATACTTCTTGGGTCCCCTTGCCCATTGAGTTCAGCTTACGCTCTGTCAGTCTTAAGTGGCTGGTGATTTAAAGTGTGGGGGAAGGGCAGCAAGTCTAATTCTCCATCTCTCTCCTTCAGGTGGGATCTTCAGCAGTGGCTGTTCCTCCATGATTCTAGACCTTTCTAGACAGCCCTATCTTGCTACCAGTTCTTTCCTTTATGGTCTCAGTCCCACCTGGAAGTCCACTTCATGGGTCCAACTCCTGCCAGTGGTCCCTCCTCCATAGTTCCAGCTTGCAGCTGGTAACCCCTCCTACAGGGCTCATATAGTGGTCTCTTGGGAAGCCCTTTCACGGGGGTTTCAGCTCCCTGCTGATGAGTATGCCTCCTGGATTTTGATATTCATCATCTCTTCTTTCTTTTGTACCTTTAGTTTTAGGGGTAACAGCAGTTTCTTGTAGATGATTTATCTCCGGGTACCTCATCTTCCCATGTTTTCAGCTTTTCTGAAAACTCTGTGACTAGTTTGCTGAATTAAAGTTCCTGGTGTGGTTCTGCTTTCTGGACTGAATACAGACTTGACATAGTCATCAACTAACATGTGGAGTACAGCCAGCTCATTAAAAAGTGAGAAACAAGTTGAAAGGAAGGAGATGGGTGAATGAAATACATCTGTTTTAACCAAATGCAGTTATGTTGTATATATATACCATGAGAACCTTTTCTTTTGATCTAATCATTACAATGAAATTTTGTTAGGGATTCTGTGAGAATATCAACTAAAAGATAGCATTTTAAAACTTGTATGGTTTGCTCATCAATCGGTTCCTGACTATAAAATCATTTTTTTACTGTGGTTATTTGTAGAATATTTTTGCCTAAATCCATCTGCTCTTTGCAAATAATAGTTTAGACTACAATTTGCCAAGAAATAAACTAGGATAGATTTTTTAAACAGATTCCCCAATAAATCAATGGGTTAATCATTTAGGAGGAATGAGTAATTTCCATTTGAAATTTAGATAGACACTGTCCTGAACATATCACTGTGTGTCTACATCTGTAGAACTGATAGAAATAAATGCATTAACAAATATATATAACACATCCCATCGTTAACTGGAGTAAATTTCCACATACAGTTATTTTCCAGCATTATTTTTATGAGCTAAAAATGAAAATACTCTGTATCTAGCAGTTGGGGAACAGGAAGGCTTATGTAAACAGGGGATGGGTGGTCAGGGGAGCCTGGCTGGAGGGCGAGCCCTCTGCCTTTCTGGGGTGATGAGAGGCATGAGCCCAGGTGTGCAATCCAACACATACAGTGTGGTTAGATTTCAAATTGCTCACTTGGCAAAAGCATACTAGCATTCTTGACAGTATTTCTGGAGATATGAAAAAAGAGAGCCCTATTGAGGATGTAATGACAGTGGGGAAAAGCTGGGATGCTGGGGCTTCTGAATTGACAATAACTATTGTTTTAATAAAAGCAACTGGGCTTCCCTGTTGGCGCAGTGGATAGGAATCTGCCTGCCAGTGCAGGGGACACGGGTTCGATCCCTGGTCTGGGAAGATCCCACATGCTGCGGAGCAACTAAGCCTGTGTGCCACAACTACTGAGCCCATGTGCCACAACTACTGAAGCCCGCGCACCTAGAGCCAGTGCTCTGCAACAAGAGAAGCCACCACAATGAGAAGTCTGTGCACCACAGTGAAGAGTAGCCCCCACTCGCCGCAACTAGAGGAAGCCTACGTGCAGCAATGAAGACCCAGCACAGCCAAAAATAAAGTAAAAAAAAATAAATAAAAGCAACCACCATTTATTGAGTACCATCCCACATTCAAAGTGTCAGGAATTTTAAATACACTAATTTATTTAGTCTTCATGATTGATAAGGTAAAATTATTTACAATTTGCAAGGTGAACATTAATTGCCCTTATTTTACAGATGACAGAACTGAAGATCAGGGAAGTTAAATAACTTGTCCATGGTTGGTTAGTTGAGTGGAAAATTCAGGATATGTAAAGAGGACTTTCTGACTCCAAAGTTGATGTACTTCCCACTATTCTATATAGTAAAACACTCCTATTTTTTCATCTGCACCTTGGATAGAGAAGGTGTTGAGTGACCTATCTACAGTTGAGATGAGATGTGGTGATAGTATTTTTCTATCATGCACATACAAAAATACTAGATTTGTCACTGCTTACTATAGTAGGCAGAAGAATGGCCTCCAAAGATGTCCAGAATCTAATTCTAGGACCTTGTGACTATATTGCCTTCCATGGTAAAAGCGACTTTTCAGATATGATAATGTTAAGGACTTTGAGAAAAGGAGATTATCCTGGATTGTTTAAGTGAGCCCGACCTAATCGCAGGGGTCCTTATACGAGGGAGGCAGGAGGATCAGAGTCAGAGAAAGAGATGTGATGATGAAAGCAGAGGTCAGATTGGTAAGTGAAGAAAGGGCCATGATCAAGGAATGTGGGCAGCCTCTGAATGCTGGAAAAGTCCAGGAAACATTCTCCCCTGGAGCTTCCAAAAAGGATGCAGCATTGCTGACCCATTTTAGACTTCTGTCCTCTAGTACTGTAACAAAATAAATTTGTGTTGTTTAAAGCCACTAAGTTTGTGGCAACTTAGAGCACTTGGAAACTAATACACTTACTTGTTCTGTTTAAACTATGGATCTAAGTAGGCTCTGGGTTCTCTATTTGATTATTCTATATAGATACACATTTCATTATCCTATTTTATCATCATGAAAGTAAATTAGTGGGAGACAAAAATCAAATCTCTGCATCAATAATTGCATTGGTCAGTATGATTCTGAGGATATTAAAATAAATAACCTCACATATAGATAAAGAGGTTAATTTCCTCAGTCAGTTAATGACACTGTTAAGGATAAACTCCTGGAGTTGTGTATTGTTAAATGTTTCAACTAGAGAGAGAGAAGAACTCTGTGGTTAAAGGATGCAAAAATCACCTAGGGTGTAGGTGATGCTGGTCACCTCCTGAGAGGTTCTTGACCAGCCACAGGAAATATGCCTGGTATCTGTGTATCACTTTTTTTTTTTTTTTTTTTTGGTGGTACGCGGGCCCCTCACCGCCGCGGAGCACAGGCTCCGGACGCGCAGGCCCAGGGGCCACGGCTCACGGGCCCAGCCGCTCCGCGGCACGCAGGATCCTCCTGGACCTGGGCACGAACCTGCGTCCCCTGCATCGGCAGGCGGACTCCCAACCACTGCGCCACCAGGGAAGCCCTCACTTTTTTAATGGTATATTTTCACCTACAGGGTCGTATGCATTAATACCAGAAGTTATACAACGGTCAATTACGTTCTATTGGTTGCAAGACACAATGACTGGCTTCTTTGTGGCATATAAACACAGCTAAGCTCTGGCCTGATTAAGTACCAGGCTTTAAGCAAGGGCTAGGGCTTCCCTGGTGGCGCAGTGGTTGAGAGTCCGCCTGCCCATGCAGGGGACACGGGTTCGTGTCCCGGTCTGGGAAGATCCCACATGCTGCGGAGTGGCTAGGCCTGTGAGCCATGGCCGCTGAGCCTGTGCGTCTGGAGGCTGTGCTCCGCAATGGGAAAGGCCACAACAGTGAGAGGCCCGCGTACCGCAAAAAAAAAAAGGGCTAGTTATTTCAGCAGTAGAAGAAGCACCAGCCACCTCCAAGCCCTTTACTGGGGGTTCGGTGGATTCAGAAGGAAGCAATGTCTGTATCCTTTCCTCTCAACACTAGGTCCCAAGAAATAATACTCACAGAGCATAGGAATCTTTCAAACTGACCGTGGCCGGATGTGTGTATGAAGACGATAGATTCTCTTGGATCAGAGTTGGACTGGATGGGGTCCCCACCAAAAATAAGCCAAATAACAACTGCTGCAGCCCCGTCCTAGAGTAGGCTTCTGTCTCTTAGAGCAGTTCTCTCAGCATCACTCATGGTGCATAATGGTGAAGACAGTTACTTACTAACCTATCGCTTCACGCAGAGAATATGAAAGCATTATTTAAGAGCAGTGAACATTTCCTAAGTCCTAGTTTGGACTCCTATTTTTTTGCATGTGAGAATAATGAAAAAGAATGATCTGGGGTATGAGGGAAACTGTTCAATCATACATGATACAAGTTAATTTTTTTTAGCAAGTAATGTCAGTTAACTTATGTAAAAATTCTAACTGGTGTAGGGATGAATCTGGCCATGGGACCCCCCCCCCATTGCCCCAAATTTAAAATAATCACTTTTTTTGAAATTAAACATCTCCTGTTAGAGTTTTATAGATGTTGTAAAATTCTAGCTGAATTCTTAATTTGCATATTTTGAAACAACATTTGGAGCACAACCTTATATGATGGGAGATTTTAAATCACTCAGTATTGTGTTTAATTATGCTAACTCAGTATTCTGTAAAGTTTGACACTAAATTTGTATCAGAGGACAAATGAGTTTTACTAATTTGTAGGTCTTAAAAACATGAGAATAACTGTCATTTTGCAGTGGTTTTAATATGTAACTATAAAAAGGAGGAAAAACTGTCTTCTCAGACCAAATTAGAAAAACTTATCTAGGAAAAATACTAATAGTTTTTAAAAACTTAAATGTGTGGTATATGGAGTTAAGTAAGTTATGTAATGATTCTATCTTGGTTTTTCACTTTGGGGGAATGTGTGTTACAGAGATTCAAGTGATAGTGCTGGCTACTAGGCTCATTACAGATATTAGCTATTGCCACTAATAGTGGTGACCAGTGTCAAGCAACATCACAAGATTTAAAAGCATTTTCCTTCCTGGTATCCTAATGTCTAATTGGTGAGATCCCATCTCATAAGTATGTAGTTAAAATTCATGGAATGGAGAGTCAAACTTTACCCTTTATCAGAACTTCTAGTAGACGTTTGATGAATTATTATAATTAGTGATGACTAATGACTAAATGTTTTAAAATTTATTCCTACACATGTAAGAGATGATCCAATCACCAATTAATGTACTTGCCCATTTGCAATTAATATATCATGGAGTGGTCATATCCAAGCTTCCTTGAGAATGGTCACTAGCTAATGAAGATGCTTGCAGTCTCACAGAAGTTCCATCCTCCAGACAATCGCGTCCATGATTTAGTTAACATCTTAAGTATGTTCTGAAGAGAAAGCTGTTGTGGAATCATTTCTTTGTGGCTCTGGCTTCAGTGGGTGGTAATATTTTTGAAAGGTGAAATAGGCTGTGGTTTTTTTCTTGTTTCATGTTCCAGGTGAAGATCTGAGAGAATTTACAGATGTGTCACTTTTCAGTGATCACTGTATCATACACCCATTTACCCTAATAGAAAAATCTCTAAAGGTTAAAAAAAAATTATATGTGATTTATAATTGATAAATAATTAATTGAATGAAAATAATGATAATTGTGTAGGAAACAGTAAAGATCTTAGCTGAAATTCAGTAAGCAAGCCTAAGAAGCATATTTTACAATAGAGAAAACTGGAAGAAGCTTACTTTAAACTATTCGTTATTATCAAACTCTGTTGTAGACTATTCAATAATGTACTGTTTTAAAATTTAAAAAAATGAAATAGCAAAGGATAATATAATCACAGTTGCTATTTTTTGTGATGGTAGATTTTTGTTGATGAAATAATAAAATATTATCAAATAGAAAATTAGTTATTCATAGATTCCATGATTGCATACATAGAAAATAACGAATAATCAACTCAAGAATATTAGACAATAGTGAAAAAGTTCACTTAAGGTGCTAGGTAATAGAAAATAATTAAAATAATACAAGTGTTCTTGCATTATAGCAGTAACTACAAAAATTATATAATTGATAAATACTATTCACAGTATAACAAAGACATAAATATTTTGGGTAATAGGTAATAAGCAATCTGGATGACCTATATAAAGAAAACGATAAAATGGGGACATGCCCAAGGACATGTATTTTATACATCAGAGTGGATGTCCATGGAGGAGAGATTTGCTATGAATGGAACAGGAATGAAGTATGAACAGAAACTTGACCAAAACAATGACATTGGCACATCATGAACAGAGGGGTATGTTTAATTCATCTCCTTGTCTCTGAGGTTTAAAACTAAATCAAAGATAACTGGAGAGTTGGATCATGTTTCTAGTTCCAACTAAATGTTATGAAAATGGACATTCTGTCCAAGTTAATTTACGGTTGAATATTATACCCATCAGCATTCAAACAGAAGTTTTCTTCGGCTAGTAAGTTTACCCAGAGGTATTACTGAACAAGCATATAAGAAATGTAGTAGTTGTCAATGACAAAGCTTTGAAAACTATATTACATGAAGATCTCATACAAAGGAAACTGGAAGATAGTCCATATGAGAAACATGGGGAAAAACTACCATTGATATAGACAAATAACCCATATGAAAAGGAATAAACAAGAAGGCTTGAGTTCCTACCCATGTTACCTTTTAGACCCCTTTCCATTGCTAGCTTCATTTTACAGAAAAGTGAACCACAGAGAGATTAGGTAAGTCACCCAAGGACACATCTCAAATCAGTAAACATTTATTGACTTTCTGCTAGTGATAAAGACTGAACTAAATGCCAGACATTTCAAAAACAGAGAAGACAATTTTCTTTTTCTGGACTTGCATATAGTTTGGTGGAGGAGTCTAGAAAACAGTCATGAAAGAAGGCAAAGTAGATTTCAAGGCCAGGTCTTTTGACATCAACATTCACATTATTTTCATTGCCATGCTATGTTCTATATCAGAATCCAAGTAATACATACTTGGAAAGAGAGAGAAAAATTGAATTAAATTTGACTAGTTACCAAAGAATTGGAAGTAACTTTTTTGCCCTTAATTGGCAAACATGAATGCATCATTCATAACAGGCAGAGTTCCTGAGGTAGGAAAAAAAATACCTGGCAGTTATTCATCACTATCACCTGTGGCTGATATCATCCTTTTCAAAGGACTGTTCCTATTTATACAATTTGACAATGGATTTCAAGGGTCATAAAAACATTTATATAATTTAATGCCATTATTCATAATCTTTGAAGGTACTTAAAATGAGGGAAATAGATACATTCCCAAAAATATTTATTTTTAATTAAGTATAAAGGGGAAAGGAGGAAATAACTACCTACTAGTGGGAGAATATTTTAATCAATTATAAATATTCAATAGAAAATCAAACCACTTCAGGAAACTATGATGAGAGAGAGAAGAAAGGAGGGAACCATGGAAATAAAACTGCTTCATTGGGTGAATTGGGAAATTTGGGAAAAATTGGGAAAATTGGGAAATTCCCATGAAATTGGGAAATTTCATTGGTATGTCCTTCATTTTCATTACTTTTTACAATGATTACATTTTAAATTAAAAACATAATGCCCAGTGCAACTAAATTCAAAATATATTAAAATGATGAATTAAGAATATTATAATATAGACTTTCTCTCACATTGAGTGTCCTTATGGGAGATAAAAAATGAAGTAGAATTTTTCAGTATCTGATAGAACTCCAACATCACCTGTCAATTAACCAAAAAGGAACTTAATTTAGTTGTAATTCCAAAATAGCTTTACTGGTTTCATCCATTTTAATAGCCTAAAATTCAGGCATTCAGATTTTTCTAAGCTTAAAATTTTATGTGGGAAATTAAGACTTTATCCTCTACAAAGAAGCATCAGATAAGCAAGGACCAAGCTTTTGCAACCTACGAGCTTCCGTACTGCACATTAACGCCCATTAAGAAAGATGAAAATAACCCATTTCTCTCTCTCCTTCTTGGCCGACTCCTGTTTTTGCTCACACACCTCATATAAACCTTCTATAGGGACAGTGAGTTCATTTTCCTCCTAGCTGTCATTTTGGAAATCTTTCTCTTCGACATCCCCCACTTTCTTAGCATTCCTTTTTAACAAGAAATATAAAATTGATGGTAGTTTTTAGTCGCTTTCAGCTACTTGCTTGCCTCTGGAAAGTAAATTAAAGCTTCATGCCAAATTCTCATGTGCAAACCTGAGGCTGATACTTAATTAGTTCATTTATTTACTCTTCAAATAATGTTTACTAGGTACCTACAATGTGCCTGAATCAATCCTTCTAATATTCTCCACCCTTCGTCATAGGTCCACCAATCGAATGGGTTTTAACTGGGATAGTCAGCACACATCCCCATATTCTTGTCCCCATCCTGTTTTTTCCTTCCCTTCTGTTGTGGCAGTCCTTGCAGATACCTGTGGAGTGCCTTTCTTTTCAGAGTGCCTTCTGGAAATCCCAATGCACTGCCAATAAAGGGTATTTATACCCTCAAACTTTTCCTTGACTATTGGATTTACCTCTGGACCTTAATTATCTTTCCTTTTACCATACTAGTCTGAACAACCATTCAATTAGAGACCCTCTTATGCGCGCACACACACACACACACACCTCATATTCATAACTAACTACTTTGAAGCATGATGTGTAGTCAGCTTTTTTTCTGGCTCCTCTACAAGTCGATATTGTACATCTTCATTCTGTAGTGCTCCATACATTTAAGCACATGAATTTAGTCCACCTGAAATCAAGTTCTTTTGCACCCGAATTCCTGGTTTAGTTCATAGTTAATGAGTTTATTATCCCAACATAGCCCCACAGCTCTGGGATTCTATCTGATGCAATGGTTTCCATCTTTACTTTAGCTATCCATTCATCTCACTACATTTAATTTCTTTTTTTTTTTTAACCATGCAGAGCTGTTCTCAGTGAAATGTTGATCTCTCAAATTGTCAGACCACTTTTCGTATCCTGCCTCCCTCATGAACTTGCTCCTTTCACTCCCACTTAACATACTGCTTGATAGGATTTGGAAAAGTCAATATAGAGGATGTTTGGATGAAGTCATCCCCTTTCTGGTTGCACTGCCCTTCACTCTTCAGTTAGCCTGTATCTCATGGTGAATTATTTTAGTGACATTCTTACCAGCACTACTGATTGCTTTGTCTACATTTTATTTATCTGTTTCATTCTGTTCTTGATGCATCAATAGGGGAAAAAGGGAATGAATCCAGGGCAACTGAATTAAAGGATTTCAAATCGGGATAAAATTGTATACACAAGTGAACCTTTTAGAAAATTTTGATATTGTGACCCTGTTCAATTAATCATTAGAAAATTCAATCAATAATTAAAAGGTAATACTATTA
This sequence comes from Delphinus delphis, assembly GCF_949987515.2. Taxonomy (NCBI): domain Eukaryota; kingdom Metazoa; phylum Chordata; class Mammalia; order Artiodactyla; family Delphinidae; genus Delphinus; species Delphinus delphis. Next base: position 79,084,291 of record NC_082688.1, on the reverse strand, counting down.
TTTTGTTTATATTTTTAAAGAAAATGACTTCATATTCTTTTTTTTTAACATCTTTATTGGAGTATAATTGCTTTACAATGGTGTGTTAGTTTCTGCTTTATAACAAAGTGAATCACCTATACATATACATAATCCCCATATCTCCTCCCTCTGTGTCTCCCTCCCACTCTTCCTATCCCACCCCTCTAGGTGGTCACAAAGCACCGAGCAGATCTCCCTGTGCTATGTGGCTGCTTCCCACTAGCTATCTGTTTTACATTTGGTAGTATATATAAGTCCATGCCACTCTCACACTTCATCCCAGCTTACCCTTCCCCCTCCCCGTGTCCTCATATCCATTCTCTACATCTGCATCTTTATTCCTGTCCTGCCCCTAGGTTCTTCAGAACCATTTCTTTTTTTTTTAGATTCCATATGTATGTGTTAGCATATGGCATTTATTTTTCTATTTCTGACTTCACCCTGTATGACAGTCTCTAGGTCCATCCACCTCACTACAAATAACTCAGTTTCCTTTCTTTTTATGGCTGAGTAATATTCCATTGTATATATGAGCCACGTCTTCTTTATCCATTCATCTGTTGATGGACATGTAGGTTGTTCCAATGTCCTGGTTATTGTAAATAGAGCTGCAATGAACATCGTGGTACATAACTCCTTTTGAATTATGGTTTTCTCAGGGTATATGCCCCATAGTGGGATTGCTGGGTCGTGTGGTAGTTCTATTTTTAGTATTTTAAGGAACCTCCATACTGTTCTCCATAGTGGCTGTATCAATTTACATTCCCATCAACAGTGCAAGAGGGTTCCCTTTTCTCCACACCCTCCCAAGCATTTATTGTTTGTAGATTTTTTGATGATGGCCATTCCGACTGCTGTGAGGTGATACCTCATTGTAGTTTTGATTTGCATTTCTCTGATGATTAGTGATGTTGAGCATTCGTTCATGTGTTTGTTGGCAATCTGTATATCTTCTTTGGAGAAATGTCTATTTAGGCCTTGTGCCCATTTTTGGATTCGGTTGTTAGTTTTTTTGATATTGAGTTGCATGAGCTGCTTGTAAATTTTGGAGATTAATCCTTTGTCAGTTGCTTCATGTGCAAATATTTTCTCCCATTCTGAGGGTTGTCTTTTCATCTTGTTTATGGTTTCCTTTGCTGTGCAAAAGCTTTTAAGTTTCATTAGGTTCCATTTGTTTCTTTTTGTTTTTATTTCCATTTCTCTAGGAGGTGGGTCAAAAAGGATCTTGCTGTGATTTATGTCATAGAGGGTTCTGCCTATATTTTCCTCTAAGAGTTTTAGAGTGTCTGGCCTTACATTTAGGTCTTTAATCCATGTGTATGGTGTTAGGAAGTGTTCTAATTTCATTCTTTTACATGTAGCTGTCCAGTTGTCCCAGCACCACTTATTGAAGAGACCGTCTTTTCTCCACTGTATATTCTTGCCTTCTTTATCAAAGATGAGGTGACCATATGTGTGTGGGTTTATCTCTGGGCTTTCTATCTGGTTCCATTGATCTATCTTTCTCTTTTTATGCCAGTACCATACTGTCTTGATTACTGTAGCTTTGTAGTATAGTCTGAAGTCAGGGAGCCTGATTCCTCCAGCTCCGTTTTTCATTCTCAAGATTGCTTTGGCTGTTAGGGGTCTTTTGTGTTTCCGTACAAATTGTAACATTTTTTGTTCTAGTTCTGCGAAAAATGCCAGTGGTAGTTTGATAGGGATTGCATTGAATCTGTACGTTGCATTGGGTAGTATAGTCATTTTCACAATGTTGATTCTTCCAATTCAAGAACATGGTATATCTCTCCATCTGTTTGTATCATCTTTAATTTCTTTCGTCAGTGTCTTATAGTTTTCTGCATACAGGTCTTTTGTCTCCTTAGGTAAGTTTATTCCTAGGTATTTTATTCTTTTTGTTGCAATGGTAAATGGGAGTGTTTCCTTAATTTCTCTTTCAGATTTTTCATCATTAGTGTATAGGAATGCAAGAGATTTCTGTGCATTAATTTTGTATCCTGCTACTTTACCAAATTCATTGATTAGCTTTAGTAGTTTCCTGGTAGCATCTTTACGATTTTCTATGTGTAGTATTATGTCATCTGCAAACAGTGACTGCTTTACTTCTTCTTTTCCAATTTGGATTCCTTTTATTTCTTTTTCTTTTCTGATTGCTGTGGCTAAAACCTCCAAAACTATGTAGAATAATAGCGGTGAGAGTGGACAACCTTGTCTTGTTCCTGATCTTAGAAGAAATGTTTTCAGTTTTTCACCACTGAGAATGATGTTGGCTGTGCGTTTGTCATATATGGCCTTTATTATGTTGAGGAAATTTCCTTCTATGCCTACTTTCTGGAGGGTTTTTATCATAAATCGGTGTTGAATTTTGTGAAAAGCTTTTTCTGCCTCTATTGAGATGATCGTATCATTTTTCTTCTTCAAGTTGTTAGTATCATTTATCACATTGATTGATTTGCATATATTAAAGAATCCTTGCATTCCTGGGATACACCCCACCTGATCATGGTGTATGATCCTTTTAATGTGCTGTTGGATTCTGTTTGCTAGTATTTTGTTGAGGAATTTGCACCTATGTTCATCAGTGATATTGGCCTGTAGTTTTCTTTTTTTGTGTGACATCTTTGTCTGGTTTTGGTATCAGAATGATGGTGGCCTCGTAGAATGAGTTTGGGAGTGTTCCTCCCTCTGCTATATTTTAGAAGAGTTTGAGAGGGATAGGTGTTAGCTCTTCTCTAAATGTTTGATAGAATTTGCCTGTGAAGCCATCTGGTCCTGGGCCTTTGTTTGTTGGAAGATTTTTAATCACAGTCTCAATTTCAGTGCTTGTGATTTGTCTGTTCATATTTTCTAGTTCTTCCTGGTTCAGTCTAGGAAGGTTGTGCTTTTCTAAGAATTTGTCCATTTCTTTCAGGTTGTCCATTTTATTGGCATATAGTTGCTTGCACTCTTCTCTCATGATCCTCTGTATTTCTGCAGTGTCAGTAGTTACTTCTCCCTTTTCATTTCTAATTCTATTCATTTGAGTCTTCTCCCTTTTTTTCTTGATGAGTCTGGCTAATGGTTTATCAATTTAGTTTACCTTCTCAAAGAACCAGCTTTTAGTTTTATTGATCTTTGCTATTGTTTCCTTCATTTCTTTTTCATTTATTTCTGATCTGATCTTTATGATTTCTTTCCTTCTGCTAACTTTGGGTTTTTTTCTTCTTCTTTCCCTAATTTCTTTAGGTGTAAGGTTAGGTTGTTTATTTGAGATGTTTCTTGTTTCTTGAGGTACGATTGTATTCTGTAAACTTCCCTCTTAGAACTGCTTTTGCTCTATCCCATAGGTTTTGGGTCATCTTGTTTTCATTGTCATTTGTTTCTAGGTATTTTTTGATTTCCTCTTTGATTTCTTCAGTGATCCCTTGGTTATTAAGCAGTGTATTGTTTAGCCTCCATGTGTTTATATTTTTTACAGCTTTTTTCCTGTAATTGATATCAAAAAGTCTCAGCATTGTGGTCAGAAAAGATACTTGCTACAATTTCAATTTTCTTAAGTTTACCAAGGCTTGATTTGTGACCCAAGATATGATCTGTCCTGGAGAATGTTCCATGAGCACTTGAGAAGAAAGTGTATTCTGTTGTTCTTGGGTGGAATGTCCTATAAATATCAATTAAGTCCATCTTGTTTAATGTATCATTTAAAGCTTGTGTTTCCATATTTAGTTTCATTTTGGATGATCTGTCCATTGATGAAAGTGGGGTGTTAAACTCTCCTACTATTATCATGTTGCTGTCAATTTCCCCTTTTATGGCTGTTAGCATTTGCCTTATGTATTGAGGTGCTCCTATGTTAGGTGCATAAATATTTACAATTCTTATATCTTCTTTTTGGTTTGATCCGTCGATCATTATTTAGTGTCCATTTTTGTCTCTTGTAATACTCTTTATTTTAAAGTCTATTTTGTCTGATACGAGAATTGCTACTCCAGCTTTCTTTTGATTTCCATTTGCATGGAATATCTTTTTCCATCCTCTCACTTTCAGTCTTTATGTGTCCCTAGGTCTGAAGTGGGTCTCTTGTAGATAGCATATATACGGGTCTTGTTTTTGTATCCATTCAGCCAGTCTGTGTCTTTTGGTGGGAGCATTTAATCCATTTGCATTTAAGATAATTATCGATATGTATATTCCTATTCCCGTTTTCTTAATTGTTTTGTGTTTGTTATTGTAGGCCTTTTTATTCTCTTGTGTTTCCTACCTAGAGAAGTTCCTTTAGCATTTGCTATAAAGCTGGTTTGGTGATGCTGAATTCTCTTAGCTTTTGCTTGTCTGTAAAGGTTTTAATTTCTCCATCAAAACTGAATGAGATCCTTGCTGGGTAGAGTAATCTTGGTTGTAGGTTTTTCCCTTTCATCATTTTAAATATGTCTGGCCACTCCCTTCTGTCTTGCAGACTTTATGGTGAAAGATCAGCTGTTAACCTTGTGGGGATTCTCTTGTATGTTATTTGTTGTTTTTTTCTTGCTGCTTTTAATATTTTTTATTTGTGTTTAATTTTTGATAGTTTGATGAGTATGTGTCTTGGTGTGTTTCTCCTTGGACTTATACTGTATGCGCCTCTCTGTGCTTCCTGGACTTGATTGACTATTTGCTTTCCCATATTAGGGAAGTTTTCAACTATAATCTCTTCAAATATTTTCTCAGTCCCTTTCTTTTTCTTCTGGGACTACTATAATTCGAATGTTGGTGTGTTTAATGTTGTCCCAGAGGTCTCTAAGGCTGTTCTCCATTCTTTTCATTCTTTTTTCTTTATTCTGCTCTGCAGTAGTTATTTCCACTACTTTATCTTCCAGGTCTCTTACCTGTTCTTCTGCCTCAGTTATTCTGCTATTGATTCCTAGAGAATTTTTAATTTCATTTATTGTGTTGTTCATCACTGTTTGTTTGCTCTTTAATTCTTCTAGGTCCGTGTTAAACGTTTCTTGTATTTTCTCCATTCTATTGCCAAGATTTTGGATCATCTTTACTGTCATTTCTCTGAATTCTTTTTCAGGTAGACTGCCTATTTCCTCTTCATTTGTTTGGTCTGGTGGCTTATTACCTTGCTCCTTCATCTGCTGTGTGTTTCTCTGCCTTCTCATTTTGCTTAACTTACTGTGTTTGGCATCTCCTTTTCTCAGGCTGCAAGTTCATAGTTTCCGTTGTTTTTGGTGTCTGCCCCCACTGGCTAAGGTTGGTTCAGTGTGTTGTGTAGGCTTCCTGGTATAGGGGAATGGTGCCAGTGTTCTGTGGATGAGGCTGGATCTTGTCTTCCTAGTGGGCAATATCACATCTGGTGGTGTGTTTTCGGGTGTCTGTGACCTTATTTTGATTTTAGGCAGCCTCTCTGATAATGGGTGGTGTTTTATTCTTGTCTTGCTAGTTGTTTGGTATAGTGTGTCCAGCACTGTAGCTTGCTGGTTGTTTAAGTGGAGCTGGGTCTTAGTGTTGAGATGGAGATCTCTGGGAGAGCTTTCACCATTTGATATTACATGCAGCCGGGAGGTCCCTAGTGGACCAATGTCCTGATCTTGGCTCTCCCACCTCAGAGGCACAGGCCTCACACCTGGCTGGAGCACCAAGACCCTGTGAGCCACATGGCAGTGCCCAGAAGCCAATCTCACATTGACATGAACAGTCTAGGAAAGGTGTTTCTGGTAGTCTGAGTCTACCTGCACGTGGTCATTCCATAAGGTGGCTGACAGGGACTTTGCCATCATCAACACGTGGCTTCCAATGTAACAGAGGTCTTCTTTATCCCACTGTATTGATAAATCTTCTCTTGTTCCTGGGTAGGCTGACTACCCTATGATGCATATTTCTAACAGAAGGTCACCCTCTGTAGCAGGCAATAATAGCAAATAATTGATAAGAACGTATACTTTGCTCTCTCTGCCCCCAGTCGCTGCAGCTTCTGCTGCTTTCAGGCCTAACAGCCTTGGTGACCGTTGGTTCCCGTCTGTAAGGCTGGCGGTGAGCCGCCCACGTGCGTGTGTCCACGGCCTCCCCATATTCTTATATAAATAAAACACACACAATATCAAAAATTACTAAGAAGAATGACACCAAATTTTGCACTATCTCACCATTGAGAATTTTTAACAGTGTTGGCATTTGGTAACATCATTCTAGTCATCTCTCGATGCATAAAAAATAGATAGCAATGATATAAAAATGGAATCTCACACTAAAATGTATTAAATGTCATTCTAACTGAATTTAACATCAGGAAAAACCTGAGGCTAAAGTAAAGGGATTGCTAAATTTCAACAAGTATTTTTCATAGTAGAAGTTATTAGAACCCTATACGATTCCATGTATTCCATGTTAAGAAGTTGACACCCTGAAATTTCAACTACAGTTCAGTTATGGAGAACACCAATTTACTCACTGCTATGAAGGGTGAGAACATTAGCCATTTGGGAGTTTTCCCATCTCCTGAATTTTGTTTGTTATGTTTTTTGTTTGCTTGTTTGTTTGTTGAGGCAAATGACAGTGTACATTGTTCTATAAGCATAATTCTCATCATTGTTCAGTGTCAATTTTTTTTTTTTTGCAGTTTTCACCACCTAACACATTATTCACCTGTGTCTGTTTTTGATGCTTGTGTTAATACCAGATCCTCCGCTTACTTTGTGGCCCTGGGCTTGTTGCTTAACACATTTTTCTTTAATCTGTAATAATAGCACCTTCCTCATGGGGTTGTTTGTACCAGGCAAATAGCAAGAGGTATAAAAGTCACTTGGATTCTATTTTATTCCAGGCTTTGTTTTTTACTGTTCATTGCATTTCCCCTGTCTTGTATGTTTGCATAGTCATATGGCATTTCTTTTCCAGTTGGTTCATGCTTAATATCCATACTTTCTTTCTTTTTTTTTTTTTTGCGGTACGCGGGCCTCTCCCTGTTGTGGCCTCTCCTGTTGCGGAGCACAGGCTCGGGACACGCAGGCTCAGCGGCCATGGCTCACGGGCCCAGCCACTCTGCGACATGTGGGATCTTCCCGGACCGGGGCATGAACCCGTGTTCCCCTGCATCGGCAGGCGGACTCCCAACCACTGTGCCACCAGGGAAGCCCCATACTTTCTAATTGTTATGATATGGTACAGGTTAATTTCCCTTGTATGTCCTTGTAATTTATCTGGGGACTGACCTGTAGTTTGAGTCAGTCCCCAGATAAATTGATAGATACTGCTTTTTATTAACCTTTAACTAACCTAGGAAATTGGATTCGTGAGGGACATAGCTCTGGTGGGGCTGCATGCAGCCCTTGTTTACATTTAAGGTAATTATCAGTATGTATATTCCTATTCCCATTTTCTTAATTGTTTTGAGTTTGTTATTGTAGGCCTTTTTATTCTCTTGTGTTTCCTACCTAGAGAAGTTCCTTTAGCATTTCCTGTAAAGCTGGTTTGGTGATGCTGAATTCTCTTAGCTTTTGCTTGTTTGTAAAGGTTTTAATTTCTCCATCAAAACTGAATGAGATCCTTGCTGGGTAGAGTAGTCTTGTTTGTAAGCCTGATTCTTTCTCTTTTGAGGTGCCTTTAAATGTGTTGCATCAGGAATTATTTTACCAAACCAGGAGTGCAGTCTATACCCATGGGCTATGGCTTACTCTCCCAGCACCCTGGCAAAGAATGAGCCCCAGTAGCCCTTCCTGTATCTTGAGATTTTAATTGACTTACACTAAAGCTGCTCTCTTAGTCTATATTTTAGCAATTCAGGGATATGAGTTGCAGTTCTCAGGATCTTTTATATTCCCTCTTTCTTCTGAACTGCCTTTAGAAGGTGAAGTTGGGACGGAAACCCCTTTCTGTCATTTTCTTGAAGTTGTTGGTATTAGAGTGAAATTTCTCTGCTTCTTGGCTTTAGGAGGCAAGTGTCAGCTGGAAGATGTATAGTTCTCTAAGAACAGGAGTTGTGTCTAGATCTTTCTCTAGTACATTCACGTCCATATGTCCAGAGGGTCTTTGGATCCTATCTTAGGTTGAGTTCCCCGAAATGAGACTCTGTGATGAGGACTCCTGAATGAATTATTAAGGAAATGATCTCAGGGGAAACTGGGAAAGGAGAGAGGGAAACAGGGGAGCAAAGAGAAGATCTCGGGTGAATCCCAAGGAAGGCAGCTTCAGTATGATCCCATAATGGAACTCATGGCAAGGGAGCTGGGCTTGCATGCTCCCAAACTACCTCTATTCTCTGCTGAGGACAGAGGTACTTAAATTATTCTGATCTAAGGAGCTGAGAGTAGAGCTTGTGAAAGAGCCTCAGGTGCTGGCCTTTGGAAGTACAGTGAAGCTGGGCAGGGGCGGGAGTATACATAAAACTGAAAAGAGGAATATGAGGGGATCTGGAGGAAGCTCCAACATTATTTACTACAGATTTCCTGATGGCACAGTTGGACTTTCCCCTTGGGTTTCCTCGGGTCTTCCTATATTCCTATCTTCCACTTTTCGTATTCACTTTCCCACAGGCTTAGAATAGCAATAAGCCTATGAGTAGAGAACACTTTGCAAATTCAGTGCAGACACAATAATGACTAACCATGGTCCATAGGGTTAACTTGCTGATTATTTGCATAAAGCACTCTTAAAAAAAATAGGTTATTATAATGAAGCTTCTTATTTGTATGAGACTTTGCAAAGATATAGAGTGATGGTGACTACTATAGGTCATGGTGTCTCATAACCATCCTCCCATGCCAAGTATAGCTGCAGATGCCCATAAGAACCAAAATTCCTTGTTCAAGGTGTTTGTGCTCACAAATAGGAATTGCTCATTTGATGGATGTTAAATTTAAAATTAGAATTAGCATGTGAGACTATTCCTTGGGGTTATGAAAACTGATCATTTTCAGACTGGTCCTTAAGAAAAAACCAAACTGTGGTGCCTCCAGTTTTAAATGTTCTTCTGAATTATGCTATCAAGCAGCAAAATCTTTGCAAAGTTCAGGTCATGGATTTCATTTGGTCAAGGACCACACCCTGTATCTGCATGCAGGAAAGTACAGCTTTAACTTATCGTATGGGTTTTAGAGGAAAGGAAAATTGTTGGGAAAGGCAGTCTTATATGCACAGTCTTTTGATCCACAGTTGGCTGAATAAGAATGAACCTTGGGGCCTGGAAGACTTTTTTTTTTTTTTTTTTCTACTAAGAGATAGTATCCTCACAGTCTGTGCTGGACTTACCACTTTGTGTGACGATCTCTTCTCCTGTTTCAGACTTAGTGTGTACTCTGTTCTGTTTAAGCTTGTGTGTCATATGGCGTCTGGTCAGTCCCACTGCTAAGTCTGTCCCCTGCAGGGAGGAGACAAGTCCACTATTCTTTGTCATAAGAGGAGTGCATGAAGGCCAATGGCACTGCAACAGTGGCTGGAGGGACCAGCTGGGTATGGGGGACCAATGCCCACTATTGGAGCTGATCTTGCTCTACCTCTTTGCTATGTGAGTAAATCATTGTCCCATCCAGTGCTTGAGCGTGTTGTATTTTCCTTGGTGACACTGGTACCAAGATGTAGTGGGCAGAAGTGTTTAGACTTCTACTTTGGGTCATAGGTAATATGCAGCTTATTCAATAGAAAAGATTAAGCTCTTTTTTTGTTTTTTTAAACCAAATACTATGTTCCAAGACCCATGCTGCATGCTTTATATGTTTAATTCTTTAATCTTGTTTTTTTTTTTTTTTGTGGCCTCTCCCGTTGTGGAGCACAGGCTGTGGGCGCGCAGGCTCAGCGGCCACGGCTCACAGGCCCAGCCGCTTCGCGGCATGTGGGATCTTCCCGGACCGGGGCATGAACCCGTGTCCCCTGCATTGGCAGGCGGACTCTGAACCACTGCGCCACTAGGGAAGCCCGTTTAATCTTGTTTTATTGAAATAAAATCATTGTTTGGAAAAACACACAGATCTTACTGTTTAGTTTGAATTTTTGACAATTGAATGAAACTTTGTAACAACTGCATTAAGCAAGACATAGACAATTTTTATACCCCCAAATACTGTAATTTATAACTCTTCCCAGCCCTTCATAATCCCTTCCCCACCAAACGCTATCAGAATAGATTAGGTTGCTTATATTTTGATTTAATATAATTGGAATAATACAGTTTGAACTCTTTTTGTCTGACTGCTTTTCCATTACCTAATATTTTGGGGATTTGCTTATGTTGTTGCATGGGTCAATAGTTACTCTTTATTGCTCATTATTATTTAATTGTATGAACATATGGATATATTAAGTTTTATTTAATCCTCTTTTGGTGGATATTCCATGTTATTTTCATTTCTTCTATTGTGAATAAGGATGTACATTGATAAATACATATTTTGTGGGCATATATTTCCACTTCCCTTGGATGATAAATTCTCCAATATTTTTCCTCATTTAAAAGTGTATTTGGCTATTCCATGTCCTTTTTGCATTTGCATATAAATTTTAGATTTATTTTGTCTATTTCTTCTAAATAGGCTGCTCAACTTTTTTTTTTATTGAGGTATAGTTGATTTATAATACTGTGTTAGGTTTAGGTGTACAGCATAGTGATTCAGTATCTTTGCAGGATATATTCTGTTATAGGTTATTATAAGATATTGGGTATAATTCCCTGTGCTATACAGTAAATCCTGTTGCTTATCTATTTTACGTGTAATAATTTACGTCGTTTTTTTTTTTTTGGCGGTACGCGGGCCCCTCACTGCTGTGGCCTCTTCCGCTGCGGAGCACAGGCTCCGGATGCACAGGTCCAGCGGCCAGGGCCCACGGGCCCAGCCGCTCTGTGGCACGTGGGATCCTCCCAGACCGGGGCACGAACCCGCGTCCGCCGCATCGGCAGGTGGACTCCCAACCACTGCGCCACCAGGGAAGCCCAATTTATGTCTTTTAATCTCATATCCCTTCTCCTGTCCTTCTCCCTTTTGGTAACAGCAAGGTTGTTTTCTGTGTCTGTGAGTCTGTTTCTGTTTTGTATATACATTCATTTGTATTATATTTTGATTCCATATATAAGTGATATATAGTATTTGTCTTTTTCTGTCTAACTTATTTTACAAAGCATAATATTCTCTAGGTACATCCACATTGCTGCAAATGGAAATACTTCATTCTTTTTTTTATGGCTGAGTAATACTCCAATACACACACACACACACACACACACACACACACACACGACTTCTTAATCCAGTTACCTGTTGATGGGCACTTGGGTTGCTTTCATATCTTGGCTATTGTAAATAGTGCTGCTGTAAACACTGGGGTGCATGTTTCTTTTTGAATTAGTGTTTTCATTTTTTTTCAGATAGTTAGCCAGGAGTGGAATTGTTGGGTCATATGGTAGCTCTATTTTTACCTTTTTAGGGAACCTCCAAACTTTTTTCCATAGTGGCTGTTCCAATTTACATTCCCACCACAGTGTATGAGGGTTCCCTTTTCTCCATATCCTCTCCAACATTTGTTATTTATGGGCTTTTTGATGATTAGGCTGTTAAAATTTTGATAGAGAATTGAATTTAATCTATATATTAATTTGAAGAGAATGAACATCTTAACAATATGGAATCTTTAAATCAATGAACATAATATTTCTTACTTACCTAGATTTTCTTGAATTTCTTTCACCCGTGTTTCATGATTTTTAGTGTGGAGGTCTTGCAAATCTTTTGTTAGATTTGTTCTCAAGTGTTTCATGTCTTCTGATGCTAATGTAAATAATACTATTTTAAACTTCCTTTTCTAAGTTTTCATTGCTTGGGTGTACAAATACAACTGATTTTTATATTTTGACTTTGTATCTAGTGACCTTGTTAAATTCCTTTTTATCACAATAGACTATTTGAAAATTGCTTTGGATTTGCTACGTACAAATCATTTTGGAGTAAGGCAAAGGTATCCACTCCAAACACTTTTATTCAGTATTTTACTGGAGCTACTAGCCAGTGTAATAATGCAAGAAAAAAAATAGACACACACACACACACACACACACACACACACACACAATACTTTAGTGAAAGAGGGCACGAAGCTGTCATTATTTTCAAATGACATGATTATGTTTGTTTAATTTTTGCTACATCTTTTCAGAAAATGATCTATTTTTAATTTTTTTCTCAACTTCTAAATAACCTTGATCTCAAATTTTAAGAGATCTGGGTATTCTCTCATTTCATATATTTTATTTAAAATTTCATAAGAAGTTTTAATTATTACATAAAGTAGACAAGTAGTTTAGAAAGGCAAAGCAACAATAGAAGAAGTCTTTGATTCAGGGATTATGGTACAAAATGGAATAGATAGATAATCTTAGAAAGTTATCTGAAAAAACGTAACAGATTGGTGTCTATACGAAGAGTAATAGTGTTACAGATCTACATTAAAGTAATTACCCAAAGAACAGCATTGACTTGATTGAGCAAATGTGAGTAAGAGAAGGAGAAAGCTGCACATGGGAAGAGATGGGCTAGAAGTAGTTGGGGGGGGGGTGGTTGTATGTTTAGAAGTTACAGAAGAGGTGATATACAATCAGTTTTTCTATTGCTTTAGTTTGTAAGAAAATCATATGTAAGTGACCTGCACCCATCGGTATCATTTTATAGTTCAGTGAATTCAGTGCTTGGTTTTGAAAATTAGAAATGGCTTGCATCATTGTAATTTGAGCCCTTGGACATCTTTGTGTATTTATTATCTTCTTTTTAATGTAGAAATTAACTCACGAAGAAGATTACTAACATGCCCCAAATCAATAATTACAAAGTGGAAACAGGACTCAAATTTTGGTATCTAGTCTCTTCTTGCTGAAATGCCAACAAAATTGACAAAAGATTTTGTTAAAAGTATTGAAATGAAGCTATGGTTTGGGCTTTTAAAATTAATTTCATGCTCAATATTATGTAATGCTCTATACCCATAAGTAGAAAAACATGTAAGGAGTATTAGATACAGACTTAAAGGTTCATTTTGTGGTGCCTAGTGGCTAAAATTGTTTAGGAATTCTATACTGATGTGTGTCTGACCAGCAGTAGGGCACTTGACATACTTTCTAAATGTCAAACCTTATTTTGAGGGTGTAAGCATTTGAAGCTTCAGACTTGTCTATTTTACAGATTTTAGAGCAAACTGGAAGAGGAATTTCATGATTGAACACAGTGAAACTGTTACTTAAGGCATACTAATAAGAGTACCAAAGGAGAAATTGCCTTATGTTCTCCAGGGAATAAGAGGAAGTAGAGTAAATGCTTAAAGATGACATTTAGATTGAAAAAGAAAAGTAAATTTGTATACACACACACACACACACACACACACACGCAAACAAACAAACTCACACTCTCAAAGACATAGCCCCATAACAAATTCATCCTGACTTCTTATCTGGAGTACTTTGTCCTATAGACTGATACTTACATTATGGACACATCATTTCTGTTATATATGAAAGAAAATTTTGATGTTACTAAATTAACAGAGGTGTTCCATTGACTACAGAAACAATGAAAATTAAAAAGGGGATTTCAGTTACATTTATTTTCAATTATGAAATAAGATGTTTTAGGATAAGTAAAAGGAAGTTCTATTTTAAATCCATAGGACTAAATCTAAGGCCCAAGAAATTATATAAGCTAACATAAATATGTAGTTAATTTAAGAAGGCCTAGACCAATAAAATGATGATAATTCTATATCATGTTACTAAGGAAAATATGTTTATCCAAGTGTTATACACCTTTGGTGGTAGATAATCATATTTATTCACAAGACATTCCTTAATGTTACTGTCAGGGAGAAACTGAGCAGAGTGAGTTATTTGTCTCACTGAGAAAGGTATTTGTTTACCCTCATGCTAAGACTAAGTTTCCTCATCTATCAAATGGGAATATTGTTATTTACTATATAGATATTTTGGTAGAGAATTCAATAAGATAAACTGTGTGAAAACATTTTGTGAACTCTTCAGCTTTCATTTCATTTATAAATTCCACTCATACAGTTACTGATTACTTCCCTGTACTGGGAATAGGAACACAGTAATGACAAAGTTGAAGTCCTAGAATCTGTGGAATTTATATTCTTTTGGAGGTAACAGATACTAACACTAAATTATGCCATCAATTATTCATAATTGTGGTATTGCTAAGAAGGACAAAATTCTGATCTGGATTAGGCCGGCAGTGAAGGTTACTTTGAAAAAGTGACACCTCAGATGAACTCTGAAGGTCAAGTTAGAATTAATTAGACACAGAGGGAACCAGCTCCAAGCAGAGGAAAGGCCATGTTCAAATGCTCTGAGGTGGAAAAAATAAGATTGTGTTATGAGAACAGAAATATAAACGTGAGGTTTGTTGTCAGAAAATACAGTGCGTGTGGCATAAAATCAAGCTGGTGAAGTAGGTTGGAGTGGCTGATTCAGGTCCTTGCCAGATCTTTATACTATGAGGGAATGATCAGGTGTGTGTTTTTTTTTTTTTTTTTTTTTTGCGGTACGCGGGTCTCTCCCTGTTGTGGCCTCTCCCGTTGTGGAGCACAGGCTCCGGATGCGCAGGCTCAGCGGCCATGGCTCACGGGCCCAGCTGCTCCGCGGCACGTGGGATCCTCCCAGACTGGGGCACGAACCCGTGTACCCTGCGTCGGCAGGCGGACTCTCAACCTCTGCGCCACCAGGGAAGCCCTGGGTGTGTATTTTTAAAGGATCTCCCTGGCTACCCTTTAGAAAGTGAACTGAGAATGGATTTGGTGAAATTGATTTAGAGGCTACTTCAGTTGACCAAGGAAGAAGTGATGATAGCCGACCAGGCTGGTAGTAGCACAGATACAGAAAGGCATCCTGCAAGGAGTCACTGTAATTGACATTACTATGAATGTAAATGTTATTCTGTGTTAAGCATGGTTAGGTTTTCAAAGTGAAACCTTAAGCCTCTGTGTCCACTTGTCTGTAATGCTTTGCTTATTGAGGTCAGATGAGCTGAGTGAAGGTCCTTTTTGCTGTCAAATGTTCATAAATGAATAAGCATGGGTGTAAACAGTGTGGGTAGAAATAAAAGTCACATTACTTAATATGAACAACCCCAATATACATGGTATTTAAAAAATAGGGAAGTTTCATTTTATCAGCTGCTAGAGGATGAATAGTTTGCCTGGAATTTCTGAAATTTACGCTTCATCCTCTGGTTTGAGGAGCATTATCTAAGTTCAGAGGCTTTGCTCCTAAATTTTAAGTAGAGGGAAGTGGTCTTGTGAAGTAGGGTAAAAAGTCCTCCTTTTTGGGAGTTGTTTGTTCAGTTTAGATAGTGACTTCTTATTAGGAGATGTGTATTACTGTGTCTCTCCAAGTTACCTCCTGATTTGGTTGAATCTTTACCAAGGAGCCTACTTGGGAGGTCACAGCATAGGGGAAATAGATGTACCCTAGATAAATATAAACCTTGCCTGAGAAGTAGGGGAACTTAAGATGCAAGTAAAATTAAAAAAAATCCAGGCCTTGCAATGACTTTAAAGGAAAATACATTCAAGCAATACATCATAATTTTTAGCTTCCACAGAAGTCAAAGAAATACTATTTATTCCACATATAATACTGTAAAATCCACATTTATATTTAAGATCACTAAGTATAATCAGAAGTGTAGCAGAGATCAAGTGGTCTTGGTTCATATTACATTAGAGCTGCTCCAAGAGGGCACAGCTCAGGGTGAAACCAAGAGTAGAAGACCAATACGGAAAAAAAATCTATATATATATCATGCAAACTATGAAATGAAATAGACTTCAAGGCAAAAATTGTTCCTAGAGACAAAGAAGGATATTTTATTATGATAAAAAAGTCAGTCTATTATGAATATATAAAATGCATAAACATATTGTCACCTAACAACAGAGCTCTAAGATATATGAAGTAAAAACTTACAGAATTGAAACTAATGAATAATAATAATAAAACCAAACACTCATATAGCATATATATGTTCTAGGCACATTCCATGCCTTGTTATGCAGGAAATTATTTAAATATCATTATAACCCAATAACCTTATGTGTAGGTACTATTACCATTTCATAAATGAGGCGACTGAGGCAGAGGAAGGTGAAGTAACTTCCTAATGTCACAATGCTAGTAAGTGAAAGACAGTATTCAAACCTAGGCAGCTTTACTCCAGAGCCTACCACTATTTTATTTGAAACATGCCAGTGTTTACAATTTGCAACTACTCCAAATTATAAAAATTGTGAGATGACAGTTAAAAATATATTTTAAAGAAGGGGCATGGATTTTCAAAATTCTTTTGTGATGTGCAAGCAAAACTTGTTTGAAGACTAATATTTTAGAGCAGTTATGTTTAAATCCTTTACTGAGGACCAGGTAAACTGGGTTTGGTCCCCTCAAACAATTACAACCACATTGATAGCCTTCCTTCAGCATCTCTTTCACCTTCCTTGGAAAGCATCTACTGCCCAAGATACCAAGTCAGTACTGCTTACCCATGTCTGAGCAACTGATTTAATCTCTGTGACCCATGAATTCACCTTTGTGTCTAACAACATGTACTTGAAAGATTTACACTAAAACATGAATTTGGATCCATTTAGCTGAACATGGTAAAGTAGAAACTAATCCCTTCTAAGTTCATGTAACTGTGGAAACTCTTCTTTTTAAATAAAAGTAGAATACATACACACAGCAAACATTGAACAGTAAAAACTGAACAAAGAAAGAGATCTAAACTGGTATAGTGCTTTTTCAAAACGTAGTGGCCAGTTTGAGTACCTGAAGTGAAAATCACCACGCCCACTGATATATTTCCTTGCCTCTCATCATTTATCCCGCCCTGAGATGCCCTTTCTGCACTCTGTCCTTGAAATTAGCAGTGGATATTGAATGAGCTGTTGTCAGTGGGCTGAATACTCATTGCATTGGGCAACTTCCAGGCTGATGATTGGTACTAATAGATGCCACTGAGTTATAGACTGACTAAAGAGAAGGCTGAGCTCAAGTGCTGGAGCTGAGGGCAAAATAGATGCAGTGACTCAGAAGGAGGCATGGGCAGACTGATGCCAGTCATAGCCACTGGCTGAAACAAAGATGGTTGCCAAAAAGGTAGTGTCCCAAACTGATGCTAATTAAGGCTTGCACATTGAAGCTTAGGCAGCAGCTGAGAAAATAAAGACCCAAAGCCAGGTCTTGAGCTGACAAGAGAACTGGCCATGGTGGATACCATGTTTAAAAGCAACACAGGATCGTGGGCAGAGACTGAGGCCATGGCCTAGGCAAGGGCTGAGTCCATGCCTAGACATTGCCATATCAAGACAGAAGCCAAGGCAAAGGCCGAGAAATGGATCAGCAGTGGTTCCAAGGTTAGAGCTGGTATTAGAATTGCCCTTTAGTCAAATTCAAATTTCTAGTCACTAACATAATGTAGGGGTGATGGTTAGACAGCACTGTGAATATACTGAATGACACTGAATTGTACACTTAAAATGATTAATTTTATATAATGTTTTACCTGAATTTTTAAAAAATTGTATATCCTTGAGGAGCTTATAACCTAGATGCAGAGAGAAGAATAACTCAAATAAAAAGGTCAAAAATTTTTGTAAGTTTAAAAAAGGTAATAAAGTGCAGGAAAAATAACAGGTAAAATATAGAACAGATCTTTTTAGTTCAGCTGTGAAAAATTTAACAATATGTGGTTCTTTAGATAAATTGTGTGTAGCATAATTAAATTTGCAGGGTTGTTTTTTTTTTTTTTTTTTGGTGCATGAGAGAAAAATAATCTACTCCGAATTAGGACAAATTAATCCTAAATTGTACTGACCATTTTCTAGATTGAGAATCTGATGGGTTGAGTTTCAGACTAAATTTCCTTTCAAGACAGACTTGTTACTTTTGTTGAAGTCAGAAATCAGAAAAAGACCAGAAAGAAGTTTGGTTCTAGTCCTAGAACCAAATTTGGTCCCTTGTGGTGGCAACATTGATTTAATTGTTAAAGCTAAGGATCCTTTCATAGCTAGGACTACTGTAAACAATACATCCACATTTGCCCAAGGTTTCAGTTTTAAAATGGGAATGATTTCAATTTTGATCACAATAATCCCTACCCTCACAGTTAGGCTAAGAACTGTAAAGGACTTTTGGTAATTAGAGTAAAATTAGACTATCCATCAATCAAGTGATGGAGTATACTATCTCTTATCCTTCAGCTATAGATATGGGACTGGCTAGATTAAGATGGTTAAACTGCCAAAGTATTATTAATGATTATTGATACAAAAAGCAGACATGGTGGTTATTATTTCCAAATACAACACTTCTTAGTCACAGGAAGTAGAAAAAAACAAGTTAAGCATTTTGAAAGTGTTTTAAAATTTTCTGAAATATCTAAACGTAAGAAAAGGACTGCTCAGTAAAATAAGCACCAATCTTTAATCAGAAAGACAAAATACTTATTACCTTGCTCTATGAGACAGCATAAATCACAGTTTCCAAAGGAGACCAGTGATATTCTCTAAGCTAGGTTCAGTTAAAGTTCACTTTCCCCATCTTCTAATCCACTACTGGTCCATGAATGTAAAGTGTATACTAAAAAATATGTGATGTTGGCTTACTGTAATGATGCCAGGGTGAGAAAGAAAAAGTTCCTGCTTTATGACCAAACTTTGGCTCTCCATATGCTCCCAATAAGCCTCAAGAATAGTTTTAGTTTTGCAGACTGGAATCAACACCTTTTATAAATGGCATTAATACAGATATTCCCCATAATGTTCTCTGGGTTAAACCTGGACTATTCCATGGATCCTAAGTATAAAAACTTGAACTAAAAATTCATGTTAGTTTCTAATCTTAATGTTAGGAATGACAACTTTTCTTTGGTATCCTATATCTGGTAGTGAACATACACGTCATCAATAAATGTTCCTGTTATTCATTATACTGAGTTAATGTTTAATCATTTAAGACTAGATTTTTGTACATTGCTGATAAAGTTGGCATTAGGATTGGCAAAGGATAAAAAAAAGAAAGACCATGAAAACTACGTGAACATACCATAGCAAAATCTGATTTAAAAGGACACAAGGCAAGCCAAAGACAGGGGAATGGTCGGCTCTGGAAGGCATCAGACACACCTCTCAAACAAAACCAGATCAAAATACAAAAAACAGAAAAAGGAAATCTCTTGGGCTGACTTCATGTTATCACAGTTAACAAGAACATGAACCAAGTAAAACAATCTTTAGAGTGCACTTGCTTGTGTGCATGTGCGTTCACAGAATAAGATGAAAATGGAAATGAGAGAGCTAAGGAAACCAATGATTCAAAAAGTACAGACAGGACTAGCTAAAAACTTTAAAAAATCAAGGGACAGAATAGAAACTGTTGAACCCTAATTTAATTACAAAGGAAAGTCTGTAGATAGTTGCACTTAATTCAGAGATGGGAAAAGATAGAGGGTAAGCACAGTAGACACTAAATACAGAGATGAGATCATAATTATGGAGACAAAGACAACTTATTATAAAAATTTTTAATGACCTTGAGATTAAAGAGAAAACGCTATAAAAACAGGACAAAAAATGTTTGAAGATACTTTAGAAAAAAGCGATTTTACTGAAGGACTAAGTCTACATTTATAAAAGGCACCCTCCATTCCAGGAAGAAACCCAACACTCAACACTCAAAACTTGTTGCAGAGATATTATTTTCCTTAAAGTTAGAAAGTTCTAATGTGTGATATTTGTTTGTGACAAGCTCATAAAGTTCAATTGGAAAAGAAATATAAATTATGAGAAAAATGGGCAAAGAATTTTGAGAAAATAAAAGTGGCCAAAAATATATTACAAGATATGAAAACAGACCTTTCTGGTAATTGAAGAAACTTGTATCAAACAATAAAATACTATTTTAAAAAATTTATCAGGTTGTCAGAACTTTAAAAAGTTTGAAAATACCTAGGTCTAGCAGAGTATTGGAAAACACACACTGCCATAAACTGTTGCTGGAGGAATAAATTTAAGTATCTATCTGTGTGTAGGGTTTGAAGATAACTATCAGACTTGATGGTGCTGTTGAGGGAGACATTGATTAGAGCAATGTATTACGTAGAAGGAGGAAAAGGCATGAAGGTTAGGTAGGATGCATAAATTAAACTAATGAATTTGGAAAACTATGCACAGCGGACAGACTCTGGGAGAGGAAAAAACAATACAAACAAAAAATAAAGAGAGGAGACAAAACAGTAGGATACTTGCCTACTTTTAACCACAAGAGTGAAGATAGCTCAGTTCATACAGGAGGAAACAGGTAGGTGAAAGGGCTCAACCAGAGTTTCATTGTGCAAGCTGCAAACCTATGTCTTTATGATAGCAGCGTTAGAGGAAAAGAAACGACAAACCAAATAAAAAACCAGTATGGAAATGAGTTCGCCAGTAATTAAGGGCAGAGCATCTCACTTAGCTCCATCCTGGGGTAAGCTTACAGGGAGTGTGTTGGGGTTGAGGAGGATTTGGAAAGGATTTCTAAGGACACTAAGAATGAGGTCAAGGAGGAGGAGGAGTTTGCCTTAACCATAGAAAGGTTCATTTGAGCCTGCAGGGCTTGGAAGTGAAGATGTTCTTTGGTAGACTGGCCTATTCTCCTTCAGATTGCTACAGTCCTTTTATATGAGTCGATATGATGTGCTTGTATTGATATCCATACATTTGTATCTATCTACATATGGTGTTATTCACTAATTAGCTGCTTCACCTAAACAAGGCTCAGCCTTTTGGAAAAGTAAAAGATGAAGTGCTTTTTCAGTTCTAGAAATCCTATCCTTATGTTGATTTTTGAAAAAAGCCAATTAAATGAGATTTAGGAATTTTAGAGAAGACACAAAATATTTTCTTGGCCCAACTCTCAAATACTCCTTAACTGTTCTTTTGATAGGAGATCATTAATTTTTTTTCTTCTTCAACATATGTATTTTCCAAATTCTAGATATGTTTAATAAGGGAATTGAAACTGTAATGACAGTTGGATCCACAAGCCTTCTTTTAATATTCATCATTATTTTTAAAGTCAAACTAAAAGTTATCAAAGTCTTTTATATTTTCCATATTCTTAAGAGAAAACACAAAGGTGCCAAAATCAACATTACATGTATTATCCTCTGGGATCATGAACAAATCTGACTCTGAATATCAATTTGAATATACTTAACACTTAAAAATGGTTAAGGGTAAAAAACATTGCATCACAGTAATGTAATTTTGACAGAAACAGTAAAGCTGTCATTGAGCTTTTTCAGACATGATAGCATTAATAGTCATATTGTCTTGACCATTACAAAATAAAACAAAGGCATTAATACAAAGTTACAACATTAACTGAAACATGCTTAAAAATTGTTGATTTATTTGATTTTGAAGGTAAATATGAGATCTGTATAGTCACTCTTGAAAATTTACCAGATTTGTTTCTTAGGTGTTTCAGACTTTTGAGTTTAGTTTTTTAAGGTAATTTTTGTAACATGTCACATAGCTACAGTGAATCAGTTCTGCAAAGTTATTGTTGAAGTGGGAATGTGGATAGTAGTGAGTTACAGATTCACTGAGAGTGAGACAAGACTAAAGCTCTGAATAATAACTGTGAGGGCAAATCTGGCAGGCCTGGAAATAGCCCCGGTTACTGATGGTCATCATGGCTTAGGAGGTGAATTAATATTTCCTGTTTCCTGCTATACAGCAGACACACATTTCATTTTCACAACCACCTATGGCAAATTCCTATTACCTTCTGATTGATGGTGATGCTAGAGCTAGAAAAGTTGGTAAATGTGTCTTATATGTCAAATAATGGTAAAGTCAAGTTTCACATGTATGGCTTAATGACACTGTAGCTCATGCTCTCTCCTTCACATCAATCCTATTTTCCAAGCTGAGTTGGACAACAGTCCAGTGTGGGAGAGCTCACAGCTACAGGAAATGAGGACATAGCCGGAAACCACTGTTTAGAATGCTGACACTCAGTGTCAATGTTTCTTCCTTAGAAGCAGGCAACAGGTCAGGAATGAGAGATTACTGTGTGAGTTAGCAATCTAGATAAAGAAATCCAATAAAGTTCTTTAAAATTATCTCAAGGACAGGCCTCCTTTTAGGGGAAGAACCAATTCCCCAAATGTCATTGTCTGGAGTACTGGAGATAGAGGTGAGGAAGAAAGCTGCTGAGGGAGAAATGTCTCAATGTAGATAGATTCCTGTGGACAGGATCATCATCACGCATTCAGGTATTTTGTAAACCTCTGGCAGTTTCCATGTTAGCTTTCTAGCCCAACTACTACCCCCATGGTACAGAACATTCCAACTTTCCTCCTGGACAATTTATTCCTTCCTCTCTCAACTAGTTATTACACACTTATTATATGCCAGACACTGGTGATGGCAGTGATAATCTACATGGACATGGTCCCTGCCCTCATGGAGTTTACAATCTAGTGAGGGCTGGATGGTGCAGAGAGGTTAATAGAAGATTATGACATAATAGGAAACTGAATGTTAGAAGAGGGTGCCTTACTTTTTAAATAATGAGACCAGCTGAAATTTGAAGCATGCCATCTTGTCTGGGGATAGGCAAAAAGAAGAGGGAAACTAAACAGGTTAATTGGTAAGAGTGTACTGAAGCAGTATTTTCTCCAATGAAAGTACATGATAGATACAAGATAATATAAATACTATAAAGTGGTAGGAAGATTAAATAAAATGACAAATTGGTAGTCACTAAGAGTTTCATTTATCAATTTTTACATACTTAATTTTGTGTATTATACTACAGGAGACAAAAGAAGATAGGATACATCATCCTTGTTCTCAAGGAGCTTCCACCTAATTTCATGAAGGCATTTTTAGTTTTGGTCATTTGTAGATTTTTGATGTTGAAAACAATGTGTACAGACAACCATTCCCAGTAGACATGAGATTCTAGACAATATACCCTGAAGGGGTGTGCTAAAATAAGACTCTGAATTTCCTGATAAATGTAACAAAAATGTTTAGTGATATCTGAAAATATTCACTACATATCAACAAGTGAAAATACAAACTTATTCAACAGTGTAACATGATCCCAGTTTTGTGAAAGATATTTGGGTTTTAATGTTTATTTATGCAAGGAAGACCTCCAGAAAGCCAGCATATGGAGCACATAGTAAGCTCTTAGTGATATTTGTTGAAAGTATAAATGAATGACCAAATGAATAAGGATATGTTAATAGTGATTTTCTTTGAGTATTGGAATTATGAGTCATTTAAAATTTTCTTCCTTCTACTTGATAGTCCAGACTTTTCATAATATATACATAGTATTTTATAATTTAAAAATTTTGGTTTAAAATATATTTAAGAAGAGAAAAATCACAGAAGATCAGTTTAAGAGCTATCTCCAGAACAGGTCAAAGTAGGGATAATTTGCTATCTTCAAGACTGAGAAGGCAGGAAAAATATGAGTGCAATTTGTGGGTTGCTTTTATGCAAAACAGTCTCAAATCCTTTACCAGGACCAGCTGTGAGAGGTAGGTGGTTATTTTACATCTACTACTCCTTGTCTTACCACTGTCAAGAAATGTTGGGGAGGATGAAAATCTTGCTTCACTCTACCCTAGGAACCTCTCTAACTATTAACTTAATAGCTTTCCACTCTTCATATATCAAATCAAACCTGCTGGTGCACTGTCAGGGCAGCCTCTGACATTTCTTTACTAGACTGCAAACACTTTGATGTTAGATGTTATGCCTTACTCACCTTTCAATTTCCAACACCCAACACAACATTAGGCAAATACTGGGTATTTTTAAAAGGCCTGTTGGATTTTACGTGCACTGCTTTTCCAGTATTGGCCCTGAATTACTAAACCCTTCTTTATTTTCTATTCTGGTTTCCGAGGCTATCAAGAGTAAGTCCATAGACTAGCTGGCTTTGGTGGTAGCTCCAGATGATGGCCATGGAGCAAAAGGATGGGCCTTTTAAGCATCAGATGTGTGCAGTTAGTGTCATATCAATAGAAATGGTACATTACAGAAGTGGAGAGGATAGTGCGTGATTGGTACCCGTTTGTGCTGCACATGCCTGTGCGTGAACACACACGTGTTCACTTGTGCCCAAGCACAGGTTTTACAGGAAGGGATGCAAATTCTGTTAGAATTAATCAGAAAACAATGGTCTGATACAAATATAATCAGAAAACTTAAGCTGGCAAGCCAAAACATTTTTGAAAGTCTTACACCAGAAAACAAGTTTTCTTACACGCATAAAGCTGACTTATGGTGTTGCTTCGACCCCTTGTTTGCTGCACCATTACCTCCTGGAACCAGGTATCACTTCTGATTCTGCATCCTCTCTGTTTGAATTGTCTTTCTGTTATCTTGAAGTCAATGAAGCTACCTGACAGGTTGGCTGTGACATCACTTAACCTCCCCTGGAGGTTATCTCCACATCTCATTAACAATGAATTTATTTCTCCCATTAAATCAGCATTGGATCAAGTGGAGACATGAAACTTATTCTTCAGTTAACCAAGTTCAGGAACTGTATACTGGAGGAGGTACACAGTGTTACTCTTAATCGATGGTTTGTTGCTCCTCTTTATTCCAAAACCTGTAACAATTTATTTTTCTTTTTAATTATTTCAGAGAGTAATTCTAAGAGGCTCTTCTATCCTACATCTTTAAAAACACATTTCAGAATCTATTTTTTTCCTCATGGGGCAATTATAAATTTAAGTTCATATGGAATTCTTATATAGTCTTTTATCCTCTAGAAACTCAAATCAAGAGTTACATTTTACTAACACACCATTGTAAAGCAATTATACCCCAATAAAGATGTTAAGAAAATAAAAAAAAAATAAAAAAAAATAAAAAAGAGTTACATTTTAAATAAGATTTACATATACTTTAATGAGAGGGTTAGTGAAAGCAAGCAGAAAAAAAGATGATAAGATACTTGGACTTTTTTTTTTTTTTTTTCTTTTGCTGTACGCGGGCCTCTCTCTGTTGTGGCCTCTCCCGTTGCGGAGCACAGGCTCCGGACGCGCAGGCTCAGCAGCCATGGCTCACGGGCGTAGCCGCTCCGCGGCATGTGGGATCTTCCCGGACCGGGGCACGAACCTGTGTCCCCTGCATCGGCAGATGGACTCTCAACCACTGCGCCACCAGGGAAGCTTGATACTTGCACTTTTAATTAAACATTGGAAGATACTTTCACTTTTTAAAGTCTTTGCTTTTTTATATTCAGTAATGTAGAAAATATGTGTTTATTGCTTAACTGTGAGTTTATTTCCCACGTATATAAAATCCTTGCATTTCCATTACCATTAATCTGTTGAAAAAAGGCTATAAATTAAGACAGAAGCTCCATGAAGCAGTATTTAGTAAAATCATGGAAATGACTTAAAGGCCACAAGAGATTTAGAGAGGCCTCCTGGTTAGAGTGTTGGACTGGTGATAAAGAGGAGATTTCTAGTTTGGGTTTTGCTACTAAATAAATGTATCAACATGGGATAGCTATTTTATCTTTTATCAGCATTCTCACATGTAAAAAGGAGCAAGGGTTGAAATGATCTTACGGACCATAGGTGAGACTAGGATTCTAAATCTGGTGTTTGTATAAATGTTATTGACTTTGGTTATTTGTAATATCATATTTGATTTTTATAAAACTTTTCATTTAAGTAATAAGGGGTTTGGAGATTATATATTGTTAGCCATAAAAATGAATAAGTAAATAGGTAATTGTTCATGTTAGATTTAGCGGAGGGAAGGCAAATACCTGGCAGATAATCGATTTCCCTTTTCAGCCTTGTGGTAATGATAGATATCATCAATTGATCATAACCTGTGACTTTGTTAAGGATCCTGAGGCTGGGATTGAGGCCAAATATTCAAGCATCCACCACCTATAGATGATAAAAACAAAGTTCAGAGTGATAAAAGATCATTCACAACATCATGTGGATGATAGATTCTGGAGCTAAGGCTTGAACTAAGAATTCTCATCTTTAACAAGTAAAATCCATTTATTCATGGATTAATGCTTATTAATATTTTAGCCCTGTTTTAGGTGACAATGGGTGACACATAACCAGGCAACAGGATTTAAAATAGCAAGCTTAAGAGAACACACACACACACCCATATGTACATACACCCAATCATACAATATGCATCAGTTAGCTGTTGACACAGTAAGGCTGTGTAATAAGCAGCAACAAAAAAAAATCTCAATGACATTCAACAATTTATTTAGTTCACTAGTGTGGGGGGATAAAAAGGGGAATCTTATTTAGATAGGATCTGTTGTGTCTTTGCTGTTCTCAGCTGGGCTCTCTTATATGTCTCTGGGTTAGCTAACCTAGGCTACCAGAGAGCCTTTGTTTCACGCTCCAGCTCTTTGAGGCTGTTGTATTTGTTTCCCATTTACCTTGGAACAGCAGATTATCCAGATATATTCTTCTAATAGCAATGATGAAAACACAAGAATGCATGTTAACATGGATAAAAACCTATTAAGGCCTAGGATCTGAACTGGCACACTTCATATCTGCCTCAATCAATTGGCCAAAGCAAGTCACATGGCTGAACCCAAAGTCAAGGAGAAGAACATCAAAGTCACATGCCCAAAGTTGTGGATGCAGGAAGGAGTGAAGAATTGGGGTCAATAATGCAATCTATCACACTATATAGTACTAATTATATTCCAAAAATGATTTATAATTCTTCAGAGATAATCAAGAATTCAAAATGATAGTGATAATGAGATACTTGACAGCGGAGATAAAAAATATAAGTAGAAAATAAAAATGAAGGTGACATTCACATACAGTATGCACATGATAAGATTTTCTTCAAATGTTGAAAGAAGGACACGTTTGGACTTGCATTTCATAGTGTCCAAAATAACAAGAGAAATGTGTTGCAAACTTCAAAAAATGGATTGTACTGGGGGAAAAAACAAGACTGTTCCATATAATATAAACTAAGTTAGAATCTTTGCTCTTATAAATGCACATTCTTTTCCTGGAGAAGGCTTTATAAAAAATGTAAAATACAATTTCAACATTGTATTTCTTTAGTCATTTAATAGAGAAAAGAACTTCAGAAATTATTGAATCCTATTTCTTCTTGGTTGTAAATTCATTCCTAATAGTCCTTTAAGTAGGTTTAATGAAGATTAACTCAATCAAGTAGACAAGTGAAAAAAACTTAATTAAAGATCATTAATTTCTCTTGGTGTACAGAATAGCAAGTATCAGAATGTTTGATTGTATTGTCCTATAGGCAAAGATCGGTTTGGATTTGTTGCATTTGAGCAAATTATGCTTGTAACCATTAATATTTCCCCTTCCACATGTAATTAGATAATGCTTTCACACGTGATTCCTGCTTCACTGCAGCCTGCTGTTTGGAGGACAGCGATGATTTTTAGGTTGATAGTCCATCTTCTGTGAGTGTTAGTCATCAAGCATAAATGAAGCTTGACTACTTAAAGTCAACTGTAGATTCTGCCTGGATGAGAGTGATTTCGAATAGCAATTCATTAGCCAAATTACTGTTATTTAGACTGACTTCCTATTTTTCTAATCATTTCAAAGTAGGTTAGCATTAGCAATAAACACATACTTGTTTAGAAATCAAATTTAGTATCACACAGAAGAAATGTTAGCCTTACTCATTTGTCTCCTGAGATGCATAACTCTCTATATAGTTAAAGCCCCTAAAATGTATTTTTAAATGATAAAAAGGCATGATACGTGAATATTATCATGACTACATTATTTATCATTTAGAAACTTAGGGAGATGATAGTAGACCAAAGAGTAATCTGGTTGTATCTGCTTCATTTAGGTGAAGAATGCATTCTTGAACGTAGTTCTTTTACTTCTTGATGTGGTTCTGGAAAAACTCTTATACATGTACCTAGATTTATAATGATATACATCACACCTATTTTTAAAATTGTAAAATTGAAGGTACCCATATGTATGAATGGGGCCAATCAAAATATGATAAAGCCATACATGGAATATCTTACAGCAATTAAAAATGAGAGAATATATGTGTACTTATATGGTGAGATTCCCAAAGTATTATACAATATAATTTATTTCTAAACACACATATTACAAAATCCTAAGCTATATAAATGGATGTGTGCCTATAAATAATCTCTTAACACACACACACTAATATAGGAAAATACTTTGAAAAAGATCTGGGAGCATATGTATCTAACTGATAGCAGTAGCTAACCTGGTGGAAGGAAGTGAAATTTGAGTGGTGGTCAAGGAGGATTTTAGCCTTATCGGCGTTATCTGTATTTTACTAGCATAAACAAATATTTTCATAGGAAAATCGGATTGAAATTCATTTTTCAGGTGAGTGATGACTGATGCACAGTAAATGCCTATATTTAAAGTGGACCATTTGATGAGTTTTGACATATGTGTATATCCATGAAACCATCATTGCAAAAATGACAGCAAACATTTCCATCTCTGTCCCCAGTTTCCTTGCGCCCATTTGTATTCCACCCCTTCCTCTTCCACTGTCCATTCACAACCACCATTCTGCTTAGTGTCACTGCAGATTCGTTTTAATTTTCTACAGATTTGTAGAGATGGACTCATACAGTATATGCTCTTTTCAGTCTGGCTTCTTTCAGCATAATGATTTTGAGATTTAATCATGTTGTTGAATGTCTCAATAGTACGTTCCTTTTTATTGGTTAGTAGTATTTTATTTTATGGCATAACACGATTTCTTTATCTATTGCTACTTAACTGTTAATGGATGTTTGGGTTGTTCCTACTTTAGGCTTTTACAAATAAAGTGGCTATGGATAGTCACATACAAGCCTCTTAGTGAACATATGCTTTTCTTTCTTAGGAATAAATAGCTAGGAGTGGAGTGAGGTCATATGGTAGGTATATGTTTAACTTTTTAAGAAAATGCCAAAATGCTTTCCAAAGTTGTACCATTTTACATTTGCTCTGGCAGAATAAGTTTCTCTGTAACCTAACACCTTGTCCTTTGGAGGTTTTTTGTTTGTTTTTTTTCAGGCATTCTAGTGGGTAGGTAGTGATATCCCATTTGTGAATTTAATTTGCATTTCTGTAATGACTAAGAATATTGAATATCTTTTCATGTGTATATTAGCCATTCATATATTTTCTTTGGAGAAGTATCAGTATCTTTTTCCCTATTTCTTGGTTGTCTTCTTTTATGGATTTCAAATATGTATACATTTAATATTTATTTTATGTGTATTAAATGTATAATTAAATATATAAATATATATTTAATTAAATATTATAGTAAATATATTAATTATGTATTAAATACATAACTTAAATAATTAAATATATACACATATATTTAAAATCCACAAGAAGGCATCCAATAAAAGAAGGCAACAGATCTGAACTTTTGGGTAAAGTCTAAATATAAATCCTTTGTGGATATCTATTTTGTAAATATTTGCTCTTAGTCTGTAGCTTGCCTTTGTATTTTCTGAAGTGTCTTTTGAAAAATAAGACATTTTAATTATGAAGTCCAATTTATCATTTTTAATTATACTTGAATTTCATGCCTTATTTCTGAATCTTTGCCTACCCTGTGGTAATTGAAATGTTCTCATGTTTTCTCATAGACATCTCATAAATTTAGCTAGAGGTGATCTAGCTGCCTTGACCTCCTTGGTCTCCAAATTCTATATTCTGACCTCGAGAGACCACCAGTCTGTTTGTGTTTCTTCCTCCCTGCACTGAAGCCTGGGGATACTTCAGGAGTAAGCTAGGACAGTGTCAGGGCTCAACTCAATTTCTTTCTTTCAGGAATTACTGTCCTGATGTCCAATGTCTGAAAAGCATAATTTTACATATTTCGCCTGGTCCTTTAGTTGTTTAAGGTGGGAGGGTGAATCCAGTCCCTGTTGCTACATCATGGCAGCAAGCTGAAGTCTTGAAATGTCTTTTGAATTTTTAACGTATTTTGTATTTCAATAGCCCCTTTGTATTTCTTTTCCCTGCTTCAAAAAATTAAGCTTCATAGTTCATTAGAGATAAGGTTAGGATTTTTCTAATCCTATCTTTGAAGGCTTTCCATTTATATGGAAAGTACTACCTCAATATTTAATAATAAAATCATAATGGTGATGGTGGTCATTACTATTGCATACTCATGTCAAGGCTTGTTCCAAGTGCTTTGTATGTGCTGTCTCATTTACTGCAATACCCCATGAGATAGGCAATATTATAATTTCTATTTTGCATATGAGAAAACTGAGCCTATCAAAACCAGGTAGTCTGACTCTTAACTGTATTATTTTATAGTTTCTAAATTTTATTTGTTCAATTCAGATTTTTCTCCATACTAGAGATTCTGCAGTGACTAATACACACAAACTCTCTCACTTCTTTGAATTTACATACCGAAGGCCTACCTATGATATTGGTGAATTTTCCAGATTCTGGTGAATGTAACAGACATGGTTCTTGCTCCTGTAGAGCTTATATTCTGGTGAGCAAAACAAAAACAAAGAGAGTACTTTTTTAGACTTCAGTAGAAAGAGAACATTCTGAGAACTTGACAAGCAGTGGAATGTTAAGGGGTAGTCTAGGCATATGAACAAAAGATGAGAAGTGTTAAGCACAGAGGGAGATGGTTTTGCTGGATACTTGGTGGAAGAACTGTGTTTTTATGTTGACAACCAAAGTGGCTGGACAAGAAATATAGCTTTCCTTGCAGATTGTAAGAGTAACCTGCTTTTCTCAGTGATAATGGGGGAGACGATTACCATGATAACCGTAATACCTAAAATTTATTGAGTAATTGACTAAATGCTAAACAGTTCTAAAAATTATAAGGGTATTACTTAATTCCCATGGCAATCCATTGGAGTGGGTATCATTGTTATCACTATATTATAGTCGAGGAAATTGAGGTTTACTGAGGTATGACTTCATGGACAGGAAAATGCAGAAATTTCACTCAAATACAGGTATTCTGACTCCAGAATATGCACTCTTCACCACTAGAAGCAAGTTTGATATTAGGAAGTTAATTCAGAAATCAAAAAATGTTTTAGAAGGGAAAGACTCTGGTTGGAGTTGGATGAACAGAGACCCTTAGAACTGAAACACTAACACTAGAAAATTCAAAAGTGTCTTTGACATCTTGTTCTGTTTTGGTGGAAGTCGGAATTGCATTGGAGCTAGGTTTAGGGTGGAGAAATGTCTTAAAATATTTAAAGTCCTGATAAATTAAAGAGGAATGTGTCTTGTGCAAAATAGTGTGATTTAAAGCCCCAATGAATTAATAATTATGTGCTGAGTGCTCAGTTAAAATAGATTTTGACGTTAATTGTGGTAATCTGTCCAATTAGATAGGTGTCTTTGGGTTAGATTAACGTTTCTCATAACTTTTATCTCTACTATGACATGCTGTTATAATAGACACCTTATATTCTAATAACTATTATTGCTTCAGTGTAACATACATATCCACACATATGCATAGATATGTATATATATACATACACATGTGTGCACACATGCACATATGACAAAGCCCGTCAAAGCAGAATGGGCAAATGTAATGATGCAATGTCAGGCCATCAATTCAGAAAAATTGTAGGTTTCATAAAAACATCTAAGAGCTTTTGAGTGTGTAAGTTAGTACAGGTAGGGTACTCAAGAGATCTATTTATTAAAAAAATATTTTTTAATTAAATTAAAAAAAATTTAATTTCTTATACAGGTTTTAAAGGTTACTTTCCATTTACAGTTGTTCCAAAATATTGGCTCTATTCCCCATGTTGTACAAGACATCCTTGAGCCTGTCTTACACCCAGTAGTTTGCGCCTCCCACTCCCCCACCCCGATAGAGCGCACACACACACACCCCCAACGGGTAACCACTAGTTTGTTCTCTGTATCTGTGAGTCTGCTTCTTTTTTGTTATAGTCAATTGTTTGTATTTTTTAGGATCCACATATAAGTGATATCATACAGTATTTGTCAAGAAATCTATTTGAATGATGCTAAAGGGCCATAAAGTAAAAAAAAAAAAAAAAAATGCTAAATATGAATCCATTTAATTCCATTGCTTTTGCCACTGAACATCCCAGTATTCATTAGTGTCAGAAACACAAATGGTGGAGAACCATTGCACAATACTATTGGTTTTAATAATATTGTATCCAAGATAGATAATTGTGGCAGAAGGCATTCAGATACCCTTTGCTTAGGTTTCTGAGCTTGAGCACATGAAGAATTAGATTTGAGCGTACCGTTGGTAAATTGAAGCACACAGAAATGAGCCCAGTGTCTATAATTCAAGCTGTTTGCTAACTCTGTCTGGGAGGAGATTGAGAGAGATACCCAGGGCTGAGTATAGGATAAGAGACCTAAATCTATCAAGCTCACAGTGGAGTCTTGGTTTTAGAGTTTCTCTCATATTCTGGGAATCTAGTGATGTTGAATATGATTAAGTATACAGTGATATTGCACAATAGGATCCTTAAATACAAACTGAATATTTGCTGCTGCAACTTAAGCAATAGGTATTATCTCTTTTAAGGATGGAGGACAATTTTGCTGTATTGGATTTTTTTTAAGGAACAATTTCAAACAGACAGATAAACATAACACCCATTAAACAACCACAGCTCCATGAAATTTTAACATTTCCAGATCCCACTCTCCTTTTTTTCCACCTCCAAAGAAACCTGTGCCCTAAATTTAGTATTTAATGTGCCCAAGAGTATTTTAACACTTTGAAGTTATCGTGTGAAGTTATATGTTGTCTGTGAAGAAACATAAATGTCTTTATTTTCCATGGTATTTTGTAAATGGTACCATATTGCACATATCCTCCTACAACTCGATTTTTCTTTCAATATTTTCTTTTTGACACTTAACCATATTGAACATTTAACTAAAATTCATTTATTTGCTTTGTGGTGTCACATTATATAAACATACTGCAATTTATATATCCAATCTTCTGTGAATGGTTACTGAGTTCTTATTTTCAGTCTTTCACCATTGCAAGCAGTGCTACAATGCATAGTCTTATACAGGTTTCTTTGTTCACGTGACTATGTTTCCTAGGTCTAGGTAAACAATCCTCTGTGTGTCTCTAGATAAACTTTTGATGCAGAGAAGTTATTGATATAGTCAAATTTATCAACAGTTTCTTTTGTGGTTGTGTTTTTTGTGGCTTGTTTAAGAAATCTCTGCTAGAATAAACATTCTAAAAATTTCAAAGGTTTATATCTCTAAATTTAGGTCTCAAAAGCAACAAGTATCCAATTTTATCTTATTTTTTCCTTATGCATATATGGTTGTTCCAGCACAATGGTTTTTTGTGCTATTCATTCCTTCTTTGCTAATTTTTATAACACCACCTTTCTCATATATGATTCTCTGTCTTGTTGGATTGGTCCATTTACCTAAACCTGTGTGAAGAGCATGGCATCTCAGTCATTATATGAAGGCTTGAGATCTGGTGGGGTTAACATCACCACTTCATCCCACTGTGTTCTTTTTTAAGAGTGGTTTAGTTATTCTTGACCCTTTGGGCTTCAATATAAACTGTAGAATCAGTGGACAATTCCAAAAGAAAATGTTTGGATTTTGATTTTTATAAATAAATTACTGGATAATTAAATTATAAGTTAATTACTGGATAATTAACATTTACAAGAATTTAATTTTTCTACCTGAGAACATAGAAACTCATAGAAACTTTATTCCTGAATAAACTTCATTTATTCAGAATTATTTCATATCTTTTAGTAAAATTTTCTTCATGTAGGTCTGCATACATTTGGTTTAATGTATCTCTAAATACTGATTTTTTTTGTTCTCAACAATACTATTTACTTCAATCTATTTTAATAAGAGGTTTTAATCAATTGTCGCTAGTGTACAGAAAAATGATGTTTGCGTTTTTAAAATAATTGCTAAGCTTTTATGATTCCAAATATGTAGCTGTAGTCTCATTTGGATTTTAATGGGAATCATAACTTAGTAAATAAAGTTGTCAATTTTTTTTTCTGTTCCAGTGTTGTTTTACCTTTTGTTTTGATATAAAAACAATGTTGCATTGGAGCAGTGAGAGAGATATCCTTGTCTTGATCCTAACTTTAATTGTATAGAAGTATAAAACTATACAGTTCTAAGGTAAATACTTGAATTATGTATTACTTAATATATTTTAAAAACCTCTGCTTTAAAAAATTGTTTTAATTAGTATTTTATGTAAGTTAAACTACATTTCTTTTATATTGAGCCTGATTATGCATAAATAAAGGCAAAGGGCACAATTCTTTAAAAATAAAGTTTATTTAAAAAATAATTATTGCACTAATTAAAATAGATCTCAGTTTCTAAAGGATCATAAGATTTTAGGAAGTTTCTGAAAGTCAGAATCATTCAAGGTCAGGATGACTCATGCTTGAAAATAATTTTGTGTATGCCTGTAGGTGTTTGTATAAGCATAAAAAAAGTATGTGAAATGGTAATGACTATTAATAATAGTTACTCCAAGGGGTTGATTTTATAAGAAGGTGTGGACTTATGCAGATTATTAACTTTATACTTTGAATTATTTGACTTGCCAAAATAAGCAAGAATTACTTCCGCAATTTAAATCATCAAATGAAGTGAAATGAATAAATAAATAACAATAATCACAAGCCAGACCACTCAGTGGGATGTTATAGTATACCTTTATGCATTCTATGAGTGATTGGAATAAACTGAGTATACATTTCCTTCAAACTCTGGGGTCATACAATCCTAAATAAAATGACAATAATCTCTCTTTTGTTTGCTGTACCCAACCTGTATTTAATTTCCACACCCGGAGTGAGGTTTGTCAAGCTCCAGAGTCTGGGTTTCTACTGACATCTTACTCTCTCCGGTGTACATGGCAGAAGAGAAAGGTCACATCAAAAGATGTAGTCATTGGGAGATCATCTAACTTCTCAGATAACCCCAAGAGCAGGGATTCCAGAAGGACGTCACAGAAACTCAGGAGTCAAGCATCAAACTTTACTTGGCAAGCACTGTGCATTTATCCTTCCTTCACACAAAAATAAGCAAGTAAACCTTGACTTTTAAGTGATGATTTTGGGGAACAGTATTTAAGTTAACTGCAAGTGATCAATAATTTTTTTTTTACTATAAAAAATACCTGAACTTAACACATACATTTTGAAAATTTACTTTGCCTTTCAAAATACTTTATATAAACCTGCTAGTAATTATTATGATTATTTATTCTTTCATTAGTAGAACACTTTTGAACATGTTTTAAATTTCAAATACTGATCACTCTAGGTAATAAGGAAAGCGAAGAAGAAAATGTATTCTCTACCCTGAAGGCTTTTGATAAATGCATTATCTGATTTTTTTCTGATGATTTTCTTCACTGGAGTTGTGCAATACTGTTTTGTTTTGGTTTTTTTTCAATTTGAAAGCATCTTAAAATATAGTTCTTTTCTACCAATAACACACTTCTGCTCTTCGCCACGTAGTTGTCCTCAGGCCAAACACTGTCATTTTGTGATCTTGTCTGTCCTTTCGGCTTTCCGATTGACTTTAAACTTTATTTTAAATGTTATTTTCTTATAAATATAACGTTTAGAGATGGATACAAAAGGAGCAGGGTATTTTGTAAAAGTATGTATTTAGTGAACGATTCAGAGGTCTGGGACTTAAAATTGCAGGCAGGGCATGTTTTTTTAAGGGATTACAAAGTTAGTGCTTTTGTGTAAATAACCTGATCTCTGTTGTGTTCATTTGTTTCATATTTAAAATCGGGTACTAAGGATGCTCACCTTTAAGGATACGGGTGAAAATCAATTGAAGTAAAATATGAAAATTCTTTGTTTACTTTAAAGAGTAATAAAATCTTAAGCCATGGAAGCAATTGTAAAGACCTTACAAACTTCGTTATAAAATAAATAAACTTGAGGGATCTAATGGTAATTATAGTTAACAATACTCTATCATATACTTGAAAGTTGCTAAAAGAGTGGATCTTAAATGTTCTCACAGCGAGAAAGAAATTTTCTAGTATGTGAGGTGGAGGGGGTGTTAGCTAATGTGAGGGTGGTAATCATTTCACAATATATAAGTGTATCAAATCAACATGTTGTACATCTTAATTTTACACAGTGTTAAATGTCAATTATATCTTAATAAAGCTGGGAAAAATAAATGGAGGATAGTATTATGCTTACAGCATTCCTTATGGCATTTAGAAGACAGAGTTCCCTATAAAATTAGTATTTTCTAAAGATAAAACTGTATAACCTCTGTAATAAAAACCCATGCTTCAAGACAAATTTAAACAAAAATAATCAAATATTTATTGAGCCTCTTCTGTGTACCAAGCAGGATGCTAGGAAGGCCCTGGAGATAACAACAGATGTCGTCTCCGCCTTCACAGAGCTTACAGGTTTTATATCGAAGTAATTGCTCCAAAACATCAAATTCAGAATAAATCATGGAAGCATTGCAGAAAATTTACAATGTAAACAAACATGAATGTATCATGCAGTTCACAATGAGGATAAAATAGAGGCATCGAAATAGCTCCTCCTGGGGGAAGAGGAATGCATGCTGCTGATTGCACAGAAATAGAACTG
This sequence comes from Delphinus delphis, assembly GCF_949987515.2. Lineage (NCBI taxonomy): Eukaryota > Metazoa > Chordata > Mammalia > Artiodactyla > Delphinidae > Delphinus > Delphinus delphis. The sequence goes on along the minus strand of NC_082688.1, from coordinate 79,047,576 downwards.
TATCCCAAGCAAATGTGCCATCACAGTGATAGGTACTGTGGGCGAGAAGTGGCTGAGGCCTGAGCCAGGTTTCCCAAAGGGATCACTCTCTGTGAGGCAAAATGAAAGAATCCGGAATATCACACATCAAAGGACACCCGAAGCTTATTGGTCATCTCTTTCTAACTAAACTTGCATGTTCACATGGTAACACCCGCCTCCTCCAGCACATTCATCTGAGAACAGCTGCAGAATTAGATTGCTTGCATTTCATATTATAAAATATACTGTGCATCTTCTAAACCATAATGTAAATAAAAGAATCTGTCACTTTAAGAAGAGACCAAAGCAGAAAAGCCACACAGTTAATTCCAGAGATGTGGAGACAATGTATGATAAAATATAACTCCCATGGCTCGTTGACAAAATACAAAACATATCTTAATAAAACATTCCTTTGACATGACTGTAGGAGTAGTTCTCTTGCTTCACCATTAAGTATAATGCTGAATATTTATAAAACAATATTCATCATCCTTCTTAATCCTTAAGCACTAGAAACATTCTCATAAAAGTCAGGAAGAAAGGGAGGCACAATCATTGATTATTTAACATTGCTCCAGATGTACTAGCCATTTCAATTAGAGAAGAGAAAGAAATATGAGGAACCCATACACACAGGAGAAAGGAGGCAACAAGATTATTATCATTACTTGCAGATGATCAGGATGCATTCCTGGAAATCCCTAGCCTAGCAAATGACATTGAACACTATTAGAAAACATAAAATAGGTCAGTAAAGTTACTGATCCCAAGATTAACAAAAATAAATAGGTTCCCAAGATAGAACACAAACAGCCATTTTAAATATGCACCCACACCGTATGCATAAACATGCCTTTTTGGGGGCAAGGAGTTCTCGAATAGGGAGGGTTTGTTTATCCTGTCCTCAATTCGTGACACATTGTTGCATAGGGTCTGTGCAAGGCCACTCTCTGGTTTATTTAGTTATTTCGTTAATTCCCTTTTATCTCTCTACCCACTAACATTCCCCTAACACCCTAATAGACAAATCTGCTTGATGTGTTCTTGCAAAATGCTGTGGTTACGCTAATGCTGGTATGTTATTCCTTCATGTTCATGTACGCATTTTACCTAGACACTCTCCCAGTGACAACAACAGATTAATTTTTCAATTAAAAAGTTATTTTGAAAAGATGGGCTCTTAAAAATGTATAGTTCTGACGTTCCAGGTGTGGGCTTGTGTTCTGATTGCCTCCTATACACCCACTGGTGAGGGCGGGCTACGGGACCTAAATGGTAGGAGGGGCCAAACCCATGATACTAACACTGGACGGTGAGAGTCATAGCAGTTGCTGAGTCACATACAGCCACATTCCCGGAGGGGAGGACACCCCACACTATTCAGGGACACACACATGAGTGCTACTCTCCAGAGCGGAGTGACCAGGAGGGCTGTAGGAGGCTGGCTTTGTAGGACCAAGGAGGAGAGGTGCTCCCTGGTTTGTATGTGATTGGCTTATCTGAATACTTTTGTGGGCGATCAGGGGAGCTAAACCCATTAAATTGATGACCAGGCAGAGGGCAGCTGTCCAGATGTTAGGGGAACTGGGTGGGGAGTACATCAGGCCACAGCAGGCAAACTCATGGTTAGGCCTTCGGAGCCCTGCAAGGATCAAAGATGTCAAGGCAGCACGTGAAGTTTTAGACTTTACAGTACGGCTTGGAATTCTTACCCTATTTCTCATGTCAAGGTCTCCCAAAGGCACCATAAAAGTCATTCTTTTTATTTCTTCCCTAACGACATTTGAACAATGCCCGGTTAGTATTTAAGGTAAGACAACCCTCCCTCCTGCTTCATTGCATTCATTCCAATGCAACATGGGTCTGCGCTGGTATTTCTATGTTTCAAATGCATAAAACATTCATACATGCTGATTTTCTTGCTAGATCTCCTGTAAACCTCATTTGAAAAAAGAGAAGTGGTTCATAAAAGGTGTGATTTCTTATGGCTGTCGCTAGAATGGGCTGAGAGAGGTGGAGTGGTTTTATGAACTTCTCTTCCATCCTTGAAAACAATTCATACGCTAGAGAAGAAGTCCTTTGATCAGCAGACAATACGGGGCTGAAGACAGGGGATGACGATGGGAAGTATACAGTTTCATACTGAGGGAAAAAATCAGGCCCGCTTTTGGAAATGATAACGACTGGAATGCAGAGGCTCAGAGGATTTAACGGAGAAGAAAAATAGGTGCTCTCCTGTGCAATGTAGAGAAAGTGTTTCTAGACTGCTCTTCTTAGCGTAAAATAGGCCATGTGATCTGACAAGGTCGGGGGATGTGTCTGGATAGCAGCCCCAGCTTGTAGCACCTGGGGAAGGGAGAGCAGAGTGGGAGGCAGAGGTGACACTGGGGCCACCCATGGGTAGTGGAGAGAAGAGGGCATAGACAGGGTGATGACGTGTGTGAGCCAACCTTGATCACTGTGCTTCCTGGGTACCAGGAGGGAGTTATCTAGCTGTGTCATCCATCTAAGTATTTTGTAACATTCATGAGGTTTCTGTAACCCTGTGGCAGGAAACCTATGCTTCTCACTTACGTCATCCTTTTTTAGCAAGTGATCCAAGTCGGCGTGTTTACATGCCTCAGGGATTCAGGGAAAATGAACTGACTAATTCCTGAGCACCTCCTCTCTGGGTTTTTCTAAGATGGGCAAGCATTAAACACAAGATTTTGATCAGTTCTGTGAATGTAAGTAGATGTAATAACTACCTCACAGCTTTTTAGTCACACTCATTTATGTTTGTCTACTTATAATTGCATTTGTAGGTACATCATCCCTTATTTATCTAATGTGTAAAGAGGCCTTATGAATCATGAGGTATTATTATACATGTTGCTTTTAGCATATTTCCTTAAATCGGGGTGATTTTATAGAACAGCAGAGGGAGGAAGAAAGGAAAGGATCTCATGCTCACTGTATAGCTGAGTATCTCACACTATAATGGGTGTTTTATAATCAGAAATCCTGAGTTTAAACACCTATGTCACATTACTAGTAGAGGGACCACTGTTAAGTTTCTTAGCATTTCTCAAACTGTTTACTCATTGATGAGTGACTCATAGGACTGAAGTTAGAATTAGATCAGGAGAAAGTACGTTGACCTAACTCACTGAGCATCAGTGCTTCATGTAATAGATGATCCGTATAAAGGATTTTCTCAGGGAAACCAAAGAAGAAAAGAATATTTATTTATTATAATGGAATATTGTATATTCAATCTAAGTATTTCTATTTAAAAATATCTAAATGGTGCAGAACCAGTACAGAGTACAAAATTGCTGGGTTTTATCATTGCTATATTTTAGTAGGGGAAATGTGAATTTCTTTAGAAATATGTAAAACTCAGTTAAGGGAAAAGTCTAACAGACATTAGTGTTGATTAGGTATTATCTTACATAAAAGGTACCTCTAATATTAAAAGACATATCTTTCTAGAATTAGTCTGGGTTGTGGAAACCTGAGAGTTATACAACCTGGTTCCATTCCAGGCTCTGTCATTAATTTGCTCACAAAGACCCTCTGTCCTTTCTTTTTTCATCTGAAAAGTGAGGGGGCTACCTTAGTTGGAGTCTACTGTAGACAGAATAATGGCCTCCAAAGGTTCATATTCTAATCCCCAACACCTACGAATATATTATCTGTCCAAAGGAATTTTTCAGATGTAATTAAATTAAGGATTTTTGATGGGAAACATATTCTGGATTATATGGATGGACACAGGGTTCTATATAAGATGACAGAATCATCAGAGTCAAAGGAGACGTGATAATAGGAGCTTGGATCAGAGTGATGTGATAAAGGGGCTTGAGCTGAGGAACTGAGTGGCCTTTAGAAATTGAGAAGTGCAATTAAAAATTTATTTATTCATCTGTCAAAGCACATTTGGGCTGTCAAGCCAGATTTTGGCTGTTACTACAAATACAGCTGCAGTGAACATTCACGTATAAGTCTTTGTATGGACATGTCCTTTCATTTCTCTTGGACAGATAACTAAGAATTGAATCTGGGTCATATGACTCACGTATGTGTAACCTTTTAAGAAACTGCCAAACTATGTTCCAAGGGGTTGTACTATTTTTCTACTCATTGCCAGCACTTAAAATGGTCAGACTTTTAAATTTATGCCTTCTAATAGATGTGTAGCGATATGCTGCTGTTCTTTTAATTTGCATTTTCATTTCTCTGATGACTGATGCTGAACATCATTTCATGTGCTTATTTGCCATCCATATTTATTCTTTAGTGATGTATCTAATCAAAACTTGTACCCATTTGTTATTGGTTGTTTCCTTGTTTTAGAATTTTGAGAATTCTTTGTATATTATAGATGCAAGTCCTTTATGATATATGAGATTTGCTGATATTTTATCCTAGTTAACGGCTTGTCTATTCATTCTGTTGAGAGTATCTTTTAATTTGAATTATTTAAAATTTACTGAGGTCACTTTTTTGCCCAGAAACAAAAAACTATATTTGTCCATGTAATTAATACTTCTAGTGCTTCTAATTCTTTTATATAGATCCAGAATTTCATTTATTATCATTTACTTTCTGCCTGAAGGACTTTTCTCACCTGAATTGGTATGACAGACAGATCTACTGTTTCTTGACTACAAAAAGCAAAAAATAACAACTTTGTTTTTTTTTTTTAGCAGCAACATCTACCAATCCTGCTTCAGCTTCCCAAAATCACTGATCTAATCTTTACTTAGACTAGTATTTCCTAGATATTTATGTTTTACAGGGAAAAAAACCCTTACCTGCATTTATCTTTCTCAAATAAGAACTAGGGGCTTACATACTACCATTATCTATATCACCAAAATTTTATAAACGAAAAATATTAGAATAAGAGGACTTTTGTATAACCAAAGTGTAACTTTTTGAAAATTCCTATTTTTTTTTTCTTCTTCTTGCTTCCCAGGAAATGGTGGAAGTTTTGCTTTGGTCCATCACTCATCTGGGAATCACATTGGAAAACCACCATCACAGAGTACACACAAAAGAATCTGAATCAAGGATAAGGAACTGGCTTATCTGAGAGACAAAATAATGTCAACAGCAGGTATCTTGCCCCTAAGGAGTCAGTTCTCCACTGCAGGCTAGGGATGGATTCAGTTTCAGATTTTATACTTTACATTTTTCATCCACAAGGTTCATCTTCCCTCTCCCAGAAACTTCCACTTATTAAGTAGTTATCACCATGTTCAGTCATGTTACATGCCTCCTGCATGGACTCTAGCACCATGTCAGAGTGATGTATCACTGCTCCTGGTTTTCAGGGTGTGGATACTCTTATCTAGGCTTAGGTTCTTTGTTTCATTCCCAAAAGAAGAGAATAAGTTCCCCAGACTGGTGAAGATGTGAAAACTGGTCTCTGAAAATTTATAATTGATACTGATAATAAAGGCACTAATCGTATGTTTTACCAAAGTTTTACACACTCATTAGGTATGAAAGGAAACTTACAGCATAAATAAAAACTCTTCAAACTTGTGACACCCCAGATCCCTTCAGCTCTCTCATAATAATGTCTGAACTTGCTTAATTCACAAAAATGAATAAACACACACACAATTATTTTAATATATGAACAAGAATTTTTCAGACCTAATTTTATTAGACATAACTGGTTAAGTTTTCCTAGTCATCCAGGTTTCCTGCCTCTTCCTCATGAGAAATAATTAACTAAGGCCAAGGTCGTATCAAGCCATTCGTTTTTAAATATTATTATTGCTTCAGCTTCTCCCAGGTACATTGACCCTTTTAAGTCTTCCTAGAATGAGAATGGTAACTTTTTTCCAAGAGTCATTTTTTTGAAGGCGAATGAAATTGCAGTGATTTAAAATATTTCTGTGCTCTAACTCTATATTCAGCCCATCTTTATACCATCCCTCAAATGAAGTGGCAACTTTAGAAAAGTATTGTTTTTAAAACTAGCAAATTCCAACAAAAGTTACACTGTATGTTTTTATCAATTTAAAAATCTTTTGCTTTAGTTTTTTGTTGGACATGTAAGGCTATTAACACAGATGTTCTTTATTAGTTCTGTAATTTCAAAATAATCTGCAATATGAAATCAGGACTTCAAATGGTACACCAGAGTCAGAAACCACAAATTAAAGACATTTTGAAAGTATATCTCTTCTTTAGAGACATGGGCAAAAATAAATTTCTCTTTTGTAGTTAGTTCTCAAGATCGTATGGAGAATTCAGTGTACACAAACCTATACTAAGCATCTCATTCAGTCTATAATCTAAGATTTTAAGCTATGTTTTTATTTTTCCATGTAAAAAAAAGTTGAAAACAATTAACTTCTTAAATACTGGTAATCATAGTAGGTTGCACTAGTTGACTCTAAACTGTCATTATTTTAGCTAGCAAAACAGATAGCATCTTTGATCTGATCTGCATTAAAAATTCTCAATTTCAGAAAACTTATCCGTTTTCTTTAGCCAGGCTTTTATTCTGGATACCTATCTGTCAATTCTTTAAATCCAAGATTAAATGCCACACCCCCTTACTCATCACTTCAAAGTCCAGAGCAAATTCTCTTAAAACTACTTTAGCCTACATTGGCTTCTCTGTTCTTGATACTTCAGAGTTTGTCTCACACAATTTTTCACTCAGTTTCATCCTCCCTATATTTTTCTCTTGTTTCAGAAATGCAGTCTTTTCCTTTAAATTTCTAGCTCTTTGAGGTCAGAGACCCTATCTTATGTCTTCCTTAGTCTCCACAGTGTCTTATACAGTTCTAGACATATATTAAGTGCTCAATAAAGACTTGAATTTTTAAAAAAAAAAAAAAAACAATGAGATATCAAACAAACAAAATTTTAAAATATTAATAACATACATTGTTTGCATGGGTGTAGGGAAGGGTATATGTATTCACTATTGTTGGGTGTGTGAAATTGTACACCCTTTCGGGGGACAATTCGCAGTATTTGTTAAACTGTAAAGCCCACACCATTTGACCCAACAATTTCACTATCAAATATTCAGCCTACATAATCTTTACTAATGCAATATGATGTGAATACTATGCAGAACTTTTAAAGAGGAACATCTATACATAATAATATGGAAGGATTTCCAAAACAACGTTAACTGAAAAAAGCAAGCAGCAGAAGAATACATACAGTATGAGCCCTCTTATTTTTTAAATTACAGAACTAAACTATATATCTACAACTTATGTTCATATTGGGTTGGCCAAAAAGTGCCTTTGGTTTTTAAATAAAAACAAAAGACACATTTTTCATTTTCACCAAGAACCTTATTGAACAACATATTCACCCTTTTGTTCCACTACCTTCTGCCATTTTTCAGGCAACTTCATAATTCCATCTTCCCAAAACTTTTTATCTTTCTGAGCAAAGAACTGTTCTAGGTGCCTTTTACAGGCTTCCAGGGAATTGAAATTTTTTCCATTAAGAGAATTTTGTAAAGACTGAAATAAATGGAAATTAAAAAAAAAAAAAAAAAAAGAACAGTTATTATTTCTACCCACTTAGTTCAAAATAAAGTATTTTGCCATATAAATTAGAGGAAGGAAAATAATTTTCACTGCTAGAGCATAAAACAAATTAGACATAATGGTACATAAAAGGCAAACCATAATCACTCTCTTCAAAATTAATGCCTTTTACAGGATATGAAGTCATTAAACAAAAACGTGTCATAACATTTTTAACCTATTCTAGTTTCCATGCTCCAGTGACCTATCTACTTTCTGTTGACCATATTCTGTGAAGCCAGTGCCAATAATTAAATAAATTGCATTGTACAAAACTTACAGTGATCTAATATGGCATGAAGCCAACTCTTCCCTTTCATTAAAAAAAAATTTCAATTACTACTTTATTTCTTGACTCTAGAAATTTCTTTTAACAAAATGATTTTATTACAAAATTCATTTTTCTCAGTGGAATATGGGACCTCTCCTCTGTGAAAGCTAGCTTATGTTCACAAAAATATGGGCATAAAATATTTTGCTTGTAATCATGTTTTTTCAGCAAGGGCAGAATAAATTAGGCTTCGAATATCCATATAATGGGATTATCAGATGTGCATATAATCATAGTCACATGTGATTGTGTTAGAGATTCCAATGTGGATCTTCTAGAATTTCAGGTGAAATACTGCTCTAAATCTAAGCCTGGTCAACCCTGTGCTGGCCGTGAGTGATGCCTATTGATACAGCTGCAGTCTTATTCTCTCATTATATATATTACGTTCAGGTTTTAAATCTTGCTGAAATTTACTTTTTTATGAGTGGTAAGAGGTGTGAACCTAATTGCATTTATTCTCCAAATGTTTAGCAATTATTCCAGAAACACCACTGTGTCCCTATTAATATAATAAATGTATTTAATGTATATGATATATGTATAACATCTATAAAAACATTTATATATTTCAGCAAGGGCATAATACATTAGGCTTCAAGTGTCCATATAATGTGATTATTTTATACATACATACATGCTATGGAGCATACATGCATGCATGCTATGGACAGCATGCATAAATAAAACCAAAAGCAAAGGTGATAAAGAAAGACATTGATAAATTTACTATACCAAATTGTATTGTTTATGACAAAAGTCACCATAAAAATGAAAAGACTATTTAGATAAAATATTTTGGGTAAAAACAATTGTTCATTGATTAAGGACAAAATTTAATATTCTGAGTTCATAAAGAGATCCTAAAATCTCAATAGAAAAGTAGATTTACAACAGGTTATTCTCTGAAGAGGAAATGCAAATGGCCATTAAACATAGAAAGAGATGCTTAACCTCACTTACATTTGGAAAACAATTAAAATAACTGATACACCTACTTTCATATATCAGATTATTATCAGAAATTGAAAGATCTGATAATATCAAGTGATTGAGAGGTAGGTACTCTCATAAACTTTCCCTATGGGAATACAATTTAGACTATTTATTTGGGCAGTCAAGCTCTATTAAAATTTAAACTATATGTCCTCAAGTATTCCACTTTTCCATCTCTCTCCTGATATTCACTCATACTTGATGCATATACAAGGATGTTCATTGCAGTATTGCTTATAAAGCAAAATAGCAGAACTTGCCTATATATCCAACAATAGATATTAAACTATGTATAGTACATTCATAGTATGAAATTCTACACAGTAATTAAAGAAGAGACATAGGGTAGAAAAAAACAATGATGCATATAGTACAAATCTTTTATGTAAAGAGAAAACATGCAAAAACCATAGATGTATACATATATATACGTACATACATATATATGTATATATAACATTACTATATCTCTAGGTAAAGTTTTTGTAAATACGTAAGGAAAGATCTGGAAGAATCACAAATCTTGCCAGGTCACATCTGGCAAGAATACCAACAGACACTTTGACTTTATTTGAGTTACTTGATTTTTTTTTAACTATATGAAAGAACTGATACATTATTTGGCTAACCAAAAAGAGAAACATTTACTTTAAAAATACGTCTAATCTACGTTTCTAACCAATATTATTATGTTAGTAAATTATTTTTTAGTTGCAGGCATTGGATTTGAAAAGTAGGACCAGTGGAGTTTGAAACAAACAAAATGACAGTCCAAAAATTTAACCACATGGATTTAAGATCTCTAGACTAAAATTACCATTCTCTCCTACACTGACGTTATATGGCAGAACAGGGACCTAGATTAAGGACCCAAAGATTAAAATCTCCATTTATGGTAGCCAGAGTTAGAGCTTTGTGTTAATAAAACTATGTCTGCAGAGAGTGTAACTGTTTACAGTAAGTTCAAATGTAAAACCTCTTTAATTCTAGGAGTCGCAAGTCCTTGGGATGCTACTCTTCTTTGGCTAAGAATGTAATTTATATTATTTGAAAGGAAATAAAACAAATGTACACAGAGAACGAAAGACCTGTCAAAGGATTTCATATACCTTTATCAAATGCAATGTCCGAATAATATTTGACTATCTACATTTCCTCCTGCTCTCTGCTTGAAGTTGCATATATTGGGATTGATATGGCTGCAAAAAACTGTAAACCCACTAAATGTCTTAGTTGTAAGGGTATTTGATATAGTAAAAGAAGTCTAGAGGTAGGTGTAATCAGATTTATTTTAAAGGTTCAATGATATCAAGAATGCAGGATTTACATGCTTCTGCTCTACAATGATCAAAGTGTTGACTTTTCATTCTTGTGCTTTATTGCCTCACTGTTGCAAGATAGTTGTCACAGCTCCAGGCATCACTTCTCCATTCCAACATCTTAACCTCAAAAAAAAGATGTAGGGAAAATGCCTTTTCTTTCTGCAAGTTATAGCTATTTATCTACAGAGATAATCTCTCCACAAATTTCCCCATTAGAACTCCCTTTTATGTCATTTTACCTGGAACTTAAGTTCTAATGGTTATGCATACTATCAAGCGACTTCCATGGTTATGCATACTATCAAAAATACATGGAAAAGGGGACTACTGTTATCATGGTTGGCTTTGACTGATATTGATTTATTTACTAAAACCAGTAAAGGGACATAATTCCCCTGAATCTAAAGGATCTACACTTGCTTCCATGAGTGAATCGGCATTACTTAAATAAGGAGAAAGGGGGGAGGGGGAGGGTTGCCTAGCCTCTGAACAATGGGAATCTTGGTTGTTCATGTAATCTTGGTTCTCAAAGTAGCATTGCTCTCTGAGGGCTAAGAATTAAAGACAGAGATTGTTTGTACATATCAGCTTATTCTGTAGCCTCCACCTGCAGATCTAATTTTAGACAAAAAGGAGGAAAGATCTTCCAGCACTTTTTATTTCACTTCATAGGGTAGAATTGTAAGTCCAGTTGAGGTCTCAATTGTGCCATCTTTTTACCTTATTTGGGGTAGAATTCAGTTGTCTTGCTGCCCGGTTAACCAACAAACTCTGGATTAAGGTATTCCTAATTATAGCAGTGAGTGCCAGGAGCTATGAAAAGGGCATTTCTGTACTATCCCATGTAATCCTAACAAAAAACCAATGAGGTGGCAACTCTGGGAGATTTGCAGGGCATTCCTGGAGTAAGGGCTCAGTGATCAGAAGATTACTTAGAGAACAGAAAATCAGAGTAATTCTCAAGGGGCTCTTTTCATGGCTCATAAAAGTACTTGATGGACATTATTCTGTCTCAGAGGAGACCTCAGATATTTAAAGGTCAGAATATTCTTGTTTCCAGTTCTACTGTTATTTAGATAGTGCTAAGTGTATATTGGTACATTCTTCTTCTGACCCTCCCCACTTAGTTCTAAACTTCATACATTCAGTCTTCCCTTTGTTAGCAGTCTATCTTAATGCAGTTTTTACACACTGAATTAGATTTTTCTTTCTTGGCTAGAATTATATTTAAGTCCTGCTTCTGCTCAGAAGCTTTGGTGACTTTGATTGGATTTGGGAATTCCCAAATTTTCTCAGCCTTAGATTTATAGACAAGCAATGAGCTAAATACATATATGGAAAAATGTGCTATTTTTAAATTACTTGTCCTGTATTCACTCTTAGAAGTTAAGCTTATTTTCGTGCTTCAGATGTGATTTAATTAGTTTGATGTTCTGACATGTCTTTTTTTAAAATTTTATTTATTTTTTTGGCCGTTGGGTCTTTGTTGCCGCGCACAGGCTTTCTGTAGTTGCAGCGAGTGGGGGCTACTCTTTGTTGTGGTGCATGGGCTTCTCAGTGCAGTGGCTTCTCTTGTTGTGGAACATGGGCTCTAGGCGCGGGGGCTTCAGTAGTTGTGGCTCGTGGGCTCGGTAGTTGTGGCTTGCGGGCTCTAGAGTGAAGGCTCAGTAGTTGTGACCAATGGGCTTAGTTGCTCCGAGACATGTGGGATCTTCCCGGACCAGGGCTCAAACCCGTGTCCCATGGATTGAAAGGCAGACTCTTAACCACTGCACCACCAGGGAAGTCCCCTGACATGTCTTAAAATAATTTTTGTTAGTTGTGGGATGGGAAAAGAGAGAAGTGAACAGGGGTGAGATCCCTTGTTAAAGAGCCTAGAATATCAAATGGGACTGTAAGTAGTTATGTAATAATTCTAACAGTAGAGTTCAGTGATTTCTGTCCTGGAGCTTCCTAATTACAAGTATCCATTATTCTCTGAATCTTCAATATGAGGACTTAAAAAATTGTTTCACTGTCTGAATAAAAAACCTACTATAACAAATCCACAAGCCAAACTAGACAAAGAATTTAAGTTATATTTCAGTCCTGGTAAGAGATTGTAGAGTACACCACAGTCAGCCATGGCTTTTTTGCCTATAGAACCACATCTTTTTAAAACATAGTCGCATTCTTGCTTTCCTTTTCCCTTCCTTATTAAGTGAAAATGTTCTACGGAAGTCAACTGAGAGAAAATGAGACTTTCAAAGGCATAACCCCTCCCACCCACATCTTAGAAGGAAAAAAAATGTAAAACAAAGAAATGCACATTGGAGTGAATTCATAAAAGTCATTAGTAGAGTCATGCAGACACTCCCATAAAAATTGACACAAAGCAGAAAAGCATGGATTTTACTAAAAAGTCTAGATTCTGTGAAATCTGTGATAAGAGTAGATAACTGATAGCTTCACACAGCATAGAATCTATTACTAAAGGATTTGATATTTTTTTGTTTAGACAAAGACGAGAAGCCCCAAATAGTTACTGCCAAAGATTTAAAAGTTATTTCATCTTATGCAGGTATCAATAAAATGATGCCAAGGCATGTGTGCATGATCATAGTATAAGCAGCTATACAACATTATAAGTGCAATGACAGGCGCTGTCTCATGCCATTGGGAGCTGCCTGATCACAGCATTGAGTACCCATGCTGAGATTTTTCACCCCATTGCTTCTTCTACAATTTTAGATGATGGGATCTCATGTGTTGTCCACAGTACTTGGTAGTGGTGGTAACATCTGCTAGTTTGAAAAATACTGAAACCTGGACTTAGAAGTAGCCTATAGTCAGTGTGGTTTAAATGTTGGAACCTCCCTGGTAGAACACAGAGGAAGGAATCTGAATGTTCCAGGAAATGGGATTATTGAATCTAGTATCTACTCGCTCTGCTATTCCCTAATTATGCCTCAACCTGGAAGGACCCAAAGAAAACTCCCTTCACTCAGCATAAGGAAATGTTGGTGAGGGTACATCAACATCCTTGAAAATCTTGAGATGATGAACTTTGGGGCATAATGGATCCCAGGGTGGTAGAGGCCAGTGTCAGTACTTAACTATCAATGATATGACATGTTCAGTACATCCTAAGGGTAGAAGATTTGACCCACAAGAAGGGTAAACATGTTTAATTGATCATGGATTCCTTAGGGGAAAATAGAGGGGCAGCTTACGGCATACTGTGCTTGACATATATGAGGAGAAACCTAACTGTTCTAGTTTCTAGACATAAGTTGGTGTACAGAGCTGGAATCCCTTAACATGGGTCGCTTTGAAAAAGAACACTGAAACGCTGCCACAGTTATATTCTATGTAACTTTCCTGCAGCTATCCTCTGAGGCACCTGCAGCCCATCATGAGGGTAATTCTGTGTGATGAAAGGGAAATGGCCATTGGAATTTCAGACATATCCTTTGGTTATTTCTCCAGTTCCATGTTGTATAGTGGGAAGTATAGCAACAGGCATTTCCCTGTTCTAGTGGTCTCCTGATCAATGAAGGGGCAAAGATGGTAGAAAAGGGCAAGAGGAAGCCTCTGGAACTACCTCCATCCAGAACTATCACCAAACATTGATGAATCTACAAAACTTTCACAACCAGTAATATATCCCTGGAGGAATTATGGAAGTTAGTTCTAGTTCTGTTTCTATAATCTTGAAAGATACAAGGAGGATGGTGATTTCTACTACCACATCTCCATTTAACTCAGCTGTTTGGCCAGTGCAAAACCCAGGTGAGTTGGGAAGAATTTTGTATTTTCACAGATATAATTAGACAGTTCCAAATATGATATATTTATCAGAGCATCTTGATGCAGCTCCAATTGTAAATTAGAATAAATTATTGTTGTTGTTCAACCTAATAGTAAAAGACCATTCTTCAGGGACGGCAGTGTATCTTTATTGTCTTAACTTTGAAATAGGTCATGTCTCCTGCTTTTAGTTAAGATACATTAAAGAGAGTTCTTAATCATATTGATATCCTATAGGACATTCAGTTCATTTGTTACATTAAAGATATTATACTAAATGGACCTGGTGAAGCAAGCATTCTTATTAAGACACATATTTGCCAGAGGACGGGAGATAAACTTACATGAAAGATAAGATCCTTGAATTTTCTAGGGTCTAGTGCTATGTCAGGACATCCTTGCTAAAAGGAGGAACAGGTTTTTGCATCTGGTACTGCATGGTAAAAGAAATAAGAATAATCCTTGGTGTGCTTCTTTGGATTTTTGAAGATATATAAGCAGTGTTTGGGTGTGTTGCTTCGATCATTCATAGTTTTGAGTGGGGACTGGACCAAGAAAGGTCTTTTGCAGCAGGTCTGGTCAGATGCAAGCTGTTCAATTTCTTGGGTTTCATGATTCAGTAGACCCATTGTTATTGGAAGTGTCTGACTTAGACAGGCATGCTCTTTAGAGCCTTTACCAAGCCTCAGATCTCCCTAGAGTTTGTAGTAAGGACATGATTTACTTTGCAGCAACTATCCTCCATTTGTTGACTTATATATACTACCAAATGTGAAATCGATAGCTAGTGGGAAGCAGCCGCATAGCACAGGGAGACCAGCTCAGAGCTTTGTGACCACCTAGAGGGGTGGGGTAGGGAGGGTGGGAGTGAGACGCAAGAGGGAAAAGATATGGGGATGTAGGTATATGTATAGCTGATTCACTTTGTTATAAAGCAGAAACTAACACACCGTTGTAAAGCAATTGTACTCCAATAAAGATGTTAAAAAAATAAAGATAAAAACCATAAAAAATAAATAAACTATCCTCCATTTGCAGAGTGGCTCCTGACTTGCTTAGCGGAGACTTAATTCTTGACTATTAATTAGGTGCCAAGTGACTGTGTGACCCCAGATGCCCATCAAAAGCTGGGTATTATTTGATCAAATAAACCATAACATTGGGCATGGACAATAACATTTCAATTTAAAATGTAAGTGTGTGACAGCCTGGAGGGGTGGGATAGGGAGGGTGGGAGGGAGGGAGACACAAGAGGGAAGAGATATGGGAACATATGTATATGTATAACTGATTCACTTTGTTATAAAGCAGAAACTAACACACCATTGTAAAGCAATTATACCCCAATAAAGATGTTAAAAAAAATAAAAAATAAAAAAATAAAATGTAAGTGGCCCATAGGAGATTGTGTTTTAGCATGTCCAGAAAGCATAAGCAAATCACTGAACACATGGCTCAGATTCCCATAGTAGCTGTTCGTATAGCTCTTTCTTCAAATTTGGCTTCATGAGGATTTTCCTATGAATAGAATAACGTATTTATTGCCACCTTTCCCACACAACATTGCTTCCAGGGGCCACATTTTGCAACAAAGGGAAATACGACAATGATTCATATCAATATAAATCACTACTTTTCCAACATGCTTCATTACTTAGAAGCAGTTGGCTTGATGTACTTGAAATGGCTGGTTTAGGAACTAAGTTATGCATGCTGTTTTATGGAAAGTAATATATAATTGAAACTAATGGATATATGCTACCATTTTCCCATAGCCAGAGTGCAGATGTTCTGGAACTAAAAAGTATAGGTTAGAGTGGCCCCAACTTTTGTTTTACTATTGTTTTTTATTCTCTTGCTCTCAGTGTTTTCAGAGGTCCTGGTGCACAACAGTGGAATGTGTCCATCAAGGTATATGGGAAATACAGTTATGGTTCTACTAAGTTGGAAGCTAGCCCTGCCTCCTGGCCGTTTTAATGTCCTCCTGCCAACGAGCAGAACAAGGCCTTACTCTATTGGCTGGAATGATTAAACTTGGGGACAGTGGGTTGTCACTAAATTTCAAGGGCAAGGAGGACTATGTCTTAGTGCTTTCTTGTGCAACTGCCTTGACCGATGGACTGAGATACTAGAGGAATAAAATTTTGGATCACGTTACCAAGTATGGGAGCCCATTCAGCCAAGGCTATGGCAGAGGCTAAGGGAAACATGGAAAGGATGGTGGAGAAGGTAGCTCTGATGATCAATTTTGGCCTTGGAACAAGATATAAAAGAAGAGGCAGAAGCAGTTACATTTCATGTTGTTTGTTTTTCATCATTTCCTCTACCCCACCTTATTTGCATAGCACTGGTGGTGGTTAATATTTGAGATTTTAGGTGGGAACGTGACTGTATTGATATTATGGTTCTCGGGACTCTGTCCAGTCACATATTTTACCTGACCAAAGGAATAGAAAGAATGCTGATAGAACAAAAGGGGTGGCTTATACTGGATTGCTTCTGTTTGATCCTCCAGACCCACTTTCCACCTTTCTCTGTAACATGAAGATGCTGATTTCTAAGACCTGCATCTTGTCCTCTGGCTTCCTAATTAGATTTCCCCAAGGAGAGCTGTCAGTTGGAAACTGCAGGAAGAGAGGAGTGAGACCGTAATATTATTACCCCCATTTCCTCCTCACTGGGTTGCCACCAGCTCCATATTGCCCCTGGATTGAATAACTCACTTCTGGTCAAGCGAATGTCTCCACACAGCTCTCTTGGGCTCCCAGTAACCACTCTGTGCCCTACCTCATTAAGGTAGCCAGAGTATACCAATAGTCTTCCAAAAGACTCCAGGAGGAATATCTCGTTATGGTATGGTGTTCCCAAATTATGGCTAATTTTAAAACCAAGGTTTCTTCTTATGTGGGTGTTCTATGTTCAAGAAAGTTTGAAGAACCCTTTTGCCCTTTACTACTAGTCTTAGGCTATTCCACTATTGTTTTCCCTGGGGAAGGCTGGATTTCTTAAAGAAAACATTAAACTGTATTGCACATTTTACTACAAAAATGCTTAAGCTTATGCTTAAAAACATTATGACCCAATTCAAAGGCTCTCACAACCAAACACTCTGTAGAGAGCCTTGTAATTGTCTGTGACACAGAAGTCATTAGGATTTTTGCCTTGCAGTCCGATAGAGGTTAGACTGAAGGTTTGAGAACCTGTCCTAATTTCTTCCACATTTTCCCCATTAATGTGTTCATCTCTTGATCTTGGAATAATAACCTTCAGTTTTTCACCACTAAATAAAATATTAACTGTGGTTTTAATAGATGTCTTTTATTAGGCTGAGAATATTTATTTCTATTCCAAATTTGTTGAGATTTTTGCCTGCATTGCATGTTAGATCTTTCTCAAATGCTTTTTCTTCATATATTGAGATAATCATGTACATATTTTTTTTTTACTCTTGTTAAAATGCTGATTGAATTGTATTATTTTTAGGTGACAAACCAGCCTTTCATACCTTGGACAAATCCCACTAGGTCACGATGTATTATCCTTTTTATATGTTTTTTTATTCAAATTACTAAAAGTTTGTTAAGGATTTATTTTTGCATCTAGGAGCATTGTCTTTAACTTGTTATCTTGTTATGTCTTTGTCTGGTTTTGGTATCAGGGAAATTCCATCCTCATACAGCGACTTGGGGAGTACTCCATCCTCTCCAATTTTCTGGAAGAGTTTGTGTAGAGTTGGCAGTATGTCTTCCTTAAATGCTATCTAGAATTCAACAATGAAGTCTTCTGAGCTGGGGTTGCTTTTGTAGGGAGGATTTTTAATTATAAATTCAATTTCCTTAAGATATAGGGGTATTCAGGTTATCTATTTCTTCATGAGCGAACTTTGTGTCTTCTGAGAAGTTTTTCTATTTTGTCTAAATTGTGGAGTATATTGACATAATTTTTATTCATTATTTAAAAGATTTATTAATCTTTTAATATCTGTAAATACTGCTGTAATGTTACTCTCCCATAATTGATATTGATAATCTCTCTTTTTAAATTTCTGATCAGTTTGGCTAGAGTTTGCTTTGTTTTCTTCCAATTTTATTGATCCTCTTAAAATTATCAGAATTTAGTTTCACTGATTTTTTTTTCTATTGTATTTCTATTTTTTATTTCATTGATTCCTGCTCTTTTGGTGCAGGTCTGCAGTTCATGAATAATTCTTACAACTCCCATATGTCTGGGAAAGTCATTTTTTTATTGTGGTAAGGACACTTACTATGAGATCTACCCTCTTGACAAAATTTTAAGTAAACAATACAGTATCGTTAACTATAGGCACAAAGTTGTACAGCAATTTCTAGAACGTATTCGTCTTTTGGTGTCATATCCAAGAAATCACTGCCTAGACCAATGTCATGAAGTTTTCCCCTCTATTTTCAACTAAAGGTTTCACAATTTCAGGTCTTATGTTTAAGTCTTTAATCCATTTTGTGTTGATTTTTGTGTGTAGTATAAAGTCAGGGTCCAATTTAATTCTTTTTGTACGTGTATATCTAGTTTTCTCAAGAACATTTGTTGAAAAGACTATCCTTTCCCCATTGTGTAGTCTTGGCACATTTGTCAAAGATTAGCTGACTGCATGCATGGGCTTATTTCTAGGCTCTTAATTCTGTTCCATTGGTGTATATGTCTGCCTTTATGTTGGTACCATACTGTTTTACTTACTGTAAATCAGCTCCTTTTTTAAATCTTTGTTTCTCTATGTATAATGTGGCTTTTCCCTCTGACTACTTTTAAGATTTTTTTTTTTATTAGAGGTTTTTAAAATTTTGATTATAATGTGCCTTGCTGTAGTTTTCTTTATGTTTCTTTTTCTTTCCTCTTTCTTTCTCTTTCTTTCTTTCTTTCTTTCTTTTGAGCTTTTTACATCTGGGGTTTACATCTGTGGGTTTCATCAAATTTGGAAAAATTTGACCATTATTTCTTTAAGTTTTTTAAAAAATATTCTCCCTTTTTCTTCTTGCCTCCAGGGGCTATAATTGTACACATATTAGAGTGCTTGAAGCTTTTCCATAGCATAACTCTGTTCATTTATTCATTCTTTTTCTCTGCTTTTCATTTCAGATTTTTTGATTGTTTTGTCCACTTTATTAAGGATTTTTATGTGAGGGCAACTGTTACTTTCTTTGGTTACTTACTTTCCTTGGTCAAAAGTGGAAGTACACCTTTTAGTGTTTTAATTTTATAGAGTTACAATGAAATGAGGAATGAACAGTTGGATAAGTTAAAATTATTTTTCAGAGGGAAATGACATTTAAGGAAATATAGTTTATAAAATAAGATTATTTATAAGTAAAATACCAAACATGTTCTCTACGTCTAGTGTAGGTAGGTCAGGGTAAATAAATCAAACCAAGGCTTCTTACTTTCACACTTAAATACAGTGGACTCTTCATATTTAGATTTCAGAGTCGCAAATCATAGGTGACTCTGACAACTTCGTATTCTCTCCATGCACTTTGTCACCCGTCAGTGAGCTAGAGATGTCTGTTTACTTGTTTAAAACATGGACAAAGCAGGTTGCACTGAAATAATAGGAGCAGCTGCATTTCCCTTAATGTACCTTCTCTCATTAAACTCTACATAGAGCTAATCTATTCATAAATCTTCATTGTGTGCTTACTGTTTTCTGAGATTCAAGGGTTTTAAATTATGACTAATAAGAGCATCTGGTCTCTCTGGACCAGAAAATCAACTGTTTAATCCCAAAAGAATTGTACAGGCTTTTAAAAAAAATCACCATGGACATACTGAAAACAAGTAAAGGCAAAGGCATTATGCCATACTAAGTGCCTGTGTTCTATTTGTGTTCAAGCTCCTCAGCCAACTCAGCTACTTCTGATAGCAAATCCTTCTTGTTATAACTTGGTATTTTCTCCCCATCGAATTGTAATTTTAAAAATAGTCTCTTGGTCTTTAAACAGTAGTTTGTGAAAAAAAAAAGGTCCTTTCTGTTGGTTAAGAAAATATATCTAAAATTGACAGTTTTCACTAAAACAAACAACAAAACTTCCACCAATCTAAATACTTACATCTTTTTTACCTTTGACCCTCATCCCAATTTGTTAATCCTGTTCATTCACAAGAAGAAAAAAAAAGTCTCTCAACAAGATTTCCTTCTGGAAGTCTTCTAAAGACATTATTATTAATTTGATGTATCAGTCATCTAGGGCTTCCCTAAATAACTCCATTTCCTCTCATAATTTAAATAAATGATTTTAAAAAATGTCTCAGTTCAGGCTGCTATATTAGCATACCATAGACTGGGTGGTTTAAACAACAAACATTTATGTCTCACAGTTCCAGAGGCTGGAAAATCCAAGATAAAGGTGCCAACATATCCAGTGTCGGGTGAGGCCCCCTTTTGGCTTGCAGATGACCAGCTTCTTGCTACATCCTCACATGGCCAAGAGAAAGATCATCTCTCTCATGTTTTTTCTCTAAAGGACACTAATCGCCTTCATGAGGGCTCCACCTTCATCACCCGCAAGCTACCGTGATATTTTAATTAATGATTTTCTTTTAAGCAACATGCCCGTGTAATGGGAGGAAATGAAGTTTGAATACCAGTTACTACATGTTGGATTATATCATGTGAAAACCAAGCAGTTTATCAGTTTCCTGACTTCTGGCTTCACTGATGGCAGGCTTCCCTGGGTGCAGCGAGTCTGAGCCAGTTGTGGGGAGAAGAAGCCTAAAATATAAATGAAGTTCATAATTTCAATTATTACATGGGAACGGAATTTTAATTATTAAATTGAGGCTGAGTTTTTGGCATGAATGATAATGAACTTTTTAAAACCTAAGAGCAATCAGGAGAGTCACGGGAATCTCATCCAGGGCCAGGGAAGACAAAGTTGTTTTATGACCACATTCCATAAGGTTGTGCTTTCCAAGTATTGTTTACATATGTAAGAATGGACACTAATCTCAAAAACAAAAACTAATAAAGAAATCACCATTTTCAATAATCTGGATAAAAATAAAATGCCCACAGAGCGCAAAACAACAACAACAACAAGCAGTTTATATTTCTTTAAATGCTTGTGTTAAAGCAATCAATTGTATACCTAATTTTACCTCAGTATATACATACTTCATGAGTTATGGAATAAAATTCAATTTTATGTTAAAAAAAAACCCACCCCAAAGCCCCACCTCCATATACCACCATATACCTCCATATACTACAGGGGGGATTTAGGCTTTAACATATGTATTTCAGTGGAGAGGGGTGGGGCAAAACCATTCAGTCCATAGCATAATTGTTTTCATATGGAGAAAACACCTGTCACAGTGAATTTGTTTCACCGTACTAGAAACCTTAACAGAACAGGATGGCCATTGTGTGACTGGCAATTCAAACTGCTGAGGGAATGAGGACCTTTGTGACTGTAGTGTACGTTGATCCTCAGCCCTTTCCTATTAGATGGAATTTCACACATGCAGAGAGAAATTTTTAGAAAGTTCCTGTTCTTTTTCTCTTAGAAAATACAGTTTTGAAGACGTAGAACTATTAATTGATTAACAAGCTTGCTAAACTCTGTAGAGTTAATTTATAGTTGGTAAAATATCACCCCTTAAGAATCAAAACTCCTTTTCAGGGAAGTACGCAGAGTGGTTTTTACTAGAAATAACAAAGCATTAAAGTTCAGGTGCTTGACTTGTAGTCCCAGTACTGAGTCTAACTAGCAGTGTTATCTTAGGCAGTTATTGATATTCAACCACCCTGTGACTCAGTCCCCTCTTTAGTAAATACAGGGATAACACTATATTATTTATAAAGCTCTTATAAAACCTAAATTTCAGATCTGTAGTTAACTTATTTATTTAAAGAGGAGGGAAAGGAAATTATGTAGTACTTGGCATGTGAGATAAGATCTATTATGAGATAGGAAATGAGATGTGGAAGGCTACTTGAATCTGGCACTTGAAGACCAAATTAACAAGTCTAAACTATTCATTATGTGGTCTTGGTGAGCCAGTTCTTTACTTTTACTTGTAAGATGTAGTGCACATGATAAATTGGTCAAGGATTTTTCTTGGTTGATTCTGGCTGCCTCATTGGCTTTGCTAAGTGACAGATTTATTTATTTATATTGATATAAAGCCTTTATTCAAAATTCAGGGATTTAAATCCTTTATCTGTGATGAGTTGGTGATAATTTTACAGACATCTTTATAGATAATGAATTTTTAATTAAAAGGAATGATGAGACTATAATGAGGTAATTACTTGTTAATTGCAGGTTTATGACTCATAAGTCACTACCCACCATCCTCTTCCTGAGATGAATGCTTTGGTGTATATTTATATATGTATTTATTTATTATAGAAGGGGTGTAAGGCAGCTAGCAGGGAACGCATAAAATACAGCAAGAAAACACCAATGAGAGGTGGACAAGAAAGAAAAAGAGCGAAATCTAGGAAGTAAAGCAAATAAATAAATAACTAGTGCCGAGATCTCAAATTAAAACTGTAGGCAAGCAAACTTTGTCACATCCATGGGTTAAAATGAGATCCTGGTAAATCTCACAGATCCTAGCATATATTAGATATAAATAATCAGTGTTTAGGAAGAGCACATTAATTTCTAATTCTTAGACAAGGAGGAAGAGAAAAGCACTGGAAAATCAGAATACTTTGGTTTAAATCATAGAGTTGCCCACATACTAGCTGTGTGACCTTGGGAAAGTTAATTTACAGCTTTTACCTAATAGCTTTATCCACTGAATGGATATGAAAATAATATCCACCTCAGAGCATTGTTTTGAGGATTAAATTAAACAATGCATGCAAAGCAGTTAGCACAGTCTCTGAGACTTAAAGGGCTCAGGATAGATAAAATTTAGCTATTTTCATTTCTTTTAGAGAAGGTATAAATTGATCCAAGAATATGTACTTATAAAAACATTGTGCCAAGTCAGGGGCATACCAGTGTTCACACTGTTCTTAGAGACACTTGGTAAACACCTTGTTTACACTTGGTTCTGGGATGCTGTGAGCACTAAGAGTGAGAGCCTTTCAGCCACAGTCCTTTGAGGAGATGAAATTTACCCTCATCTGTCTTCACAATTAATCCTTGCAATACACAACATAGAATCAAAAATATAATAATCAAGTAATGTCCTGGGTTCACAAACTTGACATATAAGCTTCTTTCATTGATGATTTAGTGTTGATGATTACATTCTAATGTACATAAAATAACATATGGTGTAATCGAGCTGTAGGTGATAAATGTGACAATGGTTTGAATCTGTCCTCCTCCTCCCCCTCTTTCTTCTTCTTTTCTTGTCATAAACCTCTTGCTTCATAAGTTAGAAAGATCAGTTCATCACTAATCAGCTAGAAAATAATATCACAGGTACTTCTTCAGAAGTGGGCAGTGCAGGAACTCAGGTCTTTCTGAGATTCTGTGGTTCATTGACTCTACTTGGCCTGTTCAGGGTCAAGAGGCAGAAATAGAAGATAATATGGTCCAAAAAAAGTAAAAATGGTGTCAGGAAACCTGGTATTTTGTTCCACTTCTTTCAATTACTTGTTCTATAACCTTGGTCTATTCTCTAGGCCCCTCAGTTTTTTGTTTGTTTGATTTTGTTTTGTAAACAAGAAATGAGGTCACCTCACTCTCCTTAGGAATGATAACATGGATTTGAACTCTTACATGTATGTTACATATTGGGAAAGAGAAGGGGATATAAATAGAGGTTGTATGTTACAAAGTACTCTAAGTTTGGTTTCATGAACAGGTTCAATTCCTGCCTCCTACAAATGAGCTGCATGACCATAGACAAACCACTTAAACTCTCAGAACTCTTTTTCTTCCTTGTGGGGTGTGTGTGTGTTTGTGTGTGTGTGTGAAATATATTTTATAGCTACATACATGCATAATTACTTATATATATTATATGAATATCTATATAATCTTATTCAGACTTCACTCTTCAGAGTTTTGAATAATCTGTTTGGGCTGAAGTTTACCTTAATAGATTGCAAAATCAATAATGATAACACATTGTATGGTTCTTCAGAATAAGGAAGAGGACAAATTGCTTCCAAGATCTCTCACCTATTTTTGAAGTACCATCTGTTTGAAACAATGGATGTGCTTCTATAAATACTGAGCTTGATTTATAGAGTAACAAGTCAGTCTAATGTGAGAAAAGAGATGGGAATAAAATTAATCAACCTGCAAGTATTTAGAGATATTGGCAACTTATAAATGTTAACCAAATCAAGCAGCCCTCTTAACAACCACGCGTGTTTCATGAAACTTCTACCAATAATAATATCTAAAATTTATTGCCTGGGACTCAGAGCAAGCCACCCTGGAACCCAGCCCAGCCCACCAGTGGACTGGCACCAGCCCCAGGAGCCCATGAGCCACGCAGCCAGCCGTGCCAGTACCTGGTTCCACCTACCAGTGGGCCAGCAGCCACTGCATGAAGCAGGGTGTAGCAGCCAACTGGGCCAGAAGCTAGCCCCACATACCAGTGTGCCTACAGTAGTTGGCCCCTCCACGAGAGAAGGGCTCACACAGCCCACATAGGGGACATCCCTAGAGCATATAGCTCTGGTGACCAGGGGGAATGTGCTGTTGAGCCTCATATGATGTCTCCTGCATAAGGCCATTTCTGCAAGGTCAGGAAACATAAATGACCTACTTAATACATAGAAATAAACACAGAGAATTAGGGAAAATGAGGAGGCAAAGGAATATGTTACAAAGGAACAAGACAATAGCCTCATAAAGAGAACTGAACAAAGTAGAGACAAACAGTCTACCCTATAAAGAGTTCAAGGTAATGATCATCAAGATGCTCAATGAATTTGGGGGAAGAATGGATGACCACAGTGAGAATTTTAACAAAGATTTAGGAAATATAAATAAGAACCAAACAAGGCTAAAGAACACAGTAACTGAAATAAAAAATATACAAGAAGGGAATCAACAGTAGATTAGAGGATACAGAGGAATGGATCAGCTACATAGAAGACAGAGTAGTGGCAATCAACCAAGCTGAACAGAAAAAATAATTAAAAGAAATGAGGATAGTTTAAGAGACCTCTGTGATAACATTAAGGATACTACAGTTCACATTATAGGGTCCCAGAAGGAAAACAACTTATTTGAATAAATAATAGCTGAAAACTTCTCTAACCTGGGAAAGGAAACAGACATTCAGGTTCAGGTACCACGGAGAGTCCCAAGCAAAATAAACACAAAGAGGTCCACACCAAGACACCTTTTAATTAAAATGGCAAAAGGTCAAGATAAAGAGCCTTAAAAGTGGCAGAGAAGAGTAAATAGCTCTGTACAAGAAAACTCCCATTTCAGCAAAAACTTTGAGGCCAGAAGGGAGTGACATGATATATTCAAAGTGATGAAATGAAAAATATCTACAACCAATAATATTCTATCTGGCAAGGCTATTATTCAGATTTGAAGGAGAAATAAAAGCTTTTACAGATAAGCAAAAGCTTAAAAGGCTTCAGCACCAATAAACTGCTTTACAAAAATGTTAAAGAAATTTCTCTAAATGGAAAAGAAAAGGCTACAACTAGAAATATGGACATATATACACTACCAAACGTAAAATAGATAGCTAGTGGGAAGCAGCCGCATAGCACAGGGAGATCAGCTCAGTGCTTTGTGACCACCTAGAGGGGTGGGATAGGGAGGGTGGGAGGGAGACGCAAGAGGGAAGAGATATGGGAACATATGTATATGTATAACTGATTCACTTTGTTATAAAGCAGAAACTAACACACCGTTGTAAAGCAATTATACTCCAATAAAGATGTTAAAAACAAAAAAAGCGCAGTGAGAGATTACCTCACACTTATCAGCATGGCTATTATCATAAAGACAAGAAAATGTTGATGCAGGTGTAGAGAAGAGGGAGCCCTCATGTACTCTTGGTGGGAATGTAAATTGTTGCAGCTACTATGGAAAACAGTATGGAGGTTTCTCAAAAACTTAAAAATGGAGCTATCATAAGATTCAGCAATTCCACTTTTGCATATTTTTCTGAAGAAAACAAAAACACTAATTAGAAAAGAAACATGCACCCCTATGTTCATTGCACCATTATTTACAATAGCCATGATACAGAAGCAATCTCAATGTCAATGGATAGATGAATGGGTAAAGAAAATGTGATACATACATACACACAAACACACACACCGTGGAATATTACTCAGCTATAAAAAAGAATACAGTCTTGCCATTTGTGATCATGTGGATGGACCTAGAGGATATTTATAATGCTAAGTGAAATAAATCAGAGCAAGACAAATACTCTATGATTTCACTCATATGTGGAATCTAAAAAACAAAACAAATGAACAAGCATGACAATACATAAACTGACTCATAGATGCAGAGAACAAACTGGTGGTTGCCAGAGGGGAGGTGTGTGTGGCAATGAGTGAAATAGGTGAGGAATATTAAGAGGTACAAGCTTATATTTATAAAATAGGAAAGTCAGAGGGATGTAATGTACAACAGAGGAATATAGTCAATAATATTGTAATAACTTTGTATGGTGACAGATGATAGCTAGACTTAATGATAGTGATCATTTTGTAATGTATAAAAGTATTAAATCACTCTGTACACCTGAAACTAATATTTTAAGTAAACTATAGTTTAATAAAATAAACAACTTAAAAATTAATGAAGAGTTAAATAGTAAAAAATTATATAATAGAATAAATATTCTGATGAGATTTCCTCTCTAAAGCAGATGTGTCTTAAATTATGTGTTTAAGTTATGACTATAAAGTAAGTGTTTGTAATGTAATGCTTTTTTCTCTGAAACTTTTATTATATAAACATGTTCTCTCATGGAAAAAAAAAAAAAACCCACTTTGAGATACCACCTCACAGCTGTCAGAATGGTTATCATCAAAATGACAAAAAATAACAAGCACTGCTGAGAATGTGGAGAAAAGGAAAACCTCATGGCACTGCTGGTGTGGTTGTAAATTGGTACAACCATTATAAAAAACGTACGGAGGTTCCTCAAAAAATTAAAAATAGAACCACCATACGATCCAGCAGTTCCACTTCTGAGTATTAACCTGAAGAAAATAAAACACTATTCAAAAAGATATGTGCACCCTGTATGTTCACTGCCGCATTATTTACAATAGCTAAGATATGGAAGTAACCTAAGTGTCCACTGATAGATGAATGTATAAAGACAATGTGGTGGGAGGGAGATGCAAGAGGGAGGAGATATGGGGATATATGTATATGTATAGCTGATTCACTTGTTATACTGCAGAAACTAACACACCATTGTAAAGCAATTATACTCCAATAACGATGTTAAAAAAAAAAGATGTGGTATACACATACAGTGGAATATTATTCAGCCATAAAAACCAAAAATGAAACCTTGCCATTTGAGACAACATGGATGGATCTAGAGGGTATTGTGCTTAGTGAAATAAGTCAGACAGAGAAAAAGACTGCATGACTCATTTGTATGTGGAATCTAAAAAACAAAACAAAAGCAAAATGAAATCAGACTCATAGAGAACAAATAGGTCGTTGTCAGAAGAAAAGGGGCGTTGGGAGAGTAGGCAATATAGATGAAGGGGATAAAGAAATATAAACCTCCACTTATATAATAAGTAAGTTATGGGGTTGTAATATACAGCATTAGGAATATGGTCAGTAATATTGTAATAACTTTGTATGGTTACTACACTATCCTGGTGATCATTTCATCATCTGCAAGTATCAAATCATTATATAGTACACCTGAAACTAACATAATATTGCACATCAACCATATTTCAATAAAAAATATTGCTTGTTTACTATAGTGGCAGGTACTGTTCTAAGTGCTTATTACTCGTAAAGATCCTAGGAGGAGACACTATCAGTATCTGTGATATCCTTTTAAGAAAATTAAGAGTTTGAGTTGCCCAGAGCCAACACAGTTAGTACAAGCTATCTGATTCCACAACTTGACTAATTTTTCATTAGTATTATACTTTATTGCCAGGGATCTTAAAAAATATGTTTAAATAGGTGAGACGTTTACATGTTTCAAAGATTGAAGGATCGAGATTATGAAAGATTGAATGACCCTTGAACAATGTGTGGGTTAGGGACCCTCACCCTCTGCACAGTCAAATATCCTGTATAATTTATAGGGCCCTGTGTATATGTGGTTCCTCCCTATTTGTGGTTCCATATCCGCCAGTTCAACTAACCTCCAATTGTGTAGTAATGTAACATTTACCATTGAGAAAAACCCGAAACCTGTGTTGTTCAGGGGTCAACTGTATAAGAAAAAATTTACTCTCACTCTTCTGTCTTCTAGACACCAGTGTCACCTTGCTAATGGTAACTAATACTTTCACTTTCTCATGTATACTTTCCAGGTATGGCACATGTTCTTTGTCTATCCTTTTTTTTTAATACCAAAAAACAGAAACATAAAATATATACTGCTCTGCATTTCTGCATCTTGTGTTTTTGAGGTGTGTGTATCTGCCTGTGTTTGTGTGTATTCTTAATAATAAATCATGGAGATTACTTCATAGTCATGCGTAAAAATACTTTTCTGTCTACAGAGTTGGAGGAGCATAATTTAACAAGTCCCTTTTTCTGGACACTTAGGTTGCATTGAATATATTGTTTTTATTCCCTATGCAGAATAACCTTGTATATATGTCATTTGTCATTTGATTTTCAGTGTAGTTTCATTTTTTTATAACAGTGTTATTGAGAAATAACTGACATAGAATAAACTGGCGATATTTAAAGAGTATAATTTGATGGCTTGTAACATATGTATATGACCATGAAATCATGACCATGATAAAAACAATGAACATATCCATCATCCCCAGAGGTTTCCTTATACCTCTTTGTAATCCTTTTCTCTCTCCCTTCTCTTCCTTACCCCACCTACAGGCAGCCACTGATCTGCTTTCGGTCACTATGGATTGTTTTTCATTTTCCATAATTCCATATAAATGGAATCATAAAGCTTGTCTTTTTTTTTTTGCCCAGCTTTTTTTACTCAGCATTATTATTTTGAGATTCACTTATGTTGTTGTGTTCATTAATAATAGATCATTTCTTTTTCCATTTCATTGATTTTTTAAATTGTTTATTTTCTATTTCATTCATTTCTGTCTTGATTTTTGACATTTCTTTTCGTCTAATTACTTTGGGTTTAATTTTCCCATATTTTCCTAGTTTCTTAAGGTAGAGGCTGAAACCATTAACTTGAGAACTTTCTTCTTTTTTAATTAACAGGTTCAGTGCTATAAATTTCCTCTTAAATGCTGCTTTACAGCATTGTATAAAATTTGATATTTAAAAATTTTTATTAAATTCAAAGTTATTTTTTAAATCACTTTTGATTTATTCTTGATCTATGGTTTATTTATAAATGTGTTATTTAGTTTCAAAATATTGAGGGATTTTCCTGTTATTGACTTCTAATTTAGTTCCTTTTGTGGTTAGAGAACATACTATGTGTGGCTTGCATCCTTTAAAGATTTGCTGAGACTTGTTTCATGGTCCAAAATATAGTCTATCTTGTTAATTGTGTCTTGTGTACCTAAAGTAATGTGTTCTGCTGTTGGGAGGAATATTGTATAAATACTAATTGGATCATGTTGGCTAATTGTATAATTTAAATTTCTACCTTTTACTGATCTTGTATCTATTTTTCTGTCAATTATTGGTAGAGGGGTATTGAAATCTCCAATTATAATTGTGAATTTGCTTCCCTTTGGAATTCTATTGTGTATTTTGAGGCTCAATTATTGGGTGCATATACAGTATTGCTATGACCTCTTGATAAAATAACCAATTTACATTGTAAAATTACCATTTAAAATCTTTGATAATATTTATTACTCTGAAATAATTTTTCTGATATTAATATATCCATTCCACATTTCTCTTGATTAGTGTGAGCAGGGCATACAGTTTTCTATTCTTTAACTTTTTAACCTATTTGAACCTTGTATTTAAAGCTCTTTTCCTGTAGGCTGCATATGTTTATCTGTACCCTACTTTTTAATTAATCTGAAACCTCTGCTTTTTAATTGGGGTATTTAGGCCATGTGAATTTAATGTAATTATTAACATGATACTTTAAATCTGCCCTATAGCTAATTTTACTTGCCCCATCTCTTCTATTTTCATCCTTCATATTTTGTGCCTTCTTTAGGATGAATCAAATATTTTAATGACTTTCTCTCCTTTATTGGCTCATTATCTATACTCTTTATTTTATATGTGACTGCTTTAAGGTTTATTGTTTACATAATTGTAAACTATATGTATCTACTTTCAGCTGGTATTATGACACTTTACATGTAGTCATAGAACCTTGGAATAGTACACTTCCGTTTCTCTCCTCCCAATCTTTGTGCTATTGTTGATTTTACTTTTATATATGTTAAAAATGTCATATTACATTGTTACTGTTTTTTGTTTTTGTTTAGAACAGTCAGTTATATTTTAAGTAGATTTTAAAAGTCAGAAGCTTTTTATATATTTATACATGTAGTTGCCCTTTCTGATTCTCTTCATTTCTTGTATAGATGTATATTTACATCAATATTCACTTTCCTCCTACTATGAAATTTTTCTTTTAATATTTCTTTTATAAGAGTCTGTTGCTGATGAATTCTTTCAGCTTTTGTATTTATGAAAAAGTATTTCACCTTTGTTTTTGACAGATATTTTTGCTTATTATAGATTTCTAGGTTATCAATTCTTGTTTTCCTTTCAGAACATTTAAATTCATTTGAGAGATACCCAAGGCCAGGAAAGAACCATTCCACAGGATTAGAGGAAACAATTTCTGGTACTCACACAGCACCAGGAGTTGTGTCTGTTCCCATCAGTCAGTCTTGAAAAACTTATATTCACAGGGCATTTGATAAAGGACACAAAAGGATCTGTGTCATCAATGGGAAATAATTAGCTCTAGTCTGAGCACTGCTCTGGTCCCATCTAACAAATCTTAAAAGCAAGACCCCAAAGAATCAGACTTTCTCCAAGTTACTTAACCAAATTTCAGAATAAAGCTCAAGAGTATTTATGGCAATGAAAAAAAAATATAGCACCCAACAAAGTAAAATTCACTAAATCAGTCATCCAATCCAAAATTACCTGACATACAAATAAGGAAATACAACTCATATGATAATAAAAAAAAATCAATCAACTGAAACTTACCCAGAACTGACATAGATGTTGGAATTAATGGACAAAGACACAAAATAGTTATTACAACACTACCATATGTTCAGAATTCAAGGAGAGGTATAGGAGATTTATAAAAGGCTAAAATGGAACATCTAGAGATGAAAAATACAATGTATGATAAGAAAAATTCACAAGATGGGATTAATGGCAGATTGGACATTGAAAAAGAAAAAAAAAAGAACTTAAAGACGTAGCAGTAGAAACTAAAATGAAACTCAGGAAAAGAAAGAACCACCCCCCCCGCAAAAAAAAAACCCACAAAGAAACAACATCAGTGAGCTGTGGAACAACATCAAGCAGTGAAAAATACAAGTAATAGGAGCCCCAAAAGGTGGAGAGATCAGGAGATAAAACAAATATCTGGAGAAATTGTGGTCAAAATTTTCTCAAAATTTGATGAAAACTGTACACCCACAGAACCAAGAAAATCAATGAAACTCATGCATAAGAAACATTAAAAAAACAACAACACTACACCATATTAAATCAAAATCGAATTGTTTAAAACCAGTGATAAAGAGAAAACAAAAAACTCAGAAACAACCAGAGAAAAGTGATATCTTACTTACAGAGGAATGAAGATATTTTAAAGCACATGTGAGGAAACTACCAGAGGGAGATCTCTATAGCTTTCTGGAGATCTCTCATTGTGCAGCTCCCTCCTCTCTGATGCTCTATCCTAAACATTCTAGCCACCTGGGTCTCTGAGTCTCTCTAGTTCCTTATTTCATCCTCTATTCAGGCTGTCAGCTGGGTTCCAGCCTGGTTTCTCCTCCCAGCACAGCAGCTTGGGAGCTCTCCAGAAGCAGTAAGTTGGGACTACTAGAAGGTACACCTTGTTTGCTGCCCATTTATCACAGATCACCGTCCTTTGTTGTGTGATGTCGAGTCTTGAAAATTGTGTCAAACTGTATTTTGTCCATTTTTGGTTATTTCAGGGGGAGGGTAGATCTGCTTCTAGTTACTGTATCCTGGTTGAAAATGAAAGTCCTAACTGTAGTTTTAACCTGCAAATGCCTCTCATGGATGAGGTTAGGTCCCTTATGTGAACTTGAAGACATAACCATAGAAACTATTTAGAATGAAACATGGAGAAAAAAGATAATTGAAAAATGTTTAAGAATTGCTTACAATTCTTTTGTACGTGAATTTTCATGTTTTATGACTTGTTTCTAAAGAGTTTTTCATGTTTTTCTTCTTGATTTGCAGCGTCCTTTACATATCAGGGAATTTGAACCGTTATTGTTGATGTGAGTTCCAATGCCCTGTGTTTTCAAATCACAGATATTTAATTCACTTCGAAAACAGCCCTGTGTACAGGCAGAGTTTTCAAGTGTGACTAAGTTTACATTTATCCTTGGCACCTGACTCTTTCTTCCTTCATGGAGGTTATCTCCTGGAGCCCTCCTTGTCCCTACTGTAGCCCATCTTTGGTCATTTTGGTTCATCTTTATCCATTCTAATAAGTTTTATTACCTCTAGGTAGAATAGATGATATTTATTAGGAGAAGGAGTTGAGGCTCCAAAAAAAAAAAAACTCTGGAAAACATATAAAATCTGTATGTTTCCTCTCAGTAGACTTTAGGTCTTCCATTCCAATTATTTCTCTAAAGGAAAAAGAAATGTTACCAGAAATCCTACTGTATGAAAGAAATGGGTAATGCTGTTACTCCAAAACTTGTTAATTTCATCTTATTGTATATCTTGGGCATTTATATTTTAAACATTGATTCTCTTGCTTTTTAAAAATATTGCTTAGAATACATGTTAAAAAGAATCCTAATTTAAGATAATTATTTGATGAACATTTGTTTAGTTTCCAGATGTTTTTCTCATATAGGTCTATGGTACCTTATCTGCAAGTTATGAAACCCAAAAAGCACTTAAAACTGAAAGTATCTTCCCATTAATTTGGAAGTCATACCTAACCTTAACTGAATTCATTTGATGTCAAAACATGATCAGAACTTACTTTAAGTTATTTATAGTCTGTGTTTGTTCTACTTATTGTGAATATTCATAGATTCTGCTATAGAAATATTAATGTTATTGGTCATAAAATGCTTCCTCAAATGCCTGTGATGGTACTGCATAATAAGTGTACCATATAAACTTTCTGAAATCAGGAAGTAATTTTAAATTATGAATAGTAAGTTGTCCCTAGAAGCAGACCTATAGAAATCCTGCAGTAAATATCTTTAAACATATATCGCAACCATAAGCATATTGTTTTTAGAATTCCTAGAATTGAAATTGATGGTTGAGAAACAAGCAGAAATTTTTGCAGCCATTTCAATATTCCTCTCCAAAAAATTAACAATTTACACTCCCTCTGATACTGATTTTTATTATTCTCTTAAGGCTTCGCCAGACTTAAAAGCTGAAAAAAATAGCTACTTTATTCTTTAATGATTAAGAAGGTTGAGATATTTATAGTCTTATTTAAGCATTTATATTCATTCTCGTATGAGTTAACTTCATACTTTTATCCAATTTTCTACTAGGTTGAAAGTTTTGTTAAATGTATGTGCCTGCAATTAATTACAGATGATCTTCTGACATCGTTAATGGTAGAATTTTTGTTTATATATTTGCTTTGTGGTTGAAATGCTTCATCAAATTTTAAAATTTATCTTACACGGTCAAATTTATAAAATCCCTTATGGTTCCTGCATAGTTAGTTCTGTTACTGAAACATTTTCCCATTACAGGATTTGCCCATTCAAGGAGTAAGGTAGTCTCTTATATTTCAGTGCTTTAAAGAATGCCTGAGAATGAGTTAAGATTGGTACAAAAATGTGTGTGTGTAGGGGGGAAGGATAATTATACATAAATAAAAGTGATAATTTAAGTAAAATCAGGTACATGACCAGAAATTAGATAAGCTGTTGATTTACACAAAAGTATCTCATTTAGGTCACTATCCTTAATGAGCATTTGACAAGTATAACACTTACAGA
This sequence comes from Delphinus delphis, assembly GCF_949987515.2. NCBI lineage: Eukaryota > Metazoa > Chordata > Mammalia > Artiodactyla > Delphinidae > Delphinus > Delphinus delphis. The sequence goes on along the minus strand of NC_082688.1, from coordinate 79,013,283 downwards.
AATAACTTACCCAATTTGTAGGTGAGTCATAAGAGTAGATTTGATCTTTGAGTAGATCTTTGAACTACTTCAAAGATCAAAATACTAGAATATTACTCAGTACCACAAAAAACTTTATCTTTTCCTCTTCTAGTCAATAATCCCTCAGAGTTATCCCGTTTTGACTGTATTCCCCATCGATTTGTTGTGCTTGTTTTAAGATCTTTATATAAAAGAAATCATAGTGTATGTACCTTCTTTGTGTACCTACTCAACATTACAGTTTTTGAGATTCACCCATATTGAACCCTGAGGCCACTTCAGGGCTTGGAACCAAGACTAGGGTCTCTATAGATAGAAGCTCTCTTTTTTTTTTTTAAAGAGCAGAATATTCATAAGAAGATGTGATTGATTCCCTTTTACCAGGAGCAAGGTAAGGGACTCCTTAGAGAAGAGCACATAAAACTTGGGGTGGTTGACACCATTCTCTTAGCATCCTTGGGAAAGCTCTTGCCTGAAAGATTGCCAGGCCCGTGCACTAGAGTCCTTAATCCTCCAGGATCATGGAGAAAGGAGCAGATGCTGAGCGAGGAGAGATAGAGAGGAGTGGTCTTGATGCAGTATTTTATTTTATTTTTTGATATGTAGATTTCCCATGGGCTGAATGGAGGATGTGGAAAATGAAACGTCATGAGTAATTCTGTCAACCCTCCCCCAAGACATCAGTGGGCAAAGGATTTTTGAACAACAGGGAACATCTAATTAGTCCACAGTGAGTGAAGGCCTAGGGGAGATAAGGGACTGACTGTTCCTGAGCATCTGGAGTTCCCATACAGAGGGTATATGTTTGTTTGCCTGGGCTTCCATAAGAAAAAACACAGACTGGGTCGCTTCAACAACAGGAATTTATTTTCTCAAAATTCCGGAGACTAGAAATTTGAGATCAAGGTGTTGTCAGGTTTGGTTTCTTCTGAGGCCTCTCTCCTTGGCTTTTAGCTAGCTGCCTTCTTCTTGTGTCCTCACATGGTTGCTCTTGGTCATTGTATTGTCTGTTTCCTAATCTCTTCTTACAAGCACATGAGTCATATTGGATTAGGGCCAACTCATATGACTTCATGTTACCTTAATTACCTCTTTAAAGGCACTATCTCTAAATACAGTCATATTCTGAGGTGCTGAGGGTTATGACTTCAATATATGAATTTTAGGGGCACAATTCAGCCCCTAGCAGAGGACAACCTCATAAGGCTTTTTGAAGAGCCCACCAATGCACCCACGTGAGAGGCACATTTAAAGTCATGCCATATAGAAGTGAGTGATGGCCACAGAAGTGGAAAGGAAAAAAAAAAACATGGAAAGGTGCAAGTACAAACAGATTCTCCTCTCCCCACCCCATCTCTCTCCTCTCTAAGCTGCTACTACCTCTGTCCTAGCCTATGCTGGGGAGGAGAAGAGTGTAAGTGCTTCAAGATACTGACTCTTTAAAATGATTAGTATTGAGATTTTAGGAACCAGGATGAACATTTTAATGACTAAAAGCATCTGGACATTTATGAAAAGCAGCTGACTTTTTTTAAAGGTATGACAAGATATATTGGGCACCCTTAACCCAGATCAACTGAATTAGAATTTCTAGGAGTGTCCCAGACAAAGTAATTTTTAAAGCTCCCTTTAGGATTCTACTGAGCACCTGGTATTAAGACACAGTGCTTTGGTCATTAATCTCCTACCCACTGGGGTCATCATCATCATCAGTGAGTACATTGCTACTCCTACATGAGGTCTCTGGTGGCTCCATGCTAATGCCACTCTGCTCCCGCCTCCTTTACCAGGTATAATTTGTAAACCAGAGTCAGGTTATTCATACAGAAGAAGTCTGTAACAAAATGCTCATTCACATTGCAACTTTTACACCTGATAGAAAATGTTTGGCTCTTCGGGTTTTTCAGGACCCATTCAATTTGTCCTGGAGACCTCTAGGAGATGAATATATTGGCATTCACATGTGTTGTATTTGTGAGTAAATCTTGTACCCCATCAGTACCTTAACATGTTGGTGGGCCAATTAGTAGTGAATAGTGTCACAAGCTTGCCCTGGAAATTCTGATTTGGTTCCCATTTGATCTCAAGGTTTCCAGGTCAAACTTTCAGTTTCATTCTTGATTCATACTCTTTGCTTTATAATTCTACACTAATCTACCTTCAGATCCTTGTACATGTAAGGTTGAGGCGCCTTCCTGCCTCAGGACCTCACATCTTTCACACAGTCTTTATTATCTAATTCCACTCCTAGTATTTTTTTTTTTTTTTTTTTTTTTTGCGGTACGCGGGCCTCTCACCGCTGTGGCCTCTCCCATTGTGGAGCACAGGCTCCGGACGCACAGGCTCAGCGGCCACGGCCCACGGGCCCAGCCGCTCCACGCCACGTGGGATCCTCCCGGACCAGGGCACGAACCCGCGCCCCCTGCATCGGCAGGCAGACTTCCAACCACTGCGCCACCAGGGAAGCCCCCACTCCTAGTATTTTATTCAGGATATTTAGATCAATGTGTTCTGTAGACCAGCAGCATCAACAAAAACTGGGAGTGTTTTAGAAATACAAAATGAGTTTTCCCACCTTTCAGACCTATCAAATCAGAATCTCTCTGGAGGTCACTCAGAAACCTGTGTTTTAACAAGATCTTCAGAGAATTTTTGTGTCTTCCAAAATTTCAGAAGCACTATTCTCGGTTATCCTATGTTTCAAATAAACCTTGAAATCTCAATGCCTTAACAGAATAATATTGTATGTAATAATGTAATAATATGTAATAATAATACATCTCATCAGTGTAGATCATAGGGCTCCCCTTGGGGCCTGTCCCCCAAGTTCAGGGATCCAAGTTTTTTCATCTCATGATGCCATCAATATGTTATCTCAATGGTCACTGTAGATAGAAAATGAATGATTGAGAAGGTGTTTCGAGATAAAGCTTAAAAATAGCATATGCCATTTATGCCCACATGTCATAGGCTAGAACTCAGTCACATGGCACTAATCAGACTGCAAGGGAGATTGGAAAATGTAGAGAAACATGTGGGATTTATGAGCACTGACAGTTTTTGCACCAACTAAGTGGCCTTTGTTTGTTTCAGTCTGCTCCTCCTTCAGTTTCCAGAAAATGTGTTACCTCCTCATGCAAATCTGATGCTGACACCCATGTTTGCTCCTTGCTAGACCCGAGGGTGCTTAAGGTTTAATTCTGATTAAAATGATTTACGTTTTACTTTTTGATTTATAGAGTTAACCAGTTGCCCTTTAACTGTGCTTAAAAACATATACTCTCAGAATTTTCATTCTCACATTATGAAAAATTGTTCACCACCCTAATTTTAATTTCATTTCGGTTATTAGAGAATTTGTACATGTTCTGATGACTTTATTTCTCAGATTTGCAGCCATGTTCTTAGTCTAACTTGCTGAGGCATTTCTTTGTCTATCTTTTTTGGTAAGGGTTTTTGCCATTTCTGAAGATATTTATTTTTCCCTAAGATTATGATTTATTTTGACTGATAGAGTGTTTTGGAGTTAGTTGTGGCTAGGAATACATCACCATTTATATTTGCTGTATTTCATCTTTTTGAGGTTATTTAATTTCCTGCCTTCCTTACTTGAACATCATGAAGAGATTCTCTGTATTTCTCTACAACAACCAAGGTTGAAGAAAAAGAAAAAAATATATATAATAGGAATTCAAGGACATCTGATGAATATTAGAGATCTAATAAATATGAGAAAAGAAGAACATTCTTTAAAAGAGCTAAAATTGGGGCTTGCTTGGTGGTGCAGTGGTTAGGAATCCGCCTGCCAATGCAGGGGACACAGGTTCGAGCCCTGGTCTGGGAAGATCCCACATGCTGCAGAACAACTAGCCCGCGAGCCACAACTACTGAAGCCTGCGTGCCTAGAGCCTGTGCTCTGCAATAAAAGAAGCCACTGCAGTGAGAAGCCCGCGCACTGCAACAAAGAGTAGCCCCTGCTCGCTGCAACTAGAGAAAGCCCACGAGCAGCAACAAAGACCCAACGCAGCCAAAAATAGAATAAATAAATTTATTTAAAAAAAAAAAAAAGAGAGCTGGGGGCTTCCCTGGTGGCGCAGTGGTTGAGAGTCCGCCTGCCGATGCAGGGGACACCAGTTCGTGCCCCGCTCCGGGAAGATCCCACATGCCGTGGAGTGGCTGGGCCCGTGAGCCATGGCCGCTGAGCCTGCGCGTCTGGAGCCTGTGCTCCGCAGCGGGAGAGGCCACAACAGTGAGAGGCGCGCGTACCGCAAAAAAAAAAAACAACGAGAAAACTAAATTGGCTGGTTTTACGAAAGGCGAAAAGACAAAGTGACAGCACCATTGACACAGGAGTCCTTCAATAAGCCAACCTACAATTTGTGAGCAGTCAGCAAAAGGGACACTTATGAGAAATAAGGCTCATTTTACAGTTTTGTCCCTCAGGGCACAGGGTGTTTATCTGATTCAGTCTCACAGCCAGAAAAACTGACTGCTCTTTTTTCTGGACTATGTACCTCTAAAAATGGGGTTCTATTAAGTAGCTCCTCAGTGGTCAGAAGAACGCATACCTGAGGATTTCTGTCTTTGGTACACCTTATGTTTTATACCCTAAATTGAATTTAAAAATTAGACTAAAACCCTTAAATTAGGTTACATAATGCCACTTCCCTATCATCGCTGTAGTCCTTTAGAGAGCCTATATTAGTAATTCGCAATCCCTTTTAGCAGTTTCTATAGGATACTTGCTTGGCTGCCTCTGTAATCTCTAGAAGATGCCATAAAAACCTCCTGCTTTGTCTTGCTCTGTCTCTATCCTGTTCATCACCTGTTCTGTCTCAGCTTTCTTTCCCAAAGAAAAGGACTTGGCTAAATCTTTTACCCTTTTCCTCTGTCTGTTCCCAAACTCTTCTTGATCAAGCTTGATTGCGTACCAAATCTCCATCCAACCCCGAATCAAAAAGTCTCACTGTAGGGCTTCCCTGGTGGCGCAGTGGTTGAGAGTCCTCCTGCCGATGCAGGGGACAAGGGTTCGTGCCCGAGTCCGGGAAGATCCCACATGCTGCGGAGCTGCTGGGCCCGTGAGCCATGGCCGCTGAGCCTGCGCGTCCGGAGCCTGTGTTCTGCAGCGAGAGAGGCCACAACAGTGAGAGGCCCATGTACCGCAAAAAAAAAAAAAAAAAAAAAAAAAAAAAAAGTCTCACTGTAAAATTTATTTGACTTTTTGAAGAGTTACTATGGTATTGTTAGATAATCTATTAATTTCAAATATTTTCATTCTTAGGTTTTTTGTTTTTTTTTTTAACTCCCCAAATCAGTAGCTTCACAGACTGTTTGCCATGGAAAAGGAAACTGAATTTTATTTAATTACAACTTTGTGCCAGTTCACTGAAAAAAAATTTAACTATATTTGTAATTTATAACATGTATAACATGTTATAATCCACATGTTAATTATTCAAAACTCCTTCTTTTAAATCCACAGAGGAAACTTGATTTATGTAGCTCCTTGCAGAAATTTTTTATTGATGATATATTTTTTATTCATAATATTTATTTAACAAGTAGAATGCCATTCATATTGCTCTGCTCTTTATTGTTTAACAATACATCTCAGAGTTTTTTCCATTTGAGGCACACAGATCTACCTCATCTGTTTAAGTGCTGCCTGGGGTTTCAGTATATGCTTACCTGGTCCAGAGCAGAGACAGTCTTCCTGACCCCAAAGCTAATATTCTTTTCTCCTACAGCATAATTCCTAAAAAATCAGAGTCTTCTCACTAAATTTGACAAATGAAATTACTGAGGCCCAAATAGGTCAGGTAACTAGCCTGAGGTCATGATGGAATTACTGGGAATGTTGGGACCCATGCCAGGTGCTTCTTTCCCCCTTGAGTTACAGTGTAGAACTCTTTTATAATGTTCTGTTTCAGAATAAGAGGTACATGAAGTGTCTCTTAAACAGAAAGTCACCTGGTGCCTTAAATGGGGTAGGAGAAAAAGTCTGCAAGTGATGGGTTAAATGTAAATCAGAAGGTTGCTGAGGGCAGCCATTCACTGTCAGAAAATGAGACAAGCAAGGGAATTGCTGATATATTTGGAGGAAACTTGAGTGAGGAAAGCACCGAACTGAAGTTCACACATACTTTTTCTACAGAGAATTCTTTACATTTGTCAGTTTGGTTTTAACTACTTTGCAGTACCAAAGTGCTATCAATGAGAGACAGAAGAAAAGGGAGAGATAGGGAGGAGGGGGAGAGGAGAGTCAAGTCCCACACAGTGGTAACCCAGGGAGACAATTTAATCCCCGAACTCTGGATTCCTAGGAAATGTGTGCCCTCAGGTCAGCACAGATGGTAGAGTTCAAGTAGCACATCTCTAATTTCAGCTCCCTCCTTGTTTCTATTTCTTCCATGCATATTTCCAATACTTTCTCGTGAGCTCAGCTATGCTTTTAAAAATGGTCATTGTAATTTATCTAGTAATTTAATTTTTTAATTGTAATTTATCTTGGCATTTGCATTGGAGGCCTTTCCAGAATGTTTACTTAGCCATAATGCTGAAAGTAGATGTCCTTCTGATTTTGTTTTGGTAATTTTTATTCACGTATACATATGGAAAAGTACACAAATCCTAATTGCAACTTTATGAATTTCAAAGTGAGCACAAAATATTACTAACAGCAGATCAAGAGACAATACTACCAGCATCATAGAAGCCTCAGCCTACCCCCTCACTATTCCCATGCCCATCCCCTCGAGGGTAACCACCATGCTGACTTCTAACACCATATGGTAGTTTTTTCTGTGTTTTGTAGAAATGGAATCAAGTAGAATGTGCTCTATGTGTCACACTTCTCACATTCTGTGTAATGTTTGTGAGATATACTCATATTGTATATGTGTGTAGCTGTTCTTTTTTATGGCTGTGTAGCATTCTGTTGTATGTATGTATGAGAATTTACCCTTTTTGATGAACATTTTGTTAATATATTCTCAACATTTTTGGACATGTCTTCTGATGAACATGTACACATTTTTTATTGTATGTATCTCTCAGTATAATTTATACATCATTTATTGATGTGTATAGTTTTACCCTACTTTCTATTGAGTTGTCTGCATTTTATTGATTTGTAGAGTTTTTTATATTTTCTGGATATATGTTCTTTGTTAGACATAAATATTGAAGATTTCTTTTTTCTCTATGGCTTTCCTTTTTACTCTCAATGTTGTCTTTTGAGGAATGAGAATTTTTAATTTTAATAGCCTGATTTTTCAAAATTTCTTCTTATAATAAATGCTCTTTTGTGCCTTTGTAAGAAATATTGCCTACCCCAAGGTCACGAAGACATCCCATGTTTTCCTCTAAAAATTTTATTTACTCTTTACATTTAGATCTACAGTCTAGCTGGAATTGATTTTTCTACGGTCTGATTTACTTCAACAGAGCCAAATGACTTATTTCCATCATTATTCTGCTAAAACTGCTGTGCTTTTGTGAAGGTCATTACAAAACACTAGGTCTGTTCATATCACTCTGCTCATGGAACATATTTTATGGGTTCCATGGAAACCACAGATTTCAAACTCCTTAGCAAGGCTATGAAACACTTCACAATTATACCCCACATTAATTTTCAAGCATCACAACCTGTAACCCCATGTTCTTCCACAATGAATTAGCCATGTCTTTCTATCTCTGTGTTAGTCATGTGTTTCCCTCTGCATTGCTTTTACTCTTCTCTGTTATGTAAAGCCCTATTCTTGTTTCCTGGCCCAGAAATAAACAAAGAAACAAACATTCCCCATATCCAACCCCTACTCCCCAGGCAAATTTATCACTCCCTCAGCTGTTCTTGTACTTATTCTAATAGTTTCTAGACTGTATCCTTATATCTTCTCAATGTAATAGATATTATTAGTATGCTCATTTTGTAGATGAGAAAAGACCAGAGTTAAATTGTCCAATAATTAATACACCAACATTTAAATGGATGTGGAGATTGAATGGACATATTCTCATCCTTCTCTAATAGTTTATGATAACAGGTTTCCTAGCATTCAACATCATTTCAAGGGCATTGGTGTTTTCCTAAAATGTTGTGAGAAAGGAACCAAGGGACACTGCTGAAGTTGTAAAGAAAGCTCTTTTCTAGGCCTGCTCCACCCAAAGTGAAAATCTGTCCAGATACTCAAATCATACTAAACGAAGTTAGAAAGGAGGAGATAATGCAGGGATTGGGCATGATCTTCATTTCTGAAGCCCAGGGCCTTTGTTTGGTTCCCTCTCAGCAGGTCCTGGTAAGCCAAGTGTGAGGGATGCCTTGACATTTGGGAGACACTAGTATGTATAGTGATTGAGCCTTCTCAATTTCATCCTTATAATAAGGATGAGTTATAAGTTATAAGAAGGCAGATGAGCCTAAGAAATATTATTCGTATTGTGACACCTAGAATTTTATGAAAGAATAAATGATACAAATGAACTTATTTACAAAATAGTCACAGGCATAGAAAACAAATTTATGATTACCAAAGGGGAAAGGGAGGGAGGGATAAATTAGGAGTTTGGGATTAACATATACACACTACTATATATAAGATAGATAAACAACAAGGACCTACTGTATAGCACAGGGAACTATACATTTTGTAATAACCTATATGGGAAAAGAATCTGAAAAAGAATATATATCTATATATGTATATAGATATATATTCTTATATATATCATACATGTAGATATATATATTATATATATATACATATATATATATAAAGCTGAATCACTTTGCTGTACACCTGTAACTAACACAACACTGTAAATCAACTATAATTCAACAAAAAATAAATTAATTAAAATGAAGAATAAGTTCTCAGAACAAGTCAATCTGTAAACCTCTCTCCACATTCCTTGCCATTTAGCCCCTCAGAGTCCTAAAATGCTGTATTATGCATATATCATGCATGGAAGAGCAATACTTCATCTGGCAATGTAATTTTTATTAATATTGGCATTATTGGCAGAATCTTACGATTTTTCACCCATGGTAATTAAAATAGTTGACTTTTGCAGTATCATTTAAAAATCAGTTTAATACTGAGTTGCCGTCTCTTACAGTGTTCTGTTATTTTACATAGCCAGTAAACTGCTTCTCAGCGTGGCTTGTATTTATATTCTTAGATCTTTTTAAGGAAGTGAGGCTTAATGAGTATGTGATTTTGCTACTCTGAGGAGTGGCAAAAATGATTTCAAATAAAATTGTGGGCAAGAAAGTAGATGACTATAACCTGGGAAAAAAATAAAATGGGCCCATCTCCTTTATAACTTCAGGAGGTATTCTGATCCTTATGTTTTCTTTCAGGTACCCTCCTCCTACATACTTTTAAGTCTAATTTTGCCTCTCGCATAGCCCTCTCCTCTGTGTTTGAACATCTTTACATTCATATTTTATACAATTAGGTTTCTTATTAATCCCCTATTAAGTACTTGGCACAGTTTTATAATGGGTTCTTTTCTTTCTTGAATTGTAATTATTCAGACACTCTACTGAGTGTTTGCAGGGTGACAGTTTAGGGCATGAATTGCCACACAGATATTGCTTATATTTTTATAATAAAAAATATATTGTTTTATGGCATTGGTTATTGCATCTTCTCAAGATCCATCTTACTCCAAAATTTATGTTTTGTCTTATAATTTCTTCTAGTCCTGTCATGTCTATTTTCTGAAGTACGGGTGATAGAACCATGGTAAATAACATGATGTTATTAGAACTAGACAATTTTGAATTGTGAATTTGGAAAATTGAGAGTGCTCTTTTTTTTTTTTTTTATAAAGAAGCCCCTCAACTTAGGCTAACTGTAATTGTGAGTTATCTGTGAGGATATTTTACAAAAGTAAAACTCCTGTTTTAGAGTTGTGTTCCATATGGAAAGAGGAAAGGCTTATTTTTATGTGGTCCCATGGTCAAAAGGCGAAATATAGTTTGTTTTGTGTTTAGAGTGGTATATTAAAAATGGGGCTCAAATAATGTTTTACTGAATGCTCATAAGTACTTTAACCTCTGAAAATTCTGTCTTTAGTAAGGTGATGTTTCAACTTGAAATCCGGGAACTCTCTATTCAAGCCAACTTAAATGTTATTTTCCTATATCTTTGTTTTTTAGTTATAATCATCATACAGTGTTATATTAGTTTCTGAAACCATAAGACTCCTAGAAGAAAACATAGGCAGTAATCTCTTTGACATGGATCTTAGCAATATTTTTTTTTTGGATACATCACCTCAGGCAAAAATAAACAAACGGGATTTCATAAAACTAAAAAGCTTGTGCAGGGCAAAGGAAACCACCAATAACATGAGGCAACCTACTGAATGGGAGATGTTTGCAAATGATGTAATCATCAGGGGCTGATATTGAAAACATATAAATAACTCATACAACTCAACCTAAAAAAAAGAGAAACAACCCTAATAAAAAAAATGGGCAGATGACCTGAACAGAAATTTTTCCAGAGAAGACATACAGGTGGCCAACAGACACATGAAAAGGTACTCAACATCACTAATCATTAGGGAAATGTAAATCAAACCTGCAATGAGGTACCACCTCATGCCTATCAGAATGGCTGTTATCAAAACGACAACAGGGCTTCCCTGGTGGCGCAGTGGTTGAGAGTCCGCCTGCCAATGCAGGGGACACGGGTTCGTGCCCCGGTCCGGGAAGATCCCACATGCCGCAGAGCCGCTGGGCCCGTGAGCCATGGCTGCTGAGCCTGCACGTCCGAAGCCTGTGCTCTGCAATGGGAGAGGCCACAACAGTGAGAGGCCCGTGTACCGCAAAAAAAAAAAAAAAAAAAAAACAACAACAGACAACAAGTGTTGGGGAGAATGTGAAAAGGGGACCCTTGTGCACTCTTGGTGGGAATGTAAGTTGGTGCAGGTGCTATGGAAAACAGTATAGAGGTTGCTCAAAAAACTAAAAATAGAACTACCATATGATCCAGCAATTCCACTTATGGTATTTATCTGAAGAACACAAAAACACTAATTCAGAAAGAAACATGTACCCCTGTGTTCGCTGCAGCACTATTTATAATAGCCAAGATTCTATGTCTGAATAAGTCAGACATAGAAAAACAGTTACAGTATGATCTCACGCAAATGTGGAATCTAAAAAAACAAAACAAACAAGCAAGCAAGCAAACCAGAACAGAAACAGACTCATAGATAGTACAGAGAACAAACTGGTGGTTACCAGAGGGGAGGAAGATGGGGGAATGGATAAAATATTTTTCTATATCTTTAACCTGTGGAATGAAATTAGGAAGTCTTCTCTTTTCAGATTACATAGGATCATATATAAGAATCTTAATTTAGGCCATCTAATTCATAAGAGATTCACAGGAAGGACACACATACATAATAAAGCAAATGTAAGTTAAAGTAATTTGTGACTGGCTCTTGCAAATCTTACGACCCATGCCTACTAGTGGTCCAGTCTCATGCCAGCTGTCGCTTACCTCAAAATAGCAAAAATGCACATTTTACTCTATTAATAGACAATTTTGAATCCACGTGAAGTGTTACGATGGGTTTTTACTGTAGCAACTTTAGTACTGGATCAATACAAAGGCACAAAGGTGTGAATTCAGCTTTCTAATCCAGGAGTTGGCAAACTACAGCTTGTTGGCTAAATGTAGCCATGCCCATTCATTTGCATGTTGTCCACAACTGCTTATATACTACAACAGAGCTGAGTAGTTGCAAAAGAGACTAAACGTCCCACAAATCCTAAAGTACTCTCTGACCACTGACAGAAAAAAAATTTACTGACCCCCGGATTGGGGCTCCCACATGAAGGGATGGGGGAACCACTTATATATTTCTTAGCTTGTACTATTTAACATAGGGTTAATTGTCCAGCTGGTGTAATTCTAGTATAAGGCATATCCAAGAAATGAATCAGTGTTAAATCTTATAGTCACTGGATCAGACCAGCTCAAAACCAAATATATGTTGGTCAGCAGCTCACTAACCTTGAAATCAGCTAGTGACACAAAGGATAAATCCATTTTCACATTTTCCCAATTAACAACTTATTCATAGGTTCAGCTTCTAGTAAAGAAGGAATAAGTACACTCCATTCTCTCTCTCCCATTGACAGCAGCGAAAACCTTAGACAAACTTCATGAAGCAATTGTTGGAGATCTCTAAAAATTAAATAAGAGCAGGTGGACTGGGTAGAGATACCAAAGCTTGAAGAAGGACCACATTTTGGAGACCTATTTTAAATTGTATTTGCTTGTTTTGCCTTCCATTCCTCTTTGCTGAGACATCTGCATCTTCTGGAATTGTGCACAGTCACAGACAGAAAAGGCTCTTCAGTCAGAGGTCGCTGCAGGACAGAGCTCTTAAGACTTTCCTTGCCTGCACCCTAGAAGAGTTTCAGTAATGGAACGGCAACACTGTTGCAGCAAGAGTGGTGGTATGAGCAACAAAATTGGAGGAAGTGATGGTGGCAGTGGAGGCCCTCTCAGGCTCCTTTCTCCTGTGAATTTACCCCCAGGTAGATGCAGTCCAGGATATACCAGGAGTCAAAGGCTCTGCTCTTTCGTTGAGCCTTAGGAGAGGGGGCCCAGGGAACATGATCTGCCCAAGTTCTTTAGAGTCAGAGTAAACTGGCACAATTCATTTCAAAAAACTTGGAAAACTGAATTACTTCAGTTTTAGACGATCTTATTTACAAAGCAGAAATAGAGACACAGACATAGAGAGCAAACATATGGATACCAAGGGGGAAAGGGAGGGGGTGGGATGAATTGGGAGATTGGGACTGACATATATACACTACTGATACTATGTATAACATAGATAACTAATGAGAACCTACTGTATAGCACAGGGAACTCTACTTAATGCTCTGTGGTGACCTAAATGAGAAGGAAATCCAAAAAAGAGGGGATATATGTATACATATAGCTGATTTACTTTGCTGTGCAGTATAAACTAACACAATATTGTAAAGCAACTGTACTCCAATAAAAAAAAAAAAAAAAAACTTGGAAAACCTTGTCAAGAGCCAGGCAAATGATCATATCCTTTGATAAAATAATTAATTTGTAAGAATGTGTCCTAAGGAAAAAATCCAAATAATTTTAAAAGAAAAAAAATATTGGAGCTTTATTATGTGAATGAAATAGTTTCATTACATAATCAAATAACTTGTGTTAACAAAAGATGTCAACTTGAATTGTGTTCAGCCTTTCATGGGATTATTAAGAAAACTGGGGAAGAAATTAAAATTCATATGAAATAGTATTGTGAAAAAAATGCTTCTAAGTTGGATTTGAGATATGAGTAAACTACTTGAACAATGCAAAAGGTAATTTTTAAGACTGTCTTTAAAAATAAATTTTCAGCCTTAATATATTAATGATACTTTGATGTTTTAAAGAAATGCATAGTGACTTAGTCTTCCTTTGGGGTATAGCAATTGATTTAAAAAAGCAATTTTTCTAAAGAATCCAATATTATATATTGGATAAATTCTTTTAGCATCAGAGATGTTTATAAACAAAATAAGTAGATGTGCACCCATGGCAAACATTTTGGTATAAGAATCAAAATTCTTCCTATTTTCAGTCAGTGAGAGTTTGGAGAGTATCTTCCAAGAAAACTGACAAAGCATATCTTTCAGTTTTCTATTCCTGAAATAATTCACTAGAACCTTTTTTTTTTCTGTTCTTTTAAATTTGGCTGAATAGCTTCCTTGTTATAAAGCATGTTGATAAGGTTGCTGGGATAAAAATGATCAAATGGTTCATATACCTAAAATCTCTGGACTGTGATTTTTTTAATTTCACACAGCTTTGCACTGTGTCTCCTGGCTGGGGATGGAAGTGGAAGTGAGTGACAATAGCACAGTATGTCAGTTCTAGTCATGTTCTCCACTCCAGTTGGGTGGAGTGAACTGAGACATTTAAGATACTGCCAACAGTTTGGAATTCAATTTAGTTAATCAAACACTGACTGCCTGCCTGCTCTGTGCCAGGCATTGACCAAATCCTTTGAATTCAGAGAGGTGATAAACATCATGGCTGCCCTTAAGAAGAGACAGGCACAATACAAGTAATACAAAAATACAAGGGCTATAATAAAGGAATATTCAGTGGTATGGAAATGCAGGTAACAGAATAGCCAACTGTTCCTGGGCTTGGGGGCAGACTGCCATACCATGGCATTGAAATGATCTTTGAAACACTGAGTAGAGAATGTCAAGATAAAAAGACTGAGCCATGAAAAAACTTACATTTACCTGGGAGAGGACACAGATAGCATATCAGATCCTATTGAAATCACTCAGATGAGAGACAATGACGGTCCAAGTCAAGGTATCTCCACTGAAGATAGATGTGAAAAGACAGATTTTGGTGTTATTTGGGAATTATAGTCTACAGAATTTGGTGACTAAATGAGAGAAGCAGGGATGACTCTAATTTCCTAGTTTGAAGTATTAGTCAAATGTTGGTTGCATTCACTTAAGCCTTGCAAACTTTAACTTGACTTTTGGCTTGATAACCAACTTCCATACAACATTATATTTAGTGCCATCTTTTAAATTACATTTTGTATGTGAGATTTATTACAGTAATTTTTGGAACTCTAGTGAAACTCACTGAAAGTCTGAAAACTAGACAAATGAGTACTATCATAAAGAATTCTAAAGGTCAAAATAAAATGAAAACAAAAAGAAAAAAAGTTTTGCTGACATAAATCTTATCAACTTTAAATAACAGACTTTATTAAGATTCGTATAAATATCATACACCTTAGTATAATAAATACTAATTCCTATCAATTTGATTTATATTATTAATGTAATTCTGATTAACTTCACTTGGTAACTTTAATATTTTATTATGAAAATTAGCAAGCATAGAAAAACAAATAATTTTAAATGAATACTTGAACATCTACCATATGTATTCTATCATTAAGGTGATTTATCACATACCCATAAATCCATCAATCTTTCATTTTTTGATGTATTTCAGAGTGTTAATAGTGACTTTCCCATTCTAGGCAAGATGGAGTAACAAGGATTGGATTTACTTGCCCACCTGAAACACCATCACCAAAATTAGGAGACAAAACATGAAATAAAAGCTTTCATGACATCAAGATCAGGTAATGAAGGGCAGTAAACATTGTCCTACAGTTGCCCAAGTTTACTGCCTTGAGAAAGTTCTAGGCTGTGGTTTAAGGAGAGATAACCCAGGGTAGATTGAAATGAGAGTCTGGGGAAGCACCCAGGTGAAATTCCTTGAATGACAATAATGGCCAAAGCTCATTCAAGAAGAAATAGATAACCTGATAGCCCTATATCTACACATAAATTGAATATGTAGGTAAATATCTCCATAGGAAGGAAGTTCCAGGCCCAGGTATCTTCACTAGTGAATTCTACCAAACATGTAAGGAAGAAATACCAATTCTATGCTAACTCTTGTGCAAAATTGAAGAAGAGGGATTACTTCCCAAATTACTCAATGAGACCAGCATTACCCCGGTACCAAAACAAGAAAAACAGAGTACAAGAAAAGAAATCTATAGACCAATAACCCTCATTAATATATATACAAAAAACCCTGAAAAAAGATTTTAGTAATCAAATGTAGTAGTAAATATAACAAATACAAAGTATGATCCGTCATGAACAAGTGAAATTTATTGCAGAAATGTAAAGTTGGTTTCACATCTCAAAATTAATCGACATAATTTATTATCATAAAAACAACTGAAAAAGAAAAGCCACATGTTTATCATGCTAAATGCAGAAAAACATTTGACAAAATCCAAAATCTATTTTTGAATAAACCACTCAGAAAAGTGGGCATCAAAGAGATCTCCCTCAGACTGTTAAAGAGTGTCTTCAAAACAAGCCCTGCAACTAACAGTTTTATTAATGGTGAAAGATTGAATGCTTTCACCTTAAGATCAGAAGCATATAAAGAATGTCTACTTTTGCTACTTCTGTTTCACTTTGGATTGGAAGTTCTAGCCAGTAAAATAAGGCAAGAAAAAAGTAAATAAAAGGCATCCAGGTTGGAAAGCAAGAAGTAAAATAGCCTTTATTTGCAGAAGACATGACGAACTATGTAGGAAATCTCACGGACTCCTAATAAAAAAACAAAACAAAAAGAAAACATCTAATATGTTTAACAATGCTTAGGATGGCTGATTAGTATGCAAAATTAATTATATTTCTCTACTAACAACAAACAAGTAGGGACAACATATATGAAATATTTAGGAATAAATCTGCCAAAAAATATCAGAAACTTGTACGCTGAAAATTACAAAATGATGCTGAGAGGAATTAATAAGCCCTAAATAGAGATGTACTGTGTTCATGAGTGTGATGACCCGAAATTACTAACATGTCAGTTCTTTCCAAGTTGACTTACAGATGCAATAAAATTCTAGTCATAATCCCAGTAGATATTTAGCTTATTCTAAAATGTATAAGAAGTTTATAAGAAAATCTAAACAACTAAATAGTCAAAATAGCTTTGAAAAAGAACAAAGCTGGGGAACTAGTGCTATCTGATTTCAAAATTTATTATAAACCTACAATAATCAAGACAATATTATATCAACGTAAAAATAGGCTAATATATCAATGGAATATACAACGGAATAGAGAGGCCAAAAACTAGACCCCCATCTATACAGGCAATAGATTTTCACAAAATATGCAAAGGAAATTCAGTGAAGGACAGGTGTTTTCATCAAATGTTGCTGGAACAATTGAAATTCCATAGGAATAAAAACAGTTGATCCATACCTTATACCACATACAAAAATTAACTACAAGTGGGAAGTGGGTTACAGGAGATAATCTGCAACCAATGAGTCATAAATGTGGTTTTAAAGAATTAGTCCCTTCCTCAAAGTGAGGCAGCTCCGGAGCTCCTGGTAGGTTAGGCTGAGTCCTTTATTGCAACAGAGTCCCAGTTCAGCTTCTCCCTTGACCTAATCCTGCTTCCTTTACCCCTCAGAGTTGTCCTTGAAAGTACCCTCAATATTCCTCCTGCACTAAACTATCAGAATTTCAGAGCCCATTTCGAAAAGAACCCAGCCTATATCAGTAAATGATTGGGAAAGACCATATTGGACAGCATAATTAAGAAACCAGATGTTTGCATTAATAAGTAGAGCCACCTTTACTTAAGCAACAGCTAGAAACACCGATTGATACATATGGTGTATTGGCATCTCAGATACATTAGGGGAATGGCTGAAGAGAGATTGTTTTACAAAATGGTGAATAATCCTTGATGAGTTTCTGAACAAAACTAAGTATCATCTTCTCTCAATTTACGTGTAGTTCCACTCCAAGAAAATTAAATACATATTAAAATAGTACACAGATAATTTGTTTTGAGGATAAGATAGCTACTTCTAGGCTCAGACCATTTTCAGTATGGTTTTCTCCTATCTCAGTGACTGCTGAGACATCCAAAGTTGTGTGGGATGCATAATTTTTCTTTATATGGGTTTTCCCTGCACATCTAGCATCCCCATCCCCTGCCCAATTAATGCTAACACCCTTCAATCATTGTGGCTACCCTAAAACAATTCTGTAAGTTTCCAAAAGGTGTCCTAGTGACCCCATTGAAAAATAACAGTCATAGAGGGCTATATATGAATAATGCTTTGGCTTTATTCTGTAGGTATTAGGGAGGCATTGCAACCCTTCAAGTAGAGCAGTGACATTTGTGTATACGGGAAGAGAATTTTGGTCCCGGCGTGACTGATAAATAAGGAAAGGGTGTTTAAGATTGGAAACAGATATATCTGTTTTTAGACTACAGCAGCAGTTTAATTAATAAATGGCAATTGGCTGACATAAGGTAGGACCATTGGAAATAGATGAATATATTTAGAAGTTTTCAGGAGTTAAACCAAATATGGTGGGTGAAAGGTGTGATGTTTTGCGGGACCAGGTACTAGATGCTCCTGACGCGGAAGAGCAAAAGAGAAGGAGGACTAGGATGTGGGTGTTTTGTTTGTTTAGTGAATCGTCAATAAATACAGTTTTAGCTATTTTGAGATTGAGGTAAAGGCAAGAATAAAGAATATTTGGATGGAGAGTTCAGTATTCAGTTTGCCATATGTTTATGACTATTTAGATATACAGTTTTACTTATTAGTTAAATTTTTAATCTTTGCTCACTAAATTGGAAGCTCCAATAGAACCAGTATTGTTGGCCTGGTTTTCTGCTGTATCCCCAGTGTCTAAATCATGCCTTGAACGTATTAAGCAGCCAATATAGAGTTGCTGAGTGTATGAATATATGCATCCCGTAGTTCGGGAAGAGATATAATTTTATGAATCATCAGCGTATTTTTTAAAAGAACTTAAGTAGACCTGATTGTCTATGGAAAGTTTACAAAGTGCTGAACTGAAAGATAGGAAACCTAGCTTTTGGTGCTGACCATGCTGCTAACCATGTGACCTTGGGCATGTCCTTGGATTTTTCAGATCACGGATCTGAGTTCCATGGAGGTGGGGGATTGGACAAAGACCTTTAGTTTTTCCTACACCATCAAAACTAATAGGAATGGGAGTTTTATTGTCAAGACAAAACAGTGTAAAAATTTGTAAAACAACAAAGGAGGAAGTAAGAAAACTATATTTGGAAGATGTAAAACAGATAAGTGCTGACTGATTATCAGACTCTACAAAAACAAATACTGTATTATTAGTGGGAAAAACTGAGACACATCCAGATTTACACTGTGTAATCAACAAAAAAAAATGTGCAGGAAGAGGCAGTACCAGCTACTTCTGGATCTAGGGGTGACGGGTGGAAATTTAAAAATATTTAAGAAGTAAATAGATCAGTGCTTCTCAATCTCTGCTGAACCTCAGGCTTGGAACGACCTGAGGAGTTTTAGAGACTTCTGGCACCTGGGTCCCACATCCAGAGATTTTGAATTAGTTGGTACCCAAGTAATTCTAATCTGTTGAGGTTGAGGGACTCTGAGCTTGGATTGGAGCAGTGTGATTCAAGATTCTGGCCTGTTGAGGGGAAAAATAACCAAGCCTTCTGACATTGCTCTGACTTTTGAACTTGACATAACTATTGGAAGATGGATATGCTCCATCAAAACAAGAGAGTGTACCAAGAAAGATGAAGGTATAGGCTTCAGAAAATAGGCAATCAAACCAGGAGGAATACAAAAGGAATTGTGAACATCCAAGGAGAGGTAATACCCAGATAATGGCCATGCAGTAGAATTAGAGAGAAGCCAATCCAAATAGCAAGAACATGGAAGTCTCAGAAAAGATATCCTTAAACAAATCAAATTAATAATGTAACTAATGTGATCTACCATGTATAACATTTCATTTAAAGACTTTAAGACTTTAGGAAGGTGTGTGAAGAACTAGCAACATGTACAGAGAAACATTAATGAAAAAAACATTCAATCAAATAAACAAAACAGTTCTCAGTTGTGAGTAATATTTGTATAGGCAATATTTATGTATTTATGCCTGTACATTAGATATATATATCTAAACCATATATATGTGTGTGTGTATATATATACACACACACATATATATAAATGTATAAACTATATAAACACTGAATACTTATTTAACCAACAATTTCAATCTAAGTATTTCAGGAGGAAATTGTAGAAAAGCAGAGAAAACGATAGTAAAAGAGAACTGAATTATCATCTTCATAATTTAAAGTCAACAGATAATGTACTTAATTTGCAACGCAAAAGACAGCAGGGCATGCATGTTGTTTAGAAATTTGGAGACATGTGGAAGTCATAAAAAACAGCTTAAAAAGTGGAAAGTAGGTGCCTCTATGGAAGGGTCTGTGACAGGCCTTCTCATTACTAGTGCTCTTTGAAATTTGTTGTGGGAGTGTGTCCTGTCCGCTTTAGTACACTTAGCAGCATCCCTGGCCTCTGTGCCCTAGATGCTAATAGCAACCCCTCTCCCCAGATAGAGGCAACCAAAAATGTCTCTGTATTTGTCTTTCTCTGAATGACTTACTTCACTTAGTATGATAATCTCTTGGTCCATCCATGTTGCTGCAAATGGCATTATTTCATTCTTTTTCATGGCTGAGTAATATTCCATTGTATCTATGTACCACATCTTCTTTATCTGTTCAGTTGTTGATGGACATTTAGGTTGTTTCTATGTCTTGGCTATTGTAAACAGTGCTTTACAAACACTGGGGTGCATGTATCTTTTTAAATTCCAATTTTCTCTGATTGTATGTCCAGGAGTGGGATTGCTAGATCATATGGTAACACTCTTTTTAGTTTTCTTGAAGGAACCTCCATATTGTTCTCCAAAGTCGCTGCACAAATTTACATTCCCACCAGCAGTGTAGGAGGGTTCCCTTTTCTCCACACCCTCTCCAGCATTTATTATTTGTAGACTTTTGATGATGGCCATTCTGACTGATATGAGTTTTGATTTGCATTTCCCTAATAATTAGCTATGTTGAACGTCTTTTCATGTGCCTGTTGGCCATCTGTATGTCTTCTTTGGAGAAATGTCTATTTAGGTCTTCTTTCTAGCAACATTTAGTTGTAAATTATGGTTTACAAATCTCTACCGAATGGTTTTTCATAACCATGGTTGAGCAGGTAATCCTGGGTGCACAGAAATATATAAGACCTTGTCCGTGATTTCAGGTTACTTACAAACCTATCTGGACATTTGACAGAAACAGCAGTATAATCACAGAGAGGTCTTAGAGAGGTTTTGGAGTCAGAGGAAATGTTCTGAATTCCCAGCTTTTCCCCCACATTAGCTCTCTGTCCG
The DNA here is from genome assembly GCF_949987515.2 of Delphinus delphis. Taxonomy (NCBI): domain Eukaryota; kingdom Metazoa; phylum Chordata; class Mammalia; order Artiodactyla; family Delphinidae; genus Delphinus; species Delphinus delphis. The sequence continues at coordinate 78,992,390 of NC_082688.1, read as the reverse complement.
TGAGAAATGTCTGGCACATAATACCCAGCAATGTGATTTCCAGTTGCCCTTCTCCCAAAAATCTTTCTCAGTTCTATGACTATGAAAACAGATTATGACCTATGTTTAACTGAATTGTGCAAACAATAAGTGCTATTGGTATTGCAAGGAAGAAGCCTCTCAGCTGTGGAAGAGTGGGGGAATATTCTTATAGGAGAGCTGCAGCTGCTCAAATGGATACGAAATAGGGCTTGTGTGTCTTAGGTCCTTAGGTCAATGTCAGCAAAGATTCTTCTCCTTTTAATGGAAAAGACAAACCAATAACCTCCCCACCCCATACCCAGTATAAGTCCCTGATGGAGTTAGCCTAATTTTTATATTGCCATCGTGACTGACAGTCTGTTTCTGACCACTTACAGTATTTGTTTGGTAGGAAATTCAACATAAAAATGGTCTGACGGGCTTCCCTGGTGGCGCAGTGGTTGAGAGTCCACCTGCTGATGCAGGGGACACGGGTTTGTGCCCCGGTCTGGGAGGATCCCACATGCCACGGAGCTGCTGGGCCCGTGAGCCATGGCTGCTGAGCCTGTGTGTCCGGAGCCTGTGCTCCGCAACGGGATAGGCCACAGCAGTGAGAGGCCCGCATACTGTGAAAAAAAAAAAAAAAAAAAAAAGATCTGGCTTGGAACTGATCATGAGGCTCTGGGAATAAATTTCTTTATTGAGTTTATCAAGGTTGTTGGTTTTTAACAAATGCAAAGAATTACATAAACAGAGTTGTGTTTCAGTGAATAAGAATTAAGATGCTTTTAAAAACTAGGTATAAATGTGGCTTTAAGTAGTAATTCTGTTAAGTCAGACAGTCTGGATATACTTTCTTTTGATATACCTTTGCAGGGTAATTATTTGTTTTTCAGCAGAATAATGTTCTTTATCTCAAATCAGTTTTGTTGCAGTTAATGCTATTATTATTTATTAGTATAGGTAAAACCAAGGGCATTTTCATTTGGCATGAAGTAGATTTTTATTTTTCAAACCTAAGAACAGACTGAAGTTTGCTAGTGAAACTGCTTTGGTAAATACCATCAATTCTGATGACAGATTATTTGCAATAATCCCAGGCAATGTTGTTACACTGCCATTATGTTTAGGCGATAGCAAATTAAAATGATAAAATGTCCTTATCTCTTTCCTGCAGCTGTTTTAGCAATCTCATAAAATGAGTTTATACCGTCAGCTGTACCTGTCCAGAAATATATAAATACAGGTGGCATTGTTCCTTAAGTATTCCACTAGTCACCATGCTATGTGGACAATCTAATGGTCCATTTTTAAAGAAAATGTTTGTGTCTGTTTTTCAATTATTTGAGAAATAGACACATTCTTTGCTTTGCCTGGTGTCAGGGTCATCTCACCATATATATTACAGTAAATTACTGTAATAGGAGCACTTGGCATGTTGCATTAGAGTGAAAAGAAAAACAGATTGTCTGGAAATAAGAAGAATTCATTCTTTCTCCTCTCTAGTGTGTATGCCCTGACAACCACCAGGGGAACTTATTAACCTTCCTCCCATTGTCAATGTTTCTAGAAAGCAGAACTGAACTGAACAAGCTGTGCAGTCAAAAAACCTTTCTTTCATTCCCAACTGAAGATAAATGTTTCTTTTTTAGATCATTTAAAAGGGACAGTTTAAATATAAGTTTGGATTTAGTTTTGTTCTCCTCAATATACTTATATATGGGAAGTTTGTTTTCATTTATGTATGTACATATTTACTTGTTGTTTTCTGTTTATGAGTCTTTGTGAGATCTTTTGTTCTGAACTTGGGGTTTCACTCCTTTCACAGATGTTTACTTTCTTACCAAGAGCACCATGCTTGGCTCTATGGCCTGAACAAGTAGCTGAGTAAACTGAGTCCACCAGGAATCAAGTTCATAGATTCACTGAGGATCTACCTTCTCTGGTCACTTTGTACCTGTGGTCCAGCTCCTTTTTCACTGTACACGTTCCATGGTTTTCATCATTCACATATCTGTAGGTAAGTTTCTTGGAACGTGCTTGTTTCCAGTGTATCTTTGCTTTGTCCATATCATTGTGGCACGTTTTGGTTCAGTGTCCCACCTCATTTTTTACCACTCTTTTCTAAATATCTGAACCACATTGAGACTATCATTATTCTGAAAATAGGGCAAGATAGCTGCTCCTGTGATTTGGACCTAGCTAGTTTGGATATGGCTTTGCTTCCAACAGATACATCCTTATAGCCAAAGGAAGTTGATTACACTCTGCTGGGTACTCCAACTAGTTCTGTTTGGAAACAGTATACCTCAGCATGTCAAGATGGCCCTGTTTCCTGAGGGAATCATGGTCAGTGGATGCCTGGAAACAGATATTTATTATTGTAACAAATGAATGAACAATTGGGCACAGTCTGGTTTCAGGTCAGTTTTAAGTCACTACTTTCCTTATGATGGTTGCTTTATAATTTGGACTTGTAGTGTTCAAGGGTGTAATATTTCCTTCGTGAACTTCATGCATCTTGATCTGGGACACAAAAGCATAGCCACTAAGACCAGGGGACATGCAGTCATAGGGATAGAGTTTAAATCCTTTACCCGCCACTTTCTCTTAGCAAGTTATTTAATCTCATGTAGTACTTGTGAAAGATTAAAAATTAAAAGAGCTGGGGCTTCCCTGGTAGCTTAGTGGTTGAGAGTCCACCTGCCGATGCAGGGGACACGGGTTCGTGCCCCAGTCCGGGAAGATCCCACATGCCACAGAGTGGCTAGGCCCGTGAGCCATGGCCGCTGAGCCTGCACGTCTGGAGCCTGTGCTCTGCAACGAGAGAGGCCACAACAGTGAGAAGCCCGCGTACCGCAAAAAAAAAAAAAAAAAAATTAAAAGAGTTATTTAAAGCAGTTATCACATTTCCTGGTATATGGTAAGTATTTTTTTAAATGTGAAAGAAAGAAAAACAGCAAATAGCACAAATACCATCTTGGTACACTTTTTGATTTGAAGACAGTGCTTTCTGAGGATCTCTGGAAACAGTCTAGCTTCCTAAAGCTCTCCATGCCAGTACTGAAATGGGCAGGACCTTGCAATCAACCTTTAACACTGGGGAAGATTTGGGCTCAGACCCATGTATGGTCCTCAAGACCTTCAAAGAAACTGAAAATGAGAGCAATCCAGTCTCACAGTTTGACGTAATGGCAACTGTCTTTTCTTTGGAAACACTGAAAGTTATTCTTCCATGCTTTGAGACTCACCAATACAAGTGACTAAAGCAATTCTTTAAAATCTTGGAAAAATGTATTAGCATTAGAGGTTTCAGAAATCACTATTAACCAAAAGCAAGTGCTATGTTCTTGAAAATAACAGACACCTCTTGTATTGTAGCTAAGATGGTGTTTTTGTTGTTTTTTGGCTTTGTTTTTATTGGGAAAAAAACAGGAAAATCTCATTATAATGATTTTATCTCTAGTTTTATTCAGTGGCTTAGAACCTAAGTTCAGCATTAAAACTACAAGATACTAGGAATATTGTCAGTGATTTAAAATATGATGTATCTAGGGATACTTTTAAAGAACTATTGCCTTTGTGTTAACATAAAGCACTTATATCTAGATGGATGTAACAGTTTTCTGTGGGTTTGTGGAGACAAGATGCCGTTTTCTTGATTGTTATTAGGCAGTTATTTGTAAACATACTCAGTGTTCTTGTTGTATAAAATTATACTGTTATCTGTCCAATTTGGAGTGCATATCGTAGATCCTGACTGAGCGAATTTTTGGAAAGGAAGTCAGTATGAAATGGTATTTCGTTAACTTGTCTGCAGGCTTCTAAAGGAGATGAAGCAAATTAAATAATTCTTTGCCCAAAATGGAGCTACATACATGTCCTAGATATTTAGAATATTGACCTAGAGCCATTATTCTCAGTCAGCATTAAAGTGTTGGCCCTATATTTAAGCAATGAGATCTCAGTTTGTGTCCTTATTTGCCATGTGCAATGATCTGTTGGCTGTTGGTATCTTAATTCTTCTAACCTGTTTGCTTATCTACAGAGTGGGGGAAATAATAGGACACACTTTTATGGACGTCTTATAAATTAAATAAGGTAATATACATAAAGTACTTAGCAAAGTGAATAATATATAGTATATACTTAAAAAATGGAAGCTCCTTCTACAAATACCATGAATACCTCTACTATCATTATTACTATTATCACTAGAAAAAATTTACCTTTGGTTGTCTCTCGTTTTTCCTTTCCTTTTTCTTACTTCTGTTTGTGGTGTTGAGCCACAACCTGAGATGTGAAATCCCCAAGGTCATACTTACATAGAAGAAGAGGGAAATCAGGTAGCTTTATGTCTGGTATAAATTTACTTATCATGAGGGCAAAAGAAATGCTAATCAAATCTGTGTCACACATACATGTCAAGTCAATCACAGACTGTAGAATATATATTGTTCAAGCCCGAGGACTGCTTTCCCGTGATTTATATTGGCCTCAGAAGTCTCCAACCCTAGCATGTACTGTGTGGTAGCACTGCCAGGACAAAAATCCACAACTGAGTGATTCGAAGAGTTCTGTGCAAGGGGAGTTTTTAGTCTGTAGTGAAAACCTGCGGTTCCAACTCCCCTCCCTGCCTCTTTTTCTGAATCTCTTCCAGGAAGTGACTCTTTGGGCATAATCAGAATTTTTCTGAGAGGCCTGCAAGAATGTAAAATACAAATTGTCTTTAATATCCTCAGTGAGCATTTATTCATCTGTTTGTTCATATATTCATTCATAAACTCTTGTACGGGGTTTCTATTAAATGCTGGGCATTTTGCTGGACTTTGGGGAAATTGTGATAAATAGGACAAAGTTTGTTTTTGCCCCTATGATGCTTACGAGAATGGAGGAGAAAACAAGACCTTGACCTTGTAAGGAAAGTGTGATGAGTGAGATGAAAGGACAAGTAGAGGTGCCATAGACACATGTAGTAGGGAACATGTAAACTGAAAGGACAGGTAGAAAAGTCAATGAAAGTTATTTTGTAAAGTAAAGTATTTGTGTAAGTTGAGTAAGTGGAATCAAATGAGAGATGAGTTGGCATCAGGATAATGTTCCAAAAAGAAAGAATAACAAGTTCAAATACCTAAGCAAATAAACACAAAGAAACAAACAAACAAAAAACCCATCTTAGAGCTAAAAAAGCAATGTAATAAAAGCTTTTATAGGGAGGGTGTAATTTATATGGTAGTTGATGGAATGCCACAGTTTTGAATGGTATTAATACAAATGGAATGTATGTTTCAAAAAGTTAAGTAGTGGGGCAGTATATGGATATGAGGTGGGGAGAAGTTAGAGAGGGGGCACCTTGTTTGGAAACTGCTACTGATGTGTTAGGGAAAGAGGCTGTTGGCTGAAGGTGAGGCCCAGAAGCATAGAGAGCATGGATTCAGGCATTTGGTTCTTCACCCATCATATGCCTCATTTAATTAACTGGTTTTATGCACAGTTCTTGTTGTGGTAGATACAAAGAGGAGAAAGGCATGGTTCTTGCTCCAGGGAAACCAGGAGGGAGAGGGAGAGGGGGACTGATGCAGAAGAAAGGAAAATGCTTTATAATTTACTAGGTTTAACACCATTTTTTTTCCCTGCTTTTTTGAACAAAGGGCCCTGTATTTTTGTTTTGCACTAGGCCTTGATCAAAGGTTAGGGACTCTAATGAATCATCTTCTGAGATTCATCCAACAAAATGGAAGTTAACAAAGAAAATTCCACTTATACATCACTCATTTCAGAGTCAGCTAACCTTTGTACCGCCCGAGTAATAACAGGGCTTATTACCTGGGAGGGAGGGAGGAGGGGGAGGGAAAGACAGAGAGAGACAGAAGGAGAGAGAGAAAGAGAGATTGAGATTGTAGTGTGACACTCCTTGGGTTACAGTTGGTGAGGTAAAGCGTTAGGTCATTTTACAGAAAACAAATTCACCCAAAGCCCATCCAATGAAGGATCAATTCCTCTAAGTATCATTATTATCTTTATCATCATTATCAGTGCATTATCAGTGCATCATTTTGAGCACTGTACTAAGTTCTTGATATGCACTGTCTTATCCAGCTCTCTACCATCCAGTAAACTGGCCTCCAGGCTCTATTTTTACAATATTTTACAAATGAGAAAATTGAGACACCAAGAGGTTAAAGGGCTTGACTAAGGTCCCTCAGGCAAGAGGTAGTAAAACTTGAATTTGGTCTGCCTGACTTCTGAGTCCATAGTTTGAGGGAGTTAATAATGTCAAACAAAAAACCTGATAAAGTTTACAGAAAAAATACTGTCATAAAGCAGCAGTGGAATAGCAGGGGGAAAAAGGCAGCCCATTTTTGCTTTAAAGTGTTACACTTCTTTTTAAGATAAAGACAGTAACTATCTGGAAGTTAGAATTGGATTTATGACATCATTTCTCAAGTGATAGGATCTTTCACAACCAAGTTTTTAACCCATTAGAATGAATGTTGGAGACATTGTCTCCTTAACTGGGTAAAGTTAAATCAGATCCCCTCCAGTGGGAATGCAATTAAACAACACTCGGCTTATGGTTGGGAGGTCTGGTTCATCATATTTCTGCTCTTTTCTGGCTCAGGAAATTTATACAAGTCACTGAGAATCTCTGTGTGTCCATTTCCTCACTTTCAGAATCAGAAGAATAGTACCCATCTCACAGATTTGTCATGAAGAGTAATTAACCACATATGTCGGCACCCAGCCAACTCTATGGCACAGGAATAGCCCAGCTAGGCAGTCAATAGGATGGTTATGTGCAGTGCTGGAAAATGTATGTGGAGAGAGGGGCCATCACCAAGATGTCAGGGAGAGTCAAGCAAACTGGAAATGTGCTGATACTATAGGCAATCAATGTCATGCAACTGTCTGCTTTTCACTTCATGGTACATAGAGGGGAGGAATGTAATCATGCATCTAATCAGTTACTACTAGGAGGTGGACACAACTTCAGGCTTAAATATACACAGATAAGAAACTCAACTGAAGACTTAAATAGTTAATTCTATGCCGGGCACCATGAAGGAAACACGGCTTCCTGGATTTAAGGAAAAATGAAGGGGGATCCTATCAGCCAAGGTGAAGGACCTGTCTTTCCATGGGTGCTAGAGTTCTGAGAAGTAGACAAATTCCTTCTATGAAAATTTCTCTGTATTAGAACACAGGGCTTCAATGTAAGAGGTTACTGATATCACAGGTATATTATTGCTAAAATCATGTAATTTTTTGTTTTTGAATGATAGACATTTTTATGTCTTCAAAGCATCCATATCTATACATCTATACATGGTGAAAACTTTACTTATATTCAAATCCTCCATGAAAAAGTTTCCCATGAAGTTAGTGAAGTTATGCAGAATCCCTTTTCATAGAACACCTTGAAATAGGCAACAATAAAGAGTGAGAAAAATGAAGATTACTCAGGATATACATCAAAACTATCTTTTATGAATGATTGAAAATAGTGTTCATTTATGGGTATTTTCCACAATTATTACTGATTTACTAATTGAATTAACATTGCTATTTTATCTGCAACAATGTGGCCATCAGTTGGAACACTAATACGTTTTTGTGCTGGGCTGGTTCTGAGATCTATGATCAAAGATATTTTTTAATTGAATAGTCCATGATACAGTAGTCATTTAACTAGATTTGCTCAGTTTTCCTGGCATATTTATTCAATATATTCCACCGAGTGAATGTTTCAGTAAATAACCACTACATAGCCTACTTACATAATTCATTAATAGAGAGGCATGGAGACATATTTTTCAAATTAGATTTTAGATTTTATATTTTCAGTAATAGCCAATGATACTTAGCGCTGGTCTTTTGTTCCCTATTGCTTACCAGTGTCAGGTTGCATTAGGACCTAGATTAATTTGCTGACACTTTAAACTGTAAGGTCTATGAGGAAAACTAGTCAGGAAACACTGTTCCCCACTTTACCAAGCAGGAGCATAGAATGATGGAAACCCCACTCCTTGGTGCAAACTTGGCTGCACAGTGGAATCACCTGTGATGTCTGGGTCCCACTCAAGAGATTCTAGTTCATTAGGTGTGTGGTCCACCTTGGATATGGGGTCCAGCTTGGGTATGAGGGTTTTTTAAATCCCATATTATTTTAACATGCAGCAAAATTTGAGAACCACTGAATGAGCGCGCACTGCTGTGTAAGCAGGGTTTGCAAGAGCAAAGAACATCTTACTTCCCCCTTCCCTCTCTCCTTTCTGTCTTTCCTGGAAGCTTTTAGCATTTGTTGGACATTGATTATGTGTCAGAAAATGTTCCAGGTAGTAAAAATACAAGGCCGACAAGAGTGTCCCTATTTAGTTGTTTATTAAGTTAGTTCTGGCTTCTGTCTTTGCCTCTGGCCTTGCCTGCCCACATACCCCCCAAGTGTGCTGAACCCCAGTGAAAGTAACCTTCCCTTAGTCCTCAGTACTTCTGTAATTATTTCTCACAGGTGGCTGCTTCATCCACACTGAGTTACCTCCTACCACCTCTTGTGATCTCAGTTTAACCCTCACTGCATTGACTATCATCCCTGGGTCCCATCTCCTTTCATCATACCATACACGTCACTCTAGTTACACATATTATTATATATATATGTTGATACATTCTTATGTGTTTGATGTTTCTCTTCCCTCTGGACAGAAATCACCAGCAAGGAGCCTACACTGGGCCTCTTAATAAATGCCTAATAAAATACTTGTTGAATGAGTGAAATAATTATGAATTTGAGTATATATAAGGATATCATGGTTATTTTTTGCTACATAACAAACTACCTTAAAACTTGGTTGTTTAAAGCAATAAGCATTTTTTGACCTCTTGTGATTCTGAGGGTTGATGGGGCTTACCTGGGTGCATCTTCTACTCCACATGATATCAACTGGGACTGCAGACACCTGGGGGCTCAGGTGGGTTGGAATATTTAAGATGGCTCCCTCACATGGCTGGTGTCCTGGGATAGTAGGACTGCAGAGCTGGTTTCAGTTGGAATGTTAGGGCTGCTCAGCTTCTCTCGCATGAAGTCTAAGGTTCTTTCCCTTTCCACATGGTCTCTGCACTTGGTCTCTCTAGCAAGTAGTCAGATTTCTTAGTAGCTCAAGGCTTCCAAAACAAGCAATTCAAGGGAAGGGGCAGAGGCGGCCAGATCTCTTAAAGGCTGGGTGGAAAGCTGGTCCAGTGCCAATTTTACCATATTTTATTAGTCACAGAAGTCACAGGCCTATTCCAGAATACTTGAGAAAAACATAAAAACAAAAAAGCAAACTTCCCTTCTTTATGGTAGAGTCACAAAGAATTTGAGACCATCCTTAATCCATCACAGAAATTTAACCAAAATGTAAAACGTTTTTTCATTTTCTTTTCTTTTTTATGGGGTTGGGAGAGGTCAAGGATCTTTTTATTTTAGTTTTCATTTTATTGTGGTAAGAATACTTAACATGAGATCTACCCTCTCACAGATTTTTTAGTGCACAATATAGTATTGTTAGCTGTAGGCACAATGTTGTACGGCAACCTCTGTAACTTATTTATCTTGTATAACTGAAACTTTTTACCCATTAATTAACAACCTCACACTTTCCCCTCCCTCTCCCCCCAGTCCCTGGAAACTACCATTGTACTCTCTGTTTCTATGAGTTTGACTATTTCAGATACCTCATATAAACGGAGTCACGTAGTGTTTGTCCTTCTGAAACTGGCTTATTTCACTTAGCATAATGTCCTCAAGGTTTATCCATGTTGCCACATATTGTAGGATTTCCTTCTTTTTTAAGGTGGAATAATAGTCAACTGTATGTATATAGCACATTTTCTTTATTCATTCATTGATGGACTTATCGGTTGTTTCTATACTTCGCTATTATAAATAGTGGCGCAATGAACATGGGAGATTACAATGTCTGTGAGATCACAGTATCTCTGTGAGATCTTGACTGCATTTTTTGGATAAATATCTAGAAGTGGGATTGCTGGATCATTTGGTAGTTCTATTTTTAATTTTTTGAGAAACGTTCGCACTGTTTTCCACAGTGGCTGCACCATTTTGTATTCCCCCCAACAGTTTAAAAGAGTTCCAATTTCTTGACATCCTCACCAACACTTGGAAAAGGAAATAGTCAAGAGTGAAAAGAATGGGAGAAAATATTTACTAACCATATATCTGTTAAGGGGTTAATATCCAAAATATATAAGGAATTCCTACAACTCAGGAGCAAAAAAATGAAATTAAAACATGGGCTGGGGACTCAAATAGACATTTCTCCAAAGAAGACATACAGATAGCCAACAGGCATATGAAAAGATGCTCAGCATCACCAACCATCATGGAAACGCAAATCAAAACCACAATTACATATCACTTCACACATGTTAGGATGGCTATTATCAAAAACACAAAAGACAACAAGTGTCGGCAAGAATGTGGAAAAATTGGAACTCCTTATTTACTTTACAAAACCCTAAGCCTCACTCAGAGCCCTCATTTGGCCAGGCTTCTGGAAACATTAATATCAGCCATTTTGGGGGATCTTACTAGCAGGGTTTAGTATAGCATAAGGCACCAAGTGTGTCTTTTTTTTTTTTTTTACTGCAGTATAGTTGCTTTACAATGTTGTGTTAGTTTCTGCTGCACAGCAAAGCGAATCAGTTATACATATACATATATCCCCTCCTTTTTTGGATTTCCTTCCACTTTAGGTCACAACAGAGCCTTGAGTAGAGGGTGTCTTTGATCAGCATCAGGCAGTCCTCACTGTTGAGAGAGCACCCATTGTAGCAACAAGCCTGGTCCCTCAGGGCAATCTGTGTGTGCCTTAGGGGCACAAGGGGGGGGGCGGCGGGCACTGCATGTGAGTAGAAATGCCCGTACCTGGATCTTGCTTTCCTTGTAGCCTCCCCCAGTCATTCGGCTCTGAGGTCTTTTCCATCCCTTGATTTTGCTAGGATAGAGAATAACTTCCTCTTTGTCATAGGAGGAATGAGCATAACTGGCTCTTGATCAAGTACTTCATTTCATATTCTTTGGTTTACTTTAGGTCGAAGACTAGATTTTTTGTTGTTGTTGTCCTGCCATAGTTCTCCTTTACCTAGCACAGTCTCCTCCTCTTTATTCCCCTTTGTTTCCCTTTTTATTTTGACCTGATTTCAGAAAAATTTCAAGAATACTACAGAGTATTTCTATACTACTTCATCAAGATTCTCTAAGTGTTAAGATTTGTTCTTGTCACTCTCGCTATTTTTCTGTATCATCCATGTTATACAATTCATGTCATTTTGTGTGGAACAGTTCATGTCTCCTCATGTGGTACAGTTCACCGTGTATTTCTAAACGCAAGAACATTCCCTTACATAACCACTTAATAATCAAAATCGGAGAATTAACATTGATACACATTGAGTCTTTCATTTGTCCTAATATCCTTTACAGTGAAAGAAAATTCCCAAGCATGCCTTGCATTCAGGAATCAGGTCTCTTTAGTCTCCTGTATGCTGGAAGAGTTCCTCATTTTCCTGTGTCTTTAATGGCATTGGCATATCTGAAGAGTGCTGGCCTGACATTTTATAGAATGACTGTCAATTTAGGTTTGTCTAACGTTTCATCTTGATGGAATTCATGTATTTAGTTTTGACAGGAATACACTTTTGTTCTCGGTTCATCATATCAGGAAGAATTACTTGTAACATTAGCTCTCAGCAGTTGGGTTTTCTGCCAAGTTTCTGCATTTAAAGTTACTATTTTCTTTGTAATTAATATATATATAGTATAATTAATAAATACTTTGCGGCCAGATAAATATCTTATTCCTCATTGCACTTTCACTTTTTAACATCTAATGATGTTTTTGCTTCAACCAGTTTTCATTATGATGGTTGCCAAATGGTGATTGCTCTTTGTTATTCACTCCACCTGTGCCCAGGGGAAATTTTCCTGAGCCAAAAATGAGCAGTTCATTGTCAAATTTCTCTTATAAACAAGGCTGACAGATCCTGAGTCAAATTTTAACTGATTTTCTACACCTTTATCTGGTGGTGGTTATGTGATGTATCTGTAGATATGTATAATATATGGATATATATATATAATTTTATAGTGTTTGATTTTTATCTTTTACTATAAACCATGTTTACTCACTCATTAAGAAGAGCAAGAGGGTGAAAAGGAAAGAAACAAACATCTAATTTAGCTGCTTAAGTTACATAGCATTATATACGGCTTTATGTATTGCATGAAACTTAGGAAAATATGCTCCACCCTGAATCAGGAGATTTGCTAACATAGAGATCATTCAATGTTATAAATTAGAACTAAAAAAATAAATAAATAAATTAGAACTGTAGCTCTGTAATAGCATTGAGAGGTCATTTAATAACATTAAGTAATTTTCAGATGAAGAAATTGAAGCCATTGTTTTTCAAAAAGTCTTTTTTCTAAAAGGAAGAATAGATGGCCTTTCCTTAAAATAAAATTGTTTTTTTAAAGATGTTTATGAATTCAAAGATTTTGCATATTGATATAAAATATTTAAAAAATAAAATGATTGAAAATTTGCCTAAAATGAGGAATTACATCTCAGTTTCTTTAAGTAGGCAATTACCCTTTCCACTTTATAATGTGATATGAGTTACAAAATGACAACAATTTTAGAAATTTAATCGGTTTTTGCCTCTCCTCCCCCAATACATTCTCTGCCCTGCTTCTGTGCCTCCGGGGCTGACCCTACAGATGCATCGCCAGGGCTTCTTTGAATTCACACTTATAGCTGAATTTGGCCAATGGTAGATCAGAGTGAGGAGGAGAAAGGATGGATTATTTCTTCTCCCTCCCCTCTAGACCTTGGCTCTCTGGTTTTGGTCTGATTCTCTCTCTAAAATTACAGTTCATTTCAGGAACTTCTATTGGTCCAGCTTTCATCAGGCTCTCACTGTCTCCTCCCCTGCTGTTTTAGATCCAGATCTTTTTTTTTTTATACAAGAACTTATGTTTATTACAAACAGAGAGAGAGAGAGAGAGAGCATGCGCAAGAGGGATTAGAAGCCTAGAATATAAGGTTACGAATTTAAAAGCATCTTACGTTTTGCTCTAATGGCAACAAAATTAATAGGAACAAAGCATCGTGTTGTTCTCTGGCACAGTAGGAGGGTATCTCTGCAGACCTGATGAGCAAATTTTGTGAAATATGTAGTATGAAGGAGGAAAGCTTGGTAGGTCTTTGCTCCACACATGGAACTGTCCATGTTTTGGATTGGTGTCGCCTGAATGACCTGCCACTACATGTGACTTCTAACATGGGGATTATCAGTAGGTGGGCCAGAAGATAACTTCTCTTCTGACTGGATGGGCAGTTTAAGGTCTCCATATTATCTCTAATATAGCCAACGAATTGCACATCATCTGCACTGCATATCAAGTGGGCCCCCAAAATACCACTGGTGAGACTGTATTGCAGTGCTGCTTTCACAAGCTCACCCTAGTCAGGGATTCTGAGGCTGGAATGTGATCCCCACGTCTCCATTCAATACCTTGCACTTGTGCTTTCCCAGCATGCTTCAGTATTTCTTATTGGTTCCTTTCCTTATCTTTGTAACTTCTCTCATTAAATTATCTTCAAAACCCCACATTAGTTACCTTGCATTTTCTATTGGGAACCTAATGAATGCAGTAACACAACTCAGGAATAGAATCAGAGGGATGAAGTTTCTATTAAATGGCTAATAAGTGATTGCCAATAGGAAACAGACCTGGGGAAGGTGTAGTTACACTTGCTTATTTCATCTTCATCTGTGATTTCATCTTGCTTATTTCATCTTCATTCTGTGATTTCTGTAGACTTTCTGTAGACTTTCCAACAAAATCTAGCAGTAGTTCTTGGTTATCCTCCTGGAAGCCTGTGGATATATATTTTTTTCTTTTATAGAAGAGCAATTGATGTTAATTTTATTTACTTATACAAAACTATTTTCCAAATATTGTTGGAAGAGAAATGTAGGGTAGGAGGCTCAGGAAATATTTTAATGCTTAAAAAAATTACGTGCCATGTGATTTTAAACTTTGCAAACTTTCCCATACATAAGCTTACTTTTGCTAAAATACAAATCAAATAAAATGCTTCTAGATTATGCATGGGAGTGTTGCTGGAGAGAAATAGAAGAGGGAATTGGGCCCTTCAGAGATAATCTTCTGTGTATAAGTGATTAAGCACTAGAATGGATATCATAGTCAAAGTCTAGCCTCATTTGTTTTACTGATGCTGCTTCATTTAGGCAACATGCCTCTTTATATCTTAGGCAATTAGGTAATGAATTAGAAGAATAGTTAAAGGAAAAAATATATAGATTAGAGAGTCATTCCAGTGAAGCTAGGGAGTGAATGGATATTTAAGTTACTCTCAGATTCATTAGTCTTAGTGTCTATTACTATAAAATTCAGAATCACAGTCACGTAAATACAATTATTATACTTAAATAAATCAAGAAAGTTTCATTTTTAAAAATGTCAGATGTTCTGTATTTCTCTGCTGGCAATATAAATCTGAAGTTGATCTATGCTAAACATCTGTCAAAAATACACATTTGTTTAACAGGATCACCAGTAGTTCAAAAATAAAGTGCTTTGAATAACACATCAGTAAGCAAAAAGTTTGTTCATTCTATTTAAAAATGCACTAAGTACCCCACAAAATACTATAAATTTTTATAAATGTGTTCATTATGAGGTAAAATTTCATCATAAAAATCTGTCTTATAGATGGAACTTAAAAACCAAAAAAATGCCAAATAAAAGTGGAAAGTACTTCCTTCCTTTCATTATCCTAGTCTAATTTCTTCTAATTTAGAAGCTGTTCACAAACATAAAAACAACAATCAACTAATACTTTTTAACTACATTCACTCTTTATGGAAAAAAAAATCAAAATAATCTGTAGTCTTCAAGGAAAAAGAGGATTAGAAACTTATTTGACTGGACAGAGGATTTGTAAAATTTTCCTCAGGTTAAAAGATAAAACATTGCAGGAATTAGGTTGAAAACATAATTTAGCTTTCTCCAAATGTATTTTCATTGTATTTTTCTATTTTAGATTTCTAGACATTTGCTTTTGAGTTCTTGTTAAAGAAATAATTGAACAAACTTGAAAAATATAACCACATGGATTCTTTCATCACTGTTTCTTCCTGGCACTGAAAATTTTTTTCCTGGATGTCAGTAGCAAAACATTATGGCTGTAACCTGCTGGGGTAAATATAGTACCTTGTAAATAAAATGCTATCAGTTCAGTGGTTGAGAATATTTGTTTTTCACCCCACACTTAACAATAGCAACAAAAATGTATAACACCACAAAATGTTCATTTCTCACTCTGAGTACTATTTAAGACTTTCAATGGCTTATTTTAGAAATTGCAAGATTTTAAAAGCCTCCTTAACATATGGCAAGATGAAGCGGTAGCCTGTGATTGTTTTTATTTCAGTTTTAGGCTAATTTTATGCCAGTTGCTTTGTTGAGTTTTTTTATTTGTTTGTTTGTTTTCTGAGCAATTAATTTATTTAAGAAGATACTCGAAGATCACTTCCTTGCTTTCTCTTTTTCGATTGTTTCATTATTTATTATTCTGCTTAGGAAATATTTTTGAAGTAGGAGATGGGAAAGAGCAATATTAGTGGTATTACACTTAGAATTCTGCAACAATTTAGCTGTCATATTTGAATCTCTCAAGTCAGAAAGCTATAAAAGATCAAGAGATGAATGTCAGGAATCTGTGGTGAGAAAAGAAAGAACTTAATAGAGTGTTCTAAAGACTCTCCTAAGTTGTGTTTCCTCATTATAGGAAGGTTTCTTATTTGTAGTTAGGATAAATTATTTTGAGTAGAAGAAAGATAGTGCAAGATGAGCTAAGACTCAAAATATTAATATTGAAATACTGTACACTTTATTTATGAATTGATTTATTTTTAAATGTCTTTATTAAATTCATTAAAAGTTGTGCTAGATAGTGAGGAGAATTAAGAGGTACAAACTTCTAAGTGTAAAATAGGTAAGTTACAAGGATATAATTCACAGCATAGGGAGTATAGCCAATATCTTATAATAACTTTAAATGGGATATGATGTATAAAAATGTTAAAAAACTATGTTGTACACCTGAAATTAATATAATATTGTCAGTTATACTTAAAATATGTATATATAGCCATCCTTAAAAAATTACCCTGGTAATTACCACCCTGGTGGTGCAGTGGTTGAGAGCCCGCCTGCCGATGCAGGGGACACGGGTTCATATCCCAGTCCGGGAAGATCCCACATGCCGCGGAGCGGCTAGGCCCGTGAGCCATGGCCGCTGAGCCTGCGTGTCCGGAGCCTGTGCTCCGCAACGGGAGAGGCCACAACAGTGAGAGGCCTGCGTACCGCAAAAAAAAAAAAAAAATTGCCCTAAATAGCAAATTTCATGAAAAATACTATCTTCTTAAAAACATTTTTTATTGAAATATAGCTGATTTACAATGTCGTGTTAGTTTCAGGTGTACAACAAATTGATTCAGATATACATATATATACATAAATATATATATATTTTATATATCTTTTTAAAAGAAAAAGGTTAGTTAGAAGTGACATTGTTTTACGTATTGCAAATAACTATAATGTCTGTCTTAATAATGACAGCTGAATACTTATATCAACTTTTCTGTATTCAATATGTTGCAACATATTATTTCAGTATATGAAGAAAATGCAGCCCCACTAAGATATGAGTGAAAGATAGGAAAAAAGATAGAAATATTAAAAAATCATTCATATAACACCAAAATTTGGCAGGTGGTAGTTTGTTAAAGGTTAGTCACAATATGGAATGTGAATCCGTATCAGTGTACTTTTCATACTCTGTTACATAAAAATCCCTTGGTCTGCCTTGACCTTTTAATATATCTTTTACCTGTGCATGATTTTCGCCATTTGGAAATTATTGGTTCACTGAATTATACAGTTGACACATTTCATTTTACAATATCAAATCAATATCAAAAAAATCACACTTATTAATATCACCATTGATCTCATCAGAAAATTCTTTAAGTATTGACATGTTGAATTCATTGTGGCAGACATCAGTTTTCCAAAATCCTAACTTTTGTTTGAAATCTTCGATTATATTTTTGGTAACATACTTGTTGATTGTTTTCCTTGAAGTGATAAGCTCCTTTTGTTCATTTTCAGGAAAATGTCAAATATCCAAGTTTTAATAACCATATTTGTCTGTTAGTCATTCTTTTAAGTAAAGCTAGTGTTTCACGAAAAAAGGAGCTAGTTTACTTTTCAACTCAGACTGTTACACAAATAATCATATTTCAGAAAGCAAAAGTTCTCACTTTATGCATATTTCTCATTTTGTCACACCATGAATTGTGCAGCATCTGTGCAAATGTCAACATAGTAAATAATATCTTAGTATCATTATGAAAATAGTTCAGCTTCAGTGGATTCAGGGAAAGTGTCTTGGGGGCCCACAGAGCTCTATGGACCACACTTTGAGAACCACTGCTTTAGAAAATGTACGAGGCCCTTCACAGACATTATTGCAAGGTATCTTTGCAGCAAGCCCATGTGGTAGAAACTGACTTTGCTCATTTTACAGATTTTCCTTTATTTTACAGATAAAAATTATGAATTTTCAGTAACTTGCTCACTCCACTAATCTGGATCCTCCAGTATGAGCTCAAAAATCTTTAGGATATATTGTCAGTTTTTCATTTATATACTGGAAAAAGTTACTATTTATCTTCTATAGATTTTGCGATGATTAAATTAAAAGTCACGGATGGGCTGGTTCTTTGAAGGCAGTGAAATAATTCATTTTGGATATTCTGATTAATCCTGACCCTTGGCTACATGAGGGAAAACAAGTGTGAAATATTTCCTTCCCTTTTTACCAGTAGCTCTCACATACTGCTTCCACTAGGTGGCTCTGAGATTCAGAAGGGGTTCTGGGGTGGGTAGTTGGAGCAGCTGGGAGGTGTGAGACAGACCTATCTCCAAGAACTTGAAGGAAACCCATACAGCAAATAGATATGTCTGACAACTATCTGAGCAATCACCAGGTGGCAGGGAGGTCCAAACATGGAGTATCTATGGACGGGGAGAACCCAGTAACAGGAAACCCAGAAGCAAGGAGTTCTCACATCAGGGAAGATTGCCAGTAGCTCCCAAGGCTTCCTGGTGGTCTGAGGTTAAGCTGCAGAGGCTGGGACTGTAACAAGGAAAGGTCGCTGAGGAATAAAATAAGCCATCAGGAGGCAGCAGTACCAGTACCCTCCAGGTCTGAAAGAAAACGTTGGGCATAAATCTCAGTTACTGCTCTACACATAACAGTGTTAATGATAATATTAATTGTAATGCTATTACCATTTACTGCTGACTTACTGAGTTTCAAATACTATGCAGAGCACTTTAAGCATTCTGTCTCATTTAATCCTTGAACTTTGCAAAGGGTTAGTACTCTCTGCATTTACAGATGACTAAGTTGGAAGGCAGGTTAAACAGTGTGTTTCCTAACCTGTGTGTTTCCTAAAAACATACAGCTGGTAATTAATGGGACTAAGGAATAAACCTCTCTGTGCACCTATCTCCCTAGCTTCCTGCTGTGCTGCTGCTAATACCTGTGACTCTGATTCTATTATTGGAGGTTCTTATGAAATACATATGTGAAAATTCAGGAAGCAGAAGGGGGAGTTGAGTCAAAACGTTTCAATTTCATTCATTAAGTACTCCTTCCCTAGCCTTTACTTTTTAATGGGGTAGAATTAATTAAAATCCAGAATATAATCAAAATGATTTCTGGTTTTTTTCTAATGTTATAAACAGACGTTTTGAGTAATATGAAATATTTTAACTTATGTATATTTTGAATGCATTTTTTAACACAATTACATGTGAATAGAAAACAGCACATGTTAAACTTATGCTTCTTTGTTCTCAGAAATGAATTGGAATTTTGTTACCTGGAATGAGAATAGAGGATCTATTTTTTAAAAGTGACTGACTTCTGGGGAAAATACAACCTTAGTAATTTCACATGTTGGACAAGATGAGCAGGTTCTGGCAAAGTTTCATGTTCATGCTTCCTACAGGGTAGCAATAAATAGGATTTACACCAGAGAAAAATATAAAGCTTCAAACAGAAACAGGTGATAAAATGTGTCTTGCAGTAACAATAGCATCCTATGTCAATAAAGAAGCAATAAATTCAAGTAGATACCCGGTTTGCCAGATCACACTATAGTATTTTAGAAAAATCACACAGACACACACGGATTTGTCTTTCAGTAAATAACCAAATTTGAGATTACCAAATCAATATTTTCCTTTATATGCAAAGACTTCTAAATCTATAGTATATAAAAAATACGTGAACTACTTGTATTAAGGCAAGGAGAACTCAAAGCGCTCATTTTCACAAATGTAGCTCAGAGTCAAGGTTAATCAGAGTTTGAAATGAGTTAAATAGCTCCTTTAGAAAGTCAGCTAAATAAGAGAAATGAACCAGCCTTTTCCATTTTTTTTAACATTTCAACCAGAGTCAAATTAGTTAGTTCAAAATAAGGTCAATTCTTTGCCATTTGGATTATATTAAAATAGCTATTTTGGGAAAATAGCATACCACTAAATGACATTACCTATTAGCCTTTAATATATATTAAATATACGGGGCAACTAATTTCATTTATATTTTTTGATTTGATTTGATTTTGATACACTGTTCCTCTGTCTTGTTTCAGTTACTCTCTGGTGTAAATGCCAGTTTTAGATTGAACTGTATTAATCTTTTGGAGAAATTTGAATGCTGGGCTTTTTCTACTTTCCTTGGATTTTTTTGATGATTTCAACTATTTGTATGTAGGATGTTATTGGCAGGGAAATCTCAGTACAAGCTCTCTTTCACTCATTTACTAAACATGTATTTATCATTCACCTCCTATGTGCCAGCACTGTGCTAGCCCATGATTCTGTATTAGTGAATAATACAGAGCTGTTTTTCCTATATATTCCCATGAATGTCATTTTAGTAAGAAAAACTAATAATAAACAAGCTATTACTGTAGTCATGTATGTAATAAAGCAGAAGTTCAGGGCTTTGTTGGAGCATCTGTCATAAGGATTCACCTTTGTCTTACAGGGATAAGGTTCAGAGGATAGGTAGAATTACAAGGTAATATTTCAGAAAGAAATCTGTATAAAGTTTTTGAGGCAGGTTAGAGTGCATCTCAGGACAAATGAAATTTGAGGTACCTGAGACCTGTCAGCTGAGGGTCTGTCTTAAAAATAATTTTAGCAAGTTTTAATTTTATCCTAAAGTCTTTGGGAACTTATTGAAGAACATTAAGTATAAGAAAAATAGAGTTAAAATGTAGTTTTGGGTAGACTTATGTTACTTGGATGTAAGATGGAGAACAATTTGGGCTGTGATGGAGTGTGAGGATGTAAGGGAAGAGAAACAGGAGGCCATTTCGGTTGTCTGAGTGACAGAACATGGTGGCTTAGGCTGGCCTGATAGTACTTCGTGTAGTGAGGTCCATGCTCCAAACAACTCAACTTCTCACACAAAACCTATGAAATATGATTTTCCTGGGAAGTCACTTATGAGTCTTTCACATTACAAAAGAAGATCTAACCCTAGAATGCCCTGGAAACTTATTTTTTTTAATGAATCCTCTTGACTGTACCTTGAAATAAAATATTGTCTACTGAAGATTTTTTGGCCATTTGCTTCTGTTTATTTTACTGAAGCAGTAATTTTAAGATGTTTAGAGAGGCTTAGTAGTATCAAATGAAATTTGGTATTTAAGCAGTTTTTTTTCTATTTTGTCCATGTTTTATTTGCATGCTCTGCCTATGATTAATGAAGACCCTATTTTAGTAGAATCAGTAGATCTACAGATAGATAAATAGATAGATAGATAGATAGATGTCTATGTATAGTATTTGTAAGTAAAGAAGTATTTTTGGTAAAGAAGCCAAGTTTTTAGCTACAGGGAAATTATTTTACAAATAAACATTTTATATTATCAGAAAGTATTACAGGGAACAAGGCACTTTGCAATCACTATCTCATTAGATACATGGAATAGATATTTCATCTTTTCTTACTTTTTAAATTAGTATTCTTCCTTTAAACAGTAAAGAGTAAACAACAGCTGGTCAAATTAATAATAACTTTTGGAGAAGTTTTTAGGTATTAATTATAAGGCAAATGGTAATTTTAGATACTTTATCATGAGGGAAAAACAGAATCACTGACAAAGAGCATAGCAGAGAAATGTATTTTTAGTATTTGATTATCATCTCGGAGATCTAACAGATATCATAACAAAACAGACAAGTGATACATGCCTTTGCAAAGGCAAAAGATTTACCAAAATAAACTTTATCATTGTAAAATTCTATTTTTAAACATTTTTAACTGACCCTAATAATTACAGACACACCACTGTTCCTGCTTACATTTATGACAGGATGCAATTTCATTTTTAAATTCATTCAAACACGGTCAAGGGTAAATGAGAAATAAAGCACTTGGTCAGATTGTCAGAGGCAAGCTGACATTTGGTAAAGAAGGTCACTGGAGTCTAAATATATGGACACTGGCTCCTAAGGGAACTGAGAAGTGCTTGCTCTATGTCACACACATAGGTCAGTTTTCTCCCTCACCATGAAAAAATCTTGAGACCAAATACTAAGGTTGTAAGTTAAACTAATAAAAGGGAGACAGGTCCAAACCATGACTCTGAATAAGATCTAACCTCACTGACTCTCAAGAGGGTTTAATCCAAATAGCTAATCATGAAACAGATGCTCATCCAAATAATTATGACACTGATTTTATCCCCAATCAAATACAAAATAAATGTAGTATTTTAATTTGAATAATCTAATTTATTATTATATTCTAATTCTAAAATATATTTCTAATAATTTCTTTTATATAAATATACACATATATTCTTTTAAATAGGGGAATTTTATAACTAATATTTTTTATTTGTAATAATGTTTTATAACTGATTTATAAGAAAACAGTGGAAAGAAGGAGAAGGGCGATAATCTGGGGACAAAATCCACAGCAAGGAAGCACTGGAACAGACAACTGAAATAACTTAGTCCATCCATCTTATTTTTCAAATAGGAAACAAATAGATCATTCCTCAATTAGAATTAAGATGTAGTCCTCATAAATCTGTTTATTGTTTTTCCCATGACATTATCTCATGACTTCTGTAGTCATTGCTTAATCTGACATTTAAGACATTGAACAAAGTCTTTGATCCTGTAACAGGTCACATTTACCCCAAAGGGAAAAAAAAAATCTCTTAGTTTGGAGAGCTGATACAGAAGTGCATTAGTTAGCTGGCCACTACTAAGGTTGAATAGTTGTGTGATCTTACTAGGTCATTGAGAAGAGCTTATGTAAGGAAGTACATTACACAACTTTCTGCCCAAGGAAAGAAAGAAGGAACCATTTGTCAATTGAATCTCATCCACTGTTGGTCAAAGGTGGCTCCTTGGGGCATGAATTCCCCTCACATATGAGTTGAGTGTGCAGGAATGCCCATATGGTTGCTCTGAATGCCCCAGCCTGCCCACCAGTGAAGCCCCAGGGCAGGAATCAGGAGACACACAGATTAACACGAGTCAAGATACTGTTAAGTTGCACATGCATGAAATTACACAGTCAGTACAGAACTTGCTACTGCAGCACTGGTTAGAATAAGTGTTGGGTGTGGGAAGATTGGCAGTGTGCATAAGAAGTGTCTGATATAGATCCTATCATCACGGTTATATGGACGATGACCTACAGGCTCAGGAAGCCTAAGTTACCGAAAGCCACATGTTGGAAAGTAGCAGAGCCAGATTTCTGTATGATTCTAGAACCCATGTTTGGAACCACTGAGTGTTGTTTCTCAGGCATATATTGTTATTAAAGAAAACTTACATAATATATACCCAGCAGAACTTTTTCAAGTTGAGGTAGCTGCAGTAATTTTTCCCCTTTGTATTGCTTATAAAGCATGATTAAGATAAGGATGCAGTGCTCTGTGACTTCAGAGAGCCACTTCTAGATGAGGAGGTAAAACTCATCAAGAAGATGGGACAGTCTCCTCAATAAGTGGTGCTGGGAAGACTGGACAGCTACATGTAAGAGAATGAAATTGGAACATTTTCTAACACCATGTACAAAAATAAACCCAAAATGGATTAAAGACCTAAATGTAAGACCAGAAATCATAAAACTCCTAGAGAAAAACATAGGCAAAACAGTCTGACATAAATCACAACAATATTTTTTCTTTGGATCAGTCTCCTAAAGCAAGGGAAATAAAAGTAAAAATAAAGAAATGGGACCTAATTAAACTTAAAACCTTTTGCACATCAAAGGAAACCATCAACAAAATGAAAAGACAACCTGCTAAATGTGAGAAAATACTTGTAAATGATACGACCAATAAGGGGTTAATATCCAACATATATAAACAACTCATACAACTCAACATCAAAAACAAACAAACAAACGAAAACCCCAAAACAACAAACTACTTGATTAAAAAATGGGCAGAAGACCTGAATAGATATTTTTCCAAAGAGTACATCCAATAGCCAACAGGCACATGAAAAGATGCTTAACATTGCTAATCATCAGGGAAATGCATATCAAAACCACAATGAGACATCACCTCACACCTGTCAGAATGGCTATCATCAAAAAGACCACAAATAACAAGTGTTTGCGAGGATGTGGAGAAAAGGGAATGCTCATATACCGTTGGTGGGAACGTAAATTGGTGCAGCCACTGTGGAAAACAGTATGAAGATTTTTCAAAAAATTAAGAATAGAACTACCATATGACCCAGCAATTCCATTCCTGGGTACATATCTGAAAAAAAACAAAAACACTAATTCAAAAAAATACATGCACCCCAATGTTCATAGCAGTATTATTTACAATTGCTCAGATAATGGAAGCAAACTATGTGTCCATCAACCGATGAATAGATAAAGAAGATGTGGCCCCCCGCCACACACACACAAAATAGAATATTATTCAGCCATAAAAAAGAATGAAATTTTGCCGTTTGCAATAACATGGATGGACTTTGAGGGTGTTATGCTAAGTGAAATAAGCCAGACAGAGAAAGACAAATACTGTATGATATCACTTATATGTGGAATCTAAAAAGTATAACAATCTAGTGAATATAACAAAAAAGAGACTCACAGATATAGATAACAAATCAGTGGTTCCCAGTGGGGAGAAGGAAGAAGGGAAGGGTAATACAGGAGTAGAGGATTAAGAGAAACAAACTATTATGTATAAAATAAGCTGTAAGGATATATTGTACAGCGTGGGGAATATAGCCAATATTTTATAATAACTATAAATGGAATATAACCTTTCAAAATTGTAAATCCCTAAATTGTATACCTGTAAAATATAATATTGTACGTTAACTACATGCAATTAAAAAATTGTAAAAAAGTAAAAAATATAAACAAAATAAAATGAAATAAAATGGAAAAAAGAAGATGGGAGAACACCTTAGTAACCTCTGCAGATGGCTGGCCCCCAGGCTGGCCTGGGCAAGTATCTCTTTGACAGCATCACCCTCAAGCACAACTAGGAGCTCTGGAAACCAGCAGCCTTGAGGAGCCCCTCTGCATCCCCCTGGTGTCAGGGCGCTGCCTGGGTCTCTTCCTGCTGCACTAGGCAGCTTTTTAACTGCCCTGGAGCCCTCTCCCAAGTTGTGGACCAAATGGAAATAAAGCTTTTTGCAGGAAAAAACATGATTCAAGGTTATGATTGATAACCAAACAGCTGGGAATTGCTACCACAACTGCTGAATCCATGAAGATATCTATTTGGTAAAGTAAAGTGATAGGGATGCCTTTGTGCTTCTCTGAGGAGACCTTAGGATTCTAACCACAAACCAATAACCAGAAATATGGATGCATTTTATTTGTTCCTGGGTTAGGGAGAAAAGAACTGTCCACGAGGCAGTCAAAGGTTTCCTCAGTGTGCAAATCCAGCCCAGTCCCAGGTCTGTACCATGATTTCCCTGATCTTCCTGCTAAGAGGACATGTGATCATCTTGACACCAATGAGATACTGTGGGCACTGCCAGAGTAAAAGAGAGCTCAGTCTGGCCATGCTGGAGGGGTCATGTTTCCACTGCCTTTAGAGCTACTGGATGACTGATCCTGGAAACCCCTGCTGCCTGGTAATTCCAGGTCCTTAGGACTTCAGTCTGAGTGTGGAGGCTAGGGGAGGGCCCAGGTATTCTCTCCACTGTATTCACTCTTCTTTCCTTCTGAGCTTGAAAATTACCTCTTGGACCTTCAACATGCATTTACTGGTCTTAAAAAAATTATGAAGGCTAAAAATTCTAATTGCCTACATCAAAGGACTTCAGTCTAAACCCAAGTTATTAACTCACAGAAACAGCAAAAAACAAGAATTGCTATAAAATCCAGGGTAGAATCATTCGCTGTGGCAGTCCTGTCAGTCACATGTGTGCTGGTGGCTTGAAATTTCACTCCTCTGCATCAACCAAATTGACTTTTTCCCACCAACCCCAAAACAAACAAATGAGCGACCACTGATTTTACACATCAAGTGTGTCTTTGCCTATCATTATAGCAAATTGTAATTTTAATTACAATCTACAATGTCAGAAAAATACCTCCTTTTACTTTCTCTACCCTGAATGTTGAAGACCTTAGGACTATTAAAATGCAAAAGAAATTTGTTATTATAAAATGCAAAAGAAATTTGTTATTATAAAAGCCTTTGCAGTGCAGTCAATACATTTTCAAGTCTCCTTTTTTTCCCATTTTCCCTACACGAATTGATGTAGTCAATATAGTTTCAATTATGTTAAATACAAGCAATCAATGGTGTCTAAACAAGTGGTTGTCAAAGCAATACTTTATAACTAAGACTGTATGTATTTCTTATTTTATTTAAAGATATAAAAATATAGAAAATACTTTTATATCTAGTAAATATTTTTATATCTAGTAGAATTTCTCTTTCTTCCTCTCAGCCCTATACTTCATAATAGGGAAGACAGAATGCCTACTTTTCTACGCTCCTCCAACTTGAGGGAAAATGAAAATGATGATGGTGTGTGTGTGTGTGTTTTGTGGGAAGGGTTGTTTGTATTCAGGCAGTTACAGCTTACTGATAAAGTATTGGTAGTTAAGTTTTCAAGTATTCCTTCCTGTTTTCTGAGTGAAGCTGCCTGTCTCACCATGGTGTCCTACCTCTATTCCCAAAGTCTCTTTAGAAATTAGCACAGAGATGGTGATTTTTTGTTGTTGTTGTTCACTCTTTGGCCATTCTTCTCTCTTTCCCATATAATGTGTTTGAAATTGTGTCCTAATTATAGTTCAAGGACATATTAATTTGTTCATCCCCTCATTTTTAATTTTATACATAGATTCATTCATTCATACATATGTAGTTAGTGAATTCATAAATTTGGCTAATAGTTATTGTTTTTTTAATTGAAGTATAGTTGATTTACAATGTTGTGTTAGTTACAGGTGTACAGCAAAGTGATTCAGCTTTATATATATATATATATATATATATATATATATATATATGCACACACATATATGTATTCTTTTTCAGATTCTTTTCCATTATGGGTTATGACAAGATATGAATATAATTCCCTGTGCTATACAGTAGGTCTTTGTTGTTTATCTATTTTATATACAGTAGTGTGTATCTGTTAATGACAAACTCTTCATTCATCCTCTGCCCCCAGCTTCCCCTTTGGTAACCGTAAGTTTGTTTTCTATGTGAGTCTATTTCTGTTTTGTAAATAGGTTCATTTATATCATTTTTTTTTTAGATTCCACATATAAGTGATATCAGGTGATATTTGTCTTTCTCTGACTTACTTCATCTAGTATGATAATCTCTCTAGGTCCATTTTATTGCTTTTTTAAAAATATGATGCAGGCACTATAATAAGTAAATAGATCTCAAAAATAAAAACAAAACTAAGCTTCTGCCCTTGAAGATCTTCCAGTGTGTTATAATACAGATTGGCCCTTTTTTTAAACATTTGAATATTAAAAATACCAAGCCTGATTAGGGAGATATATGCAGAGAGTAAAGGAGCACAGAGAGGGTGCCCAGAGGAGTGGGGTGAGATATTGTTTAGCTGAATCTTAAAGGCCCAAGTAACAGCTCTGGAAACTTTAAAAACATATCATTAGGCTTACTGTTGTAGACTTGATTAAAAGTTAAGGTTGAATTTTAAAAGTCACAGTCACAGCTTTAAAGAGGATAGAATTTTAACACACATTTAAGGTAATAAATCCTGTCTCTTTCAGAATCCCATTCCTGCCTGTGTCCAACCTCCAGGTCCTTAAGAAACAGATGTCATGTATTGATTGCTTTAGCCTGTGTTGATCTCTAACTGTCTCTAATCCAACCTATAAGCCATTGACTTCCTTAGAAGCATAATAAAGTCAAACTGATTCTCCAGAAACCTAACTCACCCTGTAAAGGACAAATACAGACATTGTGTCCATTGTGGGGTTTTTGACTCCAGTGTTAAAGGAGTGTTCTGTTTAACACCACTAAAAACAAACTGACAATACACTTATTTCCGTAATAATTTTTCTTTTTTAGAAAAAATAAGCTAGCTTTTTTCCCTTAATGCAACAAACATTTTGATATGGCTCATTAGTTTGTATGTGAATAGACTTACTTAACCATGCTAAAAACTTGAAGTCAGGGTTCTAATTTATTGGATTCAAAAGAAAAGGAAAATACTAAATTAACCTGCTAGAGATTTTGACTTTTAACATGAATTTACTCATGGGAAAGGAACTCATTTCCATATCTTTTGTAAAGCATCTGGCATAATAGTGCCCACTTGGAATATTCATGGCATCTGGACCGTCTTACAATTATATTCAGTTATCAATGAGGAAACAGACTGTAAGAAGTTAAATTATATGCCCAGTGTGACAAGATGAAGGATGAAGACTGTGACCTGTGTAACACTAAATACTGAAAATACCACACTGTCTGTTCTTACTATTTTCTTAAAGCTTTCTTCGTAGACAAAGGCAAAGAGGAAACAGGCTAATTCTACACAAATCGATGCATGGCAGATCAATTCAAGTAGATAATTTTTGTTTGATTTCATTGAGAAAAACAGTTGCATGTCTTTTAATTCTGACTATAGGAATAAATCAGGGTCATAAAAATGAATCAAACAACACAGAAATCAAAATAACCTGAAATCTCAATATCTTGAAACACAGTACACTGATATTTTGCTGGCTGTCCTCTAATATATATCTTTATGAAGATGAACATGTACATTATACTACATATATGCACAGAATCATATCAGACACAGGATTATACAAAGGCTAAATTTTTAGGGCATCTTTTTTCTTGGCATATCTAACCTGTCTCTTTCTCTCTTCCTGTTTCCCAGGTGACTAGTATTTCACAAGCTTTCTTCAATGCCATGCAGTCATATATATATACACCTATTCAGTTATTGTCATTATTCATTTATAAAAATAGGGTTACACCGCATATATTTCAGTATATCTAGCTTTATCCACTTTACCCAGATGACAGTTGCCCTAATGTAATTCTTATAGAATTCACGTGCCATAATTTTTTCCATAGTTTTCCTGTTCCTGAAATGCCCCTTTTCTCTTGAGATATTTTTTCATAACAAACTATATTATAATAAACATCTTGGTGTTTGTGTATGTGTGCATTATTATGGACTGCAGTGAATGAGTATATATTCTTATGGACTGAGTGTGTGTGGGTATGTGCACACATTTTTCCAACATCTTTAGTGAGATATAATTCATATATCTAAAATTCACCCTTTAAAGTGTATAATTTGGTTGTATTTATGTGCAGACATTACCGTTATCTAAATTTAGAACCTTGTCATCACCCCAGAAAGAAATACTGTCATCCATTGGCAATCCCTCTCATTTCTCTTCTCCTCATTAATCTGTTTGTTGCTATGAATTTGTGTATTCTGAACATTTCATATAGATGGAATCATAAAATATGTGGCCTATTAAGGTTGGCTTCATTCACGTCACATTTTCAGACTTCATCCATGTTGCAGCATACGTAGATACTGCATTCTTTTTTATTGATGAGTAAGATTCCGTTGTAAGAATACACCATATTTTTTAATCCATTCATCAGTTGATGGACATTTGAATCATTTCCACTTTGGGCTATAATATATGATACTACTTTGAATATTAGTATACGACATTTTGTGTGAAAATTTGCTTTCAGTACTCTTGGATGTATATGTTGGTGTGGAATTGCTAGATCACATAAGAAGTCTATGTTTAAAATGTGAAGGATGGCCAAACTGTTTTCCAAAGTGACTACATTATTCCAATTCCACCAGTATGTAAGAATGATTTCTCTACATCCTCACCTCCACTTTTTATTTCCTGTCTTTAAAGTTTTAATTATTCTGAGGGGGTGTGAAGTAAGCTCTTATTGTGGTTTTGATTGGCATTTCCTTCATTACTAATGATGCTACCTTTAATATGCTTATTGGTCATTTATACTTTTTTTTTTGGATTAGAAGTCTATTCAACTATTTTGTCCTTTAAAAAATTGTCTATTGTTGAGTTATAAGTGTTCTTTATATATTCAGGATATAAGTACCTTATCAGATATATGATTTGTAAATATTTTCTCCCATTCTGTGGCTTTTCTTTTCACTTTCTTGATGGTGTCCTTTTAATACATTAATTTTTTTTTCCCCATAAATCCTAACATACCTTTGTTTTCTTTGTCACTTGGGCTTTTGGTATTATATCTCAGAAACAATTGCCTAATCCAACATCACAAATATGTATGTCTATCTTTTGGGGAAGATTATATTGTTTTTAGACCTTACATGTAGTTCTTTACACACTATTCCATCTGACCCTTTTCCCTCGCTACACTGAGACATTTAAATCTTAATGTCTTGGGCTTCCCTGGTGGCGCAGTGGTTGAGAGTCCGCCTGCCGATGCAGGGGATACGGGTTCGTGCCCCAGTCCGGGAAGATCCTGCATGCCGCGGAGCGGCTAGGCCCGTGAGCCATGGACGCTGAGCCTGTGCGTCCGGAGCCTGTTGCTCCGCAACGGGAGAGGCCACAACAGTAAGAGGCCCGCGTACCGCAAAAAAAAAAAAAAAATCTTAATGTCTTAATATAAGGGTTTATTCTAGACTTTCAGTTATATTCCATTGGTATGTTTGTCCTTCCGTCAGTGCTGCACTGTCTTGATTTCTGTAGATTTGTTGTAAGTTTTGAAATAGAGAAATAAAAGTCCTCCTCCTCTGTTCTTTTTCAAGATTGTTTTGACTCTTCTGGGTCCCTTGCATATTCATATGAATTTTAGGATCATCTTGTCCATTTCTGAAAAAGAGCCAGGTGGGGTTTTGATAACAAGTGGTTTGAAACTTTAGATTAATTTGGGCATGTTGCCATTTTAACATTACTAAATTCTCCAGTCCATGGATGTGGGAGGTCTTTCCATTCATTTAATTCTTCCTTAATTTCTTTCAACAGTGTTTTGTAATTTTCAGTGACTCCCCATATTTGCCCATCTGTCTCTCTGATCTTAGGGACAGCAGCTTCCCCTGTGTCCTTCCCTCTCTTTTGGATCCAAGAATAGCTGTTTTTTTTCTTCCTGGTATGTTGAGCTTTTTAATTTTTGTTAGGAAGGAGTAGCTACTTCCAAGCTTCTGACATACAGAGCTAGGAACTAGAAGTCCCCTTTAATTCTTTAAATAAGATTTCCTTCAGTTCTTTGAAAAATATTGAAAATAGCTGATTAAAAATATTTTTTTTCTGGTTATTTCACTAAGAAGCTTCCTCAGAGATGGTTTCCACTGACTACTTTTTCTCTGCATGGGTCATGCTTTCCTGTTTCTTTGTGTTTTTCATATATATGCACATATATATGTACATATATATTTATATATATATATCAATTTTTTGAAATGACGTTTTGAATAATATAATGTTTCAGTTCTAGAAATCTGATTTCCTTTCTCCTTAGGGTTTCTTTTTGTTAGTTTATTGCCTTTAACATTCATTTAGTGAATTCGCTGAACTAATTCTTTTTTTTTTTTTTTTTTTTTTTTTTTTTTTGCGGTACGCGGGCCTCTCGCTGTTGTGGCCTCTCCCGTTGCGGAGCACAGGCTCCGGACGCGCAGGCTCAGCGGCCATGGCTCATGGGCCCAGATGCTCCGCAGCATGTGGGATCCTCCCGGACCGGGGCCTGAACCCGTATCCCCTGCCTCGGCAGGCGGACTCTCAACCACTGCGCCACCAGGGAAGCCCTGAACTAATTCTTAAAGATCAATATTCCTTCTCTTGTGATTTTCAGTCTGTCCTAATCTTCACCTCCTGCTTGTCCAGGTCCTTGAGGTCAGTCAGAGGGGAGAGCTTTCGGCTTTTGCCTTTGTTTCCTGGGCACACACATAGCCCTACACATGCATGTGGACTTCTACATCCCCTGGAATATGTCAGAGCTTTTCAAATTCCCTGTTCTCATTCACCAGTTTTCTTTCTTTGTTTTTAAAATTCTTTGATAAGACATTTATTTGACCCAACTGGTTTTACTACCTCAGGCAGTTGTAATGTTAGCAGATGCCCCTGATTGATTTTGAAAAATGCCTTGGGGATTGGACTGTTTATAGCAGGGGTCCCCAACCCCCGGGCCATGGACTGATACTGGTCTGTTAGGAACCGGGCTGCACAGCATGTGTGAACTGTGCATGTGAGGGATCTAGTTTGTGCGCTCCTTATGAGAATCTAATGCCTGGTGATCTGAGGTGGAGCTGAGGCAGTGATGCTAGTTCTGGGGAGCGGCTGCAGATACAGTTTATCATCAGCAGAGAGGTTTGACTGCACAGAGACCATAATAAATCAATTGCTTGCAGACTCATGTCAAAACCCTATCAGTGAGTGGCAAGTGAAAACAAGCTCAGGGCTCCCACTGATTCTGCATTATGGTGAGATGTATAATTATTTCATTATATATTACAATGTAATAATAATAGAAATAAAGTCTACAATAAATGTAATGTGCTTGAATCATCCCGAATCCATCCCCCCTCCCCCTGGTCTGTAGAAAAATTGTTTCCTGTTTCCATGAAACAGCTCCCTGGTGCCAAAATGGTTGGGGACCACTGGTTTATAGTAAGCAAGTTCTGAGTTAGGTCAAATAAAAACAAATCCTGGGAATGGGGCTTTTTCAGGAATCTTCCAGACAATAGAAACTATTCTCTAAGAGAAGATATTTGCAAATCATATGTCCAATAAAGGGTTAATAGCCAAAATATATAAAGAACTCATACAACTCAACAACAATAAAAACCAAACAACCTGATGAAAAAATGGGCAGAAGAGCTAAATAGGTATTTACCAAAGAAGACGTATAGATGGACAACAGGTACATGAAAAGATGTTCAACATCACTAATAATCAGCAAAATGCAAATTAAAACCACAGTGAGATATCACCTCATGCTTGTTAGAATGGCCATTATCAAAAAGGCAAGAAATAATAAATGTTGGAGAGGGTGTGGAGAAAAGGGAACCCTCATACACTGCTGGTGGGAATGTAAATTGATACAGCCACTATGGAGAACAGTATGGAGATTCCTCAGAAGATTAAAAATAGAATTACCATATGATCCAGGTATTCCACTTCTGAGTATTTATCCAAAGAATATGAAAACGCTAATTCAAAAACATATATTTACTCCTATGTTCATAGCAGCATTGTTAATAATAGCCAAGATATGGAAACAACCTAAGTGCCCATCAGTGGATGAATGGATAAAGGAAATGTGAGATATAGACATATAGACATATATACACACTCACATATATACATACACACACACACATATACACACACACACACTGGAATATTACTCAGCCATTGAAAAAAAGATAAAAACTTGTCATTTGCAACAATGTGGATGAAACTTGAGAGTATCTTGCTAAGTGAATGCCACCTCCTACCTTGCTAGCTCACTTCATTTAGTACCCCAGCCCAAATACTCCTTTGGCTCTTTCCAGGACTTCCAATGCATTGGTCCTAACACCTTTTCACTTTCCCTCACAACCACGATGCCCCCACTTCCTTCTATACCCAGAGTAAATTTCATGATAAATCACTATAAAAACAACCAGTGCACATCTCGACTTTCTTTTCCCTTGATCCTTCATCATATTTGCCCTTGGAAAAACTATAACCCTGGTTAAATACAACCATCCTTCCATCCATCTAGTCCACCTTTATACTTGTGTAGCTAAGTATGGCTGGAAAAAAACATACCACTACGCTGACTGATCATCTACAAGATGGATTCAGTGCTGTCAAATATATCACTCCTTCCACTTGCCTGGCTGATTCATTCCCACGTATATCTCTATCCCTAAGTTCACAAAGCCTCCTCTTCCATCTTTACTCCCAGCAGATGGTTGATCCCTAAGTTCACAAAGCCTCCTCTTCCATCTTTACTCCCAGCAGATGGTTGATCCCTAAGTTCACAAAGCCTCCTCTTCCATCTTTATTCCCAGCAGATGGTTGATCTGTATGTCTACTTCACTGAGAAAATGTATGAAATCAGCAGAAAGCATCCATGTACAGGCCTATCAGCACCTGACCACGTACTCTGCTTTCCTTCTTATTACCAGTCATATTATTGCTGTCTCTATGCAAAGCCAGTTATAACACTTATGTAGTAGATGCTTGCCTGCTTTCCTATGCAAGGATGTTAGTCCAGAAAGCCTTTTCTTTCCTACTTGGTTCTATTGCATTCACATGAGCCGTTAACAATCGCATCTTTCAGAAAAAATTTTGAAAAATCTATCTTGACCCCACTTGAAATGCCTACTAGTCCATTTATTTTCTAACCTTTGTAGAAAAATCCCTGTAAGTATTTTCTACACTTTATCTCTAAATCCTATTCTTCCACTCCATACTATTACTATCAGTAATTGGGTCCCCCCAAATTCCCCAAAACCCATTGTAATGAACACCACTGTAATAAACACCATAATGCAAAACCCAATGTCTATTTTTGGCTTTAATGTTACTTATCAGAAATGTTTTTAAAAGTTTGTCACTCATTTCTGTTTCATATACTTTATTCACTTGGTTTATATCACGCAACACTCTTTCAGTTTTCCTGTGGTTGCTGTTTATTTCTTTGTCTCCTCTCCTGGCTCCTTCACCAGTCCTTCATTTCATGATGTTAGGATACCAGTGGTCCCTTACTCAGCCTTTGCAGTTCTTTTTGTACACAGACCACATTGGTGATATTATTCAGTTTCATGCTTCAAATGCCTGTATATCAGCTGCATGTTGATAATTTCCTAATTTATATCTCCAGCTCAGACATTTCTCCCAAACTCCATGTATATGTGTGTGTCTGTGTGTATATATATATATATATGTACACACACGTATATATATGTGCATATATATATACTCATACATATGTGCACACACACATATATCTTCCTACTCAACACCTCCACTTAAATGTCTGGTAACCATTGCAGTAGACATGTCTGTAGAAATAGGAGGATATGCAGTTTCATATGGTCCCTGTGTTGGAAAGAGTAATTAGGCCTAGGGTAGGTGTGGTAAGATGGTGGGAAACACTTGGTTTAGTCAGTCCTAACCAGTTAGGCAGGAATTTTTTTTTTAATCTGTAAATCAGATTCTAAAGGAAGAACCGATCACCTGTTATCTCATCTCTTGTCACTAGTCCCAAAGTATAGCATTCTTAGGATGAATTTGGCTACTGATGAAAACTATGTATTAATCCCTGTGAGATAAGAATTTAATTGCACCCAAAACACTTATTCCTCGAGAGTCATGGGGATGGAATATGCCTTAGTGCCTCTTTGCCAGCAGAATGTACTTGTGGTCCTACTTAATGGCCAGGATTTAGTTACCTTATCTTGTGCGCTACACACCCTTTGTAGCCCATCCTAAATAGTTCCTAATCACATACTCATTTCTCAAAACTCAGGTCATCAAAAGTAGTACCTGATTTTCAGGGAACTATCCCCCTCAGGATTATTGCATCCAATTGACTATTTATTGCTTGAAATTCAAATATATTAGTAGTGGTGGACAAATTATTGTTGACTAAGAATCTTTCTCTTGCTTATGGTTCAAAACTTATTTATATCAGATATTGAAAGGTTTTTGTAGTTAGATATGCTGACCTGTATAAGTTCTCATATCTAGGAATGGGGAGGGGGATGGAGAGAAAACTATAGATACTATATTTGACACTATGAATTTGACAATTTTAGATACCTAATATCATGAGTAGAATCAGGCAGTGTTTGTGACTGGCTTATTTCACTTAGCATAATATTCTCAAGTTTCATCCATGTTGCTGAATATGACATGATTTCCTTATTTTTCAAAGCTGAATAATATTGTGTTATGTATACATCATTATGTATACAGCATATTTTCTTTATCCATTCATTCATTGATGGATATTTAGGATATTTCTATATCTTGGCTATAGTGAATAATGCTGCAATAAATATGGGAGTGCAGATTTTGGCCTTGCAGTGATTTATTAGATATGTCATCAAAGCACAGAAAACAAAAGCTAAATTAGATAACTAGAACTATGTCAAACTAAAAACTTCTGCACAGCAAAACAAAACAACAAACCAAAAAAAAGAAAACAACAAAAAAAAACAATCAACAAAATTAAGAGGCAACATACAGAATGGGAGAAAATATTTGTAAACTTTATATCTGTTAATATAAAAAATATATAGGGAATTCCTACAACTCAGTAACAAAAAACAAAACAAAAAACCTGATTAAAAATGAACAAAGAACTTGAATAGCCATTTCTCTAAAAAGAAGATATACAAATGACCAATAGGTACATGAAAAGGTGTTAATCATCACTAATAATCAGGAAATGCAAATCAAATCCACAATGAGATATCACCTTATACCTATTAGGTTAGCTATTCTCAAAAAATAAAAAGGTAAAGATAAGCATTGGTGAGAATTGGAGAAATTGATACCCTTGTGCATTGTTGGTGGGAATGTAAAATATTGAAACCTCTATGGAAAACAGTATGGTGGTTCCTCAAAACATTAAAAGTAGACCTACCATATGATCTAGCAATCCACTTCTTAGTATATATCCAAAAGAATTGAAATCAAGATTTCATAGAAAAATTAATTTAATTTCCTTAAGAGGCCAAATTTAATTTCCTGAGTTACCAGGTTACCAGGGAGGAAAGATACTCTCCTGGAGCTGATATTAAACCATACTTTTCAAGAACCAATGTGTAGCTGAGTAGGTCATGATCAATAAGAGTGACAAAGAAAAGATTTCTTTGGTAGCCTCTGTAGATATCTGTAATGTACATATTCTTTAAGGTCTCTGTATTTAGATTTAGGTTTATTTTTCTTAATATCATTATGCTTTGGTTTTGCTTTTGCCTTTTTTGGGGTACATATGTTTATTTTCAATATGTCAGTTGGTAGAGGTAGGACTATATTTGAAATAAAGAAGCATATATATAGCTATAAACAAGTATACGTTTAGAAGGATATTCAATAAAATGTTAATACAGGTTATCTCCAAATATTGAAATTATGAATTATGGATTACTTTTAATTTCTCTCTGTGTTTTTGTGTCATCCTAGTTTCTATAGTCAGCATGTACGATGTATGTAAACACACACAGTATGAAAAATTGTTTATTTATACTAATGAGACATTTACATAGTCATAAAGAAAAAACAGATTAACTGGAAGATTTAATCCTACTCTTAGAAAATTTCCTTGATACAGTAACATTCCATAACTTTGACTACAAACAAAAAGACAATTTCAAGGTTAACTTCATCCATTTAGATTGATGGGATTATTAGGAATATGGAAGGTAGTATATATACAGTGTATATATTTCAGCAGTGTATTTCTGACAATATCCCTAAAGATTTGATTTGGAAGTGTTGGCAGGATTTCAGTGTGATTAGACGGAGTCATAGTTTTTAAGTGAACGCCAGAAAGTAGGTAGATTAATGTTTGATGTCAACCCATGGGAGGTTCTGTGGCAGAGTTCTGAATCTGACTATATTTTATTTAACAATTTCATTAGTGAAAACAGATGCGAGCTTATCATAATTTAGGTAATAAGGTACCCAACCTAGCTGACCTCAGACCAAAGCAGCTTATTCAGAAAGAGGCATAATTAGAAGAGGCATTACGTGGCTTTTAGATAGAGCAAGAAGTTGAAAAGTGATTGTATTTCTCTGAACTTGTAGAAATGGGTATTAAAAGTTGTCAGCAAGGAAAGGGGCTTCAAGTCTAGGACTGCTAGTTGCTTAAAAAGACGCTGAGGAGGTGACATCAGAAAACTTGATTTATAATGGATAAAGCCAACAAATTGTGTATACAAATGGAAATGAAATATATAAAACCTGATATGTCTTGAGTATGAGTTTTTCTGAGAACAGTTAGGAACCCATTTTAAGTCCACAGGCTTCGTGTGTGTGTGTGTGTGTGTGTGTGTGTGTCCACACAGTTTACAACATTTGTAAGTCTCAATGTGACTTAACAGTGAAATGTGTGGATTATTTCTGCAAGTGTCCTTCTTGTCAAGTGCTCATAAATTGTATATAGGTTCATTGAGAAGCTTTATGGGGCTATCAATTTTCTGGTTAATTGATCTTGTACTTGATGATTCCAAACATGTTCAGCTCTATTAAATGCAATGTCATTCTTTTCCCAGGGGCCAGTTGATTTCAGTGTCTGTAAAAAGTCTGTTATATAAAAAAAGGAAGTGAATAAAGACAGACCTAATAGAGAATGGGCTTGAGGACACGGGCAGGGGGACGGGTAAGCTGGGACAAAGAGAGAGGCATGGGCATATATACACTACCAAATGTAAAATCGATAGCTAGTGGGAAGCAGCCGCATAGCACAGGGAGATCAGCTTGGTGCTTTGTAACCACCTAGAGGGGTGGGATAGGGAGGGTGGGAGGGAGGGAGATGCAAGAGGGAAGAGATATGGGGATATATATATATATAGGTATAGCGGATTCACTTTGTTATAAAGCAGAAACTAACACACCATTGTAAAGCAATTATACTCCAATAAAGATGTTAAAAAAATGCACCAAAAAAAAAAGAAAGTATTTCTATAACGCTTTGCTCTACTACCATACACAAATTACAAAAAAAAAAAAAATCATGTAATCTTGGGAGTAGGAAATGCTTATCAAAGCATGACACAAACCGTATGAATCATAAAGGGAAAAAACAAATACACTTCACAACACACGCACACACACACGATAAATAAAGGAATAAGGGAACACGTATTTGCCAGACATTTGAAAGGGGCTAATAATGTCTCTATAAACAATGATGTGACTTGTAAAAGAAAAACTGGAAAAGTATAGACAAAATGATTCTCAAGAATTATGCAAAGAGAAACATAGAAATATTTGACTTTTACTTCCTACGTTTCTGTATTTTTAGCAAATCATTTGCATTATTTTCTAATAAAATATATATTCAAGCTGAAGTCTTGTTACTCTCTCTACTTTTTTTGGTCTATTTACTCTTTTCCCCTTTTAACAATTTATAAAGAAGAAAACAATCTATATGGGAAAACGCTTCTACCTTTTTGTGTGATTCCTCGGGGAATGTGCTTATCTGTGAGCAACTTGTGGGGCTTCACAGTCTTTATTTCTTATTTTCCTAGTGCACACTTACTCAATTCACAAAATGTTATCTTTTTATAAATATATACTCATATACAGGAAAATATGGGAAGGACATATAATAAGTTGTTACTTGCTCTTATCCCTGGGTGATGAGGAGTTATATATGGCTTTTTATTTCTTTTGAAAATAGATCTTATACTCTCTAATTGAAGAAAATGAGATTGCGTGTTTTTTGTCATCAAA
Source organism: Delphinus delphis (assembly GCF_949987515.2). Lineage (NCBI taxonomy): Eukaryota > Metazoa > Chordata > Mammalia > Artiodactyla > Delphinidae > Delphinus > Delphinus delphis. Next base: position 78,953,268 of record NC_082688.1, on the reverse strand, counting down.
AACAAAATGAGAAAAGAATGCTTTTTAAAAGGGGGTAATTAGGACTTCCCTGGTGGCGCATTGGTTAAGAATCCACCTGCCAATGCAGGGGACACAGGTTCGATCCCTGGTCTGGGAAGATCCCACATGCCACGGAGTAACTAAGCCCGTGCGCTGCAACTACTGAGCGTGCATGCCATGACTACTGAAGCCTGTGCTCCTAGAGCCTGTGCTCTGCAACAAGAGAAGCCACCACAATGAGAAGCTGTGCACCACAATGAAGAGTAGCCCCCGCTTGCTGCAACTAGAGAAAGCCTGTGCGCAGCAATGAAGACCCAATGCAGCCAAAAATCAATCAATAGATAAATTTATAAAAAAATAAAAGGGGAAATTATATTTCCTATAGGATTTATTTTCAATTCATAAAGATTAATGAGGTCTTTAAGTTGTATATTGGCCTTGAGTTTATTGCAGTTCTTAAAGATAGATATTATTTTCCATATTTATCAAGAAGATAAATGCTGTGAGAGATAATATTTATGTAGGGAAATAATTTTTCTTCACTATTTAGCAAAGAGGAGCTACTTCTCACCTTCCACAGAAGAGAAAGACAGTAAATCTCTAGTATTTTACGACTATTAGTTCAGTGCAGCACATTTTTGTATGAAAGAATGTGCCAAACTCTGAGGATGTATAATCCCTTCACATACTTCTATAGAAAAATGCCAGTAGCTTCTTCCCATAAACTGAGAGAGAAGGATGCATTGTCATGAATGATGAGGAGAGGAGAGCACTATGTCAATAAAATGACATTTTTAGAATTTCAGCTGTATGAAAAAAGAGATGTCTGTGTGGATTTTTTTGTTGTTGATGTTATTAAAAATTTATAGTCTTAGATGTCACTTATATATTGTTATTATTTTATTCTTTTTTTTAAAGAATATGTTGGGGGTAGGAGTTTATTAATTTTATTTATTTATTTTTGCTGTGTTGGGTCTTCGTTTCTGTGCGAGGGCTTTCTCTAGTTGTGGCAAGCGGGAGCCACTCTTCATCGCGGTGCGCGGGCCTCTCACTATCGTGGCCTCTCTTGTTGCGGAGCACAGGCTCCAGCATGCAGGCTCAGTAGTTGTGGCTCACGGGCCTAGCTGCTCCGCGGCATGTGGCATCCTCCCAGACCAGGGCTCGAACCCGTGTCCCCTGCATTAGCAGGCAGACTCTCAACCACAGTGCCACCAGGGAAGCCCTATTTTATTATATTCTTTTAAGCCTATTCATATAATCAGAAACCACTTCATAATACTTATTAATAACTGCCTTGTGCCAAGCTCTGTTCTAAACCTTGGGAATTCAAATTAATTGGCTCTAGAGAAACTCACAGTCAAGGAGACATTGTATCTTCGTCCAAAAAGGATTTGAAGCAATTACAGAGAAAACACAAGACAATTATAATGCCTGTGCCTGCCTTTGTTACGAGGAAACAATTAGATTTAAAGCATTGTAAATATTTCCATATCCTGAATCAGGTCCTGTTCTTTCTCCTTCAGTCTAATCTGGCATCTTGATGTACACAGATTTGTTGGCACAAAACAATAAGCAAGTTAAACTTAATTTGGTGGCTAGTACATGAAGCAGGTAATTCCCGCTTCACGCATCCAGTTATTGGAATGTCCATCACCTCCATTACAAATGTTAGAAGAGTGGGCTCTGTGGGAAACTTGTTGACTTAACAGCACACCTATTGGAGACATGCCTCAAAAAGCATAGTAAAATCTCTTATTAATATCAATTATTATTACTGCAATATTTATCATCAATTCTTTTTTACCAATTTACAGAGAGACGAATATACATTATCAATAAATGTATGAAAAGTTTCTCTACCTCTTGAATCTAAAAATAAAACAAAATGAGATTATTATCATTTTAGCATTTAAAACACTGTTATATCCAGTGCAGGTGAAGGTAGGAGAATTGTTAACTCTCATATACTGTTAGTGGGTTTGCAAATTGACACCAGGTTTTGGGTTTTTTTTGCAGAGCCATTTGATAGTGACTCTCATGTTAAGGTGAAACTTCTACCCATCCCACCACTGGGGTACCTATCACAATAGGCTTTGTTTTTCTTGTGCTCTCTTCTCTGGTCTCCTTTATCATTGCTCTTCTGCCCTAATTGCTTCTTTCAGTGGTCAGAGGGTTGACAAATTCCTTACTTATTATTATAGGACAGAGTACACTTAATATCTTTTGCTGTGGGAGTTGCTTTGCTCACAACAGGATATTTTCTGAGTCATTTGGGGGCCTATCCAGAGTGTCTCTTGAATTATCTCTTTTATATACCAAAATGACGTACTTGGATTCTGTTTCCTATGTATATAATGCATACGTTTGTGCTACTCTTTACAATGGTTAGATCAGATTGCAGTGGGAGAAAGCATATTTTCTTATCTCTAGCCCCAGACCATTTCAATGCTTCAAAGATGAAAGGGGCTGGCATATCCATACATGGTCCCAGGTTTAGGCTGAAATTATTTTCTGCGTAACATGGTCCCTCTACAACTGATACCTGGACCTCCACCCTGATGTTAGGAAGTCTTTACAGAGAATAGGACACTAAGGGGTTAGAGTGAGTAGTCTGCTCTAAGTCTTTGCTGTACTATTTGTCAGAATGCTTTTGTGTTTGTGACCAGCTGCAGAAAGAAAGAACTTCAGTACTTCATGGAAAGAGAATCTTAGCAGACTCCTGAGAACTAGCAATAACCCAAGGTAAAGAGGAACAATCGAATCCAGCACATTTACTGAGGGAGGTCCCAGAGCATCCATCATTGGGCGAGACTGATCTAATATGCAGGGTAATATGAATACAGGGGAACACAGTGATGGTAGAAACAAATAGTACATTTCTCTGAATGCGTTTCAGGGGCCAATTTCATGATAAAGATGGACCTGACTAGTAGAGAGGCAGATGTAACTTTGACATTGCCTGAGTTGTATCAAAGATAAAAGCATTATTCGTTATCATGGTGATGTTTGTTTTCAAACTTGGTATCATTAAAAGTCAATGACTGTTCTTCAGTCTATCTCAGTTCAGTTATAGAGATTATTTCAAGTAAAAATAAGGACAGTTACATGCTACCAAGGGATCAAGCAGTTCCACCGTGTTCTGGTAGGTCCTACCTCTGAGAAACACATTTCTTAAAAGGTACTAACTTAGCACTGTGTCCCTAGAAGGGCCAGCAGGGAGAAAAGGGGGCAAAAGATTTATCATTATGGCATATGGTTATGGGACTGAGGAAGTATAGGCTCCAATATCTATACAGATATTGGTTTGATAGTTTTAAGCAGATAACCTAAGAACCATTATGTAGAAGAGATAACATATGCATATATATAATATATGCATGTGAGTATAGTCATATATAACATGGAGAAGTGTGTATGGGTGTGTGTACTATGCATAATATGAGGTGTAATAAATGTAAATGTAATACCAAAACACATCCAGGACCCATCTTTACAATTCAATATTAACTTGCTCTCTGGGTAGTCCCAGCTGTGAGGGAGGCTGGAAAAAGAGATTTGGGTGTAGGAAACTGGGATTGCCCTGATAGTTTAAACCAATCACAATTCATCCACCAAGATTAGTATTTTTCTGCTTTTTTAAAAAAAACACCGTGTTCTGAGATTCAGGAAGAAGAAATGTGGCAACTGGGTGGGGGGTGGTTTGTCAGTAGTTAAGGCGCCTCACATTGTTTTGACCTGATTTCCTTTCTCCTCATGCCTTATAAGATCCCCAAGAGGAAGACATGGGTTTGGTAAGATTTTGATCACCTGAGCCCAATGTCTAGCACATGGATGGCCAAAAATACATATCTTATTTTTTTGCACGTCACTTTTTTTGTGCTTAGAAGATATTGCGACTTTTACACACTGAAGGTTTGAGGAAAGCCTGAATCAAGCAAATCTGTCGGTGCCATTTTTCCAACAGCATTTGCTCACTTTGTATTTCTGTATCATGTTTTAGTAATTCTCACAATATTTAAAACTTTTTCATTATTTTGTTTGTTATGGTGAGTTGAAGGCTCAGATGATGGTTAGCATTTTTTAGCAATAAAGTTTTTTAAAATTAAGGTATGTACTTTTCTTAGACATAATGCTATTGACTGACTACAGCGTAAGTTTTATTTGCACTAAGAAACCAAAAAAATTCATGGGACTCTATTGCGATATTTTCTTTATTGCAGTGGTCTGAAACCAAACCCGCAATAGCACTGAGGTATATCTGTAATTGATTGTTAAATGAAATTAATAAATTGTTGGAAGTTGATGTCAGAATGCTTTTCAAAACCTCTGAATCACCTCTAGGAAAAGTTTGCAAGCTGCTTGGCCAGAAAGCTTTCCCAGATACTCTACAGCCAGCTGTCAGTCTTTCCCCATGCCATTCCTTCTGTCTGGAATATTTTCCCCTGTCAGGGTCTCAGTACCCCCAATCTCTTCAGTAAGGTGGGATATATACCTTCCACACCACCCGTTTGTTGAGCCTTCTCTAGCTGACGCAGACAGAATACATGCCCTTTCTTTCTGGGTTATACTTCACCCTTCCTGTGCTTTGCTGGGTCAGCATTTTATCCTCTGCTGAACTCTAAGCTGTTTGAGTGAAAGGTTAGATGTATCACTAATATTTAGCATAGTGCCTGTCACAAAGTCAGTGTTTGATAATGATATTTTATTTTTAATTTATTTATTTAATTTTTTATTGAAGAATTGTTGATTTACAATGTTAGTTTCAGGTGTATAACATAGTGATTCATTATGTTTATACATTATACTCCATTTAAAGTTGTTATAAAATATTGGCTATATTTCCTGTGCCGTCTGTTACATCCTTGTATCTCGCTTATTTTATACCTAGTAGTTTGTTCCTCCTAATCTCCTTCCCTTGTATTGCACCTCCCCCCACCCTTGTCCCCACTGGTAACCACTGGTTTCTTCTCTGCATCTGTCAGTCTGTTTCTGTTTTGCTACATTCATTCGTTTTAATTTTTCAGATCCCACATATAAATGAAAACATGCAGTATTTGTTTTTCTCTGTCCAGTTTAATTTACTAAGTATAATACCCTCCAAGTCCATCCGTGTTGTTGCAAATGGCAAGATTTCATTCTTTTTTATGGCTAAGTAATATTTTATTGTATGTGTGTATATACATATATATATATATATACACACATATATACATACATGTATATACACATAAATCTACAAAAGAGGATTGTGACACACAATTGGTAATCTCAGCATTTTTCCCCACATATGCGCAAAATCTAGACTGCACTTATTTTCTTATAGTTAAACAGCTTCTCTTTAGCACAATAAATTTAGTTTGGCATTTGAAAAAAAAATATTTTATATATATATATATATATATATATATATGTATGTCACATCTCCTTTATCCATTTACTTGTTGATGAACACTTAGGTGGTTTCCATATCTTAGCTATTATAAATAATGCTACAGTGGATATTGGGGTACATATATCTTTTTGAATTAGTGTTTTTTGTTTCTTCAGATACATGCCCATGAGTGAAATTGCTGGGTCATATGATAGTTCTATTTTTAATTGTTTGAGGAACTTCCATACTGTTTCCACAGTGTCTGTACCGATTTACATTCCCACCAACAGTGTACTAGGGTTCCCTTTTGTCCACATTTTTGCCAACAGTTATTATTTTGTCTTTTTTAGTGATAGTCATTCTGACATGTGTGAAGTGACATTTCATTGTGGTTTTGATTTTCATTTCCCTGATAATTAGTGATGTTGATCATATTTTCATCTGCTTGTCGGCCATCTGTATGTCTTTGGAAAAATGTCTATTCAGGTCTTCCACACATTTTTTAATTGGGTTGTTCTTGTTTGATATTAAGTTTATGAACTCTTTATATATTTTGAATATTAACCCCTTGTCAGACATATCATTTGCAAATATCTTCTCTAATTCAGTTGGTTATCTTTTTATTTTGTCGATGGTTTCCTTTACTGTGTGAAAGCTTACGTTTTATTATGTCTCATTTGTTTATTTATTTTTGTTTCCCTTGCCTGAGGAGACAGATCCAAAAAAGCATTGATAAGACTGACGTCAAAGAGGGTACCACCTATGTTTTCTTCTAGGATTGTTGTGGTTTCTGGTCTTACATTTAGGTCTGTAATCCATTTTGAGTTTACTTTTGTATATGGTGTGAGAAAATGTTTTAATCTCATTCTTTCACATATAGCTGTCTAGTTTTCCCAACCACTTATTGAAGAGACTGTCTTTTCCCCATTGTATATTTTGGCCTCTTTTTTCATAGATTAATTGACCATACATGTGTGGGTTTATTTCTGGGCTCTCTATTCTGTTTCATTGATCTATGTATCTGTTTTTGTGACAGTAGCGTACTGTTTTGATTACTGTAGCTTTGTAGTATAGTCTGAAGTCAGGAAGAATGATATCTCCAGCTTTGTTCTTTTTCTCAGGATTGCTTTAGCTAATTGGGCTCTTTTGTGGTTCCATACAAATTTTAGGACTGTTTGTTCTAGTTCTGTGAAAAATGTCATGGGTATTTTGATAGGAATTGCATTGAATCTGTAGATTGCTTTGGGTAGTATGGACATTTTAACAATACTAATTCTTCTAATTCATGAACATGAGATATCTTTCCATTTATTTGTATTGTCTTCAATTTCCCTTATCAATGCATTATATTAGAGTTTTCAAGCATAGGTCTTTCACCTCCTTGATTAAGTTTATTCCTAGGTATTTTATTATTTTTGATGTGATTGTAAATGGGACTATTTTCTTGCTTTCTCTTTCTACTAGTTCATTATTAGTGTATAGAAAGCAAAAAACTTCTGTATGTTAATCTTGTATCCTGCAAATTTATTGAATTCATCTACTAGTTCTAATAGTTTTTTGGTGAAGACTTTAGGGTCTTCTATATATAGTATCATGTCATCTGCACATAGTGACAATTTTACTTCTTCCCTTCTAATTTGGATGCCTTTTATTTCTTTTTCTTTTCTGACTGCTGTGGCTAGGACATCCGATACTATGTTAAATATAAATGATGAGAGTGGAAATCCTTGTCTTGTTCCTGATTTTAGAGGAAAAGCCTTCAGCTTGTCACCATTGATAATGGTATTTTAAAATTATATACTTATTTTGCTGTGTAGTTCCTGTTTCAACATTCTAAAAGATACATATGAGCCTAGGAAAGAAAGGGTCAAGAGAGGTAGCTTCTCTCAAAGAGATACAAGAGTAACACAAGATTCACTGCCTTTTTCAAGTCCCTGTTTTTGTGATAATGGAAATCTATTTCCATTTTTTCCCAACTTTCAGACCTGGTCATCATTAATTGTATGTTTTTCAGAAACAGTGTTAAAATCTGTGCTGCTAAAATTGCCACCTTTAGCTTGAGTCAAATTTTATGAAAAGCTTAATTGTCTTTATTTTGACTTTTTCATGCTTATTTAAATTTATGAAGAGAGTTTCTAGTCTTTCATATTATTAAAGTACAAACACCAATTTTTCTAAAGAGGAATAACTCAGGGCCAGTTGTTACAGAAATTATTGATTATATTTGGCTTCATTTATTTGTTTGCAAAATTATCTTTTAAAAGTACCATTTAATTTTCTTTCCAGTCTCACTTCTCAAGAAAGTAATTAATGGACTAACTATAATTAAACACGAATGATAAAGCACAGGGAACTTTTAAATTAAATCATCATTGAACTTTTTCTGTGCTATCTATCAATTGGTACTCGGGTACTGAGGGCATTGAATACATTAGAGAACTCAATGCTCTCCTACTCTCACTACACCCCACCCATTTTATCACCACTTGCAGTTATATGTCTAATTTATTAATGTAATCAGAATATCCCATCTGAGTTAATTTCTCAAGCCCATAAGCTATCAAAAATGTATTTAAAAATACTCTAGGAGCTGCAAAAAGGTACCTGTCAACATTGATCTGTCTAATCCCTGTGAAATAAATAACTTATGTCCCTGAAGCTTAGACCCTGGTGAGGAAAATATGTCCGGCTGCAAAATATGTCAGCATCCATTTTATACTCCAGGTAGCAAAAGTACCTGCAGCCCACACCTCCTGTCTCACATTGAGGTATACAACTTTGAGAAATATGAAAAGTAGCTTCTCTCTGGAAAAATTTGGGGCAGCCCACTAAAAATATCTCTGAATCTCCCTCCTGGAGAGTTATAGATATATAAAATATGTCTATTACCTTGATTGTGGTGATACACCTATTTCACGGGTGTATGCATACGTTCAAACTTATCTAACTGTACACATTAAATATGTGCAGTTTTTAAATGTCAGTTATACCTTGATAAAGCTGTTTAAGAAATAGAATTCATCTTGAAGGGGGTATTCATTTTCTTTGAAAACATTACCATGAATATAGCAACTTAAAACTCCTTTACTAACTCACAGTTCTACAGGGCACACATGGTGTGGCTGGGTTTCCTGCTCATGTGTTTTATGGCTGAAATCTAGGTGTCCTCATCTGGATTCTGAGGCTCTCTCCTAGGCTCACATGATTGAGTCAGAATTCAGTTCCTTGCAGTTACAGACATGAGGTTCCTGTTTCCTTGATGGCTGTCAGCTGGAGGCCACGTTCCATATTCCTTGTCACATGACCCCCTCAGTCTTCAAAACATGTGATGTAGAATCTTTCTGTAGTAGTCTGCTGGGGCTGTCACAACAGAACACCGCAGACTGGGTGGCTTAAACAATAGAAATTTATGTTCTCACAGCTCTGGAGGCTGCAAGTCCAAGATCAAGGTGCTTTCTGGGTTGGATTCCGGTGAGAGCCTCTCTTCCTGACTTGTAGATGTCTGCCTCCTTGCTGTGGCCTCTGTGTGTGTGCAGAGAGGGGGAATGGTCTCTGGTGCCTCTTGCTCTTAAAAAGATACTAGTTATATCACATTAAGTCCCCACACTATAACCTCATTTAACCTTCATTACGTTCTTATGACTGTCTCCAAATACAGTCATATTGGGAGTTAGGGTCTCAGCATATGAATTTTGGGGAGACACAATTCAGTCTGTGATACTTCCTCGTGTCAAATTCCTCTCATGCTTTGACACTCTCTCACTAGGGAAAGTCTAGCATCTTTTAAGGTTAGGTCATATGGTTAGGTAAGACCCACTGAGAATCTCTCAAAGTTAACTGATTTGGGACCTTAATTACTTCTGGAAAACCCCTCAGAGCAGCAGCTAGACTAGTGTTAAATGGAATAACTGTAAGTACATAGGGTGAGTGGAGAGGGTGTATTGTATCAGGGGTGAGAATCTTGGGGTCCATCTTAGAATTGGCCAACCCCACTTGAGTCAAAGGATATGATGCATATTGCCATGTGGCACTGGTGTGACGTTTTAAAACGGGGTACACTGGACAGTCAGTGTCAGCCCTGCTACTAACTGACTGGGCAAGTCACGTTACCTCTCTGGGCTTTACTTTTCTTGCCTGGAAAACAAGACTCATGACCCCTGTTGTTGTAGTGTTCTGACCTGATATGTTACTTTTTAGGAAGCAAGAACCACCTTTTTGTGCTGCTTGCCAGTTTTCCTTTCTTTTGCATTTTGCCTATACTTGTCTGTATTGCTATGCACTGACAGCAGTAGCAATTTCCTCAAAGTTTAAGATAGGATAAAGGCACAAAGGTGAAAAAATATATAGCTTAATTCTCCCCTTTTAAAAAGCCTCACAATGGAGAGAATTCCCAGGGCACTTAGATAGCCTCATGACTTGTAATCTGCCCCTGTAGTTTCTTTAGATGGTAGTAGCTAATGTCCACAAGGTTATATTTCAACACTAGACGATGGGCATTTCGAGAGATTTTAGTATTTTTTAGTGTTGTCCTTGTCATTAAAATAGGCTCCTTCAAAAGAGCAGAACACAGCATGGTAGTACAGAGTTCTGTGCTGTGAATGTCTGATCTCTTGCTTTTGTATTGCATGACTGCAGCCTAACTCTTGGGGGTTCATGATGCTTATTTTCCCATTCTAATTTATCAGCACCACCTCTGCTTTTCTCTTCGGAGCTGCCACTCCCCTGCGGTGCTCACCAATGCGTTGTCAACAGGCTTTCTTGAATTTACACAGCACTGCCAGTCATCCTGACTGCCCAAAGCAAAAGAGGAAGGAATTCACTTCCATCTTTATTCTTTATCAGCTGGTGGTGATTCCTGTTAACCAACAATCACAACAAACCTCTCCAGCTTTTCAAACAAAAATGGATGTGCATCGTCCATTGTTTTACATTATTCAGTTGTACATTTCTCTAAGTTCTTTTAGGAGTATAGCGCCTTTGCAAACTTTTTCAATGGACCTTGAGTACTTATCTATGGTAGGAGATTATGTTAGGAACCAACGCAGAGAAAAAAAATGTTCATGAGTCTTAACTGGCTCTATTCTTTGAGATGATGCCATTTGATTATTCTAGTGGACAATTGTAATTTCCATCTTGGTATTGCATTATACTCCTGGTTTCGTCCACCCAGTATAGCAGGTGATAATAATAATGGTATATGCTAACTTCTAAGGGCATTTCATAGGTGTCAGGTACTGGACTAAGCACTTTACATATATTACCTAATTTACTCCTAATAAAAGCACAGTTAAGTAGGTATTGTGACTATCCTATTCTACATATGAAGAAACTGAATGCAGAGAGCCTAAGTAACCATGTTCAGCTCACAGAAATAATAGGTTGCAAAGATAATGGATGAACCAATTATTTCTGAAACCAGAGATTGTTCTCTGTTGGAACACATTATGAAATAGTCTAACAGGTTTAAAAATTTCTTTTTGCCTAGAAACAATATGGTAGGGTAGACAGAGTAAAAGGCTAAGGATCTACACAGAATTGGATTCAAATTCCATTCCAGTCACTTACTTGTTTTATATTTGGGTCTAAAGTATTTACTCTTTATACCTCGGTTTCCTTACCTCTCAAAGAAGAAATAAAACATTCCATGATGAGTATGTTTTTTTATTTCACATGAGATATGCAGTCAGTTAAGAACTGCTGTTGGTATCTGTGTATTGAGACGGATGCCCTTGCCATTTCAATAGGAAACTATTGTGATGGATTAGTGAAGTCTGCAATGAATACTGAGTTGGATAGAGTCATCATGAATACTCCATATTGGCTTTCCCTAGGCTAGTACATAATAGAATCTGAGAGATAGGAGATAAGGGTTCCCTTCTCCTATTGTCAGGTTTTCTAATTCCATGAGCATATATATAGAATGCAATTCAGCATTTAACCTTCTTTTCTTTGTCAAACATTGAGTGAGCTGCTATGTGAAATAAGTATGATCATGAGGTTTCGTTTCTTTCTTTTTAATAAATTTATTTATTTATTTATTTATTTTTGGCTGCATTGGGTCTTCATTGCTGTGTGTGGGCTTTCTCTAGTTGCGGTGAGTGGGAGCTATTCTTCGTTGTGGTGCGCAGGCTTCTCATTGCGGTGACTTTTCTTGTTGTGAAGCACGAGCTGTAGGCACGCAGGCTTCAGTAGTTGTGGCATGTGGGCTCAGTAGTTGTGGTTCACCCAGACCAGGGCTCGAACCTGTGTCCCCTACATTGGCAAGCAGATTCTTAACCACTGCGCCACCAGCGAAGTCCCTGATCACTAGGTTTTAAGACTTCGTGTTTAGAGGGAAGATTGCTGCCATGTCCTGCCTGCCATACACCACACTCGCTAGGGTGTCACTCCAGGACCTTACTTCAGATGGGTAAGATCTCTCATCCATTAAACCACTGTTAAAAAAAAAAAAAGGAGTTTGAGTCCAATTGTAGGATGGAAGAAGAAAGAAAAAAAAAAGTCAGACAACAGGTAATTTTGTTTGTGGAATAGTACCATAAAAAAGCATAAATTCTCAATCCATTATTTTATATCAGAGTAATCACTTGCACCATAAGTCTAGAATTTTCATGGAAATTAACAGGTAAAATGTCAACAGGAGCAAAGCATAATCTGACTGGTTAAAATCATTTTGCTTTCCTCTCAATATTTTCAGCACGTTTAAATTCTTAATATCTCCTCTTTTCTCCTAATTTCCCTAGATGCTGTCCTATCCCAAAGTACTGGCCCAGTATACCTAAACAGAGATTATCCTAGAGAAAGACTCAGACAAAAAAAATCTCTCAGTGAATACTTGTAGGGGAGTTCATTTCATTTGTCTCCAGGCCCAGACTGGACCTAAAATAGGTGTCACTCTCTACAGCTTGATATCTCTGGGCACCCTCTTTGTGCTGTGGTTAGCCTTGTGCAGCTACAAGTGTCCTGGGAGATCAGCTAATGGAGACGGGCTGAGACTGAGCTACATTTCCAAGCACCCTCCAGAGGTGCTCACATAGCTGGTGCCCCTCAGAGCCACAATAGTGTTTGCCATCTCCTCACCCTGGTGGGCTTGGGAACCAGCTCAGCTTTCCTTTCTCAGATGTGACTTTTTCAAATGACATTAAGTTCATAGGATGAATGTTCGTAGGCTAGATGGAGCAGGTCACATTCTAGATCTCAAATAGCATATGTTAAGAGAGGAGGGTATTGTCTTTTCTTCAAACTAGTATTTTCTTTCCAAAGACTATTTGGGCACTAGATAGCCTTGCATATATATAGCAGTTTCAACTAACCAGAGGTTCATAGGTAGATAAGTTATCATTCACTGGCTCTGGGAGGGTTAGCTCCTAGCCCCTATTAGAACTATTAGTTTTAGCTCTTCACCTAGGAGCTTGATGAAATAAGTTGGCTCTGAAGGCAGGGAATGCATGTGCCTACGTGTACAATTGAACCTTGAACAACATAGGGGGTGAGGGGTATTGACCATCCACAAGTCAAAAATCTGCATTCAGTTTAATAGTTGGTCCTTTGTATCCGCAGTTCCTCAGTATTCCCAGTTGCCCATCTGTGGATTCAACCAACTGGGTATAGTATAGTACCGTAGCATTTACTGTTGAAAAAAATTCACATAAAAGTGGATGCATGCAGTTCAGACCCATGTTGTTCAAGGTTCAACTCTATATGTGTGTCCATTTCATACATCCTTTACCTAACACATCTCACTTTGTGTTAAGTATCTTAGTTCTTAGAGGCCTAGAAGATTCCATTACACTTGAAATGTTTAATTCGTGGGAATAATGATTATGACTCTGGCTTTAGTTTACATTAATTATGAAAACAGACATAGTGAGTTCTTTCATCAGATTTCTAATGTTGTGAATGACTATAATTTTTTAAAAGAATTTGCCCTATTAATGCATTTACCTTTTTTTCAGAGAAATTGAATATCTTTCACAAACTCTGTTTTTCATTATCATGCCTAAATAATGTCACCTGCTCCTTCAAAGACCTGAAGAATAAGGTAGCTTGGGTCTTCTGGAAATATTCATCCCTGATATGATCTTGCTAACTTTTTTCTTTTTCTGAGCTATGTATTACTTGATTCTAACATAAAAGTACCAATATGTTCACTTAGAAATGTCATAAAGATGGTTTGATTACACACAAAATATATATATATTAACAATCTGGCTATCCTTAGAATAACTTTGCCTAACTTTTAGGCTCTAATGTAATTGCTACAATTAACAAACTTCATTTGTAAAATATTTATGCACTGCAATCTCTATGTCAGTCTCTGCTCTAAGCTTTAGGGAGACTACGTAAACAGCACACACACACACACACACACACACACACTCACTCACTCACTCACTCACTCACTCACTCTCTACTGAGGAGCCGCCTGTATTAGGTTTTTATTGCTGCACTAACAAATTACCACAAAATTAGTGGTTTAAAATAAATCCATTATCTCACAGTTTCTTTGGGCCAGGACACAAAATGGCTCAGTTGGTTCTTTTCTTAGATTTCTTCAAGGTCAAATTCAAGATTTCAGCAGGAGTACATTCCTATCGGGAGGCTCTATAGGAGAATCTTCTTTCCAAGCTCATTCAGGTTGTTGACAGAATTCAGATGCATGTGGTTATAGGACTGAAGTCTCAGTTTCCTTGCTGATCTCAGCTTCCGGGGACTGCTGGCATGGCTCATGGTCCTCCTCAAAGCCAATAAATGCAGGGAATCAAATATCTATCTTTACCTCCTACCTTGTTCTTCTTCTGTCTCTAACTGCCTCTTTAGCCTTCTTCTTCTGCAACTGAGGGTTCATGTGATTATATTAACACACCAGAAAATCTAGGATAATCTTACTTAAAGGTCAACTGATTAGTCACCTTAATCTCATCTACAAAATCCCTTCCCAGTTTACTATTTGATTGAATAGCCAGGGGATCAGAATCTGGGCGGACATCAGACTTCTGCCTACCACACTGCCTCTTCTCTATGACATTTTGAAGTTTTGTTTCCAGACCGTAGTTTGACCCATAGTCTACCAAAGTGCAGGTAACAATGAGAAGTGATTCACATTATTTTTTCATTGCCATTTTTCAGTCATTAGCAAGTATCTTAGAGGCACACTTGTGTTACCTTGTAACAACTGTACCAATAATGGAATTGTCAAAGCAAACTCATCTTTTATTTTATCTAGTCCTCAATAATAATAGTGAGTAGTGAATAACCATAAGTTGGCTTTCAAAAAAGTAAAAGATAATGAATGAGTAATGGGAATGCAATTTGCTGTAAAGTGATGTCTGACTCAGATTGGGTCTTATTGTTCCAAAAGGTTTCCAAGAGGATTATTTAAATTCGATTGAAGAATATTTGGATAATAAAAGAAATGTACTCTTAATCATTAGAGAAGATATTTGGCATAATCTCACAGATATTCCTTACCTTAAATATTTTCATGTGACAACTTCCTCAGGGAGTCAGAATTTAGAAGGGTCATTGTCCCAAACCTGCTGAAAATGATTTCAAGCTGTTCAAAATATAGTATGTCTTGTCATATGAGTGGTCAGGATTATATCCTTGGTAAGTCAGATTCTGATTTACCTTTTCTGTAAAATTATTTTTGAGGGTATGTAGAGGTGGTGACAGGGGTGATGGTGATAAGTAAGGCAATGAGAGTGAAAAGCGAAGGAGACTATCTATGCTGTTTTTGTGTGTATGTATTAGAATATGCGTGTAATGGAATATTAAAATATTAGAAATGGAAAACATTTTGGATAAACCACATAATTATAATGCGGAAGTTCTTCATTAGAGTTGTATAATTATTTATAGCAGTTCAAATAAATTAGTGGTTGAGTTTTTTAATATTTTTATAGGTTAGTTTTCACATAAAATAATTTTATGTACTTTGTAGGTTATAAAATAATACTGGCTCTTGTGTCAAGGAAAACATATGGTTGCTAAATGCAGTTTCCTTTAGAGTATATTCTTAGCCCTGTGGATATTTTTCCTCCCTTTAAAACATATTAATAATATTCTATGATAAAAATAGTTTTTATGTTGTCTACAAAACTTGTTACTTTTATTTAAGATCCAATAATGACATTGATATTGTGAAAGAACCCTGCAAAAATACAGGTTTGAAGAAATAACATAAATAATTGAAATTTGAGCTATTCTTGTTCTTAATTACACAAAAAAAAGACTTGTGAGAAGTAGGGGTTATATGTGTGTGTGTGTGTGTGTGTGTGTGTGTGTGTGTGTGTATGTGTGTGTTTGTGTCAGGGTGAATCTAATATTTGAAATCAAATTTTATACATATTCAACATTTAAAATAAGTTATCGAGTGTCTAAAATGCACTCAGTGCATAGGTATAGGGGAAATAATTTTGAAACAGAGAGACATGATCCTGATTTTTGAGAAGTAAAGTTTAATTGGGTAAAAAATTGTTAAAAAATCAAAAAGCCTGGGTAAGGACCTGTATGTGAAAGTTTATAAAATAAGCTTTAGAACTTAACAGTCTAAGTTTTAGGAGCAAATCAAAAATAATGTAACATAACTTCACACCGTTCTTCCCCTTCATTTTTATTATTTGTTTGCTTTTTATTTTCCCTTAAATGCAAGAAAAGATTCTAAAATTCTTTGCAGGTGCTTGTTTATACAGAGGACATATACACATGACATAAATCAGTTTACAGATGGCCTTCAATTATTTTAACCAAGGCAATTATTTCAGTTGACTTTTGAACAAATGTGAAATGATCATAAAACCCGACAGTGGCCAGTGCCCATTACTGAAAGTTCCATTTGGTATTTGAAGATAATATTAAGACTATAAAACCACTAGCTCATTACAGTCAATCTAAATGTCTTTGCTATTCTGTGTTTTCTATGCTTATCTAGTCTCTATGCTGAATAGAACTCCTAATGAAAATAATGTGAATTAGTACAGAGGCTGAGATTGAATTAGCATCACAGAATCTTCCACTGATGAGCTCTCTAAGGTAAAAAAGAACATGTGACCCAAGTAGCTTTAAGAATATTGTTGGCGGTTGCAACACTGAAACTCTGAGGGTAGATTCACTTTATTTCCTCAAACCTTAATGTCAGGGAAAATAGCTCATTTTTGGAGATGGATTGGCAGCATTTGAAAGACCAGAGTAAATGCATATCCTTCCATTGAATCTATGTATAAGAGAATTGCAGATTACAGAATTGTAATGAAAGATTAGCAAAGATCAATTGTCTTTGCTTTCTTTATTCCCTTATTTGGAGAGACAGTTAGTGTATATTTCCCAGTCTCCTTTGCTGTTAGGTGTAGCCGTGTACCTAAGTTCTCATCAGTGAGTCTGAGTGCTGGTTATCTGAATCTGCTTCCTGCCTGGACCATAAAACAGTGTGATGAACTCTCCCTCATAGTTTTTCTCCTCTGCCAACTGGATCCAATTGGAGATGGGGCCAAGGAGATGGTATAGCCAGAGATGTAAGGAAGCTGGATCCCTGAATTATTTCAGCAAGAAAGGCCACCCTACTGAAGAGAATACACACGATTGTTACATGAGCAAATAATTTTAATTTTGTTAAACCACTCAAATTTTAGAATCTATTTATTATCAATGGAATATTACCAAATAGACTACCCTCACTTAGTTCAGAAAAATGTCTCTTTTTCAAGGTTAGTATTTATTATTTTTATTATATTCTGAGACTGAGAACTCACAAGATCATGAGATCACAAGATCAGTAATCAAAAAACAGCTGTAAGTGGTGAGGAAAGTTTTATTTAGTTAAGCCTAGATCTGCTTATTTGTAACATTCACACTGGTTCCAAATCAAAGAATCAATACAAATTGCTGTGATTAGTTCAAAGCTATTATTTTCTTATCTATCCAACCCTGTTTTCAGGCAGAACAATATTTAACATTTTACCCATCAATTAATATATTTTGAGCAGGTCCTCTATTAAATGCTAGAAGCATAGGATGACAAAGGCAAACATGACCATGCTTTCATGAGGTTTGCACCCCTGTAGAAGAAAGATATTAAAACACATAATTACTATTTGTTTTATAGGGATTGTACACAAAGAATGGTTAGGTTTCTAAAACTTATCTGCTTTCATCACCACAATAAAATCATAGATTACACAGACTAGAAAGTAATACATATTATCTAATCAACTACTGCAATTCGTATGTGAAGGAACTGAGGCCTAATATAGGTACTGGTTACCCTATATTCACTTATATTTTTAATCTTTCATTGAAAACTGTATTTATACAATGAAATCATACTGTCAAAGTTATATCAATAAGATAACTTGGATATACTTAACTGAAGCATGTATTTTATGTGAACTCTATTTTATTAATATTGAGCATTTCTCAGTTCCTTAATGATACTTAAATTTTATTAATAACTTGGTTATAACATATCTGTTGAAATGTCAGATATGTGGGGTTTGAATCACAGTTGTTATAATCGATTGGATAGTCCATTGTCGATCACCTGGTTTTAGAGTCAGGCCGTTATAGATGTGGCACTAATTGGTCTTGTTATTTTGGCCAGTATATGTAACTTCTCTTTGACTAGTTTTGTTCTGTTAATAATCCATGGGGATATAAATTGCATCCATTAGAAATGATTCAGATGAAAATAGAAAACTTTAGAAGCTCAAAGAAGAGGAAGCTTATTTATTTAGCTCACATAGCAGGAAGGCTGAGGTAAGTGGCTGCTGGCATCAGATCAGCATCATCAACAGTGATGTCATAGCCAACATTTCCATGATTATCTTCCTACCCCCATGCTGTTTACCTCACTGTCCCCAAATGACCACTGTATCACTTGACATTATTTCTGCCTTCTGTAGAAAGATGAGGGGAGAGTGAATGGCTTTGCCTTATTTATTTATAGTTTTTTCAAGGGATGCTATATTCAGGGAATTCCACATACCATAGTTTAGCCTGAATATTTTCACTTGGCTCCAAATGGTTATAAGGATAATGTAAGCTTTATACACTGTTATCCCAAATGAAATCTCAGCCCTGTGAATCATAAAAAAATCCAGGGAATGGATATTGGTAAGGCAAGTAGCAATGGCTGATAGAGCAGGGTCCTTGTCTTATAGACCCATATGAGAATTCAGTGAGATGACAGGAACAAAGCCCTTACCAGAGTTCCCTGAGCAGAGTAAGCCCTCAGTACAGCAAGCTATTAACTATTATGAACTATCCAGGATCACTGAACTTATCAAAATGTTATGTGTTTTAATATTAAGTGTGAATATAAAATATTGATGTAAAATACGAATTTCTAAGTATCCCCTGTAGCACGTGAGAGGATTATACTTCCCTGTTCTCTTGAAATATGATCAGTGAAATATGAGCAGAAGTGACTTGTGCTACTTCTGAGTCAGAGCTTTAAAAGTCAATATGCAACTTGCCAGGCTTCTGTTTCCTTCCTTGGCAGACTGGCAGAATTCCAGGTGGATATATGAACCTGGATCCTGGAGAGAGGGTGATGTGGAGCAGAATGGGCAGCTCCCCAACCATACCTGAAGTATGAGCAGGGAAACAAGTTTGTGGTTTTAAGCCACGAAGATTTTGGAGTTGTTAATTGGCCACAGCATAGCCCGGCCTGTATTGATTGACACATATTTCATTAAATTCTTTTGCTAAATAGGCCTTGCTATTTTTGCCCTTTACAAGTGAGTTTATAGAGATTCAGAGGTTAATGATCTGACAGGAATCACATAACTAGCAAGCAGTGAAATCCAGATTTGTACCCTGGTTTTCATGTTTTCACAGGTCATTCTGGTGAGTACTGCTTGCTGGCTTCAGGACAGTAATTGAAATGGAAGATGGCTTTAGTATATGAATTCTCACTTTTTATCAGTCACGGACTCAATGTTTCATTTTGTCCTGAAAATTTTATGATGACAAGGATCTTTACTATTGAGCATTAAGATAAAAATGAGAAATAAGGCAGCTTAGGATTTATGATTATTTTAATTTCCTTTAAATTTTCTCTATATTTTCTTACCTAAAAATTAGGGGCCATAGTTCTTAATAGGCTTTCACAAAGTACTTTGAGAATATCATATTAATGATTTATGTCATATAAAATATTTTCATAAGTTTATACCTATTATTCTAAATTTTAAGTTATGTCCAAACATTAACCATCAAGTTAAAACATTTATTAACTAAAAAAAAATTACATCTTAAATCCTCAGGTTTTACTTCTATAATTATAAAGGACAGGAAGCAAAATAGCAAAAGCAGCATTTATTTTCTTTGCAAACAGAACACATTTTACCTTTTCAGATTAGTAGGAACATTTTCTGGGTTTGGATACTGTTACTGCCTTTTGAGTTTATGAGTGAACACCTAACCTCAAGGGGTTGAATGTTTACTGTATTCACAATCAAACTACCTTTTGTCATACCTGATTCAGGAGGTATTTTCTAGTTTCAATCAAAAGTTTTAGAACATACCCAATGCCTATTTCCTTAAAGAAAAAGGGAAATTTTTATACCTTTGATTGCAGGTGATCTCTACTTGAACAAGACTCTCCAGGAAAAAAGAAAAACTGATCATTCATTTAACAAACATGGCGAGAGCCTTCTGTGTGCCAAAGATTGCCCTAGGTACTGAGCATGTAAACAAAAATATGAACTGGCTTGTACCCTCAAGTGTAGAGGTGGGGAAAAATAGGTCAAAATATAGTTATGATACCATGTGTTAAGGGCTACTATGGAAGTACATGCTTAGGGAAAACAGGAATACTCATCTAGGCTTTACTGAGTCACAGTAAGCTCTGTGCAAAAGAAAGCATGTGCTACCCTTTTCAGGAACATGTACATACCATGGATTAAGGTCTGGCAGTATATTAAAATGCCACATTCAGGAAAGTCTAAGAAGTTAGTTATAGTTGGATCTTAGATTTCCTGTAGAGGAGTTATTGTAATTGAAACAATTTAAGAGAATGACTGGCAAATATAAGGTACTCAGATCATGAAAGCCATATTTTGCTGAATGAGAATGGGTGCAATTTTGCTTACAGGTTGTGGGTATGCATGCTTTTACACATGGTTCCTACGAACAGATTTGTCTTTCAGAAAGTTTACCTGAGCATCAGTATGAAAGTTGGATTTGCAGAGAGTAAGGACCAGAGTCTGTGGGACCATTTGAAGTCTGTTCTGAAACTTCAGATGAGATGTAATGAGTTTAGAACAGGGAATATAGAGAGGAAATGTGAATTGGAGACACAAGTAAGAGAATATTGAAAGATCTCTATTGTTTTTTCATGGAGTGGAGGAGAGGTTAAAGATGAATCATAGGTTTCTGATTTAGGTGAGAGGGTGAGTGCTAAGCCATCTACAAGCTCAGGAAATACAGAATGAGTCACATGTTTGGGTTAAAGAAGAATGAGTTAAATTTGACATATACTGCAATTGACATTCCTACTGGAAATATACAGTAGGAAGTTAACCATGTAGGTCTGGTTATAATAGTCTGGACCATACATAGGAGAATTATTGTTTTAAAGATGGCAGGAGAATCCTTGATTTTGTGTATGATCAACAGTACAATTAGAAGAGAAAATATGGGGAAAACATGTTTCAAGTAACAGAAAGAAAGGAGACAATATAGAAGATTAAGGAGGGTTATACAGGTAGGGAAAGAATTAAGGCAAGTTAATGTTAAGTTGTTAGAAAACTATGTAGGTTCAACAAAGTATTATTTTACCTTTTATTTTTAATAGGAGGGACTTGAGCTTGCATATATGTGAAGGAAAGGAACCAGGAAAGGGTTTCAACCATGTTAGTATTGTTGCTACAGCAAGAAACATGATGACTTAGAAGCGGATAGGATCGAAAGCTTGGATAAAAGGATGTGAAGACAGAGGAAAGAGGTAGAATGGGTATGGAAACAGGTAATGGTGGTGGCAGAACATTTAAGACAGCATTATTACCTTTTTTTGCTATAAAAGCAAAAAAAAATCATAGACTAATATTAACACAAAATGAATTCAGATCTAAATTTAAATCTGAAAATTATAAAAGTTCTGGAAGAACATCAGAGAACATTTTTTTGCCCTGAGGTTAGGCAGAGATTTCACAGATGCAACACCGAAAGCATGGTCCATAAAAGAATAGGTTGATAAACTGACATAACTGAAATTACAATTTTCTGCTCTATGACAGACACTGAGAATGAAAAGGTAAGCCGCAGACTGGGAGAAAAACATTTGCAAATCATCTATTTGATAAAAGACTTGTTTTCAGAATATAAAAAGAGATCTCAAAGCTCAGTAAAAAGAAAGCAAACAGTCCAATACAAAATGCAGGAAAATTGAATAGACACTTCACCCAAGAAGATATTCTTTTGCCAAATAAGCACATGAGAAGTTGCTCAATGCCTCTGTCTTAATATAATGCAGATTAAAAAAAAACACAGTGACATGCTATTATATATCTAATAGGAAGTCTAAGATTTTTAAAGATTGACAATACCAATTTTTGGCAAGAATATGGAGCAACAGGAACTCTCAACGACTGCTGGTGGGAATGTAAAATGGTACATAGTTTTGGAAAACAGTTTGGCAGTTTCTTAAAAAGCTAAATATACACCTATCATATGACACAGCCTTTCTGGTCCTAGATATTTACACAAGATTAAAATATATATATATTATATATCCATGAAAAGACTTGTAAATAAATATCCACAGAAGCTTTATTTATAGTATTCTCAACCAGAAAACAATACAAATGTCCAGCAATATGTGAATGGATGAATAAACTGTGGTATATCCACTCAATGGACTATTACTCAGGAGTGAAAAGGAATGTATTGATACAGCAACAACATGGATGTATCTCAAAGAAGTAATGTAGAGTGAAAAAAACCAGACCAAAAAGAGTACATTTCTATAGAATTCTAGAAAATTCTACCTAATCTATAGTGACAGAAAGCTAGGTAATTGTTGCCTTGTACATTAGTTTGCTAGGGTTGCCCTAAGAAAGTACCACAGACTGGGTGGTTTAAACAACATAAATTTATTTTTTCAGCATTCTAGAGGGTAGAAGTCTAGGTCAAGTTGTCTGAAGTATTCATTTCATTCTGAAGTCTCTCACTTTGGCTTGCAAAAGGCTGCTTCTCCTTCTGTCCTCACATGGTCTTTCCTCTGTGTACACGTGGCCTTGCTGTCTCCTTCTGTGTCCAAATTTCCACTTGTTGTAAGGTCACCAGTCAGGTTGGATTTGGGCCCACCTTAACGGACTCATTGTAACTTAATCATCTCTTTGAAGGCCCAATCTCCAAGTAGAGTTACGTTCTGTGATACTGCAGGTTAGGGCTTCAACGTATGAATTTGAGAAAGGGACCACAATTCAGCCAGTAACATCTGCAGTGGAGGGTAGAGAGAGAGACTTCACAAGGACAGGAGAGAATTAGGGAGATGACAGATATGTTCTTTGTCTTGGTTGTGATGATAGACTCATGGTAGTATGTGTGTGTGTGTGGGTATATATATATGTTAAAAATTATTAAATTGTGCATTTTAAATATATGCAGTTTATTATGTGTCAATTATATCTCAATAAATCTATCAAAATATGTTAGAAGAGATGTGGATTAAACACTGTAAAATATGCTACAACGCAAGAGTACCATTTTAATGTAGCAGGATATATTCCAAGCCAGATGCCAGATATCAGCTATTTTTCTGAGTGACTTTTGTGGGCAAACCTTTGCTAGTTGAAGATATACAAATCCCTTTCTAAAATCAGAGACCTCACAATCTAATTGTGAAGACATTGCATGATGTATAAAAAGATGAAATGAGCAGTTTTATCATAAATTAGTTCAAAATATTTACTGGAGGGAAGATTGGTTCAAGATGGCAGAGTAGAAGGACGTGCTCTCACTTCCTCTTGCGATAGCACCAGAATCACAACTAACTGCTGAACAGTCATCGACAGGAAGACACTGGAACTCACCAAAAAGGATACCGCACATCCAAAGACAAAGGAGAAGCCACAATGAGACGGTAGGAGGGGCGCAATCAAAATAAAATCAAATCCCATAACTGCTGGGTGGGTGACTCACAAACAGGAGAACACTTACACCACAAAAGTCCACCCACTGGAGTAAAGGTTCTGAGCCCCACATCAGGCTTCTGAACCTGGGGGTCCGGCAATGGGAGGAGGAATTCCTAGAGAATCAGACTTTGAAGGCTAGCAGGATTTGATTGTAGGACTTCGACAGGACGGGGGGGAACAGAGACTCCACTCCTGGAGGACACACACAAAGTAGTGTGTACATCAGGACCCAGGAGAAGGAGCAGTGACCCCAAAGGAGACTGAACCAGACCTACCTGCTAGTGTTGGAGGGTCTCCTGCAGAGGCGGGGGGTGCCTGTGTCTCACCATGAAGACAAGGACACTGGTAACAGAAGTTCTAGGAAGTACTCCTTGGCATGAGCCCTCCAAGAGTCTGCCATTAGCCCCACCAAAGAGCCTGGGTAGGCTCCAGTGTTGGGTAGCCTCAGGCCAAACAAGCAACAGGGAGGGAACCCAGCCCAACCCATCAGCAGACAAGTGGGTTAAAGTTTTACTGAGCTCTGCCCACCAGAGCAACACCCAGCTCTACCCACCACCAGACCCTCCCATCAGGAAACTTGCACAAGCCTCGTAGATAACCTCATCCACCAGAGGGCAGACAGCAGAAGCAAGAAGAACTACAATCCTGCAGCATGTGGAAAAAAACCACATTCACAGAAAGATAGAGAAGATGAAAAGGCAGAGGTCTATGTACCAGATGAAGGAACAAGATAAAACCACAGAAAAACAACTAAATGAAGTGGAGATAGGCAATCTTCCAGAAAAAGAATTCAGAATAATGATAGTGAAGATGATCCAGGACCTCGGAAAAGGAATGGAGGCAAAGATCGAGAAGATGCAAGAAATGTTTAACAAAGATCTAGAAAAATTAAACAACAAACAAACAGAGATAGACAATACAATAACTGAAATGAAAATTACACTAGAAGGAATCAATAGCAGAATAACTGAGGCAGAAAAATGGATAAGTAACCTGGAAGACAGAATGGTGGAATTCACTGCTGCAAAACAGAATAAAGAAAAAGAATGAAAAGAAATGAAGACAGCTACGAGACCTTTAGGACAAGATTAAACGCAACAACATTCACATTATAGGGGTCCCAGAAGGAGTAGAGAGAGAGAGAGAACCCGAGAAAATATTTGAAGAGATTATAGTTGAAAACTTCCCTAATATGGGGAAGGAAATAGTTAATCAAGTCCAAGAAGCACAGAGAGTCCCATATAGGATAAATCCAAGGAGAAACACACCAAGACACATATTAACCAAACTATCAAAAAATTAAATAAAAAGAACAAATATTAAAAGCAGCAAGGGAAAAACAACAAATAACACATAAGGGAATCCCCATACGGTTAACAGCTGATCTTTCAGCAGGAACTCTGCAAGCCAGAAGGGAGTGGCAGGACATATTTAAAGTGATGAAGGAGAAAAACCTACAACCAAGATTACTCTACCCAGCAAGGATGTCATTCAGATTCAAGGGAGAAATCAAAAGCTTTACAGACAAGTAAAAGCTAAGAGAATTCAACACCACCAAACCAGTTCTACAGCAAATGCTAAAGGAACTTCTCTAAGTGGGAAACACAAGAGAAGAAAAGGACCTACAAAAACAAACCCAGAACAATTAAGAAAATGGTAATAGGAATATACATATTGATAATTACCTTAAACATGAATGGATTAAATGCTCCAACCAAAAGACACAGGCTCCCTGAGTGGATACAAAAACAAAACCCATATATTTACTGTCTACAAGAGACCCACTTCAGACCTAGGGACACATAAAGACTGAAAGTGAGGGGAAGGAAAAAGATATTCCATGCAAGTGGAAATCAAAAGAAAGCTGGAGTGGCAGTACTCATGTCAGATAAAATAGACTTTAAAATAAAGAATGTTATAAGAGACAAGGGAGGACACTACATAATGTTCAAGGGATCAATCCAAGAAGAAGATATAACAATTATAAATATATATGCACCCAACATAGGAGCCCCTCAATACATAAGGCAACTGCTAACAGCTCTAAAAGAGGAAATCGACAGTAACACAATAATAGTGGGGGACTTAAACACCTCACTTACACCAATGGACAGATCATCCATACAGAAAATTAATAAGGAAACACAAGCTTTAAATAATACAATAGAGCAGATAGATTTAATTGATATATATAGGACATTCCATCCGAAAACAGCAGATTACACTTTCTTCTCAAGTGCGCAGGGAACATTCACCGGGATAGATCACATCTTGGGTCACAAATCAAGCCTCAGTAAATTTAAAAAAATTGAAATCATATCCAGCATCTTTTCTGACCACAATGCTATGAGATTAGAAATCAATTACAGGGGGAAAAAATGTAAAAAACACAAACACATAGAGGCTAAACAATATGTTACTAAATAACCAAGAGATCACTGAGGAAATCAAAATATGTAGGGACAAATGACAATGAGAACACGATGATCCAAAACCTGTGGAATGCAGCAAAAGCAGTTGTAAGAGGGCAGTTTATAGCAATACAATCCTACCTTAGAAACTACAAACATATCAAATTAGCAATCTAACCTTACATCTAAAGGAACTAGAGAAAGAAGAACAAACAGAACCCAAAGTTAGTAGAAGGAAAGAAATCATAAAGATCAGAGCAGAAATAAATGAAATAGAAACAGAACACAGTTGCAACGATCAATATAACTAAAAGCTAGTTCTTTGAGAAGATAAACAAAATTGATAAACCATTAGCCAGACTTATCAAGAAAAAGAGGGAGAGGGCTCAAATCAATAAAATTAGAAATGAAAAAGGAGTAGTTACAACAGACACCGCAGAAATACAAAGTATCCTAAGAGACTACTACAGGCAACAGTATGCCAATAAAATGGACAACCTGGAAGAAATGGACAAATTCTTAGAAAGGTATCAGCTTCCAAGACTGAACCAGGAAGAAATAGAAAATATGAACAGACCAATCACAAGTAATGAAATTGAAACTGTGATTAAAAATCTTCCAAAAAACAAAAGTCCAGGACCAGATGGCTTCACAGGTGAATTCTATCAAACATTTAGAGAAGAGCTACTCCCATTCTTCTCAAACTCCTCCAAAAAATCGCAGAGAAGGAACACTCCGAAACTCATTCTACGTGGCCACCATCACCATGATACCAAAACCAGAGAGAGATACTACATAAAAGGAAAATTACAGAACAATATCACTGATGAATATACATGCAAAACTCCTCAACAAAATACCAGCAAACAGAATCCAACAACACATTAAAAGGATCATACACCATGATCAAGTGGGATTTATCCCAGGGATGCAAGGATTCTTCAATATACACTAATCGATCAATGTGATACACCATATTAACAAATTGAAGAATAAAAACCATATGATCATGTCAATAGATGCAGAAAAAGCTTTTGACAAAATTCAACACCCATTTATGATAAAAACTCTCCAGAAAGTGGGCATAGAGGGAACCTACCTCAACATAGTAAAGGCCATATATGACAAACCCACAGCAAACATCATTCTCAATGGTGAAAAACTGAAAGCATTTCCTCTAAGATCAGGAACAAGACAAGGATGTCCACTCTCGCCACTATTTTTCAACATAGTTTTGGAAGTCCTAGCCATGGCAATGAGAGAAGAAAAAGAAATAAAAGGAATAGAAATTGGAAAAGAAAGTAAAACTGTCAATGTTTGCAGATGACATGATAGTATACATAGAGAATCCTAAATATGCCACCAGAAAACTACTAGAGCTGATCAATGAATTTGGTAAAGTTGCAGGAGACAAATTTAATGCTAAGAAATCTCTTGCATTCCTATACACTAATGATGAATAATCTGAAAGAGAAATTATGGAAACACTCCCATTTACCACTGCAACAAAAAGAATAAAATACCTAGGAATAAACCTACCTAGGGAGACAAACGACTTGTATGCAGAAAACTATAAGACACTTATATGATGAAAGAAATTAAAGATGATACAAACAGATGGAGAGATATATCATGTTCTTGGATTGGAAGAATCAACATTGTGAAAATGTCTATACTACCCAAAGCAATCTACAGATTCAATGCCATCCCTATCAAATTACCAATGGTATTTTTTATGGAACTAGAACAAAGAGTCTTAAAATTTGTACGGAGACACAAAAGACCCCGAATACCCAAAGCGGTCTTGAGGGAAAAAAACGGACCTGGAGGAATCAGACTCTCTGACTTCAGACTATACTACAGAGCTACGGTAATCAAGACAATATGGTACTGGCACAGAAACAGAAATATAGACCAATGGAACAGGATAGAAAGCCCAGAGATAAACCCATGCACCTGTGGTCAACTAATGTAGGACAAAGGAGGCAAGGATATAAAATGGAGGAAAGACAGTCTCTTCAATAAGTGGTGCTGGGAAAACTGGTCAGGTACATTTAAAGGAATGAAATTAGAACATTCCCTAACACCACACACAAAAATAAACTCAAAATGTATTAGAGACCTAAATGTAAGACCTGACACTATAAAATTCTTAGAGGAAGACATAGGAAGGACAGTGTTTGACATAAATCACAGCAAGATCTTTTTTGATCCACCTCCTAGAGTAATGAAATGAAAATAAAAATAAACAAATTGGACCTTATGAAACTTAAAAATTTTGCACAGCAAAGAAAACTACAAACAAAACGAAAAGACAACCCTCAGAATGGGAGAAAATATTTGCAAACGAATTAATGGACAAAGGATTACTCTTCAAAATATATAAACAGTCATGCAGCTCAATATTACAAAAACAAACAACCCAATCCAAAAATGGGCAGAAGACTTAAATAGACATTTCTCCAAAGAAGACATACAGATGGCCAAGAAGTACATGAAAAGCTGCTCAACATCACTAATTATTACAGAAATGCAAATCAAAACTACAATGAAGTATCACCTCACATCAGTTAGAATGGGCATCATCAGAAAATCTACAAACAACAACTGGTGGCAAGGGTGTGGAGAAAAAGGAACCCTCTTGCACTGTTGGTGGGAATGTAAATTGATACAGCCACTATGGAGAACAGTATGGAGGTTCCTTAAAAAACTAAAAATAGGGGCTTCCCTGGTGGTGCAGTGGTTGAGAGTCCGCCTGCCGAGGCGGGGGACATGGGTTCGTGCCCCGGTCTGGGAGGATCCCACATGCCTCGGAGTGGCTAGGCCTGTGAGCCATGGTCGCTGATCCTGAGCGTCCAGAGCCTGTGCTCCGCAACGGGAGAGGCCACAACAGTGAGAGGCCCGCGTACCGCAAAAAAAAAAAAAAAAAAAAAAAAAAACTAAAAATAGAACTACCATATGACCCAGCAATCCCACTACTGGGCATATACCTAGCGAAAACCATAATTCAAAGACACATGCACCCCAATGTTCATTGCAGCACTATTTACAATAGCCAGGACATGGAAGCAAGCTAAATGCCCATCGACAGATGAATGGATAAAGAAGGAGTGGTACATATATACAGTGGAATATTACTCAGCCATAAAAAGGAACAAAATTGGGTCATTTGTAGAGACATGGATGGATCTAGAGACTGTCATACAGAGTGAATAAGTAAGAAAGAGAAAAACAAATATCGTATATTAACGCATATATGTGGAACCTAGAAAGATGGTACAGATGAACTGGTTTGCAGGGCAGAAATAGAGACACAGATGTAGAGGACAAATGTATGGACACCAAGGGAGGAAGGCGGGGTGTGTGTGTGTGTGTGTGATAAATTGGGAGATTTGGATTGACATATATACAGTAATATGTATAAAATGGATAACTAATAAGAACATGCTGTATAAAAAATAAATAAAATTAAATTTAAAAATTAAAAAAAAAATTACTGGATGCCCAATCAATGAAAGCAATTACTAGTGCTTTCATTTTTAGGAGAAATAAATTAATAGGAAATAGCTGTGGCACTCAGGGAGCCTAAGGTGTAAACATAACTCCCTTTTACAAATTCTATGCAGACCTCATTTAAGTTTAGATATAATACTTCCAGAGATACATGACATCATACAGCAGCTCAGGCCAATTTGGAGAAATGTCAACTTTTAGACTCAGTGAAGGACAGAAAGCAAGAGTCAGTGAAAAAAGCCTTAGCACAGATGATGCAAACAGGGATGAATAACTGTTGAATTGTACCAGTGATAATTTTGCTGAGTGATATTACTGTGGTCCAACATGGTCTCAGTACAAGAGTCACACTGCTAAGATATCACTTTAGTAACCTGATGGGTTATTATTTGTGGGCTCAGTCTTAACAAAATGGCAGACTATTATAGATTGAGGAGACTGGTAATTTTTTTCCAACAAGTCTGGTCCAAAAATTAATAAAAGATAAGGGAGAGGCAGAGAGCACTTGTGCTAGACAACACGTTTATTTATCGGATTATTTTAAAAAGAGGGCACAGGTTTTGTTTTCCATTATTTTCTCCATTTTAATTTAGTCTAGATTCTTCTCCATGTTAGTAGAGACTGTGCTTAACTGACACTAGATGGTATTGTGGCTCCTTCAGTTCAACTGGCTTCCTGAGTGAGAGGCACTTTCTGTCCTTGTGTAATTGGTGTGCTGCATGTGTGTTTAATGTAAGATCAGTATTTCCTAGAAAAAATAATAGCTGTTTGTTTATGAAATATGGTTTAAGAAAATATAGGACCAGCTTCTTTTCTAGTTTTAAACATTTAAAAAAATGCGTTTGTGACGCTCACAGTGCATATTCTCAAATGCTACATTTGTATTTTGTCAATAAAATACTATTGAGAATATAAGAAAGAAGGAGCCTAATAGGTCAAAGGAGAAAAGGCATTGTGCTGCCTGTTGATGTTATGTTTAAATGCTGCTGAAGCTGGTTAATCTTCCTCTGAAACAATACCGTGGAAAGACCAATTTTCATTTTCTTTCTTTCTTTTTTTAATTTTAGTGAGCTCTTCAAATCAGAATTTTATCTTCTAGCATTTAAATGTAATGCCAAAATTTGAATACATGACTGATCAAATAATTTTATTACTGACAAAGATAATATTAATAACATTTGCAACAACATTATATCCAGAATTTAGTAACACTGAAAATGTTGATGTTTAGTTTGGATATTTGCCTTACTTGTTCCCTTGATCTGGAAAACTCCTTTTCTTTTCCACTTCAAAAGATATCTGCCCATGTTTCAAGGTCCGGTTAATGGCACTTTCTCAATAAACCCACTTCGCTCTTCCAGTCTGAGTGAATCCCTTATGCTCCCATCATGAAAAATATATGTTTTGCAGAATTTAGGGTAGCCTGTTTTGTCACAATTACCTTGGTAAATATGCATCTTCTCTATAAACGGATAAACATTTTAGAGCTTCGGACAATATTTTGCTCCCTTTGATTCACTGTTCTGAATGCAGGGTAAAGAGTAAGACTTTAGGACTTCCCTGATGGTGCAGTGGATAAGAATCCGCCTGCCACTGCAGGGGGCGCGGGTTTGATCCCTGGTCCGGGAAGATCCCACATGCTGTGAAGCAGCTAAGCCCGTGCATCACAACTACTGAGCCTGAGGTCTAGAGCCCATGAGCCACAACTACTGAGCCTATGTGCCACAACTACTGAAACCCGTGTGCCTAGAGCCCGTGCTCCGCAACGAGAGAAGCCACCGCAGCGAGAAGCCCACACAACACAACGGAGAGTAGACCCCGCTCGCCACAACTAGAGAAAGCCCGTGCACAGCAACGAACACCCAATGCAGCCAAAAAATAAATAATATTAAATCTTTTTTTAAAAAAAAGAGTAAACCTTTAATAAATGTTCATAAATTGAACTTTTTACTTAAAAAAAGACACATAAAGACAGAAATCTTGAATCAAGCTCACATTTACTATTCTATGAATAGACTCTGAGAGTATGAAAATTACTCTTCACTCTGTACATGTAGGTAAGTATTTTTTTATGATGAAGAGTCTGTGGTTTATTAGAGAAGAATAGTTTATTTCCAAACTCTTCAATATATTCAGGTAGTAAGTTCCCAGAGATCAGGACTATTTTGGCTCCATTCAAGAATTCTACATATTTCCGTATGAAATGTTTTATTCCTTTCTGAGCAAACCGTTTTTTAAAGGCAATTAAATGTGGCCATTTTCCAAGTGTTGCAAAGACAACATGTAGGAGAGCCAGTTAGGGAACTAATTAACCTTTGGGTGTAAATTAGTTCAGGCAGCTGAAGTCTGAAGGGGAAATGGGGAGCAGTTCTGCAATTTTAGAAAATGAATAATATAGACAATTGCCCTTTCTTGATGAGCTGTTTCAGAGGAATAGGGTCCAGGAGAATGACACCAATTCCATGGCCAGCTGCTGTGATAATTAACCAGAAGCACTGAGGTGTTAGGACAACTAGAAGTCTTGGGTAAACATTCCAGGAATGCCTAATATTAATACAAATGGAACAGGAGTCAGCAAGTGTTGCTGGAAAGGACCAGAGAGTAAATATTTTCAGATTTGCCAGCCATATGGTTTCAGTTACATTATTCAAATATGTCACTACTGCAAAATAGCCGTCAATAATAAATGTTAAATAATAAATGAGGTGGCCAGAGTTGGCTCTTGGTCTGCATTTTGCCACTCCCTGGTTAATAAAGTACAATTAAACATTTATAATATTTTAGCAGGTTTGTATAAAAGAATAGATTTAAACATGCTGATAGATGCTAAGTTTTAGTGAGAAATTGACCATATTTCAAGTTAAGCAATTATATATTACATTTATTTCAACTCTTAGTAAAACTTTATGAAGCCTTTTTAAAACTTTCCAGACTGAATTAATCTCCTCTCATTTCTCCCAGTCATATCATGCATCCTATTCCACAGTATGTTTTTTATTGGTGTCCGTTTCTTTTTTCTTAAGATTTATTTATTTATTTAATTTATTTTGGGCTGCGTCGGGTCTTAGTTGCTGCACGTGGGATCTTCGTTGAGGCATGCAGGATCTTTCGTTATGGCGTGCGGGCTTCCTCTAGTTGTGGCCTGTGGGTTTTCTCTCTCTAGTTGTGGTGCATGGGTTCCAGAGCACGTGGGCTCTGTAGTTTGCGGCACGTGGGCTCTAGCTGAGGCGTTCAGGCTCGGTAGTTGTGGCACACAGGCTTAGTTGCCCCGCGGTGTGTGGGATCTTAGTTCCCTGACCAGGGATCAAACGTACATCCCCTGCATTGTAAGTCAGATTCTTTACCACCGGACCACCAGGGAGGTCCCTGGTGCCCATTTCATATGTGTATTTTTCCTTCACTAAAATGTAAATGCCTTGAAATTGAGGATTATGAATTATTCACATTTGTTTCAAAACTTTGAAATATAAAGACCATATTTCAATATCAAAATATTCTATGGAATCCCAGATGCATGCACTTACATTTTAGTATCCATTGAAGAGTACATAATAACAAAAGCTATGAATTTAGAAATGTTTAAAACAAATTGTATTTAATTGCAATATCTAAATATGCTAAAAAAAAAGGCAGAACATTATCTAGGAAACATTATTCATTAAGTTCATAAATAGCACTTGGTGTAATTATGGGTTACATGAAATTTGCAAAACTCCACAATTCTTCGGGGATAAATCAGGCCTACTCTCAAGTGTTAACTTTAAATACAGTGTCTTCTTCAGTGATGGTGTGAAAGTGTTTCTGTAACACAATTTTCTGTAATACATATTTATGTAAAGTAAAATTTTATGAATACTTAAATATTACTAAGCATCCAACCAAAAGAAATAATAAAAGATGAGGCAATATACAGATACAAACATGCTTTCATAGCAATGAGAAGTTGGAAATATTAGAGATACCTGAAGCCATTATAAATGAGTGTAAACTGTTAAAGTGAGAGCCAGGGGTATCGGCAAAAACTTAATTAAAAAAAAAAAGGCATTGAAATGTCACATATTGTGGCTGAGAAGCCAAGAAGAATGTAGGAGTACAGAATTCAATCCATCAGAAAAGAAATGAGTTGAACTCAATGTGGATGGAGTTATAGAATAAAGTTCTATAACTTTATTCTAAGACTTCTAGTTGTCCTAACATCTCAGTGCTTCTGGTTAATTATCACAGCAGCTGGCCATGGAATTGGTGTCATTCTCCTGGACCCCATTCCTCATGTATCTAACCTTGGATTGTGAGGAGTTGGATACTTGGGATCTCCTGAGGTGTAGTAGATATAAAGGACTCAGTATATCTACCTGAGGGCTGGGTGGGAATGAAAACAGTTGCTTAGAGGTTAAAATAATCTTAGACCATCTGAGAGAGTAATTCTGTTTTCTTACGTGTGTAAGGGGTAAAGATTTGAGTACAGGGCTGGTAAGCTAAATAAAGTAAATATTAATTTTATGTAAATTCAGGATAATCTGTGTCTTCTGCTGTTTAGATAATTCAGCATTTTAACCTTGGAATTTCAGTTTGCAGTAGTACATCATTGATATTAAATTTGTGATGTCAAGTTAGAAAGAAAAAGTCTGATTAAATATATAAATTATTTGAATGTTTAAAAGAAATTGATTTACTATATGTTTAACTTATTAGTTTTGTAAAATTTTATTAAAGGATCACCAATGTTTTGCTTCTTTGGGTTCTGTTTTCTCAGGCACTCAAAGAGAAAAGCAAACATTTTAAATCTAAAATTGAAGTTTAAAATGTTTAAGGAAATTTGCCAAATTTTATGAATGGAGTTAAACATTTAAGGAAATTTAGTCTTTAACTTGAGACAGTCAACATTGTTTAAAGAATAAGTTAAATGTCCTTTTTGTACAGAAATAGCTAAATTTAAAAAGCAGAAAAAATTTGTAGATTGAAATCTTAAGAAAAATAAAGTTTAGAAAGTTTGTGTCTTTAAAAAAATATCACTATTAATTTTAAACCAAAGTAAGTTTAAAGAGACCCCTCTCCCTCAACTAAAACTCTGTGGTTGCCAGGGGCTGGGGAACGGGGGAAATAGGGTGATGTTGATCAAACGATACGAACTTTCAGTTAAAAGGTAAATAAGTTCTAGGGATCTAATGCACAGAATAGGGATAACAGAGTTATAATGGAATAACATAGAATACAGTTAATAATACTGTATTGTATACTCGAAATTTGCTAAGATCTTAAGTGTTTTCACCACACATTAAAAGGTAACTATGTGAGGCAATAGATGTGTTAATTGGCTCATTGTGGTAATCATTTTACAATGTATATGTATTAAATCACGTTGCAGAACTTAAAAAAATCAAATTGTAAAACCTAAATATTTATTTTTAAAATCATACCTCAATAAAGCTGGGGAAAATCATACTGTCATCTAATTATAGTGGAAAACTTAAATCAGTTACATTTGGTAATGATGATAATACTGGTGAGAGCTGACATTTATTGCATCCTTAATAGGTGCTAAGCACAATTGAAACAGGATCTTTTAAATATTTTAAACAATAATTTGAACGATCTTTTATCTTTTCCATTTTTGGAAGAGAAACTGAGGCTTATGACGATTAAGTAACTTGGCTAAATCACATAGCTAGAAGGTGGTAAAATTAAAGAGGGAATAAAATGTGACCTTAAAGATAGGGAAAATGCTTAGGGCTTCCCTGGTGGCGCAGTGGTTGAGAGTCCGCCTGCTGATGCAGGGGACACGGTTTCGTGCCCCAGTCTGGGAAGATCCCACATGCCGCGGAGCGGCTGGGCCCGTGAGCCATGGCCGCTGAGCCTGCGCGTACGGAGCCTGTGCTCTGCAACGGGAGAGGCCACAACAGTGAGAGGCCTGTGTACAGCAAAAAAAAAGATAGGGAAAATGCTTAAAAACTTTCACTTTCTTTCAGCAAAAATTTTCCAGAAAATATTTAAGAAGTGGAATGTGAATTGAGTTTTCAAAAGTAAGAGCAAAAGAAATTATTTCTTCCCAGAAAATCTAAAAGAGAAGAAGAAAGATTTATAAGCCTGAATTCCAAAATCCACATTTTATTTTTTGGTAATTGCTTGTCATTTCAGAAGGAAGGAAAGTCTGAGTTGAGATGCAGAGAAACATCTCTAAATCTGGGGGCAATATTTTCGTTTTTCTGATAAATTGATTTGAAATAAATTTTCATATATGCACACATATATAATTCTATATACACATATATGGTATATATGGGTATTAAACACAATACAGGACAAATAATGCAAAGATATCTAACAGTGGATTTGTAGGTGTGGGTTTAAATTTAGCTGTGCAGTAGCAATATTTATATTGGCTTACTGTCAGCGATGCTGTCTTGGTATTGGATTTGTCGTTAATAAAAGTCATGTGGAGATACACAGATTATCTATAGGCAATTTACCCCAAATACTTTTATAATAAAGGAACTAATAATCTAGGATGAATGAACAATTCCTACTGCATGTAAATGAGTATCCTACTTCCTCAGATACTCAATACTGATAAGAACTACACACGCAAAGTTTCTTTTTTTAAACAGATTCACATATGACATCATTAAGAACAAATCATGACATTCCCTTTCTCTCTTTTTCATCTAACTCCCAATATTACATATACACAAACAGAAACACACATATTACAGTTGATCCACATACATATAAATATAAGAAATTATAGCTAATAAACGTGTGTATGTACTAATATATTTGCCTTCAAAAACTGATTTGTAAACAGAACACAAAACAGACACTGCATAGTTCTGTGAATAAAGATGATGTACAATGACTGTTTGGCTCCCCTGAGATAGAAGAAGAAATTTCAAGTCATCAGTCAACAAGTGTTTATTAGTTCCCTGAGTTCTCTTACAAATGTAAGAAATAGAAAAGATCAATAATGCCATTTACCCAATCCCATGCCAGTATCAAAAAAATTCTAAAAAATACATACTTCTGCTACATGGATTTTTTTTCCTAGTAAGTTACTCCTTTTTTTCCCCCCCAAAGATCAATTTTACTTAAAAACTTTCCAAAGTGAACACGTTTATTCATAGTGAGATCTGTTAAAATAATCTCAATTGTATGAATATTTTGTTCCAAGTAAAATGAGAAAAGGTGGAATTAAAGGCAATTATTAGAAAAGATTCTGGAAAGCATGAATGGACTCTCCGTTGGTAGACATGGAAATGAAGGCTAAGGCAGAGGAATGAACTGCCTGCCAGAGCATTAAAGGTGTGTCCCAAGACAGGCACACAGCCCCTTAGCAAGGGCTGGGAGTCCCACAGAGACAAGGCATTTAATGAAATCTCTGTCCAGTCATTAGCTGACCACTAAGCTAATCAAGCAAGGATTTCATTGGCCATCCACTACCAAGAATACAGACTTAACAGATTAGTTCAGGAAAATCACTAAACAAGCAAACAGTATTAATAACAACAACAAGTATCAACAACACAAAAAACTGAGGATTGGAGGGTCTGGTTTACAGGGTGGCCACATTATTTGTGTCCCGTTTTCAACAAAAAATCATGAGAAATATAAAAAACCCAGGGAAGTGTATGGAAGCTTCTTTAAAGAAAAACTAGGCTATTCACCAATGGAAAGGTGAAGGTCAGAAACTTTAAGGAGAGTGGAGAGACTCCTTTTATGTTAGGCAAGGTTTGAGCATGATTTAGATTCTTCATTTTTTATAGGAAACTGATGCAGGGCCTGTTGAGACACAGCCAACATGAAAGCCCTAAGCAGTTGTTTACTTAGATTATCAGGCTATTTATTAGTCTGGAAATGTTCATTAAAAAGGGACATCTTGGAAATAAGGGATGTTCAAAGGGAAAAAATAATCTGTCAGAATGCAGTGCCTTAACATTGTATATAACTTATTGTTGAAGGTGTTTTTGGCACTTCTGTATATTTTATTTTACCTGCTGTTACCTCTTATAAAACACAGATTGTATATAAAATTGACCTGAATCAGCATTTAGGGAATATACAATAAGTCAGCAAGAAAATTCACCAAACTGACACACTGTATCATATAAAAACATAAATTCCCAGATTAAATAAGGTTGCGAAGGAACCTCTTTTATCTTAGTTTTAATACATATTAAAGAAAATGTACAAGAAAGTCTTTTATAACAAGTGAAAATGTCAAATAACAAAGATTTTATTATAACTGCATTACATATGTGTGAAGTATCTATGATGTACTTTCTTTTTTCACTTGAAATTCCAGTTGGGAAGAGAAAAAAGAGCTTCATTTGATTTGTCTTACAATGAGTGAAAAATATGGCTAACTCTAGTGATTCCAGATCTTTTAACTACTGGTTGCTTTGGATTCTCATAAAGTCTGAGTCCGTGAGTGTGTGTGTGTGTGTGTGTGTGTGTGTGTTTGTATACTAGATTCGATGTTGCTGCCCCTGAGGTTAAACCTCTTTTGATTAGAAATGTTTTCACATGTGACTTCTTATATCCTTGAAAAATCTGTGACAAATGTAATGGAATTTTGTAGCTCAAGATGAATAAATCTTCTTGTCCAGATATTTCACATCAAAAATGAGGAGTCCTAAATTACTTAAGCCATTTGATCCTAATCATTATCAGATACTGTCTTACTTGACACTAAAATCCATGTATTCTGAATCTCAGAGTTAATAAATAAAATCTTGATTCTATTATGGATATCTTGGTTGCAGGTCTTGAACCTTCATCTTACTGACTTTGAAGCTCACATTATTTCCTCTATACTATGCTGTCTGATTTTTAACTCTCTACCCATCATTGTCAAGTCAGGAAAGGGAAACCATACCAGTTATTTTAAAGAAAGAATTTAATATAGGAAGCTGTTTAAACATATGCTGGATACTCAAGTGGGAAAATGGGTTACAGAGGTAACAGCAGGAAAAATCCACTCCTTAGGTTAAGGGAACAAAGCTGGGGTCCAGACCCCTGAGGAGGGAGCCTGAACCTTGCCTCAGAAGTCAGAACCTTGCTCTCAGATCTGTCTGTAAGGCTGGGTGCTGTCTGGCTAGTATTCACATAGTTGAAAGGGTATCATGAGGTTCTTCGGAGGAGTCTAAAAAAATACTGGAAATTGGAGTCATCTGCTACTATAGGAGCTAACTACAGCTGCTGGGGCGAAGGACCACTGCTGGCTTGATGCTGACAGTAACAACAGGCAAACGGGTACAAGTCCATTCTTCCCCCTCTAGCCTTACAGTCTCTTTCTAGTGCCCTTTGTGGGGAGGACCTAATAGGAGACTAATCTGCAAAGGAGAAATGTGATTTGCAGAGTCCCAAAATCACAAGGTAGAATATTAAATGATAGGTTTGGAACTGAAAGACGATTGTTTTTATGATACCAACCATTTTTCTTTAATAATGACATTACCAGCACTCAGTAAAACTACTAAAATTATATAGTTCTGTTATCCCTTGGGATTTTTATAGGGTTTATTTGTAGAGTTAATAATCCAGTATTATCTTATCCTTGAACAGGTTTAAAACTTTACTCTTATGAATCTGTTTTATGTAGTTCAAATCTTTCATTTATATGCTTCCATAGTGTACTGATTATAAAATTATACATAATCATGTTTAAAGGTATTAATTCTTTTAAAGAAAAAATCCTTTATTTAAACATGTTTGGGGAAATGAAATATCCTTGGATTTCTCAGTGATCACGGTAGACCCTAGCCTCAAGAGACACTTCATGAGAATCAGATCTGTAGCCTTTGTTAATTACTCTGATCTGAAAGGATGATACAACCTCTCTTATCTGCTAGAAAGGGCCAAATGGTTACAGAGCAGGCAAGGTCCCTAGGTGAAACCCCAATAAAAGGTTTTGCCCCCAATTCCAGTGTGTGCGCGGGTGTTTGTGTGTGTGTGTTTGTGTGTGTGTGTATGTGTGTGTGTGGGGGGGGAGTTTCCCCACATTTCCAAGCAATTGTCTGATACTAGCTGGGTGTCCTGCAATTCAAATTAATTGTGACAATATTTACCCAGAGTATCCAATTCTATGGGTTAAGGCTTCATCCTGCAACACTGCCATCTACTTCAGATGCTAATCACAAGTTCAGGTTGTTACCTGTGCTTTTGACCAAATGACTGTAAATCAGAGGTTCCCATGACCCTCTTCTTGGGTTCAATTACTTGCTGGAGTGGCTCACAGAACTCAGGAAACAAGTTTACTCACTAGATTACCAGTTTGTTATAGAGGATCTTAAAGAATGTGAATCAACAGCCAGATGAAGCAATGTATAGGGCAAGGTCCCAAACAAAGAAGCTTCTGTCCTCCTGGAGTTAGGGGCCTGTTAACAGTGACACATAGTAGCAATCTGGTTCACCAACCTGGAAGCTCGCTGAGTCTTGTTCTTTTAGGTTTTAATGGAGGCTTCACTACATAGGCATACTTGATTAACTTACTGGCCATTGGCAATTGATTCAACATCTAGCCCTACTTCTCTCCCAGGAGGTGGGGTGGGGTGGGAATGAAAGTTCCAACCCTCCAATCACATGGTTGCCTCCCCTGCAACCAGCCCTCTTCCTTGGGTTACCTAGGTGCTTTCCAAAACTCACCTCATTAACATAACCAAAGACTCCTTTGTAGCTCTCACTACTTAGAAAATTCCTGTGGTTTAGGAGATCTGTACCAGAAGAGGCGATCAAATCTATCTTTCGTATTTTAAACCACAATATTACATCCAAGATGCCAGGAAGACTGGGGGTGGCTGTCTTTCTAGGTATTTACACGTCAGAAGGGATGTAGCCTAGAATTTGGAGACATTCTGGGTCATAAAAGATGGAGACACATAAGGCTGTCTGAATCCCACTAAGCTTTTATTTACATGCTGAAGGGCTGGAAGAAGGAAATGTCTCTTTTAGGAGGGGAGCGGAACAACTGCCTCCTTCCCCTTTATAAGCAGAGAAAGATATTTTTTTCTACTGACTCACCTGTGGGTCAGCTACTTGAGTAGGATGCTTGCCCTGGCTCTCATCACATCACCTTAGGGTTAAGGACTAGGGCAAGGGTGGCAGCTGACACACTTACCATTTACTATGAGGCATTCAAGAAGAAATCTTTCTCTGACCCAAAACATCTTATATACACATGTACAATAAAATTAATGAAGATGAACATTAAAAACTCAGCAATATGATTCAGTATGCAAAATCATTCATCATCTGACTTAATTATCTAAAACATTAAGCCTAGTATTCACTCAGATTTAATCTGTTACAGTTTGTTCATAAAATCCATACAGATAAAAAGGAAAATGCTTAACTGTAATGTTCTCTTTTATCTTTTGAGATTGCTCAATGTGATCCTGATATTTTGTAGGAATATTTTCCTTTTATTTTTATTTTTCTTTAATATGAAATTATTCATTAGGTAACTGTGTAGGTATCTCAAGTGTTTGGAGAAGAAGATGTATACTCTTGGATGGTTTGGAAAAAAGGAAGCAGATGCATATAAAGAAGTGTGTGGGGGGAACAGGTGTGGCAGGATGTCACCAGCTTGTCAATCTAAGAAAGAGACATGCTTAAAATATTAGTAAATTTTTGCAGCTTTTTATGGGTTTACTTTTTTAATTAATTAAAATGATTCTGCTTTGTTTTTACCTTTCTCAAATCAGGTGCTATTTTTTTTTTTATCCAATGAATAGTTATTAAACTTTTACTATATTTCAGGATCTGTGCTAGGTACCAGACAAAGCAAGCAAAATCTCTTCTGTAGAGCAGGAAAATAAACGTGAAACACATAAATATGCCATATAGCAGTTCCTTACAAAGTTTTTGAAGGAGAAAATGGGATAAGGTGGTTAGAGAAGATAACTCTCTTGAAGGTACATTTGCAGAAGCTCTTGAAGGAAGTGAGGAGTGATATGGTTCTCTGGGAAGGAACCCTCCAGGTGGAGGGAACAGCATGTAGAAAAGCCCTGAGGTCTTTAGCTATTAGATAAGACATATGCATTCCTTGGATTTGTTTCTCATTTTTCCTCTTAGCTACAAGGCCACTCATCTATCTTGACTCTTTTTCTTGAAACACTTCTCAGGCTCCTTTTGGTGGCAGGATGACTGCAGTAAGTCCAGGGATGTGAGTATCCATGAACTTATCAACTTGGCATGGAGAATGTGATCCATAGAGTAGATCATATGCTCTATCCCTCAAGACCTAGGCAGAGGGGAGTAAATGAAGTGCA
This sequence comes from Delphinus delphis, assembly GCF_949987515.2. Lineage (NCBI taxonomy): Eukaryota > Metazoa > Chordata > Mammalia > Artiodactyla > Delphinidae > Delphinus > Delphinus delphis. Next base: position 78,911,576 of record NC_082688.1, on the reverse strand, counting down.
GGAACTGAAAGTAAGAGAGTGCATGGTGTCCCAGAGGGAAATCGGGGTAGAGTTTCCAAAAATAGGTAACAGATTCTGGGAAACCAAAGCCAATAACTATCCACTAAAACTCCCTTTAGAATTCTTATTTGTCCTCGAAATGTAGGAATGTGGAGGGAAATACGATGTATGATAGTAACTTCTAGTCAGAAGCAGTTTTCAAAATATGTTTTATATAAAAAGAACCTTCTGGTATAAAATCAGGTTTTTCAGATTCTACTTAGCATGTAATAAATAGTGAACCCAAGAAGACTTCCCATAACATGGCAGCAAAATGGGAACCTACTGGTATAAATGAGCTATTACACACAGTCTGTACTCAAGATGTACGTGGGACCCATCGACCCAGGTCACGTAAGCACTTGGTTACTTGTAGAGGCAGAGTGTAAGCATTATGCACAGTGGAAATTTCTTTTAATAATTTTCTACAATGTATACTGTATATATAGTACCTGCTTTAGAGACTAGAGAACTTTCCTATTGTACATTTTACCCTACAGACCTTCTGCTTCTCCTTTTATCTCTTACTTTTCTCAATCATCAGTTAGATCAGTGAATAGAGTTAGACCTATCACACAGATCTTACCTGTGGGAATAAGGGGAGGAGCTTGCCAAATGACTTCCCCATAGCTCTCACCTTAGACTATTGTGGAAATTTTGCTCAGAATGAATAAGGCAGATAAGTGATTGAAAGATTTTTGTTGCTGTTGTTTTTGTAAAGTGCTTTGTAGGGGAGCCATTCTTTTCCCTCTTTTCCTTCCTCTGCAGGTAAAATAGGAACTTAAGGCCTCTAGGAAATGAGAGGGAGAGAGCTTCTGATTTTTTTTCAAGCCATGCTCATTTCTTTTTATAGAAGAAAATGTGATCAGCGATAAAGGGCTGGGAAAGAATGGAAAAACCACTATTGAATGGGGAGACGTCAGTGTGTCCCCCCACCTTGCCTCCCTTCATATCATTTCAAATTCACTGCCTGCCACACTTCCTGTGTGTTCTTTTCCTCAGCTCCAGTTACTTCTGTGGCATGAGATGAGTCAGGCCAGCTCTGCCTCTGCAAAATAAGCTAGCATTACCCTGTGGGTGGCCAGGGACTAATGCATAAAACAATTGAGGCACCAAAAACAAGTAGAAAAATAATTGATGCAGTTGATGCAAGCCCAAGCTGTTTTTTTCCGGTTCTGATTTACCAGGGATTAAGCTTATATTTTTGTCTCAAAACTTCTGTGTTTATTTTTAGAGAAAAAAAATGTAATTAGTCATCATTTTCATACACCTAACAATTTTGTGTGTGTTTTATAATTCTATTTTCAGTGATGGAGAGCCCTTAGTGTTGTAATATGTGGTAGTAGTAGTAGCAGCAGCAGCAGTGGCAGTAGTAGCAGTACTAGAAATCACTGTTAAGAGTTTAGTATGTCCCATATATTGTGGTATTTTATAGGCATAATTTTTATTTATTACAATAAATAAATAATAATCCTATGAAATCCTCCTAGTAACAATCCTATGAAATTTGAATATGCAAATCAAAATTCTTTCTAACTACATTAAATTGCATGTATTTCCTTGCCTACTGTTGTAGATACTAATCTACTGACACATAAAAGTGAGGGTATGGCTTTTGCTTCAAGTAAATAGCAGTAAAAAATAAAGTAAGTAAAAGAATATTGGTATAAAGTCATCAGGAGTTATGTTCCAAAAATTGGAGGGTGGTTGTCAGAATTTAGTGGGAAATGAACTTGTGTGTGTGTGTTTGTATGTATGGAGAGAGAGAGAGATTGAGAGGGAGAGAGAATAAAAGAATGAGATTTGGGTGGCAAAGGATTGAATATAGAGATGTGGAGGTCAAGATCTGAAAGAGGGTCAAAGGGGCAACAGTGAATTCAGTGGGAAAATGAAAGCTGGTAGGAGGGAAATGTTAACGTGAACTAGGACTGTAGTGTATTTTTTTTTTCCTAAAATAATGGGTTTATTGAGATGTAATTCACATACCATAAAATCCACATGTTGTAGTGTATCTTTTAAATGATGGAAAGACATTCCTATTAGTTTATGTAGATTATATATAAAGAATGTGCACTTCTCTGTGAGTCTCTTAAATCACACACTTATTGCTCCAATGACCTTATTTAAAAATTAATGAGGTTCTCGTGATAAAGGAATTGCTCAATTTGGGTAATGTCACAAGGAATTGAGAATGGGTTCTGAGTCCCTGTTGAAATGAAAGTAAAATGTCTGGGGATTATAATATTTAGTCTATTACTAGGAGAAAATGATTGCAAATAAAGTTATCTCTGGACCTGAGGTGGAATCAGGTGTGGCAAGGAGAGGGATCAAGGAGGGATTTTCACTGTGGTTTTTGTTTTTTTAAGAAGTAATTTAAGAAAGAATTAAATTAAACAAATAATGATTAAATAGCAACAGTATAGGACAAAACATTAAAAGAATAATTGGATATTCTGGTTTTATTCCAAAACAAAGATAGAAACGGAAAATCAGAAAGCAAAAGTTTCACTAGCCATCTTTCACTGAACCCATCTGTATGATTACAGAGTTAAAAAACAGGGTGTTTTTTTTTTTTTTTGAAGAAAGCAAAACAAAAGTGAACGCATATTTAATGCTAAAGATAGAAGGTCAAAGAAGGTTGTTTTGTTATTTTACCTGTTTCCATAAGAAATATTTGCAAGCAATAGTCTTTTTGTTTTTCTGATATACTTTGGGAATTGGCCAGGTCAAGGGAGAGAAAAATATGCTCCAACCTTCTTTTAAGGAAGGTTTTGTGGGGTTTTTTTTTGTTTTTTTTGAAGGTTTTGTTTTGTTTTAACTGTTCCCCTCCTTCTTTCATTGAGATCTCCTTCAGTTCAGAGATGCTTGCAAAGAAATCATGTTTGCTGATTTTAAAAAATATTAAAATTTATATGTGAAAATAAATACAGTAATGAGCTTAAGCTTTGCTTTTTATAGTTTCTGCAAGATTTGATCACTCCTATGTGTTCTTCTTTTTTTCAAAATAGAAAAAAAAAAAATCCGTCATTTAAATGTTTAGCTTTCCAGTGCTGTTTCTGTATGTACAATTTTCATTAGGTTGTTATTTTTAATTAATTTTAATTTTTCCTTTTGTGAATTTAATCTATTTAATTAACAATTTTCTATATTTCTTATACTTCTAAAAATAATTTTTATAATTTTATGTATTTCTTATACTTAACTTTTAAACCATGTATTACCTAACTTTTGTCCTTTTTAAGCTTATTTTTACCTCCCTGTAATTTATTTTTTAGCAAAATAGACACCGTGTTTGAGTTGGTAGGTCGACATAAGGTCATTATTAGACTATTCTTGTGTAATACAGCAGAACAATGTTTATATCTCATTTCTCATCAGTCGTTTTTTTTTCCTTTTGATTACCAAATTGGTTTAATAACTTAATTAGAAGCAGACTCTGAGTAATCCTGTGTGCCACTAGCTTGTTCACATTTGGTAAACAAGACAAATACTGCTATCTACATTTTCCAGATGGAAAACTATAGCTAAAACATTATCATTTTCTCTGCCAATCAAAACAAACAATTTTAAACAGCCTAGCTCCAAGACACCTTCTTTCAAAAAGCCACTCTTAATTCTCTAAACATGAAATTCATCACCCTGTGATTTTTCCTAGAACCACTGCTTACTCATTGCAAAATCAACAATATTCTGTCCTACATTATTAAATGCATGCACGTCTGTCTTGCTCCACTAGATTATAAATTTAATGAGGACAGAACTCATATTTCTTTTCACCTTGATATCTCTCAGACAGCTATCATCTGCCTCTTGTGTTGTAAGTACTCAGTAAATGTGTGTTAAATGAAATAATGTATAGACTCAGGATACAGAGGCTTAGTTCACCCAAGACCCAGTCTAGTACTCTGTTCCCTAAAACCTCTCTATTCTTTGGACTTTTGGTAATGCCACATAAAGTCAGTGTGGAATTTTTAAAAAATGGATTACATTTTGAGACTTTGCACAACAATTCCTAACTGCATGATCTTGGGAGAGTGGTTTGATCATTCTGAAACTCAGTGTCTGTATCTATTAAAGAGGGGATATTTGCCTTGCCTCCCTTTCTTTATAATGATTTGTAAGTATGAACTAATGAATGTTATAAATTTGATATGTTTTAAAAACAAATTCTCCAGAGATTTAAACTATTATTATTTAATGACAAATAATTAGATCAAAAAATTTTTTAGATTTTTAATAATTTCACAGGAATCAGTAAAAAGGGCTGGGTTTTCTAGATATATCTATTCTATGGTATTTATACCCACACACCCAATTTTTAAAGTTATAGTCATGATTTATTGGATGCTAGACTGGCAAATATTATAATATCTTTGTGAACAGGAAGAACTATGAATTAGATACCAAGGGCCAAGAATAATCATGATGAAATGAACCCTTCTCTTTTTATCCTTGTCTATGTCTGCTGGGGAGACCCTGGGGGTTGAAAGAGGAGCATCTCATGCACACATGCCTCTGGGTTTGGAGTGAAGTAGTTCTGGGAATAAGATAAAGTCTTTCTGATAGCCTCATTTTTTAATCATTCATGTGCAGTTCCAGAGGGCTACTTCAAATTCAAAATGCTACCAAGAAGAAACTCTTACTGGGAATAATATCTTTTTCATTTAATGATGGGAGACAATGACTAAATGAAACAAAGAGGGACATTAGAATTCCAACAGAGATTAAGCTGTGCAAAAGAAAATGATGCTCATTAATTGCCATTGTCCAGTTCTGGTGGATGTGATTTGTCAGGTTGATCTGGCTGGTCACTCTTCCTGCTCACATGTTTGTGGATATTCCTTTTGTAACTTTACGGTGCGCAGTTGAGATAGGTTTTCCCAGATAGAAAAACACAACAACATTGAGGGTATCAGGTTGCTAGTTACAATTATGCACTGTCATGTTGGTAGAGTTAGCCTTATTGTGAAACATAATAATATTCAGCCTAGGGATTCAAGTCTATAAGCTTGTTACACAAAATCATAAATGTTAAAAGTTTTGTATTCTTTTTCTTTTTGCATTCTTTCTATGATAATCCCACACCTACCATCCCTTCTCTAGCCCCAACCATTACAACAGCACACTCAAGCAAATATATTTACTAGATGGAAGCCATGTATGCAGAAGGGAAAAGGAGAAAAATCTCATCAACGTGTTGCCACACATTCCCTCTCTAAAAGGTGCAGTGAAGAGATTGATAAATCTGCACTATGTGCTGCTCTGCAGAAATAATTCCTTGTTTCTTATGTTTCTCACTGGAATATTCTAGTATTCCATTTTGAAGAAAATGAATTGAAGATTTGTCTTTTTAGGAAGTCATTTCTAAGGGTGCCAGACCCTATTTCTTTAGTCCTTCAACAATCACCATTCTTATTTCCTGAACTTGTCATCCAGTTCCTCTCCTCCAGTTAATCCTCTCATTCTTTTCTACATCCTCCTTGGTATGGTGAGAAACTACAAATTTCTTACCAGTCTGGAACTTCATTTAATTTAGGAAAAATGTCTGTCCTTTTGGAGTCATTACAAAAGGCATGGTCCAATATTCCCTCTGTTCATGGGGCCAGCGCCTGCGTCTTTTTACCCTGACCTTAATTATGATAAAACATGTGCTATGGACTGAATGGTGTGACCCCCTTGCCCAAATTCATGTGTTAAAGCCTTAACACCCAACATTATAGTATTTGGAGATGGGCCATTGGGAGATAATTAGGCTTAGTTGAGGTCAAGGGGGTGGCACCTTCATGATGGGATTGGTGCCCTTCTAAGGAGAGACACCAGAGAGCTTGCTCTCTGTCTCTCTATCCACATGCACACACTGAGGAAAGTTATGTGAACATTGTGAGAAAGGGGCATCTGTAAGTCAGGAAGAGAACCCTCACTAGACCCTGAGCATGCTGGCACCCTGACCTCAGACTTCCAGTCTTCAGAGCTGTGAGAAAATAAATTTCTGTTGCCGAAGACACTCCATGGTAATTTATTATGGCAATCCATGCAGACTCTCCAGTGCCCAATACCTTAATATGTTAAGTAGTTTTACATAATTTTCAAATTCTAGCTTTAAATAAAGCACTGAAATGCATAGATACATTAATATTTTGCCATTAATAATTTTTTAAATGAGATGTATACATGTCCTTATTAAATGCATTTTGTATTAAGCTGTAGTAATTCAAAGTATTAAAAGTCAATATTTAAGATAGTGAAACACTTTTGATTCTTTTATCTATTTTGCATTCACTTTCTCACAAGTCACATTTAATGTGATCCTTTTAACTAGATAAAATTTTTTCTTCCAAATCTTATTTTAATATTAAATGCCCATTATAAAAATCTTTTGATTATTCCAAGATACACACTAATTAAAAAATATTTATTTTATGGTAGAAACTGTGATATTAACTTGAATGCTAATACTCCCAGTCAAATGAAAATTTTTATTTGAAAACATAAGTATTTATTTAAAAATTTTAAATTTGTGGTGTCTTAAGGCTGCTCTCATTATTTTTATTTCTGCATTTTGTTGCTACTCTCACTTAAATAGGATCTTATGTATCAAATACTACATTCAAGTATAAGTAATTTAAAAGTGATAAGCAAATCAGCACACTAGATTGGGCAATCCTGACGTTCTGTAGCATAACATAATGACTTGAATTCATAGAACTTTAAAAAAGATTAATAAGTGATTGCAATATTGCTTCATGAGTATAATTCAATACAAGTTTATTTTATACTCCTGCAATAGACTGAAACAGCCAGAATAATGTTTGACCACATATCTGTGCACTGGGGGCCAGCTAAGTTGACACATAAAACTAGCCATCACAATATGTCTGCTTTCCATTAATCATCACAACTGACGCTTCAGATTGTATATGATTGCATAATATGGTAATTGGTGATATGGGGGACTGCAAAATGAAACAGTCGCTGTAGGTTGGTGTATCTGGTGAGGGAGTCATTGATATGCGCAATTTTTAAGTTCAAAATTACCAAATGGAAGAATAAGAATTCACCCCTCATCCGTGTGACAGCCAAGTTCATTCTCTAACCACAGGATACTTTGTCTCTCATATCACATCACTTCAGGCAATTCACTGCTGCACTTAATAAAGTGAAACTTGCCCAACTTTGTAAATATCAAAGGAAGATGCAGCTTACTAGACTGCATAGTATCTCTTCCGACCCCTCTACTTCAATGAGGCAGAATTCTGGGGACATATGAGAAGTAGAGCCACTAGAAAACTCACAAAGCTTGGTGAGACCTCTCTGAACAAGCCAGGGTCTGGATTCAGTTGGGTGCCTGTGACATGGGAAATGTATAGTATAAAAATACCACACAATTCTGTCTCCCAAGTGGCACAGGAGTCTAATAATTTAAGTTTTTCTAGCATCTCTCCCGCCCTCCCTACTAAAAAAGGTTTTGACTTAGGTTGGGAGAGCCTGAGAGCCAGAAACTAAACCGGGTGCTCAGGAAATGTATAAAAGTTCCTGAAACAATGACTAGGAAGGAACCCTCTGACCCATGACAAGTAGAAAAGATGGATAATTTTTAAGGCATATTGAATCATGGAAAATATTAGGTGAGAGGAAGTTGATGAAAGAAAGGAAAAATTGCCATCATTTTATTGTTTAAAATGATGATTGGCTGTAGTGTTTTCATTGACTCTATTGAAAAGTACATATTTTTAATATGTATGTTAACGTACTCTTTTAATGGGCCCATGTTGTATAGTCAACATATTCATGCTTTCATTTTTAAAGCCAAAAACTCACAAAGGAATCTGTGTTTAAGGTACTAATATCAGAATAGATATCTGACAGAATTCTGGAAGACATTTACTCTATTTGTCGTTGTGAAGATCTGATCATAATTATGTTACAATACATATTCTGTAATGGAATTTCCACTCTATTATTATGTCTGAAAGGACAGTACTTAATATTTCAGTACAAAAGAGTATTATGAAAGTTTTATTGTCAGGGTACTATTGAAAATCTAGTAAATAATTTCTCAGAATGTATGGACACTTCGAACCTAGGTGTAAGAATTTTAGTTGATAACTGAACAATTTCTATTTTCATAATTTCCAAACAGAACACATCTCCAGAAGGCATATTCCAATTGGATAGCAAAAGTCCCTTGTTAAGAGAGACCATAAGGAAACACTATATTTTAAACAGTTTTGCATAAGACCACATGCAACTTCTGAAATTGCTGTATGTTATAGAAACAATTCCAAAATGAGAATAAGACAGTTATATGTTAAAACATAGAGGGTCTTTAGTAATTATTGATAAAAGAGGGATATAGGATGGAAATTAGGCCAGGCATAGTTTTACTCACCATCAATTTATACACCCATTTCAATGAAATTTATATTAAGAGTAACAGGTGCTTTTGTGAATTATATTTATTTTCTGTATAGAAGTATTAGCAAGTGGAATGAAATCCGATTTTAAAAAGAAACAACAGGGCTTCCCTGGTGGCACAGTGGTTGAGGGTCCGCCTGCAGATGCAGGGGACGCGGGTTCGTGCCCCGGTCCGGGAAGATCCCACATGCCGCGGAGCGGCTGGGCCCGTGAGCCATGGCCACTGAGCCTGCGCGTCCGGAGCCTGTGCTCCGCAGAGGCCACAACAGTGAGAGGCCCGCGTACCGCAAAAAAAAAAAAAAAAAAAAAAAAAAAACAACCACTATTATTTTTCAAAGGATGATTTTTTATGATACAGCCATTAATTCAAAACAGTGGGGTGACATTACATTAGGGCAATAGAAAGTCGCATTCCTCTATTCAGGCTGCAGTATGCCTAATGCACTTTGTTCTGTCATTTGACAAGCTGTTTATTTCATTTTATTGGCCGCATCGTGGAATGTGGAATCTTATTTCCCTGATCAGGGGTCGAACCTGGGCCCTCTGCAGCGGAAGCACAGAGTCCTAAACACTGGACCGCCAGGGAAATCCCTGTTTTTCCATTTGAAATGATCCAAAAATGCCATTTATGAAGGAAGAAGAGGAAGTAGAAGAGTGTGTTGAGATACAGCTGTGTCTTCTTTGGCCCAAAGAAAAAGCTTTGTGTGATCCAGAATCCTTATGAATTTCCTGCCTACTCATTCCTAAACTTCAAGAAATTCGAACTCATCTTTTACATTAAACATTAACAAAGAAAATCATATTATTTCGCTCACATTTATGACTTTTGATCACATTTATGACTTTTGATCCAACTTGGCCTTTGATGTGTGTGATCTCTATATCTATCCTTTAATTATCCCTTTTTCCTTTTCCCAGATTAAATATTTTCTATACTTTGATGACTAAGTTCAAGTCATCTCTCCATTATTCATTCTCAGAAGTATAAGTACTTCTCAAAAGCAATGTCATCTTTTGTCTTATGCTTTAAAAAAAGTTGTGAGTATGGGCTTCAAACCCTGTTTTTCTTTCCTTTCTTATGACAGGCCTTCTAAGCATAGACTGTTTCCCTATACTGCCCTCAGCATGGGCTTGAGTAACAGTTTCCCACTCCACTGGCCCTTGCCTGCCACTCATCAGGCCATCCTGCCGCCCTGTGCAAAATCCTCATCCAAAGAATCACTCACAGGTGCTCTCAGACCAGCCCAGTCAGGTACCACATGGCATCTGTCAGACATTGCTTTTGTTACCTATGCTGGGAAATGTCTGCCCACCAGGCATCTCTGCCTCTCATGGGCACCAGTACCATAGCCACTTGTGTGCACTGTTGCTTTGGCAATGTGTCAGCACAATTGCCAGGCACTTCTGATGCTTTCATTTAATACCACCGTGTCTGCCAAGCCTTGCTGACATCACCTGCCCACCACAACAGTGGACCACCTGGCCCTGTGGCTTCTGCCATCTCTTTCCAAGAGCTGCTGGAAAAGAATGCTCAGAATTTAAACCTGTAAAGTGGTCTGTGATAACATGGGGGACAATGAACCCCACTTCATCTCTTCATATTATACTCTGACAAAGGGGTCTTAAAGGACCATCCTGTTTCTTACTGAGATTTACTGAAGTGTGTTTATTTCTTACTCAAAGCCCTGTTTTTGCCTAAGACCTAAAGAGGAGTCCTTGGGAGTTTGGAGATGCTCAGATTTGAATGACAAATCTGACAATGATGATTTTTTTGTATGAAGTGTAATGAAAAAAGAATAAATAAATTCATTAATGGTTGCTTTGGGCCAGGTTGCCTCATAGACCCTGAAACAAGGATTTGTGAGCAAATAATGTATTAAGTGTTCATGAGAGAAAACAATAAGAGAATGCAGAAAGCAGAACCTAGACGGGGGTGGGGTGGGGGGAGGCCAAACAAAGGCCTAATTTAGGTAAAAATCTCAGCTCCAGTCTGATCCCTAGGGGAGCTCTAAAGTGCAAATTAGGCTTCATCAGCCTTTCTTCTCAGAGGAGCTGGGCTTTCATACTTTCCATCCAGTCATTGGCCGAGGCTGCCCCAGCATGGGCATGAGAGAGTGGACTCCCAGGCACTTTTAGCTGCCTGAGTAGGTAAAGTGGCTCCAGCAGGCCAGGGCAGCCATTTGAGGGCAGTCATAGATGCTGGTCATTAGAAGCAAAAAATCCCAAGGCACATAAAATTCAGGGCAGGTGTGCACAGAAAGGGTTAACGGTATCCCTGGGCATCATGGAGGCAGAATACTGACTGGTCCACTGTGCTCATCATTTCGTAGGTGGCTGTATTGGTTTCCTAATATGAGAACAAAACAATCTTGTAACTAACAGAGCCCAAAAAGGCCAAAGCTGTTAGAGTTTCACATGCATTAGAGTTTAAAAAAGACTTTTTTTTCCCATTTTTTTGCAAACTAAACTTGGCTTAAAGGATTCTCTAAGATTTATTTCATAAAGTCATCTATTTTTGAAACTGAAGGAACCTTAGTGACTATGGACAACCTCCCACTGGCTTGAGATTTCTTCTCCTGCAAATATCTTAGACAATATCTAGGTAAGTTAAAATGTTAACTTTGAGGTGTTAAATAAATCACTAATAGGACAGTTATAGCAGATGCCTTTGTTAGTATCTTTTAGATAATTTTTGTAATAGTTATTTAACTTGCAAAATATTTCAAACATATAGAAAGAACAGGGAATAATATAACAGATACCCATGCTCTCATTATTAGTTTATATAGACAAAAGTATTTGATTAAAATTGGTTGAGCTGTGTTTTCTGTATCAAAAAAGAAAATGCTACAAATTCACCTAAAGTGTCAGACTCCATTTTCACCAATCCTCCCAGTAATTACTTCTCCTCCAGAAAGAATCAGTCTCTGAAGAAATCATGTATTATTCCTTAGCTTTTTTGTGTGTAATTTTGCTATATTGTATGTAGAGATAGACACACATGAGTATTATCACACTGCATGTATGCATTTGCTGCTAACTTGTTTCACTCAACATTTTTTTAGATTTATTCTTTTGATATTTTTACATCGAATTTATTCGTTTGGGCAGTATACAGTATGGCTGAGTGTTTCATAACATTTCCTGAGTAAGGTACAAAGTTATGTTGTATTCCTATTTTATTGTTAATCAAAACAGTGCCATTAGGGCTTCCGTGGTGGCGCAGTAGTTGAGAGTCCGCCTGCCGATGCAGGGGATACGGGTTTGTGCCCCGGTCCGGGAGGATCCCACATGCCGCGTAACGGCTGGGCCCGTGAGCCATGGACACTGAGCCTGCGCGTCCGGAGCCTGTTGCTCCGCAACGGGAGAGGCCACAACAGTGAGAGGCCCGCGTACTGCAAAAAAAAAACCAGTGCCATTTGAATTTTATGCTTGCTATGTACCATAACAAAGTTTTCCCATAGCAGATGTGGCTTTGCTAGGCTGTACTGTATGCATATTTCCACCTTTCTAGGTTTATTTTTTATAGGTGTGTTTTTTAAAAACCTCACTCACAAAAATAATTTATGAATTCTCTCAAAAACATCATAACATTTATTTTAAAGCAATTTATTACTAATGAACCTGAAGCATCATCCTTAAGATAATGGACAAGTATGATTTGGTGATAATCCCCACCTCCAGAGGGTTAGTGGATAGTTATTTCTCCCATTTTGCAGATGAGAAGGCTGAGGCTCATAGAAATTAGATCATTTGTGTAAGACCAGAGAGCTTGGTTCCAGGTTCAGTGAATTCACACCTGGTACATACAGCTTAATACAGTCTGATGGCATTTCATTTGGGGGAATTATGTTACAACAAACCTTGTTGATATCCATTCAAAGTATGCATAGGGTATTCAGTTTTCCCTCCAACCTCTCATATTACATCAGCAACCTTGACCCTAGTATGGGATTCAACTGGAACTCTTTGATTTTGTCATCTTTCTTGTTCTCTGTTCCACACAGGGTAAGTCATTTTGCTGAGACAGGATTTAAAAACAGCCACATTACAGCCTATCTAGAGACAATACAGTGTGGCATCCAGACTCCAGATTCAATTCTGAGCTGTGCCATTATTATTAATATGATCATATACAAATTACTTAATTTTAATTTCCTCATCTATAAAATAGGGGTTATAATAGCACCAGCTTAACAAAGTTGTTGTGATGATTAAATGAATAACAGAGTGCCAGGGAGGAGTGCCTGTCATTCAGGAGGCGTTATATGCTTGTTTCATATTACTATTATTCCAATTTGGGAATATGGTGATTAGGTGGCACATATTCAGCCATAGGTTCCCCAGACGGTGATGCCTGTCTGGACTCTCCAGTTGGTACACCAGGATCATGTTTACAAAAGGGCAGTCAAGCCTTCCCCAAAAGCTTCTTCTTCATGAACTTTTCTTTAACATTTGATTGAAGTATAGTTGATTTACAGTGTGTGTTAATTTCTGCTATACAGCAAAGTGATTCATTTCTACATATATGTATATATTCTTTTTCATGTTCTTTTCCATTACGGTTTATCACAGGATATCGAATATAGTTCCCTGTGCTGTACAGTAGGGCCTTGTTGTTTATCCATCCTACATATACTAGTTTGCATCTGCTAATCTCAGACTCCCACTCCTTCCCTTCCTGCCCCCCCCCTTGGCAACCACAAGTCTGTTCTCTAGGTCTGTGAGTCTCGTTCTGTTTGTAGATAAGTTCATCTGTGTCGTATTTTAGATTCCACATATAAGTGATATCATATGGTGTTTGTCTTTTTCTGTCCAGCTTATTTCACTTAGTATGATAATCTCTAGGTCCATCCATGTTACTGCAAATGGCATTATCTCATTCTTTTTTATGGCTGAGTAATATGCCATTTTGTATATGTGTGTGTGTGTGTGTGTGTGTGTGTAAATATATGTATATCTGAAACATCTTCTTTATCCAATAATCTGTCAATGGACATTGACATGTTTCCATGTCTTGGCTATTGGAAATATTGCTGCTATGAACATAGGGGTGCATGTATCTTTTTGAATTATAGTTTTGTCTGGATATATGCCCAGGAGTGGGATTGCTGGATACTATGGCAACTCTTTTTAGTTTGAGGAACCTCCATACTGTTCTTCATAGTGGCTGCACCAATTTACAGTCCCACCAACGGTGTAAGAGGGTTCCCTTTTCTCCACACCCTCTTTCATGGACTTTTTTTAAGCAAACAAGTGGTAGGATTGAGTATGACATTTATGACACAAGAGTATGAACAATATAGAGTTTTTCAAACAGTCACTCCAAGTTCAAGTAATATCTAGTAAACACACATAGGAGTCAGGAACGACTGCAGTGTGGTTCTGCTACAAGGGAACCAGTGAAACGATTAACATGATAGGGCTGTTATAATGTCTGCCTATTACGTGACAATCTCTGTGAGGCATGGATTAAAGCGACTGATGAATTTCCAGGGAAATGCAGATGGAATCTCATTTTCATGTATTGTTTAATAATAAAGATAATGATAAAACACACATCTAACCATGTATCCCTGCAAACTTTCCTTTCTTCACATACAAGCCTCTGTGCCCACTTCCTCATTTCTTGTTCACCACCCAATCCCCTGCGATTTGGTTTCTTTCTTTCTTTTTTTTTTTTGTAGAAAGGCTTTTTTTTAAAAAAAATTTTTATTTATTTATTTATTTGTGCTGGGTCTTATTTGCAGCAGGCGGCTCCTTAGTTGCAGCTCTTTCTTTAGGGCTCTTTTTTGTTAAAACATGAAACAAAACAACTCTGAGAGCATTAACATCTAAACTGCACTGACTGATCACTTGAGTAATTGATTTTAGTTGTAATGAAGAGATAGCCATCACACAGTTAAAACAATGAGCCATTTCTGTCCTCATTTACTTGCGCTTTTGGTGGCATTAAACACAGCTGGGCATTCTCATTGGTAGGGTTCTCTGGCCGCCCATTTTATCTTATCTGAGATTTCATCTTCATCTGCCTAACAAAGAATTCTGTTCACTCCCATTTTTATTATCCCTTCACTTATCATAATAACTTCAGTGACTTCATCTACCTCCATAATTTAAATGCCATTTATATGCTGATAACTTTGAAATAGATGTTTTCAGTCTCAGTTTCTCTGATGGAACAGAGACCAATGTGAGCTTGTCTGGGAAATACAAATTGAGCTTTACGTATGTTGGTAAGTCCTAAATTTTAATTGAAGAAATAATCATTGGGTGGGGCTAATGGCGGACTCCAGGAGGGCTCATGCTGCGGGGGTGCTTCCCTGAGCTTCTGCTGCCAGTGTCCTTGTCCCTGTGGTGGGCCACGGCTGCTCCCCCCCCCCCGCAGGAGACCCTCCAACACTAGCAGATGCTGATAGGAAAAAAAAAAATTACTGGTGACAAGGTGGATACAAGGAAACTGATTAGGAGTCCGGCGGCCAGGCAAGGGTTACCTGTGTCTTCTGATTGGGGTCTCAACGAAGGTGCAATCGAGGTGCCCTCCCGCCTGTGGCTCCACGGTTCGAAGAGTCCACTCCCAGACTCACGGAGATGGCTGGCCCCAGCTTCGTGCTGGCTATTGACGGGAGGCACCTTCGGCGCCTAGTGAGCCGTCAGCTCCTGGAGGCCACCAGCCTTTCCTGAAGGCAGCCCACAGTTACTGGCCACACGGTCTTTCCCCACACGGCCACCGCTTCTTTAAGCCCCCCAAGATTTTCTAGAGCAGTCTGCTAGCAAGATGGAGTCTGAGGTGAAGTATTAGCACTGAGCAGCGTCCATCACTTTGCTACAGCCCACGGTTAATAAGCAAGCCAAGCGGCCACCAAGCGCTCCCTCGGGTGCGGCTGGCCTGGCGCCTCACAGAGAACGCTGCCTGCGCAGAGGCTGGGCTGTCGGAAGAGACGCCACACCCCGCGCGCCCGGAAGCTGCCTTCCCCGGAAGTGCTGCGTCCACTTCCTGGACCTGAACCTTGAGGAGCAGTAGGTGAGCGGGGGCCCGTGGGTGCTGCTCTTCTCGGGCGTCGCCTGCTGGTGGCCCTTCAGCCTCGGCCGCCACAGCACCACAGCCTCGGCCACCACAGCTTTGGTCACAGCCTCGGCCGGCCCCGGGGAAGGCTTTTTTAGTTCGGCTCCGAGGTGGAGCGGAGATGCTCCTGAGATGACGGACCGGGACTGCTGGGGAGTGTCCCCCGCCCACAGACTGAGCCGCAGACAGGGACACGGTGCGAGCCGAGGACACCCGGCTCCTCTCAGGGCTCAGCGCCTGCCTGCCTCCCACTCCCAACGTGCCGCAGGCTGAGACCCGCGCTCCTGGCCAGGACTTCCGGCCGCTCACACAGCCGCAGCGCCTGGGCCGAAGGTGCTCACACCAAGGTAGGAAAACAAAATCCGTTTTCATTTCTTAAAGAGTTGAAAATTGCGTTCCAAAACTTGGCAGGCATTAAAAGGATGAGTAAGCTTACAGGTGTAAATGCAAACCGTTTTCCAATTCAAGGCAAGTAAGTGCCCACAGGGTTCTGGCGGGAAAACCTCTGGTGGGAAAGGAAACTGGGTCCTAAGGCTCAGATTTAAGGGCGGTCATGGGATTCCACAAGGGAGTGAACACCAGGAACCTGAGAAGTCCCTTTAGAGTCACAGCATATAGCATAGTGTTTCCCCAGCTTTATTGAGGTATACTTGTCGAATAAAAATTGCATGTATTTAAGGTGTACAATATGACGCTTTGATACAGGTATATGTTGTGAAAGTGTTACCATAATCAAGCTAATTAACGTAACATGTCCATCACGTCACAGAGTTATGTTTGTGTGTGTGTGTTGGGGGTACAAACACTGAAGATCAACTTAGGAAATTTCAAGTGTACAATACGGGATTATTAACTATAGTCAATATATTTCTTGATCTGTTCTTTTTTAGCTTTAAAATTAAGGCTACTGCATTAGTTACATTGACTTCCCACAGTATTGAAGAAACAAATGAATGAATGACATTTGGTGTAAACAATCAGATTTCTTGACCTCTCTCTTTTTAAAATTAAAACGAATGATCCCAATTTAGGGAATAAAAATATGACCTTCTAGATAAATTAAGTGACACACTGGTTTCCTCATATAATATGCCAACATTAATTTGTGTAAATAGAAATAAATGGAGTAACTGGAAATAATGATTGACTTAGGTGCCATTATAAAAGAAACACTATTCCTCTTGTCTTTCACACAGATGAATAAATGTAAATATATAATTTGTAATCAATAGAGTCAGTAGAGTCAAATAAGGAAAAGCTGAAGCTTTATATAGATTCACTGAAAAATAAAGAATTAGGTAATGTAAAAAAAAAAAGAAATAATTATTTCTGGTTTGTCTTTGTGTGTTTCCCAGTGCTACACGTACTACATACTTCTGATGTTAAGGATTTAGAAAGTACTTGATACATACTAAATGAATGAATGTCCTAAATTCTTATAAAAAGCAAAAGCAGCTCCTCTATTTGCCTGTTTGAATTACTAGTATAAATGTATTAATGCTAAGTATAAGTTTTAAGGAAAAACATCTCCTCATAAATTGAAAACTTTCATCATTTTTTATAAAATTCAGCAGGAGAGCTCTGCGTGGTCCTGAAGAACACACCATGTGTTCCCAACAAGTTCTCAGAACTGCAATTCATTATCCAGCTGTTCTGTGGTTTACGTAAATTACTTTTCCTGGAAGAACTTACAGCTATAATCAATCACTCACTCAAACGATCAGTTAGTGAGGTTGATCAACAACGTAAAGTCAATATTCCCCAACATTCTCTCTTTCCATTACTGATCTGTGATGTAGAAGTGATTTCATGTTTGTTGTGCCTTGTTCTTGCTATTTTAAGATATAGCCTTAACTGACATTACAAAGACTATATAAGATCTAAGTTTCTAGGGAATAGAGAAATTATATTGATAATTAAATAAATTATGTGTTTTAAGATGGTTTGGCTCCAGTAAGTTATGAACTCATGGGATTCCAGTGATAATTACATCAATTTGGTGATAATGATATGTTAAGTGATTTCTCAGGTTTTTTTCCCCCACTAATTCCTAACAATAAGCCCGTGAAATAGGTATTATTATTCCTGTTTTGGAAGTGAGGAAACCACACAAGGAGTCTTGAGAAAGGATGGATAGAGCCAAGGCAGAGTGTGTAGGTAGTGATGCTAGTGGGGAAGGAGAGAAGAACCAGAATAAACTGTTTTCTGGGACATCGGAGGATTAAAGAGCTTCTTGAGAGAAGAACTGGTCGATAAAGTCAAGCATGGAGAGAAATTATGTTAGGTGATATGGGGAAGTGGTAATTAGATTTGGGAGTTAGAGAGTTTTGGTGAACTTGGTAAAAACCACTTTAGTGCAGAGGCAGAGAAGGGGACCAGAGTGCTCAAGGTGGAGGAATGAGTGGGAGGTGAGGAGCTGGCCAGGAAATGTACATCATCTGGGGAAACTCCATGCAAAGGGAAGACATGAGGCAAAATAATTACTCAAGGAAGAGGATTTTTGTTGTGGTTGTCATTGTTATTTTGCCTTTTTTAAATTTTTTGGTTCGTTTAGAAGGTGATATTGGCTAGGAAACTTATGAGATGATCACAAGCAGAAACCAGGAGAGAGGGCTAACTGAAGACCCAATAAGTAGGTGTGATGATGGAGAAGGATGGTAAGGTGGTGGGAAGGTACTGAAGCCTAGATGCAGTGCTCAGTTTCAGTCAGGAGTAACAAGCAAATGATAGAATGTCAGGGGAAGATTGAGATAAATATTTTAACAAGTAGGTCGAGGGTAAATTGCAAAGTTAACTTCTCTTAGGGACAAAACAGAAGGCCCACTCCCCTGGGACCCCATGTCCCCAAGGCTTAGAGTCTGATGAATCTGATCAGACCTTCAGCAAATGAGGTTGTTAGGGGCTCTGCGACAGGATATTTCAGATAATCAGGGAAGGTTTCAAGCTAGTTAGGTGCACACATGGCAAGCAAGTTGTGCCGGAGAGGGTTAACCAGTAGTTCTGGATTGCTGAAAACCTGCCCTTTGCAAAGAAAGGCTTTTCTCTAGGACTGGCCCCTGGCTGTCCCCTGAGAGATAAGTTTTGAGCCCTTGGAATATGCTGCCTGAGAAGAGTGTTTTCATGTGACCAGATGAGTTTATCCTAAACAATGTGATTTATGGTGTGCACCGGTTTTTGCTCTGAGGGACTGAGGTTTGAGTATCTGAGGCCAGTCATGTGGGCGCTGCCTGCACCCCCAATAAAAATCCTAGACATGGAGGTCTGCGTGAGCTTCCCTTGTTTGGTAACTCTTCAACTATGTTGTTCCCACATCCCTTCTGGGAAAAGTACTACTCATACTATTCCACTGTGAAAGGCCACCTGGAAGTTTGCTCCTGGCTTCTCCTAGACTTCACCCCATGGGCCTTTTTGCTTTGCTAATTTTAATCTCTGTCCTTTCACTATAATAAAAAAAATGTGATCATGAGTACAATAGCTATCCTGAGTCCTGTGAGTTCTTCTAGCAAATCATCAAATCTGAAGGTGGCTTTGGGGATCCTGGCCCCAGTGTTATAACACCCCAGTCAGGGTTTCACTACTTTTTAGAATGTGTCTGTCCTTATAGTTTAGTCAGTCATTTATTTACTATTTATTTATGCATGGGGTACCCATTGTGGTCCAGGCACTGCACTGGGCACAGAACATATAGTGGTGAGCCTCTATAGAGGGTAGCCTCACAGAGCTTGGAAGAACTATAGAGCAAACTAACAATCTCAGGTATGACAAGTGCTAAATAGTAAGTACAAATTCACCAAGAGACAGGCTGGCTGGGGGAGTGGGGGTCAATGTATATAGATGGTGTGGTCTCCATAAAAAGAGATGCTTTCTGGAAGGGTCATAAAAAGATCCAGATAGAAGAAAAGCAGATGTAAAGGCCTTGATGGTGGGAATAAGTTTAGTATATTCTCTTGAATAGAGAAAAAACAGACAGACTGGAGAATAAATGAATGAGAGGCAAGTTGGTAAGAATTGAAATCAGAGCTTGGAGAATATGATGTATCACCTAAAAATATATTTTTTTTCTCAATATTCTGTGTTCACATGGATAATCTCTCTGACTTTGACATCTGGAAAGTTTTTACTTTAATTTTGTCTTTATCCTCATATATATTTTACTTGATGTTTTGATTTGATATAATAATTATTAATCATTGCTACCGTGTTAACCAATTGTATTTGTATTTGAACTAAAAACACATGGAGAGTATAATGTTTTCGGACATATGTCTTAATCTTTATATTTTCTACTGTAGCAAAGATGATTTGAATTTGTAATTTAGTTTTCCCTAGAATTATAATAATTCTCAAAATCTCTAGGGTACATATTTCCTATCCAATTGAAAACAATTAAGGGATATATAAATAGGATATAAGAAATCATCTAGAAGCTTTTCACATTGAATTACCATCTTGTTTAAATACTTCTTGATATAGACACTCATTAATGACATTCCTCTTTCCTTGAGCACCTGTTCCTGGTAAAAACAAGGGCTATATTGATTTGCTGTAATTTATCTTCTGCCAGGATTTTTGTCTTGACAGTGTGAGAAGATTAATTGGAATTAATGGCATTTGCACAGCTAATTAAAGTCACTCTTCCTAAAGTCAGATCAATTCCTTTAATCAGAGGAGTGACAAAGCTTTGCTTGCTTGTTATAGTCTGCATGTAGATGTTGCCTGGATGAATAAGAATCGTTGCAAGCATTAGGCATAGAATACAGTAACAACTTGGATTGCCAGGAATTTCTCTGGCATTTATAGAATATCGCTATGCCACTTACATATACACTAGGAATGTTTTGAATTAAATGCAATTCAACAAAATTAATTTACATATTTTATTTATAGTTTATTATGGAGCTTCTTACAGTGGTTGGCATCCACAGGCATAAATCCCCAGGGTAATTCCTAGCCAGATTCACATAATGCAGGAGGAAGCAGAGGGTTAGTAATTATTGGGTTAATTCATGCATCAAATTGATGTTTTCTTTATCTGATTTTATAAAATTCTACCAACTCCTTTCTCCACATGGACGACATATTTATAGGAAATGTGTTCATCAAGGACTGAATAATTCAAACAAAAAGAGGACATATTTCTGAGGGAAGGTTTAGAGAGATGCACCAACATTTTTGTCTTGTTCAGTGTCAATGCAACAGTGAGATAGCAGCAAACATGGGAGTAGAGTGAGGGGACAGGCAAGCTGCACGTTCTCTTCCTCTGTTTTGTAATATGAATTATCTTTGGTCTGTGATGGTGTAAACATCAAACATTCATCACCTGTCCATGGCTCTGTTTTTGTATTGGATACTTCTTAGACACAGCTTATGTTCTTAGCCTGGCCACTGAGGCCAGTCATATCTCTAAGGTTCCCCATAGGGTTCCACATCTTTACACTAAGCACCTTGCCTCAAATATGTAGAGATCCTAATGTTTCCCTTCCAGAAGTTTATATGACTCTGACAAAGAGCTGATGCACTCACGTATGTGCGACTCCAAAATTCGGGGAACTACTGCCTCATGGATCAGCTCTTAAACAACAGGTGAGAAGAAGCGACACATAAATCTGTAACACATTCTCTAGGCTCTTAAGAGGCCCTGTTAAATAACAAAAATTTAGCCAAGTACATTTTAAAGATCTAATTTGCTTTATTGAATAATTCATGGATCAGGCGGCATCCCCTCTAGCAACTAGAAGAGAGCTGCAAAGGACTACAGAAAGGGAGAGGTTTTTAAAGGCAAGATAAGGAAGTCATAAACCAGAAAAAAAATATTTCCAGTGA
The DNA here is from genome assembly GCF_949987515.2 of Delphinus delphis. NCBI lineage: Eukaryota > Metazoa > Chordata > Mammalia > Artiodactyla > Delphinidae > Delphinus > Delphinus delphis. Next base: position 78,890,233 of record NC_082688.1, on the reverse strand, counting down.
GGTCATCTCCCTTATCTTCTTTTGGGGGATGGTGAGAGCCCATGTGACAGATAACCTCATTGGTGCTGACCAGAAAATGCCACATTGACCAGTTAGGGTTACATTCCTGGGTAAGTTGTAATTAGGTTAGGTATTAAGTCTTGCTTTTAGCACAACTGACTCCATTTTGGGCCTGTCATTTCTTTTTTTAAACAGTCCTGAGTGGATCAAACACTCTAGTTGCTCACAGACATAGCCCACTAGATAGTACCTTTTTGTATTGGCTATCTTGCTTCCTTATCTTCCTTACATCCCTCATTCTTGCTCCCTGGGACCACTTTCGAATTAATCTGCCTCTACACAAGACCTTATTTCGTATTCTGTGCTCATGAAATACAGGCTATGACAGTTGTGATATATGCACATGATGCTCTAATATTGCAATAAAGATAAAATCTCTGAGAAATAGTGTGAAGTCAAGAAAAATGTAAGAACTGATTGAAGAAAATAACCCAAGATTTTAAAACCACATAGTAACACTAAATATTTTGGGGGGATGGGGGTGAGGTGGAGGCATCCCCAACACATCAACATGTGAAAATCAATACATTGCCCTTTGAGAATTTATTATTCTTAATGCATTAATTTCGAATCTATTCACATGGTCTATTGATGATGAGGACATCACTTGTGCATATTTTGGATTGATTAACAATGATGAGAGTTGAATAATGAACTTGGAATCCAGTGATCTTGAGTTCCTGAAGCATCACTAAGGTGGATAATATCCTCTTTACATATGTCCTAGGACATTTTAGAGGTTGAACTGAATGTTTTTTCATTGCAAAGTAACCTACACATAACCTAGTAAACATACGTGCACGTATAGTTAAATGTCTAGCATGTAGAAGATGTAACTATAAATGCTTATTTAACCAAATATTTAAGACTAAATATGATCTAACATCCATTCTAACTATGTCTTCCCATATTATTACCTCAATTGTTTCAGCCCAGATCATTACACTTCAGTAATCCAGTAAGTTCACACAGTTTCATGACCCCCTTGTTGTGAATTTATCTCTTCTAGCTATTTGGAATGAGCAACCAGAAATTTCGAGACTTCTTTTTCTCTCCTGTAAGTAATGAAAAGTCTGTTGGTTATTAAATCAAAGCCTAACTTTCTAAATCAGAGTGGTTGGAAAGAGTGGTTGCTCTTTGTCACCAAAGGGATAAAGCTAGGAAGGAAAATCTGAAAAGGCACCAAGACCAGAATTCCATAGAAATTATCAAAGGCACGTCATTCCTCCTTCTGAGTTCGTTCCCTGATTCCTTCTTTGGTATTTCAGATATTTTTTTTGTAGGTTTGAGCTGTTGAAAGTATATATCAATGCCAATTTAGAAAAAATAAGTAGAAAGCAAAAGCAAACAAACCCCACAAAGACCTTCTGAAATGCTATACTGATGAAAACTATCAATGAAAGAGAGCAATGGAGATATATTTTGGATTAATAGTATGGATAGTGGGGTGCCTGGTAAGGCAGACTTTTAAATTGTGTCTAACTACTTCCATGTCTATAGCTATTTAAATATTTGTCAAGGCTTTTCAGAGCTGACTTCTATGGAGAGTAGAAATTTGCTAATATTGGGAGGAAATATGAGAGTGTCTTCCCTTAGTGATACAAGTAAATGTCAAGAGAGACAGTCATTACATGGAGAATTGGCACCTATTTTTTCTCCTGGATGTCATTAAAGGCTTCTCACTTAATCCTCAGCTTATTTATGTCATTTAATCAATAGAGTATGCTGTTAATATGTTCCATTTATTTATAGAGCTTTTTAATCCTGTTTAAGAAAAATGATCCCTACCCTAAAGTTTAATAAAAGGCTATTAGGATCTGTGTGGGCTACTCACATGACACAAGATGTAAGATGTCAAAGAGGGTTTGGAGACAGATATCAGGAAGGGAGACTGTCAAGAATGAGACAGATTTCAAGTACTAATTGAGGACTTGAATCTTCAGACATTTGATTAGGAGAGCAACTCAGGAACAGAGATCTAGTTAAAATCCTAGTTAAAATAATTGAGCACAAGTTCACAGGCTCAGAAAATCAGGCAACAGCATGTCAGTATTATGGTACTACTTCAATGGGACCAGATTTCCAAACAGGAAAAAGTCGTTTTTGTTGGTTACATTAGGCTGTTGTGTTCCCTATAAATGGGCAGGGAGTGAGAGCTTGGACATCCACATTAGTCAGCTACCGAACTTTCAATGAACAAGAATTCTAAAGACGCAGTGAATTGGATATATGTACTGAGGATACCTGAATACTTTTTTTTTAAATTGAAATATATTTGACATATAACATTGTGTAAATTTAAGTTGTACAGCATGTTAATTTGATATATATGTGTATGTGTGTGTGTGTGTGTGTATATATATATATATATATATATATGATTGCCATTGTAGCCATACTTCTATCATGTTACATAATTATCCTTTCTTATTTAGTGGTTAGAATAATTAAATTCTAGTTTCTTAGAAAGTTTGAGGATTATAGTACAGTGTTGTCTGTGTTCACTGTACTGTGCATTTTATCTCTAGGGCTCATTTACTACTCATTGAAAGTTTGTGCCCTCAAATGACATCTGTCCTGTCCCCAACCTCCATCCCCTCGTAACCACCATTTTACTCTGTTTTACAAATTTGGCTTTTTTTCGACTACACATGTAAGTGATATCATGCAGCACTTGTCTTTCTCTGACTTATCTCACTTAGCATAATGTGCTCAAGGTTCATCCATGTTGTTGCAAATGGCAGGATGTTCATTCTCATTGTGGAATAATATTCCATTATATATGTACCACATCTTCTATATTCATTCCTCTGTTGATGGGCGCTTAGGTTGTTTCCACATCTTAGCTATTAGGGAGAGGGAAGGGATGGAGGCTGAATACTTTTGTGCTGAATCATGATTTTCCAGTGCAAAGGTACTGGATGGTGCCTTCATGTGGAATGAAGCATAAGGGAATTTGGGAAATGAGGTCCATGAGACTACTTGTAGAAATTTAGGAAAGGTAGAGATAGAAACCTCATTTGATACTGTTGACCTGAACAGACTGTCAGATATTTCTTCAGCAAAGATGAGTTTATTCCGGATCAGCAGAGAATTGCAGTTTGGATTCTGCGGCCACATCAAGCTACATGCAGGTCCCCCACACAGCACGGGAAGGAGAACTCTTTAATAAAGGGTAAAAGGAAGTTGGGAGGGCTAAAGTAAACCAAGTCCGTGGCTGTTTATTGGCTGAGTCCTTGCCAGGAAAGAAGAGTCTGTCTGCTTCCTGTTGGGCTCTGCTTTGGTCACAGGGTGTGAGAGCTCCCCACCCCCATCTGGTCTCTATTTAATTGAGATTTCTGTTTATTAATTTTTTACAGTACCCAGGCCATTCCTTATGCTTCTTAAAGAGACAGTAACCTGAGGCCAGTTTTGGGAGGATCATTTGCCATTGGCAAAATAAAGTTACAAAGCTGTAGATATGCTCAAAACAAATGACTGAAAAAATACAACTCAATCTTAAACATATATATATTTATATTTTTAGGAAGCCATGATCCATCTGCGTAGGTGATATAACATTCCTCACCTCCTATCCCAGTTCTTCTAATAAACAGGGTGAATTTGTCACCTTTTATTTTTCTTACTTTCTGTCCATTTTTGGTAAGAATTCTTCATTTTTCTCTCAGATCAAAATTCAGAAAATCCGTATGTGTGTATAAATGCTAACCAAATACCTTTATGTTTATACTGTGATTCTTCATGACAGAGAAGAGATTTTTATCCCCATCTTTCTTCTGGATAATCTGAGGAATACAGAGAGGAATTCATTCTACCACAATTGTAAGAGGTGTGTAGCTCTTTGCGAGAAAAAATGCTTGGGGAAAACAAATAAACAAAAACCAAGCAAAAACAAAAACAAAGACATAGCTTTTTAAATACACCTACCCACAGATATTCCCTTTCTTGTTTCTCTTTGTATAAAGTTGTTCAATCCAATGATGTGGTTTTCTCCTACCTATTCTCTTTTGCATCTTCCTGTGCTTTGTTATTGGAAATTATAACCCCTCGAATGGATAAATAAATGAATTCAGAAAGGGCATCCCCAACAGCAGTTTAGGGCAGCCAAAATGCTCTATTCTTTCCATTATGTAGGAGCATAGTTTCCCTCTGCCTTTTACTGACAGGTCCCTGGTTTTGAGGTACTGAGTTGAGCAAGTATGTGAATGTTTCCCACTTCCTGCCTCTCTGGCCCTATTGTTGTGATACTTCAGTTAGTAGAAAAGACTCCTGAGGTTTTATAGATATTTCTACACTGATGAAAATTTTCAATCCCTTATTTTTTAAAGAATATTTAAATGGGAAGTTCAAGTAAAATTAATAAAGTGCTGAAAGTTTAATGAGCATCTTATCTGGAAGCCCAGCTTTGCTCTATGTATCCTCCTCCTGATTATAATTGATTAACTATCTGAAGTCCTCTCTACATTAAGAAGTAGCTAAGCAATGTGAGGAAGTCTCATGGAACCCAATATGTTATTTCCTGTCTTAATCCAGAGAAGATACAAAACAGATTATATTATATTTATTATATTACATTATAAATCCAATTTCCTAATTACTTTCATGTATACTAAGTATGGCCTAGGATTTGAAGTGGACCTTAAGCTAAGATAAAGATTTGATTGAAAAGGATGGCGGGGAAGTGTATGCAAAGCACTCCATATCAAGTTCTAAGAGCTCCATAAGTGTTGATGCCTATTATTAAAAATACTGATTATTCCAGAACTATGAAGATAATAAATAAATGCAGATATCAAGTATGGTAGTGATAGGAATATGGAATTTAAAACCAGAATTACCTGAGATGGAATACCTTTTTTGTGACTGTGAAGTGTATGACCTTTACCTGTAAATTAAAGCCATTAACAGACTTGGGCAAATTAGTGGTAAAGAAGTAATTAAAGTAAAAAAAAAAATTAGGCTGTTACTTATAACCTACTTTGGAGTCAAGAGACATGAAAGCAGAGTGGAGTACAGCAGACACAGTGAAAGCTGCTTGGGTCAGGTGGTGGCTCTGGCAGTATCACAGATGGATGGAAACAAGATATGAAATAATGAAATCGAAATACTTTATGGCGATTTTGGGGGAAGGCAAAGGCAGGGTTTCTCACTCACCACCACCTTCACCCAAAAGTTTGATAATGCCATCTTTATAATGAAAACTATCATTGTGAAGTAGATTATAATAATACACAGGATTTTCTTCTTATTTTGGTCATTTGTATATTCTGTAATGTTTCACTCTCAAGAAAAAGACACTTTATTTCCCTAGTAAAACAGTGTTTTCCCGTACTTATATTTCCCAGGTAATATTTCACCCAAACTTGCAATCAGTTCAGTGGATTAATTTATATTTCATTCCTTGGGAAACTGGATATAGCGAGTCTTGTTAAGAATGTTTCTTTTACATAACACATTCTAAATTTACTTTCCCTTCATCATCTTGTTTGATTCTCTACTATGCTCTCTTCTCTTCCAAGAGTGGTTCCTGATGTTCTCCCAGTGAATCTCTTGGTAAATCAGACTGTGCCTTTTACCAGTTCTTTTCACCACCCTCCACAAAAAGAATCCTACTTAGAGATTTCTTTCTAGGTGGATATTCCTCTCAGAAAACAGAGTTGCCTGTTCATAATCGCATCATCATGGATCCCATCAGTTGTTTCAACCAAAATAAGTACTTGGCTGCTATTAAGCCTTTAGCATTTCACTACCTTCTTTGTAGCTCTCATGTTTCCAGTATAAATTCACATTTAATTTGTTTGCCATTAACACTCCCAGGAATCATTCAGTAATAATGTTTTCTATCTTTTCTGCTCATTGAGTATCTATTACTATTTATGCATCCCTGGAGATGTTCATTTGCATCCTTCCCGACAGAATTATATTTTGTTATTTTGGGCTCAGAGTTCTGAGACTTGCATATATTTCAATTGTTTTTCTCTCAATTACAGATTTTTCAACAGTTCCAGACTTAATATTGTTGAAAACACCAATCCTACAGATCATGTTAGAGCTATGACATAATACCAAAGGGAATGCAACCTGTAGGGTTTATCCAGAGGTCTCCTAGGTATATTACCTTTTACTCACCATCACCTTTTGTTTTCCTTAAGTGTTTTGGATAACACAAGTTTCTGCTTTAATGCCATGTGAACAAATGTTGAACAAAAAGAGGTAGATGGAAAAACAGATGTAGTTAATGTTTTGGGTGATAACAGTAGCTAATGATGATACTAATAACATGCATGCATTGAGGTCATCCATGTCCTCTGCTGTATTACAAGTCCTTTGTATGTATCACTACCGTTAAGGTTCACAATACTCCCATAAGTTAGCTATTCTTCTTATCCCTATTTTTGCAGACAGGTAAATTGAGCTGAAAGATTCAGTGACTTCTCAAAGATCACACAACCAGAAAGTGGGAGATCAGAGAATCTAATTTTTTAACCAACATGCCATTATCCTTTCATTGAGTTGTTTGTTGTTATTGTATGTTTATAAAAAATTAAAATACACACAAAACTCAAAACCACTATCTCCCCTCCCTCCGCCGTGGTGGGAAAAATAAAGAAAAAGAAACAATGGCTTCTATATAGTTTTCAGAGTCTTTGGACCCTGCTTACTAGAATAAAAAAATAAAAAGCAACAGTTTCACGTATTGGTCCCAGTATTTGTTCCTTTTCTAGGTTTTGTATTTGTCTTTTAATCCATTCTTCTTTTTGTGGCTTTTTGTCTCTATACTGACAGTTTTACAAAATCGCACTTCCCCAGGTTTAAATTTAAAAAGTTGTTTACCATTAGTACATTGCAGTGATCTTTTAAGCGATGCCATTAAATATGAATATGGAATTTTATGAGAAAGAAAAATATTTGATGATTCATTTATTATAATGTACCAATCATCAACAAGATACTTTCTTATATTGTTGAAGATGAATATAAATTCTTATGAATGAGAAAATTATTCTAATATATGAGAAAATTATTCTAATATAACAATTATGAAGCTCAATAAACTTTACATTTATCTCCCTTTCAAATCATTTGATTTGCTCTGTGGTGGGTATAAAAACAACTATCTGGGTAAATCTTTCATTTGTTGAATGGTTGCCTAAGTGTTAGGATTCAGTGGTTATAGCAAGTGTGAAAGGCCTGTTTTTTGTTGTTTTGTTTTTTTGCTCTGATATTTTATGACACATATTCTAAATGCTGCCTAGTTTGGACTAAATATTAAAGGATATCGTTTATAGTAGTATTTATTGTGAAACTTTTCCTATATTTGGAAAATAAAATCATCATTTATCAGGATAAGAACAGTGTGCAAGAAATGAGTACCCATTCTCCAAGAAGATAAATGGCACAGATATGATCATGAACTAGAATTAGATTATGTTAACATCTGGGTACGTGCCAGCCTCTGATTATCAGCATCAAATGCCTTTTCATTTTCTTGTGATCACTCTCATTTTTAACCAATTTTAGACTCAATTTTGCGATTTACCAAAGTAGACAAGCATGAAATGGATTTTTCATAGGAAAGAGATATTCTTGGTGAATAATAATGTTGTGTGATGGTGTCACTTCTCTAGACTTGTTTTAACTTCTTCACTATGTAACCCCTGTTTTTGGTGACGGAAGTGTGTATCTCTTGCTCTTCCTGTGCTCACAGCTACATGCTTCCAAAGCCCCTTGATGTTAGGTGGGGCCATAGGGCTGACCTTAGGCCAATGAAAAATGGGTATAAGTGACATCACCACCTCTGCATTAAAATGATCTTCACATAATTCTTCCTTTCTTTTTCCTTCTGTAGATGCCCTGGAAGTCAAAGGTGATAGAGAGTGGGTCATAGTTGTAATGGGCCAATGGCCTTCTCACCTCTCCTCCCAAAACATTTGCGCACACTCGTAGACACACACACACACACACACACACATTGGCCATTAGACTGTGATGTGAATAAGCAATAATATTTCTGTGTTAAGCTACTTAGATTTTGGGTGTTAGAGCAATAAGTCTGCCCTGAATAATAATTAGTTATTCCAGGTGAAATGTAAGCATACTTAGTTAAGAGCACAGATTTTGTGTGAGATGTATCTGAGTCCATACTCTGACTTTCCTTTTGTTAATTGTGTGTTTAATTGATTAACCTTTCTGTGTCTCAGTCCCTTCATCTGTAAAATGAGGATAATAATAGCTACCTAACAGGTTTAAGTGTTGAATAATACCATATGTATATATACACAGTGTTTAGTATAGTGTTTAATAAATAGTAGTATTTGATAAATTTAAGCTTTTTAGGAACCTTTTTCTGTAGGAATTGCTGTTCATTTAGGTCATGCTCCATCCTAGAAAAGGCAAAATTGAGAGACTTAAGTAAGGGACATCATTAGGAAATGGTGGAACTGAAGTCCCCCCTTGATAACTGAACTGCATCATGTCTCAGACTCTTAGAAGTTTACAGAAAATATTTGTCCACGTTATTCCCGATTACTATAGTGGAACTTGGGATTTTCTCCCCACTCCTAAATCTCTGTTACTTTCTTTATCTGGGGCTATGTCTCCAATCTCTCAGGCCTCAGGGGACTTCTAGGTTTTTCGGGATCAGGAAGACCATCCTTCAGTGTTCAGTGCCTTGTGTTTCTCCTAGTCCTTCAGGGCACCCTCAGCCTGCCCCCTCCCAGTAGTTACTCTCAGTGCAGCATGTAAACCCTGTACCCCACCTGATGCTATGATGATGATCATATTCACTCTTCTTGGAGCCCCCACCACCCCTGAATGCAGAGAAAGGAATTCCTTTAACAGGACGTTTCACCTCTGTTATGTTACAGACAACAGTTTTTTTTGTTTTTTTTTAACTTTTTATTTTATATTAGAGTATTGTTGATTAACAGTGTTTTGTTAGGTGTACAGCAAAGTGATTCAGTTATACATATATATGTATCTATTATTTTTCAAATTCTTTTCCCATTTAGGTTGTTATTTAATGTACCTGTGCTGTATAGTAAGTCCTTGTTGGTTATCTGTTTTAAATATAGCAGTGTGTCCATGTACACAGATGACAGTTTTAAGACATTTCACATAGAAGCAATTATCTTAAGGATAATTGCTTTTCCTAAGGCCCTTCATGATTCATATCCTGTAGACTAGATTCAGGAAGTCTGTAGTGGGCACTGCTTTTCTTCCCTAGAGGACAAACTCAAGGATTTGCACATGAGAACAAGACAATTACGCCCAAAATTAGGACTGCAAATTCAGATTCGTTCTTTTTACCACTGTAAGTTGTCCCATTCAGTATAAAAATTTGTCTCGACCTCTTAAAGTTTGTTGAGGGTGAATCTAGACAAAGGAACCTGGACATATGAGGATATGTGAGCTGTTCAACATGCCTGGAGAATGAACTAGAAAGAGTGGAGTGCTGTACAGCAGAGAGGATACTGATATCTCATGTTAATTAAGGCTTTGTTGCAAAGACAATGGGGACTCTTTGAACAACGTTTAACAGGGGGTGGGAGTTGGTGCTCAGAAGATATGGAGTGTTTTCCATCTCTGTTTACTCACCTATTTAAATATCAAAGATTTGTTATATTTTAGAAATAGGAGGGTTTTAGAAATGTTGTTCATTTCTTCCACTTATATAGGAAGAAATTAAAGGCTCCAGATGCTCGCAGACTTGTCCCAGACCTGGGCTTATTCTATTAAAAATTGTGTCTTTTTCTTCTCTCCTCTGAGTTTTACATTTGCATGCACCATTTCCTTTCAAAACCATGTGTGTTTATGTAAATGGTGTTACTTTTTGGATTTTTCATAATTCCAATCAAATGTTTGAAAAGTAACAGTAGAAATATGAAAAAAGGGCTCACTGTAGAATAGACTTCTCATGAATGAAAATGTAGTCTCTTTTTCACTTATTCACTGAAACCTAGTATGTTTGTGTGATATTTAACACACTTAACATGTCCAAACCCAGCCATCTTTAAAATGTCCTGAATTAGAAAATTATATATAGGTTTGCCTCCTAACTATGCCCAAAGCCAAACCCAAATACACACTTGGCAGGTTTTTCCTGTTATTCAGAACATTAGTAATAGCTTTTATTATTTTTTTCTATTGCAGTGAGAGGTGAGGACATCGCAGCACCTCTTTTTTTTTTTTAATTTAATTTTTTCTTTTTCCAGAGTAGTCTTTTTCTCACCTCTTCTTTAGTATGTTCTCACCTCTTCTTTAGTATGTTCTCTGTGCTATAAAGGAGACATTACTAATCTGAATGAGCAGAAATCCAGTTCCTTCCTGGGCCATGCTCCCAGGTTGTATCAGTTTGAGAAAAAAAAGTATCATAAACTAATACCTGGTTCACTCTCCCCATACCTGCTGCGGGCTCTACTAGTTAGCACTATGCACTTGAGTCTCAATGGTGGGTGTGTGCCTTGAGTTCTTATTCTGCACAGACAACCAAAAGGTCATAAAAACCAAGATTCAGTTTGGGGTGTAGGGTTTAGAAAAAGGTAGGAAGCTCTGCTTAGATTTCTGGTTAAAGTCTTTAAAACCCATTTTTCCCAGAGCCCTATATTGGGATAATGATAATTTGCTTAAAAATAACTTGGTATTTTATTTTCAAGAGTGACTACTTTTCCTTGCACATATCAACATTGTCAACCTTGGCGGGCGGGGGGGTGGGGGGGAGATACAGAGTAATGGATAGGACAGTGTTTGGACAGACCTAGACCTTTCTAACAATTTTCTATCTCAGTCTAATGAGACTAAATGAGATGTGTAACAATAATGGGGAAGAATGACAGTCATTTAGAAAATAGTAGTGGGTGGGGGGGGTATGGCAGCTGCATATACTACCTCTGGACAGCTGGCTTACAAGGGAAAAGAAGAAGTTTTGTTCTGCTTTGTTTTTTCCTGTTTGTTTTTCTGACTGGAGTCATAAAACCCTAGAGTTGGAAGAACAGTCACCAGTTGCTATGATGAGTTAGTTTTACGTGTCAACCTGTTAGGCTGTAATGCTCACTATTCAATCAAACACTAGTCTTGGTGTTACTGTAAAGGTATTTTGTAGATGTGGTTAACATCCACATTCAATCAACTTTATGTATAGGGGATTATCCTTGATAGTGTGGGTGGGCCTCATCCACTCAGTTGAAAGGCCTTAAGAGCAAAACTGGAGTTCCCATCAAGAAGAAGACATTCTGTCTCAAGACTGCAGCATCAGCTTCTGCCTTTGCCTGAGACATTACAACCTGCTGGCCTGTCCTATAGATTTCAGACTTGCTAGCCCCCACAGATGCATAAGCAAGTTCCTTAAAATAAATCTGTTTTTGTCTCTCTGCCTGTCTGTTCATCCATCCAACCATCCGTCCATCCATCCATCTAAATAATCTCTGTATGGATCTATCTGTCTACTTGCCTATCATCCGTCTATCTATCTATCATCTATCACCTGTCAATAGATTCTTCTCTTACTGATTTGATTTCCTCTGGAGAACCCTGAGGAAACCCTGAGTAACCCTGTTACTAGTGTCTAGTCTCATTTCTTACCCAATGCAGAAATGTATTTTACATATATGACAAAAGTCCTCCATTTAATGACTATTTTCATTTATGGAAATACCCTGATTCTTGAGGTACCTTTTTGCATTGTTGTATTGATTGAATTATTTCAAAGTTCTATATTTTAAGCTTGATACTAAAACTTTATACTAAAATCATTACTCCAGTTTAATTTTCTTGTGATCTTTAAAATTTGTTTAAATATACTTAGGGTTTCTTTTTTGTTCATTGGATTTTATGATGTCCATTGGACAAATTAGCACAACTCATTATAGTATGCAGTGCATTAAAGTTCTATGTAAATACATTTTCTTTCTAATGTATAAGTTCTTGATGGATAAGGACTGTGAAGGACTATACCATGTTCATATAATTATCCTTGTACCTTTCTTAGATACTCAAAATCATTGTTGAATTTAATGTCTGTCTTGGGATCAGTGATATCTGCCTCACCATTAGTCTTACCTGTTAGTCCTCTCTTTTCCTTCTAGTACATTGGCTGTCACCTCTGGCCTCAAGTTACAATATCTTTCAAAAGCCCAAACCCTACCCCAAACCATTTAAATCAGTCTCTCTAGGATTGGGCCCAGGTACGAGAGTTTTTAAAGAGCTCCTCAGATGACTCTAGCACTGAGCCAGGGCGAGCAAAGTCTGCTCTGGAATAACATAGAACACCCCCCTCCCTTTCCACATAACACCACTCTAACATTCCGAAGACACTTTCCATGTCTCCTTGTCTCTTTCCCCAATGAAATGTCGTATTTATAACTCAAACCATTATTACTGTTTCTCTAGAACCTGCACCATGCAGTTTGACTTACTCTGGGGCTCATATTAACTGATCAGAACCTTCATTTAATGTGGCATTCTCAGCATGGAGCCTCTGTGAGCCTTTTGGAGATTATTAGCCTCCCAAGTGAGGTTCAGAATTTATGAGATAAAAGCTCTGTTTTTATGGAATCAGTTTTTGTTTAGCTTATTTGCAAGTGATACTCAGAGTAGTTGCGATTGGCTGCTCTGCCTTATGACTGATACCAAATTTACTGTTTAATAACACTTCTATTGATTTATTCCTCTTCTAAATTAATAACAGCCTGAGATTATGGGGAAAGAAAACAAAAACAAAAACATAGGCTTTGAAATCTGAAACACCATGAATTGATTAGCGGTTTTATCAAGTGGTAACGGATGGGTCACTTAGGAAAAGCAGTGTCAGTTGGGAGAGATTTGTTTTCCTCATCTGTAAAAGGGGTCAATGCAGTAGTATTATCTTGCAATAATAGTGAAGATTATAAATAACATTTGTAAAGGATTTAGCATACAATGTGGCATTTGGAAAGTGTCCATTAAATTGTGTCCATCTTTATAACATACATGGATTTAAAGTACCCACACCTCTTCTATCCTGACATTCAGTGAACTGTGCTATGACAGTTTTATACTAATAACTGAAGTTGTAGTAAGGTCAGTATTTATATTATGCTGTTTTGAAAGGTAGAGAGGTCTAAAAGGGCACATGGACTGTAACTCTCTACTCTGCAGAATCCATTCAACACTTCCTAGCTGGTTCAGGCACAGAGACTTCCTGGCTGGTTCAGGTTATGGACCCACCCCTAACAGTGCTGGTAAACCCAACAGAGATGGTGCTCAGACTGGGTATGTAACGAGATTGATACAAACCTAGCTGTGAGTATCGTGCAAGTTAGGTCCCATTTTGTTCCCTACCTGCTACATTTTCGGATTAGAATCAAAGTCCATAATATCACATGGCATGGATTAAGGAAGGATTAGGTAGAATAGAAAATGTGTCAAGTCCGAGTCAGTAAGAAAAAAATAAGGCATAGGTTCCACCTCTCCTATTATCTGACTTTAAGTCATGGTGGGGGCTAGGACATTTTGCTTGATCCCAAAATTGGATCTTTGCTCTAGAAGAGGAATTCTTTATCCCCGTGAATTTCATTTTCGTTTTTTCTTTCTTTTTTTTTTCTTGGAGAGGTGGGGTAGGAATTAGAGTATAAAAATATCAACCTTGTCCATGGGGGGATATTCAGATGATTTTGACTCCTAGAAGTCAGGAATTGGGAGCCAGCTGTTTACAGGTATTGTCTGAGAAAAGCACTCGTAGTCCTGGGAGATGCTCTTCACTGGGAGAAAGTCACTTTCTGTTGGAGTATTTTTCTTGGATCAGTTCATTCTATTTGGAGAATGGCCGCCTACGTTTCCAGCAACTCAGGCAACCCAGAGTAAGCTTTTGGAAGCTTACACATTCTCTTCTACTTGGTTTCCTCATCTGAAAAAAAAAAAGGAGTTAAAATCACATCTTAAATTTGCTGAATGTCTTAAGTAAAACATTATTGTGTGGCTTGGTGTAGAGACTGCCCTGAAAGTAATGATAGCTATTATTGCATCCCAGACACAATCACCCAGATGTTGAACAGTGATGGGGTATATATTAAATCATATTATAATGTAAATAATAGATTTTATTTCTAAGTAAATACTAGCACACTTGCTATTTCATCAAGATCCAAACTTGCTTCCATTATAGATGGGTCCATACAAACAGCCAGTTTATGGCCCAAGAGTCAAAATCACATTAAAAAAAATGCTTATACAGAGAACCTCAGCCCCTGTCTTGTCCGCATTTACCAGTAGAGATAACCATTCTTTATAATTCTAGGATTTTATTATGCTTCCAGCGTTTTGAAGGCAAATGCAAACAGTTTTATATATATATATATATATATATATATATATATATATATATATATTCTTAAATGCACCCTTCTTATGTAAACAATACTGTATACAGTGTTCTGTTAATGTGTTTGATGACTTTGGATGCTGCTCTCACTGGGAGTGAAAGCAAGGAGGGAGTAGAAGTCAAGACATTTTTCTCTTTACTACTGGCCCACTCTCTTAGTTAATTTCCCAGTAGTGGCCTTACTCTCTGTTTCTTACGTTCATCTCCTAGCAGTCTCCCTTACCAACCCTGGTACAAATTGTGATCTCTCCTCCACTCCAGTGCCTAACACAATGCTGGGCACGTAGAAGGAAGTGATAATAATAACAATTGTTGAATGAGAAAATAAATATCTTAGGGCCTGCGACATAGGTTTGTGTGGTACATCACAGTACTCCTGCCAAAGCATCCCCCATTTCAGATTAACGCATCTTAAAGTATTTCCATAGGTCTGTGGGGATAGCGTTTAGTGTGTCAGTAAAGTATGAAAAAATGTATTTTTTCTTGCAGTGAGACAGTTCCAGGTGCTCATAATTGTGCTATGCACTCAGCCAATTTTCAGATATATTAAAAAATGATTCATGATGAGTTAGGCAAAGCACATTATGCAAATTATATACCTAAAGTATAGTTTAACTCCAAAGCCTTAGTTCTATCTCACTGTTTAAATATTAATCATTTGGTTCACACATCTGATTTTAGGTCAAAAAAACTGGAATAAAAGCACCGATTTGCCAGTGCTCAGTTGCATCCTAATGCATTTCTATCTAGCTGGAATTTTAAATAAGCAGTTGAGAAAAGATATTGGGTTATTTTATGGAATAGGATATGGAGTCTATGATGACAGCTTAATAGAATTTCCATTAAAGAGAAACTGAACTGAAATTTAATCACTTGGTCAAAATTAAAATTGTCCATTTAGAATTTGAAATACTGAAATTAAATGATGGTAGTATGCATTTAGGTTTTCATACCCAATTCCGTTGAAAGGTAAAGCTTCAGAATTTTGTAACGCCCTGTAAGGATGAGTAACTCCTCTGCAGTGAAAACATAATGGGGTTTTACACTAAGTTTTACCCAGTTCTTTCCAAGAAATTGTTCCTACTCATGGAGTGAGAACAGATCTAAGCAGATTTTATTTTACTATATTTGCATTCAATAAAATGTTTAAAATCCCATATTTAAATTATGGATATATTTTGTTTTGTTGGATTACTATGAGGCAACCTCAGGAGGTCAAATAACTTGCAAAACTATGAATATCCTAGTACCTAAATTTATCGTGCGTATCATTACTTTATTCCTTAAAAGAAAAAGAATAACAAAATGGTAGTTGCTGTGACCTAATTTCAAAGAAAAAAAGAAGGCAGTATTTGAATATTTGAAAACCATAATTCAAAGAGTCATGCACCACAGTGTTCATTGCAGCACTATTTACAGTAGCCAGGACATGAAAGCAACCTAAGTGTTCATCAACAGATGAATCGATAAAGAAGCCGTGGCACATATATACAATGGAATATTACTCAGCCATAAAAAGAAATGAAATTGAGTTATTTGTAGTGAGGTGGATGGACCTAGAGTCTGTCATACAGAGTGAAGTAAGTCAGAAAGAGAAGAACAAATACCATATGCTAACACATATATATGGAATCTAAAAAAAAAAAAAAAAAAAGGTTCTGAAGAACCTAGGGGCAGGACAGAAATAAAGACACAGACGTAAAGAATGGACTTGAGGGCACAGGCGGGGGAAGGGTAAGCTGGGACGAAGTGAGAGAGTGGCATGGACATATATACACTACCAAATGTAAAATAGATAACTAGTGGGAAGCAGCCATATAGCACAGGGAGATCAGCTTGGTGCTTTGTGACCACCTAGAGGGGTGGGATAAGGAGGATGGGAGGGAGACGCAGAGGGAGGGGATATGGGGATATGTGGATATGTGTAGCTGATTCACTTTGTTATACAGCAGAAAATAACATTGTAAAACAATTATACTCCAGTAAAGATGTTTAAAAATATATATATATATATAATTTATCTTCAATCTATATTAAAATTTCCCAGTAGTCTCCAAAATCTCATTTTATATATATGTTTATTTTAGGGTTAGTAGCTATACAAGGTTCATG
Source organism: Delphinus delphis (assembly GCF_949987515.2). Classification (NCBI taxonomy): domain Eukaryota; kingdom Metazoa; phylum Chordata; class Mammalia; order Artiodactyla; family Delphinidae; genus Delphinus; species Delphinus delphis. Next base: position 78,873,705 of record NC_082688.1, on the reverse strand, counting down.
CCTTGCATTTGATTGTTAGTTCACTGATTGTTAATTCACTTAGGTCTTTTTTATCTAGAAATATTCAGATGCAGCTGGTTTTCTTGAATAATCATTTTCCAATGCTGCAAGGTTCTGTTTAATTTCCAGAGTTCATAAAAAGATGATTTTGACAATTGTTCTCATTGCTTTTATGTAGGAGATGATTTTTGGAGACAATTACTCATCATTTCTACTGACCTCATTCTTCCTTAATATTTTTGCTTTCTTATTTTCCAATGTGATTCTTTCAAAACTTCTCAAACAAAAGCACATTCTTTTTCCCATTACTGTTAGGTGATGTGATACTTCAGTGATAAAAAAATGGAATTCAGAGATACAAACTTACCTACATATGTAATTACGTTACCGCCCACCCTTCCTTTCCAATGGAAAGCATGGTCCCTCTCCTACTAAGTTCAATCCATTCACCTGTGCCATAAATCACATCTCCTCTTTCATACTCTTGGGCTTCATTCTTTCAAATTTCTTCTATCTTTTGAATTATCATATTTCCTTTCTTTATTATGACCAGAAAGATACAACTAACTTTATTATAATATATTCTCTACTGAAAAATTTCCTCTGTTGACCACCTGTTTTCCTGCTATTAATTGAACTATTTCTCTGCTTACTTTTTTGCTCAATGTTCACAGATATGTTATCCTTTACTCTCCCCATTTTCTTAACTCTAGTTTCTAAGAAAGGACCATTTCATAGCTGAACAGTGAGCTGTGACAGCCTCTGGGGGCAAACACTGGGTCTGAGAGGTCTTGGGTGAAGAGAGGGTAGCTGAATTATTGTTTAACCCAGGGACAAGTGGTACAGACAGATTCATGTCTGGAATGTCCAAATGCAACAATAATTTGTTTAACGTATCAATCATCCTTGCCTACATAATCTCTTAGATGAAATAAAAAGAAGTGATGCATAGTGATGCATAGAATCTCTGAATACAATAATATCCTGTCCTAATACCATCCTGACTCCATGCCCAAACAGGTTTTAAGTGGAATAACTGGGCAGACCTAGCAGTAGTGACTGACAACTGCAGCTAGAGATCTTAGGTTTGGGTTATCTAGAATTGTGCCCCATGCCCAAACTTCTTAAACTAAGATGCAATCACAGATCAATTCAACTATTTCTAATATTTTTCACCTTAGCTGTGAGACTTAATTAAGAAAGACCCTCTATTCTCTAAGGAAAACATATAATATTATTATCCAATCATCACTATTCTTATCTACACCATTACCAGTATACATTGAAAGAATACAAATTATACAGAGAAGCAAGAATCTGGAACCTATATTTAAGCAACATTTATTCAACAGAAACAAAATCAGAGATGACCTGGATATTAGATGTAGCAAACAACTTTACAATAGTTATTATTAATATGTTCAAAATATTACAGGAAAATATAGAAAAATGAGTTAACAAATATGGAAATATAAACCAAAAAACAGAAACCATAGAAGTTCTAGATCTGAAAAATATGGAATAACTGAAATCTAAAATTTTGGAAGGTTTGGCAGAAGAATGACTACTACTGGAGAAATAATTAGTGTGAAGATAGGTCAAATGAATGCCCAAAAATGAGGCAAAGAGAGAACAAAAATACTTTAAAAAACCTGAATTGAATCAGTGATTCCAGGGCAATATCAAGCAGTCTAACATATGTGTAGTTTGAATCTCAGAATGAGAAGAGAGAACAGGGCAAAAAATACATTAGAAGAAATACTGGCCAAAATGTACTCAATTTGATGAAAACCTTAATCCACAAATCTAAGAACCACAAATCACAAACAGAATAAATGTTCAGAAAGCCACACCTAGGTACATTACTGCCAAGCTACAGTATACTAAAAGTAGAAGGGTAGTTTCTAACACTCTCCGAGGTTAGTGGTTACATATTCTATGCAGGGAAACAGCAATAAAAATAACAATTGAATTTTTATCTAGCAATGCAAGCTAGAAAACAATAAAGTGCTCTCCATCATGAGAGAGCTAACTATGTCTTTGAGGAATAAATTAAACCAAGGTGAAGGAAAACTTTCAAGTTATACTTAAGGATTATAAGTAATGCTGTGGATAATGCCACAGGACGTAAGTAAGCCACGGGAAGAAGTGGCGGGTTGGGTCAGAAGCAAAGAGGTACAGATACAATAATGAGATTGAGAACAGATGAACAAAGGATGGTGTGAAGGCACCCAGAATACAGACTTACACATATACAAATGATTTTTGACAAGGCACCAATATAATTCAATGGGGAAAGAGAAACCATTTCAACAACTGGCCCTGGACCAACTGAATATCTGTATGGGTTAAATTGAATTATGACTTACACCTCACATTATACATAAAATTACAATATAAAAATTAACTAAAGGTAGATTACAGATCTTGTTGTAAAAGCTAAATTTAGAAGTTCATAGAGGGAAACAGCAACTGCAACGTGAATGAGGATTCACATTTCTTAGAATGCATAAAGCAGTGAACTGCACTTCAACAAAGTTAAAAATTTTTACTCATCAAAATACACAGTAAGTGACAAGCAAACCACAGACTGGGTAATCAGATTCTCAGGACATATATTCTCCGAATGAATAATACTTACATTATATAAAGAACTCATAAATCAATAACAAAAAGGACAGTAACTCAGTAAAAAATGGGCAAAAGGCTTTCTCAGGTACTTCATAAAAGAGAATGTACAAATATGTAATAAACACATGAAAGAGTTTTAACATTATCACTTATCAGGGAAATGCATATTAAATGACAATAAGATGCCATTACTCACTCACTAAAGTGGTTAATATTAAAAAGACTAACCAATCAAGTATTGGGGATGATGGGGAACAACCATATCTCATGTATTGCTGAGAGGAATGTATAAAGGTACAACCTCTGTGAAAAAGCATTTGTAGTCTCTTACACAATTAAACATACCCCTATCTTATAATCTAACAATTCCATTCCTGGTATTTACTTAAAAGATATGATGCACAAAATGACATGTACAAAATATTGGTCATACTCTATTATGGCTAAAAACTGGGAACTTCCTTATGTCTATCAACTAAAGACTGAGTAAACAGTGATATAATCATAGAATGTCATTATATTCAGCATTTGACAGGAACAAATAAAAAGGAACCTATACATGCAACAGCATGGATGAATTGCAAAACAAAACAAAGCAAAACAAAAAAACCTGCTTCAACCCTCCTCCTTGATTAGATTTCCAACTTTCATGAAGCAAAAGAATTAGGTAGTAGATTACCTTGTATTTTATTGCAAACTTTTCTGATATTTTTCTATCAGATATATTTGTTACCAACTATTTTTCTGCCATGTTGAACTGCAAATATGGGACATGCAAACTCTGCTTGTTACTACAAAAAACAAAAACAAAACTCTTTTAATTATGTTGTTTGGTGATCAGGAAGTGATGTTTTAATCATTTTACCTCTTAATGATAATTTATAGGCAGTTTGGTTATATTTTAGGAAATTAGATGGAGATTTGGGGTAATAATACAATGCAATATAATTTTTTTCTTCAATATAATGGAAGTTTGTGTTTTCTGTAAGAATGTTTATTATAAGAAGTTTACTGATGCTAAGCAGGAGATGCCTGTATTTGATTTCACCTTTATTTGTCCCTATTTGATCCCATTGAGTGTCTCCATGAAGTCTCTGTGGGAGTGACATGAATAGGAGATAATGCCACAGAAATCCAAGTAACAGATTAAAAATATATGTAGATATGTTATAGATATAGACATAGATACATGCCTGTCATTTTCCTCAAATACCAAAGCAGAGGTTTCTTCTGAACTGGAGCATGTAAACACACAGGGTTTCCCTTTCACCTTTCTTAGCTACACAGCATCACAGTCATGCCATACCATGGTTTGCACCGTGAGCCTTGAGATAAGACATGCCAAGAAAGCTGACCTGGCTTCCTCCATACCTGAGAGCTGGCCTTAGATTGATTATTGTTCCAGCAGCCTAAGGAAAAAAAGAGAAAGAGAGCACGACAGTGATTTTTTATTTCATTCTCCACCTCGCATTATGCACAGCTACCTAGACCAAGATAGTTCATCAGGACAGATTATACAGGGAGTGCTATGTGATACTACAGCATATAATGGGATGCTGATATTTATATAATGCAAACCCAATTTTACAGAAGGTAAGTTAAACCCATTTCCAGAGAGAAGCTCAACAAACAAACAAACGAACAAAAAAACCCTTTCATTTTAAACATATTTTAAAGTTCTACAAAATGTAATAAATGTCAAATGACTTTTAAAATATCTTCTCCCCAATTTCAAGGAGTATTTTTTAAACACTTCCTCAAGTTCTTTGGTCTGCTATGCTTTATATATTGACTGATTTTTATATGATCCCATAAGCCTTAAGTTGACTTGTGAACTATAGTCTTAAATTCACTCGGGAACCTTGCCAATTGTCTTTTGTGTCTGGAGTCTATGTCACAGGGAATTGTGTTGTCTTTTGTTAAATGGAGAAATGCATCTCTTACAAAATGCTTGTATGTTGTAGACAAAAGTAGGATAAACTACCTTTAAAAGTGTTCAAGTTTCTGTTTCCTCCAAGATTGTTTAAAATCGTTTTTGTTTGTTTTTAAAGTATAAGCATAAATGCTACCATTACCTTTTCAGGTGTTATAATTTTTATTTAATGATGACAGCATAATCAAGATTTTAAACTTGTCCTCCAAAATCTACACTCTTGCTTAATTATTTCCTCAAAAGGTAGGAATAGTACTAATTTTCAGAAATGTATGAGCAAGATATAAATATAAAAAATATTTCCAGGAGTCTAATTTTATAAAGGAGAAAAAATCATAACCCTGATGATATATTTGATGAAGAAAAAAATAGTAAAAATTGGAATCAGAGCATTACTTCACTGTGAGTGAGTGAGTGAGTGTGTGTGTGTGTGTGTGTGTGTGTGTGTGTGTGTGTGTTTGGAAGTAAACAGATGTTACCAACCCTGTGATTATCACTTGTCTGTCTGCTTCTTAAAAATAGAACATTTGCAATATTCTTGTTCTTAAGTCAGATCTTTTCAGAGGAAAGATCAAATGGAACAGAAAGAAATTTTGAAATTTGTATGTGATCCTGATCCATTTAATCTTGAGCTCAGCTACCCAGCAGCACTTTTCCCTTAAACCTGATTATCAATAGGAAAACACTTCTTGTCAAACTACAAAGAAAATCTTTCTAAATCCAGACTCCTGTGAGATCCTCTTGTTTTTAGTAAGTCAGAGAACTGGTATGATATATTTGTTTGATGTAGGATAGAGTTGTGATTTTTGTTGCTGTATTTGTTCATGTTGTGTTTATTCTCTGGAAAACAGAATTTCCTAAATCAGTCTATGAATCTCATAATGGTTTTAGATAAGCTCCATGGAGGCTTTTATTTCAAAGAACCTCACATTGTGTAAATAAAAATACTCTGTTCTTCATATAGAATCATTTCACAGTGTTTTTCTAGCAACAGTGAAAAGTTTGTGAGGATCTATGTATCTCTCGGCCACTGTCCTTATTACAAACCATGCTTATTTGCAAAACAGCTGGAGTCTCAGGCTACAGTCAACTGCATTGGAATAGTCTGGAACACTAGAAGATAGCTCTTGCCCTTTCTGACAGCCTGAGAGGGGAGCCTCACGTATGAATCTTTCAGGACAAAAGCAAGTCTTATGACCAACCTGGGGTCTAAGCCCATAACCAGTTTTCAGTCTCTGTCAAATGAACCACATTGCAAAATAGTTTATTGAAGTACTAAAAAACAACAAAAAAAATCATTATTTTAATTAGTTTTAGTTGAGACAACACTGATACCCTGTTTATGACATGGGGGCTATTGCATCTAGACTTTTGGACCTTTGTTTATTGTCTGCAACAAGAAGGGGTGCAATTAAATTCTGCTCCTAAAATTCCTTGCCTTCCTCCCCATGTGATTATGATCATACATATTTCTTTTCCCCAGCCAAGTTCTCAAAGGATTTAAATGAAAAATAGTGATGCCATGTTACACCTATGTGATCTTCACAATAGCTGAAGATGAATAGAGCTTTTTCCACTTTATCAAAGGGAGAACTGTGTGTTTTTTAAGTACCTGATTTTTAAGTAGTGTACTTGATTGATACTTTCAGAGCCTCGCTAGAAACCAGGGTGCATATACATCTGAGAGGAGCTCATCAGTCCACCAGCTCCTGCAATGTGAAGCTTTCATTTTTAGATAGAAAATGTCTGTCCCGGACCTTTGTTTTTTTCATTCCCACAGTGGATCATTTGCACCATTCCTAGAAATATCATCTCACCTGGCATCTTTTCATTAAATGAGGGAGTGATTTGTCAGTGTTCTCATAGAAGGCTATATTTATATTTATCGGGGTAGCTTTTACATACTACGGCTCCCTGCAGTACTGGGAAGGCCATGGAGAGCTGTCGGTCATCTGTGCCTCTTGCCTATTGAATTCAAACAGCTCAGAAATGCCATTGGCCCAACCTAGAAACCAAGCATCACAGAGCAGTTCATCTCCTTTATAAGGGTCAAGTCATGCTGATGTTTTCTTAGGTTATGATTTATTACTAGCTGAAAACCAGTAGGATATAAAAAGAAAAAAGACATTTATTTGTCATTATTAGATGAATTTTCATGTAAAGACAGTTGTCGCTGTATTTGCACATTTAATCTCTATGCATTTATTTGTCTTGGACAAATTCAGTACTTACTGCATTTTGGCTTAAGGAGAGGAGACTTTGTAATGCTGAGATTCGGACTGTGTTTGCTAGTTTTACTGATGACTCCTTATTTACTATTTGATGCACATTTTGCTAATCAACCATGAGAAAGTTGTAGCCAAGTTCAAGTTATCATAAGTATTTGAGATAATCATATAATTCTATTTTGTTTTCTCTTTCTGTGTTATGATATCAAAAGTCAGTTTTTGATAAAATTTGCTCCTGTGAAATTCCACAAATACACTGAACAAAGGCTGTGTGTTCTTTTGACCTTATAAAATCCAATAAAGTCCTTTCAAATATATTAAAACTATAGGTTCTTCACAATCAAGGAGTAGATTCCTCATAAACTCAGATCTTCTTTCTTATTTATTGGTTCACTGTATGTCATTCAGCAGGAATGTGCTAAATGACATGGGTAAGACATGTTCAACACCCTTTAGAAGTTTATTGTGTTATGTAATCTAAAATTTTCATGAATTTAATCTCAATCTCTATAAACTTCTTGAATTAACTTCTGCGCCAAGGGAGAAGATACTGAGAAATGTACGAATTGATGTCTCATGAAGGAGACATAAACTTGTGGGAAAAGTAATGGGTATTGGAATAAAAAAGACAGGATTTCTTGCAAATCAAAACTGCAATGAGGTATCACCTCACACTGGTCAGAATGGCCATCGTTAAAAAGTAAAGTCTACAAGTAACAAATGCTGGAGAGGGTGTGGAGAAAAAGAAACACTTCTGTACTGCTGGTGGGAATGTAAATTGGTACAGCCACTGTGGAGAACAGTGTGGTTTCCTTAAAAAAACTAAAAATAGAGTTGCTGTATGATCCAGCAATCCCACTCCTGGGCATATATACTGGAAAATATGAAAAACTCTAATTTGAAAAGATACATGTACCCCAAAGTTCATAGTGGCAGTGTTTACAATTGCCAAGACATGGAAGCACCCTAAATGTCCATCATCAGATGAATGGATAAAGAAGATGTGGTACATATATACAATGGAATATTACTAAGCCATAAAAAGAATGAAATAATGTCATTTGCAGCAACATGGATGGACCTAGAGATTATCATACTAAGTGAAGCAAGTCAGAGAAAGACAAATACCATACGATATCACTTATATGTAGAATCTATAATATGATCAAATGAAGTTACTTACAAAACTGAAACAGACTCACAGTCATAGAAAACAAACTTACAGTTACCAAAGGGGGAAGGGAGCGGGGGAAGGGATACATTAGGCATTTGGGATTAGCAGATACAAACTACTATATATAAAATAGATAAACAACAAGGTCCTATATAGCACAGGGAACTATATTTAATATCCTGTAATAAATCATATTGAAAAAGAATATGTGCATATCTATAACTGAATCACTTTGCTGTACACCAGAAACGAACACAACATTGTAAATCAATGATATTTCTGTAAAAGAAAGAAAGACAGGCTTTCTGACTGGCTCTTCCCCTGCAACCAATGACTTTAGGTGAGCCACTAGAATCTCTAGATTATGATGTCCTCAATTTTGCACAATGGGAAGAGCTTATTTAATTTTTGGAAGGGTTTAAAGTGATACAGAGGGCCAAAACAACATTTGGCATATATTTTGCCTTTAATAAAATTAGTGGAAATCATAATTGGATACCATACTTGCCACATAATTCTAAAGAGAAGAGAAACAAGAACTTGGTTCTAAAAAGAAACCAAGAACTTGCCTCTCAGTCAAGGCAACTTTTAAGCTGTTTTTACCCCCCTTTCTATTTTAGTGGCTGCTGAACTAATTCCTGACAAGGTTGATTTATAAATTCCTTTTTTTTCTTTGTTCATTTTCAGATAGACTAAAAAAGAGCAGCAGAAAAATGTAATTACCAGGAAAGGAGGAAAAAAAATTGGAGTTTGGTAAAGCAAGGGAACTCTACACAATTTATTTCTGTGATTCAAAGCCAAAACAGTGTTTTACATATAGTCAGTTCACAATTAAATTTTGTTAAACTGAAAACAGACAAAAACTCTTGATGCCTCTACTTTAATAGGTATAGTGGGTTTCAAAAAGGCTTTATTTATTTTCTGGACAAATGGAAAAGCTTCAGGAATCATAGTTGATAATCAAATGTCAAAGTGCTCTAAATAACTTCTATTTGTTCTACTTTTAAATAACACAGGAAGGAAAACAAGATTCAGAGAAATAATGTTTAAGTGGAACAAAAAAAGCACAGGACTCATCTGAAAGTTGACACATTTCCCATAATATTGACTATAGTGATAGGTAATTATTTTGAGCTAACATTATGGATACTAGAAAATACAATATGATGTTGGTAAAATACATAAAATACAATAACAGTGCTAATAATTATAATAATTATAACATTTCTGGAGTTAACCCATGGTTATGTATCAGGTACTGTTCAATATATTTCCATATATTATTTATCCTCATGAATACTGCAATAAACAACGTGTGTTGTTCTTTTCCATTAAAGGTGAGGAAACTAAAGCACATGGAGGTTGGGTAATTGGCCCAAAGTTATGCTGCTCTTACATAGGAGAACTAGAATTTGAACCCAGGCAGTCTGACTCCAGGATATATAACTGTAATCATTATGTTGCAAAAATGTGAAAGCATTTTTATGTTTGTCTTAGAGTTTGCATCTAATTTTAAAAAAGACAATAAGGCAATTGACGAATATCCTTATTAATGGTTGATCCAAATTAATTTTAGATACTCACCACAAGATAAACCTCACCATCGTTGTACACACCCCCAACCCCATACACACACATCAAACAACCTGATCCACACAACCTTAGCATTCGGAAACATTTTTAACATATCTCTTTATGACTGAAAAATAAGGTCCCTGCTCAAACCATTTTTATTGTCAACAGAAAAAAACATAAGCCTTCGGGTAGTAATAACATTGCCTAGTTAACTTTTGTGTTAATCATACACTGGCTGCACTCTGAGCTTTTCTACAACAAACTTTATACCATAAAATTCTACCCCTAGAAGCTCTTAAATACTTAAGAGGGACGTTTGAACGAGGAGCTTAAGTGATGTCTAATGAAATGAATATGTACTTACATTCTCGCATCTTCCCATTTAAGGTAACTTACATCAAAATGTCCATTACAGAAACTGCATTCCTATATTAATCTCACTATTTATTAAATGTGTTACTTTAGCTTAGATTCTAAATAGTTTATGTCTAAATCCCATCATTTTAAAAAGGAACTTAATTACCATCTTTGCAGTGTTATTGGTAGAACAAGTAACTTTGAAATGTATAATGTTTAGCTGAGTATGTGGTACACTAGAAGTGCTCAATAAGCATTGATGATAATAAGGCTGGTACTTTAGGGGAAGATAGAAACGTTTTTCAAGAAAGATATTTTAAAATGAACAAGGTATTTTAGCTGGGGTCTATCAAGCAAGACATCTTATAAAGGAAAAGAGCAATACAGTTGGAGTGAGAAAATATAGACTCTTTTCCTGGCTTTCGAGTGACCTTGGAAGGGTCTTTTACAGATCATGAACCTGCACACTGCAGAAGGATTCTGGTCCTGGCTAGCTCCCTGACACCTTCTCACTCCATTCTCCATGTCCTCACTACCCTTCAGCTGACTTAAAAAATATAGCTTTATTAAGGTATAATTAATACAAGAAAAACTACACATATTTACTTGGGTGACTTTTGTCTGTGCTGAAACCTATTTAGTACTTTACTCTTTAGAGCATTTACCTGGAAAAATCCCCTAAACCTACCCACCCAGATCTTCAGCTTGACTTCTTCTCTTCATTCAAGTTCTCATCTTAAATAGCACCTTTTCATGGGAAGTCTTCATTGGCTACCCTTTATAAATCTGACTCAGCCCCCAACCTTATTGGCTTCTTAACAATCATTATTATCTGAAATTATCTTATGCATCACTTTGTTTACATGCTGTTGTCTGTTTATCCCTGATAGAATGATGTCTCTGTGAAAGCACAGGCCTTGTTCACCTTTTTCAATACATTATATCTGACACAAAGTAGATTCTCAATAAATATAGGTTGAATAGAAAAAAAAACAAAAAACACTACCCTATCATTCTGAGACAGTTATTACAAGGACAAATAAGATAACAGGCATGAACACATCTCCTGAACTGTAAGGTACATTACAAATTACTGTTATAAGCCAGATCTTAACACGTTTATGCGACTTGCCCCAAGTTAATAAGAGCTATTATGTAAAACTAGAGTCTAAACCTAGACAGTCTGACTCAAAGGCCTGTAATCGTAATCACTTAGCAGCAGTTCATGTGCAACTACAGAAACTAGGTAAGATAATGATGGCCAACCACTTCAAACAAAAAAATTCTTCATTAGCTCAAAGACATTTCAGCCTATCAGGACTTCCAGTAGGGTCCAACATGAGCTGGGAAGCTTTGTAACTCATTTTAACAACTTGGTATGGAGTATTTAACTTTTTGTTAATATCTAAGCTCTCTTGGATTGCCGAAGGCTGGTTGGGATTATTACAGTGAACAGTTCTTCCCTTTTTACCTTCCTTTGCCATGACTAAGGACATGTCAAGTAAGGACTCATTGGTGAAAAGAGAAGCAGGGAACTAGCTGCATGAAGCCTATAACTTTCAACCCACTTTTCCATGACCTCCAGAGAGAAATGTGGCTATATCGAGTCTGATTTCAGTATGAAAACATATTTGCCTGGCATGAACTCTCTTGGGATTTAATTCACAGCTGTTAGAAAGAAAATGACTTAAGCGAAGCCATATGTGCTTATTTTATAATTGTTTCAGGCACTGCTTGACAGAATTCAGGTTTTTTTAACCTTAAAATATTTTTTTATATAACTAGCTTATATGGGTACCAGTGCTAGAGTCTTTTTCATGATATAAGCAGGACATTAAGTGAGTATGACTTTTTCCTTTTCTTCTGTCAACGTCATTTTATGCTCATTTGGTTGTCTCTGTAGTTCTTAAATAATGTTGAGTAAGTATTTCTCTTAGACTTAGAGCAAACTTATATCTTGGTTTCGTCATCAGTTGCCTTATACAGTTTGCCAGGGAGCTATAGCTCTGAATTACTAATATTCCATCTAGAAAATAATGATCATCTATTAGGGGAGTTAAACACTAACAAAATTCAAAGGTTTACTTTTGGTCAAATATGTTAGCTAATGAAATGATAAGAACTGCATTATAAGAAAATCCTGATAAATATCTTCAAAAATGAAAGATTCAGGTGTTAGGTAACAACTTTGCTCATTTTTTAAGAGGAGTACTGGCAAAGTAGAAACATCAGAATGCTGAGAGGGCTTAAAAGTATATAGCACTAAAGAAACAGGATGTTTAAACTCGAACAGAGGAGATTACAAAAAGACTTATTATTGCTATCAAATATTGGAAGTGCCATGGGAACATGTATTGCTAATAACACCTTCTTTGAACCACTCTTTGGAGAGCAAGTGTTGTGTTAGTTGCTGGTGAGTTTTCCATAATTGGAAACATTTAAGTGTGAGATAGAAGACTGCTTACTGGAGATGTTACAGGTAAAAACTGATTTTTCAGATTGGCACATAAAGTTTAGAATTTTTTCAAGTCTGGTGCATTTGAGGAATGAATAATTATTCTCAGGATCAGGGCCCTAGATGTCAGAAGACCTGAGATGTATAACTAGTTCTCTCACAGACCTTTGGGGGTTATTGGCCACATGACTTAAGCACAGTTTCATTATGTTTAGTAACTCTTTTATGTACATGCAAGCACTCAGGTGGGACTGTACTTTGGAGTATGTTTCTTGAAAATTTTAAGTTTTCCTCAATTACTTGGGACCAGCCAGGGCTGACAGTATCCAGCAGGCTGCCCCAAACCAGTGCTAGGACCTATGTGAGTCCTACCTTCTAAGCCACTTCTGGATAATCTCTGAACTCTACCTCCATGCAAGAGGTTGACAAGATGCCCCAATAAGCTCCAGAACTGACACATATATAGTATCTAAGGGCCCCATCTTTGAGTCCAAGCCTGGCAAGTTGATTGCTCCCACTGACCAGCATGGCATTTCTTTCCACAGATTTTATTAGATTGGGCTTTCCAAACAGTGCTACCATGCTGATTTTGAGTCATCTTTGCTCATGTTACACACAGAGTGAGTTCAGGATTACCAGTGCTCCACTGTCAAATGTTGGACTTAAGCCATGTGTGTGACTTCATGTGTAAGTTCTCATACATCTGTGTACCAAGCTTGATGAAGCCTCTAGTGTACAGCAACTGAAAGCAGCAGGGCAAGCAGCAGGGAACATTTACCTTATGCACTTCCTGTCACTGGGACTCATGGTGGTCACCTGTACATTCTCTGTGACGTATTCTCTGATAGTGGCAGAACCTATTTCTTACAAGGACTTCCATGATTTTTGCTCCTCAAAGACAATGAGACCTTTCATGCGATGTCTTCTCTGCATCCGATCAATGCAGTGACATTGTGCTTCCCTAGGTCAGTCGCAAGCCACTCTGGATAAAGAACAGGCTTTCCTTGTGTGAATGAAACCACCTGTTACTCTGCCCATAGACTCTTTCTCTATTCTTCCACTGTTGGTTGAGTGTGAAAAGCAGGGGTATGGGCAATATTGAAATAAATTACCTTCTAAGGAAGCAGTGGTCAAGACCTGAAGAGTTCAAGAGGATACATTATTGGGAGATGTGTTTTTCTATGTTTACACTGTATAAATTTCTGAATGGTAAATTTAACATGACCATACAGTGAACTACTGTTTAAATTTTTCTGGTTAATCTGGATAACTCTTGCATTCATGATCATGGTCAATAATGCAGAGTAATAACCTTTGAGAGATTTGATGGAAGTCAGTAGTCATGGGTAACACAATGGATAACCCAGAATTATAAGAAATGAGGTAATTAGCATAAAATACATGGTATTAGGGAACTTCAGGGATAAGAAGTTCCATGCTATTTCAATACAAACTGGTCTGTAAAGCCATGGCATTGTGAGTAATAATTTGGTACATTTTTCTCAAGTTGGGAGATGTGAAATTAGCCAGGAACAGTATATGTCACAATATAGAACATGAAAGAGAATTTATAGGATTGAAGAGAAAGAGGTGGTTCTTGGGCACTAGGTAGAATCATCATGTCCACTGACCGGACAGTAATAAAAATGTGAGGAACTCTTCTCCATTCAATTTTCTACATTTTTGTCAATAAATTACTACCCTTAGGGTTCCTTGAATCTTCTAATAAATGTTTAATTGAATTGTTTATATAGATGGGCACCTTACAAAATATTTGCTCAGGCCCCACACACCCTAGCCGTGGCACTGCTCATCTATTTTAGAAATTGTCCTATATCCTATAAAAAGTTCCTTTTAACTCTAAAAGGCATGATTTTATATTACCATTTTATTATCTATTCCATAAATATATTTGTGCATCATTTTTAGCAAACTTAATAAGAAAGCTTAAATAGAATAAGCTTGATGTACAAATAAGGTGAAATATTGTATGATGGGCAAGACCAAAAAACTGAGTCAGATTTGAGTACTGGTGAAAATAACAGTTGGGTCTTTTCTGAGTCTATTAATTAATTTTATAATTCACTAACAAGTTATACAAAGAATTTCTGTATAAATTCAAGATCACAGTTAAGTGATAGTACAAGTGGAAGTGACTTCTAAGTTTTTGATTGGTTCCCCATGGTTAAGTTTGAGAATTCACTGAGCATATAGAATCTGTTTACCGTGTTAGGTGACCCCATGATCCTGGGAGATCTTATTTTTATACACTTTAACCTAGAGTCTGGGGAGGGAAGAATGTCTTTGCTGAAGGGCTTTCCTCACTACCATAACCATAGCCAGACAGTCAGTTGATTTATTGGTGCACAATTCAACCCACTGGGTGGTTCCTCAGGCAGGTCGGGCTATAGCCTACCCTGTAGATGGTGACTCTTCTGCTACACAGGTCCCTTTCATTTGCATATGTGTCCAATATAAGTGCCCCTTAAATTAAAAAACAAACCCAAGAACAATTAAAATACCAAGGTATATGTCAAAATTAAAACTGCCCAACTTTTTAGGGATTCCTAACACATGAAACAAGTTAGCCCCACACCTTCATCAGGGACTGATGGGTTTGATTAGTATTTAATGCGAGGACTCCTGATACTATGTTTTTATCCTTGAAACATTGAGCATAATGTGATTCAAGGGCAGAAGTGTCCGTAAGTGTTGTCATTAAGTCTAGAGCAGGAGCTGGGTAACTGTCAGATATTTGTAGGAGTAAAGTTAATAAAGTAGCTTAAAAGATACAACAAAACTTATATGCCAGCTTTCATACTGAAATGGGAGGAACCAGAGATTCAGAGATTGAACAGCATAGTGGATGCATATGTGTTTTGGTGTCAGACAACTTGACTTTTAAAACTCATTTGTTATTTACTCGTGTCATATTGAGCAGAACTGCTGTGTATGTTTGTGCAGCTTGTATACTGCCCAAGTTCTCTCAGCCGGTAAGATTCAGCCAATGATCTACTTGCCAGGAGGTGCTCAGAGCTGCTTCTACCTGGAAGTAAGGAAGCTTTTTTCTCATTCCCACAAAGGTATTTTGTGTCCTGAGGATGCTAGTTAACATCTCTGAGACTCAGTTTCTTCATCTTAAACATGTACATAATACTACTATATTTACCTTGCGGAGTTGTTGTGATGGTTACAGAGAATGTGTGTGGAGAGCCTCCCACGATATAGGCACCTAAGTAGCGCCTGTTAGAGTAATAGGACTATTGTTTGTGCTCAGCTCTGTGTATGTATGGAAAATTATATGCATCATATGATGTATTCTGGGAGATTATGAATTATCTGTGGAAAAGATAATGTGCACATGAACCATATTGAGTAGGAGAGGGTCAGGGTGGTCAAGAGAATAAAGTTTCATGGCAGAGGCTGGGGCATTTTACTGTGTAATTTACAAATTATATCTCCTTAAAGAAATGTTTTTAAGAAGTCTTTTGTTTTAGAAAAATGTAGATTCTTTATGACTAGTAATAGGCAAAGTATCCTTGAAAAGAAGCCTGAGATGAAATATATCAACATGTTAATAGCATAGAAGGAGCACAGTGAGTGGACTAGAGTTAACAGAGTTCTTGATTTAGACCCTTTCTCTGCTGTTTATCAGCTTCATGCTCTTTAACAAGTTATTCTCTGAGCTCCTGTTTCCTCAGTAAAAGTAGACAATATAATAGAACCTATCTTAACACTTTTGCTGTGAGAATTAACTGAGATCATGAATTAAATAACTGTAAACTATGAATAGTATCATTATCATCACTGAGCAGGAGCACCAAAGGTAATTGACTTCATCCATTTCTAAATTTTCAGTTTTTCTGTAGTGAGTATGACTTACATTTATAACAGAATATTATAAACTTAAGTATAAAAACATTCCAGTAAAAGGAAAACTGTGATTGTATGTAAGAAAGAAGATACGTTTCATAATCAAAAGCAATGAAACTTTCTCTGGGTATATCAAATGGAGTAGAGAGAAGTGCTTTCTTATGCATACCTTTTTTCAAGTGGAGACTTCTATGGAACCATTTTCCAGTAGATTACAAATCATAAATATTAGACTTTCATAACCCATCTACATAATAATTTGTAAAAGTTTCACACAAAAACAATTCTCTCTAAGGTGTTTGAAGTAATGCTTTCATAATTAGAATAAAAAATAAAGCAATAGGGATTCTTAACCTAAATTCTCCTTTACCCAAAGGAAAATGTTGATGATGAAAAGTAGAATGGGAATTTTCTTCCATTTCTTCATAAATAATTTTTTTCAGTCAACAAATTAACATTCTAATAAGAAATATATAGTTGGTCTTTATCCCCATTTTGGGCACAGAGCTCTTAAAACTCGGAATTTCCTAACTGATGACAGCGATAAAGGTATTTTTTGTTATGTTAATACAGTGACTTAGAAGATTTCCAAAAGTCAGATATCTACTGCTTTGAAAAAAAATTGTCTTCTTTGGTGTGATAAGGAAAGTGCTTTAGCTTGTATTTGTTAGCAGAAGATTTTGCCTCTTACTATATTTTGGTGAGAAGAAGTTTTTAGAGCAATTAATAATGCATTAACTGACACGTTATCATTGCTTTTTTTAAATCAAATGTCTCACCACACCACTTTGTAATTTTACTCTCAGCCATCTGCCAAGCTAGGTACTTTAACCACGTTTTGTTTTACATATGTGGCCTACTTTGAAAGTTTCAACATTTTTCTGGCTTTGTTTTCAACAGACACCAAATTCAAATAACTGAATGTGTGAATGTTCCACATTTTTATACAAATATAAGCATCACAGAAAATATACATACTATTATTACTTGAGAAATATTTCTTGTTAAGCTGTATTTAGTTAAGTGCTTACTTTGATAAAGTGATCTGAATATTTCTCTTTTGGTTAAAAGAATACTTCTGATGGCTGGAAAAGAAAAAGCCTTTAAGATTTTCCTTGACTTTTGGTTATTCTCAGACTTAGTGAAAAAATAATTTTTTCTGCACCCATTGCTGGTAGACCAGTCCCACAGATATGGCTTCAGGCAGTGAAGAAGATAAAGTTCTAGTTCTTCATGTCCACGTGGTAGACATGAATGGACTAATCCATATTAAATGGATTGTATATGTGACAAAGAAAGCTTCCTAACATTTACTGAGCACAGTAGTAGGCTGAAAAATGCCCCCAGTCCACCAAAGATGTGACCATGTCCTAATCCCTGGAGCCTGTAAGTGTTACCTCATTTGGCAAAAGGGTCTTTTCAGATATGATTAAGAATCTTGAGGGACTTCCCTGGTGGCGCAGTGGTTAAGAATCCACCTGCCAATGCGGGGGACATGGGTTCGAGTTCTGGTCCGGGAAGATCCCACATGCTGCGGAGCAACTAAACCCATGCGCCACAACTACTGAGCCTGTGCTCTAGAGCCTGTGGGCCACAACTATTGAAGCCGCATGCCACAATTACTGAAGCCCACGCTCCTAGAGCCCGTGCTCCACAACAAGAGAAGCCACTGCAGTGAGAAGCCCGTGCACTGCAATGAAGAGTAGCCCCTGCTCGCCGCAACTAGAGAAAGCCTGCGCGCAGCAACGAAGACCCAGCGCAGCCAAAAATAAATAAATTAATTATTAAAAAATGAATCTTGAGATGAGGAGATCATCCTGGATTATCTGGGTGGACCTTAAATGCTATCAAAAGTGTCATAAGAGAGAGAAAGGAGAAAACTCACATACAAGAGAAGGCTTTGTGAAGATAAAGGCAGAGATTGGAGTGATGTGGATGCCAGCAAAAGAAGGTTGGGAACGACCAGAAGCTGGAAGAGGCAAGGAACATATTCTTGGTTTTGGCCCATTGAAAATGTTGAACTTTTGGCCTCCAGAAATGTGAGAAAATAAACTTCTCTTGTTTTAAGCCACAAAGTTTGTGGTAATGTTAAGCAGCCACAGGAAACTAATACAGCAACCTACTATGTTCAAGGCCTAAATATGTGGTAGGTGTTTTTGTTATGTTATCCTACTTACTTATTCTTCAGGATTATCTATAGTTCTGATGCCGAAAGCTCAGCCTCTGTGCAGCGGTGCCAAATTGAATCTCAGAGACAAAGTTTGGGGTGAAGTAGAAGAGAATAGCTTTATTGGTTTGCCAGAGAAAGGGAGACACAGCAGGTTCCTGCCCTGAAAAACTGTATGTTCCAAGCAGGGAGGATTTGATGAGGAGTTTTATAGCAATAGTTCAAGGGTGGGGTTGCTGACAAGATTAGGGTGTGTGCAGGGCCTGTGTTCTTCTAATCTGGTCTCAGGTGGTCTTCTTGATGAGCTTCTCTTGTTCCTTTAATGTAGCCTCAGGTGGTCTTTCTCTGGTATGAAGAATGTTGACATCTTAAAGAGTTTAAAGACATTGTTATATGTATCCCTTGAGGTGGAACCAGGACCTGCCCCAAGGCTGCAGTATGGTTTCTTGGCTGCTCCTCCCTTGTCTTTGCATCCCTTCCCTTCCTGGATTAGCAACTGTTTGAATCTTCCCTTTGGAACTCAGGGAAGTTTATGGAAGCCAGAGTCTGTTTCCTACAAGAAAACAGGGGACAGAAAGGCTTTTGTGCCCAGGAGCCCCATAGGGTCCTGCTTGGTTTCAGTTTGAGAAAGATTATATTTATCTTAATTGTACAGAGGAGGAAAAAGAGTGAATTTACCCAATGTCCCACAACTACAGTGCATGAGGGTCAAGATACAAGAGTTTCTCTAAGTGGTCCCAAAATTTATGGTGCATTTACCTACTCATGTTTGCTCACTAATATATTATTCCTTTAAATATCACCCTAAGCACTGGTGGCCTCTCATTTAAAGATTCCTTTGGTAGTAATGAAAAGAAGAGACAACCCGTGTCTTAGATAAAGCTTTCATAGGTACTTGCTATGGAAAGAATAGTCACCATATATCTCTAGTATTTTTCTACTCTTTTTTCATCATAACAGTTATTTTCACACAAACCTGGCTAGCTAAAGATAGACCTGTGAGGTAGACTTTAAAATTGGTTTTGATCCCAAGAGTCTTGACAGCTGGAGTTTCTCTTCATGAAAATCATAGCTTTGCTCATAAGACAGAGTTTGAGAAAGCCTGTTATTCAAGAAAATGATAGATTTTCATTTATGTTACCTAAGAAAAGAAAATCAAGGTGAGAGTGTTAAGCAATGTGCACACATTAAATGTATTCATTATAAAGTGACTACATGTATGCATTTATGACTCAAATGGTTTCCTGTTTTAATTTAAATTGACAGAAAAATGTACTGTGTTTCTCTTCCCCATCTTGTTTTATTTCACCTGTAACACCTGTAACATGCTAACACATTCTAGCTTAAATCTGATTGTTATTCATATCATATAAAATTAGGTGTACAGGTGACCAAGGTTGTTGGTAAATTATAAATCAGTCCTCAAACTGCATTCTCCTTGTTCACTGGTCTACCTTCCTGCCGTTAGATTCAGTCTTGCTCTAGTTCTCAGGTCAGAATGGATTGTAGGGAGGAAGTACTATGTTTTGTGATCTAAAGAGTAATCTTTAGCAAAATCAGATAGAATCAATAAGTAGGATACACCCAGTATAGGTATCTGCAGCAGTGACCACAGAAGTTCTTTCATTGTAGGTATTATCCAAAGTATTAATTGGAATACAATGAACCCATTCAAAAGAATGTAAAGAAAATGATTGTTTTATTATGTAAAATTTGTTTTGTATGGTTTTATTCACATGAACATAAATTTTTCCATGAGTTCATGGCTCATTGTTATTCAAGACACAGTGATTCTCCTTAACCTATTAGGTTGAGTCATAATCCTTGCTCTGGATGAGGCTGGACCTCCATTTTTCTTGGGCTGCATCCACTGAACTGACCCTTCTTTCCTGAGTCCTGTGAAATCTGATCACATGTCATTTGCTATTGGGATATTGTTTCCTCATTTCATGACTTGAATTATGATTTCAGTTAGTCCTTTTATTACGTTCTCTACATGTTCAAGGTTCACTGTGTGTTCAGCCTTTGGAGTGATTTGGCTGATCTCCTTACGCTGTAACACAAAGCTGGTGCCTTCTCTTCTGGGTAAGTCAGAAATGTCTTTTGTCAGTCTGCTTGGCTTGGCAGCTTTCTCTCTATCTGGAGCACCCTGGCCTGCTCCATCAGTATCCTGTGCTCTGCTGTGGCAATACAATTATAGAGTATTTTCCTCTTGGCAGAAAGAGTTACTTTTTAACTAAAAATGGATTCTACCATGAAAACTGCCATGACGCTTGCTGACAACATCACTTTGGCGGCAGTATCTTTTTATCTATGAGGTTAATTTCTATACAGTAAAATACACATATCTTAAGTTCAGTTTGACAAATGTTGACATCAAGGTATAGAATATTTTTATCCCCTAATATAGGTCCCTCATGCCCTTTTCTACCAACCCATCCCCCTCCCTAGGCAATTACTATTGTAATTTTATCACATTGATTAGTGTTGCCTGAGTGTGAACTTTGTATAAATAGAATCATACATCATACATTACTAATACCTCATATATGCATCATGAATCTTTTGTGCCCAGCTTATTTTGCTCAACGTCATGTTTTTGACATTTATCCATATGTTTACACTCATCAATACATGATTTTTGTTAACGGATGAATGGTCTTCTATTCCATGAATATACTATAATGTATCATCTGTCAGTTCTGCTATTGATAGATCTTTGGACTCTTTTCAGTTTGGGGCTATTCTGAATAAAATTAGTTTGAAAATTCTTGCACAGGAGTATACCTAAAAATGGAATTGCTGAGTTACAGAGCAGATGTTTCTTTAACTTAATTAGAAATTGCAACATCAGTATTTTAAGAGCAGTTGTTAATATATTTTATGGCCACTCTGGACAGGCAATAAAAGTTCAAACCCCTGTAATGACACAAAATCAACAAATTGACTTTTATTTCTAAGTTTTTGAAATTGAATGTTTCACTTATTTATTTATTTGATAAACTTTAACACATTATTGACTGGGGGATTTTTGCAGAAACTAACGCCTGTGGCCATAATACGTCTCCGGTCAAAAATGTGTTGATTGAGAAAGAAAAGCAGGATTGTCATATGCGTAACCCTAGAAACTCAGGTTGCCTTGTAACAGATGGACCACAAGCAAGGATGCTTTTCTTAATGGGAGGAATTGCACCCAAGCTTACCTTCAGATGGGTGCAACTCCCTTCCTCTCTCTAGCATATGCGTTCTCAATTGTGGTGACATCACCCCTAAGGGGGAGTAAATTGGTTCTTGAGAGGGTGGGTGGTGAAAAAAACTTATCCTTTTAAAGTATACAGCAGAGATATGCATACAGAACATAGACACAATTATAGTATATCTGTGGTATTTCTATATATTATATACAGGTATCTATAAAAGGCTCCCTATAGGAGGCAATAATGGAAAAAAAATGGTTTAGAAATATTGATTTAGTAGCTTAAATACGATTTCTCAGACAACTCCTTGCATTGGTATTTATATTTAGATTCTCTAGTGCCTAGGTTCTTTTGTACCTCACTTCCAAGGCTATTCACAAACTTGCACTATAAGAAGGTGCATAACAGAGGACAGGGACCTTCCCTGGAGCACCATTGCATGGTATCACCTCCAGCTTCATCTAGTTCTCACCTGGTTTCTCTGTGTCATGATGAGAGAACTTTGATGAAATATATGTCTGTATTTGATAACCTGGGGGTTTATATGTTTTCCCTACAAAGGGTGGTCTTAACCAATGCCATGAGACCTGATGTTATTAGCCTTTACCCACCTTGTCAAAATGTCTAAGTTGTATTCTATCTTGTATTCCATGTAAAACAATCCATACTAGTTTGCTTGTTTGTAAAAATCTTCTTTCCCAAGAACCTGTTGAGAAATCCAGTCTTGTTCTTGTCAGTTCTTTCCCTAAAACTAGTAGTCTGACCCCTGATCCCAAGTCTAGTGCTTCTAGTCATGGTTCTTCTTGAGCATACCTAAAGAGACTTTCTATTTTGCTGTCTGGGTATCCAGGCCTTTCCTGCTTTGCTCTACTGACTTAGAATATTGAGATTCTTTGATACTTCATGTCATTCCCCATTTTCAGATATTTACCTTAAGAAAGAACAGAGATTTCTATGCCTTTTACAACAAGCCATGCCAACGTGAATTGACTTCCCTTGACACCAAATATGTAAGTCTAGCATCATGTCCCCATTTTTCTCCAGACTACTCTGTCTTGCTGCAAATACACTGCAATGTCTAGTAGTCAATTCCTCAATTCTGACGAGAGTAATTCTATAAAAATGGAAGAAGCTGATTTAATCCCTCTTTATCTTATCTGTGGCAGATAACCTGGTTGAGAAATTTGCTCTGGTACCTTTCCATGGGTTTATCAAGAAAGAATGACAGGTATTCTTTGCCTTTTTCCCTAGGGGCTCTTTTTCCCTTATTGAATAGATAATAGGCTTAGGGAAATAAATGCTGGACTGTCTGAGACTGGTTGAATTCTAGGTTTTGAAAAAAAGAGAGATGTGACTCTGAGAACATATCTATTCCCTAAATCTTGTAAATTGGGTGCTTTGAGGTTTGAAACAAACCTGCACTCCCCACTTCCACTCTGACCCAGAGGTGGTAGGAGCGTTTAAAGGAATATTTTGGATTATTGGAGACTGAAATTTAAGTTGTAGAACCTTGGGAATCACAACAATGAAAAAACTGGGATTTGCCCAGAGCATCAGCACTGTAATGACTTTGAATGGTCCATGCAGCCTCAGACAATGAACATCTTTGTGGAGACCATGACATAGAGATCTGTGGTCTTTTTTCAAGCTTTCCAAAGTTATTAAGTATGGAATCCTGCGTGACTCTACGGAAGGGAAAGGGTCTCCTACAAAATGACTGACTGAATTTCTCATTAAACATTCAAGGAGATGACAGAGATAAGGAAGTCCAAAGCCAAGTTGAACTCCATTTGGAACATGAGGAGAGAGAGTTCATGCACTTAAGCGTTGAAAATCAAATTTATACTTATTTTACATTTAACAGTACTGCCTCTGTTAGATTTTGACCATATGCTTTTAACTAGACCATCCATCTCAAATTTGTATCACTTTATCTTTTTTTTCTTCATGGCATTTAATACTATCTGGTGTAACAGTATGTTTGTTTACTGCTTTTCTCTACTAGTTTTAAGCTCCATAAAGGATGAAGCTTTGTCTTTCTTATTCGCTGCTCTATACCCTATACTTGAAATATGCCTGGCATATAGTAGGCACTCAATTAATATTTAATGATTGAATGAATAGTATTCAGAAGTTCTCATGGTAAGTAGGAAGAGATAGTGAAGAAGTGAAAATATTTAATCTTAAAATATTGACAAGATGCAGCTCTCTATGAAATAAAAAGGATTTCCTGGATTTCTTAAAAATAGTGCTATATCATCATTTTGTATTTTGCTTTAATACTCTCTTCAGTTTATTTAATACCTTTGATTTCCTTTTATGGCTTATTTTTGTTCAGAAGATGATCCCCCTAGAGTGTATCAGCAATTGGGGAGGTGTATGATTTTATTAGCTTACTTTATTGACAATCTTAGACTTCCAGTCAGTCTGAGTGATCTTATGTCCCTCTTTGCATATTGCTAATATACCTTGCTATTTTTTAATATAGCTTAAAATGCATATTTTATATTCTCCCTGTTTCTGATTTTCCAAAGTAATAATAGATCATTTTTATATGGTAGATGTTTAATATTCTTTACCTCTATAGTCTATGTGGTATATTGACATTGATATCAGCATGGAATTTTTAAAGTACTTTGAAGCATAGAATTCATGTTAAAGGGATTAAGACAACTCTCTTTGTTTATCTAGAGTCAAAAAATAAATGTGAGGTGGGGGAAAAATTGTGAGAATTTAAGAGAAGGAGAGTCCAACCTATCTGGAGCCAAATTCCAACATATTCTTACCAGCAGTGCATACAGTCTGAAGAAAAGAGAAAATTATTGAGCTATAGGACTTTTCTTTACCATGAAATCTCACCAGGTCACATGTCTCTCCAATAGGATAAATTTTCTTTTATTAGTTATGCAGTGCTTAGTAACAAATCTTCCAAGTATGAATGTCTTAATCCAACTATAATAATTTGATATCTTTCACAGTTTCTCTGGATCAGGAATTTGAAGGATTTGGCTGGGAATTTTTGGCTCAGTGTCTCTCCTGAGGTTGCATGCAGCCAGATATGGACTGGGCTGCAGCCACCTGAAAGTTTCATTAGAGCTGAAGGATCCACTCTTAGGTGATTCTGTTATAAAGCTGGCATATTGGTACTGGGTATTATGAAGAGACTTTACTTTTCACATGGGCCTCGCTATGGGGCTGCTTGAATATCCTGACATCATGATGGGTTTTCTTCAGAGTTGAGCAATCCAAGAAAACCAAAGCAGAAATTGCGATGCCTTTTATGGCCTAGTCTTGGAAATCACACTTCTACCATGTTTCTTGGCCACTCCAGATTCAATATGGAAAGAAACTAGATAAAAATATGAATACAAGGAAACAGTAAGTATTGGAGTCCATCTTGTGGGCTGACTTCTACAACTTTCATACTTAAAACTGTCTCTAGACAGAATTAGAAAGAGAGAAAGCAGAAACTTATTTCCCCAGTTGTGAATGTCCACTTTATTAGTCTCCCTTAACAGTATTTTTCTGCTCTCTGAACTGCTAATCAAAATCTACAACATCTAGCCCTATGGTACCTTAGGGAGAATTGAAATGATATTCAAGTAGACATGAAGGAGACCTAAATAGAATACACTGAAAGTACTTTTTTCTTTTCTTTCTTTCTTTTTTTTTTTAAAAAAATTATTTATTTATTTAATTTTGGGTGTGTTGGGTCTTCGTTTCTGTGTGAGGGCTTTCTCTAGTTGCGGCTAGTGGGGGCCACTCTTCATTGCGGTGCACGGGCCTCTCACTGTTCCGGCCTCTCTTGTTGCAGAGCACAGGCTCCAGATGCGCAGGCTCAGTAATTGTGGCTCACGGGCCTAGTCGCTCTGCGGCATGTGGGATCCTCCCAGACCAGGGCTCGAACCCGCGTCCCCTGCATTGGCAGGCAGACTCTCAACCACTGCGCCACCAGTGAAGCCCCTCTTTCTTCCTTTTTTTAATTTAATTTTATTTCTTTTTCAAATATTAAGCTTGGTAAAATTGACCTGTTCTCATTTAATATTAGAAAGGAGAAAAAAATAACAGAGTAATAATTGTACCACATTTCCTTAGTCCATTTTCTCTTCTCTCTTAAACTATCATTTTCTGGCTTCATTCTCCTCAAACCTCTAAGCCTCCTCCTCTCCTCTCACTGTCAGATGATGACCTTGCCGCTTAACTCGTTAGCATTTAGACCCACTTTTAAATTAACTTTCCTACACATGTGTTGTGTACTCTCCCTCACTTCTATCATTAGGAAAAAATTGTGCTTTTAGCTACTGTCAGCCCTTCCCCTCATGTACTAGAATGTATCATCTCTTAATCATGGAAACTTCTCCAGCAACTGGTTTCTTTCTTTCCTCCATTTCCAAGTTTTTCTTTTTGGGGGTTATTCCTGTCAGGTTAAGAACATGCCATTAATTTTCCCATTTTATTATTTTTTTTTACTTGACCTCACATTCATCTCCAAATGTTGCCCATGTTTTCTCTTCCCTTTTAAGAAAGCTCCTCAAAAGAGTTATGTATACTTGCAATCTCCAATTCCTCCTCTCCCATTCTGTCTTGAACCAACTTCTTTTAAGCTTTTTATTCTCATGGTTCCACTGAAACAACTTTTGTTAAAGGCCAGTAATAACCATCATATTGCTATGTTTAAAGGTCAGTTCTAAGTCCTCTTTTGACATGACTTATCAGTTAACATTTGACACAACCAATCACATCCTCCTGCTTAAAATATTTTCTCCATTAGGCTCCCAGGCACACAGTATACTCTCGCATTTTCTACCTGTAACAATGGCTGCTTGTCTTCAGCTTGTGTTGTTCCTTCTTGCTCACCTACCTGATCTCTTCACAACAATATATAACAAACAATTACAGAGTCTCAAGAATTTATAGAATTAATGTTTCTACAGAAAAAAAATCTTGAAAATTAGTATCATTTAATTGGAGAATTTAACATGCTCTCATTTCATGACACTCAAAGGAAAAAAAAAAAGGGAATCCAAAATATATGGATAACACAATTATAATGCTCAAATAATACAGATGTGCTAAAAACAAGCCCTGGCTGATGGTTACTCAGGAGGACCTCCCTGCTCCCTCGCTGGGAATTAGAACTGAGTGAGTTGCCACACCCACTCTCCAAAACAGCCTTCTTTCTTCAGTGTATGGGATTGTTCACATTGCTTACATACAGTCTTACTCAGAGACTTACGATCTTGTGGCTTTGTTTACATTATTTTGTTTTTATTGTTTGTTTTTCTCTGTTAGAAGAAAATAATAGAGAACTCAGGAAGGATTCCATTACCTCTAAGGAGAAGAGCAGCCATTTCAGCAGCCACTAGTCTGTAAAGGTTTTGCCATCTGCCTACACCACTGGATATGTACTATGGGTGTAGAAAACCAATGGAGAAAGAGATTAACAGTATGAGTAGGATCTAGCATTTTAGGTGGAATTACTGGGCATCTGTGGGTTAGGACAGAAAAACAAACTCATTACCAAAGTTTTGCACACCAATGGTTCTGGTTATAGGTAAGATGTGTGGAAATTTAAGTTTGAGGTTTCCAAGAAATTCTGGTTGTCAATAAATAGTATATACACTTTAATGTTTAGAATATATTTACTAATTAATGTTAATTCTAACTTAGACTATGCCAATAGTAAAGAGTTGAGAAAGATTAGAAAGAAAGATAAGAATATTCTGTATAGGGAATGTGAGTATAAAAGTAAAACACTTGATCAAATAAAAATACAAGAGTTTTATAGTAGACTGATAAAGACTTGCCTTAGCAAGAATGATAAGTGACTGTCAGCTAGTTATTTACTTTACAGCCCTCAGGTTTCGTTGTTATTTAAAAGATGAGTAAGTACCAGTATTATATTATTAAATGAGAAACCATAATAACAGTTCTTATGAAAAACACCTTATCATTTTGCATGTAGAATGTACATTATCTTTAGCAATGCAAATCCTCTGTGACATTCGAATTAAGTATTTGCATTATAGTATACTCGCTTTTTCTTCACTTTTATCCCTAATTCATAATTATGAGCATTTTGCTTAGAACAGGATTAAGATCATTGTTATTAGGAAAACATTCTTTCCTATTTAGAGTGAATGAATTCACTAGAGATTTTTGCCCTCATGATGATTACTTGATTAGGTACACCTGGAAAATCATTAAAGGAAAGAGCCGGAATAAGAGGGATTCTTTTTCTTTTTGCTGTTCAGACATGTGCAGGCATGTCTGAGGATACTAGGGACACTCAGGCTATAGAAATCAAGCTATTTATTTAAAACGTGAATCCATGACACTCACTGACACCTGTGTTCCCACAGCTGAGATCAGAATCCTACTGCATTTAAACTGAGCAGAAGCTGGGGCTAAAATTATAAGAGAATAGTTTTATTTAATAATTTAAATTGCTGATTTTAGTGATAACCACCTGTTCAGATTTTCGTATCCATAGAATGAAGAATGGTATGGGAAATTTGATCCTTCTATAGTAACATCATTGAGAATTTTCTTTGTAAGTGGGTACAGGGAGCATAATCAATTGGAATATTGTTGAGATGAGGGGTGGCTGGTATGTATATCTTCTAATTTTAGTGATTAATTAAAGCCTAGAAAGATAGGAGTTCAAAAGAAATGTTTTCCAAAAGCAATTGGATAAAATAAGCTAATTAACACATTTTAATTTAATTAATCAATATTTAAATAATTTATTACATCTCTCTTAGTGGAAGACATTTTCTCAGGCATAGTAAGGCAGAGTGTTATTAAAAAATTATACAGGCCCTGTCTCTATACTCTCATTCTGTAATTGTGGTAATTTATGCTTTGATATGTACTTTTGGTAGTCAAAAATATAATCTCTATGAGGGTATTTTTTAATATAAATGTCATTATGCATGCTAGTCATAGTAATTTATTAGATCACCTTTGGGGATTACTTGGGAGTACAGCATTATATTACAAGTAAATTTATTGAGTCTATGGTGTTGGATGTAAATCAGTGCTACTAAAAGTGAAAAGAATCCTGTTATATAGAGATTGAAAAGTGGAATTCTGTGTTTGGTCTTATTTCTCAATTAAATGACAATAATAAGTGTTGGAATTACTATTGCTTCCAATAATATGTAGAACAGGATAATATTTGTGTTAGTAAATGATTAAAATTATTTGAACTAAACTAAATACTGAAATATAGCATTATTTTGGGATTTCAGTTCTTTTGATTAGGTGAAATTGGCTAGCAATTAATATTAATGGTGGTAACTAGCTTATACCTACTGGTAAGGGTGTGGATAGTGAGTTGAAAAGTAGTTCAATAAGATATTAAACTTATTTATTTTTGTAATAAATTTATTAAATAATGAGGCTTTAGGAGATAGTTAATTCAGATTTTGTTTTGAGGCATCATACTTAAGGTAGGAAAGCAATTTTTAAAGTTGAAATGGGTTGAGAATTTTGATGTAAAAAACTGTACATATACCAACTACTCTTACAAGAAGTGTTAAGCCTATAGCAGCTTTCTGGGGTGCAAATATATAAGATGTAGTGCTTGATGTTAGGTTAACATTTACTTTTCAAAAAGCATTATAATAAACAAACAATATTATGCCCATTAAACATTGTAGCGAAGTTATATGGGATAAATTAAAAGACTTAGAAGAACTATTATAAATGCTAGTGAGAAGTTTATATTGATAGAGTTATTAGGTAATTGTTATAACCCATAATCTGTGTCAAAATTATTTGTTTTATTGTTAAACTACATAATTTTACTCTTATAAATCTTTTTTGAACTAATTTGTAGGTTGAGTCTGTGACTCATAGTATAAGAATAGCATTTATTTATCTATTTATTTATTTACCATTTTATTTATTTATTTCATCTATAGGTTGATATCCTAAAAAGTCCAAGGTAGTGTTAGTAGAAATAAAATATGGGGTCAGACAGTAAAAGTTTGATTGAGACTAGGAAACATTTTGTTGTAAATTGTAAGAGGAACAGTTCTAGATTTTCAAATACAAATTCATATGGATTTGATTTTTCTGTATATTGGTAGTAATTGTGGTAACCAGAATGTGAAATTACTAATATAGATGCTAATATTGTTAAATAGTCCTGAGCTGGTTGTACTAATTAGTACAACAAAAATAGGATCAGTATCAGTACACTGTTATATAAAGAAATAGATAATAATTAAAAGGGTCAGCTTTAGGGTCAGTTTCAAAATTGAAGTGAACAGATGTAAAGTAAAAATTTATTTGCCATATAAAACATATAATTGGGGAATGCTTTACCATTTCCGTGAAATCCATTTTTCAGAAGTAATACTGAGTCATAGATGCCATCATAATTAGTATATGATGTTTCATAATAGGTCAAATATAAACATCTATGATGATAAATAGTATTTGTAATATTTGTTTTCTGTGTATTTCCTTTAGACCGTGGGGGCTCCGGTGATAGATACTACCGCAGCTGGAAAGGGAAAAATGTTAAGAAATGATACTTCTAATGAATTTAGCAGTTTAGTAGTTTAATTCATGCTAATGATTAGCCTCTGTCAAATTTTGGCAGAAGGGCTGCACTTGAGTGACTGAAAGCTCAAAAATATCCTGCAATAAAATATTTCTAATACATTGAAGAGAATTATTTCATATTAAAGTTCTTTTTGTACAACTGATGTATGGGGATCTTGGAAAGTATCTTCTTAGACACTATCCCTTCATTAATAACATACTGTTAGTGCATTGTTTAATAGTCTGAGTATTAATAGAGTTAATGATTTAAAATGGAATCTTTAACAGTACAGATAAGGCCCCCTTTAGTGGACAGGAACTTAACTTTATTACACAGTAAGCATATGTGTGGCAAGTCATTAGGTATTTTCTGTAATTATAAGCTTCCTAGAGGGGTGAAGACGTGATTAAATTAGGACAACTGTAAACTCTAAAATTGTAAGAAGTATTCTAATAATAAACATGATTGAGGCTACTGATAGGAATTTACATTATTGATGTGGATCAACTTTCAAAGTATTCTAAACGTACTGTCTCAAGCACAATGTCTATGAAGTTATGGTTTTAACCACAAAATTTCAGATCCATAAATTTTTTTTGTTTTTAATAAAGACTGCTTCTAGTAGATGTTAATGCTTCTCACTTTAGTTGTCCTGGAAAAGCAACTGTTTTTAAACCTAAAGAAGGAATAGCTCATGGATGGACCATACTTTCTGATGAGGCTAATGTTTAGATTGGCAGTTCTATGAGGATTATTACATGACTATCAATTTCTAGGAAATAAAATTCTCTGAATTATAAGTCTGAATCAAAGTTAAGACCTTCATAGTCTATATAATCATAAATTCCATTCATTGGCATCCTTTTGTTTCTATGGTTAGGAATAGGCTATTGTTTTTTCCCAATAATTAAATAATACATAATAATGGAAGAATAATAAGAATTAAGATAATCAAAGGTAAGATGGCTTATACTGTTTCTAATTCTTAAGCACCTGTTGTGCTTTTGTGAGTTAATATTAAAATTAATATTAGATGTATATGTTAAAAGATAAACTGAGGCATATTAAAAAAATTAAGAATTTGAGCAAAAATTGATTTGAATTGGGCAGTGCCAAATCAGAAGTGGCTAGGAGTGCTTCACAACAGGAGGTTGGGGAGAGGCTTTTATAGAGAAAAGGTGGAAGCAAAGTAAGGAAATTATTGATTGGCTATAGTCTGAAGTCTAGCAGGCTGTTTCTGACTAGTTGTCCTTAGGTTTTGATTTTATAACCCTGAGGCATTAATTGATTTTTGTTTGTTTACATAGGCTGTCACATTAGAGCCACATCAATCTAATGATCTCCTTGTTTAATTAATAATTCCCTCTTTGATCTCTCCGCCCCGGGTCGCCACAGTCTCGGTTGCTTTCGGGCCTAGCAGCCTGAAGAAAAAAAAGAGAAAAAGATAAAACGAAAACGCTTTAATATCTTAAAAAAAAAGAAAGAAAAGAAAAAAGAGCGAATCCTTCTCGGAGAAGCCGCGGGGAAGTCACTTTTGCACGAGGACGCCGCCGCCGACGACCCTGGGCGTCTGTCGGTCCGCGTCCATCGGTCCGGTGGTGAGCCGCTCGCGTGCCCGCTTCCACGTGCCTCCACCCGCGCCGGCCCGCCACCTTCCGCCCTGCGCGCCGGCCTCTGCACTTCTCGTGTCCGCGCTGCCCTTCGCCGGCCCGGTGTGGGAGGCGGCTGCACGCTCCGGCGCCCGGGGCTTGCTGAGTCGGCACCGACAAATAGTTGGTTTCCCTCTTCCCTGGGCTGCTGTAATCTTAAACCGCCAGGAGCCGGAGGCCCATATTTATAGAGAAACGCATGTTCCAGGGGCCGCCGTGGGCACCACTAGGTTTCCTCTGGAAGAATTTTTGTAATTTGGAGGACAGTCCTCGTTTTAATTTTCTTCATTTTTTGAAATTGGGAGCTTCAAGGCCAGGACAGCTGAAAATTACAAACTCCCAGGGAGGGCCATATTGTTTTTGAGAGCCGTTTGTCTGCGGTTTGGCAGTCTCAGTCTCCTCCGAGCCGTCACTGAACTCCTCTCCCGCCCTCGGAGCTGACTCCAGCCTCTCTGAGCTTCACTGCCACCTGTGAGCCACGGCACGGGCCACGGCTCGGAGCGGAGCCCCCTTTGTCCTGTGTGGTCCCTCTAAGAAGCCCTCCTGGTGGGGCTCAGGGTGTTGGGGGCTGGGGAGATGAACACCGCGGCCAACAGCTATACCCCATGGCCTCCTGCACTGGGTGCCCAGCGCTCAGACGTCACCGAGGCCATCCTGTACGGAAAGTTCAGTCCTGCGGGGCCTGTGCTGTCCATCCGGGTCTGCCGCGATATGATCACCTGCCGCTCCCAGGGTTATGCCGACGTCAACTTCCAGCAGCCAGCTGACGCTGAGTGGGCCTTGGATACCGTGAACTTTGATATGATTAAGTTAAAGCCAATCCGTATCATGTGGTCTCAGAGGGATCCTTCTTCGAGAAAATCTGGCGTGGGAAATGTCTTCATCAAGAACCTGGACAAATCTATAGATAACAAGGCACTTTATGATACTTTTTCTGCTTTTGGAAACATTCTGTCCTGCAAGGTGGTGTGTGATGAGAACGGCTCTAAGGCTTATGCCTTTGTCCACTTCAAGACCCAGGAGGCTGCCGACAAGGCCATCGAGAAGGTGAACGGCATGCTCCTCAATGACTGCAAAGTGTTTGTGGGCAGATTCAAGTCTCGAAAAGAGTGGGAAGCTGAGCTTGGAGCCAAAGCCAAGGAATTCACCAATGTGAATTCTTTGGGGAAGAGGTGGATGATGAGAGTCTGAAAGAGCCAGTTTGGTAAGACTCTTAAGTGTCAAGGTGATGAGAGATCCCAGTGGGAAATCCAAAGGCTTTGGCTTTGTGAGTTATAAAAAACATGAGAATGCCAATAAGGCCGTGGAAGAGATGAATGGAAAAGAAATGGAATGAAATGGAAATGGAAATGGAAAAGAAATCAGTGCGAAAGTCATTTTCGTCAGCTGTGCACAGAAGAAAGTGGAACGGCAGGCCGTGTTAAAGCGAATATTTGAACAGCTGAAACAGGAGAGAATTAGTCGCTATCAGGGGGTGAATCTCTACATTAAGAACTTGGATGACACCATTGATGATAAGAAGTTAAGGAAAGAGTTTTCTCCTTTCGGATCAATCACCAGTGCCAAGGTGATGCTGGAGGATGGGAGAAGCAAAGGGTTTGGATTTGTCTGCTTCTCATCCCCTGAAGAGGCAACCAAAGCAATCACGGAGATGAACGGACGCATCGTGGGCTCCAAGCCACTGTATGTTGCCCTGGCCCAGAGAAAGGAAGAGAGAAAGGCTCACCTGACCAACCAATATATGCAGCGGGTGGCCAGGATGAGAGTGTTCCCCACAAATGCCATCTTAAATCAGTTCCAGCCTGCAGCTGGGGTCTACTTTGTGCCAGCAGTTCCACAGGCTCAGGGAAGACCTCCATATTATACACCTAACCAGTTAGCACAGATGAGGCCTAATCCACGCTGGCAGCAAGGTGGGAGACCTCAAGGCTTCCAAGGAATGCCAAGTGCTATACTGCAGTCTGGGCCTTGTCCAGCTCTTTGCCATGTGGCTCCAACTGGTAATGCTCCGGCCTCTCGCGGCCTCCCTGCTACTGCTCAGAGAGTCGGGTCTGAGTGGCCGGACTGCTTGGCTATGGACTTTGGTGGGGCTGGTGCCTCCCAGCAAGGGCCAACTGACAGCTGCCAGTCTGGAGGTGTTCCCACAGCTGGGCATAACCTAGCGCCTCGTGCTGCTGTTGCTGCCGCTGCTCCTCAGGCTGTTGCACCTTACAAATATGCCTCCAATGTCCGCAGCCCTCACCCTGCCATCCAGCCCCTGCAGGCACCCCAGCCTGTGCTTCACGTGCAGGGGCAGGAGCTGCTGACCGCCGCCATGCTGGCCGCAGCACTCCCCAGGAACAGAAGCAGATGCTGGGTAAACATTTGTTCCCGCCCATCCAGACGATGCACTCAAATCTGGCTGGGAAGATTACGGGGATGCTGCTGGAGATTGACATCTTGGAGCTGCTACACATGCTGGAGTCCCCCGAGTCTCTCCGCTCCAAGGTGGATGAAGCTGTGGTGGTCCTACAGGCTCATCATACCAAGAAAGAAGCTTCCCAGAAGGTGGGCGCTGTCGCTGCTGCTACCTCTTAGACAAGGACAGACCGATTGAAAGGCCAAATAAACCCTCATGGAATTCAGCTCAAGGTTTGAAGACGTCCTAGCTTGTCCTATGGACCTCAGCACCAAGAACCACAGATTGCAAATTTAATAGGTCATTTTGTATCTAAAGGTTAATTATGAAGCGCCTAGAATTTTTCAATTAAAAGAATATATTCTCTGGGTTCTGATATGGCCCAGACAGTGTTAACTGTTTCTTTTTCTATTGTGAGTTTTGATTTTTTCCCCCCAGAAATTGGTTTTATTTGATGTACCCAAGTCTTGTTTCTCAATAAAGAAAAAATCTCCATTAAAAAAAAAAAATTCCCACTTTGAGTCATCCTCTAATATTGATATTGACCAAAAACATTGGTATTAGTACCACTTTTATTCATCATCACAGTAAAGTTGCTGTTGTCTTATTGTAAAACTCATAGGTTATGATGTCAGATTCATAGAAGAATGGTTTTTGCTGTTCATTGTGTTGTTCACCTTGTTTCTGTTTCTCTAAACTCATTGAGACCATCAGAGGTACTGCTAATGGCTACAAGCATGCATTTAAGACTTTTGAGAGAACACATCTCAGGAGGGAGATTACCGTGATAACTATGAGGAGGATAATACCAAGATACTGAAGTACATTGCTTAGCCAGGGCCCTCATGAACCAAACCAGTTGGTATCAAATAAATAAAATAATGTATTTACTGGGAGGATATCAACCTCCAGGTTTTAGCCAAGTGGCTTGTTTGTTAATTTCTCATATTTGTTACAATACCAGAGGTGTTGATCCAGGTACAGAGGAGGTATTTGCTATGGCACAGACATCTCCTTTTCAGCCAGTAAGTACTCTAAAGCAATTCTATTATCTAAAAGCACCTTACAAAGAAAGTCTAGAGATTTTTGTTGTGTGTTAAGGAACAATGTCTTCCAATGCATTAACAGAAAAAGCAAGTAGCAAAAGGAATAAAGATTTCATATTAGAGATGAAGATACTGATTTATGATTTTGGAAGAGCTGTCCCCCTCAAGATGCCATCTGCTTCTGGAGAAAAACTTCCCTGGAGGTCAATTTTAATTTTAGATCTCCAGCTGGTGTTCGGTTCCAAGAGTCTGAAGGAGACCTTTTAAATTGGAGGAGGTGAACCTGAGGGTCAAGTCTCTGAAGTTTGGCTGTCATTTGGATAGCGAGGAGAACCTGGTATGGTCCCTTCCATGGAGTTCAAGGGAAGTCTTTGTTCTTAGTGATTCCAAATCAGAAGGGTGGGAGATCCCGTCTGCAGGCTCTGGAGGGAGGGAGTGTCCCAGCAGGTCCCACCATGGTCACTAGAACCTGTGGAGGAGGAAAAATAATTTCCCCCCTACCCTTTATCGTGAGTGCTTGGCTGAGACCCCGTCCTTCGGCGGTACCTCATAAATGGATAAGCTTATCCTCTACTGTGACCATTGTAATTCAAGTTTATCTTTGGTAAGGTTAACCTGGTTGTTCAGCCTTAAAACAAAATTTTATTCCCCTGAGGCCTCAAACTGGACCCAGTCCAGTTTAAGTCAGACACATTCTAACCTTGTACCCAGTACTGTTTCTAAGTCAGATCCACTCTGGCTCTGGACAGTTTCCAGAGCCAGTGGGGGGGGGGGAAAGCCGTAAGTCAGAAAGCTCATAATGAAAAAACTGCAGAGGTAGGATCTGAGAGGGACTTACCATCACCTCCAGAGGCAACAAGACAGCAGCAAGCTCAAAGGGGCACAGCAGGTACCTTCGCCTGCTTGATCTTTGTTCTGGGGACTGTCAGCAGTCTCCTTCAGTTCCCTCTTCTGACATCAGAACCATTAAAAGATAAACTGAGGCATATTAAAACTTTTAAGAATTTATTTGAGCAAAAATCTATTTGAATTGGGCAGTGCCAAACTGAAAGTGGTTAGGTACACTCTCCTGACAGGATCTTAGAGAAAGGCTTTTATAGAGATAAGGGGGAAGCAAAGTAAGAAAACTGTTGATTGGCTATAACCTAAAGTCTACTTGGCTGTTTGTGATTGGTTATCTTTAGCATTTTGATTTTGTAACCTTGAGACATTTATAGGCTTATATTTTGGTTTGCTTGTGTAGGCTGTCATAGCATTAGAGCCACATCAGCCTAGTAATCTCCTTATTTAATTATTTTAACATATATAATACTAAAGAGCTAATTGAAATGCTATTATAAGACATGGTAATGATAACATTATTCTAAAGTGGAATATATACACCTTGAAAATCTGCAGTGGATATGCTAAGAGACACATTTTTTTTCCTGCAAAAAACACAATTTTAATCTATAAATTAACTTCGATAGAGTTAGGTAATATTTACCTTTGGTAATTGGTAATGGTTATAGTATCTTACTTGCTAAGAAAGCTCATAAAGGTTATGATGTTGGCTTGAAACCAGTTAGAGAGATTTCATTCCTTCCTTTCTTGATATTTATGATTTTGTCTGGTGGGTTATTTGAAAGCATGATGTGTTGGAAAGCATCTGTGAAGTCACTCATTGTCTGTTGCCGTAAGCTCCAGTGCTGTTTTTGTTTTAAAGTAAAACCCTCAGATTATTAATATTTTATAATCATTTCTGTTAGTGGACTGATTCCATAGATGAGAGAGTGTTCACATTGTGTTAGCATCTGCATAGGCTAATTATCACCACCGCATGTCAGAAAGGCCAAGAAAATGTTGGGAAAAGAAAATTAAATTATTGTTAAATCTAAAATAATTGTTCAGCTTTGCCTCATATAGGATGTAGCATATATCTTGAAAATAATGGGAATAAGTAAACAAAACCACCTATGTAATAAATACTGCTTCTATAGATAGATGTGATAGAAATGAGCAACAACAAAATATGTATCTTGTAGAACAATATATAATAATGAATTAGATAATTCCTGTTAACCTGTTCACAATAAGTAGGAAAATAAAGCCTATGGCTCAGAGTATAGCTGGTGATCATTTATTACTTCATTCTTATAGCTCGTTGGTCAAAGACTTACCTTTATTTGGATAATAGTAATTATGATAATTATAGTAGCAGAAATGAGATATGCTTGCATATCTACTTCAATACTTAGTGTGTAATAGTAATGTGATATATAATAAACCCTAAAATTCTAGTCGATATTGTGGCTCAGACTATATTTATGCAGCTAAAGAATTTTTTACTGAACAGTATGTTACAAATATGTGAAATTATTCCAAACATATGTACTTCAGGATGTGTAATCAATTAGAATGAATGTTGTTATTAAGGTCTCCACCTCCTGTGGGATCAAAAGATTCCATTTGGTTAAGATAATCTCTGCTACAATTATAGAAAGACTTACTACTAATAAAACTGCAATAATCAATAGAAATCAAAGAAGTGGTGTCTGGTATTGTGATGTAAAAGGTGGCATTATGTTAATTACTTGCAGTAATAAATTAATGGTGCCTAAAATTGTCGAGACCCCTATTAGATGAGGGGAGTAGATAGTTAAATCTATTGTGCCTACAGGTATTAGATTGCCAGCTAATAAAAGGGCGCATTGTTCACCCTGTTCTTGCTTTGACTTCTGCTGTTGCTGATGCAAGTAGTAAAAGGAATCATGGGAGTAATAATCCAGAGCTTATTTATTTATTAGAATGCTATATCTGATGCACCTATTATTAGTGGTGTTAATGAATTTCAGAGTCCTCCAATCATGTTGGCATTGCTATAAAGAAAAT
This sequence comes from Delphinus delphis, assembly GCF_949987515.2. Taxonomy (NCBI): domain Eukaryota; kingdom Metazoa; phylum Chordata; class Mammalia; order Artiodactyla; family Delphinidae; genus Delphinus; species Delphinus delphis. The sequence goes on along the minus strand of NC_082688.1, from coordinate 78,835,594 downwards.
TATTACTAAGACCTGAACAATAACCAATTATAAATTTAAATAATTTCTAATAAAATCCTCATTGATTAAAATCAGCCTAAATTAGCTGTCTCGATTAGTCATCTCTACTATTCTATCTAGTTTAAAAACCAAGTAGTCAGTATACAGAAGTGACCACTTTGTGATTTGTTGAGAATAGTCAAGAGTAGATAATTTATGTAAAATGGCTAATAATAAACTTTATATGGCAGATATAAGGGCAGAGACTAATTCTTCATTTTACCAAACTGGGAAGTTTAACTTATATAATTGCAAGTTCCAAGAAGCAGTTAAATAAAACCTTGTTTCGGTTTCTCCTGCCTCTCTCTACAAAAGTTAGAAGTAGATTAAAACCAGTATTGGGGGCTTCCCTGGTGGCGCAGTGGTTGAGAGTCCGCCTGCCAATGCAGGGGAAACGGGTTCGTGCCCCTGTCTGGGAAGATCCCACATGCCGCGGAGCAGCTGGGCCTGTGAGCCATGGCCGCTGAGCCTGCGCGTCCGGAGCCTGTGCTCCGCGGCGGGAGAGGCCATAACAGTGAGAGGCCCGCGTATCGCAAAAAAAAAAAAAAAAAAAAAAAAAAAAAAAAAAAAACCAGTATTGAGGGAAGGTAGTTATCAATGTAAATGACACATATGCATATATTTGTAATTATTATTACATATAACAGAATAATTGCTAATGTGACCTCATGTGGAAATTATATTACACACATAGGGCTCCGATTAGGGTACATTCTCAGCTTAACTGATTACATGGCTAAGCTTGATATGGACAAATGGTATTTTGAGATTTAACTCTGTTAGTAGATATGGTCTTAGTGTGGGCATTCAGATTGTTTATGCAAGGTCAGGACAAGAATAGTTAATAATCTATACTAGTATTGATAAAGTTAGAGGTCAAAGTTGTTCTTTGATGTATCATTTCATGACATCTGCAATTGGTTGAAGTCCATAAGGGACCTACAATATTTGGTTCTTTCTGAAATTCAATGTGACCTAAATTTTTTGTTGAAGCATTAAGAAGGCCAAGGTAAATAGAATAGGGAAAATTAGTAATTATAAATTAACTAGAAACTTGTTTATTAAAATTAAAAGGTCAAACTCCTGAAAACAGTTTTACATTATTACTGGATTGTATCACCTAGATGAGCCCAATTCTTGACTTATTTAATATCTAGTATCTGGCTCTTTTGTGGAATGGACCTTATTGCTTAAGTCCTTTCATAATGTGAGACATCTTTGTATAAAGAGGAACCAAATGGAAGTGTTCTGATCTGAATTCAGGTCACACAGAATTTTTAATGATGGAACAAAGGAACCTTTTAAACAGAAGTTACATTTTTAGAATGTCTGGATACAACAATAAAACAATAAACTTTAACATCAATTTGACCTCTAAAATAAGATTTTATTATTTCCATTTGAGAACTCTGTTTCATTGGTAAAAATTTTGAGTAAATTAATAATAGTTACATATTTAGAATAATTAGTCTACATTTGATCATTTGGTGGCTTTTCTATACTCTGAGGTCACCTCACTCAAAATAATTAATTCAATTTATGATTAGTTACTTAGGTAACTAATTTTCATATTCAATTAATAAATTTAAGTTTTATGGGTTTTAGAAAGTAGAGAGAAGTTTGAATGTTTATTAAGTTACTTTAACTTCTTTTAATCTTTCTTTACTGCATATTTGTTTTAGGTTAACAGTATATTGAACAAATATGTTCAAAAAATTTTTTCTATCGTCTAACAATAGCTTATTTATTTTGACAAGGGACTATGCAAAAAATTATTTCTTAGTACTTATATTAATTTTTTTCCTGCATATGTAGTTAATCCAATACCATGTTAGGAGGTGGTTTTGCTTGTAGGTATTTAGCTTGGTTGTGCTGGTGTGCATTTGTAATTGGTGCTGCTCTTAAGCCAGTTATAATTTTATGAGTAATTACTCTCCCAGGATGGTTTTATTCTGTTTCAAATGATCTGTACATCTTCTGATTAACGTTTAAAATTACATTAGTGTTTATTCTTCTTTAGGTAAATTCAAAGTTGAACTTAAATTCTGCTTTGGATAACCAGCAATCACCTGGCTCAGTGTTTTTTTTTTTTTTTTTTTTTTTAACCTCTACCTGTAAGTTCGTCTCATTATTTTGTCACAGAAAAATGTTTCCATATTAATTGTTTACAAGTAGCTTGTATGTTTTCTTTCTGTGTTTTTAGTTAAAGTTCTCTGTTTATTATGTTTTAGTTAATTCATTATGCCTAAGAGTTACTCTTTCCTTCTTTTTTTGGTTTTGAACCTTTAATGAGAAAAATTATAATATTGAGCTTGAGAGTACCATGTTTGTACGTCACTGGGTCAAGGGTTGGGGATTCAGCTAGAACTAACAAATAGGTTATATATAAACAAAGGTACATGCGGTCACAGAATGAAAAACTGCTGCCTGGCACGATTACATCTCAGTTTTCTTATCACTCATGTTGGGGATCCTGTGGCCGACGAGAATAGACATCCATACTCTGGGTGCCCTCCAGCACATCTACCTCCAGCAGCATGTGGTGAATCTTCGTCAGAAATTTCTCATCACACTCATACCCTTTAATTAGCCCTTTGGGTACCTCGCCCAGATGCAAGGTATCTGCCACCTCCAGAAACACTGCTTACTCCACCTTGGGTATCACTCACCAAGAAGTTTAGATTGAACTTCACTGGGTTGATGCAGACCTCGGTAGCCTAGAGATGCAGGAGGAAGCCATGGGCACTGCCCCCACCTCTCCTCTCACCTGTGACCTCAGAGAGTTATGAGTGAGCAGCTTACCTTAGCCACCAAGCCATCTTGCCAGGCTGAACAGGAAGTAGGTCGGCACTCCTGCCTGTGTCACTTCCGGGATGCTCCCCTTGCTATATCCTATTGGGTGGCTGGTAGGAGCAGAAGTGGGGAACTTGCTGGAACTCTTTCCTCTTTTTAATGTTTATTTATTTATTATTATTTTTTACTTACTGACATACTTTCCCTAACATCTAACTTAGATTTTTCTCTTCCATACTATACTTTTAGATATTTGGTATAATTATTAGTAATAATTGTATTTGCTTTACTAGTAGTAATTGTATTTTTTTAGTTTGAGCTAGGATTGGTTCAGAGTGGTTTCAAGTTTAGTTTCAATTCCACAACTGCATGCTTGGTGCTTTTAAGTTTAAACTGCACTTTAGTTTGCTCAAGTGACTTTCTAGTGTACTTACCATGTTATTTTATTAGATTTTTTTATTGGAGTATAGTTGCTTTACAATATTGTGTTAGTTTCTGCTGTACAACGAAGTGAATCAGCTATACGTATACATTTATCCCCTTCCTCTTGGACTCTCTCCCACTCCCTCCCCAGCCATCCCACCCATCTAGGTCATCACAGAGCACTGAGCTGAGCTCCCTGTCCTATACAGCAGGTTACCACTAGCTATCTATTTTACACATGGTAGTGTATATATGTCAATCCTAATCTCCCAATTCATCCTACCCTTCTCTTCCCCTCTGTGTCCACATGTCTGTTCTCTACATCTGCGTCTCTGTTCCTGCCCTGCAAATAGGTTCATCTGTACCATTTTTCTAGATTCCACATATATGCATTAATATATGACATTTGTTTTTCTCTTTCTGACTTACTTCACTCTCTATGACAGACTCTAGATCCATCCACATCTCTACAAATGATCCAATTTCATTCCTTTTTATGGCTGAGTAATATTCCATTGTATATATGTACCACATCTTCTTTATCCATTCCTCTGTTGATGGACATTTAGGTTGCTTCCATGTCCTGGCTGTTGTAAATAGTGCTGCAGTGAACAGTGGGGTACATGTGTCTTTTTGAATTATGGTTTTCTCAGGGTATATGCCCAGTAGTGCGATTGCTGCATCATATGGTAGTTCTATTTTTAGTTTTTTAATGAACGTCCATACTGTTCTCAATAGTGGCTGCATCAATTTACATTCCCACCAGCAGTGCAAGAGGGTTTGTTTTTCTCCACACCCTCTCCAGCATTTATTGTTTGTAGATTTTTTGATGGTGGCAATTCTGACTGGTGTGAGGTGATACCTCACTGTAGTTTTGATTTGCATTTCTCTAATAATTTGTGATGTTGAGCATCTTTTCATGTGCCTCTTGGCCATCTGTATTAGATTTTTAGATTAATATTTCTTATTTTTTATTATTCATATTATGTTTGGATTTTATATGAGGAAGGTAAGCTGTGTGCACACTTCAAGACCTGATTCAGCTGGCTTTTTAATTTGCTTTTAGCCTGTCATTTCCTAAAGTTTCTGTTAATGGACTCAGAGAATGTAGCTCATTCTCTATACCCTCATGTAACATCGTTATGATAATTCTTGTTGTTATTTCAAAACCTTTCTTAGTGTTTGCTGTAATGACATTATACTGGTTAAATCAGCATGTTGTAATGAAGATTTACTGATTATAGAACCGGGTTCTGTAGAGGAGTTTAACACATTACAAAACATTTTCAATTTTGAGCTACTGCTAGTAATACTTTGGTCATTTTTTTTTTTTTTATGTGTAACACTGTATGTCCTAATGCATTTATCCCAGCTATTACATTTGTGGGGATGCTTTCGATATATAGTTACAAAATGTTTTGTTTTGACATGTTTTTAGAGAATTCAATTTCAAAGTCAAGATTAGTTCTTTTAAAATCTTATCTATAAGATAGTTAAATTGGGAAAATCATTTTCCTTTAAAATATGTCTCCAGAAAAGACACAGGTATAAACATAACTTAATATTGTTAAATATATTGTAAAACTCTCTGAAATCCAAATAGATAACTTTTAGATCCATTGGTTGAATATCCATCCCTAGTAAAGTGAGAATCTCTGCTGTTGGTGTATTATAATTTTTTCAACGTGTTAGCCTTGAATAGAACAATCTTATTCTCATTTTGAAACTAGGAATAAGAATAAGATGGCTTGTGAATGGATTAGTGAAAGGATACGTTATTCTACTTATTTTTTATATGGTTTCTTTTCTTTGAAAAATCAGTATTAATACATTCATTTATTTCTTCTTTATTTTAATACACATGTGCATGCACATAAGAGGAGGGAAAGAATCCTAAAGAATGAATAGGAGGAGGTCTTGGAAAAAGTGTAATTGAGGTTTTTCAAGTTCTGAGAACCGCTTCTGTCAAGACTCATAAATTAGGAAGGGTGTATGTCTTTCAAGGAGCTGCACACTGTTTGGCAAATCAGGATGTCGAGCTTGACATGGGTAGTAAGGAAGTGGAAAATGATGCCAGCAGCTCATTGCTGGAAACTGACAGCTTGGCCATAGCATTCCCAACTAAACATAAACAACTTTCTCAGGATACAATGGATACTCAAACAAGGCCACTCTGTGACCACAATACAGTAAGACAAAAAAGGACACTTCGTAACCATAGAAGTAACAAAACATCCCCTTCTCCAGGAAAGCAAGAGTGACTACTGGTTCTTCACTAGTGACAATTCTAGGTCCACTTTGGACCCTCTGCCTCCTAGATAAAAAATATGAAAATACCCAGTGACTTGTCCCTGCTGACAGCATCTTACCCCCAATTATCCACAGGTCTCTAAATCCTGCTTAAAATCTCTCAGCATGAATCCACATATTATAATAAGCTGCTCCTAATCTCTTTTACAGAGACACTTCAGTGTTCCTCTGATGTGTGTTCTCCCTCGTTGCAAGAAGATAAACCTAAATTTGTTTGATTACAGGTATGTGGTGGTCATTTGTTGGCAGGCTTTGACATAGCAACATGAGATGGTCCTGTATTGTTAGGCTAGAATAAGATCATAAAGGCATATTAGAATGTATAATGCCAAGGAAATGGCCCTTTGTCTTTTCTGCTATGGATGGTCATTGGAAGGTACAACAAACAGGAAAGAACATTACAGAGTTGTTGAAACCTTCATTTTGGTGGTAGTTTGGAAGATAAATTGTTTTAGCGGCAAGATTAAAAGGAAATAATTTGGGAGACAGTTTTAGCAATCTGGATAAGAGGTGATGAAGACCACAATTAAAGACTGACAGTGTGAATATAAAGTGAACAGAGAGGAAAAGCACAGTGCTCAGTAAGTGATTCTAGTGATGCCGTTTACTAAAAGGCAATGTGTAAGGAACAGCTTTGGGGAAGGTTAGATGATTAGTTGAGTAGGAGTTACTTGTGAGACTAGAGTTTGATAGGACAGGCAGCAACTCAGTCCATTGATCTGAAACTCAGGAGAGATATTTGGGTTGGAAAACAGATTTGGTTGCTACCAGCAGAGAGATGACAGTTACAGCCATTTAATTTTTATGTGACATTTAGTTATATCCTGAATGAACCCAGAAGGCTCTGCTATTCTAGGTTTTGCTGTCTCCTTCTAGCAATTAACTAATTGATGCATTCAATTGTAAAACACCGAGTGAAGTTGAATAGGATAATTTGTACCTGCCTTAAGAAGGCAAATAAACTAGATTCAGGCAATTCATAAATACAACTCAGCTATGAGCTAAGATAATAAACACTCTTTCCTGTTCATGAATCCAGGTTGTCAGGCAGGAATGACCTGAGGGGTAGATTGCTCAGCTAATTTCTCAGATCCAAACAAGCCCATGGCAATGGTGGAGATCAGATGAATAGATGTGTAAGTGGAAGATTTCTCTGTGAGAGGAGTTTAATCCTTCTTCCTTTTCCAGGGGAGATGACGTACATGAATGAGTAATAGTTGATAATTCCCAAGGTGTAGCTGTGGGGAGGAGAATGTTGGTAATCCATAGTCAGAGGGTTTTCAGTAATTATTCATTTCCACATTCATTCCACTCTGAAGAATTTTTTTTAAGACAGCTGGTATCTTGAAGGGCACATGGATTCTTCAAGAATAAAACATTGTTAGTCCATGATTAGGCAAAGCCTTTCTATAGCTGGGTTTTGTTGTTGTTTGTATTTTTGTTCCCAGTAGCTGTAAACTGAATATTTATTGCTTGAGTCGACTTATTTATTTTCTTCAGTCACAGCTTCGGACAGTATGAGACTGTGTTATAGGTATAACAATATTGGACATTCATGCAGTAGGTACTATACTACATACTTTACATACATTATTTAATTGTTATCCCAATCTCATGAGTTAGGTAACAATTTCATCCTGATTTTGGGGTTGACATTACTGGGATTTAGAGGAATTGTTCATTATGATATAGCGTAGTAGGTTTTGGAACTGTCTGTAGTGGTAGAACTCTTTAGTACTACACCTTCATTTACATAGTACAAAAATTAGTGCGTAGTCTTCTGATAAGGAAAAGAATGTCACCAATGTAATCATTATATTGTTCTTATTTGATAGTAGTATTTATTATAATTTGCTTATAGGTTTCGATTGGTTTCAGAATATAATCATTGCCTGCCAAATTTTATAGAGAATATAAATTAATCACTGACATTTTACATAGTATTGTGGTTTCAGTTTCTCACTGAATGCGGTATCATAATCATCTTCTCTCTTTTATCACATCTTAAAATTGGAGAATCCTTTTATTATCTATTGTAATTACTCTCCTTTTCAGGTATGTTCTCTTGAACAACAGAAAGCTTTGACATGGATGTATTAACCATTTCATTTTCTACTGTTTATTTGGTTTTAATCCTTATAGTCTGAGAAAAGTTCTCCTTCATCTATAACCTCACATCCTGCTTCTTCTTAGGTCACACTTGGCATCCTTTCTGTGAATCTTGTTTTTAAAACTGAGTTTCCTGGACTCCACATTTTATATACTGAATCAGAGTCTCTAGGGATGAAGCCAGTGAATCTGGAATTTTATCAGGATTCTGATAAGTTTTATGTACACTGTAGTTTGATGATCACAGCTCTAAGGAGAGATGGTTGGACATACTTTTCTAGATGTTTTACCCAGCTGCTAATCTTTAACTATATGATGAAAATAACAAAACATTTGTTTTTGTTCCCTCTGAAATTGCAAATAATACATTATCACTCCACATTCCTTACAATTATTGCAAGATATTTTTGGTAGCACATAATTAGTACATTAGTATAATCATACATATAAAAGTCAAGTGTGAAAAGATGAATTTTATGTAACATATGATTCAGTGTTAGAATTCATTAGCATGAACTAACACTTTAAAGAACAAAGAAGACTCGCAGCCATGGACACAGGGGCTAAAAGTTCTGTGCTGAAAGGATGGAGATGATACCAGGTATTTCTTACCATATCATTGGAAAAAGAGTTTTTCTTTATTTCATAACTAGTCCAACTGAAAGGTGCAGGGGAATGGTAATACAATTAAATAAACCAAAGGCATCATGACTCAGTTTGTCAATTTCCTTAGAAGAAAACAAATAATTAGTCTTGCCACTTTAAAAACCAGTGTAAACATAAAATTACTTATAGTGAATAAAATGAATACAAAGGATATGTTGGTTTCATATTATGGTTAGGTAAGGAAATGAAAAAGACATGGAGATAACAAGCAGGAAAGGGAAGCCATGGAGGCAGAAAATGAGAGTGCAAAGATAGGGAGGCTTATGTGTTAGCAAGGGCAAAAGAGGCAAACTTCTGCAGAGATTAATAATTGCTGCACAAGGTTCATTTCCTCCCTCTTCTTTAGTAGAGGATCCTGAGTATTACTTGAGTACTCAGTATTCTCAGCTAAGTGACAACACTTCCTATTCTCTCTTGTGTCTGCATATAATATTGAGACAAAATTTGAGCCAACGTGATATCAGGAAACCACAGATGTTGGCTAATGGAGTCTCCCTAGTTGGGAGAAGCACTCTTTAGTCTTCCGTTCTTCCTCTGTCCTGTTGCCTGAATTGGGATGTGGTGGACAGAGCTCCAGAAGTTCTCTTGTACCATGAACTGTACTTGGGCACAGACACCAAGTGAGGGTGTGGCAACAGAATGATAGGAAGAACTCCATCTCCATGATGGTGCTCACACCAACCCTGTACTGCCCACATCAGGAATTTTTATGTGAAACTCTGTCTTTATTTGGCCTCTGTAGCTTTTGTGGTTTCTTACTTAGTTATTTGAAGGTGAAACAATTTGAGCTGAGCAAAAGGTAGGCACCAAAGAGAAAAAATCACATTTTTTACTTAATTTTTCCCATCTTTTCATAGGGGTACTACAACTGACTTTACCACAACCAAAATCCTAGCCCTAACTTTGGCTTTAAACTCAGTTGTTTAGCAATTCTAACAGTAGAGGGAAGGCATCATATAGACTCAGGGAAAGCTATCCTACTTTGAAGAATCTATTAAGAGACTTGAAGAAGGGTGGCACTTTAGAGTTTCTGCTCTCTAATTTAGTTCTTCTATTTAATATCATTAATAAAGTTCTCAGTCAATAACTTTAATTCCTCCAGCAAACCATTGCTGACTCATATCCAGTACACAGTTGCCTGAGGATCCCAGACAAAATCCCACTGATATAGGTCCTGCTTTTCTTCATTACACTTTTCAAGCAGCTGCTTTATAATTTACCCTTACTATCGTGACCATTATGTCTTACATTCTGAAAGTGCTCTTTCAGAAAAAAACAATGAGGAAAGACACCAAAGCAGTGAAATAAGGCCCTCAATCTTAATAGCTGCTATAATATGGACATTTCTGAATGAGCTGTGTGAATTTTTTATTGATAGTGACAATAGATAGAGATGACCCATACTTGGCATACAAGAAATTGACTAAAAGTCAAATTGTTAGATTTCTTCCAGACATGAAGGAAAGGCTACAGAACCAACTGTTTGTTCTTTCCATAATTGCAGTGTTTGTTTTGTTCTGTATAATTTTTTGTAAACTTAACTAATTCATAGTTATGTAATGATATTTTGCATCTAAGGTATCTACTAATTTTCCCAAGTCTGTTAATATGATTACTAGAAGATGTAATTAAAGATAGTGATGAAGAAATATTTTGTCTCTGTAGCCCTAGTACTAAAAACATTTACTAGACAATGTAATTGGAAATACATTTTCAACGAATTAGGAATATATTAAAATAACAAGAGATAGCCAAGTGCAAAATTCATATGAACTCATAAAAGAGCCACACTAGAAATACAAATATCATTCAAATGAAAATCAAATGCATATAGTGCTTTATTCATAATTAACACAAGAAAACAGGCATCTGTATGTTTACTGTGCTTTAAAGAAATATAAAATAGTTACTTTATCAGCTAAATTATTTCTGAAATCCAAAAATAGAGATACTTAAATACCAGAGCATTCCACTGAGCACAAGCGATTATTGACTTCATGTTTTCACCTTTGCTTTCTCCCAATACTTACAAATATTACTACAGTAAAATAATAGATGTGCCAAGACCAAGAGAATGAGAGCGGGTGTATCTGTGGAACATATCTGCGGAAGTGGGGAAAGAGGTAGATAAGTGTTCAGTTATTTAAATGATCAGAATATTTGAAATCCAAACAAGTGGTCAGGAAAGTGCAGAAGAGAGGAGATTCGCACTACCAACCACAGAAAGGCTCAGTTACAGGAGGCAGCAGGGATCTTCACAAGTGGAGGTCCAGGTGGAGAGGATTTTTTAAAACTTTGTAGAAGATGCTGTTATCTGACCCCTTTTCACACTTTTTTTTTTTTTTTTTTTTTTTTTGGTACGCGGGCCTCTCACTGTTGTGGCCTCTCCCGTTGCGGAGCACAGGCTCCGGATGCACAGGCTCAGCGGCCATGGCTCACGGGCCCAGCCGCTCCGCGGCATGTGGGATCATCCCGGACCGGGGCATGAACCTGTGTCCCTTGCATCGGCAGGCGGACTCTCAACCACTGCGCCACCAGGGAAGCCTTTCACACCTTTTTTACCTGACAGCTACCCTTGCTCAGTGCCAGCAGAAGGAGGTTCACTCTGTCAACAGTCAAACGAGGGAATCCGGACTCTGGGATATCAGTCACAGATGATAAAAGGGGTATTAAATAAAATTCAATATACAGAACTATGAGATTCACCAACCCATTTCTACAGTTACCTGGAACTGTCAGGCTTAAAATCCCTAATTAGTAGACTGAAGGATTCATTTCTAGAAAAAGCCTATATAAGATAATATATTCTTAAAGATACTGACAGGAAGAGGTCCCTCATCAAAATACCTAGCCCAGAGCTCTGCATCACCCACCAGTCTGCAAGCCCTTTACGTATATTAAGAACTTCCCATATGCGTCCCAGTGCTTCCTACTAAATAGGAATTCATAGCAAAGAATGACAAGAAATTTAGGTAAAGAGTTGAATATGAAAGACAAACATCAAAATGAAGAGATATAAAGGAAATGATGGAAATATATGTACATACATATATATATATATAGTGCAAGAAACAGGAATAAACATATCCATCTTCTTTTTGGATATTTAAAATATTATAGCAGAAATTAAAAATAAAATAATTGTAAATGAAATGGAGGTATTTTCTCAAAGAGTAGGAAAAAAGGCCATGTGATGATAAGTAGAAGCAAAAAATAATATTAGGGAATAAATATAGGCAGTCTAGCATCTGAATGATAGAAGTCTCAGAAAGAGAAGACTAAGAAAATGTAGGGGAGATAATTATGAAGCAAATAATTTAAAAAGTGTGTGTGTGTGTGCATTGGGTCTTTGTTGCTACGCACAGGCTTTCTCTAGTTGAGGCAAGTGGGGACTACTCTTCGTTATGGTGCGCAGGCTTCTCGTTGCAGTGGCTTCTCTTGTTGCGGAGCACGGGCTCTAGGCATGTGGGCTTCAGTAGTTGTGGCACGCGGGCTCAGTAGTTGTGGCTTGCGGGCTCTAGAGAGCAGGCTCAGTAGTTGTGGCGCATGGGCTTAGTTGCTCCGTGGCATGTGGGATCTTCCGGACCAGGGCTCGAACCTGTGTCCCCTGCATTGATAGGCGGATTCTTAACCACTGTGCCACCAGGGAAGTCCCCCCCTTTTTTTTTTTTTTAAAGAACTGAATAACATGCATCTCCGGATTAAATGGGTCCAATGAGAGGGAGATGGAGAGAGAGAGAGAGAATGAACAAATATTTGAAATAAAAATGGTATCCAGTGTCTCCAAAAGCCATACTGGAATCTTGAAGAAAGTGGATGAATTACTTTAAAACACAGAAGGGGAATAGTTTTGAACCTAGAAATCTCTACGTGACCAAGAAACCAAATAATTCTAAGAGTAGGTTGAAGACATTTTTCAGACATACAAGATACCTAAAACTGAACTCTCTTGCACTTTTTCCAAGGACTCTATTGAAAGATGCACTCCACGAAGATGAGATAAGGCATTAAAAGGGTGAAATATATTTTAAGAAACAGAGGATTAGTACTGTAATTAGCAAAGCATCTCCACCCAAAGTGGAAACTTGAGAGCCCAGGAAGACAACTTTGCATTGAGTTTGGAGAACCAGCCTCTCAAATCTGAGCAGGATAAAGGACTCCAGAAGGAATATTTTCAAAAAGAAAACACATCAAATAGGATCTGTGATGGTTTTTAATGTTTTTCAGGGGAAGTTTATAATTATGAAAGGTAGTTTGGAGGTCAGTTACTGATGCATTAAGATACAAAGAACAAAGCAAACAAAATAAAAGTAACTATTACTTCAAGGAAAATAAAACTCTATACACAAAAGAGAATGAAATCATGGTATACTTCAGCAATGCATTTTATTTACAGTGTTGTAATGATGACATTGACACCACACATTGACTTTAACAAACATTATTATGTTACTCTCTTGGGAGATGGAGGAATGGGAAGGATGCTGTGGAGCTTCCCATGCAAGAGACCAGTGAAATCCACACTGAATATTTTTAAAAACTGAAAATCAAGAAACAACAGGATAAACCTGTTGTTTAGAAACATGTAGTTAAATAACAAATTATCAGCTGAAGGAGTTAAAAGGGGTGGCCTGTGAGGAAGAGAAATAGTGAGAAAGAGTAAATGGTTTTCATAAAAATGTCTTGTAGTTTTACTTGACATCTTAACCTTCAGTATTTTCATTTATAATTCTAAATACACAAATATCAAATAAAAAGGCGTAAACACTCCTTTTGTGAATACATTTTAAGGCTGTCATGCCTTTGTCATTTGGAGTGCTCAGTACTTTCAGTTACTTCCTAACATTGCTTTGTTCAGAGAAGTGGGAGCAAGGAAGAAGGGGACAGTGTCTCTGGAGGAGAGTAGAAGATGAAGACACAGCAATACACGTTTCATACTTTCTACAATAACTTACCCTTGTCCTGCTTAGGCCTCTTATTTATTATTTAATGATAAAAGTCAAAATCTAATTCACTAAATTAAAAATAGAAAGCCAGGGTACTTCCCTGGTGGCACAGTGGCTAAAAATCCACCTGCCAGTGCAGGGGACATGGGTTTGAGCCCTGGTCTGGGAAGGTCCCACATGCCGTGGAGGAGCTAAGCCTGTGCGCCACGACTACTGAGGCTGAGTGCCACAACTACTGAAGCCTGCGTGTCTAGAGCCCATGCTCCGCAACAATGAGAAGCCACCGCAATGAGAAGCCCACGCACCACAATGAAGAGTAGCCCGTGCCAGCCACAACTAGAGAAAACCCGTGCACAGCAACGAAGACCCAACACAGCCAAAAATAAATTAATTAAAACAAAATAGCAAGCCACTTTTTAAAATTAAGAAATACTGCTAAATGCCAGAAAACATTGAAATCTCTCTAAAACCTTAAATGTATACAATAATTATATTATTAGGCAATATGGTTTTCTTTTTTTTAATAATTTTTATTGGAGTATAGGTGATTTACAATGTTGTGTTACTTTCAGGTGTACAGCAAAGTGAATCAGTTATACATATACATATATCCATTCTTTTTTTTTTAAGATTCTTTTCGCATATAGGCCATTACAGAGTATTGAGTAGAGTTCCCTGTGCGATACAGCAGGTTCTTATTAGTTATCTATTTATACATAGTAGTCTGTATATGTCAATCCCAATCTCCCAGTATATCCCTCCCCCCTCATCCCCTGGTTTTCTTTTATTTGACCATTGCACACTATACAAAGTGACCCAAAGTAGGACTCTGGCTTTTACAATTACTTTGAATTATTCTGCACTGTGGCAGAATAATTTAGTTATTATCATCAGGGCTTTTTTAAAAAAAAATCATACCTGTTCTTACGTTACCTTTTTTTTTTTTTTTTTTTTTTTTTTGCTGTACGCGGGCCTCTCACTGTTGTGGCCTCTCCTGTTGCGGAGCACAGGCTCCGGACGCGCAGGCTCAGCGGCCATGACTCACGGGCCTATCTGCTCCGGGGCATGTGGGATCTTCCCGGAATGGGGCATGAACCCGTGTCCCCTGCATCGGCAGGTGGACTCTCAACCACTGCGCCACCAGGGAAGGCCCTATGTTAGCATTTTTATGCCACCTTCCTTTGGCAATCAATATTAATTCTATTTCAAAGCATGATACGATAATCAGTCCAAGAGTTATTTTTTCCAAGGGTTGCCTCCATAAGAATTTTTGAGAATCACTGCCACAGTCCTGGGTCTTTCCTTACATTTGCTATACATTTCTCAGTCTGAAAAAGGAGCCTATTACTGTGAACGTAACAACGAGCATCTAAAGTTTTGACTCAGACAATTCACTGCACTGTGAACAAATACGAAAGTGTAGAAAGAACTGTAAAGAAAATCTGGTTAGATTCAACCAGTAGCTCCCCAAAGTGGTCCTTGTACTAGCTGTATCAGAAGCTCCTGGAGGTTCTTATTTAAAATAGATTTAGAACTTATCCCATAACTGTAAGACCACAACTTTTTTGAGTGTGATCTGGTAACCAATAGATAACAGTTGAGATGTTTCAAACTACCTGCTTAGACTGAAATTATTTTTGTGTTTAACAAAGCCTTTGTTTACATTTAATTATATTAAACCCTGAATAATAATTATTGGGGCTAATTAGTTTCTGTCACAGTTTTAAGGTCGTTACTGCATAAGCCACAGCCATAATGGCTGAAGGTAGATTTTCCCTAGAGATACAACTTTAAAGCACAAGAAACCACAGAAACCACAGGAAAAAGAATGATTGCTTTAATTTGTCACTGAGCTTTGAGCTCTTGCCTTTTTTTTTTTTTTTTTAGAAATAGGAATTCATCCTCTAGGCTTTCAGGTTATTTTTTCAAGCTACAATTCACTTTTCAGAACCACAAATGAATGACTCTCCATCTGTGTTGTCTTTGATTTCTTTCATTAGTAACTTATTGTTTTGTGCGTACAGGTCTTCTGCCTCCTTAGGTAGGTTTATTCCTAGGTATTTAATTCTTTTTGTCGAATGGTAAATGGGATTGTTTCCCTTATTTCTCTAATTTTTCATTGTTAGTTTATAGGAATGCAAGAGATTTCTGTATTAATTTTGTATCCTGTAACTTTACTAAATTCATTGATTAGCTCTAGTAGTTATCTGATGGCATCTTTAGGATTTTCTGTGTATAGTATCATGTCATCTGCAAACAGTGACAGTTTTACTTCTTCTTTGCCAATTTGGATTCCTTTTATTTCTTTTTCTTCACTGATTGCTGTGGTTAGGACTTCCAAAACTATGTTGAATAATAGTGGCAAGAGTGAGCACCCTTGTCTTGTGTCTGATTTTAGAGGAAATGCTTTCAATTTTTCACCATTGAGAATAATGTCCAGGACTTCTGTTTTTTGGAAGGTTTATATCTTGTAATATTTATATCTTGTTCAGTGGGTGCCAGGAGCTCAGTTAAAAGCATTAAATGAATTAATTTCATTTAAGCCACAGAAAATCACATGAAATAAAGACTACCCTTATCCTACATTTCTAGAATATTGCCCTGAGGCTCAGAGAGTTTAACTTACTCTCTAAATTTACACAGCTTTTAGAGGCGGACTGATCCTGGAGGCTGTGACCTTAGTAACTACACTGTGCAGTCTAAGAGTTGAGTATGAGAAAAATAGTAAGGGAACTCAAGCCCGGAATAAATAACATTCTCAGGTGCACAAAACTTTTATGAGAAAGAAGTGCTATTAAAGTAACATCTACATGATTTCATATTACCTGTTTTTCCTATTAAAAAAAGCTGCCTCCTGATTAAATTAAAATGGAAGTTTGGCATGATGAGGAAAAGCTAGAACTGAGTGGAAATAAGGTTGACTGGGCAGCAGGGTGAAAAATCAGTGGGAGGCTGAATAATTCCTAGTTATGTAAGCTATGTATTTTTATATTATAGTTTGACACCTTTTCCACATTTCAGTTTGCATGAATTTTGGAGGAATTAATTTAATGAAAAAGCATATTTAATCTTTCAGAAGAAGAAAAAAGCAATATTTATTTTTATTTCTCCATCCAAATATCACTGACTCTACAGTGACTAGAATCTAAATGAATATTTTAAGTAAATAACACTGTAAATCTTTCAAGAAATATGAGTTCCTTAGATCTTTGAGGCAAATAGCGCACTTTCCAAAATTGATGATGTGTACTTACATTGCACTTGGAGAGAAGTAACTCATTTTCCTCCAAGATGTTCCTGTAAGAAAACTGTGGATACATTTATGAGGTCTCATAATGGAAAAAGCTAAAAGTAGTTATATGGCATTTGATTAGTAGCTCCTGACTGAGATTCTCTTAACTGCAAAATAACTGCAAAATACCTGCAAAATACAGGAGAAAAAGAGATAAGACTTAAAATATTTTCAGAAATTGATAGTAAGTTTCACTGACTCAATCTTGATGATTTTGGAATAAGTAAAATAGTTGCTGCCCTGCCCATTTTTCTCCTCATGACACAGGTGAACACCTGAGGACTTAAATAATGAAGGTAAGGAAATTTGTGCTCACCTACCTTAGCCCCTGAATCAGATAGCAAGTTTCCTTATTCTACAGCACACTAGAATTCACAGATCTCAGATAATTGAATTTTATAAAAAGTGTTCTTGGATTGGAAGAATCAATATTGTTAAAATGACTATACTACCCAAGGCAATCTACAGATTCAGTGCCATCCCTATCAAATTACCAATGGCATTTTTTACAGAACTAGATCAAATAATTTAAAAATTTATATTAAAAAAAAAAAGACCCCAAATAGCCAAAACAGTCTTGAGAAAGAAGAACAGAGCTGGAGAAATCATGCTCCCTGACTTCAGACTATACTACAAAGCTACAGTAATCAAAACAGTATGGTATTGGCACAAAAACAATCACATAGGTCAGTGGAACAGAATAGAAAGTCCAGAAATAAACACACACACCTATGGCCAATTAATCTACAACAAAGGAGGCAAGAATATTCAATGGAGAAAAGACAATCTCTTCAATAAATGGTGATGGGAAAACTGGACAGCTACATGTAGAAGAATGAAATTAGAACATTGTCTAACATCATATAGAAAAATAAACTCAAAATGGATTAAAGACTTAAATGTAAGACCAGATACTATAAAACTCCTAGAGGAAAACATAGGCAGAACACTCTTTGACATAAATCACAGCAATATTTTTTTTGGATCTGTCTCCTAGAGTAAAGGAAACAAAAGCAAAAATAAACAAATGGGACATAAATAAACGTAAAAGCTTTTGGATATTAAAGGAAACCATAAACAAAACAAGAAGACAATCTAAGGTTTCCCTGGTGGTGCAGTGGTTGAGAATCTGCCTGCCAATACAGGGGACACGGGTTCGAGCCCTGGTCTGGGAAGATCCCACATGCTGCGGAGCAACTAGGCCTGTGAGCCACAGCTACTGAGCCTGCGCATCTGGAACTTGTGCTCCGCAACAAAAGAGGCTGCGACAGTGAGAGGCCCACGCACCGCAATGAAGAGTGGCCCCCGCTCGCCGCAACTAGAGAAAGCCGTTGCACAGAAACGAAGACCCAACACAGCCAAAAATAAATAAAAATTAAAAAAAAAAAAAAAAAGACAATCTACAGAATGGGAGAAAATAGCTGCAAACAATTCGACTGACAAGGGATTAATTTCCAAAATATACAAATAGCACATACAGCTCAATATCAAAAAAACAAACGACCCAATCAAAAAATGGGCAGAAGACCTTAAATAGACATTTCTCCAAAAAAGACATACAGACAACAGGCACATGAAAATATGCTCAACATCACTAATTCTTAGAGAAATGCAAATCAAAACTACAATGAGATACTACCTCACACCAGTCAGAATGGCCATCATCAAAAAGTCTATAAATAATAAATACTGGAGAGGGTGTGGAGAAAAGGGAACCCTCCTACACTGTTGGTGGGAATGTAAATTGGTGCAGCTAATACTATGGAGAACAGTATGGAGGTTCCTCAGAAAATTAAAAATAGAACTACCATATGACCCAGCAATCCCACTCCTGGGCATATATCCAGAGAAAATTCTAATTCAAAAAGATATATCCGGGCTTCCCTGGTGGTGCAGTGGTTGAGAGTCTGCCTGCCGATGAAGGGGACACGGGTTCGTGCCCCAGTCCAGGAAGGTCCCATATGCCGCAGAGCGGCCAGGCCCGTGAGCCATGGCCGCTGGGCCTGTGCGTCCGGAGCCTGTGCTCCGCAACGGGAGAGGCCACAACAGTGAGAGCCCGACATACCGCAAAAAAAAAAAAAAATATATGTATATATATACACATATATATATATACATATATATAGCCACCAGAATGTTCGTAAAGCACTGTTTACAATGACCAAGACCTAAGTGTCCATCAAGAGATGACTGGATAAAGATGGGATACACACACACACACACACACACACACACACACACACACACACACACATATGAATATTACTCAGCCATAAAAAAGAATGAAATAATGACATTTGTAGCAGCATTGATGGATGTAGAGATTATCATACTAAGTGAAGTAGGTCAGACAGAGAAAGACAAATATATGATATCACTTATATGTGGAATCTAGAAAAGTGTTACAAATGAACTTATTTACAAAACAGGAATAGACTCACAGACATAGAAAACAAACTTAGGTTACCAAGGGGGAAGGGAGGGAGGAAGGGATAAATTAGGAGTTTGGGATTAACAAACACACACTACTATATATAAAATAGAAAACCAACAAGAAACTACTATATAGCCCAGGGACCTATATTCAATATCTTAATAATATAATTTCAGATTTTAAAATGGAAAAGAATATGAAAAAGGATATATGTATTATCACTTGGCTGTACACCTGAATTTAGCACATTATAAATCAGCAGTACTTAAATTAAAAAAAAACTCTGATCATCCAGTGGAAAGTACAGGCACTTTAATCTCTAAATTACAGACATGTTAATCTTTAATATCATTCTGTTAAACATCCATGGATTGAAAAATAAATCTTGGATGTACTGATGTATAATGATAAAGTGGGACAAGATACATTGTATGATAAAAGATGACAGGCATGATTCAGGAACTGATATTGTAATGCAGGTGGAAGAGGTTTCTGCTTTGGATCTCTATACTTTCAAAGAAGACGGAAATTAGTAGAAACTTAAACTATGTATTATGAAGTGTATATGCTGTAACCTATATATGTGTCAAGAATGTTAAAATTAAGAACTATACCAAAAAAAATGCAGTTACAAAAAATATGGACTTCCCCTCCTTTTCTTTTTTTCCTCCTTCCTTTTTCCTTTTTTATTTGTCATTTCTGCATTGGACAAGGTTTTTCTAGGTATAGATGAAAATGAGAAAAAGAACCAGAACACAAAAATTAAATATGCTATAATCAAGTAAACAAAACAAAGCACATCTTCATATCAAAAATCAGTCATGAAGTCATGTTTGTATAGGTGTGTGTATACATACATATATGAAATAAGCTTGCAGAACAAGTGAATGGGAACATCATGGAGAATTCTTAAAGAGAAAGGTCAACCTATTGAAAATTAATATTAGAAGAAAAACTTAGAAAACTCTTGGACATACTCAATAAAATTGAAAGAAGAAATAAACTGATGTCAAAATATTGGGACCCCTATAAATAATATGAAGACCCAGAGAACAGACAAGTTTGACATATCAAAAACCAAATTCACATTAAAAAGATATGGACGCTATGTGGGGGAAGTTTAAGGATCCTAAATCTAATTTTTTAAAAAGGTATGACATACATTTTTGTGAGTCAAAGGTAATCTAACACTTCAAACTTGATCAACATTTGGCAACAGTAATATTTATAAAGAGAAATATACTTAAAACCTTCTAAAACACTTAACAAGTGGCCAAAACAATATTTTCAAGACTGAATAACCCAGTAATTCAACATTTAGAAATACACTTTAAGGAAATAATAAAAAAATATTATCAAAATGTGTGCACAAACATGTGTATGGCATCATTGATTATAATATTAAACTTTGGAAATACTCTGAATTTCCAGAGTTAGTAAAGAAAATAATGCTACATAATTATGAAATAATATTGGGAGTATTAAGCCATGTTTTCAAATAATTCTATTTCCATGGAAAAATATTTAACATAATGTTAAAATGAGAAAAAGAGATCCCTAAACTATATATCAAATACTTCTAATTTTGCAACTGTATATAAATATGTGGTATTTGGTGAAAATTTTTATGTCTAGAAAAGATTTACTTCTATATGGCTGAGCAAGAGTAACCAGGGTCCTTTTTATATAATTAATAGCTGCAAACATTTTACTGAGTCAGAAATACAAAAACTCAAAATCTCTTGAGAATATTGGATGAAGACAGGGAAAATTAGGCTAAACATGGCTTGTTATAAAATTTGAGACCAAACAGCTATTGTGGTATAGCTTTTTAAATGTCAGTTTAGGTCAACTGCGAATGCATTTACCAGAATTACCTTCCTTAACTTGAATCTGGATGAAGGTTGGGAAATTTGCCCGTGATTTACAATGTGTAATTGATGCAGCAATCATGTGCTCTCACACAGGTCAGTGTAGGGTTAGGCGATCCTCAGCTGGACCTGCAGCTCCTACAGCTCCTGAGGCTCTCTTCCTTCAGTTTTTTAAAATCCTGAGCTAGCTGCCCATGCAGTTCCACGATGTAGCACACCAGCTTTTCTACTGGTCACTTGCATCATCCGAATTGAAGACCCAGAGGCATCTAGAGACCAGTGTGTGTTCCAGAGAAAGACAGATGCGGGGTTCAGTTTATACTCATGGGTTCAGTCATCCTCATGGATTCTATTTTGTCTCTTTCACACCATATCTATCTTTCCTTCCCAACTGCCAGCCCTGCTGACCTATGGCCTTGTACCAGACTCAGATACAACAGACTGACTGACACCAGCTGCTTAATGAGCTCCCACAATCATGAAAGGTCTAATCTTTCCCTCCGATCGATTGGATCACTCTTAGTAGTTTTGCATCTCTGGGTGAATCCTATAAATGTGTTAGCCATGCTTGATCCTCCCATTTATCAATATTAGTACTTACCATGTTGAATATACTGATCAGTTATCATGATGGCATAATGTATATGTGTTCATTTAGCAAAAGTAAATTATAACTACACTGTTGTATTAAGTCACTGAAGGAGCACTTGGTATAGAAAGGCCACTGTTATATAAAGAGTATAAAAATAACATTTCTAAAAGTAATGGTGAAAGGATAAAAAAAAAAAAAAAAACTTCTACCGTTGCTTCCTCCCTGCCAGATTTTTCTCTCACGTGCCTACAAACATCTATGTTTGTAGGGAGAGTTTTCTGTCTTTTCTGATGTACTCTAAGGGTTAGAAACACTTATAGTGGGCTGAAAAAGCAGTTTCTGACATCAGTTCTTTTATTATTTTCCCCTTTTTGCTTGGGAAACTATTCCTGGGAATCCTTGATGTTCTATCTGTAGACTGACCTAGATGTATTCATCTTAACTTCTAACCTTACCACTTCTTGAGGAGTAGGAAGACTCTGCTCCCATGACTTTGTATTTTATTCAGGCAAACGCTGCCCTGGAGGGAAATATTCTCAGATATGCCTGTTTCCTTCTGATGTTCAGGAGTTTCCTGAAAAATCTGAATTGCAGGAGGGCAATAGATTAAAATTGTTTTTCTCGCTACACATTCATCTTCATTATTCTCTCAGTTTGGACAATTCTTGGACTCTGGGAAAGTGTGAGGAAGAATAAAAGGGGATCTTTGTATATATGATATTTCTTTCTGGAGACATGATTAATTTTTCTGAAAGAGCACATTTTTAAGATAGTTTTAATTTAGATACGGGTCCATAAATAGTAAGAATTAGAAAGTCCTGACTAAGTAATGCAAAATGAATAGTCAAATGAGGGAATCAGTAACAGCCAGCCCTCGGTTGTAAGACATAAAACTATTTATTTTAAAAAATCTGAATAAGAAAAACATGCATATAAAAATCATGGTTAATCATCCATTTCTATAGGAATCTAAAATGTCTGAAGTGTCAGCTTTCAGAAGAGTTGAACTATGGCAGAGTTTGCCTTGCTATTCACAAGAACAAAGCCTTACATCTTTGCTTTGTTCCGAATTTTATTGGCAGACCTCATCACAGTTCTACCTCAATCTAATTGAAAACATTTCAGTAATAGTAAATATCTGTGATATTACACTCCATGTAAAGTCAGACAAATGCTCTGTTATTGTCAAGATAACAAGAAATCTTGTTAATAAGATTTGTCAAGAAATATCTTGTTACAATACAGATGGTTTAGCCCTGGAGAATCATGCAACCATTTTTTTTTTCTTTTTTTGACAAGAGAGAATCCAATAGTAAGTATAATCCTTCAGGTGTGAAACATGCTTTAATTAGGATACTCCAATAGATTTAACCATGAAAAAAATTAAGCCTCTAATGAAAGGACAGAAGTCATTTTATTACAGAATATTGCAAAGGTTTAACCACTGCTCACAATGTGTATAGTAATTTGTAGGAGTTATGTTCTCTCAAGTCACCATACACACTGACTCTGTGAATACTGAGCTATTGCTCCAAGGAGAAATACAGGGTTAAAAGTTCCTACAAACTTCTGGTCACCACATTTTTTTCAATTGAAACACCATTTGTGTTATATAGGTTTGGTTGCCAAATTCTCGTTGAACAAGTTAGTCTCCTCTTCCACATAACTCTCTTCCTGTATAACACTTAGCAGGTATTATTTGAGCAGCCTTTTGATTTGTATAGCACCTGCCTCACATGCAAACATGTTTTCCCCACAATATCGCCTTTTGAAACATGTGCGCCAGTCAGCCCTGTTAGGGAAGGAAGGGTTTAACATTTTCCTGACCCTAAGTAATGTGACCGTAAGTTCCTTTGGCTTTCAGCCTCTACAATGCAGTCCAAATATGCTTTTTTAAATTTTTATTTATTTATTTATTTATTTATTTTTGTGGTATGCGGGCCTCTCGCTGCTGTGGCCTCTCCTGTTGCAGAGCACAGGCTCCGGACGCTCAGGCTCAGTGGCCATGGCTCACAGGCCCAGCTGCTCCACAGCATGTGGGATCTTCCCGGACCGGGGCACGAACCCGTGTCCCCTGCATCGGCAGGCAGACTCTCAACCACTGCGCCACCAGGGAAGCCCCAAATATGCTTTTTTTTATAAAAAAAAGCCTCAGTTTTGTCTCATGAATCCACAAATTCAGCCACTTTTCCATATTCTCCACAATTTCGTCACACACTATAGATGTTACTATAGTCCTTTGTGGGGCAACTTCACATACAGATTGGAGAATCTCCTCTTCCTTCTTCTGGATGTACCTTATTGTTGATCCAGTAGCATTGAACTCACAGCTGACAACATTACAACGCACACCTGAACACATTTTCTCCATAAGACACATCACAGCCTTTAGCGCATAGGAACACTAGACAGCGCTTCAGCAGTATGCTTGGAGGCCATTGTAAGAGCAGAATCACCAACAAAAAGCCCCCAAAATGCAAAAAAAAAAAAAGGCTTTAAATAACCCCCCTCCAAAGGACACTTGTTTCCAATAGAAGAACTGAAACAAGAAGGCAGAGAGTGTCACCTTGTCAGCCTCAGCTGGGAATGTTTATGTAGGACAACAGAGTTTTTGCCACACTGCACAGACCCACAAATGACTATGACAGCACCCCCAAGTATCGATTTGGGGGCTCCTAATCCATTTTAGCAATTAGGGGACTTCACAAATATGGAATCTGTAGATAGTGAGGATTGACTGTGTTAATGATAAAGATCCAGTTGAAGGGATGGTCTTGTTGCGTGTGCTTCATGAACTGTGAATCAAAGTTAGGTTTCTGCTGGCAGTCTCCTTTCCTGTTGGAAGTTGGATTTTTATTTTTTGACTTTTCTTATTACTATGTTATGGAAGACAGAACAGTTTTGTCAGCGCAGAACTGAACCAGGACTTTTTTTTTTAGTGACTGAAATAAAAAATGAACTACTTTTGCCTCTGGGGCTTCTTTATTTCATGTTTTGAGGGTTTTATTATTCCCTGTACACTTTGTGTAACGCTTGGTAAGTGTGGCAATTCACTTATACTTGCACCTTGAGAAATTATGAATTCATTCATGCATTCTGCAAAGACATTCGTGCATGGGCAAATTTTCTTAGATAGGGATGCCAACCAAAATGGAGGAGTAAGGAATTCCAGGGCTCTGCTTCTCCACGAAAGCTGTTAATGAGCTGGCAAAATTGTCAGAATCATCTTTTGCAGAACTCTGGAATCTAGTCAAACACTCGCAACCAGCAAGGGAAAGCTTATTGAAGAAACAAGCTGCTGCTTTACAGTAAGAAAGCACTGTGGCATTTTAAATTGCCCTGTGACTATGGTGACCATTGGGAACGCAGCCCACATTTCCAGGAATACTGCTGAGGAGCTTTGTAGAATGTTACATGGTTTCTGATGAGAAGTCCACTGTAATTGTTGTCCTTATTCCTCTATAGGTAATTTGTTTTCTGGCTCCTTTCAACATTTGTCTTTGTCTTTGGTTTTCTGCTGGTTGATTATGACATACCTAGGTGTAGTGTTTTTGGATTTGGTATCTGTCATTAAGTTTGGAAATTTTTTGATAATTATTCACATATTATCAAGTATGTGTGTGTATTTTTCTTTCATCTTTTTCTTTTGTTCCAATAATGTGGATATTATATCTTTAAAAAATTTCCTATAGTTCCTGGATCTTAGATCTTTTTCATTCTTTTTTTCGCTTTGCATTTCACTTTGGGATGTTTTTATTAACAAATCTTTAAGTTCACTGATTATTTCTTCAGCCATGGTGAATCTACTGATGAGCACATAAAGGCATTTTTTTCATTTTTGTTACAGCGTTTTGGATTTCTAGCATTTAACTTTTATCCTTTCTTAGAATTTCCATCTTTCTTTACACTACTCATCTGTTCTTACATGTTGTCTGTTTTCGGTTTTTTTTCCACTAGAGCTCTTAACATATTAATCATAGTTATTTAAAATTTTCTCTCTGATAATTTCAACATCTGTCATACCTGAGTTAGGTGTGACTATGATTTTTCTTGACTTTCTGTGTGCCTTATATTTTTTTTTGTCAAAAGCCAGACATATTACATAGTATGAACTGAGGTAAATAGTGCTCTAGTAGTGCTCAGATTTATGCTACTCTGTCTAGGAGTTGGGCTTTGTTTAATGTTCACTTTAGCTGTAGGTTTCAGAGACTCAAATTCTTCTAGGGTCCTTTTTTTCTCCACCCTTGACTTTGGACTTCCCTGTGTACTCCTCCTCTGAGAGAGCCTGTGTCTTGTAGCATTTTCACCTGTAGTCATCTGTTATTATACTAGGCCCCTGATGGTTGTCTGGTAATGTATGAGGGAGAGTGTACATTGTGTAATCTTTCAATTAAATCTCCATATTTCACTGCATTTGTATTTTTGACATATTCCTCTCATGAATGTTTTTTCTTGTATACTATCTCCATACTTTAAGTGAGATAGAAGGCTCAGTGGCACTGGGATGAGAAGAATGCCTCTCCCCCATGGCTCTGGGATAGTAAAGTCTTTCCTCCTACAGAGGAGACCTTTCCATGGAGAAGGCTCTGAGTGTGTTATAAAAGAATTACTGTCCCCTTCCTTTGCCAGACTGCAAAGGCTACTTTTTGGATCTTCATTTTGAGAACCTAGTGGATTTCCTGGATATGAATCCCATGAAAACGTGCCACCCTCCACCCCAATCCCTGGTGGCGGGTCACCAGGAGTTTCTCAGTCTCAACTAATCTTACCAGTTTATGGTTCCAGTGGCTACTGGTCCAGGTAAGAGTCAGCTGTGACACTTTGGATTCACTTGTCTCACCCAGTTTGAGGATGATGGTTTGTCCTGCACATCCAGTTTCTCTGATAGGTACAAGAAAACTCACTGATTTTCATTTTGCCCAAATTTTTCTTCTTGTAAGGATGGGAGTGATGACTTTTAAACTCTTTACATATTGCAATTGACACCCAAAGTTTTCATTTTAATTAAAAGTGTGTTGTTTAATTTCCAAATATTTTGAGGTTTCCCAGATACCTTTCTTATATTGATTACTAGTGTTTTGAGATCATAATTTGTATTATTACAATTATGTTAAATGTGTTAATATGTGTTTTTTGACTGAATATGTTATCTATATTGGTTAATATTCTATTCAGGCCTAAGAATAATGTTTACTTTGCTTTCATTGGATTGTGTATTCCACAGATGTCATTTGGATCAAGTTACCTGTAAATGTTTGTGCTTTTGACACCAAGATTCTAAACTATTTCCTCTTCCACTGAAAATATCACATAGTGGTTCTCTTTCATCCTTTCCTTCCATATGACTAAAACAATGTGTTTCAGAAGTGTATGGGAGGGTGACTAAAGGGCCTAGAATTGAAAGATATGCCGTGTTCAAAATGCCCAGCACTTTTTTGCTAAATTAAGCAAGTCACAACTGAATTTCCTTCTGGTATATATATATTTTTTAGTTTCTGTTCTTCAATTTCTGTTCAAAAAATTTTATCTTATTCTCAGACTACAGTTAACCCCATCAAAGTTTGTCAGTTTTATTTTATTTTTTTAATTAATTAATTTATTTATTTTTGGCTGCATTGGGTCTTCATTGCTGTGTGCCAGCTTTCTCTAGTTGTGGGGAGCTGGGGCTGCTGTTTGTTGCGGTGCATGGGCTCTAGGCATGTGGGCTTCAGTAGTTGTGGCACACAGGCTCAGTAGTTGTGGTGCATAGGCTTAGTTGCTCCGCGGCATGTGGGATCTTCCTGGACCAGGGCTCGAACCCGTGTCCCCTGCGTTAGCAGGTGGATTCTTAACCACTGCGCCACTAGGGAAGTCCCAGTTTGTCAATTTTAAACTCATTTGAATATTATAGAGAAGAGCTTTCATTTACTCATTTTATTTCTTTATTCAGTATATGAAAATCCCTGGTTCACTCACTGCAGTATAAAATTCCAGGATAGTAGGAAAAGTGTTTGGTACATTCATGCAAACTTGGAAAGCAAGGAGTTATATCCTAAGACACATCAAATTCATAAATGTGTTGCCACTTATCACAGATTCTCACTAATTCCACCTATCTCCTGGGTTATTCAACTAAATGAAATTTTGATAATTAAGGAAACATTTCACATTCTGAGGATGTCAAACATAGTTGTGTGTTAGATGACTCCATAAAGTAACCTTCGTCCTGGTGGCTCTGGTCAAACCTTACGCAGTGTCCCAAAGAGGTTCATGTAAAAGCTATCCTTTTATGGCATCAGCAAACACATGGTATAAAAAAGTAAGAACTTGTTGCACTGAGATGAAAGGTGTTTATCCAATTGTATGCTGAAGGGAAATGGCATCACTTGGCATATCATATAACACATTTAAAAGCATTATCAGTGGTACTGGAGTATTTTGTAAAGGCACTGTTTCAGTTTTTATTCTCTCTTCCAAATCACAAACCAAAAATATTAATTCAGGAGAACTTCATAACTGTCTTCCACTGGTCAAAGTTTTTATTTTTCTTTTTATTGATTGGCAAAGTGATAGGCAAGATGAATATGCCTCAAGGTGCTGTTTCGAATTGGGGCAAATACACATTTTAGTGATTTTGCTACTTTGTTACAAATTGTGCTACAGTCTCATGAAAAAATTCTCCAGTGCCTGATGTATCTTATGTACTTCTACAGCTATTAAGAGTTTAATATAAAAATTACATTAAAAATGGGAGTTTGGGATTAGCAGATGCAAAGTGGTATACATAGAGCAGATAAACAAGGTTCTACTGTATAGCACAGAGAACTATATTCAATATCCTATGATAAACTGTAATGGAAAAGAATATGAAAAAGAATGTATTTATATGTATAACTGAGTCACTTTGCTGTAGAGCAGTAATTAACACAACATTGTAGTTCAACTATACTTCAATAAAAAATAAATTAAAAAAAAAAGAATTGAGACCAGTAATATCTCTTTAAAAATTTGATCTAGCCTAGTTTCAAATGCATAATAAGCTCTGTATGCCAACAATAAGGCCAAAAAAGTAAGCTTCCTTGTGAGGTTTAAAAAAAAAAATCACATTTTACAGGATATTTTACTGTTAAATTAATATCAACATATATTAATTCTATATTTATGTAATTAAATATGTCTATCCAGAAATTTATGGTTTTATCAAAAATGCAAACTGTAAAAATCATTTTTTAACAAGGGAGTTTTACTTCATTTCTATAATATGTTATAACTGGTGATTGGGGTTTATTCCCCTAATTCCTTATAAAATATGACCTTCCTTGAGATTATGAATAAAATAAAATAGAATGGATGAAGAAAATGTGATATATACATATAATGGAATATCACTCAGTCTTAAAAAAGGAAATACTTCCATTTATAATAAGACTGATGAACCTGAAGGATATTATGCTAAATGAAATAAGCCAGTTGTAGAAGGACAAATATTGCATGATGCCACTTAAATGAGGTATCTAAAGTGGTTAAAATCTTAAAAGTAGAAAGTGGATGATGGTGGTTGCCAGGATTTAGGGAAGGGGGGAAATGGGGAGTTGTGCACTGTACCCAACAGGCTTGGTGAGAGCAGTCTAGTTGCAGTAAAAATGGACTATGGAATCAGACTGCCAGACCTCACGCCTAATATCATCAAAAGCATCTGTCAATGGACATTTGGGTTGTTTCTATATCCTAACTATTGTGAACAATGCTGCAATGAAAATAAGGGTGCAGCTATCTCTTCAAGATCCTGATTTCAATTCTTTTGCGAATATTTTCTCCCTCTTTATGGGTTGACTTTTCACTCTTGATTGTTTCCTTTGCTATGCAAAAGTTTTTTAGTTTGGTGTAGGCGCACTTGTCTAATTTTGTTTTTTGCCTGTGCTTTTGGTGTCATACCAAGAAATTGCCAAGACCAGTGTCAGGAAGCGTGTTCCTTATGTTTTTTCCTATGAGCTTTACAGTTTCATGTCTTAAGTTTAAGGTCTTAATGCATTTTGAGTTGATTTTTGTGTATGATGTAAGGCTGGGGAGCAGTTTCATTTTTTTTGCATGTGGATATTCAGTTTTCCCAACACTATTTGTTGAAGAGCCTATCCTTTCCCCATTGTATATTCTTGGCACTCTTGTTGAGAACTGGTCTAAGCAGTGGGAAGCCAGAGGAAAGTGGCGGAGGTCCTCAGTGGTTCTGATGTGCAAATTGGTCATCTGATTTGGGTACTGGGGCAAAAAACAAATCGAACCATCTCATGTAATTGCTGGTTCCCTCTAAAGCTTCCCTCAAGATAGCTGGAGCTCCGGCCTACTAATCCATGCAGTTTTATCCAGTAGAGTGAAATGACTAGAGGAATGTCAGAATGATCTCAACCTATTATCAAACTTTAAATAGGTAAGAAACTCAGCCCTCTGGCAAAATATCTCTTGGGGGGAAAAAAATGAAAGAAGAGGATAAAATAGCCCCCAAAATTCAACAAACAAAACAAGCAAAGATAAATAAATAAATAAGTGGGGTAAGAAATCACAAATAAAGTTTGTATTTACCTAAAAAGAAAGTAAACAAAGAAAACATGTGCAGAAATACATACACAAACTGATTGAAAATTATAGGAATTTTACCTGAAATAATTTGTTAGATTACCTTTAGTTAACAAATTAAGCCATTTTGGGAACTAAAACTTTTTCTTGGTTTAACAGTGTATTCCACCATTTAACTGTATGTCTTAACCCTTCCCACGTTCTGAGCCTGCTGTCTCCTCATACATAAATGTGAAGCTAGCTTATGGTATTTCCTAGAGCACACATTTTATTGTATTTTCATGATAACTTCCTGGCACCACAGCACACATTGTTAGGAGTAAGGTTTTTTTGTTTGTTTTTTTTCTTTGTTTGTTTTTTTGCGGTACGCGGGCCTCTCATTGCTGTGGCCTCTCCCCCTGCGGAGCACAGGCTCCGGACGCGCAGGCCCAGCAGCCATGGCTCATGGGCCCAGCCGCTCCGCGGCATGTGGGATCCTCCCGGACCGGGGCACGAACCCGCATCCCCTGCATCGGCAGGCGGACTCCCAACCACTGCGCCACCAGGGAAGTCCAGTAAGTTATTTTTTTTTTTTTTTTTTTTTTTGTGGTACACGGGCCTCTCACTGTTGTGGCCTCTCCCATTGTGGAGCACAGGCTCCGGACGCACAGGCTCAGCGGCCATGGCTCACAGGCCCAGCCGCTCCAGGGCATGTGGGATCTTCCCGGACCGGGGCACGAACCCGTGTCCCCTGCATCAGCAGGCGGACTCTCAACCACTGCGCCACCAGGGAAGCCCAGTAAGTTATTTTTAATAAGTCTTGGGAAACGATTATACTTTCTAAAAGAAAATTGTCCAAAATTGATAGAATTCAACCATATCAATAGATTTTTGATAAACATGTTTAATTATTTTTTTTGCAAAAGTAGCATTTTGTTTCTTCTTTTATACTTGACAGCACTGCATTATGTATAACCCATAGGCCTGTAAGTTTTACAAGCATCACTTTGTTTGCAAGTGTCCCAGAAATACAACTGAACATATGGTAAATAAATACATTTTCCCAGGGCAAACTGATATACAACACCCAAGCACAGAATGTGGATCATGGTTAGAGCTGGAAGTCCCTGATGTGATGATACACATTTCCTCACTAGAGCAGTTTGATATCTGATCATACAGAAGGAGCTAATGAAAGATTCTGTTGAAAGGGAATGGTTTGCTTTGATGTATTCTACTGTAATTGTCCCTGAACATGGTAAATGATTTAATAAAAGGGAAGAGCTAGTAGATTGGCATAAAGACAACCAAACAGATACATATTCAAAAGTAGGACAAAGAAAAAAACCTTTGAAAATCCAATAATCTCCATAGCAAGTTTTCCTTTAGCTTTTGTCACTCAGTGAAATTTGAAAGAGAAAATAGAATGAAATCTCATTTTAAATTATTGACCGGTTCAAAGGAGAAATAATCAATTAGGACAAAATAAACTTCTCCCACCAACAGCATTCATAGGAATATCTAGAAATCTGTGCATATTTAATATAGATACTAGTAAAAAGGAGGGTCCCATTGTCTTTAGTAACACCATGCATTTTCTTTAAGTGTATTTTTTAAGTAAAATATTTATTAGGTTTCCTAGTTTTACCACAGTCTCAATATTGCATGCTTTAAAGCACAGCTAGAGATAATCTGAATATCTTATTTTAGAACTGAGGAAACTAAAGAACAAAAAATTGCTTGGTTGATTTGTTAATACAAAGGCCAGAACAAGGATGGAAAACCCTCTGACTGCAATGGTCCTTAGACTTTATTAGAGGGGCTCTTTGTCAAATCTTAAGACTAAATGCTCATCACCAGAGTGACTTCTTTGCCTTCTGCCTGGTACTGCCAGATTGGTTATATTCTTCAAAGATTTTTCAGATTTCCCTAGAAGTTTTCATCAAAATTCTCCATAGGTTGTATCTAACAACTCTGAATATTGGATATGTGCTCTAGTATTAGTTTTCTTTTAATGATTTTCTATAATTAACGTGAATTCTTTTTCACCTATAAAATTTTATAAATCATTGTTAAAAATCTTTAAAGTGATATTCTAATTGGTTTGACCTCTCATCATCTGATCTCTAAAGAATTAATTAAAGTAGTTTAAGAATATAAGGACAGTGATCAACAGATCAAAATAATAGAATGTCCCTTTGTTTTGTTTACTTTTTATGTGGGGGTTACTTTTTTATACAGTAAAGCCATTCACATTCTTCACTCTTTTTGCATATTTCAACAAAACTCACATGACTATCTTTTATCCTTGTATATACATGTCCTGCTATTTTGTTCTCTTAAAAAAACAATAGACAAAATACAGTGATACTATCATCATGAAAGAATTAAGAATCTTTTGAAGTGCTTATTTAGATTCATTTCTCAGTCTGGAAGTTATAATTGTCTTATCAATAGGTGTCATGATTTGGAAATAATATTGCATTCAAAGTTAAATTCCTCTGGCATGTGACATCTTTTGTCATGATCAAAGTGAGCAAGACGGGGCTTCCCTGGTGGCTCAATGGTTAAGAATCCGCCTGCCAATGCAGGGGACATGGGTTTGAGCCCTGGTCTGGGAAGATCCTAAATGCCGTGGAGCAACTAGGCCCGTGTGCTACAACT
This sequence comes from Delphinus delphis, assembly GCF_949987515.2. NCBI lineage: Eukaryota > Metazoa > Chordata > Mammalia > Artiodactyla > Delphinidae > Delphinus > Delphinus delphis. Next base: position 78,802,926 of record NC_082688.1, on the reverse strand, counting down.
ACTAAGTCTGTGCTCTAGAGCCTGCGAGCCACAACTACTGGAACCCATGCGCCTAGAGCCTGTGTTCTGCAACAAGAGAAGCCCCCACAATGAGAAGCCCATGCACCACAACAGAGTAGCCCCTGCTCGCCGCAACTAGAGAAAGCCCATGCACAGCAACGAAGACCCAACGCAGCCAAACAATCAATCAATCAATCAATAAATCTTTTAAAAAAAGAGTGAGCAAGGCATCATTGCTCTGTGATTCCTGAAGAGAGACAGCCTTCAATATATTTGTGTAGAAATCAGAACACTTGTAATAGGATGTTGTGCCACTGTCCATTATAAAGTTATTTTAGAGTTACTTTTTTTTAGAGTATGTGATGAATTCAACTTTGTAATTAATTTAAAGGGTATTTTAGTCTGAGGATGGCAGCTAAATATTGCAAAAATATAGTTAAATGATATGCAATATGGAAGGAGGTAGGACAAAAACAAGGCAGAAAATTATCCAAAAACTGATTTGGACTCATCAATTTAGAGACTGAAGCCAATTAAAGGAAAACAAGAAGAAAGAGCTATATGTCAACACCTATTTCTTTTTAGATTTGTTTGATAATTGGTTAAATGTGAAATGGCTAATGGCAAACTTCTGTCAGAGCAAACTTATTTAAATTAACGATATTGATTAAATTTATTATCTGTAGCATTTATGGAAGTGAACTGTTACCATAAAGAGAACTGCTTTTTGCCTGTTCTCTGTGCAAATTTGACATTAGTGACTTGGGCGATTACCCTAATAGAAATGACCATGGTGGAATTGTGTTGAAAAGTCACAATTTCACCCTTAAAATTAGGTGAAATAAGGTATTTTCACCTTAAAAGTTACAACAATAACCAACTAGAATAAACTTTTTATGGCTTTTTGAACTTCGAACTTGAATGGCTATTTTGAACCCCATGCCTTAGCAGTAATTCACACTTCTTTTATTCTTTAAAAATTTATTGCCAGTAGATCAATGGTTAGAATTAGAACCATTGATAATTTGGTAACATTATTCTCTGAGAAACCATATAAAGTGGACAACACTTTATTCTGCCATATTGCCACATAAAAAAATTACAGAGATTGGAGAAATTTGGATTATTTATTAAAAGAAGTTAGAGATTCATAATGTATGGGAATGGATAAGATTCCAACAGCTAAGACTAAAAGCTTAATAAACAGCTTTGTTTTTCACAGATTAACTATATATTTCATTTCATTTTTGGATCAACAATACTGGTTTGAATACATATATTTCACATATTTACTACTTGTATATGTACAGAATTTCCACCATGAATCTCACCATGATTTAGCACTGGGTATTATAGTGCAGAAAAAACTAGACAGTTACTACTTTCATGAAGCTTCATTTATGGAAGAAGTAGGCAATAAATAGTCATATATCCATATGTAATATATACACACACATGTATGTATGTGTATATACATATCAGAAAGTATTGATGATTGCTGTGAAGAAAACAAATAGAAAAAAGGGATATCATTTTTGATAAGGTTATCAAGACATATATGATGGTCATTATTTTATATGGTGATCATCATTTAATAAGGTTAATTGGTAGGGCACATTCCTCCTAGCTAAGAATATGCTCAATACCAAATTACCCCTGAGGCTGAGCATATATAAACTAGATATCAGAATAAACAGTTACATAAAGGAATATTTGTTGCAATTGAAGAAGAATAATAAAAGAGTATCTTTTGTTTTTCTGTTTAAGGCAAGAGGTAAGCAGAATGGGAAAAATAGCTCTATTACTACTAAACTAGGTTGTAGGGCATGGCTCTGAAATACCAGGTTTTTTTTACCAGTTTTTTGTTTTGTTTTTTTTTCAATATTAGACCCCAGGATAGAGTTAGCTCATTCAAGCATAGATAATGTTGGAGAATTGGAGCTCTTCCTTACAGGCTCCTTCCCCATACCAATGAAATGTAATTGGTATTTTAACAAATTTCAGTGTTTATTGTGTTCAAAGCACAAAATATATTTTAGTCTCCCACTCTTCCATATAATTTTACTGAGTGGAGAAAATCTTCCTGTCTCCTTGGATCACTACTCCTGTTCACTGTGATTTCTGCTTACTTTAGGATAACTGGTATGCTTGCAATCACTTTAAAGTCACAAACAATGTCAATTCTGTAAATAGAATGCCCAGCTAAAAAAGTAAAATACAAACTCTGAACTTGGTTTAATTTCAAATATTCTCCCTTTTGCTGGATGAGCATGCTTTCAGAGCAAGCTTTCAAAGAATAATATATTTAGCTCTCTCCCTACTCTCATTTTCTGGTTTCTTTACTGGTTCCTCTGAGACAGAGAGTGGAGCGGGGGGAGCTTTGCAAACTTTCTAACATCCATTATTAGTTCAGTTTGTTTTATAGACTCACATTAGCATTTCCTGTCAGAGGATTCTTTTGAAGTCATTTGGTTTAGAGCTGGCCAAAGAGCATGACCTTGGCCTTCCTGAGGCATTCTCCCAAATCTGAAAGTTTTAGACTTGGTAATAACCTCATAAGGACACATTTGTTTCAGATTAGAAGCAGTTTATTTGCTCCAATTTCACAGTTCAGTCACAGAACACAAACTACATTATCTAAGTACAACAGAGACTCACTCTTCTTTGAATAACAGTAGATAAAAAGGAAATCAGTGCAAGTCACTTTTTTCAAAATCTTTGTTTGCAGGTCAGTTGGCACTTATGTGTAGTGCATCCTATCAGATAGATTTGCCTGAAAGTAGAGAAGATGGATGCTGTCTTAGTCCATTCAGATTGCTATAACAGAGTACCGTAGATTGGTGGCTCTGAAACAGTAGAAATTTATTTCTCATGGTTTGGGAGGCTAGAACTCCAAAATCAAGGCACCAGCAGATTTGGTGTGTGAAGAGGACCAACTTCCTCCTTCTTACATAGACAGTCTGCTTCTTAATGTGTTCTTATATGATGGAAAGGGCATGGGAGTTCTTTGGGGCTTCTTTTATAAGGGCACTAATCTCATTCTTGAAGGCTCCACCTTTATGACCTGATAACCTCCGAAGGCCTCACTTTATTCTTATACTATCGCATAGGGAGTTAAGATTTCAACATATGAATTTTGGGGAACATAAACATTCAGTCCATTGCAGATGCTGCTGTTGGGTCATGAAGAGCTAGCTGCCTGGCCTATGTGACCATCTTTTTTTTACCAGGAGGAGGAATGAGAACAGAGTTTGGAGAGGGCGTAGCTTTCTTACAGTTTCCTTTTTGCTTTGCTCTAGGAATCTGGGGCTTACTACCTACTTTCCATCTCCCTCATTTTCAATTTGCAAAGGAGTGCTAATTTCCAATTGGTTTATTTTCTTTTACTAAAATCCCATATTAAAAGCTGGAACTTGCATTTTATTGACTCAAGTATTTTCTTTGGTTCAGGGGACTCATTAAAATGGAGACTTTAGTAGAAATTTCATCTTCAGTGTGGAAGAAATGTCTCTAAGGCAATGATTCAAAATGAGGCAGGTTAAAAGATTCAGCTGGATACTCACTTTCCCAGGCTGTCCTAGGAATGGTGACATTATTTTAGAATGTTTGTTATCCTATGTGGTGATCATTTTAGTGTGTTTATTGATTATTATTATTTTTTAATATTTTTGTAAGTGTTCAATTCACTGCCATTGTTGATTTTTTCACTAGGCTATTAGTGTTTTTCATAATAATTTATAAAAATTCTCTGTATAAATTTCTATCTTTCCAATATATAGAATAAATCAATTAGTTATTTTTAATCAGTTATTTGCCTTTAACATTATTTTAAAGGATATATTTTATTACCCAATATTTATCTTAATTTTTCTGACTTATGGTAATATATTCTTTCTTTCAGATCAACTTTATAAGCAATTATATAAAAATTAATAAGCAATGCATCATATATATTTGTGTGAATATACATCATACCTATATGTTATATATGTATTTTTTCTTAATTTTTAGCCATCTTTATTTTCCTGGAATGAGTCCCTCTTGAGTAATTTGATTTAATATTTAATTACTACACTGCTGGACTGTATCTGTTGCCTTCAGTTTAGGATTGTTGCATCTATTTTATAAGTAATGTAGTACTATATTAGATCATATCAAACAATTGATAGAATACCTAGACTATGTCTCCGAGTTTAACACATGCTTAGCACACATTATATCCTCAATAAAGCTAAATTATTCTAAATCTGTTGCATATTGTACACTTATTCTGTGCAAAATCTAGTAAGGAAACAGAAGTTAGAAAGCCCCAATTGTTTCTACAGATGGTTTAAATTTTAGTAGCTGGAATGAGAGAAAAAGACAAGTATTATACAAGATGGAATGAAATAAATATCACAAGACAGATATGGACACCATGGCATGGACATTCAAAGAAGGAAGAAAATATAGAAATTCATAAGTGGGAAAATAAAAACCAAAAGTTTAAATAAAAGTATAAGGCAAAAATGTGAGCTGTAAAAACGTTGAGTCAAAATAACCATAGAAAATCAGCTAAAATGAAGAAATATGCTGGTTTACATATATAGACATTCAGAAATGAAGGAATGATTAGATGGCTAATTAATTCAATAAACATATGGTGAGATGCTGGGTTTAAGATAAATAAGATTAATATAGCCACTAGATTCTAATCACTCATACTTTAGAGGGAGAAACAAGTAAGTAAATAACCAGTTATAATAATTTGATAAATTAAAAATGGAATACATAAATATAGGTACAGCTAACTCAGATATTGTGGATCAGGGAAGGTTTTCTGAAAAAAAAAAAAAAGTAGATTCTATATTGGGCTCTGAAAATGAGTAGGAATCATCCAGTTGAAGTGAGGGCTGTGTGAATATACTTCTATACAAGCATATCAGTTTATCTATAAAGGCACTGTTGGAACTGTGTCCTAAATATCTGTGTAACTATTTTCTGATTCCTTCACTTGACATTTATAACAATATTGTGACTTTTTATCTCTCTGCTATATACTTGGCTAGCATTATCATGTCTATTGCCTCGTTTTTGATACTCTTTTTGCTTTATGACTTAAAAAATAATTCAGATTTCCTTACAGGGAAAGGTAATGATAACAGTGCAGTTTTATATTACTTGTGCTCCAAAATGCTTAGGAAAACCAAGCGGGGGTAGCAAAATAAATAAATATTACATGATAACATCAATAATACAGCTATGTGATAAGGAATCTCCATGAACCAAAAAATGAATGGACAAGGTAAAACCATATAAAACTTGACCTCACAAAGGAACAGCCCAGGTTTACTAGCAGCACAGAGGTGGTGGAGTGATGAAAAAGAGAAGCTTCAACAAAGAGCATAGGAGCACAGTGTTGTCAATGGCTATTCACTTGTGAGCTGAGAGAAGCCCTTATCAGTAACTCTCGTAGTAACAGTGAAATAAGGAGAGGCCTCCATAAACTTCAGGATTTTTTAACAGCTTTATTCAAATGTAATTTACATCCATAAAAACTTACCTGCTTTCAGTGTACAGTTTAATTTTTGGTAAGTTTATGGAGTTATACAACTATCACTATAATCCAATTTTGGAATATTTTCAGCACTCCAAAAAGATTCATTGCATTTTTCCTAGTCACCCCACATTCCTTAGGCTAGTCCCAGGGAATCACCTAATTTATGTCTTCCTTATAGAAAATTCATATAAATTGAATCATAAAATATGGGGAATTTTTTTGTGTGTGTGTGCCTGGATTATTTCTCATTGTATAATGTTGTTGAGGGTCATCCATATGGAAGATATCAGTACTTTCCTCCTTTTTATTGCTGAATAGTATTCCACTGTATGGATATACCACATTGTGCTATTCATTCACTGGTTGATAAGACATTTAGCTGTTTTTAGTTTTGGGGTATTATGCATTTGTGTTGCTATAAACATCACATATGTCTTTGTGTGGGCATGTGTTTTCATTTCTTCTGGTTAGATTCCCAGGAGTGATATTTCTGGGTCATGTGGTAAATTTACATATATCTTTAAGAAAATGCCAAACTGTTTTACAAAGGCATCATACCATTTTACTTTCTTTCCTGCAATGTATCCCTACCAATAGACATTACTTTTTGTCTTTTTAAATATAGCCAATCTAGTGGATGTGAAGTGGTATGTCATTATGCTTTAAACTGCATTCTCTTTAATATGATGCTGAACATCTTTTCATGTGTCAATTTCATATTTCTTTGATGAAATGTGTATTCAAAACTTTTGTTCATTTTTAAAGTAGGTCATTTGTCTTCCAGTTATTCAGTTATAAGATTACTTTATAAATTTTAGATACAAGCCCTTTATTAGACATAGGATTTACAAATATTTTCTCTCAGACTGCATCTTGTCTTTTCATTTTTTAAAGATGCTCTTTGAAGTACAGAAGATTTTAATTTTGACCAAATCCGTTATATCATTTTTTTCTTTTATGGATGGCACTTTCTTATACTATCTAAGAAATATTTTTCTAACCCCAAATCATAACATTTTTCTCCTTATTTTCTTCAAATGCTTTATAATTTTAGCTCTTTCACTTATGTCTCATTCATTTTGAGCTCGTTTTTTAGTATAGTGTGCGAGAATAGTTTAGAGTCATCTTTTTGTATTTGGATATTGAATCCTCCCATAACCATTTGTTGGAAGGCTATCATTTCTCCATTAAATTAATTGCCTTTGACCCTTTGTTGAAAATTCATTAACCGTAAATGTAAGTGTTTATTTCTGGACTCTCAATTCTGCTCCACTGATCTATGTATATGTTTATCCTTTTCTCAGTACCACTCTCTTGATTACTCTAGCTTTGTAATAAGTCAGAAATTGGGAAATATAAATCTTCCAATTGTGTTGTTCTTTTTTAAGATTGTTTTTGCTGTTTTGTGGCCTTTGCCTTTCCTTATAAATTTTAACATTAATATCTTAGTTTCTGAAGGCAAAAAGTCTGCTGGAATTTTGATAAGGATTACATTGAATGCATAATTGATCAATTTGGAAAGAATTCCATTTTAATGATCTCAAGTCTCTTAATCCATGAATAGGAAAGGTCCTTCCATTTATTTAGGTCTTATTTGATTTCTCTTGGCAGTATTTTTCAATTTTCATTGTACAGGTCTCCATAATTCTTTTTATTTTTTTCCCCTATTTTATTCTATTTGATGAAAATTATTTCTTAATTTCATTTTTGATTCATTGTTAGTCAGTTTAAATACATTTGAATTTTATATTGATTTTTGTCCTGTGAACTTATTGAATTTATTTTTTAATTTTAGTAGTTGTTTTTACATATTTCTTAGGATTTCATATATCCTGGGTCATATTATATGTGAATAAAAATAGTTTTATTTCTTCTTTTCTAACCTGGGTGTATTCTATTTATTTTATTTTCTTTGCCTGATTTTGAGAGTAGACACCTTTGTTTTGTTTCTGATCTCAGTCAGAGGGTATACAGTCTTTTACTGTGATGTATGATGTTAAATGTCAGTTTGGGGTAGGTGCCTTTTATCAGGTTGAAGAAGTTCCTTCTATTTTTATGTTTTTGAGTTTTTATCGTGGATGGATATTGGGTTTGGTTAAATGTCTTTTTCTGCATCTATTGAAGTTTTGTCCTTTATTGTATTTATGTAATGTATTACATTAATTGATTTTGAGGTGTTAAAACAACCTTGTATTTTTGCAATAAATTCAACATGGTCATTCTTTATAATTCTTTTATATTAGATTTACTAATATATATTACCTATAACAAAATTGCATTTATTTCAATACATAATAAGAGTTTATATATCATACCTTTGAGTAAATGCTGTTCTCTAAGAAAATATATCAAATTTATTCTGTGGTTTTGCTTTACCTCTGGGAAACAATTGCACATCTTTGGATGTATTAATATTCTGGTATGTATGCATGGGCATAATAATTATTGGCTTAGAAAAATAAAGAATTACTCCTGAATGGGAGAATTGTGTTGAACAGATAAAAATCTTGGCTCTGTCAACAAGGGATTACGTGATGCAATAGCCGTTACATAGAAAACCAGCAGGGTATAAAACTAGCTTAAGATATCCATCCACTTTTCCTGTTCTCTGAAAAGGAAACATCTCTTCATTTTGAAGGTTTGTTAAAACATTTGAAAGACATCTATGCCTAGTGCATTTTAGGGTGAATTTAAATGGTATTGGGAAGGATATATATTATGATTAATTCAAGTTTACCAGTTTTTCCTAGAAATGATCATTTCAGTGAGCAATAGGGGATATGAAGAAAATGAAAATGTACAATGTGCTATTAGGTATTATTTAGAGGTGAGAAGTTGTTTAACATGAGAGTGAGAAAAGGTGTGTTTGATCTGAGTTTTGTGTGCTGCTAAGAAGTCCTTGCTGAGGAAGAAGATCCAAAGTCTGAGAGAATTTCCACTTCCCTTTTGGAATGGACACAGTTGGTACTCATTCCAAAGAGAGAACCTATCTAACTTGCTATAATATTTTTGAATTTTATTTATTTATTTATTATACAGCAGGTTCTTATTAGTTATCTGTTTTATACATATTAGTGTATATATGTCAATCCCAATCTCCCAGTTCATCTCCTACCCCACCCCCCACCCCTGCTTTCTCCCCTTGGGGTCCATGCATTTGTTCTCTACATCTGTGTCTCTGTTTCTGCTTTGCAAACCAATTCATCTGTACCATTTTTCTAGTTTCCAGATACATACGTAAATATACGGTATTTGTTTTTCTCTTTCTGACTTACTTCACTCTGTATGACAGTCTCTAGGTCCATCCAGGTCTCTACAAATGACCCAATTTCATTCCTATTTATGGCTAAGTAATATTCCATTGTATCATTTGCTATTTTTATAGGTTGTTTTCCAGGCTTTTGTGTGTGTTTAGGTCTAATAGTATTCACCTGCAACTCAGAGAACTGCCCTCCATCTGCTCAAGCCACTTGCCCCTTCTGGAAAATGCCTGTGAGCCTGTTGTGGGACTTAATCAGTGACTGATGGAGGAAGAAGCATAACAGCACAACTCCTTTACGTCCAACTGGGAAAACACTGACACATAATGCACATTCCAGGGTTCCCTTTTGAGATCAGACTGACATTACTCTCTAAGAGACTTGCTAAAATCATATCCTTGCTTGGTTCAGTCTTTTTCTCTCTCTCCTGCTTCCCCCACTCTTTTACGGGTTTCTCCTAAGAGCACATTTAATAAATCCCTGACACATAAATCCTAGTCTACTTCTGAGGAACCTACACTAAGACACCTCATCCACAAATCCAAACAGTATGTGTGTATATAAGTATATGCATATGTAGGAGCAATGATGGGCAAGGGGTTATTTAATATTGCCTGATTTTTACTGTCATTCTCGGCCGATTACTCGCACTGAAGCCTTGGATGAGGAGGGAAGTTAGTTCAACTTTGGGAAAACTAAGGAGAATAGAGACAAGGAAAATGAGATGAGACTAAAATTAATAAGCTTAAAGTTTAATAAGAAAAATAACACACAGTCCATTAAAATTACAGTCTTGAACAAAGGCAATAGTAACAGGAATACACTAAGAAGAGACAGAGTTGACATAAAAATGTCCGGGTTTTAATTGATGGGAGTTCGAGAACTATTGGCAGGAATGCTGATGGGAATTAAACCAGTTTTTAAAGAGATGTAAAATTTGGATTGGTAGAAAGGAATGGCGAGAGTACTCCCTTTTGTAGCATTTTTGCGGATCAAGATGTGAAGGCTAAAACATTAAAAAACCAGTTGATATTAATACATGGATAAAAATGACAAGAGTAGTATTATAAGGAGTCTAAGGCACATAGATGATACATAATTTGCTCAATGATATGTAGAAGACTAATATTCATAGATAATATGTTTCTGGAAGGAATATTAGATATTACTTTGGAAAAGTTGGTTAGAAGAAGGAGAGTTTAATTTTTTACAGAAATGAGCATACCGAATGTTTAAATAGCAGGGAGAGAAGGGAGGGTGCTCAGAGTGTATGCTCTAGGTATGTTAGTTTCACCACACTCAGAAATTTGTCAGATATGCAAAATAGTTACAAAATACTAAGCTAGTCAAGAGAAGACCAAAAAAAAAGTCTTTTGGAGCCACTTATTCATAAAATAAGGACCTGAACAGCCACAGCAGATGCTAGATTGTAAATAAAATAAGTGGTATGATAATCTCTAGTTGCATCCATGTTGCTGCAAATGGCATTATTTTGTTCTTTTTTATGGCTAATAGTCCACTGTATATATGTATCACATCTTCTTTATCTGTTCCTCTGTCGATGGACATTTAGGTTGCTTCCATGTCTTGGCTATTGTAAATAGTGCTGCAATGAACATTGGGGTGCATGTATCTTTTTGAATTATGGTTTTCTCTAGATATATGCCCAGGAGTGGGATTGCTGGATCATATTGTAGCTCTATATTTAGTTTTTTAAGGAACCTTTGTACTGTTCTCACTTTGCTGTACATCTGAAACTAACACAACATTGTAAATCAACCATACTCCAATAATAATTTTTAAAAAGGAATAATAAAATATCTAAGTCACACCAAGGGAAAAAAAAAAGTTGTGCAGGATACAGTGCAAAAGAGAACTGAGGGAAGGAGGTGTGTGAAAAGCAATCAAATTAGAGCATTAAGAACTATATTTGGCCGTTTTCACCTCTGCATCCGGATATGAGCAATAGTGATACAAGCCTCTGCATTACAACATTATAAACCTTACTTGAGATCTGAAAATTCATTGGATATTAATTTATATCCATATTTACAGCTAATTCTCTATACATCACATTGAAGTAATATTCTTAGAACATTAATTAAATGTGAGTGAAATGCACAAAAATAAGCCTTCAGTAAATGCATTGGCTCATCAAACCATTTATGTTGGATTTTTTCCTGGAATTTAATAAGAAGTTATGAGAATGATTTATTGTTGGCATAATTCAAATTGTTGCAAATATTTTTTCAAACTTTAGATTCTGAATATTGTTTCATTAGTGCTACTGTTGTCTGCATAGCTGCCATGTATGTTTTTGATCATATGTATTGATCTTTATGTGATTCTATATAGAAATTCAGAATTTGAGAGCATACAGGAAGAGTATTTCTCGTATCTAAATTCATCAGCCCTTTTCTAGCTCCATATGTGATGGTCTTTGTCAGAATGTTACTTTTCAGCAATTTTTCTTTTTTTTTCTTTGAAACTGTAAAATCAACGACAACCTCCACCTCCATGATACCTAAAATGATCTTAAATAAATAGCCATCCCTATTTTATGGTTGCACTTTGTCTAGACCAAGTTCTGGAAACTTCCTTTGTTTTATTTCTATACTAGTTTGCTTCTTTAGATTCTCTGTCAATAATGGCCAGGTATGCCCAGTCCCATACAAAAGTTACATCCACTGAGTGCCATATTTTTCTGTGTTTAGATCCTATATTGAATAATCTAACCGTAACCACCCCATGATCTTATATTTAAATTCTCTCTACCTCCTTTGCTGTGTCTTGTCTTAAATTGATTCTTTTTCATGAATCCCCATTTGGTTTTTATGCCTCTGGCATTGGATCCTCTCTTGACAACGGTTTTCACATTTCTTGTTTAGAGAATATTTTCTGGCAGACATCTTGCCTATCACATATTTTACTATATATTTTAAATATCACATATATTTACCAGTAGAATGAGCACTAGCATGTCGTAAATATATTGTTAATGTCAATGTTAGAGCAAAGAGTAATTTTATTTAAGGAAAAATAAAATTTTTTTGGATTAGAGGAATTGATATTTGGTACAAGTAGACTATGGCAAACCGTAGGCAAGTCCAGAGAACAAAGGAGGGAAGCGTTCTTTTATAAAAGAACAGAGGAAGAAGGGAGGGGTTGTTCTGAACCAAAGTTCATTGGAGAAAAATGAGAGTTCAAAGTGGTGGTGGCTTCTCCTTGCTGCAGATGAGGGCAGCTTGGTGTTGCCAGCTGAGGGAGGAAATCTTCCTTCTTCCTGTGGACCATGCAAGCTGAGAAGAGTGGCACGTGCTTGCAAGTCCTCCCTTCATGACTTCTCGACTCCAACTTTGAGTTGGTTTCCCTAACACATCGCCCAGGATGAGTTATAGTCCTGGGACCTGTTCCTTCAAAATTATTCAGAATCCCTGTATTGTATATATAGGGAAAATATGATTTGGGATTTTAAAATTAAGTCATGTCTATATCAATGGCAATGTTCTATAGATTCCTGTGGTTATAATAATAGGGTGATGTATTCTAATTTAAACAAATTAAATACTGGCTAAGACTGTTTAGATTTTACTCTAGACCACTATTGTTTTAAGTTTGGAGGCAACATATTCACTACCAAAAATCTATTAAGACAGAGAAACTGTCAATTGTGTGTTGGGTATTGACAGATACAAGTCTGGTGACATTGTGTGCCATTTATTGGATCCTGTAAGCGTGCAATTTTTAAAATAAGCTTTATTTTTTAAAACAGTTTTAGATTTACACAAAAATTGTAAAGATAGTATAGAGAATTCCCATATACCCCACACTTAGTACCTCCTGTTATTAGCATCTTACGTTAGTATGGTGCATTGTTACAATTAACTAACCAATATTGTCAAATGCATGGTTTATTTGTATTTCCTTAGTTTTTACCTGGTGTCCTTTTTTCCATTCCAGAATCCTGTATACAATATCTCTTTATATTTAGTGGTATGTCTCTTTAGGCTTCTCTTTGATAATCTTGACAATTTTTAGGAATCCTGATCAGACGTATTGTAGGATGCCCCTTCTATTGATAATTGTCTGATGTTTTTATCATGGTTAGATGGGGTTTGTGGGTTTGAGGGAGGAAGTTTACAGGGGTAAAGTATGATTTTCACATAATATCAAGGTATTGATATCATACTATCAATATGATTTATAACTGTTGATGTTCACGTTGATCATCTGGCTGAGGTAGTGTTTGCCAGATTTCTCCACTGGAATGCTACTCCACCTTCCTTTCCAGACTGTACTCTTTGGAGGAAATCACTACGTACAGCACAGAGTGTCTACATAAATTATTTGGAATTCTTCTACATAGGAGATTTTTCTCTTCAGCCCCATTTATTTATTAGTGTGGACTCATAGATATTTATTTTATACTTGGAGTTACTCACTTTGTTGCTCAGTTGTTCCAGTTTGGCTATTTAGAGTTCTTTCAATTGGATCTTGTGCCCCTTTGACATATCCCTATCTATCTGTCTATCTATCTATCTACCTATATCATCTACTCACATTTTTTAAACACTTCATTACTTTTTGGCACTATAAGATGTACCAGGGTCATTTTGTATATTTACTGCCCCACTCCTAGAATCACCCATTTCTCCATGGAGGCCTGGTTCCTTTTATTTGAGAATGGCATCAAGATCTGACTACTAGGTGTGTTCATTGCTACTAGGTATCATTTCTTTTAGGCCCTCTCAGCTGAGAGAGCTGAGAAATATATGTATGTATACTAGCCCAGTATAATGTTAGCTATATTTTTTTAGATGTTCCTTATAAGATTGAGAGACTTCCCCTCTATTCCTAGTCTATGAGAGAATTTATCATTAATAGGTGTTGGATTTTGTCACTTTTCAGTGTCAATTGTTAGAATCATATTATTTTTCTTCTTTAGCCTGTTGATATGGTGGATTACATTTATTGATTTTTGAATGTTACACCAATATTGCATACTTGGATACGTCTCCCCTGTATGTGTTATAATATTTTTAATATATTATTGAAATAAATTCCTAATATGTTTTAAAGAATTTCCCATCTGTGTTCATAAGAGATATTGGCCTGCAGACTTTTTGTCTTATAATGAATTTATCTGCTTTTGCTTTTAGGTAATGCTGGCCTTATAAAATGAGTTAGGAAGTATTCTCTCTACCGATATGTTCTGAATGAGATTATAAATATTTGATATCATTTTTTCTTAAATGCTTGGTAGAATTCACCACTGAAACCATCTTAGCCTGGTACATACTTTTTTATTTCTTTTGAATGCTATTAATTATTGATTCAAGTTCTAAATAGATACAGGCCTACTCAGATTATCTGTTTCACTTTGTTGAGTTTTGGTAGTTTGTGTCAAGTTATTCGTCTATTTAATCAGATTATGAAATTTGCAAGCATAGACATTCACAGAAAGATAGACAAGATGAAAAGGTAGAGGGCTATGTACCAGATGAAGGAGCAAGGTAAAACCCCAGAAAAAGCAACTAAATGAAGTGGAGATAGGCAACCTCCCAGAAAAAGAATTCAGAATAATCATACTGAAGATGATATAGGACCTTGGAAAAAGAATGGAGGCAAAGATCGAGACAATGCAAGAAATGGTTAACAAAGACCTAGAAGAATTAAAGAACAGACAGAGATGAACAATACAATAACTGAAATGAAGAACACACTAGAAGGAATCAATAGCAGAATAAGTGAGACAGAAGAATGCATAAGTGTCCTGGAAGACAGAATGGTAGAATTCACTGCCGCGGAACAGTATAAAGAAAATAGACTGAAAAGAAATGAAGACAGCCTAAGAGACTTCTGGGGCAACATTAAACACAATGACATTCGCATTATAGGGGACCCAGAAGGAGAAGAGAGACAGAAAGGAAATGAGAAAATACTTGAAGATATTACAGTCAAAAACTTCCCTAACATGGGAAAGGAAATAGCACCCCCAAGTCCAGGAAGCACAGAGAGACCCATACAGCATAAACTCAAGGAGAAAGACACCAAGACACATAGTAATCAAATTGACAAAAGACAAAGAAAAATTATTGAAAACAACAAGAGAAAAATGACAAATAACATAGAAGGGAACTCCATAAAGTTAACAGCTGATTTCTCAGCAGAAACTCTACAAGCCAGAGGGAGTGGCATGATATATTTAAAGTGATGAAAGGGAAGAACCTACAACCACGATTACTCTACCTGGCAAGGATCTCATTCATATTCAATGGAGAATTCAAAAGCTTTACAGACAAGCAAAAGCTAAGAGAATTCAGCACCACCAAACCAGCTCTACAACAAATGCTAAAGGAACTTCTCTAAGTGGCAAACACGAAGAAAAGGACCTACAAATACAAACCCATAACAATTAAGACAATGGTAATAGAAGCATATATATAGATAATTACCTTAACGGTGAATGGAATAAATGCTCCAACCAAAAGACACGCTCACTGAATGGATACAAAAACAAGACCCGTATATATGCTGTCTATAAGAGACCCACTTCAGACCTAGGGACACATGCAGAATGAAAGTGAGAGGATGGAAAAAGATATTCCATGCCAATGGAAATCACAAGAAAGCAGGAGTTGCAATTCTCATATCAGACAAACTAGACTTTAAAACGAAGACTATTACAAGGGACAAAGAAGTACACTACATAATGATCAAGGGGTCAATACAAGAAGATGATATAACAATTGTTAATATTTATGCACCCAACATAGGAGCACCTCAATATATAAGGCAAATACTGACAGCCATAAAAGAGGAAATCGACAGTAACAGAATCATAGTAGGGGACTTTAACACCCCAATTGCACCAATGGACAGATCATCCAAAATGAAAATAATTAAGGAAACACAAGCTTTAAATGATACATTAAACAAGATGGACTTAATTGTTATTTATATGACATTCCATCCAAAAACAAAAGAATACACGTTCTTCTCAAGTGCTCATGGAACATTCTCCAGGATAGATCATATCTTGGGTCACAAATCAAGCCTTGGTAAATTTAAGAAAATTGATATCGTATCAAGTATCTTTTCCGACCACAATGCTATGAGCCTAGATGTCAATTACAGGAAAAAATCTGTAAAAAAATACAACCACGTGGAGGCGAAACAACACACTACTTAATAACCAAGAGATCACTGAAGAAATCAAAGAGGAAATAAACAAATACCTAGAAACAAATGAAAATGAAAACACGACGACCCAAAACCTATGGGATGCAGCAAAAGCAGTTTTAAGAGGGAAGTTTATACCAATACAAGCCTACCTTAAGAAACAAGAAACATCTCTAATAAACAACCTAACCTTACACCTAAAGCAATTAGAGAAAGAAGAACAAAACCCCCTCAAAGTTAGCAGAAGGAAAGAAATCATAAAGATCAGATCAGAAATGAATGAAAAAGAAATGAAGGAAACGATGGCAAAGATCAATAAAATTAAAAGCTGGTTCTTTGAGAAGATAAAAAATTGATAAACCATTAGCCAGACTCATCAAGAGAAAAAGGGAGACGTCTCAAATCAATAGAACTAAAAATGAAAAAGAAGTAACAGCTGACACTGCAGAAATAAAAAGGATCATGAGAGATTACTACAAGCAACTATATGCCAATAAAATGGACAACCTAGAAGAAATGGACAAATTCTTAGAAAAGCACAACCTTCTGACACTGAACCAAGAAGAAATAGATAATATGAACAGACCAATCAGAAGCACTGATACTGAAACTATGATTAAAAAGATTCCAACAAACAAAAGCCCAGGACCAGGTGGCTTCACAGGCGAATTTTATCAGACATTTAGAGAAGAGGTAACTCCTATCCCTCTCAAACTCCTCCAAAATATAGCAGAGGGAGGAACACTCCCAAACTCATTCTACAAGGCCACCATCCCTCTGATAGCAAAACCAGACAAAGATGTCACAAAGAAAGAAAACTACAGGCCAATATCACTGATGAACATAGATGCAAATATCGTCAACAAAATATTAGCAAACAGAATCCAACAGCACATTAAAAGGATCATACACCATGATCAAGTGGAGTTTATTCCAGGAATGCAAGGATTCTTCAATATATGCAAATCAATCAACATGATATACCATATTAACAAACTGAAGGAGAAAAACCATACGATCGTCTCAATAGATGCAGAGAAAGCTTTCGACAAAATTCAACACCCATTTATGTTAAAAACTCTGCAGAAAAAAACCCTGCAGAAAGTAGGCATAGAGGGAACTTTCCTCAACATAATAAAGGCCATATATGACAAACCCATAGCCAACATTGTCATCAATGGTGAAAAACTGAAACCATTTCCATTAAGATGGGGAACAAGACAAGGTTGCCCACTCTCGCCACTATTATTCAACATAGTTTTGGAAGTTTTAGCCACAGCAATCAGAGAAGATAAAGAAATAAGAATCCAAATTGGAAAAGAAGTAAAGCTGTCACTCTTTGCAGATGACATGATACTATACATAGAGAATCCTAAAGATGCTACCAGAAAACTACTAGAGCTAATCAATGAATTTGGTAAAGTAGCAGGATACAAAATTAATGCACAGAAATCTCTTGCATTCCTATACACAGATGATGAAAGATCTGACAATGAAATTAAGAAAACACTCCTATTTACCATTGCAAGAAAAAGAATAAAATACCTAGGAATAAACCTACCTAGGGAGACAAAAGAACTGTATGCAGAAAACTATAAGACATTGCTGAAAGAAATTAAAGATGATACAAACAGATGGAGAGAGATGCCATGTTCTTGGATTAGAAGAATCAATATTGTGAAAATGACTCTACTACCCAAAGCAATCTACAGATTCAGTGCAATCCCTATCAAATTACCAATGGCATTTTTCACAGAACCGGAACAAAAAATTTCAGAATTTGTGTGGAGACACAAAAGACCCCGAATAGCCAAAGCAGTCTTGAGAAAGGAAATCCGATATGGAGGAATCAGGCTCCCTGACTTCAGACTATACTACAAAGCTACACTAATCAAGACAGTATGGTACTGGCACAAAAACAGAAATATAGATCAAGGAAACAGGATAGAAAGCCCCGAGATAAACCCATGCACATATGGTCACCTTTTCTTTGATAAAAGAGGCAAAAGTATACAGTGGATAAAAGACAGTCTCTTCAATATGTGGTGCTGGGAAAAGTGGACAGCTACATATAAAAGAATGAAATGAGAACACTCCCTAACACCATACACAGATCTTTTTTGACTCACCTCCTAGAGAAATGGAAATAAAATGAAAAATAAACAAATGGGACCTAATGAAACTTAAAAGCTTTTGTACAGTAAAGGAAGCCATAAATAAGACGAGTAGACAATCTTCAGAATGGGAGAAAATATTTGCAAATAAAGCAACCAACAAAGGTTTACTCTCCAAAATTTACAAGCAGCTCATGCAGCTCAATATCAAAAAACAAACAACCCAATCCAAAAATGGGCAATAGACCTAAATAGACATTTCTCCAAAGAAGACATACAGATGGCCAAGATGCACATGAAAAGCTGCTCAACATCACTAATGATTAGAGAAATGCAAATCAAAAGTACAATGAGGTATCACCTCACACCAGTTAGAATGGGCATCATCAGAAAATCTACAAACAACAAATGCTGGAGAGGGTGTGCGGAAAAGGGGACCTTCTTGCACTGTTGGTGGGAATGTAAATTGGTACAGCCACTATGGAGAACAGTATGGAGGTTCCTTAAAAAACTAAAAATAGAACTACCATATGACCCAGCAATCCCACTACTGTGCATATACGCAGAGAAAACCAAAATTCAAAAATACACCTGCACCCCAATGTTCATTGCAGCACTATTTACAATAGCCCGGTCATGGAAGCAATGTAAATGCCCATTGGCAGACAGATGGATAAAGAAGATGTGGTACATATATACAATGGAATGTTACTTAGTCATAAAAAGGAACGAAATTGGGTCCTTAGTAGAGACATGCATGGATCTAGAGACTGTCATACAGAGTGAAGTAAGTCAGAAAGAGAAAAAAAAACAAATATTGTATATTAACGCATATATGTGGAACCTAGAATATGGTACAGATGACCCTTTTTCCAGGGCAGAAATAGAGACACACATGTAGAGATCAAACATATGGACACCAGGGGGGAAAGTGGTGGGGGGGTGGTGGTGTGATGAATTGGGAGATTGGGATTGACAAATATACACTAATATGTATAAAATGGATAACTACTAAGAGCCTGCTGTATAAAAAAATAGATAAAATAAAATTCAAAAAAAAATTTGCAGGCATAATAGTGTGTTCATAATATGCCCTTTTTCTTAATAAAGGCTTTTTTAAAAGAGCAATTTTAGATTCAAAGCAAAATTGAGAGTAAAGTACAGAGATTTCCCATATACTTCCTGTACCCACACATACATAGCCTACACCATTGTCTTTTTCTTGAGTTTAATAGTTCTTTATGGGACTTCCCTGGTGGTGCAGTGGTTAAGAAACCACCTGCCAGTGCAGGGGACATGGGTTCAATCCCTGGTCTGGGAAGATCCCACATACTGCGGAGCAACTAAGCCCATGTGCCACGACTACTCAGCGCGTGTGCCACAACTACTGAATCCCACACTTCTAGAGCCCGTGGTCCACAACAAGATAAGGCACTGCAGTGAGAAGCCTGCCCACTGCAACAAACAGTAGCTCCCGCTCTCCGCAGCTAGATAAAGCCCACATGCAGCAACGAAGACCCAACGCAGACATAAATAAATAAATTTTTTAAAAAGAGAAAAGAGTTCTTTGTACATTTTGGATAACAGTCCTTTATCGGGATGTGTCTTTGCAAACCTTTTTTCGCAGTTTGTGGCTTGTCTTCTCATTCTCTTGACATTGTCTTTCATAGAGCAGAAGTTTTTAATTTTAATTGAGTTCAGCTTATTCATTCTGTGTTTCATGTATTGTGTCTTTGGTGTTGTATTTAAATAGTCATCACCATATGCATGGTCATCTCTGTTTTCTGCTATGTTTCTATATTGTTTTCCTGTTTTCAGTTTCATTGCTTCTTTTTATAATTTTTAGTTCCTTTCTTCTGCTTCTTTTAGGCTTAAATTACTCTTCTTTTTCTTTTTCTTCTATCATTGCACTGCTTCTACAGCATCTCACAAATTATAAGTTGTATTTTCATTTTAATTTGTTTTAAAATAATGTAAATTTATCTTGAATTTATTTATTGACCCAAATGTTATTTAGAAATCCTTTGTTTAATCTCAAAATATTTAGGGATTTTCTGGCTATATTTCTGTTATTGAGTTTTAATTTAATTTCATTATGGTCTTAGAATAAACTTCATATGATTTCTTTGCTTTTCATTTTGTTAAGGTGTACTTATGGTCTAGAATATGGTCTATATTGGTAAATGTTCTTTGTGATCTGAAAATAGTGTATATTTTACTGTTGTTGGATGAAGTATTCTATAAATGTTAATTAGATCAACTTGATTGATGGTGATGTTCAGGTAAAATCTGATATAATTGAAATAAGTAGATAATTCCACTTTTATAGTTGGAGGCTTTAACATGCCTTTTTGATAAATTGATGGTTGATCAAGCAGGCGGAAAATCAGTAAGATATTTATGAAAATCAAGGAGGCTACTGTGGCTGGAGGAGAGTGAACATGTGGAGGCAATGTGCTCATATCAGCAGGGAGGGCAGACCGTGTGGGCTGTAAGTAAGATGTGAAGAAAGGGACCAATTTGGAGGAAAGATGATGAGTTCATTTATATAGAATGACAAGTGCAAACTGAATATTAGAGACTCAAGAGAAGATGTCAGATAGACATCTGGAATATTAACAACTACATTATACAGCCTCTAAGAAATACTGTGCCTCTATGAAATACTATTAAATAGTCATCCACGACTGAAATGATCACATCCTCCCACTAGTGGGAAATGCATTATGAATGCCTTGCAGAATTAAGGGCCACTTGGGTTTTTTTGGTCATCAGTTGAAAAGAGGTCCAATCAACATGATTTCGTCTTATTTCTACTTATTTCCAGCTGTTAAGGTAGTTGCAGAAGACGTTGGCAGCTGTTCTTAACAAGGTTGAATATAAAAAAGGAATAGTAGGACATGAAGGTTGAGCATTTATGCAAGAGAGTAATTTTAGTTTTGAACACTGGATTTTTTTAAACAGTTTCAGGAGGGAAGTAAAGGCAAGCAATGGAAATAGATGATATAGACTGTAAGTCTAAATGTAGATAAACTATTTCTGCTAGAGCACTAGAGGAAGTAAGCTAGGAAGACAGGAGGTATTAGTAAAAGGATATGATGCATGAGTGAGTATATTGGCAAATTATTGGTTTTGCTAGTGATGAAAATGTGGGCTGTGACCACAGATGAGATTGGCTAATAAAGAAAGGTTGGAAGACAGAGTCATTGGGAGAAAAGAATTCAAAAAATTAGATTTTGTATACTGGAAGAATCATCAAAGTGGATATTAAAATCACCAAAGATGAAGATAACAGTAGTGCTGGAGAGACTGACAGTGACTGAGGTGCTAAAATCTTCAAGAAATAAAATCAGGTGCTCTTGGGGTATGTAGAAGGCCAGAGCAGAGCGAAGTAGCATCTGGTATAATCTGATGAAGTGCAAATCAAAGCTCAAGAATTTTAGGAAAGAGAAAGGCAAATGTTCTAGAAGTGTGAATGAAGGATAATTTGGAAATGTGAATGAGGGATAGGAAGGTAATTTGTCCCATCTTTAGGTCAAATGATACAAGAAGTATTAAAAAAACAGAAAAGCGTGAACAATCAACCAAATTCACAAGTGTCAGAACTGAACTCCCACTCAGATCTTCTCTCTTGAAATCATGTATTTTTTATAATTTTCCCTGGTGATGCAAAAGAAAATACTTGACTCATGGTCCAAACCTACCGTGTGCAAGGCTGAAAAATGTAATGTTCAAGTGGGACCAGGAAAAGGAAGTGGAGCTGTGAGTGTCTCACGAGTCTGCCACAGAGAGATATAGCCTATTTACATTCTTATGAGAAAAAAAAAAAGTAGTTCTGGGATAGGAGGGTATAAAAACGAAATTATGAAAATGCATACAAATATGTTGAGAAAGAAATAGGGAGAAATGTCTAAATATACCAATGAGCCAGACAGCAAGCTGTCGGATGAGTTCAAAAATAAAAACAGAACTCATGTCAAGAAAACCTTAGTGACTTTAGATGCTTGAAAGAGCATTAGAGTTACATTATTAATGCAAAAGTAAGAAAACGCCATAGAAAACTTTAAAAGCAATAGAATATGCCATCATAGAAAACTTTCAAATGGATATATATAGTATCTAGAACAAAGATTGAAGAGTCTCCCACATGTGAGGTCACCCTAGAATGGTATTATTCAGACATTGAAAACACTTGGAAGGTTGTCATATTTCATGAGATATTGAGAAATCCTGAAACGTATTGAAATAAGGAAACTGAAAGGGAAAGCATTGTGTAGCAAATTACCTGCTTTGTCAAGACTTGGCAGTGGACTGGGGGCTGAATAGCCTTTTGGTGTGGAATGGGAAAAACAACTAGGAAAAGTGACAAATATAGTTGCAACGTTAGCTTTAGTTTTAATGTTTTGGGGGTCTCTTGAAAGTTAGGCAGTAAGGTACAAATGGTTACATCAAATAGGATTTGTCTTCAATAAGATTTATACAGGGAGATTGAACTTGGAGAATTCAGGCTAAATAAGTCATATCCTGATTATTTATTGCCTACTCAACTAATACTGGTCATATTTGGGATATTCTTGGGTAGATTTTAAATACATAAGACTCAAGATAATTTAGTCTAAGGTAATAATAGAAAGGTCCAGAAGACATTTCCATGCAATACAACCACTAAAAGTGATTTTTTTAAATTAAAAAAAAAATTATTTAAGGTGTTGGGGGTAGGAGTTTATTAATTAATTAATTTATTTTTGCTGTGTTGGGTCTTCGTTTCTGTGCGAGGGCTTTCTCTAGCTGTGGCAAGCAGGGCCACTCTTCATCGCGGTGCGCGGGCCTCTCACTGTCGCAGCCCCCCTTGCCACGGAGCACAGGCTCCAGACACGCAGGCTCAGCAACTGTGGCTCACGGGCCCAGCTGCTCCGCGGCATGTGGGATCCTCCCAGACCAGGGCTCGAACCCGTGTCCCCTGCATTAGCAGGCAGATTCTCAACCACTGTGCCACCAGGGAAGCCCCTAAAAGTGATTTTTTTTTGATATATCTTTTCTAATCTGGAAAGATGTTAATGATACATTCTTAAGTAAAGTGACATTTACAAAAACATAGTATTCATTACAGTACTGACTACTAGGCAGTTGGTAAACAAAACAGAATCTCTCTGCTATTATACTGTTTTTTTAAAATAGCTATGCATTTTCATATGAAAGTTTCTAAAAGCGACTAGAAATAATCTCTACAGGGCAATAAGTTTAAAAATATTTTGAAGTTTCCATTTCATTTTACCTCTCTGGATATTTTAATGTTTGTAAAATTAACATTTCTTTTAGAATGAAAATAATATGTAGAAAGGGCTTATAGAAGAAATGAAGAAAAGTCAAATGGGAGGCTGTTCCAAAAGTGATAAATATGTTTATTTAGAACTTGTTTTTTGCCAACTGTTTTTACCACACACAAAGAGGACAGGGAAGATAACACCATCTTCTTCCAACCCATGGCCCAGAGTGACAAGGTAACGTGCCAAATTCTCACTACCCAGATCCCCAGAGTAGGTCCCAGTTGCTCTGATGCCTTGTTCAGAGAAATCCTTCAAATCTACAAAGAACATCAAATTAAATCATTTAGTGTTGCACGTTCAACTAGGACACTCAGGACAACAGATACCTGGCCTCACTCAGAGAGGGGAAGCATGGCAACTGAAGTGGAGGTATAATAATATAACCATGCTACTTAAATAATGTAACTATGGAGTCTTAACCTTTATTTTGACATTAACACATCATATGATTTAGTTTAAAACAATGCTGAAGGATCCTAAGCTTTTCAGTACCAATCTATTTGATTTAAAAAAAAAATTTTTTTTGTAATCCATATAAAATCTACAAGAATAGTACAGCAAACACCCACTTATCCTTCACCCAGATTTAGCAGTTGTTTACATTTTACTATATATGTGTACTTGAATATAGTTTTGAACAATTTTGAAAATATTTTCAAACCATTTGTAAGTAAGTTGGAGGCATCATGTTACTTTTGCCCTAAATACTGCAATGTGCATCTTCTGATAAGGATATTTCTCTTTATAAGCACATAACTATAAATCTTCCACATAGCCATCATCTCACCTTAGGAAAAATAATGATACTTTAAAAATATCATTTGCTATACAAACCATATTTAAATTTCACCTTTGTAAATGAAAAACTGGGTTTTAGAGGCTTCTTTTCAATTCATGATTCAATCAAATTTCACTTATTGTATTTGGATGCTTCATCTGTTCAGACGCTTTCATTTAGACCAGTCCCCGTGGCTTCTTTTTTAAATAAAATTTTTATTTTAAATCAATTTTAGATCTATAAAAAAAGTGAAGATAGAGAGTTCTTATATACTCTGCACCCTCTTTTCCCTATTATGGACTTCTATATAAGTGTGGTACATTTGTTACAGATGGTGAACTAATATTGATACATTATTATTAACTAAAGCCCATATTTATTCAGATTTCCATAGATTGTTTTTTAATCTAAGGTCTTTTTTGTGTTCCAGAATCCCATCCAGAATAAATTGTTATGTTTCCTTAGGCTTCTCTTGACTGTGAAAGTTTCACAGGCTTCCCTTTTTTTTGCGGTATGCGGGCCTCTCACTGTTGTGGTCTCTCCCGTTGCGGAGCTCAGGCTCCGGACACGCAGGCTCAGTGTCCATGGCTCATGGGCCCAGCCGCTCCGCGGCATGTGGGATCTTCCCAGACCGGGGCACGAACCCATGTCCCCTGCATCGGCAGGCGGACTGTCAACCACTGTGCCACCAGGGAAGCCCCCACAGGCTTCCCTTTTTTGGATGACCTTGACAATTTTTAGGATTGCTGGTCAGATATTTTGTAGAATTTCCCTTGATTGGGAATTGCCTGATGTTTATTCTCATAATTGTACTGTGGTTATCAGATTTTGGAAGAGGGCCACAAAAATGCCATTTTCATCATACCATATCTTGGATTTTGTATTAGTTTGCTATGGCTGCCATGACAAAATACCTCAGGCTGGGTGGTTTAAATGAAGAAATTTATTTTCTCACAGTTCTGGAAGCTAGAACTAAGATCAAGGTGTCAGCAGATGGTTGTCTTCTCCTTTTGCCTTCACATGATCTTTCCTCTGCAAGTCTTCATCCTTGGTGTCTCCTGTGTGTTCAAATTTCTTCTTTTTTCTTTTTCTTTGTGGTACGCAGGCCTCTCACTGCTGTGGCCTCTCCCGTTGCGGACGTGCAGGCTCAGCGGCCATGGCTCATGGGCCCAGCCGCTCCGTGGCATGTGCGATCTTCATGGACTGGGGCACGAACCCGTGTCCTCTGCATTGGCAGGCGGACTCTCAACCACTGCGCCACCAGGGAAGCCCCAAATTTCTTCTTCTAATAAGGTCCATGGTCAGATTGGACTAGGGCTCACCCTAACAGCATCATTTTAACTTAAATCACTTTTATTCAGAGACTTCATTTCTTTAAACCAGGTTTAGGTTCTTAGAGGACAGATGGTGCAGAGATTTCCCATATACCCCCAGCCACCACACATGAATAGTTTCCCTCGTTATGAACATCTCCCACTAGAGTGGTACATTTGTTACAACTGATGAACCTGCATTGACATATTAGAGTCACCCAAAGTCCATAGTTTACGTTACAATTCACTCTTGATGGTCTAATTCTAAAGTTTATATAGAGAGGCAAAAGGCCCAGAATAGCCAACACAGAATTGAAGGTACAGAACAGAGTTGGAGGACTGAAACTACCCAACTTCAAAATTTACTATAAAGCTACTGTAATGAAGACATAGTGATATATAATATATTAAACATATACAATTAAATACATTGTTGCTGTTATTATTTTGCTGTTATCTGTTAGACCAATTATGAATAAGAAAATCAAAGTTTTTATTTTACCTTCACTTATTCCTTATTTGACGCATTTCCATACTTTATATAGATCTGAGTCTGAGCTATTTTCCCTCTCTCTAAAAGATTGTCCTTTAACCTTTTTTGCAAGGCAGGCTTACTAGCAGCAAACTCCTTCAATTTGGAGGTTTCTATTGCTATGTCTTCAACCTCAAGAGTTCTTTCCTCAGCTGTGTCTAGTCTACTAATAGGCCCATCACAATGTTTCTTCCAAATTCCTCTTTTCTGTAACAGTGCTTTTGATCTCTAGCATTTCTTTTTGTTTCTTTTTTAGAATTTATAGCTCATCTATTCTTGCATGCTATCTACTTTACCTACTAGAGCCCTTAGCATATTAATCACAGTTGTTTTAAATTCTGGTCTGATTATCCCAGTATCTGTTGTATCTGACTCTGGCACTGATGCTTGATCTGTGTATTCAGATTGTGGTTTTTGCCTTTTATTATGCTCTGTAACTTCTTCTTGATAGCCAGACATGATCTATGAGTAAAAAGAACTGCTGTAAATAGGAATTTAGTGATGTGGTGTTGATGTTGGAGGGATGGGACACATTCTATGATTTGGTTTCAGTCTTTTAGTAAGCCTATGCCTCTGGATGGTGAATTTAACAAGTGTTCTTAGCTTTTTATTTCTCCCTCTTTAGTTAAAGTGGGATGGCTAGCATGGAGTTGAGTTGAGTCTTTCCCTTCTCTGAAGGGAGTTGAGTCTTTCCCTTCTCTGAAGTAGAAGGATACAGCTGACTGGAGGTTGGGTATTTCCCTTACCCCAGGTCATTTAGGTTCTGATAATATCCCAGAAGGTTATGATCTTATTAACTAGTTTCTCCTGAAGGAATTCTTGATAATAACTGAGTGCTCTGGTGTATTTCAAGGTTGTTACATTTCCCCTCCTCTTGCCAGATGCATTAGGGGATTTTTCTCTGATTTTCACTGAGAGGACCTGGTTGAGCTCTTGGAGGCACCTCTCAGGAAATTGTGGGGGGCTTAATGACTGGGTTCCCCTGGACTACATAACTCTCAGAGGTGTCTACACTTAGCCTCCAGCAATTTGTCAACTATGGGTCAGGTTTTCCTAGCTGGCACTGGCTCCTGTGGCAGTTTCTACTCATGATTCTCGGCTCCAGTAAGCTATAACTCCTTGTTTTTCCTCTCTCTCCTATTTTGGGGACAGCGATTTGCCCTGAATCTTCCTCTCTCCTACTGATCCAAGAAAAGGTGTTCAGCTTTTTACTTGTTATTAGGATGGAATGGAGACTTCCAAAGCTCCTTACTTGTGGACCTGGAAATGCCTTAATTAATTTTTAGGGAATTCCTCATGAGCTTGTTTTCCTATGGGAACAGGCAGATTAGAAAGCATCATGGTTCTTATGTCTACCCATCCCATTTTTCTCATCCTGGCTTACAAATAGCCCAGCCTGAGCTTCCCTCTGCTACTTTGACAGTGGATGACAATCCTCTCAACATTTTCTTTTTTTCATATCTTTCTATCCTTCTTACCTGAGATCAAGTGCCCTGTATTCAAATACATGGTGATCCCTTTCTCTATTTATAGAAGCAGACTTTAAAAAAAATTTTTTTTTTACGTGGTGTATATCTAGAGCTTTTGTACTTTAGAACACTCAAAAACTATTTGGGGATTTTGTTATTTATTTTAATAAATAACAAAATATTCCTGAATAAATATTCCTGAATAAAGAGGCCAGGTAGTGAAAAAAAGAAGTTCTTTTAAAATTTTAGTTGTCTTAGGATTTTGGATGATCAGGGATTTTATGACAAATTTGAGCATTTGAGCATGTGACAGATTCTAAAACGGACTGAGGAGGTACTGAGTACACTTTCTGTGGAGGTATTCAAGCAGATATTTGATGTACAGCTAATGGACACATTGTAGAAGAA
This sequence comes from Delphinus delphis, assembly GCF_949987515.2. Taxonomy (NCBI): domain Eukaryota; kingdom Metazoa; phylum Chordata; class Mammalia; order Artiodactyla; family Delphinidae; genus Delphinus; species Delphinus delphis. The sequence goes on along the minus strand of NC_082688.1, from coordinate 78,775,004 downwards.
ACTGGAACAGATGAGAATTAGAGTGTTTGTGTTCTAAGGTCTCTTCCTGCTCTATGTGTAAATTTATACATTGTTTTTTATAACAGTAATAGTCATGAATTTCACTTGAGTTGACCTTCATATTTTCCAAATCCTCTTGTGACCCAAATAACTAGAGATCTTGTCAGACAACATATTAGCACTTGCTACTGACTGATCAATAATACCAAATAAACCAAATCCTTGAGGTCACATACCAGAAACTCATTCTGAATATTTTAACTCATATTTACATGCAAGTATGATTTCTTGCTTTAAATTTGTAGGATTCTTTGTTGATACAGTTATAGAAACTGTGGAGTAGGAAAATTGGTGGAAACTTTTGGGCACCTACCTTACTACAGAAGAGAGCAGAACTGAAAGATGAAGGAAAGGGCAAGCTGATTTATAAAGGGTTGAATTTGATTTGTGAGGGTGAGAATGAAATATTATTGTGGCATATGGAACATAAGAGTGATACAAATAGGAACAGCGTGTAAAAGGTTTGTGATTGATGTGAGGTAATAGATTATTTTTGTGATATAAAATTGATGTGGGGGGGACCTTCAAGGTGGCAGAGGAGTAAGACGTGGCGGTCACCTTCCTCCCCACAAATACATCAAAAATGCATGTACATGTGGAACAACTTCTACAGAACACCTGCTAAATGCTGGGAGAAGTCCTCAGACTTCCCAAAAGGCAAGAAAATTCCCATGTACCTGGATAGGCCAAAAGAAAAAAGAAAAAACAGCAACAAAAGAATAGGGATGGGACCTGCCCCTCTAGGAGGGAGCTGTGAGGGAGGAAAGGTTTCCACACACTAGGAAGCCCCTTCCGTGGCAGAGACAGGGGATGGGCAGGGGGAATGCTTCGGAGCCACGGAGGAGAGCACAGCAACAGGGGTGCAGAGGGCAAAGCGGAGAGCCTCCCTCACAGAGGATCGGTGCCGACCAGCACTCACCAGCCTGAGAGGCTTGTCTCCTCACCTGCTGGGGCGGGTGGGGGCTGGGAGCTGAGGCTCAGGCTTCGGTGGGATCCCAGGGAGAGGACTGGGGTTGGCTGCGTGAACACAGCCTGAAGGGGGCTAGTGCATCACAGCTAGCTGGGAGGGAGTCTGGGAAAACGTCTGGACCTGCCTAAGAGGCAGAGACCATTGTTTCAGGGTGAGCAAGGAGAGGGGATTTCTTCTCTGTCTGCCCACAGAAGGCAGAGCACTGCCTAAACGAGCTCCAGAGATGGGCATGAGCTGTGGCTATCAGCTCGGACACCTGAGATGGTCATGAACCACTAACACTGCTGCTGAAGCCACCAAGAATCCTGTGTGAAAGCACAGGTCGCTATCCACATACCCACAGGAGCCTGTGCAGCCCTCCACTGCCAGGGACCTGTGATGCAGGGACAACTTCCACTAACACTGCTGCTGAAGCCACCAAGAATCCTGTGTGAAAGCACAGGTCGCTATCCACATACCCACAGGAGGCTGTGCAGCCCTCCACTGCCAGGGACCTGTGATCCAGGGACAACTTCCCCAGGAGAACGCACGGTGTTCTGTTGCAGGCTGTTGCAACGTCATGCTGGCTGTTGCAACGTCATGCTGGCTTCTGCCACCTCAGGCTCATCCTGCATTCCAATTATAACTAGTGTACACCTCCCTCCCCTTGGCCTGAGTGAGCCAGAGCCCCCTAATGAGCCACTGCTTTAACCCCGTCCTCTGGGTGTTATCAGGGAACAGATGCCTGAGGGCAACCTACATCCAGAGGTGGGGCCAAAATCAAAGCTGAACCCCAGGAGCTGTGCGAAGAAAGAAAAGAATGGGAAATTTATCCATGCATCCTCAGGAGCAGTGGAAAAAATCCCCACAAGCAAGTTGATGTGCTCTGCATCTATGGAATACCTGAATAGACAACGAATCATCCCAAAATTGAAGTGGTGGACTTTGGGAGCAACTGTAGACTTGGGGTTTGCTGTCTGTGACTGACTTCTTTCTGACTTTTATGTTTACCTTAGTATAGTTTTTAGCACTTCTTGTCATTGGTAGATTTGTTTATTGGTTTGGTTGCGCTCTTTTTTAAATTAATTTTTTATTTTATTATTTCAATAATTAAAAAAATATTTATTTATTATTATTTTTCTTTCTTTTTTTCTCCCTTTTCTTCTGAGCTGTGTGGCTGACAGCATCTTGGTGCTCTGGCCTGGTGTCAGGCCTGAGCCTCTGAGATGTGAGAGCTGAGTTCAGGACATTGGGCCACCAGAGACCTCCCAGCCCCGCATAATATCAGTCAGTAAGAGCTCTCCCAGTGATCTCTGTCTCAACACTAATACCCAGCTCCACCCAATGGCCAGTAAACTCCAGTGCTGGATGCCCCATGCCAAACAACTAGCAAGACAGGAACACAACCCCACCCATTAGCAGAGAGGCTGATGAAAATCATACTAAGTACACAGACACCCCAAAACACACCACTGGACATGGCCCTGCCCACCAGAAAGAAAAGATCCAGTCCCACCCTCCAGAATGCAAGCACCAGACCCCTCCACCAGGAAGCCTATACAACCCACTGAACCAACCTTACCCACTGGGGGCAGACACCAAAAACAACGGGACCTAGAAACCTGCAGCATGTGAAAGGAGACCCCAAACACAGTAAGTTAAGCAAAATGAGAAGACAGAGAAATATACAGCAGCTGAAGGAGCAAGGTAAAAACCCACCAGAGCAAACAAATGTAGAGGAAATAGGCAGTCTTCCGGAAAAAGAACTCAGAATAATGATAGTAAAGATGATCCAAAATCTTGGACACAGAAGGGGGAAGATACAAGAAACGTTTAATAAGGACCTACAAGAAATAAAGAGCAAACAAACAATGATGAACAACAAAATAAATAAAATTAAAAATTCTCTAGAAGGAATCAATAGCAGAATAACTGAGGCAGAAGAACAGATAAGTGAGCTGGAAGATAAACTAGTGGAAATAACTACTGCAGAGCAGAATAAGGAAAAAAGAATGAAAATAATTGAAGACAGTCTCACAGATCTCTGGGACAACATTAAATGCACCAGCATTCGATTTATAGGGGGTCCCAGAAGAAGAGAAAAAGAAAGGGTCTGAGAAAATCATTGAAGAGATTATAGTTGAAAACTTCCCTAATGTGAGAAAGGAAATAATCAAGTCCAGGAAGCACAGAGAGTCCCATACAGGATAACTCCAAGGAGAAACAAGCCAAGACATACTAATCAAACTATCAAAAATTAAATACAAAAAAAAAAATATTAAAAGCAGCAAGGGAAAGTCAGCAAATAACATACAAGGGAATCCCCATAAGGTTAACAACTGATCTTTCAGCAGAAACTCTGCAAGCCAGAACGGAGTGGCAGGAGATATTTAAAGTGATGAAAGGGAAAAACCGACAACCAAAATTACCCAGCAAGGATGTCATTCAAATTCAATGGAGAAATTGAAACCTTTACAGACAAGCAAAAGCTAAGAGAATTCAGCACCACCAAACCAGCTTTACAACAAATGCTAACGGAACTTCTCTAGGCAGGAAACAAAAGAGAAGGAAAAGACCTACAATAACAAACCCAAAACAATTAAGGAAACGGTAATAGGAGCATACATATTGATAATTACCTTAACCGTGAATGGATTAAATGCTCCCACCAAAAGACATAGACTGGCTGAATGGATACAAAAACAAGACCTGTATATATACTGTCTACAGGAGACCCACTTCAGACCTAGGGGCACATCCAGACTGAAAGTGAGGGGATGGAAAAAGATATTCCATGCAAATGGATATCAAAAGAAAGCTGGAGTAGCAATTCTCTTACCAGAAAAAATAGACTTTAAAATAAAGACTATTACAAGAGACAAAGAAGAACACTGCATACTGATCAAGGGATAAATCCAAGAAGAAGATACAACAATTATAAATATTTATGCACACAACATAGGAGCACATAAGGCAAATGCTAACAGCCATAAAAGAGGATATTGACAGTAAAATAATAGTAGAGGACTTTAACACCCACTTTCATCAATGGACAGATCATCCAAAATGAAAATAATTAAGGAAACACAAGCTTTAAATGATACATTAAACAAGATGGACGTAATTGATATTTATAGGACATTCCATCCAAAAACAACAGAATACACTTTCTTCTCAAGTGCTCATGGAACATTCTCCAGGATAGATCATATCCTGGGTCACACATCTAGCTTTGGTAAATTTAAGAAAATTGAAATCGTATCAAGTACCTTTTCTGACCACAAGGCCATGAGACTAGATATCAATTAGAGGAAAATATCTGTAAGAAATACAAACACATGGAAGTGAAATAACACACTACTTAATAACGAAGTGATCACTGAAGAAATCAAAGAGGAAATCAAAAAATACCTAGAAACAAGTGACAATGAAAACACGATGACCCAAAGCATATGGGATGCAGCAAAAGCAGTTCTAAGAGGGAAGTTTATAGCAATACAATCCTACCTCAAGAAACAAGAAAAATCTCAAATAAACAACGTAACCTTACACCTAAAGTAATTAGAGAAAGAAGAACAAAAAAAACCCAAAGTTAGCAGAAGGAAAGTAATCATAAAGATCAGATCAGAAATGAATGAAAAAGAAATGAAGGAAACGATAGCAAAGATCAAATAAAACTAAAAGCTAGTCCTTTGAGAATATAAACAAAATTGATAAACCAATAGCCAGACTCATCAAGAAAAAAAGGGAGAAGGCTCAACTCAGTAGAATTAGAAATGAAAAAGGAGAAGTAACAATTGACACTGCAGGAATACAGACGATCATGAGAGATTACTACAAGCAATTATATGCCAATAAAATGGACAACCTGGAAGAAATGAACAAATACTTAGAAAAGCACAACCTTCCGAGATTGAACCAGGAAGAAATAGTAAATATAAACAGACTAATCACAAGCACTGAAATTCAGACTGTGATTAAAAATGTTCCAACAAACAAAAACCCAGGACCAGATGGCTTCACAGACGAATTCTGTCAAATATTTAGAGAAGAGCTAACACCTATCCTTCTCAAACTCTTCCAAAATATAGCAGAGGGAGGAACACTTCCAAACTCATTCAACAAGGCCACCATCACCCTGATGCCAAAACAGACAAAGATGTCACAAAGAAAGAAAACTACAGGCCAGTGTCACTGATGAACATAGATGCAAAAATCCTCAACAAAATACTAGCAAACAGAATTCAACAGCACATTAATAGGATCATACACCATGATCAAGTGGGATTTATCTCAGGTATGCAAGGATTCTTCAGTATATGCAAATCAATCAATGTTAATACACCATATTAATAAATTAAAGATAAAAATCATATGATTATCTCAATAGATTAAGAAAAAACTTTTGCCAAAATTCAACACCCATTCATGATAAAAATTTTCCAGAAAGTAGGAATAGAGGGAACTTATCTCAACATAATATAGGCCATATATGACAAACCCACAGTCAACATCATTCTCAATGGTGAAAAACTGAAACTATTTCCTCTAAGATCAGGAACAAGAGAAGGTTGCCCACTCTCACCACTATCATTCAACATAGTTTTGGAAGTTTTAGCCACAGCAATCAGAGAAGAAAGAGAAATAAAAGGAATCCAAATCAGAAAAGGAGAAGTAAAACTTTCACTGTTTGCAGAGGATATCATCCTATACATAGAAAATCCTAAAGATGCTACCAGAAAACTACTTGGGCTAATCAGTGAACTTGGTAAAGTATCAGGATACAAAGTTAATGCATATTTCTACACTAATGAGGAAAAATCTGTTAGAGAAATTAAGGAAATACTGCCATCTACCATTGCAACAAAAAGGATAAAATACCTTGGAATAAACCTATGTAAGAAGACAAAAGACCTGTATGCAGAAAAGTATAAGACACTGATGAAAAAAATTAAAGATGATACAAACAGATGGAGAGATGTACCATGTTCTTGGATTGGAAGAATCAACATTGTGAAAATGACTATACTACCCAAAGAAATCTGCAGGTTCAATGCAATCCGTATCAAACTACCAGTGGCATTTTTCACAGAACTAGAACAAAAAATTTCACAATTTGTATGGAAACACAAAAGACCCCAAAAAGCCAAAGCAATCTTGAGAAAGAAAAATGGAGCTGGAGGAATCAGGCTCCCTAACTGCAGAGTATACTACAAAGCTATAGTAATCAAGACAGTATGGTACTGGCACAAAAACAGAAGGATAGATCAATGGAACAGGATAGAAAGCCCAGAGATAAACCCATGCACATATGGACACCTTATCTTTGATAAAGGAGGCAGGAGTATACAATGGAGAATAGACAGCCTCTTCAATAAGTGGTACTGGGAAAACTGGACAGCTACATGTAAAAGAATGCGGTTAGAACACTCCCTAACACCGTACACAAAAATAAACTCACAGTGGATCAAAGACCTAAATGTTATGCCCGACACTATAAAACTCTTAGAGGAAACATAGGAAGAACACTCTTTGACATAAATCACAGCAAGATCCTTTTTGACCCACCTCCTAGAGAAATGAAAGTAAAAATGCAAGTAAACAAATGGGACCTAATGAAACTTAAAAGCTTTTGCGCAGCAAAGGAAACAAGAAAAAAGATGAGAATACAACTGTCAGATTGGGAGAAAATATTTGCCAACAAAGCAACTGACAAAGGACCAATCTCTAAAATATGCAAGCAGCTCATGCAGCTCAATATCAAAAAAACAAATTCAGAAATGGGCAGAAGATCTAAATAGACAGTTCTCCAAAGAAGATATACAGATTTCCAACAAACACATGAAAGGATGCTCAACATCACTAATCATTAGAGAAATGCAAATCAAATATCCAGTGAGGTATTATACCTCACACCAGTCAGAATGGCCATCATCAAAAAATCTACAAACAGTAGGGTGTGGAGAATAGGGAAGCCTCTTGCACTGTTGATGAGAAGGTAAATTGACACAGCCACTATGTAGAACAGTATGGAAGTTCCTTAAATAAGTGAAAATAGAACTACCTTACAACCCAGCAATTCCACTACTGGGCATATACCCTGAGAAAACCGTAATTGAAAACGTGTCATGTACCACAATGTTTATTGCAGCACTATTTACAATATGCAGGACATGGAAGCAACTTAAATGTCCATTGACAGATGAATGGATAAAGAAGATGTGGCACATATATACAATGGAATATTACTCAGCCGTAAAAAGAAATGGAATTGAGTTATTTGTAGTGAGGTGGATGGACCTTGAGTCTGTCACACAGAGTGAAGTAAGTCAGAACAAGAAAAACAAATACCATATGCTAACACACATATATGGAATCTCAAAAAAAAAAAAAAATGGTTCTAAAGAACCTAGGGGCAGGACAGGAATAAAGGCACAGACCTAGAGAATGGACTTGAGGACACAGGGAGGGGGAAGGGTAAGCTGGGATGAAGTGAGAGAGTAGCATTGACATATATGCACTACCAAATGTTAAATAGCTCTTTGGAAACAGCTGCATAGCACAGGGAGATCAGCTCGGTGCTTTGTGACCACCTAGAGGGGTGGGAGGGAGACACAAGAGGGAGGGGATATGAGGATATATGTATACATACAGCTGATTCACTTTGTTATACAGCAGAAACTAACACACCATTGTAAAGCAATTATACTCCAATAAAGATGTTAAAAAATAAAATTACTGTAAAAGCGGTCAGCTATTGGAAGGCACTGAAGCTCCAAAGTATCAGAATTGGAAAGAACTTCAAGGAGTCAGAGAGAAGAGCTTTAAAAATAAGTTGTTTTGAACTATGTGCACTTTGCAAAATGATGCAATTCAATTCCAAATTTTCTGGCATTTATTCATGTGATTTTAGGGACAGCCAGAAATGGGATCAATATGGATGGTAAATTGAATTTTCAAAAAACATTCATGAAGCATTCATTACACTAGATAAAACAGATTCTTTTTTTATGAAATAAAAGCACTTTAAAAAGTTATCATATTAGCTCTAATAAATCAAAGTTGGTGGCTGTTCATACTAGTTCATTTTATGCCACTATCTTTTCTGTAGGTTATTTTCAGTTCGTTTTGTTTGAAATGAGGTTTGTAAAATATGGTGATGCTTTTTAAGTCTCTTCCAGTTCATGATTGGAACATGCATTTGTAAATAAATCTGTCCGGTAAAACTTATCTATCACTGCTCCTTTGGAAATAAAAAAGACATTACTAATCTTTGTGGTTACTAGGAGCATGGTTAAGGTAATTGTCTGTTGATACCATGAACTTTTCTAATTTAATACATTAAATGGTTAGAAAAATAGACTTGACTTTCCTTCATGAAAGATGGATTAGTAGCCCCGGGGTATCATGACATTTATTTTTAAAGTACAAAATAACATTTTGGCCAGGAGAATATTTAGTGGTGTTCTTTTCTCCTCTCTATTCTAGTCTAAAGTACAGAAAATTATGTGAAAACAGGTGAAGTGGTTAACGTGAGGTAGCAATCACACAAGTAAACTAATTACCAATATCAATAGATTTCACATGATTGAACAGAGCTGTTGGAATCTTGACACAGGAGAGGAAGTTTTTTTAAAAGTAGACACATGGGTTAATGGCCACGTGCTATCCATGTAAATGTATAATTCTATTTCAACTAGACCTATCATGCAGGATTAAAAATTGTAAGGCTGAATATGGGTTTTTAGCAGCATAACTGGGATTTGAGTCAACAAAAATTGGATGTGAACTAAACCAGAGGTCCTAAGCAGGATTTCAGAAATAGCTTCTTAAGTAAAATTTTTCAAAGTGTAAGATTGTAAAGATATTTCTTTAAAATTAATGTTTTCTAGTCAAATTTAAATCCACAACATCCTTTGTAACTCTATAAAAACATACTTCAATTAAAAAACATCTAGTGATAATGTTATTGCAAGTGCAGTAATTTAAACAAAGGAAAGTTTTCAGCTAATAAACATTGCAAATAGGCACTTGGTTTATTTCAAGTAAAAATACAATCAGTTGTAAAAACAAATTTGGGATTTTGCTTGGTTATTTTCAAGATGGGTGCTTTAGAAAATATGCATCATTAAATTTTACATTTTATGCTATAAAGTTTAAAAGAAAATTGATAGAAAGTATGTAAAATATAATTGCTGATCCTTCTTTAATAGATTACTGGCTATAGATTTCCTTTAGTGTATATTTGAAACTGGAAAGTAAAGTAGATTTTCCTTCTTAATAAACCACCCACTTGTTCTCATACCTAATTTTCAGCTCATGTAGGTATATAATTTTTAACTTAAACAGTTCTTCCAGGACAATATAAGCAAAGAAAATGAGATGTATCATTAGCTGAGCGACAGACTTAAAATACAAGTTTTTTATTTGTTTCTTTGGAAGCAGTCCTAAAACTACCCAAGTTAAAACTGGATTTTAATAAATGTGTAGATATGTGTCAAAGATGGAACATTATATTAAAGACATCATATTCATGCATAAATGTTATAATATGGGAAGGAGAGGTGTGTGTGTATAAGAATGCATTAGAACATATTGTAGAATGTATTATGTACGTATTATGCATACTATATATATGAGCTACATGTCTAATTTGAAAATTTTAGTGGGCATATTAAAAAGTAGAAAAAAACAAGTGCAATTCATTGCAATAATGCACTTAATTTAAGCAATTTACTCAAAATATTTTAATTGCAAGCGCTATAAAAAAATTAATGAAGTTTTTTTCTATTCTAAGCCTTCAGAATTTGGGGTGTATTTTGTAGTTACCATACATTTCAATTTAATCAATTAATTATTAAAGTGCAGTTGATTTACAATATTATACCATTTTCACGTGTACAACATAGTGATTCAAATTTTTTAATAGATTGTACTCCATTTAAAGTTACTATAAAATATTGGCTCTATTCCCTATGCTGTATAATATATCCGTGTATCTATTTGTCTTATACATAGTAGTTTGTACCTCTTAATCACCTACCTCAATCTTGCCCCTCCCCCCACCACTCTCCCTACTGGTAACCACTAATTCTCTATATCTGTGAGTCTGTTTTGTTATAGTCATTCATTTGTTGTATTTTTTAGAGTCCACATATGAGTGAAAACACGGTATTTGTATTTCTCTGACTTATTTCACCACACATTTCTATTTAGACAAAACACATTTTTAGTGTTCAATAGTCATGCATGGCTAGTGGTTCTTATTGGGCAAAGAAGGAAAGGGTGTTTGTCAACACCCTTTATACAAAGAAGGAAAGGGTGTTTGTCAACATTAACTGTACAAGTGGGAGGAACAGACATTTTCCCTCTGGGTAAATATTTAACCATCCTACTTAGTTGGAAACACTAAGTACTTAGTTGGAAACAGACACTTTGAATTTATAATAAACAAAACTCTTGTAAATATGTAATCTCTTCCTAAATGTCCATTTATAAAATTACTTTAAATTGTTATTTAAAGGTATTAAAAACTTAAAACTATGCTGACTACAATAATATTCCACTTAATATACATAGAAATATCTAAAATATTTTGGTGACATGCATGAGAAAAATAATGGAGTATTGAACAAAAAAAATAGAAAATTATGCCAGAAGTTTGATGTCTTTAAGTTCTAAACAAGAATATTTTGCCTTAAAGATTAATTTATATGTTAACAACTATCCATGTAGGAGGAATAAATTACAAAAAATATCAGTCGGTAGAATCATTTGCATGGTGGTAAAATTATTCTGTAGAAAGAGCTTGTACTAGTAAGTTACATAGAAATAGATTCTAATATTACCTTCCCTACTTGCTGAGTGGCCTGGAGAAAGTTATGTAATCTCTCTGAACCTGAGTTTTCTCATCTCTAAAATGATTATACCTTCCTTTCAGAACTGTAACAACTAAAGAAGTATAATCAAAGATACCATTCCAATTTCTGTGAAACAGTAGTTGTTGATCACATATCATGTTTATGTGTCAAACAATAGGTTCTAATACATAGCAGTTTGCTCTTTTCTGAAAATACCTCATTCAGTTGCTCTGCCTCACTTTGACATTTTATTATCTCAAAAACAGTCTGAAACATGTCAAACACTGATTTATTATGATTAAGCAACATTGTTTGCTTCTAGCAACTTAAATGTATAAATTTATTCGTAAAACATTTTTCAATTAAAAAATAATTTATAGCAATAGCAAGTGCCTTATAATTAATATAAATAAGGACATTTATAAACCACTACTTTCTATTGGAAAAAACTCTGATTTTAATTTATTTAGTCAGTAGTAGCCACTAGTAAATCAGATAGTAAACATTGGAGCAACAAAGTCATTTCAGTTGGGTTTTTTAACACTGTTATATCTTAAACTTCTATTAAAAATATTTTAAAACCTTATTATCTGCAGTTAAATCTTACTATTTTTTTTATGTTCTTTGGTGTTCCTCCTACTTCCATAATAGTTCTCCTTGTGTGAATTTTGGCACTTTGTGCTTTCAAGGAATTGGTTTATTACTTCTAAATTACCAAATTTGTGGGCATAGAGTTGTTCATGGTATGCCTTTATCCTTTTTAGAATGTTCATGGTACCAGTAGCAATGATCCCGCTTTCATTTCTGAAATTGGTAATTTGTGGTTTTCTCTTTTTGTTTTGGTTATCCTATCTTTAGGTTTATTAATTTATGTCTTCAAAGAACTACTAACTTCTAGTTTTGTTGATTCTCTTTGTTGTTTTCCATCTCATTGGTTTGTTGTTTTTTATTATTTTTTGTGATTTTTTATGCTTAATGTACTCTTCTATTTTCATAAAGTACAAGCTTGGATTATTAGCTTTTGATCTTCTTTTCTAATTTATGTGTTTAATGCTATAAATTTTGTTCTTTTCATTGCTTTCATTGCATCCCACAGGTTTTAAGTTGTATTTTAATTTAGTTCAAAATATTTATTAATGTTAGTGTGGTATAGCGCTTTATTACTTTACTTTTATCCTATCTGTATCTATTTAAAGTGGGTTTCTTGTAGGTAATATATGGTTGGATCTTGTTTTTTCATCCACTCTGAAAATTTGTTTTTAGTTGTTATATTTAGACCAATCACGTTTAATATGGTATTGATGTAGAATAGCTGCATGTTCACAATGGTTTCCTATTCATTGTACTTGTTCTTTGTTTCTTTTTCTTTTTTCCCCTCTTTTTCTGCCTTCCCTAGTTTAACTGGGCATTTTATATGATTCAATTTTCTCTCCTCTCTTAGCTCATTAATTATACTTCTTTTTTAAGACTTTGTTACTTTTTAGAGCAATTTGTGGTTGAAAACAAAATTGAAAGGCAGGTACAGAGATCTCCCATATGCCTGTTGCTCCCACATATGTACAGCCTCCCCTGTTAACCTACATCACTCACTAGAATGGTACATGCTTTACCAAGGATGAACCTAGACTGACACACCATAATCACTCAAGGTCTGTACTTTACAGTATGGTTCCCCCTTGGTGTTATACATTCTGTGTCTTTGGACAAAGGTATAATGATGTATTTCTACCATTATAGTACCATAAACAGTATTTTATCTGCCCTAAATAACCTCTGTGCTCCATTTATTCATACATTCCCCCCACAACCCCCAGCAACCACTGATATTTCTCATTGTCTTCATAGGTTCGTTTTTTCCACAATGTCTTGTAGTTGGAATCATATAGTATGTGGCCTTTTCAGATTGGCTTTTTTCACTTAGTAATATGCATTTAAGGTTTCTACATGTCTTTTCATGGCTTGATAGCTCAGTTCTTTTTAATACTAAATAATATTCCATTGTCAGGATGTACCACAATTTAATTATCCCTTCTCCTACTGAAGGGCATCTTGGTGGCTTCCAAGTTTGGCAACTATGAATAAAGCTGCAATAAACATCTACGTACAAGTTTTTGTGTTGACATATTTTCAGCTCTTTTGGGTAAATACCAAGAATCTTACGATAATAGTGTGTTTGGTTTTGTAAGAAACTGACGGACTGTCTTTCAAAGAGACTACCATTTTGATTCCTTCCAGCATTGAATTAGAGCTCTCATGACTCCACATCCATGTCAGCATTGGTGTTATCAGTGTTCTGGATTTTGGCCATTCTGATAGGTTTATAGTGGTATCTCATTAATGCTTTAATTTGCGTTTCTCTGATGATGATATGGAGCATCTTTTTGTATGCCTATTTTCTATTGGTATATTTTCTCTGGTGAGGTGTTAAGCTCTGTTTTAAAAATCAGGCTGTTTGTTTTCTTATGGTTGAGTTTTTTTTAATTGAAGTATAGTTGATATACAATACTATGTGTTACAGGTATACAGCATAGTTTTTCACAATTTTTAAGGTTTCACTATTTATAGTTATTGGAAAATATTAGCTATATTCCCTGTGCTGTACAATATCTCCTTGTCGATAATTTTATACATAATAGTTTGTTCCTCTTAATCCCCTACTCCTATTTTGTCCCTCCCCCTTTCCCTCTCCCCACTGGTAACCACTAACTTGTTCTCTATATCTGACTCTATTTCTTTTTTGTTATATTCACTAAGTTGTTGTACTGATGTAATGTTTTATATATCTCAATTTCTATTTTGTTATTTATATTATATGTATTTTATATTTTATCAGTTTGTCTCATTATGTCAAGTCACGTATAGCATTTATTGATGATTTGTCAACTTTCTATTTTACCAGTTTGTCTCAGTGTGTTTGTCAAGTCATGTATAATATTTATTGATGACTTGTCAACTTTCTATCAGTCATTGAGGTGAGAGAGGGAAGTTAAACATATCAAAATACGAGTATGGATTTCTCTATTACTCCATTTGGGCCTACCAATTTTGTTTCATGTATTTTGAAGTTCTGTTGTTAGGTGCATACAGTTGGGGAAACATAATTTAAAACAAAATCTCTTGACAATCTACAGACCTCCACAAAAGTAGAGGAAAAAGAAAACTAATATTATTGAATAAGCTTTAATCTAGCATGTGCTGTGCATCACAGGCAGTCCACCAAATGGCTGCAAAGACAGAAAGTAATCTCATTGTTTTACATAGTCAAGCAGATGTAACCCATTCGAAACATGTTTTCAAGATAAATGGTAACTCGAAGAGAACTTGGTAGCATCATTTGTCACATACAGTTTATCCTGTGCATCTGATAATTGGATAGCCACTTGTGTTTGCTAGTTGCCTTAATCTAAAGAAAAATGAATTTCTCCCATCTTTATGACAGGCCACAGGTTTATGACTTGGAGTCAGCTGCATTAAGGTTCCTATCCTCCCAAGGAGAATGGGAGGGAGGGGCACTATCTTTCTAGATGATTATATTTCCAGATGGTTTCCAGGTCCTAGAGGAAAAGATTTCTGGATTGTAAAACTGATAAACTGCCCAAACTATTATTCAGCTCAGATATAATTAAATTCCGTATTAGACCATATTAGTTTACTCCAGAAAAATTTTATTCAAGGAGATAAGTGTATATTGGAAGGAAACAGAGACAACAGAAAAATCAAATAGAAGAATCAGTGTGTTGCCCAGAAACTAACAAATTATTGACCCATGTGTCTGCATTTTCATGGGAGAAAGCAAAAGAATTACAGTCAATAAAATAAAACATTAGAGGGAAGTTTCTTAACTAACATGAAGATTGAAAAGAAGTAAAAAATGAAGGTCTTATATGTGGACATGATATATAGTCCATATAGAGTTTTAGTAAAATTTTAGCTTCATTTCAAAGAACTCTGTTTAATTTCTTCTATCTATAATATTGCACCATATTGTTCTGTATATAGATCATACCATCCCATCCTCATCATGCTCACAGGAGGGAGAATGAAAGTAGTGTGGCAAGTATAATATTCCCAATTATTTAATAACCTCATCAATCCAACACTGGCTCATAATCCCTCTACAAATCCTGGTCCACACCATCTCACGAGCATCTAAGTTGAAAATATCAGTAGCACTTGATACTTGCTTTTTCCACTTCTATAGTAAGCTAAACATGTAATTATTGTCTTTTTTTTTTTTTTCCTGTTCCCAGTTTTCTAAAGGTCCATATCACATCCTGGTATGTTTTTGTTTTTACCCAGCTTTGGTTTATGTTAGCTTTGATCTCAGAGAGCCATGCTCTAGGTTCTTCTTTTCTCAGTGATTTCTGTTACCTAATAGTGAGCTGAGTGGGGTTTTTCTTCAAGACAGCTCCTAAAACACAGAGTCTGTTAACCGCCCTCTCTGTTAC
The DNA here is from genome assembly GCF_949987515.2 of Delphinus delphis. NCBI lineage: Eukaryota > Metazoa > Chordata > Mammalia > Artiodactyla > Delphinidae > Delphinus > Delphinus delphis. The sequence goes on along the minus strand of NC_082688.1, from coordinate 78,759,687 downwards.
CCATAACAAGAGAGTAGGTAACAAAGGCCTGAATGTGCTTCTCTGTCATTTTTCCATAACTCCTAATTCAGCAAAAACAGAACAAAAAATATCTCATTTTTTTCTGTTATTATATTAGTGAACTTTTTCTTCCTAGATTAAGAGAGAGACATACAAATCCTGATATGGCATCTTCACTACTTCGAGCTTTTCTAGATGTTTCAAGAATAGGGAAAATTAGGATCAGGATCATACATTTATAAAACTAGATTAGCTCTCTTAGCTTTGCCTAATTCAAGACAGAAGCCATCTCCTCATCCTTATAAATTTCAGGTATTATGTAACAACAAATTAATACACTAAAATACAATGTTTTTCTAACAGAAGGCACATTCTAGAATTGAGTGCACTATTGATTCTTTGCCAAAAGGAGAAGGATGTTGAACTGTCCTTATTTAAGAAGAATTTCACTTTAAAGACTAGCTGTCAGTTCACAGCATGACACAAGTGTTTGAAAAAACAAACTGCTCTTGAGCTACAAGAAGTATGAGGAAATGAATATTATAAATTTCATATTTTTCATCTCTTCCATTTTTTTCAACACACATTTATAAAGCAAATCCGTGTTTCTTAAGTTTTGACATGAGGGTCAAAGAAAATAGGCCAAGTTGTTGCAGCAGTTATAATCATGCCAAACTGACATATCTTGGTTTGATTCTTCATACTGACAAGAAACAAATATCAGGAACATACAAGATAGAGAGGCCACCAGAAGTTAACCACAAATTGTTAACTGTCAGACCCTAAATTGCACAACTCTTAAGTTTCTTCTTACTCTGTCATTCAAAGAAGGTCTATGATGTTGCCCAAATATGACTTTTCATCTTTTTCAAATTATTCAACCTAAAATATATTGCATTTCCACTAATTTTCTTTTATTTTCTTTATCTATCAATTTGTTATTCTCCTACACATAAATGACTTACATTCTTTGTTCTCCTTTATCTCTTTAATATACGTTCCGCTCAATTCTGATATATCCAAAATCTACACATCCTTTGAGGCCTAAGTCAAATTCATGCTACCCCTTAGGCAGTTATCTCCAGAGAAATACATGATTGTCTCTGAACTAACAATAAATTCATCTGAAGCAATCTTTTGGCACTTAATACTATATTACATGATTTATGATAAAATTTAATCACCTCTTCCTTGATTATAAATATCAGAGCAAATTAATCCTTATATATCTTACATCTCAGTTGCAATACAATCTCAGTTGCAATACAATCATCTCAGTTGCATCTCAGTTGCAATACAATCAATGTCTATTTATTTATTGCTTACCTCTTTCCACCAGAAATGATGAGGCCTCACGAACAATAAAGTACATTGCTGTATGACTTGAGGAGTCACTCCTGGCATCTGGGCTGGTCCAAAGAACTCATGGGAAGGTAGGTTGTTTTATAAATTCAACAGTTTCCAACTTGCTTCAGGGGATCCTGGAGGGAATCATGGAACAATAGGGCCACCTGGGTTAACTCAGTATTTCTTTTACAAATTGCTACAAACTGTATAATTTGGGAGCAATTAGAGACTGTATATGGTGCCTTAAAGCTCTCTTAGATTCCAAATTCTAAATCTTTCCAGACTACCCTGCCAACTGGTATGCCAGAGCTTTCTGAGAGAAGGAAAAAAATCCAATACATGTACAAATTCTGACAATTCCACACAAAGTTCTATGTCTCATAAAAGGTAAAATAATGATCCTGGCTGGTTATTGGGTACAATTTATAATCACTATTAATAATGATCTAATATGGTCACTAGAAATTTATAAGTGAACAGTAAAGATGTGGTGTGATTTCAAGGATATTTGTATAGATTTCTTTTTTTTAAATGCAATTTTCAGTATACACATAGGACTCATATTAGCATAAACTACCACCACAATCCAGGTTTGATGCAATAAGGTTTAGTGATTTTTCTCTACGAGTCTTTCTGTTTTTGTTTTTTAATGCAACCAGTTGAACAGATTTTTATAACTTCTTGACTTAAGGTCAAGTATGCAAATTTAGGCCTTCTAAAATAAACTGATGTGGGTTTTGTTCTGAAGTAAAAAGGTTTACACGTTTTAGTTCAAAGGGTTTGTGGTTTCTGAGAATCAATGCTATTTTGCTTACAGTATAAACGAGATCATAGATGTATTCTCTAATACATTTTATTCCTCTGATAAATGCTCATAATTATGAAGAATTTGAACATATATTGTCAGTTAGTTTGCATAAACTTACAGTGAGATGTCCTGTACTTATCTCTATAAGGAATCAAGTAAGGAATTAATTCTCCAGTTCCCTAAAATTATTTCATGTAAGTACCAGTATTTATTTTAAAATTTTGATAAAAATTTTCATGAATTTATTTTCTTGTTTTGTAAACATATTATATTGAAGATAAAACTTTGAGCAAGGCAGACGGTTCAGCAAATATTTATTCAAGCTTGTTGATTTTACAGCTAAAGAAAATAAAGCCTGTCAGTGGAGGAATGAACACTATTAATGAGACTCCTTATTCTTTTTGATATTTCGTGTTGATTCCCAGTAGTTTAACCTGTACTTATCACAGGAAAACTTCTTTGATCCTCAATTATATTCTACTTTCTGTTTGATTTCAGTGTAATCCCCAGGGATGTTTGGGTGTAATATGCTTTGTTGTGCTTTAAAGTAAGTCATTTCTTTTGGAATGGAGTTGGTATTTAGAAATACCAACTTTGAGAGGATGGGTTAATTTTAATTTCAAATTTATGACCAATTCTTAAATAAGTGGGTGATAATGAAGATAATTAACATTTTGCTTAGTAATTAGGTATCATGTTATTGTTAGGTCTCAAATGGGAATTATAAGGCTGAGATACGAGTTTCTGCATCTTTAGCTGGGTGCTGTAACTATAGGTTCTTCAGGAAGATAAAAGGCAAACTCTCTAAAAAATCATTATTTATTAGTAATGGATTTAGTTTCAAAGCCTTATGTCAGTTTTTCTCAATGTGTTGTATTGTTTGGTCGATATCAGTGGCAAGGGTTGGTTGCTTGTTAGAAATACAAATTCCTTGGTCCCACTCACAACTGACTATGTAAGATCTATAGGGATGGGGTCAGAGAATCTGCATTTTAAATAAGCAACAAAGGGATTCTTGTGCACATTAAGAATAAGAACAACAGTTAATGTGGTTGCCTAATCAGGTATTTATGAAATATAAGTAAATATTTTGTTCATTAAACTTGGTACAGAACTTAAAATAGGATAAATACCCTCTGAGGTCCCATTTGCTTTGGGTCTAGGCCTTATATTTGGAATTTGGCTCTTGATCGCATATCTATCTGAAGGTAGGAAAGACCAGAAAAGAGTCGTGTGAGAAGAACCTGAACTCCAACAAAGACCCTCGTGTTTCAATCTCTGTAGAGTACTCATCCTCTAAAAAATTTTTTCCTCTATCTTGAACCATGTGTTTGCTCCAAGTCATCAGGGTTAAGTTTCAACTATGTCATCAACTATTATGAAGATCAGCTGCTGTTTTATAGTGCTATAAAATCATGAAGCTCTCAGAGTCTACTAAGAGGCAGAGAAACATTGAACTCATTCATTTATTCAATGAATATTTATTGAGAACCCATTAGGCACTAGAAATAGAACAGTGGAAAGAATTGATAAAATTGATGTTCTTATGGAAATTGCATCTTTAGTGGTTGGTGTTCTTATGGAAATTGCATCTTTAGAGGTTGGAAATTCAATAAATGAATCTTCTGAGATAGTGAAATGTAAGCAAACAGATGAGAAAATAAGGTATGTGGGTATCTGGAAGAAAAGTATTCCTGGCAAAGGAAACAGCATATGCTAGCACTCTGGGGGCGAAGTATTCTGGGTGTTTGAGAAACAGCAATTGTGACTGAAGTAAAATAAGCTGAGGACACTAGTAATGTCAGAGAGGTGGTGGGGAGTGGTAGTGAGATATGGAAGGAGATTGTTGGAGAACTTCAGCTTTTACTCTAAGTAAATAGGTAGCCTACAGAAAGTTTGAGCAGAGTAGTAACAGTGTGTTAGATTTTATGAAGTCACTCTGCATTTTATGTTGAATAAAATATAGAGGAAAATGGAAGGAAGCAAGATGATCCACTTCTATAATCCAGCTGAGAAATGATTTTGAGTTAAGCCAGAGTAGTAGCAGTAGAGGTGGCAATGTGTGGTCAGACTCTGGAAATATTTTGAAGGTAGAGCGAATGCAACTTGTTGGTGGATTTTAAATGAAGTATGATAGTAAAAGAAAGTTTAAAACTAAGTTTTTGGTTTGAACAACTGCAAGACTTTATTTAACAAAGATGGGAGATGACTGAGATAACAGCAGTTTTGGAGGGAAGGTCAAGAATTTAGATTTAGAAATCTTAATTTCGTTAAATTTAGATAACTTTGAGACCTCCAAGTAGGGAGAAGAAGCAGTTGAATATGAGCATCTTGTATTAAGGGGAGAGAGATTGTTTGGAGACATAGATGTGAAGTCATCTCTATCTAGATAGAACTTAACTCCAAGAACCAAGATTAAGTAACCAAGGGAGTGAGTGTTGATAGGGGAAAGTAAAAGGATTAAGGTTTATGTCATAGGGCACCCAGCCTTAAGAAGTCTGGGAAATGAAGAGGAAGTAGCAAATGATTCTGAAAAAAGTAGCCAGTAAAGTAAGGAGACATCTAGAAGTGTGTAGTATTCTAGATGTTAAGAAAGTGTTTTGAGGATGAGAGTGGCCAAATTGTCAAGTGCTGCTGTGAAGTACAGTCATATGAGCATTGGTAATTGGGCACTAGATTTACTAATGTAAAAGTCATTGAAAATAACAGTCCTTTGAATGAAGAAAATTATTTGGGATGGAGGGGTGGATTATTGCAGTTCAGCCTTTGAGTAAAGTCAGTTACACAAAAGAAACCCAGTTGGCCTAGACAATATTGTGGGCAGTTCACCAAAAATCTGAGTGATCATACATCACAGTTTCCCAAAGACAGTCCCAATTTACTTCAGACTGTCCTGATTTATGCCTATAGTATGTAACAATGACACTGATTTTTCACTTTCAGAAGTTTTCCAGTTTTGACAATAAAATATGTGGTCATATTATCTATAACAACATCATTAAGGTCTTGAACTAAAAGCAAGGCCAGTCAATATGATATTGCTTTTATCCAGCCATATTTTGCTATAGTGGTGCAGATATGGAAGAAGTAGAGACTTGGATATAAACAGAGATGCAGTTTTGTCAGTGCAATTAGATGAAGAAATGGAAGAGCAAGAGAGTTAAGGATATATGCAGAAGGTTTGTAATGTTTAACTATTGACTTCAGTAGTGTAAAGGAGAGAAAATGAGTAGGTGAGGGGGAGAAAAGGTTGGTGATATAGATTTTAAATTGCAATGGAGTTGAGTATTTCCTGGATATATGGAACTAGAAGGACTGAGATAGAAAGAGAGGAGGTGATGTTCATAGAATGGAATGTTGGAACTTGAAATTATAGAGTCATCGAAGACATTGGAAATGATGAGTTCCAATGTATGGTTATGAAAGTAAGGGCTGAAGTCAGCTAGAAATAAGATCACTGGAGGAGAAAAGTTCAGGGTCAGAGAGACCAGATGGGACAGATCATCTAGATATTTATAGCACAAGAAATAGGACTTGTGTTATATAGGAGAGAGTGACAGTAATTCAGGAGTTAATATATATGAGAAAGGAGGAGAGTGACTTAAGTTTGTTGATGACCAAAATTAGGAGTTCTCAATGGTATTAATTGCATGACATGAATTTCAAACCTAGGTACTTTTAGAGAGGAAGAAGAGAAAATGGTCTGAAAATAATATTAAAGAGAAAGAAGATACCTACCGACCTCAAACACTAGTAGTAAAATGTGGTGTGGTAATAAAAATATTTAATATTGAACATAGGAGAGGCAGTATCTTCATAGAAAAATAAAACAAAACAACCTTTAGGTAAAATAGTAAGCTAAAAGAATCATTGAGAGAATAAGTTAAGAATATAGAGGATTATGTCAGTGATGGAACATAAGTTCCAAAGGACATGGAGGCAAGTTTTCAGTAATTATGGAAGGATGGGGGATGAGTCAGAAAAGATAGTCTGATCTGAAAAAAAATAAAAAAAAAAAACAGTACCATTTGCAATTGCTTCAAAAAGGATAAAATAACCAAGACTAATTTTTTTTTTTAACCAACTGGTTGAAAGATCTGTACACTGTAAATGTTAAGACATGGCTATACTAATCAAACAATACTAATCAAAACAGTATGATACTGGCATAAAACACACACACATACATCTATGGCACAGAATAGAGAGCCTAGAAATAAACCTCTGCATATATGGTCGATTAATTTACAATAAAAGGAGCCAAGAATATACAATGTGGAAAGAAAAGTCTATTCAATAAATGTTGGGAAAACTAGATAATCATATACAAAGAATGAAACTGGATCCCTCTTTTACACCATACATAAAAAACTCTCAAATGGATTAAAGCCTTGAAACTATAAAACTTGTAGAAGAAAAGTTTCTTCTTTTAGAAATGTAAGCTCCATAAGCTTAAGCTAAGCTTACCATAGCAGGTAAGCTCCTTAATACTGATCTTGGCAATGATTTTTTGGATTTGACATCAAAAGCAAAGGCAGTGTTCCAAAAAAGAAAACTTCAGGCCAAGATGACTTCACTAGCAAATTTTACCTAACATATTAAAAAAAAAGTACCTTTTTTAAATAATCTTTTCTGGACAACAAAAGAAGAGAGGATGATTCCCAACTCATTTTATAAGGTCAGTACTCCCCTAATGCCAAATCAGATAAAGGTATTATAAGAAAACTATAGATCAGTATCCCTCATAAACGTATACGTAAAAAATCCTCAACAAAATATTTTTAGATTCAGGAATGTATGAAAATAATGCCCCATGACCAAGTGAGATCTATCTCAGGAACACAAGACTGATTCAAAATTGGAAAATAAATATTGTTTACTATATTGACATAATAAATAAGAGGTCAACCAAAAATTTAACAGTTGGTATGTAGATGTTCTGTTCCTTTCTGTGATTCCTTCCTTTCTGAAATTTACCCCCTCAATTTCCAGCTGGTCTGCAATTTCTGATCTTTGTCTTTTCATATTTTAAGCCAGTAAAACTGCTGGCTTTCTATTTGAGTTCTAGCCACCCAGCATTCTTGTGTTCTGTAGAATGCTTTCATGGAAAAAGCCACATAAATGAGCATTTGTCCAGGGTGGTCCTATGGTAGACAGAATTTTGAGATGGCCCCCCCAAGATTCCTTCCCTTGGTATACAGGCCTGTATAAATCCCCGTGAATGTGAGTATGATGGTGTATCACTTTTCTACTTAGGTTATATTATATAGCATAGTTAACTTTAAGAAAGTGAGTTTATCCATGGAGGGCCTGACCTAATTAGATGAGCTTTTATTTTATTTTTAAAAATTTTTTATTGAAATCTAGTTGATTTATAATGTTATGTTAGTTTCAGGTATACAACAAAGTGATTGTTAAATATATATTCCTTTTTAGATTCTTTTCCATTATAGGTTATTACAAGATATTGAGTATAGTTCTTTGTACTATACAGTAGACCTTTGGTTATCTATTTTATATATAGTAGTGTGTATTTGCTAACCCCAAACTCAAGAACTGGAGAATCTCTCTTTCTTGAAGAAAGATATTGAAAGAATAGGAAAGGATTGTATGTACACACAATCCTTCCTCCCCTGTCAGCTTTGCAGATGGAGGGGGTTATGTGGGAAGAACAGAGCTATCTGGCACCATGTTATCAGTCTTGTGAGAACCAGAACAGAGAGCTCAGCCATACTTTGCTCAGACCTCTGACCTACAGAACTGTGATACAATAAGTGAATGTTGTTTTAAGTTATTAAATTTGTGGTAATTTGTTACAACAGCCCTAGAAAACCATTACAGGATCCCTTATTTTTAAGATCATTTTACCCCAATTTTCTGCTTTGTTTTTTATAACTCTATAGTGCCTCAAATAATTGTTTTTTAGAGATTTTAGAGATTTTGTCCAATCTCTGTAATTCTTTGGGAAGGTTATTTCTATATAAGCTACTTTGATATTACAAAACAAATGACTTTTGTTACTGACATAAGGTCTACTGTGCAAATTAAGGCATGCTTGCTACATTTTCCTGTATGTGCAGGTTTTTCATAACTAGCCTTTTTTTCAGATTATCTTTCAGTATTGTCAGAAATAGAACACTCATATAAATTTTAATGGCAACACTCTATAGACCTGAAATTCTAGAGGAAGCCAGAAGCAGACATCCAGATTCCTGGGAATGAAGTTTTGTTCCTTGATGACTATATAAGTATAATTACTGCCCTGGATCTAACATCATGGGGGAATTCCTTTTTTATTTTCTTTTTGGCTATGATTCATATAAGAATGAAAATAGGCGAAATCATGATCATGCCAGAAGAAGATCTATTTCAGACTATACAGCTTATTCAGTCATAATCAATGATAGGCAAAGATATATAGGGTGGAAGGCAAGGCTTAGTATATAAATAGATTGGAAAATTTAAAAAAAAAAACAACAGACCTGTTTGGTAATATGGCTTGGCTGACACCATAACTTTGAAAACATTTTATTGAACCAGTGAAACTGCAGTGGGTAGTATTGAGTGTGTTTGTGTACTTACACCCGGTAGTCATATCTGCTTCCTCATGGAGCATGTAGTGTTGACTACTAGTGATGATCAGTTTCGCCTTTTCAAAAAGAAGGGATAGGCAAAGAGTGCTTACCCAGTGGAAGTCAATTACAATGTAAGGAGGGCAGGATACCTACTAGCTGACTCAAAAGCCAAAGAATAGCTGTTGTGTTCATCTCTCTTTTGTTGAGGGAGATGTTTTTCACTTCATGTCCTATTATACACAAGTTGTATATATCTTCAAACATTTTTGTTTTATAGAGGGAGGAGAGGTTTGCTGACATGTGCAATGATAGGATATTTGTCAATGGTGCTGATGGAGTTCGCATTTGAGGAAACTTCTTTTCCCGAGTCCCTTTCATTCTATTAACTGGTCATGAAGTTGGGAAATACTCCTTCGTTCCATTCAGATATTCTCCTTCTTACCTATTCTGTCTTTCTACTCTTGTGTATTAACCCCTCGGACCTCTCTCCTCCTTTCCCCGAGTTCCTGCCACATCTTCTCTAGAGAATGTGAAACTGGTTTTGCAAAAACTCAGAATCTTTTGCACATATTTAAGTCAGATCATACCTGAACTTTTTTTTCTATTTCTCTGGGGAAATGATGCTCAGAGTGCCAGTGAAAAATAAAAATAAGAGGTCATTCTTAGTGAACAATCAGATTAACTATTTTATATGAAACCACAACATATAAGGAAGAATAAAATCATGAAATGGTAGAAAAACTTTGTTTTGCATCAGTGTAATTATCTTGTTCCCAAACTTCTGTTACTTTATGTGCAGAGGAATGAAACACTGGGAATATCTCCCAGTGTCACTCAAGAAGGTAGCCTTGGGAGGAATTATGCATTTTCAATTTTTTTCTCTGTGGTTTATTGGCCAGAGTAGGGTACCTGAATGGGTTATATTGGCACAACTCAAAAAGGAATACCTGTGTTGTGCAGAGTTCAAGACAGTTACCTCAAAGCTGGCTAGGTTCCCTTGTGCTCACTTTCCACATGGGGTTATACTGAAACGTGTGCTGAATTCCTAAATCAAATTAATTGTTACTGAGAAAAATGTGGTTTTCACCTCATGAAATGAGAATGTTGCTCTTGCAGTGGTAAATTGAGATGAGCAAACACATAATGATCAGCTACCTTGAAAGTTGCTCTATACATATATTTAGGTATTACAAGCAATCGTATCTAGAACATGTATTTGGAGAAGTGGTACTAATAAAGAGTATGAAATGATGACCCTGGCAATAAAACTATTAATAGAGTAGTCAGCTTATCTATTTTTATCAGGATTAATTATCTAAATAAAAATCTAGGGTATTTTGGAATGCCTAGGTAATTCTTTCCTGTAAACTCTCCTTTTCCATGGAGGGATGTTCCCCTTTAATTTTAAGCATTGCACACACACTCTCACACACACACACACACACACACACACACACACACACACACACAAAACCCCATAAATATAAACGCATTTTAAAAACTCTACAGTAAAATGGTCTTGGAAGCCCCACAAAAGCAGGTAAATAGAAATTTCTGTTTGGAATATGAAATTCTACGTGTGAGTCCATGTATGATATTTTATTAAATCTATACTGCCTTTGATTTTAAATGTGGCATTAATATGTGAAAAAACTCATCTTCGAATTGATACCATAGTGTTTCATTTAAAAATCCTCTTTAATAAAAGCAAGAAACACATTTCAGATTGTTTTATATTTATTCATTGAAATGAAAATATTATGATTGCCCTCATATGTGAGATTTTATATTAGCTTCTGTGAAGAAGTCCATGTTTAAGAAAGCACATTACCTTTTTAAAACAAATGGAAAATTTATAAGGAAATAAGATATTAAAATATTTGAAACACAAGGTAAATTGATAAGAAATGTCAGTGATATTTTCCCTATATCATTTGGAAACTGGTGGAATACTGGGAATGCAGAGACTGAGAAAAGAGAATGTAAAAGCAAAGAAATGGCATAAGTAGCTACAGGAAATTATTATTTTATTCATTTAGACTAAAATTTTTGCTAAATGACAACATTATTTAACTGATGCAAAGGTTTTTCTATTTACTTTTCATAATATAAAACGTTACATATTTGTAAGTAGAAGAATAAGAGACTACTCATATACCCAGCATTATACTTAAGAAACAGACTATTAAATCAGTTCTTATGAAGTCCCAGCAAAATCTATAGCACTTCCCTCATATAGCTGAAGGCTCTAGAGATAGTAGTGATTCTGAATTTTGTTTCCCATCTTCTTATTCTCCCTGTATCTTTCACATGCCTGAATATAATAATAGTTTCATTTTGCTTGTTTTTAAACTCTATACAGATGATATATGTACCATATTTCTTTTTTTTTTTTGCGGTACGCGAGCCTCTCACTGTTGTGGCCTCTCCCGTTGCGGAGCACAGGCTCCGGATGCGCAGGCTCAGCGGCCATGGCTCACGGGCCCAGCTGCTCCGCAGCATGTGGCGTCTTCCCGGATCAGGGCACGAACCCGTGTCACCTGCATTGGCAGGCGGACTCTCAACCACTGTGCCACCAGGGAAGCCCTATGTACTGTATTTCTATTTTCCCTTTTAGCTCAGTCATTCATTAGTATTGATACATGCAGCTGTAGCTTCCTTTTTTTAAAATTCATTTTCAAGGATACAGCATGTTCGTTATATTACTCTTGTGTCAAACTACATAGGAATTTCAAATTGGTTACATTCAATAGCTTTAACTTGCCAAGTATATGACTAATCTTTATCAAATTTAGCATATATTACTATACCTTACCTTAGGTTTTTGCTACATTTTTTTAAAGAAGTAGTCAAACATTGGAAACATGTAATGGATAATGTTCATTTGAGCAACAGCATCTTGTTGCTCTACCCAGCATGATAACTGTTAACATCTTCCTTTTCTTTCTGTTGGTGGTATCTGCTGTTTTATACAACTAAATTAATGATGTATTCATTAGTGAGACTTTTGAAATGGATGTGAATTCTGTAATAAAATATGGCTTGTTGATATATTAAGATCAAAATAAAATTATGAGCATTCCTGAACCATCAGAACAGCTGTAGTAATCGGTAAGAGCCATTAAGAACACTTTAGATATCAGTTACTAGTTCATGGTGATTATTTTTGACTACTTAATTCTCAGTTTTCTCACCAATTCCCACCCTGTTTCAATGGAAATTACCAAAGAATATCAGAAAAGAGAGAAAATGTGCTTTGCTAGTTGAAATAAGGAAGGGTACCTTTCATTCACCAGTGAAATTAAACCTTCTGAATTTTTCTCCCCCTGCAAGACTTGTTCAAGTAAGTTTATATTTGGGAAGGAAATATTGAACTGTAATTTATCATCATAAAAAAATGGAATGGCTTGTAAAGAAACAGAAAGCACTCCATGCTCATTGGGTTTTGTGTGCTAGGAGCTACATTTTAGGTCAGTCTATGGGCATTATGTGATTTACATTTTGGCTACCCGAGGACTATGTATTACGTGACTGTGGAAAGTATACTTGCAGCTAGAACAGAGAATATAAAACGTTGACTCCTGGCAACTTGGGTTCTACATAAAGCAAGAGCATTTTCACAGTGTGCTCCTTCTAAGGATAATCATGTCAGTTAGAGAAGTAGGGAAGTTCTGCAGCTATCTTCAAGGTACCCTTGAAGTAAGCAAAGAAAATCTATGCACATCAGTGAAGTTAGCTTCCTTATAACAGAGGCTTGTGTATAAATAAATTGTCAAAGTAAAGTTATGGCAAAGCTCAAGAAATGGATAAAGCTTAGGGATTAAAGCAAATTATTTCAGTGGAACAGACAACAGTCAATAGGATACTAATTAATGGTTGTAAGTCAAATGTTGAGTATTCATTTGTTGATTTTTATTAGTTAGCAAATATTTATTGAATGACCAGTTGATCATAAACCATTCTAGGCACAGAGTATACAGCAATGAACAGAGCAGCAGACCTTCTACTCAGAGTGTAAGTAGACAATAGACAGATAAGTTTATAATATGTAAGTGGTTTTAAGTGCTACAAAGATTAAAACAGAGTAAGGAGGTAAGGAGTGAAAGTGTGGACTATATATGGGAAGATATAATTAAGGGAAACTTGATTTATTTTATATTTTAATGGAGATGTAGTTGATTTACAGTGTTATAAAGTTTAAGGTGTACAGCACAGTGATTCAAAATTTTTATACATTATACTCCATTTTTAGTTATTATCAAATATTGGCTGTATTACCTGTGCTGTACAATATATCCTTGTAGGTTATTTATTTTACATATAGTAGCTTGATTTTTGATGAAAAACTAAATTGCTAAATTCACAATATAAAGGAGGATGTGAACTGCAGATAAGATAGTAAACACAGAAAAACAAAACTAGTTAAAAAAAAAGTCTGAGATAATTTAATGTGTGGTGTGTGTGAGAGAGAGAAGGAGAGAGAGAGGATCCACATGAGCTAAATTCAAGGAGAAAATGTAATGGAAAAAATATCACTAAGTTGAAGATAACCTTGAGTATGTAGATGAAGTGAGCTCACTAACTATAATTAATGAAAAAACCTCACCTTAAGATATAGTGATAGTTCATATTTATTCTGTATGTGTATTGTGTACTATTTGCTGAGCCGAGTGTTAAGTTCTCTGTCTTCAGTATATCGTTTCTCCCTCTCCCTCCCTCTCTTTGTCTCTCCCTTTCTCCCTCCCCCTTCTTTCCCCCCCTTTCCTCCCCTCCCTGGTCTCCCTCCTCTCCTTCTCTCCCTTCCTCCATTTCTTTCCTTCTTTCTTTCATTCATCAGTCTTATGGCAGAGCTCAACTATCATCTTCCTTTACCTGAGAGGAAACTGAAGCTTAAAGAATTTGAGTCAGCTTCCCATAGTGACATAACTAGCAAGAGGCAGAGGCAAGCTTCAAACTCATGTGTATTTTATTCTAGAGCTTAGGCTATAAACATTTCCCTGTTTGTAGCCTTTTTGTTAACTCAGAAATCATGAAGGCAAAACAAAAAGTTATTCACAAAGAAAAAAATACATTAGACCTCACTTCCTGAAATGTTGAAACAGAATGGAATATGTTCACAATGATTTCTAGAAGGGTGAGGTTGGGGAAGATTTCAATTTGAGAATTAATTATGTTTGTTAGTGATATGTAAAGTCAATAGAAATACAGCTAAGACATGGAATGACCCTGAGAACATAACTCCACAGTGCCATTTATGAACATTGATGAGAAAATATACCAGGCAACTTAGAAATTAATACAATGTAGGAAGCAAGAAAGAGAAAGAGATGACATAAAATAAAAGCCAATAAAATGAAAACAGAAAACTGTCTTTTGGGCATAGTATGAACATGGAATTCAAAGTGAATATCAAAGATAATGGATGAAAGACTGCTCAAACTAAAATTAATTAAAACATGAATATAAAAGACACAATGCTAGTTGCATTGTGTTATTGTTACTGTGAACAAGGTCTTAGATGGCACAACAAATTATCAGATGGCAGGCAGCTAGAGTGATGGTTTTGATTATGAATATCTCACATGGATTGAGATATTCAGGATCTAAAATAACCTCAGAGGGATGGAAGAGTGGAGCCAATTTAACTAGATCAAACTTATTAAGATGAATATAAAGATTTGCATTTATATTTTAAAAAGTCTCCAGAGGTAAAGAATTGGCTAATTGGGAATGCGATTGACTACAAGTTTATAATCAGGCCAAGTGAAATGTGGCAGCCAGAGCATTATCTACCACATTCATAGGCTGCCTTAACATAATAAAACATACTAATTGTGATGATTTTAATAATAAAGCAACCAATAATAATTAAGCATGTTTTTATACATTTCTTCACTTCCTATTTAGAGCATCACTGTGTTAGGAAATAAAATAATGCAAGATGACAAGATTTCTCCTTGTCATCCCTTGCTCATTCCACCTTTTAGGAGTAGTGAGTATGCTGGGCCTGTTCTCCTATGTCAAGAGAATGTAAGATGATTTGTGAACAATTCAGATGATGAAAGGGCGTTCTTAGTCTCAGTCAAGGCTTCCATTCACAGTAAATAGAGTATATGTGATGCAATAGGAACATAATAGTGGGTTTTCTGAAGGAAATGAGTCCTTATGGAAAGAAGACAGCGTTGGCTTTTACGTTATAGTTGCCCCCTCCCAGACAGTTACGTTGATCCATTTGACCAGTATCTAGAACGCCATTTGGAAACCATAAATTAAGAAGACCATTTATAAAACTGGAGTTACTGAAAATGTGGGGTCTCAAGAAACTTGAAAAACATATTTCTTGGGAAAGAAAATGCTAGCTGATGTGGGAAAAGAAAAACCTCTTTTAATACACAAAGGTATTAATATCTCCCCTGATATCCTAGTTCACTCTGGAAATTAAGACATTTAGCTTAGAAAAGAAAATGCTAGCTGATATGACAAAATATTTCTAATACAAAATATCTAAAATGGCCTGTAAAAACCTGTACAATCGGGCCCACTCTTCTTCTCCACCTTCTCTCCTGCTACTTTTCCTCGCTGTTACTCTGCTCTAGCCACTGGCCTACTTTTTGCACACGCTCACAGCTCTTCAGAGGAGCTCTTCTTTCAAAATGCCATCATGATTTTGTCCGTTTTCTTTAGGTCTGAACTCAAATATCTTCTCCTCTGGGGAGATCTCTCAAATTCTTTTTATCCCCCAATTCCAGAATCCTCTCCCGAACTCTAGTTTTCTAGTTATTTCCCATGAGCATCTGGCACATTCTACATTGTTTATATTTCTTACGTGATTTTGGTTTTTTTTTGGTCAACACCCCCACCCTAGCTAGAGGATAAGTCTTATGAATACAGATTTTTTCATCTGTTTTGTTTACTGCCATGTTTCCAGTGCCTGATAGTTTTTTTCCCACGTAATGTGCCTAATATATATCTATTATTAAGTAACACTATTTTTTATATAGTCAGTACAACCATTCCACTTTGGTAGTTCCATTTCAGAAAAGAGACTGTTTTTGCATTTTTGAATATTAACATTAAAAGGTTAAGTTAAGCAGATGGTATATAAGCATTTTATGAACAGCTGCTAAATTGAAATATATTGGCCTTTACAGTACTTTCAATATAATATAACTCATGCAAAGATGGCAAATTTTATATTAATAACCATAAATTACCAATCATTTTGAATACTTGGGTTTTACATTCTATTATTAAACAATAAAATGGTAACTATAAAAAAAACAGCAGGAGAGAATAAGTGGAGATATTTGATTTGTAATAAACACTAAATTCTCAGCAATAAATGAGCACAGGAAGCACACAAACAGGGAGAGACTGCTAGAATAAAAAAGCCCATCATTGATTTCAGAAAGCAGCTGCATTTCCCCTCAATATCCCAGCTCTTGTTTTTTTCCTCCTTTATCTATAATACTGTGTTTCAGAGATGTTGCTAATGTGCTTGCATGAGCAGAGAATGAACTAAGGGAGTGGACCAGAAACCGTATAATTTTTGTTGTTGTTAGAACTCTCCTTTTACTGTAATTTTATCTCTTCCCCTCTCAGCTTTCTGCCTCTAGTTGTGGATGTTTCACTTTCTCTCACATGCATTTCCCAGATTCTTGATGAACTCATCTCTGTGCACTCTCAGCAGGGCCTTTGAAGCACAAAAGTAAACTTGTTTAGGAGGATGGATGCATTAAGAGTAAGAGTTGGCAGGCAGCCAAAAAGTTGTCTCTGAGCAGTAGGTAGTTGAGGGATGGCTGTGGACCTTTTACAGAAAAACACAGGAAGCTAGGTTTATCAAGTACACAAGTGGCAGGAAGGTGGTCTAGAATTTCTATGTAAATTACTACATTCTGTGTGGAAGGTCATGACTCTCAACATTCTGAGGGTTCACCAGTCATCAAACTCTACAGACCTGTTTCTGGTCGTCAGCTCTGTATTTCCCATTACCTGACTCAGAGCCCCAGGGCTCTCACCACTAACAACTCTGCCTCTCCTACTTATATGTGACCTTTGGTTTGCTGTCACACGTAAAGCACCTGCTGGGACAATCTTACACTGGAAATATTTTTGTTTTTTTAGATCAGTCTTTTGAGCCCTTTTTTGCTCTGTAGGTCCCACAAACTAGTTTGATAGTATATCTCCCTCTTCTGGGAATGTACAATCTAGGAGGGCTGGCAAGTGTTTTTGTATGTTGTTTCCTCAACTCATCATAGAGTCAGAACAAGGCAGGGGTTCTAGGCTCAGGGTGAACGATCTTTTCACCTTAGTTTTAACCGAATAGCTCACATGCAATATCTGTAAATGCCTGTTTTCTGAGAAATCCAACCTTTAAATACATAAATTAATAAATGTAAAAACATGATATATGTCAGAAAATGATAATTGTCATGAAGAAAATAAAGGAGGATAAGATGTTAGAGGGTGATGGCAATTTATGTATGTGTTTTTTTTTTTTTTTTAATATCTTTATTGGGGTATAAATGCTTCACAATGGTGAGCCAGCTTCTGCTCCATAACAAAGTGAATCAGTTATACATATACACATGTTCCCATATGTCTTCCCTCTTGCGTCTCCCTCCCTCCTACCCTCCCTATCCCACCCCTCCAGGCTGTCACAAAGCACCGGGCCAATATCCCTGTGCCATGCGGCTGCTTCCCACTAGCTATCTACCTTACTACGTTTGTTAGTGTGTATATGTCCATGACTCTCTCTCACCCTGTCACAGCTCACCCTTCCCCCTCCCCATATCCTCAAGTCCGTTCTCCAGTAGGTCTGCGTCTTTATTCCTGTCTTACCCCTAGGTTCTTCATGACATTTTTTTTTTCTTAAATTCCATATATATGTGTTAGCATACAGTATTTGTCTTTTTCTTTCTGACTTACTTCACTCTGTATGACAGACTCTAGGTCTATCCACCTCATTACAAATAGCTCAATTTCGTTTCTTTTTATGGCTGAGTAATATTCCATTGTATATATGTGCCACATCTTCTTTATCCATTCATCCGATGATGGGCACTTAGGTTGTTTCCATCTCCGGGCTATTGTAAATAGAGCTGCAATGAACATTTTGGTACATGACTCTTTTTGAATTTTGGTTTTCTCAGGGTATATGCCCAGTAGTGGGATTGCTGGGTCATATGGTAGTTCTATTTGTAGTTTTTTAAGGAACCTCCATACTGTTCTCCATAGTGGCTGAACCAATTCACATTCCCAACAGCAGTGCAAGAGTGTTCCCTTTTCTCCACACCCTCTCCAGCATTTATTGTTTCTAGATTTTTTGATGATGGCCATTGTGACCGGTGTGAGATGATATCTCATTGTAGTTTTGATTTGCATTCTCTAATGATTAATGATGTTGAGCATTCTTTCATGTGTTTGTTGGCAGTCTGTATATCTTCTTTGGAGAAATGTCTATTTAGGTCTTCTGCCCATTTTTGGATTGGGTTGTTTGTTTTTTTGTTATTGAGCTGCATGAGCTGCTTGTAAATTTTGGAGATTAATCCTTTGTCGGTTGCTTCATTTGCAAATATTTTCTCCCATTCTGAGGGTTGTCTTTTGGTCTTGTTTATGGTTTCCTTTGCTGTGCAAAAGCTTTGAAGTTTCATTCGGTCCCATTTGTTTATTTTTGTTTTTATTTCCATTACTCTAGGAGGTGGGTCAGAAAGGATCTTGCTGTGATTTATGTCATAGAGTGTTCTGCCTATATTTTCCTCTAAGAGTTTGATAGTTTCTGGCCTTACATTTAGGTCTTTAATCCATTTTGAGCTTATTTTTGTCTATGGTGTTAGGGAGTGATCTAATCTCATATTTTTACATGTACCTGTCCAGTTTTCCCAGTACCACTTATTGAAGAGGCTGTCCTTTCTCCACTGTACATTCCTGCCACCTTTATCAAAGATAAGGTGTCCATATGTGCGTGGGTTTATCTCTGGGCTTTCTATCCTGTTCCATTGATCTTTCTGTTTTTGTGCCAGTACCATACTGTCTTCATTACTGTAGCTTTGTAGCATAGTCTGAAGTCAGGGAGCCTGATTCCTCCAGCTCCGTTTTTCGTTCTCAAGATTGCTTTGGCTATTCGGGGTCTTTTGTGTTTCCATACAAATTGTGAATATTTTTGTTCTAGTTCTGTGAAAAATGCCAGTGGTAGTTTGATAGGGATTGCATTGAATCTACAGATTGCTTTGGGTAGCAGAGTCATTTTGACAATGTTGATTCTTCCAATCCAAGAACATGGTATATCTCTCCATCTATTTGTATCACCTTTAATTTCTTTCATCACTGTCTTATAATTTTCTGCATACAGGTCTTTTGTCTCCTTAGGTAGGTTTATTCCTAGATATGTTATTCTTTTTGTTGCAATGGTAAATGGGAGTGTTTTCTTGATTTCACTTTCAGATTTTTCATCATTAGTATATAGGAATGCCAGAGATTTCTGTGCATTAATTTTGTATCCTGCTACTTTACCAAATTCATTGATAAGCTCTAGTAGTTTTCTGGTAGCATCTTTAGGATTCTCTATGGATAGTATCATGTCATCTGCAAACAGTGACAGCTTTACTTCTTCTTTTTCGATTTGGATTCCTTTTATTTCCTTTTCTTCTCTGATTGCTGTGGCTAAAACTTCCAAAACTATGTTGAATAAGAGTGGTGAGAGTGGGCAACCTTGTCTTGTTCCTGATCTTAGTGGAAGTGCTTTCAGTTTTTCACCATTGAGGATGATGTTTGCTTTGGGCTTGTCATATATGGCCTTTATTATGTTGAGGAAAGTTCCCTCTATGCCTACTTTCTGCAGGGTTTTTATCATAAATGGGTGTTGAATTTTGTCAAAAGCTTTCTCTGCATCTATTGAGATGATCATATGGTTTTTCTCCTTCAATTTGTTAATATGGTTTATCACATTGATTGATTTGCATATATTGAAGAATCCTTGCATTCCTGGAATAAACCCCACTTGATCATGGTGTATGATCCTTTTAATGTGCTGTTGGATTCTGTTTGCTAGTATTTTGTTGAGGATTTTTGCATCTATGTTCATCAGTGATATTGGCCTGTAGTTTTCTTTCTTTGTGACATCCTTTTCTGGTTTGGTATCAGGGTGATGGTGGCCTCGCAGAATCAGTTGGGGAGTGTTCCTCCCTCTGCTATATTTTGGAAGAGTTTGAGAAGGATAGGTGATAGCTCTTCTCTACATGTTTGATAGAATTCGCCTGTGAAGCCATCTGGTCCTGGGCTTTTGCTTGTTGGAAGATTTTTAATCACAGTTTCAATTTCAGTGCTTGTGATTGGTCTGTTCATATTTTCTATTTCTTCCTGATTCAGTCTTGGCAGGTTGTGCCTTTCTAAGAATTTGTCCATTTCTTCCAGGTTGTCCATTTTATTGGCATAGAGTTGCTTGTAGTAATCTCTCATGATCTTTTTTATTTCTGCAGTGTCAGTTGTTACTTCTCCGTTTTCATTTCTAATTCTATTGATTTGAGTCTTCTCCCTTTTTTTCTTGATGAGTCTGGCTAGTGGTTTATCTATTTTGTTTATCTTCTCAAAGAACCAGCTTTTAGTTTTATTGATCTTTGCTGTTGTTTCCTTCATTTCTTTTCCATTTATTTCTGATCTGATTTTTATGATTTCTTTCCTTTTGCTAGCTTTGGGGTTTTTTTGTTCTTCTTTCTCTAATTGCTTGAGGTGCAAGGTTAGGTTGTTTATTCGAGATGTTTCCTGCTTCTTAAGGTGGGCTTGTATTGCTATAAACTTCCCCCTTAGAACTGCTTTTGCTGCATCCCATAGGTTTTGGGTCGTTGTGTCTCCATTGTCATTTGTTTCTAGGTATTTTTTGATTTCCTCTTTGATTTCTTCAGTGATCAGTTCGTTATTAAGTAGTGTATTGTTTAGCCTCCATGTGTTTGTATTTTTTACAGATCTTTTCCTGTAATTGATATCTAGTCTCATGGCGTTGTGGTCAGAAAAGATACTTGATACAATTTCAATTTTCTTAAATTTACCAAGGCTTGATTTGTGACCCAAGATATGATCTATCCTGGAGAATGTTCCATGAGCATTTGAGAAAAATGTGTATTCTGTTGTTTTTGGATGGAGTGTCCTATAAATATCAATTAAGTCCATCTTGTTTAATGTATCATTTAAAGCTTGTGTTTCCTTATTGATTTTCATTTTGGATGATCTGTCCATGAGTGAAAGTGGGGTGTTAAAGTCCCCTACTATGAATGTGTTACTGTCGATTTCCCCTTTTATGGCTGTTAGTATTTGCCTTATGTATTGAGGTGCTCCTATGTTGGGTGCATAAATATTTACAATTGTTATATCTTCTTCTTGGATCGATCCCTTGATCATTATGTAGTATCCTTCTTTGTCTCTTTTAATAGTCCTTATTTTAAAGTCTATTTTGTCTGATATGAGAATTGCTACTTCAGCTTTTTTTGGTTTCCATTTGCATGGAATATCATTTTCCATCCCCTTACTTTCAGTCTGTATGTGTCTCTAGGTCTGAAGTGGGTCTCTTGTAGACAGCATATATAAGGGTCTTGTTTTTGTATCCATTCAGCTAATCTGTGTCTTTTGGTGGGAGCATTTAGTCCATTTACATTTAAGGTAATTATCGATATGTATGTTCCTATTCCCGTTTTCTAAATTGTTTTGGGTTCGTTATTATAGGTCTTTTCCTTCTCTTGTGTTTCTTGTCTAGAGAAGTTCCTTTAGCATTTGTTGTAAAGCTGGTTTGGTGGTGCTGAACTCTCTCAGCTTTTGCTTGTCTGTAAAGGTTTTAATTTCTCCATCAAATCTGAATGAGATCCTTGCTGGGTAAAGTAGTCTTGGTTGCAGGTTTTTTTCCTTCATCACTTTCAGTATGTCCTGCCACTCCCTTCTGGCTTGTAGAGTTTCTGCTGAGAGATCAGCTGTTAACCTTATGGGGATTCCCTTGTGTGTTATTTGTTGTTTTTTCCTTGCTGTTTTTAATATGCTTTCTTTGTATTTAATTTTTGACAGTTTGATTAATATGTGTCTTGGCATATTTCTCCTTGTATTTATCCTGTATGGGACTCTCTGTGCTTCCTGGACTTGATTAACTATTTCCTTTCCCATATTAGGGAAGTTTTCAACTATAATCTCTTCAAATATTTTCTCAGTCCCTTTCTTTTCTCTTCTTCTTCTGGAACCCCTATAATTCGAATGTTGGTGTGTTTAATGTTGTCCCAGAGATTTCTGAGGCTGTCCTCAGTTTTTTTCATTCTTTTTTCTTTATTCTGCTCTGCAGTAGTTATTTCCACTATTTTATCTTCCAGGTCACTTATCCGTTCTTCTGCCTCAGTTATTCTGCTATTGATCCCATCTAGAGTACTTTTAATTTCATTTATTGTGTTGTTCATCGTTGCTTGTTTCATCTTTATTTCTTCTAGGTCCTTGTTACCTGTTTCTTGCATTTTGTCCATTCTATTTCCAAGATTTCGGATCATCCGTACTATCATTATTCTGAATTCTTTTTCAGGTAGACTGCCTATTTCCTCTTCATTTGTTAGGTCTGGTGCACTTTTATCTTGCTCCTTTATCTGCTGTGTGTTTTTCTGTCTTCTTATTTTGCTTATCTTACTGTGTTTGTGGTCTCCTTTTTGCAGGCTGCAGGTTCGTAGTTCCCGCTGTTTTTGATGTCTGTCTCCAGTGGGTAAGGTTGGTTCAGTGGGCTGTGTAGGCTTCCTGGTGGAGGGGACTAGTGCTTGTGTTGTGGTGGATGAGGCTGGATCTTGTCTTTCTGGTGGGCAGGTCAACATCTGGTGGTGTGTTTTGGGGTGTCTGTGGCCTTATTATGATTTTAGGCAGCCTTTCTGCTAATGGGTGGGGTTGTGTTCCTGTTTTGCTAGTTGTTTGGCATAGGTTGTCCAGCACTGTGGCTTGCCTGTCGTTGAGTGAAGCTGGGTGCTGGTGTTAAGATGGAGGTCTCTGGGAGATTTTCGCCGTTTGATATTATGTGGAGCTGGGAGGTCTCTTGTTGACCAGTGTCCTGAAGTTGGCTCTCCTACCTCAGAGGCAGAGCCCTGACTCCTGGCTGGAGCACCAAGAGCCTTTCATCCACACGGCTCAGAATAAAAGGGAGAAAAAGTGGAGAGAATTAGTAGAAGTATGAGGAAAGAAAGAAGGAAAGGAGGGAAGGAAGGAAGGAAGAAAGAAAGAAAGAAAGAAGGAAAGAAGGCAAGAAGGAAAGAAAGGAGGGAGGGAGGGAGGAAGGAAGGAAGGAGGGAAAGAAGGATAAAAGACAGAAAGAAAGAAGATACAGTAAAAATAAAATAAAGTATAATAAAGTTATTGAATGAAAAAATACTTATTTAGAAAAAAAAAAAAGGACGGATAGAACCTTAGGACAAATGTTGGAAGCATACACATACACCCTCACAAAAAGAGGTAAAGGGGGAAAATCATAAATCTTGCTCTCAGAGACCACCTCCTCAATTTGGGGTGCTTCGTTGTCTAAAGGAGGGAAGGAAGAAAGGAAAGAAAGAAAGAACGAAGGTAAAGTATAATAAAGTTATTAAAATTAAAATTATTAAGAAAAAAATTTTTTACAAAAACCATGGACGGATAGAACCCTAGGACAAATGGAGGAAGCAAGACTACACAGACAAGATCTCACACAGAAGCATACACATACACATTCACAAAAAGAGGAAAAGGGAAAAAAATCATAGATCTTGCTCCTAAAGTCCACCTCCTCAATTTGGGATCATTCCTTGTCTATTCAGGTATTCCACAGATGCAGAGTACATCAAGTTGATTGTGGAGCTTTAATCCGCTGCTTCTGAGGCTGCTGGGAGAGATTTCCCTTTCTCTTCTTTGTTCTCACCGCTCACAGGGGCTCAGCTTTGGATTTGGCTCTGCCTCTGCGTGTAGGTCACCGGAGGGCGTCTGTTTTTTGCTCAGACAGGACGGGGTTAAAGGAGCCGCTGATTCCTGATTCGGGGGCTCTGGTGCACTCAGGCCGGGGGGCAGGGAGGGGCACTGCGTGTGGGGCGGGCCTGCGGCGGCAGAGGCCGGCATGACGTTGCACCAGCCTGAGGCCCGCCGTGCGTTCTCCCGGGGAAGTTGTCCCTGGATCCCGGGACCCTGGCAGTGGCGGGCTGCACAGGCTCCGCGGAAGAGGGGTGTGGAGAGTGACCTGTGCTCGCACACAGGCCCCTTGGTAGCGGCAGCAGCAGCCTTAGCGTCTCCTGCCCGTCTTTGGGGTCCGTGCTTTTAGCCGTGGCTCGGGCCTCTCTCTGGAGTCCACGCTTTTAGCCGCGGCTCGCACCAGTCTCTGGAGCTCCTTTAAGCAGCGCTCTTAAACCCCTCTCCTCGCGCACCAGGAAACAAAGAGGAAAGAAAAAGTCTCTTGCCTCTTCGGCAGGTGCAGACTTTTTCCCGGACTCCCTCCCGGCTAGCCGTGGTGCACTAACCCCTTCAGGCTATGTTCAAGCCGCCAACCCCAGTCCTCTCCCTGCATTCCGCCCAAACCCGAGCCTCAGCTCGCAGCCCCGCCCGCCCCGGCGGGTGAGCAGACAAGCCTCTCGGGCTGGTGAGTGCCGGTCGGCACCGATCCTCTGTGCGGGAATCTCTCCGCTTTGCCCTCCACACCCCTGTTGCTGTGATCTCCTTCCTGGCGCAGAAGCTCCCCCCCTCTGCCACCCGCAGTCTCCGCCCGAGAAGGGGCTTCCTAGTGTGTGGAAACCTTTCCTCCTTCACAGCTCGCTCCCACTGATGCAGGTCCTGTCCCTATTGTTTTGTCTCTGTTTATTCTTTTTTTCTTTTGCCCTACCCAGTTACGTGGGGAGTTTCTTGCCTTTTGGGAGGTCTGAGGTCTTCTGCCAGCCTTCAGTAGGTGTTCTGTAGGAGTTGTTCCACATGTAGATGTATTTCTGGTGTATCTGTGGGGAGGAAAGTGATCTCCGCGTCTTACTCTTCCGCCATCTTCAAGGTCCCCCCCCCTTATGTATGTTTTTTAAAAAAATTTTAGTGGAGTAAAGTTGCTTTACAATGTTGTGTTAGTTTCTACTGTACAGCAAAGTGAATCATCTATACGTATACATATGTCCCCTCTTTTTTGGATTTCCTTCCCATTTAGGTCACCACAGAGCACTGAGTGGAGTTTCCTGTGCTATACAGTAGGTTCTCATTAGTTATCTATTTTATACATATTATCAGTAGTGTTTATGTGTCAATCCCAATGTCCCAATTCATCTCACCCTCCCCTTTCCCCCTTGGTATCCATATGCTTGTTCTCTACATCTGTGTCTCTATTTCTGCTTTGTAAATAAGGTCGTCTATACCAATTTTTTCAGGTTCCACATATATGTGTTAATATACAAAATTTGTTTTTCTCATTCTGACTTACTTCACTCTGTATGACAGTCTCTAGGTCCATCCACGTCTCTACAAATGACCCAATTTTGTTCCTCTTTATGGCTGAGTAATATTCCATTGTATATATGTAGCACGTCTTAATTA
Source organism: Delphinus delphis (assembly GCF_949987515.2). NCBI lineage: Eukaryota > Metazoa > Chordata > Mammalia > Artiodactyla > Delphinidae > Delphinus > Delphinus delphis. Next base: position 78,734,427 of record NC_082688.1, on the reverse strand, counting down.
TGTAAGTTGATAAACTTTCTCTGAAAGGTGACATTTGATGAGAGTTCTCAGTCCTCATACTAGGTCATGCCCCACTAGAATGTAAGTTCAGTAAGGGCAAGGATTATTACTTATCCCTACTTTAAACCCATTGCCCAAAATAGTGCTGACACATATTGATGAGCAAAAATATTTGTTGAACAAATTTGGTAAATTAAGCAATATTCTATTCAGCTTTCTCTATTTTAAAAAGGCATGCAATTAAAATGAGAATATTCCTATTAAAATTGTTAAGTATAAAAATCTGTGTCTAAGAGTTTAGTGCTCAGTTATCCAGATATGTTGGCTAATTGGAGCAATTTATCACCAAAAAGATTCTTTTTGTTAAAAACAAAAAGGAACCCACAAACATGACAGAGTGACTCAGTGGACACAGTGGAAATGGGGAGAGCTTTTTGCCCTTTCAGTTCAATTCATTTGATCTGGATTTATTTATTCTGCCCTTTGGGAAAATGACTGTTTCTCCACTCATAATGCAACACAAAAACTTTCTCCAATGAATTTCCTTTTCTCCTGAAAGGAGAGAGGACCACGGGTATCAGATTCAGGCCAACCTTTTCAGAATCTGCCTGTCAGATGTGTGACTTACATATAGATTGATAATACAACGAATAATGGCAAGCAAGCACTGGGGGACTTTGGAGATTAATAGGTTTTAGAATCTTTTATCTCTAAGTCAGTACTTCAAATTGACCTAGTTAAAAGTGGTTAAGGTGAAGTAGTTCTGTAGTATATATTTAAAATCCTATTTTGGTTTCAAGAAGTAGTGTTTAAAGGCATGCAGAACAAAAGATGAAGACTGGAAGAAGGCCTGGCAGATGAGAGTCAGGGACTGGAAATGGAATAAATTTCGAGACATAGGTAGTGCTTAATTATTTTGTGTTCCTAAGCGCATAAAATCAAATTAATCTAAATACATCTTTAGAGCTAAATTATGTTCATATTTTAAGCATAATTTATGAGTGCATTTAGAAGAATTTATAACTGTATTACCTTATTTCTTTTTTTTTAAATCCTGAAGTTTATTTCAATTTGTTACACTTTTTATACTTTTCTTTTTTAACATGCTATCAAGTTTTTTTGAGCCTCAAAATATATGGGGAACTATGCTTTAAGTGTCTATTTTGATCTAGTCACTTTGCAAATATCTATTTTACTCCTCATTCACCATCTTGCAAGGTAGGAAGGTATGACTATATGTAAATAATTTTAAAACAAATTGGTGGAAATAATAAATTGGCTAAAATGATTAATCAGGTAAAAAATGAATATTTCCAGACATAGGTTTTTATGATATATGTTAGTCATTAAAGCTAGTTCCTTGCTACAGATAATAGGTTGAATAAGAAGATATTTTTGTTTTTTGAGTTTAGAACAGTAGATATTTAAATAGAAGCAATAATTAGATGACATTTCTACTTTGTATAGTAAGAATGAATGCAGTTTTTCTGTGTAGCTTTTCATCGTTCACCTTTGGGAGGATCTAGACTAGCTGATGCAATATCTATATTCTGGGGATGGGGCAAGGAGCTATTATCAGCATGAATATATAAATGCAACTTCAAGAGAGCCTTTGACTCCTTCTTTTATTGTTTTAGTGGACAGAAGCAGTAAAATATAGCCCAGAAAAGTGATTTAAAGTACTCTATAGAATTTAGGTGGAGAAAAATAGCACGTCAAGCACATAGTTATGTAAACATATAAGTGCATGCATGCAGCTGGTCACTTACAGGTATTTCTGCTTTAAATATGGCATTAACCTCTGTCACTTTCTGAGGAGAAAACATAATATCACGTATGTGGAGCAAATGGCAAATGATAGGAGATTTTAGCTTTCTTATAATATGTTTTAAGTCATATCTTTGCTGTTCTGTTTTCCATTATTCATGGTGAGTTTGTAATGCATCACACTTAGCTACTTATTGCATGTTCCTATTTTATTTCCGACTTTTTAAAAACATGCAAATTTATAAATAAATAAGTATATACGTACATAATATATGTAACTGCATCTATATTATTTACATTTTACAGTATTTAGATGATTCTTTAGAGCAGTAGTTTTCAAATGTGTTATAAATAACTAATCTTAAAATGAAAGTGTACTTGGAATTTTAATTTGTAAAATAGAAAAAATGGTACAGGCCCCTCAGAATTTTAGTGTATTGCTCCCTTTTACTAAGGACATGTTGATATGCATTAAATCAGAGAAATATAGACTTTAGGTCCTTTTTTAAAAAATGAGCTTGCTGAGGTAGGGATTATCTCTCCTAGTTCATTACACTAATACATACATTAATTAATATGTATTGAGCTCAGTATTTATTTTTGAGTACAGCCCCCACATAGAAAAGTGAAGTCATACGTATGGAAGCAAATTTTAGAAAAGAATATATGAAATTTCCTGAATGAAAAATGATAAAGAAAAAAACATAATGAAAGGCTTTATAGCAGAAACCATCTCTATTCCCCCATGCAAAGCAACATACATAAAATAGAGACATTCAGAAAGGTTAAAAATGAAAGGTACACGTAAAATAAATAGTGGCCACAAGTCTAATCAGGCATGATATAAATCAAGCCAAAAATGTATTACAGTAAGTCCCCTACATGCGAACCTTCAAGTTGAGAACTTTCAAAGGTGTGAATGTGCCGCTGTATGCCAGCTGTTGTACTGTGCTACTGTACTTTTCAAGGTACTGTACTATAAGATTAAAAATATTTTCTTTATTTTTTGTATTTGATGTATTATTTGTGTGAAAAGTATTATTAACCTATTACAGTACAGTACTAGATAGCCAATTGTGTTAGTTGGATACCTAGGCTAACGTTGTTCAACTGATGAACAAATTGGACTTATGAACGTCCTCTTGGAATGGAAGTCGTTCGTATGTAGAGGACTTACTGTATTTAATATAAAGAAAACCTTATAATGCTAAAGGCAAAAATTAACAATGAAGAAATTTGTTAATATCCAAGTACCCAGTAATACAGAAATAATTGCATAAAGGTGGAAGTAAGAAGATGCAAGAAGAATCAGAAGAAATCTCAACACTTATAGGAGAATTTAGCACATGTCTTTCAGTCTAAGACAGAATTAGTAGAAAAAAGAATGTTAGAAATGAAAGACAGTGACAACATAATCAGCAGGGTAGGTCTTAGAGATACATAGTGAACTCCAAGCCCCAGCAATAAAGAATGCACCTGCACATTGGACATTTACAAACACTGGCAATATATTAAGCCATAAGGAAAATCTCCATAAATTTCAAAATACAAAAATGATATAAATATTCTCTAAACATAATGCAATAAAAATAGAATCTACTATCAACATCAAAGGACATACTTATGCAATAAGAATTTAAAAATAGACTAATTCCTGTCAAACACAAAGAGCTCAAGAGACTCAAAAAATTTGAATCAAAAAAGTAGATGGAGGAAACTTAACAATTACAAAAGCAGAATTTAGTATGTTATTATTGACAAAAAGAAGATGAGCTGAGCAATTTTTTAAAAAACATAAAAGAATAAAATAATAAACCATTTATACAGAACAAGGGGGAGAAACAGATATACACAGAGTAAGTCATGAAAAAGAAGAAATGGGCATCAAAAGAGCAAACATTAACCAAATATCACAAGAGACTTCTGTGTAAAATTATATGCAAATAAATTTGAAAATCTAGATTAAATGCTTAACTTTTTAGGAAAATAAGATATAACCAAACTGAGATATAATCATAGAGACAGAAAGTTCAAACAGAAAAATTTCATAGTAGAAAAATGGGGAAAATAGCTCTCCTGCACGAAAGTGCTGGGCCCAGAAAGTTTCACATGGGGATTCTCAGATACTTAAAAAACAATTTTTTTAATTCAAATGCTACTTAAACTATATGAAGAACAAAGCAAAAATCTGAGCTGTCATTTAATCAAAAAGAATCCAAGAGTATATTAAAATTATAACAGATTGTGGCCAAGTGGGGTTTATTCTAGAAATGCTAGGGTAATTCAGTACTATTAAATCTTTTAATTTATCTTTTCTTCATTGATCTGATAGAAAAAAATATCATATGATCATCTTACTAGAAGCTGAAATTTATTTCCTTAAAAAATAATAAGATAGGAACAGATTTATTTTTACATGATAAAATACAAATGTTAGCTCAAAAGCTCATAAAATATAAATATAAAATATAAAATATAAAATACTTGTCCAAAATTCCAAGAAAAGGCCAACCTATGTTTTGCTACTATTGAACATACTTTTGGAAGTATTAGCCAGTTAAATAGGCAAAGGGAAAATATTAAAGGCATAAAAGTTGTAAAGAAAGAGAGCAAAAATACACTTAATTAGGGAGAAAGAGATGACACAGACTACTGTAGTCATTTTTCTCTTTGCTAAAGTGGATATTAGTTTTGATAAACATTTGGATAAATAAGGTGCCTTGAGGGAGTTGAAGGGGAAAGAGGATAAAAGAACATCACATTTAGGGCACATGCTTCATTGTTCTAGCAACCTTGTTCCTCTACCCATTATTGGACCTAACTGCATAACTACATGGTTTCCTTGGCACCATCAAGTGGATTTTACTTACTTTTTATCATTAAATTGAAAAGCATGTCATTTACATCTTTTAGAATTACCAGATTAATCCTGGATATTAGGCGTGTTAGAAGACTAGTTAATATTCTTGGACTTCTGCACATATTTGTTTTCATTTTTCATGCATCCTGTGTTCCTAATTTCATCTGCCCGGAGATATAGGTGACTCCCTTATCATTCTCTGTAGAGACCTAATAAACAGAAACACTGTGGGCAAATACAGGCATCCTAGAGAAGTTTTAAGAGATGATTTTGAAAAGAAGTAGAGCCATAGCTCACCATGTGCCCTTTACTTTCTCTTTCCTAGGCGTGTGTGTCATTATCTGTGAAATTATTCTCAGTATCATACTGACTCTGTTTATGTGGGTTGAATGAAAATAACATTGACATCATGAGATGGAGTGCTCTGTATAAATAAGATGTATTATTTTTACAAAAATGAATTATTTTGGAAAATTGGGAACAAAACCACTTAAAGGGTGGAACATAGCAGCTGTTGAACAGTACACTTACAGAACTACAGTACAATTTGCAAAAGGGTGCCAGGATCTGCTGTCTAATTTTATTTTTCAAAATGAAATTACTGGAAGAATTTAGCTCTGCAGCACAGTGCAATTATCTAAATGGGACTTGTCCAGGGAACAAGTGTTAATAACCTCATCTCTTTCAAGGTCTTCGTTTTAATTTGATACCACAAAATGAGCTGATTTACACATTACCAAAATGGAAGAAGGATTAATAATACTTAAATTAAGTTTTCCAGTGACCAAATCCTCTGCTTTATTCTTGGAACCCACAGTTTTGTTTTGGCTTCTGTTTTCCTATAGGTAGAGCCTAAAACATTTTTGCTATCTGGACCCAGACTGATCAGATTATTGAAACTCATATCCTTAAGAAAATAGTTGTTAAAATATTATGAACTTAGCTTATCAACAGCGACTATTATATAAGAGAATGGTTGTCATTATCTTTAAAAAAAAACTCTATATGATTTATGTGACTTTAGGCAGAAATTTTCTGTCTTCATTCAGCTACCCTAACATTCATTTCATAAAGCTTAAAACAGAAAAGTATAATTCACTTATGAGAAGGAAACTAGATAAATTCTACTAGAAAAGACTGTATTATTAAGCAAGTTTGATTAACTTTTATTTATAAGACATCTTTAATTGTAATACATATGTAATAATTGTTAACATTGTTCAATTATGAAGTCTTCAACTTGATATCACCATACCCCTTTTTATTACCAATAGATCATTTTTCCACATAATCTAATTGTGCAAATAATTTTTGAAATATATTTTATACAGCAATACAATTATTCATGTGATTTATTGAACGGAAAAGCAAAAACTGATGTAGTTTGGTAGAATATGTTTCTTTACTTTGGAACAATGGTGTGAATGAAAGTCCTACCTTCCAAGTTTGGAAGTCCTACCTTCCAAGAGCATAATTAGCTGGCTCTGTGATTTTGTCCTTAATTAAATTTTTATATTTGATTTCCACCTCCATATAATAGAGATAATCATACACAAGAGGTTCAAATCCAGTAGTTTAACTGGGACTAATTCACAGGAAGGGGATAAGAGGAAAGATAATGAATCACAACCTTGGGAATAAAATCCTGGGGTGAATCACTGTCATTCACCAATTTGCCTGGTTTGCCATTCCTTTCTGGCACATGAGAGAACTGAACTTCCCACTCTCATAGATGTGCCAGGTAAGCATTAGACGATTTTCTTTGTTCCTTTCCCCATGGCAGACCTTGAAGCTAGGCTGATACATATGGTGTATCATGGAATGGTAGGGCCTCCATCAGCCTAGGTCTCTGAGAAGCCCCAAGAAACAATCCTCTGAAACCGGTGTGAATATGTTGTATGAAAGAGAAATTCTCCATTCTTAGTTAAGTCCACTGAGAGCTGCAGTTGTTAACCACAGCATTAATTAACCCATATTTACTGTTACACTCCTGGGGTCGTTATAAATATGAGGTTCAAAGGTAAGAGAAGACATACTCAGAACACGTTTAAAATAAATAGAATGAGGGCAACAAAAATGGCTCGTTTAATGTCGAATATAATTGATTGTCAATCTGTTTTAGCAGGAAAGTAATAATAAATATGTGAATAACCTTTCTAATAAACCCCCAAAATCTTCTGAGACTCAAATTAAATAATTTATTTTCATCTACTTTGAAAAACTTAACAAGAGAATTTTATGAGTACTTTTAGTGCCCATTTTACTAAACACATATACACTGAGAAAAGGCAAGGATGATAAGGAACATTAAAGTTTTCAACACACTAATAAATTCAACACAATTCTAGTTGTTAACAGAATGGAGTGAGAGTTGAAATATTGGGCACTTTTATGTTCGTTGTTTCATATTTCTGAAATACATTTATTTTATTAAGAAGTATCTACTTTATTATGCACAAGGAAAAATAAAGATTAAAACAAAGGATTCCCTAAGAAAGACTGTCCAATTTCTTTTTACATAATCAAATTTGTTAGGTACCACATTTTGATACCCATTGCAAAATGTTGAAAGAAAAAGATCAGGTGCTGCTAAATCAAAGATGTGGAGATAAAAACAACCTTCAAATCACTGATACTCTAATCAATAAGGGCTCAGCTTTGTATTCTCCTTTACTGATGCAAATCAAGCTAATGATTTTGGCATTTTCAGGAAGTGTTTTCTATATTTTGAATACTCTTCTTACCTCGAGTGAGGTACACAGTTGAGATTAGGGAGGCAATCAGTAAAAAGCATACACTGGGATTTTTTTTTTTATCGGGCACAATTGCCTTTTTACATAAATGTCATACATAATTTGTACACTGTTAAGGTCCAATAAGCTGTTTCTCTCAGTGGCCCTGGCAGATCTTCAGTAGTATCACAGCACAACTCAACCCTGAAATGGAGTTCATCCTTAAATAAGTGAAATTTATAAAAGTCTCAGAAGTCTGGAAGAAGATGAAAAGCAGGACTAATGGAACAGCAAAACAAACCTCTTCATTTTACTTGGTATTCTGCAGCCCTTCTGAAACATGAACAACAATAGCTTCCATCATGAACCTGACAATTCTACATATACCCAGGAATTTTGTTCCTTTCACCCATGGAGAACACCAGAAAAGCAATTGCTACAACACTACCTTATTTTAATAGTATTTTCTTAAACCTTCTCTTTAGATAAATTTATATCATAAAATGAAGAGGGAGGCAGATTTACTGTGAAACTAATGAATTAAAGCTTAGGTTATGCACATGGGCCTCAGTGAGAGTTGGAGTTTGTAAAGTTTTCTAGGTGGAGAGGGAAAACCAGAGTGCATTTAAGAAGGATTTCTATGCAACCATTCCTGGTAGGATTGCTAAACAATTCTTAGAAGAAAGTTAGTTATATTTCTAAGGCTTTGGCTAATTATTTTTTCATTCTAAAAGTATATTCACTTTCATACCTAGTTTTATACTTGTCATTTACCATAAAAAGTAGTAATTTATTATTTTTTTCCTTAAATGAGGCTGTCCCTTTTTCATAAAATTTTGATCTCTCCAAACCTGGATCTCCTCCCCAGGGAAAATGAGTTTGGGGGTATGTGCTACCCCCATCACTGATTTATAAAATAGAGCCGTATCACTTACTGCCATCATAATGTTACCCAACCTCAAATCTTAGTGATTTAAAACAAGCACTTATTTAGCTCATGGTCTGTAGAAGAGTGATTTCAGCTAGATTTAGCTGGACTCACAAGTCTGGGGCCAGCTGGCTGGCAGCTGAGCAAGGATGGTTTTAGCCTGGATGGCTGGGGTGACTTGTCTTTGTTCTACATGTCTCACATCTTCTAGTGAGCTACTCTGGGCATGTTCCCACAGCAGTTCTCACAGAGGGAAAGCATAGTCAGAGGAAACATACAAAAGCTTGTGCATCCCATACACGAATACCTCACTGACTAAATCAAATCACAGGGATGGCCTAACTCAGAATCAAGGGGTGCAAGAACAACTTGTAACCTTGGAAAATGTGCACTAAAGTATTCAGAATCCTTACCTTTTAAAGATACAAACAGATATTTGCAGTTGGAATTATATGAGGTTTTAATTTGCTTCAAAATAATATGAAAAGGGAGACATGGTAGTAATGAGATGAAGCAAGATTGATCAAGTTGATCATTGTTGAGGCTGGGAGATGAGTATATAGTGTGTATTACATTATTCTCTTTACTTTTGCAAATGCTTGGAGGAGGGGCAAACCTGTATTAGCCTTTCATTGCACTAAAAGGGGCTACTTATAGCATAAATTTACTCCCTTTAGTACAGTAATTATATTATTTTCATCTAATGTATGATGGCTAGAGAAAAATGGAGAATAGAAATTACCTAAAAAAATATTAGTTAACTGTATTAAAAAAAGAACAAATGTTTTATCAGTTGTATACATTTAAGGATGAGTTTATTTCTGGTTAATCTCTACATACATTTACATATTTAACAACTATTCATTGAGCCCATCTAGGTACCAGGCACACTTCCAGGCTCTGGCCATCGGGTAAAACACATGGATGAGGTTTCTGATCTTAAGGGTTTTATAGTTGTATTAGTTTTCTACTGCAGCTATAACAAATTCCCACAACTTTGGTGTTTTAAACAACACAAATAGAAAATCTTAAAATTCTGTAGGTCAGACATGCAACACGACTCTCACTGGATTTAAATCAAGATGTCGGCAGGAATGCATGTTTTACTGACAGCCGTAGGGGATAATACGTTTGCTTGCACTTTTCATCTTCTCAAGGCCCGTGTACATTTCTTGGTGCATGACTCCTTTTCTCCATCTTGAGAGCCAGCATTGTCGCATTCTTCTGTGCCTTTCTTCTCTAGTAGTCACATCTCCCTGTGACTGACTACACCCAGGAAAGGTTCTCCATTTTTAAGGAGTCAGATGATGAAGTTGAGCCTAGCTGGACCATCCAGGATCATTTCCTCAAGATCTTTAACTTTAATTATATCTGGGAAGTTTCTTTTGCCATGTTAGGTGACTTATTCTCAGGTTCCAAGGTTTAGGATGTGGACATCTTTGGAAGGCCTTTATTCTGCCTACGATAATAGCCAAATGGTGGGAGAAAAAAAATAAAAGCATAACAAGTAAATAAGCGGAATAGATACTTTCAGACACTCAGATGTACCATAAAAATCCATAAAGTAATGATACAATAGACAGTTACTTGCAACGTGTGTTTCAGAGAAGACCTCACTAAGGAAGTGACATTTAAATTGAAATTTTTGGACAAATGGAGACTAACTTGCAGAGTTCCATAGGCAGATCATGTCTGGTAAAGGCAAAGTTAATGTAAATGCCCAAAGTGGGGAAAAAGAAAGATGGTAAAAGAGCTGGATCCTAATGAGCTAAAGGGAAAGTGGTAGCCCATGAACTAGGGAGTTAGGGTCCAGGTTTACTGGCTCATATAGAGTCTGATTTACTCTGTTTTACTCATTTTGTATCAATCGTGAAAAAAGCCAACAGAGGGCTTTAAGGAGAGAAAAGACATAATCTGATTTATGTTTAAAAATAACATTTGGCTGCTTTGTGGATAATAAAGTGTAGTTGTCTATCCTCCACAGAACCTAATACAGGCCTTGGCTATTATATCCGAAATTAGTAAAATCCTAAATTAGTAAACTAACAAACTTCCAATATTATTAACAAAACACTCCTTCAGTAATTAATATTAGGTTTGGAAAAGGATCCAAAGGACCATTATGAGATTTGGAATGGATAAGTAAAATTGGATAAACATTTATTTATTTTACTTAAGTATTCTTCCTTCAATAGAAGTAATTCTGTTATTTGGCATTCACCTTACAGATTTAAGTAGGAATAAGACAAAGTGTTCACATATATTTTTAACAAATCCCAGTTTACAGTGTCTGGGGTACCCCATCATATTTTTAAAGCTAAATAAGAAGAAAATCAATTAATCATACTATATGGGAATGTTCAAAACCAGTGCTATTGTTTAAATTTATCAATAGACATTAACCATTTCACAAGGCTTATTTCCTAAATATATAGGTAAAAATTCATAGAATTGTCAGGAGATGGGTGAAAGAAATAATATCAGAAATGTATACTATTTTGATGAATGGGAGAGAATGATCCATGTTTATAACCTGCACTGTGCTGAATAGATGATCTGTATCATTTTCTCTTGTGATATAATCTGCTTAAAAGATGATTCTGTGAACAAGAAAATAATTGGGGGTAGTTTAGGTGGTAACATTTGCACATATTAGAAGTTGGTGGTTAGAAGGGAAACCAAAAAAACCAAACTAATAAAATAAATAAAGTAACTATAGGAGGTATACATGAAGCTCTATCCCCTCCCTGCCTATCCTATCAGAACAAAGGTACCAGTTTCTTATTTTGGCAAGGAAAGTTTCTAAAATATCCTCACTTTTGTGTGGTTTTAATGTGTATCCTTCTGTCTGATCTCCACAATACACATATAACCAGGCCTATCCCTCTGGTGAAGACTTCTGGAAGCTTGATAACATTGATACAAATTGAATTACACTGTCGAATTGACTTTCTGAGAAATGAAATTACAACAGAAAAAAAATTATTTGCTCTTTCAGTACAGATAATTTTGATTAATTGTACCATTACATAAAGATTAAGTCTGAAACATTCATGATGATATTGAAATTATATGCTTTAACATAATATAAAACGTAGGTAAAACATAATGTATAATGTAATATATACATATAATGAAAACTTTTACATATAATGTAAAACTTTACAAACTTTACATTATGGATAATGTATCCATAATGTAAAACTTATGTAAAACATAATGTAAAACTTATGTAAAGCTTTAACATAATGTAAAACATAATGTAAAACAGTATAATTTTTCTTTCCCTCTGTTAAAGCCATCAAGGTGTGTGTGGGTGTGTATGTGTATGTAATAAAGCTAGAGTACACCTTTATAATAACACATACACATGGCAAATATCAATACAACTTATCAGTAATGGAAAACAAAATCAACACATATTTTAACTACAAAACCTCATCTTATTTGATGCTGTGACTGTTTTCTGATGCAGCTCATGGTCACTGTAGTAACAGTTTTGGCATTACAACATCCTGTCAGTAACCCATTCAAAATGACGGCTATTCATTGAAAAATGACATTCTTTATGAATAGCCTTGTAACATTCATATAATGAATCTATAATTATGGAACAACAATGCTGCTCTATAAAACTTCAACAGAATTAGTTCTTGCATCTGCCTTTTGGTAAGTAAAGCTATAACAGAAACTAAGGCATTTGCGCTCACTCTACTCCAATGAATGAATAAGAGGAAGCCACATTCAACAAACTGCTTTATTTTCTACTCCTTTTTAAATTTCCTCTTGCCTTTCTGTAGACCAAGAGGAAATAAAAGAGCAATTACTCATATGATATTCCTATCCTGACAGCACCAGCCTCTTCTGACTACATTTATTGCTGTACTGCCAAGCCTCTTTCTGCCACATCCTCTGGCTTGTCATAGGTTTCCCAGTAAATCTCCACACTATCCATTATTTAGCACAAGCAGCATTATACATTAATTCAAGAATGAGTACTTAGGTTGAGAAATCAATAAGCAGAAGGTCTATTAAAACCCAGGTAATACTAGAAGATACCAGAAAGATTATAATCTGCTCTGTGCCTTGCACAAAAGGCACTATCATAAGCCAGCAAGAGTTCACTTGCACTGGTAACATCATTTAGACACTTTTTTACAGTAAAACATAATCACCTCCATGTTCTGACTTGCTAATAGATTTTTAGGGGGGTTCCAAGTTGATCCTCTAAGAGAAACTTTTGAAGTTTCAAATTTTGACAGACTAGAGAGTAATAGATCCACACTTTATTAGTCACCTTTCTGGGTATGAGCTGCAGTGATTGAAACATGCTAAGGGGTCTTTGGAGATGGCTTGGCCACTTATAATTAGGGAGATTCCAGAAGGCACTGCAATCTGGATAAAAATTGAAATTTACCAAACAATCTCATAATCATTTTTTTTTCTCATAGTCATTTGAATGTCTTAATCTCCAGCTATTTCTCAATGTATGGGAAAGGCATGATAAGACAGAAGCAAGCAATTTTCTTCCAGAGATCGAAGGGGAATGCCTCAAATACAATTTAAGCACCCGTATTCAGAACTTTCTTTCAAGGAGCAGCCTCTACAATGTTATTATTGTTTCTTTCCACTATTGAATGTCAGGTGTCCATCCTGCTGAGTGCATTGATTGTGGAATTTATAGCATGACACTTAGGGAGCAATTCAGACTGCCCTCAATAATCCCACCAGGCAATGGAGTGGAAGGGAAGTACCAAATCACATCCAGACACTGCAGAGGGCATATTTCATAACAGAGACTCAGCATTCTTGAGGTTCACATGGCTACTTATGTTATTCATCCTTCATTTTATGTAAACTTGGAGAGAAGTTGGGATGGCTGGCTTCATTCAGCGGTATCTTCCTTAAAGAATAAGGACTTGGCTTTAGAGTGAGGAGAGAATGTCTTAGTGTCCATTATAAAATAACATGAAAAATTATGCTTATATTCTAAGTAAGAAGGATCTGGCTGACTTTGAAATTACTCTTAAAGACATGTGATTATAATGCCAGTATACAGTATGTGTGAGTACAGCGAATGATTTTAGAATTTAGCATCTAGATGAGATAGTCAATATTTCTAGCTTGTTTATTTTTATGTTTATTCTAATGGCAACTGACAATGCTTCGAGTTCCACGTGCTGCCTAAATAGAATTAAACACAGAAGTTCAAGTCCTTGCAACATATGAAGGAAAAAGAGAACGAGTAGTTTATGTTCTCAGAGTTCTATATATAAGGATATCATTCATGCCTTTTTAAAAATTAAGTGTTGCTTATCTCCATGTTGATATGCTTAGTAAAAATGTAGAACTATGAATTAGTTTTTTTGGATATTACATCAAATGGTGTAGTTTCAGTGCAATGTTTTTGTTTCTTTTACTTTTTCTGTAACTTCACTTAGTTTTATTTTCTCTGTATTAAGTACTAAGTCATGTTTAAATATAATAATGGCAAGGAAAAAGATGAAGTCACTTGATCCCAGGTCAGTCCCTACAATGAAACCATGGTTTTTTCTTCTCTAGAGATCTCAGGCATTAAAGACAATGGATCTAAGAAATTAGGTCAGATAACAAAAATAAAAATAAAAAACAACAGCAGGATCAAAACTAAGTAAGCACATTAACCACTAAAGCCGTTTCTGACTTTGTAGTGTCAGCTAATATTCACTCTGCCTTGGTGACATCCTCACTTATATATGTTTTTGAATGATATACTGTTTTTTTTTTAAGAGGATCTTATTACAGCCTAATGATTCAACCAGAATGTAGGAGAAAAAAATAAAATCTGTGTGTTCTGGAGAGGCAGAGCTTGGAGACAGTTTTCAGGGGAGACACATGAATGAGACAAGTGAGTCCAGGTCTGAGGCACTACAACTCCACCACATACATTTCTAAATATTAGTTTTATATTCCCCTCAGCAAAGCAAGATGATTTTTTTTCTCAAAAGACATCAGTGCTGAACATGTCTGGGTTCTCATAAGGAAAGTGGTCAATAGAAACATGAAATTTGTAAAGAATGACCACTGATCATATTAGTTCTGACAATAAAAGTTCACATAATCTTTGCATCCAAATGAATGCTATTATCTAATTCTTCAAATGAAATCAAGAATAGGGTGATTTTTGCTCACAGGGGGAGTGTTTAGTCAGTTTAGTCTTAGGGAAGAAGAAAAGCCTTATGCTGCATACTGCTTGAACAATAAAACCTGAAAAGAATTCTATTAGATTTATTCCACCCTAATAGAAAGCAGAGTAAACATTCACTTCTGAATTACTTATTAAGAAAAGAAAAATAGAAATATTGATGAGTAGTTCTCATATGAAATGTGAAATTGTGGGACTCTCTACAACTTATTAAATAAAATAACTGTCAATTTCATATTTTTCTGAAAAAAAAACATGATTGATTTTATGGTGTATATTAAGAAGCTTAGATTTAAAGGCGAGACTTGATTAAGAGACTTTTAAAAGATTTCTCTGTTCTTCTCTATCTACACTGTCTCCTGTAGTGTTCTCATATGTTATTTTGCTGATGAAACCATTCGTGTGCAAAGGGCTCCTGAATGTATTTTTTGACTCATCCCTGAGCCCCAAATTTATATATGCAGTAGCCTACTTAAAAAATTCCATTTTGTATTCAGAGTGAGCAAGACAGAACTCATAATTTCTCCCCTCTAGAGACCCCTAATGTATTCTCCTCTTTGTCTTCCCCCTTGCAACAAATAAACCATCTAGAGGCTCTATTCAAAATCTGCGGAATCCTCCTTTTCACCAAATCCCATACATAAGACTTCATCAACCATGTATATATCGAGGTACTTAACTTTTCTTCATTTTTACAGAGACTGTCCTGGCCCAAACTACTTCTACTTCTTTCCTTTACTGGTTGCACTCTTCTGTCTTTAGCTCTCTCTACAGCCCATTTTCTGCACAGCTTCCAGAATGATCTCTAAAATGTCAACATGTCTAGATCACTTCCCTTAGTAAAAATCCTCTGCCTCTTAATCACAGCACCTGAAATAAAGTCTATTCTTCTTATCATGGCCTACAAGTACCTAAAGATATGGCCATCTAACTCTGAATTTGTTCACCAGCACTCTTCCCATGAACTACTAGGCTCTGACCCTTGCTTTCTTTCTGTTCTTTGAACACTGAGCTCACTTCCACTGTGGAACATCTGCATTTTGTTTGTCTAGATTACTTTCCTTCAGCTATGTCAGGCTGTTTCATGTCTTTTAAATCTCAGGTTAAATGGCACCTTGTCAGTAAGGCCCCACCTCACTGTCCACTCTGAATGCCCCCGCCCCCGGGGTCCCATCCTCACCCCACGATTCCCTATGACATTTTCCGATTTCTATTTTCATTACTTTTATTACTGTTTGAATTTATGCTATACCTTTGAACAAGGATGTGTTTGTTCACCATGACATCCTTGGTGACTAGAACATCTGTGTCACAGTTAAAGGATAAATACTAAAGGATGAATAAATACTTGTTAAAATGAATAAATTTACTTGCTTTTAAATGTATTTCTACTCCATTTATAAGTTGGGTGCCTTGTATTCCATATGAATTCCTCTTAATTTTTTTTGAATCTCCTAATGTGGACTAAATTTATAGCTGCTTCCATTTATTTCCATTATAATTAGAATTTTCTGGAAAATATTTGCTGTATTTTGACATAAATTGAGGGAAAATTTGTTCCACTCTTCATTCCCAAAAGCTATCTTTAAATAGTGAATTTCTTCACACCATGCCAACTCTGTTTCCTGTAATTCTTTTCAGTGTTTGCCAGTAACAGTAAAATATGCTGTTTTAATTTGTATTTATTTTATATCTCGTGAGTTGAACATTGTTTATAGGTTTGAGGTTATTCACATCTCTTCTCTCAAATGTTTTTGTCTCTGTGACAATTTTTCTACAAAATTTATTCATGTTTTATTCAAAATACTGGAAATTAAGAATATATATTTTAAAAATAAAACATGTCCCCGTTACAAAAATTCAAGTGGTCTAAATGTAAATGATCTTTACATCATTCTACATTAGAAAACTTTCCAAGAAATCACATGGAACTATCTTTCTTACTCTCTAGCACTATAAATATCTCATCGGCTCTGCTATATCTCTTGTCTAGAAGTTGGCCCAGTGTAACCCCAAGAATTTTAGCAAAATGACAACTGCTTTCATATAGCTTTATGTCTGTTTTGGACTCAGAAGTTTATTGGTATTGATGTTCTTATAATAAAAGTTTATTTTCTAGGTTATGGCAGGATAGAGAAGTAAAAGTAGGAATGTTATTTTGACTCTACAAATTTAAATGATTAAAAATAAAATAAAGGCAAATAATTAGGTAAGACACACTATAAGTGAGTAAGATTGATACATACTCCAGACATAGCTTAACACAGATTAATGAAAAAGTATCTGGCACATGGTATGTAGAAAGTAGTAACATTAAAGTACTATATATATTTGTTAGCTAGGATATGTGGTGATAGCACACAATCCCACAATCTCAGTGGCTTAACACAATAAAAGTTTATCTCTGTATTCCAGGGGTTCTTTGCTCCACACTCACTCAGGGATCTAGTCTGATAAAAGCTCCAACATCTAATAACTTTACCATCTGGGATATGAACTCTGCTAATTGCTGCGTCAAGGGAAGACACTCTGGAGGCATGATGCTGACTCTTTAATGCTTTGACATAGAGCAGACACATGACATGTCTGCCCACAGCCCTTTTGGCAGAATGAGTCATCAGCTATACCTTGAAATTGGACAGACCATTAAAAAGCTTAGTGTACCCATACTACTTCAGCCACAAGGTATAAGTAATGCCCTAGTGATTTGATTTCCAGCAGGATTAATATACAAAAAGATACATTTCTATATTTTATCAAAGTACTCTCTAAGTCTGTTATATTTGGGTGAGAGTCTGAAAACAATGAAGTATATAATATAGATATACACAATTTTAAAAAGTTTTGCTTGGACTATATTATCTGGAAAAAAATGGATAGATGATCAATTCTTGTCAAATGGAAGGAGGAATTTTTCCTTGGACTCATCCTCTCCAATTTTAATCAATGATTTAGAAAAGATATGAACTGTTATATATTGTCTACTGATAAAAATTACTGTTTAAAAATTGAGAATTTATGGCTATTACTTCAGTGACTTCTAGAAGAAAAATTAGTACTTTATGCATCAAGTTATAGTTGATCACAAGTGTATTTTACCTCCCAAATAGTAACAATTTTACATGTCAAAACATTACTTTCTTGTTGTGGCTTTCTGCTAATTAGAGAAATGAATCTTAATTTAATTTATTTTTAACCTTTCTGATTGCTTATTACATTGCAATTTTTATATTTATACATAGATACTTTTATTGGGCCTATAAAAGTCATTGTGACTTTCTATTTTATATTTCCAAATATGTGATAATTTTCTATTATTAATGATTTTTTCAGAGTAAAAATATATAAGCAATAGTGTATTTTAAAATGAATAAGAAAGAAGTAAATGGAAAATTTAACAAATATGAGTATATGTTCTGGATCATAATGCTGTATTCACATGTTTCACTCATTTTTAAAAGATTTGAATATTTCTTTGAGTACATTTCATTGATAGAGTATTCATTGCTTTCTTGCTTCTTCTTGTCATCTGATTTTTATTAAGTTTAAAATTATACATCATCATTTGAATGCCTGTACCTTCCATAAACATACTTATACCTCTACCATTACTCTGCTGTAAACAAGGCACTGCAGTCGTTCTTAAATAGATCTTTGTCTGAGAAACGAAGCAGATCAGTTATAGAAGTTGTAAGATAAACCATGAAAAATATAACAAAGCCAGAAAGAGGAGAGACCCATCACAAGAAATTTTGTTAAGAGACAGCATCATGCATTGTCAAGGGCTGATTTACATGTAGGTTAGCCTGAACAGAGGGCAAGACCTCAAGAAGCCAGAATAAGAGTATTTGATTTCCCCAGGGATGAAGGTAGATAAAAGAAAATAGATAATATTATGTGTTGGGTGTTCAGGGGAGCGAGGATGAATTGAGAATTGATGAAGAAGAAAATAAAGGGGTAAAGCCTGAGCATACTGGCAATTTGAATTTAATGTTATATTGTGTAAATTACTTAACTATAACATGTCAACCCAATATATTACTCATGGTGTAGTGTATTTACTTTCTACCGAACTCCTGGCAGTAGCATGTATGTATAAGAGAGGGGGGAGGAAGGAGAAAGGGAATGAGGGAGAAGAAGGGAGAGGAGGGGAAGGAATAAGGGGAGAGAGAGTAGGATGAGAGAGGAGAGAGGGGGAGGGAGGGGGAGGGGGGAAGGATGGGAATAAATGAGAGAGAGAGAGAGATTTATATCTTTCAAAAACCCCAATTTGGTCTTTGGTTTCCATTTTGGAATGAAAGTCCCAATGACATGATAATTGCCATTTCATTTAATCTTTTTTTTTCCTAGGAAGATTGCTAATTCCAAGAAACAGACATATTAAATATTGGGAAATGCATTCCTTGAAGCCCAAGTTTCTTTCTGATGATGTGCATGGGTCAAGATTCTCTGGAAATTAAACTTTTTTAAAAAAGGAATCTCTTTTCAGGAACAGTGCAAAATCAAATTATATTGCTCCCACATATATCTCTGAAGAGTTAACTTAAATTGACATTATTACTTCCTTAAAAGAACTAACCTGTAGATTAGTTTCTGATAAATATGTCATTGCTTTCCGCAATTTAGCTTTGAATAATGGCTGGTTGCATCAAAGTCTTCTAGTTTGGAAATCTAGCATTGATGGCTTTTCTTCAGTTTACAGTTCTTATATTCACTAAATTTTGTCACAACTTCAGTTGAAAATTCTTGAGACTCACACTTTCCTCTCATTTCCAAATAATACATTCAATTTTTATGTTTACACATTCCTTTGGAAGTGCTTTTTGATGTTTCTACTTCATTTTTACTTCCATTCAATCCTGCTAATATTTCCTCTATACAATCCTGAAATATTTAGAGATTACTGTTCCCAAAATAATCATTACAAGATCTCATTGTTTCTGTTCATGGGAATATGATTTGACTTAGATATTTACACCATCATTATGATTAAGCCACTTAAACCTTTAATAGCACCAGTTTTCGCCTTAAAAATTCCACAAAATTGGAGTGAATGACCGAAATTCCATTCAGCGTTAACACACTATGATACTGTGATATTATTGTCTACCAAATTAAGCTTGAGATATGTTTTTCAAGTTTCTCTTCAAATTAACCCATCTTAAATTTCCAACCTTATTTCCACTGTTGCCCGATGTGTATTTTCCACTGTTGTTAATCACTTTCTATAAATGGACTCCATGTTTATCTATGTTGACTTGACTTTGGCAGTATTATGACCTCTGTCAGAATGTTTTATCTCTGAATTTTGCTCTCCATCCAAGTCCAGAAAAGGACCTACATTGGCTATTTTCTACTGTATTAAAATATAACTCATTTTCCTCTCATAGAACATTCCTTGCTTTCCATTCCATATGGGTATCTCTAATCCATTTTGGAATTCTGGGCTAAAGCATATATATTAGAAATTACATTTATGTAGTGTGATTCTTCTCTAATTCATTTCTTTTGTGTAAATTGAAATAGCACTCTGGTTTCTTGCACTTATATCTTCTCCTCCTCATGGTTTAATTGTTAATTGTTGCTGTTTTTCTTTTGGGGGATCTCTGTATGCATTTCTACTTTAAAATGTAGTTCACGCTGAGCTGTATGGATTCCTTCAGTTTAGTTCCTATGTTTTAAGACAACATCAAATTGTCTATCATTTTTTGCATTTTTTTCTGTTCAGTTACCATTTAGTTGCTCTTTAATGGCAGAATTTTCTACTCTATTGCTAAATAAGTAAAACCATACTTTTTATTGTGATCATCAAAATGGCGTGGACTCATTTAGGAAATAATATTCCTAAATTGAATATTGAACAGAATTGAACAGAAAAAAAGTTGCAAATCACTTGAAATAGCATCTCTAAAGGTAACTACTCATACTGTTATATGAAGATTCTTCCAAACATGTTTATTTTGATATATGCCTCCATACATTTGTGTGTGTGTGTGTGTGTGTGTGTGAAAAAGACAGGAGAGGGGAGAGAAGGGAAAGAGGGTGAAGACAGAGAGAGAGAGAGAGGAGATCACATGTGGATACTTGGTTGTGTATCTGGTTATTTTAAATCAATAAGATGAATTTTTTCTGATGCATTTTTAATGACTACAATATGAAATGGATAGATGTACCATAACTTATTTAACAAGTTCCTATGGAATTGTTTGGTTAGTTCTTAATTTTTAATGTTATAAACAAGGCTGCAGTGAACAATTATGAGCACATATCTTTGTGTACCTTTCATTTTTGCCTTATAAAAGTACTCAAGGTGGATTTGATGGGTCAAAAATACTTCTAGTTAAAATAAGACTAAATAACTAGAACTGCTTTATTCTGCTTCATCACATAATAATGGCATTTTGGTCTTCTGCTATCTTTCTATATGGAGACATATTATAATAAAAAGATGTATAAAATTCCTTAGTGAATTCATAATGTATCTTTAAAGAAGACACAGTGTATTACGATCTCAATGAGTAGCACTTGGTATGATATTTATGAATTTTCATGCTTACTTATGTGTGTGTATGTATGTGTGAAGGGAATCTATTTTATACAGTGATGATTCTCATAGCTTACCTCCATAAGACAAAACTATTGTTACATACCAGGCAATGTTATAAAAGCTTCTTTCTGTATTATTGTACAAAGATGGAAATGGAGAAACAATAACTTACCAAAGGTTGTCGTTATTAAATTATATTACTAGATTTCTACCAGTTCCTGAGGTCTCACAACTAAAAATTGTGTAGGGAGGAAATCAGCTATCAAAATAAAAATAACTTTTAATCAGTCTTCCACAAAAGAAGCAGATTTTGCTGCAGTCCTGTGGAAAGCCATAATCTGTGGCTTTTCTGAAGATGCAAATTGCTGTTATTTTTAGAAAAATAGTAAAGAATGGCAGATACATCAGGTACAAAAACAAGCCTGAGATTTTTTTTTTTTCCTGTGGAAAACAGCAAAATTGGTTTGGAAAGTAAAATTGTGATGTAAACCAGTAGATAACAGCATGGTTCTAACTTCAGACCCAAGCTTTGCTTTAAAGAATATTAGCCATGAGTCATCATTTCTCCTGTGTAGAATTTTTAAAAATGCATATTCTAACTTAGAAAGAAAACTGAAATATATTGAGTTTACTTTAATAACTGCTACTTCATTTAACTTAATTTCAACACAAGAATGACAGTGTATACTATCCAAGCCATTGTGGTGATGAAAAAACAAAGCCTATGATGGTGCATCCAGTGTCAGACTGACACTCAAACACAGATTATATGCACTAAATGTGTTTGAGTGTTAGTCCATAATACAGAGATATTATTCCCTAATGGGTTAGAAGAAGATGAGTAAAGCTTGTCTCCTATAAGTGAAATTGATCGAATATAAACCTTTCAGCCATTATTAATGGTCTGGGAATACCTTGCTGTTATAATAGGTAGTAATTAACTGAAAAAAACATAATTAATTAGGGTAGCAAATTGTATTGGGTGAAAGAAAACAATGATCTTGACAAGTCCTTTATAATAAACCCTTGATTTCACGTTAACTTCCTGTGTTCCAAATGAAGTATCAGTCGCTAACTATCTATCTACTATGAATACAATAAGCAATGCCTGCATCCTTAATGATTTTCCCAGATCAAAAAAAATGTAACTTCATGGAGGCATAAGCATTCCCATATCTTAAAAGGCCCATGACTCTTCTCTTATTGATGAAAAACAATTAATTCCTATTAGTTAATTTAATTATGTTGAATTTAGCCAGAAAAGTCTCATTATCCCTTGGTGTTTGTGGTGACAAAATACAGTTTCTAGACCAGCAAGGTAATCAAGCTTTCCAAGATGAAGTGTTTTTGAGGCCAGCCAGCTCTCCTTCTTTTTTTAGAAATGCTTTCCACTATGTATCATATCTTTTTGCACTACAAAACTTACTGTATAAATGTACAATAATTAGTTAACATTATACTTGGTAAAAAATGATATAGTTAAAATGTTCTCTGAGGTTTTTTTAAGAGAAATAACTATGCAAATAGGTTAAAAATAATATACCAAAGAAATATACCAATAATACACCTTGGTTTGTACCAAGGAAAAACATTTAACACAGTAAAAAACCTTATCTATCTATCAATTTATTGTGGTTAAATTCAAAACCATACTTTAATTACTGTAGTTATTCAGTGGCTTTGTTCACTCTAATTGTCTGACAAATCACGGTTGTTAAGTAAAATTAAAACAGAATGAGAGCCAGAAAATCTTGTTTCATTAAATTACATATTCACATTTGATATGCAAAGATGTAAATATGGACAGGTTTCATTTATTTAATTTTTACAATTATTGATGGTAGAAGAGATCCAGCACCAGGTAAAAGAAGAAATAAATTTAAATTTCTCTGCATGATGAGAAAATAGATGTGTATAGTGAATGTATACTTGAATGCAATGACTCCTGGTCTCTCTCTTTTCACGTTCAACGTTCTAATTGGTATCTAGTATCTCTTTTTGTATCATCTCATTTAATCCATTCTCTGCATTCTTCTGTTCTGTCTAGACTGCTAGGAGTTTGGCTTCTATGGATTGCAACTCTGTATTTCTTGTATTTAAGTATCTGGTTGGATTTTGCTAATAATATACTTAAGTACAAATTAGAAGTGATTGTGGAACAAGAAATTAGGATGGTTATTTGCCCCATTGACGTTGTCATGTTCTATGGTTACACCACCATTAAATGGCTTCTATTCTAGGCTTCAAGGCGTTTTCATGCTCTGACACCACTGTCCTTTGCCCTTGCTCTGTCAGGCCAGGTTGGTTATGATGTCTTGCTTTTAGTCTTGAGTATTTAACATCCCTGTGCTTAACAAGCACATCTGTAAATAATCTCTTCCTCAAACTTTCCTCAGTTAAGCATTTTAGCATACCATCTGCCTTCTTCTGGATCCTAAATAGTCACTGGTGTCAGGATCAGCCCAGGAGGTAGACGTTCACAGTAGGCTACTTAATTATTTGAAGAGTGGGCTACTTAATTATTTGAAACATATTTTTGCATATCTGAACCATTTTCAAAGACCATTTAGTAAAAACATCAACTAATTGTGAATCTACTACATTTAGTAGCAAAAGAATTTTTCATACCTCATGTCATTCAAGGCCATGATATATTCAAGGCTAGGCTAATGTTTTCCAAGATGGAGTCTAATTTGTTTTAAAGGATAAATATAATATCATTCCATATACTGTATAAAAAGTGGTTGGCCTGTTCTTAATGTGAGCATACATAAATAAATAATGTTCTTAAACTTTGAAAATGGTCATACTTTTTATATTCAGGGCTGTTACTATATATACTTTTTGATTAATTGCTTAAAATTAAAGTAACCAAACAAATTATTGGGTACAAAAATCAATAACCAAATAAAGTAAAATTAAAGCAACAAAAATAACCAGGCTCGCTGAACATCACTCTCTTTTGGACAATTTGTTGTTCTTTGACATGCCTCATGTCTTATAATTTTGGCCACTTATATTTATTTATATTTCAGTAAAATGTATTAGTCTTATCTACTTATCATTTCTTGATAACAGAAACCTGCTAAAAATTTTAACATAATAAGAATTGTCATATTATGATAGTAATGGAAGTAATTTAACTTTTATGCCTAAACATTATTATTGTTTACAAGAAATGAGATGATGTCAAAAAATAGCAATGATTTTGCTGTTTTTAAAATAAAATCTTCTTCATGAATTAATACTTTCAATTCAAGACAATTTTATCAACTAATTACAGGTTCATGTGCCAGTTAGAAAAAAAAATCTTATTGAAGAATGTATCCCCATCACTCTATGTGGGAGAGTTTTTATAAACACAATATACAGGAATAGAATATATTGACAAAAAATATGGCAAGAGACATTCCTTCCCATATGATTGTTTAAGGGCAAAGCAGAAAATTAAAATCAGGTGTGTTAGGTTTAAATCCCAATATACTGTAAATTATCAGGGATATCAAAATTTATCTTAACTAGGAACTGTTAGTGAATGGGGTCAATGTGAGCCAATAATGTTGGATAGAACTTAAAACAGTGGACAGTTTAAAAGTCAGAATAAGGATCTAGAAAGCTGGGGGAGGGGTATTTATTCCAATTCTGAAGCAGAAAATAAATCAAAGCCCTATTCCCTGATTATATGTTAATAGGCCTAACATATAGGCCTAATTAACATTTTCCCAAAATGAAAAGGAAAGATGAGGATTATAATTGTAAGGGAAATACAGTACAATTAGGAACCAGGAGAAGTATGCTTTAGTTTTAGCTTTGTTATAAGTGACTTTGGGGAAAGATGTCTTTAATATTCCTGTGCTTCATTTTCTACACCTGTTCACTAGAAATTAAACTCCCACCCTAAGTAACCGTCTTAATCATTCTGAAGATTAAATTCAATAATGCACATGAAAGTGCCTTGTAAGACACGGTGTGCTATACACACATTTTACCTTTAGAAACAGTTGCTACTATGTTATTCACAGGCTACATATCAGGGTTCCCAGTTTAAATATCACTCACCAACTATGGAAAAAGGCACTATTATGCTAAAACATGATAGCTAATTACATAAATTTATTCAACCACGAAATTACTTTGTTAATACATAAAGGAACAGATTTGTTATGTATGTTCTTGCAAATGAATACATCTGTGTAAATAGTGACCTCCACAGGTTACTTCATTTTTTTTCTTTCTTCTTTTCCTAATAAAATAATATTTGCAGACATAACTCTATCACTTATAAACACAATAAGATTCATCTAATTTCACATCCATGGTCAAGGGCAATAATGATGAAACATGACACTACTAATGCAGAGCATAAATAAGGAATGTAAATGTTCTTTCTGTGGGTTGAATAATTATTTTTCTTTTATTTCAATGTCTAGAACAGAACCAATAATGTGAAAAAAAAAGAGATATTAATGTGATACTCTTTTTATAACATGTATTTTCTTGGATTTCTCTTTGAATTATTTTGTTAATTTCTTCACTGCCTTACTGGACTACCTTTATGTGCCAGAAACCTTTTTTAAATAACAGATAATGTTTAGGTACATCATGTTGAGTGTGGGATATCCAATACAGATCAACTTTGAGAGTTATCGTTTAAATTTAAGTAAGTCGGCTATAATTAAATCCTTTACTTTTACTGTTTGCTTCCTGTGTCTTTGCTTCCCCATGGAAACTGCAATCCATGAGTTAATGTTTATTTTTTAAATTAAAACAATTAGTGGCCTATAACAATCTTTGGGAATTATGAGATAGTGAGGAAGCATGATAAAAAAAAAGGGACAAATTAGCTCATCTTAGTTTTCTACTAGTAATCTCTTGGAGCTAGCACAATCCCTCCATCTTTCATGGATTGAAATGTGTTTATATCAACATTATTATCTATTGAGTAATGTGTGTATTCTATGATAAGCAGTCATGAGATTTTCTTTTATTTCCTCTCAAAGACATAATAAGTTTATAGAGATAACAGACATAATTCAGTGACTAATGGGAAACAATATGTACATAAGCATTAAATCTGTCTAAAAAAACTATTAAAAAGAAATGCAGAAAATCAGAATAAAGGGCTACTGTACTCATGGGAGTTCTGGTGGTGGGAATCAGTTAGAATTTGGGTAGGGTTTGATGAATGCTGAAAGAAAGGCTTCAGTCTTTTCCCACCAGAAAGGAAAACAAGTGGACCCAGTCTTGGCATAGGGACAGACCTGATTAGCTGGAGAAAATAATGAATAAGTTTAAATTTAATTCATTGGGTGGTGCCAGTTTTAAGGCTTTGAGAAGCAAGAAGCCTTGAAATGGTCATTGCGCGTTTGTCGGCAAGGGAGATGAAAAAGAAAGTTGCCTTAAAGGTAATGGGCTTTGCTAGCATGTGCAGGCTGGACTGTCCTCATTATCACTGTAATTTTAAAAGAGGTGATAGTTACTGAACTCCAAGTTTATCCCAAGCAATAATTGGAGTACTTCTATGTTTTATCTCATTTAGTATTCTCATGAATTCCATGAAAGAAATACTCAACATATTTCCCTTTGCAGTTGAAAAAAAATCAGAAAGATTTTATAAATTGCCCACGGTTACAGGGTTAATTAGTGATCTGTTCTCAGAGGAACTCAGATCTCATTAAATTGGAGGAGGAAGACTAATAAATTGGTGATGGCCACATTCATGAGTAGTTTTCATGTAATTTAAAATATTAACATCTAGGAACATTTTGAAAGAAATTAAAAGAGTAATGAGTGGGATAACATAATCATATGTTTAAACTGATTAAAATATAATAAATAATTATTAATATATTAGTTGTATTGCAAAAGTAGACAGAATAATAGAAATCTTGGAAGTAGATACAGATCCATATAACAGTATTTACTATATATAAAGATGACCTTTTTTTCATATAGGAAAGGAAGAATATCCTTACCATTTTAGAATAGTTAAAAAATAAAAAACAATGTTATATTCCATTCTCATACTATGTGTCAAGGTAAAATTAAACCCAAGGGCTCCAAGAATTGTTTTTTAAATAATAAAGTCTCTTGAGAAATAGAAGAATATATAAATTAACATAAATCTAAAATAAAATAAAAGGCAAGGGATTATAAGTGCATAAAAATTATGTAAGAAATCATAAAGGAAAACAAAACACTGACATGAAAAATAATTTCATAACAAAGAAAATAGTCAATTTTCAAATGACAAATTAGGATAAGTGTCTTCAAGGTGTTAGAAACATAAGGGTTAATGTCATAAAGATACTAATAATTTCACAAGTCAGGAGTAAGATTTGAAAATTAGAAAATAATAATACACTGATAACAGTGAACAAAATATGAAAACAAATTTTTCAAAGATATTCAAACTACCAACAGTTACTAAAACATTCAAACTAATATATGAAGAAATGCCAAATCAAACAAACACAAAATACAGTTTTATTAATTAATAACATATGAAACAGATGATAATGTAGGCAAGGATAGAAGGAAAAAGCATTACTAAGAAATAAATTTAGGTAAAATCTTAGTAGAAGGCAATTTGGAAATATTAAAAGGAATCTCTTACATTTCTATAAACATTGATCCAATATTTACACTTCCAAGAATTTATCTTGAGAAAACAATCAGAAATATGCACAAATACAAGAATTTTCTTTACATATTTACAGCATGGTCCCATTTTTAAAAACAAACTAGGAAAAAATAAATACATGAGAATGTTAACATTAATATTTCTGAATGAATAAATGATACATTTTTTATAAGCAAATTTTTTTATATAACTTTATAAATCAATTTCAAGTAATAACTTACAAAGACAAAAAACACAGCAAAACTGGGATTCAAACCTAGGTCTGTCTGACTCATGTTTATTAGTACGTACTTTGCACAACAGTATCCTGTGGATAGTAGAAGATGGGTATAAACACTTAGGATCTGCCTGAAATTCACTAAGTGCTCAGTAAATAGCTGTGGTTGCTTGTTTTGTGGTGGTGGTAGTATTCATAGTGGTAGTAATAGCAGTAATAATAGAATTAATGGCAGTGGTAGAAGAACAATAGAAGCCAACAAAGAAGTGCTTGTAGAAGTAGCAAAAATAGTAATCATGGCAGAATACAAATACAATTAAGGTTTCTAGTAGTTGACAGTAGAAAGTTAAAACTAGAAAAGTAGTAGATTGTTTAGTCATTATTTAGTTGGAAATGTGATACTGTTTAAAAAAAAATCTGAGATGCCACATAATAGTTGTGTGGCCTTGAAAAATCTGATATTGATCTCTGTTACCTTATCTATAAGACAAGATGCATAATTTTATACTTGGTATTCTCACATAAGAATGAAATATCAGTGTGTGTGACAAGCATCCGAAACAATATTGGACCCTTGGTGTAAAGAAATAGTTTTTCTTCCATCTGTTTCCTTAAAATATTGTATGAATGATTTTATTTTCATTAAAAAGTATTCTTCATTAAAAATGCTCATATAGAGTTTTTAAATTACTATGTACCAATCTAAATACAGAATTTGATGATTTTAAGCATAATGACGTCATACCCTGTACCCTTTTTCACATTATGGTTTCATTTTCAAGTATATGTACTTCTCCTAATTCAATGGTAGTATCCTCCAAGGAAGAGGCTGGGTGTAGTATATTTATTATTCCTAACTCTTGACATGGTACCTGGAAAATAGAAGGTGCTTATTTTTTTAGTTGAGTTTAAGAAGCAAGAATAACAGGCTAACTATTATTAACAGAAAAGTGGAGATGAGTAGGCAATGCAACTTAAAGCTACTGTTTTATTTTTTTATTTTTTAAAAGCTACTGTTTTAAGGTGGACACATTCACGAACATGAATTCCTAGGAAATAACAGAAAGACTATATTCCTAGGGAGTAATTAAGAGAAAGCTAAGAAACTTTAGGAAATACTGTCAATAAGGAAAGTGTTGCAGTTAATGAAAATTGGAAGTGAAGTTCAGTGCCTTTGCTTTTGAGAGCAACTAGGTATGTGTTCAATAACCAGGTTATTGAACCTGGTTCAATAACGATGATATCATCGTTAGCTTATACATACCTGAAGTCTTGAGAAAATCCTTTGTAGGCACTGGTGTGTGAATAGATGAAGCAATCCTAGACAGGATGAAAGTAACATTCGAAGAGGACAGAAGACGGATTCCAAGGCCACATTCAATGTTGATACTGATGAGTGAAGAAATTGCTTCAGAAAGAAGAGTTCTACAGCATTGAAATTTGAAAGAGATATTATTCTCTTCCTACATTGACTCTGGATCATCTAATGAAGTTGCAGTTTTCTTGGTCCCAAAGGATAAGATAGTTTACTGGCATTAACAAATTTGAGGAATCTGGTTACTGACCCAGAGAGGAAAAGATGATGTTTCATAACACACAATTGAAAATTAAAAGGTACTAAGGTTATAGATGACAAAGCAGGTGAGATCATTTTAATTTAGGCCCTGAATCTCTTCATAGATTTATTGGGTAGAAAATGTATACCTCTTGTACACTGTCTTGAGTCTCCTTAGACCATTTTTGTTTTTGTTTTTGCTTCAACAATTGATGTAGCAACCAGCTTTAGGCAGATGTGACCTGCCATCCATCTCATTTCAGTTGGACTTCATCTTTCTCCCACAATGGAGATTTTCTGGGTTTTGCTGCCATGATAACTGTTGTGGAAATTCACCAAGTCATTTTGACATATTCACAAACTTGGAATTTTCAAGAGTAAGACTTGATTAGTGAGATATGAAAATTAGTGGATAAATATCTTCCTCTTTCTTGTCTCAGGATTAAAATTCCAGGGTGTAATCTACATGCTCTTAAGAGTGTCCTGGGCTTCCCTGGTGGCACAGTGGTTGAGAGTCCGCCTGCCGATGCAGGGGACACGTATTCGTGCCCTGGTCCGGGAAGATCCTACATGCCGCGGAGTGGCTGGGCCCGTGAGCCATGGCCAATGAGCCTGCGCGTCCGGAGCCTGTGCTTTGCAACGGGAGAGGCCACAATGGTGAGAGGCCCGCGTACCGCCAAAAAAAAAAAAAGTGTCCTGAGAGGAATCATGTCCCATTTTCCCACAATGATGCAAGCATTTGTCTAAGCCTTACCTTTCGGGGAGAGCCCAGGCTAAGAGAGTGAGGAGAATGGTCACAGAAAGCAGCCTCTCAGAATGGGATTCTAGATCTAGATCTTTCAATGTAAATGATAAGGACGCTGCAGCTGAAAAGTGGGAAGGGGACAGTCCTGACTTATGGCAATATCAAAAATCTCAGTAAAGTTGTAAAACGTAAGAATCATTTGTGGTAGATTGGAATCCTGTGCACGCAAAGTTTGAAACTCTGGTTCCTGTAATGGTGGTGACCACTAAACATTATTGGGCAGTGATATTTTTAAGGACTGTGGGATTAGTTGGCTTTTGTCAGTAGTCTTAGTAGCCTTGAAAAATAAGAAAATGGCCAGTGTATCATACTAGTTAACTGTTAGCTCAAGGCACCTGGTGAAAATCAGAAAACCTCCAAGGCAGTGTATAAAGAGCACCTTATTTCTGCAACTGCAGGGAAGTCTTTGATGAAAATCTGGCCCAGTTAGCAGTTGTAAGCGTAGTGTACAACCAGACCACACAGAAGAGATGGAAGGCTTGGTCTCTATCGGTCTTCTGGGCCAAATTTAGTGCCGTAGATTAAGAAAAAATGTGGCTTTGTAACTTGGAATGTAGATATTTCGGTAGAAATGCTTGAAGAACTTTAAACCCCAGTTTCTCCTGGGCTTTGCAACCATAGGTTGAGTTTCCTCCTCTGTTTAGATGAGATGAGCATCCCTGGTTTAGACATTACAAGAACCTCACTGAGATACTAGCTCACAAATCAGTGCTTGCCTTGCATGAGATATGGCACCATATCTAATCTTTGCCTGCCAACCAACAATTCAAATCACTTTACAGCATATTTTGAAAGTGGAGAATACAGTCCTTGCTATTTTAAGAAATAGTTTACTCATTAAAAAAGTTGATTAAGTATACATAACTCATATGTTGTGGTAGGAATGAGGGAATATATCTGGAGAGGTCTAGGGATTATTGAACCAGAGATAGTGGAGTAGAAGGTTGGATAGCAGAGAATTTAATGACATAGTGGTCAAGTCATTGTGTATAATTTTTAGTGTATAATGTTGATATATTGGTCTGTCACACCAAGTAATTAAATATTAACAGAAAATTAAGGAAGACTTTATTTGGAGCTGTTTTATAATAAAAGGTGAGAATGTTTCAATGTAGTGTCATTTAAATCAAGCATATAGAAAGACAAGTGTGTGGAAGTTTTCTTAGATTAAAAGCAAACTTCTTCAAATTTTGAAGGAATATTCTCTCCCTCCTGGATAATTTACACCAATGTGAGAAAAACAACTAAAACTGATACAAGTTGGCTAAAGCTTCAGGATATTGTAGACATTGCCAAAATGATCATTTCCATTTCTAACATATGTTGCTTTTAAGAGTGTTGGCTCAGAGAAGAAAAACTGAATGCCAGAAAGATAAAGATCTACATTTTAGTTTGAAAATCTGAATGTCACTTTGGGGAAGTATCATTCTCCCACTGTAAAATATTGATTCAGAGAAAAATATTTCAATTTCTGTTTTCCTTCTTAGAGTTTTATTCCTCTTTGGGTACTTTTTTTTTTTTTTTTTAAGTGCCCTCTCATTCAGATTATTACGTTATTTCATGCTAATACTAAAAACACAGTTGTTTGGATTGGATCAATTTTACACAAAAGATGCTTATATCTCCTGTAGTTTTATCAAAATTCAATCTGTTCCTCAATTGCTCCAATTCTCTTCAGGTCCAGTGGAATTTTTTTCTACTGTTCTGATACTTAGCTCTAAAATGTAAATCAGTATACTTCAGTAATGCTCCCAAATTAATAATCATCTATAGAATGCTAGAATCAGTTGTTAATTTTCTTTTGTCCATTTCTGCCTATCCCTGTCCTGTCTAGCTACAGGAGAGAAAAGCCTGTAACATGTAAGGTTGATTCCTCCCATTTTCTGATTCAGTGAATATAACGTTGGTCAGCATACTGAGGATACTTTCAGCATCACCAATAGCTTAAGACAAATGGTTCTTTCATCTCAGATGTGCCAGGATGCAGTCCATGTGTATCTACATAAACACTAAGCAGCAGCTCTACCTTCTCAAGCCCCTGCTAATTCTAT
The DNA here is from genome assembly GCF_949987515.2 of Delphinus delphis. Lineage (NCBI taxonomy): Eukaryota > Metazoa > Chordata > Mammalia > Artiodactyla > Delphinidae > Delphinus > Delphinus delphis. The sequence goes on along the minus strand of NC_082688.1, from coordinate 78,702,138 downwards.
ACATAGAACTTTTTGATGGGTTCCAGGCTGATAACACTATATTACATGTTGTCTACAAAAAGTAAAGCCAGTATCATGTTTTACCTTTGGAGCAAATTCTGTCTGGTTTCAAAGCTCGAGTTGTGGCATACCTTTCTAGTTATGTGATATTTATAAAGTTATTAGCACCTATTATTCTCTTCTTCCTTGATTATCTCAATTAATGCTTAAAAACTACCTGTTTTTAAGCATTAATTGAGATATTGTGCTTAAAGTGATTAGTGTAGAACTTGCCAGACGGCAGTAGTCAAAATTCACATGCAGTTATTACTATTATAATGAATTAAAGCTCTTTGTTGGGGAGGAAGACATTTTCCTCTACCCTTCTAGGTTTTTCTGGCCTAAGAATTAAATTGACATGAGACAGATTAACAGGAGCAAATGAGACAGAGTAACAGGAGCAAATCAAAGTTTAGTAACATGTATACCTGGGAGAGACCCAGGAAAATTGAGTAACTTGCCAAAATGGCTGAAAAACTCACCCCGAATACCATTTTCAGCTAAAGACAAAAGAGGTTGTTGAGGGTAGTGGTTTGGGACTTCCAAGAGAAGGAAGGCAATTTACAGGAAGATGGAAAAGAAAGGGTTTGGTAAATAAATGTTTGCTGGGCCATGAGGGACAATGGGACACAGAGTGGACTCTGACCTCTAGTCCCTGCCTGGAATTGACCCCACCACACCTCATGCATACTCTTTGCAGATGTCTCTGATGATAGCTCTAGTCTGGGAACAGGCCATCTATCTAAATTTTTTTTAGGCAATTAGGGGGAAGTCCAAAGTTTCTTCCTGAGTCTTTTGGGCCTTTGTTGTTTTCAGCTCAAAATAATCTCCATGCCAAGATGCATTTGGGGGCAGCAAGTTTGTCTCCCCTTCAGTCTCCAGATATTTTACTTCCATTTAGAATATTGAATTCCCAACATAGAATTGTTTCCATTGTAAGAATTAGAAAACAACTGGAAAAATTAAAAATCATATGTTTTTTAAAGCCAACAAAAACTGGGGATTAAAGAAACTAAAGATTAAATTTCAGAGAGGTACCAGAGTTTTCCAGAAAACCAGACAGCAGTGGCACTCAATTCTTTTGGGCATATGCTCAATCTTGGGACACGGGTGGGTAGAGGATCAAACCTGCCAAACATTAAGGGATTCTGTTGGTATAAGGAGAAACCAGTGGAATGGTTAACAAATCGCTTGAGCTGGTGTGATGTATTAGAATGAGCTTATTCTTGTTATTACATCTGTTATCCTATGTTTGCCTCTATAATTTTTCCATGTTTAGTTGAGGTAGGGATCCAGGTGCCCTTGTCAATTCATCATCTTATCTGAAACAGGAAGATTCATAATACTGTTTTAAGTAAATAACCACTAACTGTTTAATCAAGTTCTGATATTGGGCTAAATGCCTGATGTATTTATGTTACAATGTGTGCTACTTTCCATTTCCACTATTATAAATAATGCTATAATAAAATTTTAATACATATATTTTGAAAGCTTTTCTTAGCATAAATTCTAAGAATTATGATCGAGGGGTCAAAATTTATCAAGATTTATGACTTTACACACACACACACGGACACACACACACATTCCCATTTCATTTTCCATAGGATTTACATTCACCTGGTGGCAATTTTAAAAAGAAAACCCCTATGACCATGACATCCCTATACTGCATATTAAAGGAGGGGTGCATAAGGCCAGTCTGTAGTTCAGTAGTTTTCGGAACTTACTTATCAGTTAAATAGCTCATCAACCTGAAAGAAGAAGGGAAAGCCATACTGGGAGAATGGTGAATCCAAATTCAGAAAATTCTTATAAGCAAATTTTGATGATTAAGGTGAAAAGAAAAGCGTTCTGAATCAGGAATAGTACTCACAGCAGCATTAGTTTATTTAGCAGGGAGAAGGGATAGTGAAATGCTGTAAATACTCACATGAAGAGAAATGAAAATAATACAGAAAGGAAGCATTGCCTATAGAACCCAATACATTTAGAATAAAATGGTAAGGGAAGTATGGTACATCAGCCATGGTTTCTAAAGCATATCTCAATAATGACTCAGAATATTCATGTATAGTATTTTTTTATGCTAGAATGGTTTTCCTCTTATATTTACGACCTTCAAAAAGAAACAAAATTTAAAGGGTGATTTCTTGTTTTTTCTTGACTATTGACTCCATTTTCAGCACATATATAAAATAGAACATTAAATAAATTTAAACATAAATGAAGATTTACTGAAATGTTCATTTAATTTAAACATTAAAGTTTGTAAATCATGTAATTTTTAACACAATTTAATATCTCATAAGGTAGTTAGAAAATACTGCCTAATTGTTCATTCGGCTGAAATCAAAGTAAACCGCCCTCAGAAACATTCTAATTTAAAATTAAATAAAACTAAATAAGCTATCATGGTGAGGTATGTGTTACCAGAGTAATGTATCATCACAACTTACTTTAGCTTTAATTTGTGGGTAGGTGCTTCACATAACTGCCCTCCTTGGTACTGGATTGCCGTATCGCATATTGTTTCTGAGGCTTTAGGATATTTTCAGTTAAAGAAAGCATTGCTTCCATCCTTTTTCCAGACCATACACAGAGCAGAAGTAGATTAGAGTGAAAGGACTTTGTTCAGCTCCCTGTATAGAATCCCCATGCACTTCTGTCTCTTCCTTAAAAATCATGTGGATAAAGTATGCATACCTGAAAGGTACCCCAGGTCTCATTCTGATGCAGAGTTCAAAATACAGATTTGTTTGTCTGTTACCCTCCTTAATTGCTGTTTTAACCTTCACCATAGGTTTCATACTAAAGACTGGTAATTAAATTTCCCTGGGATTTAGGATCAAATTGAATTAGCTTCATTAATGTCAGCATCTACTGATGCTGTAATGTTTACTTCAGTACTCTCTTTTCTTGCACATTCATCTTTTCCATTAATTGCTAGCCCCCAATTTTCCTAGATACTAGGAAATTTTCCTAGATGCATAGTTAATAGATTTAGTCTAATGTTTGCAGCTTATGATACTTCAACCACAGTGTGATTCTCATAGCTTTTCTGAATTTCCCTCTTCCTTTATTAGTACTAAAGTTCTTGCTGCTTCAACTATTCTTGGTTCTCTTCCAGTTTTCCTGTCCCCTGTGACTCTAACTCTAATGGTCAGTTTTATTTTGGGATGAGGGCTTTCAGTTTTCTATTTTTCAGAATTACCTGGAATTTTTAATATTATGGAACAAGTATATTAATACTTTTCAAACCTTTGCTACCTGTAGTCTTTGGAGAAACAGAAAAGATTCTTTATACACATAAATTCACAAGTACTTTTTTGCTCATATAAATAAAATATATATAACAATCTACTGATTAGTTCTCTTGGTTATTTTCATTTTTCTTAAACACATCTCTTTACTGCTTTACAGTATTTTCTCCTTCAGACTTAAAATAGTTTTTTTTGTTTGTTTAATAGTATTTGACAATGTAATGATAACAGTTGTCTAATAAAACTTAACTCCGTTTTCAATATTCTGAAGCCTTCATATAGCTTAAGTCCTGTCACTGCCATGGGCCTGATGTTTGGGCTTGAGAACTTACATGAGCATTCTCTTTTCAAGCATTTGAATGCAGTTAGTGAACACACACACACGTAACAGGCATGTCTCGAACGTGCTGTGTTTGGACTAATTAACTAGACACCTTTTCATCAGTTGGTGACTCAAAAGAAAATCATGACTTTTCCCCTAAATATTTTAATAACCTGTAAGTATATTTTAAAGAATAAAATTGGACATTGATAAGAATAAAACCCTCAAGATACAATATAATAAATATAGTACAGCTGACCTTAAACAACGTGGGTTTGAACTGCATGGGTCCACTTATACATGGATTTTTCAGTAGTAAATACTATGTCACTACACAATCCATGGCTGGTTGAATCCGAGGATATGGAGTTAAGGATAGGAAGGAACTAAAGTATTGAGAGGGCCAGTGTGGTTTTTTGACAGCAATGGGTTTGGTGCCCCTAACCCCCCATGTTAGTCAGGCGTCAACTGTGTAGTATGTTTGTGTATGTGTGTATACATAGTGTGTGTGAGTAGTTTGTTTGCATATATATATGTGCACAAATAAAACAACTGGAAGGAGATACTCAGATGTGAGCAGGATTACTTTTGAGTGTCATGATCATGGGTGAAATTAATTTTTTCTTTATATGTTTTGGTATTTTTTTTTCTAAATTTCCAAAAAAGGAACATGTAATACTTCTATATGAAAAAAAATGGTTTAAAAGTAATCAGATTTTAAAAATAAAAAAATAAAAACATATAGGTAGCTTTTTTTTCTACTTTAAATACCGAATTTGAATTGTGATTTTGGATTAATTTTATGTTTTCCCAGAAATAACATGGAAGAAAATAGGCATTGACCTTTTCCTCTTATTCAAGCCTTATTTTTATCTAAGTTTTGTAGTTCCATTTTTGTTAAATGTTCTAAAATCAGGCTATAGAGTAAAGGCAGGTTTTGTTTTTACACAAATGAAAAATGAGTTTGTATAAATTTTAAGACTTTTGCATCTCAAAATTTGTAAAATGTTTCACTTAGCAAATGTACAAAAATGTATATGTATAAGGATTTCCATTAAGTATTGTTTGTTAATAGGAAAATTTGTGAAATCAAATTTTTTTTTCATCTAAGATATTTTCTTTCTTTTTTTATTGAAGTATAGTTGATTTACAATGTTGTGTTAGTTTCAGTTGTACAACAAAGTGATTCAGTTACATATATACATATTTTTTTTAGATTATCAAACTTTGTGATATAAAGCTTTAATTTTCTACACCTAAGAATTACAACAAAATAATAACAGAAACACACAAGGATATATGTTTGATAATGTTCATTACTAGCATTGATTATAAAAGCTTAAACATTAGAAATAATCCAAATGTCCATAATTATGAGACTGTTTAAGAAATTTATGATACATCTCTTCAATGATATACTACTCAACTTGTAGAATTAGTGAGGTGATACTGTATTTAAGGACACAAAACAATGCCATGGCTAATGGGGGGTGGAGGAAAAAGTGAATTGTGGAAGAGTTAACTAGTGTGATCACCAGTGATCCCATTTTGTTATAAAGATATGCTTGTAAACATGCAGATGTTTTCAGAGCGGGGGGAGGGCTGGAGGGAGGGCAGGCAGGGGAGGGAGGAAGAGTGAGGAAGGAGAGAGCTCAGTTAGAAGGGGAAGAGACAGGAGGAGAGATGTGAAGTGAGGAGGACAGAGGGTGAGTGGAGTAAGGTGAGGTGGGTGCAGTTGAAAGGAATAGAGAAACGAACAGAGAGAATCTGTATATGGATGGATGGAAATACCAGTGGATTTGAAAAGGAGGTATTTTCATTTTTACCTTTATATTATTTAGTGATGTTTGACAATTCTACAAGATAGATGTATTACTTTTATGATAAAACATAAAGTATTTTAAATCATAAACAAATGAAAAGACAACCCACGAAGAAAAAATATAACACCTACAACAAATGCTTGCTATCTTTAGCATAAAAATACACTTTCAAATCAATTTGGCATTACAAATAAAAGGGCACAAATAGATGCTCACGGAAAATGAAATGCAAATAGCTAAGAATGTGGGAAAATATGTACACCCTCAGTAGGAATGAAAGAAATGTGAATTAAAGTATGGATTGCATATTGTTTTGTCTTCTAAATTAGCAAAAAATCTTTGAAATATATTATTAGTGGTGATGAAAACTTTCACACACTGTTATAAATTTAAGCATTCTTTTTTTGGAGGTAATTTTGTGATACATATCAAGAGTCATAAGCAGTTTTATGGCATTTGCTGTAGTAATCACTCATCTAGAAATGTATTTTGAAGACTTCATTAAATGTGGACTAAGATTTATTTACAATGTTGTTAATCACATTTTTAAAAGGCTTGCATTTTCTACAAGACGCTGATGTTTAAATAAAGAGTAGTTATACAGAGATTATGTAGCTAGTGATTTTTCTTGAAAAATAATACTGCATGTCATGGGGGAAGGCTAAAAGAAAATACAAGGAAGAAAATAGGATAAATTATGTAAGTAGCAAGTTTCCTATAAGGAGTGTGTGTGCACATGCGTGCATGCATGTCCTCAGTCTTAAAAGAAACTGAGATGTCCTTTCCTTTTTTTCTTATTATTGAAAATACTTATAACGAAAGAAACAAGATCTTACAAATAACTTTTCAACACCTCATCTCTGACTCACTGGCCTTTTGTGCGGCGAGCAGAGCGAGCTTGGACTCTGTAACAGTATTAATAATAATATACCCATTTTATAAATTATGGAAACTAAAATTTAGATAAGTATTTCTGAAATACACTGCTGTGCTGAAAATCAACAGTCATTGGATAAAAACCCTTGATTGTTCTTTCTTCTCCACACAAGGAGCAGCAAGGCAAAGTGCTGGAGAGCTGGTAGCCAAACCGATTGGGTCCAAACACTCATTAGTAGCTATTGCATCTTGGCCAGATTACCTAAGCTCTCTGTTCCTCAGTTTCTTCAACTGTAAAGTGGGAGAAATAATTATTTTACAGCATTGTTGGGACAATTACAAGTATTAATACATTTAAAAGCACTAAGAGTAGTGACTAACAATTACTAAGCACTAAATAAATGTTATCATTTTTATCATCATTGTTACTGAATATAATTGTTTCTTGAGTAACTGTACTAGGCAAAACTTGATACTTTTTCTAATTATTCAAATTTAACTGGTAGCCCTGGGCTCATGAAAATTATTGATTCATATTTAAAGGAAAATGCATGGAAATGATTTCCAATCAATCTCAATCTCTTTCACTTAAAAGAATTTTATAAATGAACTTCTTTCTGCACAAAAATGTCTCCAAATAGAATATATTGAATAGTTTAACAATGATAGTTATATGAGCCTAGTTAGTTCTCAAGTCATCTTAGTTTTCTAAAATGATTGAGCATTTGAAAACCAACTATAATGTATTACCCCTGTTGAAACATATGCACTGATGAGTATAGTATCAAACTATACTGTGATTTTTATCCAGTATTTCATTAAAGGTCTTCTATGTCAGACCTATCTATGTGCATATACATATATTACATATTCCTATATACCTATATCCTTGATTAAGATTCATAAAAATTATTTCTACATAATTTGTTCACATATGAAATCTATAACTACATACGTACCTATACTACAATCTGTGTCTGCATCATTGGAATTTTTGCTTTGATAAGGTGAAAGTCAGTTCTTACTCTTCCTTCATTAACCTTGAATTTGGGAATAATTTTTTCATTGAACCAGTCAGTTAGCACATGTGAGACAGATTGGAGGATACAGGTGCACAAATTGTGCTTGTGTGTTGTGGATGAGTATCCAAACATGCATGCTTGACTAATGGTGCATAGCTATGGAAATATGTCTGTGGAGCAAAAGGGTCTCAGCATCTGCCCCATCCACTATAGCTCCAATTAATTATAAAAGTTTACTGTGTTGCAAAATGTCATCAGTTTGATGCTGCTCTGCTTCAGGCCCAGCTGCCCAGTCATGGCAAAGAGTATGAGGTTAAATACCCCCAATAATAAGAAACTTCAGTAGCAACGCACAGTTCATACTGATATGGAGAAGTGCTTATGGGGATTGGAATTTGGATTTGTGTTTTAATTTCAGGGTGCAATTAAAATATTTGGCAAAATATCTTATCTTCAAGACTATTCAGAAAAAAACCGGAAGTATTTAATTCATGGGGTTTTTCCTGCATGCTGCTTTTGTTCTCCAGTGTGACATATTTTAGCAGCATGGATTGATAAAATCTTGCCAAAACATTTTGTTGTAATTCTCCTTTGCCAATAAACACAGCCAGATTCAGGGGAAAAAAGTGTTATTTTTCAGTTTTAGATTGCACGAAACATTCATTTTTTTACTTGCCCATTAAACATTACTATGATAGAATCTAAACTTGTGAGCATAAAAAATAGCTACTAACAAAATAACAATATAAAAGTAAAGGTAAGAGCTATAATTACACCATAGGTGAAGCAAGTAGTTTTCAAAGCTTTTCTTTCACTAAGGAAGTAAGAAAATAGTATTTGCAGAAATGATTTGGGGACAGTACAAATTATATCACAATTCAAAAGCTATGTATCAAGTACCTGGACATTGAGGAAAAACAGTCTTTGAGTAGCAAAACTGGTGTTTGAAGCAGTTACTTATGTGTAATGGATGGCATGCCCTGGAATTTTAAATTTTCAGTTGATCCCTATGGCATCCTTCAACAGTTGCTTTCAAATTGTGACCAGTTTGCTTTTACCTGTTTGGTTCCAGACATTGGGCTATATTCTGGGGTGTTGTAAAACCGAGAAATTCTCTGTTGTTTGTTGTTTTGTTTCAGAGGCACAGTAGATCCTAGAAAAAGATGGTTTGTTTCCAGGTGTGTGTTCCTTCTCAGTGGTAATAATGACAACAGTTGACACTGTCATATGCCAGGGACTGTACCAAATGTGTACATACATAATTTATTTAATGCTCACAACAATACTGTGTTATCACCTCCTTTTTAAATATGAAGAAACTGAGACACATAGAGTTTAAGTAATTTGCCAGATAAAACACAGTTTGTGGCAGGTTGGAGGATTCATCCCAGGATATCTGGCTCGCCACCCTGTGTGCTCTGAACCACTCCGCTCTACCAAGAGGTGTGAGTGCTGCCAGAAAGGGGGCTTCTGTATTGACTGAGGGTAGCTCTTTTCTAGATGAAAAAATATTCTCTATTAGTAAAATGAAAGTAGGCTTATGAAAAATAAATGTGTAAAAGAGAGAGGGAAGAGAGATCACTGTAATGGAAAAGTGAAACAAATGGTAAGAGGGAACATGTGAACAAATTGAGACAATATAAAAGCCAAGTGATGCATGAAAGAAAAGAAAAACCAGACTGGTGAGTAGCACCGAAGATTTCTTGACCCTTACTTTGCAGTGCTATGGGCAGGTAGAAGAACACTTAGGGAGTTTTGAAGAAGTCTTGAATCCAAAATGTGTCCTGTGGTATTTCTAGCACTTCCTGTACTGTTGTCTTCATGAGCTTTTGGTTTGCTGAGGGCTTCATACCTTTGTGTTTAGGATAAAATGTGTACAGTTGCCTTCCCAACAGATTGAGCAGTTGAGCATTCCTCTTTAGAGGCTAGATGTGCAAAAGTGGTGGTGATGAAGAACCTCCTTTTATTGAGGTTGGTTTGAAATGGGATATTTGAAGGATTTACAGACAATAACAAAAGTTGGGAGAGTTAGGAGAGGAGTAATATTCTTTTTTTTCTTTTTAATTGAGGTATAATTGACATACACTTATATTATTGTTACATTAGTTTTGGATGTACAACATAGTGATTCAACATTTGTGTATATCACAAAATAAATCTAGTCATCATCTCTCACCTGGCAATGTTTATACAATATCATTGACTGTATTTCCCATGCAGTATGTTACCTCCCCATGACTTTTTTTATTTTTTATTAGTCTAGAAAAGCTGGTTTATTTTTGCCCTCTTACTTTGAACATGGACATTGTTTATTGCTTTAAAAGGAATGGAATATATAATAAACCACTTGCTATAAGGTCAAGTCAAAGTGTTTTCATATAATATGTCATGATATGTTTGGAATTAAGGATTAGCCCTTATATCTAACCAATCTTCCTGTGATGCAGTATTCCTTCTCATTCAGAAATTTCCATGATGTGTTTATATCTACAAAAGCTAATGGTGGGATGAAATTCTTTCTGTAGAAAAGCTTGCCATATAGGAATCCTCAGGGGACTTGGATGATGGGAAGGAAGTCATACATACATCTTTTTCCTCAGTAAATATTTAAAGAAATACATCCTTTAAGGCTCTGAACTTGTCTCAGCCATGATTCACAAAATGAAGAAAACTTGAAGAGAAATCTCTTTCCTTTAAAGGAAGAAAATTATTAGTCTGTTTGTCCTACAGCCTGGGATTACTGAGATAAAAAAATAAATTAAAGCTACGTATTTGCTCTTGACTTTTCATCTATTGTTTTTTCTATCAGCATGTGGCAAACTTCAGCAGGAACGGAAGTACTATTTGAAATTATAAAAAGTTTAAAAAGCATACTCAGGTTGTGCCCCACCCTCTCAAGTAAAGCAAGACTATTAACACACTAGAAGCAGTTAATTTAGAATCATTTTAAAATTTTGGTTGATAATATGTTCCTCTGGTGACTATTTTTTTTTAACATCTTTATTGGAGTATAATTGCTTTACAATGGTGTGTTAGTTTCTGCTTATAACAAAGTGAATCAGCTATACGTATACTTATATCCCCATATCCCCTCCCTCTTGCACCTCTCTCCCACCCTCCCTATGCCACCCCTCTAGGTGGTCACAAAGCACTGAGCTGATCTCCCTGTGCTATGCTGCTGCTTCCCACTAGCTATCTGTTTTACATTTGGTAGTGTATATATGTCAATGCTACTCTCTTACTTCGTCCCAGCTTACCCTTCCCCCTCCCCGTGTCCTCAAGTCCATTCTCTACGTCTGCATCTTTATTCCTGTCCTGCCCCTAAGTTCTTCATAACCACTTTTGTTGTTGTTGTTGTTGTTTTTAGATTCCATATATATATGTTAGCATACAGTATTTGTTTTTCTCTTTCTGACTTAATTCACTCTGTATGATAGACTCTAGGTCTATCCACCTCACTACAAATAACTCAATGTTGTTTATTTTTATGGCTGAGTAATAGTCCATTGTATATATGTGCCACATCTTCTTTATCCATTCATCTGTCAACGGACACGTAGGTTGCTTCCATGTCCTGGCTATTGTAAATAGTGCTGCAATGAACATTGTGGTATGTGATTCGTTTTGAATTATCCCCGTTACTTATTTTATAACCGGAAGTTTGTACTTCTTAATCCCTTTAACCTATGTACTTCCTAACAGCTCCCCTCTCCTCTTGTAACCATCAGTCTACTCTCTGTATCTAGGAGTCTGGGTTTTGCTTTGTTTTGTTTTTTAGATTCCATATATAAGTGACATGCAGTATTTGTCTTTCTCTGTCTGATTTAGTTCACTCAGCTTAATCCCCTCAGGGTCCATCCATGTTGTTGCAGATAGCAAGGTTTCATTCTTCCTTATGGCTGAGTAATATTCCATTATGTGTGTGCGCGCATGTGTGTGTGTATTCCACATCTGCTGTATCAGTTCATCTACTGATGGGCACTCGGGTTCTTTCCACATCTTGGCCAATATAATGCTGCATTGAATATAGGGGTGCATATATCTTTTCCAATTAATCTTTTCATTTTCTTCATCTAAGTACCCAATAGTAGAATTTCTGAATCAAATACTAGCTCTATTTTTAATTTTTTGAGGAACCTCCGTACTGTTTGCCATTGTGACTGCATCAATTTACATTACTACCAGCAGTGCACGAAGGTTCCCTTTTCTCCACATTTGCCAACACTGGTTATTTCTTGTCTTTTTGATAATAGCCATTCTGACAGGTTTGAGGTGACCACTCATTGTGGTTTGGATTTGCATTTCCCTGATGATTAGTAATGTTGAGCATCTTTTCATGTACCTTTTGGTCCATTTGTCTCTCTTCTTTGAAAAATGTCTATTTAGATCCTCTGCCCATTTTTTAACCCAATTGTTTGTTTTTTGGTTAGTGAGTTGTATGAGTTCTTTATATACTTTGGATATTACCACCTTATCAGATACATAATTTGCAAATATCTTCTCCCATTCTGTAGGTTGCCTTTTCATTTTGTTGATTGTTTCCTTCACTATGCAGAAACACTTTAGTTTGATATAGTCCCATTTGTTTATTTTTGCTTTTGTTTCCTTTGCCTTTGCAGTTAGATCCAAAATAATCACTAAGCCTGAGGAGAAGGAGCTTACCACCAATGTTTCAGGTCTTACATTCAAGTCTTTACTCATTTTGAGTTAATTATTGTATATGGTGTAAGGTAGTGGTGCAGTTTCATTTTGCGTGTTGCTGTCCAGTTTTCCCAACACAATTTATTGAAGAGACTGTCCTTTCTCCCTTGTATATTCTTACTTCCTTTGTCATAAATTAATTGTCCTTATATGTGTGGGTTAATTTTGGGGCTGTCTATTCTGTTCCATTGATCTATGTTTCTGTTTTTATACCCATACTATGCTGTTTTGATTACTATTGCTTTGTAGTATAGTGTGAAATCAGGGCAAGTGATACCTTCAGCTTTGTTCTCTCTCAAGGTTGTTTTGGCTATTTGGGTTTTTTTTGTGGTTCCATACAAATTTTAGAGTTATTTGTTCTTGTTCTGTGAAAAATGCCATTGGTGTTTTGATAGAGATTGCATTGAATCTGTAGACTGTTTAGGGAGGTATGGACATTTTAACCATATTAATTCTTCCAATCCATGAGCATGGAGTATCTTTACATTTGTTCGTGTCTCCTTCAATTTCTTGTATCAGTGTTCTATAGATTTCAGTGTACAGGTCCTTCAGTTCCTTGCATAAATTTATTCCTAGGTATTTTATTCTTTTGGTGTGATTGTAAATGGGATTGTTTTTCTTGTTTCTCTTTCTGATAGTTCATTATTAATATATAGAAATGCCACAGATTTTTGTATATTAATTTTGTATCCTGTGACTTTATTGAAATCGTTTATTAGTTCTAACAGTTTTGGGGGGAAGTCTTTTTAGGATTTTGTTTACATAGTCTCATATCATCTGCAAATAGTGACAGTTTTATTTCTCCTTTTCCAATTTAGATGCGCTTTATTTCTTTTTATTTTTTAATTGCTGTGGCTAGGACTTCCAATACTATGTTCAGTAAAAGTGGGGAGAGTGTGCATCCTTATCTTGTTCCTGATCTTAGAAGAAAAGCTCTCAGCTTTTCAGTGTTCAGTATGATACGAGCTAACTGTGGGTTTGTCATTTATGGCCTTTATTGTGTTGAGGTATGTTCCTTCTATACCCACTTTGTTGAGAATTTTTATCATAAATCAGTGCTGAATATTGTCAAAAACTTTTTCTGCATCTATTGAGATGATCATATGATTTTTATCTTTCATTTTTTTAATGTGGTATATCATTGTCGATTGATTTATGGATGTTGAACCATTTTTGCATCCCTGGAATAAATCCCTCTTGTTCATGGTATATGGTCCTTTAACACATTATTGACTGGGGGATTTTTGCAGAAACTAACGCCTGTGGCTGTAATACCTCTCTGGTCAAAAATGCGTTAATGTATTTTTGAATTTGGCTTGCTAAAATTCTGTTGAGGGTTATTGCATCTATGTTCCCTAGGGATATTGGTCTGTAATAGTCTTTCCTTTTTTTATGTGATGTTCTTGTCTGGTTTTGGTATGAGGGTAATGCTGGCCTCATAAAGTGAGTTTGGAAGCTCTCCTTCCACTGCAGTTTTTTTTTTTTTTTTTTTTTTGAAAAGTTTGAGAAGGATAGATATTAAATCTTCTCTGAAAGTTTGGTAGAATTCACCAGTAAAGCCATCTGGTCTTAGATTTTTGTTTGTTGGGAGTTTTTTGATTACTGATTCCATCTCCTTACTGGTAATTTATCTATTCAGATTTTCTATTTCTTCATGACTCAGTCTTAGAAGATTGTAAATATCTAGGAATTTATCCATTTCTTCTAGGTGGTTCAATTTGTTGGCATATTGTTGTGTATATAATAATTTGTTTTTCTCTCTTGCTGCTTTTAAGATTCTCTCTTTATCTTTAACCTTTAACCTTTTAATTATAATGTGTCTTGGTATGGATCTCTTTGAGTTAATCTTAATTAGGACTCTGGGCTTCCAGGACCTAGATGTTTGTTTCTTTCCCTGGGTTAGGGAAATTTTATTTATTCAAATAAGATTCTGCCCTTTTCTTTCTCTATTCCTCTTCTGGGAGCCCTATAATGTGAATGTTAATCCAATTGATGTTGTCCCAGAGGTTCCTTAAAATTATCTTCGTTTTTTTTTAATCTTTTTTTTTTTTGCTGGTCTGCTTCAGTGAGTTTCATTGCTTTATCTTCTAGCCTGCTGATCTGTCCTTCTGTTTGATCCAGTCTGCTGTTGAACCCCTTTAGTGTATCTTTCAGCTTTGTTTTCTTCAGCTCTGTGATTTTCTATCTCTTTGTTGAGATTCTGACTGTGTTCTTCTCCTGAGTTTGATAAGCATCTTTATTACCATTATTTGAATTCTTTACAGGGAAATTACTTATCTTCATATCACTGATGCCTTTTTTTTTTTTTTTTGAAGTTTTTTCTTCTTCTTTTGTTTGGAATGTATTTCTCTGTTTCCTCATTTTGCTTGACTGTCTGTGTTTGTTTCTATGTATTAGGCAAAGCAGCCACCTCCCTCAGTCTTGAAGGAGTGGCCTTGTGTAGATCATGATCCTTTTTATTCAACTATGCCCTAACTCTTGGTTGTCTCTCAAACCTTTGTGATTGTCTAACTGCCTGATTTATTTTTGATATACCCCCACAGTTGAGGGTGTGCCAGACCTGTCAGTGTTCCAAGAGGAGGGTTCTTATTTAGCACCTAGTTTCAGGCTGATTGGGTGGCAAACACTCAGGCAGCAGCTTTTAAAGTATGCAAATATATACAGTACCGTGGGCCCACAGTTGTAATCCCTGCTGGCCTCGAATCAAAGAGATATGAAGGTATCCCCTGGGTGACATTTGTGAAAACCGGGGCTCCAGATGACTGTATAAGTTCCTTTCTTGAAGTCTCATTGAGCAGTAGTGAGGCCAGTGGGCTGCACAAGGATGGTGTCTCCCTGCTTATGTTCACTGGCAGTGCCTCTTTAGCCTCTAGATGTGTGGGAAACCTGAAGCCTGTTCTTCCGGTGGAAACTCCAGGCTAAGTACAAAGGCCTTTTTCCTTCACAGAAGGAAAGCTGTGTGTGCAGTGGTGGTGCTCAGGTTGTGGCCTGGAAGGAGCTGTCTTTCCGATTGTTACAGTCCCATGGAAGTCAGGAATGGCAGCGCCCCTGGCCGCCGCCCTGGCCAGTCAAGTGTTGTTCCCTGTGTGGATTGTGCATGGCCACTGGGTTTATCAAGGTAGCTGCAGAGTGTAGGGAGCGGCCACGCTCTGGCTTCAGCATTGCAGTAGGAGAGTGCCTTGTCTATGCCTGTGCTCCAGCTTTAGGTTTGGAGCAGGAGAATGCCTCCACTGCTTGTGCTCTCCGGGCCCAGCCAGGAGGTGGCAGAGTGCTGTAACTTCAGCAGGACAGCAGGATAGTGCTGCAACAACTTGCCCATAGCTGTCTTAGCTAGGTGGCAGGAGGGTGCAGCCTCAGAATTTGCCCCCTTGCAGTAGCAGGCTAGTTGGAGAGTACAAAAATATTGCCACCACCAGGCCATTGTCTCCAAGGAGCATTTCAACTGTCCCCTGCCTCTCCATCTGAAGCCTTTAGATTAGCAAATGAATCACCTTCACGCACAGTCTAGGCACCTTTCAAACTTGTATCCTCCCCACATTCCTCTCCCCTGCCCCCCCTCAGTCTCAGGGTGAGTGAGACCACATGTGAGCTCTTTAAAAGAGGAATCTCAGTTTCCTATAGCCCTTTGGGACCCTTGGATGTCAGCCCTGCTGGTTTTCTAAACCAGATGTTTTGTGGGCTTTTCTCTTTGGTGCAGATCCCAGGGCTTGGGGTGCCTGATGTGGGGCACCAACCCCTCACTCCTCAGGGAGAAGCACCTGTCTCATAAGCTCCCTCGCCACTGTGTGCTGCTGCACCGGGGGTGGGTTTTTTTTTGCCAGACCTGTCTTTGCCTTTCCTACCCATCTTGATGTGGTCCTTTTATTCTTCATTGTGGAGAGCAGTTCATCTAGTTTTCAGATCTTTGTCAGAGGGAAATGATCCATATGTAGCTGTGTATTTGGTGTGTCCATGGGAAGAGGTGAGTTCAGATTCTTCCTAAGCCACCACCTTGGACTTTATACCGCCCCAGGAGTGATATTCTGGGAACAGAAGTTATACTGTAGATGGAAGGTCCAGGATAGCATTTGTTAAGAAGATGCTGTTCCTCTTTAGGTAAATATTTAAAAGCTTCTTTTTGTTCTATCATTTTTATTATGCATCCTTTTTATGCTTCTTTAAATATCCCAATCATACAAACACTTAGACACAACCTACAGTTCTACCCTTTCAGGATGAAAAGTTAATTTTGCTGTAAACTCAGAGATGTACTCTAACCCAAAGCAAAAAAAGAAAAAAAGGAGGGGATGAGGTTGAGGTCACTGAATCATGAACGTGAACAAACAAATGGACAAACAAATCTGTACAGTAAGATAAGTCAGAAGCAGTATGGAGTAAACAGAGGAGTCTAATGATCAGGACAGGAGATGGACAGTGGGTGAAAGAGAGGACCCAGCATGGTCTCAGTATACCATGATCTTCATACAATTTTCTGGGTGCACTAGAAGAGATTATCCACATATAATTTAGATTAGTTGAGTTCTAATTATAGGCACTGTGTAAATTTTATCAACTTTAATTATACCATAATAGAAAATTTTGTTTTACTCAAAGTTTTTTCTCTTGCAGAAGGATAAAATGAATCCAGATTTGGTTAAAGAAATAGTCATGTGTTTATGTGATACAGTAAAAGTGATGTTAAATTTTATTAACTTTATATTTAATATAAACTTTATTTATAAGTACCATTAAAATGATATTAGGGATCTATATTTATTTCCTTATGGAATACCCATATTATGAACATCTCTTGATTTATGATTACCCATGAATATAAAATATATATGCCTATTAAACATAGCACAGTATAATTCATAGTAAACATGTACATTCAGTGCATGGTCACACATACTATAAATCAACACCTTTTTCTTCACTGTCTTGATTTTTATGAACTGCAATAAAGCTATAAAAATATATATAAAAAATCGTATATAAAAATTATATATGACCTTAAGAAAGGATAAATCAACTTTATTTGCATGTAAGAATATATTTTAACTTGAGACAAGAAAACCATCCCTAATGATCTGAATTAGTAAATTATTCTATAAACTGAATTTAAAAAATAAAAATGAACATATCATTAGTCTTTCTACATATTCCCTTCATTAAATGTGTAAGGAGAATTTTTTGAGGGGGGTTGGGAGGCATTCTGTTAGCCAAGTTGAGCTAAGCTTTAAATGTATCTCTCTTTCTCTCTCTCTCTCTCTCTCTCTCTCTCTCTCTCTCTATATATATATATATATATACATACATACATTCAAAATTTAGTCATAGTCCTCATAAATAAAATGAAAATTGAAAAATAATATTAGCAATAGCTTAATAAAGGAAATCATGAAAACAGATTGAAAGAAAACACATATCAGTTACTAGATGGAAAATGAAAGATTTCAAAACTTCTCCCAAATTATTTTATGACTTTCATGTACTTTATTAATTTAAGAATTTTTTGGTTTACAAAATAATTCCACAGATAATCACACAAATAATGGAACAAAGTCAGTCAAGAAAATAAAATGAGGAAGAAGCTTCATTGCAGATATCTTAATATAATATTTTCCAAAAGCAGTTTAACACATTAAAGAATTACAAATCAGTGGGGTTAATGACTGTTTTTAAAATATGGTATGGGACAATTCAGAAAAAGTTTGGGAAAATAAGAATAACATAAAATATATTTATATGAAAAAGTTCTACATCTAACATATTTAAAAAATAGCAGATGGACTGAAGATAAATGAGAAAGCAAAATGAAAACAGTTAAATATTGGAAAAAACATAATGAATATGATATGAATGCTTATTATATCCTTGAGTTCAGTAGGCTCTCTTTGTTTAAAGATAAATGAATCATTAAAAAAATTGCAGACACACTGGATGCAAAATTCTCAGAAAAAATGTTACCAATTTGACTCTTACCTCTTGTACTATCAAGTCTGGATTATCTGTTTCTCCAGGGTAAATAGTTGCTGGGCAACAAGGAGTGGAATGCAAGTGAAGGGTTGGGTGCTACTGAAGTTCTAGCAGGGAGCCGAATCTTCCTCTTGTGGGCTGGGCTAGCATATGGAAATCAACATTGATCAATTAAGATCTAATATTGGTTTCAGGGAATGCTTGATCCAGATCTCTGTGACCTCTCTGAAGGATGGCTAACAGCAGTTCCTTCGAGTTGTCTCTGTTCTCCATAGCCACGAAATACCTGAATGATTGAGTTAGGAAATAAACACTTTTTACCCCTTAGGCCTCACACCATGGAATAGATTAAGGAACTAGAGACTAAGCCTGCTTGCTCAACAACAAATCAAAGTAAGAGGAAATGCTTTGACCTACACTCTAGATCTAAGTCCTAACCAGCACACCAAGATAAATAAACATATTCAAAAGAGCCTAGAAATCTGAGGGGAAAAAACACCAAACAAACAGAACACACACACAACAACTGAACAACACATCCTTTATGTCAAAATATGACAACCATTCAAAAGGTATGTGGAAACAATAAACTGAGATAACCTGCAGCATAATGGATTTTACTTTATTATATAAATGCAACTTGCAAATTAATACCAAAATGGCAATTCCAATTTTTAAAAACTGAACAAAGAAACTAACCCTAAAGCCAAAATTTGTATTACAAACATATCCCAACAACCGGTTGCCAATTAAAATGTAATACATATTTGAGCTATCAAATACTGTGTTTCATCAAAACAAAGAGGCCATTATTTCTAAGATGTACCATTATGTTATGTAAACACTAAAGAAAATAAATTGCCAGTCATACTCTGTTATGGCAAAATGCTATGAAACCATTGACTGTAAATTGCATCTCAAATTCAGAGATTGTAATACATGAAAAAAATGGATGGAATAGATGAATATGACAAACCATTACTGGCTAAAATGTTTTTATGTTCCTTAGATTGTCTTCAAAGGATTATTAGGAAAAAAAAGGTTATTTTAAAAATAAAAGGAAAGTGGCTAAAAAATGCAGAGGAAACAGTTGCAGAATGTGCTTGTGTTACAGCTGATAAAGTATGTTCACTAATTCCTTAGAGAGAAGTATTAGAAGTTCATATCAGAGTACTATATCATTTTTAATTTATTGTGTATTATTTTGCCTAAGTTAAACCAATTACATAGAAATTCACATTTAATTATAATGAGTTAATTCATCTAACTGCATTCAGAGTGTCTATGAGTGTGTGTGTGTGTGTGTGTGTGTGTGTGTGTGTGTGTGTGTGTGTGTCTAGGAAGCATGAGAGCTCATTCAAAGGAAAATATTTTGTAAAATATTAAATAAGATATAGAAAAACGAGTTACTATTTATCAGGCTAGTTTTAGTACTAATAGAGGTTTCTTTTTTTTCCCTTTTCTTCTCCTCCTCCCACTCCCTCCCTCCCTCCTTCCCCTTTTCTTTACTTTTCCTTTCTTATCTTTTCTTTCCTCTCCTCCCCCTCTTTTTTTGTGGTAAAGAGAAGGTGAGAGAGAGGAAAAATGTGTCACTGTATATTTTAGAAGATTAGTTGACAAATGGAAAATTAGTAATTTATGTGAAATCATATAACTTTCAGTATAAGCTGTTTATTCCTCACTGACAGAAACAGCTCATGTTTGTGAAGGTATGAAAAATTTCCCAAAAACACGTTAAAAAATAAGATGAGAAAAGTGGAATATTTCAGACTAAGGTGTATTTCAAAGATGCAGTAAAAAACTTTTTTTACATTATTTATATCAAGACATATTATACATAGACCTTCTATCAGAGTATACATTTTATTTGAAGAATAATGATTCCATGATTCTGTAAATATTACTTATGTTCAATTTCAGGAATTCAAACAATACAGAATAAGTAAAGTAATAGTAAACTATTACTCAAAATTCCTCCGCTAAGAAATAACCATCATTAACTCAGGTGAATATGCTTTCAGATACTTCTTTGCATTTACACAGATGAAACACACTGAGAAAACTAGACAGATAGACATTCAAATGAAAATTTTATACTATAAAGACCATGTTTAATACAAAACCATCAAATTTAGTTTTGCTTAAATTTATAAGAAAAAAGCAGCATAAGTGAAACCAAATTAATTGCTAAGTTTCAAATAAATATTTCTTCATCTTAATAGATGGTGTTTACTTGAATATTTCTCCAAGGCAAATTGAGAAGTTTATAGAACATATTAATGTGTTGTAGTCATTTTTAAACATTATGTTTCAAATTTAGAAAGTACTATTTTATCTCCTGTTGTGAAAGATAAACAATTACTCCTCTCACATTGATTCACACCTACCTTTTCCTCATGTTTGAATGTTGATAACTTTTTTATTTCAATAATGTTTACGTATCTCCATGATTTAGGTTGTTAACGCTTTTCCTCTGAGTTGTTAGTATTCATTCTAGATGTGGACTTGCCATGTCACGTAGTCATAGCTTCTCCCTTCTTTATATAGATTTATCTGTTCTAATTGATCACTGAATTGTCTGGATTTTGATATAAAGTTTTTGTTTTGTTTTCTCTCTCTCTCTTTTGTTTGTTTTTGAAGAAGGACTGAGGGATGTTATTTCCTGTTTAGGAATGTCTATCTGTTGCCTTTAAAAGTTTAACCAGTCCTTAATTGAGTATTTTCCTTTCAAGTCACATTTACTTTCCTCGAAGTAAATGACTGCACCATTGTTGTTTTTTTATTTTATTATTATTTTTTAAATTTATTTATTTTACTGTTTTATTTTTGGCTGCATTGGGTCTTCGTTGCTGTGCGCAGGCTTTCTCTTGTTGCGGTGAGCAGGAGCTACTCGTCCTTGTGGTGCACGGGCTTCTCATTGCGGTGGCTTCTCTTGTTCTGGAGCATGGGCTCTAGGCACGCGGGCTTCAGTAGTTGTGGCATGTGGGCTCAGTAGTTGTGGCTTGCGGGCTCTAGAGCACAGGCTCAGTAGTTGTGGTGCACGAGTTTAGTTGCTCTGCAGCATGTGGGATCTTCCCTGACCAGGGCTTGAACCTGTGTATCCTGCATTGGCAGGCGGATTCTTAACCACTGTGCCACCAGGGAGGCCCTGTTGTTGTTTCTTTATATTAAATGTGGAAAAATCAAGGAAGGCATATTCAGAAAGTCAGGAAACAAGAGCATAGTTGATTTCATGATTTGAGGATTTGTTATTTATTTCAGTGCTTTTTTAAAAATGAGAGGAATGATGCTTTAATCAGTCAGTTGTAACCTTTTTTCATTCTCATTTGGGAGTCTGGGATTGACCACTATGTTTTTCACAGAATGTATGTAAAGATCTTCCTTTAGCTTTTTAAATGAATCACCCTGGCTTCCTTACTTATATCAGTGGGAGAAATGATTTGAGCACCTTGAAGTTGATGAGTTACTGCTCCATTGTTAAAAAGAAAAAGAAATTATTTAGAAACTTAATGATTGAGTCCTTGATTTTTTAGTCTTTTAAGTACTTCTAGAGTATGTTTTGTTACTTATCTCTCCCCATTGCCTTTCTTAGATTGACTAGCACTCTTGCACACTGCACCCTTCTGTTAAGTCAATAACCTCTTAAAACTGGGTAGATTTATAAGGCAACTTTTTATACTTATGGCAAGACAAGAATCCTTTCCTAAACTTTCCTACATCATGACTTGGAACATATGCTACTAAAACATTAGAGGCAAGGATATGACAAAGGAAAAAGAAAAGAGAGACTGATTGTTAGCAGTCTTCAGCACACAAACCAGTACTTTGTAAGTAGTTTCTCAAGCAATAAATGCATTCTATATAGAATATTCACAAAATAGCAGTTGCCTGTTTCTTTTAACAGTGACAAGGCCCTGGGGTATTACAGGCTGTTACACAAGCAACCAAGTCATATTCCCTGTTCCCTCGTTTGACAAAAGGAAAATGGTGGAATACAGTAAAAGCTAATTAAACTTGCCTTAATTGGAATATGGGCAAACTGATTGTTTACTTAGGTTTAGTTCTGGAGATTAATAATGCAAATAAGATTATAAGGAGAGTATTTAAAACTTCTTCAGAGGATAAAGTGTTTTCAAACAATCAAATAAAATAAAACAACAATTTATTTGCAAATAACTGATGTGTTAAATTGAACTTTTTCTCATCTAGCAATTGTAGCATCACCCTATGGACAGCAACCGAGCACAAGTTTATTTATTTTGTGTTCGATAAACACTAAGTAAAACTGAAAAAATCCTGAATTTGTAAAAATTTCATGATTCTATATCTTGATTAGTTTAGAATGGCTTTCTACGCAAATAATGACTCATTTATTTCATTTAATGAATATTTATTTAACATCTGCTGTGCAATAAGCCACTCTAAGAGATTATATAATTTTTTCATTAAAGCATGGTTTTATTATATGTACAAATTTTTTTGTAAAGTGAAAGAAAACAGAACACCTACTAACCACCTGTTATACACCTTAGTGTGTGTGCACATGTGTTAAATTTCCAGGCAAACACTAAGATTTATGGATTTACAGTATATTCTAGGACTTAAGGATGACAATGTGGTAGGTTATATGGTAAGAAAAGCCTTAGAAAGATACCTTTTTTCCCCACAATAATGGCGAAACAGAAATGAGAAAGAGGTAGGGTAGGTAGAAGCAATGGCAGAGCCCAAATTTCAGCCAAGAAAATGGATAGGACCCTAGTATTTAAAGAAGATGATATATTTTTATATACTCAAGTGCATTATATATTGTTGATTGTATTTTCCAAAGGAAGTAGTGACCAATTGATGGTGGGTGGTGGATGGTGTAGGAGGGATGTGAAGGAGTCTCTTTAAAGTTACAGTCCTCAGGGGTATTACTCTCTTAGGATATTGGGCTGTTTCATGAGGATCAGCATAGATACGTTAAGAATTATTTTTTCTCATCAACCATATGGTTAATGCAATAATAATGGAAATTATTTTAGTACAATGTCAGGATGTGCATCATTTTTAGTATACAAGACTGTTCCAGGTTACTTCTTTTAGCTGTCTTTTTAGATTTCTGTGGTCGGACACTGGCAAAATGTTTATAAGTGGTTGATATTCTGGCTCAGTTTAAACTGAGAATAGACATTTCTTTTTAAAGTGGTAGTACTGGCTTTAATATGTGTCATTTAAAAATTTTCAAAAGAAAATACTGCATCAGTATATCACACAAAAAACTGTTGCTAGTAACATACAAACAGGGCCGTATTGCACATAAAGATAGTATAAAATGCATCATTTATATGAATAGTTTTACTAGTTCAGTACAAGAAGTAGTGATTATAGGTCCCTTACACATATCAGTAAACTTAAACACACTTCACATCTTTAAAAGAGAAGCAAGGAAGGAAAAGAAGGAAGGTAGGAAGGAGAAAATACTTCACATAATGCACTGGTATGCTTAAGATTTGTGACAGTTGATTTATAACAAACAAGCAGGCTTATTGTGGTAATTGAGAATGCGATAATCATTACTCATAAGAATATAGGGGGCTTCCCTGGTGGCGCAGTGGTTGAGAATCTGCCTGCTAATGCAGGGGACACGGGTTCGAGCCCTGGTCTGGGAAGATCCCACATGCCGCGGAGCAACTAGGCCTGTGAGCCACAACTACTGAGCCTGCGCGTCTGGAGCCTGTGCTCCACAACAAGAGAGGCCACGACAGTGAGAGGCCCGCACACCGCGATGAAGAGTGGCCCCCGCTTCCCACAACTAGAGAAAGCCCTTGCACAGAAACGAAGACCCAACACAGCCAAAAATAAAAATAAATAAATTAAAAGAAGGCTCAACATTTAAAAAAAGAAAGAATATAGGAAACATTAACTGTTCATGGAAGTATGTAAAATATAGCAACAGTGAAAATGAAATAAAAGCATACTCAGAAAAATCACCATATCAATGACCATGGATTTACCAAACATTATTGTATATGAAGATTTTATGTCAGAAATAGGCCCATGTATATACTGTTAAAAGTTCTCTGCACAAAAACCTTGGCCTATTTTTTTAATTAAATGTTCATATTTGGTTGACATATTAAAAGTTGATGTGAAAACATATTAGAATAATTACAGAAACTACAATTAAAATCTGTCTGACACAAAGAATTATGTAATTTAAAACAAAAACTTAAATATAAAAGTTTATAAGAACTTTAAAATTAAAAAACAGCTGGAATATACATTTATCTGTTAAGACTCCATTTGACAATATTAATGGGGACACACAATGAAGGTGTCTTAAACAAGGTAGAGATGTGTTTTCCTTTCACAAAATATAAAGTCTGCTGGAGGCAAATCTAAGGCTGGTTGGCATGGGACTCCATGGAAACACCCTTGTGCCTGATTCCTTCTATCATTCAATTCTGTCATCCTAAGCATGAGGATTCCATTCGTAAGACGGTTTAGCTGCCATAATGTCTATGCTCCAAAGAAGGAAAGCAGGTATTTCAAAAGGCTCAAATATATAGACATCAATTCCATAAGCATGCTTGATAAAGCTTTCCTGGAAGACCCACTGCTCAATGGCTTTTTTCTTGTGTATTTTTTTTTCTTTATAAGAAAAATTGCTAGAAAAATACAGGCTTTTAGCTGGGCACAATGTGAATATAGGCAAACAAACTTCAACCTGTTTTACAATCTGTTATTAAGATCTAGCAACATTAAGAAAAGAACAATGCCATAAGGAGGGATGCTGCCCTTTGAATAAAAGTCTTATGATAATTTTTTTTTATATTGGAGAGACAGTTTAAAATATTTTAAATAGTTAAATTCCACCAGGAAAGTTCTTTTTCTCCCTCTTCTAATTCTTTGGGATTAAAAAAAAGTGCTATTGTTTTCTTCCTCTATGGCATTGACAGGTATTCAGTGTATTTGAACTTTTTTAATGGTTTCTTTTAATATTTTAACGAGTTTCAAAATTTTTAATTTATTCAAAAAATATTAGAACTTAGGATATTTGAATTTTAGTCTGCCTTTCTATTGTTTTATAATATTTTCTTAGTATTTCTATTCTGTATTTTTACTTACCACCCAAATTACCCATTATCATTGATGTTTTAGACTAAAATCAATATTAATTTAGATTTTGGCTACTAGTTTTTTTTTTTTTTTTAACAATTTTGCTGTGATATATCTCTATTGATATTTCTTCTTTTCTCATTTTGTTTGGGGATTGTTTCTTCTGAATTGGAGGTTTCATGTTTTCCGTCAATTCCATAATATGCTCAGGCATTTTTTTTTTTTTTTTTTGCGGTACGCGGGCCTCTCACTGTTGTGGCCTCTCCCGTTGCGGAGCACAGGCTCCGGACGCGCAGGCTCAGCGGCCATGGCTCACGGGCCCAGCCGCTATGCGGCATGTGGGATCTTCCTGGACGGGGGCACGAACCCGTGTCCCCTGCATCGGCAGGCGGACTTTCAACCACTGCACCACCAGGGAAGCCCGCTCAGGCATTTTTTAAAAAATATTTTCTCTCCCTTTTCTGTTCTCTCCATTTGCAAAGCTAAGCTAAACACAGCTATAGTGTAACTTCACAATTTATTCTCCATGCTTCTTATGCTCTCAATCATTTATATTTTTTCTCTTTGTATTTCAATGGCCAGGCACTGGATTTAGGAGTACAGCATGGTAAATGCATGACCTTCTGGGTAGAATAGTATTTCTTTTGCAAGGTTGTGCAGTATTATATGACACTGGGACATGCTGATTTTAAGTGACTGTCATTTATGTGAACACAGGACTGAGAACCTTCACATGCACTAACTGGAAAATAAATGAATAATTATCCCTTTTCTACATACTATTCTAAGTCTTCGTTGATACCTCACTATGCCTTGCATGAACATATAAATTTTATAGTAATTTTTAATCAAATAATAATTCATTCACAGAAGGACACCACAGAAAATATTTCTCAAGGCAACGCACACCTTCCAAGCATTCCTGAGAAGGTTATTCATATTGAAGAAGTCTCCAGGGTAGACATAGCCCTGATTTTCTTACTTCAAATGCATCTCATTTTTCATTGTTATTGTATGTGGATGTCCTGGACTTTTAAAGAATTTGTGTAACCTTTGAAGAGAATATTGTTATTTTTTCCAGAATCGGAATGAAAGTAGCTGTATTTTCTTTTTCCTTAAAACATCTAATTCATATAGAAATTAGAATAATTCTATATAGCAGGCGCTCACAAAGTGGTATTGATATTTAATTGTATTGGAAGATAAGGCTTATTTTATAAATATAAGGACAAATAATTTCCAAGTTCTATCATAGTCTAATTGAGAGTTTCTAAAGAAAAAGTTTCCTCTAGTTCCTACAGTATTACCTCCTTGATACAAGTTCTATTAAAGATGTAATGTGCACTTTTTTCATGATATTTTAAACAAAAGTGTATATATATTTCATAGTTATACACCATACATATGTATGTATATACACTAAATACACACATATAGTATTTGCTTTTTCAGTACTTTAAAGATCTTTCACCATCTGAAGTGTTTTATTCTACTACATGGCTTACCAAATCGTTTCTCTACAGTCAATATACACATTTTGTTTTGCTTTGTTTTATGTTTGCTGTTGTAAACCCAGCTTTATTAAACATTCTTAAACTTGTATCATTACATATTATAATCTGATTTCTTAAGAGTGGACATATATTACAGGACTGAAAGTTACAGACAATTCTTATTTTAACAATTTCTATCAGATGATTATTTTTAGCAAAGGTATTTATTTATTGTCCAACCAACAGTGTAAGAAGTTTGTTTTTGCCCACTCCATCTGAATTCCATTTCTATCACTACTAGCTTTGTGACCTAAGGCAAATATCTTAAACTTTCTGTGCTTCAGTGTTCTCATTTCTAAATTTAGGACGATAATTTAACTTACCACATAAGATTCCTGTAATGATTAAATGAGATGATACAAGAAAAGTATGTAGAAACTCCTGATGCATTAATAAATATTTGGTAGTATTTTTACAGACCTAATGTAGATATATTAAATTTCTAGCTATGTCTCTGCTTACTCTGTTTATATGCTCATTTATATAATATTTCTGAACACTTGAGTATTCACATGGGAATAATTACAGCTACTATTTAAATCTATAGTTACAGTTCATCCTTTGTATACAATTTAGAATAAAAACTTGAAACTTAATTGCCATAAATACTATGTTTTCATAGTTAAAGTATGCCTCTTCTGATTAGTCTGGAATTTTTTTATTTAGCAATGGGTGGACAATAGCATTTTTTTCTGGAGTTTGTTTTCTCTGGCAGTTATAAAAGACACGTTTGATTTATGGCAAATGTTAATTTTATTCATATGTCTTCCAGATTGTCCAACTATATATTCTGGGACAGAAAATGTCATGCTTACTCAAGCACTATTTTTTTCTGAATAGAATCTATTAAACTATTGTGGAGTAAATGAAGCAGCTAAGGTATAATGAAATGTTTATTCACGTGTTTGGCTTATAATAAAAATGTGCAATATTGCCTCTCTGGCATCTTTCCCTATAGGGTGCTCAATTCTCTGGAAACTGGCTTTTTTAAAAATGTTCTGTGGCTACATTAGATCCATGCCCCACTTCTCTGTGTCTGTTAAAATGAATATGATTGTCTTTAAAGTAAAATTGATATCCCCAGGTAATAACCAGAAAAGGCAAATCCCATAGAGCCAGAGAACAAAAGAATCAGTATAAAAATTTACCTTAGAAAATACTCCGCCAATAAAAACTTTTTTTTTAGTATGAGAGAAAAGCTATCTTAAGGCTAGTTAAGGTGTTTGCATAAACATGCACAACTAAAGACAGATTTGAAATGAGAATCCAGATTTCTCCAATTTAGTGCCCATTCTATAGGGCTGAGATTTTTCTACTTAAAACATTAATTCCAAATATCACTTGAAAAATATGTGTGAAGACCACCTTCAGACTTTGAATATTTCCCTTGAGTGAGTAAAATAATACCACCTCACTCTCTAAAAAACAACATGGTCCAAAGAATATTTGACTCTTTGATTATTCTTTACACCTTTAGCTGGGTGAGTAGAAAGTGCTTTGTAAAAATGGACAATCCTAATGTGCTCTCATATAATCATTTTATTTTCCTTCAGAGAAATGATTCCAAGTAAATAGTTATTTGAAATTTAAAATGCTGTAATAGGTTATCTGATTGCTTTATCTCACTTTAATGTTAGGCGTAAATTTATTTAGAGCTAAGGTGATAACTCCTTTTTAAAGCTATAGGTGGCTTCTGACAGTACTTGGAAATGTTTTATTCAGAATTATTCATCTGCCCACAAAAATTGTCCCAGAGAACTCTGTCTTTATTCATAAGAACAAATTCTTGAAACAGTTACAGTGCAATTTCTCTCTTAGTTCACCTGAAACATTTGATTGTTGATATCATTTCTTTTTTTGAAATCTTCCAAATTATTTTGGATTTATCAACTCACTTAAAATATTAATAGTTTACATTGTTTCTTTGTGACCATTATGGAAGAGTTGTTTAACAAAGAAATATTTCAGAGGCCCTGGATAAAATTTTCTTCCATATGTTTGAATATTTTACAATGATATGGTTGGCTAAATGTGTACAACTTCTAGCTAACTGTATATTGCATGCATTTTGAAGATAAATGTTTTAAGTTTTTTTTTTTCTTTTTAAGTCTTTGGATTACTTTAAACAATTTACTGGCATTTGGTAGTATCTTAGTAAATATAATATTGACAGCATGACAGATTTTATATTGATAGACTGTTAATGCTGTATTGATGGACAGAAGTTGGGGGGAGGAAGGAGGAAGAGGAGTTTAGAGAAGAAAAATCATTTGTTAAAATCTAATATTTTGGTCATTTCCTTCATTTTTTATTGCTTTTGAAGGTTTATTTCTAATATCAGTTAACATTTCTATTTTCAGAATATGACATTCTAGAGAAACATTTGTGTTAGTGTCACATATGTGTATCCTTTTAGCAGAAAAAAAGAATTGAGTATGGGGGGCTTCCCTGGTGGCGCAGTGGTTGAGAGTCCGCCTGCTGATGCAGGGGACATGGGTTCGTGCCCCAGTCCGGGAAGATCCTGCATGCCACGGAGCAGCTGGGCCCATGAGCCATGGCCACTGAGCCTGCACGTCCGGAGCCTGTGCTCCGTAACGGGAGAGGCCACAACAGTGAGAGGCCCACGTACTGTTAAAAAAAAAAAAAAAAAGAATTAAGCAGGGATATATAGTGTATATGTTATTGATTATTATTTCTCAAAAAATAAAGATACTAACACTGAGAAGGGAGCTCTGTATTTTATAAGAATAAACTTAAACTCTGTAAACATAATTAGAATCACACTTGAATTTATATACAGGTGAAATGATGAGGTGAGCTCTAATAGTGATTTTGTTCAAGAAAGGTCCATATTAATTCTAAGGACCTATTAACTTTTGCTAGACCATGAGTCCTGGAAAGAGCACATGTTCATTTTATTTTAACATTATCAATTATAAGATTAAAGGGTATACATTGATTACAAAAACCCAACTTATTTTCTAAGCAGAGGAAACATTTTATCAACATCAGTCTTACTCATGATGCCACCATATATTAAAAGACAGTTGGAAAAGAGAGGATTAGAGGGCAAGGTAGTTCTGGAGACACATCAGTTGTTTCACTTTCTACCTTTTCCTTGTCAGGGAGGATTGGTATTTAATTCCATGGTGGAGGTTTACCAGGTCTCATGCTCTAGTGGTTGGTTACTGTGCCTCAGGTGCATCTTATAGGTCTTTTCTCCGACTGTCTCTAGGTCCATCTCTAAATTACTAGGTTAGGTGAAATCTAATGACTGAATTCCAGTACTGAAAAGTATATGACTATTTTTGAAAAATATGCTATTTCAGAGATGTGTAGTTCTACTCAAGCTTCCTAACTTTTTCTATTTTAGTTACTGCATTTACAAAAGGAGGATAATACAATTTTCCTCACTAATCCTATGAGGTATCCTTGAGACTGAATCGGAGTACATAGTTGGTCATCTGTTGTGTATTTTGTTTTTGTTTCTTTGTTTCCTATCCAACAATATCATATTGGAGGTAAAAATAGAAACTATTCAGTGGTACGATGTTTTGGCTAAGAGATTAGGCATTGGAATCAGATGATCTGAGCTGGAATTCTGGGCTCATTACCAGGTCTAAGTTTTTAACTTCTCTAAGCTTCTATTTCTGTTTTCTGTATATTTCTGTATACTGTTTTTCTCAGCATTTGTATCACTCTTAATCTATTAAGAATTTAAGGATATTGACAGTTTTCATGTCACTTCATAGGCTTAAAATTCAAAGACCAAATGCTAGTTACTAGTATGACTGAAAATATATCTCAACAACTTGATAAAGCTGTATGCTTTCTGTGACATAAAACAAGTTGCCTCATCATTCTTCTCTCTGACGCTTCTATTAAGTCTGTTTCTATTCCACTCTGATCTATGAAGAAAAGTTATTTAAAATTGCAAAGCAAAAGTCTCTGAATTCTAGTGAGTTCCTACTATTATAAGTACTTCCTTGTCTTATTTTCATTTAAAAAATTAACTGAGTTAACTGGGTATTAGCTACAGGTAGTCAAAAAGATTATATAAATGTGCCTTACTTGAAAAGAATGACCATTTTTCAGTAGTCTTCACTGAGGCTATAAAAAAGAATTAATTCATTTACAAGCGATTGTTGGAATCCTTGAGGATAAGCCAATGGTCTTAATAGTTTCTGTTTGCTCCAGCCATAATGTCTTCCTCATTTTGTTGATGTTTAAAGAATCCATGATAGTCTCTAGAAAACAGAGAGACATGAACTACCACCTCCTTTCCCAATTCCTAAGAAGAAGACAAACTCCCATGAGAAAGGGCAATGATTCATTTAAGGTGAATCATTGATTTTTTGCTATTCTTTTCTGTTATCTTTTGCATAACAATACCAAGGTAGTTTGTATCAAGCATTTATTCTTATACTCATTGATCTGTAAGTCAGCTGAGAGGGCTTTGTTTAATGTTGCATGTCTCTGGGTCAACTGAAACGGCTCTACTTAAGGATCCAGAGTTGTGGGTTGGCAGCAACTTTACATGTTACAAATCTGAGACTCAGGCTGATGGAGCAGCTTTTTCACACAGCATGTTTTTATGCTGGTAGCAGAGCCAAAAGCTGGGAAGCCCAACTGCACAAGTATATTTCAGGTCTCTGTTTGCCTCATGTCTGCCAATATCCCATTGACCAAAGCAAGACACATGGGCAAGACCAAAGTCAATTGGTGGGAAAGAACATTCTATCCCATGTAAGTCTGTGGCACGGTTGTGGATATATTTTACAACTAAAGGGAAGCAAATATTTATATAAATAATTCTGTCTACCACACATATTTACCCTCTATTTCATCTTGTCTTTAGATTATTTATTATTATATGTATTACTTAAGTTTAAGTATTGCATTTGTTATTCAGATAGGGCTACATTTTACTTTTCCAAAATTCTTAGTTAACAAATCATTCTTGATAGTATTTCCAAATCATGGAGTGTGTGATATCTTTAAAAACCTCCTGGGTTTTGACTATTTTGGATGGAATTTCTTTGATAATGTAGTGTACATTTCTTGTTATTTTTCAGCCTAGCATACGGTCATTATTATAAATATCAATTCCTGTTATGTGCTCTAATACCTTTTTCATAACTAAGCCTGTGCATTTTTAAGTTGAGTGACTTATTTTTGCAGATATTTAGCCATTTGAAGTCATTTTCAATGCAGCATATAATATTGGAGTAAATTATGACAATTCATTCAGTAGTGATAATACCGTAACCAAATATAATTTTATTTATAAGAATAAGTGTCTCTGAATGAAGACCAGTGAATGTGCATATAATTAAATTACATACATTTTAGCGTATAGACTTAGTAATTTATAATTTCACAGTTAAAAGTCAATTTTAAATGCTTTCTGGATGCATTCCAAATAAGGAAGGTATTGCTCTATTATTCTTTTTTGCTTTGCCTAATATGCAGTTGTGTCCCTTGATATTAAATTGTATACTAGTATGATCATCTGGTTGCTATCAATGCATGGAAAGTAACTTAAAAGTGATGAGTTATAAGGATATTCATACTTCTCAACATTTTCTAGTTTCATAACCTCTTTGATGTGAGCTAGGGTACTTGATAATCCAAGTTATATTTTTTTCTTTGTAACATAAAATCTATTTATTGTCATTAAAAGAAACCATTTCTATTTAGGCTACAGAATATGTTTTATTTTTTTAAATTCACAACAGGCATCTCATAAACATTGACCTACAGAAAAAATAAGCACCTTCATTTTAATGCATCATTTGTCTATTGAGTAAGTATATTTTTAATATATTGATTTGTAGCTGTTTCAGTATAAATTAATCTTCTCATGCATTTGTCATAACGATGAGACTAGCAGAGCATCTGATTTACTGACAGAGCATTTGATTTACTTTTCATAGTGCTTTGAAAGAAAAGCCTAAATACCGTCAAGCTATTAAAATTATAATGGTAATTATTTTGATAATGCTGCAGAAAATAACAGCAATTGTTATTTACTGTATTACAAACAATTTTCAAAGTTTTTTACATACATTATGGCATTTATGTCTTCATTTGTTAGATAAGAACCAAAGATCAAGCTATATTATTAATTTGCTCAAACTCATACAACAAATGGTTTAAACCAGGTTATATCTAATTTCATAGATAGTGTTCTTAATGGAGTGTAGGATACTGCCTTCTAAAGGCATTTTTTTTTTCCTGTGAGA
Organism: Delphinus delphis; assembly: GCF_949987515.2. Taxonomy (NCBI): domain Eukaryota; kingdom Metazoa; phylum Chordata; class Mammalia; order Artiodactyla; family Delphinidae; genus Delphinus; species Delphinus delphis. The sequence continues at coordinate 78,669,232 of NC_082688.1, read as the reverse complement.
CAACAAAAGTAACTATGACTCAATTCCTTGTGATGATTTTATCATTTTCAAGGATATTTTCTGAATCATTTTTATGAAACTTAGGTTAAAAGTAAGATTCTAATAGTCTTCATTGTCACACAGTATTGTATTTACAGTGTATTTGGGTCAACTTTTTTGTCTACTTTTCATTTCAAAAAATAATAAAATGTGACCTTTATTAAAAGGAATACTGTAAAGACAAATGAAAGGCATATGCATATTCAGATGATATTTATATGGGTGTATCAGTTCCCACACTTACATGTGAATGAGCTTCACTTAACATGGACCACGTTTATGGATCACGTATCTTTGTCACAACTGTAGAATAGTAATGCTAACATTTAAGTTCAGGAACTAAATGAAATAGACATTTGGTTTCATATAATTCTCTATGTTCTAAGGATTCTGCACTTTCCATCAGATTTCAGTACTCTATTTTGATATTCTGTGCCAATAAAATGGACAACCTGGAAGAAATGGACAAATTCTTAGAAACGCACAGCCTTCTGAGACTGAACCAGGAAGAAATAGAAAATATGAACAGACCCATCACAAGCACTGAAATTGAAACTGTGATTAAAAATCTTCCAACAAACAAAAGCCCGGGACCACATGGCTTCACAGGTGAATTCTATCAAACATTTAGAGAAGAGCTAATACCTATCCTTCTCAAACTCTTCCAAAATATAGCAGAGGGAGGAACACTCCCAAACTCATTCTACGAGGCCACCATGACCCTGATACCAAAACCAGACAAAGATGTCACAAAGAAAACTACAGGCCAATATCACTGATGAACACAGATGCAAATATCCTCAACAAAATATTAGCAAACAGAATCCAACAGCACATTAAAATGATCATACACCATGATCAAGTGGGCTTTATCCCAGGAATGCAAGGATTCTGCAGTATACACAAATCAGTCAATGTGATACATCATATTAACAAACTGAAGGAGAAAAACCATATGATCATCTCAATTGATGCAGAGAAAGCTTTCGACAAAATTCCACACCCATTTATGATAAAAACCCTCCAGAAAGTAGGCATAGAGCGAACTTTCCTCAACATAATAAAGGCCATATATGACAAATCCACAGCCAAAATTGTCCTCAATGGTGAAAAACTGCAACCATCTCCACTAAGATCAAGAACAAGACAAGGTTGCCCACTCTCACCACTATTACTCAACATAATTTTGGAAGTTTTAGCCACAGCATTCAGAGAAGAAAAAGAAAGGAATCCAAATCAGAAAAGAAGAAGTAAAGCTGTCACTGTTTGCAGATGAAATGATACTATACATAGAGAATCCTAAAGATGCTACCAGAAAACTACTAGAGTTAATCAATGAATTTGGTAAAGTAGCAGGATACAAAATTCATGTACAGAAGTCTCTTGCATTCCTATACACTAATGATGAAAATCTGAAAGTGAAATTAAGAAAACACTCCCATTTACCATTGCAACAAAAAGAATAAAATACCTAGGAATAAACCTACCTAAGGAGACAAAAGACCTGTATGCAGAAAACTATAAGACACTGATGAAAGAAATTAAAAATGATACAAATAGATGGAGAGATATACCATGTTCTTGGATTGGAAGAATCAATATTGTGAAAATGACTGTACTACCCAAAGCAATCTACAGATTCAATGCAATCCCTATCAAACTACCACTGGCAGGGGCTTCCCTGGTGGTGCAGTGGTTGAGAGTCCACCTGCCGATGCAGGGGACACAGGTTTGTGCCCCGGTCCGGGAGGATCCCACATGCTGTGGAGCGGCTGGGCCCATGAGCCATGGCCGCTGAGCCTGCGCATCCGGAGCCTGTGCTCCGCAATGGGAGAGGCCACAACAGTGTGAGGCCCACGTAACAAAAAAACAAAAACAAAAACTACCACTGGCGTTTTTCACAGAACTAGAAGAAAATATTTCACAATTTGTTGGGAAACACAAAAGACCCCGTATAGCCAAAGCAATCTTGAGAAAGAAAACGGAGCTGGAGGAATCAGGCTCCCTGACTTCAGACTATACTACAAAGCTACAGTAATCAAGACAGTATGGTACTGGCACAAAAACAGAAATATAGATCCATGGAACAGGATAGAAAGTCCAGCGATAAACCCACACACATATGGTTGCCTTATCTTTGATAAAGGAGGCAAGAATATACAATGGAGAAAAGATAGCCTCTTCAGTAAGTGGTGCTGGGAAAACTGGACAGCTACATGTAAAAGAATGAAATTAGAACACTCCCTAACACCATACACAAAAATAAACTCAAAATGGATTAAAGACCTAAATGTAAGTCCAGACACTATCAAACTCTTAGAGGAAAACATAGAACACTCTATGACATAAATCACAGCAAGATCCTTTTTGATCCCCCTCCTAGAGAAATGGAAATAAAAACAAAAATAAACAAATGAGACCTAATGAAACTTAAAAGCATTTGCACAGCAAAGGAAACCATAAACAAGACAAAAAGACAACCCTCAGAGTGGGAGAAAACATTTGCAAACGAATCATTGGACAAAGGATTAATCTCCAAAATACAAAAACAGCTCATGCAGCTCAATATTTAAAACACAAACAACCCAATCCAAAAATGGGCAGAAGACCTAAATAGACATTTCTCCAAAGAAGATATACAGATTGCCAACAAACACATGAAAGAATGCTCAACATCATTAATCATTAGAGAAATGCACATCAAAACTACAATGAGATATCATCTCACACCGGTCTGAATAGCCATCATCAAAAAATCTACAAACAATAAATACTGGAGAGGGTGTGGAGAAAAGGGAACCCTCTTGCACTATTGGTGGGAATGTAAATTGATACAGCCACTATGGAGACCAGTATGGAGGTTCCCTAAAAAAACTAAAAGTAGAACTATCATATGACCCAGCAATCCCACTACTGGGCATATACCCTGAGAAAACCATAATTCAGAAAGAGTCATGTACCAAAATGTTCATTGCAGCTCTATTTACAATAGCCAGGACATGGAAGGAATGGATAAAGAAGATGTGGCACATACATACAGTGGAATATTACTCAGCCATAAAAAGAAACAAAATTGAGTTATTTGTAGTGAGGTGGATGGACCTAGAGTCTGTCATACAGAGTGAAGTAAGTCATAAAGAGAAAAACAAATACCATATGCTGACACATATATATGGAATCTGAAAGAAATATAGGTCATGAAGAACCTAGAAAAATAATCTAGGTCATGAAAAACCTAGAGACAAGACGGGAATAAAGATGCAGACTTACTAGAGAATGGACTTGAGGATATGGGGAGGGGGAAGGGTAAGCTGGGACAAAGTGAGAGAGTGGCATGGACATACATACTCTACCAAACGTAAAATAGATAGCTAGTGAGAAGCAGCCGAATAATGCAGGGAGATCAGCTCGGTGCTTTGTGACCACCTAGAGGGGTGGGATAGGGAGGGAGGGAGACGCAAGAGGGAAGAGATATGGGAACATATGTATAACTGATTCACTTTGTTATAAAGCAGAAAGTACCATACCATTGTAAAGCAATTATACTCCAATAAAGACGTTAAAAAAAGTAAAAATAGGGCTTCCCTGGTGGCGCAGTGGTTGAGAGTCTGCCTTCCGATGCAGGGGACACGGGTTCGTGCCCCGGTCTGGGAAGATCGCACATGCCGCGGAGCGGCTGGGCCCATAACCGCTGAGCCTGCGCATCCGGAGCCTGTGCTCCGCAACGGGAGAGGCCACAACAGTGAGAGGCCCGCATACCGCCAAAAATAAATAAATAAATAAGTAAATAAAAATAAAGTAAATATTTTTGATATTCTGTATACTGATTTTTGTTGGAAAATTTTCAGATTATCCTTAACTTCATAGAAGAGTTCAGTGGATTTTATTGTATTTTTATCTATGTGGGGAAAAGAAAAACAATTAGAATGCACAGCGTACCATAAAAGCTTACGATCAGCTGTAAATAACTCCATCTGTTCTTCAGCATAATGACTGAAAATTTTAAACCAATTATAATAGTTTTTCTAGAAAAAGGTAACCTAGCTTTGTTGAAACAAATTGTGACTCTACATCCTTATTAAAGTTAATTTCTTAAGACACTATTTTTACTTTGAAAACACATTCAGAAAAAGAAGAAGATGTTCATGCTTTTCTTAGTTTTCAGAGCATCTGCATAGTCATTTTGTACAACTTGGTTACATAGAGCCCAATCAATGATTATTTAATAAGTTGGTTATCACTAGGGTTATTGGATAAAATGATGCTCTGATGATGGTTGTTGTAGTTTACAACCCACTGTATATACTTTTAAAAATTCTAAGCAATATATATTCCTGTAATAAATTCAGTGTATTCTCAAATTTTCACTCAATACAAAAATTTCAGTATCATGAGAAAACTCTTAGTTCTCCTCTGCAAAGCACTTTAAACAGAAATTGAAATTTATGTTGTCAAGGTATAGAATTAATTTATAAATCTTGGCTAACATTTTCTTTACTGCCTAACAGAATGTAAATTGTAGCTCAAGGCATGTCTTCCTGAAGAACATGGGTCATCTGCTTCCCATTCTTTCCAAATATTATCACTGACAACTTCTAAAAGCAGCTTTAATTCTAATTTATAACAAACGTTCAGTTAAGTAGCACAGGATTTATAATGTTCTGATTCCACATATTTTAGGATTTTTTTTGGACAAACATCCAACTTGAGGCATGTGAAGGAACTATATGAATTATTTTATTCCGGGTCTATCACGTTGAACTAAGAGACATTTAACTATATGACATTATCCAGATTATTCTGAAAAATACGGGATTTTTCAAATGCCATCTACTTTGTGCTTAATCTTTATTAACAATTAATTTGATCATATCCTGTATACAATTTCTTGATTATGTTATAATTTAATTTTAAAATTGCCAATCGTTTAAGGAGGTGTTTGCCTCAGAGTATTTTTTCCCTTTGTCTGATTAAATAAACACTCAGTTACAATTATTTTGGCCTTAATAATATGAAAGTGCATAATAATTGCAGTAATTTGCACTTGAACTCACCCTGCTAGTGGTAATTATAATATGGGAACTATATCTGCAGTAACATTTCTTTCAAATACAACAGAAAAGAAGCTATCAGCAATTTTCCTCGGGATATTGTTTCATTGTGATCATGATCATAATCATTATCATCTCATCATAACACATTATGTTGCTCATCAATTAATATGGTAGTTTTTCAATTTACAAACTGATCTCATGTGTTTTTATATCATTTGACGTGAACATCAGTTGTGTGGGTGTTGAACGGGCAGGGGTTACACCTTTTCCACAGTTTAGAAACTGAGCCTCTGAGAGGTTGAGTGGCTTGGAGATTAGGATATAGAACTAAGAAGTGAAACCAGAAAGACAGCCTTAGCCAATCTAATGACAGTTGCTACTGTTGAACATTTTACATATGCTGTTGAGATAGACATATCTTCATGAGGAAATTAATTTGTTCAGGGCACATAGTTAATATGTGGCAGTTCTGGGGTATAAGTTCAGGGATGTGTATTTTTGTGCAGATTCCATTCCCATTAAGTCACACAGACTATAACTTCTGGGTAAATATATTCCCAAGTAAATATAATGTGCACTTTCCTTCCAAAGCATTATGTTTTGGGATAATTGCAGTTACAGGGATAGAATCCTTGCAAATTAGCAGAGATCGTTTTAATCACAATTCTCTGCAAGTTTGAAAAAGTAAATAGTAAAAACAGGGAAAAGTAGCTATAGGCAATGAAACAGAATTAGAATCCTTGGCCAAAAAGGAAATGCGTGTTATATTGTACTGTCCTCACAGGGCATTTAGACTTACTTACTACTTACTTACTATTGGATTATCACTGGAATAGACTGTTCTGGAGAAATTATCTTCAAAAGACAAACAATGGTTTTTGAAAGGAACACAGACTTCTGCTGCCTTAGAATTTTATTTAATGCGGAGAGTAGAATTTACATGGAGCTAAAAAAAAATATCACTCTGATAAATTTATCACAGGAATCTCGGGAAGCTGATAAACAAGGAATCATCATAATCTAATGGCTTTAGAGAAGTGGAAATAGATACAATTTTACATTTCATGGCAACCTGGGACTTGGGAGAGAAGTCATTTATAGACATTGCTCAAAGTTTTTTTACATACCTGCTTATTTCTAAGAACATAAAAGCAATTAGTTCTTTGAATTTCTAACTTCATGTGAAGTGGTGGTGGCATCTATAGGTTGACCTTTTAAAAATGATTTTCACAAGAAGGCACCAAAGGGAAGGATTCAACTCCTAAAAAGGTCTATTCAAAATGGAATTCTTGATGAAACAGCTAATAATTTGGGCACCACCTCAGGTCGTTTTCTGGACTTTTTTTTTTTTTTTTTTTGCGGTACAAGGGCCTCTCACTCTTGTGGCCTCTCCCATTGCGGAGCACAGGCTCCGGACGCGCAGGCTCAGCGGCCATGGCTCACGGGCCCAGCCGCTCCGTGGCATGTGGGATCTTCCCGGACCAGGGCACGAACCCATGTCCCCTGCATCGGCAGGCAGACTCTCAACCACTGCGCCACCAGGGAAGCCCTGGACTTTTAAAGATATAAACGCCACTAGGAAGATGCTAAAGTCAGTAAATCACAGGGTATTCATGAGAATAATCAAGAAATCAGGAGAGTAACCAACACACAAAAATCAGTTGGCTTTCTATACACTAACAATGAACAATCTGAAAAGGAAATTAAGAAAAAAGTCCCATTTACAATAGCATTAAAATTACTTAGGAATAAACAAATCAGGAGACCAAAAAAAAAACCCTCCACTCTGACAACAAAATATTGAAAGAAATTAAAGAAGACACAGAAAAATGGAAAGACACCTCATGTTCACAGATTGGAAGAATTAATATTGCTCTAATGTCCATGCTTTCCAAAGTGTTCTACATATTCAATAAATCACTATTGAATCCCAGTAGCATTTTTGTGTAAATAGAAAAAAAAATCCAATAAATCATATGGAATCTCAAAAGACCCCCAAAAGCCAAAACAATCTTGAGAAAGAAAAATAAAGTTTGAGGCCTCACACTTCCTAACTTCAAAATACATTACAAAGCTACAGTAATCAAAACAGTGTGCTTCTAGCATAAGGACAGACATATAGACTGATGGAACAGAATAGAGATCCTAGAAATAAACCCTCACATATATGGTCAAGTTGTCTTTGACAAGGGTCCAAGACCATTGAATGAGGGGAAGGATAGTCTCTTCAACAAATACTCCTGAGAAAACTGAATATCCTCAAGGGAAAAAAAATTAGACCCTTACTCTATGTCATGTACAAAACTTAGAATGGATTAAAGACCTAAATGTAAGACCTGAAACTGACCACTGAAAGAAAGCACAGGGGAAAAGCTTCATACCATTAGTGTTGGAAATGATTTCTTGGATGTGATATCAAAAGCACAGACACAAAAGCATTAAATAGACAAATGGTACCACATCAAACTTTAAAACTTCTGCACAGCAAAGGAAATAACAAAGTGAAGGGGCAACCTATGGAATGGGATTAAATATTTGCAGCCATATATCTGATAAGAGGTTAATATGCAGTATATGAAGAGCTATAATTCAATGACAAAAAAAAAAAGTCTAATTTTAAAATGTGCAAAGGAATTGAATAGATGTTTCTCCAGTGAAGATATACAAATGGGCAACAAGCTTATGAAAAGATGCCTCAGCAGTCATCAGGGAAATGCAAATCAAAACCATAATAAGATATCACCTGACACCTGTGAAGATGGCCCCCATCCATCCATCCATCCATCCATCCATCAATAAATAAATAAAACCAAAACAAAAAAAAATGTGTTGGTAAAGATGTGGAGAAATTGGAACCCTTATACACTGTTGGTGAGACTATAAAGTGATTCAGTCTTTATGGAAAACAGTATGGAAGCTGCACGAAAAGTTAAAAAGAAAATTAACATGATCTAGCAATTCATGTTTGGGTATATATTCAAGAGAATTGAAAAATAAGACTTCAATGGGATATTTGCACATTCATGCTCATTGCAGCATCATTCACAGTAGCCAAGAGGTGGAAGCAATCTAAATATCTATCAACAGATGAATGGATAAAGAAAATGTGGTATATACATACAGTGAAATTTTATTCAGCCTTGAAAAGTAATTAAATCTTATTATATGCTGCAACATGGATGAGCTAGGAGGATAGTATGCTAAGTGTAATAAATATTGTATAATTGCACTTATATGATGTATCTAAAGTAGTCACACTTATGAACTGAAAGCAGATTGTTGGTTGCCAGGGTAAGGAGGGAGGAGGAAAAGGGGAGTTGCCATTCAGTGGGTATGGAGTTTCAATTTAGCATGATTAAAAACTTCTAGAGATCTGTTGCACAACAATGTGCATATGGATAATAGAATTACATTTTACATTTAAAATTGTTAAGATGGTACATTTATGTGTTTTTGAGTACACACAAAAATGAACACATAAGTATTAAAAAGGAAGATAGAAGAGTAAAAAAAAATAAATCAGAGAGTAAGGAAGTGATTTGGGAGAAACCCAAACTCCACATATGCCAGTAAGCAAATTCAGGCAAAAATTCAGGTGCAGTAAATATTATTAATAACAGTAACAACATTTACCAGCTATTAGAACCTATTGTTTCTTCTTGGAATAATATCAAGGTGTCAACGTATAGTTCTTTACCCAGCAATAATACCCTTCAAAAATAAAAATGAAATAAAGATATTAGCAGAAAACAAACAAAGAAGCTACAAAAAATGCTGTGAGACTGTCAAAAACAGACCAGAACCAAAGGAAATACTAAAAGCTGATTTTCAGGATGAAGAAATATTATTTCAAATGTTATCCAGAGTTTTAGGAAGAAATGTAAAACAAAGAAGGCAAACGTGGGTAAATCTAAATTTATATTTAATTCATAATATAACAATTATTATTATTGACTCTGTAAAACAATATATTATGAATATTTATACTGAGTATAAAACTGATGTGGGTATATAAAAAGATTACATTGTTTAATATTTACTATTTACCATAATTATGTTGTGAATATTAACTCTATGGGACAATAATAATACTTATACTTTTAAAATGCTGCAGAGGTCAGGGAGTGAGTAATTGGATTTAAGTGTTCTTAGGTCCATGAATTATATGGGGAGTGCTAAAGGTTCTAATTAATATTATATAATAAAAAAGCATTCATGATAAAATTTAGAGACTAAGATTTAAAAGTTTTGCTAAGCTTTGTGGACCTGTAGGTCAGTGTTTTTCCTTGCTTTTGAAAAATCATTGATCATTAATTATGTCTTCAACAATCTATTTTGCTCCATTTTCTCTTCTTGTAGAACTCTAATTACACGTATTTTTAAATGTCTGGTAATATTTCACAGATTTTGTGTGCTCTTTTCCCTCTTGTCATCCTTTTTCTAATTTGTATTTTAGTTTGGAAATTTTCTGTTGACTTGTCTGTAATACACTAATTCTTTTCTTTGGTGAGTACAGTCTACTGAGAAGTCAATTAAAATATTTATCTCTCAGCTCATTTTTCACTTCTATTATTTTGAATTTTTTAATAATTTCTATCTCGCAACTGAAATTTTCCATCTGTTAAACCATGTTTTCCACCTATCCTACAAGGTGGAAACCTATTTATTAGACCTAGTTTAAGTTCCATAATTGATCATTCAAACATCTGAGCCATTTGTAGGTTTTGTCTTGTTTTTTGGTCCCTCTCTTGTCAATGGGTAATATATTCTCACTTTTCCACATATCTTATATTTTGATTGAATGGTTGACATTGTGTGTTAAAACAAAACAAAACAAAAATAAACAAAAAACCCCAAAAAACACTGAAGACTGAAGGAAACACAACTTATTCCCCACAAAGGATATTGGGGTCTGTGTCTTCTTTCAGGTCATTAGTAGACTGGGATGGTGATTTGAATCTGTTGAATCTCTTCCCATTGGGCAAGACTTTCTTTTTGCTTCATTTAGATCAATTCACTGTGGTCTTAAAATCGTTTGAGAACAGAATCACAAACTTCCCTTCAGTAGGTTTGGGATTTAAGAACATGCCACTGTTGTTACTGTTTTCTTGCCCTGCTTTTAACCTTCTACAGGGCCAGTGGACCTTGGATATAATGGACCTTGTCCATTTGGACATAGTATCTCTAAACTCTCTTGCCTTTCCCCAGCCTCAGGGAACAGCTACCGAATGATCAGTTCAATAACTTGACTTCTGCTAGGGCTTCTCTTAGTTCTTCTCTCCCTTCAGACTTTACCAGGTGCTATATACATGTATGGGGCGGGGGCAGAAAAGGGAAAGGTCTCCTAGGATGTTATATTTATTTTTAACCTATGATGTTATCTTTTGCTTTCTATTTTTTCTTCCTGTTCTACGTTACTGTTTTTTTTCCTTCTTTTGACTTGATTGGTGTTGTTTATTATTGAATTTATTACCATCTATTAACTTAATAGTTATACATTATTTAATAGAATTGTAGTGAATTTTCTAGAAATTTTGTTGTGGATGCTTTACTTCTTAGTATCTAATGTTAATTAGTACTTTCATCACTCCCCATACAATTCATTGTTCTTTGAAACCTTAAATCCACTTTCCCAGCTGCAACTTTGGTAGCATTTTACCAGCATAAATATTAGTGTTTATATAGTCAATATTCATAAGTTTTTAAAAACTTACAGCAATTTGAAGTTATATATTCATAACATTACTATTTTATATGGTCAATTTTTATAACATGATTATTATTGTTTTTATAGTTATATTGTGTAGATTTATCCACATATTTGTCCTCTCTTGTTGTTTATTTCTTCCTGAAGCTCCAGATACTCTTTTTCCTTTATCCTGAAAGACAGATTTTGATATTTCCGTAGTGTTGATCTCACAGATTTTTGTTTTGTTTCCTCTGATAATTTCTTTACTTCACTTTTTATTTTGAGGAAGTATGTTTGCTGGGTATAGAATTCTAGTTTTCAACTTTGAAGATGTTATTTCATTCCCTAGAGGTTTGCATTGTTTATGGTATGTAGCAAGATTTATTTTTTAATGTCTTTAAAAATTTATTTCTTTACAAATTTTATACAGATTTGGTGTTTAGTTGCTTGGCAGTGGTGTGTGTCTTTGTGCAAGTGTTATTCTTTGCAGACTTCTCATCATTATCATTTTAAATATTGTTTCTACCAAATTTCTTTTTTCTGTTTTTCTCAGACTCCAGTTATACACATGCTATGACTTCATACCATCTCCTGTAGTTTCTTAGACATTTTAAATTATCCATCCTTTGTTGTTTTCATGTTTCTTTGTGTGTATGTATGTGTGTGTGTGTGTGTGTGTGTGTGTGTGTGTTTTGTAGTCTATACTCCAGTTCTTACTTCAGATGTGTAAAATCTGTTGAAACCATCAATAGAATTCTTAACTTCAGTTATTATATTTTTATTTATATAATTTCCAAACTGCTTATTAAAAATTCCAATTTGCTGAATTCTTTATCTTGTCTTTTAGTGCTTGAAAAATATTAACTATAAGAGGCTTTTTTTTTCTATGTTTTATAACTCCATTACCTGGATCTCTTGTGGGTCTGTTTCTACTATCTTCAGTTTCTGTTGGATTTTGTTCACATTGTTGTCTTTTTTCCCCTTTACGACTAGTTATTTTTGTATGAGTGGCAGAAATCGTATATTAAACAATTTAGAAACATTATAAAAATCTGAATGATTTGATCTCTGTTCAGGTTTTTTTTTTTTTTTTTCTGTTGACTAGAAACTCTGCTAGGGATAATAATATTTCCTTATCACTTTAATGTTATTAAAGAGTTTCTTAGGGCCATTTGAGGGCCGAAAGTTTTCCAGTTTATTCTTGTTCCTATGGTTTCTGCATCTGGTTTCCAACATAACACCTGGGAGTTTTACCTGGACTACTATTTCTTGGTGGGCTTTGAAATCTAATTTTATTCATGTGAGCCCATGAATCTGCCAAAAGCTTCTGTCAGTTTTATAGTGTCTTATCAGTCATTTTTGGAATCTACACATGACTTCATAGAGTGACTTCAAATGTTAATGTGAAATGTTAGTATCACCCTTTTGAGTTTCTTTCTTCTCTCAGATCTTGTTCCTAGAACTCTTAATTTCCTTAATATACTCTGATAGATTCTAAATTTTTTTTAGTAAAACTGTTTTGTGTGGCTTTATTTCTAACTCTCAGCAAGTAAGGTAGCTAAAATTACCAAGACTAACATGAATGTAATAGTCTGTCCATTGGAATATTTTGAATGGTAGAGTTCCATGATTAGCTTTGTTTTAAAAGGACAAATATGGCTGCAGAATGGAATTTATTGAGGGAAAGAGCAGAAATGAGAAGTATAAGCAGGAAGCTATGCAATAATTCAAGCAAGAAGTGATGGTAACATGGAATAGGATGGTTATAGTGAGATTTTGAAAAGTAGGAACAATCTGTATGTAATAGCTTAATTAGAGATTAACCTACCTTTACACTGAACATTACTCTTCCAGATTTGGTCTTGCTGTTTTATTCTGCTAGAATTAGGAACTGATACATTCTCTGAGGTCAGTTTTATTATCTACATATTGGGAAAGTAATAATATTGGATTAGTATTTTCAATGTCCTATTTCTTTATATATGTATATTCTTATTCCAGGAATAACATTTTAAAATATAAAGTTAATCATTATTATGTTTAAAAAAATTCAAATCAGTGACAAAATATTATAACATCCTAAATTAAACCTTTTATAATGTAATATCTCTAACTTTATTACTTTGGGACGTGAAAAAAATTGATTAATATTACTCACTTCTGAGAGTTTGTGGTGCCTCTTATATTTCACCAACTACACAATGTTATAGAGGTTATACATGTATGATCTTGCATTTTCACATATTAAAAAATTGTATTTATCTCATTTTTTTCTGTGTCCAGTAAAATCAAATCCTTCCTGTCAATGGAGTATTTACCTTAGTTTTATCATAGTGTGTAATGGTAAGTTTGGGGGTAGCGTAGGTGTATGATTCAAGAGAGAGAGCCATTTGGGCTGATGGAGGAGGCATTGGTGATTTGGAAATGTATTTGACGTGAAACTAAACACTAAATTAGAGAAGGAGTAAAGCTATATATATTTCATTCACATCATTAGCTTGGGGCATCGTATACTATTGGCAATGATAGGTAATACCTCGGTACTCTAGACTGGTGATAAGTTGAATAGTTACTGTTAGAAGATTGTGACAAATTATGTAGTCAGTGTCATTGATCACAAGAATATCATAGCAATCAAATATATTAAAGGGTTTGTCATATATTTAAGATAATACGTTATAATTTTACCCAAACTTGAGGTGTCATATGATACACAGAATATGAATTGTAAATACACAGAAATATGTAGATGTTAAATTTGACACAGAGGGACTATGAATTTTTAGGAATATTTCACATAGCCTCCATTCACACACACTTACCTACATCTAATAAAAGTTTAAATGATTTTTCGTTACTGGGAAATAATTATAAAATGTAATATATGTAAGTATAGTTTGACCAGGTGATTTCTATTACTGGTAAACAGTTGTGACATACATAATGTTGGAAATAATAAGTTAAAGTGTTGTTACTTACTAATTTTATTCATCACAATTTACAATGGAATTTAAAGTTTTTTCTATAATTCTCCAGACGTTCCAGACTACGTTATAGTACTCCTGGGAATTTCAGCTGCATAAACATCTGGCAAGTAGCATATGCAGCCAGCTAGAGCATCAACAATTTTAGCTGTTTTTTTCAGTGAACATCCTCTCACGTAAAATACTGAGATATGTTTTAAGCCATGTAGTTTAGGAACAGTCTTTAGAAAATTCAGACATTAAATCATTTGTAATTATGTAGAAGACAAAGAAACGAGACAACTTAATTGCCTAAATATACATCAATATATCAGATATAGCATATCATCAATATTTTCATATTTAACATTCATATACAGTTCACAAATACCCATGTAGCTACTCAACAACTTGACATGTAGCACTCTTACTATCTCTCTCACCTCCTCCCTGCCCCTTCTCTCCCCTCTCATCTCTCTCTCTCTCTCCCCCCATCTCTTATTTTCACCTGAAGTATTAAATTAAATCATTTGAATGACTAGACTTTCTGTAGAAGTAGTTTACTTAGAGAGGAGGCTTAGGTGACATATAGTATATGCTTAATCAAGTCAGTATTGCACTTACAGTTTTCCTTATAGTGTTAAAAAATAATTTTAATTCTTTATAGATTTTAGCCCATATCTGCCATAACAAAATACCACAGACTGGTGACTTAAACAACAGAAATTCACTTTCTCACAGTTCTGGAGGTTAGAAGTCCAAGATCAAGGTGCTTTTAAGTTAACGTTTCTCCCCTATCCTAGTTCAGCTTTATTTTAGGTTTAGAAGTCCACAGTCGGATGTTTGGCTTCCTTGCCTCTATCTTTCTCCATCTAGACTATTTCTTTCTTGCACAACTCCAGGAAACAGATATTTTCAATAAGATTCCTTGAAACTCCTCTCAGTTGGCTTAAAGTGAAAAAGACCCCCACACAACACCCCTCTACCCACCACTCATCATAATCACCTTTGTCAAGGATATATAAAAATATATTCAAATGTATATATAAAGATTTGTTCTGGGCTTCCCTGGTGGCGCAGTGGTTGTGGGTCCGCCTGCCGATGCAGGGGACACGGGTTCGTGCCCCGGTCCAGGAGGATACCACATGCCGCGGAGCGGCTGGGCCTGTGAGCCATGGCCGCTGGGCCTGCACATCCGGAGCCTGTGCTCCGCAATGGGAGAGGCCACAACAGTGAGAGGCCCGCGTACTGCAAAAAAAAAAAAAAAAAAAAAGATTTGTTCTGTTTAATTTCCTTCCTATTGGATATTCCAACTGATAACTTGGCTCAAAGGTGGTGAACTAATGCTGGAGAAATTATTTTTTATCATATCCCAAGTGACCTTGGAACTTACTTCAAGACATGAGAGGTTCTGATGCCAGTATAATGTTGCTAGCCCTTATAACTCATTTTATCTTAGTGTTACATGTACAGTTTTGATAAATTTAAGTGTGGAATAATAAAGAATTTTTTCTATGAACTGTGTATATTAGAAATGACATGTTACAGTATAAAAGTCACTTTAGGATTTTTTTATGTGCTATTCTGATGCTTACTAATTTAGAGATTGGCAAAGTGTTCATATACCTACTAGAAAATGTCAAGTGTTTACTGTAATGAAAATTGCTTTTTCTGTATAGGAAAAGGCTAGAATTCAAAGTGGAATTAAAGAGCTTTAATGTCATCACCCTTATAACAAAGGTCGATACACTTACCTTAGAAAAACACTAGATGGTGGAACCAAATTAATATCTTCAAAGCTACATATATATGTATATTTAGATCTGCAAAGCTTTCCAGATACCAATAAGCACAAAATATATTGTGGTATATTGATTTTAAAAGGGTTGCATTTTTTTTTTAATACAGCTCTGCATCCATTTATTACATTGCATTTTCTCCCATTAAGAGGTGGGCTCTGTTTTTCCAACTCTTGAATATGGGCTGGCCTTATTACCCGTTTTGGCCAATAGAATTGAGAACATGTTATGGTGTTCCAGTTCTAAACTCTTCAGAAACACTTGCTTGCTTTAACACATTTTCTAGAGTCCAGCCACCCTGTAAAGTAGCCCATGCTAGCCTAATGAATGTTGTTAAGAAACTTGGCCCAGCCATTACAATTACACAAATGAACAGCCAGCCAACCACCAAACAGTTAGTCAGACCATCCTACACCAGCCACAGCTGACCAGCCAGCTGACTGCAGAATCATGATCAAGACTTGTTGAGATCAAACAGAGCACAGATAAGAACCACCCAACTGACCACTGAGATTTAAGGCGATGTGTTATGAAACAATAGCTAACTGATACAAATATACTAATATTGGTTAAAACACTGTTTTGCAAACTCTAAGCAATTGGCAGTGTTTATATAGCCATTAATTTCCTTTTATAAATTTCTAAACAGAAGTCAATACAATTAATATCAACCAAGAATTTTGGCCACTTTTCGAAGAGGCAAAATTAATAGGCACAGTTTAATATCTCCTGTAGCATAATGATATAATCCAATTATTTGTTTATTCCTTAGAAACTGTGAGTCTATGTGGAACAGGAATTTTGCAATTCAACTGTCTAGCATCTGGTAAATTCTTACAGTCTCTGTCTTCTAAGATATATTTAATAATTGATGCCCAACTGTAAAGATTTAATGCCATGGTAGATGTGGGTAGAGTAGACAAATAAATTGTAATCCTAAGAAGAAAGGTGGAGAGGGGGAAAGAGAGAGAAGGGGAGAGAAGAGAGAGAGAGAGAGAGAGAAGGGGAGAAAGAGAGAGGGGGAGAAAGAGAGGGAGGGGAAGAGGGCAAAAAGGAGAGAAGGAAAGAGAGAGGAAGAGGGAGAGAGAGAGAGGAAGAGGGGGAGAGAGAGAGAGAAAGAGAGAGAGAGAAGAGAACAAGAAGGATGAAGAGAAGGGTGGAAGGGGAGAGGAGGGGGGAGAGGGTGAAGAAAGAGAAAATGGCAAATATTAAATATTTAATGTCAACTCATCAGTACTTTAAAAAAAATAAATTTATTCATTTATTTTTGGCTGTGTTGGGTCTTCGTTGCTGTGTGTGGGCTTTCTATAGTTGCATCAAGCGGGGGCTACTCTTTGTTGTGGTGTGCGGGCTTCTCGTTGCGGTGGCTTCTCTTGTTGCAGAGCACAGACTCTAGGTGCGTGGTCTTCAGTAGTTCTGGCTTGTGGGCTCTAGAGTGTAGGCTCAGTAGTTGTGGTGCACGGGCTTAGTTGCTCCACAGCATATGGGATCTTCCCAGACCAGGGCTTGAACCCGTGTCCCCTGCATTGGCAGGTGGATTCTTAACCACTGCACCACCAGGGAAGTCCCCATGAGTACTTTTCATGTGGGAGCAGGACTGAAAATGTATTGGGGACATCTTTGTTCTAGTGAAAGAGCAGAATTAGGGAGTAACATGAGGTGGGTGTTTACTATTGACATTTAATAGGCAGGGTCCTGATATACCAAACTTCCAAACTTCCTATATACCTAGAATAATTCTACACAGTAAAGAATTGGGACACCTAAAATCTCAGTAATACCTACATTGAAAACTGCTGAATGGAAATCGGCTAAAAAGAAGGCATGTCTACAGAAATATATTGGAAGGATTTAATTAGACTTTTGGCCATTCATACAACACAGAGTCTAGGTTATTCATATACTGACTCTCTTTGATATCTCTCAATAACTGGCTTAATAAAAGAATTTTGATTTGAAGAGACCCTCCAAAGTATATTATGCCATCATCTTTTCTACAAGACTAATTTGTAATTAATATTATCACTTTGCACAATTGCTGACCTTGTCTTGAAAGGTTAAGAATGGTGAAATTAAATAGACATCCATTTTTAGGTTACACCATTGGGAAACAATGGGATTATTTGTCTATGTATATGCCAACATACTGAAACTATTAACTCTTAAAATATGGCAACATGAGAAAAAGGAAAGAAATGACAGAGTGACAGCCCTCATCCAGATTTGAGTGGTGATCAGTGATCTAGAAGTTCAATGAAGATCAAGTTCTCTGGTTACATTACTCTTTTTCACAAGAGCCTCACCAGATCCCCATGATGATCTTTAAGTCGGTGATATAATACCTAATATTTACCGTTACCACTTGAAACTACACCAGAATGATTTTTTGCACATGAAAACGTGAGAGAGCTTGTGTTCTTTTGGCTAATTAGTGATGTATTCTAAATTGTTCTGAAATTTCAGTCCTGGAAATTCTCAGAATCATTAATAGTTTAAAATTCTGAGTATATGAGGTTGTATTCACCTTTAAATATTTTCCCACTAATAGCTTATTAACATCAACTTGTAACTTGTGAATTGGAATCTTGTCTGTGTATTTTTAGTCTTTTTTTACTGGTTGTTAATTTAACTACCTGCTATCAACTTTTATACCATCTTCTTATAAAAACCAAAGCAAAACAGACAAAAACAAAGTAGTAGCCCTGTCGTTGAATATTGCTTAATACTCAGACAACTGGGCTATATGAATACATTTCCTTAGGAAACAGGAAAATATGGCCCACCAGAGTAAAAAATAATGATAGAAAATATCAATGAGGAAGCCCAGTGTTTTGATTCATAGACAAAAACTTTAAATCAACTGGCTTTAGTATTCTCAAAAAGTTAAAGGAAAGCAATGTATAAACTAAATGAAAATGTCCATAAAGAGAAAAAATATATATAAAAGACCCAAATAGGAATTCCAAAAGTGAAATAACTAAGGTTAGAAGTTTAGAAATATTTTTATTCCATTGAGAAATAGGCAAACTCCAACATTAAAACTTAAAGGCATGTAACTAAATAGGTTTTTCTCTTTTCGTTGGCTTCTGGGAAACTCGCAAATATATATATATAGCCTTAGTATAGAAAATTGAGTCTTTAATACTCAATATGAATATTTAATTTTTATTCTCTTGGACTTTACATTACCAGGAATGTAAAGAAGGAAGGAAGGAAAGAAGAAACAAAGAAAACAAACTGAAGGAGAGGAAAAAAGAAAAAAAACAAACAGTGATAGTAAGTTTTTACCCCTATGATACAAAACATGATGCCATGCAAATGTTAGACCTCCAAAAATATGTATTGCCTACTTCCTTAGAATATATTATCTTGTCTTCCTAAATTGTTTTAACTGACCTTTTCCATGGCATGTTTTCAAGTTTACTTATAAAATCCACTATTACATTAGCCAATGTACATGCATTGTAGAATACAATCATTATTTCATCACCAAATAATGTTCATATTCAATATCTCTTCTTTTTTATTTTCTTTTATAAGATTTCTTCTCTTTAATATTCTTCACTGGAATTGAGGTATAGAACACGCATATATATGCGTGTTCTAATGTATAACTACCTTTGCCTTAGTACACATTGGTCAAAGTGGTAATCTTAACAACTTCATCTCACTACAAATGTTCAGAGATTCACTAAGTTTTATACCCCGTTAACATCCATGCCTTCCTACTCCTTCATCCTCTGGGAATGCATATCCCTGAAAAATGTGCTTCTCAAATACGATGCTCTGTGGTGGTCCTGTACTTCAGCTAAAAGGGGGAAAGGAGATTGTGATTCTACTTCCTTTTTTTTTTTTAATTAAATGAGAATAGTTTAGGATCTTTCATGATTTGTGCCTCATAGCAAACAAATCTTAGGCTGTTTTCAAATTAGCAGTTTCTCAACCGTTGTTCATACATTTCATAGGGTTTTAGAATCTCAGGAAGAGTATTAGAACCAACAGAAGAAGCATCTTTTTGATAACCCTAATATTGATCATTTAGCTTTGGATGAAGCATTTCCAGTCCCATTGTTTGAAAAAGAATTCTTTCTGTTTCATTCCATTGGATATTTGCTTATAAATCCACCCACATTTTCAGGATTTATCCTACGAAACAATATAGAAAAGAACTTATCTCTCTTCTTCATAAAGATACTGCAAATTCGGAACATAGCTACACCTTTGCTTCCAGTGTTCTTTTGGTTGAACAGTTTGCTTCACAATAGCTCTTGCACATATTGGCTTGAATTTTCCAGTGTTGTTAGAAATGCTCATTTATTACTGCAAACTGTTACAGTTAAGAGGTTTTCCTTAATTTATTATGTTAGTCTCCTGTTATTGTTTATTTAGGTGATTTTCACTTTTCATGGTTACAAATGGTGAAACAACTAATAACTATTTTTTCTTACATCTTGAAATACATTCTTAGGATAGATGCAAATGTTCAAATAGCTTAATTGTTTGGTAGGCATTTTTATTTCACTTTTATAAATTGTGTCTTGCATTGATTATTAGAGTGTTACCTGATTTTACAAATCACCCCAAGATGTATAATGGCTTGAAGAAAACAGAAGTGAATTTCTTATTCCCCTAAATATTCTGTGTGGCTTCAGGTAGGTGGCAAGTTTGATGCAGGTGGGGAATTCTATATGTCTGTACCAGAAATTATGCTTTGAGAAAGACAGGGCTGTGCACCTCTTTTTCACTCTTCCTGTCTTCACTGATTAAGCCAGAGATGAGATCACATAGTAGGTCCTCAATAAATATATTGAATGGATGAATGAATTGATAGGAAAATAATTGGAAAAGAAAGGGAAATATATGCTAACTTGAGAGATAAGGAGGTCCTAGGGCAGACATTAAAAGCCCTCTAGCTCAGATGAGAAGATTATAACCCCCACTGAAAATTCTCTGTTCTTTGGAATCACATTCTACAGTTTCCAAAGATTTAACACTTCTCTGGTTTTCCCCTTAACTACCTCTGAGCCACTCTTTATATATATAGAGAGAGAGAGAGAAACTACTCTTTCTCTGTTTTCTCTTTAAAAAATAAATCAGTTGTTCTTTTTTTATTGAATGGTGCTAGGTACTTAATATGATAGATTACTATTTTATCTATTTCTCCAAACAGCCCTGAGAGAAAGGTATTAGCTACATTTTATTTAAATAAAAAAATCAATAAAAACTATTGTTTAGGAAGTGATAGCACATACAAATAATCCCATTGCTAGTAAGCAATAAAACAAGAATGTTATCTTTAGTTTACAACTCTAGTGCATTTCCTTTTCACTGTTTCACTTTTCACCATTTCCTTTTCCTCTTCTCTCCTCTCCTCTCTTCTCTCTGATTTATGTAAAAGTCTCCGCGTCATGTCATCATCTGTAGTTTAGATACTTGTCCCTGGATGTGGGTTCTAAAGCCATATAAAGGAAGCTGTTCAGGGAGCTTTATTTTTCAGCAATATGGCCAAATGAGCTAGCAGGTCTTTCTCTTCTCAAATAAAATGCCATACATTTCCTAATGACTCCCACAGCACCATATGAAGTTTTCTAGGTTTCTGTGGAATTAGATACTGCTGATTCTCCTCTCCATCAAATGCTGTCTCTCCTCTGCTTTCTCTGACCCAATTTCCTTCTGGTTTTCCTCTGACTTCTGTGGCTGTCCTGTATCAATATTTGCTATGTACATCTCTTTTCAACCAACCTCACAAATCTATTCAATAATATATTTTTTCTCACTCATCCAACTCTCTTGAGTGTTTTCATCTGTGGCCTCCACTCTCATTTATAAGCTTTTGGTATTTTGTTTATTTGTTATATTTGTTTATTTTATATACCAAATATCTATTATATGTTGAGCACTGTTCTTGATGCTAAAGATGCAGCAGTACGCAAGGGCAACAGAATCCTCTGCCTATACGTGGAGGTTAAATTTAAGAAGGGAAGATGGACAAAAAAAAAGTAACCATCAAGTGGGAAAATAATTGTTAAGAGAAATACAGCAGATTTAGTGACAGGGGCTGGCAAGTAGTGTGTTTTCTTTTTATAAGATGGTCACAGAAAACTTACATGATAAAGCCAAATATCAGCAGTGACCTGAAAGAGGTGAATGAATGACCCGGATAATATTTGGGGAAACACATTCCATACAAACAGAAGACTCTGTGTATGTTCTCTGTGTGGGAACATCAGGCAGGACAACGTGGTCGTGGTGAGGTAAATGTTTGGGGAATACTAAGAGATGATGGAGAGATCATTTAGGGGCTGTTAGGCTATGTTAAAACTCTGGATTTTATTCAGTGTGATATGGGGTATCTGTGACAAGTTTTGAACAGAGGAGTGCTGTGATCTGATTTTGCAATTAAAGAATTCTCCTGGTGGCTCTTTGGAGTTTAGAGTATAGGTTTGCAAGTGTTGAAGCAGGTGACTAAATACAAAATTATAGCAATAGCTAAAACAAGGGATAATGGTGCTTAGAATAAGATCTTAGCAGTATGGGAGGTGACAAAATTGCCGATTCTAGATACGTTTCAAAGATAAACGGAAAGAAACCAAACCTTTATATTGCCACCTTACAGTGCTTTGTTGAGCCCCCAGCATACATATTGATAGACTTATTTAATTTTTCTGCCTGCAAATACCATTGGCACCTCAAACTTACCACGCATAAACCAACATCAACCTTTATACCCAAATTGCCTCATAGCCATTGACCTTCCTGATTGATCTCAGAGAGGAAGCTATTCAGTGACATTCAACTACTAACTTTTCATATGTCATAGGCAGCTAAAAATAGTACTCCATCTCAGAATGGCTGTGAGAATTTAATGAAAACCTTTATCTATGCCTCTTGCTCTGTTACTTCTCCCTACTCTTGCCCATCCCCACACCCCCACCTGTACAATGTGTACTTAGAGATACTGAATTCCTTAGAGCAATAGTTTTCAAATATCTATCATTACCATAATCATTTTGGAAATTAGTTTAAATACAGATCCCCAGCCCCCTCACCGCCCCACCCCCCAAAATAGAGATTCTGATTTGTTAGGCCTTGAGTAAGGAACAGACATGTATGTTATTGTTTGTGTCCCCCCCACCGCCCACCAAAGATCTCCAGGTGTTTCCAATTCTAATGATCAGCCAGGTTTTTGATGCACTAACACAGACTCCTCTGGAGGAAATCTGCTCTTTCTTAGTATCTTCCCTCTGTTTTCTCTGCCTGAATATGCTTTGCTATTTCTGTCAACCTGGAAAACTTTTTTCCCCTCCAAAGCATGATGAAATAGTATCTTCTTTGAAAACTCGCTTTATCACTTTATCTTTTCTCTATAGTGAGATTTTAGTGTGAAGAGTTTTCTTTTACTATATTTATCCACTATAATTTTTTTAACTTATATGTCTTTCTCCTCACTAGATTACAAAAGACTGAAGTATAGAGCATATATGCCTTCTTATTGCTGTTGTCTGGCATAGAATAATACATCTGTGTTAAACTTTCTTATAAGTTGCAGTCCCGCATTAGTTTTTAATGTAGTACTTATTAAAAGAGAATAAATGAAGGAAGGATAGAAGAATAAAGGAGGGAAGTAAGAAAGGAAGGAAAGAATGAAGAAAGAAATAATAGGGTTAACTTTCTACCCTCCACTCACAAGTGTTCCTACTTGATCATCTTAATTTTCACTTGTAAACCATTCACTTTTCCATGATGTGACCAAAGAAAGAAGCAACTTAATATCTTATTTCAGCAATACTAATATATCATGATAATTTTACCTATATTATCATTGGCATGATGTTTTTAATTTCAGTGGAGAAAAACACATTCTCACTGCTTTCTGTTTGTGTCTGGGTATACTTTTTCTGATGCCCAACTTATGTATGCCTCAGGTACAATCATTTATGTTCAGTTAAAGGGGTTAATGAATGGAAAAGCCATGCATATTATGAGATTTTGATGAGTTTGTTGTTATTTTTTTCAGTGGGAAATTTGGGGAGAAAAAGATTCAAATGGAGCATGACAATAACACATTAAAGAACTGAGCCCTGGGTCTACAATTCTGAATTGTGTGTCCGTGAACTAAAACGTCCAGAATTACAGGGCAATAAAAGTTTTGAAGTATTGAAGTGAGAACATAATAAACAAACTCCTTAGGGAAGAGATGGGGCAGGTTAGTCACTATAGACCAAATTATTTTGATTTCTTCTCAATTTCATAATCGAATGCATGTTAAAGATATATCCATTGAAGAGTACACAATGTGCATATTGGTAAGAAATGTGAGTATAAATGACTAGGATTGTTCCTGGAGGTGGGGCTTAAAGTCATAAAAATAATTCCAGACTTCTTAATTTTTTAGCAGCTTTGCCAAGTGAGCTGATAGGCCTTCATCTCCTACAACTAAAAACACATACTAATGCTAAATGTGTTGTAATATCTTAAGAATTGCCTTATGATTATAACTGAGAATTCATATTCTATTCTTCATTGATAGCCTTACTATTAAAAGGTCACTGTCATGTTATGCTCCAGTGAAAGATGAGTCTTTGATCTAATAATAATTAGCCCCCATTACCTACTCATATATATGCTAGTTGAAGTTAAAAGCGTACTTTTGGTGTACAGCTCTGGGGAGATGCATGAGTGCGCCGCATCTGTGGATGAGCAGAGAGCCCGACTTCTGATGTTTTTGGGCAAGTAGACTAAGATCAATAAGATGCAAATTTGGTGTGGGTCTACCACTTTATTGTGATTCCTTGGTTGTTTGGAGAATGAAATCCTATTCTACCTTTAACTTTTTCTTTGTAGATGACAGTCATATAATAAGGAACCCACTGTAGCCAGATCATGGTGTAAAGATGTCTCTTAAATTTCATTTGTCACATCCAACTTGAGGTAGACTGCCACGGTCTTATCCATGTACTGTATATTGGTAGATTAGGATACAAATTTCTGCTTTTTTTTTCCATAAACTGAAACCAATATATATACACTTTTTTTTTTACAAGGCTATCGTTGAATCAGTAGTTAATCCATAAAGATGCATTGGGAATGATTGGCATAAATTACATCACACTGTGTTCTTCTGGTGACCTATTCAGCCAAATACAAAATACTTCTTTTCAAACGTACCCAGAATACCTAGAAAATTGATATCTTGCATTTTAAGTAAAACCTTAATTTATTCTGAAAGGTAAAATTGTGTGCATTCTCTGATCATAATACAGCTAAAATTTAATTTAATAAGACATAGAGAAGCCAAGAAAAAGAATAGCCCAAACCCTTTAAGCTTTACTTTAAATGTTTCTTCCTCAATAATTTTGGGGTCATAAATGGAATAAAAAATACCACTAGAAGAAATTTAAGAAAAGTAAAAAAATATATATTAAATATATGAAATGTGAGCAAATTTTTACTTGGATAAATCTCCATAGCTATAAATGTTTTGATTATTATAAAGAACAATTGAAAATAAATGAAAAATAATTTAATCAAGTACCTAAAATCAACAAGAACATAACCTAAAGGTGGTATTAATACAATATATAAAAGCAGGAGTTAATGGATTAAAAAGCTGAAAATAATTACAATTGTAAAGTAAAATTTAGAGCTCTGTGGTAAAGATGAAAAAAAATAGCTCGAAGTGTGTGGTGATACAGATTTTTTTCTAATCAAGGTAGACAGGGACACTGGGTAATCTCCTAGTTCAAAGGATAGATTCTATTTAATATCCAGTGAACATCATTTAACATTTACAAGGTTTCCAGCCAAGGTCTCAATTGGTAATGTTAAATTTGAACTGTCACTGACTTTGGGATAATACAGGCTAATCTTAACATAGAAGAGCTCTTACCAGAGCTTCAGGCCTCTGCAAATATATTATCTATATGTCTATAGTTACTTTTGACCTGTTATTCCTAGAACAATGTGTTTATCTGTGGCTATATCTGCTGATGCTTAGTGATGGTCATGATAATTGTATACTAATTAAGCTAATTACATAGTTATATAATATGATTAATATAGCTAAATAAGTATTATATAATTAAATAAAACAATATAATTAACTTGATAAAATTATGCCTAATTAAATCAATACTTGAACTACACAATAATAATCTTCATTATTACTGTATCTCTTAACTTTAAAATTACTTTTAAACTGCTGCTCTAAAAGCTAAATGATTACTTTGTGCCAGACTCAGAAAACTCCATTACACTGGGAAGGTTATAATGCAAAACAGTCTTATTTTTTCCACACCCTAGAAATTTAAGAATTCTTTATTATTCAAACAGGAAATAACAAACTTTTATTGTCATTTACTAAAAAAGGTTTAAAATGGACCAACCAATGATATTAACAAGGCTATGAGGGAGGCATGATTGCTTTATAAACATTTTAACATATCTTGGAATCATCACTTGACATTCAAATGTCTGACAGGCAAGGAAAAAATATTTCTTTTATTCAATAAATGTATTCTTTGTAGTATCTGAAGTTAGAAATATAGTGTTATTGAGTTACTAGACATACCTTCAAATATTGAAATTCGATTTCTATTATTTAATAATTAGATTTCTGATCATATAACACGGTTTTCTCTCAATTGATAGTTATTAATGAAACTTATTATATTTAGCATTGTAAGTAATATTACAGTTTAGTGGGACGGAAAGGATAGAGAATTTATGAATGATGTATGATTTGGGGTGGATTTTGACATATAGTCAGTTTTTTTAAAACACACTTTGTTTTTTAGAGGAGTTTTAGAATTACAGCAAAATTGAGCAGAAGGTATAGAGATTTCCCATATACTCCCTGCCCCGACACATGCATAGTATCCCCCATCATCAACATCTTCCACCATAGTGGTACATTTTTTCCAATTGATGAATCTACATTGACACATCATTATCATCCAAAGTCAGTGGTTTACATTAGGGCTCACTCTTGGTGGTGTGCATTCTATGGGTTTAAACCAATTTATTATGACATGCTGCCACTATATGGACCATTTTCACCGTTCTAAAAATCCTCTATGTTCTGCCTGTTTACCTCTGTGCCTCTCCACCCACCAACCCCTGGAAAATCCTGACATTTTTCCTGTCTCCATAGTTTGCCTTTTCTAGAATGTCATATAGTTGGAATCATATTGTATATAGCCATTTAAGATTGGCCTCTTTCTCTTAGTAATATGCATTTAAGGTTCCTCCATGTCCTTTCATGGTTTGATAGTTCAGTTCTTTTTAGTTCTGAATAACATTTTATAATCTGGATTTACCAGTTTATTTATCCATTCACCTACTGAAGAACATCTGGGTTGCTTCCAAGTTTGGGCAGTTATGAATAAATCTGCTATATAAACACCTGTGTATAGGTATTTTTGTCTATATGTTTTCAAATCCTTTGGATAAATATCAAAGAGAGCGATTTTTGGATTGTTTAATTAGAGTATGCTTAGTAAGAATTTGTTTTTACAAATGATTTTATTGACATTATTTATGTGATATATTTTATATTATCATCATAAAGATGTTTCCAAGATGTGATTTACTTATCTAGTCTTAGACATTTATTATTATAAGTGAAGACACCATTGTACAATGCTTACTTTGAAGCCAGGACTAACATTAGACATTTTTTGTTAGGAAAGAGAGGATACATTTCAAAGCCTAGAAAAGCTGACCCAGAATATAGCAAGGGCCTTGGAGAGATCTATCAGGAATGGCTTCAGTTCCCCAGTAGGGCTCCCTGGAGATCAGATTGTCAAGAGGAAGACAAGTGTTAAATACAGGCTGATTGAGGACCATGAAAGTAACTGGAATATGGACTTTAGCACTAGGAACAATAATCATTCAACAAAATGGAAGAACCTAATAGACACTACATCTTAAGAACTAAGAATCAAGGGATCAATCCAAGAAGAAGATATAACAATTGTAAATATTTATGCACCTAACATAGGAGCACCTCAATACATAAGGCAAATGTTAACAGCCATAAAAGGGGAAATCAACAGTAACACAATCATAGTGGGGGACTTTAACACCCCACTTTGACCAATGGACAGATCATCCAAAACAAAAATAAATAAGGAAACACAAGCTTTAAATGACACATTAAAAAAGATGGACTTAATTGATATTTATAGGACATTCCATCCAAAAACAACAGAATGCACTTTCTTCTCAAGTGCACACAGAACATTCTCCAGGATAGATCATATCTTGGGTCATAAATCAAGCCTTGGGAAATTTAAGAAAATTGAAATTGTATCAAGTATCGTTTCTGACCACAATGCTATGAGACTGGATATCAATTACAGGAAAACAAATCTGTAAAAAATACAAACACATGGAGGCTAAACAATATGCAAATAAATAACCAAGAGATCACTGAAGAAATCAAAGAGGAAATCAAAACCTATCTAGAAAAAAATGCCAATGAAAGCATGACGACACAAAACCTTTGGGATGCAGCAAAAGCAGTTCTAAGAGAGAAGTGTATAGCAATAAAATCCTACCTCAGGAAACAAGAAAAATCTCAAATAAACAACCTAACCTTGCACCTAAAGCAATTAGAGAAAGAAGAACAAAAATACTCCAAAGTTAGCAGAAGAAATCATAAAGATCAGCTCAGAAATAAATGAAGAAGAAATGAAGGAAACAATAGCAGAGATCAATAAAACTAAAAGCTGGTTCTCTGAGAAGGTAAACAAAATTGATAAACCGTTAGCCATTCTCATCAATAAGAAAAGGGAGAAGGCTCAAATCAACAGAGTTAGAAATGAAAAAGGAGAAGTAACAACTGACACTGCAGAAATACAAAGGATCATGAGAGATCACTACAAGCAACTACATGCCAGTAAAAGGGACAACCTGGAAGAAATGGACGAATTCTTAGAAAAGCACAACCTTCTGGGACTGAACCAGGAAGAAGTAGGAAATATCAGCAGACCAATTACAAGCAGTGAAATTGAAACTGTGATTAAAAATCTTCCAGCAAACAAAACCACAGGACCAGATGGCTTCACAGGTGAATTCTATCAAACATTTAGAGAAGAGCTAATACCTATCCTTCTCAAACTCTTCCAAAGTATAGCAGAGAGAGAAACACTCCTACACATTCTACAAGGCCACCATGACCCTGATACCAAAACCAGACAAAGATGTCCCCCAAAATGAAAATTACAGGCCAATATCACTGATGAACATAGATGCAAAAATCCTCAACAAAATACTAACAAACAGAATCCAACAGTACACTAAAAGAATCATACACCATGATCAAGTGGGTTTTATCCCAGGAATGCAAGGATTCTTCAATATATGCAAGTCAATCAATGTAATAAACCATATTAACAAATTAAAGGAGAAAAACCATATGGTAATCTCAATAGATACAGAAAGAGATTTCAACAAAATTCAATACCCATTTATGATAAAAACTCTCCAGAAAGCAGGCATAGAGGGAACCTACCTCAACATAATAAAGGCCATATATGACAAACCCACAGCCAACATCATTCTCAATGGTGAAAAACTGAAACCATTTCCTTTAAGATCAGGAACAAGACAAGGTTGCTCTTTCTCACCACTGTTATTTAACATAGTTTTAGAAGTTTTAGCCACAGCAATCAGAGAAGAAAAAGAAATAAACAGAATCCAAATTGGAAAAGAAGTAAAACTGTCGCTGTTTGCAGATGACATGATACTATACATAGAGAATCCTGAAGATGCTACCAGAAAACTACTACAGCTAATCAATGAATTTGGTAAACTAGCAGGATACAAAATTAATGCACAGAGATCTCTTGCATTCCTATACACTAATGATGAAAAATCTGAAAGAGAAATGAAGGAAACACACCCATTTACCATTGCAACAAAAAGAATAAAATATCTAGGAATAAACCTACCTAGGGAGACAAAAGACCTGTATGCAGGAAAGTATAAGACTCTGATGAAAGAAATTAAAGATGATACAAACAGATGGAGAAATATACCATGTTCTTGGATTGGAAGAATCAACATTGTGAAAATGACTATACTACCTAAAGCAATCTACAGATTTAATGCAATCCTTATCAGACTACCAATGGCATTTTTCACAGAACTAGAACAAAAAATTTCACAATTTGTACGGAAACACAAAAGACCCCTAACAGCCAAAGTAATCTTGAGAGAGAATAACGGAGCTGGAGGAATCAGGCTCCCTGACTTCAGACTATACTACAAAGCTACAGTAATCAAGACAGTATGGTACTGGCACAAAAACAGAAATATAGATCAATGAAACAGGATAGAAAGCCCAGAGATAAACCCACGCACATATGGTCCCCTTATCTTTGATAAAGGAGGTAAGAATATACAATGGAGAAAAGACAGCCTCTTCAGTAAGTGGTGCTGGGAAAACTGGACAGCTACATGTAAAAGAATGAAATTATAACACTTCCTAACACCATACACAAAAATAAACTCAAAATGGATTAAAGACCTAAAGGTAAGGCTAGACACTATAAAACTCTTAGAGGAAAACATAGGCAGAACATTCTATGACACAAATCACAGCAAGTTCCTTTTTGACCGACCTCCCATAGAAATGGAAATAAAAACAAAAAGAAATAAGTGGGACCTAATGAAACTTAAATCTTGCGCAAAAATGGGCAGAAGACCTAAATAGACATTTCTCCAAAGAACATATACAGATTTCCAACAGACACATGAAAGGATGCTCAGCATCACTAGTCATTAGAGAAATGCAAATCAAAACTGCAGAGGTGTCACCTCACACTGGTTCAGAATAACCATCATCAAAAAATCCACAAACAATAAATGCTGGAGAGGGAACCTCTTGCCCTGTTGGTGGGAATGTAAATTGATACAGCCACTATGGAGAACAGTATGGAGGTTCCTTAAAAAACGAAAAATAGAACTACTATATGACCCAGCAATCCCACAACTGGGCATATACCCTAAGAAAACCATAATTTAAAAAGTGTTATGTACCACAATGTTCATTGCAGCACTATTTACAAGAGCCAGGGCATGGAAGCAACGTAAGTGTCCATTGACAGATGATAGGATAAAGAAGATGTGGCACGTATATACAATGGAATATTACTCAGCTATAGAAAGAAACAAAATTGAGTTATTTGTAGTGGTGTGGATGGACCTAGAGTCTGTCATACAGAGTGAAGTAAGTCAGAAAGAGAAAAACACCGTACGCTAACACATACATATGGAATCTAAGTAAAAAAGAAAAAAAAAATGGTTCTGAAGAACCTAGGGGCAGGACAGGAATAAAAACGCCAATGTAGAGAACGGACTTCAGGACATGGGGAGGGGGAAGGGTAAGCTGGGATAAAGTGAGAGAGTAGCATTTGCATATATACACTACCAAATGTAAAATAGATAGCTAGTGGGAAGCAACTGCATTGCACAGGGAGATCAGCTCGGTAGTTTGTGACCACCTGGAAGGGTGGGATAGGGAGGGTGGGAGGGAGATGCAAAAGGGAGGGGATATGGGGATGTATGTATACATATAGCTGATTCACTTTGTTATACAGCAGAAACTAACACAATATTGTAAAGCAATTATACTCCAATAAAGATCTTTAAAAAAAAAAGACTGAATATATGTACATATAAAAATAAATAAATAAAATGGGAAATGTTGTGCTTTGAAAAAAAACTAAGAAAAATATTCTTTCTGAAGAGTTTTCAAAGTATGGAAAGGAAAAGTTGCAGAATAATAGGTCACAGCCTTTTTCATCTTTTCTGTCTCAAGTGAGGGTTATCCTAGAAATTTAGAGACATAGAATCTACTGTTGAGATCAAGTGGGTTCAGCTACGTGGAGAAGAATGATGCTGGGACTAGAGGGTCAGGCAAAGCCCAGTCAGTACATCCCAGTTTAGCTATGACTGGAAATGTAAGCATTTAGCCTTGGGTTTTATGTGGGAAAATGATAAAAATCTCTGTTTTCATGACTGGATAGAGTTGTTACTGCTAATATAGTTGTCAGTGGTTTATTGGACCATGTCTTATATGCCTTTGCTGGTAACCAAAATTGTCCATGTATCCTATTAACAGAATGGATTTCTGTTACCGTTTCAATGTCATTCTTTTAAGAGTTTAAAAGAATGAGTTTATTAGCATGCTTAGCACACTTTCTCCTGATATATTTTTTTAATAAATTTATTTATTTCGTTTTTGGCTGTGTTGGGTCTTCATTGCTCAGCACGGGCTTTCTCTAGTTGCCTTGATCGGAGGCTACTCTTCATTGCAGTGTAAGGACTTCTCATTGTAGTGTCTTCTCTTGTTGCGGAGCACCAGCTCTAGGTGCACGGGCTTCAGTAGTTGTGGCACGCAAGTTTAGTAGTTGTGGCTCGCGGGCTCTAGAGTGCAGGCTCAGCAGTCGTGGCACGCGGGCTTAGTTGCTCTGTGGCATGTGGAATCTTCCCAGACCAGGGCTTGAACCTGTGTCCCCTGCATTGGCAGATGGATTCTTAACTAATACTCCACCAGGGAAGCCCTCTGCTGATATTTTCTTAAGTCACTACAGAAAGACAGAAATTAGGGAGAACCTGCTCTGTATGACCTAGTTTCTTCTCTGAGATGACTGTGGCACTAAAATATACACATGTGAAAGAGCTAGTGTCTCTGTGTCATGGAGTATTGCAGACAAAGTCTTAGCTGATTGTACCTTCTGCACTCAGTTTCCTACAGGTGTTTCAGCAATGGTAAGAGCAGGGAGATGCTAGTATTTAACACTGGGTTGATATCCTTGTTCAGTGTAGGAATTATTAGATTAGTTTCTCAAAATATGCTTGTAAAATTAGGCAGGAACTAGATGCCAAGTAGATTTGCTCCTTGCCATTTCAGCCTCTGATAATGAGGCTATCTTACAGTATTTCTCTTTGCTGAAAATAAACATAAGTGTTTTTCTTAATGAGTAATTGATGAGCCAGACTAATGGTTTCAAAATGACAGTTCGATCCCACCTGCTTAAAATCCCTGACATCTGTTGAAATAAATGTATGTGAAACCAAGGGGAAAAAACCCCACTAAATTATTAAATCCAGCAAGTGGGTAAAGGTACTATCAACTGGCTAGAAATATTAATGGATATCTAAAAATACGTTGCAGATTGAATTATATTGTGAGACAAACAAAACTGGTTGGTATCAAAAATAGGTAGGGACAGGAAACTTGGAAACGTGAATAGAACACAGTACCAGAATAGTACCACAAATTTAAGGCAGTAGAGACTTATAGAAATCTTATAGTACGGAGCAGTGTGTGGAGCCTGAACCAAAGGAATGCTACAACGACAGAATTGAGTAGTTATGACAGATCATGTTGTGCACGAAGGCTTTAAAATATTTACTGTCTTGTCCTTAAAAGAATGTTTGCCAATCACATAGAGGATTCAATTCATTTTTATACGTTGACCTTGTACCCAAAATTTTTGCTAAACTTATTAATCAATACTCATGTTTTCTTTCTAGAGCATTTTAGATTTTCTATGTATGCAGTTATGCTATCTTATAATAATGACAACTTTGCTCTTTGGGTCCCAATCTTTGTACGTCTAATTCTTTCTCTCGTTGTACTGTGTAGTTCCTCCAGTTGAATAGAAGTAGTGATAGTGAATATTCCGGGGAGGATAATTCAGTATTTGGCATATAAGTATAGATTTAGTTTCTTTTTTTTTAGAGATACCTTTTCTCAGAGTAGGAATTTTCTTCTTTCATTGGTACTTAGCTATAATCATACATACATATATATATATACACACACACACACACACACACACACACATATACCACATATACGATGTATCTCTGAAACATTGGTTTGTAAAAATACAAATGATTTTTAATTAAAAATTACTGCTTAAATATAATACACGCATTCATGCACAAACATGTATACATACATATGAATATATATGTGGGGTATGTAAAGGATATTTGTGGAAGGATATACAAGAAAATAGATTAGTGTTTATCTCTTTTAAGTGGGATAAAAAATCTTAGAGTAAAACTGATTGTTTTATTCTCTACCCTTTCGTACATGTACGTTATACAGTCTTTATTTTTTTATAAAAATGATTATAATGAGATAAGTTTTTTAAAAAGTATATTCCACATTATATATACCTCATGATTAGAAATATAAATTTCATTTTTACTGAATATTTTTACTTAAATTCTTACAGATCCCTTAGGATATACCAGGAACTCTAACAGGTGCTTTACACATTGTAACTCATGTTCATATAAAAATATTGAAAAGAAACAAGCCTCAAATACTCAGAATGTCATCCTGCATGTATTGGATTGTGAACAAATTATTTTTTGTTTTCTGTACTTTCAAATTAAATTACATTCATTATTAAATTTCATATTAATTAACATTTTAGGAAGTGTTAATTTACTCTTCTACTTAATGTGAATAGACAACAGGCATCTTTCATTTGTGCAGATATTTTATGATTTCTGTTTTCGAGCTAAGAATAGTGTGGTGATGTCTTTGCATTGGGGATTTATTTTTAAATTTTGGAGTTTGAAGTCCTCAGATTTTAGGTTCTGTTTAGACTTGATTCGATTATGCTGTTACTTGTCATGGTTTTTATCTGTGTGCATAGGCACCTTTTATTTTTTAGGTCCAATTATCAGAGTTGTTTAGAATCTATAGAAAGGATTGGGCATTGAGACTGATGCCTTTATGTGGCAGTTTGTTATGTCTCACACCTATGCTTCTCTGGCAACAAAAACAAGATTTATTAAGGAGAGGATATGGAATGGTCATTATAAATACATTTTCACTCAGCGGGCGGCATGGAGTGGAGTCATTCACTGTGTACTCCAGTCACTAAGTCAGTGTTCTAATCTCATGTCGAAAGGATTCAGCTAAAGAAAATTTGTATAAGCAACTGTATCATCCACATTGCACAATGTGATTATAGGTATTTCACAAATGTATATATCTATTATGTTTGAAAAAATATTAACCCATTAAAACTAGCTCACCTGTCAGATGTTGATAGTTATGATTTAACAAACATGCTTCTTCAAAAGCTTAGGAAGTGCCATAGAAACTGAGAAGATATAATGGCCACAGGAAATATCTCAAAATATTCCTATTAGTCCTCTGTCCCTTTATTTTACCTGAATGTTTAAAATTATTTATTCTGTGAAAATGCAAATATTGTTCTACCACCTGCTGATATCTGCTTTTCTTTAACCCGATTTGCCGCTGGGTTATTACCACTGTGCTTAACGTGATAATAACCTAGATTCTTTTTTTTGAAGAAAGTGACTTCTATTGCCATTGCTGAAAAAGCTTTTTCCTCTACTGCTTGTCATGTCTTACTGTTGCAAAGCATGTTTTATTTGATCTTAATTATTGCTTCAGGCAAAACAGGTGGACTCCCTTCCTTGTTTTGAGCTACAGCAGATCAGGGTTTTGCAATGATGGGTAAACCTGAAGCCTTCATAAAGCTGAGGGTTTTGTGTGCAAACTTTTCTCATTTTGCACCTGTCATTTTTAATCATGGTTCATCATAGCTACTTCATGTCGTGTAGCCGCATGACCACCAGAATGACGCTTATCATTACAAATAAGAACCCAGTTTGAGTTCTTACCTGCATTTGGAGGGGAGAAGGATGTTTGAGGGAAAACCAAAGAGAAAAACAATTGGTTTTATAACACATTTTAAGGTGTTCCATATACTTTCATTCTTACTTCAGGTCTGACTATACACATATGGATATTTTAATGTATTTCAGAAAGGAACTTTGATAAGTGATAATTGGAAGAATATATAAAGAATGATTGGATGACCAGTAGTGATGGCTGATAGGTAATTTGTTAATCTTCTCCATTAAAAAATAATAAAAATAGGGCTTACCTGGTGGCACAATGGTTGAGAGTCTGCCTGCCGATGCAGGGTGCATGGATTCGTGCCCCGGTCTGGGAAGATCCCACATGCCGCGGAGCGGCTGGGCCCGTGAGCCATGGCCGCTGAGCCTGCGCATCCGGAGCCTGTGCTCCGCAGCGGGAGAGGCCACAACAGTGAGAGGCCCGCGTACCGCAAAAAAAGTAAAATAAAAAGAAAGCAAATGGAAATAAAACAAGAAATGACTTAGTTGACTCAATATGATATTTTATATATTGTATATGCATGTATATATTTATGGCATATGTATATATGTATATCACATTGTATATGTATGATGCATGCATATATGTAATTTATATCCAAATTATTTAGGATTCAAAATATTTATTACACTCTTTGATGCAACTCTAATTATATAGAAATATTACCTTGGGTATTATGTAGAACTCATTTAAAACACAACAGAGTAGAAAATTAAATGCACACATACACATATGCAAAAACTGATATCCTATGTACTGAACTGTATGTACAAGGGATGGTTCAAGATAGTTGGGCAATGCATAGCTTACTACGTCCATTTAGTTCTTTGGGGTTTCCTACATTTTCTGTTATAGATATGTATTACATAAAATGAGGAAAATAAGGTTATTTGATAAAAGATAAATTTAACCTCATAGAAATCATTCTGACAAAAGTGGAGATGTGAGGTTAATTCAAACTCCACCGAATCCAGGAAAATAAACGTAAGGCAATCATTTTTATAGGGAAGTAATTGACCTGGGCAGTTAGTAATTTGAAATAACTACACAGGTGAAAGGTGATATTATCAAAATATAGCCCCAAATTATGGGAGACAGATTTGAAACAATTTAGAGGAAAGATATAAAAGAGTCTGGGGCATGAGATACTGTAAAGAAAAGTGATTTAAGTTTTCTTTTTTCTAACGTGAATTTTACTTTGGTATCTTAGATGACCTCAAAGAAGAAGCACATAGAAATTCTAAAAATGCAAGTTCTGAGAGAGGTCTATATAATTTTTAATGATTAGGCAAAATAATAGGAAGAAGGACTTACAAATAAAGAGGTATGTAAGAGAAATTATGTATTTATATCTCCATAATTTTTATTACGTAATCTCCAGGACGTGTACTAACCGTATTGTGTAAGTTTATTAAAAATGATGATTTCAGAGATAAAACAACTTAATGAGTTGGTATAGCTCATAAATTATTTCTGTCTTGAGGCTGCTGAGTAATTATCAACCTCAAAGTTTTGAATTTTTCAACAATGAGAAATCAAGACTTGTAATAATACTAAAATGTAGCTCTAACCCAGAGCTTTCCTAAATCTATCAGTTTCAATTTTTATATCTAAAGAAATCCACAAAATCATTTTGTGATCATTTAAGTGCATTTTTCAAGTGAATGTTATTGTTATTCATGTTTGATATTAATAACTTATGCCTGAATGCAGAAATGATGTGGATTGATCCAGTAGATAGTTTCTTGCTGTTCTTTTCATTGTGTATCTTTTGATAATTGTTAGTATGAGGATGAAATATATCTACTATCTTTATTGGACTATGAGTTTAGAAACTTTGCTGGGATAATCATTGTATTCAATTTTCCTTTGATTTTCTCAGTTCTCTTTGTACCAGCTGTGCTCAGTAAACATGTGTTAAATTGAAAATATAAAAAGAGAATCATTTATTTAGAATACAAATTTACAAATATCTGCATTCACCTTAACAAAGCAATGATTCTATGTATAAGACCCAGTGACTGCAAAAAGTAGTTAATGGTTTTAAATATTCACATTACATAGCTTCTGCATGGAATTGCTCACACACCAGATTCTGTGTCACTGAGAGCACTGAGAACACCAAATGCAATTAAAAATAAACCACCTGATGTTGCAGTCGAATTGCCACTAGACATAGCGCTTAAGCAATTTTAGAAATGCAGGTGTGTGTGTATAATGATGCCCCCGTAGAACTCTTTTTAGATGTTATCCAGTGTGAATATAAAGCCACAACATCCCATGGGTAGAGAGCAGACTTTTTCTTTTTTTCAATTTAAATTTTATTTTCAAATTACCTTTTTTTTGGTGGCATTATACAGAATAGTATTGACAATTTATGAAGCTATCTATAGTTTAACTTATGCTATAACTTCTGTTCTGTATGAAATTCCTGCTTTCTCTATGGATTTCTTTTTCCAGATAGGATTAGAATGAGCTTTAAATAGGAAAATTATACTCTAAGGATACAATTAAAATCAATTTCATCTGAGAAATAGGCAGTGTTTTTTAAGTTAAAATACAGTAAATCATCATGTATGTTATTTCACTTGAAATAATTCATCTAATACACTTTATTTCTTCATCATTACTACCTCTGTTTTCACCTTTAGGAACACTTAATTCTCCATCTTCTTGTGTCTTTACAGATGAATATTTACTTTCTCAAGGTTTATAGTTACTTATAGTTGGAGAGTTAGTTTGGAACCAGTTATGCTAGAAATAAACATTCTATCATATGAAAATTTTAGAGGTGAAGCTTTTACATAGTTTCTAATTAGTGATATCTGGATAATAAAACAAAAGAGGATGTGAAATAATATGTCCTTTTTAATTTTTAAGGCTACTGTATTTGGGGTTATAGTGATGACATTGATATTTATTTACTATTCCTACTCGAAAACAAGAAAAGGATTATAGCTTTTATCTAGTGTAATTTGTAATAGTATATATTTTTCAGATGTCTTTGCTATTTTTTAATGGATAGGAGATTAAGTTGTATTGTGAGAGTATATGGGCTTTCAGATTCAAATATATCATGGTTAAAGTTCCATTTATGTTAATTACAATGTGTATATTCTTCAAATTACTTAAACTTCCTAAGCTTTCATCTCATTTTACAAGTAGAAGTAATGATTGTTAGTTCAGATTCTCTTGTTAAGATTAAATGAGTAGGGCTTCCCTGGTGGCGCAGTGGTTGAGAGTCCGCTTGCTGATGCAGGGGACACGGGTTCGTGCCCCGGTCGGGGAAGATCCCACATGCCGCGGAACGGCTGGGCCCGTGAGCCATGGCCGCTGAGCCTGTGCTCCGCAACGGGAGAGACCACAACAGTGAGAGGCCCGCGTACTGCCAAAAAAAAAAAAAAAGATTAAATGAGTAAATGGAAGTGAAAGTGTCTGGTAGATTTGCTGGTAAAGATGGCACTGATTAATTATAGTTTTTATCTTTGTATTGTGACAAATCAAGTTATTTTGTAAATCGGATAATAATTTTGCATAGGTAGATCGATCACAATTGCAGGAATGACTTATTTCCATTTTTGATTAGTCTTCATTTGCAGTGGCTGAAAATTGTTTTTATTTTTAAACATAACATAATTCCCTTGCAATAGCTATTCACATTGCTGATCAACTTGTTAAATATCTTTAAAAAGTCATTGAGAAGAGTCAGTGGAGCTCCAGAGATGTAAAATTAAACAGTGATTCCTTTTGTATATTGTAATGCAGTGGAAATCAGTGGGAAGGTGAATTGTTGATAGTGTAATTGTTATTAGATCCATATACTTTATGCTTATACGTACTTTCCCTGATTCTATCTGATATTATTCAGTAAAAGCACTGGCACATATCTGAGGAATCTAAGACACAAAGTTTAAGTAGGCCTAGAATTACATAATGTCAGAGCCAGAACTTGGAGAGAGATAGGGAGCCTAGATTACAGTTTTGCCATTTCTATATGGGCCAGGATCCATGGTAAGGGATATTTAAAACTGTGGGTTACATGGAGAAGCACTAAGGATAAAACAATGCATTTGGATAAACTGATAGACGATTAATATTTTAAATACCTAAGACATATGTGTGCAAAATGAATTTAGAAGTTAGGTGGTGTGACTGCTACTGCTTGAAAAATAAGCTCTCTCTTTCCTGATATTAAAATCTATAGGACCAGTCTCCTCTTAACGCCAGTAGCAAAACAAATAACACTGTCTTATGCTATGTCCATTTCTTGTTTCCTCAGAAGTATTTCTCATGGGTGGTAATTACATATTTAGATCAGGCAATATTTTTTTAGTTTGTTTTGGGGTTAAGTTACTCTAAAGTTTGTTCAGTTACCCCAAGGTTTATTTCCTTCCAATTCATCTCCTA
The DNA here is from genome assembly GCF_949987515.2 of Delphinus delphis. Lineage (NCBI taxonomy): Eukaryota > Metazoa > Chordata > Mammalia > Artiodactyla > Delphinidae > Delphinus > Delphinus delphis. The sequence goes on along the minus strand of NC_082688.1, from coordinate 78,629,573 downwards.
TGAAAAGAATACACATTTTATACTATGACTAAAAATTTATATAGAAAAGCAACAGAAGAGAACCAACATTATATTTTTACCAACTTTTTTTTTTTTTTTTTTTTTTTTTTTAGCTCTGGAAGAGAGGAGGTGAATAATAAATAGATGCACTGAACTTGAGGGAAAGGTGTATTTCTGTGTTAAAGATTGAAATGGAAGTTGCAAACATAATTCTGGTTTACTGCACACATGTAGCAAATTTTTAAGGAACAAAACGTTTATTACATCAAGGACAGCACGAGACAATGGTTTTAAGGGCTTTAATAATAACCGTGAAAAATCTTCACCATGATATATTAGCTGTGACATATCTTACAAAATGTCATGTAGAGCTTGCTGAATTGTATCACTGAAGGCTGCAATCCTTAGAACAGTGTTCTTCAAATGTAGGTCGTTGTGTTCGTTTGTATAATCAGAAGTAGAGAGCTTTTATGATGCTCAAACGAAAAAAAATGAAAACCATATTATTAATTCATTTCAAGATACAGCTCATAATAGTTACAGCATAAGTGACCCTCTTATCCAAATGTCAGTTAATAAAGAGTGAACCTTGAAAAGTCTGGGAGTTCAGTAGTTTATAGTAATATATTTGATACGAAGAAGTGTGTTACTTAAAATACTGCTTGGTGTTACATTTTATCTATTCTGGACAGTACTGTGGTTTGAACAAATGAGGGTAATAACGATATAGCATTGTAGTAGTGGAAGTAGTAGTAATAAAAATAAAAGCCAACATTTACTGTGCTTTTCATATGTGTCAGTTAAAAACATTTAATGTTGACCTTAAATATGTCTGTGAAAGACAGGGTAAGATCTTGGAAGAATAGAAGCACCCAGAGATTTGTTGCTGAACTGCAGCTTCTTTTTGTAAAGGAAGTTACCAGTTTTCTCAATACTGGCAAGTGACTAAGAATTTTGAGCTTTGTCTGGGCAAAGGTCATTGTCGTAGGGCAAGTAATAGGTCTGACAGAACTACAGTTACTTTATTAAAGATTTGCAGGGCCTCTAATGTACTTATCATTTTCTTAAAAGTTATTCACTGAAATATGAAGTTATATTAGAAGGAAGCTAAGAATTATAAGCAGGATATATGAAAAGGATAACAGCATTTAAAAAAATATTCTTCCACTGCCAGGACCCTGAGATTGTAGTTCAGGACCCACTGGGAAAGGAGGAAGACTTTCCATTGAACATATCAAGCTTTCCGTTTAAAGAATGTGCTTTTTTTTTTTTTTTTTTTGGTTCCACATATAAGTGAGATTATACAGTATTTATCTTTTTCTCACTTATTTCACTTAGCATAATGCCCTCAAGTTTCATGCATGTTGTCACAAATGGCAGGATTTCCTGCGTTCTCATGGCTGAGTAATATTCCATATGCACACATAATGTGTGTGTGTGTGTATAATTTATCAATTCACCCATTGATAGACACTTAGGTTGTTTCCATGTGTAAAGAAACAGGGAGTACAATGGTGGTTGCCAGGGGCTGGGAAGTGGGGTAAATGGGGAGATGTTGGTCAAAGGGTACAAACTTCCAGCTATAAGAGGAATAAGTTCTGGAGATCTTATATTCAGTGTGATATAGTTAACAACACTGTATTATATATTTGAAATTTGCTAAGAGAGTAGATCTTAAATGTGCTTACCACACACACACACACACACACACACACACACACACATGTAATTATGTGAGGTGAGGCCTTAACTAACTATATCATGGTAACCATTTCACAATATTTTTTGTACCAAATCATCACGTTGTACTCCTAAAACTTACAGAATCTTATATGTCAATTATATCTCAGAAAATCTGGAAGTAAAAAGAACACAGGAGGTTTGATTTGCATTTCCCTAATAATTAGTGATGTTGAGAATATTTTCATGTGCTTTTTGGCTATCTGTATGTCTTCTTTGGAGAAATGCCTATTTAGGTCTTCTGCCCATTTTTGGATTGGGTTGTTTGTTTTTTAGTTATTGAGCTGCATGAGCTGCTTGTAAATTTTGGAGATTAATCCTTTCTCAGTTGCTTCATTTACAAATATTTTCCCCCATTCTGAGGGTTGTCTTTTGGTCTTGTTTATGGTTTCCTTTGCTGTGCAAAAGCTTTGAAGTTTCATTAGGTCCCATTTGTTTATTTTTGTTTTTATTTCCATTTCTCTAAGAGGTGGGTCAAAAAGGATCATGCTGTGATTTATGTTATAGAGTGTTCTGTCTATGTTTTCCTCTAAGAGTTTCATAGTTTCTGGCCTTACATTTAGGTCTTTAATCCATTTTGAGTTTATTTTTGTGTACGGTGTTAGGGAGTGTTCTAATCTCATACTTTTACATGTACCTGTCCAGTTTTCCCAGCACCACTTATTGAAGAGGCTGTCTTTTCTCCACTGTACATTCCAGCCTCCTTCATCAAAGATAAGGTGACCATATGTGCGTAGGTTTATCTCTGGACTTTCTATCCTGTTTCATTGATCTATATTTCTGTTTTTGTGCCAGTACCATACTGTCTTCATTACTGTAGCTTTGTAGTATAGTCTGAAGTCAGGGAGCCTGATTCCTCCAGCTCCATTTTTCGTTCTCAAGATTGCTTTGGCTTTTCGGGTTCTTCTGTGTTTCCATACAAATTGTGAAATTTTTTGTTCTAGTTCTGTGAAAAATGCCAGTGGTAGTTTGATAGGGATTGCATTGTATCTGTAGATTGCCTTGGGTAGTAGAGTCATTTTCACAATGTTGATTCTTCCAATCCAAGAACATGGTATATCTCTCCATCTATCTGTATCATCTTTAATTTCTTTCATCAGGGTCTTATAATTTTCTGCATACAGGTCTTTTGTCTCCTTAGGTAGGTTTATTCCTAGATATTATATTATTTTTGTTGCAATGGAAAAAGGGAGTGTTTTCTTGATTTCGCTTTCAGATTTTTCATCATTATTGTGTAGGAATGCCAGAGCTTTCTGTGCATTAATTTTGTATCCGGCTACTTTACCAAATTCATTGATTAGCTGTAGTAATTTTCTGGTAGCATCTTTAGGATTCTCTATGTATAATATCATGTCATCTGCAAACAGTGACAGCTTTACTTCTTCTTTTCCGATTTGGATTCCTTTTATTTCCTTTTCTTCTCTGATTGCTGTGGCTAAAACTTCCAAAACTATGTTGAATAAGAGTGGTGAGAGTGGACAACCTTGTCTTTTTCCTGATCTTAGTGGAAATGCTTTCAGTTTTTCACGATTGAGGATGATGTTGGCTGTGCGTTTGTCATATATGGCCTTTATTTTATTGAGGAAAGTTCCCTCTATGCTTACTTTCTGGAGAGTTTTTATCATAAATGGGTGTTGAATTTTGTCAAAAGCTTCCTCTGCATCTATTGAGATGACCATATGGTTTTTCTCCTTTAATTTGTTAATATGGTGTATCACATTGATTGATTTATGTATATTGAAGAATCCTTGCATTCCTGGAATAAACCCCACTTGATCATAGTGTATGATCCGTTTAATGTGCTGTTGGATTCTGTTTGCTTGTATTTTGTTGAGGATTTTTGCATCTATGTTCATCAGTGATATACGCCTGTAGTTTTCTTTCTTTGTGACATCCTTGTCTGGTTTTGGTATCAGGGTGATGGTGGCCTTGTAGAATGAGTTTGGGAGTGTTCCTCCCTCTGCTATATTTTGGAAGAGTTTGAGAAGGATACGTATTAGCTCTTCTCTAAATGTTTGATAGAATTCTCCTGTGAAGCCATCTGGTCCTGGGCTTTTGTTTGTTGGAAGATTTTTAATCACAGTTTCAATTTCAATGCTTGTGATTGGTCTGTTCATATTTTCTATTTCTTCCTGATTCAGTCTTGGCAGGTTGTGCATTTCTAAGAATTTGTCCATTTCTTCCAGATTGTCCATTTAATTGGCATAGAGTTGCTTGTAGTAATCTCTCATGATCTTTTGTATTTCTGCAGTGTCAGTTGTTACTTCTCCTTTTTCATTTCTAATTCTATTGATTTGAGTCTTCTCCCTCTTTTTCTTGATGAGTCTGGCTAATGGTTTATCAATTTTGTTTATCTTCTCAGAGAACCAGCTCTTAGTTTTATTGATCTTTGCTATCATTTCCTTCATTTCTTTTTCATTTATTTCTGATCTGATCTTTATGATTTCTTTCCTTCTGCTAACTTTGGGGATTTTTGTTCTTCTTTCGCTAATTGCTTTAGGTGCAAGGTTAGGTTCTTTATTCGAGATGTTTCCTGTTTCTTAAGGTAGGATTGTATTGCTATAAACTTCCCCCTTAGAACTGCTTTTGCTGCATCCCATAGGCTTGGGTCGTTGTGTCTCCATTGTCATTTGTTTCTAGGTATTTTTTTATTTCCTCTTTGATTTCTTCAGTGATCACTTCGTTATTAAGTAGTGCATTGTTTAGCCTCCATGGGTTTGTATTTTTTACAGATCTTTTCCTGTTAATTGATATCTAGTCTCATACCATTGTGGTAGGAAAAGATACTTGATACAATTTCAATATTCTTAAATTTCCCAAGGCTTGATTTATGACCCAAGATATGATCTATCCTGGAGAATGTTCCATGAGCACTTGAGAAATAGGTATTCCTTTGTTTTTGGATGGAGTGTCCTATAAATATCAATTAAGTCCATCGTTTTTAATGTGTCATTTAAAGCTTGTGTTTCCTTATTTATTTTCATTTTGGATGATCTGTCCATTGGCGATAGTGGGGTGTTAAAGTCCCCTACTATGAATGTGTTACTGTTGATTTCCCCTTTTATGGCTGTTAGTATTTGCCATATGTATTGAGGTGCTCCTATGTAGGGTGCATAAATATTAACAATTGTTATATCTTCTTCTTGGATTTATCCCTTGATCATTATGTAGTGTCCTTCTTTGTCTCTTGTAATAGTCTTTTTTTTGAAGTCTATTTTGTCTGATATGAGAATTGCTACTTCAGCTTTCTTTTGGTTCCCATTTTCATGGAATACCTTTTTCCATCCCCTCACTTTCAGTCTGTATGTGGCTCTAGGTCTGAAGTGGGTCTCTTGTAGACATCATATATATGGGTCTTGTTTTTGTATCCATTCAGCCAGTCTGTGTCTTTTGGTGGGAGCATTTAATCCATTTACATTTAAGGTAATTATCGATATGTATGTTCCTATTCCCATTTTCTTAATTGTTTTGGGTTTGTTATTGTAGGTCTTTTCCTTCTCTTGTGTTTCTTGCCTAGAAAAGATCCTTTAGCATTTGTTGTAAAGCTGGTTTGGTGGTGCTGAACTCTCTCAGCTTTTGCTTGTCTGTAAAGTTTTTAATTTCTCCATCAAATCTGAATGAGATCCTTGCTGGGTAGAACAATCTTGGTTGCAGGTTTTTCTCTTTCATCACTTTAAATATGTCCTGCCAGTCCCTTCTGGCTTGCAGAGTTTCTTCTGAAAGATCAGCTGTTAACCTTATGGGGATTCGCTTGTGTGTTATTTGTTGTTTTTCCCTTGCTGCTTTTAATATGCTTTCTTTGTATTTAATTTTTGACAGTTTGATTAATATGTCTCTTGGCGTGTTTCTCCTTGGATTTATCCTGTATGGGACTCTCTGTGCTTCCTGGACTTGATTAACTATTTCCTTTCCCATATTAGGGAAGTTTTCAACTATAATCTCTTCAAATATTTTCTCAGTCCCTTTCTTTTTCTCTTCTTCTTCTGGAACCCCTATAATTTGAATGTTGGTGTGTTTAATGTCGTCCCAGAGGTCTCTGAGACAGTCCTCAGTTCTTTTCATTCTTTTGTCTTTATTCTGCTCTGCAGCAGTTATTTCCACTATTTTATCTTCCAGGTCACTTATCCGTTCTTCTGCCTCAGTTATTCTGCTATTGATCCCTTCTAGAGTATGTTTTTTTTTTTTTTTTTTTGCTGTATGTGGGCCTCTCACTGCTGTGGCCTCTCCCGTTGTGGAGCACAGGCTCCAGACACGCAGGCTCAGCAGCCATGGCTCTCGGGCCCAGCCGCTCCGCAGCATGTGGGATCTTCCTGGACCGGGGCACGAACCCATGTCCCCTGCATCGGCAGGCGGACTCCCAACCACTGCGCCACCAGGGAAGCCCCCTTCTAGAGTATTTTTAATTTCATTTATTGTGTTGTTCATCGTTGCTTGTTTCATCTTTAGTTCTTCTAGGTCCTTTTTAAATGTTTCTTGCATTTTGTCTATTCTATTTCCAAGATTTTGGATCATCTTTACTATCATTATTCTGAATTCTTTTTCGGGTAGACTGCCTATTTCCTCTTCATTTGTTAGGTCTGGTGGGTTTTTATCTTGCTCCTTCATCTGCTGTGTGTTTTTCTGTCTTCTCATTTTGCTTATCTTACTGTGTTTGAGGTCTCCTTTTTGCAGGCTGCAGGTTCGTAGTTCTCGTTGTTTCTGGTGTCTGTCCCCAGTGGATAAGGTTGGTTCAGTGGGTTGTGTAGGCTTCGTGGTGGAGGGGACTAGTGCCTGTGTTCTGGTGGATGAGGCTGGATCTTGTCTTTCTAGTGGGCAGGTCCACGTTTTGTGATGTGTTTTGGGGTGTCTGTGGACTTATGATTTTAGGCAGCCTCTCTGCTAATGGGTGGGGTTGTGTTCCTGTGTTCCTAGTTGTTTGGCATAGGGTGTCCAGCACTGTAGCTTGCTGGTCGTTGAGTGAAGCTGGGTGTTGGTGTTGAGATGGATATCTCTGGGAGATTTTCGCCGTTTGATGTTGCGTGGAGCTGGGAGGTCTCTTGTGGACCAGTGTCCTGAAGTTGGCTCTCCCACCTCAGAGGCACAGCACTGACTCCTGGCTGGAGCACCAAGAGCCTTTCATCCACACCACTCAGAATAAAAGGGAGAAAAAGTAGAGAGAAAGAAAGAAAGAAAGAAAGGAAGGGAGGGAGGGAGGAAGGAAGGAAAGAAGATAAAAGAAAATAAAGTAAGATAAAATAAGATAAAGTTTTTAAAATAAAAAATAATTTGTAAGTAAAAAAAAAATTTTTTAAAGTAAAAAACGGATGGATAGAGCCCTAGGACAAATGGTGAAAGCAAAGCTATACAGACAAAATCTCACACAGACACATACCCATATACTCACCAGAAGACGAAAAGGGGAAAAAATAATAAATCTTGCTCTCAAAGTTCACCTCCTCAATTTGGGATGATTCGTTGTCTATTCAGGTATTCCACAGATGCAGGGTACATCAAGTTGATTGTAGAGATTTAATTCCCTGCTCCTGAGGCTTCTGGGAGAGATTTCCATTTCTCTTCTTTGTTCGCACAGCTCCCTGGGCTCTGCTTTGGATTTGGCCCCGCCTCTGCGTGTAGGTTCCCGGAGGGCGTGTGTTCTTCGCTCAGACAGGACGGGGTTAAAGGAGCAGCTGCTTCGGGGCCTCTGGCTCACTCAGGCTGGGGGGAGGGAGGGGTACGATGCGTGGCGAGCCTTCGGCGGCAAAGGCCAGCGTGATGTTGCACCAGCCTGAGGCGTGCCATGCGTTCTCCCGGGGGAGTTGTCCGTGGATCCCAGGACCCTGGCAGTGGCGGGCTGCACAGGCTCCCCAGAAGGGAGATGTGGATAGTGACCTGTGCTCGCATACAGGCTTTTTGGTGCCAGCAGCAGCAGCCTTAGCGTCTCACGCCTGTCTCTGGGGTCCGCGCTCTTAGCCACGGCTCGCGCTCATCTCTGGAGCTCCTTTAAGCAGCGCTCTTAATCCCTTCTCCTCGTGCACCAGGGTAAATATATTGTTGTTTACCCTTTTTGGAAGCCCTAAATGAATTTCATAATTGCTTCATTATCTGCAATATGTGATACCTCCATGGCCATTCTGGTGATTTTGACACATGGCTTCTTTAACAAAACAAAAAGCGAAATGAAGAGATAGGTGAAGTCATGTAATGAACCTATATGCATTTGTATATAAAGAAAAATGTCTCTTGAAATGATACTGTTTTGTGGTTCCATTGCCGTTTTAAGCAGTGTAAATAATGTCATCTGCTTCAAACATGTAAGTGCTGAGACTACAAAGCATACTTTGCTAAAAATCAAAACAGAGGCAGAGCAGAGTTTAGCAATACAAGATGATTGGGATGTGTCTCCAATGCATTCTTCCTCTATCTGTTAGCCTTAATTCTATTATCCTGTCTTTTAGAAAGGATATATAAGTGCATGATAAAATGTAGACCATTGTTGAGAGAGCCACTTGAGCGGTACATTCTCCTTGCTTTATGATAGCCAGTCTCTAAATATATAATCTCTCTAACCACATATGCTTAGGAAGAACTTCACATATAACATACTAGTATAACATACTCTATAACACAGATACTGTTTTGGTGCTTGGAGTCACATATATTCTCAAGGAAACTTTTTGATGGAGCCCTGATGTGTTTGTTCTTGATTCCATTAGGATTCTTTTCAGTTAGTAAACATTTAACAGCAAGTGCGTTTTATGAGACATGCACAGGAATCTTGAGTGAACTCCTGATGAGAATTTCTTCCATGTTTACACAGAGCTCCTGAATAATGTGAGAATTTATACGCCTTTACCCATGCGTGGATTTATTGCATGTTCAATGCAATTTGTGTGAGTCCATTAGGGATCTTGGAGTAAGGACACTTTGTTTTGACTCACTTTTCTCCTTTCTCCCTTACTGATTCCATCATATTTTAGTGCAGTTTTTCTCCTCTCTCATGACTGTTTTCTTTTAAAAAATCCCTGCTACCATCCTTGTTCTAGGACCATATCCGGTCATTCCTTTCCTACCAAATTAATTTCCTAATAGGCATTCATGGCTCCAGTTTCAATACTGAAGAGCCAAAGGGGAAGGATCATGTCTTCAGAACATTTATATTTTAAAATAGAATAGAAAAAGGCATTTGCAGGGGAAGGATTAAAAAAGCGAGAGAGAGGCAAATTTTCTGCAAAGGAAAATATATGTATATATACATGCACATATGCATATATAATACATAAAGTACACAAATCATAGGAGTCCAGCTCAATGGATCTTTGCAGAGTAAACACAGCCAACACCTGGATCATGAGATAATTACTAGTATGACTTCTGAAACTATGTCAAACTATATTTTTATGAAGAATGATTGTTTTGTGTCTGGCTTTTTCTGCTCAACCTTTGTGAGATTTTTCAATAATACTATGTGAAGTGATTCATTTATTTTAATTTCTGAATAGTATTTCACTGGACAAATATACCACATTTTTTTATCTATTTTACTGTCAGTGGACACTTTTGGATTGTTTACAGTTTTTAGATATTACTAATAGTCCTACTATGAATACTTATATTTTCTAAGGAGAAAACATATACACCCATTTCTGTTGGGCATTATATTTACTCAGAGTGGAATGCTTATATCATGAGGCATATTCAGTTTTGAAAATATGCCAAACAATTTTCCAAAGTGGTTGTACTAGCAGCATATGAAAGTTCAACTTTCATCATCAGAAACATTAGGTATAGCACAGGAAGTTATATTCAATATCTAGTAGTAACCTATAATGGAAAAGAATCTGAAAAATAATACATATATACATATATATAACTGAAGCACTTTGCTGCACACATGAAACATTATAAATCAACTATATTTCAATTAACAATTTTTGAAAATTAGATATTTTCTACCTTTTAGCCATTCTTGTGGATGTGTATTGGTATCTCATTGTGACTTTAATTTTTATTTCCCTTTGATTAATGTATTTGATTATTTTTTCTTGTTTATTAACCATTCGGATTTTCACATTTATGAACTATCTGTTGTAGTAGTTAGTATTTTTCTCTATGTAGCTATCAGCTAAATAGCTCTAGTTAGTTACAGTTCTTTATTGAAGCATTTGCTTTTGTTGGTAAGAATTTTTTACACAGTATGAATATGAGCCCTTTGCGGGATGTACTGTTGACCCTTGAACATTGAAATGTGCATATAACTTCATATTCAGCTCTCTGAATCTGCGTTTCTGCATCTGTAGATTCAACTAAAAGCAGATCATGTAGTATGGTCGAAAAAGTTCCGTGTGTAAGTGGACCCATGCAGTTCAAACCCATGTTGTTAAAGGATCAACTGTATATTGTTATCTCCACTGTGTGGCTTCTCTTATCTAAAATGACAAAGAAGCCATTATAAAGTAAGCAAGATATTTGAATAGATATTTCTGTAAAGAAGGCACAGAAATGCCAATAGACACATGAAAGATTACTCAATGTCAGTAATCATTAGGGAAATGAAAATCAAAACAAAAAGAGATACCACTTATACCCTCTTGGAAGGCTAAAAAAGAGAGAGAGATAATAACAAATGTTATTGACAATGCTGAGAAAACAGAATAGCCATATGTATATTGCTGGTGATGTTGATAAATGAAATACTTTGGAAAATGATTTTGCTATTCCTCGCAATATTAAGCATAGAGTTACCAAATGACCCAGAATTTGCACTCCTAGGTGTAAACCCAAGGGAAATGAGAGCACATGTCCCACAAAAAAAAATTGTCTTTGAATGTTTATAGCAGCATTATTTAAAATAATCAAAAGGTGGAAAAAAGCCAAATGTCCATAAACTAAATGTGGCATAGCTGCACAGTGGAATATTATTTGACAATAGAAAAGAATAAAATAAAGTACTGGTAATGCTGAAACATGGACGAACCTTGAAAACATTATGCTAATTGAAAGAAGCCGGTCACTAAAGACCACATTTGTATGATTTCATTTATATGAAACGTCCAGAATAGGCGAGTTCACAGAAACACAATCTAGATTAGTGGTTGCCAGGCACTTAGGAATGAAAGCAATCAAAGTGACTTCTAGTGAATATGGTTTGGGTGATGAATGCTCTAAAATTATATAGTGGTGATGGTTTTATAACTCTATGAATAAACTAAAAAACACTAAGTTTTATACTTTTAAAAGGTAGATGTTATGATATGTGTATTGTATTTCATTTCTGTTTAAAAAAGTACAACTGGAAACAACCTAAATAGCATCAGTGGGAGAATGAATAATGATCATGACATAACTACACAATGGAATGTTTAGACAATGAATATGCTGGAGTTATATATACAAACAGCATTGGATTTAAAAACAATGTTGAGTGGATAAGGAAAATTTAAGACAGGGGAATGATACATACTAGTGATTTTAATTTTAGTATTTAGTGAAAGAGCGAGATTGAGACATGGTACATAGGAATCTTCACCTGTGTTCGTAAGGTTTTTAATTCTTAAAATTATTGTGGCTATAGAGGATTTCATTGTATTTCTTTTATGGCTCTTATACTTCAGTATTTTATAATTGAAAAAGAATAATGCTATTAGAGGACAGGAGACTTAATGGTTAAAGTCAATTAAATTCAGGGTTATATGTTAAAATTATGTTCTTTTCGATTCATTAAGTAGAACAATTTTCTACACATAAGTAATAGAGGTCAATTAACTTTGAGAGCAACAAATCTGTAGCTTCATCAACATGAGTATTAAAGTTGAAGACAGCACCTTGCCGAATACTTTGAAAGGTGGCTAATGGTCTCAGATTTCTACTGCTTGTACATCAAGCAAGAAGTATCAGCCGTATTATAGTACCCTCTTTTCCAGATAGCTGCCCATAAACATTCTGTACTTGCTCTAGCTCAGTGATTCGCCACCCTAGCTGCACATTAGAATCACCTGGGGAGATTTTTAAAACTTGCCCTCTAAGCCTCACCTGCAGATATTCAGATTTAATTATTTCAGGGTGGGACCTAAGCATTGGCTGCTTTTGAAAGCATTCCAGGTTATTGTAATGTGAGACCAGATTTGAGAGCCATTGCTCTAGACTTTCCGCTCCCTACTTATTTCCTGTGCGCTCTGATTTCTTTTTCCAAATCCAGTTCTTTCTCTCTCTCTCTGGGGGTCTTTGGTATTGATGGCCTTTTTAGATCTCCTCTGTCGTGGACCTAGTTTCCTTTTGCTCTTGTCTACCTGGTTACTTTGATTTCAGCGTTCCCTACAGCTCTGTGAGAGAAATGCTTTCCTATATCTTATCTTCCCAAGCTCACCCTCATACATAGCTCATTCCTCCAGGGGAGTAGCTTTACATATTTGCTAATATTGCCATGTTGATGAGTAAAGAAATAAATATAAAATAACCCTTTAAAATTGGGTTTGATGTAAAATCATGGTTGGTGTTTTGTTGAAAGAATATGCAAAGACTAAGGGTGACAGTATTCCTTGACTACTAACTCAACAGCATTTCTGATGACTCACAGAAACTCTGAGAGACATGCCCTCTTAGCTCAATACTTACTGTACTGCTCTCTATTTAAGATAATCTTCAACGTGGTTCCAAGCTTTTAGATGCTGTTTTCCAGTTCACTGAGTGGCCAGACTGTGTGGCCATGGTTAAAACGTAGATGAATGCAACCCAAGGAAGGTGATCAGAGGTTGCTGAGAATAGAAAACATGCATACTGGGCGCAAGTGGTACAGCATTTATTTACAGCAAGAGGAGAGAAAGAGTGCACAGGATTCAGCCATTTGCATCCCTTGGCCCCCCATCCATGGCCAGATTTCTGCTCTGCAGCCAACTGGGGTCTTGGAGTTGCACACACCTCCCCTGGAGCTGCCGTAGAAGGATACTCCTCCCCCATAAGATCTGAAATACAGAAAGGCGGGGTCATGCCTGAGGGTCATAGATGCACATGCTTACGCAGAACAAAGTAGTATAAACCAAGTCTGGAACAGGGAAAGATATTCCCTCACGAGCCGACAAACCCAGCACAGGCTGTGAGGGATCTTTGTCTCCCAACAAGGAAATGTTCTTGAGTATTAGAAAACAATAGTTAAATAACTATAATTCAAGCAATAAAAATAATCATCATTACAAAGGCCAAGTATCTTTTGGATAACTGAGATACCTTCTGATTTTAAGTAATGAAAACCCACATTTTCACTTCTAGTCTATCTACAATTGTTTATGAAATCCCCAGGTCCTAGATCAAAGAAAATTCTCCTTTGTTTACAGTTCCAATTTTCTACATGGTTTTATCACTTGATTGAGGATGTGAGTGGAAACGTGGAATTTGTGCAAACCATATAAATTTTGGTTCTGTCATTTAGCCTTGTGGCTTTGGATATATGTTTTAGCCTCTTAACTGTGTGCGCAATAAATGGGAGTAATAATGTCTAATTCAAAGATTTGTTTTGAGGATTAAATGGTATATTCCTAAAACTAGCAGAGTGCTTAGTACAGAATAGATCTTTAATAAGTATGACCCTTCTATGATTTACATGCTTCCTTCTTTCCTTTTACATCCAGTACACATTGTCATCTCTACTGATGATCCACATGGACCCTCAAACTTAATGTTCCTTTAATTCTTATTTTCATAAATCTTAATATTCATAGTCAGTGCCAGGAAGTTAAACAATTCTATCCTAAGATATTTTCTTCAATTAAAAATCACATAAGTCAACAGTCCATCGTTCAGTTCCTCTAGAAGCGGGAGAATGTTTTACTAGGACTTCTGATAAGTTCTCCCAGTAGTAATCTTAGCCATACTCAAGGTCTTGACCTCTCTATACAAAATGCATGGCTTCAATGATATCTACCACAAGCCCAAACCAGATTTTCTGCTGAATTTATTTTAATAATATACTCTCCTGTGTCATTCCCTCTGTTAATGGTTTCCATGTTTGCTAAAACATTCCTGTCTCTGAACCTGCCATTTGTAATTTTTCTATGTCAGAGAATAAAACTGAATCTTTTCTTGTTTTAAATCTATAATGACAATCTTTCTAGTGGCAAGCCTCTACTTGATGACGATGTACTAAACACTTCCATAATTATTATCACGTTTAATTCCCACAACAATCCTGCAAGAATGGTATCATTATTTCTATTTTAAATGTGATAAATGTGAGATTCAGAGCAGTTATCGTTAATTACACAACTAACAACTAAAAGAGCTGTCATTCACTATAATTCAAGATCATGTCAGAATTCACACTCTCCACTTTATAACTTGTTCATCAGTCTGATTCCCATCCCTGCAACAATGCTTTGAAACAGAGCTTCTTAGGCTAAATTCAGTAAGATTTAATCAGCTCTCTCTTCTTAATCTCTCATTGCCTGGCAAAGTTGATCAAATCATTTCACAGAACTCAACTGAATAGCATCAGGCTTCAGGCTCCACTTTCCTTAATGCCAGCTCCTCATCTTCTTTCCACTAACTGTAGTCTTTCCAATGCCCTTTCCTCCTTCTGTTTTCTTTAGTATTTTATTCTGAAGATTTTATTTGCATGTAGAATATTAACTCTCAGACCAAGTTAATAACTCTCAAATCTTTATTTCAAACCCTACCTGTCCCCAAACACAATATCCCATAGCTGTAATAGGCTGAATAATGGCTCCAGAGATGTCCATGTCCTAATTCTCAGAATCTGTGAATATGTTACTTGATAGGGCAAAAGGGACTTTGCAGATGTGATTAGGTTAAGGATCTTGAGATGGGAAGAGTATCCTGGATTATATAGGTGGGCCCGTTGTAATCAAAAGCGTTCTCATAAGAGGGAGGCAGAAGGATCAGGGTGAGTAATAGTAGGAGATGTGATAACAGAAGCAAAAAGCAGGGACCATGAGCCAAGGAATGCTCCAGATGACTTCTAGAAGCTGAAAAAGTTACAGAAACAGATTCTCTTCTCACTCTCCAGAAGGAGCCAATCCTTGCCAAGACCTTGACTTTAGCTCAGTAAGGCTAATTTTGGATTTTGATGTCCAAAACTATAAGATAAGAAATACAGGGTTTTAAGACAATAAGTTTGTGGTAATTTGTTATAGCAGCAATAGATAACTGATATAGTTCCTAATTCTGAAGAGAATTTCCATATGGATGAAAATTAATCTGTCTGAAAGTGAAATTTCTGTCTCTGAAACCTAATGTTATATTCAGTTCTTTCTTATATTACATTTTAAGACTCTGAAAAAGGGAAAGGAGGACCCTGTCTTAATAATCTTGCATTTCCTGTGCCTCATGTTAAAGCATGTTAAATCAAATAGTATTGAAAAATATTAATTGAGGCAAAAGAATATTCTAAATCAAGGACAAAGTATGGCTATTTAATAAGTATTGGTACAGTTGATTCATTCTTTCTTTCTTTTACTTTTTTTGAAAGAAAACAAAGACAATGGAGCTATCAAAAAGCAGGGAAAAGTTTTTGAAATATTTTTCAACAGTAAGAAATTATGCATAACTAAACACAAATTAACATAGAAATTAAGTAGACAAAAAATTTCAATATGTATAGTATTGTGTTTCATTTATTAGTTTATTTATAAATATTGTATATATCATACCAGACACTGTGCTAAGTATTGTGGAGTAAAAAAGAATAATTGAAGTCTCTGTCAAAGGATCTTATAGTGTATTACTGTTCATTATTTCTTAAGTGTTTGGTAGAATTCTCCAGTGAGAACTTTGGAATTGGAGATTTATTTGGGGTGAGATTTCTTTGGATGATTGTAAATTAAATGTCTTTGATAGTTATAGAGCTGTTCAAATTATCTGTTTTATATCAGGTGAGTTGTGATAGCCTGTGTTTTTGAGGAAGTGGCTCATTTCATCTAGGTTGTAATATGTATGTGTATAGAGGTGGTTTGTAGCATTTCCTGATCATCCTTTTGGTATCTTCAGGGTCTGTAGTGATATCCTCTACTTAATTTCTGATATTAGTAATTTGAATTTTCTATCTTTTCTATTTGTCATTCTTGCTAGAGGTTTATTGATTTTACTGATCTCTTCAAAGTACCAGGTCTTTGTTTTATTGATTTTTATTTATTGCTGTTATTTTCAATTTTATTGCTTTCCATCCTTATGTTTAATACTTATTTTCTTTTTGCTTTGGTTTTATTTTACTCTTCGTTATTGATGTGGGAGCTAAGATTTAATATAAGTTGTTCGCTCTTTGGTAACATGTCTGTAATTACATAAAAATGTTACTCTCGGTACTACTACAGTTATGTCTCACAAATTTTGATATGTTTTATATTCATTTTCATTCAGTTCAGTAGAATTTTTATTTTCCTGAGACTTCCTCTTTGACACCTGGATTATTTAGAAGTGTGTTTTTTAGTTTCTAAGTGTTTGGAGATTACGTTGTTGTCTTTCAATGATTTCTAGTTTGATTCTGTTGTGGTAAAATAACATACTCTATATACCTTCAATTATTTTAAACTTGCTGAGGTATGTTTTATGTCCCATCATATGGTATATCTTTATATATATACCATGGACACTTGAAAGAATGCATGTGTTCTGTTGTGTGAAGTGTTCCTTAAATGTCAGTTGATCTGTTGCTTGATGGTGGTGTTTTTCTTCTGTAATATTGATATATCCTTGCAGATTTACTCTCTAGTTGTTACATCAGTTGTTAAGAGAAGTGTGTTGAATTCTCCAGCTAGATTTGGGAATTTATCTATACTTCTTTTTCGTTCTTTTAGTTCTGTTTCATAGAGTTTGACATAGTATTATTTGATATATGCATGCTTAGGAGTCTATGTCTTATTGGTGGATTGTCCCTTTTCAGTCATTATATGATGTCCCACTGTGTCTCTGGTAATATTCTTTGCTTTTAAATCATATTTGTCTATAGACACGCCTTTGGCTTTTTTGATTAATATTTGCATGGTATGTTTTTTCTATTTTTTATTTTCAGCCTGCTTATATTGTTATATTTGAAGTGAGTTTATGATAGACAGCATATAATTGGGTCATGTGTTGTAATCCACTCTGCTAATCTCTTTTTTTTTTCTGTATCTAGAAAATTTATATTTGATATAATTATTGATACTTTATGGCTTAAGCATGCCATTTTACTTTTTGTTTTGTTTTCTGTTTTTCACTTCCCAGTTTTTCTTCCTTCTGCTTTCCTGTAGGTTTCTGGAACAAATTTAGAACTCTATTTGATTTATCTATAGTGTTTTTGTTTTTTGGGTTCTTTTTTTTTTTGCGGTACACGGGTCTCTCACTGTTGTGGCCTCTCCCATTGTGGAGCACAGGCTCCGGACGCGCAGGCCCAGCGGCCATGGCTCATGGGCCCAGCCGCTCCGCGGCATGTGGGATCTTCCCAGACCGGGGCACGAATCCATGTACCCTGCATCAGCAGGCAGACTCTCAATGACTGCGCCACCAGGGAAGCCCTCTATAGTGTTTTTGAGCATATCACTATGTATAGCATTTTTATTGATTTCTTTAGGTATTATATTATACATATACATAGCTTATCACAGTCTACTAGGGTTGTCACTTAACCAGTTTAAGTGAAGAGTAGAAATCTTACTTCTCTTTATGTTCCCCATTTACAATATAATTGTCTTAAATTTTCTCTCTACATACATTTAAAATCACATCAGATGGCATTATACTTTTAATTTCAACCAGCAAACCAATTTTAAAAACTCAAGAGGCAGACGCATGCCTCTTCTATTTATTCGTATTATGTTTACCAAGTTACGTTTTTCCTAATGTCCCAAGTTTATTTCTTTTATTGTTTCCTCTCTGTTTAAAGAACTTTTAGCCCAATTTTTTTTCCTAATGTCCCAAGTTTATTTCTTTTATTGTTTCCTCTCTGTTTAAAGAACTTTTAGCCTTTCTTTTAGGTAGGCGTGATGGTGATAGCATCTCCATTTTATTACCTTAGTCTGAGAATATCTTTAGTTCTCCATCACCATGAATGATGTTTTTGCTGGGTATAAATAAATCTTCGAAGAGAGAGAGAGAGAGAGAGAGAGAGAGAGAGAGAGTGTGTGTGTGTGTGTGTGTCTGTGTGTGTGTGTGTCTGTGTGTGTGTGTGTGCGTGTGTTGGGGATTCAAGCCTGAGAACTTGGAGAGCTGATGGTGTAGTTCTGGTCCAGAGGCCAGCAGGTGTGAGACCCAGGAGGAGCCAATGTCCCAGTTTAAAGGCAGTCAGGCTGGAAATTTGCTTATTCTAGGGAAGGTCAGCCTTTTTGTTCTATTCAGGTTTTCAGCTGATTGGATGAGGCCTACCTACATTGGAGAGGTGATCTGCTTTACCCAGTCTACCAATTTAAATGTTAGTTTCATCCAAAAACACACTCACAGAAATACCCAGAATAATATTTGACCAAGTATCCGGGCACTGCATGGTTCAATCAAACTGACACATAAACTTAACCATCACACTCAACAGTGAAGATGAGTTAAGCAATAACAATTCATTCAAAGAACTATTCAACATCCATTAACATGATGGTTATGAATACAATGCAGACACTAGGACAGGTGCTATCTAAAGAGTAATAACTATTCTAGAAGGTAAAAATGGCATGATCTATGTTTAATACTTGATTATGTATGCCCATGAATGAGATTTAAAAACAATGCCTTATCGTAATAACAATAATTGAAATTATGTGGTAGGAATTTTATTGTATTTTTTATAACAAGATATATATTGATATTATAATAAAACATCAGTATTTTCGAAAGTGATTTTATATTTGCACGTCAGTTTTAAAAATTCTTGAAATGCAATTATGGAGAAAAAAATGTCCATAATCTCATCACATATTCATAATTATAGTTAATATTTTGGTCTATTTATATATGCCAAAGCAATACAAAACATCTTTGTAATTAATTAAATAAATATTTGTTGAATACCAGCTTTGTCACAAGGCTGTGTTTTATGTGGTAGGGATATAGCAGTAATCTACAATGACAGCAGCAAAAACAAAATCCTCCCTCCTTTGTGGAGCTCGCATTCTAATGGTTATCTTTAATGTTCAAATGTTTACTTTGCCTCATTTAAAAAACGTACCATAAGAATTTTCAGGTTATTACCTGATTTAAAAGGAGTATTTTAATACATGTATTACAGTACATACAATGGATACATGATAGGTATTAAAAAACTTTGAGTTTTTAAAAAACTTTGAGTATTTATTATCCAATACTGGATGTTATGCAATTCTTCAATAATAAAATATTATTATAAATAACTTGAATATTTGTCCATAAAGTTATTTTATTCTAGATTTATGTTTTATTTAACCCTAAGAAAGTACCAAAAATTGAGTTACTGAGACTTAATGAATGTATATTTTGAGGCTCTGATATAGTTTGATAAATTGCTTATCCGAGTATCCCTGTTCATGCTTCTTTTTGTTTGTTTTCCATGAAGTCAGGGACTTTTTAAAATTGAAATATAATTGATGTACAGTATTGTATTTTACAGGTGTACACTGTAGTAGTTCACAATTTTGAAAGGTTTTATATTCCATTTGTAGTCATTAGAAAATATTGGCCATATTCCCTCTTTTGTACATTGTATCCTTGTAGCTTAGCCATTTTATATATAATAGTTTGTACCTCTTAATTGCCTACCCCTATATTGCCCCTCCCCTTTCCCTCTCTCCACTGGTAGTCACTAGTTTGTTCTCTATATCTGTGAGTCAGCTTCTTTTTTGTTATATTCACTAGTTTGTTGTATTTTTTAGATTCCACATATAAGTATTTCTCTGACTTATTTCACTTAGAATAATGCCCTCCAAGTCCATCCATGTTGTTGCAAATGGTAAAATTTCATTCTTTTTTATGGCTAAGTAGTATTCCGTTGTGTATATACATATATATATATATATATATATATATATATATATATATATATATATATACACACACACACACACACACACACACACACACACACACACCATGTCTTCTTTATTCATTCATCTGTTGATGGACTCTTAGGTTGCTTCCATATCTTGGCAACTGTAAACAATGCTGCTATTAACATTGAGGTTCATGTATCTTTTTTTCTTTTTTAAAAATTTATTTTTATTGAAGTATAGTTGATTTATGTGTTGTGTTAGTTTCTGCTGTAGAGCAAAGTGATTCAGTTATGCATAATCATTCTTTTTCATATTCTTTTCCCTTATTGTTTATCACAGGATACTGAATATAGTTCGCTGTGCTATATGTTGCTGTTTATCCATCCTATACATAATAGTTTGCATCTACTAATCCCAAACTCCCAATCCATCCCTTCCCCACCCCACCTCCCCTTTGGCAACCACAAGTCTGTTATCTGTGTTTTTGAGTCTGTTTCTGTTTGATGAATAAGTTCATTTGTGTCATATTTTAGATTCCACATATATGTATATCATATGGTATTTGTCTTTCTCTTTCTGACTTACTTCACTTAGTATGATAATCTCTAGGTCCATCCATGTTGCTACAAATGGCATTATTTCATTCTTTTTTATTGCTGAGTAATATTTCACTATATATATATGGCACATCTTCTGTATCCATTTATTTGTTGATGGACATTTACATTGCTTCCATGTCTTGACTATTGTAAACAGTGCTGCTGTGAACATAGGGGTGCATGTATCTTTTCAAATTATAGTTTTTTCCAGATATATGCCCAGGAGTGGGATTGCTGGATCGTATGGTAACTCTATTTTTAGTTTTTTGAGGAACCTCCATACTGTTTTCCATAGTGGCTGTAGCAATTTATATTCCCACCAACAGTATAGGAGAGTTCCCTTTTCTCCACACCCTCTCCAGCATATATTATTTGTAGATTTTTTAATCATGGCCATTCTGATCAGTGTGAGGTGGTACCTCATTATAGTTTTGATTTGCATTTTTCTAATAATTAGTGATGATGAGCATCTTTTCATGTGCCTATTGGCCATTTGTATGTCTTCTTTGGAGAAATGGCTATTTAAGTTTTCTGCCCTTTTTTTTTTATTGAGTTGTATGAGCTCTTTATATATTTTGGAAATTAAGCCCTGGTCATTTGCATTATTTGCAAATATTTTCTCCCAGTCCATAGGTTGTCATTTTGTATTGTTTATAGTTTCCTTTGCTGTACAAAATCTTGTAAGTTTGATTAGGTCCCATTTGTTTATTTTTGTTTTTATACTATTGCCTTGGGAGCCTGACCTAAGAAAACATTGGCACGATTTATGTCAGAGAATGTTTTGCCTATATACTCTTCAAGGAGTTTTATGGTATCATGTCTTATATTTAAGTCTTTAAGCCATTTTGAGTTTATTTCTGTGTATGGCATGAGGGAGGGTGTGTTTTAACTTCAGTAATTTACATGTGATTGTCCAACTTTTTCCTCAGGATTGCTTTGGCAATGCTGTGTCTTTTATGATTCCATATAAATTTTAGGATTATTTGTTCTAGTTCTGTGAAAACATCCTGGGTAATTTGATAGGGATCACATTAAATCTGTAGATTGCTTTGGGTAGTATGGCCATTTTAACAATATTAATTCTTCCAATCCAAGAGCATGGGGTATCTTTCCATTTCTTTGAATCATCTTCAGTTTCCTTTGTTAATGTTTTATAGTTCTCAGCATATAAATCTTTTACCTCCTTGGTCAGGTTTATTCCTAAGTATTTTCTTTTATTTATTTTGGCTGCAATTTTAAAAGGGATTTTTTTTACATTCACTTTCTGATATTTCATTGTCAGTGTAAAAAAATGCAACTGATTTCTGTATTTTAATCTTGCATCCTGCTACCTTGCTGAATTTGTTCATCAGTTTTAGTACCTTTTGTGTGGTGTCTTTAGGGTTTTCTATATATAGTATCATGTCATCCGCATATAATGACAACTTTACCTCTACCCCTTCAGTTTGGATACCTTTTATTTCTTTTTCTTGTCTGATTGCTGTGGCTAAGAGTTCCAATAAAGTGGTGAGAGTGGGCATCTTTGTCTTTTTCCAGATTTTAGCAGGAAGGCTTTCAGCTTTTCACCATTGAGTGTTATATTGGCTGTGGGTTTGTCATAAATGGCTTTTATTATGTTGAGATATGTTCCCTCTATACCCACTTTGCTAAGAGTTTTTATCATGAATGGATGTTGAATTTTATCAAATGCTTTTTCTGTATTTGTTAAGATAATATGTGTTTTTTTGTCTTTTGTTGATGTGGTGTATCATATTAGTTGATTTGTGTATGTTGTGTATGTTGACTCTCCTTGTTCCCCTGGGATGAATCCAACTTGGTCATGGTGTATGATCTTTTTTTATGTGTTTTTGGATTCAGTTTGCTAATATTTTGTTGAGAATTTTTGCATCTATATCCATCAAAGATATTGGTCTGTACATAGAATTGGCTTCATAGAATGTCTTTGGGAGTGTTCCCTCCTCTTCAGGTTTTTGAAGTGTTTGAGAAGGATTCGTTTATGTCCTTTGTGTGTTCAGTAGAATTCACCTGTGTAGCCATCTGGTGCTGGACTTTTGTTTGTAGGGAGTTTCTTTATTACAGATTCTATTTCACTTCTAGTGATTGGTCTGTTCAAATTACCTATTTCTTCCTGATTCAATTTTGGTGAGCTGTATGTTTATAGAAACTTGTCCATTTCTTCTAGGTTGTCGAATTTGTTGGCATCTAATTGTTCATAGAATTCTCCTGGGTTTTTTTTTTTTTTCTTTGCATTTCTGCAGTATCATTTGTTATTTCTTCTTATTCATTTCTAATTTTGTTTACTTGGATCCTCTCTCTTCTTGGTGGGCCTGGCCAGAGGCTTGTCAATATGGTTACCCTTTCAAAGAACAAGATATTGGTTTCATTGATTTTTTTCTATTGTTTTTTAATCTCTATTTTATTTATTTCCTCTGATCTTTATTATTTCCTTCCTTCTGCTGACTTTGGGTTTTGTTTGTTCTTCTTTTTCTAATTCTTTTAGGTGGTAGGTTAGGTTGTTTATTTGAGATTTTTCATGTTTTTTAAGGAATGCCTGTATCACTATGAACTTCCCTCTAAGAATTGCTTTTGCTGCATCCCATAGATTTTTGTATGGTTGTGTTTTCATTACTATGGAATCATCCCAGGCCCTGGCCCAGCCTCCAAGTGCACACACCCATAAAATCCACAGCTGCTAAGGCCAGACCTGTCCCAGCCACAGGAGTACCCATAGTCCACTCAGATGTCTTGCAGGCACTGCGTTTACAAAACTGGCAGTGGTGGTATAAACCCACGGATCACATAGCCATGGGGAAAGGGCTCAGTTTTCATCCCCACCTCCATGTGTGGGCAACCCCCTGGCACTTGCACACTCCCAGAGCTCATAGAGGTGGTGCTGCGCTGGCTGAGAGTGCTTAGAGAGAGAGGCTGCTTGGTGGGCCCTGCCCCTCCCTTCCCAAACTCTTTTAACAATGGCACTTCAGTTCCATGGTGGACCTGAGCTTCTGTGTGCCCCCCTGGTTGCAGCCATACCACACTCCAGTCCCTTCAGGCTGTCTTCATGCAGCCAACCCCAGTCCTCTCCCTGGATCTGTCCTCTGAAGCCCAAGTTTCAGCACTCAGCTCCTGTGTGCACCAGTGGACACACGTCTCAGGCTGGGGAAAGCAGGGCTACGGCACAGACCATCTATGCAGGTCTCTCTCTATTCTGCCTGCCATAAACTGGCTATGTGCTCTCCTCTGAGGCTCTGAAGCTTCCTTTCTGCCCCAACTGATCTCCCTACAGGTGAAGGGGCTTCATAGGGTGTGGGAACCTTTCCTCTTACACAGCTCTCTCCCAGGGGCACTGGTCCTGTCCTGATTCCCCCACTTTTATTTCTTTCATCCTACCTGGTTACATGGAAATCTCTCCTGCAATTTTGGGTGTCTGAGGTCTTCTGCCAGCGTTCAGTAGGCATTTTGTGAGAGTTTTTTCCACATGTGGTGTATTTTTGATATATTTGTGGGACGAGGTAAGCTCCACATTTTTCTATTCTGTCATCTTGATTGGAACCCACATGCTTCTAATAGCAACACACGGGAGTGTCTATCTTGCTTTACACTGGTCTGGATAGAGTATTATATAATTATGCTCTAATTACTGTAGTTAAAAACTGCTATCCCAGTGTTTTCTCCCCCCCTCCTCTTTTTATGTCTATTTTCTGTGTTAAGATCATCTTCTGTTTTTGTTTTCTTCATTTAAAATTGTCTGTTTATAATTTTTCTTTGTCTAATTAGCTACTGAAGTCTTCTTATTATAACATTTAAGCTCTATAGATAAGATGTTAATTTTACACATTTTTCCAATTTGCTATTTTCTTTTCATTATGATTGCCTCAGAGGAGTTATTACTCTTATCATTGTTATTACCAGTGCTGCTAGTAGAGTAAAAAATGTTTTTATGTTGTCAAGTCTGTCCATCTTCCATTATGCTGATTTCTAACCTGGAGAGTCATATTTTCTGTAGATGTTTGCTGAATATCCTCAGCTTTAGAGCATTAAAAATGTATTATATTCATGATAAATCTGAAATCTCTGTCAGTGTTCCTATGAGTTAAGAATCTAAGTTTTTTCCCCTTTCAAATTGTAACCGATTCTCCCAGAACTTTTAATTTACGAATATTTGTTAACCCATTGATTAATGTGACCTCTAACCTTTACAAAATTATTATCTAGAATAAGGGGAGCCCTTTTTAAGCAGACATAATTTATATTTTAGTATTGCTTATATTTCAGCTAAATTTTTCCCTCTGCATATTTTATTCTCATTGATCATAGGGTGATACGTGAGTAAAAAGATAACTCTCCAACCAGCCAGATGAGTTAATGAGCCCTGAAAGTTAATGGAGTAGAGATTCCAGAGCAGTTTAATCCATATCTTAAATATACAAAAAAAAGAAAATTATGAAACATTTAAGAGGCAAGATGTAATCAATCACATGCAACTGATGAACCCAAAGCTAATTTACTTTATGTATTCATAAGTTTCTATAGTTTGTTGCATTCCAGAAGTCTCCTTAGTTTTTTTTTTTTTTTTTTTTTTTTTTTTTTGGCTGCACCAGGTCTTAATTATGGCATGCGGGATTGTAGTTGGGGCACGTGGACTTCTTAGTTGCGGCATGTGGACTCTTTTTTTAAAAAATTAATTTATTTATTTATTTTTGGCTGCGTTGGGTCTTCTTTGCTGCACGCGGGCTTCCTCTAGTTGCAGTGAGCGGGGGCTACTCTTCGTTGTGGTGTACAGGCTTCTCATCACAGTGGCTTCTCTTGTTGCAGAGCACCAGCTCTAGGCATGTGGGCTTCAGTAGTTGTGGCTTGTGGGCTTTAGAACACAGGCTCAGTAGTTGTGGCAGGCACATGGGCTTAGTGGCTCTGCAGCATGTGGGATCTTCCCAGACCAGGGTTCGAACCTGTGTCCCCTGCATTGGCAGGTGGATTCTTAACCACTGTGCCACCAGGGAAACCCCCGTATGTTTTTTTTATCACTTGTAATAAAATTTCTGATTCTATTTTTGACTTTTGACTGCTGGCAGCTTTCAAGCTCCACCACTCCCCTTTCCTCTTCTATTTGGACAATCTGATAAGAAAGACTGAATGTTCCCTCCCATGACACCAATGAGAAGTTAAGAACTCCCAAACTCATCCTAGAAGCTTTACCTCCCTGTACCCCCAATCACCATAACACACTAAACCAGTCACCCCTCCTTCTCTCTCAAACCATATTTGGAAATACCTGGGAGAAAATATTTTCTTGTCTTCTTGGTGTGTGTCTGACATCATCAATATCAGTATCTAAACCAATTTGGGAATCTGTCGTACTCCTGTGGGGTGACTACAACACACACAGTTTGATTTCTCTAGTAATGACACAGGTACATTTCTGACCAGTCAATTGTTATTGCTGATTAGTAAGTCTAAATTACCATTTTTCCAAGCAGTTGGGTTACTTTTTTCTTTTTAATTTAAAAAGTAAGTTTCAACTGAAGAGAAGAATTATAATCATTACATTTACCAATAAGAGCAAATTGGTAAGTCCTTCTTTCTTGAAAGATAAAAATGTCTTAAAAGTCATATAGTTATTTCTTATTTTGTACAAGGAAGAGAGTGGTAGTAACAAAAATAATAGAAAATTGATATGAATGAAGTGAGGAAACAATGAATTATATACAGCCTGTAAACTCATTTGTGGATAACCAGAGAAATCATACATAAGATGAACATAGGTAATTACAAAGAATTATTGGTGATTTGAAAAAAAGGAAGAAGATACTGACAGTAATGTGTTTTTTATAAAGCCTTTATGCAAAGAAGTGGGTGATAAGAAGAGGGAAGAAAATTTTTTTTTACAGTTCTATGAAATTAAAAATCCTGGGCACATTACCTTAATCTTTGATGAAAATAATCTAAAGAAGAAACCTCATTTTCTTTTTTTCTCCTTTTCTTTCCTTCTTTCATTTATTTTTTCCCTTCTCTCTTTATTTTCACATATATGGCCCTTGTTCCACAAGTGACTTGAGTTCACTTACTAGAAAATGCAATATCATAAGATTTGCTGTCTTTAACTTGCTGAAGTTTCCCTCAAAACAATGTCTGTGCTAAATTATAAGGAATTTCAAAATTTAGAAATAAACTTTAAAAGAGTACTTTATTCTTATTTACTGTATCTCCCATAAATAGACAGGAGTGAGCCAAGTACAAATCACAAGACCAATATTCAGAAGCAGAGATTTGAATATAATCAGTCAGATTTCAACTCATCTCTCCTCTTTGAAATTCAGTTTTCAAATATTAGTTCAAGGGTTCTTATCCATATTTCTAGTCATCATCTTCCATTCAGCATCAACCCTGATGTGTCTGTCTAGCTGTCTATCCCTAGCACTTCATACTGCTTTATCTGAACAAATGGTGTCACTTGGAGGAATTTTAGATATAACTATATAAATACATTAACAGTAATTATGTAAGTGAAAGATACCATAACTTAGTTCATTCTTTTCCCTGGTTCCACTGCTTCACATCAGTCTGTTTTTAATTGGGAAATGAGAAAGTCTATTTTCTCCTTCTCTGTTTTTCTTCCTATTTCTCCTAAATCTTCTATGTCTGTTAATTTTTAAGGAACAAAAGCAGTGTTGCCTATGCATATGTGACTCATAAAGTTTAAGTGAAACATCACTGTTGAAAACTTCATTCAGTGTTTTCTTGAAGACTCTAATTCCTAAAATGCAAACATGATTGTCTGATAGATTTAGAAGGCTGAGAAGTTGAGGAGAGGGTTATTAAAATTAATTTAGTCTTGTGATGTGGTGGCTTTGCTATTGAGCCAAGCTTAATCTGATCAATATCCTCTACTCTAGATATCAGGAGAAAGTGCCTCATTGTAAGACGTCAAGAAGGTTGGCTTTCTGTAACATTATGTCAGACATTGTCTACATATGTTTGAATCTTTACATACTGTAAACATGGGATACACACACACTCACACACACACACATATATACTGGAAAATATTACATATTTACTTTTAGAAATGTGTTTGATTATTTTCAAATATTTTCTGAAATAAAGTTGTAAAGTTGCCCAGTGGTTTCCATAAGAGAAGATAATTTTTATTTTTGAAAAAATTGTTTTTCAAGTTTTGCTTTCTTCTTTAGATCAAAGGTAGGATATGAGGAAAACAGAGAATTGTATTTCCAAACTGTCATTTAGGTATGAGTCTGAGAATTGTTGATTTTGTAAAATAAAGGAACAAGGGGAATTGGCATGTAGACAGTTCAAGGAAGAATAAATAGGCACCTGCCATACCTTAGAGAATTTTTGAATCTTAGACTGTGAAGTTGCAAAATAATTTTTATCAGTCTTACTTTGGAACCTTATTAACTTTTCTCCTCACTCCACTGCTCAAAGGGCGTAGTTATACCTATACTCTGTTGATTGTAGGAAAAACAATTAGTACATCTTTGGAAGGGTGGTGGGTAAGATATTTTAAGGATTACTAAAATGTTCAAACTCTCATTGCATGTTCTGACTTGTAAGAATTGAGCTAAAGGATACAATGAGAGGGAAAATAACATGTAACATAAATGTTATAATCTTTTTCATATTAAAAATATTTTCATTCAAATAAATTGAAATTTAGATTATTATTCATATACAAATTTCGTATGTATTATGACATACGAAAACATGATTTAGTGAAGAAATGAAGGCTCTAACATTTCACACATGCTGCTTAAAAACTACATAAACACCCCCTTTTTAAGATGAGGACAAGAAAAAAATATATAATAGAATTGTGAAGTTGATAGTATTTGAATAATACAGTCTTTTAATTTTTCTATATAATATTTGTACAATTTAAAATAAGTTCTTATATTACTATAATTTTATGTGAAAAAATTATGCCACTCATCTCAGTTTGGTAACTGAGGAAGCTATCTCAATGATTGAACAGGTGTTTCCTGAAGTGACATGCAGGAGAAACACAGTGGTTTAGGGTATTTCTCACCAGGAGGATAACTTTTCCCAAAGCCAAATATTCATGCATGTCCAAATACAGATGTAGTTAAGGGTGTGATATAAAGTGGGAGTGTGAGAGCATTTCCTTTGAGAAAAATAAATTATTGTTGAGAGGCCATTGGTTTGGTAAACTTAATCTGGGACTGCAAAATTCTGGGGAGTAACTGACAAGATAAAGAAAGCTCCAGAACCCTGGGCAATATTCCTACCCCAGCAGTCATCTGGAGTAAAGGAATATTAGAAGTTGTACACCCATGACGTCTTAGAGGTTTGCAAGAGGACTGTATTCAGCCGAATATCTGAGCATCATTAACAGACCACCTACAGGATCAGTGTGCCCTGCATTGAAAAGCCAGCTGCAGTGAGACACTTTTGAATGAAGAAGCATCTGGAAATTGAGGATATCAGAGAAGCCGCCTACTGATGGAGAGGTGAGTTTTGGGGTATCCCCTCTTGGACAGAGATTGGGCTGATTGAAATAAGCTTTCTAAGAGGAGGAAGGGAGTATAGAAGACTCAGTTCATTTAGTGGAGAAAGGCTGAGTTTATCATTTTCCTTGCAGAGGAGATCAACTATACCTGAGGAAACAGAACCTACAAATAATGACTCTCTGTAGGAGCTTCAAGTCCACCAGAATTTTCATGAGGTAATTGTGCCATGCATTTGCTGTCTACCTGAGTGATGGCTACTGCCTTTTATGTTGGTTTATTTTCTTTCTCACCTGGGACGATGTGGAAAGTGGGGGGTATGATGAGAAATTATCTAAGCCTGAAGAAGGGGAAAATTCAGCCCAGAAAGCTATTGCCTGAAGCGAGGCTAGAATTTCACTTCAACTTCTAAAAGACTGGACTGAAGCAAACATGGATATCTATAGAAATTCTCTTGAGTGGGAGCCATTATGATGAAACCCAAAATTATGCATCATGGGAAATAAATTATAGATAAGTAGGTAGATACAAAGATAGATAGATAGATTTTATTCTGGTTTTAGATCATATCAAGATCTTGAGGCTATTTTCTCAAAGGGTCAGAACAGTCTTAAATGAGGAATCACTCTACTGGGGGGTGGGGGGTGGTAGAATAAGAAGGATGGGAAAAGACACACTTATCTGGGGACCTTGTGCAGCTCTGAGAGCCAGAGGTGTTTGCTGGATTCAGAAAAGACAGAGGTTAACTGTCGAAGGCAAAAATAACTGTCAGATGGGAGTTGAAAGTGTTAGGAGGGGAACAGAATGGAGCACACATAAGAGTTCCACAGGCGATGGCTGCTCTCATGGAGAAACCCTCATATTTCCAACCTAGTCTGAAGCGCAGTGTCTGGTCAACAAGGCTCTATGCTCTGGTGAGTTTCCTAGCAGAGGTGTCTGGGAGTAAAGAAGGTAAGAACAAAAGAAAGAAACATTTCTCTTCCCCGCCAATACCAGGTTTTCACCAAAGCTGAAGTGTACATGTAGAAGTCTCTAGCATGGTACCTAATAGTTTGTAAATATTCAGTATCTGTGTGGTTTGTGTGTGTGTGTGTATAAAGATTCACTCTAAGGTAGCTAGCTAGTGGGAAGCAGCCGCATGGCACAGGGATATTGGCTCGGTGCTTTGTGACAGCCTGGAGGGGTGGGATAGGGAGGGTGGGAGGGAGGGAGACGCAAGAGGGAAGACATATGGGAACATATGTTTATGTATGACTGATTCACTTTGTTATAAAGCAGAAACTAACACACCATTGTAAAGCAATTATACCCCAATAAAGATGTTAAAAAAAAAAAAAGATTCACTCATTTCCCATTTTTTTCTTCTTAGCTAACCTGACTACAAGACGATGCCCATACTGTATCCTGATCAAAAACATTGTAATTGTGGAGATGATTCTTCTTTTTATCTCCTGTAACACCTGTACCTCTCCTCTGTCCAACCATTAAAGGGAGCAGTTACCTACAAATGTACTATGTGCAGGTCCAAATGATAAAGAGTACACAGACAACTTAGAGGCAGGATTGAATACACAAGAAGAGTGGTTCTTGGTGTTCCGAGTGGCACTTCGCCTACTCATGTGTGCTGCACATCTTCCACCCCCAAAATGAGACCTATGTGGAAAAGGACGACATTGAGCAAAGGGCATAGATGGAAACTTCCTCTCCCTACAACACATCCTCAGCTATTTTGAGCTCCAAAGTTTAAAGAGAGCAAGAAGACTTGCTTCAGATGGCTGGCACCACTGTCACCATCCCCATCTCAGATTCAGAGAGAGGTGTACAAGAAGGAGAAAAGCAGGTGGTTTTCCATGGGAAGCAAGGTAAGTGCTTAAGCACAAAGAGGCTCATTTTGCACTGGGCTCAGCACACTCGATCATTCCAACAGCGATGCTACTGTGTCTTGAGGGACCAAGTAAACTCTCAGCTTGGGTTTCTCTGGTTTCCTGGGATATTGGAGTTTTCATGTGAATTACTAAGGATAATATAGTTTTACCTAAGGAAGAAATATTTCAAAAATTTATCAAGGTCATCTTGAAGGTGAATCTTAATTACTTCCTATTTTGCATTAGTACCATGAATGCAAAAGTGCTAATAAGCAGAAGATTGGTTAAAAATGAGCTATGGAAAGGAGGATGCTGGAATGTTTGACAAAGCAAATAAAGAGACATATGGATTATATGGGAACCAGGGAGTATGGCTATGATTTACAAATGGGACTATGGATAGGTAAATTATTCACATCAATCTGGGTGTCATAAAAGATGCTGCAATAAACACAGTAAAAATGTCACTCAGGAATTAAGTGTGGAGCCCCCTTTGCTCTCACAACAGTCTTTCCGCAGGACCATTGCTTACCCATAGGCTATAGGGCTTGGGGCAAGTCACTGTAGTTGCTGGCTAGGTTAAATACTGAATAATTTTCTACCAAAAAAAAGAGAAGGTAGCAGAAGGTCAAACTTAACAGGATGCAATGGAACAGAAAAACTTGCTACTTAGGCTGTGTGATAAATAGTGTATAATATACTCTCACCCACTTTTGCAGTCATAGTACTAGAAGCTAAGGTTTACCTACTTGAAATTTAACCTAAGAATTTCATTTAGGTGTATATCAACTGAGGCTTCTCATTTGTCCTCTGGGTTCTGGTTTGAGATAGTGATTTCTACTGTCATTATTCCAGGGACACCAGGCACATAAAGAGATAATAAGGGAATAGGTATCAGTTTAACGAGGAATTAAAATAGTAATGTTCATGTATAGATGCCCAGGAATCAGTGTCTTTAAAAAAAAAAAGAGGGACAGTAGAAACCACTACAATGTCTAACGATCAGAGGAGAAAGAGGGTGGAGAGGACAAAGCAGAGAGAAGGGAAAGGGTAGGAAGCAGCCATTCTAGGAGAGAGAAGGAGCAGACACCTCTGGAGGAGAAGTAGGCTTCTGTCTCAGGGTGGAGCTGAGCTGTAACACACACTGAAACAGAGGACGATGGCCACATACACTGAAACAGTGTGAGTCTTGTGGTCTCTTGTGGGTCTAGTGTGCAGAGGGGACCAGGACTGGCCTCTCATCATGTCTTGGTAGGAGGAAAGAAAGAGCACTTCTGTTCAATGGCATTTCTGGGGAAGAGAAAATGAAAATAAAAGACATGTTCTCTCTCTCCTTAGATGATACAGGCATAGGAAATTAAATGGTAGTGAATGAATAATGCTAAAGCCTAGAAGAGAAAGTTGTACAGAAGTGAAGAGAAGCCCAAGAGCTAAGCCCATAGCAGAGGAGATGCCCACCCTTGCTAGACAATTTGTAAGTCCCTCCTAGGTGGTAAATCTAAGCCCATCTAGAAATCCGATTTCAGCCCAGATTATGGCTCCTGACACTGATGTGAATGCCTGTCCCAGATCAGGCTTTTCCTGGAAAAGTAGAGGCACTGGCTTCCTTGTGGATTTCCATATGCAGGATAAACATGAAATTCGTA
The DNA here is from genome assembly GCF_949987515.2 of Delphinus delphis. Lineage (NCBI taxonomy): Eukaryota > Metazoa > Chordata > Mammalia > Artiodactyla > Delphinidae > Delphinus > Delphinus delphis. The sequence continues at coordinate 78,597,328 of NC_082688.1, read as the reverse complement.
GCCTATAGAAATTTATAGCTGCTCAAGGCAATTATTTTTGAGAATATTTGGTTTAAATATTTCTTAGGGTCTCAAAATTAAGGCAGGTTCCCTGGGAGTTTCAGCTGGGTCATTGAGTAGAGAGTTATCTTCTTTGAGTACCTGATTACCATGTGGAAACTCTTGTTCCACATGAAAATACATACACTCTTTTCCCAGCTCTCACAGTCCAAGTGCTGTAAGAAACAGTTACTGACAACAAACGAGAGAGAACTGGACAATCTCTTTTCTTTCCATGAGCACTTTCATCTGAGGCAATCTTGAACACCCCTTGAAAGAAAAACAGAAAAACCCTCACTTGTATTTTGCCTCTTTCAGGGAGTCTTTGAGGATTTCTTAGAGATTGGTCACTGGGAGGTTCACGTTTATATCCTCAAAGTAATGGAAGCCCAGAGACCAGAATGTAGCTGGAACCCAAGAGTGTGGGAGAGGCAGCCTTGAGTTACAGACCCCTGAGCCCTTAGGCTAGCAAAGGCTTGAAGGATCCTGACTTGTGGTGTCCCCCTGCAGTAGCCCTCAGATAGGAGAGAGCCCTTGGTATAACAAGAAGCAGAAGGGGCTTAGATTTAGTATTTCCAAGTTGTGTCTACCATTGCCTGCAGCCAGGAAGAAAGACGCACTGTCTTCCTTGGCAAAGAAGCAATAATATCCCCAAATGGGAAGGAGGCAGCCAAGCTGTCTCAGGGTGAGAAGTCACAGGGTATCCCGGACCTTGTCAGGCCTGAGAATTTGAGCTTCTGAACAGGACATCTTTGAGATAAGCAAATGTGCACTTCGAGTAAGGGCAATCTCTTAACAAAAAAATTCTGTTATTGGCTTCTGCAGGAACTAATTCTCGTAAATGTTAGAAATGCCAGAGTGACCAGATTGAGAAAGGATCAAATTCGTTAGAGTTCTGCCACTAACCCACTTGCTCTATTTCCTTAGTAACACATTTTATCTTTGCAAATTTTTGATACAGGGCTAAGAATGGGAATCTGATCATCCAACAAAAGATCCTGATCTTTAAAGAGGCCATTCTACCTTAACCCAACTGAGGTCTGTATCTTGAAATCATAAGGTTTCCGAAGAGTAGAACACAAGGCCAGTGTTCAGGTCAAGAGGAAAACAAGAGCTTTGGAATCAGACACACTTGAATAAAAATCCAAATTCTTTCACTTACTATTAGATATCGTGTGATTGTCTTGCTTCACCAGACTTCAGTGTTTTCCTTTGTAAAATGGAAGTAATGTTGGATACAAGCAATTGTAAAATGCATCACATACATACCCAAAACACTTGACGCTGTGTATTGCATATAGTACATTTCCAAAATGGTGGTTTTATTATTAGTACTAATATGCTTTGCTGTATATCATCTTCCAGATATGGTTATTGTATGTCACAATTCTTTTATGAGTTTTGAGTTAGCAAAAGTGTATGGTGAGCTATCAGGGAATCATGTCAGTTGAGCCCTAACCGAAGAATCTGGTAGTGATGGACTTGAAGAAATAGAAACTAAAGTCAGAAAGACTGTTTGTATAAATGCAGAATCCTGTATTATTAGAGGGTAGGTAGAGACAGAGGAATCTACAAGGAGTTCAACTTTAGTACCCTGTAAAGAAATTCAACAGAATTTGTGATGTGGCTAAGTAGAAGATGAGCTCCCTGTCAATAAATGTTCACATACAGGCTGGATCGCCTCATGGATATTCCCAAACTGAGTAAATGTTAGAAATTGATTTTTAAGCATTTTAATTTATAAATTACACATAATGTCAGAACAAACTGACAACTAAGTATACAATCTAGGGATAATCATTAACATTTTAATTTAGATATGTATTTTGCAAATTATATAATCAGCCTGCACATATTTTCTGAGCCATTTTTAATTCACTGAACATAACACAATATTAAGAGAATTTAACATTATATGAGTCACTTTAATTCCTACATATTATATGAATGCATTTAATCACTGAATGATGATTTTATGCCTTCTCTGTACAACCACCCTCCTAGAAAAACACAATTACAGTCCTTGTTCTTAAAAGGCTTACCTTCTATTGTGGAAGACTGGCTATATGATAAGTTAAAAATATTCTTTGTTATTAAGGTAATGAAAATTAAAACCAAAATGAGATCCCGGTGCACATCCACTCAAGTGGCTATAATCCAAAGAGCATACCAAGAGTGGGCAAAAATATAGAGAAATTGAAACCTTTATGCTGGTGGGTATGTAAAATGGCCTAGCCACTTTGGAAAACATTTTGGCATTTTCTTAGTTGAACACAAGCTTACTGTACAAACCAACAATTCTGCTGCTAGAAAAATTATATCTACACAAAGATTTATATGCCAATGTTTATAATATTATTCATTACAGCCCCAAAATAATGGATGAAATGTGGTATAGACATATTTTGAAATACCATTCAGCAATAAAAAGACCACTGATAAAGAAATAAAAGAGACCACTGATACAAGCTACAACTTAAGTTTAGAAGCTAGGTGCAAAACCAAAAAACCAAACTCATGTGTGACTGTTTACGTGAACTGTACAGAAAAAAAACAAATTTTATACAGTTGGTTTCCTGGGGCTGGGGGTGTAAACTGGGATTGGTTGCAAATGGGCTCAATGGAATTTTATGGGATTAATAATGTTTTAAAACTGGTTTGTGGCAATGGTGGTCCAACTCTACAAATTTACGTAAAAAACATTGAATTGTACTCTTACGATATGATAATTTTCTGGTACATCTCAATAAAGCTGTTAAAAATGATTTAGGGAAGAAAAATACTCAGGTAAATGCAATGAAGGAAATAAATTGGTTATTGTGTTAAAGAACAAGGGCAAGGATAAGGGGAGAGTTAGATACAGCTCTCAGGAAAGGCTCCCTTGCTAAGGAGGTGGCATTTAAGCTGAGGCTGAGCTCTAATTCAGAAGGTAAGATTTAGCCTTGTGTGAACTAGGCTAACAGCCCACTGGCTAACCACATAGGTTCTGGAGCACAATTCTACCCTTGTATCTTATCAGCTGTGTGATACTGAGAAAGGTACCTAGCTAGCATGTTATTTGCCTCTGAAGAGACAATAATACACATTATTATATAGACAAAAGTAATGTACATTTTCTGGCAAATGAAAAAATAAGTTAGCTATTATTAACCAATTATATATTGCTGGTCAGTTGGAGTACTTATGATGCTTTAATGAGTATTTTTGTGGTTAAACCTATGTATATATGCCTAATTCTTTCATAAAGGTAAGATTAGATTTCATTAAAAATACATATTTTAAGGTATTTGATACATCAGGAAATGCCCAATCACATAGCTAAGTATATGGAGACTGGGAAGAACATCAGCACACCTTCCAACAAAAATTCTATTTTGACCTGTAAGGGAAGGACCTAGAGCTCATTCATCTTTTTATTCCCAAGACAATTGACAATAATGTTTTGCACACTGTTAAGTAGGTGTTCATTGAATGAGTGACTGACTGAATCTTCCAGAGACAAGGATGACTTAGTAACTGGAGAATTTCTTTGGTGACCAGAAGTATATAGACAGTTTTGTGATGCCCTGTACATAGTTTCCCCCTTGAGGGTTTCATCCCTGAACTGAAAAGAAGAAGGTCTGAATCTCCAGAGAAAATATTGAAATAGAAACTGCAGATGAGTGGTTATGTTGAAAGGGCATTGTCTCCTTCAAATCTTGGATTCTCTGTGAATTTGTTTTTTTTTATTAGTCACAAAGAGGGAGCCATTTTATGCTTTTTGAGGTAGTTTAGCAATAGTAAAGGGACAAAAAAGATGAGTCAGTGATAATTAGAATATAAAATCACCAGTTGATAATGCATTAGAGCTTCTAGTATGTTAGACACAAATTTGGAGATGAATGAGTGCATTTTGATGTAGTTACCAGATCCTCATGGTGCCTGCATAATCATGTAGCCTGAAGCAGAATTATGAAGGCATGAAACACATCTTTTGTGTCCAGGGTACATTTTGAATTACCTCCTCTTTCACTAGTGGCTCCTTTCCTTCTCAGATGTATGCTGGCCTCCTACCCTCCCCTTTTCCTTTCTATCCTTTCCATCATAACCCACTCTCAGACAAGCAATTGATATGTTAATCTTTCTTTAGTGTACTTCTAAATACCTTGAAAAGAAAGTTGATAGTGTGTACATATATATGTGCATATATATATATATGGATATATATTAAATGTGTGTATATAGACATATGTATTAGATTACTGAGGAGTGTATATAGTTATATATCCATCATATATTTTGTTATTTATTATATAAACATGACTGTAATAATGTATATGAAATTACATGTATATATACAACTCACTTGCTGTGTGTGTGTGCATGTGGTTGAAGAAAGACATAAATGAAAAAAGATTTTCATTAGATTTCACTTGATTTCACCTTCCTAAGTGTTGTATTTTCAGAAATATTTTTTCAATGTTGAATGAAAGCTTCACAATTCATTATAAATGGTCAAATAAAAGATAATAGTATTTTGACATGATAATATGTCAGTTTACCTATCTTCACACTCTTTAAAATATTTCATAAAACTAAAAATTGGTTAGTAAGATATATTTTTACATAAAGCAAGAGAGCCAATATCAAAATTTTATGGGAACCCACTAGTGAGGATTGCGCTGTGCCCTTCTTCACAAGGACTTCTTCAAATATGTTGTCTGCCTGGAAGGTCAAACAAAACCAGTTTGAAAAAATCTTGATCTTATATATGCTTATAAAGAAGAAGAGATGGCAGTCCTCAGCAGTCATGGCAAGAGCAATTTACTTAGGAGAGAGAGATAAGTGACAGGTAGAGAAAATTTCTGGAGACCTTGAGATGAAAGTGAAATGCTTTTTTATATAACCAAAGGTCAGATCCTTAGTACTTTTAAGAAGCCCTCCTCGATGATCTCTTTTTATTTCTTGGTGTCAAAGTGAAATTAGATAAGTCTTGAATTTTCTCAGTTTTAATGGAATCAGGACCTCAAGTTCATGATGCAAAAAGACCAAGAAATATGAAACTGTGAATAGTTAGGCTCTAGGCCAATAATAAGTTAAATATCTTTGTCTTTATTTTTATTACCTCTTTTCAATATAAGAAGATTTCTATAGTTTTTGAAGGTATTTGGCCAGTTATTATAAAATTATTACAGCATGTTTTTTCATCCTAAACTATATAATTGACTGTTATGTGTCACTGTCTACCATTATGGATGTTTTGTTTTAGTAGAATGCAGTAGTCGTTCAAGGAATCTCAAAAACAATTATGCACTGTGATACATATTATGAAAGCTTAATATAGGATACTGTGAACAACAGAGGGGGAACAGTCGTGTTATTGGTTTTAGGGAAATTATTTTTAAGGAAATGGACCTCAGCAAAAGAGGGCAATGTAGTGGCAGTGTAGGCAAGAGGGCAAGAGGAAACGAAAATGTTTTAGGGGCTGGCTTGGCACACATTTGTAGGCCATGTGAAGGATATTTTTTTGATAGGAAATCATGCAGGATTTCAAGCAGTGTACTGACTTTTGACCATGTTTTAAGAGCATCTTTATGCATTTAAAAAATGGAGACCAACAGGGTAACAGTCTCCTTCAAAGTTCAGGAAATTTATAAGGGAAAATGATGCTTGAAGCAAAATGCATGTTAATTACCTCTAATTAAAAAAAAGTTTTGATATCTGAATATGGCCAACTCTGCCTATTAGATTCAAACCTCTATAAGGAATAGTCCAAAAATGTAGAACTAAATGTGGAAAATCATCCCAGGAGAAAACGTTAAGGCAAGTGGAGAATATAGCAGGAGATCTGCAGGAGTGACAGTCCTGAGATATTAATTATCCAGATAAAACAGACATTCTTGAGAGTTCTAATTTGTGTTCATATGATATTGTCACTTGTAGTATATTCTTTCTTTGGAATTTCCATATCATATATTGCAATCACATAAAGTTTCTGTGCTTTGTCGCTATATTCCCCTTCTATTATACAGATAATGATATGAATGTCCAGAGATGAATGCCATGTTTATAATGAACTTGGTAAGTTCTCATTTATCTTCCACCTATTGCTCTTGTTTTCTTTTTCCCACAAATTTTCTGTTCTATTACCAGGTTCATTGTCAGTTATAGGGGCCATAGACCAGCCACAGTTTTTCTAACAGTACTGTAACAGTTACAAATAGATGCTTGCAAGATTATGAAATGGCACTGAGTAGGTAGTTTACAGTTTTAAGACTATATGTTCTTAAGAAGTCAGAAAATAATCATTGCCTTTAAATATTGCACATCAAACAATATCTGTACTAACAGCCGTTTATTGGCCAACTGACATATGCCAAACTGTGGCTTATATGATTTTTTTTTTAATCTTTGTGACATAGTAATCTCATTTATCCACAAGGAAATAGAAGTCAGAGAGCTTATTTTACTTGTCAAAGTAAACTAGTTACAAAGTCTAGATTCTAATCTGGGTTTGTCTGCTTTCATTGTGCTGTTCATCCTACATTTAATGTACATTTTGGATTTCATAATTCTTTTGTTCCACTTTATTTTCTATCAGGCTTATGTCTTTAACTCTTGCCTTTTCTCACTCCCTATTCAGTCTCATCAATGACTCCATTTCTGTCCTTGTCTCTGATCATAGGTATGAATAGTTCTTCACTCAAAAGCTGCACTGGGCATGGTTTTCATTGTAAATTACAAAACTGTAGCTTTAATTCCTTGCACATCTCTAGCTAGACTTGGTCATAAAACTACGTATGCCATTAAATAAATGTATCCCAAAATGAGTTTCATAGAACACTAGTTGAATGAAGTGTTCCTTGAAAATGGAATGCCAAAATCAAGTAAATTGAGAGAATTCTGTTGCTTTTATGCCTTTCCTCATGCTAGATTACTCCCAATAAACATTAGCATATGAAATTGTCATAGACATTGTACAGTAAAACAATATTTATTTCAAAAGAAATCTTTGACCATAGAAAAACATTGTCCACTTTGAAAAAAAAAAAAAAAAAACTACAAAAACTGTTTCCTAGACTTCTCTCTCTCTCTCCTTACTGGCAATCCTTTGAATGAAAACGCTCAGGATTTACCAAGCTAAATTGCTACATGGGTTAGAGGAGTTTAGAAATAGTTATTAAAAATCATATACACATATGTCTGTTTTTATGTCTATGATTATACTTATTTTACATACATTGCTTTGACTTATAAAGTTCCTATGTAACCTTGGGAAATTAAACATTTAACATTCCTTAAATTTCTGTGCACTTACATCCTATACACCCAATACCAAAATTTTAGATGTCACATATGATCTCCAAGTCACATTTCATTTATCTTATGTGCCAAAAAGTGAAAGACATAATGATATTTATTTAGCCTTTTATAAGATATCCTAATCACATGTGTTTTCTAAAAGTGTATAAAATTGAGCATCATTTTGAAATATATATGATACACTTAGGTTGCTATATATATGAAAAATTATAAAAGAAGGAAAAGACAGTTACATCTCTCAAACATATTTGATTTTTGTTAATCATTGACACAAGAGTAAATCTGTCCTAGGAGCATTATCAGAATAATTATTACCTTTCTATACTTTTCTTTTGACAGTAGGAAAAAGATGACTCAGAAATCAATGAACAGCTAGACTAGCAATCTAGGTGTTGATTGAGTCGGAAACTATTTACCTCCTTGCATAATTCTACTACCCAAACAATTATTGCCGAAATATATGCAAACGCAAATCCAAGATCCCATAGAAATATTGATTTCCATGAAAAAAAGAATATGTGCAGCAGTGCATGACCAACTAGATGTACTGTTTCTGGGCAATTGATAGGTAATGATCATTCTCTATGGGGAGCTATGTGAAGCATTCATGTAAATTTTATTGAATTTGTGACCAGTCACCCATAAAAGATAATTATATATGTCTGAGTATGAGGTGACCTGATCGTCCTATCAAACATGGTTTTAGAACAAACCTTAACTACTGTGGAGTTTACTATACAGACATATGAATAAAAATAACACCGGAGGTCTTTCTTACAGTGTTTGGGAGAGAAATATAAATAATTGAATTTAAGAAGAGAATTAAATTTACCCAGTCTACAGAATGGTTCAAGACAAGATGTGCTTATAGACAGTTATGTTGGTTAAGTCGTTTTTTGAATTAATTGTCCAAGAGAAACATGCTGATTCTAAGGGAAGAAGTTACCTTGCTGGGTTAGAGTGGTCCTATAACTGCTCTCAGCCAAATGTATTTAACCTAGTAGAAATGTCAACAAGGATCTGGACTAGAGAAACATGGAAAGTAGAGAGTGTCTCAGGTACCACGCCACCTCTTAGCATTTTTTATAATAAAAAATCTGTATTTTCTTAATTTGTACTGAATGTTCTGTTGTTAATCGTATACCATCCATAGATAAGAACAATGTGGTCAGTGATTGATTTGAGCTGGGGTGCCTAATTTCTGGGCCCATCTCCACATATTTTGATTCAATACATATTCATAATTAATATATAGTCATATAAATTTTTATAGATAACTTAAATATATGAATTTCGCATATATACATATATGTATATAATTTCCTTGTACGGTATTGATAGTCTGATGTGGTACGTACTGGGTGATCACTTCAAATAACAGAAAATTTGTCTAATATAAATGTATGTTTTTAACTCTCTATTGTTTGATCACTCTTTATAACAAAACTAAAACTGATCTTACATTATTTTTTAAACTTAAGTCAGTACCTGTCTAATTTTGTCACTACATAAATAGCCGTTCTATTTACTGATAACCCATACCATCATCCATACAGTATTTTTACCTCTTTTTTGGTATATTCATTTTAGAAAAACTGTTTTACTACATTCACACAAAATACCATGTGGTGCTGGGCATTTACCTTAATAAAACTCTTAGTCTAATAGGAGACATGAAAATATTCATAAATATTTACTTCATAGTAAGATAAATGACATGAAAAAGTAATGCACATAGCACTATGGGAGCAAAATAGATGGATATCTAAATAAGGCTAGGTAAACTTTTCTAGAAAGAAAACATTAAGTTGTATCATTTTTTTCTCTTTTCTTTTTTTATATTACATACCCAAGATATATTTATTTTATAAATGGAAATTTGTACCTCTTGACCACCTTCACAATTTCACCCACTCCCCTCTAGCAACCACCAATCTGTTTCTGTATCATTTTTCTTTGTTTTGTTTGTTCATTTATTTTTTTTAAGATTCCATGTATAAATGATATCATATGGTATTTGTTTTTGTCTAACTTATCTCACTTTGCATAAAATACCCTCAGAGCCCATCCATATTATTGCCAATGGCAAGGTTTAATTCTTTTGTATAGCTGAGTAATATTCCATTGTGTGTGTGTGTGTGTGTGTGTGTGTGTGTGTGTGTGTGTGTATCAGATCTTCTTTATCCATTCATCAATCAATGGATATTTAGGTCATTTTCATATCTTGGCTATTGTAAATAATGCTGCAGTGAATATAGGGGTACATATATCTTTTGGAATTAGAGTTTTAATATTTTTGGATAAATACCCAGAAGTGGAATAGCTGGATCATGTGGTCATTCTAGTTTTTAATTTTCTGAGGAACCTCAATACTGCTCTCCATAGTGTGTGCAACAATTCACATTCCCACCAACAATGCACAAGAGTTCTTTTCTCCACATCTTTTTGATAATAGCCTTTCTAACAGATGTGAGATGGTATCTCATGTGGCTTTGATTTGCATTTCCCTGATGATTGGTGATGTGGATCATCTTTTCATGTGCTTGTTGGACATCTGTAAGTCTTCTTTGGAAAAATGTCTATTCAATTCTCTGCCCATTTTTAAACTAAAAAAAGTTTTGTTATTATGTTATATGAGTTATTTACATATTTTTTATATTAACCCCTTAATGGATATATGATTTCAAAATCTTCTCTCATTCAGTAGGTTGACTTTCATTTTATTGATGGTTTCCTTCCTAGGGAAGAAGATTTTTAGTTTGATGTAGTCCTACTTGTTTTTTTTTTTTTTTTTTTTTTGCTTTTGTTGCTCTTGCCTTTGGAGTCATATCCAAAAAGTCACCAAGACTGATATCAAGGATTTAACTCCTATGTTTTCTTCTTGGAGTTTTGTGGTTTCAAGTCTTACATTCAAGCATTTAATCCATTTTGAGTTAATTTTTGTGCATGGTGTAAGGTAGTAGTCTAATTTCATTCTTTTGCATGTGGCTGTCCAGTTTTCCCAACACAATGTATTGAAGAGACTATCTTTTCTCCATTGTATGTTCTTGCCTCCTTTGTTGTAAACCAATTGGCCATATATGTGTGGGTTTATTTTGGGGCTCTCTATTTTTTTTCATTGTTTTATGCATCTGTTTTTATACCAATACCATACTGTTTTGATTACTATCACTTTGTAATACAGTTTGAAATCAGGGAGCATGATGCCTCCATCTTTGTTCTTCTTTCTCAATATTGCTTTAGCTATTCGGGGTCTTTTTTGATTCCATACAAATTTTAGGATTATTGGTTCTATTTCTGTGAAAAATGCCATTGGAATTTTGATAGGGATTGAATCAAATCTGTAGATTGCTTTGGGTAAATATTTTAACAATACAAATTCTTTCAGTTCATGAGTATAGAATATATGTATTTTTGTCTTCTTAAATTACTTTCATCACTTATACTTTTCAGTGTCCTCATCTGTCACTTTCTTGGTTAAATGTATTCCTAGGTATTGTATTATTTTTGATGTACTAGTAAATGGAATTTATTCTTAATTTGTCTTTTTCATAGTTTGCTGTTAGTGTATAAAAACATGATATATTTTGTTTGATTTTGTACCCTGCAACTTTATTGAATTTGTTTATTAGTACTACAGTTTTGGTGCAGTCTTCAGAATTTTCCCTATATAAAATCATGTCATCCACAACTAGTGACAGTTTTATTTTTTTTCTTTCCAATTTGGATGCCTTTTATTGCTTTTTCCTGCCTAATTGCTCTGGTTAAGACTCCCAAACTTTGTAAAATAAAAATAGCTTGAGTTGTACCTTGAAGAATATATGGGGGGTTTCCCTGCTGGCGCAGTGCTTGAGAGTCCGCCTGCCGATGCAGGGGACACGGGTTTGTGCCCCGGTCTGGGAAGATCCCACATGCCGCAGAGCGGCTGGGCCCGTGAGCCATGGTCGCTGAGCCTGTGCTTCCAGAGCCTGTGCTCCGCAACGGGAGAGGCCACAACAGTGAGAGGCCCGCGTACCGCCAAAAAAAAAAAAAAAGAAAAAATATATGGGAAGTAGCTTTATGTGGAAGTCAAACTAGTGAAAAAGTCACAGGCAACATATAGCTTGTGGAAGAAAGGAAACCTCAAACAGAATGACATGCTTGAGAACTACAGTGCTACAGCACTACAGCACTCTGGAGTGTGGTGTGGAGAATGTGGAGAGAAAGATAGCTGTAACCTGGTAACACTATGAAAGTTGCAGGTTGAAATCTTAGAAGTAAAAATACTAGAAAGCATTTGTTTAGCTTCATTTCAGCCAAATGTTTTTCAAAATTTCCATTTTAACTGAAATTGTTAGTCCCAGCTAATACACAGGATAGTCTGCAAGCCTTAACCAGGTCTGTGTGCCCACAGTGTTTCCTCTACAACACCTTCCACCTATACCTCCATTTTTATGATCAAATACATACAGGGCAGAGATGCCCAAAATAGGTTGCATTGGCTCATTTCACTCTATAGTGCTCACTGGTTTTTCTGCAGATTTTTTCTGTAATGAACATTGGGCTGAATATCAGGAGATCATATCTCTAATTCCAGCCATTCAATCACCTGCCTGGGAGACCTTGAGCCAAAGTCTTCCTTGTGACATTATAAATATGAACAGGTGGTTATTAAAGTCGTTTCTTTGCATTACAGTGCTATATTAAAATAGCACGCTGAATCTAATATGTAGAATAATAAAAGCCAAACACCTCTGGTCAAAGCAACATTGTGGGAGATGAGCTTTGGTCATCCCCTGCTGTCTCTAGAAAGGACCTCAGATACCATTGTTTCACCTCTGTTTGTAATAAGGGGAATTCACATAACCAAGGTTATAAAAATAATTTTAATATGTATCCTTCTCCACTTGAGAGGCTCCACATATGGAAGGACTCACCACTCAGGATATCTGGTGGGGGAGCATTCATTCCTACGATGTTTGGATGGTTTTTCTAAAAATCTCTTTGTGAAGCTTTTTCCTGTCATTCCCCCGACTGCAATATTGATATCCAGGCCCAACACAAATGGCACTTCCTATGGACAAGTCCCCATGGTTTCTTCTACTTGAAACAGATCAAGTCCCCATGGTTTCTTCTACTTGAAACAGATCATTTCCAACTTTGTTGACTAACAACATTGTTATCCAAGTGAATGAAAATTTCTTATTTTTCACATCTTTATCAACATTATCTATTCTAAGAGTATCATGAGTTGATCTTATGTGTGGAATATTATTTCATTATACTTTTCCTTTCACATATGACTACAAAAAATGAAAAAAAATATTTATTGACTACACAGACTTTCTCTTTATAAGTACTATTCATGTTGGGTTGATTCCTCAATACTTTATCAGGGTATTCTCTTTTAAATATATACTTTGGAGACTCAGTATTTCTTATTCATTTACATTATGGCATTATTTTTTGTTTATAATTGTGTCTATATTCTCTTTTAAGAAGGCAAGTTAGCAATTTTAATATCATTATTTTCTTGTAATGTCTCCTAAATGTTATGTTTGCCTTTCTTATTTTGGTTTTGAGTAGTCTATCATTTACCATCTGTTTTAACTATAAATTTTATCATATATCAAATTATTATATATTATAATGTTTATATGTTTTTGTTATATTCATCTGTCTGTTAGCTTATCTAAGTGCAGTATTGCACTGTGTTTATTACTAAAGTTTTATTATAAATCTTGATATCTGATAAAGAATGCTCCCCATCCCTTTTGGGTTTCATAAAAAACCCTTACTATATTTTAATTGAAATTGCTTTGAATACCTAGATTAATTTTTGAAACAATTATTATCTTCTAGATACTGTATTTTGCCACCCATGAACATGTAACGTCTACTTATTCATTAGCCTTCTTTATATGTTTGCTTTGTTTGGTTTTTATTTTGTTTAATTATTTTTTTAACAGATAATTCCAAATCTTTTATTTTGTTTTTGTTTTCTTTTGTTTTAATTTTTATTGGAGTATAGTTGATTTACAATGTTGTGTTAGTTTCAGGTGTACAGTAAAGTGATGCCGTTATACATATACATATATTCACTCTTTTTTAAAAGAGTCTTTTCCCATATAGGTCATTACAGAGTATTGAGTAGAGTCCTCTGTGCCATACAGTCGGTCCTTACTAGTTATCTATTTTATATGTAGTAGTGTGTATATGTCAATCCCAATCTTGCAGTTTATGCCACCCCCCTTTTCCCCCTGGTAACCATAAGTTTGTTTTCTACATCTGTGACTGTATTTCTGTTCTGTAAATAAGTTCATTTGTACTATTTTTTCTAGATTTCACATATAAACTATATCATATATTTGTCTTTCTCTGTCTGACTTACTTCAGTCAATATGACAACATATAGGTCCATCCATTTGTTGCAAATGGCATTATTTCATTCTTTTTTATGGCTGAGTAATATTCCATTGTATATATGTACCATATCTTCTTTAACCACTCCTCTGTCAATGAACATTTAGGTTGTTTCCATGTCTTGGCTATTGTAAATAGTGCTGCAATGAACATTGAGGTGCATGTATCTTTTCGAATTATGGTTTTCTCTGGTTATATGCCCAGGAGTGGGATTGCTGGATCATATGGTAGCTCTATATTTTGTTTTTTAAGGAACCTTCATACTGTTCTCCATAGTGGTTGTACCGATTTACATTCCCACCAACAGTGCAGGAGGGTGCCCTTTGCTTCACACTCTCTCCAGCATTTATTCTTTGTAGATTTTTCGATGATGGCCATCCTGATTGGTGTGAGGTGATACTCCATTGTAGCTTTGATTTGCATTTCTCTAATAATTAGTGATGTTGAGCATATTTTCATGTGCTTTGTGGCCAGCTGTATGTCTTCTTTGGAAAAATTTATTTAGATCTTCTGCCCATATTTTGATTGGGTTATTTGTTTTTTTGATATTGAGCTTCATGAGCTGTTTGTATATTTTTGAGATTAATCCCTTGTCGGTTACTTTGTTTGCAAATATTTACTCTCATTCTGTGGGTTGTCTTTTCATTTTGTTTATCGTTTCCTTTGCTATGCAAAATCTTTTAAGTTTAATTAGGTTCCATTTGTTTATTTTTGTTTTTATTTTCATTACTCTAGGAGGTCGATCAAAAAAAAATATTGCTGCGATTTATGTCAGCAAGCATCCTGCCTATCTGGCCTTACATTTAGGTCTTTAATCCATTTTTTTTTAACATCCTTATTGGATTATAATTGCTTTAGAGTGGTGTGTATTTTTTGTTTTTTTAATAATGCTTTGTAACTTTTTCCAGAAGGCCTAGAGGCATTATTTTTTAAAAATTATTTCTAAATACCTTAGAGTTATTGTTGCTATTGGAAAAAGGCCCTTTATTTTTTTCTAGGATAAGAAAGTGTTTCCACTAAATTATAAAATTATGTATTTGATCTGCGTTTATATTTTAATGTTAATAGACTTTTCAATACTGATCCATAATTAATGTATTTTGTTTTGCATTATTGTTTGTTTTTGATGAGAAAAATAAGACATGATAATTTCACCACCCCAGAAGATTCCTTTGTACTATCAGTAAACTGCAGAGGTAACTACTATAATAACCATTCTGACTTTTATTATTAAATATTGGTTTTGCTGTGTTTGAAACTCAAATAAAAGTATGAATACTCTGTGTATTCTTTTCTGTTTTCCTCTTGTTCAACATGATACTTTTGGGATTCATCCATATTATAACATATATTAAAAGACTGATCTTGGGCTTCCCTGGTGGCGCAGTGGTTGGGAGTCCGCCTGCCGATGCAGGGGACACGGGTTCGTGCCCCGGTCCGGGAAGATCCCACATGCCGCGGAGTGGCTGGGCCCGTGAGCCATGGCCGATGAGCCTGTGCGTCCGGAGCCTGTGCTCCACAACGGGAGAGGCCACAACAGTGAGAGGCCCGCGTACAGCAAAAAAAAAAAAAAAAAAAAAAAAGACTGATCTTTTATTTATTGCTGTGTAGGAGAATGTCATTATAAATATATTATAAATTGTCTATCACTTGATCCTATTGGGTTCCTTCCAATTTCTTCTGTATGAATAAGCTTGCTATAAATGTTTGGCAAATATCTTTTGCTGGAGTTTTGCACTAATTTTTCATGGGAGTGGTATGGGTTTAGGGGATATATATGTTAGTTTTAGAAAGTACTGCTAATCATATTTTTTTCAAAATTGATCTAATTAAGAATCCCATCAACAATGTATGCAGCTTCTTTGTCTGACTTAACTTCACTTAGTATGATAATCTCTTGGTCCATCCATGTTGCTGCAAATGGCATTATTTTGTTCTTTTTCATGGCTGAGTAATATTCCATTGCATATCTGTACAACATCTTCATAATCCATTTATCTGTCGATGGACATTTAGGTTGCTTCCACGTCTTGGCTATTGTAAATAGTGCTGCAATGAACATTGGGGTGCATGTAACTTTTCTAATTATGGTTTTCTCCAGATATATGCCCAGGAGTGATCACTCACGTGTGGAATCTAATTTTAAAAAATGATACAAATGAACTTATTTACAAAACAGAAACCGAAAGATATCAAAAACAAACTTATGGTTACCAAAGGGGAAACATGGGTGGGGAGGGGTAAATCAGAAGTTTGGGATTAACATACACACACTACTATACATAAGATAGATAACCAACAAGGGCACAGGGAACTCTACTCAATATTCTGTGATAACCTATATGAGAAAAGAATCTGAAAAAGAGTGAATATATGTATATGTATAACTGAATCGACTTTGCTCTGTACCTGAAACTAACACAGCATTGTGAATCAACTACACTCCAATAAAATTAAAGAAAAAAAAAAACAATGTATGAAGTTTCTAGTGGCACGCTACTTTCTCGTCAGTACATCATATTATCTTAATTTTAGTCATTCTGATGGGTGTGTTCTATAATCTCATTATAGATTTAATTTTCCCTTCCCTGATGATTAATGATGTTGAATATCTTTTTATATGCTTATTGATTGTTTAGATACACTCATTAGTAAAGTGCTTTTATAAAACCTCACCCCATTTTAAAATTTTGTTCTTTGGCCTTTTTATTGATTTCTAGCATTCTTCATATATTCTGTATACAAATCATTTTCAGATGTATGTACCCGGAGTATCTTCTCCCTTTCTGTGAATCACCTACTTAAGTATGATTTCTTTTGATGAGCAGAAGTTCTGTATATCATTAAGGTTACTAAATGAATTATTTTCCTTTATGATTAGTATTTATGTTTATTAATATTAAAAACAAATTTTTATTTGTGTTTGTTTATTAATATTAAATAAACATAAACATAAACATAAACATATGTTTATTAATATTAAAAACAAATTTTCCTACTCCAGGGTCATGAAGATGTTCCCCTCAATGTTTTTATTTTTTCCTAGAATATTGATTATTTTTGTTTTAATATTAATCTGGTGAACCTGATAAAATCTATAATCAACCTCAAGTTAATATCTCTATATGGTATAAGGTAGGATTAGGGTTCATTTATTTTTTACCATATGCATATCCAATTGCTCCAGCATGATTCATAGGAAAAAATCAAAAGCTTTTCATAATAAATTTTGGTTGCAATTTTTTCATAAATCAAATGTCTTTAAACACATGGGGCTCTTCTAGACTCTAAATTATGTTCCATTGCCCTATACTATGGATGGATAGTATTATTGCTGTAGTGTTATAGTTACCTTGCCATTGTAGGTCATATACACAGTTTGTGTGTGTGTGTGTGTTGGGGCCTTGTGTCATTGGTATTTAAACTTTCTTTTTGTCTGATATGCTCATTTTAAAGTATTAAATTTATCCCTCAAAATGATATTTTTATTTTTATCCCATAATTTTTTTACACCATAATTTCATTATTTTCATCTTAACATATTTTCTAAGGTTCATTGTAACTTTACCTTGTCCTATAAATTATTTAGTAGTTTGTTATTTTATTAACAAATACTATTATTAATAAGTTATAATTGAGTGTTAATTTACTTCTATAATGGTTAGAGAATATATAGTCTATTATTTCCTAACTGAAATTTAGTTAATATTGCTTTATGAACCAGGAAGTACTTTATTTTGTTAAGTATGTTGTAATTATATGAAAAGAATGTGTGTTTTATAGTTACATTTGTGGCATTCTATATACATCAAGTAAATCAATATGCTTAACAATGTTGTTAAAATCTTCTAATTTCTTACTTTTTTCCCCAAACCGAGGCATGTTAAAAATCTCTAGTCATGAATTTTATTTTGTGTTTTTCTCTCTGTTAATTTTACTTTACATAATTTAAAGCTATGTTGTGTGCTTCCAAATTTAGGAGAGTCAAATTAATCTGTTGACTATTTCATTATTGTAAAATGTTCTGCCTTTCATTCAAACACTGCTTGCTGTAAAGTCTCCCTTACCTGACATTAATAGAGACACTCCAGTTTCTTTTTAATATATATTTTTTATCATCATTGTACTTCCTTTGTCATTTTTGGATTTGTATTTAAAATGTGTTTTGGAGGACCACTCAAATTTTGGCCATATTTTAAAATTTACTTGATTCAATATTAACATAGGCACACTACCTTCCCTTGGGTTAGTTTTTGCATTTTTTTTCACTTATTTTACATTCAAGCAAGCTTTTTAAAGTTGTTTCTCATAAAAAAAAAAGCATATTGTTATGTTTCCTTCCGTCTTCCTTTCTCTCTGTCCTATCTTTGTCTTTTAATTAGAACATTTAGTCCATTCATATTTAATGTTATTATTGATATAGTTGGGTTTAAGTCTACCATCTTGCTTTGTTTTCTGTTTGTCACATCTGTTCTTCATTCCCTGATTTCTTCTTTCCTGTATTCTTTTGTATTAATCAAGTTCTTGTTTTAGTGTTCTATTTGTCTATCTCTTAGCATTTTGGTAACATGTTTTTCTACCACTCTTCAATAATTTTCTTACTTTTTTGAAATTTGTTAAATTATTGTTGACTTATCTTAAACTACTACTTTTATCTCATCACAGATAATTCAAGAAACTTGCAAGAATTTAAATTCATTTACCTCTTTAGTGTTTTTCTCCTAACTGTTGTTATATATTTTACTCATGAATGTGTTAGAAACCTCTCAGATATTGTTATTATGATTGCTTAATGCATTCTATTGTCTTTTATATTTACTCACTTATTTGCCCTGTCTTGACGTGTTCCTTTCTTCTTGCACTCTGGACTCCAATCCAGAATTAGTTTTTCTCAACCTAATGAACTGCTTTCAATATTACTTGTAGTTCAGTTTGCTTGCATCAATTTTTCTCAACTTTGTTTTCTTGACAATATGTTCATTCACCTTCATGTTTGAAGGAAATATTTTCACTGGATGTCAGGTTATTTCCCTGAATTTTAGTATTTTAAATGTGTTATATCAGCATATATGTAGTACTTAAGAAATTATTTGTTTTTTGAAAGTTTTATCCCTGTTTATTTTTTAAACACATATGCTTTTAAATATGTAGTTTACCTTCCAAATTCAATTAAATTGGATTGGCAGTGATCTGAAGGAAGATAAAACTGAAAGGCCAAAGGAAAGGTTTGCTTGATATATAAAATATATATTAAAGGTGTGAAACATTTCTTAAAATAAATTTATAAAAGTATCTATTAGCAATCTTTGTTGAAAAGAATTTTCTTTGGGGCAATTAGGATTATATCATAAGCAAGCTGTAGAATAAGCAGGCAATTGAAATCATTTTGTAAATAGACTCTTACAATTATCCTAAAGACACTTAAACCAGACCCTGCTCATTCCCTCTCTAAATATATAATTAATAATTTTGTAAATTATAACATGTCACTATAAAAATAACTGAAGCACATTATCTGAATATTATGAGTGAACAAAATTTAAAGTAGGATAACAAGGAGCAGACATAAAATCCCTTTCAGACACATTCAGATGTTGTAATGATTTATTTTCATCTTTACTATTTATATTCTCTGGTTAAATTTTCCTTTTTAACTGTAGAAATGATGTCAGATATTGCTACATAAATTTATGGTAAAGAAAGGAAGGTTTAATGAAATGCCATCTTAAAGGAACAATTTTTGTTTAATGGAATTGAACCATCATATTCACTCAAACAGAAATATTTTTGCTTAAGGGCGGAGTAATGTGAAGTGTACAACCAGGGATTTTGGGGAAAAAAAAAAAAATATATATATATATATTTTTTGTGTGTGTGTGTGGTATGCAGGCCTCTCACTGTTGTGGCCTCTCCCGTTGTAGAGCACAGGCTCCGGACATGCAGGCTCAGTGGCCATGCCTCATGGTCCCAGCCACTCCGCAGCAGGTGGGATCTTCCCAGACCGGGGCACGAGCCCGTGTCCCCTGCATTGGCAGGCGGACTCTCAACCACTGTGCCACCAGAGGAGCCCTCGAAAATATTTTTAATAGACTCTAGATAGTAACATGTTTTGCTAAATGTATTTTGAATTATTCATTTGAATTATTTGTTCTGCATTTTTATCTGGAGTTGTCAAAGTGGGACAGGAATCAACAAATCAGCAACAAGAAAAGTCAACACTAACTAAAAGTCTTTGGAAGAGACATAAATGTAAAGGCAGGATTTCAGAACAGTAGGTCTCAGTGCTAGCTCTTCTGTCCCTAATATTAATTCTTATAGTTTTGTTGTTTGCTTAATTGCTTTTGTTTTTACCAGTTATCATACTTCAAGTGATTTTTTTTTAAATGAACATCTGTTTGGGTTATCCCACCTCATCTAAATTCTTCATTGAATTTTCTCATTTCTCAGGATGGAATTTATTCTTCTTTATAATTTTCTCTACCTCTCTGCCAAATTATTCATTTCTCATCCCCATACTATTCTGCTATGATACCACTACTCCCTTTCTTCATTTAATTAGTGTCAACTCATCCTTTATTACCCAGTCCACAAATCACCTCTTCAGTCTCCCTGCCACTCCTGCTGGCTGTCATGTTTTGCACCACAGGCACCCTATTTACAGCTCTATCACAGCACTATGTGACTGTATAAATAGTTATAAAAATGGTTTGTCTTTCAATTAGACAATTAGGTGAGGAATTTTAGTACAGAACTGTACTTAGCTTTTAGGGCATTACATAGTGGGTTCCTTAATTTTTTTTTTAACATCTTTATTGGAGTATAATTGCTTTACAATGTTGTGTTAGTTTCTGCTGTATAACAAAGTCAATCAGCTCTATGTATACATATATCCCCATATCTCCTCCTTCTTGCATCTCCCTCCCTCCCACCCTCCCTATCCCACCCCTCTAGGTGGTCACAAAGCACTGAGTTGATCTCCCTATGCTATGCTGCTGCTTCCCACTAGCTATCGGTTTTACATTTGGTAGTGTATAAAAGTCAATGCCACTCTCTCACTTTGTCCTAGCTTACACTTCCCCCTCCCCATGTCCTCAAGTCCATTCTCTATGTCTACATCTTTATTCCTGTCCTGCCCCTGGGTTCACCAGAACCTTTTTTTTTGTTTGTTTTAAGATTCCATATATATGTGTTAGCATACGGTATTTGTTTTTCTCCTTCTGACTTACTTCACTCTGTATGACAGACTCTAGGTCCATCCACCTCACTACAAATAACTCAATTTTGTTTCCTTTTATGGCTGAGTATTATTCCATTGTATATATCTGCCACATCTTCTTTGTCCATTCATCTATCGATGGACACTTCAGTTGCTTCTGTGTCCTGGCTATCTTAAGTTTTTTTCTTGAAATAACAATCTATTAAGATGTTACTCAGATACCATAAAATTCATACATTTAAAAGGTAAATCTCAGTGGTTTTTAATTTATTTACAAATTTATAAAATCATCGCTGTTATCTAATTACAGAATAACATCATCACTCCAAGAAGAACCCCATACCTATGTGCATTCACCCTGTATTTCTCCTTTCCTTCAGCCCCAGGTAATGACTAATATACTTTCTGTTTCTATGTATTTGCCCATTCTGGATATTTAATGTAAATCAAATCATACAATATGTAGCCTTTTGTGACTGGCTTCTTTCACTTAGCATTAAGTTTTCAAGGTTCAGCCATGCTGTAACATGTATCAGTGTGTCATTCCTTTTTGTTGCCAAATAATATTCCTTTAGGAGAACATATGCATTTTGTTTACCCATTCATCAGTTGATGGGCATTTCTGCTGTTTCCATTCTTTGTCTGTTATGAATAGTCATTCTATGGACATTTGTGTGCAACTTTTTGTGTAGATATTTTTCTTTCATTTCTCTTGGGTAGATAACAGTAAGTCCCCTACATACGAACGAGTTCCATTCCAAGAGCATGTTTGTAAATCCAATTTGTTTGTTAAGTCCAACAAAGTTAGTCTAGGTACCCAATTAATACAATTGGCTATATAGTACTGAACTGTAATAGGTTTATAATATTTTTCACACAAATAATACATAAAAACAAACAAGCACAAAAAATAAAGAAAAAATTTTTAATCTTATGGTATAGTACCTTGAAAAGTATAGTAGTACAGTACAACAGCTGGCTGGTAGCAGTACCAGCTACATCACCGCTGCTTTTATGCTTGCTTCTGGACATCCTGGGCTTGAAATAAATGTACTGTACTCTATACGGTACTGCACTGTAAAGTACACAAAAGCACAACCACTTGGAGAGGATGCACGCACATGACAATGTACGCCAGACACGTGAACTGACTTACGTGATTGGACATGTGAATGCACGTTCACATCTTTGAAAGTTTGCAACTTGAAGGTTCATATGTAGGGAATTTATTATACCTAGGAGTGTTATGCCGAGTCACATGGAAATTCTACATTTAACATTTTGAGGAGCTGCCGAACTATTTTCCGAAGTGATTGAACCATTTTACAGTCCCATCAGCTATTTCTGAGAATTTTAATTACTCTCAATACTCACCAAAAATTTTTTTTTATGTATTAAAAAAATAGCCATCTTAGTGGGTATCAAGTGGTGTCCCCTTGTGGTTTTGATTTGCATTTCCCTAATGACTTATGATGTTGAGTTAATGTACCTATTTGCATTGTTTATTTGGAAAAATGTATATTCATATCCTTTGCTCACTTTAAAAATTAGGTACTGTGTTTACATTTAAAAAATTCTTTGTACTTTTGAGTTCTAAGAGTTCTTTAAATATTCTACATATAAGTTTCTTCCTAGATATAATATTTGCAAATATTTTATCTTATTCCTGTGTTGACTTTGCACTTTCTTAATGATATCTTTCCAGGAGAAAACATTTTTAATTTTGATGAAGTACACTATTATCTATTTCTTTTATCATTTGTGCTTTTGGTGTCATATCTAAGTCACTTCTTAATGAAAGATCACAAATATCATTTTTTTCTAACAGTTTTATTGTTTTAGCACTTACATTTAGGCTTTTGATCCATTTTGAGTTAATTTTTGTGTATGGTATGAGGTCAGGGTCCAATTTCATTCTTTTTCATGTAGGTATCCAGTTATCAAACAGCATTTTTCTCCCAGTTTTACTGAGATATAGTTGACATACAGCACTGTATGTTTAAAGTATATAGCTCAATGATTTGACTTACATATATCATGCAATGATTACCACAGTAAGTTTAGTGAATATTCACCATCTCATACAGGCACAAAATTTAAAAAGAAAAAGATTTCCTTGTGATGAGAACTCTTAGGATTTACTCTCTTAACAGTTTTCATATATAATATAAACAATGTTAATTATATAAATCATGTTGTACATTACATCCCTAGTCCTTATTTATCATATAACTGAAAGTTTGTACCTTTTGACCATTTTTATTCAATTCCCTCAAGCACAATTTTTGAAACGACTATTCTTTCCATCATTGTATCGTCTTGCCCTCCTTATGGAATATCAGTTGATAATACATGTAGTGGTTCAGCTAAGATTCTCAATTCTCCATGACTTTCCCTATGCTAGGATCACACAGTCTTGATTACTGTAAATTGTAACTAACTTTTACATCTAAGTAAATTTTGAAATGGTAAAGTGTGAGTCAACCAAATGTATTCTTATTTAAGTTCTTTTTTGGCTACTCTGGTTCACCTACATTTCTAGATGAATTTCAGGATCAGCTTGTCAATTACTACAAAATAAAAACTGGGATTTTGATAGGGATCACATGAGTTCTACAGATCAATTTTGAGAGGGTTGTCACCTTAATATGAAATCCTCTGATCCATAAACATGGAAAGTTTAGTCATTTATTTAGATTTCCATTAACATCTTGCTACAGTGTCTTGTGGTTTGCAGAGTGAAAACCTTGCACTTTTTTGGTTAAATTTCATAATTGTTTTATTTACTTTAGGTGCTATTTTAAATGGAATTGCTTTACTTCATTTTCATATTATTATATGTGAGTGTATATAAATACCATTGATTTTTGCATATTGATCTTGTATATTATAGCATTGTAGAACTTGTTTATTAGCGTTAGTAGGGGTTTTTTTTTGTGTGTGTGTATTCCTTTGGATTTACTCTATATAAGATGATATCCTCAATGGAAAGTGCTAGTTTAAATTTTTCCTTTTATCTTGATGCTTTTTATTTCTTATTTTTGCCTAATTCCTCCCTACAACCTCCAGTAGAATGTTGAATAGAAATGGCAAGAAGGTCTTCATGTTTCTCCTTATCTTATTTCACCATTAAGTAGCATATTAGTTGTGGCTTCTTTGTTTGTTTTTGTAGATGCTTGTTGTCAAGTTGAGGAAGTTCTTTTCCATTCCTAATTTTTTTTTTTTTTTTTTTTGCGGTACGCGGGCCTCACTGTTGTGGCCTCTCCGGTTGCAGAGCATAGGCTCCAGACACGCAGGCTCAGTGGCCATGGCTCACGGGCCTAGCCGCTCCACGGCATGTGGGATCTTCCCGGACCGGGGCACGAACCCGTGTCCCCTGCAGCGGCAGGCGGACTCTCAACCACTGCGCCACCAGGGAAGCCCTCCATTCCTAATTTTTTACATGTCTATCTTAATGGATGTTAGATTTCTCTAGTGCATTTATCTCTTGAGATGATCATGTGTTTTTTTATGTGCTTTATTCTCTTATATTTTATTATACTTCTAATATAATATGTTATATTACATTGATGATTTGGAAATGTTAACCCAAGCTTTTATTCCTGACATAAAATCCTAACTTGGTAAGGTTTTATAATCCTTTTTATATTTTGCTAGGTTTGGTTTTCTAGGTTTGATTTTTTTTAGATTTCTAGTCTTTTTGTAAGGAATATTGGCCTGCAGTTTTGTTTTGTTTTGTTTTACTCTTGTGATATCTTGTTTTGGTATCACAGTAATAATGGCTGCACACAAAGAGTTTTTTTAATAGTTTGTGAAGAATTGATGTTAATTCTTTTTTAAAGTTTAATAGAACTCACCAATTAAGCCATCTGGGTTTTCTTTGTGCAGATAAGCATGAAGCAAGTGCTGAAAAATAGTTCACTGGGCCTGGTTGAGAAATGTTAGCAGGAAAATAATACCAATAATAGCTAAAGCATTGTATTAATTATCTATTGCTACATACCCAGTTAACCTGAAAACTTGATTGCTTAAAACAATAAACTTTCATTGTCTTACATTTTCTATCAATCAGTCATTTAAAAACAGCTTGGCTGGGTGTATGCATGGCTTCCTCCAATCAGAATATTGACAGAATGCCTCAGTTCTTTATTGGGTCCTGACATGAGGCTTTAGATCCTGGCCATTTGGGTCCTGCTGTAGGGTTGCCTGATTGTCCTCTTAACACAGCAGCTGGCTTCCCCCAGAGCAAGTGATCCAAAAAAGACAGAGATGAAAGCTACAATATCTCACGACCTAGCCTAAGAAACCAGAATTTGTCATTTCTACAAACCTGCTCACTAGAAACAAATCACTGATTCTGGCTCTACTCAAGGGTTGGGGAATTAAGTTCTACCCAAGTGTCAAAGGATAATCAAATAATTTGAGTACATATTTTTTAAACCGCTACACCTGTATTAAGCACCTGTTATGAGTCAGACATTTTTGAGCATCTTACCCTATAGTAACTTATTTAATCTTCACAAAATTCCTGTATTTAGATGTTAAAACTAGTTTAATTTTTCATATGGGGAGTCTTTCGAGAATATAATTAATTTTCAAAGTCACACAGTAACATCAAAGGTGCCAGGCAATCTGGCACCTGACCCTATGTGTTCACTATTCAACCTCTTAAAGGTAACATCACCAAATTTGCCTTCTAAGGCAAGAAAACTGTTAACAATGTCTATGTACATGAATCATCTACACACAGTGGGACATGCAGTGTCAGAGAAAGGAGGGCTACAGGTTCATTTGCATACAGTCACAGAGCATTACTCTATACACTGTTTATAAATTATAGAAAGTTCAAGACTGTCCATAATTTAATTAAGGAGGATGACCTTTCTAATATTCATACAAACTTGGTTTTCATTGGTCAACAAAGAGACAGATCTGAATCTGACTCTGGCTTCAAGACTTTAAGACGTACAGCTGAGTAAAATTAAGATTTTCACAGATTATCAATCATTCTCATATTTGTCATACATTTGAGGAAGCAGCCCCAACCATTTAAGAGGCAAAGGGAGACAATTTTGTCTCACTTGTAAATGAAAGAGTGTATAAACCAAGGTCTTCAGGACATGAAGAAATCTGAAAACAGTATTTCTACATAATAGATAATTGAATTTCAAAGCATATAATTCTGTGAACAGAATATGAGCCTCTTAGAAATTTGTTTGTGGTTTGACTGTCAGCTCAGATTTGTAAAGCATTCTTCTTTGAAGACATGGTTTTTACTAAGAATTTTTCTATTCATTCAAACTCTTCTGGTTTTGAATTGAAATGAGTCTCTGTTATGAAAATGAAGTGTCATAATTTTTAATCAGTAGAGATCACCTCTGGTGCTGATCTAATAAAGGCTGTGAAGAAGACAGGAAGGATAACAAAAGAGCAAGCATAAAAGTCCAGACAATATTTTAAGGGCTGCAGTTTAAGCTTTGAATGCAACAGAAATCTCTTTCTACTTGTCATTCCATATTCCAAAAGCATTTGCCTTTGCAAAAGAAGTGAAATTTGCAGCGTTAGCAGTTGGGATACTGGCACATCAGTAACAAATTTGTTCTACTTATTAATCTTCATTAGGCTTTCCATAATCTATTGATTGTAATAATAATAATAAACATAATTATTAGAAAATTTTTACATCATCAATGGGGAGGAAAGCAAAGCAATATATTATCTATTACTAAGGATCATAATTTCACTTATACTAAATAGAAAAAAAATATTTTTATTAAAAAAAAGGAACAAAGAACAGTGAGATTAGTGGTATAAAGCATGGACGTTAGAGCACAGGGACACAGGATAAAATTTTCAGTATCAAGGCAGTTATATAAATACTAGAGGTGCAATTGTTGGATCTTGAGGTGAGACTTGTTTAGTTTTAGAAAAAACTGCCAAACTGTCTTCCAAAATGGCTGTACATGCATTCCACCAGCAAGGAAGGAGAGTTCCTGTTGTCACTCGCCCTCCAGCTATCTGCGTGGTCATATTTTGGAGTTTAGCTATTCTAATAGGTGTGCAGTACTATCTCATTGTTGTTTTAATTTGTAATTCCCTAATTATGTATAATGATGAGCATATTTTTGTATGCATATTTATTATCAAACTAAAACTAGGATGTAATTACGTACAACAACGCTACTCACTATGGCTAAACCTTAAAGAAATCAGCATGTCCTTCAGTAGGGCTTCCCTGGTGGAGCAGTGGTTGAGAGTCCATCTGCCGATGCAGGGGACACGGGTTCGTGCCCAGTCTGGGAAGATCCCCGCATGCCGCGGAGCAGCTGGGCCCGTGAGCCATGGCCGCTGAGCCTGCTGTCCGGAGCACCGCAACGGGAGAGGCCACAACAGTGAGAGGCCCGCGTACCGCAAAAAAAAAAAAAAAACAACTATGTGACATTAGGAAGCAGATTTTAGCCAAAATCATGGAGCTGACATTGCCAGAATTATATATGTAATTTTAAACTATAATAAAACTCTAATATATATGTAAATATATATATCCATAAATAAACTATTATAGCATATAGTATAAAGACTGTATGCTATTATTTTAAATGCTAGGCTAAAAATGATTTAAATCATAGTTCAAGCATCAAGAACAATGCAAAACAAATCACCCTTGTCTAAAATGTTATCAAGGTCCAATTGAATATATTCTAATTAGACATATTTATGGCTAAGAGCCAATTATTCTCAAAACTTTAGTAGTTTTTCACCAATGACATCATAATTTGTTATTTTTCCATCAGTTACTAGCTATGTTAATGTGGACACACAAAAGATTTAAAGGGCCAACCATATTTGTTGACATTGTTTGCACTAGTAAATCTAACCTAATTAATAGAATTTATGAAAATATATAATACATGCTTCATAGAATAAATATTGTGTTTTATTCTAACATATAAAATTGCAATTACTCCTTTTATAACATGTATTAAAATAAGATGAAAAATCATTGATATAAAATTAAAATATTAATACAATATTTAAAATAAAATAAAATATGCCATAGCAGAATTAGATATAACATTAAAATGTGAGTGCATGTTGTGTTCTTTATTAAATTATTTTTGTACTCTCCATCATTGTATTTGTAGCAGAAGATTATCCAAATTTAAACTAACTGAAAAACTATTTAAAGAATGACAAATGGCAACAATTCTGGGCAGAATCAGCCAATTCAATGTGGAGATGCAATGAGAATTGTTTAAACTCATTTATGATTCTGCTTATGAGATCATGACGAAGACCATGTTAGATATATCTGTTTTGAAGAGATATTTCTTTTGTATGTGAGCCTATTTTGTCTTAAATTTGAAGTTTAAATTACTGTATTCAGTACATTTTTATCTATGCAGTATCATTTTGCTAGTAAAATATATACACACACATATATATGCACCTATAAAGCATGATCTGTTGTATATGAAAAAATGTGTAAGAATGTGTGAGATTTTACCAGTTACTTTATAGTTTTCAGTCTCAGATTTTGTTGCATGACTCAGAACTACTAGTTTTATCCTTAAACATATTTATAGTGGTTAATATTTATATTCATAGTTTTAAAAATTCACATTAAAATTTTTAAAATAACAGTAAAATTATGAAATAATATAAAAATATTTAGAAAGTAGAATTGCAATTTAGAATTGTTAGGATCATAATCATGGGTTCCAAAGTGTGCAAGAAAAGATACTAAGTTCTGTTTCGTCTTTTCTTCATCTTAATGAAGCCAATAATACCTATTTCATAGAGTTACTTAAAAATTAAACATATATTTGGCCATTTATCAGTATCATCATAATTGATCAAAAATATTAGTTCTCTTAGGTATTATTTTTAATTGAAAAATGAATGACAAAACAAATTTTAAAATGTTTAAGATGGTGCAGAGTAAATTCCAAAAGTAATAAAACTTACATTTAAAAATTTGGATGGAAGAAAATACCTATATGTATATGTATACTGGAATCACTTTGCTGTACACCTGAAACTAACACAACATTGTAAATCAACTATACTCCACTATAAAATAAAAAATAAAATAAAATGAGCGGGCTTTTAGCTTGCCTAAAAAAAAAAAAAAACTGGATGGAAAAACATGAAAATACAATCTTGTTAATCTCTAAAGATAAATGTAATTATTTCTTCTGTAAACTTGTCTACAGAGTTCAAACTTCCTCTAATGAGTATGTGGCTCTATTAAAACTGAAATGTATTTATTTTATTTAAACACACTGTAATCTGCAGAAAAAGATAGCAAATGAATGAGAAACAAAAGAAAATGGAAGTGTGGGGAAAAAGATCTAGGGATAATCTTTGGGGCAATTCTTAGACTAGCCTGAATTTACCTGTGTACTCTGTGAACTGGGTGCATTGTCATTTGTAGAAATTACTGTAAATATTATAAAAGTTTTAAGATAAGATTCTAGCAAAGATTTTTCTGCTTAGCTCATTAAAAATAATGTATTGAGTGCTACATTCCCCCCAATTAAAAGGTTTTTATAAAGACAGCCTTTTTAGGTATACAGAGGTGAAAGAACATAAGAAAATAATGTAAGGTCTTTGAACATCTTGAATTTTCTTCTGAGAAGTTATTGCCATAATTTTAGACCCTCATCCCATCCACCCCAAATCACACATAACTTACCTGCTTACATCTTTACTACCTTTCAGTTCTTAGTATAAATATACTTCCTTGGCATGTCCTCCTCCTCCTCCAAGATTAAATTAGGACCTCCGTGAATATTTTTTGTTGTCTGTTCATTTGTTTGCCTGTGTGCTTCATTATGTGCATTTTGCACCCTCCATTTTCTACTGCTTTTCAAAACACTAATTATTGTCAGTGCTCACATTGGGCTGTAGCCATGAGGGCATCATCTTACTACTCTTGCATCTGATCTTCTGTACGTAACATAATTCCTGGAACATAATAGATGAGCCATGATATTTATTTCATCATTACATAAATGAAATCAATGCATTTCTCTGTGACAAACAGTGTTCAGCATAATTTTCAGTGCTTATTTTCCATTTGCATATCTTCTTTGGTGCAGTGTCTGTTCAGACAGTTTGACCATTTCTCTTGAGCTGTTTGCTTTCTTTTAATTTTGTTTTGAGAATTCCTTATTATTCTGGATACCTGTGTGTTATCAGATATGTGATTTGCAAATATTCTCCCATTTGGGGGCTTGTCCTTTTTGTTCTCCTACTAGTGTCTTTACAATGAGCATAGATTCCAAATTCTGAGAAGTCCAATATACCATTTTTTTGTTTTAATACATTGTTTCAGTGCCTTATTTAAGAAATATTTGCCTTACTCAAGACATAAACATTTCATTCTATGTTTTCTCATAGAAGTTTTATAGTTTTAGGTTTACATTTAATTTATAATCCACTTTTTTTTTTTCCATATGGTATGAGGTCATATGGATATCCAATTGTTTCAGAACTACTTGTTGACAAGCCATTCTTTTGCTTTCTCCACTGAGTTGCCTTTGCACCTTTGTAGATAATCAACAGACAATATACATCTCTGGGTCTATTTCTGTATTCTGTGTTCTGTTCCATTGATCTATTGCCTGTCTTCTTGCCTATACCACACTGCCTTGATGACTGTAGTTTTATCGTAAGTCTTGAAGTCTGGTAGAATCAGTCCTCTGACTTTGTTTTCCCCCTTCAATCTTGTGTTGTCTACATTGGATCCTTTGTCTCTCCTTATAAACTTTAGAATCATTTTGTTGATATCCACAAAATAACTTGCTGGGATTTTGTTTGGAATTGTGTTAAGTATATATATCAGGTTGGGGAAAACTGAAATCTTGACAGTAATGAGTCTTTCTATGCATGTACTTAGACTATCTCTCCACTTATTTAGACCTTCTTGATTTCTTACATCACATCTTTATGGTTTTTTTCATATAGATCTTATACATTTTTTTGTTAGATATATACCAAAGTATTTCATATTTGGTACTAATGTAAATGATATATATTTTTAAAATTTTAAATAACCTTTCATTGCTGCTGTATAAAAGCAATTGACTTTTTTGTATTAATCTCATATCCTGCAACCTTGCTATAATTGCATATTACTTTCAGAAATTTTTTTTTTTGGTGTTGATTCCTTAGAATTTTCTACATATACAGCAGTGTCATCTGAGAACAAAGACCATTTTATTTCTTCCTTCCCAATCTGTATATCTCTTACGCATTATCTAAGACTTCTAGTACAATGTTGGACATTATGTGTGAAAGCACACATCCTTACATTTTTCCTGATCATATTGGGAAACCATCTAGTTTCTCATGTTAAATATGGTGCGAGCTGTTATGGGCTTTATAGATGTCCTTTGTCAAGTTGAGAAAATTCTCCTCTATTCCCTGTTTTCTGAGAGATTTTATTACAGGTAGGTGTTGGCCTTTCTCAAATGCTTTTTCTGCATTTATGGATATGATCATGTAATTTTTCTTCTTTAGGCTGTTGATGATGGATAACATTAATTAATTTTTGAATGTTGAACCAATCTTGCAAACCTGGAATAAATCCCACTTGGCTGTTGCTTATAATTTTTTTATACATCGTTCGATTTTATTTGCTATTATTGTGTTAAGGATTTGTATATCAGTGTTCATGAGAGATACTAGTCTGTAGTTTTTTGCTCTTGTGATGTCACTGTCTGGGTTTGGTATTAAGGTAATGCTTACTCATACAGTGAGTTAGGAAGTATTCCCTCTGCCTCTATTTTCTGGAAGAGATTGTATAAAATTAATTTCTTCCTTAAATATTTGTTAGAATTCACCAGTGAGCACTGATACTTTCTGTTTTAAAAGTTTATTAATTATTGATTCAATTTATTTAATCATTGTAGGCCTATGTAGTTTATTCTGCCTGTGTGGGTTTTGGTAGCTGTGTCTTTAAAGAAATTGGTCCATGTTGTCTATGTTGTTAAATTTGTGGACACAGAGTTGTTCATAATATTCCTTTACTATCCTTTCAATGTCAACAGAATCAGTAGTAATAGCTCCTCTTTCATTTCCAGTACTAGTAATTTGTGCCTTCTCTCTTTTTTCTCTTTTGTATCAGTTTCAGTTGATTTGTATTTTCTCGTTATTCTTATTTGTCTTTTCATGCTTCTTTGTATTACTGTTTATGTCATATTTTATTTGTTTCATATGTCATATGTTATTTGTTTCAAATACCAGTCATTGTGAAGTTTCTCTTATTAAGTGCTGGGTATTTCCAAGTTGCTATTAATATTCTTGATGTTTATTCTTAATGAGGTTAAGTTACTTGAAAACAATTTGATCTTTTGGGATGTTGATTTTTAAACTGTGTTAAGTGGGATTATCATGGTGTTTAGACTGGATGTTAATTTTCCCCCACTATGGACTACTCTTCCAGGTGAGGTTTTCCTCCCTAGTTTGTGGGATTAGGCATTAATCCCTTTCCTGTGTGAGTTCTGATGATTTTTCTTTCTAATCCCTTTTAGGTGCTATTTCCCAGGCCTCTTATAGCTTCCTTGAACTATTCATGTATGGATCAGTACTCAGCTGAATAAACCAGGAGAAACTTCTACATATTTCCAGAGTTTCCTCCAGTATTCTGGAGTGCCTATAAACTCTAAGTGCCTGAGGTTCTCAGCCTCTGATCTGTCTGCCTGGTTTTGCCTTGGTTCCATTCCCTTGTGCCTTGGTCTGGAAACTCTCTCTAGGCAGTTTTCTGGAGGCAATCAGAGTTATCACCTCATCTTTTTTCCCCATATTTTAGGGATTAGCCTGATATCCACTGTCTTGAGCATCTTTGTTTTATAAATTTATCTTTTTTTTTTTGGGCCATTCCAGATAAGGTGAATCTGTTTTCTATTTATCCTTCTTGGCAGAGAACAGATATCAGTAACAGGATCAGTATTACCTTGAATGTGAGTGACAGAAATTTCATTCAACCACAATAGCTTATGAGGATAATGAATTAATTCATGAAATCCAAAAAGTCATTGAACACAGCTTCAGGTAAGGACACAAGTTCTCCTGTATATCAAGAACACTTGAACTTTGAACAATTTCTGTCTGCTATTTCCAATTTCTGCTTCTCATTCTCTTTCACTGTGGGCCACGTTGTCTCCTCACGGTAGGCCATTTAGCCACAAAGATTTATGTGATTTATGTCTACAGCTATTGAATATTAAAATTAAAGGGGAAGTGTTTTGATGCTTTCTGTGGAGAGACACATTGGCAGCACTTGTTTCACTTTTCCCCACTAGCTTCTTTAATTGTAGTAGGAAGACTGAGCATCACTATGTGTGTCTGGGGTGGTGGGAGTGGGTGGGTAGAGACTGCCATCAGGAAAAAAATTGTGGTTCAGACCATCCTACAACTGTGCCTTAAAACTTAATAATGTCACACCAATAGTCATATAATGAAAATACAGCAATATTCCTCTAATTGATATTATGGTGAAATTTTAATTTTTATCAGGAAAATAATATACCCAATAGAGTCTGTGTTGAGTATTTAAGTTTTGTATCTGTTGGTCAAAATTAAACATTGCTTTTATAGAGCAGACATCTTCTCTTTGAAGTACAATAAAATCTTAGAGACTCAAGTTTTAAGTTTCTTGGACACAGAGCATTTTAACACTCAGAGAAGTTTACCATTGTTATTATAATCTTTCTGATGTTTTCTTCTTCAACTTGTCTTTTCTTTGTCACTTTTAATTTCCATCATCCATACCTGTAACCCTTATTTTTCTTTTGTTATTTTCTGAGACACAGAAGTGCAAATAATACATATATGGATTATGACAAAATGGCAACTATCTAGCAGTACTCTGGAAATACTCTAATATTATTTAGATTAATGTAGATATAGGGACTAAAGTTTTGTTTAAAAAATCAACTTGAAAATCACTGTTAGTGTCAGAGACACTGAGATAATTTTTATCAGTGTCATGTTTGGAAGTCAGTGATGCATTTCTTTTTCTTCATCTGATAGGGATATAGAGCTATCAAATGTGTCAATCACTAAATCAGAGAGGAGACTTTTTGATGGAGGAAAGGTGATGATTATTACTTTTTCAAAGTGAGCGATTTACTATATTCTTGGATGCATTTCATTCAAACATATGAAAGGAATTCAGCCCCCATACCCTGCTAAAAACGTCTCTCTGGAAAAATCAGGTTTTAGTTTTACATTTAAAAAGAAATTTTGAAAAGTAAGACACTTGTGAACTTTCGCTACTATTATTTTCTTAGGTGTTAATTTTTTATGTGATCAGATAATAGGTATCTCAGATATAGTAATATAAAAAAACAAAGTTTAGGCATTATGAATAATAGTATGAAGAAGTGGAAGATGATGTTATTCTTGTACAATTATAAATAATGCATGCCAGATTTACCATTCACGGGAGAACCTGTTAGTTGATGAGTTTAGATAGTTAGGCTAGGGCCAGACAGAGAAAGCATTTTTACATGACACTCAATTATTTAGATAGAAGCTTTGAATCCACTGAGAACAACAGCAAGATTTATGGAGAGATGTACCATAATTTGTAGGATACTATTTTCTCTTAATTAAGGATAAAATGTTATTTAATGAAACAACTGATTTTCCAGAATAAAAATATTTTTGAATGTTGAACTCCCTCATGTTAAACATTACTAAGTCATTAACTCCCTACTTCTTTAGATTTCTTATTCAGATAGAAAATAAATTACAAATGAAAATGGAGTTAGGTGAAATTATGGCCATCATAACTTTTTACAATTAAATATGAGTGTTTTCTACTACTGCATATTGTTGTCAGTTACTCAAGTGCTATTTGTCTTTGCTTTATTTTGTCCTTAGAGAGGTAGAAGGGAACTCAAAAGTTTGTTATTATTTATGCCATCATTTGTTTATTTCCTTTTTAATGACATCCACTGAGTTTGATTAAACTTTAATCCAACTTCAGTTTTGCAATATATAGTATTTAATTATCAAAAGGCACGCTTTAGCATTTTCTTTGTCTTGTTTTGAAAAGTTGAGATATTGTGTAAGGTTTTCTGAATTTCTACTCATTGGCTACCCTAACAAATTCAGTTTTGACTATTAAATTATATTGTGCTTCTTACTGTTTGAAAACCTCTGAATAACAGTGGGCCAGATGTTGTTGCCTGATTAGATACCAAGATATTTTAATCACCAGCTGTAGCATTATAAACCTCCTCTTTTAATACTTCACTTTAAGTTTTCCATCTGCTTTTAGCATCTGGTCAGTTCTGTCTAGGTTGTCATTCTATTTCATTTCTTCTTTGTTGCCCCACAAACAAAATAGCTTAAATGAAACTTCTCTATCAGTCCTTAGGACCAAATCAGATATGCCATTATTTTAAATTTCAAAACGCACATTATTTAAGTAATAATTGTAGAAATACTCATGTTTTTATAGAGTTTTCATTTTTCAACACATCTATGGTACATAATGTAGACCAATAATATGTTACATTTAAAATGACAATGTTCACTAAAGAAAATTTAATTAATCAGACTGATTAAGCTGGGGATACATCTTACCCTTTTCAAAGGGATGTGTTAATAAAATAACCATGCCAAAATGTTCTTTCACATTTGTCTTATTACTGAGGAATGGGTTTAGAGAATGGAGTTAAATGGTATTTCATAATTTGAGTAGAAAATCTTTAAAAAGGTTTAAAAATCTTTGCCAATATTTGGGACCAGAAGTGTAGAGACCGAGTCAAAGATGGCATTATCAGGACCTTGTTCACAGCCACCCCACCAGTAATTGCTCTTTCCCATCATCTTCTCCAAATTTAAGCTTGGCTCAAGTATGGCCTGCTCTGTGAAAATGGATACATCCATATCAACCCACGAATCTCTTACTTTACTAAAATATTACTGCATCTAATTTACTAAAGCACTGATTTTAATGATTTAATTTGAAGTTTTACTTAATCAATTAGGTTAGAAGTCAATTTAGAGGTGATAGCTTTATCTATTTATATATATATACACACATATATATATACTTTACAAAATTAAATACAATTTTGATGATTTAGAGAACATACAGTAAATATTAAGGACTGAGTAGGAGATCATCCACATTATAGGGTAAGAAACCCAGTCATTGTGAAGACAATAGACTTTAACAACCAAACATCATTGAGTAAATAAGCCAGAAGCATTATTATTATTATTATTATTATTATTATTATTATTATTAGGCAGTGGAGCAGATTCTTTGGCAATGGAGCAGACAGTACATTTACAGCTAAACTCAGTTTACAAACAGAATAAATTCTAAATTCATTCATTCAGAAATACTTATTTTGTGCCCACTACATACATGCCAGTCACACTTTGATGTCCTCATATATCCCAGAAACAAAAAACAAAACAAGCAAATATAGCTGCTTATATGCAGTTTATATTCAAATGGAGGCTGGACAAGAATTTTTCTAATTATAGCATACCACCTAAAGCTCATGCTATAAGACCTAGGAACTTTATAGGATAGCTCCTTACAAAAGTATTAAAATAAACATACTTTGTAGCACTTTAAAAGAGCATACATTTCTTAAGTGTGTGTGGAAAACTCTGCTGTTTGAGGCCATAGTACTTCCATGGATTTTGATAGGAACAAAAAGAAGAATAACAAGGACAAGAAGTAGATTTGATAAAGAAAAAAAGTAAATGAAATTTGGGTTTTGACAAATTTTAGTTGAGTTACAACCAGTACATCAGTAAAGTGATCGTATCAGGACATACCAACAAATGCCTCAGAATCGTGTCAGCGGGTAATGGTAAACGAGGTGAAAAAAAGAATTTCATCAGAACGAAAAATTTTCTGCTGGTCAGTAATTTTGAAACCTCTCTGGTAAGGACAGGTTTAAGATTAATGCCAGAACAGCCTTTTATCTAAATAGTATATTATCTATTTCTGATGGATGTATATCCTTAACTTCATTGAAATTTCAAGAAATCATACATAGTTCATTCCAGCATGCATTATTAGTATTTACAATCTAATGCTTTGACAAATTTATAATAACCCCAGTTAAGGAAGAACTATTTATAATTAATATAAAGGGAAGATATTTTCAGCAAAGTTATATTTTCAGCAAGTTATATTCAAGAAGTACATATATAAAGGAAATTATGGCAGTGGTGCATGATTTCATTATTAAAAGAGAAGCCCCTTCCCCTTTTTTGATATGGGGATCCATGAGAGATCAAGTAAGATATTTTAAAATATAACTGCAAGTTATATTTTCAACAAATTACTCTTATATAGATTGGGTAGACCGTGTTTGGCTATGATATTCTTTGATGATAAAATCATTGCCAAGTCTTAAATACTTTAAAAATTGTAAATGCGTCAATCAAAACAATTTTTATTTTTTAACTTTGATTTTTAAAAGCCAAGTCAAAATAAATTACTTAATCCTGAAATGGTGTACATAAAAACAACAAACAAAATTAAAATTTGCTTGTCCTTCATCAAACCACAATGATATACTTGAGCATACTCTTTTACTAGTAGTGATGGATTTTACTTATTCTCAAAGTCTTTATTTTTTTAATCAAAGACAAGTGTATTCATTTATCCATCTTTAATTTAGTGAGTTTAGTTATGGTGAAGACAAAAAACCAAAAGCCAAATAATAATGGACTTTAACTGTGAAATGATGGATTTAAGATCATGATTTGTGAATTAGGAGAATTAATTGATTAATCAAGATATTGATCTTACAAATTTACCCTTTAAGCATTATCATATTATAATATATAAAATAAGGATAACTATCATAATGTTCAACATGAGGTAAAATGCAAAAAACAAGCAACAAAGAACAAATGAAAAAAACGTTCAAGTAATTATAACTGAATTTTGATGTTGTTAATCAGGAACTCTTACCAGGTTTTATTTCCCTTTTAGGAAATAATACTATGTTCTAAACATTCTCCCTATTAAAATAGGCCACTTGACACTAATCACTGCTTAGAAAGCTCTTGCTACTTTCTATTTTCTTCAAGAATGTGACCTTTTTACTTTGTGAAAATCCAGAATAATAAAAACCTAAAACAATGCTATATTCTATTATTCAATAATTAATATAACATAAATTATATATGGGATCATTTTTTAATATATTTTGCCAAAAATATGCTCTTGTATCAATCTCTGGAATGAAAATGAATAAAATTTCAAATACTTAGATTACCTATTAATAGCCATTACATTTTATCAAGATATTGTGGAATCAGTTTTGTGGATCATTTGAATAAGCTGAATAGAAAGAAATAAGAAACTTCAATTTCTGATAATGAGTTCTTTAATCTGAAATACCTATTATTACTCCTAAGTCTAAAATTACTATGTATTTTTATTATATTTCCAGGAACTAAAGGTGATTTGCAAACACAATTTCAAAAAGAGGTAATTTCAACATCAGAAGGTTGAAGAAAACAGAAGAATGAGACATTTGACTGCGTGTAAATCTTCTAAGGAAAGACACCACCAGCTTGCAGGTACACACACATCTAGGAAATCATGTTGATGGTAATGTTTTAATTCATAGCATTATTTTAAGTGTAATTGTTTTGATTATTGTTGCATTGAGTTCCTGAACTTCTTACAGTTAAACCAGAACTTATTTCGGTGGATGTGTCCTAACATCCACTGAAGTATATATATTTGAAGAAATTACTCTTGACTATCACTCCATACCCTGCATGTTCCTTGCTGACACTAAAGAAGGCAGGGAGCTATTTTTGTATAGAGAGTTCATTCACCCTCAGTGTTACTGGGGATTCAAAATAGATTTCTTGTAGTTTACCAATTAATCTGTAGGGGATCTGGCCCAAGCTGGAAAGGAGTGGGAACTGCTGAGATTTGCTGAAGATCTGTGTGGATAAGAGAGAACTCATGCGATAAGCAGTATCACAGTTGGTTTAACTCCATTTGTAAAAATGCTAACATTTGATTATATGGTATAGGCACACCAAGAGATTGATGCTTTTGATTTAGACATTCGATAAAACAAACTAAGAAATTCAAAAAGCTTGAAGTTATGTAATCCAGCTCAAGCCTTTAAAACAACAAGACCTCCTGTTTTGAGCAATATTTCCTTGTCTCTCTTTTTCTTTTTATAAGAAAGTCAGTGTTAAAATATGTTTTAAAAATCTAGTTTGACAGATATAAATGTTAAAGAAAAAATTTTAAAATATCATACTTGACCCCTCATGGATCCCCATACCAAAAAAGGGGAAGGAGCTCCTCTTATAGTAATGAAATCATGCACCACTGCCATAATTTCCTTTATATATGTACTTCTTGAATAGTTATTGTCAGAGAAGAGTTTTGTCTTTACAGTTATGAGTCATACCTTTGAGAAAAGCTCCCAGAGGGGTATAACTCAGTTTACCAGGAAAAAATATCCAGTTGTATGTGTGTGCACCCAGATGTTTGTTTTCCTTGTCATTCTCCCTTGCTCATTCCCTTGAGAGACAACAGTAGAATCATTTTGCTGCAAGCTACTCTGCAGCAGTATAAGGGCCTTATCCAGATTGCTTTTATCCTCCATAAGTCTGTGGGGAACTTTAATTTAATAGTTTTTGATCATAGACCTCAACTTCCATCTTAGAGAAGTATTTTTCTCTAAATCACCTTGTACTCAGTTTGTAAGTTGTCTAAATAGAAAGGACTGGAATTATGTAGACACTGTTTATCAGAAAAACAGTGGCTTTGTAACACACAGGATAAGTTTCAATAAAACAGCAAGTGGACTGGACTGGGTTGGCCACAGTTGTTATTCGACAAGAACACTCATGGTGTCACATGGGAAATTGCCATAGATATTGGAACTGTGGCTTGATGAGGATGAGTGTTCCCAAAAAACTGCTTCTGTAAGTGATTTTATTTTTGCCACAAATTCATTTTAAAAATTTGATGAGTGAAACAGAATGGTGGTATACATGATGCCATGTTCTTTCAATAATGTAGTAAAGGGAAGAATTCAAAGTAATAATAATAATTATTGTAATAATGTATGCATCTAAGGCAGTAGACTGTAGTACAAAAGGGGACAATTTAAAGATACCAGCTTCTAGAATTCTATTGAAATTTTAGCATATTTTACATTTCAAAAAAGGGTAAAGATTTATGAAGCTTTTAGTACTGATATGTGAGTATCAAATTTACACTGTGTCATATATCACCGGCCGCCTTACTAATTCCGTCTTTATTTGATGTTGAATATCTTTCCCTGAATGACTTAAAGGTATAACTCAGATTTATTCTTACAACAGCTCTGCATACTATCACATTGAATACTGTACTATAACTTACGTATCCAGTTTATGACCTGTCCAATTTACTATGATTACATAGTAACTCTATTGAGAAATTGGGGACCAGTGTACTTGTGGAGTACAAAAATC
This sequence comes from Delphinus delphis, assembly GCF_949987515.2. Lineage (NCBI taxonomy): Eukaryota > Metazoa > Chordata > Mammalia > Artiodactyla > Delphinidae > Delphinus > Delphinus delphis. The sequence goes on along the minus strand of NC_082688.1, from coordinate 78,556,875 downwards.
TCTCGATATTTAAGTGGCCCAGGCTTTTACTAACATTAGAAAGGGATATTAACATATTTTCCTGGGGTCACATCATCAAACAAGGGTCATTGCTACAGGTTGGTGTTTTTAGAAAAAAACTATTTGAGGTCAGTACTATTTGCATTACTCATTATTCTATTGTCCTTGAAATCAATGATCTCTAGATATCAGAGGTGTGGGTATAAAGATCAAGAAGCAAATACACTGATTCTTTCATTCTACTACTATATAATTATGGAATACACACACACATATATATACATAAATGCATGCATGAATATATTTTTAAATCAAGTGCTTTTCTGTCAAGTATAAATACTTATGAAAACAAAAGATAATTTTATTCTTCTGTTAAACACAAATTAACCCTTAATCATGTGTCTTATGTTCAGTGTCTCACCAGTTATATAATATGGATACTCTCCATTAATTTTCAATGTACAATGGAAGGGACTTTCTTTCCTCTGAGAATAAGAAGTAACACATGATATAAATATAAATCTCTATGAGAAAACTTGCTCATATTGTAGATTGCTGTATTCCCACTATGAATTAATTTCCTAGCACTTGTATCAGTATAGTCTGAACGTTTGTTTTTACGTTATAATTGTTTTGCCTTACAAAACATCCAACATTAGAACTTTGCCATGACTGTTATTACCCCACAGAAAAGTTTGTCTGGGTTTAGAAGAAAACTCAATTATGACTTTTAGTGCATTCCAGAAACTGTTCTCTGAAAGCCGAGAAACTTTTTATTTATAAGAATAAGGATACTTTGAATGGAAAATGAAGGATGCTTGTATGTATTTTCCAGGTCAGAATCCTAGAAATTTGCAAGTGCTCCCTCAACAAAGAGAGCAAATAGGTAGATTATTAATGGCAAAGTATGGTATTGATGTGGATGGGATAATGGCCCCTCAACATGCTATAGGGAAAATAGACAAGAGTTGAAGTGTTCAAAATGTTGTGTTCAAAATGTTGTGGAAATTCAGAGCGCCAACAAACCGGATGAAGACTGTGGTAGGGTTGAGTGTTTGCAACACATAGCACAGATACAGTGAACAGTGGGAATCAGTGTATCGTGCCCAAAGGCCAGAAGGATGAACTACAACACAGTGAATGGCAGGACCCAGCAGCACTCAGAGGCCAAGACCAAGAATGCTTATCCCAGATGAGACCAGTGATGTCACAGTATAGTTAGGGCAATAAATCTTGTCGTATCATAGACTACTTCTCTAAGTCTCATATTATTTTGTTGATGCATATTTTTTGTTTGCTCATTCTTGACTAGGTGAGTTATTTCTAGACCAGGCATTACCCTCCAGTGGGATCAGCAGAAAAGTCTAGCTGCACCAATGAACATTGTAGAGTTACCGCCAGGTTAGTACTCCAAACTGTTAATTGGCCAGCTCGTATATCCAGATCTTTAAGCTGGAGAGCAAGCTGATGGCCATATCTTGTAGTCAGATTTTCTGTCTAGCAAATATATTTCACAGGAAATTTTAAGTCAATGAGAACACGAAAGTGCTTGTTTTCTGGCAAACGTGGTTTTCTTTAAGAAAGATGCTTGCTTTATGAAGCCACACGTCTGTGTGCTTGATTTTTTTTTCATTCAGAGCAGACGGAGCACCATCTCTCCACAGATGTCTTTATAACTGGTTTTATTTTTGTCTTTCCGTGAAATGTTATGCAAAGAGCAAGACGAAGTATTATCAAGGATGTATTAACGAAACTGTGAGGAACCCAAAGACTCAGTAACTTACTCAATGCACTGCCTCCCATGACCATTCCTGAGCAGCTGCCTCCATCCCTTATCACGTGTTCCCTTTAAGCAATGAGTTTGGGGTTACTAAAAGCCAGAAGCAACCGCTGTGCTTTTTACTTGTTTTATATTGGTGAGAGCATCCTGCAATATTTATGAAACAGGTAGATGCTCAGAGTAAAAGAAAGCCTGGCTAGCCAACATTTTGTAAGTGGTGGCTGCTCACTTATTTGCCCCACCCGGTCTCTGAGGATATTAACTGTCTCAGCCTAGCTTCTCTTGAGAAAGCAGAATATGGGACAAGTAAAATTATTTTGGAAAGTTATCTCAACAAATAAAAGAGAAGGACTGGGGATAATTAAGAAAAGAGGAAAAGCCAATATAAGGAAGCATTTTCAAAGGCTGCCTTTGTGGGCAACTGGGCTCGTTCATGCCAGGATCTTCTAAGCACCTATAGAAAAGATCCTTCAAATGAACTGTATGAGAAACTGAAAGGGGAGTATTTAAACAACAATTTCTATCTCCCATTATTAATGCAAGGAAGATCCCTCTCATCTCCTTTGTACCAGTCCTTTGTGTCTATGTGAGGTTAGGGTGCATTCCCAGTGACATTCTATTCTACTGGATCAGAAAAGCACAGAAGCAGAAAGCCAGAGTTACATGGAGCAGCTGAAATAGATGTAGGCCTCTTCCAGTTGTGTGAAGCTGGTTGCTGCAGCAATGACCAAAGTAAAAAGTGGGCTATGAGAAGTGAGAGGTAGAAGAAATGAGGTGTCCAGTATATTAACTAAAATTGTCTGTGAGATGAATTCAAGTCAAATTCCTCTTTTCAGTAAAACTAGAAAGTATTTTAACCCAAGGTTATATAAAGATTAATTGAGAATGACTGATACACAATCTGAAGTGCATTGTTTATTTACAATAATAAGAAATATTATACAGTATAACAAGCATTTATATAGATGGCTCAGGACTTATTCTGGGTGGCAAATCTTAACACCTGCTCCAATGTTTTGTTCGGTTATGTTTGGTATTTTAACACAAGTAAGGTTAATATGAGTACAACTCTGGATGACAAATGCAAAGGAGCATTAATTGGAATGAAGGAGTCGGAAGAGATATCATGAAAGACTCTTCCAATTAACTTTCTATACCCCTCAGTTCTGCAGAGAGAGGCGTGACCCTTCTAATTGCCAGGGCCTATTAGGATTGAGGTGCATTTGATCCAGGGAACAGCCAATGAAATAAAAGGAGCATTTCTTGAGTCAGTCTTAGCTTCTTTTAAAAATTACTTCTGAGACAATATGGTTTTACATAGGGAAGGAATGGAAGTATTGAGGAAGATCTGAATCTGATTTGGAACACTCATTAGGGAATCAAGGCTTAACAACATTGGTCTCAACAAGCTGGCTTTGTGTGAGAATGTTATGCCTTCTGTACTTCATTTCTTGAAATCAGAATTTCATCAGCCCCTCGCCATGTGCAAAGTTGGTGCTACTTCTCAGACTAGTCAATTAGTCAATAGTATTCTATTATATACCCTGAGATTTTCTAGCTTGGAATTTTTGTGTTTCTCTCCATGTTTATCCAACAAGTTTCTTATTCTTTACATTTATCTTTGTCCCCATAATAGACATTTAGTTCACATAGTACCCCAAATCTTCAGTATAGAACATTCATTGTTATTTTCTCACTTTCTGTATACTCATTTAGTGTTAGAAACGCTAAATCTAAATTACATAATTTATTGAGTGTTGTCCAGTGCATGGACATTTTAAGTTATCTTTTTTTGTTTGTTTGTTTTAAAACAACAGAATTTTATTCTCTCTCAGTTCTGGAGTTCAGAAGTCCAAAATCTGGTTGTCACTCCCTCTGAAGGTTCTAGGGGAGGATCCTTCCCTGCCTCTTCCAGCTTCTGGTGGGTCCAGCATTCCTTGGCTTATAGACATGTCACTCCAATTTCTGCCTCCATCTTCACATGTCCTTCTTCCCTGTGTCTCTCCGTGTGTCTGTGTCCCCACCCCCTTTCTTTGCTCTTAGAAAGACAACAGGCATTGGATTTAGAGCTGACCCTAAATCCATGATGATTTCTGCTTGAGATCCTTAACTTATTACATCTGCAAAGACCATATTTCCCATTAAGGTCACATTCACAACTACTGGGGGTTAATACTTGAATGCATCTTTTGGGGGACACAACTGTACATTTTTTTATACACAAGTGAGATCATATAATAAACGTGTATATTTCTACAATAAAGTGTGGAGAATTAAGTTATCTTAATACTATTTAATTTCAGACACAAGTATTAGAAAAACAATGAGAGGTGTTCAGATGGTAACTGCTATGAGGATCTTAGCAAAATCTGGCATAAAATCCCTTTGCCTTGGGTTAACATTGAAAGCTAATTTAGTTTTATGATATGGATTATTTTCTACCATGGCCACTGTGGTTCTATATTAATCAGTGATCAACTTGGTCATTTATCACTTTGCCAAACAATACACAAGTTTTTAAAAAGGTCACTTTCAGCTATTGAAGCCAAGTATTTTTTTTTTTTAAGGGAATTCCTTTATCTTTATTATTTATTTATTTATTTATTTATTTTTGGCTGTGTTGGGTTCTCGTTTCTGTGCAAGGGCTTTCTCCGGTTGCGGCAAGCGGGGGCCACTCTTCATCGCGGTGCGCGGGCCTCTCACTATGGCGGCCTCTCTTGTTGCGGAGCACAGGCTCCAGACACGCAGGCTCAGTAGTTGTGGCCCACGGGCCTAGTTGCTCCGTGGCATGTGGGATGCCCCCAGACCAGGGCTCGGACCCGTGTCCCCTGCATTAGCAGGCAGACTCTCAACCACTGCGCCACCAGGGAAGCCCTGAAGCCAAGTATTTTTATAGTTCAAACTTTATAGTGATAACCATCAGTGTTTCTATGGTTAAAGATCTTTCTATTGCTACTTATTAATGCCAAATACATGAAATTGGGGATTATAAAAGGTAAGACTTTACCAAAGTAAATATCTTTTGCAAAATTCTTATTTTAAAATGTCTTTCTTTGTGCTGCAGTAGCTTAGATAGAAAAGGAATAATTTTATTGCCAAGCATTGTCTAGGAGCCTCCCCCAACAATCCTACTTGTTATATATATTAGCTTTCATGGGTTACTATAAAATATTAAAAAGTAAGAAATGTCTCAGTATTTACATTTGGAGATAAAAGTTGTCTTTTTACTCTAAAGAAAGTATTCTATATAAGTATATTTCAGAAGTCTACATAAAGTTCACATTACTTGATGTTAGCAATTAGTTATAATTGATGAATTTTTATTAAATGACATTAATTCATATTTTTAACTTGCAGTGTCATAATTCTGCATTGTAAAACATTTTAATTTTTGAAATACATTTTATTATCTTATATTTTGAATTAGACTCTGTTCATTATATTTGTCTTCTTATAATACCTGTATTTTTTAAGAATGGGAATCTCTTATGAACACATGGAATTATGATATCCTTTTTCATTTCATTTCTACATTTACAGCTCTGAATCTATAGTATATAATCTGGAATTTTAAATATATATATATATATATATATATATATATATATATATATATCTAACTAATGCAAGGATCAAAGAAGAAACTGTAATGAAAATTTAAAACATTTATAGCTTATTGAAATTTGACAGTTTTTAAAAATTAAGACTTCTCATAATGTTTAATAGGTTATTTAGTATGGTGATGTGTCACAAAAAAATGAAGTGTATGCAAAGTTACTCAAATTTCTTTGACGAGGGGACTCCCATCTTTAAGGATGGATTATATATCTAGTGTGCCTCGGAATATACATTGGGTAATACTTCCCTGGAAAAATATATGACAAAGAAGTATAGATTTTCTCCTTTTTACATTTTTATAAAGCACAGATAATCAAAGAAAATCTTGCATATTATTTTGATAATGGCTTTAACACAGAGAGAAGAAAAACCACCACAATATAAGAACCTGAAAAATATTTTATGTTTTACAGTCTTTGGAACTCTATATTTAGTTAAGTTTATGGAACAGTTAGGACACATTTGGTAGTCAATGACGGCAAAAAGATAGCTGCAGTGAAAACTTCCGTTTGAAATGGGAGAATGGAAAGTGTTCGTTTCTCATCCGTGGACCTCCTAATGTCTTGTTCGGAATAAGAGTCTTTCTTACCTGCTGTGGAGGGAGTTCCCTGGCTGCAGAGATTTAGTTTGTTCTAGGAAACTCTCTGTCTACATCATCTTGCATGATTGTATCTGGGAGGTGCATTGAATAGAGACCACGTCTATCAGGAGCTACCCCGCCCTAACGGCTCTCTTCCTTATAGCACAAATTCTAGTTTGCGAGCATCCCTTGGAGAGGTGAATAATCACACATATTTATTTACCAGAATTGGAGTCTCCTTTTCAAAATAACACCCTTAAAACTTTAACAAGCTTCACATCTATTTGATTTAAGACAATTATGTGTGCTAGAAACCAAAGCTAGAAAGAGGTCATTTAATTATAACACTTGAACCTGGATTCAGGCCTGTGAATTTTGGTAAGCAAATAAGCAACCTTAGTCTCAAAGCTCCACTCCTGCCTGCACTGTAGCCACGACTTTCACAATCTCTCTTAATTCAATGCACTGGGTGGGGAGACACTGCTAAAATTGTCCCTGCCTTCAGTAGTATGCATCCCTAAAATAATTTTCTTTCTTTTCTTATTCCTCCCTCCCTTTTTTCTACCCTTCTTTGCTTCCTTTTCCTTTCTTTCTCTTTTATGGTTTATAATCGGGTCCAAGCTTCTAAATAAGGCTGTGAGTTTGTAGGTGGGAGGTAGTGTCAGGCTTCCCTTAGGCTCTAATCTTATGATCTGCCAAATCTTCTACCTACCAAAAGCTAGCTAACCCAACTTTGTCCTAACTTTTGTTTGATGTGTAGAATTTGCCTTTTTCGACCCATTGAAACTACAGATGTTCAGAATTTTGGTCATTCTTTATTTCAGCCCCCAGGCCAAAGGAGCTACTTTTAACAAAGCTCCATTTTTTTTTTTTTTTTTCCTGCTTTCAGATCAGCTGACTTCGGAAAAGGCTTGTATCTTTCAAGACCTTAGTTAAAACTGCAGAATTAGCCATAAAGCTCAGACATTACAGCATTTTCCTGCTTCAACTCTAATTCTGCAGGGTCAGTAGACACAACACCTGAGTTCCAATCTGCAATGATCACAGATTCACAGCTGCTTTACTAACACACAAATATCACCCAGCTTCCATAGTTGAGGAAAGGGTGGAAGAGTCCTTACTATTCCTTTGCCCTATCTCCCTAGTTCTGTTAATTCAAATTTCAGCATTTGTTACTATCAATCCTTATTTCCTTGTACCAAGTTCTAAATCAATTCAGATGCTTTTGCTTGCAAGTAATGGACAGCTCACATGAATAGAAATGCCTTGGGTAGATTTTATAACTTCTACACAAAGCCCTGATGTTCACTCTTACTGCATTTGTGGAAGTCACATTTCCAGCCTAAATAAATCACTGGCCAGGAATTTGCTAACAAACTTAATCAGATTCACGTGGGCTAGAATTTGGAGATGAAATATAGTCAGTTTTCAAATAGAGTCCCAATGACAATTAGTGACACTTTGAGAAGAAGGAAGGGGAGTTGGAAGTTTCGAATTCAATCAACAGATATACATTATCTTTGTAACTCATTCTAATCTTATAGGTGTTTTTATATAGTATTTAACTCTCTTCCTTAGAAGGAGTCCAGATGGTATTTCATCCCAGTTATATTAAGAATTAACTCCCTATGGAAACTAAAGTAACAATAACTAACCCTAGAAAGAACAATTTGTAAATATTATGTAGCTGCCATACCAAAATTTAAAACAAAAAAACAGATTACCTAGAGCCCATGCAAATTAAATTGGCAATTTGTTTTCTTTGTCTTCTTTTGTGTAAGATCTTTGAACTGTATATATATTTGTAACATAATCAAGGCAAAATACAAAATCTCTGACTAAATGAGCTTAGAAGGTGTTTAAAGACCCATTAGGGAGCTATTTGTAAAAAGATGGTTATCCTTAAAGAGGTCTCTAAATTGTCAAAGCTACAACTATAAATCCCAACAACAAATATGGAAGAAAGAGCTGGCTATGAAATAAGATATCTGCATTCAAAACCCTCAACCATTATTTTATATCACAAAAACAAATATGGGTTGAAAAACATTGCATTATGCTGCTGTAGGTGTTAAAACTTGATCAGCAGACTTGTGAAGATTAATTGATAAAACATAAGTGAATTAAGTTAGCGAACAACCTAATACATAGGTAGGTCCTCAAAAACTTGGAATAATTCAGTTACTTACTTTTGTTAAATACTATTGTTTTCTTAGAATTTGAAATAAATAGGGCTAATGACATTTAATTAATTCACTGCCTTTCTTACTGCTTCTTTCATTTTTTTTTGATTCTTATAAAGCTGCCTCTAATTGTCTCTGAATCTGTACCCTCATGTACTACTATGGTGTTGGGAAAGAGCAAGTAACATTCCCAGCTGAGTCAGATTTCAGGCCATTATGCATGATATTGCTTTTATAATATCATTAAATACCCTTGCTCATTACAGCAGCCCTGGGTTTATTAATAATTCATTTATGATTCAACTATCACATTACATCATACATTTTATTTTGTACCTCAGAACTCAAAACCTCAAATGTAAAACTCAAATGTAAAACTCGGTTTTACATTTCTAGTTCATACTCTAGGGGGAGCCAAAAGATAGTTGCTAGATCCCAGTCCAGAATGTTCCCTGTGTCACTACTGTGTGCCTCAGAAAATCACAGAAAAAATACATTTACTTTGTCAAGTAAGTCATATTTGCTTCTGTTTTCAAGCTCAGGAAACAACCCTTCAACAGGCTTGGTTTAGGAACCATAATTATAAAGAAAGCTTCAGATATAATGAGTGGATTCTTCAAAATCACTGTTCTCCCTCATTACATTTATTTTCACTGTCTATCTTATTTCTTGTATTTGCTTATTTACTTATTCAACAGATTTTATTAACTATCTCCTGTTTCCCAGAGTACAGGCTAAGTACTGGGGATGTAGTCATGAGCCAGAATAGACCTGATAACTAGTCTTACTGAATTTACATAGATCGATAGCATCACTCACTTCAAAGAGACTTTTGGCATGTGTATCTGATTTAATAGCCCTGAAATTTTTAGGGGTTTGACATTCTATTAATTCTTCATGGTTTCTTAATGGTTTCTTTAACCAATGGTTCTTTAACCATGGTTCTTAATGGTTTCTTTAACCAATAGTATTTTTATTTGTGTAAACATGATTAGATTTGGTCTTGATAAACACCAACATATCCAGTTAGATTGCTTTCTGATTGATTCTTCATTGGTCAGTGCTTTCGAAATTTCCAACTCTCCTGGCACCTTTCTAGTTCTTCCACCTAAATGTTGATCATATAATCCAGTCATACTGAATGACTTAGGTTTGCAAACCTGAAAAGCAATTACCTTCATATTTTAAAAATACATACATACGTGAAGGGGATTTGCAAAAGAAAGGACAATTCTGGATCTTCAATGAAGAAGATATTCAGAGAAGTGTAACAGCCACTAGAAGGGACTGGAAATGTACACAAGGGTTTGCATAGGGTGAAATTTTTGTTTCAGTTCCTTTTCCAGTATATTTGAATGATAATCTCAGTAAGTAGGAACTCAAGCCATGAAATCTAGAAAGTGTCTGCCATGCTTTGTTTAAAAGATAACACTGACATTTGTGCTAAAAGTCACTGATTTAAGACCATGCAACTATGCTGGTGAGCTTTTAATATCTTCCAGGACCCTCTGCCTGAATAAAGGGAGACTTCTGAAGAAGAAACCTGTATTCTAAAAGTAAGATCAAACATGATGCACAGATTCAGGCCTAATTATTTTTTTCTTTTAAAATACACGAGATAGGTTTGGGGTTGGGGGCCATAGGTAGCCTGGAGGATAGCCGTAGAGGTGACAAGTAAGGTCACAACTAAAAGGAGGTTCGTAGTAATAAAATGGGATATATCTATTGTTTGGTCTTTCATGAATCATCACCTGCTATGGCTTCTCTTCTTTTTTTCCTTTTTCTTCTTTTTAATAGTATACCACACTCTCTAATCCATTCACATAGTTGAAGGATTTGAGGGAGGCATTTTCCTGTCTCAGATTTAACCAATTATTTTTTCTCTTGGTTTCTGTTTTTGTAACCGGCATAATTTAAAGCCATCAGTGATCATCTCTTTGGCCATGTGGTCTGGAAAAATAAAGTAGGTGAAGAAGGAGAGAAGAATGAAGTAGACATGTACTGAGGGAAGGAGTCAGGTGATAGAAAGCAAGTTCTCATTAGATTTGGAGTCATTTCTCATGCCCAACTCTCCGATCCTTGCCCTTAATTTCCATAAGACATTTTAATATCCTTACAAACATTTCTCATCTTTCTTATTCACTTCAAGAGTGTCTTTCCTAAGATTTTAAAGTTTACATTCACATTATAGAGTGACTTCTTTCAAAATAGGTTGTTATCATTTTTTTACAGCCCTTAATATCTGTCCTGTATATATATTCAGCAGATCAGAAGGTAGTCCTGTGATAGCACTTGTAGGCCATAATTTATTCTAAATTTAGGGTGGGTATTATGGTCCATCTGAAAGTAGTTTCTCTTTTGGACTTTGATAATATGCTATTAGTAATATTTCGATGTAAAATATTTAAAGCTATGAAACTTCTGAAATCTCAAATAAAATGAATATCAGATTTAATGTGGAAATTTTATTGACAGGTCATTAGCAAATGTAAAAAAAGGAATAGTTTTGCTTTAACCATGTATATATGTTCCTTGTTCAACTATTCAGTTACCCTGACTGACTGATTCAAGCCCCCAGTGAGTTCAAAATAACAAGCAGGCAGTACCCAGGAGTCAGCACTGCAGCAAAATCAATTCTCACAAAGCTCCCAGTTCTGTCACATAGGGTTCGGAAACATTTAGACCAAAGGTAATGGATGTTTCGTTTCTGATGGGTCAGGTTTGGAGGGCAGCACTACGAAAAACTGTAGGAGGCACATTTAGCAATGTTATATTCTTTCCTCTTTTATGTTCAAAAGCAAGTATAGGAGTCACCTACTCAACAGGCTTTGTTCATCCTTATTTGATTTGGATTCTTGCTGTGAAGCAACACATTGACTGTATACTGGGGTAGAAAAATTGAGCCTGAGGTTGTGGTGAGCTGTGGTCAGGCCTGGCCACAGAAAACTATAGGTGAACATAAAGAAGAAACTTCTAGTCACTGCGGCATGAATGCAGTTAAGGAGAGAGGGATCCTGTGTAGGTAAAGCAAGAAATTCAAGGCCTAGAACCTGAACATTAAGTCTGGTGTACATGGCCTGGTAAAACGTTTATTTCCAGTTATTGTGTAAGTAATTTCTGTGAGGTGGTGTAAGTAATTTCTGTGAGGTGGTATAAGTAATTTCTGTGAGGTGGTGTAAGTCCATAGATTAGTGTGTTGCTGGTATGAATCCCCTGGAGCCGAGCTGTGGGCAGCACCATGTTTGGCTTCATGAAACACGAGGGAGGAAATGGCAGCCAGGCCCAACCACCTACATGCTGTTTGGAACTTTGCACTTCTTATTAGCTGCTTTCAGAGTAAGCCAGAATAAAAACAAATTAGAAACCAATCCACATTGTCATTGTTTTCTATCCTTTTTTGCATACCAGTTCTGTAGATCTGGCCAAATGTAGGGGATCAGTCAATATGCATTTTTTTTCCTGTTACACACACACAAATATACACACACACAAATATACACACAATTTTTTTTTATAATGACTTTGGAAAGAGGTAGAGGAAAGCACTGTATGTGCCACACTCATCTTCATCCCTTTATATTGGAAAGAAAATGCAATAGGTGGGTTTCACTTGAAGTCCTGAGATGTATAACTAAGAGGAGTCTAGGCTGTTGAATTTTCTCACGTGGGATCTCCTTCGGCTTCAAGGTCAAACAGGCTGCGGATCACAGATGCACTTTTCTTCCAGGTATTAGGAGTAGGAAGTGTTTTCATGTGGACTAACAAGTAAATATCACAACAGGGCAAAGCCTTTCCTTCCAAGGTGAAAGTTAACATGTTGATTTATGTTTGTTTAAGAAAAACACACATAAATGTCAAAAAAATGCCAAGTAAGAATAGAGTTAACATTTATTGAGTACTTAGCATTATGCCCTGCTCTAAGTACTTTTTAGTTATTAACTCATTTAATGACTATTATCACCCATTTACAAATGAGGACATTAAGGTTCTAGAGAACACATCCATTAGCATGATCACAGAGTTAGAAGTCATTAGAGACAAGATTTTGACCTAGTGACTTATACAGGCTCAGAGTAATGAGAGCTAGAACCAGAATTTGACCCAAGGATGTCTATCTTCAAGATACCAACTCTGTATTTGACACTGACTTCAAATACCCATCTTGCTTTTCAAGCAAAATATTTTATCTCCCTTTTACAGGCAAGGAAACTTGAATCCTAAGAAATGATACCATTTCCCCTTTGTTGCTAAGTTATTAAATGGTGCAACTGGAATTTGAACCCAGGTTTGTTTGCTGTAAACAGGACAGCAGAGCACTGTCTAACTGATAGTTTGCTAGCTGATACAAGGTATTTATGTTTGTTCAGTTATTAAAATAATGTTAGATTTTCCCCAACTTCTTTTTACTCTTCTTGAGACATGCAGGTAATAATGGACTAACGCAATAACTCAAAAAGGTATAGAGGAAAATCACTGCTTATACAAAAATGCCACGTAACTTGAGTTTAAACAATAAGTTTAATCACAATATTAATGATTAAGTCTTTCCTGAAAGACTTCCATACAATGACAGCAAAGAAGAAAAATGAAAGGAAATTTGCCCCACTTGACATTATGATATAACAAAAAGCATAGATTAAAGCTGCGTGGAAGTGGAGCATAAATAAGCACAGAGATCAATATGAATGGAAAAGAATAATATAGAACTACAAGAAAGAAACCACATTATACAAGCTACCTTGATATCTAATGAGGCTGGCATTAAAATTAATGGGACTCATACAACCTAATAAATGATATGAATCAATTGTTCATAGGAATAAAAATAGCTAATCAACATATTAAAAGGATCTCAACTTCACTCATCATTAAGTAAGCACAAAATAAATTAGATGCTATTTTCAACTTTCAGATGGGCTTATATTTACATGTTTTGTAGTAACAGTGAGGGTATGAGGAAATAGGCAGGAAATCTGTCTAATCTACCTATGTTGATTGGGAATGGATTGTTACAATTATTTGTAAAAGGCATTTAGAAAACATGATCTAATTTTAAAATTCTCATGTCCTTTGACAATTCCACTTCTATCAATTTTAATATTTATACATATTTGTGTAAATATAAATGTATTTATGTATAATACAAATATTTTTATACTTGTGTATATTTATACACACATATAAATATTTGTGTAAATACTAAAAAGATGAATAAAGTTGTTAACTGCAGCACTCTGAAAAGATATTATGAGGAAAAAAAGCCATCTTCATGTGAAGTAATATACAGTGAATTAAGATATATTCACAATCAAATGTTAGTTACTCTTGATAAAGAAGATTGACTCTGTGCTTATATGTAGCGATCTATGTACTATTCAATTATGTGAACAGAAACACCTAGCAAAATGTATAACCACGTATTGTATTTTCTTTTTACACACACACACACACACACACACACACACACACACACACACACACACACACACACACACACACACACACACACACACACACACGGTCTGTCCAGAATCAAGGAAGCAGAGGTAAAAGCCTAAGGCTAATCTAGTTTCAGAAATCTAGATAAAAGTAAAAATGGTGATTGGAATGGAGAGGTTATGAGGATCAAGTTTCAGCAAGAGAGGTATGCCAATATCTATTCTGAAATCAAATATTTTATTTACACTACAGTGAGCGATTCCTCTCCTGGTTGTCTGAGAGGTATTCTTAATGATTATTTTAATAAATGTATACATATATACTTAAAAAATTATATGCTACTACTGCTACGAGGCTAAACTAAATTCAGCCAGCTTTTAACAGTCACCTCCACCCTGCTCCCCAGAGGTAACCCTTATCATAATATTAGCTATTGTTTTTCATAGTTTTCTCCATATTTTAATGTGCATGTACTGAAATTTTTATTACTCGTTTAGACATTATATATATATATATATTTTTTTTTTTTTGCGGTATGCGGGCCTCTCACTGCCCATTTTTCTTGATATTCTTCTTTTTTTCGTCCCTACAGTTTTCTTCTCTCTTTGTTTAACAGCTTCATTAAATGTTCCTCAATGTAATTTTCCACATGGAGAAATGTGTTAGATAACCCACTCATTCCTTGTTTTCCTGCTTCCTTCTGTTACACTTTGCATTGATGACTCTCTATAGTTGCTGTACATTTGTCAATATGGATATTTAATCAGGCTGTATTACCTGTTGCCTTATAGTTTCTGTAAACTTTCTCTTCTTTCCTGATTTACTTCATCATTTTGATGGAGTATATTCTCCAAAAACAACCTCAAATAAGTTATGGGTTAACTATATTCTTTGAAAAAGTAGTAGAAAGTATCTTCATTCTACTTTACTATGTGACTGAAAGTTAAGCAATACATATATATTTTTCTCAAATATTTAGAGTGAGAGAGAGAAAGAGAATGTGTGTGTGTGTGTGTGTGTGTGTGTGTGTGTGTGTAGAGAGAGAGAGACAGAATGTGTGTACAACACAAAACAGGGCAAGAGGCGAATGTTAAATACACAAAAGAGCCGAATTAAAACATCTCAGGAGAAACTCTAGGAAATAGATGACAGTGGGTAAATGGGTCACCATCTTAAACATTTTTAGTAAATTTGTTTAAACTCAAAGCCGGGCAAAGGGACTTCCAGTTTCCAGTGTGGCATGAAAGAACCTTGGAAGTTCCACTCTGTCCTAATAAGAAGTAGGAAGCTGAACAAACTGAAAAATCAACTGCTTATTAGGTGCATAAGAGAAGTGAGGTCATGGAGCAAATGGCTGCCTCCAACGTGGAGAGAACTACAGGCGGCTACTGAGAATCACAACTTTCAGGAGTGATAACCCATGAGCAGAAGCCTCCACAGAAACCACTGCCTAGGGAAGTCTGAACTGTAATTGAGAAATTGCTGGAGTCTCACTGTGAACATCTGTGTGAGTTTAAAACCCTAGGGAACCCGGTCATAGGGGGATTTCCACACCTTTGTGTGCTTTACTTCCGAGAGCTAGACCTGGTTCTCACAGTGAATATAAGAGAAAAATCTCCTTGTGCTTCCGGCAGGTGGAGGGGAAGAGGATAATAAATTAGACAAACCTGCTTCCCAAATATCTATTCAAATCGCTGCTTTGTTTTATGAAGTTGTATTTTTCTGGATTTATGCAATGTATGACTCTGAAACTATCAATACTGATTAATTTATTCAATGACATAGATTTAAGAATAACCAGGATTTTAGGGACATGTATTAGAATAGACAGATATCTATTCTAGAATAACAGAGGTATTTCTATTTATCACTTAAATCATGTTTCTTTCAGCCTTTTACATTCAAAAATAAGCCAGAAGTCTTATTAAAATAGGAAATATACGTAGTTTCTGAATAGAACAAATTTGTTTCTGGTCTGTTTTGGATCTCTCATATTTCAGGACTATTTTTGTCTGACATTATGGGCTAGGAAATAACTACAGCCTGTAACCAGAAAAGAGTTTTGAAACAGATGCTTTGTGTGAGAAATATAGATTTTCTAAATTCAGGTAGTGCTCATTCAACATATTAAGAATTTGACTCGGCATACCAATTCATGAGTAGGAAAAATCAAAGGACTTGGTGAGATAAACAGAAAAGCCACACATTATATAAAAATAACGTATCCACATGTATGTGTAAATTTATATTCCACATTTAATGCAGAGTGCAACATTAAGCCTAAAAGATGAAAATGTTAAGTTCTTAGAAACACATTTAGTGATTTCATTCCATGGTTAATAGTCTATGAATAAATTCCTTCAACTATTAAACATGATGGAAATGTTTATTGATTAAATAAAAAGGGGTATGCCTTTATACACCTCAGAAAACACAATAGTGATTTCCTCATGACTGTGATAAAAATTGTAATGGGTGTACAATAAAGTAAATAGATCACAATATTTCTATTCTTTTTATTATTTACAATTTTACTGATATTTTGCCATTTTATTATTGAAGAATTCCCAAAAAACCTAATTTAATAGCTAGAGATTCAAATTAGGAAATATTATAGCAGGGTTTTTACATTTTATTATTTATTTTCTTTTTTCTCTTAATTATTGAGTGGTAGTAATTTTGGGTATAAGAGGACAATTAATTAAAATAGTTGGTAATATCAGATATTTTGTTTTCCTCTTGAAAGGTATAGGAATTATCCAGTTTTGCTGGACTTAACAGGGGAAAAAAAAGTGCAAATACGTGAGGCCCAAAAAATATTTGTGTTTATTATTGGTATAGTTGTATGAAATAAATCTAGCATATGAATGAGAGAAAAAAAAAACAGTTTGCAAATGAGTTAGGATGCATTTGCCATGGCACAAAATTCTCTGTCAGAGTCAGCTTGCTAAGTTTCTTATGTCCATAGCATAGAATGTAAATGACTCTCCTGGGAATTTAATGCAAATAAGAATATATTATTCTGGTTTCTACTTGAGACTGCAAATAATTTTCCTTCTCTCTTATAGAAATGTGATTTCTCATTGCCTATTGGTCTAACCATGCTCTGGAATCATTTACTCACTCATTCACTCACTTGTTCATCTTTCAAACATTGGGGAGGGAGCTCCTATGTGCCAGCAATCACAGCTGGGACTGGAAATGCAAGCAAGTTGCTCTTTTTAAGATAGAATGATAACCAGTGATAACCAGAAGCTTTTGACGGGGTAAATGTAGCGGTAGAGGACTAAGCATGGCATCATAGAAGGTCTGAAATAAGTGTTTGCCTTAGGCAAGGATATCAAGGAAAACATCTAGTAGGAGGTAGTACCTGAGTTGAATCCTAAAGAATGGCTAAGTGTGCTGGAAGTAGCAGAAGGTGGGAGGGCCAGTCTGCTTAGCATTCAGGATAAGAAGATAAAGGCCCATATAGGTCCATAATAGAATGGTGTGTGCATAATAGAAATTAATTTAAATCTATTATTAGTTTAGCATAAAGTACGAGGAACAGATAGGAGAACAGTGAGCTAGAAAGTAAATAGAGATTGGTTTGTCAAGAATCTTATTTGACCTGATCCAGAATCTGTATTTCTTTCTTTAAAAAGGACTATCCTCTGTGTATGTGTGATATATATATCTTGTGTATATGTATATCTATCTTGCATATATATGGCATAGATATATATATTGTGAATATATATGTCTTATATATACATATATATCTATCTTGCATATTTATATTTTATTTATATATTTTGCATAACAAAGCCAACATCCAAAAGCCTAAATTTTTCCCAATCAATGCTACTGATGACTAGGAGCTATACAGAATTTTAAAACTTTTTCCCTGATGTTAGTTTAAATAATGACATCTCATTCGATAAGGAAGGGAAGAAAGGAGGAATTGTGGAGTCAAAAGGCCCTTCAATGTTTTGATAATTTTCTTCTACTTCGTAAGAGAAGACAGAATAAAACCTGTTTCACCATCTCATTACCTGTAAAGCATGTGATGCTTTTCATTTGCTGGCCCCTAAACATCCCCTTTCATTCTCCCCCTCATTCACTAACCTCAGAGACACTTGACACACCAAATTTAGTCCTTTCTAAGAAACTTTGCATTCACTTTTCTTCTGTTTGGAAGTCTTGTCCCTCTTTTAAGGCAGTCCCTCAATTCTTTTTTTTTAAATTAATTTTTGTTGGAGTATAGTTGATTTACAACATTGTGTTAGTTTCTGTTGTACAGCAAAGTGAATCAGTTATACATATACATATATCCACTCTTTTTTAGATTCTTTTCCCATATAGGTCATTGAAGAGTATTGAGTAGAATTCCCTGTGCTATACAGTAGGTTCTTATTGGTTATCTATTTATACATAGTTGTGCGCATATGTCAATCCCAATCTCCCATTTTATCCCACCCGCCCCCCGCTTTCCCCTTTGGTAACCGTAAGTTTGTTTTCTACATCTGTGACTCTGTTTCTGTTTTGTAAATAAGTTCATTCATACCCTTTTTTAAGATTCCACATATAAGTGATATCATATGATATTTGTCTTTATCTGTCTCACATACCTCACTCAGTTTGACAATCTCTGAGTCCATCCATGCCACTGCAAATGGCATTATTTCATTCTTTTTTATGGCTGAGTAATATTCCATTGTATATATGTACTACATCTTCTTTATCCATTTATCCTCAATTTTGATATTACCTTCCACTGAGGTGTTTCATGATCAACTAATTAAAAGCAACCCATCCAGTGTTTTTCTATATCATTCTCTTTTACTTTCACAGCCTTAGCTAATACCTGAAATTATGTTCTTTATTCATCTATTTATTGTCTCCATTGACATTAAATGAAACAGGAATATAAAAATTTTAGAGAATGGTCTTTATGTCTTATTTTGCTCTTAGGTATCTAGAATAAGGTCTGATGCATAAGGGGATTTGAAAAATGTAGCTGACTAACTTCATGTTGTCCTAGCAGGGGTGCATGTATATTTTTGAATTATGGTTTTCTGCAGATATATGCCCAGGAGTGGGATTGCTGGATCATATAGTACCTCTATTTTTAGTTTTTTAAGGACCCTCCATACTGTTCTCCACAGTGGCTGTACCAGTTTATATTCCCACCAACAGTGTAGGAGGGTTCCCTTTTCTCCACACCCTCTCCAGCATTTACTGTTTGTAGTTCTTTTGATCATGGCCATTCTGACTAGTGTGAGGTGATACCTCATTGTAGTTTTGATTTGCATTTCTCTAATAATCAGTGATGTTGAGCATCTTTTCATGGGCTTTTTAGCCATCTGTATGTCTTCTTTGGAGAAATGTTTATTTAGATCTTCTGCCCATTTTTTGACTGGATTGTTTGTTGTTTTGATATTGAGCCACATGAGCTGTTTATATGTTTTGGAGATTAATCCCTTGTTGGTTGCTTCGTTTGCAAATATTTACTCCCATTCTAAGGGTTGATTTTTCATTTTGTTTGTGGTTTCCTTTGCTGTACAAAAGCTTTTAAGTTTCATTAGGTCCCATTTGTTTATTTTTGTTTTTATTTTCATTACTCTAGGAGGTGGATCAAAAAAGATCTTGCTGCGATTTATGTCAGAGTGTTCTGCCTATGTTTTCCTCTAGGAGTTTTATAGTATCTGACCTTACATTTAGGTTTTTAATTCATTTTGAGTTTATTTTTGTCTGTGGTGTTAGGGAGTGTTCTAATTTCACACAAAAATATAAATCAATGGAACAGGATAGAAAATCCAGAGATAAACCCAAGCACCTATGGTCACCTAATCTATGATAAAAGCAGCAAGAATATATAATGGAGAAAAGACAGTCTCTTCAATAAGTGGTGCTGGGAAAACTGGATAGCTGCATGTAAATCATTTTTTTTAATGAAGTCCAATTTTTTATGGATTGGGCATTTTTTTGTTTGTTTGTTTATAAGACTCTGCCTTATCCAAGGTCAAAAGGTTTTCTCCTACGTTTTCTTCTAAAAATTTCATAGTTTTAGCTCTTACGATTAGGTCATATGGTCCATTTTGAGTTAATATTTTGTGTGTGCTCTGAGTTTATCTTTTTGCATATGGATATTTAATTATCTCTGTTCCATTTATTGAAAAGACCATCCTTTCCCATTGATTTTCATTGCCACCTTTCTTAAAAATCAACTGACCTGAAATATGTGGATTTAGTTCTGAACTCTCAGTTTTGTTCCATTGATTTATATAATTATTTTTATGACAGTAAGTTTGGAAATCATGTAGTATTTGTTTGTTCCAAATTATTTTGGCTGTTCCAAGTCCTTTGCCTGTCTGTATAATTTTTTATTAGATTCTGTTTTTAGAGCAGTTGTAGGTTAAAGTAAATCTGAGCAGAAGGTACAGGGGTTTCCCATATAGCTCCTGCTCCACACATTTACGCCCTCCCCATTGTTAACATCCCCCACCAGAGTGGAACTTTTGTTATAGTTGACGAACCTACATTAACATATCATTATCTCCTGGAGTCCAGAGTCTATACTGCGGTTGACTCTTGGTGTTGTATATCCTGTGGGTTTACACAAATGTATAATGACATGTATCTGCCATTATTGTATCATACAGAGTAGTCTCACTGCCCTCAAAATCCTTTGTGCTCTGCCTATTCATCTCTCTCTCCCCACTAACTCCTGGCAACCCCTGATCCTTATGTTGTTTCTACAGTTTTACCTTTTCCAGAATGCCATGGATTTGGAATCATACACCATGTAGTCTTTTCAGACTGGTTTCTTTCACTTAGTAATACACATTTAAGGTTCCTCCATGTCTTTTCTTGGCCTGGTAGCTCATTTCTTTTTAGTGCTGAATAATAATCCATTGTCTGGTTGTATTCACAGTTTATCCATTCATCTACTAAAGGACATCTTGGTCCCTTCCAAGTTTTGTCAATAATGAAAAAAGCTACTACAAACATCTGTGTACAGAGTTTTGTGTGGACATGTATTTTCAACTCCTCTGAGTAAATACCAAGAAGCACAATCGCTACATTGCATGTTAAGGGTATGTTTAGTTTTGCAAGAAACCACCAAACTGTCTACTAAAGTAGCTGTATCATTTTGCATTTCCACCAGCAATAAATGAGAGTTTCTATTGTTCCACATCCTTACCAGCACTTGATACTGTCAATGTTCTTGATATTGGCCATTTTTAATAGGTGAGTAGTGGTATCATACTGATGTTTTAAACCATATAAATTTTTTTGATGCAGCTTGTCAATAGCAGTAACAGCAACAACAACAACAGCAAAGCCTGCTGTGGTTTTGAGAAATACTGTGTTGAATGTAGTGATCATTTGGGGAGAATTGTTAACATTATAAAACCGAGTCTTCCACCCCTTCCTCTGGCTGAACATTTTTAAAATAATCTGAATTTGTGCTCACAGATATTCAGCCCATCAGCTCCCCTTTTTAAGAAAAATCAAAGATATGCTTTCATCTCAGAGAGAGCACATCTCCAAGCAAAGCCTCCTCTATTCTGGTCGTCCTGAACCGAGTGGGTGTCTGTTTCAGAGGTTTCCTCTTTTGCCCAAACTCCACCTAATAAAGTTCTGAGAACATGAAAAAAAATAAATTCCTCTACTAATTTAAATCATCTTCAGTTTCTCTCAACAATATTTTGTAATTTTCAATGTAGAAGTCTTGCACTCCTTTGGTTAAATTTATTCTTAAGTATTTTATTATTTCTTGTGATTTTGAATTTTCAAATGTTCACTCCTAGTGTTTAGGATGACAGTTTATTTTCTGTATGTTAATTTGTTCTTGCAACCTTGATCCTCACTTATTTGTTCTAGTAGTTGTGTGAGTGCATGTGCAAGTATGTGCACGTGTGTGAATTTGTTAGGATTTTCTAAATACAGGATCATGTCTGAAGTGCCTAAAGATAGATTTTTATCTTCCTTTTCAAGTGGTGTCTTTAATTCCTTAATTATTTATTCATTTATTCACTGGATAGACCTTTCAGTACAATGTGGAATAGATGGACACTCCAAAGCGTATGCTGTTTTCAGAAATGGGGATGCAAAATATAAATGAATAGCAATAAGGAAATACAGGGCATTTATATAATTGATCATATTTATTGTCTGGGATTTTTTTTTAAGTACGGAAAGTAAGGTTTATGCTTAGAAAAGGAGTAACTATTAGAGTAAATTCCTGATAAAAATTGTTCAGATGGACTTAGAACACATTTTTTGGAAACAAATTAATATAGCACAAGGGATACTTTAAAGGGTGGTGGCCAAAAATATAAATTGTAATAAGTGATATTATCATTTTGTCACTTTAATCCAAATGGATTTAAACAAGTCTTTTAAATGAGGTCTCTAATTAATAGATGTTGGTAAAAAATTTCTAGATGAGTATATACTCAATTAAACTTTTTCATGTGTTTTTACATTTCAAATTTCATTCTTAATCACATACAAGTAGGTGAAAAATAAACAATTAAATAGGAAGGGGGATGAGGGCATGTGTGCTTAGCAAAGGTATCCCATCCTGTTCAAATCTCCATGGGGCTTGAAGATGAGGGTGGCTCTTCTCAGCACCACTGTTTACATAGCTTGCTGCTGGCACAGAGAGTAGGAAAGAGACATACTGTTGGCATTTTGAGAGTCTGGTAATGATGCTCATACACCAGCATGTAGAACCACAGTCAGGACACAGAATGGAAATTGCTAGTCACATTCAATTGTGACGTGTACATTCATAAACTCTGAAGTTAATGTATTAGTCTTCTCAGAAAATTAAATAACATGAAGATAAACTGTATTTAGATATTTTTCAAGAACAAAGAACTGATCAAAATGTTTCTTTGTCTATGATTAATTCCCATTGCAAAGTATACAATATTCTTTGAGTCTTTATGGTGATTTCCCCTTTATACACATGACAGTGTATGTAGTTGTAATAAGAATAACACAAGCCGGGCTTCCCTGGTAGCGCCGTGGTTGAGAGTCTGCCTGCCGATGCTGAGGACGTGAGTTCGTGCCCCGGTCCAGGAAGATCCCACATCCCGCGGAGCGGTTAGGCCCGCGAGCCATGGCCGCTGAGCCAGCGCGTCCGGAACCTGTGCTCCGCAACGGGAGGGGCCACAACAGTGAGAGGCCCGTGTACCGCAAAAAAATAAAAATAAATAACACAAGCCGTGATAAGTTGAATTTCATGATAATTTAGAGAATGATATCAAGCAACTGCTTTGTATCATGGAGGTCATTGACTAATGGGAAACAGATGTCTAGCTGGGCAAAAAATATAAATTCTCAGTCCAGATTTTATTTTGGCCTCCTCTTTTTCAAAGCTAAGTGTTTTGCAATTGACTTGAACAGGACTGAATAGGCTATTAGGGCTTGCTCAATGAGTGCCCAGTGACCCATGGCCAAAGCGTCTTAAGGGACTGTAATCTCTTTCAGAGCACCCAATTCTGCCAGCTCTGACACTTGTTCCAGTCACATCAGCCAATTTACAAGGCAGGAAGCAAATCTTCACTTAGTGCAATATTCATAGCATTTCAGTAAGATAGAGGTTAGTATTTTGATTTTAACAAATCAAGAAGATGAGGGTAAGAAGGTTTAAATGGTGTAACATTACATAATTAGAGAGAGGAAAAAAATAGGGGAAGTTGGGAAGGAAGGAAGGGAGGAAGGCAAGAAGAAAAAGAGAATGGAGCTTTGCATGAACCAGTAATGAAAGTATTTGATGCAGAAGAGACTATGATTAATTCCATTCAGCAATTCCAGTGTACCAATAAAAGAAAGAGAGGTGGGTTGAGGAAGGAACGAAGAAACGAAGGAAGAGAAATAGCCAGAATAAATAATATGAGATTGGCTGTCTAACTTTAAGCATGAGTTTCACCTAAAACAATCTAATTACAAAATATATATTCAATCCAAAGCATCAAGCTCTAGGCTTGATGAAGTTCTTCCAGAACTGAATTTCTTTAAAAATAGTTCCAAGTTCAATTTTCACCAAAGCTTCAGAATCTATTTGGTTTTTCCAAACAACTCCCATGACTGCTTTCATTTTCCCTTTCACACTAATCATATTTAATGCAAACAATGTCATATATGTATGTATGCATTTTCACTTAACTTTTAAAAAATTTTATGATAAAATTGTCTACTCTTACTTGCTGTGTAACTGAGATTTTCTAAAAAAAAAAAAAAAAATGACCCAGGCAAACTCTCACAGAATCTCTAGTGCATTATTCACATAAGAATTAACATAGACAGAATTACAGGTTGTTTTTGTGTGTGTGTGGAAAAGACAAAGACAGAGTATTTCCTTTATTTCTTTTCACAACTGCTGTAATTTTAAATAAGTATACTCCCCTTCATTTCCCAGGACTCATGCATTTTCTTTGTAAATAGCTTGGTTTACACAAAAAATCCAGAAATTAATACATCCAGAAATTTTATTTTAGGTTTGCAAGGGCTCTTTCTAGCATAATAATGACATATATAAGGGTTATACTGGCCCAGGTTTCTCCCCTTTCAGGAACTGAGCTTCAGGATGAGACTGTCAGGAAATCTCAGACTAACAAGTTCAGAAGAAGTTGATTTATTGCCTGCATTGTTCAGGTGCTGACATAGAAATAAAATAAATGAAATTTGCTTAATTGAGTTTAAAATAGTAGTTTTGCTATGCTCTGAATAAACCCAACTTGCAAACAAGCATGAGTTACTTGAATTAGCAGACTCCTTCTAAAGGAGCATATTCAGAAAGTAAGTACTGTATTGGGGCAAAATAGAAAGGATTTACTTATGGATAACTATATAGTCCTAACATCTTAAATCTCGAGCTATTAATTTCTTAAAGAACTGGGTGTACTTCTGTAGATCGACTTTATTTCCTCACACAGATGACACTGAAGAGAATTTATTGATTCCAACTCTTCTGTTTTGTGTGTGAATTTTTGAATTTTATTTTATTTATTTTTTTAAAAAGCAGGTTCTTATTAGTTATCCATTTTATATATTTATATATGTTTATATATGTCAATCCCAATCTCCCAGTTCATCACACCACCACCAACTCTTCTTTATCACTTGTTTGCCAATGGAATCTTCCATGATTATATAATTAGCCTAATTTCTCATGTCACTCTTTATTAAACTATAATGTATACTCTGTAACTAATCCATTGTAATTTGTGGGGGCAAAGAGCTCAGATTTAAGATCCCTAGGTTCTACTGTCACCTGAATACCAGTCAGTTTTGAGAACTTAAAAACTCTGTCTTTGGGCTTCCCTGGTGGTGCAGTGGTTGAGAGTCCGCCTGCCAATGTAGGGGACACGGGTTCGTGTCCCGATCCGGGAAGATCCCACATGCCGCGGAGCGGCTGGGCCCGTGAGCCATGGCTGCTGAGCCTGTGCGTCCGGAGCCTGTGCTCCGCAACGGGAGAGGCCACAACAGTGAGAGGCCCGCGTACCACAAAAAAAAAAAAAAAAAAAGTCTGTCTTTGTTGTTTCAGTTGCAAGAAAGAAATATTACTTAGCAGATGTATTTACCAATTTGGGATGCAATTTAGGTTGTTTATGAATAAGAATAACAGGAATCAAATTTTGTTCTCAGAATATTTTTACAATTAAAAAAATTATCTAGAGGGCTTCCCTGGTGGCACAGTGGTTGAGAATCTGCCTGCCAATGCAGGGGACACGAGTTCGAGCCCTGGTCTGGGAAGATCCCACATGCTGCGGAGCAACTAGGCCCGTGAGCCACAACTGCTGAGCCTGCGCGTCTGGAGCCTATGCTCCGCAACAAGAGAGGCCGCGATAGTAAGAGGCCCGCGCACTGCTATGAAGAGTGGCTCCCGCTTGCCACAACTAGAGAAAGTCCTCGCACAGAAACGAAGACCCAATACAGCAAAAATAAATAAATAAATTAATAAAAACTCCTATCCCCAACATCTTCTTTAAAAAAAAAAAGAAAAATTATCTAGAGCCCCAAGAGCTGTTGTTTATATGTGTTATGTCTGTTGTTATTTACCGTAGTCAAAATTAAAACTGGAAAACTAAAAAAAAAGATATTTGTAATACTTTATTTTAAATAGCACTATAAACATATATTATCATAAATAACATTTTTATAACATATTTTCAAAATAAGAAAATTAGTAAAAAGAATGGTTGGCACCATTTGGTATTTCTTCAATTTTCTTTATTATTTCTGCTTGTGCATTCAGTCTGTTGTGGTACGATAGATCATCTGGTCTTGGAAAATTTGTCTGAACAGCTGGGAATGAATGAGAGTAAAATTAGAGAATATTGTCTTAGTACACTTATGAAAAATAAATCTAACTTCATTAACACCTTGAAAGGGATCCAAGCCACGGTTTGAGGACCACTGGACTGTAGTATCATCAAATAGAACTTGAAAACTAATAGACATGAAATATGCTACATGTTTTGTTTATAATGAAGGAAAGGAAGTACTAAAATGAAGAAAACAGTAATAGAAAGAAAAACAAAACAAAACACGTTCATTATTAGTTTTATTTTACTAATTGCAAAACTCTGGATTAATGTCCCAACCCCTTTCTTGAGACCTAAAGATCTGTCTGTGAGCAAAGATTCAAGAAGGATCATCTTACAAAGGGTAGTTTTATGACATTGGCTAAAAATTTTTTAATTAAATAGATCATTCGAAGACCAAAAAAATACTGTCCAGTGACAAGGCCAAGTCTGAGATTCCAACTGGAAGCCAGTGATAATTTCAGCCAAAGAGGCCAAATGAAGATGCGAATCAAGGCAAGGGACACCAGGGCAGCTCCCAGAAGGCCGTCTATTTTGAGCAAGTGTGCATAAGAGCATTGCTAGGAGGCAAAGATCCTGGAAGATTTTCCAAAAGTGCTAGAACAGAGGGAAAAGCTCCTATGTGTTAGCACTTAAATAGATACATTTGTGAGAATAGCAAAAGGAATTATTTAACAAAATGCTTTAGAAATTTCTAAAGAGTTATTTGCTTTTTATATTTTTGAAAGCAGGTGTTTCTAATAATTACATTTGCCAACAACACCACTCCTTTAAAAATAAAAACTGGAATGTCAACTGGTATGATAGTCTCAGTAAAAAGAAAATTCAGAGAAATGAAGAAAAATTTACCTTTTTACGTGTAATTATTAGTCAGAGGAAACTGTTTGCTCTGTTTTTACCCATCTGTTCTAAGTTGATATAAAATTATTCATTAAACTCTAGGAGAGGATTATTGTGTTTTCATACCATAAATATTTGGCCTTTGCTAATTATCATTGGTATTCAGAAAAAGATTTTGATTAATTCTGTTTGTCCACAAAACACCACGAAAACAAATAGTGGGGTTTCTTCAGAAAACAGAATATGTCTAGGAGTATTTCAGAAGGGATAGAGTCCAGTTAAAGCGTTGAAATGTTTCCATACAAATGGTCAGATATGCAACAATTTTTTTTGTTTATTCTACAATGGGAAATTCACTGGCACTAAAATATTACTGAGAACACCTATACTAGTTTGTGGGTACTTATTTAAGACCCTACTAGAGTTGTAATGAAGTTGGGAACAGGGATATATCCTAGGAAGATTAATTATCAAAAGTAAATAAAAGCATTTATGGAGAATAAATGCTTAGTGTGTAGTTTTATTGGTTTAATAAAAGATCTAATTATAACAAACATACACCTGCTCTGACACTACCACTCTGTGATGCTTATAAGTTAAATTGTGTGTGTGTATGTGTGTGTCTGTGTGTGTGTCTGTGTGTGTGTTTAGGGCTAAGGAAGTGTTGGACTCTGTTGGATATATTCATGAAAAAAAATCAAGAACTTATCATCTGTGATGGGATAGATCCCTAAGGTAACCTTATTTTAAAAGCATGGTTGAATTGTGTCGTTATATTTGAGGAAACCTTCAGTGAGCGTTTGCTTCTAAAACTAGGCTTTGAGAATGGGTAAAATTGGATCAGAAGGGTACATGGTCCAAGGTTGGGGTAGGGCTGGTGTGAGTATTGTGATATAGGCAAGAGAAATGGTATAGGTAAAAGCAGTGTGGAGAAAATGAGCACGCCCCATGAGAAAGATAATAATAAAAAGAAGTGTTATTTGAATAACATAGAAGAATTCATATTTGTGTGTTGCTGAGGAGTATGGAGCAAGAAATAAGCTTGGGGGCTTCCCTGGTGGTGCAGTGGTTGAGAGTCCGCCCGCTGATGCAGGGGACACGGGTTTGTGCCCCAGTCCAGGAAGATCCTACATGCCGCAGAGCAGCTGGGCCCGTGAGCCATGGCTGCGGAGCCTGTGCTCTGCAACAGGAGAGGCCACAACAGTGAGAGACCCGTGTACCGCAAAAAGAAAAAAAAAAAAAAAAGAAGCTTGGATTAGCAAACATGGGCCTAGATATAGAAATCTGTAAATGGCCACGCTGAGGAATGCAAGCTTAAACATGATAGATTTCTGTTCAGGACAATAGCATGCAGAAAGTAGTATGTTGAGAAGATATTTATCGCTGGATATGTAGGAGTCCAGAAGAAATTAAAAACAAGAAATCAATCATTTAGATCAGTTGTCTTTTTAAGATTTTTTTTTTTTGATGTGGACCATTATTTAAATCTTTATTGAATTTGTTACAATATTGCTTCTGCTTTATGGTTTGGTGTTTCGGCCCTGAGGCATGTGGGATCTTAGCTCCCTGGTGAGGGATCGAACCTTCAGCCCCTGCATTGGAAGGCAAAGTCTTAACCACTGGACTGCCAGAGAAGTCCCAGATCAGTTGTCTTTTAAACTAAGTTGCATTCCCAGAAGGTACATATTTCAATTCTTTAGCATGCAGATAGAACTTTATTTTTTTTTAACTCTCATACAGTTAATAAGTACCTTTTTGGGGAATGTGTTACATATTATTTAATTAGTACATGTTTTTATTTTATAAATAAATATGCATATAGAAAATGGTTGATCAATTAAATATTCAACAATAGTGGTTTGGATTTCTAGGTTTGTATGTGACATTTAGGTGAAGCCAGGGTAACGTGATAGAATTGATATTGAATTAGGGAGCCCGAAAATCAGGTCAGGAGCTTGGAAAGGCCAACATTCACAAATATCATAAAAGAAAGTCCAAAGAAATTTAGTGGCATATTGGAAATAGATAAAGAGGGTGACATAGTGAAAGCTAATGCTAAGATTTTATGCCTGTAGAACTAAGACCATGATGCAAAATGTACCAAAATTGAGAATTTTGAGGGTAATCTCTGACTTTAAATGGTCAGTTTGATTTGCAATGTTTTTTATCCCCTATTTATTGTCAGATGTGTGCAAAAAACTCCACCTTTCTGTTTTGTTTTATATTAAATTTAAAAAAAGTGTTATTTGAGCACCTGTTATGTGCTGAATGGTGCTGAGGCTACAGAATAGGAGAAAGGTACCTCTGAATAATAAGATACTCCCAATATTGGGTGAATACACACATAAAATGTGTGTATTTGCCACATGACCTGGTTAATGTCGTATGAGATTCCTATATAAACTGTTATATGAATGCAGATGTTAGAGCTATTGATTCTGTCTGAGGATATCAGAAAAAAGAAGGCATTTGCACATGGAATTCAAATTTTTCATATATTTGTCATTTGAATATTTACTTCAGACAAAATGATTAAAAAGAATAATCACCAAGAATAATCAAGGAAATAGAATATTGTTTTCTATATTTACTAACACTAAATATCAAACTGTTTATTCTTCCTGTCATAGCAGTGGGTTGTGATCTTGGAAATGATAGGTACTTTTAAAAAACAAGTGGTATTATAGAGCTACATGATCCTATATGTACTTAAGCATAGTCAACTAATTAGATAACATTAACAAGCCCCATTTAAAGATATATGGAAAAGAAACTATCTGTAACCTTCAAAGGCTAGTCATAACATTTTATTAGCGATTCACAATATATTTATAGCTGTTACTAGTAGCACTATAATGCCAAACATTACCAAGAAACAATTTTTGTCCCCTTTACAACACAATTACCATCTTCATATGTCACTTACAGACTTAAATAAGAAATCTAGCTCTTAAGTTTCTCTCTTGCATGCTCTGTGTGTGTATATACAGTGCATATATATATGTAAATATATATATATTTATACATACAGAGTATATATATATATATATATATACACACACATATATATATATAAAGATATATACATAGAGTACCCAAGACAGAAACTTAAAGCTAGATCTCTTTTATCTATACTTCTATATTTGAAAAAAGTCTGAAGCTTGTAAAGGGAGTCATTTAATGAAGTTTTCCATTATTCATATCAGAATTTATTTGATTTGTATTTTACTTGGAATGCATTCTAATAAACCAGTTTTTGTAAATTTAGGGCAAATATGATGTTTAATGAAGTAATGATAGTTTAAATGGTAATAGAGATAACATCATCCCTCCTTCACTTGTTATCTTTTCAGGTGTTAAGGTTGGAATAAAGTATAAACATTTCAGTTTTCAAATACATTCTTCTAAATCAGTGGATGACATTTTTTAGTCTAATTTTTTTCTTTTTTTAAATTTATTTTTGAGAACTTTTTAAAATTTCAGGTAATTTTAAGTTTTTCTTTTATACAATTTTTAAAGGTTACTTTCCACTTACAGTTATTGCAAAATATTGCCTCTATTCCCCGTGTTGTACAATACATCCTTGAGCCTATCTTACAGCCAATAGTTTGTACCTCCTACTCCCTCATCCCTGTATTGCCTTTCCCCCCTCCCGACTGGTAACCACTAGTTTGTTCTCTATATCTGTGAGTCTGCTTCTTTTTTGTTATATTCACTAGCAGTGAATGACATTTTAACATGTTAAAATGTCATTCACTAGCAGTGGATGACATTTTAACATGTTAAAATCAGGAAGTTAAATTATATGGATGTGCATGATAATACGAGTCTTTATGCAGTTTTTAAGAGTTGTGCAACAATTCAAATATTATCCATAAATCATTTTTCTATCACATGAGGTAAAGTTTTCTTCCTTTATATGTGCAGTTAAACACACATCAACTTTGTGGGGGTTTTTTTGTTTAGTCACATATCACTGGAGATCAAAATGAAGTTCCCAATTTTTGCCTGAATCTTTCTGACATTCGGCTCTTTAACATCTGAATGCTTCTAATTTTTAACTTAAAATTCAATCTTAAATTGGAGATATAAAGGCAGGAGTAATAGGCAATAGACTAAGCTATTTGATATGCCTCTAGAAATAGAGGTTTGAAGGTAATTATCCTGAGAGGTGGAAAAGTCAAAAATATAAGTAGACTCAAGAAGGACTGAGATACATTTGAAAGGGAAAGATTAATAATGAGCTATCAACACATATTCAAGGCTTTATCCACAGTCATCAAGGATATTATCATGTGAGGCATAACAAAGTGTGTAATATAAATTTGTTCTGATGAACTGCTAGCTATTTGCTGGAGAGTAGGTTGAAGGGAATTGTGAGACAGATTGTGAGTGCAATAGGAATGGGTCCAAGATTAATAAAAATGTCTT
This sequence comes from Delphinus delphis, assembly GCF_949987515.2. Taxonomy (NCBI): domain Eukaryota; kingdom Metazoa; phylum Chordata; class Mammalia; order Artiodactyla; family Delphinidae; genus Delphinus; species Delphinus delphis. The sequence continues at coordinate 78,525,678 of NC_082688.1, read as the reverse complement.
CCATGGATGGATGTTGGCTAGTAGTACTGTGGATGCCAGTTTTTGCCAGTGCAGATATAATGGGCATCTATTAACTTGGCTGTTCAGCACTCAAACACTCTTCCCCTGGTAAACAGTATGCAAATTCTTTTGTGGCTATCAACTCATCCTTCAATTTTAATTCATGAGTTTGAAGTAGAGTTGCCTCCAGTTCCAAACTCCGGGAATAGACAAGGACCATGGACTTGATAAGACAAACAAAAAATTATTTCCAGGCTTCCCTGGTGGAGCAGTGGTTGAGAGTCCGCCTGACGATGCAGGGGACACGGGTTCGTTCCCCGGTTTGGGAAGATCCCACATGCCGCGGAGCGGCTGGGCCCGTGAGCCATGCCACTGAGCCTGCGCGTCTGGAGCCTGTGGTCCGCAACGGGAGAGGCCACAACAGTACCGCCAAAAAAAAAAAGTGTTTTTAACTGATTTTCAATATCTAATATAGCATAATATATTCAATAATTTTATGTTCCTCAAAAATAGTTCTTTATGTATTAATATATTTTAAAATAGTTAAGTCAGTACTCATTCTCTTAGCAATTTTTAATGTTAAGTAGATCATTGATTCAATGATTTCATAAAACGTATACTTATTTTTTAGTTGTCATTGTAAGAATAATAAGCTATATGCAACTACATACTGACTTACATCAGTGTTTCATATAGCAATTTTTGAAATTTATTTTCAGTCATCATTTAATTTATACATAAGACTCAACAAAAATATTAAATTATAATGATTTATTTCAGTATCATTATAAATCTACTTATTTAATATTATGGTTATTCTTACTTTATTTCTAACTTAATAATAAATTGACACATTTCTGGACTATATCCATTGCCCCCTGATAAGCTAATGCTCTATCATTGATTCTGTATGAGAATCTTTAACTTACTAAGCAAAACTTTGCATAATAAAAGGTGAATTGTATTTTAATTTTGGCTTAATTCCAATTATACATTTTCAATCATTTTTAAGTCCATCACAAGGTCTTTGACCTTTCAAAATACTTTGTAGAAATAACTACTACTCTTGAAATCCAATTATATGAGAAATGCAGTTTCTTTTACTCATCTCCTAAAATAATATTTAGCCCCATTACAAATATTTCAAAGTTTTCTGTGTCTTTCTTGCTTGACCTCTATTCCAAGCAGCAGTTGATCTTTATTGGTAATTCTGACTCGAATGCTTAATCATAAAATCAAACCAAGGAATTTTCTGGGGATCTATGGTAATCAGAAGTGTTCTTTAGAATTTTAGACTCTGTTATGCCTACTGATATGTATGTGGAAAAATACTACAATAATGAAACAGAGAGTAGGAAGTCAGGCATAAAACACAACCCAGAGAAAATAAGGAAGAATTTTCACAATATTGCAATTGCAATTATATAATATTTTCTTAATTCTTTGGAAAGAGAAGGGGTTTTGGGGGAAATATATGGAGAAAAAGGAGGAAAAGGTGATGCTGTGAACTGAAATATTTAATGCCATTTATGTCATTTACATTTCCACACATTTGGTGGGAACTATTTAGGTCATTAAATTAAGCTGCTCCTTTGTTCCACCAACTTCTGTAGTGCAGATAGCATGGTTGTAAGTTAAAATAATTCTGTTTTTAGGAGTTTATTAATTTTTCTTGTGATCTTTCTGGTAAGAGAAACCTCTAAATATAGTCTTTAAGGTTAATGAAATTCTCAGTAACGTAGTTTTCCCAGAAATTAAAATTTGTAATAAAATGCTTTCCATACAATTCAAAGTTAAAATTGTACAAAGGTGTAGCAAAATCCAAAATATTCAAAGAAATCTTAAAAAACTAAACATTAAGAAAACACAAACCACTCATAAAAAAAAAAATGCCAACAATCTGAACAAGCATCTCACCAAAGAAGGCATATAGACAACAAATAAGTGTATGAAAATATAGTTATTATTTTTGGCCATTAGTGATTAGAAAATTAAAATGAGATACCACTACATGTTAGATAGGCTAAAATTTAAAAAGATATATGACAATGTCAATTTTCAGTGAAGATGTGGAGTGACAGGAATGCTCATTCAATGCTGGTGGGAATGCCAAATGGTACAGCTACTTTGGAAGACAGCATAGCAGTTTCTTATAAAGTTAAACATAGTCTTACAATACAATAAGCAGTCGTGTTCCTAAGTATATACCCAACTGATCTGAAAAGTATGTCCACACAAAAATATACACATGAATGTTTATAACAGCTTTATTCATAATCACTCAAAAACAAGAAGCAAAAAAAAAATCTTTCAATAGGTGAATGAATAAACAAGTTGTGGTGAATCAATAAAATTAAATATTAGTCAGAAACTTAAAAATTAGTTACTGAATGATGAAAATACATAAATGAATCTTAAATGCATAATGCTAAGTGAAATAAGCCAGTCTGAATAGGCTTGATAATGAATGATCCCAATCTAGAACATTCAGGAAATATAAAACTATAGTGACATTAAAAATATCAGGGGTTGACAGGGATTCACGAGGGGAAGTAAAATGTTGAATAGGTGAAGCTGGGGGGAAGTTTTAGGGTGATGAAACTCTTCTGTACAATATTATAATTTTAGATACAACACACTATTCATTTGTCAAAACCTATTGAACTTTGCAGCATAAAGAGTAAAACTTATTGTATGAAAAGTTTATAAAATAATTTAGAAGCTTATGGGAATCACAGAATGTAGTGTATATGACAAAACAATAAGCCAGGAAGAGAAAAACAAATATTGTATATTAATGCATGTATGTAGAATCTAGAAAAGTGGTACAGATGAACCTATTTGTTGGGCAGGAATAGAGACATAGACTTAGAGAATGGATGTGTGGACATAGCGGGGAAGGGGAGGGTGGGACGAATTGAGAGATTAGGTTTGACATAAATACACTACCATGTGTAAAATAGATAGCTAGTGAGAACCTGCTGTACAGCACAGGGAGCTCAGCTCAGTGCTCTGTAATGACCTAGATGGGGGGGAAGGGGGGACGGAGGTCCAAGAGGGAGGGGATATAGTTATACATATAGCTGATTCACTTCATTGTACAACAGAAACTACCAGAAAATTGTAAAGCAATTATATTCCAATAACATAGAATAAAATAAGATAAAGTAAAATAAAATATTCAGCTGTAAAAAATAAAAAAGAAAAGAAAGAAACAACCTGGGATAAAGGTATTGATCTTAAAACTTTGGATATGAATCATGTCTGAAGAACAAGAAAGTGAACATAAACTGTGCTCTAATTAATGAAATAATTTTTGAAGGTAACAAATAGCAACTTTGACCCTGCTATACATGCATACTGGCATTAAACTATTACATAAATAATTGTATATAAACAGACAGTTTTCTAACTTTTGAAGTGAGTGTTTGTAGATAAACAAGCAATGCAAGCTAAAATGATCCATGGACAAGAGACCTTCAAGGTGACGGAGGAGTAAGACACGGAGATCACCTTCCTCCGCACAGATACATCAGAAATACATCTACACATGGAATAACTCCTACAGAACACCTACTGAACACTGGCAGAAGACCTCAGACCTCCCAAAAGGCAAGAAACTCCCCATGTACCTGGGTAGGGCAAGAAAACAAAAAGACAGAGACAAAATAATAGGGACGGGACCTGCACCAGTGGGAGAGAGCTATGAAGGAGGAAAAGTTTCCACACACTAGGAAGCCCATCCACTGGCAGAGACGAAGTCGGGGGTCGGTGGCAGGGGGGAAGCTTTGGAGCCACGGAGGAGAGCGCAGCAACATGGGTGCAGAGGGCAAAGCGGAGAGATTCCCACATGGAGGATCGGTGCCGACCAGCACTCACCAGCCCGAGAGGCTTGTCTGCTCACCGGCCGGGGCGGGCAGGGCTGGGAGCTGAGGCTCGGACTTCGGAGGTCGGATCCCAGGGAGAGGACTGGGGTTGGCGGTGTGAACACAGCCTGAAGGGAGCTAGTCCACCACAGCTAGCTAGGAGGGAGTCTAGGAAAAAGTCTGGACCTGCCTAAGAGTCAAGAGACCATTGTTTCATGGTGTGCAAGGAGAGGGGATTCAGAACACCACCTAAACGAGCTCCAGAGATGAGCATGAGCCGCGGCTATCAGCACGGACCCCAGAGAGAGGCATGAAATGCTAAGACTGCTGCTGCAGCCACCAAGAAGCCTGTGTGCAAGCATAGGTCACTATCCACACCTCCCCTCCTGGGAGCCTGTGCAGCCCGCCACTGCCAGGGTCCCATGATCCAGCGACAACTTTCCCGGGAGAACACACATCACACATCAGGCTGTTGCAATGCCATGTCAGCCTCTGCCGCCACAGGCTTGCCCCATATTCTGTACCCCTCCCTCGCACAGGCCTGCAGGAGCCAAAGCCCCCTAATCAGCTGCTCCTTTAACCCCGTCCTATCTGAGCAGGGAACAGACCCTCAGGCGACCTACACTCAGAGGCAGGGCCAAATCCAAAGCTGAACCCCAGGAGCTGTGTGAACAAAGAAGAGAAAGGGACATTTCCCCCAGCAGCCTCAAGAGCAGCGGATTAAATCTCCACAATCAACTTGATGTACCCTGCATCTGTGGAATGCTGAATAGACAACGAATCATCCCAAAATTGAGGCAGTGGACTTTGGGAGCAACGGTAGCCTTAGGATTTGCTTTCTGCATCTAATTGGTTTCTGGTTTTATGTTTATCTAGTTTAGTATTTAGAGTTTATTATCATTGGTAGATTTGTTTATTGATTTGGTTGCTCTCTTCCTTTTTTTAATATAAATATATGTATATATTTTTCCTTTTTCTCTTTTTATGAGTGTGTATGTGTAAGCTTCTTTGTGTGATTTTGTCTGTATAGCTTTGCTTTTACCATTTGTCCTAGGGTTCTGTCTGTCCGTTATTGTTTTTGTTTTTTTCTTTTTCAGTATACTTTTTAGTGCTTGTTATCATTTGTGGATTTGTTCTTTGGTTTGGTGGCTCTCTTCTCTCGTTCATTCTTTTGTTTTTATTTCTTTCTAATTTTTAAATTTTTAATAATTATTTTAATGACAGTATTTCTTCTTATTTTATTTCTTTCTTTCCTTTTTTCTCCGTTTTCTTCTGAGCTGTGTGGCTGATAGGGTCTTGGTGCTCCAGTGAGGTGTCAGGCCTGTACCTCTGAGGTGGGAGAGCTGAATTCGAGACATTGGTCCACCAGAGAACTCCCAGCTCCATGAAATATCAAATGGTGAAAGTTCTCCCAGAGATCTCCATCTCAACGCTAAGACCCAGCTCCACTTAATGACCAGCAAGCTACAGTGCAGGATACCCTATGCTAAACAACAGGCAAGACAGGAACACAGCACCTCCATTAGCAGAGAGGTGCCTAAAATCATAATAAGGTCACAGATACGTCAAAAGACACCACCAGGCACAGTCCTATCCACCAGAAAGACAAGATCCAGCCTCGTCCACCAGAACACAGGCACTAGTTCCATCCACAAGGAAGCCTACACAACCCACTGAACCAAACTTAGCCACTGCAGGCAGACACCAAAAACAATGGGAACTACGAATCTGCAGGCTGTGAAAAGGAGACCCCCAAACACAGTAAGTTAAACAACATAAGACAGAGAAACACACAGCAGATGAAGGAGCAAAGTAAAAACCCACCAGACTAAACAAATGAAGAGGAAATAGGCAGTCTACCTGACAAAGAATTCAGAGTAATGATAGTAAAGATGGTCCCAAAAAATGAAAATAGAATGGAGAAAATACAAGAAACATTTAGCAAGGACCTAGAAGAACTAAAGAGCAAACAAACAAGGATGAACAACACAATTAAAGAAATTTAAAATTCTCTGGAAGGAATCAATAGCAAAATAACTGAGGCAGAAGAACAGATAAGTGACCTGGAAGATAAAATAGTGGAAATAAATACTGCAGAGCAGAATAAAGAAAAAAGAATGAAAAGAGTGGAGGACAGTCTTAGAGACCTCTGGGACAACATTAAATGCACCAACATTCTAATTATAGGGGTCCCAGAAAAAGAAGAGAAAAAAGAAAGGGACTGAGAAAATATTTGAAGAGATTATAGATGAAAACTTCCCTAATATGGGAAAGGAAATAGTCAAGTCCAGGAAGTGCAGAGAGTCCCCTACAGGATAAATCCAAGGAGAAACACACCAACACATATTCATCAAACTATCAAAAATTAAATGCAAAGAAAAAAATATTAAAAGCAGCAAGGGAAAAGACAGCAAATAACATAGAAGGGAATCCCCACAAGGTTAACAGCTGATCGTTCAGCAGAAACTCTGCAAGCCAGAAGGGAGTGGCAGGACATATTTAAAGTGAAGGGAAAAACCTACAATCAAGATTACCCAGCAAGGATCTCATTCAGATTCGATGTAGAAATTAAAGCATTTACAGACAAACAAATGCTTAGGGAATTCAGCACCAACAAACCAGGTTTACAACAAATGCTAAAGGAACTTCTCTACACAGGAAACACAAAAGAAGGAAAAGACCTACAATAACAAACCCAAAACAATTAAGAAAATGGTAATGGGAACATACATATGGATAATTACCTTAAATGTAAATGGATTAAATGCTCCAACCAAAAGATATAGATAGGCTGAATGGATACAAAAACAAGACCCGTATATATGCTGTCTATAAGAGACTACTTCAAACTTAGGGACACATACAGACTGAAAGTAAGGGAAAGGAATAAGATATTCCACACAAATGGAAATCAAAAGAGAGCTGGAATAGCAATTCTTATATCACACAAAATAGATTTTAAAATAAAGACTCTTACAAGAGACAAAGAAGGACACTACATAATGATCAAGGGATCAATCCAAGAAGAAGATATAACAATTGTAAATATTTATGCACCCAACATAGGAGCACCTCAATACATACGGCAAATTCTAACAGCCATAAAAGGGGAAATACACAGTAATACAATAATAGTATGGGACTTTAACACCCCACTTTCACCAATGGACACATCATCCAAAATGAAAATAAGGAAACAAAAGCTTTAAATGACACATTAAACAAGATGGACTTAATTGATATTTATGGGACATTCCATCCAAAAACAACAGAATACACTTTCTTCTCAAGTGCTCATGGAACATTCTCCAGGATAGATCATATCTTGGGTCACAAATAAAGCCTTGGTCAAGTTAAGAAAATTGAAATCATATCAAGTATGTTTTCCAACCACAATGCTATGAGACTAGACATCAATTACAGGGAAAAAATCTGTAAAAAATACAAACACATGGAGGCTAAACAGTGCACTACTTAATAACCAAGAGATCACTGAAGAAATCAAAGAGGAAATCAAAGAATACCTAGAAACAAATGACAATGAAAACACAATGACCCCAAACCTATGGTATGGAGCAAAAACAGTTCTAAGAAGGAAGTTTATACCAATACAATCCTACCTCAAGAAACAACTCAAATAAACAACCTAAGCTTACACCTAAATCAATTAGAGTAAGAAGAACCAAAAAACCTCAAAGTTAGCAGAAGGAAAGAAGTCATAAAAATCAGATCAGAAATAAATGAAAAAGAAATGAAGGAAACAGTAGCAAAGATCAATAAAAATAAAGTGGATTCTTTGAGAAGGTAAACAAAATTGATAAACTATTAGACTCATCAAGAAAAAAAGTGAGAAGACTTAAATCAATAGAATAAGAAATGAAAAAGGAGAAGTAAAATCTGACACTGCAGAAATAAAAAGGATCATGAGCGATTACTACAAGCAACTATATACCAATAAAATGGACAACCTGTAGGAAATGGGCAAATTCTTAGAAAAGCAACCTTCTGAATCTGAACCAGTAAGAAATAGAAAATATAAACAGATCAGTCACAAGCACTGAAATTGAGACTGTGATTAAAAATCTTCCAACAAAAGTCACATGTCTTCACGGGCGAATTCTATCAAACATTTACAGAAGAGCTAACACCTATCCTTTTCAAACTCTTCCAAAATATAGCAGAGGGAGGAACACTTCCAAACTCATTCTATGAGACCACCATCACCCCGATACCACAACCAGACAAAGATATCACAAAACAAGAACACTACAGGCCAATATCACTGGTGAACATAGATGCAAAATACCTCAACAAAATACTAGCAAACAGAATCCAACAGCACTTTAAAAGGATCATACACCATGATCAAGTGGCGTTTATCCCAGGAATGCAAGGATTCTTCAATATACACAAATCAATCAATGTGATAAACCATATTAACAAATTGAATGAAAAAAAACATATGATTATTTCAATAGATGCAGAGAAAGTTTTCCACAAAATTCAACACATATTTATGATGAAAACCCTCCAGAAAGTAGCCATAGAGGGAACTTACCTCAGCATAATAAAGGCCATGTATGACAAACCCACAGCCAACATCATTGTCGATGGTGAATAACTTAAACCATTTCCACCAAGATCAGGAACAAGACAGGATTGTCCACTCTCACCACTATTATTCAACATAGTTCTGGAAGTTTTAGCCACAGCAATCAGAGAAGAAAAAGAAATAAAGGAATCCAAATTGGAAAAGAAGAAGTAAAGTTGTCACTGTTTGCAGATGACATGATACTATACATACAGAATCCTAAAGATGCTACCAGAAAACTACCAGACCTAATCAATGAATTTGGTAGCATAGCAGGATACAGAACTATGCACAGAAATCTTTTGCATTCCTATACACTAATGATGAAAAAGCTGAAAGAAAAATTAACAAAACACTCCCATTTACCATTGCAACAAAAAGAATAAAATACCTAGGAATAAACCTCCCTAAGGAGACAAAGACCTGTATGCAGAAAACTCTAAGACACTGATGAAAGAAATTAAAGATAATACAAACACATGGAGAGATATACCATGTTCTTGGTTTGGAAGAATCAACGTTGTGAAAATGACTATACTACCCAAAGCAATCAACAGATTCAATGCAATCTCTTTCAAACTACCAATGGCATTCTTCGCAGAACTAGAACAAAAAATTTCACAATTTGTATGGAAACCCAAAAGACACCAAATAGCCCAAGCAATCTTGAGAAAGGAAAACAGAGCTGGAGGAGTCAAGGCTCCCTGACTTCAGACTATACTACAAAGCTACAGTAATCAATACAGTATGGTACTGGCACAAAAACAGAAATATAGGTCAATGGAACCGGATAAAAAGCCCTGAGATAAACCCACGCACATATGGTCACGTTATTTTTGATAAAGGAGGCAAAAATATACAATGGAGAGAAGACAGCCTCTTCAATAAGTGGTGCTGGGAAAACTGGACAGCTACATGTAAAAGAATGAAATTAGAACACTCCCTAACATCATACACAAACATAAACTCAAAATGGATTAAAGACCTAAATGTAAGGCCAGATAGTATCAAACTCTTAGAGGAAAACATAGGCAGAACCCTCTATGACATAAATCACAGCAAGATCCTTTTTGACCTACCTCCTAGAGAAATGGAAATAAAAACAAAAAGAAAACAAATGGGACCTAATGAAATTCAAAAGCTTTAGCACAGCAAAGGAAACCATAAACAAGATGAAAGACAACCATCAGAATGGGAGAAACTATTTGTAAATGAGGCAACTGACAAAAGATTAATCTCCAAAATTTACAAGCAGCTCATTCAGCTCAATATCAAAAAAACGAAAACTCAATCCCAAAATTGGCAGAAGTCCTAAATAGACATTTCTCCAAAGAAGATATACAGATTGCCAAGAAACATATGAAAGGATGCTCAACATCACTAATCATTAGAGAAATGCAAATCAAAACTACAATGTGGTATCACCTCACACTGGTCAGAATGGTCATCATCCAAAAATCTACAAATAGTAAATGCTGGAGAGCATGTGGAGAAAAGGGAACCTTCTTGCACTGTTGGTGGGAATGTACATTGATACAGCCACTGTGGGGAAAAATAATGGAGGTTCCTCAAAAAACTATAAATAGAACTAACATATGACCCAGCAATCCCACTACTGGGTATATACTGTGAGAAAACCATAATTCAAAAAGCGTAATGTACCACAGTGGTCATTGCAGCTCTATTTACAGTAGCCAGGACATGGGAGCAACCTAAATGTCCATCGACAGATGAATGGATAAAGAAGATGTGGCGCATATTTACAATGGGATATTACTCGGCCATATAAAGAAACAAAATTGAGTTATTTGTAGTGATGTGCATGGACCTAGAGACTGTCATACAGAGTGAAGTCAGGAAGAGAAACATAAATACCGTATGTTAACACATATATATGGAATCAAAAAAAAAAAGGTTCTGAAGAACCTAGGGACAGGGCAGGAAGAAAGACGCAGATGTAGAGAATGGACTTGAGGACCTAGGGAGAGGAAAGGGTAAGCTGGGATGAAGTGAAAGCATGGCGGACTTACATATACTACCAAATGTAAAATAGATAGCTAGTGGGAAGCAGCCGCATAGCACAGGGAGATCAGCTCGGGGCTTTGTGACCACCTAGAGGTGTGGGATAGGGAAGGTGGGAGGGAGAGTGATGCAAGAGGGAAGAGATATGGGGATATATGTATATGTATAACTGATTCACTTTGTTATAAAGCAGAAACCAACACACCATTTTAAAGCAATTATACGCCAATAAAGATGTAAAAAAAAAAAAAAAAAATGAGGGCTTCCCTGGTGGTGCAGTGGTTGGGAGTCTGCCTGCCGATGCAGGGGACGCAGGTTCGTGCCCCGGTCTGGGAAGATCCCACGTGCCGCGGAGCGGCTGAGCCCGTGCGCCGTGGCCGCTGGTCCTGCGCGTCCGGAGCCTGTGCTCCGCAGCAGGAGGGACCGCAGCAGTGAGAGGCCCGTGTACTGCAAAAAAAAAAAAAAAAAGATCCATGTGGCAATGGATTAAAATCCGAGCTCTCACAGAACTCAAGTTTAGATTAAGATATAATACTGATGGTTATATTTATATATGTACCCAATTTAGTACAAATACATATATCCCTTTGTTCTGTCAGCTGAAAGGACCTAACAAATGACAGTCCAGTAGCTATGAACATACCTAGCACCCAGATCTTGGTTTCTGATACCATTTTCCCATCAAATTTATTGGAATTCCTTGGATACATGGCTGATTGTAGGACTAGGGCAGGAAATATACATGATGAACCCACAGAATTGTGTAGTCCAGGAAGTAAGGATGTGCTCAAAACAAAATAGTACAAAAACACAATGAGGGGGATATGTCAGTGGAACAGAAACCAGCTATAAGTGCTCCCAATGGCCAAATCAGTAATAACTTGAGCAAGAAAAATGAATAAAGTAGTACTAGATTGTAACCAAAAGTATAAAATATTTATCTATGAGTCCCTGCTAATGTAAATGAATGAATGAATGAATGTAAAGAGTATATGGAATAATTCAAACTAATTTATGTAGATACTCTACCCATGAGAAGGTAGAGTATTCCTTAAGTGTGGGCTGTGCACAGTGACTTCCAAAGAACACAGTATGGAAAAGGGGGTGGGGGAAGATTTACTTTATAGCAAAGAAATCTGACAAATGCTACCTCAGCTGGATGATCAAGGTTAATATCAACAGTGATAAGTCATACTATTATTTATTCTTGATGTGATGTGATGAGAATGGTACTTTTCCTCTGTGGTCTTCCTCCCCAAATCCCAGAACCCCATTCTAATAATGAGGAAAACAACCAAAAAATCTCAATAGAGAGATCTTCAAAATATCTGTACTCCTCAAGACTGTCAAGGTTGTCAAAAATAAGGAAATCATGAGAAACTGAGATAGCCAAGAGGAGCCTAAAGAAACATGGCAACTAAATGGAGTGTGGTACTTTACTTGGGATCTGGGAAGAGAAAGAGGACATTAGGCAAAACTAAGGCAATCTGAAAAATAATATGTCATAATGATGTATCAGTATCGGTTGATTAATTGTAATGAAGCTACCCTAGTAATGTAAGATGATGATAATAGAGGGAACTGGATGAGGGGTATATGGAAATTCCCTTCATTATTTTCACAGTCTTCCTATTAATCTAAAATTGTTGTAGAAAATGAAGGTTAATTGTTTAAAAAGTATAGCAAAAAATTCAAAAAAATGTCCGTTTGAATTCTCTCTATCTTCCTTACACAGTTTCTCTCTTATCCGTATCATATTAGCCTTGCAGGTATGAAATTGATGAGCCGATACTAACCCCCTGAGCTTCATGGGAGTGTCCAACCCTAACTCCTCCCATTCTGCTTTTAGTGCATTCTGTGTCACTTTTGCCTGCCAAAATTCAAATTCAAAATTGCTCCTCCCCTTCTGCTCCCTCGCTTTCCCTCCTTGGACCCTCCCTAAAGCTGCCCTCAGCTACTCACTGCCCTCATCCCTCCCACTTGCCCTGGGGTGGAGGTATAGGAGACAAGAAAGTGGAAACAGTCCACTTGAATGTATATAAAGGTGCTATAATTTGAATGTTAGTTAACTGTGCCCAAGAATTTTATATTGCAAGATGCATGAATATCTACTCTATAATCAGGCTCTTAATAAGCATTTTGTTTTGATATGTTTTCATTTCTTTTTCACATATATGCTAGTTCTCCTTCTTACTAGCTGAACAACTTACTTTTCTTTCTTTTTTTTTTTTGTTTTTTCTTCCAGTTTTATTGCAATATAATGGACATACAGCACTGTACAGATTTAAGGAACTTGTTAATTTTCTTGACTAAGCAGTTTGTTTCTTCCAACCATGGAGAAATAAAAGGATCCTTAGATCTGATTTAGTCAAGCATAAAATAACTGAACAAGTGAACCTGTGGTCACTGAAAACTTTCCTAACCATTCAATTTAATTGCACCATTTTAGTGTGTGCTGTGTTGCACCTTCATCTTATCCTTCAGAACTGAAGGAATTATTCCACTGGTGGACACAGATATTCAGACCACAGTGCAGCCTCATCTACCAATTCTCTGGGAATTGTTTTCAGTGTAAGTGAGCCACCTTTCCTGGGGTCATACCCCCTTCCCAGAGGTAGTCTGAAATCCATGACTTGTTATTGTGAGAGTATATAAACCTGGCCCCATGGCCCAGGGTGGGACAGCTCTGAAAGGGCATTCTGGCATCATAGCTCCTTGTGGGAATGGAAGAGGCCCTGTATGACGTCATTGCAGTCCATTTTCTCTCTCTGCCCAATCTTATTTCCTCCCATTTCCCCTCAAGAGTACACCCCAGGGCTTCCCTGGTGGTGCAGTGGTTAAGAATCCTCCTGCCAATGCAGGGGACATGGGTTCAAGCTCTGGTCTGGGAAGATCCCACATGCCGCGGAGCAGCCAAGCCCACGCGCCACAACTACTGAGGCTACGCTCTAGAGCCCGCAAGCCACAGCTACTGAAGCCCCCGCACCTACAGCCCATGCTCCGCAACAAGAGAAGCAACTGCAATGAGAAGGCCGCACACCTCAACGAAGAGTAGACCCCGCTCACCGTAACTGGAGAAAGCCCACCCGCAGCAACGAATACCCAACGCAGCCAAAAATAAAATAAATACATTTATATAAAAAAAAGTACACCCCAATAAGCTCACTGTACCCAAATCTCAGAGTCTGCATACTGGGAAACAACTTTTGTGAATAGTGCCAGGTATGATCCCACAAGGAAGATGGGAGAGGATTTTATAACTGTGTCACCAGCTTCTGGCAAAGAGGATCCAATCACTCGTGGCAGGTTGGTTTGAACATGAGTAGACAATATCCCAAGGTAGCAATGTGATAGCTCAATCTTTTACTGATGGTGAAATGAATATTGTACTAGGAAACAAATCTAGTAGTGTGCTCCATGTATCAGTTTTTGAAACTGAAAGGGACTCTATGCATGAAGTTAAGGTTATCTGGGTTTATGCACCTGAAAGTATTCAATCTCCAGAACCCTCTGATATCTCTAAGAATGCAAAAGTGGCCCATCCTCCTTGGTAAGACTGGTGCTCTCCCTAGCTTGAAATGATGTTGCAGTTTACTGCAAACAAGGCAATGTGAACCTTTCAAGATCTGTTTCCATCTCTGCTCCTAGCCAGTGGGCCAATAACTTGGTGAATTCTCCTTGCAATTTTATGTCACAGTTTATGAGAGTACATGACCTTCAAGATAAATGAGAATCTGGCTAAGGACCATGTACTGAGCCAGGCATCAGTGTAGAGTAACCAGGATGGTTGTGATACAGCTGCAGCAGAGAATGGGAGCTAGTTGTATCTTCCTGAGGAACCCCTGAGCTAATGGCTCTTCTGAGCTGAAGTGGTCCATGCTCACTCAGTCTCATCTCCCATGACCATCATCATCCTGAGTGCAGAGGGGCTGGGATGCCAGAAACTGTCCCCAGGAGTCATGAGATCATTTCTGCACAGGTATTATCAATGCTGTGTTGAGTAAACCTGATGCTTCTTGAAATTTTGTATGTCATGAGTTTTATTATGTTTCAGTACCCCAGATGATATTTGATCAAAGTGAGGACTGCAGTGCCTCAATCCTGAAATGACTGAGAAAATTATTCTTAAGCATTTTGTGTTACTTGACTGCTTTGATAATTTGATTAAAGTTAAGAATTCTTTCCATCAAAAATTTCAAATGAACACATACACATGAAATATAGGCCATTTCAAAGTTACATAGGGACATCAAGTAAAAATTCTTAATTTGCTTTAAAGTGACTTAGCTTTTAACATGCTTAATAGCTCAAATTCATATTTGATCTTTCGAAAACTTATTTATAGAGTATTAGAGAGGTACTAGAATTGATATATTGAGGTTCATGCTGATGTTCCTTGGTTTGGAGGAAGTGTTCCAGCTGTGGATTTTGTTCCTGGGGTATTAAGAAGGTGATATTGTCATTATACTACTATCAGAAAAGATGGTTTACTTAATTGAACAATAAGAGAATATGATTGGTGAAATTTTTCAGAAAGGTTAGAATGTTCCATTTAAGGTCTGTTTCCCACACCATACTTTAACATTTGAACAAAGGTTAATAAAGGAGAGAATGAAAATGAAATATGATGAGAATTTTTAGCAGTCTGTTAAAGAAAATTATTTGTCATACTTAATTACCATTTTCTTGATTTTATTATTTTAAGATTGCAAAGGATTATAGTTCATTAATTTGCACCTTGGAAATATACACATTGCAGTGGCCTTTTCATTGTAAAGACATCTAATAGAGGAATTTGACCTGTATCATGATATGATGTCTTTTCTGAATAATTCAACAAACATGACTTCCTGGTGTGTAATGAGCCAATTAAGGTCATTTTAAAAACACGTAAGTTTCTCTAGGTTGCTATCAATTTTAAATAAGGACAGTATATGATATCCTGCAGCTTAGCTTTTCTATTTGAATATATAGTTAATCTCACCACAATTATGGTTCTCTGTCACATGTCCTAATTGAATTGACGTATCAGGTCTTCTATGATCTCTCTAAGTTGCCTTGCTAAAGAGATAAGAAGTCACTCTGAAGAATTCCATCTTCTAGTCAATTTGAATTTTTACTCATGGCTTCCATTCTTTCTTCTTTTCTATTATATAAGTAGGGAAGAATAAACAGCACTAGACCAAATAGTCATCTTTAGTTTAATGAGCATAATAATGTCAAAAAAGATTCCAGCTTCAATAGATCTCAGAGATTGACATTGAACCTGGAAATAAAAATACCCTTAAAAAATGGGAAGAAAATGCTTCCAAAATGAAGAGGCAAGCAATAACCTGACCCAGTAATCAAACTCTGCTTCTAGATTAGACATAAGAATTTTTACTATGGCAATTGAAAATATGAAGGCCACCTACCATTGAGACCCTGGCTATATCCTCGGAACCTTAAAAGCTGATGTGTTAAAACTCCAAAGCCCAGGTGTCTGTTTTATTCCTCCCACTGACAATATGTATTAGTAGAGAGACAGAATGATGAATATCAAAATAACTAAAGCTAGGCAGGATTTTTTCTGGTTCTGCTTCTTTCCTGGGGCTGGAAGAAAAACAGGACTTAGTCACAATGATCTAGCCCAGAAGGTAAGTTTAGCATAGTTTTTGGATTTAAATACTGAAAATTTCAGAGTCAAGGTAACACCCTGTTGTTTTTCTTTGTACCAGATTCTGCAGTGTTTTAAAAAAAGCAAGTATGGTATTTTCCTAAAATTAGAAGGCTCATGTGATTCATTTCTGAAGACATAGGAAAGAACAATTCAGCAGAAAGGCCCTGCCTGGCAAATAGTCCCTGATGAGCAGGTAACAGAGGCATGCTTTGCCTTTATATGCATGCTACATGTTACTATGTGAATTATGTCACCTTTTAACATCTAACACTGATTTGCCTCTTGTTTAACGTCCAGTGAACCCACGTCTATGTGTTGAAGCAGCTAGGATTGGAGGGATTATTTGTAAATAGAGGAAATATAGTTTCACTAGTTTTGGATACAGGGAAGTTCTGTTATGTTACTCCCTAATGGGAAGTAAAACAAAATTAAAACAGTGGTAGGGAGAGACAGAGCTATTGCAGCCACTTTGCCATAGTATGCGGCTGAGCCACAGGACTGCAAAGTTTGCAGGGAGTCATTGACAGAAGCTAAGGACAAGCAGCAGTGCAGCAGAAAAAGTGCTTGGCAGAGGCACCTTGGGGAGACTGTTAAGGACATAACCGAGAATAAACAGGGAGACAAGTGAATGAGCTGAGTTGAGGAGAAACCGTGATGGTGCTTAGCAAAAGTATTTGTGTCTTTCAAGAGCTGCAGGATTTAGTGAAAGTAACAGAGGTTTTCAGCAGCAGTAGTGGTGGTATCTAGGGAGTGTGGTGATATGTGACAATCTGAAAAGCAGAGGTCAACTGAAGCAGAAAATTATGGTGGGGAGAACATACAACAGCAACACTAAAGATTCTAAGGTATACTTGACTAGATGTCATGAGACTATGAAAAAGTACCTGGGGCAGATGTTCCACAATATATTGATTCTGACTGCTGCCCCAAACTCAATTCCCTTTCTCAGTTGAATCCTTCTAAAGTAAAATGGAGACAATGACCCTGTTATTGTTATTCTTTTATTAAGGAGGATTCTATTTAGGTTATGTACATATGCTATGGTATGGATGCTTGTGTTCCCCACCCCCAAAATCCTGTGTTGAAATCCTAACACCTAAAGGTGATGGCATTAGTAGGTGGAACTTTTGGGAGTCCTCATTATGGGATTAGTGCCCTTAAGAAGAGAATTCTGAGAGATCTCTAGCCCCCTTCCTTTATATGAGGCCACAGCAAGAAGGCACCATCTATGAACCAGAAAGTGGACCCTCATTAGATACTGAATCCACTGGTGCCCTGATCTTGGACTTCCAGAATCCAGAACTGTGAGAAATAAATTTCTGCTGTTTATAAACCACACTACCTGTGGTATTTTGTTATAGCATTCCCAAATGGACTAAGACAACATACAAGAGCCCTCAGGTGTTTCAGAAATGTAAAAGAAAAAAAAAAGTGAACTGGATGGAATAGTTCTGCTGAAGGATGTGGCAACAACCCCCCAAGTATCTCACTAAAAATTATCCATTTCCTGTTCTCAAAACTGAGTACTTAGATTTTTCTCCTGATTGACCAGGAGGCATTGTTTATAATTCATAAAAAGATAATGGTTAAATAAAACGAGGTAACTTAAGTGCCAGCCTTTCATTTTAAGCATGTGAGAATATTCCACTAGGTGCTATAACTAAGTTTTAACTTTTATTGGACATCTACATCATTAGGAAGCCTCAAGTTTTATACATTTTTGAAGAAAAATATCAAGGATTGGAAAATTTATTAATATCCATATTTCATACTTGAGAAAACAAATATTTAAAGACATTAAGTAACTTGAATGCTGAAAAATATATACGATAATTTGGTAATAAATAGTGTATGTGAATATACATACGTGTGTATATATATATTTCTCATAATTGCCTCAAATTTCAGCTTAGCTTTGATAGTGAAAATCTGTCTTAGCTCAGTTTGTACACGGCTCTATCTTTTCATTAACTCTCCATTTCATTTCGACCTCGCTAAGCCATGTTAGCTGTCAAGGATTAGAAAAGAGCTTTATGTGAATTATTCATTAGGATGAGTGGGGAAGCATTCCACTCCTGAAACAGTGCTTCTGCTACCTAATACAGGATTTCATGTCAGCTGCCCAACTACACAGGTGTTTGTTCAATCTGGCTATAGCCATTTTTATTAAAGAGCTTTCTAAAAACTAAAACTAGCCGACCTCTTTACATTTTAAAATATATTTTATAATTACTCTATTGAGAAAATTGTCCTGCAATTGTATTACTTTGCAGGACTTTTTCTGAAATGATGTAGTGGCAACAGTTTGATTTAATCTTCAAGTATAATACTGGATAGACACGGTTCATAGGAGTGCATCTTGTGAGAATGGTAATATGTAATATGACCACATTTACTCATTTGCCTTGTCAGCTATTATAATTTAATAATTTAATTCAATTTCTTTCCTTTTTTTTCTCTTTGAAATACATGCATACACATTAACTTTCACATTTAATTTAATTTTAAAATTAGATGTCGGGAGGCCTTTTTCCAAGGTCAATAAGCAAGGTTCTTAATCAAGGTACACGTCCTTTACTTCAACCACTCTGAAAGAGAGTCACCAACCTTGTTCTTAAAAATATCTCATTAAAAGGTCTGTCACTTTAAAACATATTCTGGACATTTTGAATTTGTATCCTGTCTTTCTTAAAATGCTGTCTTCTAGTGCAGTTACTCAACCTTAGTACTATTGGTATTTTGGGCCAGTTAAGCGGCTGCCCTGTGCATTGCAGACTGTTAAGCGGTATCCCTGGCCTCTGCCCTCTAGATACCAGTAGCACCTGCTTCCCCGCAAAGTTATGACAATCAAAAATATCTCCAGGGCTTCCCTGGTGGCACAGTGGTTGGGAGTCCGCCGGCCGATGCAGGGGACGCGGGTTCGTGTCCGGTCCTGGAGGATCCC
Organism: Delphinus delphis; assembly: GCF_949987515.2. NCBI lineage: Eukaryota > Metazoa > Chordata > Mammalia > Artiodactyla > Delphinidae > Delphinus > Delphinus delphis. Next base: position 78,506,596 of record NC_082688.1, on the reverse strand, counting down.
ACATGCCGCGGAGCGCCTGGGCCTGTGAGCCATGGCCGCTGGGCCTGCGCGGCTGGAGCCTGTGCTCCGCAACAGGAGAGGCCACAACAGTGAGAGGCCCGCGTACTGCAAAAAAAAAAAAAAAAAAAAAAAAATCTCTAGACATTGTAAAGTGTCTTCTGGCTGGGCAAACTCCACTATGCCTAGCTGAGAACCACTGTCATAGTGGTGATCTGGATTAGAAAGCCCTTATCTGCTTATCTAACTCCATTGATATGTGTTCTTTGTACCTGTGATTCTTCTTCAATCTGCATTATATTTTCAATTGAGAAACCAGCATTTTGATTTTATAACTAACAGCATTTGTTACATATTATGAATGTTATTGCTTGTGTATTATTTCCTGCTAAGGAATTATATCATTAAATGATATTCATTTCAAAACATTCAAGGTGTTATTGGATTCTAATTCAGAAAGGCCTTTGAAAAGAAAATGTGTATGGAATAATACATTGTCTCAGGGAGTCACTGAAAGAAATATTTATTCAATGTCAACTACACAGCAGGTACTATGCTAGGTCCTTATATACAAAGGGAAAAAAATGTGGTTTATGATTTAATTAAGATTATTTAATGAGAAATTTAAAATATTAACATAGAGAAACTATAATGTAAAATGTGACCACATACTACCTATAACTTTTCTAAGTGGGCCAAGAAAGTGTTCCCAAAGCATTGCATATAATCTGAGGTTTAACAGATGATGAGAACCTAGCAATCAAAAGGTGTGAGGCTTTCTGAGTTAGGAACTTCAGTGCTGGGAAATGATGATAAAGTGAACACACATCTATTATTGAATTTATGCTGGGTAGTTTGCCGAGCACTTAACTTGCATTGGATCTAATGTTTGTACTTCCTAATTAGACCTAGTCATCAACAACTTTTTGAAGTAATTTTTACCATTGTCATTTTAGAAATATAGATATCATGGTAGAGGGAGATAAATAACGTGGATTAAGTTGTTCAGTTAGGTGTGAATCCCAGATCTGACAGCCTCATGAGTCAAGGTCCTTAAAGTTACCTTATATTATGTTATGTTTCTATATCGTATCACTTTATAAAAGAGCTAAAAATGTTTATAATATCTGTAAGTGAATTGAAAGGAAGGGATGAGGGTCTATGGGGTAAGGAGAGGACTCAGAATAGCCTTGAAAGGTAATCAGGGACTAGATCATGAAAAGCCACGTGAGAGAGATTGGATATTATCTTAAATGCAGTGGAAAGCTAAAAATGAGATTTAATGGAGCTAACGTCATTAGATTAACATTTTTTAAGGTTCTTTTTGTCTGAAGAAAGGAGCACTTATTGGAGGGGTGTGGGAAGTTAAGGCAAGGCAGAGATCCAGGTGAGATAAATGTATGTGGGTGATGAAAGTGGATTGGAGTTAATTGCATACACTTGAAATGTAGTTGGGAAATTTAATTGGAAGGTATTTCAGATTGGCTTTCTCAGGAAGCTGACGCTGAGATGGCAAGGAATATTCAGGAACATGATTAGGGAGTGCTCTTGAGGATAAACACCTGTGGGGTAAGAGAAAGAAGTCAGATTGAGCAGAGGGCAAAGTTAGGCTGTAGTGCAGCAACAAGAAATGATTTAACTGTAACTGAGTTGTGCATTCAGAGTTGTATTAGGCTGGAGTGAAAGAGTCTGAGCTTTATATCTCCACGTGGAGTAGTCACTGGACGCAGGCTCTCACCAGGAAGAGGGGGAGCTTGGGAGATCTCTTCAGCTGGGAGCAATCGCTGAACAGCACTGGCAGCTGATGACCGTCAGCTGGCAGCTCTCTTAGACGCTAGATCTTTTCAGTCTTGAAGAGTAATCTGGCTGGTGCTCCTGGAAACCCAGAAGAGAAGACTCTCTGCAAAGGTTGGAAAATGAGGATAGAAATGTGTTAAGAGTTGTACCCTGGTTAATGGATTCAGCAGTATATCGACTGGCCTTTCCAAACGCTAAGTTTGTCATCAAGAATAATCAGGTATGTGGAGAAAAATGACTAACTTAATTTTGGACAGATTTGAAATTAAGTTGCATATTAGGTGTCCAAGTGAAAACTTCCAGTAGTGACTCTGATGCCTGGGTCTGAGAGGTCTGATAGGAGAGAAGTATGATAAAAATTTGAGATTCATCAATATGCAGATATAATTGCCCATATGAAATGAATAAAATTACCCTGGGAGAATGTTTAGAGGGAAAAAAGGGTGTCCAAAAATACTAACCTAGCACAATTTCATTTGGTGTTATTTACTTTTAAATTACAGAGATATTTAAAGTTTTGTTTTTATTTTAGTCACCTGTTTTATTAATAATCAATTATGGGAGAGAAGGGAATACCATTTCTCAAAAATATCATTTAATTCTCTATGAAAGAATAGATAGTTGATAAATAAAAATACAAAATAGAACCATGAAACAGCTTAAGTAGTCTGGAAGGGAGCACACCATAAGGCTGGTTGTGGAGAGTAGTTTTGGCTTTCAGTGGAGGAACACTGTAGCATATGGCTGTTTACCTTCATACTGTATTCCTGTATTTTGGGTCTTGATTTCTGTTGATTACCCGAAACTCTTAGAATCATAGACTTCTCTGTTTTAAATTTTTCCAAATACTTGGTCCATTTCATCTCCTTTTTCTGCTTATCACTTCATTTTGAAATAGCACTCTTTCAGAACAAAATATGGCAATCTCTAAAACAATTTGGGGGAAGGTAAAACTGCAAACATTTTACTATTTTTTTTTCTTTTGCCATTTCCTCTTCAGTTTCTTTGCTCTTATATTTTTCTATGCTTGTTTTTCTCTCTATATGTCTCCAAAGACCTTTTGAAATTGAAGCTTCTGAATTGGGTGTTATAATTACTTCTGATTAATACAGCATCCCATGAAGCTTATAAAGTCCGTTCATTTTCTTCTCACTAAAATGATTCAATTGTCAAACAAATAATGATAAGGTTAAGACGTCTTTTTATTATGAAAGTTTGAAGATCATTATTCTAATATACATGTCAGCTGTTATGTGCCAGAAGGATAATTTAAATGAAGGCCACTATTTTGATTTTTTTAAAAATTTACTCTTACCCTTGGACAATGTACGTTTCATATTTTAACATGGAATTTCTGTGGAAAGCTCTCAATATATTGCAAAGATATTTAAGATATTCGTTCATGGTCAGAGTTATACTGATCCTGTACAGTAACTTCATTTAAATCTTAGTAACTTTAAAATCAGGTCAGTAATTTTCTTAATTTAGGGAGATGTTCATATGGAAACTAAAATGGGTTTTGCCTGAATTAAGTATATTGTCATTACATGCTGATAACATGCATCAAAGTTAATTGTTTATTAATAACCTAAGGGCCACATCATAAGGGGACAAGTGTTATCAAAGAGGTAATATCTGGGCTTCCCTGGTGGCACAGTAGTTGAGAGTCCGCCTGCCGATGCGGGGGACACGGGTTCGTGCCCGGGTCCGCAAAGATCCCACGTGCTGCGGAGCGGCTGGGCCCGTATGCCGTGGCCGCTGAGCCTGCGCGTCCGGAGCCTGTGCTCCGCAACGGGAGAGGCCTCAACAGTGAGAGGCCCGTGTACCGCAAAAAAAAAAAAAAAGGTAATATCCAAGTAGAAGATACCAGTCAGAACAAAATCTAGAATGAGAGCATAACAAACCATGCTTTAAAATCAGGAGGCTTTATTTTATAAGGATCAAAATACCCATTCTTAAACACAGGGACCCTTGGTAATGTGGGAAAGAAAGAATAGAAAGAATATCTAGAGGTAAATGTTGTGAACCAGGAAATACAAGTTCCCATAAAAGTAAAATAATTCACAAGCTTGAGGGATAGAATATCTGGCAAATTATCTTAGTCACATTGCTTGTGTTTGAGGCCACAATTCTTCAATCAAGTAGGTCAAGGAGAGGAGGAAGGCTAAAGCAAATATAAGAGCAGCTAGACAAATGATGTGGCACTTTAGCAAGGGAATCAGCCTGCAGGGGAGATTCGGAGAGACCTCTGCAAGTAGAAACACCGGGATCAGGAAAAAGCATTACTGAATTAATGTCAGTGGTTTTAAATTTGAAGAGGAAAGAATTGGAGTTACAGAATGGCTTCTCAACACTGACATTACTTAGAATATTAGCCAAGGAGAAGTCTGGCTCCAAATTAGAGTATTTTTTTAAATGTATAGTATTAATCCATAAAATTGAGTGTCATATATACATATATATATACATATACGTGTGTATACAACACAACATAATTAGGTAAGCAAACCCCACTCCCACCACAGAGTAGAATATAATGAAGGGAATCACAAAGATCAGTGTGTTCCTTCTCATTGTAAATTTTATGATTCCTTTCCTTCTTTTCTATATATATACATTTACCACATATAAGAATAATTAAAAATAACACATGCTAGGTTTGCTATTTGGAGTTTATAAAAATGTGGTCATACACTCTGTAGGTTTCTGAAATTTTGTTTACATTTGCCACGCATATAAGGCATTCAAGATACTGTATTGTTAATTTTGCTGTTTTGAGATTTATAAAAATGGTATTATACTATATCCAGTTTCCTGATCATTGTTTTTCCTACAGTAATATCCTGTGGAATGGAAAGACTGAAATTTAAAAAATGTTTCTACCCCAGTGGACATTTGAGGTTTTATTTTTCTTTTTAAAATTTTTATTAGGAATATTGCTGTTCATCTTTACAAGATAATTTTAATCTGTTTCCATTGCGATGTGATGTGATTGACCAATTTACATTCTCACCAGCAATATGAGTTTCTTTTAATTTATGTAAACTTCAAAATTTGATGCTGTCAAACTTCATCAGTTCTGCGAGTCAAGTGCTAAGCAATTTATAACTTGTTTTGGTTGTCTTAATTTATATTTCCTTAGTTACTAATGAAGTCCAGTCTCTCTTCATATTATTTCTACCACTACAGTCTTTTTTCATTTGGCAAGTGTGTATTCTTTCTCAGTGTTTACATTAGGTTGTTTCCCCTTTTCTTATTGTGTTGTAGCATTTAAAAAAAATATGCAGTATTCTAATGCTAATATTTTTTAATTATATGGATTTCAAATATATTCTGATATTTTGTGGCTTTTCACTTGTCAAAGCCCTCCAGCAAGAGACTACCAGGAACACAACAGTAGTTAAATATGTTTGCTATTCATTGCTTACTACTATGAAGGAGAATCCACAGCATGGAAACCATGGATACGCCAGAAGGAGAGTGATATAAAAGTCTTATTACAGGATTTGGGCTTTTGTTAGGTAATTTTGGAGAGAGTTTAAGGAAGTGAGTGTTGCTCTGGATTGGATTCTGTCGGGAAGTTCCGTTAATTCTATGATTGGGTAACTCGATAAATCTTACCTGGAAGGCAGGAAGATAAATGTGAGGCTAAAACTATAATTGGTAAGAGGCAGCAGTTATTCATATTACCCAGTGTAGGGGGATGTTTGGTTATATTTGTGATCTGGGGAGTGTTTGTATTTTGACATCATTGTGGAGTAGTCTAAATAAGGTTCCCAGATATATCCATGTTCTAATGCCCACACCCTGTGTATGTTACTTATATGATAAAAGAGACTTTTCAGATGTAATTAAGTCAAAGATTTTTGAGATGGGGGATTATGCTGGCAATCTGAGTGGGTACTGAACATAGTCAGAAGTGTTTTTATAAGAGGGAGTTATAGGAAGATTTGACTGTAGAAGAGAAGGCAATGTGAACCAGAGATTGCAGTGATGTGGATACAAGCCAAAGAAAGTTGGCAGCTGCTAGAATCTGTCAGAAGAAAGAAAGAGTTTTTCCTCTGGAGCCTCCAAAATGCACCAGTTCTGCCCACACTTTGATTTTAGTCCTATGACTCACTTTGTGGACCATTATACATCATAAATCATTAACTTCTGTTTAGTAGTAGAGCAGATGTCTTAACACACATAGTCAGTAGGGGCTAAGTTCATTCTCATGATTCCAAATGCAGTTGCACAAATGAAAAACTGCATGGTTGTTTTTGTTCTTTTTGCCCTTATCAATTATTCCTAGCAATATCTCTGCAAATGCTATATAAGTATTTGAGTTATTTTTTTAAAAATCACAAAATCTCTGAAATTTGTTAGCTATTCACTTTTAGCTCTAAAGACCTTGATTGATTTTAATAGATAATGATATTTTGACCTGCTATATACTATTATAATGGTTTGAATCTTAATGACCACTGAGATCTTCAAATGGTTGATGTAATGAATAACTGTGGAAACTTACTTGGCATAAAATATTTGAGCATAGTTCCAGCCTTTGCTACAGTTATGGATAACAGAATTTACCTCAAATCAGGCAAAGGATAAAGTTAAACTGTATCTTCCATGAAAGATAGTATTTATACAATGAATCAACATTTACTAATAACTAGTAATGGTATTAGTTTCAAATATGGAAAAAATCACTCAGAAGAATAGCTAAATAGTTTTCAATTCCTCTGTATCCATTGTTGTCATGACATGAAGTGTGAAGAACAGTAGAGTAGAATGTTACTTTAACGGTCCCAAATGAATCACAGTTTCCAGTAGCCAAGCTCTTATGGAGGTTTCCTTTACATGACTCTGGTCTTTGCTATGCATCTTGGCTTTGGCCAATGGGCCATCAGAGAAGATGACACAAGCAGAAGTTTAATCAGTTCCTGAGCATTGGGGGTTTTCCATTTGAAACATTCCTGTAACCATGTTAGAAACTCATGGTTTGACTCCAACCACTGGTTGGAGACACTACGTGGAGAGAGAGACTAGCCGACAGCCATCACCCAGACCCAGGCATGTGAGTACAGCCATCTCAAACTCTCTATCCATAGTAGGGATGTCTCAGTTCTCTTGGAGAGCTTTTAATAATCTTATCATCAAGAAGATATTTTATTAGAAAATATAAATATTATGACTGCTACAATAAATACTTCAATGCAAAATGAGTTTTATATTATCAATTTTTTGTAACTTTGTAATAAGTCTTTTTTTTATATTGGAGTACAGTTGATTAACAATGTTGTATTAGTTTCAGGTGTACAACAAAGTGATTCAGTTATACATATTATATTATCAATTTTTATTGGTGAAAAGCCCCTCAATCACATACTCTTAAAGTAGTTCCTATGAACATAAAATAAAGCAGTTCCTATGAAAAAATTTAAAAGGCTATAATCTGATATTTGAGAAGTAGAATCATAAATGACTAATAAACATTCACAAATCTTATGAATTAGTAAGGTAACAGAAAACTATAACAATGAAATATCATTTATAAGACTAAAAAATTTAAACACTTTACCACTATTAAGTTTATAGATGGCACTGATAAACAGATTCTACTGATGGAAACTTTAACTGAATAAACTTTTCAAGACAATTTGTCAATAGTGTCCACTGAAAAAAATGCACAACTTAAAAGTTGAGAATTACGTTTTATTCAGTGGACATTCTTAGAACTTAAGCCCAAGACATGAGCCTCTCAGACAGCTCTGAGGGACTGTTCCCAAAGAGGTAAGGGAGGAGCCAGGATATGTAGGAGTTTTTGCCAGAAAACAAAACAAAACATGGGAACATCAAAAGATTACTGTTAATTAAAGAAAAAAAAAGACATCTCAAGGTAATGAATTTAGTACTTTTCTTTGTATGGCCTCATTGAAATCATTCCTTTGATATACACCTTAGCTATCTAGGGCCAGTATCCCGTTTTTCTCCATCCTGAATCCCCTCAGGGTGCACAGTGGGGGCAGCTGCAGTGGCCCATGGCTTGATGGCTGAAACATCATTTGTTTACCTATATGGCAGGTGACGTTCTTTGTCCACGATATCTATCAAAATCTGAAATGATCATATATTCTGATGACAGTCTCATTACCTCACCCTAAAGAGTAAGGCTATGACCAGCTCACAAAGCCAGTCTTACATTTTTAGGAATTTTATGAGGCAGTTTGTAAACCAAGTCATTTTTATTTTATTTTCCCCTCCCCCTCCCCGACCAATTCATTTTTAAAAATTAAATTACATGAACTTAGAATTAAATTATGTTTTAAGCAAAAGTAATCACTCGAAACTCATGACTACCTAATTATTCCTCTACATTTTACTGTAATCTATGCTCTTAAAGTTATTTATGTTTATTCTCTTATTTCTGTATAGTGGAACTATTCCATTTTATGGTGTACAACTGGTTATTTCCTCTCAATTCCATTTATGGTGTCATGCTGGTAGCTTGATCTGAGCTGTGGTGGAAGTGTTTACACCATGGAGAATAGGTTTGTTTTTATACATGTTTGCATACATAAATTGTGGAATATTCAAAAATTAATAAAATAGTCACCAATGGACAGGGGATAAGAATAGGTTAAATGGGGGCTAGAGGTGAGAGTGAATGATTTCACTCTACGCCTGGGCCTGTGTTTGGTTTTTTTTTCTTTAAATTTTTGTTAACCAAGTAAATAAAAATAAACAGTCTATAACGTTTGAAACTGCTAGAAACTTAGACTTTTGAAGCAAACAAAACTTCCCATGGGAAGCATAAATATGTAAATTAATTAAGACCTGCAAAATTCTAAATATTTATCCAAGCAGAATATTATTTTAGGTTTGGGAGAGAGAAGCGTTTTGTAAGTTCTTCTAATATCAGGTATAGAAATTATGGTAATTGAGCTTAAGGTAATTGCTTTGTTGTTGAAAGCATTGCTTACTGTAGTGGTTCTTTTGACATATTTTAGGCTGAAAAAGTACTGAACTTTTCTGTAACAAATCTTGCCAAATCTGAACTCCAAGAGTGGGCCAATGTAACATTCTTCTCACATTTTGGTTCATCACATGTTCTTTGACTTCAGTTCATATTACATCAGTTTTTTTTATATTAAGCAGGTTTATAAAGCACCATAGATTCTAGTTGTACATTGAAATTCATTGCACAAACCTACTTCCAGTGTATTACTTTGAATAAAGTCAAATATTTAATAAGAAACCCAGTTGCAAAATCATGTACATCCTCAAATGAAATTAACTCAGTAGGGACCAGTTTGACACCTTGGACTTGTATCATCACTATTTTCCCCATTGCTTTATTTGCAATCTAATTTTCAAATTTTAATGTAAGAAAAATAAAAGCATCATGAAACCATTTAGTAGTTCTTTTTATCAATACTTTGTACAGAACATAGCAAATGAAATAGTGATTCAAGCAAAATTTATTCCCTGAAGCCCATTTGTATTTATCTATTTATCTTCCTTACTCAGCAGAGAGAATTTTGAGTAAAATAAGTATCATATTGCCATTTTTTATTTTATCCTAATTCTAGGAGCTAGAACATATTCAACATTTTTGGGGTGTTGTTCAGAAGTCAGAATTCAACAGCCTACAGGGGCCTAATTAGAACTAATTTTGAGTTCTTTTAACTTCCTTGGCTGTATAGGCTTATTTTTGAGCCCCAGGGTGTAACTCATATTTTTTTTTTGAGCTACACATCTAATACTTTCAAAGATCAAACCTTATTCCCAGGCTAAGGAAAGGCAATCAGGATGCTTGACCAAACTCAAACAATTATAAAAGGAGACTAAAAGAGAAACATATATAAATATTTCACTATTTTCTGTATTTGGCTTTTCATTTATGGTTACATCAGGGCCTTTTGGGGCTGCATAGTTGTCTCAAGGCCCACAGAGTTGAGATTGTTTTTTGATTTAAGTTATACGGATTTTCTTTTCCTGATCAGCTTTTGCCTTTTCAGAGGGCAGATCAAGTTCATCTTCTTGATTTCCGCATTAATTGTACTTAAACATCATCTCAGCTTAGAAATTTAGAATGCATTTGCATTCTTGCAAGTTAACATAATATTTACAGCATAACTGACAGGTATCCTCACACATAACACAGATTAGGAGCTAATAGGAAATCTTATGAAATTGAGAAATAAAGCTCACAGCATCTTGTGAATTGGTGTCACCCATTCATCTTTCAAAGATGCTCAAAAAAAGCAGATCAGCAGTTGTCACGTGGATGAGGGTCAGGAAATTGACTCATTCATTTAACAAACATTTTTACATGCATATCATTTTACCACTTCTGAAGAGAAGACTTTAAGATGAAGTAATTCTGATTTGTAATTTATTTAGCTTTTTCTTTTTCCAAAAAGAGAGTTTTAAGTATTTTTTCCTTATGGGAATTTATTTCCTTGTAGTCTTCTCAAAGTGTGTAAGTTTTTGTTCTCTCAGCTTTCATGCCCATCTTTGTTGCAGTATTTACTGACCTCACATGCTTACTTTTTTGAACATTTTAACCCTTTATATACTATCTTCCTCTTCCTGATATCACTGTGGTGACTCTAATAACAACAAAGATTATCCATACCCTCGTCCATTGACCTTGACCACTTCACATCCCCAAAACTCTCCCTCCCATTTAATTACCTCCTTTTATAGCTTCAACCTACTTCTCACAAATAATACCACCACATCTGAAACCTTGATTTTTAAACATCTCACTTCCTTATCATTATCTCCTCCTTCAGTGTTTTGTAATTGGATGTTGAAAATCTCTCTACAGTGAAATATCAATTCCTTTTCCTGTTGCAGCCTGACTCTCCCATCTGTGCACTAGATTCCAGCCTCTCTCTTCTTTCTATTCGTACTTTGCCTCTGCAGTTCTCTTCTTTTTGGCCTGTATTATAAATATTTTCTTTTAGTTAATTACCATTATGATAAAAATGCATTACATCTCCCACAATAAGGCTAAAAATTATCTTGCCATCAAGTTCTCCTCTAGCTACTGCTCAATTCTCTGCCAAAATTTACAAGATAGTTTCCCAAAAGTAGCGTGTATACTAAATATGTCAACTTCCCACCTTTCACAGTTCGTCTCTAACTTAATCTAACAGGCTATAATTTTGACCACTGAAACTATTTTGACCAAGGTCATAAAAAGCCTCCCTCTTGACAACTACAAAAGTTAATCTCATTTTTTTTGTGGGAGGGTCACATTGTCCTTTTAGCAGCATCTGCCTCTTAACTCTTTTAGTTTTGGGTTCCCACACTCTTCATATTTTCATCTTACCTCATGGCTACTCTTCCTTATCTCTTTTCTTGGAACTTCTTGTTCACAACATTTGAGATATTCTTAGAAACATCCCTCTACCCTCTTCCTCTCTAGCTACATCATTTACTAGATGATTTCATCAAGGCATGGGATTTAAAAAATCACATATGGACAACCAAATTTTAGATTTGGGGGTCTTTACTTCTCAACTGAGTTCCAAATCCACATTAGCTGCCTTTTAAACACCTGTACTTGGATGTATCATAGAATCATCTTCTGCCCTTTTTGATCTTCTCCAACTCACATCCAATGCATCAGTAAGTCATGCTTTCTCTACCTGAAAAATATTTCTCAAATACAACTGCTCTAAGCCTACTTCAAATCATCATCATCAATTTCCCGTAACACTCTAAGATTCTCCTGATTAGTTTCCCAGCCTCCAGTGCTACACCCATTCTGCCCTTTACCACACTCCACCTAGAGTGAGATTGTCAAACGAAATCTGATCACCTTATTTCCCTGTTTGAACTATAAGACCTTTACCATAACCTGGGAGAATTTTCATGATCCAAAACCTGACTCTCTTGCCAATCTCAGGTCCTAACTCTCTCCATTGTGCTCACTCTGCTCTAGCAACATTGGCCTTCTTGCTATTCTTAATCCTCCCAGCTAGTTCTTGTCTCTAAGTCTTTGCTATGTAGTTTCTATTGCCATAATTGTTCTCATAGGTCTCTAGCCACTAGGAGTTTCATATGCTTCGGGTCTCTTCAAATGTTACCTCCTTAGGTAGGCCTTTCCTAATCACCTTGTGTAAAGCTTGTTACTCTTCACTGTCTCACTAGCCTTCTTTTTTTCATAGACTTTATCACCAGTGGAAATTACACTAATGATTCATTGATCTGATTTCTAAATTATCTCCCCCCCACCACTGCCATTTAAATTCTATAATAGTAGGTCATCGTTTCGTTCATGTCTGTATTCCCAGATTCTAGGACAGAGCTTCATACATAGAAAGTGCTTGATAAATATTTGGTGAATAAATGAATCCTTACCATAAATTTGTCCAGTTATCTGATCCAAGGTGAATTGAATAAGTGTTTAGGATGAAGCCTTTGAAAATACAAAGTAAAAACTCCCTCCTAACTTTTCTTGGTTTTGTATGTTTCTGGATGCAGAGCATATTTTATTAATTATTTCATTCATGAAATATTTCTAGAAACCAGGTATACATTAAAAAAAAAATTCTACATCAAGATACCAAAGGCAAAGAAGCATTATTGAGAAACATCAGTCTCTAATAGTTATTTGTTCAAAGATAGGATAATAGTATTTGATTATAGAATTGATCTTTCTCAGAATTCCTGCCTTCTCCATCAAAATGGACATTCTATTCATGCATAATAGTATATAGGAAACTACTAGTTATAATATGTGATAGTACTTAAATCATTCACCATTTTTAATATTTATCTAGAATTTAGACTGGTTGTGGATACTTGTATCTAATAGATAATTTATTAACTTATTAAATCTTAACTACTTACCCAATCTTGAGTCACTTATTTTAGAATACTAACACATTCTTTCTAACAAGGCAACATAACTATATGATAATTCCCTTGCTAGAAGAAAATACTCCTAATCTCTGAAAGCATATACAGAGGCCTTCTGTCCATAGACTTTCTTTATATCTCTGTATCTATCCCAGTAAATTTGTGTTAATGATTATAAGTAAGCATCTCAAATAAGACCCTGCTACTTTCCATGTATGTTTAAATTTAAACTTGATACTTTGTAAAATTATTAGCACCTTCTGGGTTTCCTATGGTTCTAATGATAAGTGGAATAGCTCCCATTGGCAAGAAAGAAATTGAATTCTATTTGGGGAAAGTCAAAGGGCTGACCTCCATTACAGGGTGTGTGTCAATGTCAGTCCTCTATGTATTCAAAATTATTCTTCATCTGTAAATCATCCTCCTGAGGGATTATTAAAGCACCAAAGTAGATTAAAAGAAAATTGGTTCATTATTTCTATGGCAAAGTTATTTTCTCACTAAAGAATTCAGTGTAGTTTAGGTCAATAAGCTCTTAAGCAAGTTCTATGTAACAAGAACTGGGTTAAGTGATATGGAACAAATAAAATAAGAAATGTCTCCTGCTTTTAAGGAACTTAAAATCTAGAAGGTAGTGTTAGTGTCAGACATGCGAACATGTAGATTTAGTTCAATATGCTAATTTATAAGATTCATAAGATAAAATATATTACTATACAATACATTTTTCTGGTCAAATCTCTGTAGAGCCTTGGGGTACATAATGAAGACAAGTAGCATTGACTTGAGAGATTTTATTAACTTCATGAAGCCATCCAGTAACAGAGATAAGGACCACGTCAAACTTTCCTAGAGAAGAAATCATTCACAAAAATTTTGTAGATGAACCCCTGACAATATATATTTCCAGTATTTCCTCACAGATTATTTTGAAATGATTATTTTTTAACAAATATTACTTATTAAAATAGGCATAAAGGATTTTTGTTGCTTTGTTATTGCAAAGATTGCTTGTGAAAATGGGCATAGAAATAAGTGGAAACATCAGGTTTCTTTTCAGGGCATGGGGATTTGTATAATTCAGGTTCTTATCTTCCTCTTGCTAACTGTTGACATGCAGTGTCTATAGCACCATCAGGCTACACAGTTCCCAAATCCTTCTGGCCTTTAGGGTGTTAGACAGAGACTGGGGACAGAAAGAGAACTTGTGATGCTTTACAACATATTGCGTGTGTGTGTGTAATGGATCACTTAATAAAATGTAATATATACAAATAGATTTATAACTTCTCTATTTCTTAGTTGTAAATCTTTCTCAGTTAAATATAATTTAAAATATATACCTCATAGGGTTCTACTGAGGATAAAATCAGATAACATGTGTAGAGCCTAACTCATTCATAATGTATGTTATTAGCCTGTCCTTTCCCCCTTGGTTTTATCACATACTTTGGGTGCAAGCATACTCAAACTATTTGCGAATAAATGATGACAAGTAATATATGTTGGCATCCTTGTAAAACAAAATCTGCAATATCAAGTAGATAATGATATCATCAAAGTAAAAAGAAATGTCCTGGTTTCCATTTGAAAATAGGATTTAATCTATTTTAAAATTATCGGACATCTTATGACACTTTTCCTTTTTCAGTTAATTTTTTGTTATATTTAGGAGCAACACTGAATTCACTTTAAATTGTCCTTAATAAATTATAAAAAATCCTGTTACTTAACACTTGGAGTAGGTTCAGGATCTATCATTAAATGATAAACTCTGGCTTGAAAGTGTTCTGAGTTTGAAAGTCATCTTTGCCTCTCAGTTTATATTCTCTGGTTTTCGATTTTATCATTTATGGGTTTGGATATCAATAGAGTTTCAATCTAAAATAATGAAACAAGTAAGTGGAAAAAAAAGAACATAGTACATAGAATTTGCAAAATAAATGCTATTTAATTAGTCTTTATTTTCCACATTTAAGTGGTTTATTTTGTTACACAAGAGATTTAAACTTCCTAGATGTATTAGTATTTTTGTTCCAAGTGTTTTTCTAATTTTACTTAATCTGTAAATCTTGCACATGAGTAAAACTGGCATGAAAATATAATAAGAAAGCTTCATTTAAGATATTTTAAAGATATTTTAAGATATAAAGAAGATTTAAACTTCAAGCAATGCCAATTAATGCCAATACTATATTTGTTCATAAGTTTCTTAATTATTATTTTCTGCATGAAGATAGTGTATTAAAAACATCCTGGAATACAGACCTAGTTTTAAATTCTGATAAAGCTACTTTTAAGTTGGGGTAGAGCTACTAGCTTTGTGTGTGATCTTGGTTATTTGGTTTTTTTTGTTTGTTCATTTGTTTTTTTTCTTATACTTTCTGAACTTTAGCTTTTCATCTGTCACATATGTCTGATAATACATACATCATAGATCATTATGAAGATTTAATAAAATCGTATTTATAATTGCTAGCCCATATCTTGGTAATGATAGGTATTCAATTGCACATTTTCATTACTTAAACTATTACTTAGAAAACCAGCAGTATAAAATCACAACTTAAATAATTTATGTATTTATATATAAACATTTTATATATAGTGTGTGTGTGTGTGTGTGTGTGTGTAAATACCATATTGATTGTTTGGCTATTCTAAAAGAAATAGAAGAGGGTCTTATTGTTCTATTATAGAAATATGTATTAAAAACAGAAATATGGACAGAAGGTAAACAAAAATCAAGTTATAATATATAAGAAATAGTTGGGCTTCCCTGGTGGCGCAGTGGTTGAGAGTCCGCCTGCCGATGCAGGGGACATGGGTTCGTGCCCCGGTCTGGGAGGATCCCACATGCCACGGAGCGGCTGGGCCCGTGAGCCATGGCCACTGAGCCTGTGCGTCCGGAGCCTGTGCTCTGCAATGGGAGAGGCCAAAACAGTGAGAGGCCCATGTACTGCAAAAAAAAAAAAAAAAATAGTTAACATAGTACCATATTTATTCCATCCATCTACCCAGCCATCCTAGCATGGATCCAATCATCAATTATTCAAACAACAATTTAATGGGAGGCTATCCCATTTGAAATTACAACTAAGTAGAACACACTAATCTATAGATTCTGATCACAAAATATGTCCAATAAGGCCATTTTTTTTGCTTAATTATATCCCTTTTCTGAACTTACTTCAGATTTCTCTTTACATCCTGTCTAGTGCTCATCTTGACTGTTGTTACTTATCTGCTGTGGCCAGTACTTGTACCTTCAATGTTTTTGGCAAATGACACCTAGAAAGCCACACCAGCTCTGAGAACACTCTGAGATGGGATAAACAAAGGCCAGCTCTTGCATCTGTCCCTTGGGTGGCCACTAGACAGGTCAAAATGAGCAACCATGTTTCCTTGCAAATAGAGTCTGGGTTGCGAGCTCCGGTACAAGCAGTGTGCACCAGGGGTAGTATGGGCTTCCATGCCAAAATGAGGATGAGGGATGGCAGCATCACAAAGCAGAATTCTTTTGTCACCTAGTCTTTCGCTGGTTTGCTTAAGTTTTTGGCTGATTCCAGAATTCTGTAAAAGTTGACTCTCTTTGTTTTCACCAGCTCATTAGTTCCTTTTGTAGAGAGAATCCCTAGAGTTTCCTACCCCACCATTTTTGATTATGTCACTCTCCTGAGTTTTCTTTTAAGCAGCGTATATGAAATAGCAAAGGAAGTTAAGGCCAGTCTTTCCTGTCGTCTTAGAAGAAAGCAAGTACACAAACACACAAACCATTCCCATGTCGTCTGTGAACGAATACTTCTGACCTGTACATTCACCCATTCCTCTTTCTTTTTCCAATGAAAAAGGCGTTATCTATGGCAACGGTATACAAGTTCCTGTCTGCCTGCCCTAAGCTCCATTTTTCTATCAGTCCAGGATGAACACAAGTTGGAAGAAATTGCCCTCCCTTCCCTGAGTCTACGTGGTAAACTCATCTAGTTGGGATTGAAGTCTGTCTGTTTGTATTCCTGATTACTGACTGGAGCCTGGTGGGCATAACCCATAAGCACTTTACTTTTTTTTTCTTTTTTTTCTTTAATATCTTTATTGGAGTATAATTGCTTTACAATGGTGTGTTAGTTTCTGCTTTATAACAAAGTGAATCAGTTATACATATGTTCCCATATCTCTTCCCTCTTGCGTCTCCCTCCCTCCCACCCTCCCTATCCCACCCCTCTAGGTGGTCACAAACCACCTAGCTGATCTCCCTGTGCTATGTGGCTGCTTCCCACTAGCTATCTATTTTATGTTTGGTAGTGTATATATGTCCATGTCACTCTCTCACTTTATCATGGCTTACCCTTCCCCCTCCCCATATCCTCAAGTCCATTCTCGAGGAGGTCTGTATCTTTATTCCCGTCTTACCCCTAGGTTCTTCATGACCTTTTTATTTTTTTCCTTAGTTTCCATATATATGTGTTAGCATACAGTATTTGTTTTTCTCTTTGTGACTTACTTCACTCCGTATGACAGACTCTAAGTCCAATCACCTCATTACAAATATCTCAATTTTGTTTCTTTTTATGGCTGAGTAATATTCCATTGTATATATGTGCCACGTCTTCTTTTTTTTTTTAACATCTTTATTGGGGTATAATTGCTTTACAATGGTGTGTTAGTTTCTGCTTTATAACAAAGTGAATCAGTTATACATATACATATGTCCCCATATCTCTTCCCTCTTGCATCTCCCTCCCTCCCACCCTCCCTATCCCACCCCTCCAGGCGGTCACAAAGCACTGAGCTGATCTCCCTGTGCTATGCGGCTGCTTCCCACTAGCTATCTACCTTACGTTTGGTAGTGTATATATGTCCATGCCCCTCTCTCGCTTTGTCACAGCTCACCCTTCCCCCTCCCCATATCCTCAAGTCCATTCTCTAGGTCTGTGTCTTTATTCCTGTCTTACCCCTAGGTTCTTCATGACAGTTTTTGAAGGTCTGTGTCTTTATTCCTGTCTTACCCCTAGGTTCTTCATGACATTTTTTTTTCTTAAATTCCATATATATGTGTTAGCATACAGTATTTGTCTTTCTCTTTCTGACTTACTTCACTCTGTATGACAGACTCTAGGTCTATCCACCTCATTACAAATAGCTCAATTTCGTTTCTTTTTATGGCCGAGTAATATTCAATTGTACATATGTGCCACATCTTCTTTATCCATTCATCCGATGACGGACACTTAGGTTGCTTCCATCTCCTGGCTATTGTAAGTAGAGCTGCAATGGACATTTTGGTACATGACTCTTTTTGAATTATGGTTTTCTCGGGGTATATGCCCAGTAGTGGGATTGCTGGGTCGTATGGTAGTTCTAGTTTTAGTTCTTTAAGGAACCTCCATACTGTTCTCCACAGTGGCTGTATCAATTTACATTCCTACCAACAGTGCAAGAGTGTTCCCTTTTCTCCACACCCTCTCCAGCATTTATTGTTTCTAGATTTTTTGATGATGGCCATTGTGACTGGTGTGAGATGATATCTCATTGTAGTTTTGATTTGCATTTCTCTAATGATTAATGATGTTGAGCATTCTTTCATGTGTTTGTTGGCAATAAAATTGAATTGAATAAAATTAAATCTATGACCGCAATTGGTTTTCTTAATATTGTCTCCATCGTTCGTGGAAGGTTGTTTCAATACATCACCTGAAGGATATAATTATCTAGCCATCTGAAGTGATGAGAGCATCATCTAAAGTGCTTATGTGTTTATACAGATTGCCAACAAACGCATAAGCACTTTAGATGATGCTCTCATCACTTCAGATGGCTAGATGGTTATCTCCTTCAGGTGATGTATTGAAACAACCTTCCACGAACGATGGAGACAATATTAAGAAAACCAATTGTGGTCATAGATTTAATGTTTTTCAATTCAATTTTATTAATACTAAAACTGATCTGTTTATCTTTTATGATTCTGTATGTGTGTGTGTGTGTGTGTGTGTGTGTGTGCATTTTCTCCATTAGTATAAGCAATATCAGTGGTTGAAAGAGTATGATTGATTATTCACCACAAATGACACTTTGTCTGGAAAACAGTAAGAAATAGAGTGGGACTTACATTTAGTAACCAGAGTAAATAGAGTTATGTATATAGATCAAAGTGGAGTCATTAATGAAGGAAACATTAGCTCAAGCCTTTACTTGACAAGGTAAAGCCACTTTCTCTGTGGCTGTTCTTCATCATCACGTGGTTATTTTTTTAACTGGTATAGTGTTTTTGGCCCTTCGTACCTAACAGCTGTTTGAGCCTTGGCTTGTTGGCGTTGGCCTACCTAGGAGCAGCACAGAATTAAATAGTCTACAAAGAGTTATCTTTTAATCCCTAATTATTGTCTGTGTTGAATTGTGTTTTTTCCACTTGGATTGCAGGCCAGCAATTTGTACATGAGTTATAGATTAATAGTGTATTATACATTTAGCTATACATTTCTGGTGGTAGACATTTGTGGATGGTATCAGATGAACAGCCTCTAATTCTCTTCCTCTTTATATTATTTCAAATTCTATATGAGACCAAGAGAATATGGATATCTTATTTTAAGGGAGGGAGTAGAAGCTATCTGTCCTAAAGTTAATGATCGCCCACTCATATCCAGCTAGCACATGACAGGTTTGTTATACATAGGTTCAGATCATGGTATTGAACTTAAAGGACTCAGAAAACTCAGAAAGGGAGAATAGAATGGCAGAGCTGTTTTTCCTCATACATCTTGAGACCTTCATTTGCTGCCTCTCTGATATATTTCTTAATGTCTTCACTTTCTCTTCTTCATTTACAAAGGGCATTGACACAGTAGTCAAGTATGGCTTTGTTTGTGTTGTTGCTTATAATAGAAATAAAAAGCATTTTTCTTAAAATCAGGAAAAGAGCAAAAGTTTCATATGAACAGCAGAAGACACAGTATGTAGCCATACATAATTTCACTTGCACAAATAGTTTACCCACTACATCATTTTTCTGTTTGTTCTTATTTGGCCCTTTTTTTTACGCCTAAATATTAGTTTGAATCATATAAAATTGTTTTCTGTGAGAGGGGGCAACATTGTTTTAGGTTGAATATTGACACTTACACTGACAATGATTCAACTTAAAGCCATATGCCAAGAAGCAATCTAGTAATTGGGACTGTTGGAAAATCTACTAGATAGGAATTCTAATATCAATTGTAGGAATAAGTTTTGAACCATTGGTTTTGGAGAATAATATGCTCAAGGAATATCTATCCATATGAAAATAAAGGATTATCTGAATGGGAAATTTGAAAAAAAAAATATTGCAATAATAGGTTGAGTGAAATTTTTCCTAATGTCCTGGAATTTTAACTAAGTCCTAGAAGAGGAAAATATCCTCACATTTTAAAGAAAACACTCAATCAGCCTCCAGGATTTTACAAGTGTCTGCTTCAACTTAATGCAACTTAATACAAATCTCCTTTCTGTATTCATTGAGTACAAGGATGGATTGAGAGAAGGTTGAATGATCTTCTTGTGGTGAATGGTTTTCCAGGGAGACAAATGATTTCCCATCCCAAAAGCCAAGTGAGAGGAAGTACTCACAAAAACTGAATGGAGAGTCTGAAAGAGGAGTGGGTTGGCATTTCTTGGATTGAGCATCTAACCAGGCATTATATGTGCTCATAATTTTTGTGTGTTAACCTGAACAAATACAGGAGAATTGGAGAGAGGTGAGGAAAGGAGAAAAGGAGTAGCAGCAGTGCAATAGCCTGAAGTTTCATGATTTGCCTTGTCAAGAATTTGTGAAATTCTTGTAAATTGAGTGTTCACCATGAAAGGTAACTAGTAGTCATTTTGTGGAGGATTTCAACAGTAAATGTTGCACAATGGACTATCAATCATAATTTTTGAGGTGAGGTTTAAGAGATTGCTTTTAAGACATACTTGTCATAGCAGAGAATTGTGCAATGAGGAGGTCTTTCAAGGTACTCTGAAGAACCCATATATATATATATATATATATATATATATATATATATATATATATATATATATACACACATACACACACACACACACACCACACACACACACACACACACACACACACACATACATACACAAAAGACAGTACTTGAACACCTGCAATATATCTTCCCTGACTATGGCTTCCATGGCCAGGAACAGTGTGTTAGAGAAGTATAAACCAAAACACAAGACAAACCGAAGACAAACTTACTCCTTGTTCACCCAGTTTGTTAAGAGACATTTGCCCTTTTCTCCTTCTCCTCTCCACTCAATAGTGGAGTCTCTCTAGAGCCTAGATGATGGATGTAGGTGAGATAATGTACATAAAGAGAAGGACATGCCCTAGCACCTACTCCCAAACCCACAACCCACATGTTAAACCTGCCCTTAGGGAGAAGAAAACTTTGAATTTGTCTTGAGATCGATGGCCAAACACTTGCGAAGTTTTAATAGTTAGAACTGACCAACAAATTATGAGACCTACTCAAGCTGTTGTTAAGAGATAGGAAAGGAGGGGCTTCCCTGGTGGCACAGTGGTTAAGAATCCGCCTGCCAATGCAGGGGACACGGGTTCAAGCCCTGCTCCGGGGAGATCCCACATGCCGTGGAGCAACTAAGCCTGTGCGCCACAACTACTGAGCCTGCGTGCCACAACTGCTGAAGTCCATGTGCCTAGAGCCCGTGCTCCGCAGCAAGGGAAGCCACCGCAATGGGAAGCCCACGCACCACAACGAAGAGTACCCCCTGCTCACTGCAACTAGAGAAAGCCCACGTGCAGCAATGAAGACCCAACGCAGCCAAAAATAAATAAATTAAATAAATAAATTGTAAAAAAAAGAGATAGGAAAGGAGATCTGACAGAACATAGCTGAATATAATGATGGGAGAAAATAAATATATTACATATTTTATACCCTAGAATAGTAAGGCTCATCAAACTCATTATATAAAACACTATAACAAATAAGAGATGATGAGGAATGATTAGGTAATTGAATTTATGGTTTTCCTTATCAGGGAACAAAGCAAAAGGTAGAATGAAAGGTTTACAGAAGATTTCTGAAGCTTACACTTTCCTTGCTTGACTGGAAAGAAGTCCTCTCTGAGGAGTTAATAACCTGATAAGTGCACTCCTCTCAGATCAAACAGACCTTCATGATAAAAGACATCTTTGTCTCACCTCTGCAAAACCAAGCTGACCAAGATGACAGGATGAAAAAGAAATATTTGTCTCAAGATATATAAGTCCTGACCCTACAGAGCACAGGCTGAAAAAATGACAAAAGTTCAGTCAGTTGCTTTGAATTTGTCCAAAAGATCACTGGAAATGATGGGATTCCTTCTTAATCTTCCTTTTGCTTCACTTAAACCACGGTTACCTCGCTCATGGATTATGGAAACTATGAACACCTAGTCATGCAAGGTAGTTGTGTCTGAGTTTGTGTGTGTGTATGTGTGTGTATTCCTGGAGTGAAATTTTTGATATGGTAATTTTTCATAAACTTTTCATCTTATGGACATTGTTTATCATTGTATTTTACTATATTAACTTGAACAGAACTCATAATATGATTCCTTATGTTTATATCCAAAGGAACCAAGTCCCCATTATACTAAACAAAGTTAAAACAATTTTAGATATTTTGGCTTTTGGAATTTTCTAGATAACAAGGCATTCCTGATATAGTAGCCAATAGCAATAATTTATAAAATCATCCAGTACAGGTTTATATATCCTGACCATGATATGAAAGGATTTCCTGTGGAAGAGATTGAAAATTCCCTCCCATTATAATGAGTACAAAGTTTTAGGGATATCACCTGAATAACCTAATGTCCTTTCTAAAAACCTACCTTCTGCAAATACATTTTATAATTTTTCTACTCTGTAATTTTTTCCCCTTTTACTCAATAAACTGTATGTTTACATAAAGTATGAAATTTGTATTTGGCTACCTTGTCTTCCCAGTAAAAAGATAGCTGTTAACATTATTGATCATGATTCTATTTTTCCATTTCAATAAAATACAAATAGTCATTTAGTAACAATATTTATTGACTATGTGTTGCTATATTTATTCACCTCTAAGTAAACGTGACAAGTCAATGTGAGCTTGGGAAGTAAATGCTGTTGAAGATTTGGCCTTCAAGGTGAGGCTGACTTTCATTTTTCTTATCTATTGAAGTATAGTATTCAGTAATATGTACATTCCTTCTGCTTTTAGTAGCATTTACTGTTTCTCTGTAGCTGGTAGCCAGTACTTTCATTTTAAACAGAATCTCAAATAAGTCCACTGACATTTAAAAACTGTAGACGCATCTAAAACATGGAAATTTAGAATGATTTTTTGGCTTGGGAATTGAAAACATCCAGCAGTAATTAAGGTGTCTTATTTAGTTCTGACCTGATGGTTCTGTTGCTTGTAATTTATCATGTTTAATTCTTGTGGAGGTATCTTAAATAACTCTTCAAAGGTCACTGAAAATATCCCAGGGATTTAAAGGATTCAGTGGATTTTTGTGAAAGGATTCATGTTTAACCTTTAAAATATAAAGTAATATAAATTTGCAAACAACCCTTAGGAATAGCTGATAATTGATCCTTTCAATTTTTTAATCAAATAATAGTGAAAAATAAATGATTACACATACTGAGAACAATTTGGATTATATATATGTATACGTGTGTATATACATATATAGAATATATGTAAATATACATGTATGTGGACTATATACAAATATATCTAAAATAAAATGTGTACATCTTACAATATGTCTTTTTAGATCTTGTAATAGTTGTGAAAACTCTATTTTTTAGCTCAGTATACTACTTTACTCAAAGGTCTAGATTGTTTTTCATGAATACCTTGTCTAGCCATCACTCTTGAGCAGAGAATTACATTAAGAAGTTTAATAGAAGATTTCATATAAAAGACTTTAAGCTGAAAATTCCCTTTCCTCATAAAATCCAATTCAGTGTTTAAAATGATCCTCTTATTAGGAGTTAGAGAGGAAGTTACCTTCCAATTCTAGGCTCATAATGACTACAGAGTTGGTGGTTGTGGTGGAGCCATGTTCTCATCCGCAATGGGTTATTAAAAGCATATTTGAAAATAAAGCAATAAAATTACATATGATAATTGAGAATTCTATTCATAGTAATATAAAACATATTATAATATCTCTTGTTCTTGCTTTAAAAGATACCGAGTTTCCTTGACCCTGGCAAACCAGCTGGGAGATAAGACTTTGCAAAACCATGATGGTCTACTAGTAATCTCTTGCCACAGATACTGGAGGCTTTGAGCTAGGAATTACCTTTCTGCATTACTATATTCCTGTTCCCCACCCAGTGACCACCAACCCTCCACCACACACACACAGGTTAAGGAAACATATTCAATTCCAATCATTAACGGGTTGGTGTGGTAAAGCAGGCTGAGTTTTGGTGTGTCTTGAATAAGTGCCCAGCATGATCAAGAAGTTCCAAGTTATCCGGAAGTTCGAGGAGTTCCTACATCAAATTGGCAAGTGGAGAGAGAAGAAAGGGCAGAGAGCTGTGACCACATTCCTTTCCAGGGCAAGATGGAGGATCTTGTTTCCTCATCTTAATAACAAAATCATCTATCAAATACTTAAATTATCTTTAAGGATGCATAACACTTCCTTCATCCAGAAGAAAAAGTCATTATCATTTATCTCAGTAAGCTGATTCATGAACCATATGTTCATTAAAATAGGCAAACAGGTTGTATATGATGGTTAAATATGGCATTTGAATGTTGTATCTATATCTTACTAACACCATTGCTTCTATTACATTTCCAGTGTTTGTGGGACCTAAAGATATTACAGTCTTTGGGAATTTTTTCCCCATCATTCCCTTTCCTCAATTGCTCTGACATCTACTGGACACATGAAGTCTCAGCTGATAGAAAAATAAAAGTATTTTTTTCATTAGTGCTATATTTTTTCTTCCAAATATCTTAGCCCTTCACTTTTTTTTTTCTTGGCAGAAATAATGTTACTTTTACAACCATGGGACTTCAGTATGTAGAATTCTTCTCTGTAGCATTTCATTGTATCAATCTTATATAACCTGATAAAGAGTAACTACGGCAGAAACTCTCAGCTACTTTTCTGTATACCTTGAATTTACCCGATAATCTAACTCCTGAATTATTTACCTTAAAAAGGCAAGCCCACATCAAATGATTTGTCTGTTTTTGTGAACACAGAGAAATTAAACTTAGTACTGCTGATGAGCATCATCTGATGGTGAGAAAAAAAAAAAATTCTTCAAAACAGCATCTTTCTGAAGAAAGAGTCAAAGACAGGAAGATAAAAATCTGTTTCAAACTTTATATTTAAAACAGTTCTTCACATAGAAGTGTGCCTTATCTCCCACAGGGAAAATAAAGAAGATTAGTATAGCACTGATTTGACATTGAATTAAAAACTGCTCGAAAGAGAGAAACCCAGAAGAACTAAAGGGTTTTTGTTTAAAGTGTCCAGGAAGGAATCTGAATATTAAATATTTAAATTCAAAGAAGAAATTTGAAATAGCAAGAACTAGAAAACAAGTTGAAGGGAGAGGTGATTGTAATAAGTATGATTAAGAACAGAAACAATGAGATTCAAATATAAAGAATTCAAAGAATAAGCAATATAAAACTGTAAAACGTAGACATCAAAAGACTATGCTGATAGAATGAGAGTATGATTTTATATTACAGACAGGCATGCAATTAATAAGGTTATAGTCTAGTGACTTATTTGTTTAAGCTTTTTTAAGGGGTTATTTTAAAAAGTTTTATTTCTTAAATTGGTCAACATGAAAATGATTGGTGGTTTGAGAGAGTCTAATCAGTTTATTACATGTATTTTCATACTCTAACTATACCAAAAGAAATTTATTTTTTTCTTTAAAAATAATTCAGGATTTTAGGTGACCTCCTAATATATAATACTAGTAACATTTTATCTCAATGTCAAAAGGGAGGGCATGCTTATTTGGCTTCATCTATGTGAAAATCATAATTTTGAAATAGGCTTTTCTCAATCTCTCTTCAGTCTTCACATGTTCAGTATAAGTTTTCTAATCAATATTTCTCCCTTCTGATTTTTTTTTCTGTTAATAGCATTGAATAATTAGAACTTTGACAAACATGCAAATTAGCAATGTTTTATGATCAATAATAAATTTGTTACAGTTCTTTAGACCTTAATAATTTCATAACAATTTCAAATTTACATTCAAGGGTGAGTTTATTAATTTGGAATTCAATTAATATAAGGCAAAATATTAAGAACTCTTTAAACTGTATTATTTATTCTATGTCTGGGTACAGTTGATTCCTCTAGTTTATATAAAAAGTAATATAAAAGGCAGGAAATGGAGTAAGACTGCGGAAGTGAAAAGAGAATATATACAAGACCAGACCATAAGAGTGAGTTATACCATACCAGGCATCAAATATTTAATTTTGAAAAAAACTGTGGCCAAGGCAAAGTTTCTGGGAGCATGTGATTACTTTAGAGAAGTGTCAAGTTCCTAGCCTTTGGCAAAACATTCAGTGCCCTGAGTTTGCTCTCAAATTGAGTTTTTCTCTCTATATATACATGATACCTTGTAGTGGTACCTGCAAGTTATACCCAGTTCACTTGGCTGTGTACGTTTCATTAAATTTAATTTCTGTTGTATTATCTTATATCTCAATTGGTGATAACCTGTATATGAAAATCATTGTACTATCTTAGTTTATATCACTGCCATTCCATGCATCCTTGTGTTACCAGAATTTGTTTTCTGGTTCAATCATTCAGCAAACTTTTATTGAGTCAATACTCTGGAGTAAGATTTTTGCAGTGAAAAAAAATATTGATATGGTCTCTAACTTAAAATTAATAAACCCTTCAAAATACAGAGAAATCCATATGCTTCAATCACAGTAACGTGTTTTAAATAATAATTGTGAAAAAGGTTGGACAAATAATACAATTTATGTTGAAAGGACCCTTGAAAACTCAGCTCTGGAACTTTCTTTCACTGTTTATATGCTTAGCATCCCATGAGAGATGATCAAGAGGATATTCACATTTCTATTTTTAAGAAATTGATTTCATTATAAGGCAAGAAATTTTTGCATGTATTCAAACTCTGCTTATTAACATGTTCCTGCATAAATCTTTAACATTTAAATTGCCCCAGTGTGACTTAAACCACTGTAAGCTAAAATGCTGTTTGAGTTTCATTAATATACAAAACAGATAAGAGAGAGCCAGGGCATAAATATAAGGAGCTGATAAGATTCAGGACAAGTCAGAGAGGCCTAAAATCAGGGTTAACAT
This sequence comes from Delphinus delphis, assembly GCF_949987515.2. Classification (NCBI taxonomy): domain Eukaryota; kingdom Metazoa; phylum Chordata; class Mammalia; order Artiodactyla; family Delphinidae; genus Delphinus; species Delphinus delphis. Next base: position 78,479,551 of record NC_082688.1, on the reverse strand, counting down.
GTAATGTATCATCCAAATCAGTCACTTTAGAAACTGTAAAAGATACTATTAATAATTACACCAGTACAATAGACATAAAACCTTCCATCACCCACTCCCCCTTGCCATTGACTGTGAGAGTTTAATACAAGATACTATTAAAAGGCTTGGGATTTGGTAGGGGTTTCAATTTTCACAGTATTCTAGAGATGTAAATCTTGTTTTATCATGTCGCTTTTTATTAATCATCTCTTTGGCCTAATGTTGAATGTTTGCCATTGGTGTAAAAATAGCTTCCCAGTATTTTTCCACATTTGCTGAAACTTGATTCAATTTTCATGCTAATTAAAATGTAATACTTTACGTGAAACCTCACACACACAGACAGACACACACATACCCCTTATACATAATTCTAGGATCATATGTCAAATAAGAACAGTGATAACTATTTATATCAACTGTAATCTGTTTTCTTTTGTTACTAGCACAGTTGATATCCCATGATGGAAATTATTTGCTTAATGACAGATTAGATTTAAAGCACAAATTTGCCCACTAAACCAGGTATCTCTGCACCTTACAATATTTCCAAGAAATAGAGAATTAGGTTTGAAAGAGACTGACCACTTAAAGTTACACAACCCAGAGATTAGTGATTTGATCAAAACTGTATCTCACTTGATAATATTTTTTTTAAAAAGTGCATCCTAATGATAGGTAAGGTTTCTTCGTACAACCTCTAGTACCTGTCTTCTCCATCTCCAATCTCTCATTCCCCAAGTGCTTTATCCCCCAAATGTATCATTTTGGATTATTGTGATAATCTTTAATCTCCTAATTGGTCTCCTTCCCTAGAATCTCACACTCTCGAAATTCACCCTAGATCTTTTTACCATAGTCATCTGGATAAAATACAAATTTAATCATGTACCTTGCCTCCCATGTTAATAATTCAAAAGCTCCACGTTGTCTATGGGACAATGAGGTATCTAAATTGCTTAGAGTAACAGGCCAAGGATCCTGTGTCTTGACACCTCTCTGACATTTCTCATTTTCCATACCCCTTCCTCATGGCATTCACTCTTAATTGAATTCACTTTTCTTTCTTCCCAACTGGTCAGCATCTGCTGATTTACAAAATCCAGTTCAAGCTGGCTTTTTCATAAGTTTTCTGACTCCTTTCATTCCGTTAAATTTAATCACCAACTCCTTTGTGAATCCACTGTACTGTGTATGCATTTCTGTGATATTTTACGCAGGCTATTTTATTTCATACAGGTATCTCAGGATCAATAGGTATAGTTTCATTTTCAATTTCTAACATCTATAATAGTACCTGAAAAAAAGTAATCATTAAATTTAAAAAAATGTAAACATTAAATAAATTCTGTTTCATAAGTGAATAAGTGAGTTACCATGGATGAGTAATAAGTCTTTCCCAGTTCTAAAATTCTGTAATTTTTGGTATTTGGACTCTAAGACCATCCTTGATATAGCAGCTAAATTAACTACCTTGTCCACTTCAGATTTTATTCTCCCTCCCACTCTTAGTACACTATGCCTCAGCCTATTTGGGCCAGTTAAGTGGAATCCTAAATAGATCTTTTCAAGATCTTTTGGATTAGTTAGTACTGTACAGTACATAGAAGATATCTATCCTTTATTCTAAACCTGGAAATCACATTTCTTTGTTGGAATATTTTTGATCACAGTTTCAATTTCAGTGCTTGTGATTGGTCTGTCATATTTTCTATTTCTTCCTGATTCAGTCTTGGCAGGTTGTGCATTTCTACGAATTTGTCCATTTCTTCCAGGTTGTCCATTTTATTGGCATAGAGTCGCTTATAGTAATCTCTCATGATCTTTTGTATTTCTGCAGTGTCAGTTGTTACTTCTCGTTTTTCATTTCTAATTCTATTGATTTGAGTCTTCTCCCTTTTTTTCTTGATGAGTTTGGCTAATGGTTTATCAATTTTGTTTATCTCCTCAAAGAACCACCTTTTAGTTTTACTGATCTTTGCTATCGTTTCCTTCATTTCTTTTTCATTTATTTCTGATCTGATTTTTATGATTTCTTTCCTTCTGCTAACTTTGGGGTTTTTTTGTTCTTCTTTCGCTAATTGCTTTAGGTGCAAGATTAAGTTGTTTATTCGAGATGTTTCCTGTTTCTTAAGATAGGATTGTATTGCTATAAACTTCCCTCTTAGAACTGCTTTTGCTGCATCCCATAGGTTTTGGGTTGTCGTGTCTCCATTGTCATTTGTTTCTAGGTATTTTTTTATTTCCTCTTTGATTTCTTCAGTGATCGCTTCGTTATTAAGTAGTGTATTGTTTAGCCTCCATGTGTTTGTATTTTTTACAGATCTTTTCCTGTAATTGATATCTAGTCTCATAGCGTTGTGGTCGGAAAAGATACTTGATACAATTTCAATTTTCTTAAATTTACCAAGGCTTGATTTGTGACCCAAGATATGATCTATCCTGGAGAATGTTCCATGAGCACTTGAGAAAAATGTGTGTTCTGTTGTTTTTGGATGGAATGTCCTATAAATATCAATTAAGTCGATCTTGTTTAATGTATCATTTAAAGCTTGTGTTTCCTTATTTATTTTCATTTTGGATGATCTGTCCATGTGTGAAAGTGGGGTGTTAAAGTCCCCTACTATGAATGTGTTACTGTCGATTTCCCATTTTATGGCTGTTAGTATTTGCCTTATGTATTGAGGTGCTCCTATGTTGGGTGCATAAATATTTACAACTGTTATATCTTCTTCTTGGATTGATCCCTTGATCATTATGTAGTGGCCTTCTTTGTCTTTTCTAACATTCATTATTTTAAAATCTGTTTTGTCTATTTGAGAATTGCTACTCCAGCTTTCTTTTGGTTTCCATTTGCATGAAATATCTTTTTCCATCCCCTTACTTTCAGTCTGTATGTGTCTCTAGGTCTGAAGTGGGTCTCTTTTAGACAGCAGATATAAGGGTCTTGTTTTTGTATCCATTCAGCTAATCTGTGTCTTTTCGTGGGAGCATTTATTCCATTTACATTTAAGGTAATTATCAATATGTATGTTCCTATTCCTATTTTCTTAATTGTTTGGGGTTCGTTATTGTAGGTCTTTTCCTTCTCTTGTGTTTCTTGCCTAGAGAAGTTCCTTTAGCAGTTGTTGTAAAGATGGTTTTGTGGTGCTGAACTCTCTCAGCTTTTGCTTCTCTGTAAATGTTTTAATTTTTCCATCAAATCTGAATGAGATCCTGCTGGGTAGAGTAATCTTGGTTGCAGGTTTTTCTCCTTCATCACTTTAAATATGTCCTGCCAGTCCCTTCTGGCTTGCAGAGTTTCTCCTGAAAGATCAGCTTTTAACCTTATGGGGATTCCCTTGTGTGTTATTTGTTGTTTTTTCCTTGCTGCTTTTAATAAGTTTTCTTTGTATTTAATTTTTGACAGTTTGATTAATATGTGTCTTGGCGTATTTCTCCTTGGATTTATCCTGTATGGGACTCTCTGTGCTTCCTGGACTTGATTAACTATTTCCTTTCCCATATTAGGGAAGTTTTCAACTATGATCTCTTCATATATTTTCTCAGTCCCTTTCTTTTTCTCTTCTTCTTCTTCTGGAACCCCTATAATTCGAATGTTGGTGTGTTTAATGTTGTCCCAGACGTCTCTGAGACTGTCCTCAGTTCTTTTCATTCTTTTTTTCTTTATTCTGCTCTGCAGTAGTTATTTCCACTATTTTATCTTCCAGGTCACTTATCCGTTCTTCTGCCTCAGTTATTCTGCTATTGATCCCATCTAGAGTATTTTTAATTTCATTTATTGTGTTGTTCATCACTGTTTGTTTCATCTTTAGTTCTTCTAGGTCCTTGTTAAATGTTTCTTACATTTTGTCTATTCTATTTCCAAGATTTTGGATCATCTTTACTGTCATTATTCTGAATTCTTTTTCAGGTAGACTGCCTATTTCCTCTTCATTTTTTAGGTCTGGTGGGTTTTTATCTTGCTCCTTCATCTGCTGTGTGTTTTTCTGTCTTCTCATTTTGCTTATCTTACTGTGTTTGGGGTCTCCTTTTTGCAGGCTGCAGGTTCATAGTTCCCGTTGTTTTTGATGTCTGTCTCCAGTGGCTAAGGTTGGTTCAGTGGGTTGTGTAGGCTTCGTGGTGGAGGGGACTAGTGCCTGTGTTCTGGTGGATGAGGCTGGATCTTGTCTTTCTAGTGGGCAGGTCCACGTTTTGTGGTGTGTTTTGGGGTGTCTGTGGCCTTATTATGATTTTAGGCAGCCTCTCTACTAATGGGTGGGGTTGTGTTCCTGTCTTGCTGGTTGTTTGGCATAGGATGCCCAGCACTGTAGCTTGCTGGTCGTTGAGTGAAGCTGGGTGCTGGTGTTGAGATGGAGATCTCTGGGAGATTTTTGCCGTTTGATATTATGTGGAGCTGATAGGTCTTTTGTGAACCAGTGTCCTGACGTTGTCTCTCCCACCTCAGAGGCACAGCACTGACTCCTGGCTGGAGCACCAAGAGCCTTTCATCCACACGGCTCAGAATAAAAGGGAGAAAAAGTAGAAAGAAAGAATTAGTAGAAGAAAGAAAGAAAGAAAGGAAGGAAGGAGGAAGGGAGGGAGGAAGGGAGGGAGGGAGGAAGGAGGGAAGCAAGGAAAAAAGAAAGAAAGATAAAGTAAATAAAATAAAGTAAGATAAAATACAATAAATTTATTAAAATTAAAATTAATTATTAAAAAAAAATTAAAACAAAAAAAAAAACGGACGGATAGAACCCTAGGACAAATGGTGGAAGCAAGACTATACAGACAAAATCTCACACAGAAGCATACACATACACACTCATAAAAAGAAGAAAAGGGGAAAAAATCATAAATCTTGCTCTCAAAGTCCACCTCCTCAATTTGGGATGATTCGTTGTCTATTCATGTATTCCACAGATGCAGGGTACATCAAGTTGATTGTGGAGCTTTAATTCGCTGCTCCTGAGGCTGCTGGGAGACATTTCCCTTTCTCTTCTTTGTTCTCACAGCTCCCAGGGGCTCAGCTTTGGGTTTGGCCCTGCCTCTGTGTGTAGGTTGCCAGAGGGCGTCTGTTCTTCGCTCAGACAGGACGGGGTTAAAGGAGCCACTGATCGGGGGCTCTGGCTCACTCAGGCCGGGGGGAGGGAGGGGCACGGAATGCGGGGCGAGCCTGCGGCGGCAGAGGCCGGCGTGACGTTGCACCAACCTGAGGCGCTCCGTGCGTTCTTCCGGGGGAGTTGTTCCTGGATCCTGGGACCCTGGCAGTGGCGGGCTGAACAGGCTCCCCAGAAGGGAAGTATGGAGAGTGACCTGTGCTCACACACAGGCTTCTTGGGGGCGGCAGCAGCAGCCTTAGCGTCTCATGCCCGTCTCTGGGGTCCGCGCTTTTAGCCGCGGCTCGCGCCCATCTCTGGAGCTCCTTTAAGCAGCGCTCTTAATCCCGTCTCCTCGCGTACCAGGAAACAAAGAGGGAAGAAAAAGTCTCTTGCCTGTTCGGCAGGTCTAGACTTTTCCCCGGACTCCCTCCCGGCTAGCCGTGGCGCACTAACCCCCTGCAGGCTGTGTTCACGCCGCCAAACTCAGTCCTCTCCCTGCGCTCCGACCGAAGCCCGAGCCTCAGCTCCCAGCCCCGCCCACCCCGGCGGGGGAGCAGACAAGCCTCTCGGGCTGGTGAGTGCCGGTCGGCACCGATCCTCTGTGCGGGAATCTCTCCCCGCTTTGCCCTCCACACCCCTGTTGCTGTGCTCTCCTACGTGGCTCTGAAGCTTTCCCGCTCCGCCACCCGCAGTCCCTGCCCGCGAAGGGGCTTCCTAATGTGTGGAAACCTTTCCTCCTTCACAGCTCCCTCCTACTGGTGCCGGTCTCGCCCCTATCCTTTTGTCTCTGTTTATTCTTTTTTCTTTTGCCCTACCCAGGTACGTGGGGAGTTTCTTGCCTTTTGGGAGGTCTGAGGTCTTCTGCCAGCGTTCAGTAGGTGTTCTGTAGTTGTTCAACGTGTAGATGTATTTCTGGTGTATCTGTGGGGAGGAAGGTGATCTCTGTGTCTTACTCTTCCGCCATCTTCCCGGAAGCCTCCTATTTTTCTGTTTCTTACGTCGTATTTCTTTCTTATATCTCCTCTTTGAGAAGATAATGTACAGTTTTTAACTCAGGAAAGAATTATTGAGCCTACCACTCACTGTGCTACATGCTGTAGAAATAATGAGACTGTTATCACTATACTTGCCCTCTTGGAAATTGTAATCAAGGGTATATGGGGGATACCATCTATTTCATGCTTTGATGTCTTAAGAGATGAAATGAAAATTAAATACAATTTAGTAGGATTATATTCTTACTTAACATTGAGTACACATTATTTAATCAAAGGGCTTTTCCAAATCAAATAAAATTAGAGATCAAATAGCCAATCTCTTCATTATAATAGATAGCTAATTAGGAGGTAAGTCTGGATATGCCATAGAAGATACAAAGATGTTAGCACAATTCAGCAATGAGAACCTCATCTTGGATATCACAAGTCTCTTTCATTTTTCACTGCAACATGCTATACAAAACAAAATGAAAACAATAAAGTATCACATCAGCTCTACTGCTACAAACATATCCTCATATGTTAGCATATAAAGGTAAAAATGTTTGCACAAGATATTATTTCAGCCTTGTAATAGAAACCTCTTTAAAACAACCTGAATGTCCATCAGCATTAGTCATGAAAACAAAAGCTGCATAAATTATTACAGCAACTATAAAATGGAATAGCCTTCGACTATCAAAAACAATGAGGCAGAACTAAAAGTACCTTTTGAAAAAGAAGTGCAAGTTAAACTTGAGTGAACAAAAAGCCAATTAATAATGTGTGAGAAATTCTCATTTGTGGAAAAAAATGAAGAAACACACTGCACACACACAGGCATATATATATATATATATATATATATATACACACACACATACACATGCATATTCTTGAAGAGTATATGGAACTTTGTGTGATATTTTGGTGATACTGGTAATATCTGTTAAGTGAGAATTGGTCCTGGGATAGGTGGGAGAATGATATTTTTTAATATATATGTTTTACTGTTTATATTATTTTTGTACATTTTAAAAATAAACATATTTTAGGAGTGGATATGGGAAAAATGACTTATCTCCTGTTTAGACTTAATATAAGTAACACAAAAATTCACTAAAATATATATGGAACTTGTTAATAACAATACATGGAGAAATACAAAGAAAAAGAGGTGAATGTTGCTTCAGTATTCTAGACTGTTTCATAGGACAGTTTACTTTGGATGTTTAATATTAGAAAAGATGCAAGAGAGTTCTCTATTTTTTTTTTTTTTTTCGGTACGCGGGCCTCTCCCGTTGCGGAGCACAGGCTCTGGATGTGCAGGCCCAGCGGCCATGGCTCACGGGCCCAGCCGCTCCGTGGCATGTGGGATCCTTCCAGACCGGGGCACAAACCCGTGTCCCCCGCATCGGCAGGCGGACTCCCAACCACTGTGCCACCAGGGAAGCCCGGGAGTACTCTATTTTAAGTTTGCTAAGCCATTGAGTTTACTGGTATACTTTTACTGATATTTAAATCAAAATTTAGTAGTCATGCTTATGGAGAGGTGTTTTGAAATGGTAGTTTAGTTTTACAACTTTTTATTTATGTTAGTAACAGTGACCATTCTCTCTACCCTTTCTGGTAGAAAGATACATATAAAACACCAGAAATAAGGCTTGTGCTCTAAATTGAGCTCTTTTGTTTTTCTTTTAAGTCGAAGTAAAACTACATCTTCTCACTATCCTTATGATCAACAGTGCACATTTCCATAATTTTAGCCTTGGTAAGAGACAGATAATAGGTGGGAACATTGAAGACATCAGAGCTAAAGTGACAATAAAAGCTCAATACCATGACTTTAATTATCAGTGGACTTTTGGTGTAACTAAATGAGCTAGTCCCAAGTAGGGCCTAATTTCCAGTTGCCATAGAACACTATAAAATAAAAAAATTCATGTGTCAGAAGGCTTGACCATAAAATCTTAGCAGAGAGGAACTGATTGGTGTCTTCCCTTCCTTTGAGGATAAACATCTTATTGACACATGTGAAATCAATGTTGATTTGTGGGTTTTTTTTAAAGAAAATAATATTGTGAGAACAAATCAAAGTGTCATTTCACCATCTTCTGCATTGAAACAAATTAATAATTTACCTTTGAACTCATTTTCATATAATACTGTTCATCTTTCCTTTTATTCCAGAAATGTTTTCTTTTCTCTCCAGCCAGATTTCAGCTTGGCTCTGCACTTCTGTTCTCATTCATATATTTTTAAAACAGGTCCTAGTGTGTCAATAAGGTATTGATTACAAGGTTAGCATGAAAAAACCTACAAATGAGAAGTGTGCTGTGCACTGTAATAGTGTATTAATACATTGATACAGAGGTGGAGGGTCATTAAAAAAATATAGTAGCTGTGAACAAAGGAATGGCACATTATTTATGATTTATAATTGTCGGTAAATATCTCGATATCTAAATATTTTTAGCTCCATTCATTATTCATTTATTTCTTCATTCAACAAATAATGTGTGAGCTTTACCATGAGTCAGGCACTGGGTCAAGCGTTTGCTTTTTCAATTCTTGTTGTTGGTAGAGTTTCTGTAGGATGTTTTCTACCTATATATGACCCTAAAATGTATTAATTTTAATAGAAGAAAAATCATCCAGATAATCCTGGAAAGTGTTCACTGTATATGTCTGTTTAAGCTTTTGTTTGTTTTTAGTGTGTTGATTAATTTCTAATTAGGAAAATCTTTACATAGTTAAATAGCTAAAGACAGAGTTTCTGAATAGGTTTTCTGTGATGCACAACATTGTGTTGGAGGTGAGCTGATTTCTGGAAAAAGCACAAGGGCAATGTGATCCAATGAATGTCAATCTTGCATGTTTCGATATAACTTTTTTCAATCTCCATCTCCTTTCAGGGAGTTAGGTGGCTCAGAGATCAGTGAATTTACAACTTAGAAAACAATATATTTATAATTATTTTGCATTCATTCCATTTAAAATAGACAGCACCAGCCAAAGGAACAAATGACTTTTTAATAGTGCAACATTTTAATTATCTTTCTTAGTTTTGAATATTCTATTATTACTCGTTGTTTTCTCGCATATGAAGATAGTCTTGGTTTATAACTCCATTTCTATTCCCTCATGATGAAAAGCTATTTTTCCTTCATATCTGTGTGATCCATTCTCTCATCTTCTTCATTTGTATGCTCAAATATTACTTTTCCAGTGAGACTTTTCTTGGCCATTTTATCTAAAATGATATTCACACCACGATGGTACTGCTTATGCCCCTTCTCTGCTTTACTGTCCTTCATAATATGTTTCCATCTGACAGATTGTATTAACTGTCATGTTGGTCTACCTCCACTGGGATACAAGCTCAGTGAAATCAGAGAAGTGCATCTCTTCTGTTCAGGTCTCTGTGTCTAGCAATAGAACTGTGTCTGGCAAATAGTAGATGCTCAATACACATCTGTAGAAAGACTGAATAAACAGATACCTTTTTGAATAAGAATCCAATTATGTAATCTACTTTTATGTAGCCTATAAGTCTCTTACAGGCAGAAATGTGATCATATTTTAAACTTGGTTTTCCATACCTCTAATGCACTGCCTTAAACAATCCTATGCTCAATACATTTGTATATAAATTGTTCAAATAAGTAATTAGATGAAACTCCAATGCATAATTCTCGAGTTACAGATTAGATTCAGTCCAATGTAACCACAGAACTGAAAACTTCTAACTGCAGAATTTGAAATCATCATCTTTCTGGCAGGAAAAAAATACATTTTCAAAATATCTTTTTCCTGCAATCAAATTCCATTCTTCCACTTAGAAGGCATAAATTTGACTTGCATGTGATGGAAGAGAAGTGAGACAATAAATAAGTCATGAGCATACATAAAATAGGATGTTAGGTGTTAAAGGATAGAAGAAAGTAAATCAAGAGAAGGGTATAGAGAGTAATTGATGAAGCAAGAGATGATGATAATAGCTTAATAATGGCTTAGTCCAGATGCTGTGGGTGGGGCTGGTGACTTAAAGAAAAAATCTCCAAACCTTGAGTTCTGCAACTAAAATATTAAGATGATAATAGTGATTGATTTAGAGAGTGGTTGTTAGGATTACATGTGATAATATATGTGAAATATTTAGCCTCATGTCTGGAGTGTAATCAAGTCTCAATAACTGTTAAATGCAGTGTATTGGGCTTAGATAAATATGTGGCGAAGAGTCATTATTTTATCCAATTTATCATTGATAATAGACTTGTGGGTATCTGAATACGGTCCTACTCAGGTGCCTGAGGTTATCTGTAAATTATTACAAAAGGCAGGATTCTTCCCCGACTAGGGAAGACAAATACACTTGGAAAAACCACTGAGAACGCATGATGTTCACAGATATGTTAGCAGCGAAGTAGCATGTGATTTTTCTAACATTGCCTACTACAGACTGTTAAAGGCCTTGGGCAATTAGCAGACTTATGGAAATGTCTAGAGTAGGGAAACACTGTTTTCACATTTTTGTTGTTTTTCTTGATAGTTTGCTTAGTCTGCAAGTTTGGACCACTTGTGTTGATAGACTATCTGCCTTCAGTATTCCATTCTCCAAATCATTACTCTCAATAAATTGAGAGTTGTTTATTTCAAAATATTATATATATATATGTATATATATATATATATATATATATATACATATATATATATAAATCAATAGCACTGATTTTACTTAACTCATAAAATGCTATTCTTTTAGGCACCCAGTTTCCATCTCTTTCTTTCCTCTTAATAACACAGAGGTATCTTGATATGTGTCACAACTCTTTACATTGCCCACATTAGAGCTTCATAACATCAACTGCAACAGAAACAAACAATAAAAAGCTTCAGCCTTCTGTATGAATTAGATGTGTTCAAGCTTTCCGAATGCTGAACCATATTTTTTATTTCTTATATTTGTAATTAAATCCTGGAACTGAAAATAAAGACCACATTAAATTACATATTTATTTAGCACATATTAAAGGGCAATGTGTTAAGAGGGAATGAAGACTTTAGAAAGTGTTTAAAGCCTGGACTCTGTTCTGCAGGTATCAAAAATTTATTTCATCCTGAAAAGTTACATAGAACATGCATTGGATATATTTCTTTAAATAGTGGATTGTGGAATCCTCAATATCAAGAATACAGTCATCCCTCAGTATGCTTAGGGGGATTGGTTCCAGGACCCCACAGATACCAAAATCTGAGGATGTTCAAGTCTCCTATATAAAATGCTGTAGTATCTTCAAATAACTTATGTGCATCCTCCTGAATACTTTAAATCATCTCTAGATTACTTATAATACCTACTACAATATATGTAAATATTATTTAAATAGTTGACAAGTCCAGCCATTTCAAGTTTTACTTTTTGGAACTTTCTGAAATGTTTTATTTCCTGAATATTTTTGATCCCGAGTTGGTTAATCCTTGGATGTGAAACTCGTGGATATGAAGAACCTACTGTATCTGTGTGGTCCAATCATCTTAGATCAAGCTGATACAGTAGAGGATGTGGGGATTTTGTTTGTAAGATTGGATGAAAGTATTCCCTGTCTTGTCTTTATTTAGTGATTTTTGGAAACTTCTTTGTCTAATTAGGTGACAAAGTTATTCAATCATTCTTGGTAGTTTTATTCCTGTCCCATTTGCTAAAGAACTTTTTCCTCTTAAAGTTAAATCTCCTCTTCCCACTCCCCAGTGGACATGCTTTATCCTGACTTAGACTCTGTGAATGGTTTCTCCATACCTTCTTTTTCCCTAGTCACATTTTTCTTTCCCAAGGACCCAGGAGATTGAAATACTACTAGAGAATACAGGGAGACTTGAGTTTAGTAGTACAGAGCCAGGCACTGGGTACCTGAAGCCAGATTCCTGGGTTGAAATTGAGAAGCCACCAATTGATTGTATGAATGTGATCAAAGCACAAGCAAACTCTTGCCCATTCATTTTTTCCCTCGTTAAATAAGGATAGTAATATTATTTACCACATAAGAATGTTGCAAAGATTAAATGAGGTTATATTTTTCTTCTCCTCCTCCTTTTCCTCCCCCTCCTTCTCCTCCTCTTTCCTCTCCTTCCTCTCCTTATTATTATCATTAATGTGGCCTTAGTAAACATTTCCAGGAAAACAGGGAACTCAGTTTTTTACAACAGGAGAAACCATAAGTCATACCCAATTATGTATGCAATCTGAAAAATATATAAATTTACGTTTAGAAGCCACTCAAAGAACATGAATCAAAATAACTTTGACATGAATTAATCACCAATCAGGAATGTTTTTGTCCCAAGACAATGGGGATAAAGATAAGAAAAATGTTTCTGGCTTTGCATTCCTTCAGGATGGCAGTCAACAGCATATGTACTGTAAGAAATAAGTAGGGTGGATTTAATGCTAGAGGGTTATTAGGATCAGCAGGTGAACATACCAAGAGAATGTAGAACAATACCCTGAAGGCTGAGTGAGGACACATTTTCATTTACAGCATATGAATATGAATATATATCCCAGTTGTATCATATTTTATTCATGTATAATAGTATCATATCCACAGGCTGGTATTTTCAAAGTCCTGTTTACTGAATTTAAAGAGATCCAATTTGTGGAATAAACATGTTTTCCCAAACATGTTGCTTAGTGATGTGTTGCCTCTCACCAGAATAAAATGATAGAATGGAGGTAAATTTTTAAAGATGAGATAGGTTGAGAGCAACCCTAAGCTCTAGGCCAGTGAAGGAAGAAATGGAAGAGGATAGTTGTGTGTTATTCATCCTTTTGTTTCTAGTACCTAGCACAATATCTGCAACATAGTCAAAATGCAATATATATTTTTGAATTAATATATAAATTAGAGATGGTGAATTTCTTTAAAATCATTTCTCAGTGTATTTATATGATGGAGTAAGAAATTTATTATGTTATTTATGTATTCAGATTTTCCACTGGAGATAAAACTTTAATCATAATATTATTGCACCAGAGATACTATTTTTGAATCTGTCAAGCTGAAGTGTTTAAATTCCTAATAACTTATACTTGTTCCTAGTTGCCTTCATGTTCTCCTCCAGTTAAAGCCAAGGAAGGTAGACATGCAGTTTGGGGTTTGAAAACAGGGTTTTCAAAGTGCATATTGTCAAACAAGCATTTTAATCTGTAAGGAACAATTTTTTGAAAGAGTAAACAGTAAATTTTGAGAGTTCCAAGCCTGTATGACTAGAGCATAGAAGTCTTCAATAAACTATTTAGTAGGAAGGTGACACCATGCTGACCCTAGGAAAGAGATTAAATCCCCCTCTGAGACTAGAAGGAAGGGCTCAGAGAGAAAAGCATAGGAGGAGGACAGGAATACATTACAGAAACTGGCCTGTTCCCTGCCAGTAGCCGCTATACCTCCCTGGTATCTTGCTCCAAGTGCCTTGAATGGGGGCTTTGTAGGATAGGTGTAGTCCGAGAGACTGATGCTACTGCCCTGCTTAAAATTTGTGTATATACATATACACACATATATCAATATGTATATACCTATATCTATATATACATATACATTTGTTTATCATTTTCAATTTCTCTTTGGCAACATTTTTCTACATTCCTATTCATTTCCTTTTTTTCTCCTTTTCTCTTTCCCTTCTTCTTACTCCTTTTATACAGGTAGCATGTTTGAATAGATCTATTTCTGGTTCCATTATGTAATATTACTCATCTTGAGAAGTAGTGGGATTTTTCTCAATCAGCTATTTGAGGACAGTCCCATAGTAGCAGAATTTATTGTGCCTCCTTTTAAGTTTTATTTTTGTCTCCCCAGTAAACTGAAAAGGGCAGGGTTGGTAAAAATGCAGTGTCTTCTCTTTACACTTATACACGGTTTGCTTTCTGCAAAAGTGATTTGCCTGGGTTCTTTCTAGTTCAGTTCCATCTTACCTGCCTCCCCAGACCTGCTGAATGGGGTATCTGGGAGTTTTTGCTACAGCCCTGACCTTGAGTTCCACTGTCAAAAACAAGGAATTGTTGGTTTCTCCCACGGGATGTACTATTCCTGTGGGAATCCTGACTTTACGAGATAATCAACAGCTTCTATCTGTCTTCACTAAATTTGTCAATCCTTCCTCATTTATTAGGTTCGGTCTTATGGAAATACCAGAGTTTTGTTGAGGATGCTGTTTTTCAGTCATTAATTCTCCTTGTTGATTTTGTGTAAATTCCAGGAAGAAATGAGGTAAATCATGTTCTTTCTTCTATCATGCCATTTTAAAACTGGAACAATGAGACTAAGTTTGAACCCAAACATGGCTAAATACCTTACATGAAACCCTTCTTTTTCCTTCTGAAAATGGATATGGAGGTGATAAACAAGCAGTGTCCATTTGCAATAATTCCTCATATTTTTGTTTATCAGTTGAATTATATAAATTTTGAGTTCCTATTATTTTATGATTAATAAATATATGTTTAGTAAAAGATGAAATGATTGAAAATGCTCAACCTGATGAAAAGCTCTATCTATGGAAACATTTCTAACTAGTCTTCCTAGATCACAGATAATTGATGATCACAGGATCCTCACATATAGGGCATGATTTCTGCAGATTGTCAAGTTCAGCATTACTATGTGAGTAACAAAATCATCCTATGAGTAACGTAATGGATGTACCCAATCCTTCAGGAAACTCTCCATCACTGAAATCCTGCCTTTTGGTCATTTTAGTACTTAATATTCTTTATCCATGAAGAGCATTTTTCTTTCTATTTGCTTAATTATCACAGTGTTTTTTTTTTAAATTTATCTCTTGTGTTCCTTGATTTAATTCCTCTTTTCTGTATTTACTTGTAAAACACATGTATGTATGCAGTTACCCTGATCCTCTTTCAAAGAAGTTCAGTAGCCTACTCTTTGTGGGAGAGGGAGTGAGCGGCCACGTGGTGTATGAGGCATCTCTATGGGTCTTTACATAGGAAATGTAATTGCACTCCACTCAAGGGCATGGCTGTCTTTGGTCATAATTATTGTAGTAGAAATATGAGAAAGCAAGTTTGAAAGTGAGCATGACCCTAAAGAGAGCAAGGCCAACATACAGCTATGATGCCACTGACTAGCAGCAGAACTATTATGAAGATAATAACTCACACAGGAAATCAGAGGCTTGGGTAAGTGCATAGGCTGTTTGAAACCCTGTCACTCTTCCTCGTCCCTGAAGAGGTGACTGAGTGACATAGTACAATTTCTCTTCTTCTGGTGCCTGTCAGTGTCATGATTTGCTAGTCTTTCCATAGTACAACAGAAAACTGTATAATTATGTATTTCCTCTCTACACCTGTCCCTCTATATTTCCCTCTCTAGTTGCTTGTTATTTAACTAATTAGGTAATTATTCTATTCATTTAATATTCAATGGATACCTATTCTGTACCAGGCATAATATTAGAGTAAAAAAACATATTTTCCTCCCTAGTTCATGGTTTTTGGGAAGAAATACCTATAAATAAATAATTATAGGCTCAAATTTTAAGTGTACTAACAGATGCATATACATGTGTCTCATAAAATAACTAGAACATTATAAGCACCATGAAAGGTGGTATTTAGTTGGGAATTTGTAGACTAACTGGAAGTAGATGGTAGAAAGAGTTATGGCAGAAACAAACTCAGTCTGTTGTTGCCTAGGAGGTGTGATGCTTTTCCTTCTGCAAGATCTGAACCTGTTACTGAAATGGCCACAAGCATCTTTCTATCTGAAAAGGTCCAAAAAACATAAGAATCAGCTTACCAGTGTATGAATAGGAACATGTTAAGAGTTGTGAACATATCATTGTTTTATAAACCCGAGAATAAAAACCTTTTCCTATTTTCATCTCATTTTTTTCTGATCTGAGAAGATTAGTGATAGAAAAGAGGTAGCAGGAAATACTGTCGAACAAAATGAAAACCCAAACTGGACACTGAGGGCATATCTGCCATAAAGATTGACAGCTTTACGTGACTAGAGATGATCATACTCAGTGAAGTAAGTCAGAAAGAGAAAGACAAATACGATATCACTTATATGTGGAATCTAAAATATGATACAAATGAACCTATGAAACAGAAACAGAATCACGGACATAGAGAACAGACTTGTGGTTGCCAAAGGGAAGGGGGTTGGGGGAGGGATGGAGTGGGAGGTTGGGCTTAGAAGATGTAAACTTTTATACATAGCATGGATAAACAACAAGGTCTTACTGTATAGCACAGGGAACTATATTCAATAACCTATGATAAACCTTAATGGAAAAGAATGTGTGTGTGTGTATATATATATATACATTATATATATAAATCTTCGCTGTACAGCAGATATTAACACATTGCAAATCAACTATACTTTAATTAAAAAAAGATTGATATTGGCTCGGTGCTTTGTGACAGCCTGGAGGGGTGGGATAGGGAGGGTGGGAGGGAGGGAGACGCAAGAGGGAAGACATATGGGAACATATGTTTATGTATGACTGATTCACTTTGTTATAAAGCAGAAACTAACACACCATTGTAAAGCAATTATACCCCAATAAAGATGTTAAAAAAAAAAAAAGATTGATAGCTTTAAAATGGAGAGCTTTTAAAACAGAAAATAATTGGCACCTTAATTCATATGAAATGCAATAAATAAGCATAATTAATAAAAATGGAATATAAATGACAAATAACCATGAAACATAATAATGAATTTCATGAATACTTGTAGAAATATTTTTAAATGAGATATAATATTCACATATTAAATTGTAAATATTTTTTTTTATCTTGGACATGCCTGACAGGGTAAGAAAAACGTGTATACTCTGTATTTGAAAGTTAATATTGGCACAATACAAAAAAAATCATTCAATGTTACTTACATTAGAGAAAAACTGAAAACAACCTAGTCAACAGTTCTGAAGTGGTTGCATAAGGTAATATAATATTCTTAATATGATAATGAGAACTCTTCTTAAGTCATAAAATATTACTAGTAACATCACATAGAAATAATTAGAAATAAGACTGACATGACTATGGCAAATATATAAAAACCTAAGTGAGAAAAAGGCTGCAAAAGTACATATCAGTAACTATGTAAACATTAAAATAAATTTTTTTTCTTAAATATGATAAAACATTCACAGTGGATTTTGGTGGATGTGGGGTCTTTGGATGATGCATTTTATACATTTAAAGTTTTAATTTTTCTGTGAAAGGAAATTTAAATAAAATTAACAGATATGTTGAGAGCTTATGTCATGGGTTTGGCACTAGCCCATTTATGGGAAATGAGGATTTCAAGAAGTAGTATAGGGCACTTGAATGAGACTGTGGTCTGATTCTCTGTGTGGTCAAAATGACAGGAGGTTACATGTAGAAAGGCATGGGATGCAGCTGGCAGAGACAATAGGGGATTTGGGGCCAAAATTTGCCCAGGAGCCTTAGGCTTCCTACTCTCTTAAGAAAACAAGTCATTCCTTTGCCTGAAGGCAAAAAGGTCAATTTTGAAATTAAAGTAGTCAAGTGCTTGATTTCAATATATGATGCTGTTCCTGTGAGTTTGCCAAGCCAATTATCTTGTCAAGTTCTCACTGAAGCCCTGGAGAATATGAAGCCCATCCCTGATTTGAATTTTTTCCAGGAAGGGTTCTTTTCCTTTCTGAGTTCTACTAATGTATTTTCCCCCACTGCTGGCATCAACTTGTCTGCAGTGTCACCTTTCCTCTCTTTCTTTTTTAATAGTAAGCTATTTTAAAGGTCATTAGAACTTTGAAAGGTAAACTAAAATCAGCTAGAGACTTATCTGTGATGTGATATCTAGACAAATAAAGACCTTCTAGGATACTGATGATGATGTTCACACCTCTTAATTTCTTACATGGTTGTTTTAAGATGAAGGTTAAATAATTTACATTCGTAAAAGCTTAATTGAAAAGACAGCCATGTCCATTAAATTCCTAAAGCCTACCAGCACTGGCCACGCTTTGCAGTTTTTGTGAACTTTATCAAACAGAGTTCTTACTATCCTTTTATCATTAAAACACATATGACTTATATGTTTCAGTTATAGCTTTATTAAAACACAGCACCACAAACTTTTTCATTTTTGGTTGTGTTTTACTTATTTTTTCCAAATGAAATTGGTGTTTTAAGAGACATACATCCTTGAAAAGAAATACTGTGTTTTTACCACATGGTCAAAATTCATCATTTTGATGAAATCACTTGTTCCTATATTAGAAAAAGGGACAAACAATGAATGCCTCTAACTAGCTATGTTTGCTCTCAAAAAGCAAGTCAAATCTTGTGCTGTCAAGCCTCCAGTAAATACCCTTGCTCTGGAACGTGTCCTGAGTTCTTTACTTTCCTATACTGACTTCCAGTTCCTCGCCATGCCAGGGTGTAATGAATGCTTTTTCATTTACATTTTCTTCTGCAGCTTGAGGGAAAATGGTGCAAACATCACAACAACCACAGTGAGAAAGATGATTTTAATATCTTTTTAATATCTTTGCAACTTCTCCCTGAATCATTTCTAGAAATACCTCTTACCATGGTCATTTCCATAGCATTTCCTAGCTTGGGTCATGTGCACATAATGTTAGGGGAATGGAAGTCTCAAAAAGAAAGCTGAAATAGCTCCCAGCCAGGGAGCTATAAGCATGTGCTTGAGAAGCAGAAGGAATGATAGATTTGGGCTTTGTTTCTGACCCCACTTTCACAGCATCTCTGTATTTACATAGCTGAAGTGTGCAGGGAGGGAGGCTGGGCTGTCAAAGAGCATTTCTTTTATCCCTTATGTCAACCACACAATGAAAGAAAATACAACTCTCATCTAATAGCTAGAGTCAGGACCCAGAGGCGAAGGAAGGTGCATTCTCCGTTTGCCCCCTTTTGCCTCCTGTGTCTTGTGAGCCACTGGATGAATCAGCAGTAGTTTTTACTTTCATCAAAAGATTCTATAAATGCCCATTAATCATTGGTTATGGTGTGATTTAAGGTATTTACAAAAAGCTGTTGGACAAAAAGTATAGGATCTAATCACATTATTGGCAAAACAGGTATTTATAATTAAACTGGAAGATAGTTCAGTAACAGAACTTTTCTTTTTTCTTAATGAGGTGTTATCTGATTCTTTCTAGGCAGAAATAGCTAGTATGGTAACCGAACCCAAGTTCGACTGTTTGCTGCTCAAAAGCCAATAATTCCAGAGGCAAGTGTCAGTAGAGAAGAAAGGTGCTTTAATCAGAAAAGCCGGAAATCTGGGGAAGAGGTGGACTTGTGTCTAGAGACCAACTCCAGAGATTCTGCTCAGCCATGACAGTTTTTAAAGGAAAAAAAACGGGGGCGGGAATCTCAGTGAATCATGGAGGCAGGAGGTTGGGTTCTGCATCATTGAGTGCAGACTGTCTGACTCTTTCTTCAGATGTTATCTTGCCTGCATGATCTGCCTGCAGAATTGTTAAGGGGGCTGTCGGGGACAGAAGGCTAGTCACTTTTTACCTTAATTATTCATTTTTTGTTGTCTAGGAAAAGAATCAACAGGTTAGACAAGGCATGGCGTACATTCAGGAGAGCATGTCAGGAGCTAGTTTCAATTGCTTAGTGATCTCATTTCTATAATTAGGTTCTTTTAAGGTTAGAGGGGAATAGAAATGTGCAAACAGGAAAGGGGCAAAAGAGGTGCTTTCAGTATAAAGTTTATTTTTTTCCATGACGATGAACGTCTCTTTCTCTAACTTACCTGGCAACACATTTAGAAAGAAAATGTTCTGCTACTTTCTGAGTGCATAAAGAGAAGGGACAGTGAAAATTATTGTTTGTATTGTGATAAAAGGTAGGCTAGCACTGAATGTTAGAACTGAAAGGGAACTAAAAGGCCAATTCATCCATCTCTTCATTATGAAGATGAATAAACAGAGGCACAGAGTATTTAAGTGTTTTGCTCAAGGCCATTGAGACAGGTGGGCTGACATTGCGTTATCCACAAAACCAAGAACCTTACATTTATAGAATTCTAGGCTTCTGGTCCATTCCTTTTTATTATCCCATACAGCCTTCATTTTCATTAAACCTATATTGGAAAAATCAAATAATATCTCCTGCAGTGTACTTTCTCTAGGAAAAGTCAGTTTTCATCCTTGATTCAATGTTCAGTTTGTACTGTAGAAGAATGTTAGAAGAATCCAGTAGAGAGCAATGCCATTCCGTTGGAACTTATATTGTAGTGATATTGGCAAAAGGAGACTGTGGGACTGAGATAGAATACTTTTTTTTTTTTATGAGCATAAACCTCTTTATTACATGCAATGCATTCTACCATTTACTTTGAATAGATTGAATAAAAGTAATAGTAACACACATCTAAAACACGTTTCTTCATTCCTAAGTCCCATGTTTATACAAGTGTGCTCAGAACTAGATATTAAAATAGTGTTGAGATATAATGCTGTATTTTTACTCTCATATACTTAGTTTGGGAATGTGCCTTAAAAAACTAAAATAGCATTCTGGTTTCAATATAGGCATTTTAATATGAAAAATGGGTGGACATAGATTATCATTCATCTATGCTGGTTATAATTTCTAAAGACTACTGCATCACCTAGTTTTATATTAAAGTCTACATTACAGTGTTTCAGACACAGGCACCATAACATTGTTTTTCACCCAAATAAATGGTTGTTGCCTTACTTTCAGTAGATAAGTGAATGATGGCTTTATGAGGAACTCCATGTTTGATATCGTAGAAAAAATATATATGGCATTGGTTCCTAAAATTTAATCAAATTTAGATGCCATCTTTTTTCCCATTTTTATTGAGATGCAGCTGACATACAGCACTGTGTAAGTTTACAGTGTATAGCATAATGATTTGACTTACATATATCATGAAATGATTACCACAATAAATTTAGTGAACATCCATCTCATATAGATACAAAATAAAAGGAAAAACAATATTTTTCCTTGTGGTGAGAACTCAGGATTTATTCTCTTAACTTTCATGTATAACATATAACTGTGTTAATTAGTCATTTTGTACATTACATAAGATGTCATCTTTTGAAGATATGTTATACATGCATTCCATTTCTTCACAATCCTATGCCTATGAAATTTTAGGATTTAGATGTGCCAATGTTACAATACCCCCCTTAAAGGCTATCCGTGTACCCTGGATACTTCTTTACAAATTAGTCCTTTTTCTGTCTATAGCCTGTGAGTCAGTGCTTCCAATGTGAGCTCATGCATTCTTAGGCTACTCAGAGGCTACTAATGGAGCAGGGTTGTGGGTGGTACACAAGCAATATCTGCTCTCACAAAGAGCCTATAGGACAGAGTACACTTAGCACTGGAAAACCTGCTATGACGGCTCAAGAGTCCAAAATACGTGAGCAGAAATTGCTTCCACTTGCTGTGATTGCAAAGGTCACATGTAGCTAATGGCATATGGTCTGCCAGGCAAACACATGTGTTTTAAATAAATAGGAAAATAAATTCCTTATTGTTAAATCAATGCTGATTAGTGGCATAATCTTTCATGATATGGAACCCAATGAAGAGAAATATGAAATGAGAGGTGTTGGTGAATCAGTTACAAATTATTGCTCTAAATTTTTTTTTTTCTTTTCTAACATTTGATCCCAGGGAACTTACATATCTGTCACAGTACTGTCAAATGAGAAAATGGGTAAATGCCTGAATCAGGATCCAGTTTATACTTGATCTGAAGGTTGATTGTTAATCAACATAATAGAACATGACTCAGTTTCAACTATCATTTGTGTGTGTGTGTGTGTGTGTGTGTGTGTGTGTGTGAAACCTCAAAGCAAAATCTAGTGTCTAATTCAGGGTTTCACATGCAAAAACATCCACTAATCATGATTAATTATAATATACAGTCCTGGGCTTCCCTGGGCACAGTGGTTGAGAGTCCACCTGCCGATGCAGGGGACACGGGTTCGTGCCCCGGTCTGGGAAGATCCCACATGCCGCGGAGCGGCTAGGCCCGTGAGCCATGGCCGCTGAGCCTGCGCGTCCGGAGCCTGTGCTCCGCAACGGGAGAGGCCACAACAGTGAGAGGCCCACGTACCGCAAAAAAAAAAAAAATATATATATATATATATATATATATATACAGTCTTTTGCAACCAGAGTGTCACATTTTTAGTTTCAAATTTTGATCACTTCCTTGTTTCTTCTCATCATATATATGTGCCTAGTCTCTACATCCAGTTCATAATTTACTGACATGCTTAGAAATGAATTTCTCAGTCTCCAGGATTCATATAGTAGTCACTTCCTATATGTTGGTTGATTCACCCATTCACTAAATACAAAGGATGAACTCAATGCCGTATAATGCAGAGTGTGTTTCTTAAGGAACTCACAGTCTAATGAACTGATTGACTAAGGATTTTGATTGAACTATTGTGTGATAAATAATACACAATAATTATCTATAAATAATAAGTAACTAAAAAGTAAGTGAAGGTTCAGTTATGCATAGCATTGAGCCTAACATCAGGCCCAGACAAGACAGCAAGTCTCAAAGCCACAAGAGCTTCATTTGAAGTATGTGTCATATCTTTCAGCCCCTTTTTGGTTGTCATATTCAGGTATTGCCCATTATATAATAATCCTTGCATTTTCACCCCAGTTAATTTGATATCTTTTTTGTAAAAGGTTAATCTTAAATTATGAAGTATTGTTACCAAAAACAACAAATGACTTAAGTATTCCAAGTCATAATCCAATAACATTTCAGAAATAATATGCCCTATGTAGAGCATTACGGACTTTGCTTTTCTTAAAAACAGTATCTGAATATTGTCAGAGATAGAAGTGACCAAAAGATCTCATGTAAAAGAACATTGTCTGTATTGTTTACTGTCTCCTTTCCAAAAACCTATAGTAAGAGTAGAGTTCAGGAAAGTAATGTCTGGAAATGCTGTCAAACGTTAAATGAACCCAAATTTTCAGGTTAATAAAGGTCCAAAATAGGTATTTTCCTTTTCTGCTTGAATAAGGCAAAACAGTTTTCTCTGATGCGAGCTACTGAATTCTTTTAGAAGAATTCCAGTCTACATTTAATATTCATTGGACATCAGATTAAATGTCCTCATTGGTAGAATTATGGGCCAGATAGCTTCTTCTTCTT